>NC_082341.1:48777098-51177098 GCF_027477595.1 Haemorhous mexicanus
ACACTAACATTCTTAAAATTGTATCCCAGTCAGATCAGATCACAAAATTTGCTACCCCTTTGTGAGAGTCTGTCCGAAATATCCTCCAATCTGCCTCACAATTGTCATTGAGAGACCGCTCAGAAGACCCCCTTTGTCCCACCCCTAACCACAGTGGAAAGTTACCCACCAAGCCAGGGGGCTTCACGACCTGAAAGCGTTGCTAAGTCGTTGTTTCCACATGTGCACTCTCCTGCACGCTACACTGAGCTCAATGAGAAGAAGGGGTCACTGTTCCCTCTTAACAACAATAGCCTTGGAAGCTGTCCCGCCTCTTGGCCCCTGGCTGGACTTCTCCTGAGCTTTTGGGTGGTCTCCCACAGAAGACCCCTCTCGTTGATCTACAACCACCGTAACAGACAAGCTGAGATGACAGAAGCCTCTCCACCAGAGAAAACCCCGAGAAATCCCCATGTGAGAAAAGCCTCCCTCACACTTTCCAAGGACTGGGACTAGAGCCCCCCGCCCGGGGCAGGTGCACGGGGGGAGGCGAGCTGACCAAAGCAAGATGGATGATTGCAGGTGCGGGCATTGGACCACAAAAACAATGGCTCTCGCCCATTGCGAGGTGGACTGTGTGTCCACCCTTTTCCAAATACCATTCTTTCTACCAGAAGATACAATAGATTCGGTTTCAAAATAATCCCCTTCCCCCTCATCAAGAAAAGTATAATAAGGGTACAGAATAGACTGCAACTCTGAGATCTCCCCGGACGTGACCTGGTGAACCTCTTCGGCTGGACACCAAAGGACCTCCACCATTCTCACGTTTGGTAGCTATATACCCTTTTCCTTTTTTTTCCTTACTCTTCCCTTTTTTCCCCTTATTCCTCCCCAACGCATTTTTGCTGTGGTTGTTTCAATAAAGTCCATTTGTGTTGATTAATCTGCAAACCCCCTTGTACCGTGTCAGTTTTTTGCACCTTGAAATCAATCTAAAGAACCTCTACAAAGCCCGTCCACAGGGACGGCTCGTAACACCCTTGTATTCTCTTTTTATACCTTTGTTCCCTCCCAAGCTCTTCTCCCTTGCCACCTTCACTCCCTTCCTAATAAACAGCCAGTGTCTCTTTGCACTTTCCAGTGGGCCCAGTTTGGCTGATTTTACACTCTTATTTGATGCTTGTGACACGATAGTGTTACAGTAATTTCAGTCTTGGTCAGCAGTTCTGTTATAAGCTTCTACCCCACATTTTGTTTTACTTGCAAAGTCTCTCTTAGCTTCTGTTTCTCAGCAACTGGAAGCCATGTCTGGCCTTTTGTCAGCACAACTCAACGACTTCCATGCTTTAGTTCCCTATCTGCTTAATAGATGTATCTTTTCTAATGCCATTTTCCTGCCTTGTCCGTTCAGACAAATAGACAATGGACATTCCGTCATTTAAGCACCTGATTTCGGATGAAGGCATTCAAGTAATACTGATGTAAAAGTAGGCGAGCAGACAAATAACAGCATAACCACACACCCCCTCTAAACACTTCTCTTAACCTGTGTCTCCTTACCAAAACACACCTGGAAAGTGGAGTTCCTGTTATGCCCCAAAGTGAAATAGAGAATAAATCTCAAGATTATTATACCATTCAGTTATACCCTTCCTCAACTTACTGCATCAATTTGTTCTTCTTAGAAAGTCTCTACTTTTCACATTCCCAGACTATTTAGTCAAAAATAAACTGAGACAAATGTAGCTGGAGTCCACAAGACACAAAAAGTGTAGTCCTATCCCCCATATTCTTATAACAGTTTTGCTGTTGTGGCTCCATGGAAAACAGTCATGAGGTTCCTGTAGCTGCCTATGTTCACATAACATTCAGCAGCTGCTGTCCATCTCTGCCAAGTACCCAATGAAACCACACCTTCTTGGAAAGTAAAGAGAAAGGCATTCAAGAGAAGCTGTTGTTACTATATTGCAAAGGTTCCATATTGCTAGAGTTTCATTCCTCCTTGATGTTTCTGGCAGGCACCTCCTCTAAACACTGACTCTTCCTTCTCACATTAGTCAACTGACTCCAGATCCCCCTTAACAACCCAATCCATTCTTTTATAACACTCTTCTTCTTATTGGCTATAGCTGTGGTCTGTCAGAGTCAGGCCTGTTCCTAATCTCTAATAATTGGCTCAGCTGCAACTCTTTAGGGGTAAGATTGCTTTCTATACTACCTTTAATTTGTTATATTGTGTACCCCTACAAGAAGCAGCAGTACATCGCATCTTTGGATCTGGACTGAAGAGTTGCAAGAAGATGTAGTAGTTTGAAAGCCAATAAGCTAGAAAGCCTTATATTTTGGCTAAGTTTCATTTTCTCCTTTCAATGGTCTACCTGAAGCAAACAACGGTTTTTCTTGATTAAACTAGAGTAGTTGAGTTTTCCTTGGTGAGTACCTATCTTGTGCCCTAAATAGACTATCATTCAAGCCTGGAGATTTTATTCTTATGAATTACACTATGGATGTGAAAAATAGAAAGTAACAGTCAGGAGCTGCCTTCCCACTATATATTGTTGAGTTGCACTGATTGGTTGCTCAAAAGCAAAACCTGATTAAAAAATCAAAACAAAATAGTGCAAATGAAATAATTGGAGGAGAGACAAGAGGAGCTTAAAATTCACAGTCTATCCATTCTGTATACTTTGGATTCAAGTGTTAAAAGAAATAAAAACCACTTTTATCTACAAGTGATACATGACTGAGATGTGCTCTAAATTAAAAGCTTTGGATTTGATAAACTGCATAACGATGTCATGAATATTTAGAAGTACTACCACTTTTAGCAGGGGGAAGAAATCTCTATGATAGCATGCCCTTCAGCTTGCATGGTGCTAAACCAAAAAAATCGTAGATTATAAAACAATTCATTAAGCTTAGGATAAAACTGAAATCTCTAAGTTAGGCACTTTTTCTTTTGTGTTGTTTTGGAGTAATTTTTTTTGTTGTTGGTGGTTTTTTTGGGGGGTGTTTTGTTTTATTTTGGTTTTTTTGCTGATGTTCTGCTCCGTTACCTGTCTGAGAAAGTAGCAGATGGTTGTAAAAGATTCAGATAAGTATCTTCCTAGGGAGAGAGTAAATCCAGCTGGGTGATTTTAGCATCTGTGCAGCTTCCAAGAATACAGAGAAATGCACTGAAGTAGTTAAAAAAAAGAAGCTGGAAGGTTGGAACAAGGGCAGGCGTGATGTAGAGCAGGTCCATTTGAAAGCAGCCTGGAGATCAGTTGAAATTCCTCCCATTATTCTGGACCTCTCAAAATTTCTTCACATTTCTTCTTTCTGACTCCATTTATTTTCTAGATTTACTAGTAGGACAGTCCTTTCTTGGTGATACTGGTGCCCTAGGGGCTTTGCTTCTACATGCCATTTAGAGCCTGATCACCAGTGTGGGTTCTTTGAATTTTAATGCAGACACCAAACTTTCCTAGAGAAACATACAGCTTTAAGACATAATTTAAAATGTGACGAGCACATGGAAAGCTAAAAATTGAAGACTATAGTTGATATAGCAATGTGTTTTACTGTGTAAATTACTTTGTAATACTTTAGCTTTAAAACCAGAAGCATTTTATTTCTTTTAGCATGAATATTGAATCTGATAAGATTAAATCAGACAAGTTATGAGAGCTAAGGATTGCCACTAAAAGCTAACTTACAGGTCTGATAGGGAAATTGGAGGCTGACTTTGCCTGACCTTCAGAAGCTTTGAAAGACACTTCACTTTCAAGTACACCAAACCCAACTGATCTGCTCACAAGCACTAGGCTGTCAGGGCACATTAAACAGGAAAAACAAAAAGCACAGAGGATGGATATATTAGCAAAAGAAAACAAATTTTGACAGGAAAGTTCTGGTTCATAAAAGGTAAAGACAGCAGCGGGGCTGCAGTTTAAAAAGCAGGCAAGAAAGCCAGCATTAATTAAGGTCTGTTGCATAGGCATCAGAAATAAGATGAGAGTGGTCAGGAGGCCACGGACACCTAAACTGAGCTGGTGGAGAGAAGACAGACGAGAGCTGTAAATCCAGTCTTCTGCAACAGGGAGAGAGATTTCATGAGCATCAAGTGGGTATGACTTCAGGTGGCTGGAATCTCCCCTGGAGCTGCCATTCCCCTCGCTCATTTACATTTATTGCTTTTACTGATACTCCTTTTCTTGCTCTCCTGTTGATTTCTACCACAATGTTCTCATTTGAGCCTTGCTGATTTAAACACTTGTGCGTTCTGGGAGGACAAAAGAAGATGTATTGATGAGACCCCCTGCTTCATAAGGAGAAGAAATATACATGAAAATGACGGTACACTTAAGATAACAAAGTTTTCTAAGTGCATGCATATCTGCAAATGGTGGGCAAAGGCTCTCTGTCTTTCTGCTATAGGAGGCACAGTACCTGAACATTAAGAAAGGAACCACTTAGAAGTCAAATCCTTTATGACTACTGAGAAACAGCTGGGAGAACAAAGAATTAGACAAAAATTTATTGTGTAAAAATACACAATTAATCAACAGGAAGTAGCAGTCAGGTGAGCAATAAGCCATGACAAATGCAGGTATGAGAAATAAAGTCATACAGAACAGAGACAGACATCTCGTGTGTATCTCAGCAGGTTTTTTTGCAGAATAAAGAGCAAAGAAATACAAATAAATAGCTCGTTTGTGATCTAGTTTAACAAATAAAAAGTATAATAACAATGAAATTTCCAGATGCCAGTAACAATGTCTCTAGCAGCTCAAATCAGGAAACTCACCAGCTTTCTATCTAAAAATAGCTTGTTTCATATGACTGTTATTTTTAAGATATTATTCAATTGATTTTATGGGGGTTAATTTAAATTTTTCCCTAAAAAGTAATTGTGTTTGGTATTTGGATGGCACAGTTCTTGCTCTCTGAATATAAGGAAATAAGAAAAGAGAAGTTACAGTTGGATCATTCGGCCTTTGATTTGCCTTCAGAGAAAGCAAAAGTGGTCTGTGCTCTTCAAGCTGAAAATCAGAAATCTGTACATCTTATGCCATCTCCTTGCTGTGTTCCTGGAACTAGACATTTCATCAGATGAAATGTCTAGTTAATACACAGAATATATGAAAAGGTGTTTGGGTTTTTTTGTTTTCTTTTGGAAAGAGGAGTTCATGGTTTGAGGGGCTTACTCTGCTGAGATTTAGGTATAGAAAGAAGAGCAACCAGTGAGGGAGAGTAATGACAACTCTGAGCATAAGGTCCCTTCTGTGAGCATGCAATGGGACAGACTCATTTCATTCAACTAACACACCACCCATACTCCAAACTCTATAGGATAAGCTCCATGAGAAGCAGGTGTGCCGTATTTCCATCCATAATCCTTAAAAAAACACTCAACAAAACAGATGCCAGAAGAACCCTAGAAGCAATGAAGAAGACCTAAAAAGATTGGACTGTTCTAGGAGTGAGTGAGCTACTTTCTGAGTGAGGATCTTCCTTCCTGTCTCCCCCAAAATGGAATTCCCTGTGGAACTGGCAGCTCCCCAGATTTTGTCAGCTGTTAGGCTTAGTATCTTCACAGGGACTGCTGTGCAGGATGTTGGCTGTTGAACAGAGCCATCTGTTTAACCTGCTGACATAGGCCTTAAGTTAAAGAGTCTCTCTGGGGGACTCTGAACAGCCCACTGATCAATCCTGTCCTGCAAGAAGGGAGTCATCTGGCAGGAGCATCAGCATGTGCTTTAAGCAATGATGAGTGTCAAATATTGACATTTTGAAAGAGCCCAGGCTGAAGAACTGCACAGAGACATAGACTGTCTGGTAGAGTCATGTCTGATAGGGATTGACTTATCCAAAATACACTGTGCTCTCTCCTCACCCATGAGAGTTATCAAAGCAATAAATATGTATCTTTTCATTTGGGTAATTATTTTGGCACGCAGGAAATCTCTGTTGATGTCATATTGCCAAAGAAAGAAGAACAGGTGGAAGCTTTTTGTTGTAAAGTAGAGTGCAATCAGTAACTAGACAGAGACATGGTTCTTTAGTTTAAATATTGAAGGAGACACATTATTTGATCTTCCATCCTATATAAAATTGTTCTTACATCAGGATTACGGAATTTCCTAATTAAATTAATTGCATCCACATTTGAATGATGCACATGTTTGGGTTTTTTTTTTTTTTTATTTTCTGACCAACAGTTTTCCAAGAAATGAGAAGCCTGAGCAGTGGCAGGAGCACATAAATGAAAAGCACCTCCTGATAAGCTATCAGTTGATTTTAGGTTTCATCCTTAGGTATGACAGCTGGAAGAGTTTACTGTCTTGAAACTGAATATAGACTCACAGCAGAGGATTGTCAGCACCTTCTACAAGGAGGAGGAGAAAAGTAAGTGAAATGGAGCAGACAGAATTGAAGCACTCATATTTCTGAGTTTCATCTGAAACTGTCCTGTTTTGAATCTAAAGAGACCCTCCTGTAACTGATTTTCCCAGGCATGTAGTGTACCATTAAAAAAAATTATTAGTACGTGCATTTCTGGAAACTAATATTTCCTGAAAATGCTTACCTCTGGTTCTCCTCTTACAAAAATCAATTAAACCCATGTTTTTAACTACTTCCCCCCTCATTGTTGCAAACTGGGGTTCCCAGATTTCCTCTCTCTCCCTCCAAACCTTCTTGAAAACAACATCCAGAGGAAGAAACAGAGTCACCTATATGGAGGACCTATATGGAAATAAACCTTGTCAGGCTGGGCAAGAAGCTCATTTCCTAGTAGCTTTTGCTCCAACGTATCTCCCCTTTTTTGTTCTAGAAAGACAGACCCATGAACATTTTTTCATCAAGTCATCTATTCAATGGTTTCAGCCCTCCTTCCTGATTGTAAATGATCCATGGATTCCTTTTGATTTGCATTTATTTGGTGGATATTCAAATAAACCAAATGAATGTTTTATGCAAATTTGACTGTTGCTTTGAAATATTTCTCATTATTCATGCTGTGTGACTGATTGTTGAAGTCTCAGGGTATTGTTTCTATTCCAGGAGTGGAGAAGTCCTACGATCAAGAGGAGATTTCAAGATGGCCAAACACCATCAGGGCTGTTCTTCATAAAAACATCAGTTATTACCAGTGTCTAAAATATTTCCCCTTTCTGCAAAAGAAAAATTTATATATAAAAAAATTCAAAGCTTTTGACATGCAAAGCAAAAGGGAAAGGATAATTTAATGAGCCTGCTACTTCTCCCCTGCAGAAATTTCTGTAATTATATGACACTCACCCAGGAACAATCTTTGAAATTATTTCACAATCATTTCCAAATACATAAAAATAATTTGTCATATAGGAGATCTTCAGAGGAAATGTCTTTAAGACTTGGTTAGTGGTTTTGCTCAGCTGATAAGCTAAGCTACCATAAATTCATGTTCTTTTGTAGGTGATTTTTTTTATAAACAAGTGAATATGGTATTGTTCACCTGGTACTGACAGCTAGACACTGACAGTGGCATGCACTGAAATCAGAAGCTCTTGAGAAAAAGTGGTCAGCACAACCAAGTATATCTTTTGTGAAATCCGCTGCTTAAGATCATACCTAAGGGATCTGAAAGCTGGATGAGAGGTACTTCAGCCTGCTCTTCCTCACTGTTCCCTCTTCTTAAGCCTTACAAACTTGCTGCACTTGTGTAGGTCTTCTGTAAAAAAAAAAAAAGAAAAAGCACCTAAAGCCCATTTTATCATAGAGACCAATAGAAAAAGAAAGAATTCATGAGGGAAGGGAGTGTTCTCTACATTTTTATGTATAGAGATAAAATCCTGGGTTGGACAAACCCTTAGCATGCTCTATAAAGTAATTATTTTGGTTCACTCTGTGTTTTCCTCTGTAATGGTGATTTAGGGTATTTTCCTTTCACAGCTTTTCTTTCTTTAAATACTACACATGATTCTTTAAATACTACACCCATCTCTTTATACAAAGCCCTTACATTATACTACAGCCAACATGACAGCACAGGGGAACAGTCTCAAACAACACAGCTCCCAGAAATCTGGCATTTCCCAATCTTCTATCATTTAGCCCTTTTTTTCTCCTCCAAATATTGATCTCATAGGAAGTGCTGATATAATACTCTTATAGTCAAATGTACTGAAGGTCCCCTTAAAGACATGTGGATACTGGCATTCAGCAGGAGACTTGCCCATCCTAATACCTCTGTTATGCCCCCTTTTTGAACTCTTCCTGCCCTTTTATCACAAACCCAAAAAGTCACCTCATCGCACCCTTCTGCAGTCCCTCTCTGCATCAGCTGGCCCTTACTAATTTGTCTTGAAGCTTCCTTTGCTCTTTTTCCCTGCTTCAAAATAATTTTTATGCTCTGCTGCCTTTATAGGAAAGTATATTGATTCGAATGGAAAATCCATGTTGTTACTTCCTCCCTCGGACCCCTGTTTATTGAGACTATTTTGATGGATGGGAACTTTGTACATCTGGAAAGCACCTACAGCAGAGATTCTCAGCAATAAAATCTCCACAAAAAACAAGAGACCTGAATAGTGTTTCAAGAAAATATTCTGGTTTCTGTGAGCCAGCACTGCATCTTCAACAGCAATTTCACTCCTTCTCTAAGAGAAAATTTTTACCCTCATGTGTGAAATGTGTTTCCTCTTGTACACTGAATAACCTTGGTCTTTAATCTTTAGTCTAGATCTGAAAATGCTGTATCTGTGGCACCACAGCTCTTTACTTCACCTAATGACTAAACTTTCTGATTGCAGACATTTAATCTCTGTGTGTAAGCATGACAAGCTGGCTAAGAAAATGAGAATTGCAAATCACATTCTCCAGAAGAGACGTAAAATTCTCACTTTATGTGAGCAACATGTTTGTTTTATCTAAAAGGACAGATACAAAGCAACATTAAAAATCTGACACCAATTAATATTGCCCCCTAATTTCTCAAAAGAAAATCAGTGCACATAATTCTTCACACATTTACCCAAAAAAGGCCAGATCATTACCTGATATTTTCTGGCACAGTCCAGTTAAGAAATTAGGGCCATGCTGATTTATACCAGCTAAGGATTTTGATCCCATGCTTGCTAACACTGCTCTGGTATTTTTCTTCTGTATGTTAACTTTTTCATTAGTTAACTAATGTGTGATTTATTTTGATGAATAGGACAATTGTCCTCAATTTGCTTCTGTAATTAAGGTACATGATCAACCACTTGTTTTTCAAAAGTATGTTGAATTGTTAAGGTCAGTTTAAAGGAAAAAAAGTGTTACTTTGCCTCTACAGAAACATGTGGAGTCCTTGAAAAAGCTGTAGACACGTAGAGAAAACAATTCTGAAGTCCTTACCAGCTAAGTACCTTGCACAGACACATTAAAAAGCTCTTTTCCATTTCTCAACAAGAACAATGACTTTGTAATAGAAATAAAAGCACAAAAACATTAAAGTTATGGTGGCCGTGGAGAACACAGTCTCTGCACAAATATGCACCATATTAATTGAAATGTATTGACTGTAAAAATATTAAACCTATTCTAAGGTAGGTAGAGGTAGAACACTGAATTAAGTTACACTAATGATTTATTTCTTTTACAGGTACATTGCATTTTATTCCCACTGAATTCCAACCTGCGTGAATAATTGAAATCCTCACATGTCAGAGACAGGCTGGTTTGTGGCATTTCCACCTAGGTCTCTAGCAGGAGAGATTACCTCATGGAGAAGCCTGTTCCTAAGTAGATAAGATATTCAGGAGACTCAACTCTGTTCCTGAACTTCTCCATGCTTCACTCTACTGCAGTAGCTTCCAAACTTTGTATTACATCATAATATTACAGCAGCACAAGGAGAAAGGACTTTGCATGTATGTGATAAGATTGCTTTCAGATATGAGCAAAAGATAACCAAAGATATAGCAGGGTTTACCCTGCCCAAATATTTATGGGAAAGAGCAAACACTTTAAAAGGCCAACGTAAATAACAGGAGGAAATTATAGTTTACATTTTTTTCTTGTGAGATAAATCATGAAAGAATTCAGCAAATTGCTTAGAGACCTGATTCTTGATCTGATGCTACTTGCCACCAGTGCTTTAATCAGTGTTAACTCACAACTTCCATGTGAAGCTCAGTCTTTTCTTTCTCATTCTTTCACTAGAAAGCATTGAGAGAAGCTATTGGAAAATTTGCAACAAAAAATCATTGAGAACCCATTTAAAAAAGACCAATTTATCCATGACAGTGATCTTCACTGTACTGCAACAATTTGCTAAAATCCTACTGAAAGAACAAGTTTTCTTCATTTAAAAAGGAAAAAAAAAAAAAGAAAAAAAAATTCTTTTATGGCGGAAGAAGATGGGAAAAATTTGCAGCTTCCAAAACATGAGGTTCAGGCCTACAGAGAAAAGCATACCAGGCACCTAGACAAAAAGTTCTAGAACACATACTTTTAGTAGAGGAGCTTACATGAGCAGCAGAAGCCACAGACAAGCACAAACTAGAGATAAAGTGATGGTAATGGACTGAAAAAGGAATGCAGCTCTGAAGAATAGCTAGAAAGAGAACCATCTGGCAGAATTATGTCTAAAAGATGTTGGCAATGAAATACGCCCTATTCCATTTCTTGAGGGTTTAGGAAAATGGGATTTTTTTTCATTTTTTTTAAATAAAGATTTTTTTTTTTTTTTCATCTTTAGTTTTCCACCATTTAGCAGAACCTCAAATCTGACTTTTCTAAAAGGGGACAATGGTTCCCGTTTACTAGACAAGCATGGTTTGTTTATGTCATAAACTTTGTAAAAATAAGTACTTTAAAGTTTTTTACATGATTTTAGATACCTTTTTAAAAGTATGGAGAAGTGGTGATAAACTTTGGCCTAAATTTTAAACTGCAGAAGATCAAAATTCAGATATTAGACATATATTAAAGCAGGTAAATGAGCTGAGTCATTTAGGAATAACTCAGCACCATTTCTAATTTAAGATACCTTCAAATGTTTAACACTGAGCTCTGATGTCTAAAACGTCAGAGTTTCCTTCCTCAAGAAAGAATATTCTTTTCAAGGAGTGGCATATCTTTCTTAGACTCACTGTTAGAGTTGTGCCGGAACTTTCTGGCTCAATATGAATGTCCTGTGATGAAAGGAAGTTCACTCTCACAGGGACATTCCAAACTGGCATTCAGATAACCTGAGGAATGGTATGGAAGATGCAAACACCTTGAGACAATACTGATCTTGCATATCAGATTTGCTCCCCTAATATTGGCTAGGACATTTTCTAAGTACACTGATCTCAGTCTTCAAAGAATTTTTCCAGCTTAATTTTCAGGGTTCAGTGAGTCTGGGAAAGACCTGGATTACTTGAGGTGCACCTTTGAAGAAGTACAAATCTTCTCAAACTCAAAAGCAGTACTGATTTAATATCTCATTCCCTTTAAAGAATTTAATAAAGAAAGGCCAGACTAAGACTATTACCATTGACTAAGAGCAGCAGGAAATATGGATTCACTCCATCTAAACTAAAAGCCAGTATGTTTCTTTTCTACTTGACACAAACAATATCTCACAAGCCCAAAACCTGACGTTGTCAGTTTGGAACCACCCAGGTTTACCTACAGCTTATTACTCACGAATATTCGTAGATATTTGACGTCCCAAGTAAAGAACCTGTCTTCCATTTTTACCCCTCGCTCACTTTGAAGTTGTCAGCAAAACTCAGATGATGCCCAGTTGATAATGTTAAGGACATAACGTCTCTCCAAATAAATTTCCATAACCATCCACTTCAGGTTATCATCTTTTCCCTCACTGTCAATCCATTCACATGCTTTCTCTCATACTTTTAATTATTTACTCTTTTCTATTTTCAATGTTTCTTTTTTTTTTAAATTTTGCTAATTTCTCTTTATTGTTGAATGCTTTGCACTGTTTCCCCTCTACATTTTTGTTCCTTGTTTTTTTTTCAGTCTTTCAGAGTATTTCAGTCATCTTTCAAATGGCCTTTTATCCTACTCCTAGATCATTTTTAGACTCTGCTCCTTTCAACTTATTTTCTTTTGTTTTGCTACCCATTTTCTTTAGATTTCTTTTCAACAGATCTGACTTTCTCAAAATGTTTCCTTGGAAATACCTCTGACATACTGGCAATGTTTGAACCAGGATGATTTCCTCTCCGTAGGTGAAAATATCATGAAAGAATGGAATGGACTTGACATCAAAGGCCCCAAAAGACACAGTCTCTGTTAATAGCTCATCTAAATGTCCAGAGGAATTTCTAACTAAAATAAGAACTGATAGAACCGATTTTTTGCACATTTAGTGCTATGCCCCGTTAATATATGTTATGTTGTCTGTGAGAAATGAAATGCCACATTAGACAGAAGTAGAAATACTCAAGGGAAACACAATTCAGGAGACTATCTGGACTGATGTTTCTCACAGATTTGAATAAAAAATGCCCTATGAGCATCAAACTATAATCCTACTGAAGGGAAAAAAATGGATAAACCCAGCACTAATAATGCCTAAACTTTGAATTTCTCCAGCACTTCCAGATAAATAGCAGTTTTACTGTGAAAACAACTGCGTATCTGTGCATGCATATAAGTTTCGTCTGGCTCTTATGGAATGCAATATTTAATGGTACACAGGAGGCATGGTGTCCTTATGGTTGCAAATGTGGGACTCAATATTGTCAATACTGGTTTTTAAAAGATACAATAATAATAATAATATGGAAACTGACTTACCTTTTTATGGGTTATGTGAATCAGAGGACTCGTCACCTCAGTCATAATTAATGTGTATGGAAATGCTTCAGTCTGGCTTAACCTGGCTTGAAAATATTTTGGCAGCGCCTTTAGCCACTGGCTTATGTTTAGCTGCCTGAAGACCCCTGTAGATCAGGGTGTGAAAGGCTACCTCCAACATCGAGACCTCACCTTATTCTGCTCACCTCACCTTGTCTCCTCACCTTGTTCTGCTTTTTGTTGCTGTTTATCCTTTACAGCCACCTCAGCTTCTCCTCTTCAGACTTGCAGAACTTCCAATAGGATGGCAATGAGTGGCCAAAGCACAGGAAAAGTACAGGGTCACTGATCTCAGCTCCAGTTTGGGAGAGTGTTTCAGCACAAGTGTAATCCTGATAAGGCGACTTTGCTAGACAAGAGAAAAATGTGACCTAATCCATTAGTTGCTTCTACTGATTCTGATGGACTCCTATTTTTAGAAAACTTGTATCTTTCAAAACTATGAAAAAAGTGTTCTGAGAAGAATATTAGTGGAAATGGGTTAAGATATGGGATGTCTAGACTCTGGGATTTCTCTGGGTATGCCTTTTAACTGGTAATGCATTATAATTTACATGCATTGTGAGTATATCCTCATGAGATAGATATAACAGGCTAAAGAAAATTATGTTTTTCTTAAGTATGCTTAAGACCAGCACACATGTTATGCAGCCAAGAGGAAAGCAAGTGCAACCTATTTTCTAGAAAGCCTGAAGTAGCCTCACATTAAACAGAAGGAGAAATAATTTATCCATGTTTAGAGTTCCAGTGATGAGCAATTCTGTGCCAGCAAACAATGATATTTTCACCCCTTTCTTCATGCTGCTTCTCTCTTAGGAATAGCTAGCACGTATTGATTACTATTAGAGACCACTAAAGGAACACATGCCTAAACGAGCAACATTAGCAACAGGCAATGCTTTGACTGTTATTTTTTCCTTAAAGACTCTGAAAACGGTGTAGGAAGGATCAGCTGTGGAAACAATTAAAAAGGTGAGAAACAAGACACTGTGTCCCCAACTCAAACTCCTCTCCCATCAATGTAGTAAAGATTCTCTAAAATAAATCCTTGATGAGGAGCTTGTAAAGATATAATATTTTGTCACTTGAGTGTGGGATGAAATGTTAGAGCTCTTTTAAAAACTAAGCAAATCAAACACAAACAAAAAGCCAAACTGTTTGAACATCTTGTAACTTTATAAACCTCAGTAACTTTGGAGCCTATTTTACTCGCTAATTAGGTACAAACTTCTTCCAGCTTTGTCTCAATGTGATTTAAGGGTGGTTTCAAGGTAGCTAGTGGACAGAATGGGCATTGGCCTCTACATAGTAGCATGATCTGTAAAACTAAGGTAAAACTTTTACTGGATGCTCAGCATCCAAATATCTCTCTCAAGATATAACCAGTGTATATTAGAGCAAAAAACACACACAGAAAAGTGTGTTCCTCCATGAAGATGCACAAGCTGGTCATGCACAAGTTGTATGCAATTTTTCCTGGTAACATTTGCTGGTTCAGAGCTTGGTTAGGTTAGGAAGAAGAGTGTGCCTGGAACCTGAAGGGCTAACACTCAAGTTTGTGAGAGAGATGCAGTTTGCTCTATTTGTGCTGTTCTTTGCCTCCTCACCAAACTCATATTCCATTTCTGAATTTACCCACAAAAACTTTGAAAACATATTGGAAATTCTTATTATTTCAGATAAAGAAATTAAGTTGCAGACATTATGAACAGTATTCTTTCAGCTTATAATGTGTCTTATTTTGAAGACAAAATCAGAATAATAAAGATATTTAGAAAAGTATTTTGCTTGGTCTATCCAAGTAGTTTTGAATGTTTAGATTAGAAAAGCAGCAATCATCAATTTAGAACAGGGGGGCACTGTCTACTGCAGAGTAAAGACTGCAAAGTTAGCTAATTATATATGATCAACCAGCCTGAAGCTTTCAGTGAGTTCACGTCAGCACACCATGCAAAAGCCAGCCTAGCCAGAAGAGCTGATATGGCTGGAAAAAAAAAAAAAAAAAAAAACAACAAACCAATGGCTAGTTCAGGTGGACCAGAAAAAAAAATGTCTGTTGGGACAAAATCTGCTTTGGGCACATCTGGAAACCTGGACCTTTCTGTCCATATTCTTTAGCCGCACAGCATGAGAAGCTGGAAGAAAACACAGAGAAACAGGAGCCTGAAGCAACTTTAAGGGATCAGAGGCAACTCAGTGCTAAAAAAGCATCTGTATATGAGCACAAGAGCCAGCTGCAATTGCAGAGACAGGAAAAAGCAGCTGGAATAAGACTGCAAGAGGGAAGCCGAGCAAGGGCTGCTGAAAAGGAAGAGGCAGGATCCAATATCCCAGGTTCTGCTTGCTCACCAGACTTTACAACCTTGAGAGCTGTGTACTCACCTTCTCTAAGAGATCTCTTTTCCTGTGGAGACTCTCATATGTTACATACTAACAGAGGTAACAGAAAAAACATTGCATACCCATTCTGATTTTTAAGTGTGAATGAGGAAGACAGGAGTGAGTATGCTAGTTATTCTCAGGACTCCAAGTCCAGATGTTATAACAGATGTCTGAAGAATCACTGTTGTTAAAATTTCAACAGATTTATCTGAAAGCAACAGTTTTTGAAAAATTTGCTCTGAAAAGAGAGGGGATAACGAATGAAAGAAACAAGAAGAAAACACCAAAATGCCTAAACAGAAAGACTGAGAATTTTTCAGCTAAATGGTTTCTCTGTGATTCACTGATTCACAGAAATGAAACTTTTCACAGCAGACTGTTTCTAATAATTTCTCAGGCAGAGGCCCACGGGCACAGTGCAGACCTCCTGAGCTGACAAGAGAAAGACTCATTGCACACAACTTAGTATTGCAGGCTGAAAAATTACTTAAGTTCAGCTCATTTGCCCTGGGCTTATATTTCTTATTAAATACTCTCACCAGCAGACTACACAGCAGGAATTTTGCCACTGTCTTTTCTTACGGGGTCTGTATGTGTGCGCAGACACACACAGACAGGAAAACCCTGAGAATATCTGATATTTTCCTTGTGTGGCATAGGAATTCTCTTCTTAAATTCCAAACTTCAGAGGCTGAGGCAACCATTTGCTAACCTGCTTTACTAAAAAGTTAAATAAAAATTATAATAATATCTATTAAATGCTAAACACCTATTAGCTTCTTCCAGATAAGTGGTCAGGAAACACATCTAAATTATAGATGGCTAGTGCAAATGTATTGATTCAATAGCAGCAATATGAACATCCTTGTAAATCAGAGCTGATCAGGTGCCAAGCGAGCTTGAAGATATTTTACAGCTTTCACTTTTGCTTTGCTCAAGTTAGTGTGAAAAAGAGAACTCATATCTTTGACCTTCTGAAGCAGCTTTCATCCATAAATGTGAAGATTTCTAAGCAGAGAAAATAATCTTCACTAAGATGAATTTGCTACTGATGGTATAATAAATTCATCATGTGGGTATTTCCTCAAGGGTGAAATATATTTTTAAACAGCGTGCATCAAAGAAAAACACTTGTAGATCTTCCTGTTTGGCATGGAATCTTGGGCTTCTACAACCAAATGGAAAAAATATAATAGCGTGAAAAGATTTGAAGAACTATATGTATTTTAACAGACTTCTCACCCATACCTCCAAAAGCTTTTAAGAAGTAAGAGTCATATTTTCGTGACATTTTATAAGTGTATCTACTGAGAAAAAGTGACATATTTCCTATTTGGTTTTACATTTCTAGAAAAAAACAACAAAAATATCTCTGAATTTCCAGAAGCTTGGATGAGATCAACATCCTAACACTGAACACAGAACTAGGCTTACAGAAAAAAAAAAATTACCCTTACTGTCTTTTTTGCATCATGTCTCCTTTGCATCTTTGGGAAGCTCAGAGTTGTTTTTTTATCCCACTCAATGACAAAAGGAGGTATCACATAGTGATTTAAGATATTTAATCTGAGCTTAACAACTTATCTGGTATTTGTAATATTGCTAATAGTTGCTTGTCAGGTAGTGGAAAAATATCTTTACAATTAGAGGCTTGACTTCAAGTTATCTTCCATCTGTAATATGTTGTAGATCTGCACTGAAATTAATGGCATTATGGGTAGAATTTGGGTAAGAGAAAGTTGAGGTGAAATGTAGCCAGATTGTTAGAAGTAAGGGAAATACAGCAGTAGCAGAACAATTCAGTTTTCAGTAAGTCATTTTAATGCTCACTTTGACAAGAATAGAAGTCCTGGGATGTTGTAAGGTGACTGAAACTGAATAATGAGAAAATTAGCTTAAGCCCATACAGAATATGGAAAGAAAAGGTAATTCTTTGTCCACATTACAAATCCAACCATGTGGAGAGAAGCCTAAATACAAACAGATGTATGTCCTGGCAGAACACCATTAGCCATCATATTCTTCTTCAGAAAAGACTGAGGACACTTAGATGACTGTCTTCATGTCTGAAAGAAAAGTCAGAAAGAATTAATATCCCTAAATGCTTTAATTTTCTTTTGCTGTTTCTAGAGCTAGCTGAAAATTTCCAGGTCAGGTCTCACAAATACTTGAGTCCTGAAATCATACTTTGTTCCTTTCTCCTCTTTTAGTCATTGCTTATGAACATTCACACTTGTAATTTTTTGTTTGCACATATGTTTAGAGAACATCTGTTCTTTGTTCCCATCTGGTTGAGATTATCTATGTATCTATGCATGAAGAAGGCAACTGCTTATCTGCTAGTGTCACTCATTTTTATCTAACTTTATAAGCCAGAGGGAGTAGGGATGGAATAAAGCAGGAGAACCTCTGCCTTGCATAATTGCTGAAATGCATGACTTTCACATAACTCATATCCTCAGCAAGTAAATATCAAGGCACTTCAGTGAAGGAGGCCAGTATCATTATCACCAACTTGGAAACAGGAAAAAAAAAGACAAAGAAAGGATACCTGACTTGGCGGAGGTCACCAGATCAGTGGAGGATCTTAACATAAGCACCAGTTCTCCTGTATCCTAGCTCATGTCTCTCTCTTTTGCTGTACATCATCTTCTTGTAATAAGGGCGTGAAACAATTTTTTTCATATAAATAGTTAGAAACAAGTAGAAAAAATAAGAAGGGGTTATTCACAGTGGGATAAATTATATTGGATATCCTTGGGGCAATAAATACTTTTATCAGTACAACCTAAGTAGATGAGTTCTTTTGAATGATGATTGATAAAGAAATTTGGACATCAGTCAACATACAGAACCCTGCACCTGTTACATTTCTTTTTTCCATCATTGAAGATGGCATTATTTCCCACGGTTTAGTGTTTCAAAAAGACAGAATTTGGCTTCAGTAATATATTCTTTAAAACTTTGCAAGTTCTCACAGATGCCCATCATAAGTGAACTACAATATACTTGGTAATAATATTTATTGGCTACAAGTCATGTCTGTGATTACCTCTCCTGTCAGGCATAGTGTAAGAATATGTTTAGCTACAGATTTGATGTAAGCAGCCAGGCTTCTATAACCAAGCGGGTTTTTAGTTCTGAAACCCTATTTTTCAAACTGTCTTGTACTGTACAGCAGAAGCAATTGTGGCAGAATGAAAGTTCCTGCTTTTCATCCCCATTTCTATTTACCTATCTGCAAAACAATCTAAATTTTCGCTGCAATTCTCCTTGACATTTCCCTTATCTATTTTCATTTCTCATTAGTCTGCCTCATGAGAAAATATGGGTACAGAATACTAAATCAACTTTATGCTCAACACATCTGGTGCATATTGACAGACAGATTGTCCCAACACTAAAGTCTTGGGCTTGAGAGTTTTTTTACCAGAAGCATAAGAACATGTTCTTCTTGAACTGGAATATATTCAAGAAAAACCCTTGCAAAAAAAAGACTGTTATTCACCTAAAGGAAGCAGGTGGCATCATTATAAGGAAGCAATGCAAGCATACAAATGACAGGAGAAAGATGTTTTCTGTCCTTTGTCTGAAGATTTAGCTGGTTCATTTGGTTTACCTTTTTGATGATATATATGAAGAAGTTTTCAATAAGAGGCAGCCCAGTAGGAACTGCTCGATGTCCAAGCACTTGCAATTTTTATTTTAATCTTGACAAGGCAGAATACAGTATTGCCAGAGGTCAAAACCAAGCATCAAGATTTGTGATTTCATTTCCTCGGGATTGATTCCCTTGATCATTGTATTCAGAAGGATAGGATTCTGATCTCAGCTGCATGTCACAGGCATTTCCATGATACAGATAAACAAAATATTAAATTGAATGTTTTTACACAATGTGTTTCACTAAGGGTCTTCATGACCCACCTGTGGGGCAGAGATGTTTAGCTCATTTGTCATCTGCAGAATAGAAACCATATGACTTCTCTGTAGTCATACAGAAAGTAAGAAGTAAAGGATAGGACAGATCTTTCCCTACTGTAGATACTCAGCCAACCCTTGGCTTTGACAAGAGCATAATTTCTCTTCAAACAGAAGATTCAACCAAAATTGGTGGCACCCATCAAATATGGCTGCTGCTTCTCCACTGCTCACAGTTTTCTGCAAGTGCAGTGTGATGTGGTGGACCCCTTTCCAAAGTTCCTGCTAGCCACCAGCAAAAAGTATTTTTGCATTATAGGCCCTTAGGTTTTCACAATTCTTCTGTAAATAGGATGTAATGGGAGAATACAGACAGCAACAATAAAATTATTTAAAAAATAAGAAGGGAAAAGAAGGCAGAGCAACTTAGTGCTTCTAATACTCTATAATGTTTTCCTTTAGCATCAGTGAGTCTGAAGTTTTAGTTAACTCTCTCCAAAAACTTACAAATACAAACATGGCACGAGATACAAGTAAGTGAATATTAATATTCCAACTAGATTCTGCTCTTCTCCCACTAGACCCATTGGTAAAGGTCCAATGCAATTATTATAGCTCTATGGAAAATCCACACAAAAGCACAAAATGGCTGAGGTTGGATGGGAACTCTCGAGGTCACCTTGTCCAACAACTAGCCATAGCAGGATCACCTAGAATTTGGTGGCTCCAAATTTGACCAAGTGGCTCCATCTGAGCGAGTCAGATGGACTCTTTTGAATATGAGATAGAGATACCCTCAGAGTAAAAATATGTATCCTAATGTTCAGAGGCACCTGCCTGTGTTTCAGTGTATGTCCATCACCTCTGGTGCTGTCATTGGTAGCACTGGCAAGAGCCTGGCTCCATCCCTTGTGCATCCTCCCACACATTAATGAGGCCCCCATGAGACTTCTCCAGGCTGCAGAGACCCATCTCTCTCAGTCTTTCCTCACAGGAAAGGTTGTCCAGACCCTTAAACATCTTTGTGAGCATTTGCTGGACCTCAATGCATCCATCTCTCTCTTGTACTGGGGAGTCCAAAACTGGACACAGTTTTCCAGGAGTGACCTCACCAGGGCTGAATAAAGGGGAATGATCATCGCCTCTAACCTGCTGGCAACACTCCAACACTCCTAAGCAGCCCCAGACATCATTTCCCTTATTTTTTGTGATGCAACTTTTCTGGCTCATGTTTAATTTGGTGTCTTCTGGGATCCCCAACATAAAATCTATGCTTCAAATCTAACCTTAGTAGAAAATCTACACTCTAATATAATCAGCATTTCAGAAACAAATATTGACTTAATTTGCCTACCATCATCCAAAATTTAGATATCCATTTATTTTAATAAGTTCAAAGACTCTAGAAAAATATTTATTATGCTAGGTATTCTTTGTTCCACAAAAATACTAATTTGTCAAGATTCAAAGATGAAAAATATTACCTTCAGTTTATTTTGACAGGACACAGATGAAATAGTTTAATTTCAGTATTATTGTATAATTTTCTGATTCAAGACCAGAAACATACTCAGTCATTGTCTGCAACTCTCTAAAAAGAGTCTTTTTTACTAGACTGCTAAGACAATTTGTTGCTTTGCCCAAGCAGTGGACAAAAGTTTCCGATCCTAAGACTTGCCTTCCAAGATTTTAATCTGGCTGTGAAATTCCAATGTCGACACTTCTCCTTTCCCACCCACAAAGTGAAACCCTCAGTCCCTTCACCTCTTGTCCCCATGATGCTATTGATACCATTTCATGGCCTTGGTTCACTTCTAAATCTGACACAAAATACTGGGAAGCACTCAAAGAGTTCAGAAGCCAAGCTGTAGTTATCTGTCATCTCAGCAGCCTCTTTCTTACTTTAAAATCCATCTTTGGTTGGATGTAGTTGTTCAAGCAGTGATTACAGCCTTCTTTCAGTGTTTACGGCTGGCTGTCGACTCACTGTGGAGCCAGATTGAGAAACAGAAGAATGCCAGGAAAGTATGTTGGAAGAATGTAAAACAGAAGTAGAGAAGAAAACATGCATCTTATTATTAAATACATTCTTTTAAACGAAAGTCAAACACATCCAAAAATCACCTGCCTTTTTTATTTCCTACAAAGAGTACACCAAAGTTCAAAGGCTTTTTTAAAAAACAAACAAATACAAAACCACCTACAGATGCATTATGATTTAAATGTGACAGATCTACTGGAGCTGATAAGAGTGTCATTTCATACATCACCCTGACTGGGACTGGAAGGGGGTTTTGGGTGACTTCCCAATACTATGTGGGTCTTCTTCAACACTGATGGGATTAGGTAATGCTAGCAACTTGGAGGAGATGCTCAGCACTTTGCAGACTTTGAGACTTTGCGGACACTGATAAGCCAGTGTCTAAAAAATACATTCCTCAGTGTGATTTGTATAGGTGTTCTCAAAACATGTCAGAGCTGTACAGAATCTCAGCACTCTGAGTTAATGCAGCTGTTCAGATTACAGAAATGGCTCTGGGTTTAGCATACAAGTGGGCATGTTCTAGCAGCACAAGAGTGGAAAAGAGAAGAATAAGGAGAAGATGAGGTTAAGGAAGATGAGGAAAAAGGAGAAGAAAGAGAAAGAAGAGTGAAAGAATATTCTCATGGGCTCAAATAGAAAATATGCAGAAGATGCAAAGAAGAAGAAGATAAAGAGAAAAGAATATAATCATATAATGACAGCTTTGTAAGACCATGAATATATACCAACAACAACACTGCAAGCTAACATGCTTCTTTTTTAAGCCAAATCTTATAAATCATACTAAGGCAAAAAAGTATATTACCTTAAATACTGAGTAGGATTTTCAGATTTCACCATTTCCTAGAAGAATTTATAGTTATTATTCTCTTCTGTTTTCATTGACACTGAAATTCCATATGAAATCCTAGTTTCATTGACATTAATGTCAAAACTCTCTTTTACTCTAATGGACTCAGCATTTCTTCATCATTAGGTATTACTACATGCATTAAGTAGCTTATATATCAATATATACAATATATTATATATATTATAGATAATAAGTTGTACAGACGTATAACTTATTACACTGGAGACATATTTTCAGTGGTCACAGTAAAAGAGCACAGGGTCAAAGAAAACACAAGACTTTTTTATCTCTTATAATTATCCTATTAACAAAACTATACCATATTTTCATGTACACTTTTGAGATGGTGCAGGTTCTGCTGCCCAGAAGAAGTCAACCTAACCACTTATAGTGGACAGTTTTTAATGTGAATTTGTTCTCTAAATCAACTTGCTGAGTAAGCTTATCATGAAGAGAAAGGAGAGAGATGAGAGAGAGGGAGAAAAACAGAGTCAGGAATTAATATCTGCTGCTGTCCTGAGGGACAGGTCTCTTCTAGCCTCTATGATGTTCAGGCCCTCACTGTCAAGGCAGACATAAGTTTGCTCTGCCCAAGCAACTCCCAAGTTTCTGACTGTAGATATTTATGAAGCAGAAGCACATAGGTACCTCTAGCCTTGCAAGCACCAAATTTACATCCAAACATAAAATATATTAGCTCCCAATCCACTTGTAACACAGGTGGAGCATGCTTATGTCTGCCTGCAAAAGGCATTGCAAACATAGTCCTCTCTCTGTCTTCTGTCACTCATCATTGATCTGGTTTATTTGCAGTGGTAGATCTTCTCAGAGCAACATTCTCTTACTCCAGATCTTTTTTGAATCCCTCAGTTCAGCAGAGTACCAGCAAGAGTTTTCCACTGTTCGCTCTAGTGAAAGAAGTTTTAATTAGATGTGTTTGAATAAGCCTGCACTGCAAAGTTGCATGCAGCAGGTAATTCCCTCTCCATCAGCAGATTTAATTCCCAGTTTCCAGGGAGTGGCAGTTGAGGGTGAAAGCCACAGCAGGTAGGAAGAAGGAGTGCTGCGAATATGAACTGTGTGGGGGCACAGATTTTCTTGCTCTCAGTATGACACAACACCATATTTTCTAGAAGCAGATCCAAATGGCAAAGCACAGTGATGTCTCTGGTGACTCTATTGGAGACAGGAGATCCCCAAGAACATTTCAGTAGAGCTCCATTGATTTCAATATGCTACAGAAAGACCTGCAGAAGTTCACCCACTGAGAAACTAATAATGGAGAGGGTTCCTTTTACTCTACTTCCTATTCTACCTGCTCTTAAGTAACTCACATACAGATAAGAATGTGTGCATAAAAGTGAGAGAGGAAAAAAGTGGGATTTGGAGGAGGAAAAAAAGTGGGGTTGGAAGTAAGGAAGGAGTTAGCAAATGAAATCTTGCCCTAATTATCTCATACTTCTAATGATCTGCGAAGCAGGGTTGGAAAGAACAAGAAAGAGAATAAGGAGCTTAGAGTAATTAATTAATTCATTGTTTAGATTGTCTTCTATTCTTCAGCACAGAAAAAGAAATCAAGATTAAAAACAAAAATGAAAGTTATTAGAATAATTAAGACATAATTATGATGTTGTACTGATTTGGCTTTGTTCTAATTATGAAAAAAGAAGCCAAATGGATCCTACTTCAAAAAGTTGTATTATTTCAAAACCAATAAAGTTCCTATTTTTCAAAGTAAAAGCTTTTGAAGTGTGCAATTAAATACCTTTTGAAAAATACAGGAGTATTGTACTCAAACTGAAGCGATCAGCAAAAAATATATATTTTATATCATGCTAAGAAATTATGAAAGTCTGCTCATTTTGGAATGCATTCTATGCAAGGCATTGCACGGTAAGGGACACCTCACTTTCCTCTCATAGCCCCTACAAGAAAGTGCTCTCCTAAAAGTGTTTCTGGTGCAAAACTGGAAACATGGCATGCATCTGAATTTCCCAAAGCTAAAAAACACTGCTCCCGAAGGGCTGACATTTCCAGTGTGTGATCATGGAAAGCCTCTACTCTGGATGACCTCTGCCAGTGCCGCTCCTCCAGTGTAAGAAGTGAGAAGTGTGAGGCTCCAGCCCACCTCAGCACAATCACTCTGGACAATGCAGCAGGAGATCTGTTTAGCTGCTTCCTGCTAAAGGAGCAGAAGGGCAAAATATTGATGGCCCCAGCTGACTTGTGAGGAATCGCAGACTGCTTCTCCTCACAAGTGCCCTGCTGGGAGCAAAGCTTTCAGGGACTACAGGTAGAGATCCAAGCAGGAGCTGATCCTGACAGGGAAACCGCTCATGTGCAGCCTTGGACAGTTTTAAACCTGCTAGTAAATCTGAGGGAGGTTACCCCTCGGCCTTACAGTGATTTGACAGCATGTACAATATGCATAATGTATATGACTAGCACAGAGACAGGGAGGATGCACTAAACAAGTGCTGTAGTGGAAAATATATGCATCAGTTTGACTCGTCAAAATTAAAAACACGCCGGAGCCACCACTGAACACACAATATACTGAGCTCCCTCGGCAGCAGCTCAGAGATGCATGATCTAGGGCAACAGCTAGTGCAGCTAACTGTCTGAAATACAAAGTGACCAAACTTGTGAGGATAAAAATACTGTGGTCAGCCTGGCTAGCACAACCCAAAGAGAGCAGCAATATTATCAGATGAGGTTGATGTCTGCTAATGCAGTGATCAGCCCCACAAAAGTCCTATACTGGTTGTCTGGAATACACAGAATTTTGTTTATTACATCTGGTTACATTATTTCTTTTAATATATTTTAATTTTTGTTGTTGTTTTGGCTATGTTACTTATGGTGGTATTTTTTATTATTATTATTATTATTATTATTATTTCAACTACTGTTATTATAATTATCGTTAGGATTATCATATACCTCTAGAGCCTCTGCAAATACTGAAGTTGATAAAATGCCTACTTTCAGAAACACTTTCAGAAAAAGTTGTTCATCTGAATCATTGGTAAGTTTTGGCCTTTTAGTCTTTCTTAAATGAAACTTACAATATGGAAATTTTTTTATCAGTAATCATGATTGTTGGATATTTCATATCATCAACAGACTACTCAATTGCCTAGGCTGCATTTTCCAGCACTGTGTCAAATTTGACTTGATGTGAGGATTTCAAGGAAATGGGGAAAGAGGACTTGAAAGGAAGGAGCTAAGGACACCAGCTGAATGGTGTATGATACAGTGAGCCAAGATTTCAGATGATGTAAATAGTCAATAGTCAATAGCCAAAACTAGCAGACCTGTACTGGAGGGTAACAGAATATCTTATTAGTCAGAAAGAGTATTTAAGGGGAACTTTGATTTTCCAAATAATCTATCCTAGTTAACTTGTTTTGGGGATTTGAGACCTGAGAGAAGTATTTGAGAGACTTCAGAAGCAGGAAAAGAAAAAAAAAAAAAAAAGAAAAAAAACTCAACTCAAAATAGATGCTCTATCATGGGAGTTTATTATCATTAGTAGACTTGGTACATATTAAAAGTTGTTCCATAATGCAGTCATTTTCATTTCAGCTATTCCTCTGCACTCTTCAATTATTAAAGTTTAATGCACAGAAATCCTCAGGGACTTTCACATTTATTAACAAAGCATTTTATGTGCTAACAGAAAATCCCAAAATTAGGAGAAATCATTTACAAGCAGACAACAGCTGTTACAGCATTAAAACTTTAATTGGCACCTCCTAACTGATCATTGGGTATTTCAGTCATCCTCTTAAGGATGTGATAATCTTCATGATATTCAGAAAGAGAACATTTTATAAGGACAGGGCTGCACATTAGCAAAGACTGAGTGTGTATGCAGATGCAAATATATATCTGTCCAAAACAAATGGTACCCTGAGAAGACACTATGTGTGAGTCAGGAACCTGAATTCTGCCATTTATCCCTGATTTTATACAAACCATTTCTCTAATTTGCTTTCCTATCCATTTCTTGCCAGTAGATCTTAAAAATTCCTCAGAACCCAGGGTCAATTGTCACTATTCCTCCCATTAGACAGAACTTTCCACTACCTTGATGATGACATTAAAGCAAATAGTGGGTATGATTTGTTAGCACACAAGAATACAAGAAGATGATTACTTGAGTGCTGTGCAAGAGAGAAAGATGATTTTTGCTGAATATCTTGCACTTGGAATCTGTACCAAAACAAATAAATCAACTGACAATGCATCCAACTCTTCTATTGTGAAAACAAATATTTGAACAATTAGGTTAGTGACTGAGAGACAGAGAACTTCATTGATGAAACTATTAGTGGTCTGGCTCAATGGCACATTTTGAAAAAAAAAAATTTTAACAGGGTAATTGGTAGAGTAAATGATGTCTGTATTTCAACATCCATTTATCTAAAACCTGTACATGAAAACAGTACAGGAATGAAACTGAAAACTATTGTGCTTCTCCTCAGGGATTTTTTTCCATCTGTGAACAACATTGTTACAAAGTTATCTCTGTTTCCTTCATTCCCAAGCACCCTAAATAAAACAGTAAATGACAATTCCAAAGATGGTCAAAAGCAGTATTTAAAAAAATGCCTTGGGATGGGTTTTCATCTCATAAGCAGCTGCTTAAATGTTTTGTTGATCTTGAGTCTTAGAGGAAGGTTTTCTCCAATGGTAGGAAATACAAAATGGTTTCACAACTTAGCCACACTAACAAAATATATCAAATGCCTTCTTCACAGCATAATTAAGAAGATACTTCCTAATGCTCCTGAAGGTTTGACTTTGAAAATTATGTGGCAAACAGAAGGCTAAACAATAATTATTATCAGAATAGCAACTCAACTATTTAAAGCTGTTTCAATTAACTTTAAATTTAAGCATGAAAAAAAGGCAATGATTAAACTGAGATTTCAAATTGTTGATTCTAACTTAAAAAAATGAAAAGTAATAAAGTGTAAACAGAGGTAAGAAAAACACATTTGTAAAGACTTGTCCTTATCTTGCTTTCACGGGCAACCCTCTTATTAACTTGTGTGGTGTTATTTCATTGTTGTATGTTTTTTCTGGTTAGAGCTAGTTTCAGGCTTCTGGTCAAAAAAAATACCCAGTTTATCTTGCAAAGCATAAATGCTAAAGGACTGAATTTGGACAAATATAGACCTAATTTAGCTCTAAGCAAGATGTACACTGAGGAACTTTTGACTCCACAGAGTGATTGTAACAGGCTTCCACATATCTTTTGAGAGCCTATTCTGAATAAAGGAAAATCCTTCCCAAATTCCAGTCATCCCTTTCTAACCTGTACACAGGGGCACAATACACTCTCAGGTCAGTTTTTCCAACATCCATAATTTTTTTAAAAATAAAATATCTGGATTATGAAAACTGCTCCTTGTAATAATCTTAAATAAGTTAAGGAATTCATGTACACCTTGACGCAAAAGGAGATCTTTCAGTCAAAGAACACAGTTACAAATGACTGATACCTCTTCTTCTGCATTGTTAAGGAGATGCTGCAGTGAAATTTGTATTTGGTGTCACTCTCACAGCTACTACTCATCTCTGCTTATCAACTGCAAAACAAGTCCATCAAGAATTGCTCAGAGGGAAAAGCTGACAAGAAAGGAAAAGGTATATCAAAACATGAGTGACAATCCTATTGGCTTAGCCTCAATCACTCTTAACACACTTTATTTTGTGTATGCATATATGTGTGTGCATATATATATATATATATATATATATATATATATATATATGCCTGGAACAGTGTTTGCACTTCAATACAATGAGAAAACAGCCAGGACCAATACATTTCGGTTTAGACACAAAATAAATTATATTGCAAGAGTTTGTATTGTGTAAGACCACAGTACTACAAAACTTCAGCATATGTTGCCATACATATGGCAATCAATACCACAGACTGCAGATTATAACTCTTGTTTTACAATGTTTCTTCTGGCTTTCTGTATGCATTTATATACATGGTGCTGTCCATCTTCAGGATCATTTTAACAGTTTGGATGACATAACACGAATGCCATAATCACATGACCTGAACCTCATCTACCTGCACAACATTTTTAATAAGATATACTCCCTGCTTGAGGTAGCACTACTTGGCAATCCCTCCCACACCTGTCTCTACCAGGTCAAAGTAAGACAGACTAAGAAGCAAGAGTTCAGCATTTGGATGCATTGGAAGGACCACACCATTGCTTCACATTTACCTGACAACAAGGCAAGGAGCGAGACAGTCTCATGCCAAAGCTTGCAGAGGTATTAATGAAAATAGTGTGGATTAAACACATAAATTCACATAGTGGAAAGGCTTACTTGCAGGTTCTCCAATATGAATAAATGCCAAAGAAGAAGTAATCTAAATGGTTATTAGCATAATTTGAGTGCTGAGTGCTGTTCTGCTCCAGATACAAATGTGATTGAGACATATGCTTGCTCTGATGGAGGAAATTAGCAGAGGATTACCGTTTTCCCTAAGAAGATTAAACTCAGAAGAAAAAATAATTTGCTTTCCATTGCACTGCTATACCATCTACCATTAAAAGAAAGCAGACCCCATTAAAAAGGACCATCAGTTTAATGGAAAGATTATTCTGACAGTTGCCAGCTTTACAGCCTGTTTAGTCATGTGAGTCAAGCCCACATAAAAAGCAACAGCAGAAGCTGTTGCCTTAGCCCAGACAGTAGAAATACAAAGAATTCCTAATGACATCATTAAACAAAATTAGGAGATCAGGAGTTTGTTTTAGATTCCTGCCTTGTCAACATCATAGCATTATCCTATGATCCCATCCCATCCCAACAGAGGAACCTATTCAAAACTGCCAGATATGGGAACTGAGGACATGGACAAGAACAATCATATTCTCTTTACCCTGCCCAAGCCTTCAAGACATATTACAGAGTTCTATATCTATGTGTTCTGACTGAAATTTGAAGTATGTAGGAATAGTGTAAAACAGTCCCTCTTAGTATCCTCAAATCCATATTTCATGTCCCATACAGTCATGTGCCAGTCACCGGCTGCATGGTCCAAGGACACTGCTACTGAAGATGAAGGCAGTGGCACGTGCAAAAAGTCAAAGAATGTGGCAACTTTAACACAATGGGCCATAACACCTTTCCTCATTACATGACGAAAGACACTCTGTCCACTCACAGAATCGCACAGGATTCTGTTACCAGTGCAGACAGAGAAAATGTAAGAGTTTTGCAGGTATTTTTAACTGTTTCACTAGCAGGATCTATAGCTTCTCCCTTTTCTGCAATTGCCATAGCTGAATAAAGATAAGTAGTAACCTTCCTGTATCCAAATGTTTCTTAGAACTATCTGGGTATTTTCTTGAATAGAAAGAACCCTTTGGACTAGAAATACCGCTGATGCATCCTACTCATACCCTATGCACAGTTTCCCTCTGTCTCATTCAAGCTCTTCAAGACACAGGAAATAACAAACATTTGGCTCAGGAACTTACCTGGAATTTTGCTCTGGTGAATCTGAACCCGTTTCCCAGCTCTCTAAAGAGCCACAGTTTAGGCCCTAATTTATGATGCCTATTTGTATTAATTCCTGCATTTCTGTTCAACTGAATCAGTCAATTGCACTTAACCTTAGTCTACAATTAAAAGCAGTCATATCTAAACTGGTTGAACTACTGGTTACTACTGCCATGTTAAGGAAAACTTTAACCTTGCCTTACACAGCCCACTCATTTGTGAAGCAGATAAAAGGAAGCATTAGGAGGCAAATATGCATTAAAGTTAGTGACTGACTTGGGTCAGTCCCAAGCAAAAACACAGGTTGCATGGAGAATGGATGGAGAGGACCCCTAAGGAGAAGAACTGGGGGGTGTTTGTGGACAAGAAGATTGACATGGCTCAGCAAAGTGTGCTCACAGACCAGAGGGCTAACTGTATCCTGGGTCGCTTCAAAAGAAGGGATTCTTCTCTGCTCTCATGAAACCCCACCTGGTGCACTGCATCCAGTTCTGGGGTCCCCAACATGAGCAGGATGTAGACCAGCTGGAGTGAGTCCAAAGGAGGCCTATGAAGATTTTTAGAAGACTGGAGCACATTTCCTATGGAAACAGGCTTGAGGGAGTTTGCGTTGACAAGAGCCTAGAGAAAAGAAGGCCCTAGGAAGACTTTAGAGCAGCCTTCTGGTACCTAATGGGGGCCTACAAGAAAGTTGGGCAGGGACTTTTCACAAGGACATGTAGTGACAGGAAAAGTGGCAATGATTTGAAACTGAAAGAGGATAGGTTTAGATTAGACATTAGGAAGAAATTCTTTACTATGAGGGTAATGAGACACTGAAACAGGTTGACCAGAGAAGCTGAGAATGTCCCATCCATGGAAGTGTTCAGTGCCAGGCTGGATGAGGCTTTGAGCAACCTGATCTAGTGTAAGGTGCTCACAGCAGGGGGCTTGGAACTAAATCTATAAGGTCCCTTCCAACCCAAATCATTCTATGATTTTAGTCACAGCTCTAAAAAAGTGCTAGGAAAAACAAACCCCTAAACCCCTGCTCCCTAATGGCATTGGCAAAGCGGATTCAGGAGGCGTTGTGATTCAGACACTCATGGCTGAGTCACCATTCTCCTGTGCTTCCTCATTGCTCTTGCCTGACAGTAGTTTATGGATGGTACAATTATTAGGCATCCCCTTTGCTTACCCTGTAGAAGATTAGCTGTTCTTCCAACTGAGTGCTGGCAAAGGGAATGATCTGAACATGTTGAACAATTCACGTCAATATTTCTGGATTACACACAGGGGAATTTTCCTTCCCTCTGAGCCTGTTTTTTGGATATGCAACTCAAAACAAAAGATGGCTAGCTGCCACTTCATAAGTTCAGTGCAGAATCACAAAAAGCAAACAAAAGGCAAGTCTTATCCTCACCTCAGTAATGTAAATATCTGGTCTTGTTAGGCGGGTGTAAGACAAATGTTTGGGTTTAATTAATGGAACGTATCATACAAATAGATGCTTTTGAAGGCAAATGGGGGAGATATGTTTTGCAGCAGGAAAACGTCCTTTTCTAAAGGATGAAAAGAACTCCATTACATACTCAGAATGGTTTTGTTTACCCATTAAATGCTTTGTCTTGCTCCAGTTTCAGCCTTTGTACAAGCGTTCAGTACCTGTCTTACTGGTTATCTATGTTTTCTGTTAATACAAATCTTTTACCTGTCAGTGCGCTGTCCATTGAATGCCAGCTGGGTTCCAGTGGCAATGCCAGGGAGCAGAGGGCAGGATCAGGGGACAGGCCAAGACAGATTGCCCTCTGACAAAGCAAGTATTCATCATTTACAGACAGCACAAAATAAAAAGGCTCCTGAGAAAACCAAATCATTTGCTGGAGGTGACATTTAGCAGCTACTTTAACCCCAATTTTGATTTTAGCTGTCAGTTCATCCAAGCACAATCAAATTGTCCATAGCAAAATCACCATTATATCACTAAAATGAAATTACCTCCTCCCGACTGAAGATTCAGGTGCTGCTTGTACCCAAGACATGTGAGACACACTGAAGGAATGCAAGAGCTCAAAACTACCTGTTTGGATTCAGGAAAGGAACTGCCTATATAAACAGATAAAGATCATCACAGATCCAAGTCCTGCAAAGAAGGAGGAAACTGCAAGGGCACAAAAATCTCTTGCATGGGTGCCTGTTTTGGATATAGTACAATGTGCATTGAGACAAGACTACATCAGGGAGATGACAATGATTTTCTTAAGGAAACTATAATTGTCATGACTATAAACTGAAATATTTCAGTAACAGAAAAAAAAAGAAAAACTGAAGCTACCTGGAAGATTTATAACTCTACACATTGAAAATAAACAATACTTTGTAAGCATTATCCTTCTCCTGATTTCTCCTGGCATGAGTTTTAATTGACCACAGTTATTTGCTTCTTGATAACTACTTATCAGAACTGCATGGTATCAGCTTTTCCAGTGCCAAAACAGACTCTGACATAAGCAAACTAGATTTTGCTTTCAGAAAGGAATGCCATTAGACTTACACTACTCAACAGACAGCTGTCTTTTACCCAAAGATAGCTCAGACTTAAGTAGTAGGTCTTTGCCTTTCTGATCTGATGAAATGAAACAAAAGCTACCAAGGAGTCATTTTTACAACATGGAAGGCACTTTTTACACTGCTTTCAGTTCTGCCAATATGGATGTCATTCTGATCCCATGGTCCTTTTAGTCTTGTTTTCTTGTTTGTCTCTGTTTGGTTTTTTTTTCCAACAGTTCTCCTCATCCCTTCCTGAAGGAACTCCATGATGTTTCAGTCCATTCAGGCTGAGGCAGTCCCTTCATGCTGTCTAGACATTGTGACTGTGGATGCTAGATGATTTCAATGGTAAGTGTCATCTCTCCACCAGGCGAACAAACCCACCCAGGACTGATCTCAGCCTGCACAGCTGGTATTATCAGTCCTCAAGTCTCTGAGTAAAGACCACAGGGTCTTTACATTCATCTTCTCCTTGCATGTTTATCAACCCAAATGTCTGAAGCAAGACTAATTAGAGAAAGAACAATCATTCACAATGTCTGGACAGAATATCATTCCAACATGCTCCAACAGCAGCTTATATAACACAGGGCAAGCTGCCAGTCTGGATCTCAGCCAGAAGTACATTTCCTTCCCCTCTTTAAATCGACAGGGATCTGGCCACTGGCTGCAGTGGGAACAAGAATAAACCCTTAGTGCTGCTGTGCTTGCTGCAGTGCTCTCCATGCCACCCGCTCTCTCTCTGCTTCCTCATTAACATCCTCTAATTGCAGTGATTGTTTCAGGCTGGTTTACACTGCCCAAAGCAAATGAGAAAATGCCCACCTTCCCACCAGAGGGTCATCTGCATAAACAATTAATGAAGAGTTGCTGCCCTCAGCTAATGTCCTGTCTGTCAGGTTGATATAACCTAGGGGTAGTTAGATGTTCTGAACAATGATCACTTGCTGTTAATGCTCCACTAGACTATTAAACTCCTGTTGGCAGGCTACAGCATCAGGCAAACGCAGTGGGCTTCTTTATTAAAATATTGAAAAGACTGCATCCTGCTGTCAATAATGGTTTTGATCTCCTAAAAGAAGAAAAATACCTTGTGGCAGAAATGTAATTAAAATAGAAACCCTGTACTTCCTTGATTTAGAGCAGATGGAGAAAAGGTCAGCTCTCAATTAAGATATAGGATAAAATATTCTCATATAAGGATAAGAAGAGAATGAATGAAAATAGACTCCTCTGTATGAGAATAAACATGTTTTCTGTTTCACTTTTACTGCAAGAAGGTGCCTACACAAATTTAGAAGAAAAACTTCTTACAGCCCCATGACAACATTTTAAGGTTAAGACAAAACCACAGAAGTTTAATGGTGGGGGTATGGAATCACCCCTAAATCTGTACAGTGACTGGCCCAGGTAGCACAGAGAGGACAGCAAAATTTGTCATAGGCAAGTGGATCCCAGAAACAGAAGGACAGACACATTAGATGAAGTAGTTGCATTTAAATCACCAGGTTAGATTTGCCCTGGGTGCAAGTCCGAGTATGCTTGGCTTATTGAAGTAGGACAGGAAAAAGTCACCTACTGTAGAGTACACGTGAAATTTTTTTCTCTCAAGTGAACCACACATTTTTGATTTCATTCCACATAGTCTTCGAAACCTGAGACTTGTATTTAAGCAAGACCTGTCCTGTACAAGGTTGCATTTTTTGTTTCCTTTCAGCACTACCTCAATTTAAAATAATGAGTTTTTTTTCTTTCTGGCAGAAGGGATATTTCTCAAACTATTATTATTAAGCATGCATTTTATGTTTAAAGTTTGATGTTATTAATAGACAGAGCTGGGTCGAAGACAAGGAAACTCCTTGTGATGAAGGCTAATTGGAGGAAAAGGGTTTGATTTTAGCTGAACAATTTCAAAAGCACCAAATATTTCAAGAATTGGTCATTAAAATAAACAGTAGTTAGTTTAGTTTGGCTCTCATTAAAACAGCCTTTAAATGTCATTGTTTTAACCTAATTTTTTGAAAGACCACATTACAGGAGAGTAAGATCAATTTTTACCCCTTTTCTGTCTATATGGAGAGGTCCTGTCCTGAAATTTTCATGCTAAAATAAGGCCTCTGCCTTAGATATATCCAAGTTCATATAAAAAATAACTAGAAATTACCATGGTAAAAGTATTCTTAATCTTTACTCATTAATAAACTCTTAAAAATAAAATCATTTTTATGTTCTCCTGAAATACCCACGAGACTGCAAGTTTCATTTAGAAACATTTTTAACAGATGTTCTGGGCATCTTATACATTATAAACATGCATGTACAGCATGAGCCATGCAGAAATAATAAATTATAAAAAATCTTCTTCAGGGTTTGCCATCTTTTTTTTCTTTTGTTCATTGACATTCATCCTTGTGAGATTATTACCAAAAAAATGTTGTTTAAAGTTTAAAGAATCAACTAGACAGTTCATTACTGATTAATGGCAGTTTAACGGCCATAATAAAACTGCCATTTTATATGACTAAAAATTAAAGTCATATATTACTTGAAGTCCTCATGTAGTTGTCTCCAACTTCTGTCATATTTATCCCCTTCACTCTCAGCCAATGTATTTCTTTCACGGGTCCAAATAATGCCTAAGACTCAGAAATACATCAGTGCCAAGCACTGGTATGACTGGTATGCACAGACAGGGCTGAAGTCCTTTGTATCATATAAGCTACAATATCACCAATAGCAAAGTTTAAGTACAGATAATTCTCAAGGGGAAAGAAATTAGGAAATGTGTCTACACTTTGAGGACATTAATTTCTTTCTTATTGATGATTGCTCTGTGAGCTAAACCTAATTCAGATCTTAACATATAGCTGGACTCTCTTTGTTTTGAAAGAAAGCCTTCTTTTCCCTGGTTTCAGTAGAATATGAATAGATATTAATTGTTGTCAAAACATCAGAGTTGCAGAAGATCTTTTTCCTGTTGCTTGTGCTGTGATTCAATAAGCTTGTAAGCTTTTGCTGATTTAATTTCACACATGCCAATCACTTTCAAAATTTTGACTCAAGAAGTTAAAACCATGGTCCATCAATGCCTGCAAGCTGCTGAGAAATCAGCTTGCAGCTACTACATGGTACATTCAGCACACAACAGACTTCTGCTTACTCTAAAGAAACATTCATGGTCACAGAAAGTGTACATTCCTGAAAAGGGTCTGAAAAAGTAACATATATAAAAAGATGGAAAACTCTCCTATTTCCATGTCTAAGAATATTTCTTGTATAAACAAAAGTGGTTTTTTTTCTTTAGTGATACAAACTAGAAATTTAGTTTTAGGCTCTTTTTTTAAATAAAAGAAGTATAAAAGGCATCCAGCTAAAAAATAGTGCTAAATATTGTTATCTTTGACCTATAATGAATTTCACTCCATCCTCCTCAACCACTGCCCAGTTTCTTCACAAAACATCAGTGAATTAGATCTAAGATTTCCTTTTACATTGACTAATAAACTTTTTTAAAAATATTCACTGCTAAATTTGTCAGTAAATTCACTTTCAAAGCTATTTCCTAGCCTTCATAAATTCAAGTTTAACACTTTAATGTAAATTTATACATAGAAAATAGTCAAAGCTATTCTACAAAATTCTAAATCTACACATGGAGGATTGAGAATATGCTACATTTTTGGCACCATTGATATTTACAGTGCACAGGTTGACTTATTCCATACACTGCATTTATACCAAACATGTTAAAACTCTCATCTCAATTTCTGAGATACTAAATTCCAGCCCCATCAGCGCAATCCTTTAAATACAGGACTATATTTTAAATTAAGATCGCTTCATTTTTTATAATACAGAACAAACACAACAAAAAATTCAAACCAATTGTAGCAGGGATTAATAAAATGCTTACAAGGAGAAGAACAATGTCTGAAACAGTAATCAGGTTTACCTGGCAGAAATTAACAACATTTATTTGATAGTATTCTATTACTGATGATAAACCAGTGCAGTTTATAATGCTGTATCTCTCACAATTGTTTGGATCTGCTATATTTTGGTGACTTAAGTGCCTTGTTTTGCACATGTTTCTGAGCAGATGGAGGGTGAATTCTGATTTTGGTAATTAGTAGATGGGTCATTGAAAATAATTTTTAGTTAGTTCATATATTAGATCTTGAAAAATAGAGGCCTAATGAACTAATTTACATCTAATTATTAATAATTGTAATGGCATTATTCTGAGTAGGCAAGTTGCATAACTCATGTACTCAGCAAAGGGGTACATACAGCTCTAGTCATGAAAAGCTCTTGCTTTATTCAGTAGAGAAAGAATCACCTACGTGTAGCAAATGCCAGTTTGTTCCTTCTAATACAGCTTTGTATTTCAAGATGGAAAAATATTAAAAAAGAGACTCTTATTCTGTCATTCTCAGATCAGAAAGGCCTGCTTTAAATGGAGCAGAAAGCTGTCAAAGGTTAGGAATCATTAGCAGAACTAAGAGCAGACCCTGTATGCCTGAGCTCAGCCCAGCCCAGGTCTCTCAAGCAGCATGCTGCAGGATCAAGCCATAATAAGAAACCTTCGAGGTCACAGGCCATCAGCCCTGGCTCACAACAATAACTGTTCAGGCATGATAAGGGATGAAGATATATCTTTCTACTTATCCATTTCTTCCTCTCTCTTTTCCTTCCTTCAACTCTACTTTGTCCAAGACAGACTGCTGGGGTTTTCCCCCTCTACTAAAGTCACCTCCAGGAGGAAGAGGAAGAGGAAGGGGGGCAGAGGGAGGAACCAAAACAACAAAGTAAAAATCTGCAAATAATCCGTAACTTACCAAAGCATCATTACACTTTATTCCAGAGCTGTGAACTACATGGAAAAGGAGAAAGAATCAGCTGTTCATCACCCATTGTTGCATCAGTTCCTCACTGCTTAGTGCAGGTCAGGGTAATCTAGACATGTTGGAGCTGCTCAAAATTCTTTGGACCTGGATCATTCTTTATAGCACTTAGGACTATAGCAAGAGGTCACTTTTTTCTTCAATCATTTGGGGGTACTATGGGTCTAATACACCTGAGGACCCTGAAGAAAATCTCCAGGAAGGGTCAAGGAACTCCAAGCATCATAGAGGAAAAGCAGTTCAGAGGTGATCAGAGAACAGGGAAGTCTCTGAACCAGGGTGGTGGTTTTGCCTGTTTTAAAGATGGATTTAGTTTCTGACAACCAGAAAACGTCCTTCAGTTTGGGTTATTTCTTGGGGTCTAATTAAATTATCCTGAGTGTCTTTCTCTCTGTAATGCTCATCAGAAGGCTGACAGATTTGTTTCCTGCATCTCAGGAAAAATTGCATGCATATGTCAGTGGACAAATCAGAGTCTTCAGTCACGGTTTCTAGCAGTATAACAGAAATAAATGAATTCACGTAACTATTTTCTGTGAGATCTCTCTCTTTTCTCCCTCTCATGTTTACAGATTCCTCACTGGGCATGAGACCTATGCAAATGCAAAAAATTACTTTAGGGATACAAAGTGCATCCTGCTTACTCTGAGGTTTTCAGACTGTCTTGAACAGATTATTCATGATTGTATGAAAGCCAAGAGAACAGTATGGAAAGCAGATTGGCTATGCACCTACAGCCCAATGCCAACTTGGCTCTGTGTTTAGAGGCTGACATCATTTCTTCAAAGAGCTGGAGCAACAAGTCAGTGTAGTTTGAAGAGGACTCTCCATGAAGCTGTGGGCAGATCACATCATAGCATGTTCAGGCTTCATGGCCCACTATTAAATACCTAAACTCCCTGACCTGCAGGTGTCAGGGAGTTTACCTTCAAACCATTGATATTACTTTGACATCAAATGTATTCTCTGCTAGACAGCTGGTATTAACTCAAAGTCTAAAGCACCCATGTAGAGAAGACAGACAGAATAACAACAAACAGAACTACAGAAAAGGGCTCCTACATGGAAAATGCTTTTAAAAATCAAAACCATGGAGATTTAGGACCTCAACATATTCATATTTTTCCCAAAAAATCATTTTTCCAAGGAGCAAAAGTGAAGTTAAAATCCTGGAAACTAATAGGAAGTATTCCTATAGTTGAACAGCTGACAATTGCAGCAATGTATTTTAAGAAACATTCAAGATTACCCCATTTTCCCTCCCTCTTACTTTAAAAACTAAAAAGAAATAAGAGAAAGGAAGAGTGAGTGAAGAAGCAAGCTGTGTGAATTGAGGACTCTTAAGCTGTTGAGGATATAGTTTCTGAGTATTAGGGATTCAGCCTTATGAAAAGGTTCATTACGGGATTCCAGGACTTCAGGAGTTCAGAGGAACCTTGGGGATGCTTTTAGATCCTGGACTCCAAGATGCCATTGCCACTGAAACCTGAGGATGACCTTGAATGCTCATAGATGGACTGAGAAATAAGGTTGATACACAGCCTGCCTACAGTGATTTCATAGAGTCATAGAATTGCTTAGGTTGAAAAAGATCTCTAAGGTTATTGAATTCAGCTCTAAATTTAACAGTGCCTATTCCACCACAAAACCATGTCCCCAGGTGCCACATCTACACATCTGTTGAATATCATCAGGTATGGTGACCCAACCCCTTCCCTGGCAGCCTGTTCCAATGCTTGGCAACCCTTTCAGGGAAGACTTTTTTTCTAGTAGCCAATATAAAGCTCCCGTGGCACAATTCTGTCTTCTCATCATGTCACCTGGGAGAAGAGACTGACCCCCACCTGGCTACAGCCTTACTTCAGGGGGTTGTAGAGAGCAGTAAGATGCCTCCTGAACCCCCTTTTCTCCAGGCTAAACACTCCCAACTCCCTCAGCCTCTTCTCATTACACTTGAGCTCCAGACCCTTCCCCAGCTCTCTTGCCTTTCTCTGGACATGCTCCAACCCCTCAATGTCTCTCTTGTAGAGAGGGGCCCAAAACCGAACACAATGTTTAAGGTGCAGTCTCACCAGTACAAAGCATAGATGGATGATCACTGCCCTGGTCCTGCTGGCCACACTATTGCTGACACAAGCCAGGATGCCATTGACCTTTGCGGCCACCTGGGCACACACTGGCTGATGTCCAGCCAGCTGTCAACCAGCAGGTCCAATCCTTTTCCAACCAGGCAGCTTTCCAGCCACAGCTGTTAGTGAGAATCCATTAAAGAACAACTAGTTCACATAACCAAAGAACAACAACCTATACTTATTAATAGAGTGATGAAGACATTGACCTAATTGTGCAATCAACCAACGTATGCCAGGAGAAGCCAAAGATTCTTAGGCACTTGGATTTCTCATTCTCAATGTTTCATTCACCTTTCACGCGCAGGTTGATGAGCCAAGCACTGGTCTCCCAAGTGCTGAAGCTCTCATCCCACTAAATTTCATAACAAAACTCCTGTTGGCTCATTGGATCAAGTTTCCACTATCAAACTGAAATGACACAGCACTTTTTGACCTGCCCTTATCTTTCCTCTGAGGAGAAAAAAAGTCTCTTCTACTTACCCACAGCTCCTGTAGGCAACAAATCTGAAGGTAATATTACAAGTGTCATTAAAACAAGAATGAGTAAATGTTACCTATGAAATAGCTAGCTCAGCTATTATTTTGACTCCACTTTTTCTCACAGATTCAGTACTAAGTTGGGACAATCTAGTTTCAAGGAGATCAGTCTGCAATGCCATCCATAGGAACTGACTGCACTGATTTCACTGAGCTGTGTGCTGGGATTTTTGGGGCAGATATGATGGAACTGGTGCCACAGTGACATGAGCTACCCCATGAATCTTCTCCTAGACTATCGAAGGAGAATTTGATTGCACTAATGGGTATAAATAATCTTGAATCAGCATCTCTTTTTCCATGTTCAGATATTTCAGGTTTCAATGCTATGACTTTGTTTTTGGTGGGAAGGTGCAGTTGCAGTCCAGACCCATGAAGCAAATCAATTATTAGCACAGAGGAAGGGACAGAGGAAAGGAAGAAAATTTCACAGTGACTTTCTCCTGTGACTGGATAATAAGAGCAAATAGAGACATCCTTTCCTGCAGAGATCCCACATGATGGCATGAAGAGATATATGGGGAGAATGTTTACAAAAGTGCTGATAAATTTGAAAATTATTTATTCTGGGTTGCACAACAAACAGAAGAGTACCAAGACCACCTTATCTCAGGCCAACTAGCAACAAAGTCAGATCTGTGTGAGGAAGGTCCCATTTTGGAGGTCTGTGAGAAATATGGTGGTGCAGACTTAGCTCTAGAAGAGGGTGAGCCACCTGACCTCACTCTTGTCAAGGCACATGAGAGCAAGAAGCATTAATAGATTTCTACACGTCTGTAATAATGCTGCTGAATCAAAATTACAGCAGTCAATACCACAGACACTCACCAGAAAGGAAACACTGAGCAAAAGAGAATGAACTCTTTTTTCACTAAGGACCTTCTTGGTCCTTCTAGAACTGCAAAAAGAGTGCCCTCCAAAGTACAGGTAGATGGGCTGTTTTGTAAAAACTGCAAATAATTTCTATCCACCACTCCAAATTGCATATATTAAAATGCTTATCAGAACTACAAAATCACAAGTACTTTTGTTTCCTTTTTTTTTTAATGTGTGATCCTATTGTGAGTCATATCAGAAATCTCGGTAAATACAAATTATATGAAATTGCCAAATAATCCCGATTTCTGAAATACCTAAAAAAGGCATTTATATGACACGAAATTAGGCAGTAAATGCTATCTGATACTTACTTTAGCTGTAACTGGCAACAGAAATGCATATCATATAGGCACACACATGAACATGCCTACCTCTCAAGCTTCCATCTCAGAGTTTATTATAGATTCTATGTAAGACATAGCCCTGTGTAACATATAAACAGCTGTGTTTCAGCACTATTTACAGCAAAGCTTTTATTTAAACTAAAATGATCTATCAGGGTTGATGTCACAGTTAATGCAACAAAGTAACAGGAAGTACTGTTCTCAATTTAAGACAAATACATATTTGTGAGTGGGTACATATTTCCCCAATAAACACCTGAACAGAACCATGTATTCTTTCAAGCTGCATACAAACTTCAAATCTACATAGACACAGATGTTGGAGTAAACTGACTCTGCTTGCTTCAAAAACAAAAATAATTAAGAAATTGAGTAAAACACATGCATCAAGTTGGAGACATCATGCTACAGCACGCCCTGGTAACGAAAAGCAAAAATCCAGAGGGAAATCATTCCAGATTCCACCAACAAGGAAATTTTGACCCTGAAGCTGCTCTTCTACTACTTTTAAAAGAGAAAAGCATATTGCAACCTGTCTGTTGCCATCTTGTACTTTTGAACCCAGAGGGAATTGATTTGTTTGATTTTCTCCAAGTTCAGAAAGCTGTTGTGTAGCTGCAGCTAAATAGAAGTTTGAATAAATAAATTTCTGAGTCATCAATCAACCTCTCATTTACTCATTTAGTGGGAGGGCGAATGTCTTTTATGAGTCTGGTGGAGCAGCACAGAGCTTAGGAACATGCTCCATCTGTTTGCTCACTGCTCAGCAGCATTTCCCAGCGCAGGGAAGGGAGGAGGTTCCTGCCCTGAGCACGGAGGGAGTGTCCCAGCTTTCTGCTAGCACGGCTCCATTTGACCTCTCACATCCCCATTCTCGCAACCTACGAGCAGTGCCTGCCAATCACACCGAGCTGCAGAGTGGGTTTGCAACAGTCCATAATATCAGCACATTTCAAATGGCAGGTGGAGACATTTCTTGGTCAGCACAGAGAGCTGAGAGGGTTCTGGTATAAGCAGAAGTGATATAACACGCCTCTCTGTAAACTGCAGCTCACAGGAAGCAAACACTCAGGACCAGATTCTCATCTCCCTGAAATAAACCACTTTCCTTAAAAATGAACAGACTTACTGAAGCTAACAACACATTTTATGGATTACACTGAGAGCAGGCGTAGATCTGAACATGCTAATCCACATTTGAATTTAGGAATTTGTGCTGACTTTGATTGCATGTAGGCAGAAGATGGCCTCTTACCACTTACATTAGGCCTCAAAACCAGCAATGCAAAACAAGTGTCGTGACCGTAATTTACTTCTTAGAAAAGGGAATTTTCAAAAAAGATTAAAGGAAGAAAAGGCATCCATCTGTCAGACACAAGCTTCTCATCTCTTGAAAGAAGAAATTAAATGATGAACAGAAAGGGAAAGGAAGCATAAAGAGCAAGGTGAAGCCTTCCTTCACTGCTGCTTAGTATAGCTTCTTTTAAACCAGAGCATTCTTGCTGGTTTGCAGCACTTGAAAGGGCCAGAGCAGGATGAAGGGGGAAAAAAAACAACCCAATGATGGTTCAATGGATATCCTGAGATAACAGATGTTTCCGTGCCTTCTTCACTGACTAAAATACAAGTCTGCATGTTGTAATGGTCTTAAAAACTACTGAGGATTGCAAATAACAACGAAATATTTTCTTGTTATTATCTGCAATTTCAATGTTCTTTTACCAGTAGGGCACCACAGAGTGTCTACCTACAACACTCAGAAGCTACAAATGCCTTTATAGTTTCAAATGATTAATTAAGCTTAGACAAGTGATACCTAAATCATTCAGGATCCCTCTAATATACTGTACCGCATCCTTTTCTCTGAACAAAACTAATACAAAGATGTGAAGTTAGTAAATCAGGGGAAAAAAAAAAAAAAGAAAGGAAAAAAAAATCTATCTGCAATTCCAATATGTTAATTATTTGCAATACCAACCAGATTGGTAACACCTTCCCTTGCAAGAGTACTAGGTGCAGAAAATTAGTTTTTATCCATATGCACTGTAGCTTTCAAGATTCAACTCTTATGCCCAGAAAAGTTGCTTGAAACCTCTGCCTCCACTCTCTAGTCTTGAAGTCCTTTGGCAAACAGTTTAGAAAATAAGATCACTGAGGGTGAGGAGTGGTAATGCCTAGATATATTTTCAGATATATTTTCTGCTTTTCTATAGCATAATGACAGAGAGATACAGTAAAGTGCCAATCAAAAAAAAAAGAAAAATTATCAGGCCCTGGTTTTAAAATCATTCAACATATAATTAATTATTGCATTTGTATATTAAATAGGAAATAAAAATATATTTAGAAATTACATTTATACTTCCATTATCGAAAGATTAATAATCTGTTTTCAACAAGTATGTGAAATGTTAATTGGGAGAATGTGTGAAAGTAAAGATCTGGTTGCTAAAAGAATTTTGGAGACTGGGGGACCATTGGATTTTAAGGAGAGAAAACCACTCCATTTTCTGTAACAGTTTTATGATTTTTCAAATAGACAAGTAAAATGAACATCTAGATTCCCCTTAAAATATATACTGACAGTTTCTCTCACCCAACAGATTCGGTTTTTGAAAAGGATAATGGACTTATAACACTATATGTAACATATTCCCTGATATAACTCAGTTGTATTTGTGGGAGATGTAAAGATTATTTCCAATATCTTTTTAACAAGTAATTTTGCATCCTTTATTTTAGATTCTACTATGAGAGGCAAATGTTTTCAAGCATATCTTCTCTGAATAGTAAGCTATACAAAAAAATTCTCATCAAAAATTTTTAACTACATTTAATTGACAGAGAGAAAACTGAGAAAATGCTAGATTTGCCTGTCTAGATAAAAATCCGGAGGACAAAATAGTATAGTGCCTAATACTGATTGCCCTGAGGTCCCTGAAGATTTCAGAAAGTTTGACATAATTGCATTTCCATCCACTCTAGAATGAATGCAATGTCAAATTGGTTCTGTCAAACAAATCTGACATGAATTACTCAAAAGTGAGGTCACAAAGCTTCCTAGCTGCAACATTTTAATTGAAATATCAACTGTATTTTAGACAGTGCAGAACAATGAGCTGAATCATCATGGAAGATCCTACTGGAAGATCTATTCTGCTAAAAAAGACAAGAAGTTGTACTATGGGTGCAGCTGATGTGATCAGTCTCAGTGTCAGAAAGCATGGAATTAAAAGAAAATGTTTATTTTTGAATGAGATATACCAAGCAAATTGATATATGGGACATCAGGATGAGGACTACAGAAAAATAAAAAGCAGAATTTGATAGATCTATGACAATACACAGGTTTCAATTAGAAACAATAGCAACAATGAAAGAGTTAAATCAAAGAGTAACAGATCACCAGGTTTTTAGAACTGAATTTTTTGGCTCCACTCAGGTCAGTAGCAAAATTTTCATTAACTTTCATAGTATCAGAATTTCACCCATTATTAACAAAGGAAACACAGCAACTACCATTTATGAAAACTTCTAAGCTCTTGCCCCTGTTCCAACTCCTCTCTGATACCTAGAATCTAAAATGTAAATGGGACAATAAAATGATATAGCAGTTAATTCTTCATTTTGTTTGTGTAATAAATGACTGACACTTCTGTTTCCCTTTTTTTCATCAATTATAAGCTATTTGCTAACCTTTTTTTAGCTTTACTACCAAGTTGAAGCCTGAGACTGCGGACTTAGGTGATCCCGTGAGAGAATCTGAAAAAAAACCTGAAAAACCACAGAGACTGTGGCAGACGTGTTCTGGCTTCATTCTCAGAGCAGTTTCCTGCATGTCCAGGCATAACTGCCATTATTTCTTTTAATTCTTAACCTTTACCTCAGAGCATCTGGAATAAATACACAATGGTTAGTTTTAGCTCCTAGTATTTTTTGTAGCCTGGTTAGATCTTTCCTTACCACAATTTTTAACTCCAAGGATATGTCTTCATTGCTGAGTTAATTCACACCAGTTAGTGTAGATCAAGGTGAAGGCAGATACATGTGACATAAATCTTGAGCAGCACAAGGCAACCAGATGACCACACAAAAAGATCAGATTTGTGTGGGGAGTATAAATATGTCAGGATCTGCTGAGCTTTAGCCTAGACTTGTATTAAAAAATCCTCAGCTCACAGCTGAAGGGGTATTTGTGTGGATTACTGATATGAATGGTCTTTAGTGAGTGACAGTGCTTGAGTTATAACTTGAGTTATATGCTTTAAGCTCACTGATCCCATACATTATTTGCCCATGATGACAAAACAAAGGTATGTCTGGGCTCTTCCCTCCGTGAGACTGGGGATTGGAGATACTTCTTCCTCTTATGTCTCACTCGGGTCCAGAAGACATCCCAGCCCACCTCTGCTGCCTTCCATCTCAAGGCATAAAGATACTTCTCCTTCAATTTGATATCATGAGCTACAGTGTTCATTTACAACCAAAATTTGTGTTCCCTCGTTAGTTGTAATTGTTCAGCTCAGCACTGTAATTTTAAATCTGCAGCTTCTGTTAATCAAAGCAGTGAAGTATGGAACTTGCTGCCACGTCTTTTACGCTGCAGTCTAGATGCACCCCAGATCACATCAGGGATCTGGCAGTTGCCATGCCTTAGCTGTCTTCTGATCCATCTGTCTTAGTCGCCTCCCATGGAATCTGGGGAGAAAGAGCACCAGGGAGGGAAAATGCTTGTGTTCTGCTCAAGGTGCCATACTAGCACAAAATATTGATGCAGATGGAGCACAAACATGAGCCTGACAGCTGGATAATTCACCCAGCAGCTTTGGGAACCTTACAGAATCACAAAACCAGCTGCCTTTTTTTTTTTTCCCCAGGAATTGCTAGTTTGTGGACAACTAAATGTAGGACAGAACCATTTTGATTTTGAGGACCTTTTTTTTTGGTGCATTCTGGGAATGCATAGTTTTGATTATCCATTTTCAAACCAAATTTTCATCTTAATTTCCATTTCCTTTAATATATCACATGAAAAAAATAAATCAGGAAACAACACTGTGCACAAGCTCCCCTCTACCCAGCTCTCCTTCTAAAATTTCATTTCTTTTGCTTCTCACCACTTTTTGCATCCATTCTCCCTAGGATTTTTAAAGGGAAAAGACAAAAAATAAGTTCACAAAATTGGATTCATATACATTTGAATATAAAAACAAGCAGTTCCCACCTATCCCTTCTTAAAAAGTGACTGAAGATACATTATTGCATAAGAGACCCTCACACAATTTTTTAATTTTCTCTAACTCCATTTTCAGTGTGGGGGCTTTTTTTCTGTGCGTTTTTGAGTTCCCTGACTGAAACATGTTGCACATTGTAAAACCTGAGGTTTGACAGGCTTTGCAATGCTGTAGGTTTCACTTCTTTTTGACATCCTAGCAATCCTTGCTGATGGTGACAGGAGAGGCCAGAGTGGAATATGAAAAGCAGCTGAGACCACACTGGAGTAAGGAGTCATTGAAGGCTTGTCCAGACTCAACTGATTTTGGTTTCAGATTGAAGCCAGCCTTTGATCAACTCATGGCTGTAATTTTCAAAAGAACATATGCAGTTTTATTCAGGGTTTTATTTTATTGTCAGATCTTTGGTATTTAAATCCCTCTCTGATTTTTTGGTCTCTGGTAAGGAGGGAACAGGCCAAGAGAAAAGAAAGCTGACCTGCTTCACTAGATACTTTGCTCTGTTGTTGCAGATGAAGTGGCAGGACTGGTGCCTGTGGTGTAAGGAGACAGCTTTATTTAGTATCCAGTCTACCATATCATTCAGACAGTAATTTGAGCTTCTTCAAGACACCTGCCCCAAGTCTTGCAGGACTCAAATGTCAGCAAGCAGGGACAGAGATTAAATACCTCCCCAGTTTTTTCTATTTGGTGAGCTATTCTTCAACTCCCTTCTTGCTTTTCAGGTCATATAGGTATATTCCTTGAAGGCAGGAAGGGTCTTGGACAAAGGAATATTTACAATAAAAGATTGCAAGATGGAAAGTCAAGTATTTTCAGGGGCCTGAGTAAGGAAGTGTGCAGCAAATACTAAAGGAAAGCTAGAATGATGCTAGCAGCACTGCTGGCTCTGACAGACCACTGCAAACCAGAGATGAGTCATGGGGAGTAAGTGTGCAATTCACACAATCTGAACTGCTCCAGCAAATAACACACAAAAAATCAAAACCTTTTTCCCTGCACCTTGGATACAGAGAGACAAACATAGTGAAAGCATGTAGTAATGGACCTGGCAGTACTCTGCAAATTGAAAGGCTATTTAAAAGGGGATGCATGATCTAAACAATCAGAGAGAATGGAATGAAGTTAAATTCCTCCACAAAAGTAAAGATCAGTCACTGTTAACCCCACTGAGAAGAACAGTTCAGCAACACAGAATAGGGTGGGCAAGATCTCTGACCTTGTACAATGGGGCAAGTGCCTCTGTCTATCTATCCAAAAGAATTATAATCTCACTTAAAGCTGGCAAATAATTTCTGCTGATCCATAAGGAGACACTTCCTAATTCCACTGGCATGAAAGGTGAGCTCCTGACCTAAATATTGCAAAGGAAGCTTAGTATCAGTCCAGGCTATCAGCAGTCCCTCAGGAAACACACATTATTGCTGCAGGTTCTTTAATAGGAAGGACATCTAAAATGTGCAAGGGAGTGTTGCATTAATCCATGGAAATTAGCTCAATATTGGAGTAGTTTGTTTGAATTTCTTCATGGACTCAGAGCCAATAAGAGCAGAAACATTCAGAGACAAAGGAATTCCCCTCTGTCCAGTGCAATAGGGACTCACCAGTAGGGTAGACTCCAGACACTATTCCCAAACTACCTTTTCCAACAGTCTGAGAGGTGTTTTGCCTCTTTGGTATGACATGTAATCCTTCCACAGGAAAGAAAATATATAATACACTTAAAAGGCTATTATCATTCAAGAATTAAAGGCAAAAGTACATTCCAATTCTGGATACAAATTAGTGTTCCTGGGTAATGGTAGGGAAATAAAATGGTATAAAAATGGTATAATAAAATGATATAAAAATGGTTGTTTGAGGCACCAGACTTCTGCATAGCACAAAGCTGTAATGAAGCTGGACACTGTGACTGCTCAACAAGAATAAAGGGAAGAAGTAGTGTCAAAAAAATAAACAGATCTCTTTCTCAGCAAAACACTTTCTCTAGGTGGATTTTCTGTTGTGAAAATCCTCCATTGCATAATTTGGTATAAACACTAACGTCGTCCTACTTCAAAAACCAAATGAGAATTTACTTGTGTTTTTCTGTACCATTACATTCTGGGAATTACTGGAACAAAATCTATCGCTTTGGATCAGTATTTCCCTTTACATCCATGAGAGTCACAATACTGATTAGGAGAACTGCAGTTCCTGGATTCACATGCCCCTGCTGATTTGCTTTCTTGGCAAACTACACCTTGCCCAATTTATTAATATTTCGGTAGACGTTTCACTTCCTATTCTGTGACTAGTTTTAAGACACAGACACTTCCTACATATTTGAGATGATCTCTGCCCTCCATCTCTTCACACTGTAATGAAAGGGGTGGTGTGGAACTTATTCAATAAACTCCTCTATCCGTCCAAAATCCTACACATGGAATAAATTACTGCAGAGGAAAGATACCACATGGCCAAAGACTATCTATAGTCTGACACTATAACAATGCTTTTGAATAGCTCATTCCAGCAAAGAGCAAAACATACATTAGCAGAGGAAATCTTCCCTTCCCTTGCAATAAGCAGGCAAGCATTAGAAACACAAATTTTAAATTGGGTGCTTTTTTCTCTCTCTTTCTGAAAGGTTTGGTGTTCCTCTTTAGGTTTTTTCTATTGCTTCCTACACTAAAATACGTCTCTAAATTTTGCTAAAGCCTTTCTCTATGGGGTCTTCTTTCCAAAACCATTCAATTCTCCCTTCATTAACTAAAATGGCAGTTATGACTCCTGTTCCTTCCTAATCCAGATATTCATCCCTCACCCCAAAGGACTGCTGCTCTTTGCTTCTTCCCAGGTGCCATTCTTTTCTGTGTTCGTTTCCTGAGCTGGAGGCCATCAAGGCCATCAGGCTCACCCAGCAGACTCAGTTTTCCAATTAATTTTATCCTCCCTCAAATACAATCCATAGGCAAAGTAATTTCTGTAGTCTGAGATGGCCATCTTTGGAGGGAAAGATACAGTTTCAGTTTATGCTATATATATGACTTACCAACAAATGCAAGCAAAAATCAAGGACTTTGACTTCTTTCCGTCTTATGTAGCCTTTGCTTAGAAGAGAGGTATACTCCCACACAGTGAGAGAAATTGCCTAAGGCCCTTACATATCCTGTAAGTACTAGATTTTGTGTATAAGAAGTGGCAAGGGTGACTAACATTGGAAGCACTGTTAAATGTAAGCAATCATGAATGTAATAAAATGTCCCCTTGGGGCCTTTTGGGGGAGTTAGCAATAAATACAGCAGATGTTAGCAGCTATCAGTAGACTCAGATTTTCTGTCGTAGCTGTAGACTGATGGATATCATGTTTTAGTCTACAGCCTGGCATGCTTTTCTTAGTCCCCTTTTGCCAAGGAGTTGGAAGTAATTGGCAGATGTCACCAGAGATCCCTACTCACACTTTTGAAACTCCTCACTGCTGCCTCTCTTACCTGACACATACTTAGCACAGGTGAAGAAGAAACTCCAAATTATGTCCTTTAGGGAATTGTCTGATTGGCCAATCTCAGATGGCCTCCATCACACATTGCTGAGTTCCCCTTCTCTTCCTATGATTAGGAGGACAGCAGTGTAGCTCCAGCCCTGCACCTGAACCCACACATTAAGCAGAAGGAAATATGCTGGACACCACACAAAATAATCCTCATATTGTCCTTCCCGGGCAGGACACATTTGAGGCAGCATCACCAATGTCTTTCACATTGTCAGTGTCACATAACAGACCTCTCTGTATTTCCATGGAAATTACTTCATGGCTTCTGTTTGACATTCAGAGTTACTCATTCCCATCACTCTTGGTGTTTGGGGCCTTCACTTGATTTGTCCCACCACTGCTTTACTTTCCTTCCTTCAGGTACTATTTTATAAGATATTAGCTACACAAAGAACCTCTTTCCACTAAGATTTCTGCTATTCCAGTTGCCTGACTGCTTAGGCTGGCAAAATGCCTGCTACAACATATACCACATGAACACAATGCTGAGTAGCCTCTCTCTTTATAGGGCATGCAATAAGCTGCCTGCTCCCCACAGATCAGCAGTCCAGATTCAGGCTGCAAGGTCAGGGCAACCCAACCCACATGACCATTCCCTCTAATCTAGATGGTTCTAGAAATCTTATAATCATTATGTCCACAGCCACCTCCTTTCTTATCTTGTGATTTTAACTGTGGCTGGCTAACATCACACATTACTCTAATAAATTAAACCTTCTGCACAGAGATATAAGATCACCAAAACAAATGCTACCATAAATCAGTTCACCAAACACAACTGAAGAAATGTGAAGTAGAAAGTTAGAAACGTCTTTACAAGTGATCCATAACATGACACTCTGTATCACTATAGACCTTATGCGTTAGAAATTTGCTCTTTCAAAGTCCAGAAAAGAGGAGTTTCCCTTTTTTTCATGGGCTGAGCATCAGCAGGAAAGTGGTAAAACAAACAAATGAAATGGAGATAAGAAGTGAAAAAAGAAATTCTGAAAATCAGGACAAAGAAGGGAAAGTGTTAAAAGGTTATGCAGTTTATTAACGAGTATCATATCACAAGACCTCAGTGTCTTGTGTCTTACTGCTTTTTACATGAACAAGCCAGGGAGCAGTAGCACTCTTATTTCTGCTTGTGGGGCTGTCACCTCCAGGCAGGTGAAAGGGACAAACATGTGGGCACAGGTACTCATGCTAATAGTGCCACCAAAAGCTTTACAAGTGGTTACCAGGCAAGTATTTATGACAATAATTTAAATAGCGGCCTCTTGCTAGTCAGATCTGAGAAGAGTCAACCTGCACTGCTGGTGTCAGGCCACTTGGGAGAGCATGGATGCTGCCACAAACAGGTTTGCAGCAGCCACCCTCTGCTTTTCCTGAAGTTGCCCGCTCTTCAGCTGTAAATTGTGTATATTAAGAAGGCAACTCTTAGAAAATATGGATCACAGTGCATTAACTAACTAGGTGAATGTTTAAGGGGGCTTCTGGATCTCTTCCCATTACCTTGATGCTTATTTAATGGATAAGGTACTCTCACACAACAGTGATAAGTGGCGTTTATGGAGATGAGAGAGAAATAGTGCTCCAACTGGGCTGGTAGGAAGCAAACAGGGGCAATCCTATAATGCTTTTGATTAAGCAGTGCCCCTCATGCTGCTGCTTTATTAAGTACAAATTATTCGTTGTTTTTTTTTTTCCTCCAGGTAATTTTACTACAAAAAGAATATTTTTATTTTGGCACCTTTGTTTGTTTTGGTTTTGCTGGTTTTTGTTTGTTTGTTTGTTTAAGTTTCCAATGATAGAACACAATAAATATGATACATATAAACATACAGAGATTTATACACACAAGATATTTTTAAGTATTGGCTTAAGATTTTAAGGATACCACAGAGGGCAGGGTTCAGGCCACAATATAAAGGACATGTTGGCCTCTCCTCATAACAACCAGCAGCAGCAGCAAAAATGCATTAATCCCATACTCCATGAAGCTTCAAAGCATCTGACTAGATGTGCTGTTTCTAAGTCTTATTCATCTTCTGACCCCACCACATGCAGAGTATTTGGCACTGTGTAAGTGGGGAACATGGAGAGGAGACAGAGATGGAGGCTTCCCAGGTCTGCCACCACCTTGAGTGGTGACAGTCTGAAGAAATATGCCCAGAACTTTTGTTTTTTGGGTTTTTTTGTTATGAGAAGGATGTAACCTCAGGGATGCAAAATTTTCTTTAGAAGAAGAGATTAGGCAGATAGATCTGTGTGGCTTCAAATGCTTTTGAGAGCTTTACTCACCCCCTCCTTCATTTCACCTTATTTAAAATTAACTTACATTCTCACCTATACTTAAGCAGAAACCGTTGCCATGGTAACACTGGAGGTCGTCTAAATCCAGCATATGATGTAAGCAACACAAACGAGTCCCTATAGAAAGGGAAACTGGCACCACACACAGACAGTTCTGCAAAGATTTCATATGGGGGGAGCAGAGGTGGGAGCAGCCCCTGTGCCGCCACCCCAGGAGGACCACAGCTCTCAACTGCAAGGCACCCCTCATCCTTTTCCCTTTTCAGGCACACAAGGAGCTGAAAACACAGAAACCAAAGCTCTGTAATGAGCTGGGGAAAGTGTGCCCTCAGAGCTGACCCCAGCACTGATGTGTCTGAAAATCCCAGCAGAAGCATAAGCCCTGTTAGCTTGCTGCCAGCATGAGGTGAAAGAGGGAGCGTGGATCACATCATCTTCCCCCATCTCTGCATTTCCTGCCAGTTTGAAATGCCTGGCCCCTCCCCATTACTCCCACACCGCTGGTGTCCCACTGCCAGCTTGCTGGCCTGCCATGGGCAGAGTTGTGACTCAAGGGCCAAGGCAGCACCATCGTGCCTTGCACAGAGTTGGTCATACCCAGAACCAGAGGTACTATCAGGTTGAAGCAGGATTTGCTATCATCACCTGTCATCCCATGATTTTGATGTTTGTGGGATGTTCCAAATTGTCAGCCCTCTTGGTTAAAATACCCAAGTCACCCACATAAGAGCTGTAGTACTGATCCATCCAGCTCTTACACTCCTCCTGACTCTGCCTGTACCTCTTAGCCCTGAAATGCAGGGTAAGAGGAGGTTAAGTCTTCACAATTACCTCCACCATTTCCTTTTTTGCTCAGTTCATTACTGGTTTCATGTAATGAAAAACTATTCATAAGACTAGAGTGAGACCTCCACATCATTTCCTACAGACCACTTAGCTGCTATCAGAATAGCAACAATTGCTGACTTGAGTTGGAGCTGAAACAAAGAGACCATTCCTTCACTTATTGCCCAATGCATCTGATGAAAATTATTCCCCATGGCACCCTCACTGACAGAAATCCTCTTTAAAAATACTTATTTCTCTTCCATTTATGTGACTTGCCTATGTATTCACAGGCTTTCCAGGATTTTAATTCTCCTCCCTGACTCTCTGAATCCCAGGTTTCATGGAATTTCTGTGTTCATAAATCCCTACAAAGAGTTGATTTAAAAATGGAAACAAGATTAGATCTGAAAAGAGGGAATTTAAATAATAGATACTAACCTGCCATTATCCTACAAAATAAGGTGAGGTTTTTACAGCTGATAAGGCCAAAGTAAAGGCTGTATTTTTCTGACCTTTTCCTTTTCTACAGACTGCTACATTAACAGTCACAGAGTTTACAGTGGAGCTTTTATGACAAGGGTATCAGAATCTAGCGTAGGAGTTTAAGGAGGGCAGAAGCTATTTTTGTACAGGTGTCATTTGATCTTCTTGGACTATTTCTATCCGAGTATTGTGAAGATACATATAGCAACATATAGCCTCTTTGACAAGAGCTCCTCCACTTCCTATGTTGAAAATTTGCTGGTAGTTTTGACTAATCAAATGATCAAGGAATGGACTAAATAAAGCATTGTTGTTGACATTTAAATAAATGAATAAAATAAACAAAAGCAACAACAGCTAGGAAAAAAAAAATTGCCTACCAGTGATGACTTTCCAGCTTTTGCAGCTCTCATTTCAACTGTGGTTGCCTCCTCCAGATATTTTTAAAATCCATATAGATGCACATATTGAGCCAGATATTCTCCTTCTTGTGATCTCTGGAGATTTCAGCTCTGTGGAAGCTCAAAAAACTTACTGCTTCTGCTCACCTCCTGTTAGCTTGGCAAACTAAATCACATCAGAATTATGCTTTTCACTTAAATTTCTTGTATTTTAACATTTTTATCTAGCTAAGCAATTAGTGACAATGTACAATAGTTAATGGTGGTCTTCTAAATTTCAAAGTTTATTCTTAATATTCCTACCTCCACATGTGAACCTGAAGTTGATTCACAGTGAAGTAAGTTAGACACAGTGACTTTTGAAAGTGTTCATACTGTGCATGGTCTCAAACCTTAGATAATTTCATTAAAACCAGCAGAAACCAAATAAAAATTGGACTGATTTAGAATGCCACACCTTTCCAACTGCTTTATCCTGGTGTGAGTGACCGCATAATATGCTAGTCAATGAGAAAACAGCTTTACATTTTTACAGCTTAAGAGGACATTTGAGCAATCCTCTGGGCTTCTGTTGAAATGTGCTCCACACAGGAGCACAGAAGAAAAATGAAACTTTCTGGCTGTGATTCAGGGCTTGCATTTTATTTATTTTAGTTTTTTTTTTTGACACTTCACCAATATTCTCTATCTAGAAAGTTTAGGAGCCATCAGAAAAAATTAACCTTTGGCCAGAGACAGTTCTGCTATCGCAGAGAAGCTGGAGTAGGAGAGAAGGTCATGGGATGCTGCCAAGTATGTTCAAGCTGTACTCAACAATTCTGTGACACAAACATCATCCTGTGCCCTTGTCAGACAGCATTCCTACCTGCACAAACAGATGTAGGAACTCTGCTTTTGGGCTCTGTGCAATCATGCATTCTAATCCCAAATGGGTGCCCAACATGCCATCATTTCTCATCATCCTACAGTCTTTAAAAGTGCCTCTATCAATTTAGTCTCCAGCATGTTTTGCTGGCAATAACAAACCAAGGAATTAACTTGTTTGGAAACTGCTTTTCTCCTTAACAGCTAGGTAGCCACAAGAAGTTCAGCAGTCAGGGGAGGAAATCAGAACTCCTTGTCCATAATGGCAAACTTAAATTCAAACCCCTTACAGCCCCAGTGCCACACCAAATCAAAAAACCCTGGGAAGGCTCCCCAGGCTTTTTTGATTTGGTGTGGCACTGGGGCTGTAAGGATCCCTGCTTTGCTACTGTCTGTACATCATGTCTTCTACAAATAAAAGAGTTAAATTTCCATATATCCATCAAATTCAGGAGAACTAAGCTTTTATTCACACAACATAAAAAAAAAAAAAAAAGGAAAAAAAGCAGTGTGAAAGACTAGTCAGGGGAGACTCAGAATAGTGTACACAGAAACTACAGTATTCCAACCCCTGACCCAGAATGAGTTTTTTTCACATACCACATTCACTTACCACCATACACATATTTAAATGTATATATTTACATATGAATGATGCATGCATATATGTGTAGGTATATATGAATATATTTCTTCCAAAAGAAACAGCACAATATAAGAAGTAATATTACCTGCGACTGGGAGAGATCAGAGTTTTTCTGTGGAAGATGGAAGAGCCTGCACGCGAATGAAAGTAGTTGAGACCTTGCCTACCAGCTGAGACACATAAGCCACAATAATGAGTATGCTGTGAACAACATCAAGAGAGAAGACATTCTGCTCCACAGCTTGGATGAAACGCATGCATGCAATCAGTTTAAGAAACCGGCTTTACTCTGCAACTGGTCATTAACTGAATGTGCCCACTTACGACACATCAGAGGAGAAGAAATAAACTGAGAAGCACAGGCCACTCAGTCACCTTTGCCCATTCATCCATAGGCTAAATGAAGGAACTGACCATGCTTCTTATCAACTTCCTTTCCTAAAATGGCCAGCTATGAAAATAAATGGGTAATCAGATGCAATGTTTAGCTTGCTTATTTATAGAACCAGGCATGTCTCATTTAACTCTTAGCCTTAGCAGGTATGTCAAATAGGGTGAGACATGATGAATGGCAGTTCTGGCAAAACCTGAAGCATGTTGCTGGACAAGATGATTTCTTTACTGAAAAAGTGAATAATAACTGATGACTCTAAAAGTGGTCAAAGTTAATTTTGCATATTATTGGTGTAGTACCCGTGTGATGATTTTTTTTTTACTGAGCAAAGCTCTATGGGAAAGTAGATGGGGAGATACAAGGTGTGTGGCATTCTGTATAACAAGGTAAAAGACTGGGCTGAAAATGGCTGGGAGGTCCCTACTTAGTCCCTCCGTGCAGATGTAATTGAATATCAATACAGAGGTCGTGTAGAAGATTCTTGAAATCACCTAAGGAGCTGGTATAAGAAAGAGGGACTTGTTTAATGAGCTATTAAATAAGGTAAAGGCTTCCTCTGAATATTGATCTGACAAAGTGGCTGCAGTTACTAGGAAGATGCGCACGCAGGCTGCTAAAGTGAGTCCATCTGGGTCTAGCTATAGACCTTCTTTGCCATTTAGGTGGTATTTGAAGTGAGACAGGAATAAAAGCAGTTTCTAAGGCATTTAAAAGCATATTTCTGACACTCCAGGTCAACTGTCATTTTATTTCCAGGGCAGACATATAACTACTCTATGTGGAATTTATTTAGCATAAAGCAAGTCCTGGACAGGGTATCCATGGCTGGTTTCTCATACAGCCTCCATCAGAATAGCATTGCCATTTTCAATCCACGTGGATAATTTCTTACCTATGGTTTGATCTCAGCTGCCTGAACTCCACTGAAGACAAAAAAGCAGGGAGTAAATTAACTGCCAATTATTTCTGAAGCTAGCTGTAGTACTTTTATGAGGAATATATTTCTTTCTTGGCCCAGAACACGTGAAATTAACTATTTTTCCTTTTCAGTTTATGGCATAGAAAAACAAGGCTGATCTTGAGGGAATGTTAAATTTCCTTTTATATTCCAACAATGTCTCCAAAGGAGAACATAAAACCTATGGCAAAACCTAGAACTGAAGTCCTTTTTCCTGAAACTTTATCCAACATCAACAGTATACAACAAAACCCTACCAAATCTCTTTAGGAAATTATGGTATGTTGATAATGTTTCTCTTTCCTTTATTTCACATGGCTTTTTTTCCCAGGCCTTCAGTACACTGAGACTGTAAGCAAATTTTGAGAGAGGAGCACAAGGCAAGAACATGTTACTTATTGGTCCACTGTTTCAATAAAAGCATGAATTACTTCTCAAGAAGACCACCATGTCAAATATTATTTACATCTCCAGGAGCATACCTCCCCATTTCTTTAGTACACTGAATGAAATAACAGACAGAAGATGTAGTATAAATATATAAATTCCCTTGGAGAATATTACAGGTCTCTCACTGGAACATCTAAGGTGTAACAGGGAATGCATTAACAGAGGTGCAGCAGAAAAATATCTTAATCTCACAGATGGGCCAGATGACCTAAAAAGGTTTTAACCTCTAATACATAGGATTCTATGTTATATGTGTTTTTTTCCCACTTCTCATCTTTTCTGCCTGATTGCAAATCCCATTCAAATGCACATTTCTCCAGCATAAGGCAACCTATAAAATGGCATTCACCAATTATCTCAGCCATTTAATACCTACAGAGTCTGTCCTTTTGGAATGGTATAAGCCTATTTTTTCACTGGATATGTCATTCGAATGGAACTGTCACTATGCTTCTGATGACTTGCACAAAATAAGAAGATAGGATTGATTGGAAATATGTTAATTATATTTTAACTTTGCAATGCAAGTCAGAAAATATTAATGAGACTTAAATTTCAACTATTAATTACATAACGAGTAACATAATGCACTTTTACAATCTAATTCAGACACATTCCTGAATAATTTAATTCTGAAAATGGTGTGACACAAAGGGCTTGTGAAATCAAGAGTGAAATCAAGCAGTACTGGGAATGTAATAGTCTCAGGGCTAAAAAATCAAAATTATTTACTCTCCCCCACCTACCAATTCAAATGTTCTTCCATGATAAAAATTATAATGGAAAACATAACCTCAGCATAATATCTCATCAAAGAGTACGGCACCAACCAGTTATTTCTTACATTCATATCAATGGCTAAAACCTGCATGCCAAAAACGTGTAGTTCCAAGTGTTTGACTAATGATGTTCGTTTCCTGATTATTTATCATGGGTTTTATCTGCTCTCTGCTAGATCTTCCTTCACAATACCTGTTTGTGTAAATGGTCATTTTTACTATTAGGGTATAGAATAGTCCACTGGGCTAAGATGTGAAATAAGCTGTGGAATACAGAAAGTCTTCAGAGTTTTTTTACTGCGATGAAGCGAAAAGTAGACATCTTTCAAAATTATTTGTGAACAAAATTGTTTCCCATTCCTCCCTCCCCCACACCCCCAGTCCAAATGCACATATGCCTAGATTTTACTGAAAATCTGACAGACAAAGGATTTGAAGGAAATACTCCCACGCCTGAAAAAAATCACATGCTGGCTACTCCAAGGTGAAGGAATGTGATCTTGGGATACCAGCCCCTGTTAGTCTGTCACCCTTTAATCTCTCTGTCTGCCCCCTCACCATGCTCCTTTCCCTGCCCTCTGCATCTTAAAACACCTTGCACATGAAGGGCCAAACTGCACTTCTGCAAAACCTTACGGTTTTAGCAAACTGGCATTTTCTGACAGCAGTGAGCACCCATGACGCTTTTTGTTCGACACCCTGTCAGGGGCTGGGAGGATGGGTGGAAGGGCGCAGGGAGCCTAACCAAGGAACATTTTGATAAGGCTTCTTATCAGTTTTCAGTGGGCTGCTGCATCCTTGCAAGCACATTTCAAGGCAAAGAGCTGAAAGGGTGACCCTGGTGCCACCCACACATCAGAGTATGAAACAGAAGGAAAACATGGTGACCATCATTCTTTTGTTGAAATCTATCCTGGATTCGTGCTGCCATGAGGAGTACAGATACAGGAGCCAGATGGAGCAAACACTGGTGTCTTTCAAATGCCACTACCACAGGGAAAGGCGTGCATGCACTCACACACACAAGGGAGGGAGGGAGCAGCAGCCTGAAGTGAGAAGAAATAAGGCTGCTGTGGGCAGGAGGGCTGGGGAAGGGAACAGATTGCTGCTCTGCTTCTTGCACCTGAGTGCCCTGCCAAATTGTCACTCATGCCAGAAGTGGCAGAAGAGCTGCAGCCAGTTAATCCCTGCCAAGCTGTCCCCAGCCAGCCTGAAGGGAGCCAACATGACCTCCCACTCACCTCATATGCCGGCCAGCCTCCAGGTAGCCAATGTCATCAGGAAAGGACTGCTTCTCTGCATGTGCTTCTGTCTTTCTGGCTGAAATATGCCTCTCTGTGTGTCAGTGACACAGGCTGAGCCATGGAGATACAAACACTGGTACTGCAGGTTTTTCTGTTGTTGTTGGTTCTGACTGCAAAAAATAACACACACTCATTCCTTTTAGAAGATAAAGTAAGTTTTCCAGCGCTGGTGAGAAATCTTGCAATGCACACTGAATGAATACTGAAAACATGGGTGGTGTTATTTCTTTAGCCAGATAACTGCATTCTTTTCAACTCCTTCCTACCTGCACACTTCCACACTGCATAAAGAAATGTTCATTCTCAAACTCTGAGGGAGAAGAAGCCACATTGGCACAAATATCCACTCCCATGGGTGTCTGCTGACAAAGCCATCTTTGTGAAAGCACATTCAGGGTGCAAGCTACAGACGCCAACAGAATGCAACATGGAGCCATCTAGTCACACACACCAAGTTGTTTATTATGGTTAATTTTATGGTTATGAGGCTTTTTTATTCTAATTATGCTTATTTAGGCAAAGCCAAAGTGCTCAGCTTGGGAAGCACACACTGAGGCTGAGATTGCACTGTGTGAGATGAACATATCTTCTTGCTCCCTTGTGGAACACCACTAGTTTCATGCACAATAAACAGCAACACAAATGACTGCATAGAAAAACTGAAGATTCCTGTAATAGCAGGAGTGAAAGCAATATATGCCTCTGCTTATGCTTGTGGAAAATAAATTCCATTGACACAATTTGCACCTCTCTTGGCTCTGTTGCTTGCATGGCCTAAAAACCCTCCTTCTGCACCTTCTTCTCTTCCCCTACATTTTGCCCTGTAACTTGATGAAAGCAGCACTTATTCAGTTGGTATTTCTTCGACACCATATGTGCAATTTGCACCAAAAAAGATTTTGACTAAAAACAGAGACATTTACTTCATACTTCTTTCACAGGCAGAAACATACACTTAAATTTCTTTTAAAAAAATAAAAATCCCTAAACTATGTATCTTCCTATCCCAGGATGAATCCTAATTTTGCTTTTAAATCTTTAGCTTACACTAAACTCTATCTTGGTAATGCCATATATAATGGTATTCTAAAGCAAATGCTTTCTTGTGTCAAAGTGCCTTTTAAAAAATAATAATTTGATGCACAGAGACAAAACTGGGTGGGGAGAGAGATTGCTGGCTCAAGTTTTACAGAGTTAGAAAAATTCCAACATTGCCAAGCAAAAGAGTGAGAGGAGAGGATTAATCCCAAATGCAGAGGACTATCTTTCAGAACCATGAGCACAGCTCTGGTGACTGCAGAGCAAGCCTGCACTGTTCTGGGAAAATGCATTAGACACAAAGGAAATTTTTTCTCAGAAGAGCAGCAGGTTTTTTTTTTCTTACTCTTCCCCACCTCTTCTTTTTTTAAAGGACCTTATTTTCAAATCTCATGAAATACTGGGCAATGGCAACTTTCCTTTGTTGACAGCCATGCAAGTGAAAAACTACTATAGCTGTATTATTTTGCAGTATTATATAGAAATACAGGAAGAGCCGTGTTTTCAAGTGTTATACAATGAACACATTTCTTCAAATCCACATAATTAATAATGGGCCTGGCTGAGTAGAAACACAGCTTTTTATTTAAAAAAAATGCTTTGAACATAGGTTTGGCAAAGTAAATTACTTTTAAGTTTTCTACTGTTAACCAAACCAGCATTAAGATTTTTCATGTCATGTAGGGGACCTCAGTACTGAGTGTTTATGTTGCAAGCAGTTTTCCTCCACACATCACTAGACCCAGTGCAGTCTAAGGAGACACCAGGATTTCACAGAATTAACCATAGAACCATTGATAGAATGATTTGTGTAGGAAGGAATCTTAAAGGTCTTTTAGTTCCCAGTCCCCCCCCATGGGGACACCTTTCAGTACATCAGGTTGCTTGAAGCTCCATTTAGCCTGACTTTGAACTCTTCCAAGGATGGGGCATCCTGGAGCAAAAACTACACATATTGCCTTTGTTTACAAAGCTTAAGAAAGAGGATGTAGTGATTTTTCCAGTGACAACATAGAACTCTTCACAGGGTAGGAGCAATGTTCAGATTAAGAGGGGACACAGAAAAGGCTGCATTGGCTTCAATGTATGTATAAGTATCAAATAAAAACTAAGCATTTCCGAACTAAAATTTAATTATTTTCTATTTTAGGTGTGGCATATCTATGCATTAACTAATTCTATGATAGAGTAATCCAAGCGAACATTCAATTTTGAAGGACCGCATCTTATTTATTTTTGCAATTTAACAAGTGTTTGTAAGCAAAAAGGTGTCTATTCATCCTCCTTTCCTGACATGCAGAAACCAATGCAGAGTTCTCTAGGAATCAGCTCACAATATCAGTTATTATGGTTATTACTCTGTAAGCAGTTGTATATTTGTGCCTTAAAAAGTGATATTCGTGCAGGAGACAAAGCAACACCACAGTGCAAGGACATAACGTCATATCATTGAAGACATTGAGAATTCTGTAAGGCAGTGAAACTGTTCTTAATTGGTGGGTGAGCACATGAAAGACAGGAACCTGAATCCATTGTTTGAAGGAGGAGCTGAAGTGTATTGCTTGACAGAGTGGGAGGAGTGAAGAGAAACATTTTGTCCCTTCAGAGAAAAAGGCTTCTCTAAGTTAAGATCTCATTGAATTTAGAGGCATCTTCTATCACCATGCAAAAATATCCTTATTGCTGAAGTCTTTGTCCACACTTCAGTTAGTCCAATATGGTTCTCCCTAGACAACCTACTTCTCAGAAACTCTTCCCTCAACTCCTAGTTCTCACTTTCACCCACAGACATCTTGCAAATCTAGAGCTGGGCAAGAATTGGAAACTGTAGCTTGAGGGAAAACACTTATTTCCAAAAATACTGTTGTATCATTTGAAACTACACTTCAGAAATGTAAGAGCTTGCACACAAGGGAAATATATATATATATATATATATATATATATATATACACATACATATAGGCACATATAAATGTGTGTGTGTACACGTGTGTGTGCGTGTGTGTGTGTGTGTGTATTTAATAATTATTCTAGGAGATAGGAAATTGAATCCTTCAAAACAGTCCTCCAAAATTCTTTCCTTCACAGCTCTCCAATTGACCTCAGGCCTGGCAGCAAAACAGTAAGTTTTGCTAAGCAGAGTAAACACTCTTTGGAAATCTGCTTAATATGTATGCCCACCTTCATCAAAACTCTGACAGTTTTGAAGCAGCAAATTGTTAACAAGAACTACCCCTGCAGAAAAGGAAAACCTGCATTTCAATCCAGGACCATATTTAATTCATCAGTCCATTTATAGCCATCTCATTCTCTATTTCTTCCTCCTCCAGTGTGGTTCAGAAAATAGGATACTGACAGTTTTGTCAGCTGTTTGACTCTTATTAGTTCTACTGCTGAGCAAAACAGCAGTTGTGATCCCTTCATGATCCCATCCCTTGCTCATCTTGGCCTAGTTTAGCTGGCCAGCATTAAGTCTGGTGTAAGCCCCCGCCAGGTAATTAACTTCACACTTAACTTCGCTGTATACTTTATAATCCTTACAGGATTATGCTCCTAATTTGGGTGCCATGTTACGTCCTTAGGTGTGCCCAGGTGAAAATTGTACAACGCAAAAAAGTGACCCGAGGACACTCATGTCCCTCTTTTGCCTGCCAAGCAGCAGTGCACATTCAAAACTCAGCACCTGCACAGTGACACACATACCAAAGTGTGTCAAAGGCTGCTTAGAGAGAGAGAGGTACAATAATCACACTGACGTATAATTAGCCAGCTTAAGGCTGTTATATATTGCATCATTCTTTTATCTTTGACAGGCTATAAATTCATATGCTGCGGGACTAATGCTCACTTCCCAACCCACACTTCCCAGGAGACCAAGATATGCTATGAAACAACTTCCCCAAGACAGTTTTCCTCCCCCTATGTGAAACTCCATATTCTACTCCCACAAAAATACAAATCTAGCCATGCACCGGGCTGATAGCTGGACCCTCTGCCCACTGTTCAGGCAGAATGGGGGTGACTGCAGCTTCCCAATGGGAATCAAAACAGTAGCTGTCACATCTGAAGTTATTCACAAAACAAACTCTTATTCAGTTGCATTGAGAAATCCTCAGTGAGGGAGGTGTTTATTCATGACAGCAGAAAGGAATGCAGGAAGCAATATCAATAACATTACATCTGTTTGCACACACTGCAGCTGTGGAAAATCCTTGAGCTCTGAGGTTTTAAGGCTAGATGGGACTTCAGAGAGCCACTTGTATGACCTCCTGCATCACACTGATTTTCACCCTGTACTTCTTGAAATCAAGCCCAAAGCTTCATGGTTATAGCAGAAAAATAATAAGGGTCTGTACCTTTGATGAAACTTTTTCTAAAGTATGAATTTCTTGGTAATCTGTACCCCTGAAAAATCATCTTTGGTCTTGTCTTTTTTCTTGCTTTACTTGCAACTGCATTTTTGGTGCTCCTTTTGTAGATGGGAATAGAAGGAAATTTGAGTTGCACTTTTTAACCTGTCTTTGAACAACAGGAACAATTTCACAGTTGCTATATAACAAAGGGAATATCACCTCCATAATCCTGTCCATGACTCCATTTCTCAGCAGATAAAGGACTGTACACATGTTTTACACATAGACTGAATATTTGGGGCAGAATGGTGTGTCGCTAGCATGTACATGTTATGAGAGGCATTATCACAGACCACCCAAACCATTATTAAATACAATCTTTCTGCACCCAGTCAGAGACATGCATTTCACAAATTTGGTTCAGTGCATATGGTGTACATGTATTCATTCCTAACTTTGTGGTTGTTCAGCTGGCTGCATTATAAAACACAGTATTTGATTGGAACACATGACTCAAGTATTCTAGATTTTCATGTTTATGTCATATAGCTAAACCCTTCAAACACTGTGAACCTGCCTGTTACAAGCCTAGAGGTTATACCAGATTTGACAGCTTTTGTGGGTTTTGGGAAGTGGGACTAATATTGAGAAAAACTTCAATCAGCTCCTACTTGAATTTTGCTGGTTATGGAAAGTTTGCAATACTAGTGATTGTACAAATTATTAGCTTTGGGACCAAGCAAAATCAAAATACTTAGAGCCTCATTTTTTATTTAAAACTATTCGAAGATGAAGCTGCCTGAATATATCCATTTTGGTTAAATTCTCTCCTGTGCTGCATTGCAGACTTAAATGAGTTTAACAGTATAGCTGAAAAGAGATACAAGCACCACAATATACAGCATTGCCTGAGAGCTGTGCAGCCACTTATGGGACCTCAGAGCTCCAACACCCATTTCATGACATTTAGAAAAAGCATTTTGCCACACATGCAGTGTGTTGGGAATGTCAGTACACTCAAAAAGATTAGGTGGTCCTTTGTATCTCATGTCTGTACTCATGCTCCACAAACCAGACTGCCACCAAACCTCACAAGTAAAAGCTGATGACAAAACAAAGTGCTCTTTAGAAGGTTGTCCCTTCTGCCATGGGTGAATCTGGATTAAGTGTGCACAAATACATACTCAGAATATGTAAGAGGTCAAGCTGCCTAGAGGTGCTTGGGAAAAAAAATCTCCCTCATCTTTCACTGTTCCAGATGAGCTTCATTCGCATCATCCTACTATGAATAAAATCTCCAAATTTCCTACTGTCCTTGCCCTAAAGAATTAGGAAATATTTTTCCTTGTTCTGCCTGTATACTCAAAAGAGTTTGTAGTCACCTGTCAGTCAAGTGGGTATTGTTCCCTGGCTATCCACTCTTTTGCTGATCTCATTATCAGTTTGATAGACAAGACAGTGCACTGTTTATAGCTGTCATAGAGATTTGCAATTGCTATTAAAATTCCAAAAACAAAGTTCATCTTTTTCCCCTAATGTCCCTGAGACATTTAAACAATAGCAGTGATCAATTTAAACTAAAAATACATTGTGGTTCCTCGTAAATCCAAATGTTCCTTTCTCCAATTTAAAGCCATTAACTATCTTAGTGACTTTTGAATTCCTTACTGAGGCTGGACTATTATGATCAACCTGTTGCTATTGAGAGAATCTGTCTGTTTTCCCAGCCATTTCCTTGTGTCAAACTCAGCTCACACAGATTGCAGCACAGACCATGCCCCCTGGCCAAGGAAAAACTCCTTTCATTCTTCAGCAGTCAACATATCTCAGAGGTCAATAGGTTTTCAAATTCTGCTACATATAACTATTTAAAAATCAGTCATTATTCCTACTCACTTCCCACGCATCAGAACCATTTAGTAGCAGGTATATGTCCTACTTGCATATACTCACATAGAGAGGCCACTGGAAGGATGAATTTTTATCCAGGGAGAAGAAAGCATGAGTTGTTCCAGCATCTATCTCCTTGTGATTTCTGACACCACTTGCCAGGTTGATGACATCTGCACATTGTTCAATGTATCTATCTCTTAGAAGTAAAAATAATAAAAAACCACACCTGATTATATGTCCAAGTGGACTACAAGAAAGAAAAGCTTTTATAAATACTTGTTCACATGCTGATGGTGGTGTTGTTCTGTAATATGAATTTCAAAAGCAATGGACTTCATTCTAATATATTGAAAAAACAGTAGTTTTCATGAGGCAGATTAAATTGACCAGTCAAAGACAAGAAGATTATATAAGGATAAAAGATGTGAAACAAAAGTTATTTTCAAATCGAGATCAGATTATGCTTTTGGTTACATTCCCCAGGCAGACAAGAAGTCCAGTGGCATCCTGGCTGGTATCAGAAATAGTGGCCAGCAGTGCTAGGGCAGGGATCATCCTGCTGTACTCAGCACTGCTGAGGCCACACCTCAAGTGCTGTGTTCAGTTTGAGCCCTTCCCCACAAGAAAGACCTTGGGGTGCTGGACTGTGTCCAGAGAAGGGCAACAAAGCTGGTTAAGGGTTTGGAGCACAAGTCTTAGGAGGAGTGACGGAAGGAGTGGTGAGGAGGACGCTCAGGAAGGACTTTATCATGCTGAACAACAACCTAAAAGAGGGCTGTAGCGAGGCAAGTGCCAGTCTCTTCTATCAGGTAACAAGTAACAAAAGCGGAAATGGCTTCAAGTTGCAACAGAGGAGGTTTAGATTAGATATTAGGAAAAATGTCTTCATTTAAAGGGTTATTAAGCATTGGAACAAGCTTCCTAGGAAAATGGTAGAATCACCAAGAGTGGAAGTAGTCAAAAAATGTGTAGATGTGACACTTAGAGATATAGTTTAGAGTTGAATATGAATGGTTCCATGATTCTATGTAAAGAAAAGACATTTATCGATCCTGGAGACTAGTAGAAAGTGTCCAGTAAACTGCAGACTGATAGAAAATCTTCCCACACTGGAAGTAGTGCAGTACTGTAGTGTGGAAAATTTCATCATGTGTTTTTCACCTCTGTGGCCAGACTTAAACTAAAGGACGGGAGTAGTTAAATTCTCTGGAAAAAAAATTACAAATTAGAATAAAAAGGCAAGGGTAAAACACCTCAGGTGAACAACTTCAAAGATTTATCTTCAAAGGATTTGTCTGGGCCAGCAGTTTGGAAAAATCTGTCTACCTAGATATGAAAATGGTTTTCTATTATTAAGCACAGTATGAGAAGTTATTTAACAGTTACAGAGCCTCAAGACAGAGAAGAGAGTAAGTTACCAACAAAAATGTCATTTGACAACAGTGAGTCATGCTGTAAGAGATGGTAAAAAGAGAGAAAAAGAAGGTTCAGCAAGGAATTCTACTCAATTCATCCTAGAGATAGAGGTCAGCAGGCTATATATTGCACCAAACCTTTGAGGATAAGAATAAATATATAGAAAGGATTTTATCATTGTAACTTCATAATATATATGCTTCCTAACTCAAGAGAAATGAAAATACACTATGTTAATTCTAACAAGCCTGTTTTGTACCTAGTCTCTCTAACTGCTAACCCCACTTTGCCCAGAGAACAAGGATTTTCAGAGTCCATATGCATGTATAACTGCTGCAGGGAGACATATTAGAGGATGGAGGACACCACCATCTGCCTCACTCCCAAAAAATCCAGCCTAGTGTACTTGAACCAGGGGCTTTACCAAGAGTGATGAAAAGAAATTCAGGGTAATCTCCAAAGTGCATATTCAGGAATATTTAAAAGGGATGTAATATCAGCAGTTTGATTTGTGAATGTGACACCAAGACAGTATGTGTTAAGGCAGGAAGTATGTTAGACACTGCCTCTCAACATCAAGAGAGAGTTCTTTCCTGCCCACATCACAAGCCTAACTCAATGAAAAATGTGAGAAAAGTGTATGAGGCATGAGGCCCACAACATGCTTGCAAGCTCTAGTCATCCTAATTCATGCGTCTGTCTGAGGTCACTGTTTTGTAGGTGTCTACAACAAATCTCTTGTAGGCATCTTCTCATAGAATCAGATGGCCAACACAAGCAAGGCAGGCTGTCTGCAGGTGCTTGCCTATTTTTTTAATTTAGGTGCAGGTCTAATAATAAAGTCATACCTCACCTGTAAGCCTTTCCTTATTTCTTTATGGTTAAAAGGCATTCTTGGCCTTCCTGCTTTGTCATGATGTCGTAAAGAATATGCACAAAGCTGTTGGAAAGAGGCAATCTGCCTAGAGTGAAAATTATTCCTCTTTGAGAGACTAAGGCTGTCATTATAGCAGGAGCACAAGCCATTACAGAATGCCTGCACCTTAAAAAAGGAGAAGGCTATACAAAGTGGGTGGGTATAAAGATTTTTGCTCCCTAAAGTGCAGCAGTGGATTGAATTCTGCTGACTAATATATGTAAGACACCCATATAAAAACTTTTCTTACTGAGATCAATGGCAAAAACTAAATTCTTTGGAGTCTGACTCATTCATTAACCACTGTGCCATGCAAGTGCACATGTGTTGGAGGTATTTAGCATGCTTTCACACCTGTTCTGCCATGGAGCTGAAGATGTTCTTCAGAGAGGCTTTTACAGTTACAGAAATACGTCACAAAGCTGTGCAGACCCAAACTTTCATACTGCCTTCCAAATTGCCCCATTAGAGATCAAGTGAGATTAAAAAATAAGAAAAGCTCTCAGTGTTTTCTGTGTTCACTGGCTGAGCTCTCCTGTATGGAGAATAACAAGCTCATTTTTCACCAGTTTCAAGAAGTGGATGGTAGCACTGGCCACAGCACCCAGATTAGAAGATACTGACTGTCAGGTTTCATTGCATTAGCCAAGCAGTCACTAATTATGGAGGATGACGTTCACATCATTCAGCATCCTCACAAAAGCATGTTTTGTTTACCCTGGTTTTGCCAACCACACATTCTGAATGAGCTATCACTCTCTAAAATCAACACATTATATACACACCCTGAGAGATGGAAAAATTAAATACAGGAATGAAATCAATAAAAAGAATATGTCAGAGACTACTTCAGCATGGTTGTAGGAGTATAGCTAGTGGACAAAAGCTACATGTGAGGTAAGCAAAATGCTGAGGGCTTGGGCCTGGAGCCAGAAAAAGCCTTGCTGGATGTATCTTTTTTCAATAATGAACTCCCACCAGAGCCTACACTTTATGAGCCTGACACATCTAAATTACGTTAAGCAACATTTAAATGCTGAAATAATAGGATAAATTCAAACCAATTAGAGAGCATATGGAATATTGCCTTCCTAATGGTATGCATAAGCATCTCCTGTCAGATTTATCAGATTAAAGACCCCAACTGCTGGCAGTGATCAGATCCACAGTGATAAACTGGCACAAGGGTATGAGCAAAGTTGCATGTGATCTTTGAGGTGGATCTAACACAGGAGAAAGAATCTGCATTGCAGTTGAAGGCTTCTCCCTTTGTTTCAAGGAAGCAGAGAAATCACACTGAATTCTCACCCCAGTCAAAGGCCATTGTTTTGCCAGGTCAGTGCCTTGGATGAAACACTTTTTTTTTTTTTTTTTTTTGTCATCTGGGAATTGCTGTACCAAGATGAATGCCCCAAAGAACACAACAATTAACCTTCAAACGACAGTGAAAGGCTTTCTTTTGATTCTTTCAGCTCAAAATAGTAACCGTCCAAAAATTCTGAGATTTAAGCAGAACCAGAAGTTTTAAAACCCAAGAATAAAAAAAAGGTATATAAAGTTCCTTTAAATATCATAAGGCAGAAAACAAAGTACCAGCACAGTACCATCAAATCATCAGTCTAAGGCAGACACCAAGCACAAAAAATGTTTGCCTAACTTTCTGAAGCTTGGTAAAATTACAAGCAAATTACAAGAAACTGAAAAAAAGGGATGAATTGCCACCTTTGCGTTTGATAATGATAGATATAAAATAAACCATGTCATATGTAGAAGTTTTTTGTACACTTTGATCCAGGAATTTATTGCTACTGTTTTGTGCATGTTAAGTCAACCCGAGGCTTTTAAGACTCTTAAATGAGATTTGAGATGGTCAGTTTGGAGTTTCAACCTGAAGGATTGAAGTGAAGTTACGTCAGACAGATCAGCCTGCAGATGCCCAGCTGAGGATCTGGTGTCTACAACTGTTTTAGCCAGATGAAAATACCCTACACATCTACAGCTTTGATTTAAGATGCACTGTGCCAAATGAAAAGCTTACAGGTGTTCTTTGAGTCTCTCCTGTGACCTGCCTGCTGAGACACTCAGCAACATACTGAGCTGCTGGCCTAGGTATGGCATCATCTCAGACCTAAAGCCCATCTGGTGAAAATGAGCACTCCAGAGAAAAGGCCCTTGTTCTCTGGAAACCCTTAGCTGGAGGAATACTCACTCATACTCCAGTAGTCCTTTGCTCATATCGGTCCAGCCCTGGGGAAGCTGAATAGCTTCCAGCAGCATGGACCATAAAGTATTCCAAGTTAGGCATGCAGACCTGTCAAGAAACCATACATCCTTTCCTCAATATTGGCATTAGCAGAACAACTGCTAACAAATATTTAGGATCCTTGGCACAAGATATGACACAAGACTATTTAACCTGCCCACAAATCACTTTAAAGCCAGCTAGTACTAAGAGTGTAATTTCCTGCTAATCCTCAGTTTCCTTTTACAATATACTTTTCACCAGCGTACCTTCACCTGCCTTTTTACTTCTCATCACTTTCAGAATGTTCAACCTCCAAAAGGCAATTCAGCACCAGGAATTTAAGCATATGCAGGCTAGAGACTCTAAGGACAAAAGATTTTATCACACCGGATTTGGCATTTTCTTTCTGTTCCTGGAGGCATCAGATTAAATGATCCATTCAGTTTGAATTTAAACACATTAACCTAATCAATTTTTTAAAATCCTACGAGTGGCAGGAGCCTGACTTTTCAACATCCATGATCACCATTGTTCTACACTATTACCTGGGGTCAAAATGAAAATTTAAAAATACTTAATGAACCTTATTTTTCCTGCAACCTATATGTTTAAAAAGTGTCATTACATCTGTTTTAGGTTCTCAGAAGCAACAATATAGTGTGATTAATCCCTGACTGACACAAAATCCGTATTCTACTTACATATTTCATATGACTTCCTCATCTAACCAAAAAATAAGTGTACAATCAGCCATGTAACTTTCCTTCCTGTTGTTCTGCCAATGCCTCACTATTTCATGCCACACACATTTGGTCCAAGAGCCATCTATTATTCCAAAGCCTCACCCCCACTTATGGCAAGAGGGTCCAAACACAAAGCTGAGACACAAAATTTCTGCAGAAGACAAAGCAGCTAGGTTCCTAAAATACCACTGAACTGATGTAACCATATTCTGCCTTTAAATATTTTTTTTCCTAAAATTAGAAGGTGATGATTAAATTCCCTGATGACTGGTCACAACACAATGTAATGCAAGCAATAAAGTAGTTTCTGTTCATAGCTTTAATTTCAGTACCCAACAAAAAATTCGGTGAGTCAAAAAATTTTAAGCAAAACTTGAAAGCTTTTGATCAAATTATAGTGCCGCTCTCATAAAAGACTGTGATGTTAGAGTGAACCATCTCTTCCTTCCTGAGGTATTCATATGAATTCAAGATTATGTTGCTTGCATTTATTTTATGCTTTGGTTGGAGGAACAGGACAGGGATTTCCAACCTCAAGATATAGCTATCAGACAAAAATGAGATAAAAAGAAAAGCGTCTTTTTCAGAAAAATTAGTGGGGACAGATGAAAAATGTGTAGATTCACTTAAAAGAGCAAAATCAATAATTATCACACTATTTCCTTTAATCTCTCCATGTTGAAAAGCAAAGAGAGCATGCTATTTTCACACATCAGAATTTGTTTTTACTGGAACTACCAACAACTGTTGTTGATGGAAAGGGGGCAAAATAAGGTGACTTTAAAAGCATTCCTTCCTAAAGAACCATTCAAAAGTTCTCAGGGCATAAAACTGAAATAATGGCCTGCCATAAACTCTACCTTCAAGTTTGATAGTAAAATTTGATGAGTAATTCATCTGCATTCTAAAGCAGCAGAGTTCAGTCCCTTTGTTTTCACTCCCTCAGAAAAAAAGAAAACAAAACCTGTATCTTAGCTGTGCTGGTACCTTCTGCCACGTGAAAGTGAAATTTCAGTAGATCAGAATGACTGTATAGCCACATGGGCAGCAAAAACACTAACATCTTCATATCTGTTGCCCAAATAGCAAGACAGTAAATTAAACTTTTATCTCTTCTTTCTTTCTCTTTCTTTCTTTCTTTTTCTTCCTTCCTTCCTTTCTTTCTTTTTCTTTCTTTCTTTCTTCTTTCTTATTTCATGGCCACTGTGTGGCCACACACTGTGGAGTCTCACCAGTCTCTCTTTGTGTTTGCATCAGCAAAAGCTACTGCCACACAATTATGCTGCAAGCAGACATCTCCTCAGACACTCCCTTTTTTCTCTGAGACTCACTATTCTGCCAAAAGGCAAATGCAAACAATGGTTTCATGCAAGCCAGCCCTGAGCACAGCTGGCATGGAGCACTGGACAGATAGCCAGCCTCAGAGAGCAGAGCAGCAGATCCACAGGGCCAGCATGATTGAATTGTTGTCCCTGCCCTTAAATCGCTCTCTTTGCACTGCAGCCTTGCAGCAAGTAGGATGTGTGGAACACATAGATGCATACTTTTTTCCAGCACCTTATAATCAGCATGCCAGGAGCCACACTGTTAGAAGTGGAGCAGCTAAAGCAAGTATAAATAAAGTAAACTGCAAAATCACTACTGGGAAACAAAGCAGCCCCCAAAGTCAGAGGTCTGACCCCAGAAAACTGTAGCTGTGTATTTACTTTTGCATTACCCTACTTTTTGAGCACTCACTCAGAGCAACTCTGTGGTGGGAGAGGTGACAGCAGGGTGGCCAGGGTGTTACACAGCCTGCTGCATGTCTGCTCCTCCAAATCTCTGGAAGCAGGGACTGTGCGGTGCAAGTGCATGCACAGCAGCACAGTTCTCTACAGAGAATTTGGGCCGACCATGCTTGACATTTGCCATGTGGCTGGCAGAGCTGAGGCATACATCTTGGAGAAATTATGCAGAAGATGCTTTGAGAAAGCAGTGGCCCAGTGAATAAAGGAGATTTAATCATCCAGCTGCTCCTAGTTTGACTTTTCTCACTTTTAGCTGGCTGCTACACAGCGCCCCAAGGCAGTCCTCTCCCCTGCCGTTCCAGCACCTGAGATCCACACTTGCCAGGAAAAGGGGGCCCTAGAGACTTGATCCCTCCTCACACGGGAAGGAGCTGGGCCACTGTGCAGGCTGCCTGCTCCACCTCCATCCCTGTGGGGGCAGGGACAGCATTTGTACCATTTAGCAAAGCTGTCACACCGTGTTGTTACATTACAATGCACAACCATCAAACAGTTTGTTCAATTCCTTCTTGATTAAATTTAACTTCATTAAACCTAAGTAAAGTCTCTGTTTAGTTTTAACAGCAACTATATTTCCATTCTAAGTGTCTTTCTGAATACCTTCTTCACCTTTTAGACCTTTCTGTGACCTCAGAATGTATTCATGTCCCATTCAATTTTTTATTTCTTTTCTCAATCTTTTTCTTTCCATGCAGGCAGCTTCCTCCCTATGAACTTTGTTGAAGCATCTCTCTGGTTCTTGCCTTTCAGTATCTCCAGGGGTCTGATTGTGCATGCAGCCCTTGAAGCTGAATCAAACAGGCATCTTTGTCCTGAGACGATGGAAAGTTAGCTGCTTTGATCCCTGTTGCTATTGCATGCAGCGGATAAAAGTGACAATGCTTAGACAAATCAGGCATTTTCCTGGTGATTGTATAACTCTGCTCAGGTTCCATTTTTACACAAACATGATCTTTCTGCACAGACTACCTACCATCACCTAATAATCATTCTGTCAATACATTAATTTGCATTTAGCATACAGTGTGCACATTAACAGGCTACAGTGCAAATGAGAGGGAAGGGATGTCAAAAGAAAAATCTACAGGTACCTGAAATAGGCAAAGGAAGCCAGAGTAAATGCAGCTTCATCTCTCCTCACCAAATCGACAGGCTGAGCACAAAGCTGTACTGGCAGCGGTACCTGCCTAATTGCCCCTCAGGAATTACTGCATCCTCTCCATGCACCTTGCTCCTGTAACCCGAGCAAGACACCCCATATGAGAAATGGCTGCTTTTAAATACCTGGAGACTTTAGTAAGGAAAGATATTTTCAGTGAAAAGACTGCTGCCAGAACAGGAAAGAATATTGGAGAAAATGATAAACAAAGGCCTGGTGGAATACAACATGCTGGTTATGCAGGTATGCAGAGACAGAAGCAGGGGAGCTCTGCCCTCCTTTTCACTCATCAGCACATCTTTCCTTTCCATCTCTCTTAGCAAATGTCCTTGAATTCTTCTTACAGGTACGTTTGTACCATGGGAAAACAAGGAAGTTTAAAGCTGTTTTAAAAGCTTTTATTTTAATGACACTTTGAACCAACAGCGGTCTGCTTTCTGCTTTGGTTGCATGTATAATCTGAAGGGGAATTATGTGGTGCTGATTACTAGGCTAAACTGGAACAAAAAATGTTAAAGCATAATGTACCCTCTCTAATGCTTAATAATAGCTGTAGTCGTTGGTACTCCTGTCATTTTAGACTCTTTATTAATTTTGGTAGCAATATAATCATTCAGTGTTACAATTCCTCCTATGTTACCTTGGGTGACTTTTGAAAAAGCAGGAGCTTTTATAACAATAAGTTTCAGTCTCCAGAGTGAGGAAATAAAAAGACTTAAAGCAAATTTTGACCAGAGCTGAGAGGGCTGCTACTCTGTACAATTTCCTTACACTGGATTTAATACACTGGAATAATTTTGTGGCAAGAATTGAAGGTTTTATTTGTAGGTGAAATGAAGAAAATCACTTTTTTTGGTGAACAGCTATTAGAGAATCTGCAGAGAAAGCAGAGAGAAGATTTTTTTTCCACAAAGTTAGATCATTCCATGAGTTGGCTTACAGCTCATCTCCTTAACACTATATTAGCAAAGAGATAGGGAGAGCAATCTGGCAGGGGCTGGGGGGGGGAGTCTATCAACCAGTGAGTGAGTGGGTGGGAACTTCTTAAATTCAAATTGCACTTGATCAAAAAATATCTTGCAGTTACCCCAGAGGTGAGTATAACTGATACAGCTGAGAAGTTAGGAAGCACAAGTCAAAATGAGGGGGAATCAAAACATTTTTTTTTTTAAAATCATGCCTGATCAAATAGCTTTAATCATTATGTTTCAGCCTGACATGATAGCAAAGAGAAAATGGAAAAAACAAGTATTTACCGTTGAAAAGTCAATTCCTCTGTCACTAGCACTGGCTATAGTATCACTATAATTATGAGTTTAATATCTGAAATTCGTTGATTTCATATTTGCATGCATGTATGCTAACTAAAATTAATTAATTTTAATTGCATACACCAATTACAACATCAGGCTCATTTTCCAACATATTATTCCTCGCTGATTACATATCCTCTAAGATTGCTTTAATTTTTCATTTTGTGCTTTAAAGTCAAAGAATAATATGTATTTCTAATTAAGCTCACTTACATATCTCACTGCTGATTAAATCACTATTTAATATTTTATAACACAAGCCACCTTTAATTTCCCCGACTGAGAGCAAAAGCCTTGCAAACTCTTTTCTTTCTCTCTCTGTCTCACCGACCTTGCCAGTGGTGCTACAGGCAGATTTCTTCCATCTTCACAGCAGAATGCCAAAGAACCACCTTGTTGACAGACATTCATCCTTGGAGGGGGAGGCAAGCACCTTTCTGACCACAGGACCTGCTTTGAAGAGATCAGCATCCTGCTGCCGTCACTGGCAGAAAAGAAACAGACACCCAAGAGAGATTTTTAGCAATGTCTTAGGGGATTGCAGGTCTTGCTGGAAGTCTCTGGAGCTGACACATTTCAAACCTTTTAGGGGAACCTGGAAGTCCCTCGTTGGAGCCTACCAAAGGCTGAATGTTAAAAAATGAAGAGGAAAAGGGGATTCTTTTCTCTTTCCCAGCCAGCACTGCAGAATGAATCTTGTCAGTCAGTCCCAAGCCATGACTGCGTTAAATCCAAAATATTAACAGAAAATGGCAGAAAATATTAAGAAGTCCCAAAGTTGCTTCTATACAGCCATGGGTATTATGCAATTTGGGCTGTACTATCTAAACAGTCTCATTTTTACCGTATCATTCTTGCAGTAGCAGAGAAGAAGAAGCTAAACCAGATGAAATCCTTAACAAATTCAACTTCATAGAAAGGAGAACGGAGAAATTGACTCAGGCTTGACCCAAGCTTCACTGAAATTAATGGGAAAGTTCTGATCATGTTGTTAGAAGTATGATTAATTCCATGCACAATGGATACAGGCATTTATGTCAGCAGCATAAACTTAGGAAGAGCTGTGCCTACTTGGTCTCTGAATGAAATCAGAGTGTTCCCAGTGTTTTTCTGCATGGCACTTCCCTGCTGCTGCCCGCTCCCAAGTTATTCAAAAAAAGTAATCCTTACCTGAAATACTTGTTAAACTCTACTTTTGCAGCAGTTAACTCTTTGTTAGTATCTAATTAATTGGCTAGAGACTCACTGGCCCAGACTCATCACATCTCGCTGCTGGCATGTTAGCAAAGCCGTGTCTCCTTCCCATGGGGAGGGAGAAGGAGAGCAGAGTCTTTAGAGCATGGCTGATCCTCTAACAGCTCTGTATTCTGCTCTCCACTGACTACCAGAGCTTTAGATGATTCTCTACCACCTAAAACTAGTTAAGTGTGTCATTGTGATAATGTCAGGTCTGCAAAGAAAGACAAATCAATATGGGATGCTGCAAATGAGAAAGTTTTTCTTGGAACTACTGAATGAACAGGTAGAAAAATCACAACCAGAATACTCAGCACACTAAGTTTCTTACTGAAAAACTAGTGATGCAAATACTTGGCAGTGCCAAAACAGGAAGAAAAAAATCAAAGGAAAAATACACTGCCCAAATCCTTGAAATACTATGTTCAGGGGAAAAGAGAAGACATAAAGAAGAAAATTTTGGACAGAAATAAGAAGAGAAGGAAACTTCTCACCCAAAAGAAGCCAGGAGGAAAGAACAACACATTTTTTAAAACATCCGTATGTCTCATCTCTTAAAAGTAAGGAAGTAATTTCTATCCACTTTTCTTCTCAGAAGTGGCTGATTATTCAGGCTACATTCAAGAGATACATAAATGCTGCTGCTGTGTCCAATAGGATAGTGCAATTTTCCCAAGGAAAAAATGCTCTTTTTCTAAACTAAGGCTGATGAGCCAGCAGATTTTCACAGACAATAAATAGAAGGGGAAAAAAAAAAGGGATCTGGTGTGTGAAGCTGTATTGTGGGAAATCATCTGAAGTTTCTACTTCAAGTCCTTCTAAGTTAATTCAATTTGTCATCATCTAAAAATAGTGAAATTGAATCAGAAAGGAGCCTAAATTCAGGCATTAGCTGGCCTGTCACACTTCGTCACCTGCAAAATGGGAATCATATTCCTTTACTTCCTTCAGACTAAAATCATATATATTAATTATATGTGTCATCTTAAGTAACATAGTAGAGGAGACAACATTGCTTTTGGAGTAGAGAGAAAAAATACTTGTTAAACTCTAGAAAGTAGAGAGAAATAATAGAACAAATAATTCAGATTTCCTTTGAATTAATTTTCTTCTAGATATTAAGTCCAGAGATAGATTAGATAGATAGATAGATAGATAGATAGACAGACAGACTGACTGTTAGATATTTTATTTATATGTTTCTCTTTACATGCCAGAGTCAATACAATCTGTGTGTTTTGGCATACCATTTTTTAAAGTGCATGGTTTAATTTTGAGCCTTTTTGTTTTGATTTACCATTTATTACACCTTGCATGTTGCCTAGGCCTGTGTACTATCTCAGAAGACAGTGTTGAATAGGATGAGTTTAATCTTTCTTTAGTTTAAAAAGTAAGCCCCTACACAGAGCAGACTGCTTATGTTGGCAGTGGGAAGTGATGTTCAAGAGGAATATTTATCTTCTGTATCTCAGACAAACATCTACAAATGCCCATTGAGAGGTCTCCTCCACGGACTAAAGTAGGCCCAGATTTTTTGACTGAACACTTAAGGTTTCAATGCTAAAGTTAGGCAAAATGAATCCCATGCTCCTGGGAAAAGAAAATGACCAGGTTATCCAGAATGCAACCTTGAGGAGACAAGAGAGGGATACTTCATGGATGAGATAGCATCCAAGCAGAATACAGAGAAGTCTTAAGGTGCTCATGACGGAGCATTTCCACTGACTGAGATCAATGGCAATGTCCATGGCTGATTTTTTTTAATCTGAAAAATAAAATTCTTCCCAATGAACTGAAAAGAGACCCTTAAAAATGATCCATCATAATTTATAGCAAGGGACAGCAAACTGTTTGGGCAAGGCAGAAGCTGGCTTCTGCTGTTTATATTTCTGTTTCATGCCTAGAATCAATATTAGAGCTGGGAGCATCATAGCTGATCCTGTGATCATATCCCATATGCAAGGGAGGCTCACAGCAACAAAAGGAGTGTTAATAACCAATATTGATTCACCTTTCCCTAATGTATGGACAAAAATGTCGTCAACAGCCTGAAGCAATGAGCCCTATAATAGCCTACTAAGCAAAGAATAACACAGAGTTCATTTATTTATTCCAACATCACATCAATTGCATTCAGTCCTCTGAGAGATGAATGCATTGAGAGTAAAAGACTTACAGGACAGCTTCTTTTGTGGGTGTCACACACGTGTTGTGCCCCAACATTGTGCTGGCTTTAGAAGTCACTGAGCTGGCTTAACCTGATTCTCCACCTCCACCCATCTTTGTTGCTCTGTTCCCTGTTCAGTCACAAGAGCTAGCATTTCAGTTTTATTCTTTCTCTTTTACCAGGCTATTAAAAGTAGCATATCACAGCAATTATGAAAGGGTTTTTTTTGTTTTGCTGCATCGAGGATGATACAAATGTAGAAAAGTATTTTGAGATAGAAACAATTCACCTAAGAGCCTTTCCCACCACGTTTATTTCTCTCATTAAAATAAGTGATCATCCAGGGAGTGAACAAGAGCTACCCACAAAAGCCTATAGATCTCTCCTAGGTGAAAACTTTACTAACAGCAGTTAGATAACACTTGTAAATTAAATGGTGCATAAAGGCAAAGCAAGCAGAAAATAGGAAAATACTGTAATAACTCATTTCTAAAACTACATTCAACTGAATAATATGGCATAAGTCTAGTCCTATGAACCTTCCATTGTAATTGCTATTTGTTTAATCTACTAAAGATTCCAAATGTACTGCATTGGGAGGTTGAAGAGCTTTGGAGAAGAGGTGAAATATTTTTTTCTTTTTTCCCGTATTTTAATCCCATTATAGGTTTTCCCTTCTATAAAATATTAATTACCATGGTTTCCAAGCTTGTGAGCATCACAATAATGTCTTTATGATTAAATGTTTTTCTTTTTTTTCCTAGTGAAGAACTTATGCTCTGTTGAATCTGGGAAATTTGATTAGAGAGCAAGCATCCAAATATTAGCCCATGGTAAATTACAGAATTTTAGTTAATCCCCATGAGAAAACTTGAGGGCTTTGATGTAACTTGGATCTAAAGGGAAATAAAGCTTGTGTTTTGAACACTTCCTGTCCATCTTAAATAAAAAGCTGGTTTTTAGAGCTGTTTTTTTTCTCCATTAAACGTCAGACATCAATGAAGGTGACAGAGACATGTTCATTTCATGGACTATGCATGGTTGTATAAATAATAAATATAAGCTCAGCAGCATGGCATACATGAGTCATATACACAAAGAAGTCTCACTAGCAAGCTAAAAATAACATTCTGCAACAATTCTGAACAGAAATTGATGAAAGGATAGTTTTGTTCAAATTTCTCAGGTACACAAGGCCAAAAAACCACAAATCAAGAAACTTTAAAATGACCTCACTGTCATGGAATCCTAGAATCATTTAGGTTGGAAAAGAACTTTAAGGTCATTTAGTCCAATCATTAACCCAGCACTGCCAGCCCTAAACCATGTCCACAAGTGCCAAATCTACATAACTTTTAAATACCTCCAGGGATTGTGACTCCGTCACTTCCTGAGCAGCCTGTTCCAAAGTTTGACAACACAAAGAAATTTTTTCTAACATTCAATCTAAACTTCTAAACTTCCCCTGGTGCAATTTTCCACTGGCCAAGAGGCTGTTTCCTCTTGTCCTGTGACTTGTTACTAGGGAGGAGAGACCAACTCTCGCCTGGCTACAGCCTCCTTCCAGGAAATTGCAGGGAGCTGGGCCTCCTTTTCTCCTGAGTGCACAATGTCAGCTGCTGCAGCCACTCCTCAGCTGACTTGTCCTCTGGACCCTCCACCCTCTTTGTTGTCCTTCTTTGGACACACTCCACTGCTTGGGAATCCAAAGAATTATTCTAAGAAAAGCAGTCCTGTAAAAATGGCAGGATGGAGTTCAGAAGTTAATGTCTCTCTGAAATTTCTGATCAAATCTGTTTTAGAGGTTGGCAATTTTCTTCCCAGTTCCTCTCCCAGTAGCAATTCTAAAAAAATTTCTGTGCATTTGAAGTCAGGCTGGATCTTCCCTCTCTGCTATATGACCATCAGCAAATAATGTATGTGCAGAACTAATTAGATCTGCAATCACATCTCAGTAATTCCACTTCCATCTATGTACATATTGAACTAGCACAACATCTCTGAGTCGGATACAGTCTCTTGAGGCTATGTGATGTATCCTTTAATTAAAACTCAGAAAGCACTTCTAATGATAAATATACACAGAAAGGAGGAGAATCAAGATCTCTTCATGGAGCTGTGCCGCATCTGGAGGATGAACATGAGTAAAACAAGCACTAGAAACATATTCACCACAGAAGTCAACAGATAAAGCTCTGAACACATATGGAACAGACCTGATAAGCTAAAAGGTGACACTTTAGTATTGTCACTTTTCAGAATGGAATCAAACTTTCAGAGCATAACCCCTAAGTTGTTTTCAAGAAATATTCTGGAGCGGCTAACAAATTTATTTTGTATTAGAAATGCCCAGCAAGTGCTGCAAGATAGTCAGGATCACTTACGTGATTTTGTAAGTATTCTTTTTATATTGCTTACCACTTAAAAAAGAAAGAGAGAAAAGGAAATAATTAGATTTTATTATTTTATACTATGGTAAATGTATGGAGTCAGTCTCTTCTTTTTCAGTCTTTTTAAATTTTTGTAACAACTACCAAAGAAGTGAAACAAAAATGGCATCTACAAAGCTATGTGCTCTAGTAGAAACCCACAGAAATGCCAATTAAGTGTAAAAGATCGTCAGAGCCACCTGAAAATTGGAGGATCCAAGGACATATAGTTGCCTATTCCTTTTTTCTATTCTTACACTTTCTATCAGTGGGATGTTAAAAACATCTTGTTTTGTTCCTTTTTGTTATGATAGAGGTGTCCGTGTTAAAATAAAAATAAAAACTCAGAAGCATGTTTTGATTTCAACCAAAACTATAGCATGAGACTAGCCATACTCAGTCAGATTCTATCTTAATCATTCTCTGACATTGGACAGTAGGGCACGAGCAAGTGAAAATATAGAAAGTAATACAATTATGGAATGATATTTTTCTAGCAAAATCAGAAAACAATAATTGTCTTCAGTATCTTAACCTCTGGAGAAGGGATCTGAAAGCAACATACCCTAACACAGCAATATTAGTAGAAAATTTAATAAGCCAGTTGACTTTGTGAGTTTTTTAAATCTGGAAAATTCAGAGACTGCAAAGATCGCAGGCATATTCCAAAATATGCGAAAAGCTCCCTTCCCTTGGCAAGACAAAAAAGATCTCTCCTTTGCCACTCTGTTTTCCCTCCAGACATGCGCAGATTTTTTTGTTAGCAGCTACCAGTAAGACTACTTACTTAGAAGCAAGGTTTAGTTCTCTCTTTCTCAAAAAAAAAAAAAAAAAAAAGAAAAGAAAAAAAGAAAAAAAAAAAAAGAAAAAAGATATAATCACCACAGCAGTTATTGAACCAGAGCTTTAGTGAAAATTCCCAGAGGAGACATTGCAAAGATCAAAGGCAGGTAAGCCTTATATTTAGTGATGGACAGTTTGATTAACTGAGCTCTCACATAGCACTACTCCTTTTCATTATTCTAAGAGGGGACTATTTCAACACTGCACTCAAATGCCACTGTCATTTCTTTTCCAGGAATACCTTGGCCCAGCATTTTTCATCCTCTCTGATAATCCTGTGAGTCCCAATGCATTACTATTTGACACATAACCTCTCATTTAGTTTGCTATAAGCAAGTACATTTGGGTTCCTGGTTAACCACCATCTTTACCATTTCCAGTGTTTGGGTTACGCAGTTAGATACAGAAGTTACTTGATTCCTTTTTTCCCTCTTTGGACTGAGACCATCACAATTAAGAGAGTTCACCAACTCCAGTATAACTGATCTGTGCCTGAGACTCATAAAGGCAATTGTAAAAATACATACTCAGTTACCACTAAAAAGAGGAAGATATTTACTTGGATGGAGATTTCCAAAACATCATCCTTTCCAACACAGAAAAGGCCAGAGATTGTTGTTACGAAGGGCTGTTGCTGGATTTTTGGAAAAGACCTATTCAATCTGAACACCTTTGACCTGTTACAATAATAGTTTACTCATTGAACTACATACAAATGTCAAAGTATACCACATTTACCTTTAGACTAGATATTCTCAGTTGTTACATTCACTTCCTGAAGCATTTTCAAAATCATTACCAATTCCTCCCACAAGAACCTTTTTAAAATACTAGGAGAAAGTCAGAAAGATTTGACCTTGATGAAAACATAGCGGAATTTTGTTTTTTAGGGATTTCCATAGCACAGCTTATTATTGTATAGAGTGGGTTCTCTAGAAAGATATTTGTTCTATAAAATAAAGGTTACAGTTTCTAGTCTTTTTATCTCTTTCAAGGGATAAATTTATTTCCTGATATATTTTTCAAAAGACTCATTAAGGGGAGCTCTGGGGGCTCAGAATGGTGATTCTAAAACTTCAAGCAACAAGAAGATTTTTTCCCGTCAATTGTATCACTTTAATAATTTAGGAAAAAGAACGAAAGAAGCTGAGGCTTCATATTTACAATAGAGAGATTAGATAATTATGTCTCATCAGATCCTATACATTTATGCTGGTGGGGGAGGGGTAGGCGTCCTAACAGCATTTGGCAGGAGTAACACAGGTCATATTAGAACTCAGTAGTTATATTTTCTTTGAAACTTCTGCCCCTGAAAGAACAAGGGATAACTAAAGTCTTGTAGACTTCTTTTGGATAAATGAGAAAATTTAATTTCTGGCACGGAAAGGGAGACTTGCCATTTCCTGTAAAAGTGGAGTATATTAAGTGTAGCCTCAAAATTTAGCATTTTTTCTCTCCCTAAAGGTATTAAACAATTAATTCCACAAGCTTTATTTAATTGGAATACTATAGTACCTACCTAGTGGGCTACCCTTCCCTGGAAATCAATTTATATGGTAGATACTACAATAGAATCCAGCAGAACCAACACAAAGTAAATACTCTTATATGAAAGTTAATCAAAATTGGTGAAACAAAAGGGTCTTTCTTCATTTGTTTGCTTGTTTTGAAAACTAAATATAAGATATCGAGATGTCTCTTCTCATGAGAAAAGGAAAAACATAAGATCCCTGTATTCAAACTCTTGCTAGAGTTTAAGTATCCTTCTTCTCCATGGTCTTTAGGTCAGGCTATATACAAACACCCAGAACTAGGATGATGTTTGGATCCTTTGCTGCATTGCCCAGAACCAAACTGCACACAAGCAATTGCTCCATGTGCAGCCTTTATGCAAGTGCTGCCTTTCTCTGGATTGCTTAGCTCACTGCTAGTGTGCCAAAATGGAAGGCAACAGGATGAAATTTAATGTATTCTCAGAACCCACATCTAGTACTTCGCATAGTACACCGTTCTGAAATAATCCAGCATAGAGAAGAATCCACACTAAAAAAAAAAAACCAGACATAAGACAGACTTTTAGAGGCAGCAAAGAGAAATGTCAGATACACACATGAAAACTATTTCTACTTCCTAGTTGAAGGTGCTCCGTGCTTACAATTTCCTGCCCAAATGTAGAATGTATTACAGCAGCCTGATGTGGAAAACTTACAAGTCTTGGTGTTTGGTTTGGACAGATTTAAGATTTACTCTTAAGATCAGATTTAAGACTTACTCTTTTTGCTTCAAAATGGAGAAGGGACTAGGATTCTTATAAGGGATGCTTTTGACTTTATGAGGCTTCTACTGGCAGTCTCAACTGAAACAAGGAAAAGAAAGCTGAGGGAAAAATACTCAAAGAGAAAACATGCAAAAAAGAACATTTCACTCTCTGCAAAATATATGGTCTAAGCTTCTTTAGGAAAAAATAAAATAAATCAGGCATCATACAGGTAAACTATTTTTTTCCCCAGCTCTAGCACTAAAGAGAGACAACTTAGGAAGAGATCATATTTTATTTAAATAAACAAGCTACAGGAATGAGTCATGGGCAATACAATTTAAAATGACAACACATTCCTTCAAAAGGATACTATTGAGCCACACAAAATCCTGATGGGAAAAAAAATCAGACCATTTGTAGATTCATAAACTGCCTGCAAATAACAAAAACAATAATGTTTTGATAAGTGAGCATCAGAATCAATACATAGTGCTTTAACACAGAAAAATTCCACAGCTATGATATGAAAATTATTGAAGAACTACTAGAATCTGCTTGAAGAAGGAGTAGATGCTCCAGCCCAGTTGCAAGGCAATAAAGAAAAGATGTCACCAGTTTTCCTAAAGTAACAAAACTGTGTTTACTAACTGTTGCCCGATATATATATAATATATGCAGTTGTTCATCACAGTTTCTTTTCAATCTATGACTCTGTCCCCTGGACCTCATGTTACCATGTTCATGTAAAATAACATGGGCTGCTCATGCCCACATCAATGCTGAAGTTAAAGCAGTCTTCTGGAAGTAAGGAAAGCAACACCAGAAGCCTAGAAAGTGACCCCTGAAGTCACTGAAAAGGACTGGTACCCTGCCAATCAGTATCTTCTTTCACCAACACTCTGACTCGGGCCAATGGAGGTCTGCATCTGAAGGTATCAGTGTGCTTTACTCAGTTGTGGATGGAGCAGGAAAAAGTGAAAAGTAAGTGAGAGAGAACCTCAGCACTAACTACAGAATCACAGAATATGCTGAGTTGGAAGGTACCCCCAAGGATCATTGAGTTGAACCCTCATCCCTGCACAGGACATCCCCAAGAGCTGCACCATGAGCTCAAGAGCATTGTTCAAATGCTCTTGATCTCTGTCAGGCTGGTGCTGTGATGTCTGACTGGGGGAGTCTGTTCCAGTGCCCAGCCACCCACTGGGTGAAAAACCTTTTCCTCAAACCCAACTTAACCTCCCCTGACTCAGCTTCATGCCATTCATTCAGGTTCTGTCACTGGTCCCAAGAGTGAAGAGATCAGTGTTTGCCCCTCTTCTTCTCCTCTTTAGGATGCTCAAGATCACAATGAGATCTCCTCAGCCTCAGCCTCCTCTTCTCCAGGCTGAACAGACCAAGTGACCTCAGCCACTCCTCATATGGCTTCCCCTCAAGGCCCTTCACCATCTTAGTTGCCCTCTTTTGGACATTCTCCAGTAACTTAGTATCTTTTTTATATGGCAGTGACCAAAACTGCACACAATATTCAAGGTGAGAATTCAAGGTAATTCTCCATCTGAAAAATCCTTCAACTGAAAGACATGGATTACAAAAATCTAAGATTCAGAAAATATCCTCTTTTTTTCTATTTTATCATTTGAATGAGACCTCAATAGAGCAGTGGCTGGGTGAATGGCACAAATTACCACAACCTTGAAGAAAGACCTTACCTTTGGTTTAGCATTTAGTGGTCTAGACTAGTCTTTAATGCACAGATGAAGATCCCTCATGCTTAATAACAATTTACATGACGAGATAATCAGCTTACATGCTCACAGCATTAACATTTTGAAGTGGTGAAAGTTTACCACTTTAAGCATGATGGGGAACCAAAGCAGTAACCTAAATAGCTTTCAGGGTTAAAATTGGAGTGTTTTAATAAATTCATTTGAGGCCACACTGCCTCTTGAGAGCCATTGTCTCTGGATAGCCTAACACCCTAAGCAATCTAAAATCATCCAGGTGTTAGATGACTCAGGCATACAAAGCTTTCTCAGGATTCATAGCTTTCTGAGAAAGATGGGCAGAAGTCTCTGTGTGTCTGATTTAAGTAGTGACGCAGCAGACCTAACCTCACTTTAAAAATTGTTCTGACACTAACATGTCTTGTCACTGACATGTCATCTTAAGAGTTGAACAATGTAGAGTGCAGGGGTTAATGCTACTCTGCCATCATAACTGTTGATTTATTTCTGTATAAAATGTTATTGTTATCCAGAATAAGACAGAGCATCATGATCTGAAAAGGCTGCAAACTAAAACGCTTTGGTCTAAAATTTCTTTTTAATGACCTAGTAAAATCAACTGGGTACCATTTAGGTCAGCATTACATGATTTAGTATTAATGTTAAATGTGACTAAAAAAATCCCATGGAAACAAGAATCAAAGTTGTTTTGCAAGCAGTGCATTTTTCTTACTGAAGGCATAATAGCTATCCTTAGGGTTTGAATATTTTAGATGATTTAGAAAAGGAAAAACAAAAAGAATAAAGACAGAAAGAGAGAATCACTTATGCTTTGACCTTAAAGAACAAGATTAATGAAGTGCAGTGAACAATGAAATGAAAACATTCTGTTTGGGCCAAGCAGTTACTTACTAACTAGCAGAGTTAGGCAAAGGTGTGATAATTTTTAACATTTCAAACAGGATGGAGAGTGAAAATACCCAATATTTTCAATGGGTTTTTTTCCCCTTTGTTTTGGATTAACTAAGCCATTTTATTTTGCTATTTTCACATGTTTACATAAGAATCTGCTTGGTTTATTGCATAGAAATTTTAAAAATAAAAGGTTTTAGAGATTCCTACTTCCTTTTCATAGACCTGTCACTTCAATTTCAATTTTTAAAATATAAGGTGAGACACTTCATCTATCTAAAGACAACTTGTTTTTTTCTTAAAATGACAAGAGATTTTTGCAGAAGAGTTACTCTTTTTTAAAGTTGAGCTGCATGAAAATAATTTAAGTGGAAAAACTATAGCTGAAGAGTTTTCGAGGAACTTTTTAGTAGATCACGACAAAAACAAGGCACATGCCATCCCAATATCACATTGACTACATAAAAACATTCTAAATAATACAGCATTATTAGTGCCTCAATGTATCATTTAACGGCTGATTTAAAAAAAATATTTCCACTTATTATTTGGATTCATTGAAGTCTTTTGCAAATCCAGATGCACGACACTATTTTTTACCTATTCTCCCTCTCCCCTAAAGTTCTTGCGAAGAACAGAAAGAAAGCTTTTCTGATGGAATTTATATATTCCATGCTTTCTACTCAGAGAGGAAAAATATTTAAATCTTGTCTGTACATCAAATATTCTCTTTGTTATTTGTGGGTGTACTGCCACCTATTAGTAAAGCAGTTATTTTTTGAGGAAAAAAGAACAACAAACTTTGTAAAGTTACTTCATTAATTTGAAAACCATTCATAAGAGGATTTTCATTCTGAATAGGAACTTAAGACTAATAAGAACTTTGTAAATATCTTTGTATGCACTTCCAGTTCAAGATAAAAGGGTGTCTAAATTAACAATGGCTGTAGGCAACAGGTCAAGGATGCCTCTTCAGTCATGTTCTGCTGAAAAGCAGATGCCCAAGAAAGCAGAGAACACCTAGAATCTTAGAATGGTTTGGGTTGGAGGGGACCTTAAAGATCATCTAGTTCCAAAACCCCTGTGACAGACCCTCCCCCTTGCACTAGATCAGGTTGCTCAGAGCCCCTTCCAGCCAGGCCTTGAACACTGCCAGGAATGTGGCATTCACAGCTTCTCTGGACAATCTGTTCCAGTTTCACCACCTCCACAGTAAAAAATTTCTTCCTAGTATCTGATCTGAACCTTCTCTCTTCCAGCGTGAATCCATTCCCCCTTGTCCTGTCACTACATGCCCTTGTAAAAAGTCTCTCATCACCTTTCTTGTGGGCTCCCTTCAGGTAAGGAAAGGCCACAATTAGGTTACCCTGGAGCTGTCTCTTTTTCATACTGAACAATCCCAACTCTCTCAACCCTTCCTCATACGAGAGGTATTCCATTCCTCTAATCATCTTGCTAGCCCTCCTCTGAAATTGCTCCAACAGGTCCATATCTGTAGATGAAACACTCCCTGAATACTCTTTAAGATTTGAGTCACTTAAAGATTGTAATTTCGTGTTTTTCTCTGTTTAGTTTTTTAACCCTTACAGCCCTCATCCTAAAATTTCACTCTGATCTCTAAAGGTCATCTCAGAACAAGTAATTTATATATAAAGTTTGGATCCTGTTTCCCCCATGCATTGCTTTACACTTACATTGAATTTCACCTGCCATTTTAACCCAGTCACGCAGCCTCATAAGGCTCTCCTGCAATTTTCTCAACAAGCTTGCTTTCTTTTTTTTTTTTTTTTTTGTTGTTGTTGCCTTGTTTACTTAAGTTTAACTAGAAAAATTAGTTCAGTACCTTTTCTGGGTCATTAATATATGTGCTCAGTAGCCCATTCCCCTGCAGAACATCATCAGTAACTTCTCTATGACAGGAAGCAGTGATTGACACCTACTGTCTTTTCTACCTTCTGGCAATTTATAGAAAGACATTCATTGTTATAGTTTATTAATTTCCTTTTCCTTTTTTTTTTTTATGATGAACCTCACAAACTGCCCTTTAGAAATGCAAGTATTATAAGCATTATGTTACAAGTGGAGTAGTGGAGCTTATAAACTGGAACTGCTTTTCCCCATGGCTGTTGATGTGAGTTTGTGAGGCGGACCTTTTTTTAATTATTTGTATTCTAAACTAAAGCCAAGTTCATGGCTCCATGGCTCCCATCTCTTACCTCTATAAGTTTCCTATTCTATTTCCTTTTCTGTTGACTACAGACAGATTTGCATTTATCTCTCATGATTAACATCCTATAGTTCTCATGATCTCTTCTGGAGCCCTTTAAAAGTCTTTAAAAACTTTTAAAAGCCTGGTATCACATTTGCCATCTCCCAGGCTTACAGCAGTCTTCGATAAGAGCCAACATACCACAGCTCACAATTCTCTCAATTCCACTGTTTATCCCTGGCTTCAATTACAGTGTTAGGTCACCACCAACTCCAACTATTTGTTCCATAACCTCTTCTTATAGACATTTCAATTCCATAAAACAGTCTCTGATGTGTCCCTGACCAAAATTATTTGGGCTCTGAGCTCTCTGCCTCCCCTCATGCTGGAGGTGAATGCATGGTTTTAGCCTGCTTATGTCTTTAATATATCGTTTCCCAGGGATCTATGCAAGCTGGAAAAGATCCCATTGAAATCAGGGAAAGCTTACATAAAGCTGTAAACCCACACACCAAGATCCAGTTTGGCCTCTAGAGCTGTGGTGTTTGCTGCTCCCATGCTATATAGGGTTGCTGTATTGCATGAGAATTTGTGTCCATATAGATCACACCATGACTCCCACAGCAACGACCCCATCTGCTCCAGGTGTAACACGATCAAAATGGAGCAGAGAGACATACAAAGGGAGAGAAAACAAAGAGACATAATCACCAATATTGCGTAACTCCAGGTATTTTTAGCTGCTACATAGATGTCAAAATACCTTTTGAAACTTTCTGAGCTCTTGACCTCCTTGACTTGCAGTGCCAATGAATTCTTCAGATCACATCTTGATTTTGAATGAAAATGTGACTGGTGGCCAGAAACATTACTAAGTAGAACACTCCCATCAGTTATAATTCAATAGGTACAGTCCTGCTGCTTAACCATTAACATCTCTATTTCTTTTATACAGGCATTTGGCAGCAACATTTCTCTGGAGCAAGGCTCAAATACAAAGGACAGGCTTTTGAACATTTGACTTCTTAGGGTATTTAGCAGGAAATCCCTCGTTCCTTATGGCACCTGCAGATCTCAGCATTCCTTTTTACTTTCAGATTTTTTCCTAAATCCAACTTTGTCTTCGCACAGGTGAAACATTTCATCTTAGTTTTATTCATTCTGCATTTTTACAATACGTTAGCTTGCTTTCTGTCAATTATCAACAGGCTTTTTACATCTCTTAGTGCACAAATCGGTGCAGAGGAAATGTCACCAAAATTTCTACAACAGGGAGACATCTAAAGGAATTAACAGATTCTCTAAGGAAAAGAGCCATTTGAGGAATGCTTTTAGAAGGACCAGAATGTGACCAAGCTGATAATATAATATAGGTACAGCTGCTAGCTGGTGACTTTTAATACAGAAATGAGAACATGAATTAATTTCCTTGATCATACTGTTTCAATCTAAGGAAACCTGCAATAATTTACATAATTCCCATCTCCTCTCTTTCTGCAGGCAATTTAGGACAATGTGTAATGCTTTTAATCAGTCTTTTATTAGTATCCTAAAAATGAAATCTTCCAAAAACAGGTTGTGAAGCAATATAAACTCATGTACAATTAGCTCAGTTTAAAAATGTTTTCTCCTAATGGGATTATGTTCTGTAAATGATCTTGTTTCTATAGCAACTGCCAGAAAAACCACACTGTGTTTTCAGTTCAGTAGCAACTACTGCACCTGTGTACCAACCTTTCTTTCTGTGGTTTATGTTTTTGCTTCTCAGACAGTGGTGTGGATGCAAAAAAATATCTGTGACCTAGAAAAATTCAGGCATTGTTTCAGCTGCACTTCCAGGTACTATTGTTCACCAAACTTCTCTACTATTTTCTTGGAATTAAGTTCAAATTATCTGTATTCACCAAGCTGAAAAAAAACACCCCAATGCTATTGATGGAATATGTGTGCATGTGTCTGCAGGGAAATAGAAAAGCACACTACTTAGTTTGCATGGCACCCTAGAAAAATGGGCAGATAATTTGCACAACGTTAAAAAATTATCTTAGAAGGCTGGGACCCATAGCAGTAAAAGCCAGCAATGAACAATTCTGTGTGGGCACATAGCTGTCTATAAAAACAGTCATATGAAAAGCCTTTTTCAAGCTTCTCCTTTCCACTCAAGCCAAGGAAACATCAGAGGCATCATTTCCATATATTTTCTTGAGAGTGGATGCTGGAAACATAAGAGAATGAAAAATTATTTTTAATGTTATCTAAAGTAAGGGGAGGTAAAAATAGCTCCTTTTTATTTTATATGTGTGGCTGAGTCTCATTTGGAGTCAGTTGCACTGACTTAAGTGATAGAATTGAATGTCAAGCTCAAGAAAGAAATGTTGATGAGGAAAAAAAAAAGCTACGTGATAAAAGTGGAATTTATCACTAGAAAAGATCACATAGGTACCCCCAGAAAAGTGTGAGTCCAATTCCTCACCTAACCTTTTCATTATACTCTCTCTGAAAAATAAAAATCATCAAACAACTTCAAATTCCCTCCTGACGGAAGAGATGATACTGCACTTATTTTGAGGGGCAGTCAGACACAACAGTGATGGATGCTGAGTTTAAACACCAATAAGATTGAGTTCTGTCCCTCTAATATCCATTTCCATTTCTGCCTTATCAAAAGCTTATTACTCCTATACTGTCTCAACAGGAAAATTATGCCCTTTGTTTTTGCAGGAAAGTAAACATAAATCAACATGCTACTTGCAAACTGAAATCCCTAAACAAGGTGTACAACAATGTCTTCAAAAGTTATCCTAGGCAAAAGAAGGTCAAAACCAGCCAGATTTGCTAGAATAGAAGAATGTCTAGCCTCTTCAGAGAAGAACAGGGACAAAGGGAATTACCAGATGTTACTCGGTGGAATACTGCACGATCTACTGTATTGAAGAGAAGAGATGCATTCAAAACAGCTAAAAGACACATTTTATCTAGCAGTCTTGAGAGCCTCAAAGTAAAATTCTGTTAGCAATGTGACCTCTCAGCAATAGCTACTCCTCAAAAAGTGCCTTCATATTCCTTTCTTCATACACAATATACTTCTTGCACCATCTCCCTAGTCACCACTGAGGCACCAGGAGGGTGAAGAATTTGTTCTTATGTATGAATTTATAAACACCAGCCATCCTTCCCTTTCTAGTATATAATTCAGATTCTTCTGCTTAGCTGCGCAGAATACATTCTCTTTATCATAGATTGACAAACCACTTTCACTCAAGTAACCAGCCATAGGACAAAAGTCCCTCAACCTGAGTACAGAGAATTAAGCCCTACCACCAAAAAGGAAGAGAGAAGTAGAGATATAAGAATAACTAATTTTTTTGGTTCCTTTCTGTTCTCCTAAAGCTAACGCAAAAGATGCTTCTTGTTACCTGGAGTATTACCAATTTTTTTCTCACTACATGTGAAAAGTAAAACATAGAATGGTTTTAAATTATAACCTCAGACTTGTATAACCAGAGCTCACTATAGTTTTTCATCTGCTGACTGAGGCCCAGTGTTAAATTGTTAAAAAAAATAATGATTGCTATGAAATGACAGGTAAAACATCTTCAAGTAGCCATCCACTTTGACTTATTAGTCAGATGAAGGCCAAATTTTCAAATGACACTATAAAGGGGGTGATCAGCTTTATTCACATACATGAATCCTATTGATTAACCTACACTAATAGAAAACAATTGCATGAGATAGCAACTTATTCTGGCAATCCACTAATATGTGAGCAATGGTCATCATCTCTGTGGTGACATTCATTAAGACAGAAAATGATTTGCTGCCAGGGATTACTGCTCAGCTATTCCCAATACTTTTAGACAATGGCAAATGGGGGACATTTTTTGCCCAAGAAATGAAAGAGAAAAAAAGACACAGGACAAAGTGAAATTCTGCATGCTGGGGTCATTAAGTTTTCACTCTGCGTATTAAACATTAACGAATAAACTAGAATATAAACAGTGATGAATAAAAGAAAGACTGTTTTGTTTTTACCATTTTTATTTAACTCTCAGACAAGACATTTTGTTTCTGAAATATTTAATTTAGAGGTTCTTGATTGCCTCTTCAGTTATAAAATACCAAATTATAATTAGATCATGAGACTTACCCAGCTGGACTGAAATGCCAAAAAAATAAAGGTTATTTAATCATCAGAGTAATAACAGTTCCACTCTGAAGAGGGCTCTTGTATTGTTTGCTAGAGCCAAATCAAACTGTAGTGATTCTTGAATACAAAACACTACAGGATCAATATTCACAGTCATGCAAGTATCAGAAAACCTGGGCTTTACTCAAAGCATTTTCCAGGATATATGAGAAACCCCCGAGTTTATTGCCCAGTTCTGACCTGCTCCCATTTTTGTATGTGTATGTGTTAAGGAACATACACTGGACTCTGAATGTCTCCATGGAAGAGATGGTTTTCCAATATCCCACAGCCAGCACTGTCACTTCTGCCGCTCAGAAATCTGCCCACAGCCTGCTTCTGGCCAGGAGCTGGAGACAGCACCATGCTTGCACAGAAAGCTATCCTTGGAAATAAATTACTTATGGCACAACACAATTGAATCTGTTTCTGAGGTTAATCCATAATGACACAAATGGCTGGTTTTGCCTGGGAACTCACTGTGTTAATCAAGTACTGATCTTCCTGGGAGAGGGAAGTAAATATTGCTGACTCACCAATGCAAACGCGGGGTTGGAAGGAAGATTGGGAATGACCCTGAAAAATGAAAGCCTAGGCAGAACAGCCCTCAAGGATGCAAACTCAGGGACATATCTGGAAGCAAAATTTGGTTCATAATAATTAGAAATGCCTCTGTAAGTGAAAAGTCACTCCATAATAAGATTAGTTCTGACAATCTGAAAAACATGTTGGCTATATTAAGAGCAGTCTGAGAACAATCCCAGGCAGGTGTCTATAAGCCATCAGTATCTATCTAGAAGGTACTAATAATTCAAAATGAGCACAGAAGGTAACAATATCACTTGGAGATGCAGACAACCAGAGAATATAGCGTAGAAGAGTGAGAAATAGGCTTCAGAAGCCTTACAAGGTCTGCACTGACCCCTCTGACAGCTATTCATTCAGCTTGCTCTAAATTCAAATTATTGAATAACACATAATCAAATATATATTATAATTATTTATAAATTAGGCTTCCATCAGAGGAAAGCTATTCTTACTTCTCAGTCATATGAAAAAAAAAATCTCAAACCTGTAAGTTGTGCTAAAGAGGTAAGATGAACTTACGTGAAGCATTTCTTCCACAGGAACTACATCGTGTGCAATCTGATCAGAAAACCAAGATCTTAATGTTATTGTGCACAGTTGTAATCGACGCCAGCTGTATGATCTTTTAAAGACATAAAAACAATAATAAAGTATTGTATAGTATTTCCATGTGTATTTTCAATTCAGAAGCACTGGAATGTAAGAACAGTTTTCTCTATAGGCAGACCAATAAAATGTTCTTTTCCTACTCTGTGACCTTCCTTTTTGATGTCAGGACCAACTCTAAACTCCTCTTTTTAGACAAAGTTACCATGAATTTTATTAAAATAAAAAGTACAACTGACATTTTCAAAATAATAATTTAAAAAAATGTTCTCACAGTGCCTCAGAGAAATACTAAAAATCTTACACAGTTTGTCTTGAAAACCAGAGACAAATGTAGGCATACACCTGAGCTCTGCTTTTCTAGTCATCAGCTGGAAGTCTGGACTTCAAAATCCATCACAAAACCAAACACCACGCTGTTGACAGTTCTGTGATTGATCTGTCAGTCTTGGCTATGTAGAAAACATTGAATATTTAGACCCAGTGGAACAGATTATTCCACAGTCCAGTGGTGATGGTTCTGGCCTGGGACATAGTAAAGTGTTTCTAATTTCCTGTCCCAGTGACACTATAGTTCTTTGCATGAAGTAGAAAAGTTTGCAGACTATTTTACATTTGCTTATGACCTCTCCTTTCTTTCCTATCTACCCTCCTTCAGTCAAAACTTTCCCATCTCCTCGCTTTTATCTGGAAGAAGCTCCTTAGAAGCAATTGTAAGGACATTCCCATTAAAAAAAAAAAAATCAATTTAATGATCTGGTTTTCCACAAGAAGCCCATGTTGTCAGAAAAATCTTTACCATCTATAAAAATGGTCCCCAGATGACTAGTTACAATTCTCCCAGGAGAGAATCATCAGCATCAGCCAAAATCTCAGCTCTGCCCAGCCCTGACTTCTGAGAAATGTGGACTCTGGATCTTCTCAAACAACTAATAGTAAGCAGAGACAAACAACTGACAGGCACACATACCCTCAAAAAAAAAAGGAAGAAAACCTCAGAAAGTTTATTTATCTTTCTGCATCTCTGAATCCTATCAATAGTACCTGCATGTGCTACACATTGCCACCCCACCACCTCTGCAATGTGTCATGGAGGACTTGAATCATCTCTGATGGACGTCGGCACACTTCCCGCCAAGCATCTGACAGAGCGATCTGCGTGAGCTGCTTGTGATTGACGCCAACCTGCTACAAGTCATTTGCCTCCAACAAACTGTTCTTAACAGTTTGTTTGATGTATTTGATAGGAACTGGGAGGGGAAAATAATAATTTAATAATGCAACATGTCAGAGCTGTTTTATTCAGTAGGAAAGCTGTGGTTTTTTTATAGATGTCGCTGGATTAAGTTGAAACAGCTAAAGCTCTGGTCTAGAGCAATTCTTGAGTAATGGATTAAGTGGTTCCAGTTATGTTGAGAAGGCAAAACACAAAGGATTATTTCTTTTGCTGCCTTAATCTAAGATCAACCTGCCCTCCCTATCATGTTGATGCACTGGCAAGCAGGGCAGTACCTCATGCAGGACAGCTGCTCTCAGCACTGGCTGAAATCCTGACAGGGCAGTGAAGAAAGCCATTTGCCCAGTGGTAATTTCATCACAGCTAAGACACTGCAGGAGCCAGGAGTCCCTGCTTGGGTAGAAGCGCTTTATGCAATTGATGAGAGATACAGCGGTCAGTGCTAGGCTGTGTGTTGCCAGCACCATATGGAATAGTGCTTCCTTGACTGCTCTGACTTTCTTCATGAAGGGAAGATGTCACATGCCCGCCTTGGCATCTTGTTTGGCATGTAAAAGAGTAAGGAGCTGGTGAAGGAGGCCACAGGCCCAGCACCTGAAGCAGTCCACCACCCTGTCAGTCGCTGCTGCTCTCTGTCCATCTAGGAAAAGGAAATCAATAACCAAACAAGACCCAAGAGAGAAAGGATCATTTATAAAATCCCTTTCAGACCTTTCCATAAGCTTCACTGATGGAAAGGTCTGAAATATTAACCATATTTTTAACAATTCTTAGAAGTCTAAAACACCCAAAAAGCCCATTAAGGACAACATTTCAAACTAAGAGATGACACGAAAGCATTTTGCCATTTGAAAGTCATAAGGGGTGTCGAGGTGATGGACCCCCACAACTGGTGGCACCTGTTTATCCCAGTAGCTCAAATTCCATTAAAATGTAAATTTTTAATGAATAGACTTCTGAAGGTTCTCCACCTGAGTACCCCTGTCATTTTGTCTTGGGGAGAAGAAGGAAGCGAAACCCAAGTTTTCAAGAATCCCTTCACAGTAACCTTTCCATCTTGCCAATGAACAGCAACAGTTGCTAAACTGTCACCAAGAAATAAGAACTGAAAAGCCCTGGCCACAGCCACAACTCCTCAGAGAATTATACTGTGGGTAAGAAGCTGATACAACAAACTCAGCTGTACCCATGCTGCAACATAAGCAAGTCCACCACGGACTATAGAAACCACTCAAAAGCTTGGAAAATACTGAAATGGTTATGTCTGCATCCTACTCTGCACTGCTGCAGCTACACTGACATCAACTCTTTTGGTATTTAAAAGAATTTGGTATTTTGATATTATTATACTTATTTAAAGCTGTCTGAGCCAAGAATCACAGTCCCATTTTCAGCTGCAGCACACACAGTCTCTCCACTTAAAAATTAATCTCAAGGTCTCCATCCTACTGTCTTTTCATATCTGCTTCAGTTTTAGCAATTTAATCTTTCCAAACATCTTTCTCCTGTTTTGGGGGCATCTTTTGTTCATAAGGATTTTAGGGGGTTTTTTGGTTTGGTTTTTTTTTTTAAGATCCATTATTTCTGGCAGTTAAATTTGTCATTTTACTTGTCTGGGTTGGTAACTGTAGTGTAAGTAACACTCAGAAAAAGACAGGTGCTCAGTTCAATGTTTCCAAGCTGAGAATGCCTTGGTTCCTCCAAACAAGGAAAGCTTTTTCTAGAGGTGAAGCATTTAACGGGCCATTATCTGAAATTATTAACCACCAAAAAATATCACCTCATTCTCCTCCCAGTTTCAAAGTTATAATCTAGTGGCTTCAAGAACTGGAAATTAGATAACTTTGCTGACAAATTGTACAGCAAAAGAAATAGTATATGACAGGCAATTGTGAATTCTAACTCTGTAACCATACTCAAGAGGCCTCAGAAATATCTCATGAGACGGAATCTCAAGTAGCCATTATTTAAAGCATCTTTTATTTTCTAAATGCCATTGAAGCAAGCAAGGATTCTCATAATAGCAATTCAGGGTGAATTTTTTCTATTGGGTAGTAGAGGATGACCTACATTAAATTCCAGTAAACACAGAGGAACAGTTGCTCTAAGAGACAACAGGTTGAGGAACTGAGTGGCATGACACAAGATCAGTAAATACCAAGATTTGGGGTCAGGCTGTATTTGCTAGAATGCGTACCTGAGCCACACATGTTCATCCTATCAGTAAATCTAGAACACTTTTCCCAGGAAATATTAAGAAGGTTTCTTCCAAAATGAAAGCCTAGCTGTCGGAGATTATATGCTAAGCTAGAGCAGCTCATGGTTTTGTAGACATTTTCAAAGTGACAATTTTTGGCCACAGGTGATGTTTATCCCTCTGTTTCATGTAAATACCAATTGTCTCTTGCACCTGTGTAGGCTTTTACTCGTAACCAAACTGAGTTCTGCAGCTCAAGAAATGCCACATCTCGTTTTTGGCACTTTTACAATAAAATATTGTAATTCACTTGACTCTGCCCTTCTTTCTGGACTACCAGAAATGAAAAAAAATAAACCACAAAAAACACCCTGGTATTCACATGCTGCAAATTATGTCCTTTGACCATCCAAGGGTTAGGGAGCTACTCAAGTTTAGTCAGACAGGCTCTTCCTACTATCATAAGAAAGAAACAGGTAAATAAGACCATTCTTTCCTCCTTAAGACAACATAAAACATAACTGGGCTGAAGATAACTTTCCTATCAAAAGGACTCTGGACTTTATTTTTCTGTCCAGAGAAAATAAGCAATGCTGAGTTTTTAGTATGCAAGACTACTAATTTCAAGGTTCTCCTCACTTTGTTGAGTAAGTTGTTCTAATTTATCTAGCTGCCACAAGATCCTGCTGTTGTAAGGCAAGTTGCCCTCCAGGTTTTTAATACATCACAGACCATGCAGTTCTAAAAGCCAAGAAAAGCACTGCTTTCAACTATTTCCCTACTAAATTATGCATTTATTGTAAATAAATAACTTTTGGGGAACTTTACAAACTACTGTGGGTTTTTTCTACTACTGAGGCAAGGTTATATCTATCAATTATTATATAAGGAAAATGAAAATTTTCAATTCCTGTGTGTCTGTCAGACTCAAATTAGAAAGCTATCTCTTGACTATTACAGCTGCTGTTACTTCATATGCTCAGGCATACTTAGAGAAGCATGTTGAAGAAATCCATTCAGTAGCAATCTTCTTTTCTGAGTAAAAAAGGGCCATCTCTCAAGAAAGTACTCCTATATTCCCAGACTACCTATTTCAAAGGAAATAAAAAATGTGAAGCCACAATCCCTTCCACTTAGTGGCACATTTGTATTACAAGAATCACACTCATGGTAAACAGCTTCTAACAAGAGTAGTTACAACTCCTCCCTAGAGAAAGAGGATGAAATAGGACAAGACACTGAAGATCAACATGAGGCTCAAGAACTGGAACTAAGAGAAAGATTTCAGATATCCAATCCCCAGAAAGTATCCAAAGGCACAGGACCCTTCTTGACAGATGGATAATTCCATGAGTATGTGGCATATCTGACCTTTAGGACTCAAGCCTGGTGTGACTGATAAGACGTGAGGCTTAGAGGAAAGGTGACAAGAACAATAGACATTTGATTTATAATCTTTGTGGCTAGTCTAAGTGTATGGAAAAGGAGTAAGATAAACAAGGCTACAGAAACACAAGACCAGCAGACAGGAAAAAGAGGAAAATTAAGGGACATGAAATCTCTCTAGGCATGGAAATTATTCAGACAGCATTTTAGAAAGTGCAGTTAAAATTGGACAGGCCAGATAATTGCCTAGAAATTAATAACCTAAATTGTAGATCTAGCAGCAAATATTTTGTGTCTTTTGAGTTCGTGACAGTAGATGAAAACCAACATATTTAGACTTTTTAAGTGAATAAGTGAAAAGTTGTTTTGGCCCTCCAGTCTGCCTGCAAAGATAGAAAAGACTGAAACAAATTGGTAAGGTAAAAAAGTATTAAAATATAAGCTAAATGAAAAAGAAAATGTAGCAGTATATGGTGTAGGCTGCATCCAACTATTATCACTTTTGCTAATGAATCTGATTTTTTAAATGAAGGAAATGCTATAGGTCTCATTTATCTGGACTTAATTAAAAAATCTTGCAGGGACTAAGGGAAAATTATTAAACTAGAGAAAATTTGTATTAGTAAAAATATTATAATGCCTATAAAAATAGTTTATAGACAAGACAAGAATACCAGTAGGGGAGAATGGATCTTTGGCAACCATATTTCACATTCTCATTAACAACTCAGCCATAATAGGTAGGAGCATGCTGGTGAAATCTCAGAATTATGTAATGCTGAGAAGAAAATCAAAGTGGCAAGGACTCTAGCATTGTCTTGGAAGAGCTGGAAGACTGAGATATAGATGTAACTAAGGGTTGAAGATAACTACTTTTAAGTGCAAAGTCACAGCTTTCAGGACAAATATCAGTAATTTCAGCTAAGGATTAGGACTTCATCCTATAAGATGAAAAGAAAAAGAAAACTAGCCATTTATTTCAGGATCAACTACAAGCCACCAATGTACTGTTGTTGGGAGAAATGCAATCTTAAGTAAGATGCCTGACACAAGGCACTTCCTTGGGAGTTAAGGAAATAATAACAGTTGGGCTGAAACATCACATGAAACACATCTCTGGCCACACACACATACAAAGTCAATTCAAACTGGAACGTGCATGAGGAAGAGTGACTAGAAAGGTCATCATTAGAATGAAAACTTTCACTTCTGAAAAGAAAGGGAAACAATTTGGCTCATTCAGTGTAACATATCTTACACTGTGGTGGGGCAAGTACAGGAAATGAGGAAAAATGCAAGTTGCATAAAGTTGTCACAGGCACAGATGGGTAGCTGGTAAGGCTGGCATGATTAATACAGTCTCTGTTATCAGACAGCACAGGGTCTGTCATCTGTTTGATTACCTTTGGATTCCCAGCACAGATTATCAGGTGTTTGTAAGGAAGGAGAAGCTTCTCTCAAAGTGAGAAAGAATATCATGCTTTTGGAGTGACAGACAATTTTCTACTCTCCTACAAGAGTCCACCTAAGCACTAAACCACCTCTGCAGCTGCTTCATTATGAGGTTTCTATTCAGAAATCTATTCTCTCTCCAGCTATTCCCCCTCCTGTCCATTACCTCCAGCTGCTACTTGTAAATCTAGTCAGGATTATTAAAAAGGTATCAAGATCAGAAAATCAAATTTTAATGCTTAAGGTTTTACTTAATCTTTAAGGTTGACAAAGACACAAAACTAAAAAACTTCTGTGTTTTCTGACACTGGTAGATCTTGTTGGATTTTGTGCTGAAATAAGTGAATATGTTCAATATAGTTTAAGAACCCGGTTAACCCAAAGAATGGCCCGAGAGGAATCAGCCTCAGCAATATACCTCATTCATGTTGTACCTTTGCTTTACTATTTATAATCTAACAGCCTCTCAAATGGCAGCTGTCAAAAAGAAACCTAAACAATCATATGCCCGTTCACAATAGGCAAGTAAAAGCAAATACTCATCTCTGTGTGGGATTACTTCCGGTTAAATTCCACTAGAACATGCTTTAAAAACCATATAATTGCTAATTAGACAATCAGGAAGATGACAGAGTGTCATTCTCCAACCCAGACAACCAGGAAATAAACACCAAAACAGAAATAAAATGACACTTATCTCCAGAAACTGAATACAGCCCAACAACACAAATAAAGGAAAGCACAGACCCTCAGGGACCTTTCTAGCACACCCTTAAGGCTCTAGGCTGAGATCCAAAATTGCACTTCAGGAATGACAGTGGCAGGAATCAGAGGGACTTTGGCATATTTGACCCAGTTTGGTGACCCGCTCACTTGACCCTTTGCTGCTGCTTTTGTAGCGCAATCCACTCAGCACATCGATGGGCGAATAAAATAACGTCGGCCCACATTCCAGCAGACTTCAGGGAAATTAAGGAACTAATTTTAAATCACCATGTTTACAAACAGTGGCCCAGTTTACAGAGTTCTTCAGGGAGCTGAACTTTTAACAACAGTTTTAAATACAGTGAAATAGGTTTCAGAAGGGAAAGCAATAGTTGTCCAGAGACTGTACGGTGTGGGTGGGAGCAAATGGCATTCCCATATAGAATGGAGCAGCTGCTTCCAGTTCAGCATAGTTATGCAGTATTTAGCTTATTTCACCCCTGAGGATGATTATCTTTCTGTCATGAGCATAAAACACAGATAACTCATGAGCCAGTTGAATCTCTTTCTCATAAGTGATAGGGAGGTAATGCACTGGTAACTCTTTGGAGGTTTATTCTATTGGAACACGCTTTTATTATTATGGCATTTGAAAGACAGATATTGTCTGAAATCCTGATTTTTCATTTCTCTGTCTGTTTGGGTTAGGCTTTTTATTATATCTGCATTATGCTTGCCACAGTAGAATATAAGAGTAATCCAAAAAAGGCAGTGAAAAGGCATTGGATAAGCATACACATTTCTTTATTAGTCTTTAAGGTGAAAGTACATGCAGCTGTTTTCTTTGCCCAAAAAGGAGATCAGTAACACATTATTAGGAGCTCTGTATAACAACAAAGAAATTCTGAGGAGGAAGCCATGAAATGGTGCAGTTTCTCTAAATCCCTCAAAATTCTCATTCTCTTCCTCCCCCCATTTCAAAGCAATGTAGATTTCTAAAAGGAGCAACTGAGACAGTTTATCATGAGACCATTCCACACTGAGCAACAATAACAGCTCAGCAGGACCAATTCTAGGGCAAATAATTGCTCCAGGAGATACTTGATTTAGGAGATAGTGATTATTTACAAAATTCTCAGAAGCCCTGGCCCAAAGTGATTTTTTTTTCTTGTGAGAGATCTGCAGCTCTGAGACAACCCTTCATTTATTAAGCTAAAGCCACAGAGGATTGGCAAGGTGCATCATCAGGGAATTAGTATCAGGGATGTACCAGGGATGCTGGAGCCTTCATTTCAGACTCTTCGGCATAATTGGCTGTTTAAAAGAAATTGCAAGAGAAGCACCTATGCACAGCAACACTGCAGATAAGAAAGACAGCTACAAGCACCAGTGGGACATTTTTCTATTTACAGGAGCCTGTTTCAGTTTGGCTCCTACTTTGAAGGGACTGTTCCCTTTCTATTTTAGGACAGACCAGGGGACGTCCTGAACTAGACAACTGAGTTGGATGGTAAAGGTTAAAAAGGAATGTAGCAGTAACCCTCCTGTTCAGAAAGGTCATTTTGTGTCATCATAAGAAAGATCTGTCCATAAGAAAGATCTGTCCATTAATTATTCACCATTCTTGGTTGTCAGCTTAATCTAAAAATGCATTTTGAAAGAATAAAATAGAAATACAGAGGTCCTTTACTCATTGTATCTTCCATAACCTTCATAAGTTAAGTCAATTTTGCCCTTAATATAACCAACATGTTGAAAAAAATTTTAAAAAATCTCCAGAATAATTTTTCACAGAAATGACCTGACAACTGCATTTGGGTAGAGGGCAAAGAGTATAGAGAGAGAACTCCACCTTCAATTCTTTCCTTATTCTTTATAAATGGCTTTGTATAGAGCAATACACTAAAATTTTTAAAAGTAAATTGCTTGTATGTTGAGCTGAAAAAAACTGCTTAAAATTCTGATAGAGACTGATTATTCTAACTGCTGAACAGCTTTTCCATCTATGAGGCTCAGAAAGATTCATCTGTACAATGCACCACTGTCACTCAAAGAAGTTTTATAATCCACTTTTGAAAGCAATCATTTCCTAAATTCTGTGAAAAGATCAGTCTTTTTCCTCTCAGATGTTATAAATTATCCCTATTATGGCTTTTTTATTTTTAATGTTAAAACACAGCTAACTTTATTATTGGGAAAGCAGGTTGAATGGTATCAGAGAAGACAAGTAAAACAAAAGGCATCTGAGAAATGTTCTGAATGCCTTGCTGTAGCTGTGGGGGAAAAGCACCTTCTCATCACCTACAGGCATGTAAAGCCTGAGAGGGGGCTCTCCAAAAAACCGGGATAATTTGCTCTTTATCACTCAGCTTTCATGTTCAAATACACGTGCTTCAATAGCTCACATTTCTATTAATTTTTTTGCAAACTGCATTAATAAGCACATAGTAGAAACTTCTCAGGAAATAAAAAAAAAAGAAGAAGAAACAAATCACTTGTTTCATCAGTGCCTTTTCTGAGTTCTAGCCTTTGCTACTTCTCTAACAGTTTTTATCTAATTCACTCAAGCTTTTCACTTTTTTGTGATGCATCTTCTAGTACAGTGATGGCTGATAATAGACCAGGGTCTGCATCTGTGAAATGGGGTTAGTAATCTTTCCTTTTTCTGCTTTTAGGCTGGTATTTGATGACAAAGCACTCAAGGAAAAGGGTGTTTCCTACTATTTACATATATGGTAGTTATGCATTTGTCTCATCTTAATGCTCTATTCCCCTCTGCCATTTCAGAGAGCTCTGATACCCAAAGCTCTGTGCCTTTTTTTTTTTCCAGAGAGAATTTGTCAAGGCTCTTCATGACAAGACATTAATATTTATTTTTCTATGAAGCTGACAAAAATAGAAAGAACAAAATTCCACCCCTCAATCCCCTCACCAAACTCTGCATTCAAAATCAGTTGAAAGAAAATCTACAGAAATTTGCTTTCAATTATTTTAGGCAATGTATCTCCTTGCTTCAGTAACTGGACCCCACCAGTGTAACATCAGGAGGCGAGTAGGGCTGCTTTATAACACTTATTCAGGCTAGGCACATTATACTTGCAAGACTCCTCAAGGCAGGAGCCAAAGCAAAAGAGGGTGGATAAGAGGGATAATAGGCTGGCACTCCAATAGGGCAGCACTGAAAAGGGGAAATGTGCAACAGCTAAAGTTTCTACCTCTCTCAGGTGACAAGAAAATTGTCTAACATCTAATGTAGCAGAGACATTTAAAGAGATCTATCCTGTTCATGGTACCTCTCTTGGAAATCACAACATTTGCCCACAGTTTAAAATCTGATGCAGACTGATTCAGTTAAGCACCTGAAGCAGATGCTTAAGATAAGCTTAACTAGACAAACTTTCAATTAAAAAAAAAAAAGGAAAAATATTTTTGCAATTTTTTATTTCTATTTTCTCCAGGAAATATTTTCTTTGACAAATATTTTGATTTATGAATCAAATATTTAAATATCAAAGCATATTAACATGAGGCAGCAAGAGTCTCAAGGTTCTCTCCTTATCTATAGTCCAGACTCACTGGTCAGATCTCTTTGCTCCAGCTAAGATAATGAGGTGTTCCACAAAAAGTCTCCAAGCACAGATAAGAGAGATGTAATCTAGCAATGGAACCTTATCCTGAGATGGGAAACAGCATTTGCAGGAGGCAGGATGATAACTCACCACACAAGTTTCCAGGCTGAATTCAGTGTTGAATGTTAATGTGTTAAATGAAACATTTCTAAACATTCTGTGCAACATTTATTTCAGTACTGAGTTTCTTAAAAACTTATTAAGAATGTTAACAAACTCTAAAAAATAAAAAACCACCAATGAAACTCACTCACAGATCAAAAATTCTTATATATACCCACCTTTTCACTTAATAAAATTTCATGCCTCTCAACTTCTGAAGATTTGAGCATATACTTTGAGGCTGGCTTAAGTCAGAAGATAGTCCTCTTACTTGTCTGCAGATTGTGTATTATTCCAGTCCCTATGAGATGGAAACCATTGTCAAATCATATTTTTTTTCAATCACTTACAGTAGTATAGCTTTCCAACTGCACTGGCTGAATCAGGACAGCAGACACCAGAGAAAATTTTGCACTTAACCTCTGAATTTTTGTACTTCTGGATATTTATTGCCATCTTACTCAAACTATTTTGAACCTTCTCAACACAAAAAGTTCATAAAGAATTTAGGATAGACTTTTACATCTCCTAAAGTTTCCTTCAATATTTAGAATTTATTCTGTTACAAAAACTGTAAGTGAACCACTTTTTCTCCATCAATTCCTGCTGTTACCAGGGCAAAAGTAGTGTGAGTAAATAAACTGAGTCACTTGAAAAATTTAAAATATTTTTCTCATTTTAACTGAAAAATTTACTTTTAATAAAATAATGCTGATGAATCACAGAAAGGTGGGATTATACCATGGTAGGGTCAAACAATACCTGTGCAATTCCCCTAAACAATTTTCTAGCATTTTCAGAGCACTTCAGTGCTGAGTATTTTAGAAACTCTGAAGAACCAAATCACCACACGATCCCCTACATATTTAAAGTGTCCTTCCCATTCAGCAGTACTTACACATCAAATTAGATTTGCATCAAACTACCCATTTCACTACTACCTTCTGCATTCAGCCCTGTTTGGGACAGCTGGGTTTTTCTTTGTGATCTTGTGCAATGGAAAGGATTGTGAGAACATGAGGACTCTATTGTGTTTGGTGGATCCAGACTAAAGAACACTCAGCAACTGCCAGACCAGTAAAATGTTTGACTTTGACTCAGGGCTAATTTCCTGAACAGTAATCTGCCTTGCTTTCCACTTCCAAAGCTGGTACCAACAAGAAAGCTTCAGCCATATGGGTTGAAGGAAAGGGAATGAAAGCTAAGTTAACTTCCAATGAAAGGGAGGTTAAATGAGGTAGTACCTCAACTGCAAAAATCAAAAAAAAACCTGATCCTCATGTAATTCTAGACAAACTGATATTCCTCAACAGTAGCATACCCTCTCCCTCCTTCTCTCACATAAAGACTGTGGGTTGTCTACACAGAGACCATACTGAACATGAATATAAAGTGATATTAGATCAGAATGGTTTCTCTGATTTGGAAGAGAATCAAACAAAAGTAAATTAGGGTGGTTTTCTTCTTTTTTTATTTTCCTCAAAATGAGAAAGGCATTGCATTACTTAAATGTGGTTTAACTAATCCAATTTACATCAACTAGCCTGGATTAATTTCCCAGAGAAGACAAGAACAAAATTCAGATTTCACTGAATCAGCATTTGTATTAGCACAATAAAAGTAGTTGATTTTAAGCATTTAGACTATGATAGTAAACCCAGTAACATTCATTATGACTGTTCCCATACCTGAAGAAAGACAGAAGTTTTAAGTGCTTACAATAAAGCAAAAGCACGAGGGGATTAAAAAAAGGATTTTCAAAATGGGTAGTCTTAAAGGAGCATAAAATAGAATTGCCATCAGACAAATAAAATATCAATATTGCTTTGTAAAGTGTTTCTTTATGGTAAGATGGATCTGTTCCATTAACATATGAATAGGTTTTCATAACATTACACTGTTTAAATAGAAACAGTCAAACCAGTGGAACTTATACGCCCTTTTCAAACTGATCCACATTGCTTCAATCTGCATCATCTGTCAACTCATGTGCAGATGTTCCCTTTCACACCCAAGCTGGGTGGTCAGAGAAGTACTTGTGCCAGTTGGAGGTGACCTTCTCCCAGGGAGCATGGGACATCTGACAGAAATTGAGGGGTGTCTGCTTTAACAGTGCATAGTTTGCTTGAGGCAGATTTGGCCTCTACCTGAAACACTTAAATCACACAGCTAGTGCAAGTCATTTTGTCCAAAAGCAGATTAGGGCACATTTCCACAAATCTACTAGGGAAGAGATAAAAGAATGTTTGGGCAGAAACTTTTCTACAATCCCCATGGGACCCAGAAAACCACACAGACAGGGCTACTCAAGTGTATGGAATGAAAACCAGAATGGAGGCTCCTGAAACAGTGGATCATAAAGGGCAAGAAGTAGCAAGTCAAGAAAGATGCTGACATTATTTTGATGTGTCTCATCCTGGCTGTGCTCAGAAAGATCACAGCTCCCTCCCACTATTGGACTTCCTTATCACTGACCTTCTCAGAGAACAGAAAATTTTGCCAGACCTACCAGTCTATGGCATAATAGCCTTTTCCAGTCCAGGTCGTCCTGACTGAATCAAATTACACCAAGAGAACTCAGCAGTAACTGGTGGTTAATCAGTAGAGTCTGGAAGGAATAATGTCTTCACTTGGCCAGTGCCAGTGAAACAGGATGCCAGACCACAGCCTAGCCAAGCAAGGGTAAGCCAGAAATTGACATAAAAATCAGACAAAGGGTTGCACAAGTGTTTCTGGTTTCTCCAAGAAACAAGCACAGAAACTACCTGATTTTGAACAAACATGTAACATAAAGCCTATTTAGAAAGATATAGTGCAGAAAGATGTACGTTTTAGTGAACCTAGACAGACAGACCTGCTGCTTCCAATTGCTTCTCTCCTTTTGCCCTTTTTGTTCCCCACAGTGTGGGCAAGAGCTTCTGCTATCTGTTTCTCTGGTGGCCAAAAAACACCTGCCTTTTTGTCCCCTCACCATTTCACTTGGCCTGACTCTAAGGCAAATAGCACCAGTACTAGCTAAAGTCAGTTCTTTCTGGGTTTTTCCACATAACAGCAACTTCAGAATAAGATAAGCAGTGAGAAGGGCAGCACTTTAAGCAAAGGGAAACATCCTTCCAGCTTGTAATACTTGACAGGTTTCTGCTAGTACAAAGGATTTGTCTTTTCCATATCAGTCCCCTTCAACCACAAGGCAAATATGAACCAATGACAAAATGAGAGAAAGATCAAGCTGAAGATGCTAAAGAGTCTGTGGAGGGAGGAAAGACAAACTCCTGAAAGCTGAGAACAGCAGTTCCAACATGATTAATACATGCATGGTCTTGAATGCAAGCACTAAAGGCATGCAATGAAATTGAGCTGTCTAGGGAAATCAAGCAGGGCACAATTTGCAACACCACAGCCTTCCTCTAGAGTTCAATTTTCATGTTTATCACTAACAAAATCCCTTCTCAGGTCTCAGCACTTTCCTTTGGTTTTCTCACAGTCCTGCAGCTTAGGTGAGACAAATCCAGGAACCTGCTTACTGAATATGGGTGTAGCTCCACAGAAACCACAGTTACTTCAATTTTCACAAACATTACATGATAGAAGAGAAGTTAGAAGCATCTTTTAGTGTCTTGCTAAGCCATGGAAATATGGGCTGTAGTTTAGTCCTGCCTGACCTCTGCAGTTCAGCTCTTGGGAAAAGGAGAAACTTCAGAAAAGCATTGTGGTTTATGTAGCATTCCTTTGTGACTCAAACTTTAGTATACCAACAAAATTACACTTTTGAATAAAGATGATGAAAAATTTCAGGAGTCTTAGCGATCGATTGCTTGCATGTAGAAGCTTTAAATTTTCCACATTTATTCATGAGATGGAGGTAGTCATTCCAAAAGATACAAAGCTCCCTCCCCTCAAATAAACAAAAATTAGAGGTTTTTTTTTTTTTTTTGCTATCAAATGACAAAACCACCTAGCAGAACACTCACTTAAACCTCTTAAGGTATCACCATTGACACACAGTCCCAATTTATTTCCTTTGTGAGCTAGTCTATGTTTAATAGAATTTGACACTCCTAAATGCTCTGTTGAAACACTATCAAGGTACAAAGCTAATAAAGATCATCACCCTTGCAGAGTGGAAAGCACTTCTGAATGGACTCATTGAACCAGACTATATCTGTTGCAGAAGACTTTTTTCAAACACAAACAAAACTGTTACAGAATGCAGGCTATAGGAAAAAAATACAGGATAATCCTTTGTAATTTACATCTTCCACATCACAATTTAGTCCAGGAGTTGAAAATGCAGTAGTGAGTATGATTCAAATAGTTACAAAAGTTTAAGTATAACAGGCCATGTATATCTACATAAGAAAAGAGAGAAAAAAGAGTGTATCAACTTACTTTCCAAATAACTCTAAGGAAGAGAAAAGTGCATATCAGAGAAAACTGCCATGGGCTGATTTGCAAGCTATTAAAAATGACCCCTGTTAGTCACATAATGCAAAGAGATGCCATCACCTGCCCACCAATTCCTGTAGGGTTGAACTCATTCATACTTCTTCCTACTTCCCTGACAGGTTGTGTTTTTCTTTTAATAGCAAGCACTAAACATGACAGATGTCCTCACCCTCCTCACTCTGTCACTCATCCTCTGCCTGAACTGAAGTTTGCCACATGGGAGGAGCAAGCCCAGCCTCATGACTGGCACTTTTAACATACGTGGTGGTCAAAAGATCTACAGCTGGAATGAGCTGCTTTAACCTCACAAAGTTAATGGAACTAAAACATTTTCAATGCAAGCTGATAACTGACCCATCTTCTCTGTAATTATTCAAAGCAGTCAGATTTGCAAAGAGCAGTAAACTATTTTGCTGTACCAGCTGTTGGATAAATTGGACAAAAAACCTAAGCACCCAAAAATTTGTCTATATTTGTTTGTATTGTATGTTTGTTTATACAGCTTGTGATTTTGAACTACACTGGTCTATGTTGATAGCCAAATTGACTCAGCTAGTCCTTGTGGATGAGGTTTACACCACTTCTATTAGGGTACCTAACTTGCACCTGTACTGAGCAGAATCTCTTCCCCCAGAGCTGCTGGCTGCACCCTTGCCAGTGCAGCTTGTTATGTGCCATATCCCTTGTTGTCTGCAAGGGATGCACTGCTGGCTCTTGTTCAACTTTCCCACCAGAAACACATTTTCCTTCAAACCTTCTTGCTGTTGCAGCTGGCTCATGGCCTCTGCTGTAGCATGAGATTATTTTGTCTCAGGTCTGGATTTTGTTGCTTTGAAATTCACAGGGCTTCTATCATCTCATTTCTCCAACCTGTCCATTTCCCCCTGAAGAGCAACTCTCCCTGCCAAAATACTGACTGCTCTCACCAAACTAGAATTCTCCCCAAACCTGATGGGAGCCCGCTCTCCCCCATCATCCAGCTAAATTAATAAAAACACTCAATAACATTGGACCCAATACTGATCTTTGAGGGACAGCACTGGCAATGAGCTGGCAGCTGGGGCTTTGTGTTGCTGATAGTTCAGCCAATTTTCCAGCCACCTCATTATCTGTTTATCTACTCTACATATCATCAGTTTGGCTGTTTGGAGATTAGCAGACCATATTAAAAGACCTTCTAAAATCAAGGTATGCACAGCATCCATGGATCTCATCTTATCTGCAGAGCATTCCTTCATCACAGAAGGCTGTCAGTTTGCTCCTGCATAATTTGTACTTATAAATCCATTCTTCCCAACCTTAGTCAGATTTCTCCCTTTCATACAGCTGGAATTGGCTTCCAATAAGGATTTGCTCCATGATCACCACAGGACTAAGGTAAAGCTGACTTGGCTTGCCTTTAGTTTCTTGCCTCTTGCCCTTATTGAAGATGAGCGCGATGCCTTTTTTTTTTTATTGGACCCTTCTTAGTTGCCATCATCTTTTAAATGTGTTAGAGAGTGGTCTTAAAATTATATTGATGAACTCTCGAAATGCATTTTATCTGGTCCCACAGACTTGCTTACAGTCAATAAGCTGAAGCACTCCTTACATTACCTTCTCATAGTGTGGATAAGGCTTCACTTCAGCCCTGCTAATAAAACCAGGAACTTCATGGCCAGTGGCAGAACATGCAAATGAAAAAAAAAAAATCAAGTCAAGGACTGAGCATCATTTCCCTGTCTGTTGTCATTATGTGTCCTGGTCCATGGCATAGCAGGTTCACACCTTCCTTAGTTTTCATTTTGGTACAGAAGTACTGGGGAATTTTTTGTCAGCCTTCACAATACTTGCTAGTTTAATCTCCAGCAAATCTTATTCCATCAGAGTACATTCGGGTGGGTTTTTATTTTGAGATGACACATGAGCATGCATGTATCTTTGAATCAATGATTAAGTTCTATTAGTTCAAGAAAGGAAAGGTTTTCTTTATTTTTCATACGTCGTTAAGGAAAGCTCTTCCACCTGCCCACTCCTATTAGACCTCCTTGATTTTCTCTGTGCTTGTTCAGCTTCCTTTTTGACCAGTTCAGTAGAAAGGTGAAAATGGAAAGAAAAACTCCCTCAAGAAATGTAAAAAGGGTGGCTGCTTCCAAACATACATCACCCCTGTGTACAACAGGGAACCAAACAACTACCACTTATTTCTTCATTTAAATGATATGTTCATTCATCTTACTATTGATTTTTTTTTAGTAGGAAAAATCTGAAGAAATAAGATGATAATACCATGTGCTCCTGCACACATACTCTTCACATCAATGCCTGACATCCTGCATTATCCAAAGCTATTAAGTAGAAGCCTGAAATTGTAGTCAGTCTTGCATAAAGAGTTAGAAATGCTGTACTCTTTTTAAAATCAATTTACCACTGTGCTCACCATGGTCTCTGGAGAGAGACATTAGGCCAGCTCAGAAAAGGTTATTGAACCATTGTTTCTTCAACAATGGTTTTCAATTACAAAAAAAGGGCTCCATTTTGCAAATCCTTGTTTGTGGTCTGTACACGCATGCACTACTGCACAAGGAGGATGAATGGAAAGAATTACCAAATAATGCATGCGGTCCTGCTGACTTCACAGGGGTCAAGCACTTGACTTAACTTTCAGGTTTCCAGGCTATGATCTTCAGCAAGCAGAAGGAAAACACCTAGAATTGGATCTTTATAACCAAAATAAAGCAACCGATGAGTCAAATTGTAATGCGGTCTTAAGAGTGTTTAGGAAAGAACACTTCACACTGTACAATGGATTTCCTTAGAAGAGTTGACTCACTGTTTTTTTTGAAAATGAAGAGCAACCACGTGGTTTGTACAGCTTGTACAGGGGTAAAAAGACCCATTCGACAGCCGAAGCGTAGTCTCATGTTCATTATTATTGTATCATATTCTTCTGGTGCCTAGAAGGTGTTTGGCCCTTCACAGAAAAGTGAAAACAATTTTGAAAGATGCAGAGGGTCTAAATTAAACTTCCACAGTGGATAGCAGCACAAAAACTCCTATTGCAAATACTGTTATTTAGGCAGGTTTGTGTGCTTATTCCAAAAGCAATAAAGGGAATGAGCACTGTCCTGACCTGCTTGCCAGGGATGTCTGTACAAGAAATAGGCAAGGAACTGTCTGTGCAAAAAAGACCTGGGGGAAAAGGAGCAATTCATGACAGATAATATATAGTAGCAGCATAGGAGTGTCCTTGCCCACAGTAGTGGGGTTGAAACTTCATGACCTTCAAGGTCACTTTCAACCCAAACCATTCTATGACTCTATAGTAAGTCTTTTGATGAAGCATTCGCATGTAAGGAATGTTAATGAAACTTCCCTGTCTGACCATTTAGGTAGCACTCTGAAACTCACACTCCCACAACTGGATACTTTCCATGCAAAGACTGAAGCTTCTTTGCAGTGGGTGGCTCCAGTGAGCTGATGGGTGTCCCACCTGACTCCCTACACACCCCACTCTCACAGTCAGACCAGGCTTCCTTACTGATTTGACCCCAGGCTTCCCACAGCAGAGCCTAAAACCTCTGGATCTATAAAGCAATTTATTCATGGCGTAATAACACAATAACAGCTCAAGTTGTTCATCCATGCAAAGTCTAGGGTCTTCCTGCTGAGTCAGCAGCTCCTGCCATGTCTCTGGAGCTGCTGTCATGTCTCCTGGCTGGTGACACAGGTCTCCCTTTGCTGTGCAAAGAGACAGCAGCTCAATCTGCAGCTTGTACACCTGGCTGCCTGCACTCAGTGTATTCCTCAACTAGGAGAAAGGTCAAAGTAGGAACTACCAACAAGGGAGTTTTAGCAAGGTATTACAAAAGTGTCAGGGCTGGAGGGAAAGGGGAGATACTAAAGACCAGCTAACAGCTCTGAAAGACCAGGGGAACAAGATGTAAAACTTGCAGAAACCTTATCTCTACCAGAGTTCATGATTTAACTAAAGGTTTGTTGCACAAGACTCTTCCTTTTAGACAAAAAAAGGCTTACACAGCACAGGGACTGTGCTATCCCGTGACAGTCAGCAGAGGCAACAACCAGGGAGGCAGGTCTGGAAAACTCCCAAAGACTTAACATAATAAGGGAATATATCAGCTAAAAGAGGACAGGTATGCAGCACTATTCCTTTTCTGAGTGCCCAACTGGTATTGAAAAAAAGATTAAGAAGGGAGTGTTACACTGAGGGTAATCACAGAGAAGAGAAATTTTGTTCCTTCAAAAGGCAGAGGAACTATGGCACAGAGTAAACACTGAGTCTGACAGAAAATCCCCTCAAACAAAGAAATACCACAGGAATTTTGTATTCTTAGTCTTATGTCCTGCACACATACATATGTAAAAATAAAGAAAAGAAAGGACAATGACTGGGGAGTAAGGTAGCTTTTTTGCAGTATCTGACCTAAGCACAGAAGTGCAAAAAAATATAGGACATCATGACTCACATGGCCATGAATGTTATAAGGGGGACACTTTCATTAGAGGAAATCAAATCTAGAGTTTTCCTCAGAGACTGCTTAGATGGAAGAAAAAAATTGTCATAAAATACTTTAATAAACAAACTCATAATGAAATTATATTGTTCCATTCCTCTATGGAGTGTATTAATGTCAAGCCCATTCCAGGGGCAACAGAAAGGTTCACTTCAACATTTCATGAGTCTTTCAGAATAACAAAATCAGTTCAAAAACTTCCACTGGTTATTTTAAAAGGATGGTGGCGGGGGGGCAAGGGGGGGGGAGGGAAGAAGTTGAAGACAAAGTCTTGAAACTGTAATATGTTAAACAAATAGATGCATCCTACACTCCGTTAGGACTCTACTGGATGTTGCCTGTATGGCTTAATTAACAATAACCATCCACCCTGTTTTGCTACTAATGTAATCTCAAAAGCACAACACTAATTCCACTTGCAGATTTTATGGTAATATTTAAATTAAAATACTCTGAGTACACTTAACTACACATTCAATGCAGATTTAATAAGGTGGTTATAGGTTCACTAAGTAGCAATTGATTATTAACCCTTTGCTGGCCTAGAGATGTGAGTATTTGGTAAAGAATGGTGTATTATAGAATAGACAGTCTGCTTAATAAGCTAACTTCTTAGCTGACTCCTTAACTCATCAGGCTAAACCATTTTTGTGCATTCAGTAGTGAACAAAGGGTCAAAGCTGTGGCAAAATGCCCATCACATTTACCATGAGCAATATGTTTTATAATGTGATGATTTTGCAGTGAAAGCGGATTTTGTTGCAAGTGGATTTTGTCTTCACTAGGAAAACTAATTGCTAAATTAAAATATATTGGTAGTAATAAAATTACATTTTCTTCCATTTTATTGATCATGTGAACACAGCTGGAAAGACCCTCTCCAACTCACGTGCTTCAAAAAGTGGTTCAGGAAGCATGAATCTGATGGAAAGCCAACAGAATGTTTGATAGCACAACTCAGCCCTCAGCAGACAAAAGCAGTGCTCTGCCCACACTCATCCACTCAACTCAGGGTGGGTTCCATGCTTAGTGACAAATGACAGGGGAGGCACTTAAGATCAGGATGATACTAAGGTACGGTCAGAAGTAGGGCCCATTATGCAAAGTACATTACTACCCATAACATTCTCATATTATCTGTGATTTAAAAAACACCCAAAAAACTGTTCACTTTGTTATTAATTAATTATTAATAATTCTACTTTGCATGTCTTTGCTATTGCCACTGAGCTGGGAAGCACCACTTATATGTCTGTTCTCAATATTTTTCGTGAAGAGGGTTTGGAGAACTCCAGTTTCATCATTCAGACTCAACAACACTTCAGGTAATTTCTTCACTGTTTTATGACACTAAAGTTTACCAGGCTTCAAACTGATCAAATCTACTTTAGCCCAAAGTGGCAAAATTTTAAGAGCATTTCCCAGACCAAAAAGAGCATTCACCTGACCTTTTAGCAAAATATTTAGATAACAAGTACTCTTTAGCATTTCACCTTACAGATAACACTCTATGCTTGAAAGCAGCTTATTACCAGCACCCATTGTGCTCTGCAACGACATAGATAATACTATTTTTTTAATCTTGTTTCAAGAACTGTATAAGAAAAAAAAAAATAAAAGCCAATTGCACTGAAAAGAACATGCTATAACTCTCAAACCCTGCTGTATACTCCCCAGGCCTGACATGTTCAGAGACAGCTGAAAGACACGTAGAATTTCTAACAAGTAATTGAATGGCTTTCCTCAAAATTTCCAAAGAACAAACTCTATTGATTACTGGCTTAGCCATCACAGCACCAATTTACTTTATCCCGTTTCATAAAATAGGAAACAAAAGCCTTCCTCTTACCCAGGTGAAGAGGTGCACAGGACAGGAGCTTCACCCTCATAACCTGCTTGCTCCAATCCACAGATCTAAACTCAGGCTGCGTCGCACTACTAATGGAATAATCAGGCCCCTCACACCTAATAAAGTACAACTTCATTAACTTAGTTCAAGTAATTCCCTTGTGCATGTGCAATTTTTGAGCTCAGTTATAATGACTTCAATGAAGAAAGCAAATCTTTTGCTAGTTAAATGCCAAACGTGCTTTTTCCTTCAAGATTTTCTTCTACTTTCATTAACAAGCTCCCTTTTCAAATAGCTGTGTGCATGTATACAGTGAACTCAGATCCACATATCCAATTAAACCACCCCATACAATCACAGCACACCTTGGGATCGGCAGCTCAGACATTTTTTGAGATTACCAGTATAAAGCCTAGCTTCTTCCTCTGAAATTGAAAAAAAAAAATCATTTTACATTCCAGATAAATTAACTCATTGCCAAAATATCCTTCTTAATTGTTCCAAGGATAACAAGCAGGACAGACATCCTAACATGCTAAGAGACTCTGCAAAAATATTACCCCTAACCCATTCTTTACATTATACTTACTGCATTTGCTAAACTATAGAACACTTGTAAATATTAATTGGAAAAAAAGCTCTGGAAGTAATCATGGAGTTTGGGATCCAAATCCAAACCTAAGTGGCTAGCTGCAGTTAAAACTGTGGGTTAAACTAGAAATGTCATCCCTTGCTTCAAAAGTCAGTAGGTTTTCTGTATCGCAACAAAATCAAATATGCAAAAAAAACTAAAATGTTTTGCTTATGAACAGAAAAAAAAGACACCCAAACACAACAACAAAGAAAAGAAATAACCAGCCACCATTTCAAATGTATTTTATCCAAATAGATGTCCTAAATTTAACCATGCTTGATGAAAGAAGCCATTATTCTTTCTGTATCCTTTCTTCTTGGAAATAAAATCTGGTGTTTTAGCTGATCTGACAAAGAAAGAAGGCTGAAAACACCCTTATTTTGTTCCTGGCTTTATTTCATGCTTTGTGGATATATGGTTAACATCCCAAACTTTGCATCACACTTCAATAAACTTGAGATCTGTAATAAATACTTCTAGTATTTAGTAGTAAATAAATAATACTTTACTTCTATTAAAACATTTTTCTCCTCTCTGGATCACATCAGCCAAACTCATAGATTAGCAAAGGCAATATGTCTACTCTGCTATAAACAGTAAATGAATCGGTAAACACTGACCTATCATATTTGTACATTTCTGTTTATGTCAAGACACACACTGCTTATTGAGTACCTCAAAGAAAAGCACTTAAACACATAAGGAAACCTCCTCTTTATTTGCTTTAGGCATTAGCTTAACTAAAATCCTTCAGAAATCACTTTTCAGCCTGATACTCTACAGTAGCTCCTCTGAACTCCAGAGGCCACATCCTCAGCTCATGTGGACCACTGTTTCACTGACACCAGCTGAGCTTAACAAACATGCAGAAGGGGAGACGTTCACCTCAGGGACTGCTGAAATGAACTATCAATTAGGGTGCATACTAGCAATGCCAAAAAAAAAAAAAAAAGCACGCTATTAATTAGGGTGCATACTAGCAATGCAAAATAAGAATAGGAGGGCTTTACTTCAGTCTTCTGCATATTTGTCTCAAAGTTGAAAAGGAGTTTGAAAGGCCTTACCTTCTTAATGAGCAGATTTTATTAGAATCATAACATAGCTTGAATTGAAAAGGACCTTAAAGGTCTACTTCTCATCCCCCCCAGTCTATTTTCTAATATGTGATCTAAACCTACTCTCAGTTTGAATCCATTCTCCCTTGTCCTGTCCCTACCTACCATTGCAAAAAGTCCCTCTTCATCTTTCCTGCAGGCTCCCTTCAGGTGCTGAAAGGCTGCAATTAGGTCACCCCTTAGACTTTTTATTTTTTTCCAGGCAGAACAAACCAAATCCCCTCAGCCTTTCCTCATAGGAGAGAGCTCTCCACCCCTGTAATAGTCTTGGTAGCTCAACTCCAGACTCATTCCAACAGGCCAAAGTTCCTTCTAGGCTGGAGACCCCAGAGCTGGATGCAGGTGGCAAAGCTGGCCATGCTGCTTTTGATGCAGCCAAGGATAAATTTGGCTTTCTGTGCTATCAGTGCCAGCTCCTGTCCAGGCTCTCATCCACCAGCACCTCCAAGTCCTTCTCGACAGTTTCAAGACTGCTTTAACCACTGGGTGCCCTTCAGCAGTATGAATGACCTTCCTTTTAAAACGACTGTAATAAATAAACCAAGACAAATTATATAAAAAAGCCAAAACACCTTTCCTTTTGAGCCAAGTGAAAGTTTGTTCTTCCCTCCATGCGGAATTTCTTCCCTTTTCTACCATCAACAAGTCAGAGTTTAGTCTTCCACAAACCCATCATGGTAAAACTGAGATTTCAGTACTAAAGTGTTTCAGTGAGACTGACAAAATGAGTGGCATCCATCAGAGAGGGGTGTTTAAAGGTATGGCAGTGAGTATGAAAGATCCCATTGATATCCACTGGGGTGATCTGCCTAATTTTGCAAATAGGCTCATCTCTCACAAGCAAAGCAAATGTTCCAACTGCATGCCTGCATTTGCACAGCACCGCCTCAGCCTACAGTACTTTACATGATGCCAAAAGAAATATGTTGTGTCTGCAAAACACAGCAATCAAATATGCAGGATTTAACTGAGCTCCCTAGTGTGCATGTGCTGTGACATAGCTTTTATTTGCCTGATTCCCCTCCCCTGAAACTCTTCACTCAGAAAGCATGGTAGAGAAATCATTAAGGGAAAACACACATGACTAATAGGGTCCCTAACTTGTTTTATTCAGAAGCTGGATATGCCTAGGGCAACTGTTCTGCACCAAATGATCATATGCAGGAGGAACAGCTCTAATGATCATTTCTAATACAAAAACTATGTACATTGTTATAAGGAAACTGATGAAATGTGATCATGAGAGAGCTTTCCAACAGAAATGGTGAACATGATTGCACAGAGAACCAATGAAACCTTAAAAATTGCACATTTCCTTAATCACCGAAACTCAAAGATGAGCTTGTTACCAGAAGAGGTGCAGTGAAAGTCTTCTAGTACAATCAGAGAAACAAGGAACCCTTTCTTTCCATAAGAAAACTAAAAAATTTGGCTAACCTAGTCAGAGAAAGGCTAAGGGGCATATGATTGCTACCTATAAATAAATCAGGGGGTGAGAAGGAATAGTAAGGAATTAAAGAATTAATCAAAATAAGTATATTTGTACAAGAACTAATAGGTATAAAATTGCCAAAATAGGTTTAGACTGAAGAATATAATAATTTGTCCAGCCTCCTGAGCTATGAGATTTTTAAATAGTAACAAAGGCAGAATAATTACCTATTTTATAAATTGGAGCTTGAGAGGTTTCTGTGTAATGTTAGGCTACAGAGCAGACTGTGGGGCTCTGAAAATCACTACTCTGGCACCTAAATGGGATTGCTCACAGTCACAGGTGTCTGGAGGTAGCTGAAAATTCAACTTCTTTTCCTCACTCACCTTGGAGATCTCTTCCTCTTTTTTTTCTCAGATTGCTTTTTGTCCCTAACTTGCAAGAAATAGACAAAGTTACATATTAGTAGCACACCTGTATTTGTGTGCTCTTGAATCAAGAACAACACAAGAACAGGTGAAGATGGAAATGCAAAAGATAGTCAGAAATCATAGACAAAGAAAGCTTGCTGACACTGCAACACTGAGAATTCAAGAATGGATCAAAGCCATCAGCCTCTGGAAGGAAATCATACTGCTATTGTTCCAATTCAATCAGACAATGGATATATTTCTAGCTCAATTTGTTAAGTTTGAGTAAGAAGAAAAATAACAAGGACTAATGTTCCTGAACAAGGGAAATTATGCCTAAACTTCTCTGCAGAGGCACACTGTGGAGAAAAAAACCACAAGCCTTGCTCTGAATGCTGCATTCCAGCCATCTTTATAAAGACTTCACATTTCTCCTGACCTTAAAAGAAACATTTTCCTCAGAAGAAAGGAGCAGATGGAGTCAGGCTTTCCACAGCAATGGGTTTTACCAAGAAAACATTGGGCAGAAGGCCCTCAGGGGAATCCCTCTGCAAGCACGAAGCAACACCTCTCCTGCTGGGACAAGGAAGCCCTGGAACGTTCTATAGCATGGCTTAAGGCCCAGGGCTATTCTATAGCATGGTTTAATTGGTGTGTTGCTACAAAAGTACAACAGCCATTCATTTTAAGCTGGAGCTTCCCTTCAGATATTTGAATGTTACATAAGGATGACAACATCACAAGCTCTGCTGATAACAGAGCAGAGGGGGGCCTGTGCCACACAGTTTTCATTTTTGGCACATTCAGAGGAAGACAGATACAGAAAGGTTAAAGCAGAGCAGTGGGAAACAACCTTTGCGGGTCTTTCCTCTTTGTTTCCAAAAGTTAGTCTTGTACTTGCATGCACAAGTCTGCAGATGTTGTTGTGGTACACACCTCCCTCTCTGCCTTACACTGCGTATTACCAGCTAAGACTGACTCAAATGAGTCCAAAACCTGAAATTTAGGAGTTTACAAAACAGAACGAATGTTAGAGCGAAGAAATAACCTTACGTGCCCCCTAACCTACAGACTGCTGAGCAGGCACTGCTGATACTAAAATGTTTATTAACGTGCTCTGCCAGGATATCAAGCAGGTATCTTCTCTATTCCTGAGGTCACATTCTTTTTGACTGTGCTGTCAGACAACAAGATTAGCTGAAAAGGCTGTAGGTATCATGTCTGAGTTCATAGGCTCAAATGTCTTACAGATGAGGATTTCAAGAGCAGGTGGTCAGCTCATTAAATCATTATTCACATCAGCAGACCCTCTCCTTCTTTGAGATGTTTCTGCCCCTTCCCTCTTCTACAGCTCTCTGGGCTGGGGATGAGTGTGCCTACCCATTTGAAAGCATACCAAATGCACTCTTCAATGTGTTTGGTCCAGCCTCTCAGCACAAAAATCTGCAGCTGTTCCAGAGATGATAAGGCAGGCTTAGGGCAGCGACTAGCCAGATCTGAAATTGTTGTCATCTTAATATACAGGGCCTTAATCATCTACATGCAATCCCAAAGAACTACAGGTGGAAGAGTTAAAAAATTTAAAAAGCAGGGAAGAAGTGGCATTAAAAACCCCAGTGTTTTCTCCTTCATTTTTTCATTTGATGTTTTTCCCAAAGTGTTTGGGATTGGCCACAGTAACTGATGGTGATCTATGAATAAGACAGTGCTGAAATGACAATGGTTGGCCCTTTTAGATAGCAATTAACAGCAAATTGTTATTACAGAGCCCTCTGTGACAGAACTTTGTGTAAAGTGACCAAAACCACAGGATACATTTCATAATGATCGTGCCCATTCGATGAAAATGGTTTTGGCATTGAAAACATGAACAAATAGAAAGAAAAAAAATAGCAATTGATTCTTAATATTTTTGTACGTTTTGGTTGGTTGTTTTTGGTTTTAGTTCCTCCCTCCTCCTCCCCCCACAGTAAGGTAGCATTTTATTTATGGGGCTGAATTTCCAATTTTTATTAACATGGTCTGCTTTAAATTCAAGTTTGAAAGTAACACAAAACACTATTTCTTTTCTAAGCCTGCAAATCTTTCTCTTTCACCTCTTCTTCCATTGCTTATGAAAAGAAAGTAGCACAGAGAAAGTCTGCTTCCTTCCTGATCCCCCTATAGGGTCACATAGTTATTGCTCAGCTCACTGTTAAATAAGCCTTTGCTCCCTCTGCCGGCTATTCTGTCCTGATCTAGCATCAAAATACGGAGTACCTGTGATTTCAGTGACAAAGCTTCAATGAAACAAACATAGCTAAATACAAAATCCACAGTCATCCTTTACATAGCCTTTGAGTAAATCCAATTTGGACTTAAATAATCTGGCAGAATCACTTTATTCTCATTAACTGTGCTGAATATGCCTTAGTCTCTAAAAAGATGTAGCAACAATATTACTTCATATTTAAAATTCACTCTGTTTGTTCACTTTGCTTTTGATATTTATGCCTGAAAGCATAAATATTTATGGGCATGTAAAGTTGGAACATCCGTGTGTACTTGGCCAAAGGATGCATTGAGCACAGTTGGATGGGGGCTGTGCTAAGTATCAAGGTCCCACCACAGGGCCCAGCTTCTCTTTCAATTGTTTCACAACAAGATAAACTCAGAATTTTTCTCTGCTTATGGAAAGAATCGTAATTGCTCTATGAACAAAAGTCTGGAGGGACAATTTGGCTGGCAGTAATGAACAGGATTTCCAACAAAGACATTCTTTTGGCTTTCCTCAGGTGGAAGGAAAAAAAGTAATTACAATAGGATCCCATGGAAAAAATAGTAACAGCATAAATGTTCTGCTACAAGATGCAACTGTGCTGGGTTTTTTTTTTTTTCAAAACCATATCAAACTTACTATGTCATGATACGTGCAGGAATGTTTTTATCCTGGTTTCTAGTAGTTTCAGCTGGCATATCAAATTTTTGAACCCATTAGTTATTCCTTATATTCATGAAGATAATAAGAACCTGCATCCAGTAATAACATTTTTGGTCTGAAGCCAGTGTGACTTTGGAACCTGCTTATATGCTCCCAAATGAGTCCACACCATTGTAACCATTGAAGTTGCACTACAGGTTGTATCAGAGGCTATACAAGTTTCTGAAGGATGCCAGCGTGGGGGGAGTAAGGCAGAAAGAGGAGAGAGGCCTCAAAGCAAAACATTTCATTGTCTTCCAGAAGCAAATTCATCTATGTAGGACTCAACGTAACATTGACAACTGTCTGTTCTAGAGAGGGGGAAAAAACCTCATAGTCTACTAGGACACAAAGTATTAATAGAGTTCCTCTTGATCTGACAACCACCACTAGAAGGAAGTGTCAGCAGCAGTTCAACGTCACAAATTTATGTTTCTGAATCTAGAATAATCACTGTTTAAGCACCACTAGTCTTCCCTCCTCCTTCAGGTTGAAAATACACTTGGCTTTTGTCCACAGACCCATCTCTTTTACTGGTAAGAGGCTCAAGTATAAACAAAAAACAGTAAGTGTTGTCATCTTATTGCAGGGATTCCATACTGCTGTCTCCTTATCACAAAAGTTTCATACCTTCTTGGTCTTTTCTCATGGGCAGCTCCTCAGAGCACTAACTCCTTCTTCTTCACAAAGTAGCCAGCTGACTCAAGTTGCCCTCTCAACCAGCCAACCCACTCTTTTATAACACTCTTCTTCTCATTGGTTACAGCTGTGGCCTGTTAAAGTCAGGCCTGCCTAATCTTTGATAACTGGCCCAGCTGCAACTCCTTAGGGGCAAGATTACTTTCTACACTATCTTTATTTTCTTATATTCTACCCCCCCTACAAATAAGGCCTTTTAAAAACTCTAACCATCAACAAAGCGACAAAAAGTACATGATCACTTTGAAAAAGAAAAAGATACTCCAGCAAGATTTTCCTCAGGGCACTGACAGGAGTTGAGTTCCTCCTGACTGCCCATACATCATAGCAAAATCATGGGATATTTTAGCTGAAGATGAAAAAACCCAGTCACTTCTCCTAGACTTCCCTCAGACCTCTCCCCTCACTGAGAGAAGCCAAACTGGATCCCACAGCACACTGTTAAACTTCTGCTGGAGACACAGTGTAGGCATGCTTGAGCCCCACCCCAGCACAGAGGAAAAAACAAAGTGAAAGAATCCAGGCTGTTACCTCCTGAGCAGCTTATTAATTTGTGTGTGCTGTAGTTTGCCACACTGTTGTCAAACAGTGGAGTTGGTCTGACCACAGGCCCTGTGCTCTGTCACCTTGCAAACTCTGTGGAGCACATGCTTAGCAGCAAAAATGTACTTCGGAAGATTTTAAACAAAGGATGTATACATATGCTTGCATACATACATATGTACATATATATCCATGCACATATATATTTTTTTATATGCATACACACACACACATATAACTCCTAGAAGGTAAATTTAATGAAGTGTATTACTGGCTGGTCCTGAAAGTTGAACAGAAAATATTGAAATAAATCCAGGAAAAGGTAGAGTCTAGAGTCAATAGCAAAAGATAAATGATGCAGTCACAGGATTACAATAGATCTATTTCTTCTCAGGTACACTTTTTCTCTCATGTCGCACCCGCATAATAAACAATTTACATGTGTCACAGCTATATAACCTTGTCCATGGCAAAAGAAAACACTGAACACTGGCACATAATGTGACAGACTAAAAATTATCCTGAAAAATCCCATATACAACTGAAACAAGATTTTCCCCATGAAAAAGTAGGAAGAATTTTGAAAAGCTTGAGAAATGCAATGACCCAGTTGAGATTTCTCCACAACTGATGATCTAACACACTCTCTTTCTACAGGAGGTGAACTGAAATTTTTACTGATTCCTGTCATCAGAGCCCTGCTTTTAAAACAACCTGAAGAAGTTTAGATCATGCTGTGTTTTAGCAAGGTCTGTGTTCCTTTCCAACTGTACTAACTCCTGCAGACTGCTGACCAGTGATGTTAGCAAGTCCTTTAGGTATTCCTCATACCTGGGTGTCATACCATGTAAAAAGATATGCTATTTAACACACTATGCATACAAGTACTCCCAAAGATAAAAGCTTTTCCTCCCCTACACTCCTATTTAATCTCAATGTTTCTCATGACAAATGCAATTAGTTCAGCCTGTAGATGATGTTAAACAATTCTAACTTCTGACTTACCACTGAACTGTATCTGAAAAAAATTTTTTTTTGACACATAGGAAGCCAGCCACTGCTTTCTAACATGTCTGCACATAAACCCTGAGCAATTTTGTCAGCAGTTAAGAGTGCAAGGCTGTGGTACATCAGCAACCATTAACAGATGCACTGGAGGAGTCACACAAGGAGTCACTGGAGGAGTCACAAAGCCCATGAAATTCCATCTCAGAGCAAGGACTACACCACATGCACAGAGAAAATCCACATTTTGAATTGCACTTCCCACAAAAGAGCACCAAAATCTAAGTCAAATAAAGCCATGATCCATGCTCAGGAGTGAATGTAGGGGCTCAGACAGCGATTGCCTCCTGTGGATGGAAACATTCCATTAGCTTCATTAGCAACAGCATTTAAGCACATGTCCAAGAAGTATTTCTGTATTAGGGTATTACCTATCTACCCACTTGCCAAGTATGCTGCAGGCCATTCTCTGAAAGCATCCACATCCATATTTAAAGGAGATTTAAACTGAGCCAAGCCTGTGGGATCAACATGTACAAACTGACATTATGCCAACCTTTTTTTCCTCTTTTTTTTTTTTTTTTTTTTTGTGGAATTTCACTGATTCAGAGCAGATGGAGCTGGGGTCCCTTGACTTTAATTGGAGCTTATAATTACTCTTTGAGTGTCTTGGTCATGCCTTTGGCTGAATGTAGTCCACACTGACTAGTGTAGCCCTGTGGAGATAACATTACTACTGCAGTATCAGCTTTTGTATCCCTTGAATAGTTTTGGTGTTAATACTGCAACTAGTTTGTCATATTTCTGACTTTAAGGGATACATTAATGGGTTAAAAGTCCCCACATCCTAATCTGAGCATGCATGAAATTGTCCAGAGTTAATTAAAATGCTAAAACTGATGTATTTTTAAAAATGTCTTTCAGATAGCTGAACAGAAATCTTTCTGATATGCAGTAATCACATATGCTCCCTTACTTTACTCCAAAGACATTTCTGCAGAGAAATGCCTGCTTGCTTGCAGGAAATTCTCCCCTAGCAGGGAATCAGATACTTGCAAATAGTGCATCAATCCATTGACCAACACTTGCTCAGTGAAACAGACATCTGGGTGGAAGGCAATACTTCCTCATTATTTCAGTGTTTGAGTCATGTCAGGACATGCACGTGAATACACACAGGAAATCACTAGCAAATTTAAGGGCAATTTTCCAAAAGGCTGAAGAAATGGCTTGTGAACTCCCTTACCTGATCAGCAGGTCAGATTCTGAGTCCTCATTACAATCCTACAGGGAAGGGCGGAGTTTAAAATGTGGTGAGGTCAATACTGCTACAGAACCCCACCAGTTCCCCTAAAAAAAAAAAAAAAAAAAAAGATTTTTTACCATGATGGACACAGCTGGATCAAATTTTGGATCTTACCCTGAAAAAAATGTTCTTCTAGAAGAAATTAAGTGCTAATGTTTCAGACATTCATTCATTGAAAAATATAAAAAACCTGAAAATATCCCTCTAGTCATAAAATTTTCTCCTAATTTTAATTCAAACTCAGTTTTCAAGCATATAATACTACATATTTTAAGCTATTATTTACATTTTTATTTCCTTACAGTTTATTTGAACATTTATTTTAAATTTCAAAAATAATGGTTTGTAATGCACTCAATCAAAATTTACTTTTTACCTTGTTAATGCAGTAAATAGGAAAGTAGTTCATTTCGCCCACATACAGTTTTTTATAGTACTTAGAATGATTGTGAACTGAAAAATTAATTACTTCCAGAAAGCTGAGCTAAGTGTCCACAGAAAGTGCCAAACAAGAAAAATCAGTTGCTGCCTCAAAGAGTCTGTAATAAATTACAGAACAGGTGGAAGAAAAGAAACACTATTCTCTTGGCATTACAGCTGGCTGGAACTAAGCTCAGAATGATTTACTGAGCTGACCAAAGCCACACTGGAAAGTAGTGTTACAGACAAGAACTGAAAACAGTTTTGCTTTTTTCCAGACAAAAATGTTTACCGCACACTTTTTATTTTTTATAACTATCAAGATACCTAGGTTTTGAATTTATAAATATGGGAATATTCTCCATTTTTCTCTTAAGGGCAAGGTAATAAATAAATAATGAGGAAAAAAAGCTTGCAGCTGGTCACGGCTTTCATCTCAGCCCTGAGCGAGACTTTCTGATTAGGAATGATGTCCTAGAATATTTAGCAACTGCAGCAACACAAGGGCTGCTCCTGCAGAAAGCAGCCTTAGCTGTGGCTGGAGCTGATTAAAAATGAAGAGAAGTTGAAGGAGACATTTTATATTCAGCAGCTCCACAGTTTCTGACAAATGTTTGGATTTCCATGGAAAACTACTAATCAGGACATTTCTTAGAAAGAATGAAATTTATTTCTGCTTAGCAAAGAATGAGTTACAAAAAGAAACATATGGCACAAGGGGTGAGAGTTCTATGAACCCTCTGCACAGCTATCACCACAAGAAACAGGAGCAGTTTAATATCAAGTAAAGCTGTACAAATATGATTGTTTTTCACTTGCTTCCTGAGTTTGATTTCAGGATAATCAAAAGGAAAAAATGTGTGGATTCTTGTGAAAATGAAAGCACTGTTAAACAAACATCTGCAGTTATGTCAATATTCTCAAACCACCCCATTATGTTTCTGAATTAGAGAAGCACTGCTCTTTTCAAAACAAAACCAATTGTATGTAAAATCAAAGTATAGATTTAAGGATTTTTTTTATTTCAATGAAACATTCAAATTCTTTTTTTCTTCTTTTTTTTCTGGGGGAATGTTGGACAGGGAATCAAAGTTTATTTGGTTTTATAAATAGATGAAGTTAACCCTGATCTGTACTTTTCAACAAATAAAACATTTAACAATAAAATGTGCCCCATTCCTGTGTCTTTTTCATTCCAATATTTTGCCTCCATGCCTTGCATACAGAGTTATGGGAGAAGTCCCTTCTGTGAACCACCAGTAGAAAGGGAACAGGGTCCAGAACCTTTCCTTTCTGGCTTACAATACAACCAAAAGAATGAAGCAGTAGTACTGAACAGCCAAAAGTACAAATTTATCCATTCAAAAATGAATAAATGTAAATGTACTTTGAATGTGAATACTTCAAGACATAAATCTGGGACTGGGCTCATCAGCAGGAGGCTTTAAGGAAATGCCCATCATTTACTACAGCTGTGAGAATATTAACAAGGGTTTAGGATGTTTTCATAAAGCAAAATATTTATAAGAATCAAAGCTGTTTCATACAGTAACAGTGTCTGAAATAAGATGTTGCCCTCTTTGGGAACACTTGCTTGGGATAGTTATGGTTACAAAAGTAAATTTACGCTACAGCAGGTAAAGAAAATGTATAATGCCTGGTTATGGGAATAGTCACGATACAAAAAAAATCTAACATGGAGTTACAGGAGCTGATTGTCAAATTTATCCAAAGGCGGACATGTTATTTGCTAATTCCTTAATAACGTGCTGTAGGGGTAAATATGAAAACAGCAGCAAAGTGTAAACCAAAAGACAATAACTAGACTATGCTGGAGGTAAATGAATACAGGAAACTTCTAATCATATGAAGAGTGATGAAATTATTAAGAAGAGTTGTCAGGAGAAGGGATCAATGCCATTTGAAGATGTGAGTTTTCTAAATTTATGAAAGGGACTGTTAACAAAATCCCAGCAATGAGAAATTAAATTTATAATTTGAGTCCTTGGTACCTGATGTGCTGATAACTTAAGTGCCTCAGAGGAGATTCAATCATCTTTTGTTTGTATCATTTTTACAAGCAATTATGCTTGGACCTTCTACCAATTACCAGGAAAAAAACCCTTCGACAACTAGTTTCTGCTGTTTTTATTTCACTTTCCACTGTACCAGTGGAGCATGCCACGGCTAGACAGAAAACACTGGGCTATGTAAACTTGTTTGCCAAAGCCACAAAGTTCTTTAAGACAAAGAGTGGCATTCATAAGTGTAAGAAAGAGGAAGAAATCAGTTTATGTAAGAATTTTCCCTACAGTCAGATTATTTGGATCAATTAAACACCCATAGTGGAGGGGGTTGGACTTAAATATCTCTTACAACTCAAACCATTCCATGATTCTATACATAAGGACTTTTTTCCTGTCCATTGGTGTACCCTCAGTTTCCTAAAATCATCTGAGAATTTTACCCAGTAGGTTTTTTATGTAATTATAGCCCGTAACCATAGGCTTGATCTCTTCTGCAGCATATCCCATTTGTGGTGTTAGTTTGAGAGCTAGGAACATTTACTGTCCAGTGAGTACAGGGTGATTCCTCCTTAGACCCTCTGCAAGCCTTGATTTACCTGTCCTGTGTTCTCTCCACTCTCCAGATCACCATTTTCCTGAGGCTTTTTTTTTTTTTTAAGGCAAAGCAGTATATAGAGTATTTTTACCAAATTAAATCAACTTACATAGACTATACATGATAATTTAGATGTGGACATTTTTCATTACTATGGTAATATATTTTCTAGTAGTCTTAATACTGTAAAAATGACAAAACTACTTTCTGAGTGAGTTGTTCATGGTTTTGGTTTTTTATTTTCCTTAGGTGAGAAATCTTCTGGCAACAAAACCTTAGCATGAGGGCCATTTCATTTCACTCCTCTGATCCCTTGCTGAATTTTTGCTGAATTTGCAGTTCTGTAACTCAAAATACATTTTTCACTCCTACGACAGGAGGCACCACACAGGTGTGCTGGGACTGTAGAGCAGTCTATCAGCCTGTAAGCAGCTGTAGTCATCCCACTAATAGACTGCCAGGTCTCCTTTGTTATCCTGGAAACCTATCTTTTTATTTTCCTTTTTTTTTTTTTTTTTTTTGAGGGATTGTACTCCTATTGTAAGCAAAACTGTTGAAATTCAAGTTTCATTATTAATTCTTCAGCAACTCTGTATGGGCAGTCCAGTGTGCTTTAAAATATCTGTGCCTCCTCATAAAATACCCCACATCTCCTGCCTGAACATACATGATGCTCTACACATGTTCAAAACCTCAAGGACATCTTGACTTTCATTGTGAAATGAATTTTGTCATTGCAGTTTTGGTCAATAAAGGTTCTTCATTTCTCTGGAATTTTAAAGACATTATTAAGGGACAACACTCTGGTTCTCCAAAGGAAATCACAAGAACAAAAGAAAATACTAAAAGAGTAAAAAGCATATATGGTTTTGTTTCGTGCTCCTCACTGGAGATATGCTTTAGCTACAGGGATTGCAGACAGAAAACCTGCATAGGTAAGATCAGTACCTTAGCCTGGCTTATTTTGACTTGCTATGACCATGTCAATGGCTTGATAAAAAAACATGTTATATTCCAGAGCAGCCTAAAAAATTAGGCCTGAGCTGACAATAAACAGCATAACATGAAAGCAGAGATGTGCCCTCAGCCAAGTCCTTGGTCCAGAACTCCTAAAACAATTTACTGTTTAAAACAGTGAAAAGTGAAAGCATGATTAATCTAAAAATTACTGTAACCTCAAGTGAGCTTGTTTGTCTTTTGCCCATCTGACGCAGTAAGATTTAAGTTACTCTCATAGTTTAGCTTATGAGCCAACTCCATGGCATTCATTTGTCAATCGGTAGTTCTGTTAGAGTTAACACAGTGCTCCAATACCACTGCAAGGGGAAAAAACGAGCAAGTGCTCAGAGCAAAAAACCAAAGCCGATTAGCTCCATGGAGACTTGTTTCCACATCAGACTGCATGGCTTATTGCTTCTGAAAAAGACTGCAGTGTCAGGCATGCTGGGCTGGTGACACTGAAATTACACAGACACACACACAAAAATCAATTTGTGAGCAAAACCAGCTGAAGACTGTGTGTGAAATATGCCCAAAGCATATGGGGGGAAGTGGAGGGGGGCATTTACACTGCTATGTACTCAACTCTGGTCTCAAATCTTTGCAATGCTGACAGAGGTGGACACTTATTGGTATCTCTGATCATTGTATTCAAGCAGCTCCCTCTTAAGGTCCTGACTTTATAAACTTTCCCCATTCAGCAGACACTTAAGCATCTCTTTCTAGCTGTTCAAGTGGCACATAAGCAGGTTCTAAAGTGCTTTGATGAATAGCATGGATCAAAGTATGTGCTTAAATGTTTTGCTAAATAATTAAAAATTGGCTTGAGAGCTGGCATAAAGACACTCACTGAAAATTACCAAGCTTTATGAAAATTAAATGAAGCAATTTAGCTTAGCTTTCCTATCTATTCATATAGAAAGGCCTATTAAGTCCAGCACACAAGCTCTGGTTGTTGTAAGTGTCAGGATCAGACAGTCTAGGGTTAGTTAAAACAAAGCTTTTTTATAGAAAGGCCTTGATATGGACAAGGTGCTTTGTATACCTCTTAGATCAAGGTAAACCCTGAAGGAAGGCCTTAGAGAAACAGCTTAACATAAAAAAAAAATTCTTTATACTTTCATCTTCCTTAGGATTGCATCTTGCAATAGGCAACTACAGCTACAAAAATTACAGGCTCTTGTTGAGGCAAGGCTGATATCCCTACTTTCATTGCACTCATTCCCTTTTGCACTACTTCTTCAAAGTCTCTTAGAATTTCACTTTCCCTGACCCTTCCTACCCTTATGGTTAATCCCCAAACTCTAATCTTTCCAAACTTGAATAAAACTGGTTTGTCTACACAGGACTTGTTATTCAGGCAGCAAAGCTAAAACCAAAAAAGGATGAATAGGCAAAGTCTACAGAGAGAAGAGACAAGTCTGTTCCCCATGCAAGGGCCTGCTAAGTATATACATTGCTTAAAAAGATCTGCAGGAACATTTGAATTCCAGAAAAATGTTGCCAGCTGAACTGAGAATTTATTTTAATTTGTGAAAAGCTGAGTTCATCTTGTGAATCTTATTTCAGTGTGTTCTGCTCAGTTGTCCTTTACCATCAGCACTAAGCCTCAGAAAAGTTTGTGTTTTCCTGGGTAAAACCACATCAAAATCACATGGTAAGAGACTCCCTCATACTGAAAAAGCAAAACCATACATGGAGGAGACAAACACTAAGAAAGTGTTAGGAAATTTTTATGGTATCCCTCGAGATGAATTAAGGAAACATTTGTACTTGAACATCAAAGAAAAATGTGATAAATGATGCATTGGGCAGAGTCCTACCACACTATGTCACAAGCAGATTCCTTATACACTCTTGGACCAGCACCATCCTGAGAGCTTTTGCACTGGGCACCTCATCCCAGCCCTGGCTCTACTGCCCAAAGGTGGCCCCTGAGCACTTGCAATCCACAATGGCCACAATACAATGCTGATGCTGTTTTTTCTCTCACCATCAGGGGAAATTTTCCACCCTTGCAAGGAATCTGTTCTGCCTCTGGCAATCCTGCTTTCAGCCAATTTAACCCCTTCTTGTAGTTAGGCCTTCTTGCCCTGTGTGCCAGATAGTTCCTTAGTCAAGTTACCACTGCCAATTATAATCTCCCCAATTAGAAGCAAGATTAAGAGTAATACCAAGATCTTACAACTGCTAGAATGTCATCTGCTAGACTAAGAGCTAATGACTGCAGGACAGCTTTCACTTGGAAAGTACATGCACCTTGTTAAGACAGGTATTCATTGCAAAACTATTTAAAGAAGGTGGAGAAAGAGAGTACATGGAAATATGGAGAAATGGAAGTTATGAATAGAGCAGCATAGGAAAGTCAGGAAAAAGTTTCATCATCATATAGGATGATACACAAAATCAAGGCTAGAATATGCTGGCCTAAGTTATCACAAAGACATTCAGAGCAAATTTAATGCTCTGAAGTCTATGGAGCTCACATGAAATGTCCTCTATAGATGAGGTTTAAAAAATCACAATCTCTTTAAAGTGAGAGGGTATAGATCAAATGACTGCTGCTGGGCTCCTGAAATTCAACTTTCAAAGCCATGCAGTCTTGTAATATACATAACTAAAATTCACCTTTTCAACCTGTCTGGAGTCAGATATCCGATTGCTTTTCCCAACAGGGAGTCTGACCTCTTGAAGCACTGCACATACATATCTGCCAACCCACACCCATGAGGCCATGAACTAAACCCCACGAACTTGTTTCTTCCTCTGTCTCTCTTTTTAACAAAATGCTCCTGTGAACAATATTTAATTTTCAGAATTTAAAAAGGGCTTTGGGTTTAGTAGATGGCCTCAGTCTAGTTATAGTATCAGCAGTTTTTCCCTCTAGGGAGTAATTAAGGGAAAGCTCTGGCCAGAGTGCTAAGCTGTGATAATGACAGAATTTAAAATAATTTTCATACCACATGCTGCATTGCAGTTCATTTCCATATGCTCTGCCTTCAACAAAGGTGTCAAGCTTATAAAGTCTCCTGGACAAAAGGATGACCAAAGTCCCAATGGCTGGAAGGAAGCTCAGGGGAAAGACACACATTGTCAGACTATATGTGATAAGGTCTCCACATTATGAAGTTGGCAGGCAGGAAGTAAGAAAGCTCTGGAGATTTTGACTATATTTGTCTCTGTCACACAGTTAGCACAAGACTGGTGATGTTTTGTTGGAGATTCATCTGGGCTATAAATTATTTGTTAACAGTGGACATAGTACACAGCTACTGCACTCACCCTAAAGCTGCTGAATAGTTATGGTGAAGCAAATTTCCATGGTCCACACTTTGCAACACATTATAGCTGAGACTATCCCCTCACTCCAATGCTATATGGAGGAAAAAAATAACATTATAGCCACATTACTTAGTAGGTTCATTGTTAACTTGGGTGCAGCATTGCCTTGACAGTTACATTGACTCTAATTCCAGCTCTGCCTTTTTCAGCAGAAATGAAAAGACCCTTAGGGGAAGGTCATTTGCCAGACATCCCATCTTGGGCTGGAAAACAAAACTATTTGCAAGAAAAATGGGGGCACCAAGAGCAGCCTCCACATAATATTTATATCAGAAAATGATACAAATAGAGAAATACTCTGGGGGAAAAAGAAACCAATAGCAACCAACCAAATTGAAAAAATGAAAACAGTATCAAAAAACCCCAAAAAACACCCCACAAAACAACCAAGCAACCAGCTTCTGAGAAGCATCAAATAGCTTTGTATAATTCATTCAAGTTTTGCCTCTTATTTTGATCACCTTCAAGTTCACTAAAATCAGACCCAGCTATGTAAGGTGGTAGATGAATAAATATTTATCACACACAGAGCTCGTGATCATATGTAGGAGATCTCCCTAGTGGAAGTAATAGAATAGGAGCAGAGAAGGAGGCTGACAAGAGAACTGGGAATCAGAAACATGGTTAGTGTGATACGTGGAAGTGGCAAGGAAGGGACACATCTCACAAGAGGAAGGAGGGGAGACCAGTGGGAGCAGGAACTTGGTGAAGGGCAAGAGGAGCAACAAATGGATTATCAGAAGTGAAACCTCCAGGCTCATAGGAGCAAAAGATTAAAAAGAAAGGTATTTAGCAGTGAAAACCACCCACTGAAGAGTTGAAAATGGGTCCCTTGTATATAGCTAGGCCAAAAGGATGCACCAGAGGAAGTGTGGGACAGCAGGTCAAAGGAGATTTTCACCTTCTACTTCCCTCTCATGAGACCCCACCTGGAGTGCTGCATCCAGCTCTGGGACCCCGAGGTAACACCAAGCATTGACTCATTGAAGCAACCCACAAAGACGGTCAGAAGGATGGAATACCTTTTCTGTGAAAACAGGCTAAGAGAGCTGGGATTGCTCAGCACGGAGAAGAAAAGGCTTCAGGGAGCATATTCCAGTACCAAACAGGGGTCTAGAAGAAGGCTGGAGAGACACTTTTAACAAGGGCATACTGTGAAAAGGGGAATATCTTTAAATTGAAAGAGGGTGGGTTTAGATAAAACATTAGGAATAAATTCTTTCCTGAAAGGGTGGTAAAGCATTGGTAGAGGCTGCCTAGAGTAGTTGTGCATGCCCTATCCCTGGAAGCATTCAAGGCCAGATTGGATGGAGTATTGAGCACCTTCTACTCTGCTAGGGAGTAAGAAGTTGCTCCTGCCCAGAACAAGGGTTTGGAACTAGGTGATCTTGAAGGTTCCTTCCCATGCAAATCAGTCTATAATAAAGAATAAAAAGGACTCAGACAACCCAGAAGCATAAGGGATTGTGGAGGTATTGTCTAGAGGAAATGAGCAAAAGGGCAGGTGACACATTCCTCCCCAGCCTGGATCAGAGAAAAAGAGTCTTGAAGATCACCACTCCAAGTCATCCACAAACCTCCACAACGTAGAAAAGATCTGACACTGCACCATCTATGTTCTGGTACCAGGCTTTGGAGTCATCAGCATGAAGAGCCTATTTCTCTTAATGGCTTTTACAGCTGTCTGTATGATGATATAGTACAAAAACAAAATGAGGGAAGAGAAGAGATTGCTGTTCTAAGCAGCTTAAAAACACCTCTTAAATAACAAGGACTCCACTAAAATAACATTATTGAGGTTAAAAAATTCACTTCTCATAACTTAGAAAATCCTAAATTTAGTAATTTCCAATTGTGAAATGTTCAATCCTGAATTCTTGTTTTGATGTATCATTATGGTAGTACTATCTGAGTATGGTAGCTGTGCATGTTGCTCCTGTGCAACCATATTTTATATTGCATACTAGTTTTCACCCCCTAGAGTAGGAAGAAACATGGTGGGGAACAAAAAAACCAGCAAAATTTTGAAGAATAATGCTGATGTCTATGTACCCCGAAAATAGGAAGTTTTGAACATACCCACTGTAAATTAGAAAACTGTTCATTCAGTTGTATAGGCTCAGAATGTTTACTTCCAGGACAAACCTAGAAAGATACTGAAACTTTTCAACCTTGGCTAAAACTTATATCTCACTAATTCTTTGAGGTTACTCCGTTTAATCTCAAATCATTCATCTATTCATCTCTAAACACAGCAAACACAGCAAAACCCGTCACAAAGACTTGAAAACTTACTTCCTTTGGGTTTTTGTTTGCTTAACATAGACTGTCAAGGAATCAATACCTATTCTCATATGCACAAAAAGACAAGTAATCTTAAGCATGCACATGAATAAAAGACAAGCAATAGATTTTATGCAATTGGGACACTGCATAATCTAAGTTTTTAAACCCCTTCAAAGACCTTTCTAGAACTAATTTAAAAGGTAGAAAAATATCTATCTCAATTAGCAGCATACTTGCTTATGTAATGTTTTTGTGCAAATATGGTGACAAGGTAAATTTTAAACTCTGTGTGAAACCAATATATTGGGAAAGAAATAAAATGTTCTATGTGCAATGCTTCAGGAAAGGGCTGGACACTCAGGACTGACAGAGTGGTTGACAATTTTTTCAAATCCTCTATTTTTTTCTGTTATCCAGAAGGACAGATTGAAATTCCCAATAGCATTCTTAAGACATTGCACTGATTACAAGTATTCTGATAATATAGTCAGGAAATGGGAACAACAGTATGTGATTTGTTGCTACCCCTAAATGATAAATCATATTTCAATAACTACATTTCAAATACTTGCAATCAGCATTAGAGCAAAAGACTTTGAACACACAGCCTCAAACAAAAAAAAAAACAAAAAAAGCACTTCTGTAAGTGTAAAGATTACATTTATTGGGCAAATTTTTGCATGCTATTATTCACCAAGACCTAGCTTATTTAGTAGAAATTATTTGTTTTTGTCTTCTTTATAAATTTTGCATTGAAGCCCAAGTTCATGCACATTATGACAACTAATATCTTCTTTCTACTCTTGGAAGAGAGACACGATAATTATACCATTAGTACAGTGAGCATAGTTCCATTTTTCTCCAAGAGAAAAACTGCATCCATAAAAGAAAAGTCTGGCTTTACTTTCAGACTCTCAAGAGTGTCTCTGGACAAGAATGACTCCTCACTACACAAATGCAAGTCAGGTAAAGATTATACAGAGATGGCGTGAGCTACACCAAGGTTAGGCTAGATGATTTCCTGCCAGGAGGGCAGACAAAGAAACAGGAACAAATGCTGAGAATTTTCAGCAATAGACTTTGTTGGCTTAACAGAATTTAGATACTCTATACATATAAATTATACCCACTTATTCATGATATGTTACCAGTCAACAATTGCATGACTATTCTCAGCAGAGCTGGGGCCTTCTGCATGTCTTGCTATGATAAATGTGCAGTTTATTAAATGGCTGCATAAGAAATGAAATAAACATACAATTATTTCTCTCTTGGGGGCCAAGACAAAGTTTTGTTTCATTTCGATCTTAACACAAAAGCATGACCCATGTGAATCAAAGCTAGGGAAAAAGTTTACATGAACTGGAGAACCAAGAAGTGCTGATATTTTGCATAAATTTTATAAATTAGCCTCCCTTTCGTGCTCCTTGATAACAAATTACGGTCTAGGGACAGCTTCTGCAGTGGCTCAGTGGTTTGGACTGTGAACTACTCTGCTGACCCACAGGCCAGCAAAAAAACCTTTGTTCTCTATTAGGAATGTTCTACTGAGACATTCAGCACATTTCCAAGAAACAAGTAAATAAAGCTATAATTCAACTGCCTTCACCTTAGACCATGAAGAGCCACTGACCAGGATAAAAGACATCAGGTTGGCATGCAAGCAGCCCCTGAAGTTACAGACACCTGAACCAGATGCCACATAAGCAGCACATAGTGGTATACCACAACTGTTAATCAAGGAGGAGACAGAGAGCTAAAGACAGGAATGAAAAGACCTAACTGCACTTATACATCACCAGCAGAATAAAAGGGGAGTGCAGCAGCCACTTCTAAATTACCAGTAATTTCATCATTTTACTTGGAAGGAGTGGATTCTGCTGCCAGAGTTTTGATCCAACCTGTTTTCTTGTTTAAAAGAGTGGGAAAGTTATACTGAGTTTATTGTGGCATAGCACAGAAAGTTAATTTATGGCAAATGGCCTCAGCAAGTGCCTGCAATCAATGGCTTGAGTATGGCTCAATGTATTTTCCTCCATCAAGGGTGAGGCCCAGAGCCCAGGTGAATACTTATATTTGGAAAATACTTCATTTAGCAATGACAACATTAAATGTCCTTTTTACTATTCCCTTGCCTCTACGGTCTCTCCTTTCCTGTAACACATTAAAAAAAAAAAAAAAAAAAAAAACAAAGCCACCAACACATTTCCACACAAAATTTTCCAGGAGTCCAGACTCTGAACGAAGGTCATCTTTCACATTTGATTTGCAAGGTTTCAAAGCAAATGTTCAAACTATACAGTTCTTTTATACCAGAAAAACTTACACTCACTGAAATTTAAGTCACACAGCATCTTTCTGTCAATATTATATGTGCCCTTTGAGTACAAACACAGCCATCAAACTAGAAGTGTATGGAAACTTGAACCTTGCTGCTCTTTGAGCCAGGTGAACATTTTTAGCATATGTCCTGCTGAAATTCAGTCTTCTAGTCCCTAAAATCCTCAAAACCATAATCAGTAACTTGAAATTTAGCTTGAAAGGCCTATTTTAATTGAATTCATCAGAAGAAGTCAAAGCTTTTAATTAAGAAAAGGACAAATAGATTTTAAAAGTATGTAAGATCACAAGTGTGTAACAACCATTTCCACAGACTTCATAATGTAGTGTTAGTTTAGAGAAACTGCTTTGAAACTATACTTTGACAAGGCTGCTGGAAAGCCATGGTCATTCCTTCTAATTTTTAATATTTAGGAAATACAAGTAAAACCCAGTGTGAGCCAATGCAAGTGATAAGCCTACCAAATTTTTTAAGCATTATGCACAGCTTTATATGATAAGGCCACCCACTCACCAGCTGCAGCTGAACAAACCATGTGCTAGCAGAGACAAAGAGATACACAATAAGATACAAGTATGTCATCCAGTAATATACAACTACACCAAAAATCTTAAGCCAAGAAGTTTCATAAGCTTTAAAACAAAGTTTTAAAGGGTGGAGAATTATTTTAGCCGTCCTCTTCTTGGGATGTAGAGTCACATTGAGTCTTACTTTTGCAGAGAGATCACCCTTTGAATAGAAAGCCATTTATCAGCAGCTGAAGCTTCACAGCATTACTATCTAGTGTTTGGCACATCAGTAGGATACTGAAAACTGAGGCATCAGAGGCACCGGGAAACAGAAGGAATACTGATTATGGCACACCCGCACATGGAAAAAGGGTAAGAGTTCTAGCCCGTGATGAATTTTATGGAAGTTGTATTCTGCTGGACCAACCTTTAATTAATGATGCAGCCAGAGGGGTTCATTAGCAATCTGCAAAATACAAGGATTTTATATATAGCCCAAACAACAGGTAAATTGTAGCATATACCTTTATATTGGGAAACTGGAACTAATTCCACAAGTCTCAGAAAACGCAGACTGCCAACCAGCTGTTTGACCTCTGTTCCTTTGACCACAGCCATGAATAAGCCCTGCCTCTTTCTCTGGCAACTTTCCATTCAACCTAAGTGCCATTCATTACAACTAAAATTCAGCATCTCAACCAACAAGTAAGGCTTTTAGACTTTAACCATAAGTTCCATTAAATTTTGCCAACTATCCATTTTCTGGCAGTAACTGGCTGCAATTGTCATTGCTAAGTTGAAGTCCACTTATAAATCAGCTAAAAAAGGGAATAAGTAACAAAAAAGTAATGAAAATATGATGGTATGTTATTGGCAAAGGAACATGGAGAATTTCATTGTGGGTCATAATGGAAACATTAGTCAGTATGGGAATTATTCACAGTTTAGGAGGCATGTCCCATTAAGAGATCCATGATTTATTTCAGACTTTGGTTGTCTTCAAACCTATGATGACTTTTAACTTGCCACATCAAGTACACTGTCTGATAACACAGAGGAACCAGAAGAGTTAATTGAACAGCCGAGTGATAAAGACTAATAAATCCCTGGATTTCCATCTGGTGAATACATTTTAATAGGTAAGGGGAAGTAAGTAAAAGCCAGGCAGGGTGACTCATCAGTTCTAGCAATGTAAGAAAATTAGATTTTAAGTGGAAAAAGATGTTTCCTAGGAAACTGCATGATCTGCTTGTGGAACATCAAACAAGAGCAATTTCCTAACAACAGCCATGGGTAAATTGATCTACTGCACCTCAAACAGCTTTATCAGTGAGAGAGAGATTGAGTCTCTTTTGTATTTTCTTAGTTACCATCATCAACTTGTCTATCATTTGACTCCTTCATCTGTTACCTTTCTGACCCTCCACAAGTACAAGTATGATATTTGCCATTATCTAATTGGAAAGCACATTTTGAGCTTTCCCTCATCTTTTCTGTCTTTCTTTTTTTGCAGCAAGCTCTAGATTCCACTATTGCTGCTGTCGCTGAGCCAGAAAGATGCAAGCATGTATCATGGTATGCAGCAGGCATTAGTTCAAGCAAAGGTTCTGTTTAAAACCCTCCACTTTTCAGCAATGGAAAGTGAGCTGCAAGATAAGCAACCTCCTGGGTTCCCTGCTCTGAGATGTTCAATATACAGTACATTCAGCCGACCTACACAATTTACCCTGGATCAAAAACAATGTCATTCCCTTTACACTGTCTACATTTTCATTCCAACAAATTAAAACTCTCACATTTCTGTGAAAGCATATAACACTTTGCATTTGGCACAAAAGAGATCAAGTATTTAAGATGCCAGGGTGGAGAACATTTCTTCTCCTTGATAATTTCCAATGCAGATTGTTCAATATGCCTAAGTTATAACTGGTGCAAAGCACCGACTGTCTTCAGAGCATGACCATGGATTTCTGAGCATAAATGAGTGCATGTGCTAACTGTGTGCAGTCAGACAGGGAATTCTAGTACCGGGCAGCTTCTCAGCACTCATGCTACACACACAGCTCACGTGTGTCCTGTGACACTGAGCAACAAAGGTACATCTGCTCAGCAAAAATGCTCTCAGAACACCTGGTTTTTTGGACATGCCTCTGTGCATTAATCACGTGTGTGCACACTGAATCCCAGGTATCACAAAGCAAGCAAATTTACTCTAGGTCCACACATAGAGATGCATTCTATCCTAAAACCAAGGCATTCAAATTACTTCTAGACAAAATTTCCTGGCAGAAAAGTAAGATACGTCTGGGGAAACCCAAATGCCTGGTAGCTCTAATCCTGGCCACTCTTGAGCTATCACAATGGATGAAGACAATTGCCAATTTTAAGAGCCAAAATTTAAATAGGCTACCAAATTCAGCAGTACTGAAACATTTTCAAGTACAATGATTGCACAGAGTTGCAAATGGAGAAAAATACATAAGACCAAATCTGTTCATGCTTACAAAGTTGTCTACTGTGTAACTTGTGAGGAAATAAGAAACAGAGACATTTTAGGTCTCTTCCACATCAGTGCTGCTCTCATCAAAATAAACTAACAACTACCTACTATAAGCCCAAGTAACCAAGGCTTTATTATTACTACTGCTGCTAATTTGGAGATTATGATGCAGACAGAAATTATGAAATCCAAAATTCAGGAAGTCTGTTCTAGAATTTTTAATGCCCAAAATAAAGCAACCTGTTCTAGTAAAATTACTATGTCTGATTCTATGGCCAGTGGAAGCTGTTCTTCAGTGTGAACTTCTCCACTCCGAGCTGTGCATCAACAAGTCACACATGGAACAGAAAACCATGTGAAAGCCAGAAAAAGTGAAAGAGTCTTTGTGCTATGGATTTGGGGCTCAGGAGGCCTGTAAAGAGATAGCACTGGGAGAGTTATCCCATTGTAATTGAATCTTTGAATTTGCAATAATGATTTTACTGTCACCAAAACAAAGCTGGAAAGTCTATCCCTTTTCCAGCCTACTGAACACAACAAAATTACCCAGATTGTGGTGAAGCCAATGGCAAACTGTTTAATATCAAGCATTATACACCCCCTACCACCATTACCATTCTCAGAAAGCTCACATAAAATCTTCTCAACAAAACTTTTATTCCTGTAGTGTTTTCCTCAACCGGCATGTGTGCAGTTTACGGCTTCATTCTTGGCTTAAGACATATTTAGGATTAATGCTTTTATTTTAAAGTAGTAAGATGAAGTATTTTTAGCCCCTGTGAAACAAGATGATGCATGTTGCAACTGTCAAGTCCCTGTTAAATTGCATGTAACACATTCTGTAGCTCATAAATATTTAAGATTACTAAATAATTATCCTAGACTCCTCAATTTGCCTTTATTAGCTCCATGGGGAACAAGGAAAGCACTTGTTCTTCTTCAGCCATACAGACAACTATACTGCAAAATAACCTCTTTCTGTTGTTGGTGATTCTGCTACATGATTCTCTCCTGAAGCAGCAAGCTGTCGAGGGGAGGCTTGTTCTTCCCCTTTCGCCCGGCAAGCGACCAGCACACTGCTCGCAGCAGGGAGGCACTCTCTCTCTCGGGTCTCACCCGAGACAGCGCCTAGGGATACAGCCCCATGCTATTGTGAAGGCAGCTCCCTGCATCGGACGGGGCTCGCAGCAACAGCCAACAGAAAAAAGAGAGCTGACTCCAGCCGAGGGTACAATCACGCTTTAATTGCTCTAATAAAATTTCCTGGTTGAAGCCCAGAGCCCAGAAATGCAGGAGCTTTTAAGGGGGCAGGGGAAACAAGGGAGCAAACCACCTCTGGACGAATGTGAAACCATAGGGGAGCGGGATGCAGGGGATTGACATTAGGGACAGACCAACGGGAATACATCGAGGGAGGGGTCCTGGTCCCTGATCCAATCACTCGACGCTCCAGCTAGAAGTTTCTAGAGGGAAGGGAGGGACTGCCAAGTGACAGACAGGGCACCAGGGAGGGATCAAAGGAAGGATACATAGGGCTGGGGTGGGGGGGGAGCAGGGATGACAGGCAGTGGAGAGGAGGGCAGAGTGAACCAGGCTTGAACCATTGCAACTAAGGGGGGGGAAACAGAACAATCCAACCTACAAACTGAGAGGGGAACAGAACAACCCAACACAACACTCTCCTATTGTGGTGTGAGAGAATTAGCCTCTTTCAGAGGACAGAAGAGCCTCCACTTCTTCACCAGATCAATCCAGCAAGCCTGGCAACTTCTCCAAAATACCTCCATCAAAGCAAACCCCACCTCTCCCAATTCCTCCTTTAACCTCCTGTTTCCAGTAGCAGAGGATGAGAGCACCCTGAATTACACAGGATTCAGAGTGTCAAGCAGGGAAGCATATCTTTGCTGGGAGCAGTTCAGTGGGGAAGTAACAGGGGCTTAATTGGTGCAGGAGTAACTATTTAAAGCAGTAGCTGTAAGGACTTGGGGGAAGAGGAGGCTGAGCCAGTAGCTCTCTCACGGTGGAAGACCATTGAACAGAATTTTTACTGTTGCTTTACAGCTTATTCTCCTCTCTGCATGTTTTCAATGCAGCCATATGGTAGCAAGCAGACACTCGCAACCTAATTGCAGATGAAGAGCCCGCACACTCTCGCAGGCAGCAGACCATGCCCCAGCAGTTGGAGTGGCAACACGCACCAGCAAAGCCAAGGAAAAAGAGCTGCCTCCCAGATGGCTGGGATGCAGAGCTTTACCTCAAAGCCTAAGCTTCTTGCTTCTGCAGCTGTCAGATCTGTCACCATGGTTCGCTACCCGCTGCCACCGCCCCCACCCCTTTCCATTCCGGTGCAGCGCAAGAGGAGCAGAGCAGGAGCCCAACACCGACCTCTAGAGTGCCCCGCCTTTGGAGTGCTCTTGTCATGTTGTGCTGGGATTAACTTGCCTTGGAATGCCAATGTAAAAGAGGGTGCATGGCATCAAGTCAAAATAGCCCAAGCAGTTCCTTTAATGTGCATCTGCGCTGAACAGAAACCTGCAATTGTCTAGAAAAAGGGTGATGGCAGAGATCTGCCACTGCTCTGTTAAGAATTTGGCTTAGTCACAGTGCCTAGATACTGAGGAAGATGAGATGTGTAAGAACTGAAAACATTTGAAGCACTTTTTCTAGCCTTATTTGCTTTTTTTCACATTTCCTTTTACTTTAAATTTCAAAATAATGAAAACAATAATGCAGTTGGTATAGTTCTGTGAGGGGGACCACTGAGAAGTTAAGGAGGCTAAAGGCATGCAATTAGCATGGAGAAACCAAAGCCTGATACATACCTATGGGAATGCTCTCACTCAGAAATAAATTGGGTTAAAGTTCACTGTGGCTTAATACTCCCTGGAAGATCCTTATTTCCAGCAACTGGAAAAAGTAACATGTAAATCAGCATATTTTAGGGTGCAGTTTGACAAGATTGTAATGCCTATGTAGTTTTACTGCTACCAAAATAGGTAAAGGAACAAGCAGCTCCCTCCATTTCTCCACTGTCACACTTTGCTTCTCTTCCAAAACAAAACCAAAAAAACACCAAAAAAACCCAACCCAAACCAGAAAAACAGAGAAGATGCAATAACTTCAAAATAATTTTGTAGTCAATATGGGGAGATTTCTATCAGGTCCTTTTTATAAACTTTTGCTGGGTAGGTTTATGAGCTACAAGCCTGCAGGGGGAAAAAAGGAAGAAACAAAAACCGAAACCAACCCCTACATGTCCACCAGTAAAGCAATACCTGCAAAATGTTAGTATTTAGTAAAACTACATCAGTCATAAATGGCATACAGTTGTGCTAGTACAGTCTGCTTCCCTTTGTCTGGGTGGTAGCACTGCAAGGAGGATTCTGCCAATGTGGTTGTAATGTGGGAGCAGCTAGAGACAAACCTTTGTCATCCTCACTGTTAATTTCCCATGGAATAAATAAGCTCAAAAAAAACCAACCAACCCCAAAATCCACAAAGAGAAAATAACAAAACAACCAAAGGGAAAGTTCCTCAGAGATAATTCAAACTTATGTGCTAAGTTCAGTATGAAATATATGACACATACTATTCAAAAAGTTCTAGAAATAAGAAAAAACAAGTTCAAAGTAGTGTCTAAAATTAGTGCAATAAAAAGCACTCCCTCTACAGCTGTTGCTAAAAAGTGGGAGGAAAACAGTAACAAGGAAATCATTTGACAATGAATGAGGATTTACAGTGACACTATTCAGATATATTTTAATGATAGGGAGTATAATTACTGGTACAGCTGCCATATAAAGGGCAAATATTTCACATTCTCCTCATCAATATTGCTGTCCTCGTGCACAGATTAAACAAGCCAGGACAGATCAATAGGCAAAGTTTGAAACCGCAGTATGTAGTGCATAGAGCAAAGAATTGCAGGGAGGTAAGATTTCTGACAGTGCCTTTGAAAATGTCAAACTTCTACATCTTACCTTTTGTTCTGAATCTAGCATAGATTGAAAAAAAATGAGCAAAGCTTAATCCAGATAAACGTGAGATTGGGGATTTGAATCAATCAAATCATCTGTACAAAAGCAGGAATAATTTTCTATACAACAGTATTACCTCTGCTTAGGAAAGCTTTTGACACCATATAAAGCATTGAAAACTGAGAAATTACCTGGGGAAAAGAGGTGAGGTGGAACAACAATTACTGTATGTTTGCCTTTGTACTTGTGGTTTTTACTGAGGAACTGCTACTGACCACTACCGGAGGACAGGATCATGGGCTAGAGGGACACATTGCCTGACCTTGGCAGTGCTGTTCTTAATTTCTCCATGTTGTAGCTGCCTCCATCATTGTGCTAGGGAAACAGAAGTGGTGGAAGCTCTCTTTAAAACATGGGATAGAATAAGGCAAGTTCTCCTTTTACACAGATGTGTCAATCACATAATCCCTTGAGAAATATCTGGGCGGATTCAGTGTCTTTGGATTGCCAGCAACACTTTTTCAAAGCAAACGACCCATTGATGATGGAGATTTTGATCAAATTGTTCTGTTTGACTATAAAATGTACTTTCATGCAGAGCACTGTCTTGAAAGATTGCACCATGTGTCACAAATGACATAAACTGAAGATTTGTTGCTGCCAGCTTGGAATTGTTTATGCTCTAGAGCAGTTACAATAAAGGGCCAAAATTAAAACATATTTTTGTCAGCAGCTCTGCATTAAGGGAGGCTGTTTCAGCACAAACCCTGCAGAAGTCCAGTTCTGTTAATTATTTTCCTGAAGAAGTTAGGTCAGCGCACACAAAACATACAAATGACATCAAGCTGGAATGGTTTGCTATTACAGTAAAAGAAAGAAAAAATAATCCAATGTCACCAATGAGAAAAATGTGCAAAGACAAATGCAAAGTACTGCATTTATTAAGGCTAAATCAAGTGAAAAAGGTGAAAAGAGAAACTAGTGTAGGCAACTCTTCTGAAGAAAAGGATTTGAAGTGTTGGGGGAACATAGACCATTGACTCATTTCTAGGATGATACATAAAGGCAGCTATCACTTTGAGATGCATTAACAGAAATACTCTATGCAAGAAAAGGATGACAATTATTTATTCTGTTCAACACTGAAGAGATTTCAGTTGCAACGCTGCATTCAGATTTGAGAAGGATGAAGCCAAATGAGAGAGCAGAGGGGAGCTACAGGAAATAAAAGATCTATGAGGGGGAAAAAAGGAAACTAAAGAGTATCACAGGAGAAGAGATATGATGACAATATAAAGGGTTGCTTTGAAGAGAAAGGTAACCAGTCATTCGCATGTCTAGTGGGGAGACAGAACAATAAAAGATTAGCTAAATTTCAAGCAGATAAGGTTTAGGTTAGCTACTGGAAAAAAGCTTTTTAACTGCAAGGATTACAAAGGATTTAAAAAAATACTTAGGGCTCTACAAATTTTTACCTACAGGGATTTTGGGAATAGATTTAACAAATCTTTGCTAAGGTGGTGTCAATTCTAAACACAATTGGTAGTTCCAGAAGATTCCAGAAATTTCACATGGCTAGAAATCTTTAAATACCGTGTTTTCCCTGCTGCGTTGATGGAAAAATCTGTATTTAGACATTTGGGATTTTTAGGTAGAAAATGAACTAATAAAGCAAGCTTCAAATGTACATAGGAAAAATGTCACTCATTCACAAGAAAAGTTTTTAAAAAGATGCTGAGAAATAAACATAAATGTGAAGCACATTATTTATGACAATCTAATTTGGTCTCCTGTGGATGATATGAGTCATCTGAGTGGGCCAGAGGAGTAATTTTAGGTAAACTCACAGCAATTTAGTCTGCAAAATAATGTTCACCAATGTAATATTTACAGCTAGGTGAAAAGAGATGATATCTTTCATTTCTGATACTGGATAGCTATATAAGCAGAATTACATTTTAAATACCAAGCATTAAAAGACATTTGGTATTGACATGTTATAGAAAAAGTCAAGGCTTCCTAGTGAATGAAAAAGAGGCTACAGTGAGAGTTTCCTTTATTTAGTCAGTAATCAGGGCAGCTCTGCTCAACCAAGTACCAAATTCCCCTTCCAAAATTCAAACTTAGCCAGACAATGCAAAGTGAGTGCTTCCACTTAAAATTGGTTATAAAATGAGATATCATCCTTAAATTGACTACTCTCCCTTGCAGGAGGGTCTGGCTTGCATCTAGATTTGTATTTTTAATACCAGAAGGGTAGAAACAATCTCGGATCCCACAGTCAACTCGGCCTCAAGCATACTTCTCATTTTTCTAGGAGCCCTAGAACATAGTTATAATACAAACCAAAAACTCTATTTCTGGAGTTCAGAAGTCAAGCCAAGTTGTTATATAAGCCCATGTCTTGCTGTCCCTCTAATTCAAATCTTTGTTTCACACAGAACTAATTATTAGGAAGTACGATAGACATAGGGAGGAGGAAATGCTCATTACCACATCCTCTAGATTAATTGATAGCTCCAGCTATGTCTGAAGCAAGTGGAGAAATGTCAACATATTCTCAAGAATGCCAAAGTATGTCTTTGGCGTGTGTATATTCACAAGTAAACAGAAGTCACTCTTGACACTCAGGTGAGCAAATTCACCTCCATAAGTAAACAAAAAATAGAAGGCTCTCCAAAATAAAAATATTGATTTTTTAAAAAAGCATTTTTCTTTATTTCTGTCAGAGAGTTTCTTTAGTGACTGCATGCACAGTTTTGAGATTATCCCAAGGCATTCCAAGTGAATCATTTATAATAAGAAGGGTTAGAAATGTTCATATTCAAAAATAATCACAAGCTGTGTATTTGTTTAGAACTGTGTCCCCCTTGTGGATAAGTCAGGGGAATACAGACATGGATCAAAGGCAAAAAAAGGGTTTCTTTAAACATCATGTGAAGGCTGGTTCCTTTCATACAGAAGTCCCTCTGCAAATTCATAACAACTTGTGTAGTGGAAAATACAAGCTAAATTCTACTTTGAAAGAAGTGTTGCATTCTCAAAATTGTGTTTTGCTCTATTGTGGAAAGAAATTATTCTTCTTAAAATAAAAGAAAGAATATATGATCAAAAAAAAAAAATAATAAAGACAAGGTACACTCACACCAGGGATTCCACCAGTCAGATATAATACAATTTGAGATAGCGTCCCCAAGAGCCACAGGCAAACAAAATCACTTGCTTCTCCTAATAATTAGGGTTTAATCACAGGGTTTAACCCTATGCTAACCTCTTCAGTTTTATTACCAGTTTCAGAGATATGGCCTCATCCTACAACGTCAGGTCCTCCTGAGTGACATCAGAGAGATCAAAGTGTCATGCTGAATTTCCCTGCAGTTTGTTACACATCCAATGTAAAACAAGTAAAGCCCACCTGACATACATGAGACGTACTCATGTATGTCATGTATGTGACAAGGAAAGGGTAAAAAAGCAAACTATGCTTTAAACATCCAAAGCCCTCCGCCCATAGATAACCTGCTCTTCAAAAAGAGAACATTAATGCAGACAAAGAGACACAGATATCTCTAATGTTGTCTCAATGCACCCTCAGGAAAATACTCCCCCAACACTAACTACTACCCTGCACTAAATACAGACATGTTACTTGCACAAAATTATGCTCCTGTTCACAGCAGAAAGATAAATTTACCTATTTGACAAAACTACGTTGTAAACAACCTGATTTACCCAGCTGCATATTACATGAAGTAAGACAACAACCCAGTCTTCACACGTTACTGCCCTTGCTACAGCTCTTTTGAAAAGTAACAAAACAATATTGTGCATCTAGAAATGCCTGGGTTTTGTAATTCTTGTATTTAATTTTTACAATTAGATAGCACCATATAAGCAAGAGCACTTTTATCTTGATCAGAGTTGTTATGAGTCATTTTGCCCTTTTCAAACTACTTCTCCCAAATAAGTATTGATGAATGGACCAGTTTCATGCTATGACATTGAATTTGAAAGAGCATGGTAATATTTGTGCCTCCAAGAACACTAGATTAGAAAAAAAATCATAAATATTTGGTGCCTGCTTAAGTACTTCTTGAATGAAAATGGATAATAATAATGGATTTTATCACTACAGTTATCAATTGCAAATAACATCATTGTATATTTCCCAAAAATATGATTTTATGGGGCTTTTTCCTCTGGTTTTTCTTTTTTATGCATTCTCCTTTATACTACATTTTGATTTAACAGTAATATGTACAAAGTACAGCAGATCTAGAACAGAAATTCTGTAGAGGAACAGATTGCTGTGAATATGCTACCTGTATTTAGATCCTTCTGAAAAGGCATGAGAATACATTCTTCTATAGTTACAGTTCCATCTTTCCAACATTTATTAAGACTCTGTCTGGAGCAAGAACTCATAAGCAGCACTTTACCTTGCCAAATGAATCAGGAAAGCTACCCTGCTCAATTATGCTGACGTATTAGCACAAATTCACAGGAAGAGGCTCCAAGACCAAGGTCAGACTCTAGGATCCAGACAAATAGAAAATACATGCACTTGTAGAGAATTAGCAACCCCTGAGTGGGTCAGCAGCCATGAGGTGACATCAAACACAGCCAAATGTCCCTGTCCTGGGGTCACTTCAGAGCAGCTGCATTGCTCTCTACAAGAAGATTGTAGCCAGGTGGGGGTCAGTCTCTTCTCCCAAGGAATTAATGATAGGGCAAGAGGAAATTATATCAAATTGCACCAGAGGATGTTTAGATTGAATATTATGAACAATTTATTTGTGAAGAGGGTTGCCAAGCATTGAAACAGGCTGCCCAGTGAAGAGGTTAAGTTGCCATCCCTAGAGATACTTGAAAGTCACATAGATGTGATGGTTTAGTGGTGGACAGGGCAGTGCTGGGTTAACTGTTAGTCTTGATCTAAGAGATCTCTTCCAACCTAAAGGATTCTAGGATTTTATGTCTATCCTGCTTTGCTTGGAACCAGCAACACCCCACAGTCATTATGTGCAAGGTGTACCATATTTAGAAAGGTACAAAGGGGAAAAGTCTTTAACCCACTGTACTGCATCTCACAGACTCTTTCTGCAGAATTTATTTGCTAAAACTACTTCGAACTCAAGGAAAAAGCAGGAGAGTTTTTAAAGTTTTTTGTGTTTTATGTCTTTAGCTTATTCAAAACGTTATTGTTTCTAGATCTAATCCATAACTTCTCACTCTTTGGTTCAATCAAATTCCAAATATACACAGAAAAGCAGAAAGATATCTCTCAAGAAAATGACACTGCTGTTATTTACTTGATTGCTGCTCCCTTTCACACAGCAGTATGATGCGAACTTCAACTACCTCACCTAACTTCTTGGGTTTTTTTTTTTTTTTTTAAGAAAACAGCATTTCTAGCAGTTTCTACCAAAACTCCTTTCTCCACCAACAAAACAGTTCCAGAAATCCCCTATGAGAAGAAAGTTCTGCTTGGACTACCACCTTCTCTATTTTGTGCTATTGCTATATAAATACAAAATGCCATCTTATTATACATATAATAAGATATTTGTATCTGCACCTATGTAGAGGAATATCTGAATATGTATATGCACCTACATAGATAGGAATATCTGAATACAGGGGAAGATGGCTATCATTTGGTTGTTAGCAGAATTTTTTGACACTTCCTCATATAATATTTTAATATTATGTGATTAAAATCAAAACTGGTTAAATGAAACTGTTATAACTATATACATATATAGCTATATGTCAGAAATAATTATCAGTGGCTCAACATTAAAACAAAGTATTGCAAAATGAAACTCCACAATAGTCTTCTGCCCATACCACTGAAAATCACAACTAAAAAAATGTGTATGATGCAATAATAAGTATTCTCATTAAACATACAAGTGATATCAGTGTAGAGGTGATTTAAGTACGTTTGAATCATTGTTACAGTTCAAAAATATTGGAAAGCTGGAATTTAAAAACAAATTATACTAATCAATAAAGACAACTTCCTACAAAAATAAGCATACTCTACAAACATAGGAAAAGTGATTTATTACCTGTTTTTCAGAAGGGATAGAGAGGATGCCAGTGATTATGAATTACAAGATAGGATAAGGTGAGAATGTGGTTTTAAGAAAAAGACAAATACTATCTTGACATGCATAATTAAAAACTATTGTTGGCAAGTCATACTCAGTTATCATCTTGCTTATTATGCAGCTAGTAAGATCTAATATGTACTGGTTGGACAAAGTCCAGAACAGATCAATGAGAGGTCTGCAAAATATGATCTGTACGGAAAAAGGGAAGGAATAGTAGTTATCTAATCTAGACAAGAGAAGGCTGAAAAGTGGGTAATATAATAAGCATAGCAGAAAGGAAAGAAAAATTGGTTTTCTTGTTCTAATTGCAGATGGGGTAAGTGAAGAGTTTAAATTACAGTGTAAGAAAGGGGAAAGGAAAAAAAAAAGACCTTTGTGGCAGTAAGGGTGGTTACAGATTTTACAGACTGTTTAAAACTTTATGGAATCTCTAGCTGGAAAGGTTTTGGTCATAAAAAAAAAGGATGAGATAAAATTCATTCAGGAATGATTTTAAATGGTCTTGGTGGATTTGGGGGATAAAGGGATGAATATGGTGACCTTTTTAAGGTTTTTTCAGTTCTCTGATTCTCCTTACATTGTTGTTGTGCTGCCTTTTAAAACTTAAGGTGAGTCAAAACGGGCAATTTCATGCACTACAGTTGGGACTGCAGCTAAAATTTCTAGTAGGTAAGCAGTTGATTTTTCAGCACTTGTTACATAGTCTTTTTCATAGACACATAGGAAAATGGTGCCTGTTGAACTTTTGGCTGCCTTCAAGGCCATCTCTTTAGATCCTCATTCCTTCTTCATATCTTCCCAGAAAGAGTCATGCTGGGTTAGGGTGCTATGTACCATCATGATCTGTTTATCTCTATAATTTCCAGTTAATTTCATCAGTTGCACATCACTTGAAATAGTACCTCAGTTTGCCCTTGAAGTGTTCTCTTCTCCTCAAACACATGCTTTGTTCTTCAGTTTATCGTTCCACAGCTTCCTCAACATCCAGGTGTTTTCCATTCAGCATGCATAACTGGCCTAAACAAATGAGTAACTACGAAGTTTTGCATCCTGGTAGAATAGAAAGGCATCATCTTCCTGTCAATCTTGACTAAATGTATAAACAGCACTAGTAGGTTTTCTGCCCCAAGGAAATTCTCAACTTAAAAAAAATAAGTTTAAATACCAACACTTATTCACAGGAACTAAAATGCATTTTCTTCAAATTGTGTGTGAATGTTATGCATATTTAATAATTACTTCAGTCCAGAAAAGTATAGATTTTCTTCTGTATGATAGAGAAGTTAAAATATACTATGTCACACTATAAATACAGTTACAAAAACATTTTTTCAGTCAAGTTTCCCATTCAAATAATTGACATCAAATCTTTTTGACGTGGCATAATACAATTTATCACATTGGAGTGATAACATAACACCTAGATTACCAGATGTATTTATTATGTTTGGGACTTACAGGGAGATACTGAAACAAGGACAATGTAGTTTTCTTTCTAATTCCAACAAAGAATGAGGTCTGTAAAGTTAACCCTCTGTCCTGGTTATAAGGTACAGCACAATAAATGCCCAGGAAATGTGTTACTAGCACAATAAATTTAGAGGAAATATTTTACTAGCAGAACATGCTTAAAAATGGATTTTAAGGAGCTAAAGTTGCATATCCATATTTTATTCTCAATAGGAAAGTGACAATTCGTGATATATTTAAAACTATATCCAGGTTTATTTGCAGATTCTGATTCTCCTCTAGGGATTTGCACATGGCTGGGCTTAAAAGTGGAGCATTTGTGATGCATGGACGACAATGGGACATGGATATTGAAGAACAGATGATTCCAGCAGCAGATTCATCCTCATACCCAGTCACTTTGCCAGGGTGCAAAACCTGGTGTAACTGCATTTTTTAGACTGACAGTAGGAGGTCACAGTATGTCATGACTAATTCTGACAATCACAGCCTACCTGCAGTTGTCATAGAAGTTAATGATGGATTGGTAGAAACTACTTCAGCCTCAGGCAAAGCCCTGGGAGGTTAACTACTAGGACAACCTCTAATAAGCTGCAAAAACCAGTTTATGGGCTACTTTGGGGATTAAATTTACTTTTTTTAATAAAGAGAAACTTCACTAAGACATCATCCAGTCTTAAAACCAGGCTTTGAGGCAGAGATCAGTGCATTTCCATTCATCACATAATTATGACACATATCTAGAACATAGGAAACATGTTACAATTCATATTTATAGTTGTTTTGAATTTATTTAAATTTCTAGAAATAGCAGGTAACTTTGTCAGAAGATTTTAGTGAAGGTCATATACAAATACCACTTCACCTCACTGTACTATGACTTCTTACTGGAAACCAGCTCTGCACTAATGACTCAACATCAGCTCTTACTGGAGACAATAACTCTGCCTCTAATCACAAAATAGATTTTCTTGGTCGAAGTCATGATAGTTTTGTCTGACTTTAAGTCACTCATTATAGCCAAAACTCAGTTCACATTTTTTAGCTTGCCCAAGCTATGAAATTCTTTACTACTCTAACATATTCAATATTTACAGTGTAAAAATGCCTTTGATCCACGATGAAGACAAGTGGCCAGTTGTGCAGATGCTGTTGAATAGCCTGTGAATACACTATTTTCATAAGGGCATATAGTTCACAGCTTGTAAAATAAGGCAGAAAATCCCTTAACCCTACAATAGTCTTGTAGTCTGACTTCAAAGTCAGTCATTTATATTGTTTACCTCAGTTGATACAGAGGTCAACTGACAGTAAATGTGCAAAACGCCAGTGTTTCTCAGAGCTGCCAGCACTGGGCTGCCATGCAGCTTTCTTTCTTTCTTTGAAAACAGGCTCACCACTATGAAGTTATTTGCTTGCAACTCACTCCTGTAGTTTTTCATCTCCAACCAATTCTACAACCTAACCTGCAGAATATCTCCCCTTAAGGAAAGAGGCCTTAAAACTATTAGTAACTCAAGATGGCAAGAAACTCATCAGCAGAGCTCCAGGAGCAGCTTGGAGACGCTCATCTGCTACTGGCTAATGAGGAAGGATGCCCTGCTTCTGATAGTGAATAGAAGAAAAATAAAAAACAAAAAGCCTAGAAAAAGAGGACTGCCCATGGCTTGTCTTTGATTTGGGGTTTTTGTGGGCTTGGTTTTGTTTTTATTAGAAGACCTTTATTACTCTTCTAAAAGCCTAAGTGTAGCAATCCAAACATGAAAAGTCTTTGAATGATCCAAGTTTATCTGGCATCAAACCAGATTTACATGTAGGGTACAAGTCAGGTCCTCTTTTCTGCATGGAAGGAGGAAGAATAGCTCAGTATATATGTTATTAAACTGCCATTCTGCAGATCTGGACTAATTTCAAAGTTCAGTCACTGGGTATGGAACAAGAAAAACTCATTCTGGCCGAAAGCTCAATCTAATCACAGTTCATAAAAAATCCTAGTGTAAACTGAAGTGCAGTTAATAAGTATTTAGTGAGCCAATTAAAAAATAATCCAATCTTGCAAGAAAGGACTTTTGAAGAGCTCAAAAGCAATGTGCCATAATTTACTTTCAATTCTCTGTGATATTGCATTACTGGACAAATATTCTAAGAAATCAAGGGAGTTATTTTGGACTCATGTTGGTAGAACCAAGAAAAGTCTTTAATTCTTTATTAACATTCTGTTCAAATATTAATAGGTTTAATCTTATTAAATCAGATTATCCATATTTTTGAAGACCAAGAAACATATAAAAAATTAATTAAGCCAGAAGTTCATAACTGAGCTAAAATTTCAAGAAGTTCTAGTTGCATACTCCACAACAACAGAAAGACTAATTCCTTTCTTTTTATTTCTCTATTTTCTCTTATGTTTCCCTTCCTTTCACATTCCTCATTAAGTCTACACTGTCATGAACTTCAAAGCTGATTGGAAACAAAGAGGAACAAACCTGAATTACTTGTCTTTGACTCTCTCTTTATGATTGGAAGATCTGTCAAAGGCAAATAAAAGGGCGGGGAGGGGGGGTGAAGCATAGGTCTTTCCTTTTTTCAAAAAGATATAATCAAAGAATAATTTAAGCTGAAAAAGACCTGTAAGATTGAATAAAACTATAAAACTAACACTGCCAAGTCCACCATTAAACCATGTCCTTAAGTGACACATCTACATGCTTTTTATCATAATTTCAGAAAGATTTAGTGAGTCAGACCAACATTTGGCTGTGAGATTACCATAAGCAACATTTGAACAGATTTTGCCATGACCATCACTATGCACTTAATGAAAGTACCAATTAAAGTAGTAAAAATATCTTTGTGCTTTACCTACACAGTAAAACAGAATTAGGAAATGACCAACAAAAAAATCCCATCATCACCCGGCATTGTATACTTAACTTTGGGTTTTCAAGGCATCTCCAGTTACAGCACTGAAGCCTGACAATGAAAAATGTACTATTAAAGATTAATCCCTTTCCTATCACACATGCCTTTTATCCAGGGTTCAGGTCAGGCATTGAAACAGGCTGCCTAGGAACACAGTCACCATCCCTGGAAGAGTTCAAGAAACTACTCAATATAGTAGCACTATGTTTAGGATGACATGGTGGTGTTTGGTCAAAACTTGGGCTCAATAGCCTTGGAGTTCTTTTCCAACCTCAATGATTACATGACTGTGTCAAGATATTGGTGCCCAGCGGGAAAACCGGGTACATCACATGAATGAATGCTCAGATACCAAGACCTAGGCCATTGAAGAATATCAGATTAACCAAAAGGTAGATCAGACTGCTAAGTGGCTCAGATGTATCATAAGTGTGAGCTATTTTTAGCTCAGTGGGCCCATGACACCTTGGGCCATAAGGAAGGGATGTCACCCACAGATGGGCTCATGACCAAGGGGTAGAACTTATCCATGGACACTCTCACAAAGGTTATCATGAATGTGAAACATGAGCTGCAATCAAGCAGGACAACCTTGTCTGGAGGATGGTGTCTGCAGTGTAACCACGGGAGGCCTGGCAGGTGGCTGTAACATACTCCCACCAACCCACCAGGGCTGGGGCCATGTGCTTACAGTGGTGGAAGCAGCCACTGGATGGCCAGACACAGATCCTGTGCCCCAAGTCACCGCCCAGAACACTGTCCTGGGCCTTGAAAAGTAAGGCTTATGGTGATATGATACTCCAGAAAAAAAGAGAGACAATGGGACTCATTTCTGAAAGCACTTAAAAGACCCCTGCCTAAAGAACAGGGCATAGAGTGGGTATGTCACACACACCAAATTCCAGGAAAATCTAATGAAATGATGGATTGCTAAAGATGACACTGAGAGCAATCAGTGGAAGGAGTTTTAAACACTGGGGTACATATTTAACAAATGCCATTTGATTAGTCAACACTACAGGATCTGCCAATCTGGCTGACACTGCCCAATCAAGGCTTTCATATACTGCAGGAGGGGATAAAGTTTCATAACATAAACATAAAAATGTGCTGGGTTATTCGTGCCTCAGGCAAAGGCTGCCTATCCATGGGATTGGTTTTTCTTGAGGACCTCAGTACACTAGGTAGGTAATGTGGGTGGGCAGGATTCTGATGTCTGCCTCAAGGGGATTTGATTTTGGGTGAAAATAACCAATAAATTATAATATGTTAACACCTATATAATGCTGCATGTTATCACTTTTATGGCAGCTAGCTGCCCATCACCACACTGAGCACCTCATGCTACCTGTCTCTGATAGAGCATGAAGTCACAGACTAAATGAACTTAATGAAGTTTTGCAAGGATGGTACATAAACTAAGGGAATGATACCTCTGTGTGTATCAAGCGAAGGAAAGGGAAGGTGATGGTGTATGGAAAGAATTTGGCATGACACAAGTGGTTTTGAATAAGAGGTGGATACTGTTGTGGTTTTGTCTGTGGTAGAGTTGACTTTTTTCTCAGTAGCTGACAGAGGGCTGTGTTCCGGATTTAGGATGGGAATAATGCTGATAAGACACTGATGATTTAGTTGCTGCCAAGCAGTGCTTACCTTGAGTCAAGGATTTTTCAGCTTCTCATACTCTTCCAGAAAGCAGGTGCAAAGAAGTTTGGAGAGAACATGGCCAGGACAGCTGACCTGTACTAGCCAAAGGGACATTCCATAGCATAAAATGTTTCCTCAGTATAAAAACTGAGGGAGGTGCCAGTCTCTGCTGTGGTGAGGGCTGAGCATCCCTCAGTGGGTAGTAAGCAATTTTACTGGTCATTACTTTTTTCTTGAGTTTTCATCATGTCTCTTCCTCTGCTTTTCATTAAAAATGTTATTGTATTTTGCTTTCCCCCCCCCTTCAATTACTAAACTGTTCTTATATCAATCTGGAGGTTTTACATATTTCTCATTCTGTTCCACATCCCAAGGAAGGGTGGGGAGACAGGTGTGGGAAGCAAGCAAGCACCTGTGTGGTACCTAGCTGCTGGCTGAGTTAAACCACAATGGTAAGATAAAGTGTGCATTTTTGTGTCTGACCTATTTTGAACCTATACAGGGAACACAAGAGAAATAAAAATCTATAGTCCAGGAACTTGCTGTACAGCTATTTCTTCCTTAGCAGTTCTGTTCTTCAGCATTCTCTTGCCTTGCAATTCCCTGTGGTTTAATCCTTTCTTTATTTCCTTCCTTTTCCAAAAATACCCTCCCATGTTGCCAACAGTTGCCAATGGCCAATTGTGCTGAAAATAGAGGCTATTACTCTCAGAGGGAAAAACAAAAGGAGTTGTTTTATCTAACACTGCTGAATTAGCCACGTTTTTCTAAACTGTTTGACAGATTTCATTCTCAGTACATGACACTGAACTTCAATCACTAAGTCTCCAACAGGATAAAAATAGCAGTCAAAGGAAGTTCAGGCCCCTTGGGGTCATCTGTCGTTCATGTTATGGAGGAGTCTAGATGAGTTTAGAGAAATGAAACAAATAAGGTTCCTAGGAATTTACTCCATAATCCAGGTCAAACTGGAGAGTAATAACTTTTGATTGGAGAACTAGAAAAAACTTTTTGGTGGCATTTTAAAAGTGCTTTAGCATTTTACAAGATTCTACATTACATTTTATGATGGTTTTCCATAACAATCTAATCACAATAACAAACATATCCTTTTACATAACAAAAGAGGCTTCTCTGCCCTTCAGAGCTTGCTTACTGAAGACTGAGACTGCTGCAGATTACTTTTCAAATTCAGAAATTAATCTAGAACCATCTTTGTCCCCCACTTGCAATCTTGGGGAGAAAGTTTGAACGAACTCTGAGTACAGTGTTAACATTTGCTAGCTTAGTTCACAAAATCAAAACCTCACTGAAGTGTGTCAGTCAGAAGCAAAGATTCATCTCCTATTGCCAAATTGCCCCTAATACCCAGTATATGCCCCTAATACCAAGTCCCATTTCCATATCTGAAAATCTCTCTTCTAAAAGCTCTGATAACTACTTTGTAAAAGGCAGACAGCTACAAGCTTGCTAACTCCTTGTCATAGTATGGTTTTCTCTCAGAGCCTTACCTATCACACATACCAGCCTTTTCTTTCAAATACCATCTTGTATCTAGTGACAGACTTCAGGGTGGATTTGCTGAAATAATAGTAATCTTCACTCATAACCACATCTGCCACTTTCAACAGAAAAGCAATAAGAAGCACACTCCTTGCCCTAGAATTCCTGGAGTTCCAAAGCCTTCATTCCTCAGCACCACAGCATCCACTCATTTCACAGCTGTCAGAATGCTTGCACATGACAATCAATAAGACTTCATAGATCAAACGTACTATGAAGGTGAAGTTGTGAAGTTTTTCTGACTTCAATGCTAGAAAAAGAGATAATCTTATAAAAGCAACAACCACAACACAAAACCAAAACAAACCTCTGCTGCTTAAACAAATAAATATAATTATAGTCTTGCTGTTATCTCCTGTAGCCATTACAGAAGAGAGTGGCTTACAGAAATAACACAGAGTCCTATTAGTACCAATCCTATATATAGTGCAGATCCAGAAGTCTCATGCAAGTCAGTAGCAAAGCTATGGAAAACCAGCAGAGTTGGTTCCAGAGAGCTTACTTACTCCAAGGGTAGGATTCCCTACCCCTTGTGCCATAAAGGAATACATAACCTGTTATATTAAAAAATTACCTGCAAAGGAAGCACCAGAGACATTGGTAGGAACAGCAGCGTTTATCAAGATGGCCTTCACTGAACCAAAACTTAATGAGTTCCAGTAGAGGATATTCTTAATTATAATTTCTTTTTGGGGTTCTTAAATACTGCATTGATCCAGCTCAAGAAGTAAATATCCATCAATATATTCTCTCAACTGATATGGCTGGGTTGGATAGCTTTAGGTGCTACCCTTTAGTTCTTAAGGAGCTTTTCTAACTCTGAAAAAAAGTAATTTTTTGTACCTATATGAAACCCACCTCTTGTTTTCTTCCTGAAGACTTTTGTAAAGGCTTCAGCAAATTTATCATTAGGTTGATTAGTAGTAACAGCTCAGAGTTCATTCAATGGTGTTGCTGCAACATGACTCAAGGTGGTTAAAGAAAATTTAGTCCAGGAACAATTAAATTCTATTCACAATTTTTATGCAGAGGAAAGCTGTTGAACATTCCCTGCTACTTGATTATACATTACTTCAATGATCCCATTGATTAAGTGACTTTTTCAATCAAGTAAGTATGTCCATTTTCAACTGTACTTTTCTGCACTTGATGATTTCTCTCTGTGCTCTGATGCATTTATTTTATTTTAATTGAAGAGGAAGGTTGTTAAAATTCTGGGAAAGTATTTAGACTATATGAGTCTTTAACAATGGTCAGTGATTAGCAAAGCCTTTTGCATATTTAATGATGCAGTTTCTGGTAATGATACCCTGTTCACCATGCACATTGAATGTTGAAGTGATTACCTGCATCTGATATTGTTTTCCTGGTGAATTCAGAGTGATTCGTGCCATGAGTGGGCATGACAAAACTCAACAATCAGGCTTGCTTTGAGTGACGATTGAAAGTACTGAGACAACTCAGAATCACAGAAAAATTTTAGGTTCAAAGGGACATCTGGGAGACACCCAGCTCAACCTTCTGCTCAAAGCAAGGCCAGCTTCAATTTTAGATTTGTTTGCTCAGTCTGTGGTCTAGTCAAGTTCTGTCAAAACACCAGTGCAAAGATTTTACAATCACTTTGGGCCCTGCTCCAATACTTGGAGATAATAATGGAAAATTATTTTCTTTTTAATCCAGATGACAACCAGTTAGGCTTTGAAACACTAGCACTCCACTGAGGCTAGACAGTTTCTCAGCTACCATGTAGTCCACACTTACAAGCCATGTCTCCTTGGTTTGACTAAAAGAGTACTGTGAGAAACCAGAATAAAAGTCTTGTTATGGTATACAACTTTCATTGCTCTTGCCTTGTTTGCAACAGAGACAGTTCAGTCCCCCCACAGAAAGCAGCCATGTCAGTCAGGTATAATTTGCCAATGTAACATTGATGATAGATGTCCCCAGTCAGTCCATCACGTACCCAGAGGTGGCTTCTCTAAGGACATAACATTTCATAGCATAAAGGTAACGCTATTTGGGTTGTTGTTATTCTTGCCTTTGCTGAAGATGGGAGGAACATGCACCTTTTTCCTGACATAGTGCTCTCTTATTTGATTTGGAATGCTTTTTTATTTCCCAGCTCTGAAGAATTCTGAAGAGTTCTTTCCTCCTCACTGCACCCTGCCTCCATTTGTAAATTGCTGTTGAAAGAAAAGCATTGTCTCTTTTCCACCCCACTCTCAAGTTTTCTTTTTTTTTTTTTCTTCATGTTACCTATTGTCTATCACCTATTTATTTCCTTACAACTGCAAAGATGATCTTGTCTTCCCACAAGCTAATTTCTTTCTTCAGACCATATTTATCAGGAACAAAACTGCAGTGCTTTCTCTGTGGTATAAGGCCATATTCAGTAAATGTGTGGGATCTTGGGACAGAACGGTCTCTCACTGCTCTGGAAATCTCAGAATCACAGTAATCTAGTCAAACTGTTTGCTATCTGTTAAAGCCTAACCTGATTAAAACCTAACAGACATACAAAATATCACCCGTAGCCTAAAATAAAAATGGTAATACAAAGCAGCACAATGTCTATCAATGCTATTTCAGTGCTCAACTTACAGAAATAAAAGAAAATCATAATCTTCAGATAATTTTCTAACAATGAACCAGTGAAACACTTGGCATATTATGTATTTAAATCTAGTGCAAAAGAACAGCAATCTGCTGACTCTTTCTGTGGTACCCCTTAGAATAGAATAAAACACAATCACTTTCACCAGCAAGTCGGTACTTTGGGGAAAGAACAATTACATGTGTTATGCCCTGATAAATGACTTTTTTCCAGATGAATACTATCCTTTCACATTATAAGACTTGTCTAGAAGCCCCCCTCACCTATACTAAGACCTTGGAGAAAGTTCTCTGTTTTCACAACCAGCTTTCAGATGAATCACATCTGCCTTCCTTGCTATAAGTGCTGTCACCTTCTCAAGGCTTATAATTCTTTCAAGTCCTAAAAAGTGTTATGCTTTTATAAAGTCCAGATTTTTATTTTAATAAAAAAGATTCATGGCACAATAATGTCCTATTTGAAAATGTAACATTTGAAATGCATAATTCAAATATATGGAAGGTTGTCTCCTGCGGCTTATACTAAACATCTGACTGATGTTCTGTCCCTGATATCTAATAATCCTTTCAATGGTCAGAAGCTAAACATATTTGTTATGTGACACTGAAATAAAGTCTATAATTAGAAGTTAATTTTTTCTGTGGGTTTCAAACTAAGCAAACAAGGAAAGTTATTTCTTGGTGCATCCTTTCCATGAAAAGAAAAATTCAAATAAACCTTCCACTATGTAATCTTAAATTATACTAATTAGACAATTACCTAGTATAACCTATGAAAATATAATTCAGGAAAGACTACAAGTCTATCGCCAAAACTGTTATGAGGGAAAACTCTTGAAGGAATAACTTGACACAGGGAAATTATAAGGTTCATTAATTGAGAAAGAGGATTAGACTGTCTTGGACTGTGCAGATGTAGAGGGGACTTAATTATTTAAGAGGTTATAAAAAGAGCTCAATCTCTATTATACCAAATTCGCCCCTCTTTAAATTTGCCAGAAGGTATAACAAAGAAAAGATATTGAAACTTATAGAAGGAAAGGTCCTAACCCATGGGGAGGAGAATATTCTTCATATTCACAAGAGAAAGACCAAGAGTAACAGTGAAATAATGTACATATATCTAGGGAAATTTTTCTCCCAGATTCTTTCAAAATGCAGAAGGCTTGTCATTATATTATCAATAGACAGAATAAACAATATGGCACAAAGTAAAATTAAAATTTATAAGAATCATAAACATCAAAATATTACATATGCCTAGATCACAAACACCTCCTTGTTTTTTGCAACCATGATCTTCAGTATGTGTGAACATGGCACCCTATCCTTGGATAACCTCTCTGAATTTCTCACATGAAATCTGGTCAAGATTTTCATAAATCTGTTCTTTATTCCTACTTCTGATATCAATGCAATCCCATTTCCTTAAAATATCCAATAAAGCAGAATTTACTATGCTGCCTTTAAGGTCTTTCAACTATCTAATTTTTTACTTCACTGTTTCCTAATCTCAGATTTAATTGTATTTACTTTGCTGTATTCATCTTCCCATCTGTTTCTACATCACATCTGTACAATTTACACAGCATATTCCACAATGTCCTCTCACACCTTGAGTAGTCATGCACAAGGGAACCATGTGGAGCATCTGACACTTTCCAATTCCAGTCCCAGATTCATAACTCCTTTCCACATCAGGATTCTCAGCTCCATATTCTCCCATTCCCTCATATACCCAGAAACACACTTCATGTTTTGCTCTACTGTCAGTAACTTAGAAATCCAATCTCATAAGAAGCAATGAGATTAAGCACCCCATCCACCTAATTAAAGTCAATTTGGAAAACAATACTTGAGCTCCTGAAAATATTTTAAACATGCATGCTAATCACCCTACTACAAGCAGTGTAACACTTTTATAACTACTGAGAGCTGTGAAACATTGTACTGAATAACACAGACTCCCTGAACATCTTGTGTATCTGTAAAGAAAAAAGAAAATCTTTACTGTTTTTCTAAGTAATTTATAGTCCTTTCTTCAATCCCCTTTTGTTAAAAAAACTAAATGATTGAATCTTTTTTTGTTAAGTGTAGTTGCACACAAAAGGATAAAGTCACAGACACCTGACTGTAGCACTGAAATGCCAGCATTTCTAATATTCATATAGAGGCAGAAAACCAAATCTAAACTCCCAGGAGCTTCTGTCAACTAACACTGCAATTGTATTTTCAGCAAGTCCTTGTATATGTGCTCATACATGAATATGTGCCAATATACACTTACATAAATCCTTCCTTAGTGAAGAGGGAGAGTGTCTCAAATTTTTCCTTCAGTTTTTCTCTGCCAGCTGGCTGGGTGAGCTGAGGACAGCAGGAAACATACAAGGATTTTAATATTTTAGGGACCTGTCATTTCAAGGATAAACTTTTCATTGCAGTATTCTAAGAGCCAAAAATTAGATTGGCCCTCATGCACCCAGCAGTCAGAGCAGCAGAACAGCCTGATCCCTGGCCTGTTCCATAGTTCCATAACCCCAGTAAATCCTGATTCTTAGAAGAGACTTGAAAACTTTTCCCCATATATTTGTTTGCATGCACAGTCATGAGTAGTTCTAGACTCAAGTGTGGAAGTTTATGAGAACTCATGGATTAAGTTTACTGCTATTCCTTTTAAAGTATAGTTAAAAGGACTAGCCCATAGGTCTGCCATTAACAAAAGATCTTATCCTGATCACAGGACACACTTAAACTGCAGATTGTGATCATAGCATGGACAGTGGAGCTAGTTCAGATCACTCTAGCACCTACTAGTTCCTAAAACAATGCAATAGTACCCTTGTGGTGCAATGGCCAAGGAAAGGTTTACTGCTAAAAGGTAACATGAAAAGACATATATACCTATTTCAGGATCATTTTGGAATCTGGCAGATCACTGCTTGGATGCATAAGGATTTTGCTGCTTTGGTTTGATCCATCTCGGGTACCTCTGCATGATCCCCACTTGCATAGTGCAGACATACTGAAAAAAAGCTGCTGTGTAGGACACTGAAAGAATTAAAGCTCAGAGAACTGAGATGACTGCTAGGTGTAGATTTCAAGCCTAAACAGGATCCTAACTGGCTAGTTTGAGACCGCTTCTAAGAAAGGCATCCACCTTTTGGAAGGCAGTTGGTAACAGTTGAAAGAGACAGACTGACTCGAAGTCAGAAGGTCTGTAGTTTGGCACTGTTAAATGAGGTAAAGCTCTAGGCTGTTTGTTAAATTAATTTTAAATTGTTCTAAAGGTTTTTCTCATTTAATCAGAGGGTTTTCAAATAGCTTTCAGTGAATCCTTCAGTGAAAAAATTCATATCCACTGGTAAAGCAAACCATTTGCAATTTTCATTAAAGATTTACTTATGCTCCCTTGTGCTGAGCAGTTATCAATTCTGATTAAAAAATCCTTTACTTTTAGTGACATGATGAAATGGAGTCTCAACAGACTATCTGCACAAAAGGGCAGCATTACAGCTTCTAACTTTCTAGCAGAAACTTCAGGGAAGCTCTAACCTCAGATTATGCAACACATGAGACAGCAGCCTGTCTCAGAAAGATTGCCACACTGGAATATTTGAAGCAGCTTTAGATCAACATGGGAAACTGGAAGGTTACAGCCATGGAGCACTCTTGCTTAATGCAAGTCTAATTTTAATATTTGAGTTTGTTTTGAAGCAGCTCAGTATCCTTAGATGAAAACTGACTTTTGTTTTGAAGGGTCTGGATTCAGAACTTGCTCCTGCGAATCCATTTAAATCAGTTACTGCAACATGCTATTTAGAAGGAGACATCTTAGAAGTTGGCCTTTTCCGGAACCTAAGTGCAGGCTATCAGGAACCTGCTGGGGGCACCTCAAAGCCAGCAGACATCTACAAACCAGACATCCCACATGTGGACATGTACTATAAACATTCTGGTATAGTAAAATACAAATCTACCTTCAGGAACATTTTAAACAAATGGTTCAATCCTACTTGTGTGTTTTAAATCCCACACCTTTTCTATGCATACTTTATGGATCTTGCTTCATGGTGTTGTACACAGAGACTCAAAGTTCAAAACATTCATTCCTTGTTCTACAGAGCATAGACAAACAGGTACCACCACTCTAGTGCTTGATAAAACTTCAGGATATATTATTTCCAGAGTACGTGGTCTCAGTGAACACAGTTAATGGCCAAAACGAATGTATTATTCTGCTATTTCAGCTGTATTAGACAAACGTAGTTGAAAATTTCCATGAAAAGACAGCCAGAAAGATGTTGCTACCTTCCTGCTAGTCCACCCTGAAAAAAATAGGGCTGCATAAGGTTAGTCTCAAAAAAGCTACAGTGGGATGACAATAGCTGTTTCATTACTACAAAAATTTCTACCATGTTTGAGGTTTGTTTACTTGTTTTGCCGAAAACACAATCACTTAATGATAAAAACAGTGTTTTGCCCCAAGAAAGACAAAACCTAAGTACAGTGAATGAGAAAAATGCAGGTCAGACCCATAATCTCTGTCACTCAACCTATACTGTAAACTATTTGCATATTTATCACCTATTTTATTTTTTTCACAGGGATTCATTCCTGCTGCCAAGGTAGTTGCGAGAGTCATGGGATCAGCACTGTCAAACACCCAAACAACCCACATTAAATTTCTGGGTCTCTGCATGTATGACAATGTACACAGAGTTACACAAACACCTCTCAACTGTATATCAAGCATTTGTGAAAATCCTGCTTATAAATTAGAAGACCACAAGTCATCAAATTGGCAAAAGGCATGAAGGGCATTGTAGGAGAGAGGGAATCTTTGCTACTCCTGGGCAACTGCTAATAAAACAAAGGATTAGCAACAAAGCCAGGCATTTATTTGCTTATTCCCTCAACACAGACACTTGTTACTTAGAGGAAATTAAAAGGAAATCTTACATGCTACAGAGTTTGTTCAATATACCTGCGAACATCTAATATCAGACCCAGTGCTCCTATCCACGGTGGTAAAATAAATCTCTTCTAAAAGTCAAGAGCAGGCTGGTGACAGAGAGCTGCTGTTTCCTGGCTCTGTGAAAGGATTTTGAGAGGCTAAATATGGCCTCTCAAACCTACCTACCTCTATGGTAGGTTTTGAAGTGGGGCAGGATCTACAGATGGGAGCTTTCATGTGGCAGTGTATCTAGGCAAAGACTGACACCCATTGTTCAGAAAACAGAGGAGAGCTGAGATAACTAGATTAAAATATACTTTTAACATTTTTCTGAAAGCACATAATTCCTATTGCTTTGTTCCTTTTTGTCTGCTTTCTACCTGCTACATTAATTCATAGTGTCTGGCCTTTGCTGCTCTCTCTCAGCCCATGGTACCGAGGATTACCTGGTTTCTGTTTTTAACTTTTGTAGTTTTGAAATATAATCAAAGCAGAAACACTTTGTTTCAACAGTATTTGTCCCTCAAGATAGGTATTCAGACTCCCAAACTCCTGCAGCCAGGCAGATCAAAAGAGGCAATGGGAAGAAGGGGGAAGGCATGAGAAAAGTAAGTAATTTTGTAAGTAAATTTGGAGACAAATAACAAAAAAATATATCAAAAAAGTGTCTGATTATATATATATATATATATATAAATAACTTGGAAACTGTAACATTAGCAGGCAGAGTTGTTTTCGAAGCAAGACTGTTTTCAAGATTTCAGCAGAGTTTTACAACAATAATGAAAATGGCAATTAAAAAACCTATTCCATCCTTATAGGAAAGACAATTAGTAAATCCTAACTTAAAAACAAATTGGGAGTTCTTTTTTTTTTTTTTTTTTAATAAAAAGACAATCACATATCCTCTCCATTAAATAGGAAATAAAGTTTAATTCTTTTCAATTATTATAAGCATATAGACACTCAAGTAAAATTCCAGCCCAGAAAAATAAAATCTTGTAGAGAATTTGCCTTCCTAGAGGAAAGATTTTCATCCAGTACATTTCCACTTGCTTCCTTTTCCTTGTACTCTGCACTATCATCTTCATTCTCAGTAGACAGTTAAATCTCGACTTCATGCTCATCAATGGTACAAAGAATCAGCTAGAATAATTTGAGGACAAAAAAATGTCAATGCACTACGCTTTGATTTCTCCCCAGGGTAGCTAAACATTCACAGATTTCTTCAGTAGCTGCCTCAGTCCCATAGTAACAAAATTAAAAACTAAAAAATGGTCTTCAAAGTTCCAAAGTTTAGTTTATTTCTTTTTTTTTTTTTTCAGCAGCAGGCTAGTCTTTGCTGCATGATTAATAGAAAAGGCTTTTGGGGATATTTTTTTATTCTTCTTCTTTGTGTTGCTGATCATTTTATGGTTGGTTGGTTTTGGGGAGGGATGCTTGCTTTTTGGAAAAACTCTTAACATTTCCTACACACTAAGTTTCTAACCAGTCAGCCTAAGGTTTCCTCCCAAGTGGTGGTTTTTTTCTTAGTTTAAGTTCTAATGCCAAGTACTTGAAAATGTGGAAGTCGTTAGCCAGACACACTTTTTCTAGATATGCAGTTTGGCAAGTAAGGCATTCCTTCACTTCCATTTGAGCCATCCTCTTCTCCATATCAATTTAAAGAACAAAGGTACAGAAATCTGCTAAGCCAAGGTCTGTATTAGCAAATGCAGAGAAGAACTATATCTAAAATGAGTGAAACATATGGAAGAATGCAACCAGATATCTCAGCTGCTCCTTCTTGATCAAACATAGCCAGTAACTCAATAGCCCCCATCTGACCTGCATGATCCTGATGCCTTGAGAGGCTACATAGAACAGAGGATGGACAGTGTTAAAGGAAAAAAGTAGGTATTTATTAAAAAGTCCTTTGAAGGATGCACGCTGGGAAGTACAAGAGCCTGGCCGTGGCTCTAACCAAAATGGACCCAAGATGGACTCTGAGTCGCAAGTTTTCACTCTTTTATAAGTTTTGGTCCATTTACATATTGGGGTTAATTGTCCAATTACAGCTTCAGGTTATGAAATCACATTCTCCCAGATTGCTCTTCTCAATTCAACATTGTTTAAAATTTTTGGGCCTGAAGCAGCAACAGTGTCCTTGGTTCTAAACTGGAAAAGGATAGCTTGGTCCAATTGAACTGTGAAGAGAACTTGCTAACACTTTATATGAAGTTCAGAGTTGTATATTCATGCAGTATAGAATCTGGAAAATATGAAAGCTGAAACTTAGGGCATCATGCCTGCTTACTCCCCAGAGTTAGAGCAGTTACTTCTGTAGCTCAACATGTGGAGATCCATGCTGCAATATTAAAAATTTAGAGCTCAAGATCATCTTCTGAAGGAAGATTTCAAGGAAAGGGCATGGATTGCACAGTGAAAAAGGTAAAAACAAGTGTACGATGTTCTAACTCCCATAGGCATAAATTATATCTGAAAACTAAGCTAAAGTAATCGTGCAGCAGTAAAATCAGGGGTAAAAAATTAGGAATTATCCATATAAAACCTTTGCTCCCTTATACCCATTCTGTAGTTCCATGATCACGTCATTTTCCTGTCACAATAACGGATTCATACAAAACCCCTGTTCAGCCCCCAGACATGAATCTCCTATTTTACAATTTTTGGGTATTTAGTTTCATAACCCCGGTAAGGCTTCTTGATCACACTGCTTGCTCACAATCACATTTACATTGCCAGGCTGGAGGTGCATTAGGGACAGCAGTTCAGCACACCTACATAAAGGAGGCATGCTTACATATAGTGCTACTTGGAGCAGCCATATGGGAGTCAATGTGTTTGATTTTAAATGCATGAAATATTGACATGCTTTGCTCCTCCAGCACCTGCTGCTGACTGAGCTATGTACAAGCAGGGCCACAGGAGTTACCCTCTCAAGAGTAAGTAATGCATGATGACAACTCAGCAGTCGCCAGCCAAAGAAAGGAGTGAGACGAGCAAGGGGACTAAGAAGGACAATTACTTCAGCCAGAAAAATAAGAGAAAAAAAAAAAAGGAAGACATTCAAAACTTGTTTTTTGGGCCCCACCAAAGCACAATTGCCTTCTTTTTTGAGCTCTGAGAGTTAAACTTGCAGAATTTGTAAATTCATTGATGAAACCAAAGATGTTGGGGACTGGGGACGAGAGGGGAGGGAGGGTGTGGAGAAAGGAACAACAGGAAAGGGATGATACTATGCTCACCCATTCCCAACAGCACAAACCACAGAACTTTCCTGAATAAACACTTCTACCTGAATTCCTTGTACTATATTTCACAATAAGGTATGTAGGCGCCTATGTCATTCCTATTTTTTTCTACCTAACATTGCTTCTACTCATCTAATTTATAGCACAGTGCTTGATGAATTAAGCAAACAGCGGACTAAAAATTTAAAAAGTACTAAGTTTGAGTACTGAAACACACACAAACAAACTAGTTTATACAGATGTTTCATCAATTTTCACATATTCCCCCTTTCAGAGATGGGTTCATACCCTATCTGAATTCCTGGCCTACCAACAGAGACATTTATTCTTTTTAAAATTATATATATTTACTGTGACTTGGAAGTAATATATTCTTCACAAGGTTTTGAAAGCAACATTTGCTTCTCATTCCCATGGCTCACACTTCATTGTACTGGCAGGAAGTCAAGACTCACAAAGCAGCCTCCTGTCTAATCAAAATTAATATACAGTAATAATTGGAAGGGCACTGGAACAAAACACTGAATAGTGCCAATAAGTAGCAAATATCACACTGAGTGCAACGTGTATGTTTTAGAAAGGGCTGGGGAATGCAGCTTTACTCTCTGCATCAGAGCAGCAGGCTTTTTTTCTGAACAGGAGCGAGAGAAATGGCTGTAATGCCTGTCCTTCCACGGCAGACTGCTGACTCACAGGAGAGGGTGTCAGTGAGGCAGGCAGCAAGCACATATGGGGGGCCTGGGGCAGTGAGAAAATGCAAAACTCCGTGTGCATATGAGCGTGCATGTGTAATGAAGTGCTCTAAGGAATAAAACTAGAATACTTGTCTTCTGCTTTAAGGATTGGTTGATCTATTTTTTGCATATAAGACATACGCTAGAAGAACAGCTCCCAACACTGAGCAGCTCTGTCTCTCCAAAGGGAAAGGTCAAAGTCCAACTGAAGATGTGATCCATGACAGAAGAGGTGTAGCCAAAGCCAGTGGCACCACCAGTGTGCATCAGCCTTGATCTTGAGGAACTTCTACCCACAGCTTTAATAAAGAATTAGCAACCTTGACTGAAAAAGAAAAAAAGGCTCTTCTCCTGATTGCTGAAAAGATGGGAAAGGTGTCTCCAAGTTTCCAACAGGCTACATCCTAAATGACTTGTGTTTTACATTGACCCAACTTTGTAAGGAAGCTTATGAAAATATCCTGATCATTGATCCTTCTCAAGGGTGTAAGAGTCCTCTCAGGATGCTAATGATGTAACACAATTTTATTAAAAGTCAGAGAATTAATGCAGTGGTAACTGCTACTCAGGTGGAACATTCCTCGATGAAAAAGGACAAACAAAAAAAAACAAAAACAAAAAAAAAAAAAAAAAAAAAAAAAAAAAAAAACCAAGATGGAGACTATTAATAAAACATGCCGCTCTCTATGAAGGTGCCAAACCTGCTTGGTTTTGTTTTGCTTGCTTGCTTTTTATTTTCCCAGAAAAATTAAATTAGCTATTTTGAACTTCTGGATAGAGACTTAGAAAATATTTCAAGAGCTGATTAATCAAACAGTCCAGTCAGTTCTATAGCCTATATCAAATAAATCACTTCAGCAAACCTTGCAAAGTCACAATGAGACATTTGCACCAAGCACAAGGCTGCAATGCACAGCTGTGGGTTTGGGAGCAGGACAGATGAAGGAACAAAACCTGATGACAAAGAAATAAATATAGCAATGTGCATGAAGTACAGTTGTCCATTTTTTTACATGTGTTTCATTAAAAGTGTCAAATTATTCAGAGGTCTCTCCAGAAAAAGAAAAATTGAATGAACAAACATACACACACAAACAAAATAAACAACCAACCAAAAAAACAAGCAAAAAAAAAAAAAACCAAAAAAAAAACAAAAAAAACCCCAGCAAACCACAGTAATTTATAGCCAAACCTACTGACAAATAGTTGGTACTTCTATTTCAAAGTGCTTAAAATTCATTGATAAATGTTTTATCCAATAAATATCACTTTATCTACTTCAAATGCACAAAACCAGAGGCAGACTTTTAGTGGGACCTTGCAACTCCTATCAGATGAAGATGAGTTTATTCATTACTAAACCATATGTATCCACCAGCACTGAAGAGTAACATGTCTAACAACACACAAGGAGTCTAGAACCATGCAACTAGTCTAACAACACAGCACTTCAAGATATATGTCAGCTTCAAGATATATCAGCTCTTACTGCCAAAATAACACTGAAGTTTTAGCAGAGTGTCTTTAATCAAACTGTGCTCATGTAATCATGTGATACACTGCATACATGCACTGTCTCTTTTCTCCCTTTGTCACTGACTTTGGAACCCCTGAACCTCTATTTTTAATAAAGCAGTCATTGTCTCAAAGATACTGAGTTTCTTCACACTTTTTGAAAACAAGCAAGCAGATAAATGACAAGCATTATTACAACCCTTCCCAAGGAAAGACTGAAGAGTAAGTACAACTTATTCTCCACTGGAGAATTCTCACAAGGAAGATCACGAATCATCTAGCTCCAGGAAATGCAAGTTCCCTTTCTGTTAAACTACAGAGATACTCCAATCACAACCCAAAAAGGAAATCCATAAGAAATTTTACTTTCTTAGTTTGCTTTCTCAGCGAAAGTTTTATTTCCAGGTAGCACAGCCCTTGTTGAGCAATATACTCATAATTGTGAAAGAACTTGTCAACATGCCCATCATTTTTCCACCCACCCACCAAAATCCCTCAGCTCTCAGCCAGGCTTCTGAATTTCCAACCACTATGTACATGCTGATCATCTCAGGAAAAGAAAAGAAAAAAAGAAAAGAAAAAGAAAAGAAAAAAAACTGTCCTGTTTTGAAATCACTTGCCACAGGATACTCTCAAATAGCAAAAAACTTCCAAATTATTATTTTGTCTGAGTGATAACAGGAACATGTTGGTAGCAGCCTGTGAAGTCAAGGAAATGGGCTGATCCCTCTCAATATTATTCTCAACAAAATTAGCAATTTATTTCAGTTATAATGAACCTTCTTCAGTTAAAGCTGCTGCATTTGTTTCTAGGGAGATTTCACTAAATGGGTGGGTACAAAGCATGCAAAGGAACATTTTTTGACCCATTGTGTGGCAAAAAAAAGATTAAAATCCAAAATGAAAAGGGGGTTGTTTGGTTTTAATTTTATTTTAAAGTATATTCCTAGAGCAATTTGATTTTATATGTAAAATTTTGCCAAATGTTTTCCATTGATTAATTTTGCTCTCCAAACCAAGATTTTGTGGTCCCTTAAAGTAAAGGTTTTAAATTACAGAATCTGGCTGCAATATTAGCTATGGAAGGGCTAGTTTAATAATATTATTACACTAATTAGTTTTTAACCTTTAGCTAATTGCTTTCAGTTATCCATTAATTCAAGTTCTGATTAACTAACAGATGTTCCACTGCAACAAAAATTATTATTAGCTCTTATGAGTTCAAATGTTAAATGCAAACTCCAAGTCAGACTGCAGCTATTTGCAAACCTCACTTAGATAAAAAGTTACATTTTTATTCTCCATTCCTCTTTCTCTCTCAGAACATTCAAGCCGTTTTGGCAATGGCAAAACTCCCAAAGATACTGCAGCTAACACAGCTGGTAAGACCACGGCTAGTATGTAGAGTACATGATCCATTGAGTGTCAGAAAAATGTGTCTGGAACACACAAAAGGCACCTCCTTCCTTTCCAGGGGCTTTGCGTGACTTAATCAGGACCAAAGATCCAACATGGCAGGGAAGAAATTAAGATTACAGGTAAGGCTCTATCTCACAGTCAACTCTGATAATCATTCAGTTACATTATAATGTGATCTAGTCACACCGAAACAAGTTTTGTGCAATAGCTCTATCTCCTCTTTAAATATTCTCAATTTAATAATAGATGAGGGGTGGTAGAAGATGTAGGGCATGTACCAATTACAGCAGCAACAAGTAGGTTTAGGCACTGCAACTGCAAGGAAAAGCATACTACTCAGTTCTCAATTACCATTCTAATTAAAACAATATAAGTGAATACAACAGGACATGATGCACTAATTAAATGACTTGCACGCTATGTTGTCCCCAAGCAAATACACTACTATTGTTCATAAATAATTAGGATTTAATAATATTTTGAAGGATTAGGAAGACTTTTAGATGAGCCTCATTACACTTAATGAGGGCACTGTGTAAGGGACAGTGCTCTCCAAATTAGTACTGTTCCACAGCACTGACAATTCTGGAAAAAAGCATAACCCCAACCTAAATATGCCTTCATGTACAAACACACCCCCACAAAAATATCTCATTTTAAAGTCAAAACATTTAGCCCTCTATCACAGAATTTTGATTCCAGTTCTGTAGGCCAGAGAGGCATTGTTAGTATTTAAGCATTTTCACTTAAAATTGAAACTTCATTATTTATTAAAACAAAGTTACAAAACAAAACAAAAGTTTTAAAATTTGGGTTAGATCAAGAGTTCCTAGAGGGAAAAAGAGTTTGGTTTATTTTTCCCCATTTAATAATTAACTACTCTTTTAGTTTTGAATTTCTAAAAGAAATATCCAATTTTCCTTTCAGATTGTTTCAATTAGTTCTCACAAGTTTCTCCCAGCTCAGCTAAGTCAATTGGAATGCCATAAGCCAGTATAAAAAGATGCCTACTAGAACAAGAGGGAAACTTCAGAACACAGCTATAATATCAGAGCCCAAAGACTGTTTTTTAATAGATTTGCTGTGTCACAATAAACTTGTTCATTTGTTTTTAGGAAATATTCTTCTTATATGAGATAAAATAAAATGTTGGAATATATTTTAGTATATCAGCAATACTTCCAGCTTCAGCAAGAGCAGCATTTTGAATTCAACATTTTACCTCTCTTTCAAATCCCATATCCTGGGAGATTTAAAAACTGCTGTGTTTGTTTGGGGAACAGTAACATTTTCATGAAGGCCTTCAAATTCAATCTTAACAGCTACAAGAGCATTGGAAACTTTGGTGAAGGAACAGAATAGGAAGGTCGGGACAAGTTTAATGGTTCACGGTTGTTCACAGTGTCATTTCATTTCCCTGCTAGGCTTCCTCTCTAGTTTTCAGGATTCCAGAAGGAGACGAGGAGACAAGGCTGCAAGGAGCCACACTTCATCTCACTTGCTGTACTCCCATTGCTATGTCCAGCTGGTTCCACAGCAAGGTGTTAAGATGAACTTGCTCAATATATGGAACTGACATTTTGGATACGTGCTGCCCAAAGGTCTGTCTCCAGACCTTTACAGAGCTAAAAATTCTACTCATTACTTTGCCTCATTATTTTTGTTCATGGTTGTGATTATGCAAGAACTATCTCTTCCAAGTTTCTAATTTTATAGGTGCAGGAAAGCATTTGCAAGCTCAGGATGATTGCTAGAACAATAGAGTTCATCCAGGTCAAATATGAACAGATACTAAATCCAATTGTGGTTTTATTTCATGCTAAAATATGAGAAAAAAATTATAGGAATAGACCTCTGTGTAGAAAAAAATAGTTGCATAGTGGCACTTATAAGCGTAACAGTGTGTGACTCTTGGAATGCAGTCTGTGCCTGCCCCTAGAAATGTGAAACCTAAAGTAGGCAACAAAACTTTATATCCAAAACAAACAGCATAAGAAGATAAAGATCTAATCCCTAAGAAGAGCATGATGCTCTTTCATAATTTTAATCAGAAGTAATTTTATGGAGGCTTAAAAGACACTCACAGGCTTCCTGGAAAACATGTTTTAAAACTGATTCCAGGCTGTGTTTTTTTGAGAAGAAAAAACCCAGACAAACAGCTCAGATATTCCAACTTCAGATACATCTGTCCCCCTGAGAATCAAAACACAAGGTGCTCACAGGTAATTCAATTAATGGTGCAGGAGACTGGGTGAAAAACACAAGTTGAATTTTTCCCAGAATCTGAGCAACAAAATGTAACCGTCTCACAGAAATAGAGAAGACCAGGGCCTTCTCACTGTTAAAAAAGAATTCCTTATGAAATTCATGAAGGGCAACTGAAATCCAACACCACAATAGCCTGAATTTTCAAGGCAATTAGGGATTAAAGTTCCTAAGAGTGAATAAAAGAAATATACTCAATTTGAAGAACAAAGATATCAAAATAACTGGGATTTTTTAACATAAAAGTAAATTTAACATAAAAGAAAAAAAGTGTAATCCAAATTTACTTTCTGTTGGTGAGATTTAAACTGGAATGCTTGAGCACTGGGAAAGAATTACAATACATGCAGAAGACAAAAAAGCATAGGAAATGCAGGGAGCACAAATCAACTGTACTCTTACAAAGATGTCACAGAACCTCCAAGATGAGATTGGAAAGATGAAGCCATGATAAAAATGCCATGCTGAGAAAACACCCACATGATCTCTCCTGTAATCAGAGCATGATGGCAGGAAACAGTATGCATCTATTGCAGGTAAATATTTTTTTCACCATGAAAGAGGAAATGAAGTGATATTTAGCAAAACTAGCCAAAGAAAGTCCAAATACCTTTGAATGCTGTGTTCAAAATGTTTACTGAAGAAAATAAAAACAAACAAAAGAGAAGACAAACCCACTCAACTTCCTTGATCCCCTCCTGTCTCCCTCTTACTCATCTTCATTTATTTCAGTTTGTTCCCATGGGGTTGGTCACATTCCTCATGACCCTTTTCACATTGCAAAAGAATATGTATATCAGTTTTGTATTTTCATTTATTCTTCATCTTTATTAATGCATTTAGGTCAAGAAAGACATATTGTGACTATTTTTTTGATTTATTATAACATTTTAATTTGTGAGATTAATTTTTTATTCAGGAAATTAAAGCCAACCTCAGAAGGGGCAAACTAACATCCCACACCAGTTACAATTAGGGGGCAAATGACAAATTATAGTTCTAATGTCAAGGATCTCTTATCCAGAGCTGAGTGAAACATTGAGCAAGAATCACAGATTCACTTCTGTTTGATGTCTACTGGGTCATTAAACAAAGGAGAAAATTGGCAGCTACATATGGTGAACTCTGGCAATTCACACAGCAAGAAAGTGTTCCACCTCTGTCCCCTACTCATCTGTCAAACTGCCCTGTGTGCAGCTTCTGTTTCCAAAGGGAGTTCTGTTGAAAATTCCTCCTTTCCTCACAGATACCTAGATGTCCCCTTTTAGGATCTTTACAAGGCTTTGAGTTTTCTCCATTTCAAAGGGGAAGAAATACAGGAAAATCTTGCTTATCAACCCACCCAATGTACTGCACAACTGTATGGGGACCTGGAAGATCTTAGCTATAAAGAAGAGAAACTCTTCCTCACCTGCTGCAGCTATATGCTCAGGTTATATATGCTGCCTATGTTTAAGTCCTACAATTCCAGCACTGCTGATCTCTTGAGGGCTTGTCCTCTCCAGAGCTGGTCTCACATGTCATCTTGTTAGGTAGCCAGAGCATGATTTGATCAGGGAAGACTCATTTTAAGACTTTATCTTGTTCTCACCGAGGGTCCCATATAATATTCAGAAATCATTCTGGAAAATTAATCTGAGACTAATAAGACACTCTTCAACAAAGCAATTCATCATAACTCCTCTTCAGCCTTATGTAATTAGCACAAGGTAGATTTTCAGACAGGGCATAAAGCACAGTACTCAGTGAGGTGTGCAGATCACCCCTCTCAATTCTGACTACTGAGTGAAACAGTCTAGAGCTAATTTCTTGGGAGAGTGAAAAAAGAAATTTCACATTAAGTCAGGTACAGACAATCAAAACTTCCAAGTGCCAGTTAATTTAAGGCACTAGGAAAAGTGATTGCTTAAAGGACCAGATTGAAATAGTGAGCATCATTATAGGAAAGGGCAACAGATAATAGATAAATCTTTTAATATCTGGTGGTAGCTGGTGAATTATAATTTCTTATATGAATTGATATGGCGCAAATTTTAAGCAAGTAACCAATTATCAATATTTTTATCCTCTCTCCTCCAAAACAGACTTGATGTCATCAACTCACAAACAATGAAAGGCGACCCTTTGTTAGATCTCATCTGCTCCTTCAAACAAGAAATCACTCGAATTCTAACTCAAGAACAGCTTATTTGATACTGTCGTGGTTTGAGAAGAAATGAAGTTTTCTTGAGATGGTGTGGTCACGCCAATAGGTGTTCAGATTTTAATATTGGCATCTAGTTTGTCCACTGAGGGCATAGATACGCCTCTGAGAACACAGGAAGTTAAAAGCTGTGAACTCCCAGGGGAAACTCTGAATTCCCATCTTAGAAGAGGGCAGACCTCCCCCTGTCCGGCTCCAAGCTGGGCTGGGGGAGGGGAGCCATGCGGCCGGAGGGAGGTAGGCCAGGCCTGGGCCGAAGGGTGGAGGAGCATTGCGAGGGCTTCGGGCAGCCATCCCCCATTCCCCCCCCGGAGGGAGAGAGAGAGAGCAGCCTGTGCTTGTGATAGCGCGGCTGGAATGAAGGAGAAGGGGGGGTGCCCAGCAGGGCAGCCAGCTGTGGGAGTTCATGAACCAAACCGGCAGAGCCTGGGACTTTTAACCCTTCTTGAGATGATGAAGACCTTGCAAATGCTGATTCCTCCTGGAGTTGATGAGATTGAGAAGAGTTGAGAAGAATCCTAAGTAGGAAGAAATGATAGAGTGGCCTTTAGCTAGACTTTTCTTGACTAGCCATGACAGAACCCTTGAGTTCCTGTGACACAGAGACTGCATTCTAGGGGGAGGCAATGGCTCAGAGCCAGGAGAGTACGGTAATGTGAATGTGTGTGAACAGAGACGACAAGTGAAGAGAGTAGTAGTAGTGCCCTCCATCTTCGAAGAAGAAGAAGAAGATGATGATCTCTGTTCAAGAGACCCCTCAGCCCCAGGGGGTGAAATTTGGAGAGAGACAGGTGTCCCAAAAAGAGAGAGACTGTACTCTTTTTAGAACTAGACAAAGCATCCTTAAAAAGAAAAACCCTAGAAGCAGCTCTGGTCCGTGTGCAGTAGTGAGAGCACTAGACATAGAAAGAAGTCAGGATGGCAAAATGTTCTCCGGGCGGTGCCACACATGACACAGAAACACGAGAAGTTTCGACTGTTTCCTAGAGAAGTCTGTAGTGCAAGAGGGACTCCTCTCTTCTCGAAAAATTGAAAACTGATTATCTAAAAGGTAGTAATAGACTGAGAGCAAATTGATCTTAAAAGTAGTAACAAAATTAAAAGTTTAGTGGGAGGAGGAGGAGAAAATTTAAAAAGTTTTCATCCTGTGTTCTGTGTGTTTTTCCTTGTAGTTTTAAGTTAATAAAGTTTTTTTTCCTTTAAATCTTAAGTTAGAGCCTGCTCTGCTCTGCTCTGTCTCTGATCACATCTCACAGTAAATACCAAGAAAAAAGTATTCTCATGGAAGCACTGGCATTGCACCAAGCTCAAACCTTGACAGATACCTAAGAGTACCAAGCTTCTCTTGCTTTTCACAATAAATTTTTTACCTTCTAATTTTAGTGCTTAGACTCAACGTCCAATAAAAACCAGAGACTTTTATAATATTCAGATCTTCCAGTTCAATGATGTGGATCAAACAACTTCCAACAATGTTTGGAGAGCATCCAAACATTTGGTTAATAAACTAAGAAAGTTGGGGGTTGACTTGGGTGACTACTACAGTGCAAATTTCTAGCAAGTTGAGATGACCCTTTGCTTTGTGTAAATAATGGTTTGTTTTGGGTTTTTTTTAGGATTTAGTGTTATTAAGTTGGTAAGAAAAAGATAATCCATGTCTTAGCAGTATCACTGATAATGGCCAACATTCTTTGGGCACTCTTTATGCTGCTGACACTCCTGTAATTAATGCATCTGTGCAAATTTATGTTGGCAGAGTCTGGCCCAAGATTGTAGATAAGCATTAGTCAGAATCGTATTTTCAAGTGTCTTTGGGAAGGGCAAAATTAATGCAACATTTACACCAGTAATTAACCTCCAGGATTTATACAGAGTGGGATAAACTTCAGATTCTCTCTAATCAGTTCAGAATAAAGCTATTTCCCTCCAATATACTGCCACTGTTGTTTCCAAAACAAAAATACTTTTGTTAAAATTTATTTCATGTTTTAATACTTACTCAATTCTAAGCAAATTCCAGCTTTGTAGCCTGAAGACAGAATGGAATAGAAGAGAAAAATCAGTGCAATATTATTTAGTCATTATCTTTGAATGTTCCTGCTTTGTTTGCAGTTCTTAATTTATTTTGATCATTTGATCACACACAAGATGGATGGGAATGTCACAAGCTATCGATAACAAGTATTTTAAGCCTTCTAAAAAACAGCTGCCTTCAAAAGAGATTTCAAAGGATATTTCACTAAACTGCTCAGTTCCAACAGGCTGATACTGCAGGTTACTGTATTATCTACTGACCTCATATAAGTCAATGAGACATGCAGGTGCTAAAAAAACCTCAAGACCTGGTCCAACAAAGAATCCGCCGTATGTGGTTAAAAGACCATCACCCACCACCCATTGTTTTCCCAAAGTGAGGGAAAACTTCAACTGACATAGCAGTTTTGCTCAAACTAGAAAGATGTCGTTGGTTTGCATACCTCTATGATCAATGTCAATCCTCTGAGTATCTACTCAGTCAATAACTTGCATTCAATTTTTATTTTTAAAATACAATACTGTGCTATTTAGAAATACATTTTTGATTAAAAGAAGTCACGTTTCCCTAATTGAAAATGTATGATTAGCCGCGTGCCCACAGGTACTATTGTACTAAAGAAATCGTGACAAGACATCATGCACTGAAGCTTGAAGCTGCAACTTTCAAAGATGACTGTAAAAGTATCACTTAAATTATTATTATATGTAAACTGATATGGTCCAAATTTAGCTCAGACACCCATCACACCCCTCCAAAAAAATCATGCTGCTTATATTTCTTTAAACCTGCTGTTGTCTGAAATATTTGAATTTTTTTCAGCATCTGATTTCTATAACAAATTTGCTAAGGATTACACACATATTGTTTGCGGAAGCATGTTCACAGCATCTACAAAGATTTTCCCTATTCAAGTGTATCTGAAATGCAGAGAGGCTATCATATTGCATGTATTTGCCCCAGGATGCCTTGCTTTTACAGGTCCTATGGGGAGATTATTATAAGAGTATGATATGTGGCATTTGGAGCTGTAGCATTCAAGATCTTTGTTGTATCATAATCTTGTGTAGAGATAAAAACATTTGATAGGCATGGGCTCACGTAGAAACAATATTTTTCTTCACACATACAAAGAAAGCTCATTCTACCTTTCAAAAATAAGAGAAATCAGAATTAATACAAATACTAAGATAAACACTAATAGCATGGTAATTAAGACACAAGTCTTTCTCTCAAATCAGGCCATTAGTTCAGATGTTACCCATGTCTAAAGCTGAGGAGACTTATTTTGCCAAATGAAAGAATACCAATTGCTTTTGCAGAAGTGACAATTTTAACATACCCAGCATATCCCTGTGTGAAAGACCACTCCTACACCTCTCCCAAATGCAAGCAATGTTAATTGAAACTTAACTTTTAGGATATTCTCATGATAAAAACTGGGCAAATAAGCAATACCATGCTCTACAGGGCATGCTTTACCATGCCCTGTATTCCCCTTCACATAAACAATTTATACAAGTGTTTGGCAGTCAGTCTCTGCTACAATGAAAACAAATCAAGCTACAATCTGTAGCTTCCTGAAGTTAATCAGAATTCCATTTGTGCTTGGTTCATGTTGAAGGATAGCCATTACCTACAGGGTCAGTATGTTTACATCTAATAAAATAAGAAATTATTAAGTAAAAAAGGATTTCTATTTACAGCCACACAAACACCCGCACAAACTAATAAAAGATTAACAAAAGAGAAGGAAGGGCCCATTCCTGATTTGGAGAGCCCCAGCTGAGCTGTAAGAGGGGGTGCAAATTGAACCAAATCACAGTATCTTCTTTTTACTCTTCTTTTCATCTCACTTCTCAAAATAGAGCACCAGCTGCAGGGCTAGGATGCAGCAGAGAACTACATCTACTTTATATAGCACAATAAGGAGCGGGAATGAGGGGGCAGGAGAGAGAGAGAGAGAAAGAACAGAAGGCTTTGTTCATTGAGCAAAAGCGAAACACTCATCTTTCCCAGCATCATTTTCAGAAAGCTTCCCAGCAGCTGGTTAAGAGCTCTGAAACTTAACTCCTTTCTTTTTCTTACTCCTCCAGTCTTTCCCTCCTATAATATGGAAGGGTGGAAAGGCTCATTTTACCCTTACCAGGTTCCCAAATTATCTCCTGAAACAGAGCTCAGGATCCCAAAGCTATTTCCATGTCTCCCTAATACTTTCACCCTTGGCTGAAAATTTGAAGGACCTGTGGCTGTCCGAAGTGTTTTCCCTTGGGCTCCTGCACTTCTTCAAGCTGAGCAATGCTGGTAGTTACATTAGGACATAAAGCCAAGCAAGGAAGCCGCAAGAAGGGTAACTCCACTGTTTGACGTCCCAGGCCAAGCAGTGCAAAGAGGACAGACTCTACTGCCCAGACCAATGAGGAAGGCAGATCATGTCCCACATTGGACCACTTCACTAGTGTTAAAAGGAAAAGTGAACTTCAATAAAGACAATCCTAGAAAAAGATATCTAGGGAGGAACTAGAGAGAAGTAGAAACAGCCAAAATAGACTGAGGCTTTTAGTTTTGTTTTGGCAGAAGTTTTTTTTAATTGTATTTCTCTATTTTTTAGACTTCTCGATGATCATTTGTTCATCTCCTTTACTAGCTATGCAGCATCTTAATTCATTTCTATTTTATATTTTGCCAATTACTTGATCATTCTCTACTTCTCACCACCGTCTCCCTCACCCTCCAATGGCTTTTTTTTTTCCTCTAAAATATATCCCTCCTAATTAAACTATTTTTCTCACTGCATCTTAATTTTCTGCCATTTAGCAACATGCTACAGACTCCACAGTGCATGAAGTGTCTGCAATTTTGTTCTTTTAGGTGACCAAGTGCAACAACTATTCCTTAGGCACTGCTCTCAAACACCATAAAAACAAATGCCATCCACAGGGCTCTCTTAACAAGCATTGTATTTAAAACAGCCTTTGACATGCTGACAATAGAGTAAGTCTGAAAACATCCCCGTTTTCCTGCATCATACTTGACTAACAGAGCTTCTCTTGATGAAGAATGACATTTTGAGTGATGGGACCAAAGCTTCCAGTGAATTCAGTTATTTCTAAAGATCTCTAAACAAATTGTTTAACTTGCCAGAAGCATTTTTCTCCAACATTTTTAACATAAAAAAAAAAAACATTTTGAAATGAAACTGTCTTGAAAAAAGAGGTTATGACAAAATGGTAAAACAACTGCAGAATAAAATGCTTCACTTCATTAAGCAAAGGATTTCAACTCAGTCCAAATTGGCTTGGGGGAGGAGACAGGAAGTCAGGGAAGTGAGCAGAGTGGTGCAATACCAAGTGAGAGAAGGTGAGACACCCACCTTAGAAGACATTCCTTTAGATTATTCTTAATTTACAAGAAAAAAAAAAAAAATCATATCAATTAAATGAGCAAACTGGGTGGCTGTTATAAATGAGGTGTATGTTACCAACACTTGATTGACTTGCCATTTCCATGTGGCTATCTGGTCTTACATTCACACATTTTTTCTTTGCTGACATCTCTGGAGAGCTCTCTAGATCTGTTATCCAGGGACAACTGGCTTTGCCCCCATAATAATTCAGGTCTCCATAATACAAATCTTTTACATCAGTTAGATGCTGCCCTCGAGATCCTGCTTATCTATTATCCTCTAAATACCAAAGGCTTTGGGAAGGAGATGACGGAAGTTCACAGTTGCAGCTTATCTCTAAAGGCAGTTTCAGATGCCAGTTCAAGGTCTTGACTTTAATCTTCAAAGCAATTAACAGATGAGCCTCTGGTGCACTGGGGACCAAATTCCTCTCTGCACATTTCCTAAACAGGAAACTTTTCCTAAGTTGTGCTTCTTTGGGACAATATTGATCACAAAACCCAGACCAAGCTTCACAAGAGCGGGAGCAAAACATTTTCTATCATAGGAATAGGCTATGAAACAAGCCTTCATGGGAGAATTCAGAGCTTCACTCCACTCTCTTTTGTGCCACTTTAAGCCTTCTGCTACAGAAACATCAAAATATTTTTCCCTACCCTATCCCCAAATTAATTGGAAAAAAAAAAAAAACTAAAAAAAAGAATGGAAAAGTATTTTATTCAAATGGAAAAAGCACAGAGAAATTTTAAAGTATCCAGGAGAGTTTTAGCTAGTGTTATTGTTATAGGAAAAGGTACAGGCAGCAATGTGAGCTAGTCAGGATTGTATGGTATGCACTCACATGAGCCAGTAGCTTTGTGTTAGCCTTGCAAACTATAGTTTGGAAAACACTGCACCAATAAGTAGAATCATGAAACAAAAACACTGTAACTAAATTTTCTCTTCAAAACAAAGGCAGCCTACCTCAGCAGAAATAATACATTCTACATAGCCACTCTATCACCACCTCAAAAACATCTTCTGTCCTATGCCAAACTCAAGTAATCAAAATTATTAAACATTAAAAAAATATGCCTTTGAAACATTAGGTTCTGTTTCTCTTGATACACAGTCCAACAGAGGTGCATCCAACAGGGCACAGAAAGTTAAACAGCTGCAGTCATTGCAAAAATGAGCTGAAATAATGAGCATGAACAGGCAGGAGAAAATTGTGCGTCAGTGCAGTCTGATACTTGCCAGCTGCAACCAGTATGGACTGCTAATAAAGAAACATGAGATCAACCCACCAATTAAGAGGTTACTCCTCTGCTATGCTTCGGCACCTACTCCATTTAGAATGCATAAATTGGGAGGTTATTCCCAGCTAAAAAGACATGGGGCCTTAAAATGAAAATGTGGCATCAGGAAGGTGAAGATACTGGCCCAGGGAGAGGTCTACGGAAAAATAAAAGGGTTGATGTTGGAAATAATGGAAACATGGAGACCAGTGCCAGGGGATGCCCATGAAGCTGGGACAATGGTACTTAAGACCAGTAACTAAAAAAAGCATCAGAGCAGAAAACACGGTTTTCTGTCCAACCTTCCCAGGTAAGCTGTGCCCTCCCTTCAGTGAAGGAAGGTCAGAACATAGTTACGAAACACTAGGGCTGGAACAGCAACAGAGAATAAATACAAAATAAATGAAAAATTCCCACTGAAGTTTTTGCAGAGGTGATACTCCCTGCCTACTCAAGGATTCTGGATGAACCCTAGAAAGAGTGCTATGGGATAAGAAGGAAGCAGGGAGGAAGAAGTGCTGCTATTAATTTGGCATTCATTTAAAGGAGCTGAATGGGAGCCAGAAGTAGTACAGATGGCATCTCAATTCCCCTTTCTTTAGGAAAAAAGTATTTTTAATACAGCAACTTTTTGGTTCTGTGAAGGCATTTTTAGCTGTGAAGTAAGGACAATTAAGAGCAGTAGTTAAAACCTCAGCTTTTAGACAACAGTTCTGACAGCTGTTTCACAAAGTGATGGCTAATGATGTGCATACAAAGTTTCTTCAGAGCCAAAAAAAGCTGCTGGGTAGTAGGGATGCAAAGAGTTGTTGTCAGGCATCCTAGGGAAGGACACTAGGCAACACAAAAGAGATAATACTGTTGTCTTTGCACAGGGCAGGAGGGAAGTGTGGAGTTTACAAAAAAATTACATATTCTGCCTTGTTCTTTGTACTGAATACTAACTCTAAGACTCCTCTGCTACACAGCATTCCAGCCAGCTGCCTGGTTTTCAGACACCTGAATAAAAGTCAATCTGACAGCCATTAAGGCTTCAAATCTGGAATTTTGACTGCATCTCAAACAATGATTCATCTCATGAAATCAGTAGCACAAGGACCTGCAAGGAACACAAGTGGAAAAAAAACTATGGTTTTTGGAGTTTGTCACCTTGTGCAGAAATTCAGTCTGTGTTTAAGAGCAACATTTTTTTCTGACTAGGAAAATCAGTCAAACGCACAAAGATTTGCAAGAACAGCTAGCAAGAAAAATTGGATAAGAAAAATGACCCAGCACAAAATACTGCTGGAACACTGCCACATTAAAAAGGTCACATTCAGATAAGATATGAAGAACCTCAAGGCACATTAAAAAGCTGCAATTTGAGTTCCTATGGTAAGATACTCTTTCTAAAACTGCAGTACTCAATTCCTTTGCATTATGTTAATTTACTTTGATTTCCAGTGGCTAAATCCTAGGAAATCACAAGAGAATAGAATGCAAATGTCTTGGGGAGGAAGGTGAAGAGGGAAAGGAAGTAGCTCTCAAAATACAGCAGGCATTAATTAAATAATTTATTATAACAGACTAAGCATTTCGGCTCAGTGCATACCCATGATAGAATGTGGCTGACTGGTGTAGTTCAACAGGAAAGGGGCCTAGACAGTTGCCATGGTCTGAGCCTGGCGAAATGCCAGTGCTTCCATGAGAAAACCTCTTTTCCTGGTATCTGCTGTGAGATGTGATCAGAGACAGAGCAGAGCAGGCTCTAACTTATGATTGAAAGGAAAAAACTTTATTAACATAAAACTACAGGGAAAAAACACACAGAACACAGGATGAAAACCTTCCAAATTTCCTCCTCCTCCCCCCACCAAATTTCCTAATTCCGTTACCACCCTTTCGATAATCAATTCTCAGTTCTTTGAGAAGAGAGGAGTCCCTCTTGTACCACAGACTTCACCCAGGAAACAGTTGAAACTTCTCGTGTCTCTGTGTCACGTGTGGCACCGCCCGGAGAACATTTTGCCATCGTGACCTCTACCTTCCATGTCCAGTGCTCTCACCACTGCACATGGACCAGAGCTGCTTCTAGGGTTTTTCCCTTAAGGATGCTTTGTCCAGTTCCAAAAAAAGAGCACAGTCTCTCTCCTTTTGGGACACCTGTCCCCCCCATGTTTCACCCCCTGGGGCTGAGGGGTCTCTCGAACAGAGATCATCTTCCTCTTCTTCTTCATCGAAGACGGAGGGCACCACCACCTCCCTCCTCACCCGTCGTCTCTGTTCACACACCTTCACATCACCGCACTCTCCTGGCTCTGAGCCATTGCCTTCCCCTAGAATGCAGTCTCTGTGTCACAGGAACTCAAGGGTTCTGTCCATAGCTATCCAAGAAAAGTCCAGTCAAAAGCCACTCCATCATCTCCTCCCACCTAGAATTCTTCTCAACTTTTCTCAATCTCATCAACCCCAGGAGGAATCAGCATTTGCAAGGTTTCCATCATCCCAAGAAGGGTTAAAAGTCCCAGGCTCTGCCGGTTTGGTTCATGAACTCCCACAGCTGGCTGCCCTGCTGGGCACCCCCCCCTTCTCCTTCACGCCAGCCGCGCTATCACAAGCACAGGCTGCTCTCTCTCTCTCCCTCCGGGGGGGGGGAATGGGGGATGGCTGCCCAAAGCCCTCGCAGTGCAATGCTCCTCCACCCTTCGGCCCAGGCCTGGCCTACCTCCCTCCGGCCGCATGGCTCCCCTCCCCCCGCCCAGCTTGGAGCTGGACAGGGGAGAGGTCTCCTCTGGTCCAGGGCCCCCCGCCCAGCTTGGAGCTGGACAGGGGAGAGGTCTCCTCTGGTCCAGGGCCGGAACTCAAAAAGAACTTCTACTGGGAGTTCACAGTTTTTAACCCCCTGTGTTCTCAGAGGCGTATCTATGCCCTCAGTGGACAAACCAGGTGCCAATATTAAAATCTGGACACCGATTGGCCACACCATCCCAAAAAAAACCATTTCCCCTCAAACCACGACAACAGTTTAAGAGATTAAACTTTCTCAGAGCTGGAAAAAGGTAGAAACTCTACCAAAGCCCGGTGGGTCCTGAAGCAGGTACTGGCAGTATTGCACTCCTTTATCAAGACCCTGTTTCTCTCAGCTTCACCACTTTTTAGTCTCCTAAGCTACACCACTTTGTCTTGGGCCAAATCTGTTTATTCCCAACTCTGCTGCAGTCTATAGCAAGATCAAACAAGGAACAGCACAAAGCGGTAGAATCCAATTTGACACCAAATTTGACTTTCCAACAAAAGCATGTTAGTTCTACCTGCTAGAACAGAGGCTTCCGTCTTCTCCCTTCCTTCCTCTGTGAGGAAGGATCCTCCAAGGAACAATGATCCCAGAATCAGAGAATATTCAGCATTGGAAGGGACCTACAAGGATCTTTGAGTCTGGCTCTTAAATGAGAGGCCTATAAGGAGATCAAATCCACAACCTTCGTATTTTTAGCACCCTGTTCTAACCAATGGAGCCAATCAGAGGTAACTCTTGATGTTTAAAAAAAAAAAAAAAAAACACACAAAAAAAAAAACCACAAGGCTGAAACACATCACACACATTGTTGAATAATTTCTTTTTCTGCATGCTCACATCCTTACAAAGTTCATATCAACATAGTAATCTCTCACCCTATGACTATGAAGGTGTGACATAACCATCTCTTACACTCCCAAAGCTGGAGTGAGGTGGCAGGAGTGTCAACAAAAATGCATATCCATCATGAGTATGACTGACATGAGTGACAAGTTTAGTAAAATAGTTTGGGTGGTACTGTACCAGCACAAGATTCATCTGAACTTTCTGACATTCATCCATTCCTCTCAGGTCCTACTAATTTTAATGGCAAGCAGCGCTTCATAAATGAGGTTGGCAAGACCATATATTGCCATTCCAGTTAATTATCAGTTCTACCAAGAGTAATAGCTGATATTACCAATCCATATGTGAAATTATTATAGTTGTTAAGCTGCTTTTTGATGACTTTGGCTATGGGATATGTAACTTTGGGCTTAGGGAGAGGAATAAAGTTCCACAATGATTCCTTTAATTTCATTTGGTGGGCATCATTGCAGCTGACCAGTAACAGTCAAGCCTGCATTTAAACACTGAGCACTCAAGATATTTCACTTCGCCAAGTTTACAGAGCTGCTGACATTGCAAATGCTTCTAGATAAAAGCCAACTGCAACACACAAGGTAGGGAAAAGTAGTATGACAGCCTCTACAGACAATTTATAAGGTGGACAACTAAAAAGCAGGGGAGCTACAGGAGACATGGATTTTCTTTGATTCTTTTCAGGATTTATTAAATCCTTATCTTTATTATTTATTTGCACTTCATGTGCAGTTCATGAACTCTATCAGGCAGTCACACCCCAGTATCTCTCTCCTATTTTTAAACACATTTGTGAATAGACAGCTGAGTCAGCCTAAACTCTAATGGCAAAAAAAAGAAGTGAATAAATACCCTATCATACAGTCAGAGAATTTGAATGCTAATTGGTAGCCCTACATACTGATGGAATAAGAGCTCTGAAAAGTCCTTGTTTGTGTTATCTAGACAGAAGTCTAATAATGCAAACATAAGAATATATAGAACATGAACATCTGTCTTATTCTATAAAAAATTGTTCCAATTATCAGAGTATAAAAGCAGACCAAAATTCTGAATTTCTACTTGTGGGAACAAAACAAAACAAACAAAATTTTTATTTGTATGAATGCATGAAATGGCAGTTCTGAACAGAAAACTGTGCTGATTTTCAGAACCTCCAATTATTTCTTCCACATTTGGCAGGGATTCCCATTATTTCATTACAAATAAGCAGTACTGTATAATTATATATTACTATTATTGATACCAGTACATGGATGTTCCATTATTTTCAACATTCTCTAGGGCAATTTGTAATTAGTACTGTTTGAAGAAACTCAAATTTTTTTCTTATTAAATTGTTTGACACTAAATAATGTAAAATAATATTTCCATATCTGGAGCAGCAGAAAATACATTAAGAACTAAAACAAAAAAAGAATGAAGATGTTTCAGAAGTTTGTCAATTTTTGTTTGGAAACTTTCATGGTTTTGTTTGGTTTTTTTTTTCCCTGTAATCCATAATTAACACACACAAAATTTTGTCAGGAAAATTAATACCAACAAAATAAACATTTGCTTAGACAAGGCTGATACCTTAAAAAATCCAACAGCTGTATACACCAGTCAGCAATGAAAGCAGAGATGCAATCACAGCAAACACAAGTGAGACATCTCAGCAGATGCTAATAACCACTGGGCAGAAGGAATTCTCAGGCACTTTACAAATCAAGGGGAATATATCAACTCCACATGCATGTTTCAAGATGTCCCCTCCTTCCATAAACCATTTGTGCAGCCAGACTCATCTCCAAAATACTAAAGGAAGATAAATTCTGAAAGTATATGCCACTAAATGTCTTCCTAGTTATATGCAAACTGCCACCTACTCAATTTGTTCAAAAACACATTCACAAGAACAGTGCAGCACATAGGACTGGATAAATTACCATCAGTGCTCAGGTACAACTTCTATTCATGTTAAAGGTTTAAGCAGCAAAGGGATAAAAGCCCAGAGCTTAGATCTTTAGCTAAAGTCTCTACTCGATTTGCACAACACTGGCTCAGCACAAACTAAAATCCCACCTTCCCCCTGGACACTGCTCTGCAAATGAGGCACAAAAACCAGAGGTAGTTAATGAATATGATGCATTATTTTCCACCCAGAATCAGCACAATGTTGCTTGGCACAGGTGCACATTAACAATGATGAATCTGAAAAGTTCACATTAATTAATTACTCAGATTTTCACATTCACCACCTCATACAAAGGGAAGGCAGATGATGATGTTGGAAATATTTCTCCCTTTACCCCCCAGATATTCTGTGCTACCTTTTTCTTTAAAGGAAATCAACAAACAATGAAACCCTGTTTCTCAGCATCTATTTTTAGCTGTAATGTTTTGGGGCTTAGAAAAGGAACCGGATTATCTTAAAACATAGCTCCAAGGAAGGCAAAGAAGAATTAGGAAAGCTTCTGAAACAGTCAAGCCCAAGCCATTGTGAAAAGAAAACCACCTTCTTATCTAGCAGGGATGTGTAAACACAATTGTTGCCAGCAACCTTAATATTCCTCACAAAAGTAGACATTTTTCAGGTCTCAGGCCAAGAGTATGAGGAGTAGGTGATAAACATTTATACATGAACAATTAAACACATTTATACTGGAAGCCAAAGGCTTGAACGGTGTCCTTAATGGGCTTGGATTCCAAGGAACTCCACGTCAGATCTGATCCACCATGGGTTCACATGACGCTGAGTGATATCAAGTTCAAAATTGTAACATGTACTATCATAGTTTCCACAAAATATGGTTTTCAGTATGTAAGCTAATAATTTTGAAACTGCTGTCAAAACTGAGACCTGCAAATCCGTGGCCCATACAACACAGATTGAGTCTAGAAATCAGACCTTCCAACTCACCTGTTTCTAAATTTGAAGTCATCTACATCTGGGTCTAAGATCACGCTGTCACCCTCTATATAATGAAGAAACATTTCCATTCTGCATGGAATACAACACAACAATGGCTCCTCAGCTACCACCCTGAAGTACAAAATAAAAAATCCCCCAGAGTAAGACAAATGTGACTTTAAACATTAATAAAAACACAGATGGAAAGCATTCTTGCTTGAACATTACCAGCATCAACTAAGTACCCTTAAATAAATAAATATGGCTTCCTCATTCTTTATGCCATCCAAGCCAGCCAATAGTCATCAGTTCAACCACAGGAAGCTGGTAAAACTGACAGTACCATTTTTATCAGCAAAGTTACTTAAGCTACCAGTACCAGAGCATCCTTGTTATTGAATCACATCAGGTCCATCTTGAGATTTCAGAGGGAGATGTATTTTGATTTCCATAATCAGCAAAAGGGAAAGTGAGCTCGACACAACTAAATGATTTTCCAAAATTGCAGGAGGAATTCCATAGTGTATATGACAACATCTGGACAATATCATCCAGGATATCCATATACTTCTCTTTAAATAGCATCTTTGGAGCAGATTGCTTTCAATAGGCTCAGGAAAATTGAGCTTGAGTCTCTGGAGACAGTTCTTGCTTCAGTTATTAACCTTTTAGCCCTTAAACAAGGAAAGTTCTTGAAAGCATACATTAACAAGTATACTTGTCAATAGAAATCAAGGTAGTATCAAGATGTGAATTTTATTTATTTACTTCTAAGTAATAAAACAACTCAAAAAAAAAAAGTACATATTTTGTCACTGATTAACAAATTCAGTCATAATCTACCTGGAAAAGCCTGGAGCAGAGATATCAAGTTTTAGAGTGTTGTAGCAGTTCCTAAATTTGGATTAAATTGACAATACTATTAAACAAGTGCAAGATTTATCCCGAGGTCCCAGGGATACTCCTGGCCAGCACTTGGCAGAGGAGGGAGGTAAGACAGACAGGCATCCCATGCCCACGCCAGCTGATGTGATTAGGGCTGCTCAGCCTGCCCATTCCTGCAGAGGCTGCATCTGTTCCTGAGAGCAGTTGCCTTAACACATGGAGTCATATTCCTGCTTACCAACTCCAAGCGCCTTTCTAGTTGAGGTGAGCCAAGTCCTGCTAATTCTCAAGCATCTCCAGTGTTGCCTCAAATGACACTAGAAATGGGAAGAATGTGCCTGTTCTAGAGATCAGAGCCTGTAGAACCATGTACAGATTTAATAAATTGTTTTAACAGTTGCAAAACTGCGTTTCTATTTTCCTCTGGAATCAACTTTTATGTTATAACACAGGAAAAAAGCAAATGGGAAACTGAAAAGTTCTGCTGATTCAGATGCAGTTATAATGTTTTAAATTTCCCTTTAGGAAACTTTGATCTCCCTTACTATCAGTTCAAAACAAAGGTATAAAAACAAAGTTATCAAAAGAATCAAAACATTTCAAAAATAAAGTTTTAATCCTAATACAGGGAACTATTCATAAAATAAATTTAAGCTACATTAAGGAAACAACTACCTAATGCTGCAAATATATATACACTTTGCAGTTTTCATGTGATACAATAAAACTTACTTATATTTCTTCTTTTTTATGCTCAAGTAGCATAGCCTTTTTCATCTCCCAAGGTCCACGCAGGGTATAATGAACTATTAAAAATCAATGTCACGGTCTTCTATTACTTAGCTAATAACAGGCACAAGCAATCATCTAAGGTAAGGCATGTAGCTCATAAAAGGGCAGGTAAAACCCCATCTCTGATTAGATGCTAACAAGCTGGATAAAAAAAGCACACTGACAAAAATAAAGCCAAAGAATAAAACCCCAACCCAAATTAAAATAAAATTTTCAAAAACAAACACAGAAATAAACAACAACAACAAAAGGAGAGCACCTTAGTTTTTGTGCTGGTTTTGGCTGGGATAGAGGTAATTTTCTGCACAGTAGATAGTATGGGGCTAAGTTTTGTTTTGCTTTTGGGTCAGAAACACTGTTGATAACACAGGAATCATTTTGTTATCGATGACCAGGAGCTACACATGGCCAAGGCCTTTTCTGCTTCTCATACAGCCCTGCCAGTGAGTGGGGGACATATAGGAAACTGGGAGGGGACACAGCCAGGACAGCTGATCCCAACTGACTTCATGCTCAGCATACAAAGCTGGGGGGAAAGAAGGAACTGAGAGACATGCTTGGAGTGATGGCATTTGTTTTCATAAGTAACATGTAACGGAGCCCTGCTTTACTGGGGATGGCTGAGCACCTGCTGGCCCATGGGAAGTGGATCCCTTGTTTTACTCTGCTTGCACACACAGCTTTTTCTTTACCCTTTTATTATAAATGATCAATTCTGCAGCCAAATTTATAAAAAATATTTTATAAATTTACTAGATCGACAAAAAAAAAAAAACAAAAACAAAAAAACACTACCACAGCCACGACAGTGTCTACCCCAGACTTTGACGCTGGGTGAATTTGGGTTGAACCGATGTAGTGTCAGCGTCTCCCCAGAGTGTCACCCCAACTGCTCCATGCAGCCAGCTTATATACAGTTTATTCTGCCTGGAGCAGAAATGACCTTTCTGTAAGTTCCTACATATGTATAAAAGGAACTATACAGATGCAGTCCTGTACAAAAGTCAGTCCATAGGCTTGGATGGCTGTCTGGGCTCCTCAAAACTGTCTTCCTTTTAGCTGTAGCCAGGACGTCTCCCAGCTTTTTTGATGTAATCTCTCCTAGGTGTTGTTCGGTGAATGTTCTGGACATTGGGAAATGGTCGCTGATAGCCCAGGAAAGACTCATTCACTCATTAATGGTCATGATTTTATCTGGGTGAGTCCGGGAAATCTTTTGAAAATGAAAAGCCCTGCTTCTGGCCATGGGGGTCAGATGCATGGTTGGATCTTTATAATTTTTATACAATCTCCAAAGCATGAATTATCTACATCATATACTACACCATTGAACTGTCTTTATCTCAAGGATATCTCACTTTTTCCATTTCAATTCTCTCCCCCACCCGACTAGAGAAAAAGAACAAGCAGCTGTGTGGGGCTGAAGTGGCAGCTGGGGTTAAACCAGGACACTGTTGCTAATGGAAAAAATGCCATTATCTCTGTTACACATAGAGAGGTGGAAGAGATTTGGAAGGAGTATACCTCTACTACTTTTCCTATTGGAAAAGTAGTAGAGGTACTCCTACTACTTTTCCTAATTATTCACAATTCTAACGCTTTTATAGCTGTGTAGGAAAAGAATTCACCTCATCAATCCAAAAGGAAGCTAACCCAACACATGCAATGACCACATTTCTTCTGACTTATTATCATGGTAAAGCCATAAAAGAGCCAAATAAAAGAATTCCTGTTACAAGGAAGACCCAAAACTACATCAGCCCAGAGTAGGTCCCAAGGATAAAGAAAGGGTAGAAAGGAATAAGAAAAGGAATAGAAATGCCCCACTTCAGTGGCTTCAACCAAAGCCACTGAAGTTTCAGCTAAACTGTTTTACCACTGCTACAATTTCACATTCAGCAAGCACAGAGAAAGAAGGTCAGCTTTCTCTCAAAAAGACTTAATGCCATAGGAGATCACAAAAAATATTGTGGAGTCCAACAATCAGCCCAAACAAAAAACAGATCAGAAAAATTTGACAATTTGACAACTCACTACAGAAGGTCCCACTGTGAAAATCAAGACAGCCCCATCATTCCGGTCAATAGTTGTCCTCTGGATCTGAGACAATTGAATGATAATGCAGAAAAAGGAGAATTAAGAAAAAAGTTTCAACTTGGTAATTGAGATGTTTGTCTAATGGAAATCCATACACATCCTATAATAAAGTTTCAGTAGGTACTTAAGTGCCATGCTCTCATTATACTTTTATACTTTGTGGGATTATGTGAGCCCATTCTTAGCACATAAGGAAATAGCTCACCTTGACATATGAGTAAGAAGGTACCACACAATAGTAGAAGGAAGAGACAAAATAGGTGAGTCATTTACAAGCAATTTAAATGGATTAGGAGCTCTAGACTAATTGTCTAACGTAATCACCAAAACAGACCTCTCAATCAAGAGCTGTGACATGAGTCACAATAAGCACATAATCCAAAAGGCAAGAAGAGGGGGTTGCAGCAAAACAATCTTTCAAAGTAACACTGATCTATCCAGCTCTGGAAAGAAGGCAGATGTGCAGCTTCAAACATGAAAATACATCTACTTTCTATATTGGAATTATTTTTAATCTTTTAAGTACATTATCTTGATCATTTTTCCAAATGTACTAGTGAGAGGCAGGGGGAAAAGATTCTTGATAACTGACAGCTTGTAAACAGCAAAGTAATGGGCAGTAACAAGTACTAAAGAGGAAAGATTCTTTGGGAAGGAAAAAAAAAAAGAGGGTTTATGAGTTTCTTGGGAAGCTGTAGATGGGGTTTGGTTTGGGTTTTTTTTTTTTTTTAATCTCCTGTTTTCAGCTTTAGTGGTTTTAAGACAGTTTGCTTCCTTTAGACGCAAATTGCCTACTAGAAGCACCACCTTTGTATTTCAGCCTGATTTGCCAAGCAGAAAGCATCCACATTTCAGTAAACATAAGGTAGATTCTTTAATAATCTATCCAAAACACAAATTTAGAAAAGTAAAAAGCCTTGAAATCACCTTGAAAGGCAGAAAGTTTTAGCTACACAGAAAAAAGGAAATAAAAAATAAGGCTTCATTACTTCATTAACCCAATGCACTACATTAATACACTTGATACTTGTCACATCTTGTGCATTCCTACGCTTAACAGTTCTCTTCCCAGTAATCTAGAAAATTTATAAAAGTAGGTAAATTGATATTATACTAGGATAGTCATCTTTCTCCCCCAACTTCTGCTCACTTATGAAACTTTCACTGTGCATTAATAGGAGTTTCCAGTTTAATATTAAGTAAGTGCCCATGAAAACTGTCATGAATTCAACACTATCACCTAAGAGATGATGTCAAAGACCTTGGTCCAAGTCCTGGCAGGGCACCCTCTCCAGACAGGTGGAACTTCAAATGCATGAAAAGAATCTTGGTCTCTGATCTGAAATAAACAGAGGCAAGAAATTTTCTTCCTTTTAATGCCTTTAATAAAGTGATCAGCTCTAAATGGGGGTTTTGGCAGATCTGCAGAGTTCTGCCTCCACACCCAGTAATGACTCAGAAGAGTAGGATTTACAGCTCTGCCCACTTAGGAGCTGAGCCGGGAATCCTGTCCTCACAGGGGCAATGGGGTATACACAGGGTTTCAGTGCGGGTTATCAGTCCAGGGGGTCCTGGGTACGACTGACTTCACTTCAGTTGTAGTTGGGGCGAGGAGTGACCGAGGTTCTCAAGCGTCTCTGCCAGCTTCGGACCTCGGCCCTGCTGTCCAGACACCACCCTGACTTCTCAATTCTGCTTTGGCTCGTCTCTTTTGGGGTATTTTCCAGGATTTGGTGAAGGTCCCGTCCCAGTGCAGTCTGGGTTTTGAGATAAATTTGCACGTCTCCTGAGATGCAAATATCCCCCTCTCCCCACCGTCCGAGGGGGGGTTGTCATCCTCCTGGCAACAGGCTAGGGTGGTACTGAAAAACAAGAATTCTCCACAATAGAGAGTGAAATGGCGATACTTAAGGATACTCAACAGGTGATTACAACATTTCACTAACAAAGAACTCTTGGCCAGCGGTCAGTTTCCCAGCTCAACTCAAAACTCCTCTGCAGCTCCTTCTCTTAAAAAAAAAGGTAACTATTTTGTTCATAACATGATCCATACTTGTCTTTGGCAGTGAAGGACACTAGAGCAGTTAACTATGGCTGTAGGAAGGCAGCCATACTGCCTGCATATTCAGCAAGAGGGAATGGGTTCTCAATTCTCCCATTTGAGTACAAACCCTGACAACCTGCTTTACACTTCTGAGGGGTTGGAGCAGGGCTGCCAGACTTGTGCTGAACAGCCTGAGGCTCACAAACACATTCTGTCTCTCCAACTCTCCTCAAGGGAAGGATGAACACCTGGGAGAAGGAACTTCAGCTTCTACAGCTCATCTGTCAACACCTTGGTAGGAAGGCATGCACAATTATTCTACTTTGAAATGAGGATGAGTTAAGAGTGTATGACTGCAACTTTAGTGCAATGCTTTTAAGTATGCAACTTGACCATTAATATAGCCAAATCAAAAAATAAATTACATAGAAAACCATTCTACTTTGGGACAGACTCAAGAATGATTGGGGGGGGAAGCTGAGTTTTGAGTGGCTTACTACAAGGACAGAGATTACAGAAAACATTCTAGAGCATAATTTAAGCCGCCTTTAAAAAATTGAAAACATTTGTTTAAAAAAAAAAAACCTTCGAAATTTGAGAGAGGTTGTCATGTTGCAGCCAGCTCAAGAACAGTAGTGACTCAGTCCACCTCAACCTAGGGGGGCTGGTAAACTCTGAAACTTGACAAAAACTTCACTTAAAATCTGACCTACAATAGGAAGTTACATGTCCATCTGTGCAGGCTAGCCAGTGTTGAATATCACTGTGATGACTTCAAAAAAGAAACCTAGAAGATGAACATAACATGTTTGGAATCAATGGAAGTGGAAAAAACCCATATCAAGCCCCACAAAGCACATTATTAGAAGTGAAAACCTCCTCCTTAGGGGATCACTGCTTGGCAAACCCTCAGGATCCTTCCAAAACCCAGGATATCTTTTTCCAGCACTGACTGGTAGGTTGGAGCAGCTACAGAATATATTTTGTTATGAACAAAAAAAAGGGTTCCTCATTTTTTTTCCAAAAGTTGTGGAATTACACGTTTAACGAGTTCTGGCAGAGGAGTGCTTTTGTTAGCCACTTGTTGTAATCACCTGTTAAGTATCAGGTCGTTAGCCATCTATGGTTAAGAATTCACTCCATTGTATCAGCATCACCCTGCTTGGGGCCAGGTGGGAGGATGGCATTCCCCCCCAGATGGTAGAGGGGAGGGGACCAGGAGTTGATATGCAGATAAGTTTAGAGCCAATATGCAATGGGGCAAGCCCCCATTCCAAACACAATTAATAAACCCCTAAACCAGCGAGCCAACATGGAATTCAGAGATCAAAGTGGTCTCTAGACATCAGGGGTGAGGTGAGAAGCCAGCAGAGACTCTTAAAACCTTAATGGCCCCTCACCACAACTTGAGAAGATGTTGGTTAGAGCCAGGACCCGAGACTGCCTACTGAAAATCATGAACTATGGGTGTATACCCACACCTCCTTTTCTGTGGCCAGACCCTCAGTTCTACCCCCGGTGGATATAGCCCCAATTGCCTCTTCCTCTGAGTCACTCCAGGCAGCTATGATGGTGACAGGGCGGATTTGTCAGGCCTCCCAATCTTAAGCTGATCTTTTACAATAAGGGCATCAAAAAGTAGAAATATCTCCTGCCCTGTTTATTTATATATTAAATCATGGTGATGTATTTTTCATTTGGCACAAAAGCTCGTTCTGGGTGGACATTATGGTGCATTATGGCCACATTTCAATCCAGGTAAAACCATCCCTATAGGCATCTTAACTGAAACTCAAAGTGCTCAGACTGCTTGTAGACTGCAGCATATGAAGTTAAATATGAAATATCTTCACAGAAATTAATATGGGATTTTGAGCCATTCCTCCCACTCTCACAGTATTGTAGGAACCAGAAGGAAAATTTGGTGGAAAACTGGTGGAACAACTAAGCTGGCAGATTGTGTGCACACATGCCAGGGTCCTACCTTCCAGTGGGAGTCACCATGTGGCCTTGTGCACAGGTTTACAAGGACTCTTCTCAAGCACCCGAGCAGTGCTTTAGGAATAAAGCAGTGCTACTACCCTGGTATATGTTATTTCTGCAGAGACTGGTATGGCAAATAAATGAAAGCCTCCTTCCCACTTTAAATTTCTTAGCATAGATTGACTCTGCAGGTAAAGTTTTTCATTAAAATCCTGTAGCTCTATTTCCTGCATCTACACATGCCTTGACCTTATTTCCAGGAAGCAAGTGAAATCCAGTTCAGCCTTTTCTTATTAATTTAGATTCAAACACTAAAGAAAACTAGTGAGGATGAGCCTGATAAAAGCATCAGTGAACTGCCTGGCTGCCATGCGTGAAATCCAGGCTTGATCCAGAAATGAAACAACTATTCATTGAACTAAATAAAATTAATTATGTTGTTAGGTGATGTTCCTATTCTTTCATTATCAATTCATTGACCTGTACTAATGGTATAGGCTTTTTTGCCCAATCTATTAAGTAAGATCCAGAAACCAGTTCTTGATCATTTCTGACTGAAATTTCTGGCAGACAGCAAGTGACATAATACAAGGTGATTAATTCCAGTGAAAGTAGGAAGGTATAGGCTTTATAGGTAAAAGAGAAACTCTGAGATAAGGAAAAAATGATAGCTTAAATATATGATCTGTCAAGATGGCATCCAAGAACCACTAAGGACTAGAAGGCCTTTGCAAACTGCAGTAGATTGGATCAAGCATAACATGCTCAACTATGAAGCATCTCTCTACAAATGCAAATAGGGCTCTTTCCTTCAAGGGCAAATACAAAACAGAAAATAGGCGTGTCTGTGTAGGAGTTGGACTCATCTTCCGAACCATCCCATTTGACTTCTGTCATATGAAATAACTTCCAGTTCTTTTAGTGGCAATCAATACTGCCTGTTTCAATTAATCTGAAGCTAAATCAAATTAGAAACAGTGTCACTAGTGTAATGACAGACAACTGATCACTTCAGTATTACTTCAATGCTCCATAATGGAAACTATATCCAAAAGAGCCAAATATTTCTTCAATTTGTTGTATGCTTTGAGTTGGGATTTTTTACTTTCTTTTTTAAAATTTCCCCAAAATAAATTCTCTGAATTTATGAATTATATTCATTACCTAAGAGCAATCATTTTAATGTCATTTACAAGAACCAGAATAACATCACATATAACTTGACAAAATGAAAACATTTGAAATCCAAACACATCAGGAAATTCACTAAAGAAAAGCAATTTCCAGAAAAACCTGAAATTTTATTAAAATCATAAAAACAGAGAGGTGCAGAGCGTCAAATATCGCATCTTCACAAAGTGATTTATCATGCAGCATTTCAAATGACAAGATAAATGACAACTGAGATGGAAGAAGGAGGTGTGTCCTTAAAAGTTTATCCTGTCTTGTTAGCGTTTATCTCTAGGGGGATTCAAGATGATAGGAGTAGAGCGTAGCTCTGAAAATTTTTCAAAACAGAAGATTTTAAGTGCATTCTTTTAATCATTATTTGTGTTCCAAGCTGTTGTGGTTTAACCCCAGCAAGCAACCAAGCCCCACACAGCCACCTGCTCACTTTCTCACCAGCAGGCTTGGGGAGAGAATCAGAAGTGTAAAAAACAGAAATCTTGTGGATTGAGATAAAGACAGTTTGATGGGGAAAGAAAAAGTCATGCACACAAGCAAATCACAACAAAGAATTGATTCAGTGCTTCCCATGAGCAGGCAGGTGTTCAGCCATCTCCAGCAGGGCCCCATCACTCACAGCAGTGACTTGGGAAAACAAATACCATCACTCCAAACAGCCCCCTCTTCCTCCCTCTTCCCCCAACTTTACATATTGAATACATATTGATATTACATGGTCTGGAATGTCCCTCTGGCCAGTTTGGGTCACCTGTCCTGGCTGTGTCTCCTCCCACTCTCCCATTCACCCCTAGCTTCCTGGCCAGTGTGGCCATATAAAAAGCACAAAAGACCTCGGCTGTGTGTGAGCTCAGCTCAGCAATAACAAAACCTCTCTATATTATCAACCCTGTGTTCAGCACAAATCCAAAACACAGCCCCACACCTGCCATTGTGAAGAAAATTAACTCTACCCCAGCCAGAGCCAGCACACAAGCATGCCTCAATTTAGTTCCTGACTTAACTAAACCTAAGAGCATCCATGCCATTCAATTACATTCTGGCTCTTAAAAGTGACCATCAGCTTCATTTCTATGAGACTTTCATATGAGACGTTCTAAAATGAAATAAAAATCCCTAAAGAATAAGAGTGACTATATTACCTTCCCACATTATTACTTTAGGTCCAACTCCATTTAGAGTTGAACAAAGCAAATAAAGGATGACAGCTTAAATTCATTTGGCATATCAGTAAAAAACAGAAATTATTTCAGTTTAAGACAGTATACGATTATCCTCTGTTTAGCTAAATTTTTGATGAAGTAAGGTAAATAAATTTATGCAATTTGAGGTGCATGCTGTAGAACTTCTGCCTCTCAGACAAGGGATAAACAATAGAAGACAGTTGAAATTATGCATATGCAACTTGGATTATTTTATTGTATTTTACAGAACAAGTATAAGGTAGATTGATACAAATTCCTGTTAATCAAAATGAATGTTCTTTTAGCTTTTTGCACAAATTACTCTTCCAAATATCACAGTGGCCACATAATGAGTTGGACACTTGACACCAAAAGAAATAACACTTGCCCCAGGAACCTTTATGATCACAAGACACAGCAAAGTACTTTGGAGTTCTTGCTTTGTTTTGAGGGACCCAAAGCCCTTTTCTGATCTAATGTATGAAAGCCCTTACCCTTGTTGGTAAGTGGTTACCTGATGAACAGTCCCTCTCCCCCTCGAGGGCAACAAAAGATACCTCTGCTGGGACAAGGTGTTGCTTGGTTGGAGCAGCAGCAGCAGAGCTCAAGTCTGTAGTAAGACAGAAGGGGAACTCTCTAATGAAAATATCTGGGACTGAAGCTTTCTCTTATACTGTATTTATTGGGCTTGAATCTATGTTCTTATAAGTACAGGGAGAAATACAACTCCTGAAAAGAGAGATTCACTTTTCAGTAAACCCCCTTTAGGATCCCTGCTGGAGTAACTTGCTCTGTTCCTCTCCCATCTATCAAAAATCTATTTATCATGATATGTTGAATTTAACAGAAGAAAAACAACCCACCATGAAAACTGAAGTGCTTCAGAAAACTGATGGGTTCTTGTCCTCCTGTTGGAGAAGTTGTGGCCAATTTGAATCTGACAAGTGGCTTCTAGGCAGCCATGGGACTATGGCTGGTTTGGTGGCAGATACACAGATTCAACATTCACAGAGCACAGATGGCCAAGGCATTTAGCCCCCACAATCAGCCTCCACATTTTTCCTGGATTTTGTCTGCTGAGAGGAAATAGTGACAAGAGGCTCCTCCACACAGGCCACCAACAAACCAAACCACTTAATTTAGGGTTCTTTTGAAACTGAGTTTACGAAGCATTCAACTTTTTAATAAAATATTTCAAGCTTTACTTTGGACCTAGTAAAATACTGTGGAAAAATTCAGTGAAGAGCAATGAAAATCATTTAAAAATATTTCATCTGCTAGAAATGAAAATCAGTTTATTTGACTGAGAAGACTAACTTTTAACTACCTGCAATAAACCTACAGTTGGAGGATCTCAATCCAGCAAACAAGTATATAGCAAGATCTAAGAGCAAGAAACAGAGTTGAAACCATTTCAGAAGAAGAATAAAACCCAAATGTTACATGAGGATCATTTATCATTGGGACAGTTTACTAGAATTTATGAACACTTAAAACAAAACTGGAAAGTTTTGGGTTACACATCCCTGGTAACCTTAAAAAGTTTCCTCCTGTCCATCTAGTATGCAAAAATTCCTAGGCTTTTCTGAGCCTTGCCTGGACAAGTGTGGGGGGCAGTGTGTAGACAGATAAACATCAGGACATCTTGATTCTATCAGAGGTTTCGTTTTATCACAACAAAATTACAATAAACAAAGCATCATCATAAATAAATGTTAGAGAATACATTTGCATACATATGCCTTTCTAAATATTTTTGAGCAAGTTATCTGTAGAAAAAGCCTAAATCTTCCTGCAAATTTTGATTGGAGTTTTATTGCCTGTGCACATCATCACAATCATTGACATTAGGGTCCACCCACGTAGTTCAGATTACAATAGCAGGATTTCTGGTTTTGTCAAAATTAAACATGACTCTACATCACTCCTCCTTTTGGCACTGGGTTATTATGTTTTTATTGTTGTGTATTTCTCTACCCACTTGTGTCTGCTACTATCTTGCCCTACCCCTGCTTCTGGTAGAAAGAGAGAACAACACATATTCACTGACAAAGAACAGAGAATTTTATGTCTTCAAAACAGTATTAATGCAATTTTCTTTGGCATGTTGCAGTGCCAAAGTAAAGCTCACTGTTCTGGTAAATACAGAAGGAAAAGACATTTTAAGAGCTAATTTTTGTTTTTGTGGGTTTTTTCCCCCAGTTTTGAATTTTCACTTCAAGTCTCTGGTGTTTGTATTTAGCATCAGACACCAGCAATTAATCTGAATGAAAACACCTTCCCTCTGGTAGAAGAGATGATGAAAATCATTTCATGTCAGTGGAACCAAACATTCGGAGAACAGCTTCTAATCAAGATCAATACTTATAATGAGAAAAGGGCTTAAAACCTAGCAAAGCAATAATGCACATATTAGTTTTTTGATTGAATGTGCTGATAACCTCAGAAACAAACACTGCACCAGTCAACCTGCAACAAACATAATGGGACTGCCACTCTCACAGGGGGTTTGATTCAATCAGTCCCAAATCTTCACAAAGGCAGACACCAAAATACTGTGCACCCCCAGCTACATCTCTGCTTTTATCTAACACATTTCAGCAGAGGCTTAGTCTCAAAAGACATTGCTAATTTTTTTTTCCTCCTTATTTGAGGTATAATTGACTTTTCTAAACAATATACAGTTATGCTAACCATTTCATTTTGTAGACAAGAGAATAACTACTGTGTTTTCTTTTTAATGTATAATTCCAGCCCAATAATCCTACAGGGAAGGTTTTTAATAAGATATGAAATTTCAGAGGAAGAGAAAGCAGTAGCATGAATGGCCTCTTCCTATTCCTTCAGCAGAACTTGTTTTCAGTATCTGAGGTAAGAGACATTTAATGCCCTTTGGGGTTTATAATTTATTTTACAATTTTCTACTAATGAGTATCAAGGAATGCAGCTCTGTCCAGATATAGTGCTAATTAAGAGGGCTACTTATACAGCCAAATTTGGTCTGGATCTTAACACGGTTTTCTCCCAATAGATAATTCAGTTCTCAAACTCATGATGGCTCTGTACATGTGCAGATAATCCAAATTTTTCTCCTCAATTCCTTGGTCACATAAAATTTGTACAGTGGGAAATCCTTCCTGGCTCAAACTGGGAAGAAAGGAAACTACTACAGTTTTTGTGATCTAACCTTTCATGCCCTGAAGATGTGCAAATGGAAACAAGGTGTTCCAACAATCTGCTGCCCAAAATTTTCAACGAAATGGGCAATTTCCCAGGAAATGTTTTGATTTTTTTAAGTGAAAAAACATTCAGCAGGAAAATACACAACCATCTCTAATAAATACCATTGAAACCATTAAAGCATTGATAATTTCTGTCTGCAGCAGTTTGCTAATAGCACCAAAGACACATTCTGAGTGACTCAGCTCTGACAATGAACTACAACTGTATGATATAAGGCATCCACACAGTATCTGAGGGATCTGAGATGGAATGTAGATCACAACTCAAGCTCCCCTTTCTTCCCCATAGTCATTCTTGCATGCTTCAACTCTTTTCCTTCCCTCTCACATTCTACTTTCCCAAAGTCAGCACGAAGTTATAGCAGTACTTCTATTTCTGGAAGTACTTTTAAACTGCACTTTCCCCTCCATACTATATCTGAGCTCAAAACCACATTGTTTGCAATCAAGCAAACACTTTTCAAGGAGTAAATGTTTCACCTTGAGCAACAATGCTGTAAAAATTAAGATTTTCACAATTTTCACAAGACCTCTGGAAGCCTCGTTTAAAAATTTTAAGGATGCAATGAGGACATAGAAGTTCATCAGGGAAGACCATCTGAGTTGAGCTCTGTGAAGGCAACCCATGTCTCAACAGCTCCCACACCCTCTAAACTTCAGCAGCAGCTCAACATAGCTTTCATGGGGAGCAGGCATTACACAGATCTGACTCAAGAGTACTCACAGAAGAGAGGCATGAAATACTGTCCTCAGCACCATCCTGCAGCTCAGCTCTGCTTGATTCAGTATCTGCATAGGGCTCAAGGGGCTTAGGCTGGGTTTTGACTCCATGAAAGGCCCCCTTCCTGTCACCCCAGTCAGCAACACAAAGGGAGACTGACATCAATGACAAACAAAAGTACTAGTTTCCCCAGGAGTTCCAAAACAGACAACTAACAGATCAGCATCCTAACAGATCAGTAGTCTGAACAGATACCAACATTTTCTTTTAAAAAATATGCTCATAATCATTTAGCTTGCACAGGATACTTTGTAATCATTTCATGAACCAGCCATCTAAGGAACCATATAAATTGCACAATACTCTTAATTTGGTAAGGAATTCAACTGGTTAGCAGTATAGCAATACCATATTCAGTTCACCTAGAAATACCTATAAAGAGTCAAAAGTATCTAATATTATTTTAGGTCTACAGAAATGTGAGTTCTACTTACAGCCAGAGGTCTAAACAGATCGAGATTATTACTATAAACTTTATAGCAGCCGTTCCATAGCAAGTTTAATTTTTCTTCTCAAGCTGTATATGAATTTCACTGAAATGGGCAAAGAAGTGGCACAAGCTCAAAAACAGAGATGAAATTGGCTTCTGTTGACTTCCTGGTATTTATCGCATGAAGAGGTAAATATTGACAATGATTAAGATAGATTAGAAGAAGGTTAGCAGGTCAAAATGTGCCTTGAAGGAAGAGAACACTTGATATTTAATAAATTCATGGTATATTAACTAGAGAAGATCTTCCTTTGCTTTTTAAAAGGCAAAGAATGTTGGCTTGCAAAGGACCATTCATTCCTATCTAGAAGCTCATTTGACTTTAACCAGTGTTTTCCTGTGTTTTGAAAAATCCCAAATATTCTCCCTCTGGATGCTTGCAGAACACTATTTCCTTCTTGCCTTTGAGCCAAACAGCATGTGCTCCTGTGTCTGTATTTTTACTGGCACTGTTGCTATCACAAATATTGAGAAATTTCTCTTCAAGTTTAAGCACAAGGCCTGTCCATAACTAGCAAAGCATTTCAGTATATATCTGCATGCAAGAATAATATTTTCATTCTTTGCTGAAAGAACATTTATTATTTTAAACTGGGAGATAAAAATCATAAAAATTATGGTTCTGTGGGAAAAAATAAAAAAAAACCATGTTTCTCTCCATTTCCTTCAGCAAAGGTCTTGCAAGTACTAGATTCACTTTCAGGTCCAAGTTTACCAGTAATATAGAGTTCTTAACTTGAAACCATTTTTCCATGCTTTAACAATTTAAAGCTGGGTTTAAAAAGTTGGAGTACTATGAGTCACCAATAATGGCCAAAACCAGAAAGTAGGAGCATTACATAAAGTACATACAACTGCCAGTTCACAGCTTCTCTGGTCTCAGTTCAGCCACCGAACCACTAGCCAAGCTGGAAGGCCTGAGCAGCTTCAAATATATTTCCTTTTCTTCATTGCTCTCTGCCTGGGCCCTGCATGTTGAGGAGGCAGCTAGCAGCTAGCCACCAGCAATCAGCTGTGCACCACCTGCTCCTCTAATGGCCTGACTATCTTCCCTGGATTAAGAATAAACTTGATTCACCCATAAGCAAGGGAATGAAAGGCTGCTGGAGACATCACACAGGCATAAAACAGACCACCACAGTTCATGCCTATGCAGGCCTGGTAAAGCTGTCAAGTTTCCTCTTTAGAAAGCTCTCTTCTCCATGCCAGAGACTCCCTAAAACTTCAAGCACAATGTGCAGAATAAGCTGGGACTTCAACTTCCCTGGAGGCTGTAGATTTACCAGCTGAGTTCACAGTTTGCTAAAATAGGACACAGACATATTCAGCAACAGGGTTTAATTCCATTAAGTAATTATTTCACCTGTGGTCTAGGGTATTCATTTTGTTACAGTCTTATAAAAGAAAGTCATTACAGATGCCTTAAAGGTGAACACCTACAAAGTGAACGGCAGCTATAAATCCATCACTAATTGTTGCAGTTCATATTCCAATGTATTTTCTTGCTCTGTCTTCTCCTTCCTTATTTTTCTCAAAGATTTACTTTTCCCAATAATTAAATTAAATTAGAAAATTTGAGCCTAACTGAAACTAATTTTGTATAATATCCCAAACCATTTGCATAAGGCTTCTAAAAATCTCCAAGCTATTTCTCTAGGCGGTGGGGTAGCTAATTATCTAACTCTCCAAGCAGCCTTCAAGGCATCACAGATCATATGTTTAGAAGACAGGATAATTTCATTCCTTCACAAAAAAAAAAGTGTCCATTGCAATCCTAATGCATCATGAAAATTCCATGTTTCCACAGAGATTAAATAATTCACCCTCCATGGAATATATTTGATCATATAATAACAGGCAGATATGATCATTATGACCTGAATATCACCATTTAGGAAATCAATTCCTGAACTTTTGGGATATGCAAATCCAATTGATTCTTGAACTGTGGAACTCTCAAAATGAACTGAGACTTTTGGCAGCATGCAAATATTCACCACCCCTTCAGGCTGGGCCAATGTATTTGGCATCCTCTCCCCAATACAACAGATTACATCTCATCCCAGTAGGATATCCTTCCCTGCAACAATTTGGTTTACAAAAGCTAAATTATACTACAGAAGTATTGTAATTATGATTGTTGCTTATCAAGGATAAATTATTAGAAACAAAAGGAATTAAATATGAAATTGTTGCTCACAGGCATTTGTCTTTCTGTGCATTCTTAGAATACAGAGTTAATTTTTCAAACAAAAATCAGTTCCTCGGCCACAACCCCTCACTGACACAGTGAACATCTGACTGGGGCTGACTCACAACCTGTTATTTTGAACCATGGACAGGCTGAGCTCTCGTTTGACTATATATAAGAATCTGGTAGGACTCACCACGATCCAAAATATCCAGCTCTCTCATGACTCTTTCATAGTGGCAATTTTCAACACAACAACAACAGAATTAAAGTGGTTTGTCACTAAAGCAGGACAAGCAAACACATAACAGCAAAATTCTTTTTTTTCCCCAAGCATCTAAATATAAAGCTATTCATATACCAGTCTAAGACTACAGCTCTTATTGTACTTGAAAATTAACTCTAAATTATAGGTGATCAGTTTTTTTCTGGAATCTATATGCAAGGAAAACTTCTTTTCAAATTAATATGTTCCAAGCATTAAAAAAGAATTTTAATTCCACAGGTCGCCAAGCCAGTGCTGAAAACTTCCCAAGACAAAGTGCTCAGCAGAAGCCTATTCATAGCAGAGACATGAGGGATTCACATCATGAAGTCACAATGCCAATTTCTGTCCCAGCCTGTTTTAGGAAGAGCTTAAACCCTAAACAATCCACCAAGGAACGTCTATCACATTACATTTACAACCATACCAAAAACACTTCTAGGTCCCTGGAGGGCTCAGTTATAATCCCACATTTAAGTTACAATCTGAGTCTCACATCCCATCTGTCTAAAGGACTTGCTGGGGCTAGCACAAGTCAACAGCAAACTCTCTGGTGCCATACTCAACCCTCTTCCCTTGGTGTTCTAAGTATCTAAAATACAAATATTAAGTGACCCAAACACAATCTGCTGCAGTGCAAAGGCACATTATACATTATTTTTCAGAAGTTTTGAAACACTTGAGTGCATTTTTACCCAAGTAAAGCAAATCCTTTGTGCCCTTGAGCATACGCAGAGGAAAAGGAGTAACAGATGCTTCTGAATACTCCTCATCCTGCATTACTTTATGACTAGGACCTAAAACCTGTTATTTCTTTCACAGAAAGAGACCAAAGTTCTTTTGGTTTTTATGCAATTATTCTTTATTTGGAGGACAGAGAAGTACTTCATCCTGACACTTGAATATTACAGTATAGACTTCAGTTCTTTTCAACAGTCTGCATTACAGTAGTTTTCCTTCCATTACCCACAGGTCTGCTGAGGCCATGAGTAATCTGGAATAGGAGGGAATATACTCCTCTTCCCCATCCTGCACTTCCATGAAGCTAAAAACAAACACAGCCAACAACAGCTGCAGTAACAGAAATAATTTAAAATCTCTTTTATCAAGGTGCTGATAGGAAGAGATAGGATGCATTTAGGGCACAGAGACTGGAGAGAGGAGTCAGTGCATTATCCCAATACCTGGGAGTCCTGTTCTGCCAAGGACTTCCAAGTCATCCTAGGTAAATCACAGCACTTCTCCAAAACCAGGCTCTCCAAACTGTCAGTTTCTCTGCTATTTCTCCAGTATCCACTAGTATCAATTGATACAACTGTTGTTCTTTCCCCCACAGGTTCTGATAGTACACAATATGCAATACTGAAGTTCAGTGGTCATAGGAGTTGAAATAAGTACCCTCAAATCAAAATATTGTATATGTTTACCTGAATAACTCCAGCATGCTTAAAGCATTGTAAAATCAAAACTCTTTTTCAAACTCACTGATGGAAATTGAAAAAAATGCCTAATAACCAGAGCAGGCTTTGGTAAAAATACAATATTAATGAAAATATATATGCATATCTAGATTTCTTTGAACTACTTTGATCTGGAAAGTAGGTTGTATGGCTTATTGTCATGCTTTTTAATGAGGTTTCTAATAGCTCACAAAAATAGCAGAAACTAAACACAAAAAAAATACTTGTAACTCTTAGTACATTCAGTACTAATACACTCTAATTTATATAGAGGATATGTTTATAAATGAACTTTAAAACAATGCAGTACTTATTAGTCTGAAAGCACATCCCGAAATTATGTAGAATAAAAATTATTCCAATCATAAATAAAGTGGAGGACAGATAATCACTACAGCAATGTCCATACAAGAAAAACACTGAGAAAAGATACAACATGAAGAAAATGATAGTAATGCTATCCACCTGTGTCTTTATGAGTATAAAGAAATAAACAGGCTGAAATACCAATTTGATTGACAGAAAAAAAAATCAGAATTTGGGAGTGAGCATAAAAGATACATTTTACATTAGGAAACAAGGAATCCTTTAGAGTATCAGATTTCAGGTAGTAAATTGCCAAGTAGAAAGCTTATTTGGAAGCAGTAAAATAAAGGTAGTAATTAAAATAACATTTGAAAGTATATTTTCTGAACTATTTTAACAACAAAAAAAATGCATAATTTACTTGCACTGAATATTTTTTGCAATGCAGCTGCCGGATTCGTGCCACACTGAATTTATTCACTATGCTTTTAAAAAAAAAAAAAAACTAGACTGATACATTTTCCATGAAGTTATTTAAATACCACCCTAAGATGCCAAGTTGGCTCTGTAACTGCAAAGATATATTTTTTAAAGAGTGTGAAATAATTCATTAACATATTCATGAGGGAGTAAAAGAACTGCAGACTTCAGGTGAAACAGTAGCTTAAGTATCACCAGAGCTAAATTGCATCAAAAGGTGCTAAATCCTGTGAACGTGCTTGCTATAGCACCACTGAGACTTCTACCAAAACAGCCAAGTTCATGTAAGTCCCCAGAAGTTTTATGACAAAGAGGAGAAATTTGATTTAAATAAGGACACTGGCACAAAAAAGTCGCCATAACAGGGGAAAACAAACAAACAAACAAACAAACAAACAAACAAACAAACTGAGGAAGAAATGAGGGGGAAAAAAGCAACAGGGACATTTCCAAACAGAAAGTAACGTTCTGGCAAACAAGAGGGAAAAGTTGGTTTACAAACTGCATAGAAACTTTGCCTCCAATCTTATCTTTTAAAATAGACTATGAAATTCCACCACAGATATGTGTGACCAAATACTGTACATGCTAGCTAGAAAAGCAGTGTTGCCTGTACGACATTTCCTGCAATGGAGACCGGACATCCAGATTAAGAGCATGGAAAGAGCAGTGAGTCATCACTACATTAGGACCTGTCTAATCTATTCTTATTCCTTTAACTAGTGTTTCCCACATTTAGAAAACAATCACTGGAGCTGCAATCTCCCAGTCTTCTTACTGTCTAATGTTCCATGTTAGCTGGGAGCAGAGAACAGGATTATGTGATTATCCTCTTTTCTTTGGAAATATTGCCTCTCCTTCAATATTCATGTCTTTGTTAACATCTCTCTCTATTCATGAGTACAATGAGATTTGTCTTTAATGGACTCTTGTTGGCTTGTCTGCAGTTTCTTTATCTTCTGTCAAAAAAGAAATTGGCCTATTAGCAAAAATGCAATAGTACCAATTTTTAAACAGTAACATAGTTTGTTGCTGTAAACAGCAATAAAGAACAATTAATACTAAACAATTCCACTACAATTAAAGAAATATATTTAAAATAAACTGACTGTAGTTTTCCAGGAAGCACAGATTAAGAACTGCTGTTTAAGAGGAGATTCCATCATCATCCTCAGGACTGTTTTGATTCAGGACAACTGCATTTCTCAATTAGTTTTCTTGGGCTTGTATTTGGGCTTTCTTCCTTTTTTTTTTTTTCTTTTTCTTAAAGTAACTACCTCAAAACAACCCATGTGCCCCAAATAAAACAGCAGCTCTGCACAGACCTCTTGCATCCTCCCTTCCCATGCATTAACTGTGTTGTACTGTCCATTTTAAGGTGGTGCAGTTGAAGACAAACAGATCCATGCAATCCTTCACAGGGGTCAGACTTGCCTTCCACCCTTACACATGAATTCACATATCATCTGAAATTTATCAGTTTTTTCTCATTGGTCCTTGTCTCCCTCCAGTGGTGGGAGGATCAGACCTCTCTACACTTCAAACAAGATACACGGCCACCCTCTAACTATATTATACAGCTAAGCCTTGCACAAACTTTTTGTTGCTCCACTGAATGAGGAATGCCAGAAATACTTGTTATTTTTCCTCCAAACAGGCAACTTCTTGTTATTTTAATACTAATTCCTTTCCATCTCCAATTCATCACTATTCAAGGTCAATCATGGTCTCTTACGTAGTTTCAGCTTCAAGCCATTAGCAAATTTCAGTAGCACATTCTTGTTTTTATCCAACTTTTTGGTAATTAATGAAAATAATAAATAAGATTGATGTCAAAGCCAGACCTTGAGGAACTCCACTAATAACCTCCCTCCAGCCTTATAGCTTCTTTCAACACAGTTTCTTGTTATCTCCTCCCAAAGCATTTGTACTAACAACCATCTCCTCCAGTTTAGATAGCATTTTTCCCACACAGCACCATATGGAGTGCTCTGCTGGGGTTTGGGCAGATTTAATCTTTTCTTTGCTCTCAAGGTGAATGACATGGCTATGAGAGAGACAGAGGGCACACTGCAAGAGGTGTTGTCAGAGAGAAAATTAAAAAGCCATCATATGTGACCCTGATGAGACCTTATCTGGAAGAATATGCATAACTTTTCCATTTAACTATATTAAAAAAAAACGCCTTGAAGGAGAGCAATTAAAAAGTCACTCATGGAAGCCAAATAGAAGGACCTATTTTTGTAGCTTAGCAAAAGGATTTGCCTTGTATGGCAAGGTTTGGGTATTAAGGGGACTACAAGGGTGGCTTCTGTGAAAAGGCCAAGCTCTTCAGTGGTGGCAGCAGCACCACTGGGATAACATATTTAAGAAGGGGAAAAAAAACCTGCACAATTGCAACTGGAGAGGGAAGTGAGAATGTGAGAGCAACAACTACACAGATACCAAGGTCAGTGAAGAACAAGGAGGAGGAGTCAGAGGAAGAGGTGCTCTACCCCCATAACAGAGATTTCTCTGCAATCTGTGGTACAGACCATGGTGAAGCAGCTGTGCCCCTGCAACCCATGGAGGTTAAAAATGGAGCAAATAGCCTCCTGAAGCCCATGGAAGACCCCACACTGAAGCAGGTGTGACCCAGCAGGAAGCCTGTGCTGTGGTAGACTCCCGGCAGGACCTGTGGGCCCATTGAGAAAGGAGCCCATACTAGAACAGGTTTTCTGGCAGGACCTGTGAGCCCATGGGAGACCCATGCTGGAGGAGTTAGCTTCTGAAGGACTGCACCCTGTGGAAGGGACCCATGGGGAGCAGTTCCTCAGGACTCACAGTGGAGAAGAAAAACTGTCTCACACAGGAGGGACCCCATGGAGGAGCAGGAGAAGAGTGTAAGGACTCCTCCCCTGAGGAGAAAGGAACAGCAGGGACATTTGATGAATGGACCTCAAACCTCATTCCCTATCCCCCTGCACCACTGAGGGGGAGGAGTTAGATAAAACAGGGAGTAAAGTTAAGCACAGAAAGAAGCATGGGGCAGTGGTACTTTCAGATTCAGTTTTCTTTCTTTGTCATTATCCTACTCTGATTTGTTTGATAATAAATTTCCCCAATTCTAGTCTGTTCTGTCCATGGTGGCAATCAGTGAGTGATGTCTCCCAGTCCTTAACTCAGAAACTTTTCATAATATTTTCTCTCCCTTGTCCAGTTGAGGATGAAGAGCGATGGAGCAATTTTGGTGGGCAACTGACATCCAGACATGGTCAACCCACCATATCATCTCAATAGTAAATGCCAGAGACAGAGAGAAAAAACTGTTTAAAAGCAATGGAACAATGATAAAAATTCCCATGGACACATTCTGTCTGGAATTCATAAAAGCTTCAGATCACAAAAGGCATAACATTTGTGACTAGACTTGCATATATGAGGAGAAAATCAAGAAAGAGCTCCTTTTGAAACAGTCTCATTTATGATATCTACAACATGGGTATTGGCACTATTTGAAAGTAGCAAGCTTGATAACCCAGTTTCTTCTGCTACCTCCATATTTTTCCCTTTCCAAAGGTTCTCAGTCTTGACTACATTGTCTCCAGTGCAAGGCAGAAGAAAGAGACACACACCCAGCATTTTTCAAAACCATCACTCTCAAAGTCAAACCCTAAAGGATAATGTGCATCTAGAATTGAAGATACTGGATTTTTCACCTGCATAAACATTCCTAGACTATTGCTGCCTTTAGCTCTCTACTGACATCTCTGTTTGTGTAGCTTCACAGACCAGCTTAATTCCCTCTTTGTCCAAGAAGGACATGCTCAGAATTTGCTTTCAACAGCCTCAACAACATACCAGCTCTCAGGCTGATCACGAGCTCAAATTGATGCTGGAATACAGAGTGCCAGAGCTAGTTTAATAGTTTTACTATCTCTGTCTGCTCACAGGTCTAAACAGAAGTATTAGCCCAAAAGGGATGGCAGGATGTAGTGGTTTGGTAATTTACTGCAGATAAGTCAATGAAGGAAGGGGATGAAAGAGAGGGAGGAGGCTGAAACAGCGTGGGAAAGGATATTTTGGGATGTCAAAGTCTGTTATATTGTCATTTGCAAGAACCAATATTGTATATAAGCTAGAAGATCTCATAACTTACTGTGAAGAACCAGATGGTTTAAAATCAGTATTACCACTGACATTTATGACCCCCCTTGAGAGGTGGAGCATTCAGTTTGCAGGGGGGGAGGGGTGTTGACTTTTTTTTTATCATTTTGGGATGATTTATCATTTTGGCCCTGTATGATTTACCTCTTAAAATCCCTCCCCAATCACTTACTCTACGTATCACTCTACATTATCAATTAAATCACCCAAAAATAACATTAAAAATTATTTACTTTACCCCACTATAAATAGTCTGTTGTTATTGTTCTATTGACCTTTACTCTTTTAGCTTTTTTTCCCAATAATGACTTCTAAAAAGAGAGAAGGGATGAAGTTTAGTCTATGTCAGGACACCCAGCTGTGACTCCTTTCTGTACACCAATATCTGTATTAACACATAGTTATGGCTATCATCAACAAAATGAATTTGCTCAGTTCTAAACTAGAAGCATGCAATACGTCAACAACCTGTGTGCAAGTCCTACACACACTTCACAAGCCCCCTCTGCTCAACTGAAAATGAAGTAAAAAACAGAACCTGAGAACAAAAGAGGTTTTCCGTCCTGCAGATTATAAAAAACCCCACTGCTTAGTATTCATATGAAATCAAGTGTGTCAGAAAAACAGATCTGTGTCAGAACAATCAAATAATGAAGAGGAGAAATAAAACAAAAACCAAAACAGCTGACTCTTCCTTTCAGAAGAGAAGACTTGACTTGCTCACTGTTGCCATATTCACTCAGGATGTGGGGCCAGCCATGCCCCACAGCCATGCTGTAATCCCTGCTTTACCTGACTGAGCACAGGCTCAGTGTTCAAGGAAGCATCCTAACTACCAGGTAAGAGACTGATAGGAAACAGCTCTGGGAACATTTAGATCTTCACAAAAGTGTAAAGCAGATCCACAGCTGAACAGCCAAGAGCATTTGTTTCAGTTGTGAGTGATAATTGTTCCAACTGTTGCCCCAGTTAAGCCTAGAAGAGTGTGTTAAATGACTGGGTTTATTGTCTTCTCTGCCCCTTCCTCATTGCTGCTTTGGCTCAAAAAAAACCCCATTTCCCAGCAAGACTTTCATTAGGATGCCTCTAAAGGTATAATTTTCCAATGGGAGTTACAATTCACACAAATGTTGTGGATCAAACCCATCAAATTACACCAGAAAGAACAGCTAAAAGGCTAAAGCAAAAATGACATTTAAATCTTAGTTATAGACTATTGTTTTAATATTACGGATTGCCCAAATCCATCTTGAGACTGCAGAAATAAGTTGGAGCACACAGGCATTTTTCACACCTTTTAGTCTTCATACAACTGTAAAGACAAAAGACCATTCTGTTTTCAACTGGGACTCCAGCACTGAACTTGATAGCATTACTCTAAATATAACAAACTCATCACTAACAAGTGAAAGTCCATCAGTAGCTAATCCACAGATGTAAAGACCTAAAATAAAGTAGCATTTGATAAGTCAGCTTTATTCAATAAACCACTCAAGAATAACAGCACTTGTCAGTAAGAGAAAGACATGAAGAGTCCTGGAGTTACCACTCACATAATATAGGCTTTCTAAAATAGCCCAATTTTTCCCCAGAATATACATAATTTTTGCCACGCTATCAGTGAGTACTTTCATAGGCAAACACTGGTATGTGGGCTACTGTGCAAGTGTAGCTTCCAGCCTTGAAAGACACTGAAGCAACACAACACCAAGAAGTCTGGGGGAATGGCTGGTCATGTGCCACTTGTTCAAAGCCAGCAAGTGTAAATTTTTTTATAGAATCAAACAACATGTCCGAGTAAAGAACAATTTATTTGTTTTCTCCTCACAAGCAGAGAATATCTAAGCACAAAATAGGCACTTACCTCCTCCATTGTCAAGTCAGGAGATTATCTAGACTCTAGAAATTTGAATACCTGTAGATTCTTGAAATACAAAAGATGACAAGACAGGGACTTGCTTCACTACACAAGATAAACCAAGCCATTGTAACTACTCAATCTATATTTGTATTTACACTTGTAAAATAATTCCTCCCCTGCATTATTAGGCCAACTGAATTATAAGGATCACTATATGGAGCCCCCCTACTTTTTAAATAAGGATGCTTGTGAAATAATTATGTACATAATTGCCATGTGGGAGCCAAGTAGTTCAACAACCTTTGCCCTCAATTTATGGTGTAGATTTCCAGAAGAGTACCAGTTTACTTCCCCCATCATTCTAGCACAGTTAATAAATCTTTAAAAAGTGAGTACTTACTCTGCTTTTTCCATTCTCTGTAAAAAAATGATTGATTGGGAAGGGACACACAATGGAAATGCTACTGAAATGTCAGGCTCTAATTTTTTTTTTACAAAATATCATTTAAAATGTTATTTTAGTCTATGCATTTGTCACTCACTGCAACGTGTTCATAAGCAAAGCTTACAAAACAGACCGTAAAAAATGAAATCTTGCAACAACTTTCAAGAGAAAAGGGACAATGAATTTAAGTCCTATTTGGTTCCTCTCCAAGTCGAATTTCATTGGTGTTGGTGCCATGGAATGAAAGCAAGGAAGTTCACGACTGAAAACAACTTCCTGGTTGGGAGCAGCCTAGATGCTAAAGCAGACCTTGACTCAGTTCAAGGTGTCTTCTCTTTCCCCTTTTACTTTCTGATGTGTCACACAGGAAATCAATTTTTTGGTGCTGGGGCAAAAAAGCAGAGTTGTTGGGTTCCATGTGCCACTGTTTCATATTCCCAGAGTTATAAAATGAGGATAATTAAATACATGAACCTCCCAAGAGTATTATGAATAGTAATTAGACAACAAATTTAGAGCACTTTGAGAATGAGAAGTACTGTGTCAGTATTTACTGCTATCTCTATTCATACTGAAAAACTGCAAAATATTATTTTTTACATTTATAGGAGTAAATGCATTAAGACGCTCAAACGCAAAGTAGGAACTTTTTAGAATAATTTCAAGAAACTAAAACTGCAGACTGTCCATACAGTCTTTATAGAAGATTGAACTCTTGAGTTCAGATATTAAGTACAAGAGCTGTTAAAAATAGTGAAAGAAGTCAAACTACATTTGGAATAATAATTGGCAAACTTTTCTAGATCTATAAAGAAACCAAATTTATCAGCTTTCTATCTACGATAGCACAAATTATTCAATAGAAATAAAATTCAGCATATTCAATTCTGAAGTAGACAAATTAAACTATAAAAATCCCCGTTTGCTGACTGGAGATCATTCTGTGTGCACAAAATGGCCATGAGCAGATCAGGTCCTTCAACTATTTCACTATTTAAAACACAGAATCATAGAACTGTAATGGTAGGAAAGGACCTCTTGAGATGTTCTAGTCAAACCTCTCTGGCTTAGAGGGGTCAAAGACAGCAGGCTGCTCAGGCCTGTCTGGATTTTGAGTAACTCCAAGGATGGAGATGCTACAGACTCCCTTCCTGGCCAGTCCATCTAACAGACAGCCTGCCCAGCTTGTATCTTCTCTTCTTTGCTGTGCTTAGAAACAACTTTCAGAAGAATTTGCTCTCTTTCCCAGGAGTCGAGGTGAAGGTGATTGGCCTGTAGCTTGCTTTATCCTCCTGCTTGCCCTTCTTGAAGATGGGAGATCACAGGAACTTCATCTCAAATTCCATAACCTTTCAAAGGCCAGCAAATGTAGCCCCATGATACAAGCCAGCACCCTCAGCCCTCACGAGTGCATTCCCATCAGGTCCCATCTACCAGTTTATGTTCAGTTGAGCCTCCCTAACCTGAGCCTCCTGCACCAAAGATAAATCTTCTGTGCTCTAGGCTTTCCCAGTGTTCTCAGGAGACTGGGACTCCCAAAGGCAGATCTTCCCAGTAAACACCAGGGCAGAAAAGGCATCAATAACCTTGGCCTTTCCAATACTCTTTGTCATCTGTCACATTCAGTACCAGAGCCACATTTTCCCTAGTTTTCCTTTTGTAGACGTCCATGTCAGTCCCTCTGACATCATTTGCCAGATTAAACTCCCTGTACACTTTGGCTCATTTCTGCACTCAGTTATTTTTTAATTCCTCCTAGGTCTACTGCCTACACATATTCTTACATTTTATATTTGAGTTCTATCAGAAGAATCTTACTGATCTGTGCAGACCTCCTGACACCCTTGCTTGTTTCCTAAAAATCAGAATGGATCATTCTTGAGATTGGAGCCGGTCATTCCTGAAAGTTATCCAGACCTTCTAGATCCCTCTTCTCTCCAGGGCTGTAACCCATGGTATTCTTTCAAGCAGGTTCCTAAACAGACTGAAGTCAGCTCTCCTGAATTCCAAGACTGTGATCCTGTTATGTGCTTCAATCTTTCCTCTCAGGATCCTGAACCCTACCATATCAAGGTCAGTGTCACTGGTAACTCCTCACCAGCCCTTCCTTGGTTTTAAGTAAGGCATCCTGCACAGCAGATTCTCAATCACCCGTGTCAGGAAGCTGTCCTTGCTGCACACTAGAAAAAATCCTCCTGGATTGCTTGTGCCCTGCTATTGCCCATCTAGCATAGATAGGGGTGTTTTAAAGTCCCACAGCATGTAATCATGAGGCTTCTTCCAGATGTCTGAATGCCTTAATTACATCTGTTTCTTGATCAAAGACTCACCATATCGTCCACATTGGTCCATCTGCTAATTCCAACTCTGGCTCATCCATAACAAGCTAAGCTGGCTCATCCATAACAAGACAGCTCTGTGTGTTCCCCCTGCCTTCTCACATAAAGGTCAGCTCCCCCACCTCACTGTCCTGGCTTGTTCTTCCTAAAGGTCCTATTTCCATACACAGCAACACATCTCCTTTTGAGCTATCCTACAACATCTCTAAAAGCTCTGAGATTGTAGCTGTACAAACACAGAAGGACACTGTTTCCGCTGCATCAAGCACTAGTGTACAGGCGGTTAAGAGAGGTGCTGATTTCCCAATAAGCAGATGAACGTTTCTTCCATCATGCTGTAATTTCACTAATCCCTTATTTGTGCGCACACATTTGAAATGGGCCTGTTTTGTTGATTAGAAGGTCTCTCTTGTACATGGGTTGACATCTCACTTGTCTGTCATTCCTAGTTTAAAGCTCTCCTTTTACTGGATCAGCCAGCCTGTTGGCTCTTCATTGCAATCCTTGGTCTTCACAGAGCATCCCATTGTAGTGAAAGTACATCCTACTTAAGGCATTTCCTATGAAAGAAGTCTTTGCATTCAGCCATTCCACAACATACATTTTTCTCTAGGAAATAACTATCACTTTCCCCACAAAGAAAGGAAATCAATCTTGAAGAGACCCCCCCCAGTCTGAAAATGGAGCACTGTCTTCACATTTTGACAATAGCTGAGTTGTTATTGATTTCACTTCATTCTGATTGATTCCATCTCTACCACAACTCTGTTGTTTCCTAGAACCTGACCTTTGACTTCAGAAACCTGAAGCTGCAGGTTTAATGATTACATGGATTCTTATACATTTATGAAAAACAAATTCAAGAAATCCAGTTGCCTAATCAACTAGAGAAAACTAATATATAAAATATGAGCAAAAGATACAGATTTTATTTAATACACTCTCCTTTTGGGATACTCGCCCTTCTGCCCACAAAGTACCTCAAAATAAATATTCTGATGTGATATTTCCAAGCCCATCCCAGAGATCTATAATTGTATTACTTATTTTCAGAGATGAGTTATCCAGCCTTGTTGATTTTCAAGAACATTTGGGCTCAACTAATTTGCGAAAATTAGGCTGAGATGCATTTGCAAGTTTCCTCTTTGAGTATTAAAAGAGACCAAGGATTTGAGACATCCAGCAGTTGCAAATCTAACTAAAAAATTTATTATTTAGATAATTTCACAAGAAAGTTTGGATCCTTAAATGAACAGGCTAAAGCTGGATAGTGACCAAATCTACAGCTGCAATTAAACAGTTCCTTACAACCAAGAAAAGCCCTAATTCTTTATTTCAGTGAATATTAATTTGACGCCCTTGTCTTACTTCAGGACTCTCCTCATTAGACTTGTCCCTCAATGGAATGGCACCTGCACACCAAGATCCATTTTTGCAAATGCCAAGCCAACTAATTTCTTTTTCTAGGAATGCCTTTCATAAATCAGGAATCATTGAAATTACACACATAATAGAAAGTATGGGGAGAGGGAAATCCCTGAGCAAGCAATTTGCCAGCCAAATATCCAGTATCAGTTGAACAGTCAATCCAGACTGAGAGACAATATGACCTTAAGATGCTCAGCCGTGAGTACAAGAGTATCCAACCTGAGCCAGTTACAAACCTGCAACTACCAACCATTCCTGTACAAACAGCCAGACTGCTACATGCCTTTTCAAAGAAATCGCTTGGCAAAAACTTTGTGATTCACAATTAAGGTCCACAAATAGTACAAGTAATTTTTAAAAAACCTTCCTCTGTTGCAAAAAAAAAAAAAAAAAAGTCATTATGAACTTTAGCAATGTCAACAACAGCATTGTATGCTGAATAGGAGCTTGATTGGAGAATGTTCTAAGAAAACCGGGTTGATTTAATCATTCCACACCAGTGCTGGATTTCTTTCAACACAATATACACAGTGGATAACTGACACAATAAAATTTCCAGTTTCTAGGAGTTCAATGCACTTCAGGTCAGTTTTGTGTCAAAGGGATGCATTTATAGAAGCTATGTTGGCTAGAAATCATTAAGTCAGAATAGCATCCTGAGCCCACCGGAAATTTCTAAATGTATTTCTTTTTAATTGAACAACACTTCATTGCAATGGGATAGCCACAAAGCTTTGTTTGGTAGTATAGCTTTTTACTCCTGCATCTTTGGTAGTGTGCTCCTATAAAAAATATTTTAATTTGTGTGTGTCTTAAGAACACTAACTGGGTAGGGCTGCTTGGCTGGAAATTGCTATAGATCATATGGAACCCTCTAGCTCCCAGCGGCATCAATTTCCACTGTGCCAAGTGCCAGGAAAACCATTCAGCCTCCCAGTTGCACACTTGCAATTAGAGCCCACAGTAACAACCACCCATAAGCAAAAGGCAATGGGACAGAGAAGCAAAACAGTTTGGTTTCATTTAGATGAGCCACCAGAGTCAGAAACAAAGCTAAAACCTTACTTCATAGCCAACACCTTTTCTCCTAGAGCAGGGGAAGTCATTTCCTGAGGACTACAAAGCAGTCATTGCCTGCATTTCTTAGTTTAAGTGACAAAAAGAAAAATTCCTAAGCCTGATTAGCTACAGGTTTCTTCCTCCCTCCATTCTATCCCCTCTCCCTCCTTCCCTTTTCTCCGAAAGGTACTTTGCATACTACCAGATTATCTTGTGCAAAATTGCCACCGTAGTTCTGTCAGGTTACAGAGAAAAAAATTGACAAAACAAAAAAGCTGATTAAATAACAATCACTCACAGACTTAAAGAACTGTTCAGCTAGAATTTGAGGATGCAGATTATCAATGTTTTAAAGAGGCATATGAACCACAGTATGTACCTTACAAAGATTAAAAGATAATTAAAAAAGAAATCACAATTTTAGCCCGGGGAAACAGGAGTTATGGTCACACCTATCCCCATACATGCAGAAGTCACAAGTATGTGCACCTAACCACACTGTGGCACACACTGGGTGGCACAGTTTAACCATAAGGGAGAGGACACACCTCCACTGATGACACCTGTCCAATATCTCCCAGTAAGCCACAAAGAGATTTATCTTCTTTCCAAGGCAGTGAGGAGCTGCAAGTCTTAGAGCATAAAACTCAAACTAATAAAGACTAATGAGTTAAAAGCACGTTGCTATGGACTGCTTCTAGGTAGAAATAAACTTCTAGGTTTTGCCTGTTCATCCAAAGAGCAGATTGTTCCCAAGTGAGATGCAAGAAAGATCAAAATCCAGATACAAAAAAATTTCTATCTGATCTTTATTCCATCATAAAACTGCAATTTGTCAAATGTTACCATTTCATGGAAACACTTTGACAGAACACAGAGGTGGGCTGGAAACCTGCTGTTTCATAGCTGTTTATTTACCTGTCTCCTCAGCAATGAAGAGCTGGATGTGAAGACTTGCAGTTTCAGAGCCACCTGAGCTCCCAGCTGCCTTACTCCAGCCTGTGACTCCCAGGACAGCGTCCCACTCACCAGGGAACCCAGGGATCCCATGAAGCTGCTGAATAAAACTGCTATAATCCTTTTAGTTTCACTAGAAAACCCCACTGATTAAGAGCAGCATAACAGTCAAACCCTGTCAGTTTCACCCAGCAGCAATCAGGAATCCTGCAGAGCATACCAGTTTCATAAGCAAAGCATTGTGGTATTTTAGTAGCATGCTATGGAGGAGGGGGACAGCTTCTTATTCCAGTTTAAAATTTTCACTGTTTTGGATAAAAACTGGTGAATAAAAATTTGGTTTCAAAGCCACCTCTGCCAGAACCAAGTGAATTGCTCCTATTTGGATATCTCATGACTTCTGGCAAACTACAGCTGTTTTCCTGTGGGTTACAGGTCTGACTCAAGACACACATGCCTGCATAGGAATATGCTATAATCCTTTTTCTGTCCTTTCTACCACAAAAGAACTAACAATGATTTATATCCATTTTCAGAAGTTTGCCAATATAAAATGTTCAACCAGAAGGGCAGCCTAAGTCAGTAAATTATCTGCTAAAATCTAAAAAGCATTCACTCATCAGATAATCCAGTCCCTGCACTGGAGGAGCTGAAGGGACCTGTAACAGGGGGCCAGCTGTAATTCATTACAAAAATCATTCCCATACTGCTGGAGAATACATGTGACAGAAGGACAGCAGGACATCATCTTACTGCATCTTTTCTCAGCAGCTCTTCTTAGGCAGCTTTGATCTTGACTAGATTTCCCAATACAAAGAGATATTACAGCTTTAAGAAAGGTCCCAAACCATAGTAATTTAGTAATCCAGCTACAAATGGGAGCAAAGTATGCACCATTTTTAAAACCTTAAGGTTTTTGCAAGACAGGAAAAATGGACAAGACATCATCACCATTATGAGAGAAAATACTTAAAATATCATTTTTACCATAATTTTGTCTGTATATGAATAGCATTTTCTAAGAAACAGAGGTTGATTTGAGACTGCTCTGAAGCAGTGTATTATCATTTTATGTTGGCATGTTTACTAGCTCCATAGAAAACTGGCCAAAAAAAGAAAAGCCTAGTCTTATGGCTAACACAGACATGGCTAAGGACTTGTTTTACAAAGTGCAGAGATTTCACAGTTGTGGTTAAAGGCCTGGAGTGCTCTTGAAATTAACTCGAGACAGAGACAGCAAGGTATGTTCCCTGCAGCTGGAACAAATTACAGTCTCAATGGAGTTAATAATCAATTAAGATCCAATCCATCTCACATAGTATTTTCTCTCCTCTGCAAAGTAATCTCAGGTTCCTGTCTCTCACTCCACCAGCTTCCTCACAAACCCACACAAATTATTCCTGTAGAGACCTCCAAGCTGTCCAGGATCACATCTTAAGTAAGACACTCACCTTGCCTGACTTTTCTCCCTCAGACTTTCAAGTTTCAGTTATTAGAGATGTCAGCCTGAGACAGTTAAGGAGTAGATCTTTGCCAATTTTCTTTAAATCAATTTATGACATTATATGCAATTTTTTCCACAGAGAGGTACAATAGATATAGGCAATATGCATAAGGAGCTGCACATTTTGCTTGACAGAACTTGAAGATGATGGCAACAAGCTGCTGCTTTCAAGGATATAAACCCAGCTGAGCTTATTGCAGAGCTCTATACCCACCAGGGTTCTGCAAAGGCCAGCAGCCATCGCCAGCCCCAGCTCTGAGATTACATGATTTCTATCGATTTTGACAACGTGGAGCTTCTGCTGGCATTTTCAATACTGAGCACAGAACAGGCAACCTTTTTTTCCTAAATTAACTGTAAACAAACCTAAATCTTTTGTGATGGCTAGCCTGGGAAGCTAGCTTAGGTGCTGCAAGGATGAAGTTCTACCTTTCCACCAGGAAAATTTTTCCTCTGTAAAAAAACCCCCGTATTTCAATGCAGTATCTCAGAAAGAAAAGAAAACAAGCAGTTTCCAGAAAGACTATGTTTTTTTGTCACTGAATGAGCTATTATAAATAGCCTACAAAGATTTTTAATACCTTCAGTCACAACCCTTATGAGTACCCTTTCTTAACTATAAGGTGAAAGAAATCCTTAAGCTACCTGTCCTCAAGTTTTACGGCTGTGAGAGTCTCTCCGTTCCTACACCTTTTTGTCTCTCACTTTGAAAAAATAAAAATAACATTAATTATATCTGTTTGCTGCACTGAAAAATCCCACAATTTAATTTAAAAGTTGATGTCTATCTATGGCAAATAGCATCTTGTACCACATTTCAACACTTATTTTTAATAGGGTTTAACAAACTTAAGCCAAAGATGAAGAGGTTAAAGGGGAAATGATAAATAATTTGAAACCTCATTTCATTCTGAGCCACTTTCACCTACATTTTCATGTCATGCATGGCACACTGATGGTTCCTTAAAAGAATAAGAGCATACTGCTTGCCTTTTCCTTCAGATTATTGCAAGGTAAGCTATCACAAACAGTTCTTATTACTGAAATTTCCAGAAAAAAGAAAACCAATGCCAAAACTCCTCACAAATAAAACAAGCACAACTGAGAAAAAACAAACAAACAACAAAACAAATAAAACAATAACAAACCAGCATTACACACCAAACCAAAAATGAAAAAAATGCTAATGTTTCCAAGCTTTATGATTTGGGCTGGGAAGATGACTGACTTAGTCCTTTCCCAGAAAAATGTACAGAAGATGCTTTTTAATCATAAGATGGTTTCATTCCAGCTTTCTCTGAAACATGGCCATTGCCATGGGAGTGTGCCCATAATACAGAACATTGCATAGTGCAGCAACATATGCAAGATATAACAAATAACCACATTTAGCCAAAATATAAATATAACTACATCACATGTTCTTAAGACTTTATGAGAGTAAAACCATAGCTTTGCTAAGGTCCCAGGCCATTTCAAAATTGCAGACAAGGAGAGTTTCATAGCATGCACAGCTGCTGAACACTAACAAAACTTGATCTCCCAGGCTTCATTCAAAGGGAATTATGGATTCCAACCTATGGTTGCCAACCTTTACAGAAAAGGAAATATTGGAATCAGAAGCCACCCAAATGTTCTTAGCCAAAAGGAAATAACTAACAGACACATTCAGAGATACATAACTCTGTCCAAAACATTAGAAAATAAGTGGCTACTGATAAGTTTCTTCATCTGTATTTAGGAACTGACTTTCTAGCACCACTGTTAGAAAAAGAAAATTCTGTGCAATACAGCTGAAATAAAAGCCTTTAGTGTTGTTACAATGTCCCCCCCAAACAAATGTTGAAAGGTGCAGGTCTTGAATTAGGTCCGAGAATTAAGACCAGAACGGTGACAATCTTTGAATAACAATGCCAGCTGAAACTGCTTGACTGAGTCTCTCAAGTGATACTGTGGCTTTTTTCACAGATAATTTTTTAGTTAAAGATAGAATAGTTCTTTCTCATAGATTGTAGAAGAACCAGCATTATTCCAAATAAAATAAATTTTTAAATTCTGTTTTTCAGCATAAACAAGCAATCACCAAAAGGTTCAATCTTACTGTTTTCCAAATACCATTTACTTCTGCTTGGATTGCAAAAACACTGAGAACAAACAAAACAAGATCAAAGACAGAGTCCACATTGCAGAAAATCTTGAAATAGCAACAGAAATCTCAGAAGCAAGAAAGCCAAATGATAGGAAGAAACAAGGACAGAACTTGGAACAAGTCTACAAATGAGGCTTTTTGTGTATCAGCACAAATATCTTACTTTTGTTTTCCCCCCAGTAACATTATTCCAGCTCATGCTGAAACGAGCCTGGATTCAGAGCAGCTCACATTATGTGCATCAAAACATCCAGAGGAGAACAGAAAAAGAAAACTGTTTTGATGGCATTGTCATCAGGAGTCTTATAGCTATAAACATACTGCTTTGTTCATTTTCATATCAGAAGTTAATTCAATTGTTACCATTCAGGAGAAAACCTTGTGAGATTATCTCCCTTCCCTTCTCCCCAGCCCTGTTAACTAGCAATCTCTGCATACCCACAGCACGAACTGATTTCTTTATAAAGTTGTGCAGAGAATTAGAAAGGAGCTGAGTTACCTTCAGCAGGCAGGTTTCCAAAAGAGAGCCATGAACAAGCCTGCATGTTGAGGTATCCCAGCTGAGAGTGGCCAAACTCTGCCTGTGCCAGGCATAAGGAGTCCCTGCCCTCTTAGACATGGCTGGCAGGTCAGACACCTCAACACTCCCCGACCTGTTTCAGGCAACAGATTAAAGCCACCTGTTAGGATTTTAAACCAGGCCTATTAATTTCGACCTGAGGGAGTGCACACTTGCATCAGCCACAGCCTGACCATTAGAAGCAGGAATTGGTGGAGACAGGAAGTAAACTGGGGATCAATAAAATCTATCAATAGTGTGTGTGGGGCAGATCTCTCAACGATGGGACAAAAGGCCAAAGCAGCTGTAAACACACAGCTCAGACAAAGGCCTTGGGCATATGTTGGTCAATCAGTAAAATTAAGATACAGGTGACTCCAGCAAAGAAACTCAGGGTCTCTAGTGCCCAGTGCTGGAACATGCACATTGAGCCCAAGACCATTACATGAAGGATGAAGGATTTGTCTGCACTTGGAAACACAAATATGCTTTGCAGTCCAAACACCCTTCAGACCCACAGCCCAGAATGAAAGGAGCTGGGCAGAACAAACAAAGATAGAGAACACAGGGGTTTCATTTCAGTTTCAGACAAAAATAAAAATAGTGGTAGTGACTCGGACAAGTCCTTGTCTCTTTGAGTGAATATGGTAAAGGATAAGCAGTTGCTATAGCCATGGGTCTGCTGGTTAAAGCCAGGAGATTTTGTCTGTGCCCTGAAGCCCCATCAGCCTTTGTCTATGCTGACTGGGATACAGAATGAGAACTGAGAATCTGTACTGCAGTTGTGTGGGAAATGCTTGACAGTATAGCAGACAAAGGGTTAAATGCACAAGCAAAGTGCACAGAAATTAAAATCATTGGTCCCAGGAGGGTGGTACATACCCCTTAGAAACCTTCAGCCTATTTTGCAGCTGAATACCAAATGGCCACCTTCAATTTTATTATCTTCTAGTTAGATAGGACAGACAGTTCACAGACACTAAGAGTGACACCTTTAAAGCTCTGTTTAATTTTCTATGTCTGAACAGTTCCATGGCCCACTTTTTAATTGCTGCATCTAATGGAGGTGGGAAGGTAGATGAAAAATGCCAAGCTCTATGAGGCAGTAAAGCTTCTTCAGTTCCTTACTATTTGAAGTGAACAGGGCAGGAGATTTTCCTCCTTTTTATGCCTTTATTAAAGTGATCAGCTCATAATGGGGTTTTGGCAGATCTGCAGGGTTCTGCCGCCACTCCCAGCAGTAACTCAGAAAAGTAGGATTTGCAGCTCTGTCCCTCAGAGGCCAGAGCCGGGAGTCCTTTCCTCGCAAGGGCAGTGGGGGTATACCCAGGTTTCTCATTTTCGGTTATCAGTCCAGGGGGTCCTGGGTCCGACTGGCATCATTTTAGTTGGGGCGACGAGTGACCGAGGCTTTCAAGCATCTCTGCCGGCTCCGGACCACGGCCTTGATGTCCAGACACCACCCTGACTTCTCAATTCTGCTTTGGCTCGTCTTTTTTGGGGTATTTTCCAGGATTTGGTGAAGGTCCCGTCCCAGTGCAGTCTGGGTTTTGAGATAAATTTGCACGTCTCCTGAGATGCAAATTTCTCCCTCTCCCCACCGTCCGAGGGGAGGTTGTCACCCTCCTGGCAACAGGCTAGGGTGGTTCTGAAAAACAAGAATTCTCCACAATAGAGTTAAACGGCGGTACTTAAGGATACTCAAGGGGTGATTCCAACATTTCACTAACAAAGAACTCTTGGCCAGTGATCAATTCCTAGCTCAACTGAAAACTCCTCTGCAGCTCCTTCTCTTAAAAAAAAACGGTAACTTTTTTTGTTCATAACACTATTTTACTATTTATTTCCAGAGTGGAATGTTGTAATTTGTGGTGCTCTACCCTGACATGTGCATTCAGAAGTTTTCCTTAATTAACTCTTAAGATTATAGACTCATCTTGCGTTGTAAAACTCTTTATTCACTGCTTTTTCATTAGATCTCCTTGGAAAGCTGGAAATATTAAATCTAACAACAGCTAGGACCTAATCCTGCCCCACAGAACAATATGACAAACCTCTCAGACTCCTCTAGAAATTCCTTAAATCAGGAAGAGCCTGGACACTGATTTCTTGCATACTTATTATAGAGTACAGCTAAAAATTTGCTTTTGCAGGGACCAGTGCAAATCAGCCTAGACGGAATTTTGAGACATTAAAACAGGAGAAAAAGGAGTAACAAAATTAGTATTTTAAGGGAGTGACTAACTATTGTCTTTCATAAAAGAAAACATACATTTACGTGTCAGAAAACGAATGCACAGGACAAGGTTCCTGCAAGCACAGGAATGATATAGGAACATAAGCCCCACAGGTCAGCTCTGCAGCTAATGTATACAGGGACTGTTGACTTGTAGACATGTTGAACTACACTTAAACTAGATAGCTAAGCATATTTTGGAAACCACATTATGGCAGCAATTTCAGACAGTGTCTGTGGTCACTTTTTCCACAGGTGATGACCACAGACACCATCGCTGACTTGTGTTTCACTATTTGACAGCAGAATAAGTAAGGGATCCTTTTCTTTCCTTTTTGTTTCCCCCAACAGATGGGTACTGCCTTCATGCCAGCCAAGTTCAGCTATGTGCAGAAAACTCCATGCAGATCTCACCATCCAAGACTGCATTCCCTCCAGGAATGAAAAATAAGTATTCTCCCCTTTCAAAAGACAGAGAATACAGGTTTTAATTTTTATGTGTAAAAATTCATAAAAATACAAGTTTTTCATCGAAGGCATTTCATTCTAGACTAGAAAAGTCAACTGGGACCAGGTTCAGAATAGGTTTTATGGCTGTAAAGCAAGACCTCAGTAGAGATCAGATTTATTCCACCAAAAGCACAGTTCGGGATAAAGGAAGAACCCTGCTCATCTCTGCCTTGATTATTTGCACTATCATGAAGTTTTGCACATTTTGAAATTACAATTACTCTTCATGATATGGTGAATCATAAAATAAATTAGTTAATCTTTTGAAGGAACTGAATACCAAAATTACCAGGGAAATATTTTAACTATTAGGGCATAGGGTGACTCCTCCCTTTGTTCTATCTGGCCTCACAGACCTCTTCTCATTGGAAGCAACTCTAATAAAAACAACCCCACCCAGAGCCAACTAAAAGAACTAAAAGGGTGCCATTCTCAGCCAGACAGGTAGTTTTCAGCTTACTCAGTATCACGGTTTGAGCTTGGAGCAATGCTAGTGCTCTTATGAAAATACTTCTTTTTTGGTGTCTGCTGTGAGATGTGATTAGAAATAGAGCAAAGTGAGCTCTAGCTTAGGAATAAAAGGGACAAAAGTCTATTAACTTACAACTCTGAAAGAAACACACAGAAATCAGGATGAAAACTTTCTAAAAACAATCTTCTCTCCACTAAATTTCTAATGCATTTACTCTTCAGATCACTTACTCTCAGTTTAGCACTACTCTTCAGATTATCAATTCTCAGTTCATCGAGGAGAGAGGAGTTTTTCTTGCACTATGGGCTTCTCCAGGAAACACAGTTGAAACTTCTTGTGTTTCCATGTCATACGTTGCACCGCCTGGAGATTTGCTATCATGACATCTTTCCATGCTCAGTGCTCTCACCACTGTGCATGGACTAGAGTTGCTTTCAGGGTGTTTTTTTTTTTTTTTTTAAGGGTGCTTTGTTTAGTTTTAAAAAGAGCACAGTCTTTCACTTTTGGGACACTTGTCATCGTCGTCCCCCCCAAATTTCACCCCCTGGGGCCGAGGGGCTTCGAGAAGAGAGATAATTTTCTTCTTTTTCTTCTCTGGAGATGGATAGGCACTAATTACTACTTTCTTCACTCATCGTCTCTGTTCACGCTACTCTTTCACATCACATCACTGCACCCTCTTGGCTCTAAGCTATTGCCTCCCCCACCAAATGCAGTTTGTGTCACAGGAAAAAAAATGGTTCTCTTTATGGTATACAAGAAAAGTCTAGCTAAAGGCCACTCTATTACTTCTTCTTACTTAAGATTCTTTTCAGCTTCTCTCGTGGCTTATTTCTTCTTATCTCATTTCTGTTTTTCTTCTCATTCCTCTAGGAGGAATCATCATTTGCAAGGTTTTTATCATGTAAGAAAAGGGTTAAAAGTCTCAGGCTCTGCCTGTCCAGAACTCTCACGGCTGCTCTGCCGGCACTGAACCTCCCCCGCGTCCCCTTCTCTTTCACTCTGGCCGTGCTATCAAATTTTCAAGGTGGCACTGGCACAGACACCAGCTCTCCCTCTCTCTCTCTCCTGGGGGGGGGGGGGGCTGCCCGATGTTTTTCAGGGTTCTTCTACTCTTCGATCTTGCAGGGGCTTTCACTTTTCTTTCTCTGCCCAAGGCCCCGCTTGGCGGCTTACTTCTTCTGGCCGCATGGCTCCCCTCCCCCGCCCAGCTTGGAGCTGGGCAGGGGAGGCTTGTTCTCTTCTACCAACCGGGCGTTCACAGCTTTTAACCCCCTGTGTTCTCAGAGGAGTATCTCTGTTCTCAGTGGCCAAAATAGGTGCCAATAATCAATTCTGAGCACCTATTGGTTTGACCACAGCATCTCAAAAAACTCACTTCCTCTCAAACCCTGACACTCAGACAGGAAAGAAAACCAAATTGATATCTTTCACCCCCTGACAAAATACTCAAATACTCAAATTCTTTGTACAGGCAGCAATGGCCAGCATCTTCACCTCACTTTCCACATTTTAGAAGAAAGACAAACAGAGGTACTTCCTTACATGCATTTTTCTGCTCTCTCCTCTCAAGCAGCTCTTCACCCAGCATACTGTTTTTTTCAGAGGGATTGAAATGTGCCATTCTGGCACACTACTGTTATGAACAAAAAATAGTTACCTTTTTTTTAAGAGAAGGGTCTTCAGAGGAGTTTTGAGCTGGGAAACTGACCGCTGGCCAAGAGTTCTTTGTTAGTGAAATGTTGGAATCACCCCTTGAGTATCCTTAAGTATGGCCGTTTCACTCTCTATTGTGGAGAATTCTTGTTTTTCAGAACCACCCTAGCCTGTTGCCAGGAGAATGACAACCTCCCCTCGGACGGTGGGGAGAGGGGGATATTTGCATCTCAGGAGACGTGCAAATTTATCTCAAAACCCAGACTGCACTGGGACGGGACCTTCACCAAATCCTGGAAAATACCCCAAAAGAGACGAGCCAAAGCAGAATTGAGAAGTCAGGGTGGTGTCTGGACAGCAGGGCCGAGGTCCGAAGCCGGCAGAGATGCTTGAGAACCTCGGTCACTCCTCGCCAATGAAGTCAGTCGTACCCAGAACCCCCTGGACTGACAACCCGCACTGAAACCCTGTGTATACCCCATTGCCCTTGTGAGGACAGGATTCCCGGCTCAGCTCCTAAGTGGGCAGAGCTGTAAATCCTACTCTTCTGAGTCATTACTGGGTGTGGCGGCAGAACTCCGCGGATCTGCCAAAACCCCTATTTTGAGTAGATGGCCTTAATAAAGGCATTAAAAGGACGAAAATCTACTGCTCCTCTTTATTTCAACTTCAAAATGTGTTAACACACACACCCAGAGCTGTGCACCCTTTGTGCCCAAAACCTACATAGCAAACTCCTTCCTAAGCAATATCCCTTAACATCCTAATTTCCCACTAATTTCTATAACCTTGCATTTCCAGTCTCCCCTCAGAGCAAGAGGTGTTTCCCGTGTTTCTCTTTTAAAGGTTAACTGCAAGGTAAAGCATAGCTGGAGTTCCACAGCACTGCAGGGTTGGGGGTGGGTGGGGGACCAACAAGAACAAATGAAAATAAGAGCTGGGAATAAGAGGAAATCCCTTAATCTACTTTAGCTTGTTTCATCTTTTCTCTTGCTGCCCATGAAGAAAGTGATCACCTTGGGGGAAAAAAATAACAGTTCAATAATCCCAGTTTATTCCTGGGACAGAGAATGAGTCCCTAAACTATTTCTTCTCAATTGGATGCCATTAGACCACTGCCAGGCAACCTATGACTAATGTAAGGAGACGCAGGTGCAGCAATCATCAGCCAGCAGGCACCAAGGCAAGATGGGCTTGCTGCTCCAGAAAGACCCTGCAGAAAAACATGGGCATCATTTCATTCAGCAAGATGGTGGGAGAAAAACAGACTGCATAAAACTGACAGTCACCCTTTCCATACCTTGACAGGTCCTGATCTCTAAGGACACTGTGCTCTCCCCTTCCTGTCTCCTTTATTTATAGAATCTGAACATTTACCTGAATTGAATTATCTTTATTGTGTAGAGACTATACTCTGGTCATTCAGGTTAATCTCTGAGCCTGGGGCTTGGTGATTTTATGTGCATATGCATGTCACCCATTAAAACCCAACTGAAAATAATGGGGTTTAAGAGTATAAGAGACTCTGTTTCTGCCAACAAAAGTTCTGAAATCAATCCAAATGTGATTTCTTGAAATATTTAGACTTAGGTATACCAGCTGCTGAGATCTTGCTTTAAAACTAGTGGACTATCCAGGTAATGTAAGGAGGATACTGCATTTACATGTTTTAGGTAACTTTTTACCTCTTAATGCTCACAACAGTGTTGTTTCTCCCAGGACCTTTAGTGTTGTTGCTGTTCTTTTACATAAGGGATGTTGCTCCCTTGCCAGAACCCCTTGCAAAACATCTGTAGTTTATTCTGGATCAGTAGTATATGCCAGGAAAGTATTTCCAATGTTGATCAAGTACTAGAATTAAAAATCATATTCTTCTATGGCAGAAAAATGGGATTCCTTTCATCCATCTCCTGATTCTTTAATGCACTAACACTACTGAAGCTTTTTTCCTTATAGGTTTGAGGCTAGAATCTCTTTTGCTACTATTCTTAAAGGCAAGGTTGTCACCATTACATACAGATTTAGAATATTAAGGAACATGTTATTGGGGTACTAAAAGAATCAGTATAAAAATTGCCTCCATCTTCTTTGTGTTTCCCCCAGTGTCACCAATGAGATTTTGGTATTTGCAGTTAGTTCTTGGCCCCAGTCTTGGACTCTCCTTGCCAATTTGAACCAAGACCACAAAGCCATGAGGAAAAACCACCAATGGGATGCAAAGGTCTGATTCTTCTGACAATAATAAAAGCAAGACCAAACTCTTATATAATCTATACCTCTTGTAACCATTGTTCATTGAATTGTATTCTACTTCCTGGGTAGTGGTAGGGACTCATCAAGATTATTTAACCATTCATTATTTAACCATCGTTATTTTAGCATTTCAGTTGTTTGATTTTAAAGTATCTCCATACGCAGAAAATCTGCCTGTAGGGAAAGCCACATATACATATTTATATATATGTGTGTGTGTGTCTGTATATGTATGTACACATGCATCCACCGTAGTTTATCAAACATGAATTTTATAAAACTTCTTAAAAGCACAGCAGAAGCCTGTCAGTCAAGTAGCTGGAAAAGACAGATTTTGATATTTCCCCCTCACTAAATATGAATACATTACTTTGAGACAAAAATAATAATGCCTTGGTTCATGTCTTATGCAAAAATCAGTTTTGGTAGATGAGAGAGTTTTATCTAAGTAGATTTAGTGAAATAGCTGAATTCTCTTCCTATCTTCTAGACTTAAATAGCCTTTTACAAATCATTTAACCTCCCTACAGCTCCCTTAAAATACTGGGTGTGGGGGGGAGGGATATCTACTTTTAGAGACTTCCAGATAAATACACATTTATTTGAAATTCAGTGTGATGTAACTGATATTAACAGGTCATGGTCCTGTGTGGACTTTGGAAACTGTTGGTTACTTCCATTACAGTTGTGCCTCAAGATGAATCCCCTGATTGCTGCTCACATCCTATCCATGCCATCCAGCAGTGATTTATATCCAGGCAGAGGACTTTGCACTGAAGTAGATTAGGAGTCCACATCACAGCAGCTCTGCTTCAGGGACAAGAGCAGGTAGGCAACAATTGCTACAGATGTTGCTCACGTTCTCATGGGGCCCTGTCCTTTGATCAGATACAAAATATGATACACTAGGAAGGAAGCATCCCCTTCTTTTTTCAATGTCAGTGTTCATGAATACTTAATAGAAAAGACTTTGCATCTTTTTACACCATTAAGCAAGGATTAATGTCTTTTATGCATATTCACTTCCACTTGGAGGGAAAAAACATTTTAAAAAAATCACTCCTCCATTAACATGAGCTTTTCCAGTATGTTTTCGCACCATTTGGGATTTTTTTTTTCTCTAAAAAAAAAAAAGCCGGCTATATAGCTGGCTTGCCTGAAGCAAACCCTTGCTGTGAGCTTTTTTACATAAGAAGTTGAGTATTTTTGAATTCTCCCTTTCCTATCTCCTTTACACAGACATGTGAAGAAAAGACAGCTGCTGAAGTACAGGAGAATCCTTCCCGTAACATCCTGCTGTTGACCCAGGCAGAAGTGACAAACCTTCTTCTTCATTTAAAGAGAAGCTGTTGCTATTTCTCATCCCCAGCTGACTTCTTGTGTATGCTCAGAACTGAACCTAACCACTTCCATGGGAGCCAAATGCCACTCTGCATTTCAGAGAGCTATGAGGAGAAGGACAAAACGGTGCAGTAACCATGCAATATAAATATAAAAACATATCCAGCCCGTGGAACATCTCTGAGTTTCAGGAATGTGTGGTATTTTGCAGAGCAGGGCTGAGTACACCATGAAAGTGCATTCTAGTAATATCTGAAACAAGGTTTTACACGTAACAGCAAGACAAAGAATAAGCATTCAGCATCTTTTGCTTCTGTGTCAGAATATACAAGTAATAATAGATATCATCAGTCTGACATTTTAAAAAGGATAACTGGTTTAATTACACTCATATTTTCTAATCTTTCTGAAGAACAATATACACAATTACTTTCATTACTACAAAACACTCTATTACTTGTCCCCTACTACAGTATATCAAAGTCAAGGACAATATAAGACAAAATCCCAGTTCTCCTTATTCCTCATCCTGATGTCAACATTTCAGTAACAAATGAGCACAGAGAAAAAAATCTCATTGTAAAAATTTTCACTTTTTCTGCTTTTTTTTTTTTTCCATGGTTTCCTGTTGGGAAGTAAAACTTGCTACCTCCTTATCAAAATATGAAAGTGACTTCATGTCATTTCTTGTTCCTTTTCTTAAATATTTCACACTGTAAGATGACAAAAAAAAAAAAAAAACAAGTTCAACATGCTGGCTTCATGGTAATTCTGAAACAAGTGCTGCATGGGTTCTGAACCTGGCATACCACTCAAAGGCCAAGCTTTTCATACAGCTTTCAATTCCAGATGAACTGACTCTAAATAATTAGGTCATCATAGCAAACGGCTGGAAATCTACCCAAACTCAGTCCCTGTTGGGGCTCACTGTCCCTGAAATGCCCCAGAATTTTTCAAGATCACTCACACCCCACAAGAGCAAAAGTTAAAATGACTTAAAATGAGAGGGCATTCTCTTTGCCTTTTTTTTTTTAATGAAGCAGTCAATTTTTTCAAAACATCTAATAATGTAATTAAACTTCAAAGGCATAAAAGAGATATCCTTTCACCTTTATAATCAGAGAAATAAAACCAACATCATCTTCCCTCCAAGATTTCTCAAACTATCTGCTAAGCCTTCTTTATTTTTAGCCTTACATGAAAAACAAAGAGCAGAATTGCTTGAAAGTCTAAATGCAAGAGTTCTGAGTTCTCCTGCAGAGAAGGAGGAGGGTGGAGTCAAGGTGTTTGGCAGAGTTCACGTGTCCTGCTTGGTAGCAGTGACGGAGGGCAGCACTGCCTGAGCCAGGAGCAGGCCACTGCTACTCCCTCCTCAGAAGCAGCAGCAGCACTGAGATGTCATGGGACATGTCTGGGCAAGAGTGGAAATTGTGCAGAAAAAAAGAAAATCAGTTTTGATGTGTAGGAATTGTAGGAAAGTGCAATAAGAGGAAATAATATTGAATGAAATGGGAAACATCTATTTGTAGTCAAAGTGGAAAGTTACAATAGATATGAAAATCTTTAAAAAATGAGTAATTTTAACATTTCTAATACATGCATCTTTTCACCATGACCATTTGCTGGTTTTCACCCAGTTTCCCAAATAACATCTGTTACTTCTGAAATTCCAGTACTGAGTGCATTTACCCTTTCTCAGACTAATTTTGAAGGGTGTCACCTGGAGGTTTGGATGTCCACAGATGCCAGGAACCATTCCCTTAGTTTTGGAGACAGGGCAGTTTCTATGAAAACAGAGGCAAACTCCTACCCCAGCTAGTCACAGATACCCTGCCCTGTACAAACTCCAGCAGATCCTGGTGCTGACTGAGAAGATGTTTTGTGTTTTCAGGTAGATTTCTTGTGCCAAGTGTGTCAATAGCTAAGAATCTTTGCAAAATGTTCAAAACTTGAACATAGAAATCAAGGTCAAGTCATAAAAAAGCCTCCACCACACAGATGAAGAACTTAAGAGCAGTAGCTGAAAAGTCTTAAAAGACAAAGAGAGCGCACAAGGAGATGACCCAGAGCTCTCCTTAGTCCTCACATTTGTTACGCAAGTATCACTAAGCTTAAAGAAAGCACTTTGGGTTTGTTCTTGTTTGACTTCTAGTTGGTTTGTGTCTGTTTGTGCATTTGTCTTTTTTCAGGTTTTTCTTCCAAACACACCTCTGCTTTATCTGCTTTTCTTCCTTCACAGGAGCTAATGGAGTCCACTCTGACACACAACTGGGTTTTCTGCTTTGAAACAAAAGTGTTTTTTCTGACTCTACCATGACTTTTTTTGTGTGCGTCATGGCAAATCTCTGCCCAGATCCTCTGATGTGTCCTTGGCAAAGTGCTCAGCTCTGCAGGAGCCATGCCTCTGTGTGTCTCCTGCACAGCAGTGGTTTTACAACACAGCAGCTCGTTGGGCAAATGCACTAGATCCTACTTGTTTCTGCTTTTGCCAAATGTTAACTCAGTCAGAACAAAGGAAGAGACTGTATCAAAGTGAAAACAATGTAGGGTGCTATGCCGTGTGTAGCTTCAGCAATCAAGAAGTTAGAAAACAGAGCACTTGCTTCAGAAATTCAATACATGGCACCTCTTGTCTCTCTAAGACCTAAACAAATACAGGTGAGAGGGAGAAGGGTATTGAAAATTATCTGCCTCATCAAACAAAATTATATTCTTGAAACCAGGCCCAAGAAAACTGAGAGCATTGAAATTGGCCACCAAACTCACAGAATTGTGTCAGTTTGCACCCATCAAAAATTTTGTCACAGATTGTTTCTGACTTGCCACAGCTCTGCCTGCAGAGAAGCCTCTGCTGCAATATGCATGATGAATACATATCACAGAATGGGCAAAAATCCAGTCACTCAGCATTGGACAAGACAGTGAGAAAAAGAACATTTTCAATTCTTGAATGTTTGTAGCCTTTGAAAATATTTGAATTGAAATAATTATAGTTTTATTCAATACTGTAGCTTCATAATTACAACTTTTAAAACAATGCACTTATTCTCCAGAGAAGCAGAGAAAATGTTCATGTGCATTCTACATTAATAGAATATTCAATCACATCTCTGAAAAGGCAAGCAGAGGGATTTGAGGATTTTTTTCTTAAATGCTTTGAACAGGGGCAGCAAAAAATCGCTTATGTACTTTGTGTAGTAGTAATAATAATGATAATAGCAATAATAATAATAATAGGTCTTATGTAATCAAGCATGAAAACTGTGCATTGCTGCTGGCACAGCAAATTAGCTAGAGGCCTTTTGGGGCCAGATGAGCTAAAGATCCAGAGATGCAAAGACTCTGGCTAGTTCAGGAATGCTCTATGACTAACTCTACAAAGCAGGACTACTGGTGTGGGGCTGATGGGAATGCCCTAGCCTCTAGGAAAGAAATCCAGGTGTGTGAACCTGGGGATATCCCCTCTGTCACTCACCGTTACCAGAGGGGATGAAGACTGCCGACCCATAGAGATATTTCTCTCTTCTGCACATTTTAAAAAGTAATAAAGAACTGTTTCTGTTCCCAACAATGCTGATGCTGGCAGTAAAATCACACATTAGTTCACCTCTGACTACTCCCATGCTTTTCCTGATCAAAAGGCAGAATTTACCTGAAAAGTCACGAACATTCAACAACATACTCTGATCGATCTGGAGGTGGCTGGAATCATCAGAGCGTGGGCACTTGGGCTTACTGATTCAAAGGTAATCCTTGCGCTTCATCACATTCCAACTAGCTGAGCAGTGGTGTGGTGTTCAAACCAGCCTGGGTCTCTCCAAGCTCATGGCAGAAAACAAAGGCCACACTAATAGTAGCAGAGCTCTTTTTCACATGCCAATTTGTATTTTTTGTCACCTTAGCTCAGCAACTGTGCCTATGCATCAGCCCAAAACTCAAAAGGAATGCATGGATGTGCCTACAGTTTTTTATTCTATGACTGAATCACTAAACTACTGCCAGGTTACATTTGTGCACCATGACATGGCAAGCTTGTCATTTGAAAGCAATTTGAGTACTCAGTGAACCACAGCACACTTTCTGCCAGCTCATGCATTGCACACATATTGTGTCAAATTATACATTACAGCTAACCACGGTACCTCTCATTTAGAACATCACATCACATTATGTCAGGTTACATTGTGTCGAGCCACATCATTTTCTCTAAAGGAAACCCTGTCAGACCCATTGGAAGGAAAGCTTCCATTCTTTTTTATTTCATTTAATAGGAATGGCCCACCTATAAGAACACCAGTGACCTCTCCCTTCCACTTCCATCCCTGAGGACCTTGCAGAGATTTCTTTTTCTTTATCCAAATGCTAGAATCAAATGTGTAATTTCTCATCTCAAAAGGCATGCTGCCCGTTTAATAATGTCCCTGTCATCCAGTCCCTCAATAATATCTCCTGAAAGAGGAGGAATTCAAAAACATACTTTATTATTTCAAATTAATAATATTAATATTTTCTGTTCCACAGTGCATCCACATCTCATCCAAGTGTATTGCAGCACTTGGCAAACATTAGCTTTTCAAGAGGCCAGCCTGAAAAAAACTGTGTTGAGGCAGCTGCCTTGTTTTACTGAATTTGCTCTGGAGCAACACAGAATATATGCATACTGCCTGAAGCCACAGGAAGTGTGGATTTTCTGGAAGATCAGATAACTCCTTCATGACCCCCCTGCATTCTGCAATTTTCCACTTTAGTTACCGGCTAATCTTTTCTTACACCTTGTTAAATTGTCAGGACATTGAATTAGGGACCGGTTTTACACTGGATATCTGGCAAAAGAAGGTGGAATCTCACCTCTGGAACACTGTAATACACCAAATTAGTGTTTCTGGTGGTACCAGACCACAAGGATGTGTGTGTTTATGAGCACAGCTGGATCAAAGCATCTGCCCCAAATTAACCATGCTCATAATCTGCTTTTTCCTCCATCTTTGTTATAGAAGCTACACCTGCAGCCAGGCTGCAGCTCTTCTTAAACAGAGGGCCTCATTGTTGTAAAGCATTAAAAGAGGAAGCATGGCTCCACTATGCTTTTCTCCTTCTCCAGAAGGAGAAGAAACCACCTGGAAATCCTGTGGTGAGCTTCTTAATATGATGCAACCACTCATTCCAAAAAGGTTCGACAGACCTGTGCAAAAAGGAGTTGCTGCCACCGCGAATTGGAACCCCAAAGGTGTAATGAGGGCTCAGCAGCTGGAATCCCTCATCTGCCATGTGGCACACATCCTAACCAGAGCACCTGGGCATTGTGCTAGTGAGTGTGAAGGAGAAATCCAAGAAAAAATGGGAGCAAGTGCCATCAAATTCAAGTATTCAAGATAACTATCACCTTAATTTTCAGTAGGGTCTTGCATAGAGCTCTGCTACATTAATTTCATACATAATTGGAAAAATCCTCAGACTTTATGCTCAGTATGTTTATTATACTGACAACTCAATAAATTTTCTACTTGTAATATTTTCCAGTAATACATAAATTTTATCTCTTATGAAATCACACTGTGAAGAATCAGAGATTACTGCTGTTTTTGTCTAACTCTAATAGGACACAGCATTCAAGTAAAAAATACGGTTTATTACAGCTCAAATATCAAATAGTTTCATTGCTTAAAAGGAATGTATTTTCTGTACAAATCTAATTCTATAACCTTCATTTTTTAATTAAGGCCCTGATGCTTGTTCATCCAACCAATATAATAATTTTTCTTAGAATACTTAAAAATTCCTACTGACTGAATAACAGGGAAAAGAGACAGCCAAAGAAAAGTCCAAGAAACATGCCAGTTTTGCTTAAACAGTACAACAGAGATGATGCATATACTACCAGTTTTTACCACCTGCCAATTGATCCTAGATTCCCTATTCATAGAAATCACTTCTCATCTAAGTCAGAGTTCAAGAGTTAGAAAAGAGGAGAAATTTAAACTTATTTTCAGTGCTTCAACCAGTGAATATTTGGGCCCAAAAGCTACCTTCACATTTTATTAATAAAGGATGAAATATAACTTCCATTATATGTTTTCTTAGCTATAGATACATAAATTACTACACATACATATATATATATATATATATATATGCATGCATTCACATAGGGATACCACTGCAGTCAAGACCACAGAATATAAATTATTTGGAGAACTTCACCAGAGAGTGCAAATTTGAAATTTCAGTACACCAAAACAAGGCCTATGCCTTTGAATGCTTTTCAGAAAGATTAGATGTGAAAGTTTATCGTAAATCTGGAACTACATATTTCTTTATTTATCCAAAAGGGTTTTCTTCCTACAGAACTGCAGTAAGGACAGGTTTTGTAAGCAGCATGCTTACAAAACAAGTGATTAACTCTTCCCCAACTGTAAAAGGCTTTAAGTAAATAATAGAGAAATAAGAGGACAATAGCTCTAGAAAAGAGATTCTCAAAATTAATCATGCACCCAACATTTGGAGGTACTTGCTATACCAAGCCTGAACATGTGCCTCACCAGGAAACCTGGTGCCTGTAAAAACTACATTCACCTATGGAGGGTAAGAGTCTGAATTTACACCTACTTTGCACTGCCAAAGCATTTCCATGTGTGCTGGCCACATTGCTCAAAGAGCAATGTTAGCTAGTGTCAGTTACCTACATGATCATTGTATTTTTATTTTGGATACCCATTTTAACATTCCAGCAGACTTGCAGAACCCATAATCAGCCAGGTCTGAAATGAACTAATTAACAATAATAATAATAATAATAATAGGATACATTTCTATAAAGTCTACAATGCAAACACTCAGTCTAGACTTTCAGAATTGGTATCTCACATTAGCATATGCTTAAAAGGACATAGTACAATATTTTGTATTAAAAACATTTAAATACCCTCTACTTTCAGGCCTCTGTTCTCCAGCATTAGGGCAGAGGCACTACTTCACCTCTCCAGATGTTCATGAGCAGCAACCAGTTAATACTCAAAAGCATTTAGACACAACCCTGAAAGCCCCTGACATGTCCCTGGGAAGAAGCAGCCATGGCACATTGGGAGCAGGGCTGGGCTGGGGAGCCCTGAGCACAGCCCTGTAGCCATGTGTGGGTCTGACTGGAAGGAAATACTGAAAAAGCAGCTATTTGGTTAGCAAGGTCTGTGGAAAAGGATTTTTACCCAAACAATTTCTATTTATAAAGGCTGAGAATGGTATCACTCATGGGTCTTGAGTGATTAACCTTGTAGCCTTATCATTTTTTTAACAGGTGCCTCCTTTGCTGTTAAGTGAAGTTTCCTCAGTACCACAGCCAGTGGCACAGAGGGCAGGGCTGTGCCTGAGCCCTTCCACAGCACAGCCCTGAGGGGAGGGAAGCACCTATGGGGCCCACTGAGGCTTTTTTGTGCCACCAGGGATTTTGGCTTTTAAATCAGAGAACTGGGGGGAAGGTGTTCTGCAGCAAAGCAATGTGTTTCCTCTGAATTATATTCTGTGGCTGTTTCACCTTCATCTGCTGCATTCCTCATAAAAACATTAAGCTCGAGACAGAGGCAGCACAGAAAATTTAAGCCTGAAGGGCTAAAGTCATAAGCCATGGACAACAGAGTCTGAAAACAGGAAGACTTTAGCCAAACAATAAAAAGCAACTTCTTTGTAACATTAAAAAAAAAAAAAATGGGGAATAGTCTCATTTCTGTGAAAAGGGTTATGCAAAATAACATATTTCATACCATCACAAGGGTCATGCAAAATAACATATTTCATACCATCACACTGCTAAATAAACCCTGTTCCAATTCTGATTATAGCAGTATGGCTTTGATGCAATGCCACTGTGTCTGATTTATTCCAGTCCAAGGAAAAAAATGAATCCTCCTATGTGTGTCTGGGCCTTTTTGTTATTGAACTCTATCAGAAAATACATCAAAACACCAGGACCATATCAGCCAGTCAGCTTTCTTCTCAAAAGTCAGAGTGATGCCTAAACTCACAAAAAATCCTACAGGTCAAGAATTTTTTTTTTTTCTTTTTTTTTTTTTTTTAGGGCTTGTATCTTTCCTGATCCCCTCAGCAGCATGCATGGTAAACCCCACTTTGTGTGTGGTTGCTACTTGTACCAATAAAACCAGCTTTAAAACTGGAGTCACCCAGTCCCACATTACCAAGAGGCAGCAAGGGAAGCAGGCAGAGGGAATGTTTGCCTGTGGCTACTCACATCTCCCAGCTGCTGCCACCCTCAAGCCTCTCCAGCAGAAATCATTGTGGGACAGCACTTACTCCATGAGGCCCTCTTGGCAAAAGCTGGATGATTTCTCCCTCAGGTTGAAAGGGATTTGTTTATCATGAAGTAGCTTTGCAGTGGCCATTCCCTCACTGTTCAGCACCACCAAACCTCCAGCACAGCTCCTTTCTTTGCAGAAAGGAGAGGGTCCATTTTTTTCTTATTTTGTAATTTTAATTTTATTAATTTTAATTTATATAAATATAATATATAATTTTAATTTATTAGCTTGTCTTTTATTGTAATTTTTATAATAAAGTTTTAGTTTGAGCTAAGATATCTGAAGAGCAAAGCTAGCAAGGAAGAGTCCAGACTGTGTCTGAAATAGGGCAAGAATACTGCTATGAATATACAAGAGCTTTTAGCTGGTTAGATTTTTCTTGTTGCTGGTTGTGGGGTTGTATTGTTTTTAATTGTCAGACACATTAACTTTTTATATCTTTTATAAAAGTGCATTAAAATTAAAATTCCAATACAAAGAAATACAAGTGTGTTACCTTCCTAATATTGGATTTATTCTGCAGCAACATACACACTTAGCACCCTAAACACCCTTTTGCCTTTAAAGGTCATTTTGACTTTGAGACTTCAAAATAAAAGGAAAAAGGTAGTATTATCTACTAATGCTCTGCTTCTGTGATCTTAAAATTTAACCTTTTCTTGCTATAATCTATATATGGATGCAGGTTTCTCTATAATGAGCTAGAATCTCAGCAGATTTAAAATAGGCATAGTCCACCAAGTTGAATTGAGCTATGCCAATTTATGCCTACTCAAGTTCTGGACCACTATTCATGGTCCTTTCAGCAATTTCTAACTAGCTTGATACAATATTTCTCTGTTAATCCCCATTTCTGTAATGAGCAGCACACCAGAAAGGGTTTAAATTCCATTCAACTGTACCACATATTCCCTAAAATTCTTAGCCACATGGAATAATAGCATGAGCCCAGGGCCTCCTTGCTCTGCCATAGGTCTAATAGCTTGTGCTATGTGGTTACTTATAATGTGGAACTTGTTGAAAGGCTACAGCCAACATCTGAAACTATCTTTGACTTTCAGCCTCGTCACATTATGGGAATTTGCAAAACAGGATATTTCATATATAATTGGCAAGCTTATGCTTTTCACTAGGAGAGGTAAGGTGGAGAACTGCTCCAGAGACTCTAAAAAACTACTTTTATGTTACTAAAAACCTGATGTTTTGTTATGCTTGTCTTCCTGAAACATTAGCTATTCTAGCCTTACCAGAAGTGTATTTGAGCTTATACTTCATGTGACTGCTTGTTTATTTTTTGGCATGGACCTAACTCTGTAATACCCATCCATTTCAGCCTTGCCACATACCCAACAAAACAGAAGTATTCTTAAATCTGGGTATACTTGCCAGAGTTGATATATTCACCCATATTGTTAGGTCAACATTCATAATAACAATTCTTATTATATTTCATATCTGTTATTGTAAGATTATGATCTAGCAGCGCCTGGAGGTCTCAGAAGTAGCTGGCTCATCATGTACATGATTTTATACTCCTGGAGAAACCATCCAAAATTAATTTGGATTATTTAAGCAGCTGCAGTGTACTTTCTAATTTCAGACTCTGGACTTGCACCAGATGTCATTTGGAGATGGAGAGTGTGAAATGGCAGAAGACCATTTCCCAACAGTGATATTAGCTCGTGTTTCTAAAGCAATTTTCAGTGCCTCCCAGACTAAATGTCTTTAATAGCTGTCCCAGGAAAATGAATGGACCATGAGCAGAAATAAGACAGGTTTCAAGTGAACAAGGAAATCGTAAGTGAGCTTGAAGTCGTTTGAGACCCAGATGGAGCTGAGGGCTTAGGAATATGCCTCTGATCCATGTTTGTAGTTGCATAATTGAAACTGTAATTCTGCTGGGTTTCAGTACTCTGTTGTCATCTACATTTAATCTCACCCTCCAGGGTGCTCACAATAGTGCTAAAAATCCTTATAATAGGAGAATTTACAGACAATACACTATAGCTCAATGAGAGACCCCCAGAGCTGAAACCACAGAGAACTTTTGGAGAAAGAAAGAGAGCAATGGAGAAGCTTGTGGTACAGCTAAACCATCCACTGAATTCTGCAAAATATGTGGTCTGCCTTACCTCTGTTGCCTTTTTTTTTTTCCCCAAACTGAATAGAGGCTACCGATTTCTTCATATTTATCCCACTGTAGATATTGTAGATACAAAATGTCAGAATCAGACATGCAAGTGTAAGAAAACAGTATTTTAATATATGTCTTTAACACAGTCAATATTTTCTGCAACTACAAAAATGTGAGACCCTTTCTCCTTTTGCCTCTGAGGCTAGAGCATAACAGCAGGCTTTATATGGTTATTATTTTATTAGGTTTATATGGAGATAAGAAAAATATTAAGATTATATATACATGTGATAGTTTTACAAGAATAGGCTAATACTGGAGACTAATAATAGATTAGAACATAATTCTGCATGGAAAATCTTCCAGATATATCAGGGCAACTTTCATACTACCTAACTGCTGCTGCATGTGTACAGTTGCCTACATATGTAGTACCCACTAGTAGATGGCTTCTTGCTCAATCCTTCCCACAAGAGGTCAGGGCCACAGACATGACTGAAAGCATGCCCTTCTTTCCATGACATTTAGCCTTTTTTTTCTGCTCAGCCTTTGACGTCTGCTCAAAGTCTCCTGCCTCATTTATTGACAACATCCACATTATGAGTAGCACTTTGGCAAAAAACAGTGCCCTGTGTATGCACTCTATACTGCATATGAAAATATTTTTGTGCTACTGAAGGAATACAGGAAGACAGACCAGCCTGCAGACAGCAACATGGGAGAAAGACAACCATCCAGTGAAAAAAGTTCAACGAGAGCTAAGGAACTTCCTCTATACAGTGGTTTCACTCAATAAAGGTGTTAGCATACTAAAAGAAAGTTTTGTGCTAGTGCAGAAGTGAATCTAAACTATTGATTTTTTTGTAAAAGGTCTTCCCATAAGCAATCTCTCAAGAGAAATCCCCAGAGGTGTTATGAATCTGTGCTTAAAATGAAAACTTTAATAATCTTGTGTAAGGCTTTTCTTGATTTCAGCTGTGGCAGGGAACAACAAAACCTTCCACAGCCACTGTTCCTCTCTACACCCTTAACAAGACCTCAGTCAAACCTGATAGGCATCTCACTAGCTCAAGGTACTTTTAGACATTCTTAGGAGTGACAAAAAGCCTTGGTAATGAAACTGCTGAGTTGAAAGCAGATTGATCAGTTCAGCAAGTACAAGAAATGCATCTGTGTGTCTGGAAGGTTTAAAAGAAAAATAACAGATGCAGGTCTGTTCTTAAAATCTGAGTATCTCTTTCAGGTAGGAAAGCAGTATAAGCCACAATTAGTAATTTGCCCTTACTAGCTTTATATTTCCCTACCTACTACTTAGCTATTCACATGCCCAAGTATGCACACACATCTGAGGAGTGAGTCCTCAGTCTAGTCTTAATTATATCTTGGTTTGCATTTAAAAGCTTAGAAACATTTTTATGGGCTATTTAGAGATTCCAGGAACTGTATGCTAAAGGAGAGATTAGAGCCCTGCTGAAGCTGAAGGGAGTTTTGCCATGAAATCCTTTATCTCAGCCGGGGCACTCATGTGGGCTAAACTGAGCCTGCAGTTATTGCTCTGGAAATTTGTAACAGCAGAAAAGATAGCTGGTGGCTAAAATGGAGCAGTAGGTGCCAAAACTCACAATTTCTCAACTATGTTTCTCAACTATGTCATGCTACTCTAAATACCCTTCTAAGAGACACTGCATTACCAAAGTCATTAACAAGTAATTTTATTCCCATTATCTCCATATTTTCATCCAGAAACTGAGGAGAAAGTAAATCAGATGTCTTGCTCACCTACACACATTGAATATTAATGGTTGCTTTCTTAATGCTAGACAAAACATTCTGGAACTTATGAATAGCATACTAGACCCACATCAATTGTGCACACACAGAAACACAAACCTAGCCTGAATTTTCTCTGCTTTGGCTTGAGGAAAATCAGTCACAGTGCACATCTCTGGGTCAGGTCCTCTATTTGCCTGCTTATACTGTGTTAAAGAAACATTCTTGGCATCTTGGAGCCATCTCCAGTGCTAAACCTGCTGGTCAAAGATGCCTGAAGCAATGTGAAATTTGCTTGAAGTATTTACTCAAGACCAGGCTCCAAGAGGAGAAAGTGGCGTAGTATATGATAGAGATAATTCATGCTTTGTAACCGTATAAAAATTATGAGATCCAACCATGCCTCTGACCCCCACGGCCGGCCTGAAGCAGGGCCTTCTTTCTATTCAAAGATTTCCTGGACTCAGATAAAATCATGCCTATTAATGAGTGAATGAGTCCTTCTTGGGCAATAAGCAGCCATTTCCCAAGAATGTCCAGAACATTCAAGGAACTGCACCTGAAAGAGATTACATCAAGGAATGGTGGAAGTCTTGGCTACAACTAAGACCATTTCCAGGAGCCCAGACAGCCATCCAAACCTATGGACTGACTTTTGTACAGGACTGAATCTGTATAGTTCCCGTTATACATATGTAGGAACTTACAGAAATCTTAGGTCATTTCTGCTCCAGGCAGAATAAACTGTATATAAGCTGGCTGCATGGAGCAGTCGGGGTGACACTGGGGAGACGCTGACACTACGTCGGTCTGTCCCAAGTTCACCCAGCGTCAAAGTCCGGGGTTGACGCTGTCTTGGCTGTGGTGGTTTTATAATATTCTAATTTTTTGGTTGTCAATCTAATAAATTTATAAAATATTTTTTATAAATTTGGCTGCAGAATTGATCATTTCTAACATGAGCATATGGGCTGGTGCAAATCCAGCATGCGCCAGCCTGGCCCCTGCACTCTCTTGTTTCAGAAACCAGATCACCTTTTGATATACCCAGTAGAGCCAGACTCTGACACTCTTTCCCTTCTTACTTGCACATGGTTCAGATTGTCCTCCCATGTACAAGACTTTGTAGAGTAAAACCTGTCTCAAGAGATTGTTATGGTATCCCAGATGCTGAAACAGCTCCAGAGGAGCTGGTTTTGCATAGCATGATTTCATTAACATTCAGGATCACAACACTAGAAATAAAAATAGATGTAAATAGTCAAAGAAAGTAATATTTAGGTTTTTTACTGCAGTCTTTATAGAAAGCTGGTTAAACAGTTTTTGCTTTACCAGATTTCCCAGTAGAAACCCAGCAGTAAGCAAAGAGGTTGTTGTTCAGCTGATTTGTATTGTCTTGTAACATATAAGGCTGGGCTTCCACAAATTCCTAAGAGTCATCAGGTCTTCCCTCTCAAAAAAGAGCTGCCTTTCACAAATACCTGTCTACAGATTTTGTGGACTTAGTTCCCAGCACTACATTGATCTTGCTGATTGTCATTAAAAATTTGACTGTTGTCTGCCACTTTTCATGGATAGCTGACCGTACTGCTACATATTTGTAGGGTGCTCTGGCTCACTGTATCAGTAAACAGAAATATTCCAGATTCCATTTGAAGTTTTCTAGCCTTGCTGCCTTTCCAGCCTTAGGATACCACACACATTTACCAGTGTAACCATGCTACAGGAGGTTGTTTTGTAACACATTCCCAAGGAGCCAGGAACTACAAGGATGAAAATCATTGCAAGTTCTGTCTGAACCACCTAGACACCCAGGATTTGAATCACAAGTCAAGTGGATACAAAACTTCTGGGATTGCTTTTGCTCTCAATCTGTCAGTCTTTTAAATTATTTTTTTTTCCTAAACTGTTCAAAACAGAGTACTCAGGGGAAGCTGGATTCTAATTCATCACTGAGACATCTAGCATTTAACTGACAGTGATGCAGGCATGCCTAAATACTTAGAAGACAGAAAAGAAGAAGACATTTTCCTAACTGTTTTTTTTTTTTTTCATGCTCCTATTATGCTCAGTGGAACAGATAAAACTAGAATGGTCACTGGGGTGGGACTTGCTGCTGCAGAAAAATGCTATAAGATCTTTGGCATAGCCACACACTGGAGTGGACATTTCTAATTTTTTTATTTCTCCTCACATCACTGATACAAAGACCACTACCGGCAATTTAAAGACTCTGACTAACTAATGGGATTTGTAACAGTCCTGAGTGTACTCATCCCCCACAAAGATTTCTGTTGGGAAATCAGGGTGGATGTGAATGGGAGTCCACAAACAGTTTAGAGCCACTGTGATGAGTGAAATCCTGCAGCTAAGGTTATTTCCACTTTCGTTTAAGGACAAATCTTGTGGTAAAGAAAAAATGCTAAGTTCTTTTCATTCATTTTCTGGATGGGGAATGTTTTAAATAATGTTTTTAGGATTTTCCCCCATTGTTTTACTTCTTTCCTATACAATCTGAGATTCTTCTATAGTAGCACCACAGACTAGTGGAAAATAGCACATGTCTTTAGACTTTCAGTAAAAGATAGGAGCTAACTAAAGTGTAGTCATCACTGAGAAAACCTTAAGGGCATCCTTTACCATCCCATTTGCATGCAGCACTTACCAATCTCACAATGTTATCTCTTAATATGTAAGTCTTTACTACATGTGGTTGCTCTTGAATAGCTACCATTTGTATCTTTCAGGCAGCTGGTATAACATAAATCTATGGAGTTCAAGATATTGCTCATTTAGATTTCCTGACTTGGCAGCTGAGCTTCACGCCTCTGTCATTTCTCCTGGCACATCTTAGAGTGCTAATAACTCTCAGTAGCTTAGTTTAACACAAGGTCCATACCTGACTAACTTCTATCCCCTCTATCAGTAATTCCCTAGTCAAGCTTCTAATCTGAATTGTGAAGAAAATTTCTAGACCCAAATTCTGCTGGGCTTTTTTGGCAGAACAAAGAAGTCACTAAACAAGTGAATGTTATATTTCAGTGTCATAGTCAGTGCATGGCTGTAGGCATAGCTAGTTCCTTCAAAAGCACTGGCAGTTGCAAATCTTCTGTGACACTTCACAACATTATTTCTCCCCAAATTACTTTAATTCTGAATTTACAGCTGCAGGCACAAAGATGGGAATGTTTTGTGATGATTTCTTCTGTCTTCAGTTAATTAGCATGTGGAAATACTGACATCCCTGGAGCATGGATGGCTGGTGTCTGGAAGGCAATCAGATTTTATAAATAAGTCCAGCTGCAGATGGGCCAGATTAATTTTTCGCTGAGTTCAAATAAGGGAAAAAAACTCATGAGTCATGGAGCTGCTGTATTTACAGATGGAAGCACTATGAATTTTCACATTTGGACCAATAGCGTGTCTATAGAACATAAGCTCATTCAGGGCTGACTGCATCTTAATGACTTTGAAGTGCATTAATATCTATGAGCAGTATTATTGACATGCATTCAGCCATCAATTCTGTGAAATTATTGCCAGGCAAGAGCAGAGTGCAAATAGTACAGGATCACTTTTCCAGACAAAGGCAAGTAATAACAGTGCACAAGGAAGGTGTCTGACACCACCCATGCCCTGAGGTTAGAAATTCCTATTTCTGTGATTCCAGCCCAGGAATCACAGAAATAGGAAAGATGTAATAAGGCAAATATTTCTCCCCATGAATATAAGCATTCAAAAGAGAAAGAAAATATCCCTGGAGAATGGTTATCTGATAAGGAGCTTTTTGCTGGAAAACGTGTCTGTAGATCCAGGCTTTTGTAAGACAAAAATTTCCTACAAAATTTTTTTTTGTAGGAAAATTGACTTCAACTTGTCTATGAACCACTTAAGATTCTTGTAACAGTGGTTCATATCCCTGCTACTGCCATCCTACCAGCCTTAGCACTTGGGAGCCTAATCAGCTTACAGATGGGAGACTACTGCTGCTCAGAAAAACAACTACTTACGTCTTGCTGTGTGCCATGTGCCTCACTGCCCTCAGAGGCGACTGCTTCCAATGCACAATCAACACTGAATTCCAGGAGCTATCACACACTCCATGTTCCCCACGTTGGAGGGCAGGAACAAGCCTAAATTAACATATTTGAAATTATGTGTGCATAATAATGTACAACAACAAGGCAATCCGTGGAATTTGCAGATCCCCAACACAGCTGTTCTCAGACACTCTCTTATTTACACTGGAATGAGCATTTCCAGGCGAGGGCAAAGCTGCAGGACTCTATGTGATGTTGATGGTGCACTTGTCCAAGCCTGGGCTGGAATCTCACTACACCACCAAGTCTGAGACCTACTGTGCCAGGGTTGTCTCAAGCCAGCTCAACCGCCTGATGGCAGAGCTGGACCTAAGAGGGAGCCCCAGACCCTGAACATCTTTACCAGCACATATCCCCCTCAGCTGCCCACTCAGTTTGCCTCCCAGACAAGCACTAGAAGTGGTTTGTTATAGGAGGTGCCTGGAGAAGGGGTCAAATGCACTGTTACAAATATGTAAGCCTGGCATAAAAGAAGCTCAGTCTCATTTGTTTTCCCTTTCCACGAAGAACACAGAGCCAAACGCTGATTTATCCAACACAGCACCAGCAGAACACAGCTGGATGCCATAGTCATAGGCTGTTTATTGGGATGCCCAGTTGAATATTAGCCTACAAACTAGACCTGACAGATGCATATTGGTATAAGCAAACCAACTAATGAAGTGTTGCCTTCTTGTTAACTTCTGGATTGCTCTTACACTCACTGGCATTGTCTGGTAGCATGGGACCAAGAGAGACAGGACACCTGCTCCTACCTTGCCTTTGGTCTGTGACTCCAGGCAAGTAGTTTTGTTAAAATGCTTCTAGTTCTTCTAGTTTCTCCTCTTACCATTTTTTTTTTCCACATTCAGATGTAATTTTTCTGTGAATGATACAACTGTAGTATGAATTAGAGCAGTACCCAAGTCCTACTCCAATGACTTTGGCAGCAATTAACAAAAATCCTAAAATAGTGTAACAGTCCACCCAGGATTTTGAACTTTTCCACAACAAATGTGTTTTGGATTAAGTGCAAAATTCTATCACTTCTTTCACTTAAAAAATGACAAAAGAATGAAATAATCACTATTATTGTACTAACTTTCCTGTTGTTTACACTAGTTCTACAAATTCTTGAGTTCAGCAGTGGTGTGCCTGATGTACAAAATTTAAGCAAAAAGGATCCGTTTCTCTAGAAGCAATCCAGCCACAGAACTGGATAATCACCTGGCATTTCTATGGCAACAAGGAGAAAATTGTTCAGCCTACTGTCTGGGTATTTTCACTCTGTGCATACGAGGGAGTGCTATGTCACAGACAGGGAGAGAATATTTAACACATAATCAATTAAATTTCACCTTTAATCCACTCAGTTGTTTAGAAATGTTATCTTGGCATTAGTGAATGATTTTTCTCATGGGCTGACAAGGTGCCTGTTTACTTTCTGTAAGGAATTATTAAGTTAGACATCCTTTCCTACTGTGAATGAATGATGAAAAATGGATTTGGTATTGATTGGCTCACTTACTAATGCTTCTGGATCTCTGTGCCTTAGCTCTTTGTGAAACTGTAGCCCTGGAGATCATCATCCCATGCCTGACCTAGCAACATTTTTCTGTCAGGCACAACGCCATGTTTTGCCTGGCCTCCATGTGACTACTTTTAGGAGAAGCAGAAGGAGGGGGCATAGAGACTTTCACAACCTTTAACATCTCTCATGTGAGGAGAAATTTATTCTGTGCTCTCCCTACTGCAGGAGCAGTGCCGTCTCATCTTGTCCCCCTCAGCATCTCGGTAGAGTTCAGTAAATTACTCCTCATGTGCAGCAGATAAACTATTACACCAGATGTCCTTCCTTAAGATGCACTAAGGAAGCAACAAACAAATTCCTCAAAGTATACTGCTACCAGCTTCTCCTGAGAAGACACAGGCCTGTGGCATGGTCAGACCTATGCCTTAGTTGAAAAGCTCAGTTAGCAGCTGAGTTGATGCCTACCAAGTCCACTGAGTGGATCAGACTGCTCCAACAGGCAGCAGTAACAGGCTCACAGTATTGATTAAGGCTCTCACACAACATGAATTTATGGGCTGATTGATGCTACAACTCTCTGGCTCAAGATCCAATCTAAACCTAAGCATATGCTGAATTTTCATACACCATACTGCTGTCTTCTTATCACAAAAGTTTTATACCTTCTTGGTGTTTTCTTGTGGGCAGCTCCTTAGAGCACTGACTCGTTATTCTTCACAAATAAGCCAGCTGACTCAAGTTACCCTCTTAACCAGCCAACCCACTCTTCTTCTCATTGGTTACAGCTGTGGCCTGTTAAAGTCAGGCCTGTTCCTAATCTTTGATAATTGGCCCAGCTGCAACTCCTTAGGGGTAAGATTACTTTCTACACTATCTTTATTTTCTTATATTCTATCCGCCTACACCATACAGACCTACATCTTCCTATTGAACAAACAGGAAGTTTCACAGTATATGGAACTGAAATTAAAATTTGTCTGTATAGACAGAAAACCAGTTTGGTAATATCCAGATCTTTTCACAATTCACCCAATGGAACAATTCCTTAAAATGTAGAAGACTGTCTTATGATAAGAGGCAATCAATAAATACCACTAAATGTGGCTGAATTTGACAATACCGTGTTTCAAAACTACATACTGGTAAAAGCAAAGTGACTAGGTTATATATGGATGCTTTATAAAACCATTTGTATGTACAAAGAGAATAGTTTATGCAAAACAAGAGATTCAACGTTTTGTGGCATTGTCACTTGCATGTTGTTTTGCTGGACAGTATCACCTAGACTGTGCAGGATTAGGCTAATTTGGAGACACAACCTAGAACTTGTAAACTATCAGACATAGAAATGTGTGTAAAATCTCCTTGTTTTATTGCCATGCAAACAGCAGTGACAGAAAATGCTATAATCCCCCTAGAATAGCATTGCAATGTAATACACATAGGTGCTAGCACTACTGGCACCTATGCTTCTGTATATGGTTTTAGGCATCCTAATTATGTGATGTAAATTACCTCTGTGCAAACTTGCAGTGCTTTACAAAAGATTTTCAATAAATACTAATAATGCTGCTGAGAATATTGATAGCTTGCTATTGAGACAGAGCAAACATTCCCTAGCCATAGTTCTTATCCTAATAGCAATGCAGCAACATCTATTTTTCCACATATATATTACAGCCTGATAGACAAGCTTTGTTTCTGTTAGCATAGAATGTCCACTGGTCTAAATCAGAGAATCTACAGCTATGAAATGACACCTGAACAAGATCTACAGTTATTCACCCATTTCTGGGACCAAAATTTCTCCAAATTCTGAATCAACTGTCCCCCAGCAATGCCCTGGAGTGGAGGGAACTGTGATATGATTAAAGTGAATAAATAAAGTGAACAAGCCAACATACATTTCACTTTAAATAATAATAATAATCAGGCATCAGGATCTGACAAGCTAAGCTGAATATATGCCCCAGAGTCAAAACTTCCCATAGTTTAATCACAGTCTTCTTGGACAGTTTCCTTTACCTCTTCTGCCTGGCTTTTAAGTTTCTCAATTTCTTTTGTAAATTATTTCAAGTGGTATAACAGCATTTTAACACAGTGTCCTGGGTTGACTATATGATGCTTTTATCCCTAATCATCTTGTTCTGTTTATGCTGAATAATAAGTTTTGCACCTTTAAGACTTGTTCCAGAGAGTCAAGGGGAGAAAGAAGAGTGCAGTTTGTTTTCAGACACTGCACTCATTCCTCCACATTCCTGCTCCTGGACTGTATTATCTGCGGTTGAACAGACAGCGGGAATGAGCTCTCCTTTGCTTTTAGTTAGCTTTAGCTAGCTGAGGCAAACAAGTTCCCTGGGCTGTGGGTTTTCTTTTTCTTTGGACCTATTTAAACCTGCTCTGGACTGAACACTCAGAAGAGCACGGGCAGCTAGCACCTGTGGCCACCGGGCCGGGTCTGGCCCATGACATTTCCAGCACAGGAAGGACTGATAAGGGACTGAGTGAGCTGAACTGCTACCCGGGGAGGGGACTTTCTCAGTTTGTCATCTCTTTTGGAGCAGCAAGAGGTTTTATTGTTTAATATTATTTATGTTTTATTGTTTAATAAACAGGGATTTTCCCACTTTTCTCCAAAGAGGTATTTTCTCCCAAACCATTTGAGAGAGGAGCCAATTGAATCTGCTTTTCTAGAGGAGCCCCTTTGGGGGTCCTCTCCCAGATTTGCCCTGAACCAGAACACACAGGGCCATTACTATTCTGGAAGCTGTGTAAAGTATTGCCACATGCCTATGTGGCATTTTTGGTGCGTTTTTGGTGCAGCTTTCTTCATCTGTATCTTTCCTCAATGTACCTCTACACAACAGTAAAATCTGCTTTCACTGAGACAGTGAGGCTCTGCCTCATGGTAGCACCTGGACTATACCAGGACAATGCTGTCAAGGATCAGGTTGTCACCACGTGTGGCACTATGTAGCCCATGACTGAGGCCATGTGGTGGGGAGATAAATAAGGTAAATAATATATGTCCTTCTGTACAGGAAGGACAGATACCAGGTTACAATTTTCTCAGGCATCACTAGCTGCTAGAATTGGTAAGCCCTAGTGGGAAAGCAGTTGTTTGGGTGCTGGCTGGTGAGGAAGGAGGAAACTTGATGTTATTGGGATTTTGCCTGGTTCACACAGAGTGTGAAAGCAGAGTTCTGCTATAAAATTCACAAATGCTCTTCCTGCAGAGTCTCTAAACAATGCTTAGGGGAAGGAGGCTGCTTACTGAGTGCTGCTCTTTCCTTATGTATAGTACAGAAAATATTAGATTTAAGCACACTCAAATTGCAGGCTGTAATTCAGACACGTAGCTGTCAGCCCTCACAAGGAGAACTCACTGACTGTGAAGCTATAACAAACACAAATGTTGGACAAGTCAAGATCTGTCAAGATCAATGTGCAGGATACACAAAAGGTCTACACACTGGCACCACATTTTGTCAGTTCTTTACAGGACAAATATCAGGTGAAAAGTTTCAAAATCACTCACTGAAACAGAGCTGCCTTGGCCTTACCTCAGCCCCTAATAGAGAAGTTTCATTTGCAAAATTGTCAAGTATTCAGTACCCCTGGCTGATCCCATGAAATAGGAAAGAAATATGGATGCTCAATTGCTCTGAAAGAATCATAAGATTTACTACTGATTGGACAGAATGCAAGTTTACATAACCGATTTGCAAATAGTAAAGATAATTTTGCAATGACACAAAAGCAATCATGTTTTTAGGCTTTTTGACTTTCATTTCAACTGGTTATTGTTACTCCACATGAAATCTAACATTATGATCCTTAAATGCAGAGTGATATACATTTTCTCATCCCTAAGATGATTAGCACAGCTGGTTAGAGCATGGTGCTTATAACATCAAGGCTGTGGGTTCAATCACTGTATGGCTCATTCACTTAAGAGCTGGACTTGATGATCCTTGTGGGTTCCTTTCAACTCAGAAGATTCAGTGATTCTGCAATGTCTTTGAAGATTATCATTACTGTGCTGCAGCTTGGATGCCTTTCTGAGCATCTGAGCATAACAGAAGTCCATGCATAAGGGATATTAATAGGCAGACTTTGTCAGGCTTTGAAAAGCCTTCTCCCTTTATTTCAGTTAGCACAAGATTTATTAAAATAAATGGAAGTGTGATAGAGATCTCATCACATCACATTCTTGTTGTTCAGCAGCTGAACAAATCCCATGCAAGTAAATTCAGCAGAGTTCACATTGCTTGCACAAGTCTGTCTCTGCTGACAATGTTCCATCTGTCTCACTAATGCAGTTACTTGGGATTTGCTTACATTTCAGATTGCTTCTGGACAAATAGCCCTGGACCAAGAAGTTCTCTGGCTCCTCTCTGAGACTTTTTGACAACAAAAGACTGAGCATGCTGAGGCTGAATCCTGCAAAGTGCTTGTCATAAAGTATACGTTTTATTTAGCATGTCAGAGGAGCAAGCCCCACTCACAGTCGCCTTCTGTAGCATGACAAGCTCTTACCTGTTCTACAAGAGTGCAGTTTACACTAAAGTCAATGCTAGTTCCACCTTCTCCACAGACACCAAACGTGGGAGATCAAAATCTATGAATAGCACAGATCACAGCATCTCCCTGAGAACTGAGAATTTCAAATCAGTGGTACTATTAATATTTGACTCTGAGTCTACAAGCGAAGAACCTGAACCCAGGAGCACAGTAACACAAGCAATCCTGTTCACTGTAAATTAACTTTTTCCTGATTCAGTATCACCCAGCCAGCCCTAAACTGCCAGCACAAGCACAAAGTGGTCATACACATTTGCCTTCCCATTTGTGGGAAAGTTTCTTACAGCACCTTGCATGCATTTGTACAAAGGAAAGATTATTCTATACAGTCCAGTCCAGATTTTAATAAGTTCTGTGACTAATTTTGCAGTCTTTACTTTTTTAATATAGTCAGCATCTGAAAAGCTTTGTTTTGTTTGTATTTGCATATATTTTGCTTTGATTGGTAGCATCCTGTGGCCCTTTCTAGGGGCCAGAACATGGACTAAATCCTCAAGGAAGAAAGGTCCTCACAGTCTGCACTTTTAACCACACCAGTGGTTATTTACTTTGTGCATGGCATAATAGTTTTCTAGAGTAATTTCTTGATCCTGTTATCATAAGAACACCTCCAAAAGCCTTAATCCAGATGCCAGAAATGAAACCCAAATGAATTTCAGTCCTGTTTTTTCATCTGTTTAAAGCAAGATTCTATTAGCCAATACAAGCATGCATTCATAAATGTGGATGGGCCAAAATTTCATCATCAGTGTTTATCTACTTTTTCACATCATAAAAGATTCTGACTGTTCAAATTCTAATGCATTCATTTATGTCCCATCCTTAATTTGCTGATGCTACTGAGCAATGTAATTATCCAAGATCAAAAACTGTTTTGCTTTCTTTGAAAACTGAGCAGGGTGAGAAGTCATTCCAAAAAATAATCAGCAATTTAAGGCACACAATACAGGCAAAACAAATTTGTCTACTTGCAGCACAAACAATTTTTTCATAGCTCTATCTGTATACTTGGAAAGAATAAAATATCCCTGACCTGGCTTTTGCCTCTCCCTGGTACAACAGGTTATTGAAACGTTAGATGTCTTCACAGCTCCCTCTAAAGTGAAGCCTTTAAACTTAAAAGTGTTCTTCCTTATGTCTATTCTTGACTTCATGCAGTAAACCAGAACTAAGTCAATATCTATTCCTTCTAAAAAAATTTAATAGAATTAAATGTATAGGTCTTTTATTACTCATCTATTTCAAGAATCAATTAACTATTCCTCAGGAAGCTATTTGTTTGTAGCTTTCATAATGTTTAAACAGAGCTTGACTAAAAAAGCCACAAATGGGAGCAAACTTACCTGAGTAATAGATGAGATACAAGAAAATCAGTGAGGCCCATTGAAAACAAAAAAGTCATGAGGAATTGAAAATGTACATAAGTTTAAGTTCTTTGGGATGAAGTAGTTCTTTTTGTAGATAAAGTTCTTTGAGTGTCTTCAAAGTCTGCAAGTTCTTAATTTCTCCACATTATTTTAAACTAGAAGGCATAGAATGTTCGTTTCAGTCTGTATTGTTTGTGTAAAACTGCAGCTGTAGAAAGTAAATGTCATTACAAGAAACAAGGTGGGAAAAGACTAAACATCCTAAGAGAACAAAACAACAAAGTTAGCTGAATTTCTCAAAATTCTGGCTTTCATGTAGGGGAAAAAAAGGCTCAAAGTTCCCTGACTTTTCCCCCATTTTTTTTTTTTTTTTTTTTAGTTTAACTTGTTGCACATTACAGTTGACCCAAAGTTTTCAGCCTCTGGGAGGGAAAAAATCCCAACATTTATAAAGCAATACATTATTTTCCTTCTTGTACAAACTCCTGTGATCTATATTATTGAACTATGTAGCTAAATTATCATGAGCTGCTGTTCAAGACACAGTGGAGAATGGTTTCTTTGTATTGAGCCCAACTAAAAAACGTAATTTCACCACAAGTCACAGATTTTGCTTCAGCTGCTACTAGCCAGTGCTCTGGCTCCTGGTACTGATGCCATGGTCGTGAATGTGGATGCTGATGTTGCTGAGGCACTGTTTAAAAATGTGTCTTTCTGCAAGACCCACTTTGTAACTCAAACACTGCTTTGGCTGGTTCCCCACCTACCCTCCTCTCAGGGGTTTAGAACCTAATGCAGTTGTCAACAGACAGGCCCACCTGCCTGAAGCAATCAGACAAAAATCAAGAGAAAAACAGAGTAAGGTGAACCAGACAGGGCCATTTTGGGGAGCAAAAGGGGCAGCCCCAGTGGACAGATTTTTGTTTGGTTTTCATTAGGGCTTCCTTCACTGGTCCTGGTCACATTTTCAGAGAAAAAAGCACTGAATTCACAGTCATCAGGCTCAGCCTTTTGAGATGCACCCTTTGGCCCACTGAAGGAGATGCAGGCAGTTCAGGGAAAACTGTTGGGTCTTCTCAGGGAGGGGGAAAAGGGATACTATTCAAATGAGAACTGCTTTTATAATTAATTTAGGTGAATTTTTTTCCCCCTTTCCTTTTCTCCCCAACAGTAGTTAGTTGCTATTTTCACCACCACCTAATTACTTCGTACTGGTTTGTGGGAGGATTCAGCTTCACATGGCATCCCACACAGGTTGTCATTTTGTCATGAATTCCTTCATTAACAGGCTGTCAGTACCCTGCCAACAGCCACCATTTGGTTTGTTAAGGGACTGGGGGCTCTGGAGTGAAGAGTTGGCTCTGTACCCTTTCCTTTTTGTAAAAAAAAAAAAAAAAAAAAAAAAAGCAAGAGGCAGATGTCTGCCAGTCTGTTCCTTTGTAACACATTGCAGCCTTTTCCCTAATTTTTTTTTCTTTTTTTCTTTTTTTCCTTGCTGAAAGAGCAAGGCAGTAAAGGAGGGAGAGGAAAATCACACAGACTGTGTAGGTTGCAGCTCAAGCTCCTGCCTCCCTATCAGGCTGCTTGCTTGGGAAGTTGTCTGGGTGCTCTTTCCCCCGTGCTACCTCCCAGCCTCACTTGCCCTCTGACATGCCCCAGCTCAGCATGTTAAAGGAAAGATCTAAAGGAGCACAGGCACCATTTTACCTGCAACCTTTAAAACAATCATCTTAATGAAATGGGAATGCAGCCTGCCCATCACATATGCGCTTCCAGAGGAGTTTGTCCTTTCCAGCTAATTAACTGGATTTACACAGATGCTGACAGGCTTTGCCAGGTACTCCTATCACTACTCTTTTGAGATACTGATGATTAAAGATGGCTTTGTGCATCTTCCCCCTTGAAAGCCCAACCATATTTGCACAGTCTTTTTTTTTTTCTCCTCTTAGCTCCCAAGACGAAATCTCAGCTTGATTTCACTGATTAGTTTTTGATTGCACTGTGCCTACCAGGTAGAGTTTCAAGGTTAGCACAGATGCTGAGAAAACTGGGGCATTTGTCCATTGTCTTGGGCATTTTCCAAGAACCTGCTGTTGTGACCAAGTTTCAGCTATGTCAAACAGGAATTTAGCTGGGTTGCCACAGATGACTGCAAATTAAAAGGCAGACAGTGGGACAGGGAGCAAAGAGCAATAGAGGTCTCTGTGGTATCCAGAAATGACAAAAATAAAGGATTGTTCAGAATGACAGAGGAGGAAGTAAGTGTTGTCTCTGAAGGTCTCTCTGGGAGGTTTTTGGTCCTTACAGGCCAGTGAGGCTGTCATTATGTTCAGAAGACACTCAAAGGAATTCAGGGGAATCAGACTTTTTTTTTTTCCCCTCCTTTTCTTCCTGTCTACCAATTATGCCTTAAATGTCTGGTAGACCCTCCTGTCAGCTGTAAAATCACATGTGCAAGAGTCCTATCTGTACACAGAACACTGATACTTCTTTGCCAACAGTCTTATGCACATTCAGCTAGCTACAAATACAGGTTTAAAACGCACCCAGATAAACATTTCAGTTTATGTTAAAAAAAAGTGCAAAGGTGTTTCTGCCCCTATAATTCTCAGAAACAGAGAATTATGACAAGGATCAATCATAATGATGCAAAAAGGATCTCTGAAAGTTGTGTTTGCTTTGCTCATAGATACCTTTTGCACTAAAGTGTCTGGGTCATGAAGGAGGCTTTATAATATTCAAGTGTAGTGTAAACACAGCTATCTGGATAGGAAAAACTCTCCCCTTGTCAATTGCAAATAGATCCCAAACATAATTTCCAAGGAATCCACATGACAGAAGTCAGGGAATAAGTAGAAATTAAGAGAAACAGGTTGGATGCAGTTTGCGCAAATCATCCTCTCTGGTTATACTCCGTCTTTTATCCTCTCCTCCCATCTTCTTTTCTCTTTTGTTCTTTGCTTATTTAAAGGTTTGGTTTTGGTTTTTTCTGTCAGTTCATGCAATACTGGAGAGTGTAAAAGTGGGATAAACAGAACCAACTGGGAGATGCTTTGATAGCCAGATGGTATGCACCTTGAAAAACACATGTGTATAGAGATAGAGAGATAGCTAGATAGCTAGATAGATAGATTGAGATATGCACACCTTCACCTCTGCAGACTTTTTAATCTCTTCACACCCCTTCAAGCTGTCACCTCCACTGCATTAGCTCAAAGGTGAGCACTGGCTGTCCCACTGCCCTCCCTGGTGACAGCAGCCATCCAGGTTCAGCCAAAGGCCTCCTCATGAGTATTGTCCCAGGGCATATGTGACAGGGGTCTCTGAAAACCTGCAAGAAGTATTCACTCTGAATTTTAACTTATCAAAACCCAAGTTCTCCGTTTTTCCTGGGGGTTTCTTCTTTACTTGTTCCCACATTAGAGAAATTAACTATAGGATCATCCTGTGTCATAACCAAGGGATTTTGTCATCGTGCCTCACAAGGGATAAGGTCTTTCTAAAATTTGGTTAGCAATTCTGAAATAAAAACTTTAAATAACACATTGTAGTCAGGAGAAGGGGAGGGATACCAGAGGCTTAAATTTCAGAAGGCTTCAGAAGCTTGCAAATGATAAAGAATCCTTGCTTGATAACCATTTACCTGCCTCTACTCTTCAAGAGGAGTGCAAATAAATCCAAGACATCTAATAAATAATGTTTAGAACAGAGCCAAGCTATGTGTTTACAGGGCCCCAGATGACACGTGGTTGGAAGAACTTCAGCAGATGTGTCCACACAGTCAGTACTGGGAAAACTAAAGCAGTGGCAAGCAGGGTATGACCCAGAATCCAGCCTGCACGATGATTCTTTATCTACAGCAATTTCCATTAGTTAAATGCAGAAAATAAAACGTGAGACAGGTTAAAGAAGAGGAGTACTGAACAGCTCCAAAATCCCATGCTCTGTTACAGACAGAATCACCTACATTTTAATGCGGTACTTGACGATCTGGCCGTATGGTTCCCATAGACCTTAATGGGACTTAGGCAGCCAAATCCCTTATGCAGCACTTCAACATGTCAGGCTCTACACCCATCATTTTTATTTACTGTGGAGCATTAAAATATCAGTTGGATCTTAAATGTTCCCATTATAAATATGTTTCCCTGAACAACTGAGAAAACAGGGACTGAGACAGAGAAGTTACTGGCAGGACTGAGCAAGTACTACCATCAAACACTAATGTTATTGAAACATGGGCTGGGTTGGAGATAAAGCAAAATACCTGTTCTCGTCTTTCAAAGCACTATTGGGAATGAGTTCATCCTTCTGATACTGAAAGACGTAGCATTACTCCTCTAAAAAAATTTTTTTAAAAATTTAAAAATAAAATAAAATAATTAAGAATAAAATTTTAAAAATTAAAAAATAAAATAAAATAAAAATAATAAAAATATTAAAATAAAAATAATAAAAATTAAAAATTAAAATAAATAAAAATTAAATTAAATAAACAAATAAAAAAACAATAATAAAATAAAACAAAATAAAATAAAATTATAAAATAAAAAATAAATTAAATAAAAATAAAATTAAAAACAAAAATAAATAAAATAAATTAAAAGTGTAAAAAATTTTTAGATAGAAAAATAAAATAAAAACAAAAAAATAAAAAAAAATATACCCCAAAAATATTAAAAAATAAAAATAAAAATAATCAAATAAAATAATCAAATCAAATCAAATAGAAAAATATTTTTCATTACATCCTGGATTATTTCAAAGCCTCAAATATAGGATTTTCATATAGGGTTCATTGACCTCATTATTTGTGCCTTAAAACAGCTATGCTTCCTAAATGTGTGTGTGGACACTGAATGACAACATGCTAAAAATGTTAAGAACATCTCAAAACAGTTTCCTTGTACTGCATTGAGCATCCAGTGCCCAGGAATATCTCTGGGTATTGGTGAAGAAAAAATCCCCAAAAATTAGCATAGACTCCCCACTGGTTGACTGTTTACTTCTTCTTGAAGGTTTTCTGGTTTATGAAAACTCCAGGTTTCTGACTCCTGTTTTCAGGATGCCAGCCATGTTAAATCACATTTTCAAAACTAGACAAGAGCAAACTCTTCTACTAAGACAAATCTGTCCCCGCGAGCTTTAATAAAAAAATGTCAACTTTTGTTGATTTTAATTGTGGGCTCAAGGGTCTTATTTCATTCATATCTGTTTTTGTAAAATATCTGTCTAAATGACAATACAACAAAATCCTCATAACAAATTTAGCCCAGGAAAAAGAAGCTGAATTATCTTTCAAGTTTAAATATTTGCTGCATTTAAAATGTTTTTAAAATAAATGATAAATATGAAAGGTTTCAAGAACTAGCCTAGTTTCTGAGGAGAGCAGTTAAACAATGATGAGATTTGAAGCCTACATAATTAAGTTTTGCATACATGAGCCTGGAGTTAATTTTTTATGCACCCTAATGCTTCTGTAGAGTGCATAATTTTTTATTGACTAGCTGTGATGCTTTAGCTGCACTCTTTTTTTGCTCACACAATAACAAAATGTACAGTATCTACCAAAGTAAGACCCTGTCCTGGCACTGGTTCTGAAGCAGCTTTGCTTTCACAGTACCAATTGTTTTGGTCTCCAGAACCAACCCACACAGAATTTTGGATTAGGAATCAAAATACAAAAGAACTAACACGCTTTGAGAGTCTCAGAGAGGTATTCACAAGACCACCTTCAGCCAAGGGAAGTGATTCTTCCTCTGGAGGACAGACTTCTTTGGGAGCAGCTCATGTCAGCTAAATCTCAGTCTCTCCCTCAGCTGCCTTAAATTTTCTAGAGATTTCAGTGTCAGTACTATCAAGTCTAAGCAGCTTAAGGACAAATCTAGATGCTTGGATCCTCCAAAATTATAGGTAAATGCCTTAGAAGACTGCTAAATGTCTCTGACCAGTTTAGAGTCTCACTGCCATTAATCCCAAGGGTTTCAGTCCTTTCTTTGCACATGCACCAGACTTTCTTTTCAGTTTTTCAGACCAGAACATTTACAGTATGATCTGGAAAAGAAAATTACTTAGACTGCAAGTCAGATACCAGGTTTCTACATTTGAAACAATTTAAAGAGCTTAATTAAGAGGTTAAGGTAACTAGCTTTGCACTTCTAGAACAACTTTTACTAATGGCAAATCTCTGTCTTTAGTTACATAAATGCTTTTAAATACTGCTCCTCATCCAAAAAAGAACTCACAGCAAAAGTGATGGTGGGTGATACTTAGACTTTAGTATGTGGAAGCCATTATCCAAAGAGAGAATCCAGACACAGGGGAAATAGTCCGTTTATTTTAAATACAGATGTTTGAGGCATTTCTTAGGGCTTTAATACTGGTATTTCAGCTAGCATTTACTTTAACAGGCATAGGAAGCCCAAATGATAAAAATTCAGCACTCAAGCAGTGCTTCAGCAGCTAAACTGCTGCTGACAAGACCTTCCACATCATTTTTCCTTAGAACAAACCAAACAAAAGGAAACTTCACAGTTATCACGCTTATCTCTCTTCTTCCCTTCATTTATATACTGTGCAAAAGCATAGCCATCCTAGGTCCTAGCACTAGGCTAGGATACAGTTCAGTTATAACAATTCTCATTGCAATTCAGTTATAACAATTTGTTTGCCCACTTTGTCTCCTTCAAGCCCTGATGTGTACCCCAGCTGCTCGGCAGTGAAGGCTGCTCAGCCACCTGCAAGGCTCCTCTCTTGAGTCAACACTGGTGTGACCACAGAATGATGTGAGATTTGACATATGGCAAACAGAATAGGACCACAGTACTTTTGGACTAGATCTAGATGTACAAATCAGCCTGTGCCAGGACTTTACAAGTCTGCTGATATCTAATACCCACTGATATTTTAGTATTTGGGGTGATTTTAAATCCCAGATTACTTCCATCTACATTTTTAGGCACCTAGGCCTTGTTCTGACGTAAACCTTCTTTTGAAACAAGAACCACAGAGAGGAATGGAACTTAACCACAATTTATTTTGTCTAACTGGGTGTTGACATCAATATGTGTGATATTTTATGGTCATGCACACACACACACACACACACACACACACATATATATAAAAATTGTACATATGCCTGTGCGCCCAGAGGTCTGCAAGATATCAGGTATCATTTTCAGTGGTCCCTAAGGCTACAAACATAAAGGAGAAGGGAAGCGCAGATCACATGGTGGCAGCTACCCACACACACACAGACAGACTGTGCTGACAGGCTGAAAGAAAAGACAACATGGCACAGAGGAGAGCAGGAATTTGAAACATGAGAAATCCAGTCCAGGTTCAGTCATAGGAAAGCCCACTGATTTCAGTGCAGACCCAGTACACTGGCAGAAGCTGCATCACTTATCTGCCACTTTTTGAAGCCAGGGCATCTTGGCTTATCAAAGAAATACACAGCATGTGTGATTTACATCTTTTGGGCTCCTGAAGATGTAAAAGACTACCAAAACAGAAACTTTTGAATTCTCATGCTTTGTATTGCAAACCTAATAATGACTGCTGGACTGTAAATTGTTCTGAATTTAGCTGCTACAATCGGAGCCAAAATCTGTCCTCATAAGTCTATAGCTTAGTTGGCTTTCAGCTCAAGGTTAGCTTTTCAAGAAAAAAATCTTTCACCAACACTAGCAAATGGATTCCATTTATCAGTTGCCAAATTGATGGTGTCTTCCTCTTTAAATACCATTATTTCAGTTTAATTATTTAATCCAATCTGATTGTCATGGCTATTAACAGTTTACCAGCAAAGGCTGCTTTCATTTTTCTTTTTAGATGATGTAATGCTGCCTGAGAAAATGCAGTTTGAAGCTACATGTGTGTGTGTGTAGGACAATCCATGATTCTTAAACAGAACAGGCTCCTCTCAGCTCCCTGATGTGGTCAAAACACTGGTATGGAGTTTGACTGTCCACCTCTTGTACATTGCACTACTTTTTCATGCAGATTTGTAGTTAGGCAAACTCAGCAAAAATATATGTCAATAATAGAGAACACAGATTTTTTGCAGCCATTTACACTGTTTAGAAGTATTTTCTACTTACCCTCCATATATGCAAATGACTACAAGCAGTTGAGAATCAAGATATTTGTCTTGGTGATTGATGTCAATGAAAAAGAAATTAAATTTTAATCATCTGTTAAAAAACTGTTCACCCTTGGTAAGTCTGTGAGTGCATTCTTTCAAGGCTATTCCAAGGAAAAGAACAATAGCTTAAAGCTTCACTGCTCCAACTCTTCTGCCATTCCTACAACTAGCGACTGTTGAGATTGAAAACTGTCATCTGGAAGTTTTTCCTGTAAAAAAATGAGATAGTGTCAAGAATAAGATTTGGCTCAGAAATGCTATTTCAGCTTTTTTTTTTTTTTTTTTTAACAGGATGTCTTATATAAAATTAAATAAGCCTTTTGGTTTCAGTGGATTTCAAGATTCTCATGACTTGTCATTCTATTTTCTTTTTTTGTAACTATAATCATTTGAGTGAACAGAATTGATTTTTTCCCATCTTCTGAATCATCAGCAAGACTGAAAAGACAGAGTAACAAAAGGAGAAATACATTTTAAAAACCTACTCAATAATCTAACTTTCAAAAAGTTGCATCCCATAACTGGAAAGAGTAAACATTTATAAAAGAAAAAAAGAGATAAAAAGTTTAAAAACTTAAATGCTACTCATATTGTTAGTCTCAGTGACAGAAAAAAGCAGGGGGGTGGAATTACTATAACAATTTGTGAATAATAGACTCCAAAACATATTAAAAAATAAAAGTAAGGAAACATTCTATTTTAAAACCTGAATGTGAGATTCTTAATAAGCATGTATAACCACACAGTTAGAATTTGTCCACACCTACCTCATAATCATATTGTTAAAGCATTCAGATTTGTAGCACTCCAATAAAATAAGGAATTATGACTTCTGGTCTATTATCAGGGAAATCATGATGATGTAGCAGTATTATGTGAATTAGGACTGCAGAATATGCCTTAAAATTCGAAAAAGAATGTATTTTAATACAGTTTTCAAAAGGACTGATTATTAATATGTTTCCTCCTTAGAGAACTATCTATGACTAGAATTTCTACAGTTTGGCACATCTATGGAATTCTAATGATAGCTATATCTCCATCAGCGAGGATAGATAGATTCAAGCTCTTAATTATTTGCCCTGTACTCCCAACTGCTTTGACAAACTGTGACTCACCACTGTACCTTCAGTGATATTTTACAATCTTAAATTGAGCGAATTCTATTTATTTCTGTGAATACAGTCTCCAGTTCTGATAGGTGTGTCCATATCAGACGTTATCACCTTGGTTTTGGTGATGTCAGCAATGCAAGGAAGTGGCTTTACATTATGGAAATAGCTCTTTAATCATTTATGAAAACTAGGAAGCTCAGCTGCTGACATTGTGTGAGTACAATGGCTAAATGTAACAGCAGGCTATTGGAAAACAAGACTTCCTAACCGTACTATGGAAAATTCTGTCTCTGACAATCTCCTGAGGACCCCATTGCATTTGGAGTGGACAGCCAGGCTCACCTAGGAAACTACAAGCTAAAGTGCTTTGTTTCAGTAAAATCTGGTTAAACAAAGCAACTTTTGTAAAGAGGAGAATGTCTGTGGCAGATTCACAGAAAAAGAGCCTGATGAAGAGCAAGAAGGAAGACCTTGAAGAAGGGTTTGAAGTAGGCAGTTTTTCATCTTTTCCCAGAGTGAATGGCTTAAAGCAATGAGGATCTAGGTGAAGACTTTTTCTTACCTCACAACTCCATTTTCTTAAATGGAGGTTTGATAATGTTTGCTTCAGTTTAGGTAGGAAGTCTGTCTATCACTGACAAATCCATTTGCTTCTCCTGGGAAGGAGGTGGGATCAGTCCCCACCAACGAGGCTGTGACTGTAGCTGAGGAGCAGTAACTGAGACTCAGCCTGCTGTTGGGAGAATACAGGGGAAAAACTAGAAAGTCTGTGGGAACACGAAAGAAAGGAAGAAAAAAACAACCAAAAATACAGAGCAGGGATTGCCCTGCCCTGCAGCCACATAGCCATGACAGCAGTTGTCTGAAATGAGTGAAGAAGGTCTTACTCGTCTTTGTTCTAGTCAAAGCCAGAAACAAAACAAAAGAAAAAAAAATTCCTATTCCTCTGGCGTCTCCTGTTAAGGGGTTGCAGGTTTTTCCATAGCTGATTTAGCAAGTAGCTCTCCATTAAAATTCGTTTTGCACTAAGCTAAAACTTGAAATAAATATGCACTGGGCTACTCTAAGACTGAGATATAAATGAGACATTCACTTTAAGAGCCCTGGGAGAACCACTGGCCTTAGCCTGTGACCTGCAGCTCTCTAAGTCTACTTGCTGACCATTAGTACTGCTCTCTTATCACCTCCTTTTTAACAGGCACTAATGCAGATTTAAGGACAATGAACTATTTCTCCTTGCCTTGAGGTTTTGGGGGTTTTAATGTGCTGTGTCTTTTTTTTTTTTTTTTCCCAAGAAATAAAAACTTTTAGCTAGAAAATCTTTGGTCTTGGATTAGATGAAGTTGGTGATGCCAAAAAGAATGCAATTTTTAGATTAACAATATTTTTCAAAGAGTGAATCAGATTACTGATATCTTCATTTAATAGCCTCTTTTAGCAACTTCTTCTTATGAGAGGACATAATTTGCCTCTCTCTCATTTTATTTTTGGGAAGTTTAGCAGTGCAAAAATTCTCCCTTAGGATCACAAAGCAAAGTTGGAAATGAGAGATGCAGAAGGAGTATTTGTTAAAAAGTATATAATTGCAAGTGCTAGTTTTTCTATAAAAAGGAAGCTGAGAAGCATGCTATGAACGTTCATTTGCAAAGTCTCAAGCTGTGACTGCATAGCTGTGAATCTCATTCCACTATTGTCAAAGCCCCGCATTGGTAATTGGCAAGAATGGATTGCAGACCACATACAAAGTAACAAAAGTTACAAGATCAGCAGCAACTAAATATACTTTCTTCTTCTCCAAAGCGTATAATCTCCTTTTGTTCTTTTTCCTCTGAGAGCTGCATGATAGGTGATGAAGGATGAAGTTGGGGAATAAAGGGAAAGTGCAATCCCCCTGACAAAGCTGGAATCCAAGCCCTCTGCTTGCTTTCCCCTCCTCTCTGCCCCTGGAGCAGAGTGTAGTGCTGCGAGAGGGGCCAAAGTGACAGCAGCATCCAGTGAGTACTCTTCAGGGTCACTTATCAAACCCTCCAGGGACCACCAGGTGCCTGGATGTATTAAACCTCACAGTTGTATCCACAGCCCATCCTCCCCAGGGGAATAGCATCACCAGCTGGGAGAGAGAATGTGGAAGGAAGTCCTTATTAATATCGTGTGTCACAGTAGGACGTAAAGTGACACGACACAAAAAGTGATGGAATGCTACTTGGTATAGCACCAGCTTTCTAAGGGGTAGGAATTTCACCTCAGCAGCAACCCAGACTGAAAATGTCTGCTATAAATTCCTGTAATGTAGGAAAATGCCATAAAAAGATTGTGCCTCTTTTTCTGTAACAGCTATGAATAATTTGACATTTAGGCAACTGTGTAATAAAAATAATAAATAATAATTTAGCCAGAGCGTGCTGGATCCTTTAATAGATGCAACACTTGAGCTGCTGGAGTCTCTTGAGCATTTCTGAGCTGTTATCAGAAAACATAGGTAAAAGAAGATCCCATTGGTAGCTCTGAATGTCCCCTAATGATTCCCTATTCAGATAATTTGCTTAGACTCATCACCTTTACTATCATTAATCAAACCCTGATGTGATTTTAAGTCCCTTAGCTACCCACAGAGAAAATATATTGTATTAGATTGTTTTCTATTGCCTTTTATCATCTCCTATTCCAAGAAGTTTGGTAAATATCAAAGCAAGTTTTGAAATTATAGGAAATTTGAAAGTGTTTGGGTTGATGTTTTTTCTTGCTCAGTTTTGTCCTTTAGTTTGATGGAGACTCTGAAAGAAAATTTTTACCTTTTGGTGGAGGAGGAGGACCTGATTTTGTGGTGTATGAAAACTGAGAGACTTGGGTGGAGGTTTAAGATTTACAAAAATGTTTTATCTAGGATAAAATGGGAAATGTTTTAATTCAATTTCTGATTGCTTTACACAAAATTAACTTTTGAAGACATGAGCTGTGCCACACCAGCTGTGGTTCTGGAACAGTAAATTGGGTGGTAGCACCATTGACTGGGTGAAAGTCGCCACAAAAAGTTGTGTAGAAGCACATCTCAGAATACTCCAACCTAAAATGGGTGCTTCTAAAAGAAGTAGGAAGCAGGAGTATTCAGAATATGAAAGAAGGTTCATTATGCAAAGAAATGTGGATATTTCAAGCTTTGTTTTATTTTGAACATGCTAAAAAAAAAAAAAACCAAAACTAGTTTAAGCCATCAATGAATGAAAATTATACATCCATGCTCTGAAAAAATTACTTTGTCTCAAAGCTGAAATTCTGCACCTTTATTTTAGCCTTTCTTAATTCTCTAATATCACAAAATAAGTATAGTGCAAAACCACTGGTTTAACCTGATTGTTTTTCTTTCTGATGGAAAACTAAACTAAACCATTCATGCATATGGCTCAGGTTCCATTTTAACATCAGAACCACATCTCCCAGTGGATTACACTCAAACCCTTGTAGCTCACAGTATTGGTGTGGCCATATGGAGAGCAATATGGCAGAAACAGGAACTCTTACTCAGGAAAGGGGCCAAGAGGTGTTTTGAAAAGGATTGCAGGAACAGGGAGACATGCAAGGAGCTGTGCAAAAGACTAAGGAAGCACTGATTAAAAGGGCTGTTGTGGGGAAAGGACTAGAAATTGAAGTGATTGTTCTAGGCAGACTTGGAGGGATGCAAAAATGAAGCAGCACATAGAAAAACTTGGGAAAGGTGCTAGCTTTAAAGAACAGGGATATGGCACGATTCTGATGGGAATATTTGTTACAAATTGAAGTGTCAGGATCAAAACAATGAGTTACTAAGGTGGTATTAAAGCTCAATTTTTTCAGTATAGTGAAGGTCAGAATATTTTCAAGTTGTGTGATTCAACAGGTTGCATTTTGTCCATAACGGGAATGGGTTAAACCTGAAGTTGAAAGGCAAGAAATCCCATGGAAAAAAAATGGGACATTTGCCTTCATCCATCTGAACTGGCAGTAAATGAGCCATCTGGAACTGAGCAGAGAAGGATGAACAGCTTCTCTGAAGAGAATGTGGAAGCAACATTCTCTCTGAGTGCTGCTTTCCAACAAGGAACTCAATTTGGCCAGAGGGGTCCTCTGACAGTAGCAGCAGGTGAGGCAGAGATGTGGTAGATAAGTGTGAGTGAGGGAGACATTGATAAATGTTTTCCAGGTTTGACAAAGTGAGCTCGAGCAGATGTGCTGTTCTCTGCCCAAGAAGGATGCTGTGGGGCAGAGCCCCTACCCAAGCAATGTGCTCAGCCAGTTGACCAAGAAATGTCAATTTGCTTTGGAAGGACTATTTTGCTTTGCAAAAACTACTTTTGGCTATCTCTGCTCCCTATGACGAGCTATGTCCCCATTTCAGAGCAGCTCTAGGCAGCTCTGTGAGGGCAGGCAAGAGGAACAGGGATCCAGGAGCAGGCTTTACACATGCTGAAGTCCCAAAAACCCACTCACACTGCTTAGCAAACTCCAGCTGCATCAGAATTAACAAGAACTCATGAGTCTATGTCTCAAGACTCTCAAGGTACCAGGGACGTGCTCTCAGTATAAAATAACTCCTCTGCACAACAGACATCCTCCATAAGGCCAAGGGAATGGATGCAAATCTGCCCCTCACCTCTGAACTCGTCTGGGAATGCAGCTGTGGTGTTTGCTGTAGTGCAGGCAGTTTGCAGGGCTCTCAACAAACCCTGCTAAAAACACAGGCTCATATATCATATATGGATCAGCCATCCCCTTTTCCTCCTCTGTAAAAGTCTTTTTAACCAGTTAATGACCTCATTGGCAGCATTGCCGATCCTGACAATGGCTTGGGAGGAAGCCCTGGGAATATCACCTACATCGCAGTTCATTACTGTCTCCTTCTTCCCTCATTTCTCCCCATCAAACAAATGTTCTCTCCTAATGCCTTTCTGTTGCTTTTTAGATTGATTTTCCAATAACTCCCCCTGGTTTGTAGCACTGAACTCACCTATTCAAAGATAAAACCCCTATATAGTTAAACACTAATTATGGAAAAGGCCAGGGAACATACACCTACACCCACAGCAGCACAGTCATAAAATTGTTCTGTCCCAGATCCATAAGCACTGCACAGTCTATTTTGAAAAGTCTCCTGATAATTTTGTGAGTTTTACAGGGCAACATAAGGTTAGGCAGGCCTTTAGTAGATCATGGTGAGTAGCAGCAAGTTGTCGCTGACAGAAAAAGCTGCATCTCTTCAGCACTAATGTGTGGACACTGCAGAACACATTTCTTTTAAACAAGAAGTATTATAAGGGAATGTCCTGGGAACTATCATAAGGGAAAGAGCTGGGAAACATATTGGGGGATTTTATTGCAATTCTTTGCTTATTATAGATGTGCATTTTTCTGTGCTGCCTAGCTGCTGTCTGGGGCTCTGTTTTGGGAACTGCATAGAGCAAGACAAAGGTGAGGAGCTGACAAATGGGCAAGCAGGCTGGCACAGAGCATAGCAGTAACTAAGCCTCCCCTTACAGCTGCTCCCCCTGGACCAGCCACTTCTTTCATCATAGTCCCACAGTGATGCTTCACATTCACATCCTGCATTTCATACAGGATAATCTGGTTGCATTGGCTTACCTTAGACACCCACCTCCATCAAAATCTATGGCAAAATCATACGCATCTTGTGTTACCCTGTAAGAAATATCAAAACATAAGGAGGCCAATTCATTCCTTTAACTCATTTTCCATTTTCTCTCTCTTTAGTAAGTTCATACATGCTGTTAATAATATTTCTTTAGTCCTCTACCAGGACTTGGTCCTTTTTTTTTTCCTTTAAAGCAGAAAAAATTATACTATTGGAGTTGGTTTCATTTCACTTTCAGAAAAGTGAAGCATGCTGCAGCAAATATATTCAGTCAGACTTGTGAGGCTGGAACTCACACACACACAGACCATTTTTCCTGGGAACTGAAACACTTTTACCATGTGTTGGGTGACAAAGCACATTAGTATGTTCCTTATATAAAAACACCATATATCACTGTGTTTTAGGCATAATTGGGTAGGAACATTGTAGCATGAGCTCTAGAAAGCTGGACTCAGATGAGTGAGTATTAATCATTCCCAAGGAAAGGACTGAGATGAGATTTGGCTTCTGTGTTATGTTCTAGTGGATATGTAGCAGGCAGCTTGTATTTGCTTTGGGAAGTTTGGCATATTCTCCATTGCAAGTGATTTGATAGAGAAACACATGTATCCTGCATAAACATCAAGGAAATCTGTATTTAATGAAAGCAAAACCGCACGTGCACATACACAGAGGAAAAAAAGAAGGAAAAAAGAGGCAGCACTGCAACTGTACTCACAATCAGGCTGCAGGTGAACCCTGAGACAGATAAGCACTCGCCAGATGTCATCTTCACCCCCTAAATTCACATGCCTTGATCCCCTCACCTACTGGGGAAACTAGAGAAATGTCTCCTCTTTTATAGGGCAGTGGATGTGGGTACCATTTGACAAGAAGATGCCCTGTGCTCCCATACAAAATTTGTGTAATGACCACATTGTTTTACAGGTCAGAGATAGAAGACTTGGAAGTAGACCTTTATGCTTGGATTGTGATTTTTTTTTTTTTTTTCCCTTTTTTCACCTCTGGATTGCCCTTTAAAAAAATAAAGCACTTAATTCCCAGTGCTTCTAATTGCAACGAAAACCTAACAGCATTAGTTTCTTGAGCCCAGTCCTGCAGGTGGCTCTGGAAGCAGCCTTGTTTAAATTCAGGGTAACAGAATTACCAGAATGTGGAGCTGGGCTCTGAGCAGGTATGGGAATACTGGAAATTACTCGTGCCAGGAAATTGGCATTTATAAAGCTTGACCTGTCCTGTGTGAAATGATGACTCCTGTGAAAGCTAAATCAGTCTTCAAGGAATAGCACTAATATCAGTCCATCATTCCAGCTCTGCAATAACCAGACATGGGAGACTTAGTACCTTAATAGCTTATTTATGGGTCAGTCTGGGCTCGTGTGTCCTGCACACAAGGCCTGGGTCTGCAGTCTTGTGAGGAAACATCCCACTCTTTTCAGTTTGCTTTTCCTACCTACAAAAGAGATTTCTGGAGAGGCTTTAAAAAACCACAGCAGCAGGAGAAAGAAGCAGAATGATTTTTGGACTTGCCTTTCTAGAAACACCTCTCCCTGCTGCCTGCATGCATGCTTTGACAGCAAAACTGCTCTGGAGCCACTGATTTATTTTTGTCTTTTGTGAGGTGTCAGGGAGATCTGGGCATAAAATCCAGGCCACGACTGTGCATTAAGCAGCACCATTTTCACCTCTCTATAGCTCTCTGGGCTGCAGCAGATTCTTTCTTCATCATTGCTTTAAGTTAAAGGAGAAACTCCTTAACTATTTCTCTTGACATTTGGCTTAAAAGACGTTTTTAACAGATATTGCTATATATGCTTCACTTTTCTGTTCTGTTCCCTTTCTCCCAATTATTTTGAAAATATTTGCCATGCCCACATTCACTTTATATTTCTGGCATTTTGGGATTTCAAACTTGAAAATATGTTTCAAATACCAGCATGAGTTTCAGACAATGAAATCATTAGCTTGAAAGAAAAAGCCTAAGATGTCCATCAGCAGTATTTGTGACTATGTGACAGAATGCACAGAGCTTGTTATCCACGAAAGGAATTTTTTTTTTTTTAAAGGAAGGAAATAACCAGAATGGCATTTATTAAAAAAGATAACAAAAAGGGATTAATAAACTGTAGTTGTTGGAGCATTCTAGGTACAGTGATGGGCCAGTGAAACGTTTTCAGTGTTTTAATCAAGAATAATGTAAGGTGTTCAGGGTGTAAAGGTAACACAGCTCAGGGGATATTTGTCCAAGAAAGTATTTAGTTTGGAGATAGTATTTCTGAAAGTCTGGTTAGTGTTATAATTGCTTCAAGTTTCTAATTATTTTATAGCTTAAGTGAAATTACTTCTTCAGAGGAAAATATTGGGGTTTTTTATATCTATACTGTGGTGTAATTTAAGAACAGGTAAAATTGAGCTTCAAATAAAAATTTAACACAATTAAATTCTGATCTACAGCAGTATTCAAACCTAACTTTTTATATCTGAGCAATTTCAATATCTCTGTTGACAATGCCATCTCAGCTGTGTTCTTTATGTTACCTACAACCATATACTACTATTCCACATCAAAACAGATGATATCATATTATGAAAGAGAAAAAAAAGCTTGATTTTTATGCAATAATCAAAAATAATCAAAAATCTTAAATAATAAAAACACTCCAGACTTTCCTCTGGATATGACTCTATACACAATTGTTATGGCATACAAGAGCATCTCAATCTGTGTTGCTTCCATAAAGAAAAATCAGAGCAGTGCTTTGCCTTATTGTCTAAGGTTAGAGACAATTGTGACTAATTCATCCTCCTTCATTTCTTATAATTCTTCTTCAGGAGAAGAAGCAAAGAGAGATGTTGCTCAAAACAGACAAATGTCTCTGCTATTATTACAAGCTTAATCATAATTCAGTTTCTTGCAGTGTGACTGTGTCTTATGCTGGATCTTCTGAAGCTGCAGATACATTTACTGCAGAAAGAAAGCAGGAAAAAATATAACTATGTTTTGCAGATCAGTTGGTGTCAATAATTATCCAGATTTTTTTTTAATATGGCTGAGCCAATTTAATGTATGCTTTTATTAAATGCCAGAAGCAAAGGACATTCTGAGTGAAAAATATTGTTAACTGTGAAAGAAAAAGGTGACTCGGCTGTATGGTCGGTTTTCTCAAGCCACTCATTATTAGGCCTGTGCTCCTTGTGACCTTTCCTAGCCCTCTCCTGAGAAGAGATGTGACTACAGCAGGAGGTCAGATGCTTCTTCAGTACTCTTAGTCTGTACTCGAATGCTTATTTTTGTCTGTAGAGCAAGTCACTTTGGGAGGAAAAAATTTTTATGTCAGAAAGCAATCATTAAGGAAAAATTAAGTAGGCTACACCATTGTGTAGGGTATAAGGATCTGTATAAGAATATAGTACAGAGTCTTGGAAGCTGAGATGCTGTATCTGCTTTTAAAATTTGCCTGCTGCAGATTTTTAAACCTTTGATTACAAAATCTCAGGTACAGGGGAGCAGAGGATGCTCCACAGGGATCTAATGATCTTTAGAGAAATGTGCTGAGGGGATATGGCCCCCTTTAAAACACGTTGTTGCCAACATATGCTCACACTTCGTATGCCGCAACCCCACTCTTTTTGGGAATGACTGTGCAGGATAGAAAACTGTGCTTTAGTCATACACAAAGACACACAAACATGGTAGGTGGGCTGGGATGATTGCCCTCCTTCCTGAACAGTGATGTCTCTTACTGCCTGGTACAGCCAGCCCTGCCCACTGCTGCTCTTCTTTGTGTGCACATGAAGCCCTTTGTGATAAAGACTCTTTTTCTAGTTCTTCTGCATAGTAGCCAGCCCTCTGCTAGGATGTGAGGTGGTGCAAAGCCTTATGTTTTCTAGATCTGATGGGAATGGATCCATAGCCTTGGTGCAATCACACAGAGGTCTGAGTTGTTGAAATGCTGAATTATGGATGAACTATTGCAAGCCAAGAGAGAAAGGCATTGCAGATCATCTGGGAAAGACTGTGACTAGCATGAAGCCACTGGATTTGTAAACTGGATAGGGTCCACAGGCTGGAGGTATATCTTTATAACACTAGGCATTCAGGTAGAAAGCTTTAAAGCAAATTAATGAAAATAATGAATGACATCATCAAATAACTGCTAAGATTTATAGAAAACATTTGTGATTTTTAGAATAAAAAGAAGAAATTTGCACATTACTGGCCAAACCAAGTGAACTATTGCTGCTGTCCTGCCCTTCCCTTTTCTCAGTTCATTCATCTCTTTTGTCTTCTATTTAACTAGAGCCCACAGTTACATCTTCCTGTTAAAATGGGAATTAGATAGAAGTTCCAGTGAATTTAGTAGATGCTTAGAAAGAACTTTGGAGCAAGAAGCAAGATCAGGATTTTGAAAGATCTGCAAATAAATATATTCTGGGACATAAATCCAACTGCTTTCCACTGAGAAATGGTCACTTTCCCACTGTCCTTCTTGCACTATTCAAGGCAATGCTTGTGAAGGATAACTTCTAAATTTATCATAATTCTGTAAAGCTTAACTATGTGTCTTGGTACTACTCCTCCCTAAAAGTCTCTATGGTAGCTTTATACTGACTATGAAAGGAAAAGTCACTTAAGGCAAGCTGGATAGGGAGCAAGAGAATAAACTGTGCATATATGGCTTAATGGCATTTTTTACCATTATCATCTCTTGTTGCTATGGAGAGACAGATTTTATATATGTGCCAGCAAAATCAGGTTATTCAGTGCCAAGCTACCAGCTATTGCAGATATTTCAAAAGTGAGTGGCAGAAGTTTCTCTCCTAAATGGGAGGTCCTGAAGGACAGAAGACATTCATCTACATTTGTCAATTAAAGGTTTTCTCAGTCTTTTGAAACCACTAGATTTTTGGCACACCTAACATAATTAACTCTGCCTGGAGTAGTTATAATGAAGTCTCAACACAGAACTCTCGTTCTGTTCTCAATAATGTAGCTATTATGGTGCTGATCTTTTTTTAATTTGATAACATATTTCAGGAGATGTCAAAAGTTAGAGCTCTTCTTTTCTCTCATTTGGCACTGTTTAAGAAAATAGAAACAACAACAACAACAAGGCAGCATGGAAGACTACCATGGAAAAGAGTAAAAGACTACCTAAGGAAAGTTACAGTCAGAGTATTAAGAAGCCACTGATCACATCCTCTCTTCTGATAAAATTTTAAGTGTCATTTCTTAAAATGTGGGTTTCAGCCATAAGGTTCATATTTTCAAACTTCCTTCACACCTTTAGAATAAAAGAGGTAATTTCTGAAAAATAGTCTTCTTCAATAAGATACACAGTGCAGAAAGAAAAAAAAAATTAAAAATACCTTAAGTGCTACTAGTTCCCCAAGAGTTATGATAGCTGGCAACCCTCCTGCTAGAATAGATTTTAAAGATGAAGCACCTGGAAAATACAGAAACAAAATGTGGTGTTAATATAGATCCAGTGGCAAGTATTCCCTGGATTTCATGAGGTTGGCAAGAAATTAACTCAGGTGCACTGGAGTTTGTGGAGAGAACAGACTGCCAGAAGCACACAAGCCTTTTTTTTAGGCAGTGTTAATTTAAAATATGCTAGCAAAAGCAAAGAATAGCACATTCTACCTTGTTCTCTGCCTCTACCATAAAATGCAGATTTATTCCTAATTACATTTCCCCTTATCAATACAGCTCTGACTTGGGATCTGTTAGGAAAATGCTTTTAACAAGGGGCACAAGGAATGTTATTCAGCATTTCAGCAAGCAGCACTGTGATCTAATCTCCTGCCAGAGTCCAGCTCCAGCAAAGCCACCCAGTTCACAGCCTTCTGTCTTCCAGCCCTGCATCTTGTGATCCCATCTGCTATCACCATAGCTTGCTAAAAGCTCATGCTGGCCCAATGAGCATACCTAGAGCTGTCTAGAATGCAGAAGAAATCCTACCAAGCACATAACACTGTTTATTAAGCCCAAAGGAGTTCAGCTACCTGCATCATATCCACTAAGGCTCCACCAAGATCCTTGCAAGTCTGAGTGGCTGGAGTGAAGCTCTGCTGCTGCACCAGGACAGATGAAATATCCACAGCAGTTCCTTGCTTATCAAAACTAAAATTCACCTTTTTTTTTTCCTTATATTTTGTCTTGATCTCACTCCTCATTTTCTCCAGAGCAAACACCCCTCCTAGGGAACCACTGGTATCACCAGAAGAAAGCAGGGAGCAATTGACAGCAAAGGAAGCTTGCTCATTCCTGTTTTCCAGAAATCACACAATCACCATTTTGGCTAATACTAAGGCTGAACTAAGACATTTAAATAAAAACCTTGATTTGAAACAAAGACAGACCTGAAAACAGATGTAGGGGTGTGAAGTATGCTCTTGATAGACATCAAATTAAAGAGGTATATTTTTCTTATCAGTTTACCCGACTGACTACTGAGTTAAATATACCTGTTGTTTTCTGACATTTGTGTGAGCTGTCATCTCAGACATGTATTTCAGTAGAATTACTAGCTCAATATTCAGAGATGCTTTACTATAGTGTACATCTGAAGGCATACTTGAATTCTAAACAAGTAAACATTTAATAAAAAAATCTCCACCATAAGAAGTAGAATGACAACAAAAATAAAACAAGAATCAAATCCCTGAGCTGTTCTCATAAATCCCCTCAAGCTCTATAATGGCCAGGTGGGCAATCAGTGGTCATGTGACATGCATTTGACAGCTCAACCTAGCTCCTGCTGGACCACACTACTTCAAGTAGATTCCCATTCCCTCCACAGCTGTGGCTTCCCATCTTTGTGCAACTGCAGGGACTCTTGCACCCCCAGCACATCCCCAGAGCATCTGTCTAGGTCCTTGCACCACAATCCAGAGGTCTGCAGTCCTCTGACCCCCAGGGAGCTGCTCCCTACCCTCAGACCCACAGCACTATAAGGACTACCTGAAGGCAGGGGGAACAGGGCATTGTAGCTGCTCTCCTCTGTAGGTAAATCCACAGCACACAAGACAACCCCATAATGGGAAATAAAGCACAAATGCAGAGCACATACATTTGTCTAGCTCAGACAAATTACAGGCTTGGTGCAGGAATCGGTGGGTGCAATTCTATGTTCTGTGTTATGTAGGAGCTCAGGCAAGATACATGATTCCCTCTAGCCTTTTTATCTGTGAGTCTGTAATTGGGCACTTTGCTGGTGACACAGAACTCTCCTGTAGCAAAATCTCAAGATCTCTCTTCCTTTGGAAAGAGAAGTCTTTTGCAAGAGCACAGGCATCCTGGAATTACCAGAGGACATATTTTCATGGGTAAAGAAAAGACTCTAAATCAAGAGTTTGTATGATATTTTCTATGGGAATTCCTCCATCCCATTCCCTGCTTCCACCATGTTTATCCAAGGCATAATTAGAGGAAGTGATACACATTGGATTTAATTTGTATCTCCATAGGAACCAAAAGACTCTGAAGATCAGAACCTTTTGCATGACAACATTTTTGTATTTTGTATGAGAATTTTGTGCACTAAAAGTTAATTTTTCATTACCCAGTGGGACAGGAACATTAGCTATAAAATTCTTCTGTGGATATGGTTGAGAGAGAACCCTACTTTAAAGCATTTGAAGTATGTGAACACATCTCCTCAACAAACCCATTTACACTTGTTCCAGTGTGCAAAAGTAATCAATTTTACTGCAGGGCCTGAAGATCCCCCTGAGACTTGGCTGACTGAGAAAAAAATGCATCTTTATCTGTTTGGGCTACCCCTCTAGGGGATCTTAAATTCAAGACCCACTGTGTACTTCTACATCTAATTTCAGGACACATTGGGTCCACATCCACCAGGCATGGCATTGTGGAATTTTTCACACCCACCACACATTAAAGAATTCTCCAGTCTCTAGGACTCACAGGGTAGGGGCAATGGCTAATGAGAGTGGGGTTGATAACTGCAATTTGATTTGCATTTTTAATTGTTAGGCTAGCTGTTGATAGCTTATTGCTTCTGCTATTTCAGTCTTTTCTCCTTCTGTCCACTATCTTCACCACCCCGGTAGACAACCCATGTGAACTGGTGGAAAGTCCCTGGAAAACACCATTTGTGCCACTGCGTGGTGTCAGGACCTCAAGATCACAGTTGTCTGTCTCAAGCATTGTTACCAGAGAAGGATTTTGCCATGAGAGAAGCACAGAATGGAGCAACAAAATGGCACTGGCTCCAGGCTTGGCAAGCTCTGGCACATCCTGGGCAATGCATCCAGCCAAGGGTTCCCACTGTGGCAAGTTATGTGGGATGGCAATTGTTCATATGCTTATCACTGGTCAAACAAAGATCACCCCAGGTTTTTGTCCAAGTGTCATTTCTGCCCTAGGAGGCAGTAAACAAATCTGGGGGAGAAGAATGTATCACTGGAAATAGACAAGAACAATCCATAAGGAAAGCCAACTCAGCAGATGTGCTGAAGTCAGCTTGGGCTGGATAAAACTCTGGCACCAACTTACAACCCACCCACTCAAAAGAAAAGAAAGACTGAGCATGGGCCTAAACAGCATTAGAAGCAAGGGAATATTTTCACCAACAGAATAAGAGAAATGTGTAGCCAAGAAGTATTAATTCCTTTGTTTGTAAAAATGTACATATAATGAAAAGTATTGAACTTTTGTGGTATGAAGCTCTGCTTCCTCCTTGCCCTGCCCCCCCCCCCCCCCGCCCTCTTCCTAATTGCTGTCTGTCAAGTTCCACATTCCAGCAAGGGCATCATGTGATTGGCAGAAGTTCAAAAGATGCTTTTCAGATCTGGAGTCATTGGCCTGTCCAGATGTCATTGTCCCCTGAAACCCTCCCCCTCCCACCTGGTTGGTGGCTCCCCTATCCTCTCCCTCCCACCTCCCGGTGAGCTTAAAAGGTGCTGGAAGCATGCAGTTGGGGTCTGTCGGGTGTACTGAGATTCAGAACTTTGTCACCTTGGAATAAACTCTGGATTTAACCCTCCGGCAGAACCCACTCTCTTTCTCTTCACTGTCGCCTGAACTTTTTCCACTAGAGGTAAACTGAGTTCCTACTTCGCATGGGTCCATTCTGAGTGCCTGCCTGCAACTGCCTGCAAGTTAAAGGTGTCTCTGAGGAGAAATACCCCCAGCAGTCATCTCTAGCACAGAGCAATCAATATTGAACAATCTCAGGACTTCCACCACTAAGAAGCCCAAGGTGAAGAAGGACTAACAAGAGGCTACTGGGTCCATGGGTGGTGACTCTCTGTCCCTCTCTCCCTCCACTCCTCTTTTCTAATTTTTTCTATCTCTCTACCTCACATTCACTGTTAAATAGAATTTGTACTCTTCACTTCAGCATATGATGTCATTTGGTGGCATTATTGAGAGAGGCATCTCTCAATAATCAGATTTTAACACCTCTGAGCTGCAGACCCTGATAAGTGACTAGTAATTGAGCCATAGGATGGAGGACTCTCTGAAAATCCAACCTGATTGCTTCAAATGAGCCTCCCAGGCTGCAAAGCACATGCAATGTGGCTCAACAAACCCAGAATGAACACACCATGTTAGTTTTACATCTCTCTTCTTAGTTTTACGTCTCTTTTCTCTGACACAAAGCTCTTCTGAATACTTTGGGAAAGACAAGTGGCATTATTACATCTGGGGTTCTCTCTTACAGGCCTGATTAACACCTTTACAGCAGATAAACCAGTTTCACAACTGTGCTTGAGCCATATCTCTCTGTTTTGGCCTTGGCTCCCTCCTGGCAGCCAGGCTCACAGGAACACTGAGATATTGGCAAGGGAAGAGAGCAGCAGCAGTAATGTGGAAGAGAAGTCAGCTGCTCTTCCTTGTTGTCAGGGGAGGCAGTGCAAGCACGAAGCTCTGGAAAGGAGGTTGTTTGATCCGCTCCACTCCTGAATGCATTTTCAGACATGGCTGGGTTAAACAACTGCCTTGGAAGTAATGTTCTGAAATTGGGCTGAGTAAAGGAGGAGTTACAGTTGATGGGAGCATGAAAGGTAGAGGGTAAAAAGGCAGTGTTTCTTGCATTGAAGTGAAAGTCTTCCTCTCAGATATACAAGCAGTATCATAAAAAAATTCCCAATGAATATTTTTTATATATAGCGCATAAACTTGACTAATGCTCCTCCGTGGGAAAAAAATAAAAAAAAAAAGACATTTTCACCCCTGTGGAGCTTTCATGCCCTCTGATCTCACCTATGGTCAAACTGCTTGACCTTCCCTACAGAAAAGAAAGCACAGCTTTGACAAGATCAAGACTATACTGAGATCAGGAACAGCCTGGAGCTTACTGCAACAATGTATTTATACAAGATGTGCTTAAAAATTACTGGCTGCCATGAGTAGCAAAAATGCAGAACATTTTTGCAATCTTCTGTAATATCTCTTCACTTGGGCACTTGCACTCCTGTCCTCTGTGGAAGTCCAGCACCATGCCACTGAAGTACACTACATTCATCAGCAATCAAAAAACAGAGGGAGTGAGAATAACAATGTCACTGTTTCCAATGCTGTGTCAGATCGCCACATTAAAAAAAAAATACGCTGTAATATGACCTGGAGTGCAAACAGAACAAAAGCCATGTCCAAAATTATGATAGAAAGATCAACCTTGCCTGGTAGAAAGCACTCAGGAACAGCTTGGAAGCCTCCATTGTTATTAAGGTGCATTTCAGAGTACAAGTTAATTAGCAGGAGTCTTTCAGAAAAGAATTGAATCCTTTATTGGCAGTTCTCCATGTGAAAGCCCTGTCATCATGGCTGAGAAAGTGATGCAGAAATGAAAATGCGAAAGAGACAGAGAACTGCCACAATATCCAGCTTCCCCTTCAACACCAACCCATCAAGCCATTCAGGCAGCAAATTCTGCTTTTAAATGCTATTGGTCACATACCATTATGTAACTAATATCATCACATACGACTCCAAGCTGTGCCCTGTTGTACACCTAAGTGACAGAGCATCTCTTAATGTAATGTGGAGTGGAACAAATACAGGGAAAAAAGATGGGTAGCATGGCTGCTACCAATTTACAGACTGATTATTCAAATGTATTAATATTTTTATATTTAATAGGATTAATTTCCTGCTACCTTCACCCTCCTCCACATTTTTCCCTTACAGCTCAGATGTAGCAGGCCCAAGCCCAGCTAAAGCTCCGTGGAGGGCTGAGGGCTAGAGAGAGGAAATGCCAAGTCATGGTGAAAAAGCCAGAAGCCCCTCTTCCGCCTTTTAGACCCAGTTTATATCTCTGTGACCCCATAGGTTACTTCTCCTTAACCCCTGCTATCGGACAATTTTTGATCCCTTCTAACCCCATATAACGGGGTGCTTCAGTCAATTCTGGTTAGAAGAGACATCGCTGGAACTCTTCACAGACCCCCCCAATAAAACCATCGCTGTGGGACTCCAGGGCTGCCTTCTCCTCTCTGCGTCTGCTTCCCGGCTAGCCTGCAAGGCACTTTAGCAAGCAAAGAGCTGGAATCATAAGAGAGCTGATAAATCACTAAAGAGCAGATAAATCACTAAAGAGCTGATATCCTTTAGGCTTGCCAAGGTTGCCTGTGGCTAAGAGTGGCTTGGGTATTCAGACAGTAGGTCTCCAAAGGACTGAGCTATCCATCCCATGCCTGCCTGCTTTGGGGCAAATGAGCCCAGCAGGAAGCCAGAATACTCAGATGCTTTTTTTTTTTTTTTTTTTAATTCACCAAACAGATGCAAAAGCTGATATTTATCTGCCTACATTTTTCTTGCAAAAACCCTAAACATTGTGTTTTATGAGGAGGAGTTTTAATAGACAGATAGAGAGGTTAAATTGGCTGACAGAGAAAAAAAGAACTAGATAAGAAAAAGATCAGGTTTCCATAGAAACAGAGCCACATCTTATAATATTCTTGCCTTTATGCATTTATTTATTTATTTCAGCTATATCTGTTCCTAAGCAATAGGTTACAATAATGTCCAGGAATTCAGAGTTGAGAAAACTCTGCTTTTAATAGGGGTCCAGATCTTCAGCTGCTATAAATCAGAACAGCTTTGCTGAAGTCAGCATTTCTAATGGCATCAGCATGATTTATACCACTTTAGGATTTGGCTCAAGTGCTCCACCAAGGAATTAAATTTAAGAATAAATAAGCCAGAAGGTTTACATAAGAAGGAAGCTACCAGAAACCACTGCAAGGGAGTTTGGGACATATATGTCCTCCTTTGTGACAGCTTTTCAGAAAGTAAAGATTTATGTAGGTCCCCTGCTTGTATGAGGAGAATGAGGGAAGTTGCACACCTCAGCCTGCAAACAGAAAGGCAGAAGGCAGGTCTAACTAGCCACACAAAGGATAGCAGAGGGTTCATTTGGTTTACACCTTCATTTTCCATTCTGACCCTAAACTCTTTTTCTTCTGAAGAAGATACTCTTAGAATTTTAAAGATTTGTTGAGAGAAGTGACTTTCAATTGTCCATTAATCACTCAGCTGCACACGTGTTTCTCTCCAAACATTTAACGGTGTGATAAGGAACTCCATGAGAAACAAGGTGTTTTACCTGGAGTTCAGTGCAACATTGCATTTGGCAGATGAACTCAGAAGAGACTTTGGACACTGCAGCACTGTTGTGGCACTAGTTCAATGGCATTTTAAATTTCCTTTTGTGCTAAACTAAAATAAAACCAAAATCTGTTATTAAAGAATTAAAGAGAGACAAAATCTGACACCAAAACTGTTTCCCACTACCCACTTTTGAGGCTGTGAAATGGATCTCCATGTGGAATTTTTCCAGCTGAACTTTGCTTCCCTAATAAACTGAAACTTATGCCCAGATCTGCTGAAAATAGTTGATTTTTGGAGCTTTTGAAACCTAGCTCCACATCTAAATCATCTAGTTTCAGCCTGTCTCCTGGCTTTGTGTAAACTATTTGACCACCTAGTCACCATCCCTAAAGGTGTTCAAGAAACAACTGGAGCAGCATTCAGTGCTATGGCCTGATTGATAAGGTAGTGTTTGGTCAAAGTGTGAACTCAATGGTCTTGAAGGTCTTTTCCAGCCTAAATAATTCTGTGATTCTGTGAAAGGAAGAAAAATAATTTCTTGCAGCTCCACAAAACAGAACCGTACATCCAGGTTAAGATATACATCCCTATGCTCTCACTTCAGGGATCTTTTTTCCAGAGCACCGCAACTCCCCCCACTTTAGTGATTGCCACCTTTTAAGGACATCACTGCACCACTGCAGAAAAGACCTCAGAACACAATTAGGCATAAAACCCCAACTATAATAGAGCAGACAGCTCAACCCATCAGTCAGCCTGACTGCCCAATAATGTTTGCTGAGCCTGGCCACAGTGGAAGGCCAGCAGAGGCCTCAGTCATTCTCACCATCCCAATGCACTGCCTGCCCCAGCTCCTCCAGCAGGGTACAGCCGTGCTCCCCTCACTGCCCAGCAGGCCAGCTGCCAGCACCCTTCATTTGAACAAGCTCCTCTTCAGATCTCAAGGTCATTCATTTTAGTGTTTCCCTCTGACAAGAGGGTGAAGCATTTCTAGCATGCAGTAATGAAGGTGGTGTCCAACAGGGAGGCTGGAGCAGCCAAGCAGAGGAGGCACAATGGGGGCACACCTTGCCTAGAAATCAAAGAGCTTGTAGGAACACTGCAAACCACCTCCTCAGCCATATGCAGGCAGGACTCAACTTTTTTTCTGGCCACTTCCTCCCTGTGATCAAAGGCGACAAAGAATTGCATTCAGCAGAAGAGGCGTGTGAAGGGCTTCCTATTGACCGGCTGTCTCAGCTGCTGTCTCCTGCTTTGTGTTTCATCACTTCAGGGGGCAGAGAGGGAGACAAGAGAGAGAGAAAAACCTGAGGAAACCCTTCCCATATCATTCTCCTATTAAAAGTTTGGATCATCATTATAAAGCTGTAAACTCTTTTAAAAAAAGCTGATATACTTAACAGCAAGAGTAAAACTTTTTACAAAATAATAGCAATATTTAAAAAAAAAGTTTTATCCCAAGTCACACAAAATTACTCTGGTTGTACAACACACTACTTTTCCTTTGATCAAAGTCTTACCTGATTTCTGTTTTACTTCAACTCTAGCCAGTAATACCTTGCCACTTTACTAATACTTTTGTCCAGCTCCAGCCTGTAACAGTCTTACCATGATTGTCTCACAATAGGCCATGAGAATTTTCTGGATTACCCCAAGTTCTCCTAAAAGTCCAGGAAACACAAAAATGAATTTTATTGTTATTGTCATCTGAGATTTTTTTCCCTAATTTTATTTTTCAGATGTCTCTGTCATGGGGTCACAATTATAATAATATTTGCTCATTTTGTATGTGATTATATTCTTAGCAGCAGTACCTTCCTAAATGCTGACAAATCTATTTTATATTATGACACTTTTCATATGTATTATCAAACCTAAATTTCTCTAGCAATTAAGGAACTAGAAGCAAAAGTATTTTTTCAAATGTTTGAAATGTATATACATGCTTTTTGTCAATGAAAGCATGTGGAATGGTTGTAAATCTCTTTGAAGAAATTGTTTCTCAAATTTATAGTATCATAATTCTACTTTTCAGAATCTCTGTTGGTATGATAGTGCACATCATTCTCCTCCCTAGGATCAATATTTTGATTATTTTGTGGGTTATAACTCATGTGCAGTCATCACCTGAGTCACTAAACACACATTGCTTATGCTTGCTTCTGAGATAGTTTGAGTTAAATTTCCAGGGCTCTTTGGTCAGCAGGTTACCTACGGACACTTGTACAACATTGAAAACTTTTATCTGTAATGTGCTTATTTTTCTCATAATCTTTGATCAAGGATCTATTTAGGCTTGATTTTATTGACCTGTTAGAAAATAAAGTGTTACTAGGTGTGGGTCTTGCTGCTATGATCTTGAAAAACTGTTTGGCTTAGATCTACTTTGCGTCTCTCAGCAGTTTTTATTGATATCTCCTAGTAAACTTTAAAAGTTACACCAGTTCTGCAGGGTTTTCTTCATCTTCCCACAGTGCTGACAACCAGCTGTGGTCCATAAGCTATGAAAATGCTCTGGTACAACCATTTATTCGCTGCAGCAGTCTCATCCCAACCACATGACAAGAGGGCATTTTCAGCACTGCTTGCAGTCTATACCATGTCTTTCTTTCCTTGTTTGGTTTCTATATGGACTCACTGAACCACGTTAGTGCCCAGAGAACAGATACTATTAAACACTTTGCTCCATCTTTGAACAACAGCATTTACTAAAAGAATCTGAATGTGTCCTGCATAAGTTCATTTTCTGAGATTCTATCAGCTATTTCTGCTCGTATAATGGCCGTCTGGTCATATGTCACTGGGGCAGGGTCAGTTTCAAAAGCAGCACTCTTCTCTTCTTGAAATCACCATGCCTCACTGCCTTATCTTTGTTGCTGTCATCAATATCTCCTCCCTGGACTTGTTCTCCAGCAGTCAAATAAGTGGATTATATCTATTCAGTTCTTTCTAGGTCTAACCAGCTGTTCTCAAGCAGATATGTTCCAATGATATCTCTACATATCATTGGTTGGTATTTCTAAAGAGCTAGAAATCTGCTGGAATAAGAAATTGTTCCTTTTATCATGTCTGTTTTGTCAAACAATGCTTCACTGCTCAGCAGCAAAGTAGTACCTTCTGACAATTCCAGTTCAAAAATAAATCCTTTTGTAACACTTAAAATAAGTCTATATCTGGTGTTTTACCAGCCACTAATCTTTTTTTAACAAGAACACTTCTCTTCAAACAGAATGTCTACCATTTTTGTGATACATGTGGGCATTTGGGAAGCTTTCTAGTATAGATGCCCAAAAATAAATGCCCAAAATAATCCCATCATAATTGGACTATACCAATGTCAGAAATACAAAATTCTGGCATTCCACTACCAGCATTTTCCAGGTAACCATGAATTTAGGTGTCAAGAGTTATTCTCCAAGGCCGTAATTGATGTGTGAAAATCAGTCATTACAGCAAGCTCCATTGAAATGCACTTGGCATGCATCATCACAAGCATTAGAGATTTATCTGCTTCTACTCCAAGCAGGCAGATTTCAAAATTGGAAAGTGACAATGGCTCTGGGCAGGTTTCAGAAGGCCAGTCTGCAAATTCATGCTCTGCAGTGGCAGTTCATTGGCACATGTATCTTCTGAAGATGTGCAAATTATTCTATTTCTTCCTTATGAATCTGGAAAAATGTCCACTGGCTCCCTCTTCTTCTCTGCTTCTCAGCTCCATAGATGAGACATTTTTTCTTCAAATCCCCAGTAAAACACTGTGTGTATTGCAAGCTGCACAAAAATTTAGCAGCTCAAGTAAATAAAAACAGTAGTAGCAGATGTACAAATGAAATGGTATCCAACTTCATTTCACCAACCATCTTGGAAAATCAACTCATGCAGAAAGGTTATTGCACACATAAGGACTGAGTTACATAGATAAATCTGTTTAACTCAGAATTAGCAATTGTTATCAAGCTGGTTAAGCGCTGCTTGGTAAAAACAGTTGGTCAAGTGCCTGGAGCCATCAATTTTCCTACCATGCACAGTGGGATCAAGACAGAGAACAGAAATTGAAAGGTATAGGATCTTCTTTTCACTCAGAATTATGTGATTACTCTTTTCTATTCCTCCTGTGCAGATGATTGGAAAGTAGTACAGAAGGGCAAGCTCTCACACATTGAATATGCAAGAACAAATTATTTGATTTCTTCAAAGGGTGTAAAGGCCATCTCACAACTGGGGATCCTTTAGGATTTTTCCCACTATTTATTGACTTCCTGGATAAAAATGCAACTCCTCCTTTTCTAGACTCTGTTTTGGTATTAGAATAAAGGAACTTGAAGAAAAACTTCTTTAATTAAAACACAAACACCCTGTTCAATGCCTAATGCAGTAGAACAGACCCAGTTTAAAGAACAAACACGTTCACCTTTCCTGAGGGCCTTCATGTGGATGGATGAGCTTTGCACTGATATAACCAGTTCAGATCTTGTTTGTCTGGAATTGTTGAAAAACTTTGTCAAACAACCAAAGCACAGTGAAACTTGATCACAATAACCTGATAACTGCAGGCATAAACCAATAGGCAACCCATTCACCATTATCTCAGCCTTCAGTGGCTGCATCTCCACAAACACAGGGTCAGAGGTCATTAGTCATGTGGCTCACCATGAGTTCTTTATGAATTAAAGTATACATACGGTCACTGTGTATTTTCTTCCAGTTCCTGCCTGGGTGCTTTCTACAGCTCAAGCATATATTATCCCAGTGTAATTTTTCCAGAACTTTATCCTTCAGCATACCTGATTAGCTCTTACTCTCTTGAGCCATGGCTTCTGCTATTTCTTTTAGGGTTACACTGCACCACCACTGTCAACTAGGTATGCTCTTTCCATGCACAGGATGATTTTCAATAAGGATTTTTCTTTGGTCCTTCTCTCATTTAACCCACAGAAGACACCTAAAAGTAGTTAGTCTGCACTCCACTCTCCTCCATTTTTGACCCACCATTTTAGGAAAATTTCTTGAAGCCCTCCATGTACCATCAAAGAATCATAAAATGATTTTGGTTTTAAGGGACCTTAAAGATCATCTAGTTCCAACATCCCTGCCATGGGCAGGAACACCTTTCACTAGACTCAGAGCCCCATCCAACCTGGCCTTAAACACTGCCGGGGATGTCCATCTGATGAGAATTATTTCTTTTTGGAGGAAACAGCTTCCTGCTTTTCTCTTAATAACTTGAGTTCAGCCGAATCCAAGGTTTTATTGCGCTTTTTAATCTTTCTTTGCAAATGGGTTGTGATTTTCCCCTAGCAGCCCATTCATTAAGAGCTTTTCCAAACTGGTGCATCTCTCCTGGCTCAGAGACAACCATGAGCCACATCCAGGGCTGGCACAGCACATTATGAAACATGTGAGTCACTGTCCTGCCAGGCAGCATGGCAAAACCTCTATTAACACATCTTGTCAATACACAAAGAAGCCTCTCCCAGGTTTTCCTTTCCTGTCCTAATATGCCACTGTCTTTTATTCCTCACTGCCTCCTCTTCCAGCCTTAGGGAAATGTCTTATTCCGACAGTTCCTATAACTATTTAATATCCTTGACCTTTAATTTGAAGATTTTGGTAAAAGGGTTAGGTATCACCACTCACTCCAACTAGTGCTCTTTCTGGCAGTCCTCAGGGAAGGTGATCCCTCAGAATCTGTCCAAGATTCACAAATCTTAGGCTCCACCCATGACCATTAGCTTTTTTATTGTTGTGAAATACTTTAACCATATTGAAGCCACAGCAGTTGACGGATTGGATAAATTTATGCAGCTTCCCTTGGAACTCTGGGGCAGAGCTGCACAGATGTGCCCACTGCATGAGCAATCCCCCACTGCTCTTTGTTTGGTTTGAGCCTTGCTCTCTTGAGCCTCACTCCATGCACTTTAGCTCTTCCCACTGGCACAAAAAACACACAATCAATTCTTATAGGCTTTACTCAGTGCCTTTCAAGATTTTGCCATGTCTTTTCCAGACTGAAGAGTCGTAGTTTATTTAATTGTATTTGCCTTTGAATCCTTTTTAGTTCCACTACATTCTTCCTGAGACAAGGAGATGAGAAATGTAAATGGTATTAAAGATAGGAGTGAACCAAGGTTATTTTCTGCTTTGTTCTTTAATCCTTTCTTGGCAATTCCTAACATTTTAATTGGTTTTCCGCTATAAAAAAAAATTGCTTATGATTTGAAGAATCTGTCAAAACTCCAAGATCTTGCTCCTGGGGGCAACAGTTAGCTCATATTCCATAAACATATAACCTGATGCTGGGGTTTTTTTCCCTATATACATATCTTTCCACAGCTTGCAGTGGCAGAGCTACAGCAGAAATAATGTGGGAGTCACTGCAGATCCAAATCTCCATTTCTCCAGTGTGTACTTACAGCATCCGAAAAAGGGCCAGAAGTGGGGAGTGCTGCTCTCTAGCTCCAGCTCCAGAGTAAAACAAATGGACTTATTCCAACCATGGATTTACAGTAAAATGGGGCACAGACATGGGTATCAGGACAATTCACATCCCATCTCCTTCTCTACCAGGTGAGACAAGAGTGAGCAGATTCCACCCACATGCCACCACTGCCACAGGGTTCACCAATTCCTGTGTGGAAGATATAAAACAAACACATCAAAGACAACATTTTGACTCAAGAAGAGCTTAAAGTCTTAGGAGACAAAGAAAGGAAAGAAAAAGAACATGGAGTGAAGTGACCTTACAAGTATATTCAGCAAGCCAGAGAAAAACAAGGAGAAGCAGATCCACCCCTAAGCCATGTAAGAGTCACTTTTGCTGCCTACTCTAACCAGAGCAGAATAAAATATTAGGGGAACTTGACTAACCACTTATTCCTGTAAAAACAGAAAACTTAAGCTGGTAAGTAAAAAGAAAAGATTTCTGCAGAGAAGTTTCTTTTCTTTTCTTGTTACTCAAGCCTCCAGCCAAAGTCACCCAGAGGTGATCTCTGCTTTCTGCTTTCATGTCCTGCTAGACAAAGGATTGTCCAACACACACCAGAAAAACCACAGACCCAGAAAATTAATGGAAACATTGCCTATAGGAAATAGGAGTGATACTAGAAAATTTGGAAAATAAATAAATTTATTAATATTTGACATACTCTTTTTATTTCATGTTTTTTCCTTTTATTTTTTTTTTCATTTTTCACTCTTCACTCTTCTCTCATTCCCTCCCTATCCTCCCCCACTTTAGTGTACTTAGCAAAGCACCAGTGCCAAGCAACATCAAGTGGAGCTGTGGCAAAAAATTTACAGCATGGAGGAGCCAAGAAAACATCTCCATTCTAAGCTGCATGCAGGCGTGGGCAGACTTAAGGTGCCATATCAGGCTGTCAAATAAAGTATGAGCGGACAATAGTGAATCAAAACCCTTTAAATGAATTGTTTTGTTTTGCCTCTCTGCCTGGTAGGTGCATCTGTGCTCCAGATGATATACATCTTTGTTTTCCTGCTTAATATTCAGCACATGAGACACACACATAGAAAGAAAATAAAAGGGAGGAAAGCAGGAGGAGAAAATATATTATTTTTTTAAATGCCTTCAGAATTAAATCTTAAGGGTAAAGTCATGCACACAGGAGGCTGGAAAGACTGGACAATTACCCGTAAGGCTTGCATAATAAATGGAACTAGCAGGTAGGAGATGAGGGCACTGAAGACTGGGGGAAAGGAGCTGCATCTCACACACTGCCAGGTGGACCACGGGTGTTTGATAGCATAAGCCAGTGCAGTAGTCCTTAAAGTCTAGTGGGAAAGGAATCTGTCTGGTGTCTCTTGTGATTGCCATGCATTTCCCCCAAGATGCTGCTGAAATATATTGTTGCTGTTGTTGTTCTGGTGCAGGTGAGCATGCACAAAAGACTGTAAAACTAGTCAGCTATTTCACAGGCTGAAATCTTGACAAAACAAGCTGCCATTGTATAGAGTGAAAGTAATAAAAATAGGACAGGGAGAGAGATGGGTTTCTGCAAACACAGGCTCCCTCATATCCAGTGAATACTTTTTTCCTCTTTTCTTTCACTTGTGTGCGGTGTCAGGGATCAAACTAAACTGTACTTCTGGCATCAGCTCCTGCTAGATGTGAGCAGTGAACTTGCCCTGCCCTCCAAGATAAAAGTTTAAAAACCTGAAAAGGAAGCTGCTCCTAAGAGCAAAAGCTGTTAGAGCAAACCAAACTGGAGCTGCTGTGTTGGTTTTTCCCTTTAGTTCATCACCATGGTATTTTGCAGCAATTGCTTCATACCCTGAGGCCCTTGGATGCTGGAGGGAGGGATCCTAATTTCTTTTTATTGACTTCAGTAAAACCTTCTCTGAATTAAACCTAGGAGTTTAGTTGGCTTCCTGAAGAGATTAGTAAACTATTTTCAGCATAATTACTATTTAGCTATAACTCAGCTCCTTTAAAAGCCTTATATAAGAGCAAGGATTTTAGGCTTTGATTCCCTGTAGCCTCCATACTGAAAGCCCAAGACTAACAGGGCAAGTGTAGGCAGCGGCGCCACTTGTGAGAAATCTGTCCTGGGACTGAGGAAAAAATTGTCTACAGTTATAGGTCTTTGATTTGATACACACTAAGATTTAAGTTAATTAGTCCTATACGTAGACACCCCACCAAATCACTACCACCAATCTGGTTTCTTTTTCTCAGACCCTGAATAAGCACCCACCCATATCACCCCCAGCATCTTACACCTTTTCAAGTGCTCACCCCTCATGCAAAGGACCAGGTGACAGCCACCGAACTGTCTAAATTAACTGCAGAGTTACAAGGAAATGTGACTGTGCCATTCTCTACATTAAGAGCAGGTAATGTTTCTGACAATATAAAGGCAGAAAAATTCAGAAGGGATGGAGTTACCAGTGTTCATTGGGGAATGAATTGCATCTGAAGATGTGCCCTTCAGCAGTGTGCTGTGTTGAAACTGAAATTGATAATTATAAAGCTGATCTATAGACTAATACAGTAGAAGCCACAAGAACCCTTAGTGCATTCAGATGGTTGGTACCAAGCACTTGCTGACAGCCAACCTTTGTGTTCTTAGGTCTTTTGTCAGGGAAGGACATTGAGTCTTTGGGAAGCTGCCTTCCATAGATACATCATGCCCTCCCCACAAAAAGTTGGCATTAGCACTAGCATTAGTGCAAAAAGATTATAGTACAGTAACAAAATACAGGGTCAGAGGTGAAAGAGTTCATAGTAAGGATTTTCTCACTAACAAAGTGAAAGCTTCAATATTTCACTTCAGAGAGCAGGGCCCAATAGAAGTACATCCCCTCTTTATCACTTGAGGAAGCAGAGGCATTATTAAGGTCACTGGAGTGTAAGGATGGAAAGCTGGAGGCCTGAAACTGTGCCTCTGAGTATTTAAGAACATAGGCTTTTAAGGGAGTACTAACAGGTAGCAGCTGTTTTGAAACACATATATAAAAAGGCAGAACTAAGAAGTAACTTTTTGAAGAGAGACATAAGATGAACCCAAAACAAGAAAGCCATTTCTGCCTTGGAGTAATATGTGAAGATACATTTCAAGTGTCCCCAAGTCTGTTCACTCTATTACATGATAATTTGTAAGGAAATCTGTAAATAATTTTCTTGGCTTTGGCTCTTGGCAGAGCGTCTGGTACTGCCCAGCTGAAATTGTCCCTTTACTTTCTTCTTTCTTGCTGTCTTTGGCAAGTTGTTTTCATACTTGTCCTATGATGCTTGCATTTTTCACTCTCCCAGGATTAACAGGAACACACAAAACACTCAGTTAAAAAAACCTTCAAATCCTGTTGAAAGGCCTTCATTAAAATTCTATTAATATCTGTTTGTCTCACACAGTGAATAAATTGTTGACACTTCCATGCTCTTCTAAAGCCAAAAATAAAGCACTGTCTTTCTGAAAAACACTTGACATGTAATAACAGCCAAGTTCTTGATGGAGCACACTATATTTTCACTAAGGGCTCCACTGTTGAATATTCTGGCAGCTTAAGATGTTCATCTAAACAGTAAATGCCGCGATAATGGATGCAACATTTCACAATTTAGTTGGGGATCTGCCTACACGAGACACAGTTGCTGAGAAATGGACAGATGGAAAAAACCAAAATATTTCTTCAGGCCCCTGACTTTCATTAGCTTTTCACTCCATTACCCTTAGAGTGAAATCATGAAGTTCTAGATAGGTTGAAAAAGAATCCAAATTTTGAAAGTATCCAAGTATTTACAAGCTTTCTCTCTTCTCCCCTGTCCCTCCTAGGTAGCACAACTTCTGCCCCTGTGTTAGGGCAGAATATAAATGGAATCTAAGTGGCATTTTCTAGCAGCAGTGCCATATGCCTTTAACATCTTGCAGAACAACAGGAAACCCTTCTCAAATCAAGTAGCCAACAGTTTCTTTGAAAAGGCTAATCTAAGCAGGAGAAACTGAATACTAGCCAGATGAGTCAGAGGTCAGGAGTCCTCTGTTTCACATCAGATGTAACATTCTTCATAGAAGTCTGTATGTCACACCCTTGTCTTACTGCAGTTTTAGCCATTTGAGAAACAACACGTCTTTCAAATGCTGAAGTTTGCACAAAAATATCATTATTACAGAGAAGTGGTGCTTTGCTAGGCAAAATCAGAATTATTTGGCCTTAGTTAAGCAACAGGGCTTCCCCTTATCTTTTTCGAACTTTTTTTATGCTTCCACTTCTTCATTTGTCCTGTTATCCACTTAGGAGAAGTTCTCTTCCGTATTTTTTTGCCTTACCATTCGTTTCTCCCCTCTCTTCTGCTCCACAGAAGCTGCTAGTTTAGCATTTGTGGCAGTATCAACCTAGCCTGTGACAGAGCTGTGATGGCCCAAGACTGCTCCAAGAGGCCTTCATGTGGGTTTTTTTCAGCAAATATGACTAGATCTCAAGTCTGATTATTTTTATTGCTCGGAAGCTTAGAGTATGGAGAGTTCCTGTGCAAACCCTCCTTCACTTGCAGAGGTCTGTCAGATTTGAGGTTAGCAGTGGAAACTACAGAGCTAAAGCCAAGAAACTTTTTACCACAGATCAACATGAACCCTTCAAGGATACTTACTTCTGACCTTTACACTAACCTGAAGAATATGCTCAGTGAAGTCCTTTCACAACATTGAGCTTTACAATTTTGATCACTAGTAGAACTTGGGTGCCAAGCCAGGGAAAATGTCACTTTCCCCATTTACCTGCTTGCCCATTTATGTTGACCTGAAACAACTTCAAATACAGGATTTCCAAGAGTTTGTGAATAAATCTCCTTAGTACTTTTAAAGTTGGCTGAATTTCTCACTGAAAAAGTAGGCACTGCACCTAATTCCTCAGATCTGTCAGGGTTCACTGTAAATATTTCCACTCCATCCACACACAGTAATTTAGCCTTGGAGATATTTTTCCTTATCAATTAGTATACTGTTTCTTTTCATTGTTTCCAGATATGAATTGAAGGAGCATCATGTTCCCAGGGTATTCCTCAGGAAGGTTTCCTTGAAGAGCAAAAGCGAGGGTGGAATCATGCCTTAAATCCTCCAACATGTTGCAGCCAGAACAAAGTGAAAGCAAAGCAAAATACAACAAAAAATGGGAAACAAAATATACACCTGACACTTTTAGCATTACAGGGGCCAGAGAAAGCACTGGGCTGGGATTTTTCTGAACCTCACAATGGTATGGCAAGCTGCAAAATAAGGGGAGGATATTTTATCAGGAATGTAGTCAACATGGTGCTGCTCCCCAGTGAAGCAGCCAAAACACTTGCCCACACAAGAGAAAGATACTTCAAGTCTGCTTTGAGCTATGTTTATCCATGTATGCAAGAGCCTTGTAGCACAGGACACACACCTCACAAACTGGCCCTGCCTGAAAGCTGCAGAAGAAACAGGCACATAATAACAGAAAAATATAAAAGGTTGAGCAGAGAGAGAGAAAAGCATTGTAGGTACATGCTTGAACAACGGAGCAAACCAAACTATTTTCCCTGTTTCATTACACCTGAACACAAAGAGAGGGATCCTGTCAATCATTCCAAGGGCCTCCTCCAGTGATGCCTGAGGGGCCACAGCATCAGACAGAACTGAGCCAAAGAGACAGCCATTAAAAGAAACCTAAATCATTAAATCTTCATGTTCACATAGCCAGAGCCTTGTAAGACAAGCATGTCAGCATATTATTCTCACATATCTCCACCAGGCCTACTACATTCCCTCTCATTATTTTTGCAAACACAACCAGTATTTTGTATTCACCAGCTCATTCATTTTTGATATTTGTGATTTCTCTTATAAAGCTTGAAAATAGCACTTCTTCCTCAAAAGATTTTGTCTTTCCACTTGGCCAATAATATCTCTGTTGTCACAGGTGGGAGCCAAGACGGCTTTGGTTTGTTTGTTTCTTAGTTTATGCACTGGCATCCCTGATCTGCCTTTCCTGTAGATATCAAATGAGAACCATTATCATTTTCTGGGGCAGGACACTGAAAAGGTGTGTATGGCCTCATCATAGGAAAATATGAGAATTTTCTCCTTGATCCTGTCTTCCTTACATTAGAAGATAAAGGAGAGGGATTCATTTCGCCTAACATCAGTATACACACATGCAGCTTAGATTTCCTTTGTAGACACAGAAAGTAAAAGGCTCTCACCTCTTCTCATGCTTTATACCATGCCCCATTTTCTCCTATGAGAATAGCCATGATATTGAAATGTGGTCTCTTTCCACTCACAGCAGAAGTCAAGTCTGACTGCTCAGATGTAAATGGTCATTTCATACTCTGAGAGTTACTAGAGATGAAGTCCAGCCAAAGCACCCTTATCACATAAAAAACACAGAGCACTAGAAAAAAAACAAGGGTTCCCTGGCAAAGAAAGTTAGTATTTTCAGTTTGTGTCTTCTGAAACAGCAAGGTGACAAAAAGAGATGGTACCTTGTAAGCTTTTTATTTCCACTATCTTCAACAGTGGGAGCTCAGCTGATGAAAGAACAGAAGTGGTTGAATTTCTATCACTACATTCTTGAACCTTCACTGTCCTCTGTTACACAGCTGTTTACAAAAAGGTTCAAAAGTAACAACTTCTTTTTAAAAAGGAAGAAATTTGTAGTTGTCTCTGCTGGTGCAAAATATAAGGCAGCAAGGATCCAAGCATTGGAGTCAAAATCGCTGCAGTTCTCCAGAAATTGATCTGGAGTAGCACCCAGGATTTCCAGAGCCATGGATCTGCCTTGACTTTCAGCTGGCCTTGACACCTTGAATGAAATAAATAGGGCAGGAGATCTTTCTCTTTTTTAATGCTTTTATTAAAAGTGATCAGCTCAGGTTGGGAGGCTCAACAGGTCTGCGCTCACACATCTGCTGCTCCCAGGAGTGGCCTGGAGGAGGAGGAAAGTGCAACTTTGTCCACTAGTAGGCAGAGCTGGGGGTACCATTCTCACAAGAGCACCAGGGATACGCCTTGTTCGCTTTTTTGGTTTGACCTTCAGGGTCCTGCCTCCAGCCAACGTCCTCCTTGGCTAGGGCGAGGGGCAAAAATGGTCTCAGCGTCTCAGCAGGGTCTGGATTCTGTTCCTCACGTCCAGACATCACTTTGATCTCTTAATTCTGTGTTGGCTCGTTGTTTTGTTGCTTTTTCTAGGTTTGGTGGGGGTGCTTTCCCGGCTCCGAGGTCATTTGCACGCCAACTCTGATGTCCCCTCCTTTCACTGTCCAGGGGGCCATCTACCTGGCAGCAGGCAGAGTGGTACTGACAAAAAGGGGAATTCTCAACAATGGGGAGTTAACGACCGACTATTAACAAGTGATTACAACATGAAACTAACAAAGAACTCTCCTCTGCCAGCAAAGGGCTCAACTTGTAAATCTGCAACTTTAAAAAAATGGGTAACCCTTTTTTTTACTTATAACATTGGACACACTCCTGGCAGTTTTCTGCTGCAAATTCAGCCAAGGAGGGGGTAGTGGAGGTGCACGAATTTCTTACTGCCTTTTTTGTGGTGTTATTCTCATATCAGTTTAGTCAATTTTCCTGTTTATTCACCTTGATTATATTCTGCTCAGTGCAGGAGAAATCACTCTGGGTTCAGATATCTCATGTAAATGCAAAGCCTACATTTTTATTTTCTGCGTGGACAGCTTACATCTCTGTAAAATGCCAATGACTGCCACACACTGGAGGATACTGGTTTTTTGCAGTAACTTTCTTCAGAAAAATAGATTCATTTCCAGTTTAGTGAACTGAAAGGATCAGGCCGTGTGGATGCAATACAAGGAGAGAGAAGGGGGTTGGTGACCTCATTTTGTTACTTTCAGTGAAACTGCATCTATGCTGCCGTAAAACTGAGCAAATGTAAACGAGGTGTGAAATGCTTTCACATCTCATTTAGGTAACAGATGATGCATGAAATGTGTATCAGGGGCAGGTGCACCAAAGCAGTATGCTAAGGCTTGTGACAATGAAGGACTCCTTTTATCAAACACAAGAGCACTGGATTAGCTCTGAAAGTATGTGTGAAGAGGAGAAAGATCATCAAGAAATGACATGTTGCCGGCTTTTATTAGTGCTCAAAATATTTTGGATAGTAATCAGAGTTCCTGGGCTCCTCTGCTGTAGCAAAGTTTTATTCATTTTTCTTTTCCTACAAAATAAGTCATCTCCAGATGGTACCAAACATTGAAAATAAATAAATGAGTAAACAAAGTCTCTGCTCCTAGAAATGAGCTTCTGAGCCAGAATGCAGATTCACTTCCCTTGAAGAACTTGAATATAAAGTAAAAAATAGTCTTCAGTTGTTTTTCAAAAAAATACAGGTTGCAATGTAGTATATGATGTAGATAATTTATGCTTTGGAGATTGTATAAAAATTATAAAGATCCAACCATGCATCTGACCCCCATGGCCAGAAGCAGGGCTTTTCATTTCCAAAAGATTTCTCAGACTCGCCCAGATAAAATCATGACCATTAATAAGTGAATGAGTTTTTCCTGGGTGATCAGTGACCATTTCCCAAGAATGTCCAGAACATTAACCGAACAACACCTAGGAGAGATTACATCGGATAATGGCAAGACGTCCTGGCTACAGCTGAAAGGAAGAAAATTTTGAGGAGCCCAGACAGCCATCCAAACCTATGGACTGACTTTTGTCCGGGACTGCATCTGTACAGTTCCCGTTATACATATGTAGGAACTTACAGAAATCTTAGGTCATTTCTGCTCCAGGCAGAATAAACTGTATACAAGCTGGCTGCATGGAGCAGTCGGGGTGACACTCTGGGGAGACGCTGACACTACATCGGTCTGTCCAAAGTTCACCCAGCATCAAAGTCCGGGGTTGACGCTGTCTTGGCTGTGGCGGTTTTATAATATTCTAATATTTTTGTTGTCGATCTAATAAATTTATAAATTTTTTTTATAAATTTGGCTGCAGATTTGATCATTTATAACAGCAAGAATGTTCTTGCCAATCACACAGCACAGGTAACATCACAGGGCTCTTTTATATTTCTAAAACAAGTACAGAAAAGGTAGAGGAAAGTTAACGCAGGTTTAAGGTAAATGAACACAGCTACAAAAAAAAGAGTTGGGAAAATGTGAAGGAAAAAAAAGCCAAAGTCATCATAAAGTAAGGAAGTTAAAAGTGTTGTAAATGATCAGATCGGTAGCCAAATTTATAAAAAAATGTACAAAAATTTATTAGATCGACAGCAAAAATAGAATTGTGGAAAAAACCCACGACAGCTAAGACAGTGTCAACCCCGGGTGTCAGCGCTGGGTGAATCTTGGAATCATCTGACAGAGTGTCGGCGTCTCCGTGGTGGTTCACCCCAATTGCTTCTCGCAGCCGGCATATATACCATTTATTCTGCCTGAGGTAGAAATGACAACAGACTACTGTATGTCCCTTCAGATGTATAACTGGGACTATACAGATTCGAACATATACAAAAGTAAGTCCAGAAATCCAAATGACTTGTCTGTGCTTTCCGGGGCAAATTTCTTTCACATGTAACAGGGATGTCGGGCCGATTTCGATGCAATCTATCCAGGTGCAGTCTCTAGTGAATGTCTGGCATTCCTGGGAAATTGGTGCTGATTGCCCAGGAAGGTCCCATTCACATGTTAATGAGACTCGATGCTATCTGAACAATGTCCGAGGAAATACTTGCATAGACTTTGCTCCTGGCCAGAGGAGCAGACAACCTGTTTTTATCTGGGTGATGTCTGAGAACTGTTTGAATAGAAAAGAACTCTGCCTTTGGCTTATGATGGTCAGAAGCAGATGTTGGATCTTTATAATATTTTATACACCTACATAGCATGAATTATCTATATTACATACTACAAAAGTTAAAATGCATTCTAAATTGGAGACACTCTGTGATGAACTATGCAACCCATGGAGAGATATTCTGCTGTTTGATATCAGGTGAGCACAGAAGGATATTTGCTGGCAGTCAGAGGAAAAAGTAAAATGTGTTTTGATGCCAGTGGCACAGTTGAAAAGTTCAGCAAAGGACACAGTCATGAGGAGAAATTCACATGCTAAGGGCAGCAGAAATGTAGACATCCAAGAGCAGAGCAAAGCAAAGCAAAGCAAAGGAAAATTTCTTTTGCATCACATTGATAGAGTTCAAAAATGTTCAGATTTTTGTAGAAACCCACCAAAAGTCACTTCAGATGTCTTCAGCATTTATACCTTTTATCATAGAAAAAGTTGAATATACCTGTTCAGAATTTTAAGTACTTCTTTTTGAATCTTCTGTCACTGTGAAACTACTAAAAAAACCAAAACAAACCTATTTGTGCTCAATTAAGCACAACTCCCCTGACATTACAAGTTTTATAAATGTTAGAAATTAATTTAAAATTAATTATACTTTGTTCATCAGTAAAAATTATTTTTAGAACTGCTCATGGACAGTGCTCCGAGGTTTGTCTTACAGTTTCTTGCAGTGCCTTTTTTTAAATTCAGGTAGAGCACATCAGGTACACACACAAATTGACTGCTGATGAATAATGGCTTTACAATACTGAAATAACAGCTTGAAGAACCAAATACTTCAGGCATTACTTCGACGAAAATCTCACTAATTTGAGACTGAAAGGGAAATACTTGGATAAAACCTGCACAATCAGGCCAAAAACTGCTAGTAAATGAAAAGGAAAAGACTGAATAGAGAAACAAGTCAAGGACTCGGAGTTCTGGACAGTGCAGAAATGACCTGGCGGAACAATGCTAATGATTCAGATAAGTTACTGCAAACATTTTGTTCATTGTGTTCTTCTCCCTCAAATTTAGGAAGCATTTGGGTGCTGTTCTTTACCATAAACATTCTCCCCCCACCCTCTGTTCAATCTAATTGGTACCTGCCAGGTCTCCTGGATTATCACTGTCATTCCCTCAATTAAATTATTATAAATCTCTTGCCTAGCTCTCATTTTCAAGGCTATAGACTGCCTGCATATTAAGTTAGCACTGCTCTTATCTCCCTTTTAGACCCTTCTTTAGCAACTGTCCCTTCATCCTTTTCCTACCATTTCCTTAGGTTCCCCACCTCCCCTCATTGTTCTCTCTGAATGTCCTTTCTCCATCTTTACCTGAGAAAGGCCTGTTTTGCACTCAGCCGTGCTCCACAAAACGCATATGCAGACAAGATCTGCCAACAGACACCCAGAGACTGCCACCCCCATGCTCCTGATTCATACCCAGCCATCAAGATCCCTTCAAAGTAGGTCTGCTGCCAGTTAACCTCTCCTTCAAAGGTACTGTCATGACATGGCATGTAAGCAGTCCTCTGGCATTCATCCTCTTTTCACCTCTGCATAGAAATGGATCCATAGGAACATAGACCCTATCTGTCCTTTGCAGTCGTTTTTCCTCTAGATCCATTGAGCATTTTACTCACCTTTGCAGATGAGGATCTCAAGGACAGTAGAGATCCTGGGCTATACACTAGCTTCAAACCACACAGTAGAAATGTCAGTCTGGGTGTCTCTGCCTCTCCTTTTCCTGTAAATGAGTTCATCTGTCTAGGAAAATGGCAGACGTTTGCAGATCCTCTTAGAAGGATCACGGCCTCAAAGATAAAAGGTACAGTAAATAAGCCTTTTGTAGACAACCATTGTCTCAATACATCATTTGACTGACTCTCAGAAATCACTTATTTACTAACAGGCTGGAAAGACCAGAGAGTCCTTTAAGTCCTACTGTGGAGCGCTCAAGGCACTTCAAAATATCATCTCTTGTCGATTTTTATCTTCTTTTTTTGCTTTGATCAGGGTTGGGATTAAATGCACAGAAATGGTATTTTCTGTTTGGACTCAGATGTTTATTAATTCTTATTTATATTGCAGTCTTACAAGTCATGAGTTCTACAGTATTTCACTAACAAGCTACAAAATGCTCCATATCTATATCTATAAGGTCTTTTAAGGAAAAACTCTCTCATTAAGAAATGACACTTAAATTATTTTTACTTTTAACTTAATAACTAATCACCTGCGTCCCCCAAAGTGGACTTTTCTGTCTAATTACACAGTACCACCTAAACCTCTGAAGAAGAATGTGAAGAAGGACTAGCTACTGCTCTAAAACTTTTATCTCTAAAACTTTTATATATGTTACTATATTCTAAAACCTTAAACTCTAAGTTTTCTACCATGTGATATTACACACTTCTGTTCAAACTACATACTATAATCATGGTGCTATCCATCAATTTTGGAAGCCTTCTCTACGACTTCAGGTCAAATACAGTGTTCTCTTGAGGGTCTGTGCCTTTTAACTCAGAAAGTCTTAAATTCTTAACATCATTCTAACAATCTCTCTTAACAATTTTTTTCTTTTCCTACTGTTATGAACAAAAAAGTTACCTTTTTTTTAAGAGAAGGAGCTGCAGAGGAGTTTTCAGTTGGGCAAGGAATTGATCGGTGGCCAAGAGTTCCTTGTTAGTGAAATGTTGGAATCACCCCTTGAGTATCCTTAAGTACCGCCGTTTAACTCTCTATTGTGGAGAATTCTTGTTTTTCAGAACCACCCTAGTCTGTTGCCAGGAGGATGACAACCTCCCCTCGGACGGTGGGGAGAGGGAGAAATTTGCATCTCAGGAGACGTGCAAATTTATCTCAAACCCAAACTGCACTGGGACGGGACCTTCACCAAATCCTGGAAAATACCCCAAAAAAGACGAGCCAAAGCAGAATTGAGAAGTCAGGGTGGTGTCTGGACATCAAGGCCGTGGTCCGGAGCCGGCAGAGATGCTTGAAAGCCTCGGTCACTCGTCGCCCCAACTAAAAAGGATGCCAGTCGGACCCAGGACCCCCTGGACTGATAACCCAAACTGAGAAACCTGGGTATATCCCCACTGCCTTTGCGAAGACAGGACTCCTGGCTCTGGCCCCTAGGGGACAGAGCTGTAAATCCTCCTCTTCTGAGTTACTGCCGGGAGCGGTGGCAGAACTCTGCAGATCTGCCAAAACCCCATTTTGAGCTGATCACTTTAATAAAGGCTTTAAAAGGAGGAAAATCTCCTGCCCTGTTCACTTCACTACCAGCATTGCTTTTTTATTTTGGTTCATCTTCTGCAAGGTCATCACCTGACAAGTGCCAGTTGGGCAGCCTCTTGGCAGAAGCAAGTACACCAAAATCACAGGGTCTATCTGAAGGATCATTACTCTCCACAACTCCTAATATAATTCTCTCTCACTAGGACCTGTACATACTGCTGACCTGGTCAATTAGCCAATATGATTTCAGAGATCAGACATAGATCAAGATTTTATCATGGTCCTTCCTCTCTTGCTTCAGTGATCAAACAGATCCTGCTGCAATTCTCTCAGCACAGCATGTGCAGACTCTGAATAGTCGTGTTTTAATCTGATAGAGGAATGTTAGGATGGCACTTCACTGTCAGTGGAATATGGGGCTGAATGGCTTTTAATCAGATATTCAAAGCCATTCTATGTTTCACATATTTTATTTAATGGCCTAGAAAATACAGTTTTTAGCACATAAAACTGCAGAATTAATGCCTGAGGACTACATTGTTGTCACAACTTCATGCAGTGGCAAAATAGATCACCTTTCCTGAGCATTTAATGAACAAATATCACTGCAAAAGCACCACTTATCCTCTATTAGAGTAAGAACAAAGATACTGTGCTGTTATTTGTATTTAAATAAATGTGCAGCATAGACAATCATCCTATCAAATAAATCTATTGGAGCAGCAGAGTGCACGTTTTTTGATGAATCGTTACTTACCTGCAGCTTTCTGATCTTTTGAGGTGTGTTTGCATGAAGTTCTGATTCAAGGAGTCAGTGAGCTTCAATGGCATTCAGCACACCTCAGGAATGTGATCTCACAGGTGTCCCTGTTCTGTGTTTCAGTCAGTCAGAGACCACTTTATAAATAACAAAGACCATGACTGAGAAACAGGAAGTATTATAGCTCTGCACACATCTTTTCAGAAAACCTGATTCATCTTGTTAAATACTACACCCAAATACTGATCAGGAATCCTGCCATTGAATTTACAATTAAAAATAAAACTAACTAACAATCCAAAAAAAAAAAAAAAATAGGCAGATTCTTTTGTTTCCAAAGCCTTTAATTCATGATCAAACACAAACCTTAATGAGAAATACTCTTGTTAATTTCATTTTATGGTTTTCAGATTTCTCTTCCTACTGTGCATAACTTTTCTTTTTCTTTCCCTAATTTACTCCCCTGAACCTCTGAGGTGCTGTTTCACCTTTAAAACTAATAAAACTCTTTAATCATCAGGTGTTAATTCAAATATTTCTTTTTCACTAGTGAAGAGAATTAAAATTTTCTTCACTTTCATGTAAGGGATTTGCAATCTTCCTCTAATCAAGATAAATAGAAGAAAAATCACAAACTACCCGAGGCCAAGAGTTTTGTACTTGGGTGCTTAATGACAAGCACATAAATCCATCAAAAAGCAACCAAATAAACTACCCAATTAAAAAAAAAATACAGAACTTCCAGCAATCCCCACTGATTTCCCTAGTCACTTTTCATCATTGCTAGTGAAAAATTGAGTACTTATACACCATGCCTAACTATGGGTTTTCATATTTGAAACTATTTACTTCAGAAAAACAATTCTCAGAAGCTTCTGCCCCAATATAAGAAATGAAAGATATCAAAATTTTGATGACAACTGTAAATTATGGGCTTAAGAAGATACCTTCTTATATCTCATATAATGTCAAACCTATTGATTCATGATGCCACTGAGTTATGGGTATTGACTTGAGGAATAGCAAATAAAAGTGTTCCTAATGACTGGTAAATCAAGGCATTCAGGTCTGCAAAGCCTAAGGCAGCCACTCCATGAGTTCACATTTGCTTTTGAAGCAGATAGTAAAAAAATTGTTACTAGACTGAAATTCAAAACTTTGTCACAGATTAGGGAGTTCTCAGATTATAGGGTGAGGCCCATTTCTCAACAGGCCTCACCCTATAATCCCTATACAACTGATCCCACACACGGGGAATTTCTAAATTCAGGCTCCTTAAAGTTTTGTAGGCAGCTGGTTTGCATTATTACAAAATCTGAGAATGGGACAGGGAATGGTAAGACCTAAAAAGTGTTCAAGAGTGATGGTTTGCCTTCACCCATATCCCTGCTCCAGACCCCCTGCAATCACAGACACCATAGCAAAACTTCTTTGATTAACATAATGTAGGAACATACCCCATTAGAAAAAGCACCAAGAAGAATTCATACCTCCAGAGCTTAGAACAAAGCTACACCTCAAAAAAAAACCCAAACAAACAAACAAAAAAAAACCATACTGAAGAACTGAAGAATGACACATTGTCAAGGGTTTGGCTACTGCTAGACTGTCAGGACATTTATTTTCCTTCAGGCATTTCCCAGGTGGCTACAGAACCTTCCAGATGAAACCTCTGTGCTCCTGCGGCAATACTGATACATGGAAGAAGCACCTGTTATCCGGCCTATCTTTGTGGGACTGCAAATACAGGATGCTGTTTACTCAGGACTGTTATTAGCAATGGAGTCTCTGAGCCCCAGTTGTTAGTAAACATTCATTATCAGAATCTTCTATGAAAATAACAAGAAGGCAGCAAATATAACGAGGCAGTCTTTTCACTTTTTCTTATGCAACTACCTCTCGGGAGTAATTAGGGCTGCTTTTGTAATTCACAAGCTATAAATTCCTTCAGATGCTTTTGGAAACACTGTGGGATTCTGCTTTGTGCTGATAGGGCAAGTCAGCTAAACTTCTCAAATCATGTAACAATCTGTCGGTTTAACATGGAGAGGAAAGCCAAGCATGGACAGAATAATGGCAGCTCGGTTGTTAATTTGATGTTTCCCTTCCTCACTCACTTAAGGTTAATTGTACATCCTGCAGAAGTCTACACTCCATTCTCCTGCTGGGCTTTTTTAATTAGCTGAATAACGCTATCTTATTTAATGACTGACCACAGCTAAGAGCTGGAACAGTCTATGCCTACATTGCAAAAAGAGCAACTCAAAGCCAAAAGATGGGAATTTGAAAGGCTGGCTAAAGTAGGATACCAAAATGCAGATATCGTCTCCTTTTGTAGGATGCAGAGGATAACCAGCCACAGATTTTAAGTTACACTTGCAATTACCCCTTCCTTGCAGGCAGCTAGGACCTACCATCAGACACATTAAATATGGACCACATCACTACACAGGCATCTCCCAGACACAGATTCAGCAGGAGCCAGCAAGCCCACAGTAGGAGTGCAATGTGCATTTGGGGTGTAAGTCTAGATAAGCGAAAGGACATTTCACTGTGTCTTCCACCTTCAGATTAGAGACAAAACACAGAGAAAGTCAGCAGACCACCAACAGAAATGGGGTTTTTTTTGCTGAGGCTTACGCTGGGGAAAAATAAGAGAAAGCTGATTGTGAGAAAAGCAAGACGAGGCATCCTTAGCAGAAAGGGAGTGGCAGAGCTATCCATGGCCACACATGTAGATGGCAAAAATTAAGATTCATAAGGACTGGGGTCTGAAAGAAAATTAACAGATCTAGGGTTAGATGAATGTAATGAAAAAGACTAAGGGACATGAGATTCAAATAATACCTTAGCAAGATGAAAATGGTATTTTAGCAAGATTTTGCATGGAGATATCTAAAGGAGGAAATATTTGAAGGATGAAACAATACCTTTTATCAGACAAGACTGATACAGGTAGAAAAAAACCAAACAGATCTCATATGTTTCTCCTCTTTTTCTTTTTTTTCCAGTTATACCATTTGACCTATTAAAAGATATAATTTCTTCCAAACCATCTCCCTTTTACATCCTGAGAGAATCACAAGTGCAGTAACTTTTTACTATCATGCTGATTTTCAAATATAATATTCTTTAAAATATAACAGTCTTTCCTGTAAACATATTTAGAATATGTGAAGAATTGATGGATATTATAGTTGTGTTTTTATTTCAACAATCTCCTTAATAAACATTATTGAAAACAGAACTAATCAGACTGGGATTTCTTTTCTTCAATTTTTTCCCTTCTGTCAGCTCCTTTGGTTGTTAAGTTTTTCTGGTTTGCTTAAAACCAAATATTGAGTAGGAAGAAGCAATATAAATGGATAATGAAAGCAAATTATAATCAACATGTTTCCTCCTTTACTACTACAATAAAAACAAATTGTATTATACTAACAAAGCCAAATTGTCAAATACAGAACTACAATTTGGTTTAATATACCATTGCACACTGCATATTCAAAATGTCACAAAGTGTCTTATAATAGGAAAAAAAGAGCCTGATGTCTGATTTTGTTACCAACCAAGCACTAAATTGAAAGCATCTAATATATTTATCAAAGCTTTCTGGGTTTTCTTCTCCCACAGCTGTATATAGGGCTGTTATCCTGAATTTTTTATTTTGTTTTTTGGGTTAGATGATAATTTTGAGTTTTAAAGTGCAAGAATTGAACCAAAATTACATCAGCAACTCCAAGTTTGGCCTCTGGGGCTACATCCCTGTGAGAGCATTATGGAGAGTCTATGAAGGTTCACAGGCACTGGGCAGTAATTGCCTTTTGCCCACACACGAGCTCTGCAAGGGTCCCCAAGCCCACTTTGTGACACATGTCATATTCTCCAGGCAGGTTGCATACTGCCACCTCATTCTGGAGTCTGTGAGACTCTAGAGTGTACAAACTCCTGAATCTGTGAAGCTTCCATAGCAAAACATTAGGCACTGGATAAGTTTGTTTACAAGAGCTATAGCCTCTTGTAAACGTATATTTAAAGACAGATTTTCAGAAGAGATCTACTGTCATGTAAAGACCAAAATATTCAGCCAGATTTACAGAATTGTACCATGAAGATGTCAATCAATTCTAAAAATCCCTGTATTGTTGTGGTGTGAAGCTATATCCTGTCCCTTAGGACATTGGGATAGGATATTGTGCCAACTTCTTTCTTCCCTTCCCCCTTCCCCCTTGCCCTCTTTCTAAGTGCTGTCTGTCAAGTTCCACATTCCAGCAAGGGCGTCGTGTGATTGGCAGAAGTTCAAAAGATGCTTCTCAGACCTGGGGTCATTGGCCTGTCCAGGTGTCATTGTCCCCTGAGACCCTCCCCCTCCCACCTGGTTGGTGGTTCACCTATCCTCTCCCTCCCCCCTCCCTGTGGGCTTAAAAGGTATTCTGTTGGAGTTGTTACCGAGATTCAGAGCTCTGTGACCCTGGAATAAACTCTGGATTTACCCCTCCGGCAGAATCCGCTCTCTTTCTCTTCACTATTGCCTGAACCTTTTCCACTAGAGGTAAACTGAGTTTCTGCTTTGCTTGGACTCATTCTGAGTGCCCAACTGCTAGCCAGCTAAAGGCGTCTCTAAGGTGAAAAACCACAGCTGATACCTTTGGTTCAGTGCACCAAGGCCGGACGAGCCCAGGCACGCTCCACTCAGCAATATTGGGATTTATATTCTAATACTGTATTTTCCATTTTATTCCTGTAAGTAGGAAAGAATTTCTTACAAATCTGATGCTCCAGTATAAAGGATTCATCTGAGACTAGCTGTAATGTGTACAGTATCTAACCAAGTTTCATCTGAGTTATTTAAGCCCTATCTCGCTCCATTCAATATGAGAGTTCAGAAATCTCCCAGATAAAGTTTCTCAAGATTGTCTCACTTCTAACTTTTTCAGCTGCCTGATCTCAGTCCTTATCAAAGTATTCTCCAAGCTCAAATTTGGGCATGAAGTGGGTGTTTTTTCAACGCAGTCATCAAACTAAACTCCTGGGCAAAGAGAGAAAGAAATTAATAGTTTGAGTCACACCAAATTTTTAGAAATTTGTAGCATACTAAACTTGAATGCACCTAATGAACATAACTCCTAACCCCACAGAAATTCACATTCACCTCTTTAAAATAAATCCCACTCTGTACCCACAGCTACAATACAATCTCCTCTGCTGCTTACTTTTTGAGGTCTATTCACGACTGCAAGATGAATCTTCCAACTGCCTGTTGTAACACACCCTATTTAGTACTTTTGTGGACCACTGGCATATTCCTGACAAAAATGCAAGAAGCTCACACCAGTGTCTTTCTTCTTCCACATGGCTACTTTAGTACTCAGATAGTTATTTCCAGCTGCTGGTACCATCCATCAGTAATGTCTTTTCCTGGAAACATTTTATCCTCATTTCAACATATTGACGTCTTGGCAACGCACACAATAGATGTTGATCACGTTCAGCTGTGAATCTTTTAATGTACTGGATTATCTTGGCAAGAAACCCAGCTGCTTTTCTTGCCAGCATCTTGCATATGCTACTAGCCTCTAAATGGTTTCCTTCCACAGCAGTGGGATATACTCACCTCTCTCTGACCTAGGCCCTCTCCTTGTCAGCACTGCCAGGATTATACTGAGGCTGAGCCACAGGGAAGATGAAGGTCATCTGGTCACTGATGTAATAAAGCCCTCTGTAGTTTCTGTTGGCTCCTCCTTCATCCAGCAGCTCCACTAAGACCCTTTGGGCCTGCTAGAGATGCAAGTTCTCTAAACATCTTGAAGACATCTTAAACAGATGTCTCTGTGATACCTAAGGATCGCAGGCCAGGGAGTCGGGACAGGACACCTGTACCTCAGAAGGAATATTGGTGTTATTTCCTGACTACTCACCAGCACAGTCTTCTTGTGCCAAATACAACATAGCACCTTCTGGGGGGACTTCTGTGACCAGTTTACCAACTCAACATTAGCCACCTGCTGTCACTGCAAAGACAGATTCTTAAGTCAACTTTAGTCAAGAAAACTCCATGCAACACCTCAGCCCATATGAAGAAAATAGCCCAGTCTGGAGCTTCCTCTCCACCTGCACCATAAAATTCACTCAGTTTTCACCTGAGCACAGATTGTCATCCGCTAGCTCTTATACATGGGAAGTTTCAGCTTGAGCACAGCTTTAGGCCCACACTCATATCATCATCAATCCTTTCTATGCTCTCTGCTTTTTTCTTCCTGGAGTAGTAGTAGCCACAGTTCATAAAACTTTCCTCTTTCTCATTGTATGGACTCTTAAGGAGTGGCCTTACCCACTCCATCACTTTCCCCAGCACTCAAGCTCAAGAGCAAGACTTCTAAATTCTCAGATTCTTTGTCTCCTACCATTAAATTTCTATCTTAAGAACTTTCACTTGCTTTCCACTATTTGCTTGTCTAATTTGATCCTTTATTAATTTTTTTCTGTACAGTTGATCTCCTCCTGTTATTTTCCTACTTTTCTGTAAAGCTTAACAAGATTTTATGGAATCTCACCTGTAAACAGATGTCAGTGGTCATACAAACGATTTTCCTTGGCTCTAATTAGTCAGTCAATTATGCTTCCAAAGTAATGTAAGGAGGGCAGAGATCTCAGCTTGATAACATACACATCTATTCACACCAGGAACATGCCATTAAGCAGGCAAGTCTGGTCCATCAGGGACAGCACTCTAAATCATTAACAAGATGTCAAAAAATTCCTTTCATAAACCTATCAAATTGCTTTTTTAAAACCTTCAAGAAGGGGTTTTCCACATTGCCCTGACAGTTGAAAACTTTATTCTAATTTCAAAATTTTTCTTATTAACAGATAGCATAGATCTTTTGTTCATTTTTAATCATCATTCTTGGTCTTAATGTAATTTTTATCCTTTCAGTGTTTACTCTCTTGATATGTGTGGCTGGCACCCATCCCTGCTTATCCTTAATACTGCCAATCTAAAGAAAACATATCACATTAATCTCTGTTTGTAAGACAATGATCTCCATTTTCTTAGTCACTCTAGTAACCTTCCTTCCTATCTTTTCCAATTTGAATTATCTTTCTGGAGTAGGGGTGATCTGAAGAGCACAGACTTCCACATCCATTGCAGAGAAGCAAGCCCTTTCCCTTCTGTGTCTCCCAACAAAACCGAGAATCACAATGCCTTTCTCAAAGTAGCATCCTTGGTGTCTGACTGCCATTCTGTAGGGAGCATCATATTTGGATCCTGCATCTTATCAAGGACTTCTACTGCTTCTTAATTTCCATTATGAAGCTCATTACAGTCTTGTGGGCATCAGTAATGTTGAATGAGTATTCTATCAGCTCTTCTCTTTCTCTACATTATTACAGGCAATACTCTCAACCAGGTTTTCATTTTTTACCTTCAGTAAACATGAAAATAGTACTACCAATTCCCTCTTTTTTAATCCCACCTCCTTTGTCCTCTCAGTACGGGGACTTGTCTTTTTTCTCTTCTGTGCAGTAGTCAGAAAATGCAATGTCTTCACAAACCTAAAATCTTAAATGCTGCCAGATGTTCTGTTTCTGTTTTGCAGAGCACACTAGTAAGTGTGCTCTTGCTTGAACAACCACTGGCAGTAGGTTTCTCTTTCAGACCTCTAGCAGTGCCCCAGAGAAAAAAGATCACACCTTTGCTATCCTTTTTCAGCTCTTCATTCTTTCTCCTGTCATCTCGTTCTCCAAATCCCTTGCTCACATCTATACAGGAAAGTCACAGTCCAGCTTGACAAAGGTACACACAGCAACATGGAACAACTCATCCAAAATGTTGTGATGCACGTATAAAGGCACTTTTGCTTTTCAGGTCTCAGTCTTCACTTTAGGAGACACAGAAAAGTTCCTGTACCACAATGGTTGTTTGCAGCAGATTCTCTCCAGCATACTCCAGCCCCGGAGGACAGACTTTTTCCTCAGTATTTTCACTCCTGCTGCCTTTAACCACTTCCAAACCAACCCTTATGGCATACATCAAAACCTTTTCATCTGAAGTTCTGACAGATTTCTGGAGAAAGTTTGGGGGCTTATTCATTTAATAGACACCAGGGAAGACCAATTCCATGTTTAAAAATCTCTGAGTAGCTTAAATGAAGTTATTTTTTCCTTGCTTAATCCTTAAGGCCAAAATAGTGCTATTTTCTTAATAGCTTACCCCAGCTTGTTTTCTTTCACAAGCAGCAGCACTTCAAGTAGAGAGCCCACACTATAATCATTTACTTGGAGAGAACAGATGGAATTGGAGAGGGTCAAGGCGGAGTTTCACACTGTGGCTTTTTGTGTGCATTCATCTGTGCTACTTTTCCTTTTTTGACAATGTAAGTCTAAGACTATTGGTATTTTTTCAGACAGCAGATTATAAAGTTAAAAAGGTAACTGTGCTTAGCAAACAGATAGGTCATAAACTAAATCATACTACACTGTGTCTCCTTATTTCTGTTAGGGGGTCCAATTCTTAATACTTTTAAGGACTTTAGAGAGCAATTTGTGAGAAAAGTGGGGAGAAGATAATTTACACAATTTCACCCATGCATCTGTTTTGAAAATTGTTTTCAGTTATATATATAAAGTTGTCTGAAGATTGCTGTTCTTCCATCAGCTGCCAGCAGCTTCGAGAAGCCACAGCACAGAAAGGGAAAGGAGAGGTACAGTGGGATCCCAGCCATAAAGGTAAATAATACAGTTTATCCAATGATGATCCTACTTAATATTCTCCACTGGCTTTTCAGAAGGGTCATATTAAAAAGAATATAGACATTTTGGTACAGAAACCAATTAAAGCAAATTTCTTCTTCTATTCGTGCCTTCATGTCTAGATTAGTTGTAGAGATGCGGAAAGAAATATGTCTGCATAATGCTGCATGTCTCTCAAATACATGTACAAACTGCAAAACTTTTAAAGTCTATGTAAACTTGGTGTTCATCTGTGAGGGTATCTGTCTATGTTATCCAGCCTTTTGGAACAGGCTGCCTAGGGAAATGATGGAGTGGAAGTATTTCAATGACGTGTAGATGCAGCATTTATACAAACACAGTGGACTTTGCAATGTTAGGATAATGATTTGACTCAATGGCCTTAAAAGTCCTTTCCAACCTAAAAGATTCTATGATTCTAAAAGAAAGAGAAGCACCAGCATAAGAGCATGGTGTCTGATTGAAAAGGTGTACTTGGTTGTTATAGTAACTTGACTTTTGCAAAGCTCACTTTGTGACAAAATAGAGGTCTTTTGCATTAGCAGAGGATCTTTTGAGAAAAGATGTAAAATTATACATGCAAGATATATAATTTAGGAAGTTAAAAAAATCTTCCCTTTGTCTTTGTAATCAAATTAAGGCAGCAAACACTTTCTGAGTCAGTGACAAAAGCAATAAAGCATACAAGTCTAAAAACTTTGTCAAGCTCCCCATAGATACAAATGGAGGAGAGACTTTTTCTGGCTTCTCAGCAGCAGAGGTAGTTTAGCTGTTGGGGTTGTTGAAGTGTCACACACGTTCAGATTCAATATTCTGCCAAGTTCCCTATCATCTTGTTTTCTGAATAGGCAGGGCATAGGGGAGAGGATTGAACATTTTATGAAAAAGACTCATAACAAGGTCTCTTTGGTTGACTTCCAAATGTCCTTTTTAAGAGATCACATACTTCATTCCCTACTTCATAAGTTCTTTCTGAAAAAGGGAGATTTAATACACCTAGGGAGACAGAAGCATGTGTGAAAGTCTTGTCAACTGCTGACAAAGTGTCTCGATGCAGACATTAATTTGTACAGTGTACTTGCTTTTGGGGGAAGATCAGTTTCACACATGTCCTGCTTATTTTTTTTCTGACCTCTGAAGGCTAATTCAAAATACTTGATTAATTTCATGATCCTATCCAGTCTGCACAAAGTGCTCTGTTTGAGCATGTGTAATTAGCCATCTTTTCTTTGCTGTGTTCCTATAGCCTGAATGTAATGAGGTACATAATGCTTTCCTAATGTGCTAGAAATTTTATAGGGTTTTTAACTGTCAGTTTGATTTGCTGTTACTGTATGTTCTTTCTGTAAATTGATCCATTCTTTCTCTCTCAACACCCTAGAAATTAAACCTTTAAAAAAGCATTTTTTTCATCCAGATCTAGCTAATATATAAAATGTATATATAACACCACCACAGAATACATATACACATGCACACACACACAACATATGTCTAATAAAAAATTTCCTCTCAGTATGCTTCCCTGATGCCATATTTGGGTGTTAAATTCAAGGAAAATTCCCTAGACCAAACATTATTCTCCAACTCAGATTTGCATATGTACAATCAACAGAGTGGGCAATCAACACCCAGTCTCCCACCTTATCCATAAAAAGCGTGTTCTGTTTCTGGGACTGATGTCTCAGTTTTGCCTTCAGTTGCACATGCACAAACCAACAGACAATGAATGTGCCTGTTGAAGCTAATGCATGTTTCTCTCACAAGAGCTGCAGAAGCAAAGGTCTTCAGTTTGGCAGAAGAAAGAACTCCATTTTGATCTGCTCAGTAAGCATGATGCACATATCCCGGTCTAGATTTTCACTGCATGTTGAATCTGAGATAAAAATCCTGACAGAATATTTTGGACACTAGCAACATGTTTTCTACAGCTTGATTATGGGTAGGGACTACAGTGCTCTTTTTCACAGCTTAAAAGCAACCTTTCCTGAAACATGACTTTAAACCTTTCAGAAAAAGAAAATGTCACAGGTATCACAATTATTGAAGCCATAAAATGATTAAGGAATCTCCACAACAATCCTGAAGTTCATTTTATTAGGATCAAATAACAAGCCCTTCACCAGCATAATGAGCACTTATGTAAATAAAAGCCCAATTTATTTTTCAACCCTTCTCCAACAAAAGCCTGCCCCTTCCACAGATCTATCATCTCACAAAAGGCAGAGAGATACAACAATCTTTAACATGATTTGCACAAGGCTCTATAGCCTAAGACAACATCAGGAATAAGAATGGGACCTCCTGATTCACAGTCTCATGGTCCAGTTCATAGATCATGTAGGTAAATATATTTTATATGTGTCTGGGAAGAAATATTGGTTCATGCATAAAGTTATTGTAACCTTCTGAAAAATGTTGTAACTTGTCGAAAGGGCAGTAAAGGCACTTAATGAAAGAGACTGCAAATAAATCTCCATTCCTCTGGAATAATGACTAAACAATAAGAAGATTGATTTTACAGTTTAATGTTTAATCAAAATGACTCATGCTCCAAAAAGTAAATTCATTGTCTAATTTTTAATCAGCTCTAAGAAAGATGAACCACTCTGTACATGCTTTCTTGCATTGCTCTTCTGCATTTACACCACAAATGCCTTCCTCAGGATTGAAAAGATGTTTTATCATGATCAAAGACTGCATATCTACTGCACTGGCTACATCTATGCTGTCCAAGGAGTGAAGGCTTTGCTTCAGCTTAGCCACCTGTAAGATTGTAAAATTATATTGATATATTCATATTTTTCAGAGGATGAGGATTAGCTGCCCAGGGGGACTAAATGCTGGACTGTTCCCCTATGACAAATCCAGCTGTAGGTTTGCAAATACTTGTTTGCTTAAGAGAAATCCACATTTAAATCCCTCTCATTTTGCTAGGAGAAATTTCTCACTACTTCTACTTTAAACATAATAAACTTTTATAAGAAAGAGTTCATTTCAGTGACAATTCTAGGAGGAGTGTGGACCAATGGTTTGTACATTCCTTCTCCCGGCACTGGGAATCTGCACATAGATTGTGCATACATGTACCCATGTGTTAAGTCATGGCGTCTTGTAACAGTATTTGGTTGTTCTGCTAATTCCTCATGATAGATAAACAATGTTTTTCTCACTGACACTGCTCAGAAAGTAAATAATGCAGAAAGTTTCTTTCAAGCAAGAAAGGAAAGAAAGAACTTAGAGGAGGGAACAAAAGAAAGACTATGTTGTTTCCCTAAAGGAAACAACATTAATCATCGCAAGTCCCAAAAATATTTAGAAACTAGGGGTTGTGTGTGTAATTACCTGCCCAACATACAAATTTGTTACTTAAATTACAATCACAAGCCAAACAAAGTGGGGAGATAAGAATTTAGGCAATGCCAATTGTTTGTTTGGTTTTAAAACATATTTTCTAATCTGGTTTAACTTTTTGTATATAGCATGTATCTGTCTGTGGTATCTCCTTTGTGCTTCACTGTCTTTCTAGTCTGTTAACCTGTCATTTATGCTTTTCCGTATCTGCTTCAGTTTTACACAGCTGCTTTTCCTGCATTCTTTTGTGTCATCCTGCACCTATGCTCCTTTTTCCATATCGTTTCCAAAATGCAAAGCAAGATTTTATTTGAAAGAGGGCAAAATAATTTGCTCATCTCTATCACTGCCTGGATATTTTTGAGACAGCTGAAGGCAGTATTTCAGAAAACAACTTAGCTTCAGTTCTATCTTAACCATTTTGGCCAGTCTGCATAAATATCTCCATCTCTAAATAGAGATTATGTTTCACTTCCAGGCCTAAATATCCACGCATGGTGTCTGTCCCACGGAGGCAGCACTAGTGCTGCTTTAGCTGTGTGCAGGATAAGAAGCAGTGCCCTCTCTGACACCCGAATCACTTCTCACACCACACTCTGCATTCTCTTTTCTGGTGCAGCTCCCTGCAGCGGAGGAATCCTTGTCAGCTCCCAGTTCTACCAGATATTTTTACTAAGCTTTAGACCTGAATGATTTTCTTCCATAATCTGATCCCACTCCTTCACAAAAATGCTATGTCTTTTGGATTTAAGCATGTTGGCTGTGTTACAGTTCCAGTCTGATTTGTGTGTGGCAGAAAATCTGCTTTCATGATTTGTTTAGTTCTCCATTTGTTTTCCTCTCAGCTGTAAATAAACAGTGCAAATGGTATATCTTTCTGTACTGTTCCTCCCTGTCCCATGCCAGGGACAGGAGGAAGGGGGTGTGAGGGTGTAGAGAGAATCCATCCACAACATGAGACAGGACAACTGAGAAAACTAATATAGAGGATGGCATATTTTGGTGCGGTTGGTGTCTTCAGGAACAAGATAAGGACGAATGTTTTCTTTTGTCAACTCCTGCAAATGTGGTTTCACTGTCAAAAGTGAGCTGTTCTCTTTAGGAACTGAAAAACAGTAGAAACACCAGTAGAGAGTAAAGCACTCAGAAAGGGAGTCTTTGAGGAGAACATAAGCTCAGCTCTTTACTACATGTTATGTCTTGAAGACAGACCAAAGAGGGGATTATTATTGCCTTCTCAGAAGCCAAACCCATGCGTGATCTTCACATGAGAAACACATTCCAAAGATTTTTTGAGAAGTACTGCAGAGACCACAAATCTTTTGTGACTGGATGTGACTTCCCGGACGTGAAGTGTTCTGCTAGCAATCCATCAGAAACTAAACAGGCAAGTGTGGAGTGTTGAGGATGGAAAGCAAATGTGTTTATGTAGCTGTATGCTGTGCAGCAATGACTGGCAAAGAGAGACTTTACAAAGTGAGGTCTCTATGATCTTGAATTGCATGGTCTGGGAACATGCAGCTCCTGGTGGTCTTATGACTTATGGAAGTCAGGGGACAGGAACACAGCTCTTCTAGAGCATATCTATCTATCTATCTATCTATCTATCTATCTATCTATCTATCTATCTATCTATCTATATAGATATAGATGTATATATATATATCTATATAGACATAGATGTATGTGTGTGTATATATATATATATACACATATATATATATACACACACATATATATATATACATACACACACACAGACACACACACACACACACACATATATATATATATATATATATATATATCCTAAAAGGATTTTTCGAAACAATTCTTCAAGGCTGTTTAAAAAAAAAAAAAAAGGAAATGTGAAAACACAAAGGGACAGCCAGTGTCTCATTGGCAAATTTGGGGAATGTTCCTTTCAGCATTGAAGAAAATAATCAGTCAGACTTGGCAGTTAGAAGGAGGAGTGATTAGGTCATTGTCCAACAGGAAGAGGTACCTTCTACTTAGCTGGATGCCACCAAACACTTTTATTTCCATGCACAAGATCAGCAAGCATCAAGCCAGTTCATCTAGTATTAAACAGCAGAGGCTCAAATGTTTAGCATAGCTACTTTACAATTCTCTCTTTCTGCTGATAACCAAGAGGCAATGAGCTGAAAAATCAATGAATATCATGTCAATTCAATGTGTATCAATGTTGTGACACAGTTGTCATGTAAGATGAGTTTCAGACATATAGTTTAACTTTCCATGTTGAAGCTAGGGCACTTAGCTAACACTTTGGAAAATAACACTGAAGTTAGTGTAACTGTAGATGTTGGGGAATAAAGGAGAGAGGACCCTCCAGTAAGTCCTTTCAGTCTCCAGATTCTGCTAACTGATTTCTGCTAACAAGATAGAAGGGCTTTAGAATTATTATTATTATTATTATCCTTCATTCATAAAACCACTGCTGTAAGGGGTCTATATTACCTAAAAAGCATGAGATTTTATAAAACTTGCCCATACTTACAACAAAACTTCCTATCGGAAATTGTATTGGTCCTTTCCTCCCTGGGGCATACCAATTTCTCAGGTCTATCAACTGCTCAGCCATTCAATAAGCCAAATAAATGTCTGCTTAGGTCCACTGATCTTTCTCATTTTTGAGCTAAGACAGATTTGAGGACTGAGTTTAGCTTGATTTCCCTGATGGATGATGTGATGTCCATGCCCCAAAACAAGTTTCAGAAAATTCTATATTTGGCTTAAGAGTCAGTATTACCCATATTGAAACATCAGCATTTCAAGCTGTGCAGCAAAATGATGTTTGTATGCATAAAGAACAACAAAAAAACCACTACCTGAAATCCATAAAATGAGGGAAAGAAGAGAATTCCCGTGGCTGTCTTACTCATTTCTTGACTGACTGATATTTGTTGTTACAAAGGAGTGCACGGAGGATTAGCCAGAGCAATTTGTTGATGACACAGGCATCCCACATTCAGTGCTGTTCTCCATTAATGGAATAGTGGCCTAGCAGAACATGAATAACAGGGCCACACATGGCCGACTGCTGTGTAAAAAGCAAGACTGGCTGTCACATTTATAAAAGAGTAATGACCAGAAAGAGGAGGAAATAAACAACTTTATCCAGACTTTTTCAAGTTAAAGGGACACCAAGATACCAATCTCTTATTACACTACATAAGCAAAGCAATGTTTACATAAAGAGCTCATGTCCCAGGACATGAACTAGCTGCTGCTGAAAATTAGAAGAAAAGTTCTACTGAGAATCTCATCCTTAATTAACTGAAAATACTTCTTTCACCTTTCACATAGGCATCTGTCTCTGTGTACCCTGAGAGGACACTATAGTCTAACTATAGCAAATATAAGTTACTGATAAATTGCTTTCCTTATTCTGAGTGATTCAGTGAGACCATAGGCTGAAAATTTCAGAAGCACTTTTGTGTGCTTTCTTGCCAAACCATTGATCTGATGGGTCAGTACCCAACTGTCTGTGCCCTGCTTTCTTTTTCTGACAGCGGACTCTTTTCTCATTACAATAAATCCTACAACGGACCACGCAGAAGTTCTTGGAGAGCCGTGCCAACACTCAAAAACACCAGTCTGGTGTGACATTCATTTGTAGTTCCTAAGTCAGTTCTAAAATGCTCTGCTAAGTTTTTCATTAAGGTCTGGAAAAACAAGATGCCCTTGATGAAGATGTGATCCACTCATAACATGAAAGACAGGGGTGATAAGGGGTGTTGAGTTATGTCCCCATAACAGGCTTTCAAGCAGCTATGTCCACCTACCATAGCAAACTTATTTATCTGCTGAAAATGAACAATGACACCTGTCTATACAAATTATATGTGGTCTTCAGATAAGCAAAAGGTGTTTTATTTGTCAGGCCTGCAGAAGCAGACAGTGGAAAACCTGTTCCCTCCTCCTACTTCCATTGCCTTTTCTTATCCTTTCTCCAGCAGGAGCTTCCTCAGAGCCAGTACTCTCTTACACTGCATAAGAAAAAGTGAAAATATGCCTCTGAATAATGTCCATCTAAAGAGAGATGGAGACAGAGCAAAAGTGCTTATGTCTTCACTTTAAATGTCTGTCCCTTTCCCCTTGATGTCCTTTCATCTCTTTCAGCCCTTACAGGTCTTGCTCTTTCTTACCCTACCTCTGATTGTTGCCCACCCAACTGCTCAGACATTATTTTCCATCTCCCAGATTTCCAAACAGCTGAATCTAGCACTTCTTCATCCTTCCATGAGCCTTCCTTCCCACCCATCATCTGCCTAGCAAAGGAGGTAGTAGCTACCACTTTTTGATGCTGTGTTTCCTTGTTGGAGATTTTTCACATTTTTTCCTTTCTCACAGTTCCTGTGCTGTACACCCACTTTGTTGTCTGTTCCAGAATTGGAGAAACTCCAGAAGAATGGTAGATAACATCCTATGAGAAGAGGCTGAATGCAGGCCTGTCTTCAATGCACACAGAAAGCACCTAAGAAATCAGTCACTGAAAGACCAATGATGGAGATATTTCACAAACCAGACAAAAGGCTTCAGAGTGCTTAAACCTCAGCTGAAAAGTCAGGCAAGTTTTCTTCCCAATAATACCAAGCAGGTAACCAGCCTGGCAGCTCATTTAGCCATGAAAAGGTATCTCATCTAATAAGTGCAAGAAGCTTTGGTTTAGACAGGGACAACTTTGCAAAATCAAATCAGCCATTAAAACACCTCAAAACCTCCAAAAACCTTAAGTCTCATTGATTAAAAAAAAAAATCACCTACCTGAAAGCTGTCTAGGAGAGAACATGTCACAGGGGAGAAATAGTTGTCACAGAAATCTGCAGGAAACAGACATCACACCTGCATCTTTCTGACAGAAGTTCACTATTAGACTACTCCTATCTCCATTTCATACTAGCCACTGTTGAGATCAGATGGGTTTTTAGAGGATTCAGCCTTAATACCACCAGTAGTTTAAGACCATGAAATGGAGGAAACAAACCAGGGCTGTAGCCAAAGCTTTATGGTTTTTTCTCTCTACTATTAGATATTTTAAATTTGCATTGGATAGTCAATTAAAGTTCTTATACAAACTGAGATAAAAACCAGTCATTTCTTGTAGCTTGGTATTTCCCTTTAGAACATGGACACAGTTTTATGTACCCTGAGTACAGAAAACATTGCAGAAAAAGAAAATGTTACATTGCAGTTAAATGCTACATATACAGAATTGAAATAAATTTTTTATTCATCCGGATGACACAAAGCCACATTGCTTTGGCTTTGTGTCATCCAGATGAATAAAAATTGCTTTAACATTTTTACTCCAGTTAATGACACCATTTCACAAGAAGTCCCATTGACTCTAACTGGACTATTCAATTAGAACTGACTCCAAATATGCTGTATTGCAGCCAAGGGTTGCATTGACTTCACATTTCAAATCAGCCCTTGCTAAAATAGTGTCCAGCATGAGGAGTGTCAGATTTTGGCTCATAATGAAGGAGTTACAGGAAGTTAGCCCCTTTTCTATGCTCACACTGTGAAAGGTGCATGGATGATGCACAGGATGAAACCTATACATCAGATGATTAGGGTGAAATCAACCATTAAATTAAGGACAGGAAGGGATATTCCTTTCCTGTTCACATTGGAAAGAGACCAACAGGGGGTGGAGAAGGTATTTTCTTTCCTCTGTATTGTGAGACGCTGTCCTCTTTTAAGGAGTACACCTAATGTCATTGCAGGGAGCTATGACAGCAATGACAAATACAATCATTCTTCTTTCCTTCCTGTGGCAGGTGGCAATCTTGAGATCCTCTTCTACTCTTGTCCTCAAGTGAGTCTTGTGTGTAGTAGGAAAAATTCTGGAAGTCACAAAGTACTATCACACTCAGGGAGGCATTCTGATTATTTTGGAACTGGAAAAATGAATTAGACCTAGTCATAACTGGTCCTTCTAGGTATGGTTGTACCTGTGTTCAGTCTATGCAGCACTACAGAAGAGGGTGGAGGAGTGTGAGATGCTGTAATTCTAAGTAATTGTGTAGTCTGTTTTGCCGGGTTTTATTGGAAGAGCTTCTTTCCTGTTCTATTTGGTGTAAATGACAAAATGAAGCCATGGTTAAAAAATAACCAGCTGCAGTCGTCAGGAGCATTGTAATGCATAAGCACATCTTGACAGTTTTTCACAGCTTTTCAGTGTAGGAGGAGAGTGCTTGCCACTGGAGCTGTAAATACAGTTTTTAGAGAAAGTTCCTGCTACTTTTTGGCCTACATGCATTTGGGAAACAAAACTGAGCATGGGCATACTGAATTTTTGAACAGGACATTGTAAAAATATGAAAAAACATGGAAATCAGAGTTCAGAAATCACAGAAAATTAAAACTCAATCTTAGCAAAGAAAATAAAGAGTAGAAGAGGCAGAAGAATACTCAATATAGGGAGCTGTTAAAGCAAGGATAATAGCTTTACAAGGAGATTTTCATTCAAAAGGATAATGAAAAAGAAAACAAAGAGGTAATAATCATCCATCCATCTCAGCATAAACAGTTGTTTTGTACTGGGTGTGAAGATTTCATCTGTGATGTAATTTGCCGAACATATAATATTCCTGCTATTAATATGCATTTGCCTGCAATGAGGAACAAAACCTGAAGTAAAAATTGGAATATAGGTTGTTTTTTTTTAAATACCTAAACCACTACTACTTGAGTCTGCAAGACCAGCAATAAAATTCCAATGAAGTACTTACAAAAGAGACAGCAAGAGGTCACAGAAATGTCAAATGCAGCACCTTTTATGTGATATGCTTCAGCCACCCAGCAGCACTGCAAGCTGCCAAACCAAGCCTGAGCAGAGAGAATATTGCAAACCATATCACATCACTTCAGTAATATGCACCAGTCTTGACTTGAAAGAGGACAATCTTGGTGCCTACCAAACCCTTAAAATTTTGCTCACATTAACAGTAGGACAGAAGAGTGAAGGCATCTTTCTCAATGACTTTGGGAAAATTAAGATTTTAGAAATTCAATGAGATTACTGATAAACCCTTCAGTGCTTTTTAAACAGCTATTTCTGCTTAGGTTGTCAATATTCTAATCAATACGTCAGAGAGCAAATGCCTTGTAGCAGACCAGTTGTACTTAACCCAATTCTTCCAAAATAAGTAAATAGCCTTCAATCATTTCTCACTATATATACATTAGCTCTCAAGAAAAATTGCATCTAAATACCTAATGTGTATGTGTGACTTAACTCATAGTAATGTTTCTGAGGGAAAAAAAATCAAAAAACAAAAAGCTACTGAAATCTAAGGTCCAAGTTCAACAAATCTTCAGGCAAGTTCCTAACTCTATGGGCTGCTAATAGTTTTTGCTTACATTTTGATACCAACCAGCCTAAAAAAAAAAAAAAAAAAAAAAAGGTAAAAAGTTGAAGACATCACAACAGTGTAATTTTCTTCAATCATACTATCTCCCCTTGAGAACAAAATCACATCACATTGAGAATCATGAGAGCCATGTGGGTTATGATAGTAGTGAAAATCCCTCTCCTTTACTCTATCTAAAAAGATATCAAAGGAAATTGTCTACTGCACATTGTGGGCATAATCCACTATTACTTTTACAGTAATGCTGAAGGACTCTACAGAGGAAATGTTAAACACAATAGTGTCACTTTTACAAGTTCTAGTGCTGTGGATGTACTGCTTATTTCTTTGGGTTCTTGAAACCTCACATAAAAATATAAGGATGGCTCCCTAGGCTCACTCCAGATATTCACCTTATCTGTAGCCCGCTTTCAGATGGCTGCCAGAAGAAAATGATGGGGGAAATAGAGCTGTAAAACACACAGGTAGCAAAGTGATCCTTCCCCTGGCACACCTTCCCACCTTCCAGCTTCTTTAAGTGAAGATAGATTTTGAATTGGTGTTTGAAAGAGCCAGATTTCACAGTGGTGAAATCCCATGTGTGCTGTTTTGACAACCCAGTTTGTAACCTCTGGTCTAACCCCAGCATGGGTAAGAAGTATGACACAGTGATTTAACACTGCACATTTTCTTGGTGAATCAGCATACATATCCAGGACAGGAATTTCTTGGTCCTCAAAATTATACTGCTACAAGCAGGATACTTAGCACCAACATTGTCCCGTCTTAGCCCTTGTATCTTTCACTCTTTGTATAAGACAGTATCTTTTTATACTTCCATGTGTTAACTCTATTTTGAATGGGGGGGATTCATATTCTTTTCTGTCTTTACCACTGGGGGAAGAAAATAATACCTAAGTCATCCTAATTGCCTTCAGTAGGATTGCTCTCCCTGATCTCTGTGGGGGTCTGCTGATTACTAAGAGAAAAACCAACCAGATTCTAAGGCAGGGTTGTACAGTGGGATGTAGGTTAAATCAGAGCTCAGAATATACGGGTCTTCATCCTGGCTCTGCTATTTGGCTTCCGGGTGACCAAGGTTGAAGCATTTCACTGTGTCTCAATGACTCACTCAGTAAAAAGGATACAGATACTTCTTATTAAGTATTTTCTGGTTTTATGCCTTCCATAGCAATGGTTTCTGCTGTCATATGCTCCCACTTTTTATTCCCAAGCTTGTTGAGACCCCTAAGATATGCAGTGGGATAAGATGAAAAATATAAGAAGGCCATATAGTGCTGGACAGTCATCATCTGGATTCTGACATTACAGAGGAGACAATCTTGGTGAACTGCGGTTGAAAAAATATTATATGTTAAGAAGAAATCTGAAAATGAAGTGTGAGGAGATGAACTCACCACGCTCAACATAACACAAAGTTTTGAGATGTGTGGGTCTTCTAATGAATGTATCGTATTTTCATACTCATTTATTTTATGGGAGTTTAGATGCAGGGGGCTTGAGGGGGATTGTTTGTTTGGTGTGTTTGGTTGGTTCATTTGTTGTTGTTTGGTTTTTATAATTGGTTCAAAAGCATAAACTGAAAAACTAATCTAGAAAAATTTTAATCATTTAAGCAAATCACCATGATAATTTTATGTCATTCTAAGCTTCTGCCTCCAATGCCAAGACTTCAAAAGATTATTTCTTTCCTTTGGTTACAGAGCATTAATAGATGTCCAGTGAATGCAAACAGTGGGGAAAAAGGCAACACGTATACACAAAAACCGTGGGAGATCAAATGTTTACAGAAATTGTGCTGGAACAGTGAATTATTACATATATTTTGTGAGAATTCGGGATACTGATGTGAAATGGAATAAACCCTGAAATTATGCATTTAGCCAGCCTGAGGAAAAGGAAGCACTTTGAAAACAGACTGGGAGACTCTCATATCTCTCATATTTTTGCAATATGTGATTGAACCTACCATAACAGCCATAATACTGTGGTTTTGCTAATTAGCTACCCTTCAGTAGCACACTGCCTAATAAGAACATCAACCTTAGAAGTCACTTACAACAAAGATGTTTCAGAAGGCTGTAGTGAGATTTGCTATTAAATGTGCCTTTCTTAATTCATCTCATTAAGAGCATAAATAGAATGGATATCTAGCTCACCATCTACCTTTTTCCTGTCTTCTGCACCTCCTGTCTTTCCTCCTGCTGCACTATGCATGGTCTGGGGAATAATACTGCCTTTATTTAATTGTGCATTGCAGGGAAGAAGAACTCAGGTTTCAGTGGGACCTCAGTGGTGCCAAGCAGCAGCAGCAGCCAAGGATAAGCTCAAAGGAGAGGTATCAGGATGAGATACAGAGTCCTTCTGCCTCATCCGGCTCAGCAAAGCTGCTTAGTCTGCTCTACTGTGAGGGAAGGAAAGCATCAGTTTCTCATATGTAGACAGGAGCAAATAAACCTGAAAAACAACATCAGGTTTTTCTGCACAGCAGAAAGGCTGCCAGGTTGGAAGCAGGGAGGGGGAGTATTGAGTCGAGGGGAAAGATTAATTAATTATAATCCTTCTATATCAGGAAGCTGCCTGTATCCTTGTGCTCTGAAAGGGTGCAGCAGTCCCACAGAAACTTTTTTTTTCCCAGCACTGCTGCTCCAAAGCCCCACAGGAGAAATCTCCACCAGGGCTGTACTGAAAATGAGGGCAAACTGGGCATTGGCCAGAGTCTGGCACCCTGAAATATGTTTCACTCTTATCTTCTCTTCCATAGGAAATGCCAGGTGCTATGGACTGAAGCACAGCATGGTGCAACAAAGATCTCTGCAGGTTATAGTGCAGCAAGACAGGTAATACGGTAAAATTGAGTACTTTTGAAGCAAGCTATGTTACTGCCAGCTCTTTAAGTAGAGTGCAGAAACTTAATCGGGATGTTTCAAGCTGGATTTTTTTTGGGAAAGGACTCTGCTTTTGCCTCATGTTGCATCATCAGATTTGCTTTCATGCTATTCTGAATATCCCACTCAAGTCTAAGAAATTCCATGAATTATCTCTTTCCTCTGGATCTGGTATATGATTGTTTGTCCAATTAACACAGGTAGCGGAAAAGACCCAAAGCTACAAAGTAGAGTAATTACTAGAAAAAGATTTCTGAGGATCCCAAAAGCTTTGGGGAGAGTTGTGGGAAGCAGAAAACTCCAACGCCATGCATGATGGTATGGATAGCCCATGGCAAATAATCCTTTCAGTAAGTCAGCATTTCCAGTTTTCTCTCACTATACAGCATTTGACATGACTTGTCTCCGAAACAGAAAACCCCAGATATAAACAAGGATAAGCTGAAATACACTGCCATAAACCTAACCTACTTTAGGTTGTGTTGAGCTCTAGAGAGCTGTAGATATATTATACCCAGAGCAAGAAAGGCTGAAGCTCCATGCTGCAGGAAGGCAAAAGGAAGGAGGTGGTAAAAGAGGTGGGTGGCAACACCACAGCATTTAACAAGAAGTCCTGGCAGCACTGGTCCTCTGCAGGACCCTGTGGGCTTCATGGATGGCAGTTTTTGGTAGGAATTCCTCCAATGATCTCTCACTTCAAGGGGGTGGGGGACCTGAGGAGCATGAAGATTGTTTTTCTCCCCTGCAAATAAGATCTGCAAGTTGAAGTGCCAGCGCTGGCAATGCTAAACACTGGTGAAGTTTTTGTCTCAAACAAAGATGCAAAAAGTGGCATGGAAAAATCATCCCATTTAAAGAGCTGCAGTTTCAGCAAGTTACTTTCTGAAAGGCAGCATACTGTTTGTCTTACCATCTAGAGACTTAAAATCACAACTGTCTCCTGAGCAGTGTTTCTCTATTCTCTCCTTTTTAGCTGTCTCTCCCTGGTGAAAGGATGATCCCAGAGAGCCCAGCCCTGCCACAAGCATGCAGCCCATCCTCATTTCTCTCTTCCTCCTGACACCCTCCAGCAGACCGTAGGGGCTTTTGTTTCCCTGTGCCTGTGGTGATGCTCAGTCTTCCCCCTGCCTACTGCAGCCCCACGCCTGTGCAGCATCCAGCCCACATGCCTCATTCCACAGGAGCAGCTGTGACACAAATTAAACAAGGAGCCACAAAAGATTTCAAAGACAGACCAAAAAACAGAAAAGAGGAATCATTTCCATTTCCAGAAGTGGTTAGTTTTAATGTCAAAATTAAGTGTGGAGCCTGTTTTGGCAGCAGAACCTTGGAAAGGGAGATATTCTCAGAAGTTACCCTGAAAATTTAGGCTCCATGCCAAGCTTTACCCTGTTTCTTCCAGGTGAGTTGAAGAAATTTGTTTCTTCTGTCTCTTTGCCTGACAGCTGCATCCCTAACTGGAAATAAGATACGGGATCTCAATTGCCATTGGCACCTCACTTATTGAACACTTACTTTATTTCCTGCAACCTGTGCTTTACGCTTGGAATTCAAAATGTGGAGACAACAGGTCCAACTGAAGAAAAGAACACTCAAACTGATTCCATTAAAACACTCAGTATATAAAGGAATATTTTAGCCAGGATAGCAAGAAGCAATAAAACATCACCCTCTTAACAGTACTATATTTTTTTCTGCTTCCACTTACTCCATCTGTACAAATGAAATGTTTTAGACAAAGCCACACCCCATGAACATGGCAGAGGCAAATCTACCCCTCTGAGGACAGGGAGTGAGTGCATAAACCAACTATTTTCATATCAGCACTACTGGCATATCTCAATAAACCTATCTAATAAAACTACTTCAAACACGGTAAGCCACTGTTACATTTCACTGCATAGTCTCTATCTGAAAAGGTTATTGTTGCTACAGTCTAGATGTTACTTCACTTAGCTCATCCTATGAGAGATGCTAGATGCAAAAGTAAGAGATTATTACCAAGATAACCCCTTGGTCAGTCCTTGTAAATTGCTCCTCTGATCTCATCCAAAATAAGATTACCCAGAGGCTTTAATGAACTATATTTAATTGATGCCTGGTATTAACTGCACTTTCATAAGAGAGATAATATCTTTTCCCCAGACACATATCACTCATACCCTCACATAAATCTAGTGTTTGTTGAGTGGCCCCATTTATATCATCTTACAAAATGTCAGACAGATCAGTTCTTGCTCCAGTTTCTAATTTCCTGATATAACAGATATCCACATCCACAGTTGCCAGGCAGTAGATCTCAGGCTGTAGCCCCCACGGCATTATTCTTCCCAATTTCCACATTAACTATTGACAGGTTAAAATATATTAATTAGTAACAGCCAGGAACAGCATCCTTCATTGTTAAACACTGGGATTACCTGGCATAGCAAAAGGCGGCAAGTAATCTTTAGGTCAATATCTGAAGGATTGATTGAAGCAGAAACGTAGAGGACATCCTCAGAGGCAGGAGCTCCCTTATCCAGCACCAGGCATGTCCTTTCTACTTTGCACCTGTATCACCAGCACAGGCTCAAGCCTTATGCTGTATAGAATGAGCCACGACCAGGACAATTAACTCTGTGAACCCCTATGTCTGCATGGCCCTGAGGAATGGCCCCCAAGTCTGAGGAAGGGCAAAGTTGGCAGTTCAGCTTCTCTTGCTGAATAAAATACCTGTAAAGAATTATCCAAACCTGGGCCAAAATATTAGCAAAATTCCAGACAGACACAGCCCATCCGAGATCAGTGTTTCTGAAGAGGAGCTAGACCTTGGGCTTGGTCATGCTGAGGACTATGTGGTGTTTCTGCTTCCCTTAGTGCATGTCTGTAACCACTTTGTAAACAAGACTGCAGGAATAAGTATTCCTGGTGCAGACTTAGCAACACAAATGCATGAGAGGAAAAGGGAGACAGCCTTCCATGCTTGGTAGCAGTGTCTGGATGGACCACATTCCTTACAGCTGAGAAAATTACAGTCCTTGGGGCTGATGATGAGATTTCCCTCAGGGTACACAATCTCTACTCTTTGTAGAAAAAAGTGCCTGGTCAAGCATACACTGTGCTGGGAAATAAGAACCTGTAGAATCAGAAAAAAGGCAGCAAAGCCAAATAACATCAGGTCCAGCATCTGCTACTGATTATTACCTGAAAGATAACTAGTCCTGAGAATTTTTCCCCATTAGAATGCAAAGAAAATATATTTTTTCTCACACTCCGTGCTGAATACAAAATGGGAGGGGAGCAAAAATTCTCAAAATAATAATACTAAGATAATCATTCATATATACAGTGAGCAAGAGCACTGTGTTTCTCTGATGGTACTACTTTAAAGAGCTGCCATCCAGCTGTATCAACACTCATTTGCACATACACATAGATCAAAGGACTCTAGCCTACTCCAAAACCTTCTCCTTAGATGGTGTCATAACTCATTGTCAGGAAAATTGCTTAGACATCATATTCTTCCAACAGGTAACATGAAAGGGAACCACGTATGAAAAACAGATTTCTCCATCTATCTGTTCATCTTCTATACTCTTAAGAAACAGAAAGCCAAATATACCAGTAAGCTCAACTTGTCACATGCACCAGCTAACCACCTGTTGCTGGATGATATCAGAAAAAAATCTTTCTCTGATTCTATACTCATGAAATTTTGGAGACTGTGCCTTCCTAGTAAGGGCGCATCTGCTGATGCTTGCTTTGCCCATCCTTTGTCTCATCCTTAATCATTCATGAGCCAGGGATTATTGATTTCCAAGCTTTATTGCAGGCTCTGATTATTAATTGAGGTCTTAGAGGAATGATTTGTCGCCATTCAGCCATTTGAAAAATTGTTAGTAGTCAGCACAACCTTGCCTGGCTTGTTTTGCCAACGTGATTTAAGACTGAGGATGTGCATCTGGAGGTTGCAGCCTAGGCATATGCTTTCCTACCTGTGACTCTTTGAATTAAGCTTCTCTTCTATAGTACTGAAAGTCTTCTATCTCCATTCATTCAGCAGGAGTTTGAGAACACTGAGCATTGGAGTGATATTCCTGGTGCATTCTGTGAAAATAATCCAGAAAGCACAAAGACAGACACAAACGAGACGCCTTGTCTGTCTCTGTTTCTCTGTCAAATGCCTTGTCTGTCTCTGTTTCTCTCTATTTTGAGAGAAAATACTCTTTTTCATCTGTTGCCCTTTTCATTTCATTTCAAAGAGTGCACAACTTTTTCCACATTAAAGTGTCTTCATCTGCAGCCAAATAAAAACATTTTGATATTCAAGGCTTTTTAGATTCATATCCTTGAAGTCTGTAGAGGCCATTAAAAGCTGTGAGGTATCCTCCTCATTAAATGTGGCTCTACAGATGAGCATAGGTTGTAATAGGTTCTTTTCAGTAAAACTGCTACTGTACAAGCATCATTTTAGGGTAAAAAACAAATTAAAACCCTCTTAGTCAGAATCTTATCTAGGCTTGAATTAACAGCCTGCACATCCAACTTCCAATTTGCTGTGTGCACCCTTGCTGCAAATGTTCAACACCTCACGCTGCTCCTGTAATTGTGTAGAAAAAGGCCATCAGATTCAGAGCACTGTTCCTGATATTTCTGAATTACATTTATAGACTAATGCACTCCAGGGTACAGCGTACGCTTATCTTTCTGCGCTTCAAAACATGGCAGGGGTACTGCAGTCCTGGACTAAAGATGCATTAGCAGAGTCATGTGGTGACAAATTGCATAATACCTGCTTCTACTAGGTTTAACTCCAGTCTGCTATTAGTCCCTTGCTTTTGTGAACAATGTGTTTTCCTGTGAAGGAATAATATAAAACTCGGTCAAGGCAGAGCTGTAAATAAATACCAGTACATTCAGCTGAAAAAGCTTTAGAGAGCAACCAGGAAGGCCAAAAAGCCTGAAAGCACAAAGTTTATACACAGGAGACTGGTGACACATCACACCATTGCCTATGTCACTTCACACACCACCACAGGGCAGAGATTTGGGTCTATCCCAAAGATAAGGTTGCTCATCTACAAAGGTTAAACCTCCTCCATCTGGCTCACAGTCCACATAGTCACACTAGGCCAGAGGAGAAATAGCATACTGTGGGGCCAGGCACCACTGCACTACTGCTCTGAAGGCAGCAGCAGCCATGTAACCCTGCTTGTACAGGATGTTTTGAAGCACTCAGCACTGGGTGCCTTTGTTGGAGCACAGTGAAAAGGCATTGTCCTGGGGTCATGGAATGTGGAAGGTGTTGCAGGAACCAGCCATAGCATGGTCCCAATCTCCTTGATCTCAGCACTGCACTACAAGAAAGGGAAGCTCCTTGCCAGCAAGGTGGGTCCACAGAAAGACTGGAACAGCCCCTTTCAGCCACAACTGGCAAGAAACGGAGAAAAGACAGGCTAATTCCCACTTTTTGTGGTAACACTGATGAAAATTGTACCAAAAATTATGTCTTTCGCTGCTCTGCTCTGCAGCAGATTAAAGCAGAAAATAGAGTTTGGGCTGTCAGGAGAGAGTGAAACCCAGACTTGTGTATGGTATTTGCTGGGTCCCCAGGATGAAGGAGGAATTGAGAATATGACTCCATGTTCTTAGTAGGCTATTATATTATATTATATTATATTATATTATATTATATTATATTATATTATAATTATGCCATACTAAAGAATGGAGAAAGGATACTTCTGTAGAAGGCTTAACAAGATAATAATGAAAAACTTTTGACTCGCCAGAGTCCCAACACAGCTGGGCCATGATTGGTCATTAAGTAAAAACAATTCACATGTTGGATAAACAATCTCCAACCACATTCCAAAGCAGCAAAACACAGGAGAAGCAAATCAGATAATTATTGTTTCCATTTTTCTCTGAGGCTTCTCAGCTTCCTGGGAGAAAAAATCCTGGTGAAGGGATTTTTCCAGAAGATAAGGCAGTGACACTTGGGGGACATGGAGAAGTACTCCAGCTGAGGATTGAAACTCAGGAAAAACAGTCCCAGGGCTGAAGGGAAATATACTGAATAAGCCAGTAGTGTGCATCAAAATTATTTTACATTATTTTATTATTATATCTGGGAAAGAAATGGGAATATGTAAGAGCAAGGGAAAAATATTTAAACAGCAAGAGGAAAGGTAAGATGATAAGAAAGGGTGAATACAAAATACTCCTTGCTGAAGCAGGCATTTAGCCCCAGCAGAAAGGCCTGCTGGTGGCCTAGGACTCCCAGAAATTTCCTTGAGGTTTTTGTTTGGAACTTGTAATGTAAAAAGAGAACACCAAAATAAACATATCTGCTTTTGTTCAGCACAGAATTCCAACTATATTTTCACTTCACAAATGTGACACAGGTATATGTAGGTAAACAGTTTTCATGCTTCTGAGTTATGGAAAAAGGATGGTACTACAAGTTGGTGTGGCCCACATGCTAACAGGAGGCTGGGGCAGCTGAGTTTAGGAACATAGAGAAAGCAATGCCATCACTATTTTATGAGAATTATATGCAACACAAATACCCCAATGTTACTTAAGAAACTACTCTTAAACTATCTGAAAATTTTAATTAACTGCATGATTCCTACTGCACTGCTGAGCCTTGCTGCTGTTTCCTGAGCATGACCAGTGAGGTGGAGTCTCCTCCAGAGATGATGCTGGGTCCAAGAGATGAAACATGGGACAATCTCATGGAAGGCCAAAGTCTATGCCTGGCTCATATGCCACTTCATTTTATGGTGATAAAATGGCCAAGCACAACATCTTCCCTTTTCACCAGCTATAAAACATTGGTACTTACAAACCTCCTGTAATTACCAGAAGGGCTGGAAGGCACAATCCAAGTCTGCAAAGCATCTTGTGATTTTCCACAAAGGAAGCTATCAACAGATTTACAGGTTTGAAAAGAGGGAGAACAGGCAACTGCCTCACTGCTCTGCCCTGCCCTGCCCTGCCTAAGGAGCTCTCCTGCATAGAACACTTGGGGAGGTGCACTGCTGGTTTCAGTAAGGTTGTTATGCAAGGAGGGAGAAACAACTTTCTGCTCAAGGCAATGACCTGGAACCAAGAGAACTGTCTTTTAGCTTTAAGACTGCTGCAGACTTCTTACTGGCTTTGACTTAGCTGTTTAATCTTCCTGCACTTTCAGTTATCCCATTAGGAGAATCAGGAGATAACCCTTTTAACTCACATGGGTGTTGTAGGTGCATTCAAGTTGCTGAAGAGCTCTGATACTAAGGTGATTTAGGCTACAAAAGAACATATTAAAGTATATTAGGAATTCTGTAGCTAACTGATTCCTATTTCATAACACCCACTAAAACTGGCATATGGAGTTCTTAATCCATAGTTAAATTCATTTAAAAAATCATTAGATACATTCATTTTAATCCCCAAATCTAGTCAATGGCACTGGTTTTCTTCAAGAACAATGTACACACAGAGAAATCTTGCTATCCCAAGCCATCTGGATATTACTGGGTTAAGAGAAGCCAGAAAAAATAGGAAAATAAATAAAAACAATGGAGAAATAAAACCATTTCATTATAGTCATTCATAATTCATCAATGTTTTCAGCTGGTGTGTTTAAACTTTTCGCAAGTAGAACCTAGCATAAATTCCCACATGCAAAATGTCATTCATGATAATTCAGTTTTTGCAATTCAGAGGCCAGTTCAGGGACTCTGTACTTCAAAAGTGTAGAGTTAGTTTCAAGCTGAACTATGAACAGGAAAAAAGTATTGAGTAGACTAATCATGGGTTCTTTCTTTTTACTGTAGCAGATCACATCTTAACAAAAGCAGCAAGTATACTGAGGATTGCATGCCACAGAGCAAAGAAGGTATAAATTGCATTGACAAATACATAACTAGTAAAAACACCATGACATAAAGAAACTATATCATGTTAGATATGAAGTGTCCTCTCATAGATCAAACTTCAGACTGAATACAGTGAACTTAGTGGAATGAGTATCACTCTTGTAGTATGACTAATGCAATCATCTCATTCATGTGACCTGACAAGAGCTTTCTGTATGCAAGATTTAAAGTGAGAATTTAATAACAGCATTGAACTAGAGCTAATGTCATCTGGAACTTTAAATCTCTCAGATGGAAAGTTATCAGCAGATAAAAACCTTATGTTGATTTCAGTAAGTGATTCAGAGAGGTAAATTTGCTGAAATGTCAAGACTGAAATGAAAGGCAGTGTTAACACTCATTCTTTCGCAATAAAGAATGAATTTAGGAGCTCAGGAGGGCTGGTATATAGAGCCCTAGATAAAAACCAAGCACAGCCTGGGCAGATGCTATTTCAAACTTAGTCTTCTGCCTCCATGTTTCATTTTGAAACTTATCAGAAGACAAAACAAAGAAAAAAATAATCTATTTTGCAACCAAGTGTCATTTAGCTAGATAATTAGCTAAAACCTTCTAGCAGTCTGAGGCACTGGAGTAGAAAAATATCCACCTGGCAATGGTAGAAAACAATAAATACTTCATGTGGCAGCCTAAATAAGCCTTAAACTTTGAAAAATGAGAGACCTTGACTTTTATTTTCTAACACATTTCTGTTGTAAAGGATTATGTCTTCTAGCCTTCCTGCAACTTGGATTTGATGGCAAACCTTCATGAGATTATAAAAAAAAAAGAAATCAGGTTTTTAAAGGGATAAAAAGACATCACTGTGTTTTAAAAATTAGTGAGGGATTTTTTTGAATGAGTGGATGAGTTGTATTGCCAGGAGACATTTAGGTCTATCTATATCGCCAGTAGCAGCTGTAGACAAAGGAAAAAGGGCCCATGGAAAAGTTAAGGATCAAGGGTGTGGTTTGGATGACAACACAAAATAAATTTACCAGTTTTCGTTTGCAGGTGACTTCACAGGTAAAATAAATACAGGGCCTTCATCAAACTTGACTTGAGAAAAGCATTTGATGAAATTTCATGTGGGAAAATATTTATTAAGCAGGAAAAGACAGAGATTAGTGGAAGAAATATAGTGGTATGCATTTTAAATGGAAATTCTTGAGCAAAATGGAGCTGACCATGGCTGTAGCTGAAAAATCAGCTTGAACCATTCACAGCTCATATCTTCATATAAAAACTTCAGTTAAAAACAGGACTGAGCTACAACATTTGCTCAGGGATGTCATTGGTAAAGATGTGCATTAGCATATTGCGTGGGAAGTACCTGAGACATTCAAGAACAGGAATAGTGGAAATGGAATCAAATTGCCTAGTACAAAAGTGGCATCAGCTTGCACTTACAGACTAGAAACAAGAAGCTTTTCTCTGAGCTGAGAACTCATTAGTGATGACAGGGAAAAAGGCCTGAGGATTATTCATGGAAGACAGGATGACTAAGCCATGATGGAAAGCGTAAATACACTCCTTGTAGTTATCAGGTAAAGAATGTTTCTGGTAGAAACAGGAAAGTATTAGTGCCATTATAGAGCTCATAGGTGTTCACAGAGGTACCAACTGCAGTACACTTCCAGGCAGTCTTATTTAAACAAAAAAAAAATTTGAATCACAAGCAGGTAATCAGGCTAATTAAGGAAATGAACAGCTTCATCTTCCAAAAGGATGCAAACAGAAGTAAAACAAAGGCTTCAGGAGCTATGAATGCTGTCCACAAGCATAGCAGAGAATAAACACCTTCTAGGAAAGGTGAAGATCTAAAGGACAATACATGCACTGAAAACCATCAATTTGTCATGATCACAGATTAAGACAGAGGTCAGAAGAAAAGCTAAGTAGTAAAACAAACTCAAAAAGGAACAAAAACTCTCTCTAGTTTTAGGGTGCAATATGATCCTCTTCCTGGCATGGTTATATGACCAGAGCACTTGCAAAACATATTTGCCTCAGCCCAGATGGACCCTTCCAGTTCCATACCTCTATGCATTGCTCTTAAAAGTATAATATTTCCCTCCCATTCCCCCTTATACATTACCAACTCAATTATCAGTAGTTGGACTTAGCTGGTGTTTTGAAATCTGTGGTTGTTTAAGAGTTCAAAAAGGATACTCTTTTCCTTTTTACTCAGCTTTTTCAGCCCTTCTTTCTGAAACAGCTGAATTTTCAATACTGCTATGAGTACCTGAAGTAACCTGATAGAGTCATGGTATAAATCAAACAGGTGAGATTGAGACTTTAATCCTGCTAAAAAATATGCCTGTTACCAGAAAATAAAACACCATAGCGGGAACGGATGTACTTTGGCTCTAAAAAATAAAGAAAGAAACAAACATACCGACAAAAAAAGCTTGTTACAAATTATTCAATTTGTGATAGTCAACATACCATCTGATTATAGCAATTCTGCAAAGATTTATCTTACATAATCTTCTGTGATATTACATGTACTGAATCATCTAATGTATGAGTATTAATTTAAGCAGATAATAGCTGAGAAGCTGTTTATGAGTAGCTTGAAAGATGTTGTGAGAAGAGTTTGATTTTTTAAAAACCTTTCAATGAAGGAGGGGTCAGTCTTATATTATTAATCCTTGCAATGATCCTGTAGCATTCTTTACCCAATCCTACTGCATAAGGCCTCTTTTTCAGTTTGACTTACAGCCAGAGAGGCCTTTGGTATTATGCATCACCCTGGGAGTAAATTGCTTTCATTTTCTTTTACGTTTCAGAAGCGAGAAATAATTTCTCATGTTTTTGGCACCAAGAATACTCTTACTTACAGAAGTGGCAGTGAAAGCTGGTTATACCCTGGATGGACACTAGCATTAGCATCAGCACTGAACAAAACTTAGACCTTTTTGCTCAAACAGGATACTTGCATTGGCCATGAACCCACTTATTCTTAGATGGGTAATGTAATATATGTAAGTGAAAAGCATTCCACTTTGCTGGCTGTGTTTTGGGTGCAATAACTAATGGAATAGAAAAAACACAGATAAAGCAAAATTTTAAAACACATAGATCTCAGATTTCAAAAGATGGCAGAGGAAGAGAAAATGTGAGACATGGTAGAGATTTTTCATCAGAAGAAACCATGATGGCAGAGACCCACGAGCACAGAATTTGAGTGGGAGGAGCTTCCCATCCAAAACTGTCCCTTCCCACAAGTAGTGTGCAACCTGTACCTCAACAAGATCACTCCTGGCTTCCCAGAGCCCATCCTGGAAAAGAAAGTGAGGACTTAAAATAGCTATAAAATATGTTCAAAGAACTCTAATGTCTCTTCAGCACTACTTCCTCCATCTTGTTCAGTTTTGATTTCTCTTTGGTCTAAATGTGGCTGAATTTTAACCCTTGGTTAATTATGATTCTGTTCAATTAAGGTTAAAGGCTATTTTCTATGCAAAAGTCACTCCAGAACATCATAGAATTGTTTTGGTTGGAATGACCTTTATAGGTTACCTAGTCAACCAGAACATCATTAGAAACATCATTAGAAACAGGATATAAGGCCAAAGATATGTCTTTAACTTACACTCTCAGAAACAGAATAATAGAGTGCATTACTCTCAGAGAAATATAGCAGGAATTTATGAAATTATGTGAGAAGATTTAAGGGATCTTATGAAAATCTTCCTTCCGTTTGTATCCTCTGCAGGTGTAAAACACTCATCCAGCAATGCAAACTGTGTGTTAGCTTTTGGTTTTCATCAGATTGAATCTCCCACTTAAATGTAGAAGGGCAGATTCCTGAGTACATCCAGAACTTCAGGTAGGCCCTAGCATCCCAGGTAAGCAGAGGTTTGTACTAGATCATGTCTCCTTGTGGAGGTAAGACTTAGTGACCTGTTTTTAAACCTAGACCTGCTGATCAGACGACCGTGCCATCAATCACAGCTACAATAATGGGGACTCAGCTTCTGACATGGTTTAAAGGGTGGCTCATCCACCCTAGGAGGAACAGTGGAAAGCCCTGTTGGTGTTTTGAAAAAGAATAAAGGCTGTCTACTGCTGGATTCCTGGAGTAGTGACAGAGGCTTTGCTGAGAAACAATTGACCTGAAACTCTTCCACCCCACCAAAAATATGAAACCAAAACCATCCCTTCCATTACAGTACCTTCAGTTTATGCCCCAAATTTGGGCTCATATGGAGTAGTTCTCTGCTCATCCTAAAATGATCTCTGCTTTTCCCAGCCTCCCTGTCATTCTGCTCATGCATTTTGTTTCAGTTGGACAGGAGCCACCCAAGTGGTAGAGAACAAAGCAGGCAAAATAATCACAGAGAAATAAACCCCATTTGTTAGCTTAATTTACTGACATATTTGACAACGCATTCCATTTTTAAAAGTAAAAATGCACTCTCTGAATGCAGCTTCCCTGGAAGCTGGCCTTTCTTTTGATTTGTCAACCTGTTGAGAAGGCAGATATTAGAATCATTAACCACCTTTCTCTGGAACTATACTGAACCCATAATCAATTAAATTTTTAATAGCTATTTAATGTCCCAACAGGAGTGATTTTATAGGCTAGCTTCCAAATTTCGCCACTGATTACTGAATCAACTAATAAGAGTTTGTGCTTTCAGTCATGTAAGTAAAGAAACTATAAATGAGTCCTTATTTCACAAATGCAATCCCATAATATATGGGGTACTTCTGATCCAATAAGGCTTGGATGAATGTCCTTCATTTCAAGGACACTTCCCTCAATTCAGTAATGCTCTCTAAAAAGGTGGGATAATTAATGTACTTAAAGTTATGTGCATTGTTAAACTCTTTCCCACAACAGGCGCTGTACTCACGTGCATTTGGACAGGATCCAGATACTTGGAGCTGCTAGACTGGAAGTGTATCAGACAGTTAAAAACTCCCATTTCCTGTGAATCATAGCAGAAGTTCCTCATTGGGGCTCAAAGCCTGTAAAATCATTGCAGCTATTTAATGATCTTATCCACAGAACCCATATTTTAAAGATTCCTTTCTCATTTCTGAGATAGCCAGAATGGGAAATTGAACTCCTTTTATTTATCATTTCCAGTGACCTTTTCAGATAATCTTTATGCAGAATTTTGTAACCTCTTCCAATTAGACCAGAAGCATTTCAAGCCATGCAATGTGTTGCTCTGTTGCTGGACTAGATGTAGAAAGAAATTTCTATCCAGGCTTAAATGTTATGTGGCTATTGCTGACTTAAAGAGGAATGATGGTTTTAGTGGGATCTTGAGCTAGAAATCTAATTTTCTATCTGCTTTTATAACACAGCAAAATGAGCAGTCATGAAGTAAACCTATGACAGGTTAGAAATGAGAAATTTTAAGGGCTATTAAACTATTTTTAAATGTTCCCAGAGGACTGGCATAAACTTATGTAGTGTGTCTACTTCGGTAATTGTGATACAGTGGGAGAATTCACAGTGTTCACAGTGGTTTATTCAGTGAGCTCCTACAGCTTGGTAGTAACCTTGGCTGACATAAAAACCAGGAGGGTTATCACAGAATCTGCAAATCTGAAACAGAGTCTCAGATTACTTTGTACTTACTACATTTTTTCATGAAACTTATTTTGCAGTCTTGTTTTGCTCTAAGTTTTTTTGTTGTTCATTTTTGGTGCTAATTCTTCATTTAAGAAAGGAGTGTTCATTTTCAAATTAATTGGACAAAAAGTAGAGTTTGAAAGAGAGTGTAGACAACTTTATTCCTGATCTATGGCTAAAATAAGAGCCACCCAAAGTAGTATTCATGTGCTCAACATATGCCATCCATGTGAATGTAGTCAGGTGAAGAAATAAATTGCTGAAGGTCACAGTTATTGACGGACAGCCTGCTCAGATACAAGACAATGGATGGAAATGAGCACGGCCAGGTCATATTCAGAACTTGTACACAAGTTTGGTTTTGCAACACAGAATGAAAAGATCCAAACGAAAGAATGAGCTCATGCCAAAAATTAAGCAGATGGGAAATACCTGTACCAGGCAGTGAGAGCAACATTCTAATCATCACAGTTTTAAATCAACTTTCAGGCAGGACCTGTATCCGTAACTTGTGCCCTGAATGACATGTATAATTGTCGCTGACAATTATACATGTCATTCAGGGCACAAGTTACGGCACAGTATAAAATTTATTCTAGATTTATACTGAGGTTACTGAGAGCAGAGGCCAATCTTTTAACATGATATGGGTCCCCTGAGAGACACTGCCTGGTAACAGAGAGTGAGAATTTGCGTCACATAAGCTGCAATGACACTGATAGCAGAAAGTGTCCTGTCGGCATTCTGAGAGAAAAGCACACGCAGAAGTATTCAAATTTCAATTTAGTGTCTGATGCATCTGTCTCTGGAGAAAAAGTTTGGGTCTGGGCATCAAGGAAACTGTACAGGTCTTTGTCTTTCTGACCCAGGTCCTACCCGACCATCACTACCCAGTAAAACCATCTGTATCAACACAGGTCTCACATCTTTTACAAGGAACTGTGATGAAAATCATATCTGAGCAGTCATACACAATTTCACAGATGCTGCAAGCCTCTTGGAAGAAAACCTGGAAATGTTTCTCAGACACGTATCTTTACAGAGGGTGCAAAATGTGGAACTGACTTGGTAAACTCCTTGAGTTCATGCAAAGATAGAAATGAGTAAAAAGAATTAGCCGTGCCCTTACAAGTAGTAGCAGCCATCTCCTGATTTATTTCAGCATAGATCTGGGCTCTAATGTACACCTCTGCAGCAGCCCAAAGGAGCCATGAATTCTCACTGGCTGAGAAGCGGGAGATTCTCCTTGCATAGGGAATTCATGCACCACAAAGTCAGAAACACCAACTCCATATTGTTCTCCCTCCCTGTGGAGCTGATGTAGGCAAATGTCAGCAGCAGCCCACAGCCACAGACCTCCAGCTCCTGGAGCAGCTGTTGGAGCCAGTGTTGACCTGGAAAATATTAGAATAATCTTAAGGTTTTTTTTGAATCATTCCAAGAGCTAAACCAGCTGGCTTAGTATTGCACACTTGCCCCTCTCAGACCTACTGTCAGGATTTCCTTTTCCACAACTCAAAACCTTCCTCACATAGAAAGAAAGCTGTGGGTGCAGATTATCTTCTCCAGAAGAAGAGCTAAAAGGCTGCTGAATATGTCCAATCCTGGATTTGAGGGGGAGCAAGAGAAAAGATTATCCAGGTGCTGTGTAGCAGCGTATTTTCTTGTTTCATGGTAGGTCTTTAGTAAATGACTGACAGTGCTTCATACCATTTAACCAACTGCTGCCCTCATTTAGTGCCACATGTACCCAAACCCTTTCCTTCTGCCAATCAGACTTCAAGTGTGCCTTCCAAAGTTTGTCTCAGAGTAAAATCCATCATTTTTATCACACTGATACAAAAATCCATCCAGCAGAGCTCTCCTGATCAGCAGGAGGGGAACAAGACATTTCCTGGAATAAAGTTCATCATTAAAAAACTTTCCGTAACAGGGAAGCATAGTATGGTTGCTACAGTATGTAATTAGAAGTCAAAGGACCAAAGCTTAAATAAAAAAGCTGTGTGACTGAGTTATTAACTTCCTTAGCTATTAATTTGCAATATATACCAACTCATCGCCACCATAGGGATGTTGAGAGACTTAATCAGTGAATATACCTGAAGCACTATAAAATGTTGAAAAGCTGAATACTTGGCTTTATAGAGGTGACCATTTTAGTAAATACTGATATAACTGAAATAGGGCTGGTAAATTTTGAGCTAAAAGAATAAAATGAACCTGTGGTGGAACTTTAACACTTTCTTCTCTCCATAGCTGGGAGAAGTTTACTTGGAGCAAAGAGTAAAATGCACTCTATTAGTCTGTTTCTGAGCAATTCTGTTATTTGAATTATTCTTTTTAATAGCCTTAAATATATGTCTGGTTATAATCAGACAAAACTTATGAGCACTTGGGCCCAGGATTCTTCCCCTATAGCAGAGAAAAGAATTTTTGTCTTCTACTGAAAGCCTTCCCTAATTTGTCAAAAGAATTAACGAAGGAAAAGAAAGTCCTCAGAAAAAGGATGAAAGTTACAGCAGCAAAAAATCACATTCACTAGAACTAAGCCTTTCACTTGGAAACATATTATAACCATTGGAAACAACACAGACTTCTATTTTCATTTTATAAAAGCCAAGTTTCATTTAAGGAGCCATTTAAGGACAACTGTGTGCAGTTTTGGGCACCACGTTATAAAAATAGACACTAAGCTATTAGAGGGCACCCAGAGGAGGGCCACGAGTATAGTGAAGGGGAAGCCATATGAGGTGCATCTGAGGTCACTCGGTGTGCTCAGCCTGGAGAAAAGGAGACTGAAGGGAGATCTTGTAGCAGACTACAATTTCCTTGTGAGGGGAAGTGAAGGGGCGGGTACCAATCTCCTCACTCTCACGACCAGTGACAGGACCTGAGGGAATGGGATGAAGCTGAGTCAAGGGAGATTTAGGTTCCATATCAGGAAAAGGTCTTCCCCCAGAGAGTGGCTGGGCACTGGAACAGGCTCCCCAGGAAAGTGGTCACAGCACCAAGCTTGACAGAGTTCAAGAAGCATTTGGACAATGCTCTCAGGTACATGGTGTCACTCATGCACAGGACCAGGAATTCTTAGTTACCGCAAGGACTCAATGATCCTTGAGGGCCCCTTCCAACTCAACATTATTCTCTGATTCTATGATAATTTACAGTAAATATGAAGAACAGAATCTCATCATGGGAGAGGTGAAGGAACCTCTGAAGATCATCTAGTCCAATCCTCTTTTTCAATCAAGGTCAGCTACAGCAGGATGCCCAGGACCATGTCCAGTCTGGCTTTGAATATTTCCATGGATGAAGACTCCACAACCTTTATGAGCAGCCTGTACCAGTGGTCACAAAGAAAACTTTATGCTTAGATGAAATCTCTTGTAACTCAACCTCTTCCCATTATCTCTTGTCCTGTCATAAGGTACCTTTGGGATAGTCTGGCTCTCCCTTATTACCCCTTCAGGTATTAATACGCACACTGAAGAGATCCCCCTAAATCTTGTCTTCCAGGACTGAACAACCCCAGCTCTCCCAGTATCTTCATGTATAAGGGATGCCCCAACTCTTTAATCATCTCTGTGGTCTTTCACTGGCTTTATTCAGACCATGTCTCTCTTGCACCAGGGAGCCCAGAAGTGAGCCCTTCTCTAGATGTGGGTTCACCAGTGCTGAACAGAGATAGAAAAGTTTACATTAATCAAATCCTCAGCAAGTATTTTTAAGCAAGTTCATCATCTTTTCATATTCTCTACACCATGAGCTGATGGCACCTGGGCACACGGAACTACCATGACCATGCACCTGAGCTGCTAAATCCACAGAACACAAGTAAAAATGCTGCACCATCAGAGCATTGGAAGGAACAGCCCAGCAGGAGTGGAGGCTGCAGAAAGAGGAAGAACAGAGGCAGCAAACTGCAGCCACATGTAAAATATATTCTTAAACACACCTCTCCTGCTTTCCTTTTTAGGAGTCAGCAAGCACAGTGGTTTGAAAAAATCCCCAGAAGTGGGCAATTTTGTCTCAGGTCTGTCACAAAATAATGTAAACTAGAAGCCCCTATTTTTCTTATAACCACAATACACAGGTGGAAGAATTTAGTAAAGGAATTTAGTAAACGTGTCTGTTATAAGGCACTAGTTTGATAGTGTATTTTCAGGGAACTGAGTAGTCATCAATGTTCTGAAGAAATAGTGAGATTAATCATGAATTGCTGAAGTAGGAACCCAACTGACACTACAGCACTCTGTACCACTTGCTACATAAACACATGTAGACTGGCCTCAAAGAACTTGCAAACTAAATAAAGCAAAGGGAAAGAGCATTAGTTTGGAAAGATTAACTGTTTCCATCCAAACCGTTCAACAAAGACTCAAACTTTCCAGAGTGTCTGAACTATCTCTGCCTCCAGACCCAAAACATCTGTACCTCATGAGACTCTCTTCAAGACTTGGCCAGAGCTCTGGAGCACCAAGATGCTGCAGAATACTACAAGACAAGTAAAAAAGTATCCAAGACTCAAGTCCTCAGCAGAACTATCCCCTAATAATCATATAATGCCAATCTCATGTGTAAGAAAATATATTTTTCCCCTGACATCACAAATGACCTTGACTCATAACTTTGTTTCTAGAACTTTTCCAGAACTGCACTTACCTCTGACATTTCTCTACTTGCCTTTGTCTTTTGCAATCATGTTATTCAGGTCTTCCTTGCTGTTCAAAACAGATTCTACTAAGAGAGAGAATATTTTTTGAAAAATAAAAAAGATCTGCAAGCAGGGGGACCTATGCATGAGGTGTTCATAACAACAGGAGCAGTGCAAAACACTAAAGGTTACAAAGAGCAAAACCTTATCTTTTCGTCACAACTATAAGGACCAGCACATTTTGAATGAAATTCCTGAAATCACCAAGCAAAATCAGGAGAAATAAAAAATGCCAGGAACTTGGCGATAAGGTAAAAATTGAAATTATTCCTAGTAATTTACAGAGAAAATCACCAGGTTACAACTCACTAGAAGCACAGGAAGCATGACATAAACCAGACAAGTTTATATAGAAAACATATACAAAAGGCTGCATCTTATCATCATAACATAGTTAGCTGTGGAAGATCCCCTTTATTTTGTGGCTTTACATGGCATTGTGTATGCCCTTTAGGGCAAAAATTGATGTAAGGACTGGAAAATAATTTGGCTTCTGGATGGACTTCATGGGCTTTAAACTGTATCATGTGGAAGCACATCTAGCAAGCTGGGAAAGGAGTAGGCACTTGAGGGCTTTATAGCATGTTTATACAGTCTCATACACTAAGACAGAGGTCATCTTGTATTTTAGAGTGTATGACCTCTTGAGACCAAATATCCTTCACTATTGATTGCACTGTGCTAGAGATGACTGCTGGGGATATTTCTCCTCAGAGACACCTTTAACTTGCAGGCAGTTGCAGGCAGGCACTCAGAATGAGCCCATGCAAAGCAGAAACTCAGTTTACCTCTAGTGGAAAAAGTTCAGGCGATGGTGAAGAGAAAGAGAGTGGGTTCTGCTGGAGGGTTAAATCCAGAGTTTATTCCAAGGTGACACAGTTCTGAATCTCAGTACAGCTCCGACAGACCCCAACTGCATGGTTCCAGCACCTTTTAAACTCACAGGGAGGTGGGAGGGAGAGGATAGGTGAGCCACCAACCAGGTGGGAGGGGGAGGGTTTCAGGGGACAATGACATCTGGACAGGCCAATGACTCCAAGTCTGAAAAGCATCTTTTGAACTTCTGCCAATCACACGATGCTCTAGCTGGAATGTGGAACTTGACAGACAGCAATTAGGAAGAGGGCGGCGGTGGAAGAGGGGGGGCAAGGAGGAAGCAGAGCTTCACACCACAACACTTCACTAATCACTAAATAAATAGCAGGGAACAATGAAGTCCTAACTCTGAAAGGCCTGAAGTGGGGGGAGTAAGGGAAAAGGGGCTTAGCAGGTTAGAATAAAATTTTCACCTTACAGAAATACCACTGGTTTCAGAAGAAACTGGTATGGACTAGAGAAAATGGCCTGCAAACAAATCAGAAAATCCTTGATTTCAAAATCTCTGTAACTGGTAAATCAGAATTAAGGTCATCTTATTGCACTGATGTGTTTTAAAAAATTAAAAATTCTGCTGCTGTCACAGTGTCAAAACAAATATCTATATCTGTTTATCAAGCAGATGTCAGAGATTGTAGAGGTGTACACACACTTGCAACTTTAAATGAAAAATTTTCTAAAATTGGAGACAATATGTTGCCCTAATTGCAACATACACATAAATCTTGGTTGGGGAGAAAAGTGCTGATTTCATTTTTTTCCCCCTCAATCAGAACCTGTGTTCTGAGTACAAATAAACTGAAATAAAAGAATCAGTAGCATCTTTAGACAGAATAGCACCTAGACAGGCCCATGTCTAGTTGCTATTTTTCCTTTTCACCCTAACACTTATTTGCAAACATAAAAAGAGTGTTGAATAAAATATTGCATTTGTATTGCAGCTAGAAATAATAATAGTATCCTCTTCTGAGACAACTTCTCACTCCTGGAAATATGAACTATTTTTCTACAAGAAAAGTGTTTGCGGAAATGTCATCACTGACATTTATTTAATTACTCCATAGAATCAATGACTTATTATTGTTGTTATAGTCACAGCCTCAAAAAATTTGCAGATGTACATGGAGTATTTTAAACCAAAAATAAGCTTCCTCAGTAAAGAATCCATGTGAAAAACAGTACAGAAATTACACTTTTACTATAACAACATCAGACTTCTGTAAGACATCCACACAGATCTTTAAGAGGGACCTTTAGGAATGCATGTCAAGAAAACACATGCCCTGAAGACTTGTTCAAGAAGGGGCATTGCTTTATGCTTACATGACCAACAACTGCAGAGTTTGACCCTGAAGGTAACGTTCAAGCCTCTTGCTTCCTTAGCATCAGCTGATATAAACCTGCACCCCACACAGGTGCAAAATTAGCAGTCAGTGACAATACACCATGGACTTTGCAACCAAAAGGGTCATCAATCTTCCCTGGTGAGATTCACGAGGCAATATGTGATCTAACAGGACATCTTCCCCTTTTTTCCATGGCACAGGCGAGTGTTTCCATTTTGTAATCAATTATCTGTTATGCCACATGCCAAACTATTGGTTTAGCCAAGAAGTTAAAGGTACTCCAAGCAGTAGACCATTATGCCCACATCTTAATTCCTGTGTTCGTTTAAGAGCCACTCATCTCAGAAAAAAAATCAGTTGAGCTAGAAGAGACGCAAAGAAACATAATAAAGGTGCAAATTTTGGCGCAGCTTCCAAACAAGGAGCAGCTAGCACATTGTTATTCCTCAATTTGAAAAAACAGAGATCATGAAGATGGAGATTAAGAGGCATTGGAAAAATGTCAGAAGGCATAAATAGAAGAGGAAACAATTACTCTCTTTTTTTTTTTCCAGTACAAGAACTAGTAGCTATAGTAGGTATCAAACAAAGTTTTCAGAATACACCTTCAATACAAAGAACGCATAGTTCAGTTGTAGAATTTGTTAACAAACCTGCGGAATGCTAAAAATGCACATCTGTAAAAAACTCCTCAGAAAAAAATTGGCAGAAGGAAAAATAAATTATCTAATAAATCCATCAAAGGCTCTTAAACATCAAGATGTCATGCCAAGCTGAGGACCCCAAACCACTAGAGGCTGGAAGAATTTACCAGCAAGGAGGACTAAATACTTGCCCTGTACTTCTGTGGTTGGCATATCCTGTATGTCTGCCCAGTTCAAGATACTGTGCCACATGGTCCAATGCAGTCATGATAATGATCAGTTAAACCTCTTTCAAAAAGAAGCCATGAGAGGAAAGCAAAGATTTCTTGCATACTCAAGGGTCTGCAAAGAGAGCATTTAACTACATGCTTAGTTCTAAGCTCATTCTTGAATTTAGTACAACTAAGGCACAAGCATAAAACCTTTCTTAAACTGAGGTGTTTTCTGGGATTGGAAGTCTTGTTATTGCTGTTTATATCAATGTTTTTGCACAGTTGTCTTCACCCTCTGTTATCATTTTCCCAGGTTTAAAAAAAGCAAAATGTGCACAGTGTTGCAACTATTCATTAAGTGCAGACTTTCGTGACTTAAGTACATCAAAGCTTTGTTGCCAAAGCTGATTGTAGCTCCCCTGTACTGCAGGGAAGTTTGTCAACCAAAGATTCTTATCATCCACAAGGAACAAAATATTTTTATCCACAGTTTCTAATATTCACTAATGTTATAATATGTATTTATTTTGCTGTGACACTCAAATTGAGCAGATTAAACAACTCCCAAAGCATTTTCTTTAAAAAAATAAATTATTTATAGCTGTCAGTGAGTTTCAGGTATACTTTGATTTTAAAAGTTCACTGATCATGCTCCATTCAAAGGATACAGAGCGAGAAAAAACAAAGACCTAAAGGAATTTGTGTCTTCAGTGATGCTAATGACTAAGACTCTGGTCATGTTTTCTAGATTTAATAACACATCCTATAGCCTTTTGGACTAATCAGATCAAAGTAGGGGATTTATGTTCCAGTGTGCTGTAAGAAGTGGGCTTAGAAGACTCCCAAAGTAATTTTGTTTGACATTCAAAGGTATTTGATTGCAGTTTCTGAACATTTCTACCCCATTTGTATTCAGCATGGGGTAATCTGAATTTTGTCATGTTTTGAGTCTGACTAATACATGGTATTGGTCTCTTTTCTTCCTTTTCTGCAGTGCTGATTGCTTTCATTTCACCAAGGCAAAAACATTGTGAGTACATTCAAAATTGCTAACATTAGAAAAATCCCAATATTACCAGCATATTGGGGTTTACTGTATAGTATTTAGGGATCTGAAATTGAAGGGGGAAAAAAGAAAGAATTATTTCATATTATTGGTAAGCAATTTTCTGCCACTGCAAATTTTACAAGGACCGTGTAAAAGCTGTTTCTAATACGTTTTCAGAGGACAAAATGCTGATGCAAAAACATTTGTGAGATTGTATTATTCTAAGGATTTTATTTTTTTACTAATATGATATGCCACAGGTGACATAAAGGCAACTTTAACACTCTTTGTATTCATCTTGCTCTTCCACCTTACTTTTTAATAATCTTACAGGTACTGTACACAAGGAGCAGTCTGCTTCATTATTTGGCTGCAGAGAAAACTAACATCTTCAGCAATTTCTCATGGCTAAAGGACTGGACACTTTTGCAGCATGGTCAGAGGGTCATACATCCAGCTGTTGCCTGAACTTATGATGTAACAAATCCAATAGGCTGCACAAATATTCAAAAACACTGAACCCACTGAACCATGAAGCATGTCAGATTTCCAACCATCTCTCCAATTTTGACAGGATAGGGATTTTTGGCTTTCTAGAAAAAGCACCATTTGTAGTTAAGTGGATACTCCAGTTCATGTCTGCTATTTTCACATTCAGGATTTCTCTCCTGCCTTTGTTCCAAGGCTGCCCTAAAAGTTGTTACAGCACTAAAAGCTGTTTTGTTCAAAATCTACACAGATATCTCACGAAAAATGCTCTCATCTTCTCACCCCAATTGCTTGCACTTCTTTTACTGGCAACTGAACTAGGACCTCTGTGAGTGCAGGCCATAGCACTGGATTTGTCCTTGGCTGGGTAGCACAGTTCTTACAAATGAACCCATCCAACCCTGACTTGCTTTGAAAACACAACAAAAACCTCAAGGAAGAAGACTTTCTTGTTCTACTGATAGGGAGGAAAATAAGTGGATACTACTGATAGGGAGGAAAATAATCTTAAGAAAAAAAGAGTAATAAATGCTGGCTACTGCCTATTCACTGGTACAGGCTTTTTAATGCTGCTGGTTGCTCAGTTGGATGGGGAAGGGAATCACAAAATGGAATATCATGTTGGAAAGTACCTCAAGGATCATCTGATCCAACCCCCTGAAAGAAGCACAGTGGAACTAGTAAGGCCTGCTAAACCCAGTTCTCAGCTGTCAAAGGCTTCAGGAAGCTGAAGTGCCTGGTGATAGACTGTTCTGGAGGTCTCAGAACTAACATGTTCATACAGGTCTCATTTGTTTCTGCACTGCCTCTCCTTCATCCTTCCTTTTAAAATTCAGCAGCACCTGGGTTGCTGAGCAATGTTTCTGGCAAGATTCCTGCATCAGCCAGAGAATCTTCTCAGCAGGCTGCTACTCCCAGAGCCAGCCAGTGTCCTGCAGGAGCATCAACAAGGGCTTCTTCATAAGGGACAAAAAGAGGGCCAGGAAAAGCCTGCTCTTCACCATTTTATTAGCTAGCCCCTCAGAAAAGAGAGGTACAGACCTCTGAGCTGGCAGTCAGTGAGAGAGAAGGTCATAAAACCTCAATTTCATGCAGGCTTTTGCTTTGAGGGTTTGGGAAGGCCAGGCTGGTCTTTCTCATGTTGCAGAAGCTCTGTCATGCAAGCAAGCAAACAAAATAGCTTTTAATAAATGGGGTAAGTCAATGCTTTTGTTACCACTCCTGTACCTGACTATTGTCCTGAACCAAAAGCAATTAAACCAGGGATTATACTTTGGCAGCTGTATTTGTGGTGATATGTATGCTTAGCAGAACTCTGCCATGCTTTGAGAAGCTGATCTATTTTTTAGCATCTTGTTATAATTAGAACCAAATGATTTACAATGAATTATTTAATTGATTAATTTAATCATTTTTTCTTTTCTATCAGTGAATTGTCCACAGACAGAATGTTGAATTCTTCAGTTCATTTTTAGTTTAAATAATATATCTGATGATTAACTCCAGGTCTGTATGTTATTCATCATTTGCTAATAATCACAATTCAGAATTTGTCCAGTGGCATGCTATTTTCTGAGGCTCAGAGGACATATGGACTCTTTCTTCCTCCCTCTTTGGAGCAATATGCATGGTACAACATTATGTACACTTCTTAAGTTTTATTATTATGTATACAGTCTTAGCTTTTCTTGTTGTTAAAAACTGAATTTAAAAAAAAGGCAAACCAAAACCAGCTTCTGATGCTAAGCTTTACTGTTTAACCCTAATGTGATTTTAAAGGAAAATAAAATAGAAAATGAGAACAGGATGAAAATTGCTTCCAGATATTTAGAAAATAAATTCTGGGACTTGAGAAAAATTAATATAACAGGCTACAGAATGATTTTGAGAAGTCCAGTTGTGGACACTTCTATGCAATTCTTCAAGCCAGATATTTTTGGTGGTTTTTTTCCTAACCATCATCTAGTCCCATCTTTTAGCTGGCGCAGTAGAAAATTTCTAGGTGGCTTCTGAAAGCAATGACAAAAGCAGTTACAAACACCCAAAATTCAACTTGATCGTGGAGGACATGATGTAACATGATGTTACAACATACATCACCTCATGGTAAAAATACCTCCTCTGTCTCATCTCATTCAACCTAAATCACCACACCACAAAAATCTGGATCTAACATTTATCCCAAGGTAAAAATGTACTTGTAATGTGAATGATTTATTTGATAACAATTTCCTGCTCTGCAGAGATTCATTACTTGAAAATAGCAAATATTTACATGTTGCCATGGTGCAGAGCATGGCACACTTTCCATGAGGTACAGGCCTCCAAGCCTTCCTCTCCACCTTTCGCATACAGCACTTATAGTTACAACACTCACATTTAGATGACTGTTGGTAGAGAACCCTGTTTGTCTTACCAGGTGAGGAAGTTTTTAAGCCTCAGGCTATTTTTAATCTTCTGGATGTTTATAAGCCTTGAGAAAGGATGCTCTGTTAATTTCCCATTTTAGTCAGCATGAGTGAAGGCAGTCAACATAATAAGCACACAGCCGATTGCATACATGAAGACTTGTAAACTTGTCTGTAAATTCTGCCACAAATTATTAACAAGCATCTGCAATGTTCTTGCTGAGGAAAAAAATCCTACTTACATAACAGTTCATCACGATAGACGCCGAGCGTTCACACAGATGTATTTTTAGCCAGTTACTATGGAAACGTGACTTATGTGATCGCACTTTATATATGTTCCTCAATTACTTTTGACCCTATCAAGTAATTTCAGCTACCTCTGACAGAATGATGGACTCCTTCAGTTTGGGGAACTGAATCAGCTCAGCCTGCATTAGCCACCTGAGAGTCTCCTGACTGAGGCTATAGAATAAGGCGAGAAAAGAAGAAGGTACATATCCTAGTCATGAAGATGTTGTTATTTAGAGCTCATGAGTTACCATGAAACATAAATCCATAGGAAACATTGGCCCAGATGCTTATAGAAATTCTTGTCTGAAAAGTACGGGATATTCCACTGGCCCAGAATTAGTTTAAATCTTGAACAAGAAAAATGATCATATAGTGGTGCTTTCAGTTAAAGCATATAATGAGGAAAGCTTAAATCTGCTCTTGCCTTTGACACAAAACTCAGGTCATTCTGTGATTCTAAAAATATCAACCCCAGAGACAAAGCTGCTGAGAATGCCTGACTCTTGAACCTGCAAGTACAAATGTAGAGGCATTACTTCAAGGCATGCATGAATGTCCTGTTTAAGTAGGTTGAGAGAGACCTGGTGCTTATAATCTCCTAAAGAACCCTTCTTTATATTCCCTTAAATCTATTCATGGCCTGGATATTGTGTAAGTCTTCCTCACTGAGCCCATCAGCTTCAGTTGCTCTTTCCCTACACAGCCCCTATCTTTCTAATCTCATAAGCAGAGTGGGAAGCAGTTCAGACAGTCACAACAGCCACCTTTAGCAGAATGTGCATTTGGATTATGAATGCTGTTTCGTCCAATGGGAGACACCAAGCAGGTCCCACAGGGAAATCCAGGAAAAGCAAACTTCTACTCATTCTTCTTTCCTACCCCAGTTTCCTTGGTGGGTCAGTATAAAAGGTATGTAATGACAAACGTTCCTTCTGCCTGCTTACTTTTCCACTGCTTCAAAGTGAATTACAGGCACAGCTCTGAAAGATGGTTGCCTGTATACCCTGACATGATGCAGATTCCTGAAGAACTGGAACAGGTCCCTGGATCTCCCTTGCTCCCATGTGCCATACCAGATGCAAACCTCCTCCTCTTCCCATGTGACTAATGCTCAAATACACTAGGTCTTTAATCACTTTCCAAAGAAAAGTCAGTTCCAGGACCCCAACTCTCAGCAGAATTCAAACACCAAATGAATCTGGCACATAGTGCCAATTTTACATTTCACCCTGCTTATCCTCACTATGGGTGTGTCCCTAAACCACTACCCATGGAAGTTTCAACAAACTGCAAGTAACTTTCACTTTCAGCAGGTTTTTTGTGTGTTGTTATTCTGTGCATGTTATTTCAGTGATACTCAGCAAAGTCAAGCATGCTTTTTTGTTTTTTATAGTGTCACACTAATAAGAGATGTTACAATTCTACACACAAGGACAGGAGTAGTAATAAGAAGGGAAATTTCTCCAGCACTGCATTTAATTTAAAAGTGCCAAGATAAGTACATAAACTCTTCTGGACACTCTAGGAGTTGATATCTTGCTTTGTGGGTGTGTACACACATCTATCTTCTTCTGTGGCTCTCACACCTGCAGCTCATAATCGTATGCAGTTTCAGATGAGTTGAGAAAATGAAAATTACCTTCAAATGGAAGGAAAATGCATTTGACGTACCTCTTGTTCCAGCACTTGCAAGACTCGCTATAATTACTACTGTGAGCTTGCAGGCAGATGGCAAACGAGGCAGCACCTTGAATCCAGTCAGCAGGATGCTGCAGAATTGCTCTCAGTAACATTTTCCTCAAGATGTTTCAACACACAAATCTAAAAACTGGCTACCAAGACATTACTGTGATTTTTAGTGAGCCTTAAATAACAAGAACATTACATCTCCACCAGTCTTCCACATCTCTCTGCATCCACAGTGTCACCTATGCTGTACCCAACCTAGCTGCATGTGCTTGGCCCCAATTAATGTTATTACAGACTCCAAGATAGAAGGAAGAGTCTGCATTAACAGATGAAATTGAAAAGGACCAGATTCTGTTCCAAGGAATAAAAAAATAATCTTGCTCATATCAAGGAGATAATTTTGAGACAGCAGTGGCATCCAAGTGACCTGGAAGTTGCCAGCTGCCTGAGTCTTACTGAGTTTTTAATATGACAAAAGGAAGGAAAGGGAGGGGGAAAGAAGAGTTTTGGGAAGATAAGGCTTTTAAAAAAAAAAAAAAAGGATGGAATAGGCTAAATATCCAGCTGCCTTAAGGCAGGGGAGTTATCTATATTCATTTTTTTTAATCCACCTGGCTCCTCGACTAGGGGATTTGGGAATATCTCTTTGCACAAGAAATCTCTTCCAGTGGAACTGTGGAATAATTTAAGAGATTGCAAAGGAAAGAGTGTTTCTATGCCTGAACAGCCTTATGAAACTAATATCAGAGTCCTACTACAGTAACAGAACCAGACAGAGGAGGGTTACCTATGCTTTCTTGCTTCCATTTTAAAAGAAATGTCATTTACGCCAGTGGATGGGATTTTTTTAAATTTTGTTTGCTACATGAGATGTGATTTTACAGTTCTGGAATCCCTTTCTACATAGCTACAGTACTGGAAAAGCAAACATTGGCTCTTCAGCTGCCGTTGCAGAGCAGCCAGCTACAACACTGCTGATTTAAACCACAGCAATGAGTACTTTACAGTATTTCCACAGCCAAGTCCGAGTACTGTATGTAAGGATGAAGTGATTTAGGGCAGCTTTCCCTAAGAACAATGAATTTTCCTTTCTGAAATAACTTTATTCAATGGTATTGCACCCCAAGCTGTTTGCATAACTCAAAAAAATGGGTGGATTTTATACTGCAGGGGTAAAACCATTCTTACTGTTTGCTAGCTGTTTATGCTCATACACTGTTAGGATTTGTTTCAACTCACAGAAAAAGGGATTTTTGGTGAAACAACACATAAAAGTAAGTTTAAGATTAATAAAGTAGATAAGACTTTCTAAAGAAAGTGTTTTTTCCATGTCCTGCTCTTCGAATGATGCTGGTGTGAGAGTAGAATCACGGTCACTATTTCTACCAAGGGGATTTAAGGGTAAAAGCAGAACATCTATTCTTTGTAACACAGGGTGGCTCAGCAGCAGCAAAAGACAACACATGCAGTACACGGCATATAAAGGGTAGGTGAAAGTTCCCATTTTATTCTTCAACTGACATGCTCAGAAAATTTTTAATTTGCTTCTTGTGTATTTGGCAAATAAGAGCAAACATGGAGCTTGTGATGCTGCAAAAGAGTCAAATCTTCTTTTGTGTCAATCACTACCTTGATCTTGTGTCTTCAAAGGTTAAGAGGTGGATAGACCAGCAAATTCTCTTTGACTGGCAAACCACACCACATGATCAAGCGCCTTATCACTGCTGTCAGTACTGTATTTTGATCAGTCTTTGCAATACATTTTACATGCAAATGGATCTTTTGTTACAAATACATATCAAAGGTAATAAACACCTGCTTTCCTATGGCCTAGATCTCAAAGTGATTCCCACTTACATTTTATTGCAGATAAATTACATGAGGTCCATGCTGTTCCTTATCTCATTAAATTTATTTTAGGGTAAAACTAAAGTATCTTATGTTTTCTTCATGATCATCAAAGAGTGACATATACTGTGGGGTTAAAAAAATTAATGCTAGCAATATTCTGCACCTTGGAAAAGACATCTGAGGCCTGCCCTCAAGCAACATAAAATTACTCACGTGGCAAGCACTTCTGGTCTGCAGAATCCCCTCCAATGGGGTAAGAAAAAAATGCCAGTTTTTCCCACTTGCCCAGTGACACACCTTGGCTATCTAGCATCACTTGGTTTTGATGGAATGCAGTGAAATTGTGTTTTGTAGGCTGCAGAGACATCAAGACTGAGAACTCTGGTGCTTTGTTGCAAGGGTTGACATCTGCCAGGAGTAGGCAGCTATTGCTAGATTTGGTCAGTCTGAGTTGTACTTAGGCACTGAAGAGAAAGCAGAAAAGTAACAAAACTAAGAGGATATATATTTTCATAACCTAGATAGCTGTAGTTAACAAGTTAGAGCATCCTATTTCTGATATAAACAGCAGCAAATTAGTAGATGAGGTATACAGGGGCTATGCCTCAGCCAGAGGACACAAAAAATAACACAGGAAAAATAATACGGGGGCAGAGGGAAGTGTCAGCATTTTAACAGGCTTTGCATAATTCTGTGACAAGAACTACAGCAAACAAACCACACAGATCAAGAATCCAGAGGGTTGCAGACAGCACTCAGATCAGAGCAAGCGTCTTCAGTAAGCACAAAAGCTGCTGATCAAAGAGTGACATGCTCCCCATCACCAAGCACTCTGCTCCTTTGCTAAAAGCCCTTTAACACAGCATAGCAGGAAGCACATGCTTTAAGCATGAGCAAACTTTGAAGAAGGCAGACATGCAAAGAAGCACCATGAGCAATTAATACCCAGAAACAAAATCTATTTCCTGCTAATCCTTTTATGTTGTCAAATAGGCAGCCCAAAATAGGATCGGGGGAAAATACTCTAAAAGGTCACAGGGAAGAATTACAAAGAGACCATAAGGTAGGAATAAAAATTAATGTTTTTACATAATATAGATCTATATCTGCTGAAAATCAGCCCCAACTGTTCATATACTTCTCCCCAGAGTTATATTAGAGTGCATCAGTTAACAACATTATTAAGAGAAGATATTTTGCCTTGCTGGAGGCTGGCATGGGGGGGAAGCCCAGAATCAGGACATTGCCACTGACAATATTGGCTTTCACGTGTATCCAGATAGCACACCTTCCCATTTTTAATTTATATAATCTTCTTTCAGTATCCACTAGACATTGCCAATGAATGTTTTAACATTAGCAGTGTTGAAGCATTGTTAATGACAAAAATACATCTGTAGAACATTATATTTTTAGAGTGCTTTAAATTAGTTAGTTAATAAATTAATTGATTCTTAACAATATAAGTAGCTGCTATTTAGACAAAAATTTTAAAGTGGATAACAGAAGGCAGGCTTGCCTATGATATTACAGAAGAGGAAATCAATGAGTCTATATTAAACCCAAATTAAATGTTGATTATTAAAAGATTTAAGTATACCAAAAAATGAGGTAGAGGTTCCTTTTTTTGGGGAGGGAGCTAAACTTCCACGTGGGAGGAAGGAATAACACAAAGATATTTTCAAACCTAATTTACAGCAGTGGAAAAGGTCATGCTGAATTTGACTTAAATAATGTAGGCAGAAACCTTCATTGAATACCACAACAAACAAGAACTACTGAAAATCTGTCCCTGAGATTACCTCAGTTGGTTAGAGCACGGTGCTAATAACACCAGGATTGCGGGTTTAATCCCCCTATGGGCCATTTATTTAAGAGTTGGACTTAATGATTCTTGGGTGCCTTCCATCAATGAATATTCTGTAACTTCTGTCTGTTGAGCTACATTGTTAGGACAGTATCAGCCCTTAAAACTCCTCTGTAAGATGGTCAGGGTTTTGATGTATTCTATCACTTTTGAAAAGACATACAGAAAAGTACCCGTCCAGCAATCAGGTTTTAAAGATTTCCCCACAGAAAATTATTATGACACTTTTTCCACTCCTTTGCTTTCCAGTAAGATGTGAAGCCATTTCTTATTCACTCTGATAGAAATTAAGGGAAAACACCCCATTTTCAAATTAAAAATCAAAACTCCAGTATCCCCAGTTGTAGTGGGAAACTGCATGATCAGAAACTGCAGAGTGCTGCCCTTCAGGGATGTATCAAAAGTTTGTCATCCCTGCTCACCAGTGGGTGATTTTGTTGTTACACAAGTTTCCTAAAGTCTACTCATTATCAGACTATAGATTTAAATCTCATGTAAAGCGTGTTTTGTGGACTTATACACGTATCTCTTCAAATTCACCAGAACTAATGAGAATTACTGCAGATAAGCAGTGCTGGGCTCTGCCAATACAAACTGGGGAAGTTTCTGTGTCACATATTTTCTCTTTGTGTGATTCAAGCATGCAGACACTATAATTCCTGAGTCTCTGTGGCAAAGGTGCTACAGTCACTTGGATGTTTTGCATAAAGAAGCAAATAAAAGCTAAAGTTTTAATCTATTTTACCTTGCATTCATTATGAAATAAATATTTTTATTTTCAGGGTACGTTCAGTATGTATGGAGTATTTTCAAAGTCCAATAAGCAGGTAATTCGTAGGCATAAGGTAAAAATGGAAAATAAAAAATATGGGGAAGTATTAAAGAGCTGAGCTGGCCGTGGATATATATGGGGAAGTATTAAAGACCTGAGCTGGCCTTGGATATATATTTTCACAAGTGGCAGAAATCTAAGAGTTCTGAAGAAGTGTAAGTTACAGAAAAGATTACCTTACCTAGTGGTTGTAGCAACAGGATTAGTAGCTGGGAGGATCAGGTTCCTATTCCAGCTGAGTTGCCCTCCTAATGGAAATCAATTACTAAAATCAGTTGATGTTAACCTGTCTGAACTTTTAACTCATAATAAAAAGTTGAGATGAGGAACTGAACTTGAAACAAATTCTCTGCTGAAAAGCTGGTTCAAAACTTTATAGCAAGAATTTTGTCCAAAACAATCATTTCCATTTTTGTACCACAGATCAAGAGAATTTAGTAGAGGCATTTCACAGTCATTCTACTTTTGGATATTCTGTTTTTAAAAACTATAATTCTAGGTAAAGAAGAGATGTGGTTCAGAAAATAAATCAATACCTTTTTTTCATGTAATTTAAACTACAAAAGTGAAATTGCAGTGAAATTAATGGCTTCTAAAGTAGTTGCTACAAGAAGGGGACTCCTCTTCTTGCATGGTTTTCATGGTAAAGTGAGACAGAAAGAAAAGTTCAGTCTTTCTATTAAAAGCAATGCAAGTTTTGCCTGTGCAGTGATAAAATTTGGTTCAGCATCTCATTTTGCTACAATTTATTTATGAATTCTCTCCTGTGTTGGAACATGATGAAAAATTGGGTACCCTGCTTACCATATTTCCTATTGCCATCTAAGGTAAAAGGTGACTGATGCACAGGATTTTAGATTCTAGTTAGACATTCACCTAACAACATATGAGTCATTCTTGTTTCTATGCAAATGTCATCCTTCACCTGAAGGAAAATTCCTGCCTCTTAAAATTTAAATCTCATCAAGTTTTCATCAATTTGTGAACGTCACCATATCCTTGAAATTTTCTTGAATATACATTGAGGGACAAAACATCTTTATCTTTTTTTACTTATTTTAGCAAACCAAATGCTTGTCTTTATTCAGACAGCAAGAAAATCTCAGCTATTAGAGAAAATATAAATACAATTTAAATAAATTCCCTCCTTGGGCAAAGAAGATGGCACCACACACAGAACTGCAGCTAGCAATTTGTATTGTTCATTTTTAGAGAACCCACTCCTAGTGACAGGCCTCTCTAATGCCCCATAGCACTTACAGGGATAACCTAAAAGTCAGGATAAAGGAAATCAGAGAATGAGCTGAATTCCACAGAAAGATTCTAGATATCTAAATTTTCCCCCAAAATCTCTGTTCTTTTTCTGACACAGTTAAAAACAAACAATAACACCCTCATAGAAGCCTTCTGGCATAAGCATATCTGAGTGAGACCATAATCAGACCCACTGAGTTACTGAGGGTTGAAATGGGATGACTGCTACAGCCAGGGATACAGCTATGTCAGCTACTAAGACAGCTTTGAAGTGGTCATTTTTCATGGGAGGAATTCTTCATTCTTCATTCTTTCAGGTGCAGTCCACTGGCCTTTGAACCACACTGGCCCAGCGTGTAAAGCAGAGCAGAGATGCAGTGTTCAAATTGATTTCCAGTGTGGAAATGCAGTGAAGCTCCAAAGGCTTCTGGCATGGAAATTCTTTCACTGAATGTTGGGCACAGCAATGGAAACCCACCTTGTGGACCTAACACTGACCCTTCAATAAGCTGTGAGTTGTTTGGAGAATACTAAAACAGGACAATTTAAAAGATAGTCTGGGCCATTTGCATGCATACTTTGCTCCCTATGGGTTCACCCAAGTGTTTGGAGCAAACAGGGCTCCCCAGGAATGAATCACCACTCCCATTTGCTGGCAGCACTCCATCTGCTCATCCCTTCACTGCCTCAGATGATTACAGAGAACTCAGTCATCATCTGAGAGAGTGTGACAAAAACTGCCTTTGCAAGGCCACATGCCATGTGTCAGCAGCCCTGGGTCACAGACTGCTAATTACAAACAGGCTGAAGAGAGTTTCGCAATCCCTCTGTGAAAATATCTCTGGTGAACCAAAGTCTTGGGACAACAGACTGCTAGGAGAAAGCCAGGAGCTCCTCTCCCTTCAACACAGAGGCAAGAAGGAAGAGGTTGACATTTGCATCCCAGCCATTAGCCAGGAGAGCAGTCACTCCTGTTTCCCTAGGGGTAGCCTAGGTGGTGGAGCTTGTGGAGGTATTTGCAGCCAGTACAAGATCATCCTGAACCGTGACAGCAATTCCCATGGGTTTCCATGCCCCACTCAGGAGATCATCTGATCAGGTAAATGTCTACCAAGTCATAGTCCCAGCAGCAGCACAGTTATGTAGACTTTATGTTTCAACATCATCCAACTCTGTCTTAACTGAAATTATAAGTTTGTTTTCCATGTAGCACCTGTGCAATTTCTGAGGTGCATTCACATAGGATTATTGGCTTTTACTTCAGGCAAGAGAAGCAAATGAAAGTGCAATGATTCAAAGGCAAAGGGAAGTAAAATTTGAGCCTCAGCTTAATTACCTGAGAGAGCAATGAATGACTAAAGAAACTAATTATAAACTCTGGGAAACAAGAACCCTTTCTCCCCAAATGATTTCCTAAACACTAGACAACAGTAAAGAAGAATATTTACTTGGGCACTTTGCACAGTTTTATGACTTTTAAAGAAAATTACTCGCAAAATTACCTGTGATGTACAGTTAACAACCAAAATAAATTGTTCTCAGCATTAAAATCAATTTTTCTCCCATATGTGAGAAAGTAATGTGTGTTCTCCTATTGCTTCTAACTAAAATGCCTTGGGAAAATACAAAAAAATAAGGAAGGCTTTTTATGCTTCTTTTTCTTCAGTGAATTTTGCATTTAATGGTCATTTTTTGCTTTGGCTAAATTCCAGAAAAAACTCACAGTGGTCAAGCAGGATCATGCAATCATTTAGCTGCTCTGTTTCTTTTACCAGCTCCTATGTTCCAGCTGTATCAGACACATCAGATGAAAAAAGAACAAAAAAGGACAAAAGCAGCTGGGTGAGAACTAAATGTTGGAATAACTCGGAGACACAAATACACAGAGAAAAAAACCATCATGTGAAGTTTAAAAAGAAACAGAATATTTAAGATGGACCAAAAAGCCTGGAAAGGAATAGCTGTTTCCCTAATATAAGAATGCGAACAATTCACCATCATGACACAGTATTATGATATTTACCTCTCAGGTGCAGGGGAAAGAGGAATATATTTAAAATGTTCCAAATAATTCACACATACATTAAGCCATCTTCCATCTGGAAATGAGACATAGATCTCTGGAATTTCTCTCAATACGAGATTTAGAGGATGTATTTCATATATTGATTGGCTGTTTAACAAACTTCTTGCAGCTGACACAAAATGTTTCATTAGAACCAAGTGGTTATTAAAGTTCCCTGTTCTAAATATGTTCATGTGGAAACAGAGAGGGTGGAAAGCAGTGCAAGAGATACGCAGGCAGACCAAGGCTGAGAGGCAGTGGGCAAGGGTACAGGGCAGTCCCAGAGCTGTAGCTTGGATCCAGCCAGCAGCAAGGCTTGTGCATCAGCCCAGGCAGGAGGGGGGAGATGTTAGAGTGTCGAAACCCAGGAAATTCTTCTGGCTGCCCTGGGGGATTCGAGCCCCTGCCCAGGGGGCTCAGAGACCTTGACACAGAGACCAAGACCCCTGTGCCTTTGATTTAGCACTTGCAAAAAAAAATTACCAACCTTATACGAAGAATTACAAGCCACAAAAGTTTGAGTAGAATGATAGTGAATTTATCACAGGGTGAAAAATAGATTTTTGGGGTTTTTAGAATGGGGGTTCAGGGGGCAAGATGGAGGAATCTGGGCGTGTCCAGCCTTTCTCCTTCTTCTTCTTGGCCTCCATCTTCTGCTGTGATGTTGGCATTTTTAGATTGGTTTAGAGTAGAAGCTCACCGTCTAACATAGGTGATAGGTATTGGAAAGTAATTGTAAATATTGTACACATAGTTTTTCGTATAAAAAGATAACACGGCCCCAGGGGCAGGCAGAGTGCCTCAGGCTGTCTTGCTGAGCGGACCTTGGCTGGACAGGAGAAAGAATTTTATAGAGAAGAAACAATAAACAACCTTGAGACCAAGAACTGAAGAGCTTTGACTCCTTCTTCAAGTGCCAGGCTGAGAAAAGAGACTTTCTAACATTTCTTGGGGTCACTCTGACCAGCTAGAATCCTGACATTAGAGCAGAGGTCCTAGAGGTACCTTCCAACCTAAATTATTCAACAATATTAAATGGTGTTGATGTACCGATGGTATTATCATGGAACCGGGAGAAGATAAGGGGAAAAAAATAGGATTTGCAAAATCTATCTGTCTCTGCATATCAAATTTATTTCTGCAGGCCAAACGACTTCACAGAAGCTGTTTCTTGTTCCCTAACAATGGCAGTATCACAGGTATCCCACTGACCCCATTTTCCCTGAGTCCTTTGCTCCATGTCCTCTGACTTATCCGTAGCTTGCTCCCTGTCACAGCACTCTGAAACACAAAAGTCCCTTATCCCTTAAAGTTTCCCCACTCTATCCCACAATACCTACAGGAATTTTACAAATCTCCTCTGGTGCTGAATGTCCGTATTTTCTCTGCATTCACCTTAGCTGAAAACACCTGACAAAAAATGTAGAAGCATCTATCAATTACAGCAGGGTTTAAAATCCTGCACATCATTTTTATCTGGTACAACAGGCTTCTGCAAGACATTATGCAACTGACCCAATTTGAAGCATTTAAAATAATAGAGTTGAACGAAACGTGTCTGTTGTAATCTATTGAGGACTGCTCCTGTCCCCAGTGAGAATCAGTAGCCACATTACTGGAGGCAGAACCAGACCTTCTATGTCAGCACCGCCCATCCATATTTTAAATAAGTTGTACAAGGAGACGTATTAGTTTCTAATCCTGGTTCTTCAGTGCCTATATAAGCCTCATCACCATAGCAACAGATGGCTACACAATCTTTAATGCCTTTATTTTTACAAGTCCTCTGAGAAATAGAGGACAGCTGTCCCCATTTTACAACTGAGTAACTGTGATGCAGAGAGGCAAAGTGATTGGCCCCAAACCCTGCAAGAAATCTATGGAGTGCAAGATGTCAGGGCACCAGGTCTCCCAAGCATCCTACCAGTGCCCCAACCTTCTACTCCAGCCTTACCTCTGAAAGTACCTTCTATGCCTATGGCTACATCAACAGAGACTCTGAAAACCAAGCTTTTTCACAGAGAGGCTCAGGCCTACATTAAGTCTACTATCACTTCATAGATTGAGATGGTTTTGATTTATTTATTTCTTTATTGGACAATTTTCTGCCCTTGTAGTTGAACTACAGAGGATGTCCAAAGGGAATTGGAAAAAAAAATTGACTTGGCCAATTTAGTAAGTCAGAAAACACTGATGACACTGTGTGAATCTCATGAGTTTGCAAATATTTGAAAGGCTGCAAAGAGAACTAGTTCTGTGGGTTTTCCCCGTAGTATTTGGCAAGAATCCAACTTCTACCCTCTAGGGAACATAAGCATTAGGTAGTTGGCAAAACTAATACCTGTCCAGTTATTCTTTCTTGTGAAATAGTTACATAAACAAAATAAAGTTCATAACCTGGAAAGAGCAAAAGTGAGCCCCACACTTGTGCTTTCATGTGTGTTATATATGTCTTTATTTCTGGGCACAAAATTACAAATATTCTGTTCTTGGACTCTGTCTTAGACTGTTTCATAAAAAATTAATCATTAGGTCAGGATTCATTTCTGAATCCATCCAGACATTGTTCTGTCCCATCTCAAGGTTCAAGTAACAACTTTCTTTTCCTCTATTTGCAACATTTCATAGGTAAAACAACTTACAAACAAAAGAAGCAAGACAAAATTAATTTATCAATAAAATCTTTTTAATTTACAATTAACATTGGAGTTGTATATGAATGTATGTATACGAAACACCTCAACCTTAAAATGTCCCTGCTTTTCACAGCAGTCTACACTGCTTATATTTACAAGGCAATTTACACAAATGCCTTTAAACTGATGTAATGATCACTTTTATTTCACTTTTCTACTTCTGGTGTGTTGAGATTCCTTTTATGCTAGCTTCGTTTCAGGAAATTGCTTCATTCATTTCTCAGGAAGAACTGCTTTAAGAGGGGCAGATGGGAGCACCTAAGAAGTGAAATACAGAAACTGTCTCTACATGGCAGAAGTGTCTCCCTGGGCGCTGGTGAATTTTATACTTTTTAAAAGGTGTGTTTTACTTTGGAAGCAGAAGCAATTACTTTTAATTGTGCTTCTCAGCATGAAAAACTTACAAAAGGCATGTTTTTCTCCTCCTCAAAGTCAGACCTGTATATTAAAAACAGAAACACTTCAATATACACTAAAAAAACAGGTCATAGCTGTCCTGGGAATATAGAGCTGCTCTGTTAAGTATGACTGCATAAAGAAGTTATGTTATGTATGGAATTGCCTGAGGGTTATCTTGGCTGTCTCAACTTTGATGAGATTAGATTTGCAGAATCAAATGCAAATACAACCTCTGTTTCACTACAATAAACCTTGGCACTTCTTTAGGCTACCAAAACATGTCAATGCTTCACTGTATCAGCTAGTTTAGAGCATTAGCACTTTTTGCCTTAGTTAGGCAGAAGAGATTAAAATCCAGGACAGATGCTGTAATCTAAAGATTAATTACCAGAGACCTGATGCCATGCCAAGCACATGATTTGAACAGTGGGACTGACCTCTTGATCCCACATGCCTTGGTGGACCCTGTGAGTCATAATCTCTCTGACAGACAACAAAAATATGTCAAGACAGCACTGAGTTGATCATATTACTTTTTTGGGGGGGCCATCTAGTTGTCTCCCTTTAGGGACAAAGAAAAGTGCCATGGGATGCCTGAGATATTCCCTGGTGATGGGAGGCACAGCTCTGCCAGAGTCATCACCATTACATACCACCCAGCAGAAGGTAGATGGAGATTCCTCAGGGATGTAAAGCAGGGGAATGTCATGTGCCCAAACCAGGTATCAAAATGAACAAAAAAAAAAAAAAAAAACCAAAAAAAAAAAACCAAAAATAAAAAAAAAGCCACAGTGAAAAGACATCTGAGAAACCAAAGGAGTAAAGAGTGTTAGTGACTGCAAATGTATATTCAACAGCCTTTGCCTGCAGTGAGAGAACTTGGATTTCACATGCATCAATCTGCATGTACAAAACAATGTCTCTACAAGGATGTCCATTTTCATAAACACTGGAAAAGCTTAGCTCACACAGAAAGTAATGTACAAAGTAGAACATGGATAGAAAAGCACATTTTCAACCCTCGTTCATCCCACATAGAAAAATAAACTTCTCTTAGACTACTACTTGCACTGCATTGACAAAGTCTCCCTAGCACAAAAAGCAACAAAATTAACAATTGCTTTTATCAAAGCCATTTTTCTTGTGTATTTTAACTGGCCAGAGATTTGTTTGACACTGTCTAGAATTTAATGGACATGAATTTAAAGACTGCCTGGTGAGAAGCAGACCATAATCTCAATTATTCTTAATTCAAAGAGATATTGAAAAATAATATATAGATAAATTGCTTTTTTGAAAGACCCTGGAATCAGATTCCTACCCATATTTAGCACTATTTAATTAAGGAACAATACAGTTGAAATATGAAGTTTCACTCTCTGAACAACAGTTTCCTGTTCAACAGGGAATTGAAATCCAAAATACTTACTTGCATTGTTAAAACCTGATATCAAACACATTACATATTTGTGTATTAATAAAGCAACCAATAAAGAAATCCAAAAATCAAACAACACATTCAAAGCCCTGAGAACTGCCTTACTTCCTGAAAATAGCATTGTGCACCTTGATGAAGAGAGGTGGGTTGTGCACAGCAGTACTGTCCCAAGAGGTTGCCCTCAACTCTATGAAACTGCAATTGCAGTTAGATGTATTTCATGAAGGAAGAGGATACAGATTCACAAAAACACACAGGAAGAGGAAAGACAGGACATGGATCTGCCCTCTTGCTTGAAAGGAACTGAGATACAACTGAAGCAGGCTAAGACTGTGAATGAGGTACATGGACAGCAGAGGGGTTTCTTATTTCCTTACCAATCAAATGCTGTTGGTAGAGGAGGTCACGGGGGCTCAAAGGTTGACCAGACACTGTGATCAGAGCTATCTATTAGTTTAACAAACTCATTTTGGTTAGTAGATGTCAAAGTACCTCTGACACATTGCCAGTCTCATTGATACATCTCCTCACCAGGGATCTCCTCTATTAAACACTACCCAAAAGACTCAATGGGTATGGCAATATGGGCAAAGAAAAGAGTTTGAAACAAAGCAAAAATTCAAGCCAGTACCATGGGAAAGATGGTGCAGGCAGAGGTTTACCACTATAAATTCACAGGGCCTCTGTTGGATTTAGTGTCCTGAATTCAGGTTCATGTTGAGGAAAACTGGGAAAAACTTGGTCCAGTTATTTATCTCATTCTCAGGTAAAAAGACAGCATTGTCAGTTTCCCACCAAAGCAAAATGGAGATTCCTTCTGTTAATATTCCCCTCACACTAATACACATATGCATAGAACATGCACCCCTGCTTTCCCTGTCACACTTTGAATAATCTTAAGGAGTTGATGTGGTAACAACTGGATGCTGGTAATGTCTTGACTCTGGGCTTGGCTGCAAAGATAAACCACAACACATCCATATATCCAGCAGACAGATAGAACTATTTCCAGTGTTCCTTCCCATTACTGGTGCACCCTAGGCCAAGAAATGCTGCATGAGATTTCTAAATGGATTGGTTAGTTGGCTATTTATTGGTTGATTAATTTTGCCTATCAGAAAGTTCCTTCTCTCAGCTGCTTTCCTCATTAAGTCTGTAATAGGGTACCTCAGCAACTGCTCAGCCACCAGAGATTTTAAGAATTCTGCAGACATCTGCAAAGATCACAAGCATATCAAAAATATACTGGGAAGGTACTACAGAGGAGAAACTTCATTACTAGTTTAGTGATTGGGTTGAAGAAGTATTAAAACATCTCTAACAACATAACCTGCTTCCTTGGTATTTTGTAAGCACTGAGCTAGCTAACTGACTTTATTGATGAGCTGAAAGATTCACATAACTGAGCACTCTTACAGAAAAATTAATACACACATTTCAGCCTTATTATGGCTGCTGCTTAGCAGTTGGGAAGGTGAAAATCCCTGCTTCTGCAGATCCAGAGTGACTCCATGTGCTGAACTGCCTTCAGTCCTGGCTAGTAGATGGCACCATTTGCAGTTTGTCAGTAAAACAGTCAGAGTACAAAAGCAAGCAAAACAAATTGGATGAAGCTATAAAGAAGAATTAGAAGGGCCAACTGTCCACCATGTATTCAAGCCATGCAAAAAGGCAGATATCGATTGCCTGGAAATGCCCTAAATATGGCAATAAAAAACACAGAGAGGATATATTTAATGTGCTCCAGGGGAATGACTGGAATGCACGGTATGAAATTGTAACTTCTGTAACAAGTTTTAGAAGCCCAGTTTCAGTCACTGTCCCCTGGTTAATTAGAATATTTCACAAGTAATGATGAATTTTCAGAAGTGTTGTGCAGAATTAATTTTAGGCGACATAAATCCAGCAGTGATGTTGTAAAATTTTATCCTCTGACAAGGACCTTGCTGTGAACTCAAGTAGCCCAAAGCCCAGACTGAGCTTCTCTGTGTTAAAGGGTCAGCACCAGCTCACTACAGAATGACTGTCCATACACTGCTGCACCAGAGTTCTTGGAATCAGTACATTTAATTTCTCACATATTTCATAGACTCATTTAGTAATTTGGTTTGTGAGGAATCTTTAAACATCAGCCCCTTCCAACCTCCCCGACATAGAGTGGGAACATCTTTCAATAGACCAGCAAAATCCTGTCCAACCCAGCCTTGAGAAATGCCAGGGATAGATCATCCACAGGTTCTCTGGTCAACAAACTCTGTTCCAGTTTCTCACCACCACTGAGATTTGGTTAAAGCCTTATTGTCTTATGTGGTCAAAGCCTTATTTAGGCTTATAGAGTCTCAGCTGCTGTGTTACCTGCTACTGCTGACACACATACATCTTTCCTGACAGTGATCCCTATCAGGCAGTGGAGTAGCCTCCTGAGAAAGAGATAAGGTAGCCTTATTGTTGAGAGAATACAAAACTAGGAGGGCACAATGCTAGAAACTCTGCTTCAGTGAATAAAAACCTGTAACAGCTTTGTTCACAATTGAATAAGGCTTTTCTATCTTTAAAATCTACAGGTGATGCACAAAGTCCTTTGGAAAGCTGAAGGTATTCATATGCCAAAAAAAGAAATCCCAATATTATTTCATATTTTGAAAACTCATTTCTTCTTATTCTTCAAGTATAAAGTGGGATCTATCTGAGGTAACTCTTAGCACTACTCTAATGGACTAATCAGATCTCCTGTTCTGTTTTAATAGAAAATATGCACAAACTTACAGAATGCTTCATTCTCATTAACTAATACCTAACATAATTTTCATTGTTTCATCCACATTTTTCCTCTTTTTTCCCACTGTAAATAGTGGATTCAAGAAAATATTGCTATATTATCTAAATTTCCAGTCCAGCTTAAAGAAGTTATTCCTCTCAGGAATTGCTGAGTTCTGAATAATAAGATCTTAGTGAGACTTCAGCAAGAAAACCAAGGACAGGTTGTTAGTCTAAAGCAATATCTGGAGATATTTCCTTACATTTGTCAGAAACAACTGGAAAGAAAGGTTCCTGAAGCACAGCACTGTCTGGCACAATCAGTCATAAAACATAAAAGACTCAAAGAAAGAAGTTGCTGATCTAGGACCCAAAGGATTTTTTGACATTTATTTTTCACAAAAGATCCAGCTGTTCTAAAATTCAGGCTGATCAAATCTTGGAGGAAAAAAAACAACAGGCAAAGACCGTTTAAAACTGTGCCCAATACTCAGAAATAAAGAATGAGCTGATGCCATGAACCCCATCTGCCCTTTTCAGGAAAAGAGCCAAACATGGTTCTCAGTTTTTCTGAATTCACACTTGGATGAGATTGCATATTTTTTTAAAGGATAGAGGGAAAGTTTAATGCAAGTGCACAGAAAGCATACAAAAAAGGTTTAAAGAAAACTATTGCTTAGGAAGATAAGGAATATTTCACTTGCTCCTGTGGAAAAGAATAATGAACTATTCAAGTAAATTCCAGAGCATTTAAATTCAGCTGAGAAGTCCACAAAGAATAAAATAATAGAAATAAAATTAAATTATGGATAGTGGTTTTAAATCAGTGTTATGTCCTCCATCTCCATCTACCACAGACAGGGTTAGACAAGACCAAAGAATTCAGGTCATGCCCAGAAAAGAACTTCTAACTACAAATGTGAATAACCATAGACTTTATTGTTTGTTCCTCTCCTTTTAAGTGTTTATGAAATTCCTATTAGAAAAAAAAATTATTAAAAAAAACAGAAAAAAGAAAAAGAGGCCAGAATGGATGAGCAAGCAGGCCCTTTCTTCCCAGATAAATTGACTGCTACCACTGTAGGATCTTGCCATAAGCTTACCTGGGTTAGGCAGATTGGCACATGAGTGGCAACAGCTTTTCGTAAAGGTACAGATGAATTAGGCTGTATAAAATGCACATTAAATGTAGCCAGGATCTGTGTAAGACTCCTTTGATAAGAAACTTGAGTAGTAAAAGATGATTATATAAGGCTATACTTATTTGTCTTTTCCTGAGTTGTATAAGAAAGTTCTGCCCAGTGATCATCAGCAGTTTGACATTAGGTCTATATCTTCTTCTTAGCTATTTTGGGAGGTGTTTCTGAGTTCTGCCTATTCTCTTATAACAGTAACAGTTTGTTGAAAAGCAACATTAGTCTGCCTTAATATTGGTATGCCAAAGTATGTTTAACAGTTGCCTAGCACCATGGATTTCAATAGAACATTTCCTCATCCCCATCAGTGCAAGCTAGAGAAGAAACAGCCACACAATGAAACATTTGCAGGATCTTGTTAGAGGTTTACTTCACCTAAATGCTACAGTACCCCACTATAATAGGAATGATTATATGTGGATTTGGCTCAATTAAGCATCACTGTGGTAATGCTCTCTCTTTTCTTATCCAAAATCATTGCACATGTTCATCAGGATGACTGAAGTTTACCCATGAAGCCAAGCCAATTTCCTAGCTTTAAGTGAGCCAAATTTAAAGAAATAATTTTAAAGCCTGATACTGACTGCTCTCCATTCACCCTTGTGACTTTAAATGTACATGCCTCAACTTCTCACATACTAGCTAAAAATGGCATTGCATGATTACTTGACAACTCCCTGATTACTAAAATGTTCCTTCCTACTCTTTTTCTGAACCTTTTCCACAACATTCTACGTATTATGTTGAATATTTGAAAACTTTTAACAGATCTTGTTGCCTTTTCTCTGGGCTAAGAAGCTGCCTGTTCATACATTTATGTCTTTGAAAATATGATCTTTCTGTTTGCTCTTCCATGAATTTCCTACAGTTTGTTCAAATCTTCCTTGAACTTTGACACCCAAACTGGGCAGGTAGTTTAGCACTATCTGAGCAACAAATTATTTCATGTTTATGCATCCCAGAATGATCTTTTCTTTTTCTTTTGTTTTTCTGTGCCTATATCGTGTTCCATTTCATTCATTTTTCCACAGAACTTCACCATTCTGCATTTGCAAGACTGATTTCTCCTATCTACCTGTAGTATCTTTCCTTGTTGCTGTTGCATTGCCTCTTTTTTTTTCAGACAGCAGCTTCAATCTGTCACTTAGAATTCACATCTTCCCTTAAAATACTCTGAAGGTCCCTTGTGGATTGCTGTCATCTGTGTATTTAATAAGAATGCGCTCTACCCTGTCTTCTTGGTGACTGATGAAAATGTTCAGTAATACTGGGTCTGAGACAGCCTCAGCATTTTGACTACGGGTAATTCGCTGTGACCTTTCAGCAGTGCTTTAGCCTTGGATAATGTTACTCAAGCCAGCTTGATTCAAAAAATATCAGATTAGCCAAGAAATCTGCATTCAGTTCTTCCCTGTTAAAGGCAGAGATCTTACCCTGTGTCCCATATGCTAAGAGTGTCTGACACAAATTCACCGATGGCTGATGGAATAGCAGGAATTTCTCAACATCATCTCTTGCCCAGATGTCCTATTCCCAGGAACAGATGACCAACTCTTACCTTAGCCATTCTGTTGCTGGTTTATGTTGCTGTTTCTGTGCCTTGGCCAGCAGAGACAGTGTTTGGTCCAGCGTGATCCTAACTGAAGAGTGCCCTTTTTTATTACAGTTAGAACAGCATTATGCTACATTTCAATGCATGGTATTACATTTTAATGCATTTTGGCTTTAAAGCAGTTTCTTGAAAACATGCCATTGCTACTGATGCCTCTTTTCCAAATGCTCTGCAGTCTGTTTGCACAGGACAGCAACTGCAAAAGCAGACAGCTGTAATAAGGATTTTTCTTACATTCTCTTAAAACTTAGAGGCAGTTGACTCTAAAACTGCCCGATCTTTCAAGTCATTCTGTGTATTCTCATTATGCACATTCACTGTTTCACAACTCTTCTGTTTCCCACACACAATAAATGGATCATTTCAGGCTGATGCATGGATTGCAGCAGACATATCACACTTGCAGCAGAAAACCCTCCCTACTCATCCATACACACATATTTATGTGTGCGCACGTACACATACACATATTTATATATGAATTTGTTTACACACAAATTATGTACATGTACACAGACACACATGTTTACACACTGCACATGCATACCTACACCATATTTTACCTACAAATCTAGGTGATTGTTCACAATATAAATTCTGTATTGGTACATAACCACCTAAACATAATATTTTCTAAATAGTAACTCACAAGAAAATTAGCCAAGAAATTATTATTTGGAGTATTGAATGAGGAAAGGAGTAGGTTCAAAGACACACAGGAAAACAACCTAGAGTATGCAGCCCTGAAAATAATCAAGCTGGGATTTTTTACCAAAGCAAAGAAGATATGCATAACACCAGAAAAGAAAAAATTACAAAGGCTGCTTTGTGATACCAACCACCACTTATATGCGCCCTTGAATGCCAGTTAAGTTCCTTGTTCACTTTTAGACCGGGATTTCTGCAAAAATATTTTTCCTCTGCATTTGGACCTGACCCCCTGCACAGGGGGCAGTTTCACTACTCAGGGTGACCACCATAAAACCACAAAGTCACATGATGCTGTAGGAGAAGGCCGAATGAAAATGGCCAGACTAGACATCCCACATACATCACTAGGACTGTCTGGAAAACAGTGACTTAATTTAATATCTCTCTGTATATTAATGAAGAAAACAAACTTTCAAGTACTCATTGACTTTAAAAAAAGAAAATACAGAAGGGGCCCTGTATACTTTTGTCACTTGTGGCAAAACATTCAGGGCTGTTCTGCATGGTCAGGAGATGGGGGCTGATTGCTCACCCTCTCTCTTGGCTTATTCCTCACAGGCTGAGGGAACAGAGCCTCTCCCTGCTCCTCAAAGAAACCACAAAGCTGTTTCAGTTTGATGAAAGCAAAGTACCAAGATCTTTCAGGTTGTTGCATCTATAAGTTCCTTCCAGTACTGCATGAAGGCTTATCTCATTCACTGGACTTTGGGCTAGACTTATGTACGTAGGAATAAAAGACAAAACCATAATCACACTGAGATCTAAAACACTTGGTCTCTTGCTCTCTGCAAAGACAGGTCCCCATCTATCAAAAGCAGCCATTTATATTACCCTGAACAAACTTGGGCCAGTGCGAATTTTTGCAGGCTTGCATCCATGCAGCAATGAAGAGATTAAACCTAGTGAAGAGACTTTAAGACCTTCAAAAAGTCTGATTTCTCTGGTGTTTTCTTAGAAAGTTTCTGTGAGGTGCACCTCTCTGGAATATAAACTAAGGAATAAAAACTGCAGGTTCATAAGACCTCCTTTGAACATTAACTATAGAATCCAAAAAAAGGAAATGAGTAATCTTTAAGTGTAAAAACAATGTTATGGTTAATTAAAAAGAAAAAAAATCTTCTCCATCCTCAAATAATTTTGAAATTTTATTTTATTTCATTGCAATGTGCAGGAGACCTTCCTCACAGGAGACCCAGGTTGGCCCATAATAACAAGTACAGGAATGTTTTAACATTTTATGTTCTCATAAATCAGAAAGTTAGGTGTGCTGTCAAACTATGAATCACCAAGCTTTCTAGCTGAAAAGAGCTTTCAAGAGCCTCAGACTTACCTCAAATGGGACTATAAATCTGTTCATACATCATTTGTATGGAAAATTTCCTCACATAAAACAAGTGATCAGAATAACCCCCCATTCTGCCATCACAAATTTAGTGCATTTAAAATGAAAAGCAAACATCACCATTGGCAGGCAAATCTAGGAAGCCTCGTTTCATGGAAGTTTTGACTCAATGCTTTCCACATTTCTATACTCTCTATAGATTCTACAAAACTTTTCCCATCATGGGGCATGCAAGGGGCCCTCATCTACTCTGAGCAGTCACCTAGTCTCATGAAACTAATGGTAATTCATTATTTTTGAAACTTTGATCTCTTCATCAAATAATCTTAAAATCAATCAAGTCAGAAGTTAATTAAAAGAGTGAAAAAGGCATAGTAGCAGATGCAACATAATTGAACAACTTTCAGTTGGTTTTTAGGGGGGCTTTAGGGAACCAAATGAAAGCACTGTCTTAATTTAACCAAAACACAAAAAAATTAGGGATAACAGCCTGAGCTGACATCATAAACTCATTTCACCAGGTTTGCTTAAGAAGCCTGTGTTTCAAAAAAATCTCCTGATTGTAGTCTCACACTGCAAATAGTGAACAGCTGAGCCCACACAATTACATTTACTCCTCCCTTTCCTTTCAGATCAATCACAAAATATTATTTCCCATTTCTGCACAACCAGCTGACCTCTGCTGCCAGCTTTGAACAGCATCAGCCACAGATCCAGCAGATGAAGTAAAAAAGTCCCCATTAGCAAAGCAGCATCACAGTGAGCCTTATGGACGTGGTCACAACATGCCCAAGATTCACTCTGCAAAGCAAAGATGGGAAAATCTCAGGATGTGCAGCAGCAAAATGTTGGGTCTGTCATCAAGATAAAATGAGACCTTTTTCAATTTATGGAAACTGGCTAGATGTCCACAAGTTTCATTTACCAGTATTGCTGATCTTGTACCTGCCCCTTTTACCCTTGCACCTCTACTCCAGTCCAATATCTGCTGCACCTCTCTGTTTGCCTGGAAAAGGCTTGTGGTACCTTGGCCACATGGCAGCTGCCAGGCTGAAGCTCCTTTCACCATTTGCCAACAAGTGAGAAAAGTGACAGCACCTATGAAAAGGAAACCTGATGCAGAAATTTCTGTGTGCACCATGCCCCAAAAGTGACTACGTATGAGTTTCAGCCTGATAAAAAAGTCACTTTTCATGAGTCTCCACAAACTTAGTTCATGAGGTAGGACCATAATCATGACACTCAGGATGGCAATTTTCCTCATTGGGCCTTGATTCTTCCCCGACTTGTTGTTCTGGTTTGATGTTTTTTAATCACAGTAAGTTCAATACATGTCCTTTAAAGGGCAGTGATTTGAAACAACTTGTGTGATGTCCTGCTCATTAGTGCTCTTTAACTAACACAGTGTGCACAGTGAGCTTAATTACGAGGCAGTGCCGAGAAATTCAAATTTTTTTAAAAAGCATTATATCTTAAAAATTAAAATGGTATGTTTAACTGGCAAATTGAGTTTTAAAAATGTGAGTTATTAACTGGGGAAGTCATGCACGCTATATTAGTCTCAAGGATAATGGCTCTATTATTTTTTTAATCCATATGTTGTTAGCCTTGCATCAGCTAATAAATTAAAATAAACAGCAAGATTATCATAACTATTATTGGCTTTTCCTAACAAGGAAAGAATATCTGCAAAAATAAAATGTACAAACAAGGAAGAAGAACATTAGTGTAACGGAGTGCACACTTGGAGCAGACAGCTACTGCTACAAAGAAACTGATCTGTATGAGCATCTATGACATTCTAGCCTCAAAAAGTCAGGCTTCAAGAGAAAAACAGACCATATAATAATATGTGAAGGGTACCTGAACAGCATATCAGGATGAGAGATCACATGAACAGAACAGAGGTGACTCTGTGGGCCACTCACAGAGGACAAAAGATCTTATGGTTCCAAAAAAGAATTTTGTCTGGTTTAGGGTTTTCTTGGGTTTTCTTCAGGAAAAATGACTGGGTAGTCTTTGTTTTCAGAGCTGAACATCATGACTTCCCTGAGCTCCACAGGAAAAGAATCATTTATTGCAGAATGTCTTTACAGGGAGAGTCACAAACTCATTACAGGAAGAAATACCTCCATCACATCACTGTCTGTAAACTAATGGTACAAGGTGCTACTCATGTTATGGTGAGAAAAAAAATAATAAAGTCAAACCAAGAAAACACTGAAATATCTTAAAAAAAATAAAAGAAAAAAGAACCAAAATCTAGTCAGGCCTCCATGAAATAGAAATCCCTCCAGGTCCAATAAGACATTAAAAGTCTCTTTAATGAAAACAGTTGTGGTCAGAAGTGTGACAAAATCTCTGAATTGCCTTGCTCATAGAGTGCGTTGAGAGATGGACAAAACAACAGCTTGGCTCATATCAAGACAGCACACTACACAGAACAAAGATAAAAATTCAAGTACATAATCTGTATTTGTCTACTGATATCAATCAGAATCCCAAAAAGGAAATGCATTTGGTTAAAGTACATTAAATTCCCCTTTTACGAAAATAAAGAGAAGAAAAACTGTTCCTATAACACTATAGAATAGCAGTATTTGTAATCTCTTCAAATAGTAATAACACATTTTGAGGAAATACGACTTTTACTGCCTTCCGCTCTCATAAAACCAATAGAGATCTTATTGCTTACTTTGTTCTTAATAAAGCAAAGCTGGTAAACATATCAGAAGCATTAAATACATTAGGGACATGCAATTCTGTCCAAGTTTGCCTTAAATTTCTCAGAGAAAAAACATGGAAAATATCTGCACCAATACTTCCAGGGTCAGATTTTAATAAATTGTTTCCCATCTGTGTGAGCTCACATTTTATTAAAACACATATGGAAAACAGTAAAAAATATTCAGAGTAACAAAGTTTCCTTTGTTGATGAATCATTGCAAGCAAAATCAAAACTGTTATTAGCCATCAGACTCTCAATGTTGTGATGAATGCTTGGGATTTATATGGCACTTTGCATCTTCAGAACCCTGTAATTAATTATTTGTGTGCTGTGTGGCACAGTTTTCATACAAGGCTCTTTTAATGTCCAACTAGACATTAATTCTAATGGCTGCTTTCCCAAGCTGACCTAACATGGTGAAACTCCAGGTATATCAAACATACATGAAGAAAAGATTCATACTGAATGCTGCAGCAACAGAAAAAAATGCCTTTATGGTTTTTGTTTGTTTGATGGTTTTGATTAAAACCTTTAAAAGTGCTTTAAGGTTTGGGATTTTTTAATAAGATAAAGCTCCAGAGGGAGCCCATGCACCAAATAATATATACATAAAGTATCTTCCAGACTAATAGTAAAACTGCATGAAGAAATTTCTTCAAATTGATGTTTCAAGCCTATCATTATTAGGGATTTGTAAATTTCAACTATATGGAATAATCCTCCAAAGAATTTTTACATAGCAAGGCCTGTTTTGATTTGTTTATTGTACATATGACAACAAATATAAAGTCTCTTCAATGGAAACAATCTCCATTCAATATCAGAAATAATATATTTTTTCCTAAAATTCAGAAGAGTTCAAGATAGTCCATGGTTAGTTATTCATAGAAGACAAGAGACACCCGAAGGAAACAGTATAATTACAGTAAGATCGTGGAATAATTTAGGTTGGAGAAGACATTTTAGATCATCAAGTCACACCATAAATCACACATTGCCAAGGCTGCCACTAAGCCATATCCTGCAGTGCCACATCCACATGTCTTTTAAATACCTCCAGAGATCGTGACTCAACCACTTCCCTGGGCAGCTTGTTCCAATAGTTGGGGACACTTTCCATTAAGACATTTTTCCTCATATCCAATCTAAACTTCCCCTGGTGCAACATGAGGCCATTTCCTCTTGTTCTATTGCTTGTAACATGGGAAGACGGGTCACCCCCACCTGGCAACATTCTCCTTTCAGGGAGTTGTACAGAGCAGTGAGATCTGCCCTGAGCCCCCTATTCTCCAAGGTGAGACTCAGCCCCTCATCATCAGCCTTGTGCTCCAGACCCTTCCCCAGGTACATCGTCCTTCTCTGGACGTGCTCCAACCCCTCAATGTTTCTCTTGTAGAGAGTGGCCCAAAACTGAACACAAGATTTGAGGTGTGGCCTCACCAGTGCTGAGCACAGGGGACAATCACTGCCCTGGTCCTGCTGGCCACACTATTGCTGATTCAGGCCAGGATGTCATTGGCTTTTTTGGCCACCTGAGCACACACTGGCTCACATTCAGGCAGCTCTTAAAGCAGCATGCCCATGTCCTTTTCCACATGGCAGCTTTCCAGCCACTCTTCCCTCAGCCTGTAGAACTGCACTAGATCATTGAGACCCCTGTGCAGAATCTGGCACTTGGCCATGCTGGTCCTCATACAATGGGCCTTGTCCCATTGATCCAGCCTGTCCAGATTCCTCCACAGAGCCTTCCTGCCCTCCAGCAGATCAGCACTCCTGCCCCATTTGGTCTCACCTGTGAACTTGCTGAGGGTACAGCTGATCCCCCCCTGTCCAGATCATGGATAAGGATATTAGACAGAACTGGCCCCAAAACTGAGCACTAGCAAACATCTCTTGTCACAGACTATCAACTGAATTTTTTGATCAAGCAGGACTTAGCTTTTATAAACCCATCTTCTGTCTGGCTCTGAGGCCCTGGTCCTGAGCCTCCAGCACATGCCTTGTGATGCCACTGATTCTTACCCATGAGCACTTAACCTGTTTTCCCTCTCTTTTTTCTCTTTTCTTTTCCTGACTGTGAGAATGTTTGTAAAGACTAAGAGGATGATTATGGTAATGCAAATTGGTGGGGAGTTGTTCAAGGGTTTATTTTGGTTTGGTTTTGTGGGGAAGATAGGTTTGGTTTTTTGTTTCTCCCAGATTTAGAATTAATATAAAGCAGGTTTATCTCATTGCATGTTTGCTGAAAACCAAATTATGTAACAGTTTATACTAGGAAAAAAGAGAGAGAAAGAAGCGAGAAAAAAGCTGGAGACAGTGAAAACTTGCCCCAGACTAAAATATACATCAGGGAGGTAATCAGGAAGAGAAATGTAGTTACTGCCTTCAGACCCCAGCCTGAGCATTACTGATTCTACAGAGATTTCTAGCTCCTCTACTTAAAATCACCCACTATTATTTTGATTTGGCTATAAACTGCAAACTCTTTCTGCAACTGGACTTAAAATCTACAATCCTATACAATCAGATTCTCTTCCCACTCTTAAATGTTCTTCCAGCCTTAAACACTCCTGTGGACTTCAGTTTTATAGGCATTGCAGGATATCAACCAGCTGGGATAATAGTAATATTTCCCCTAAACAACATGGATTTTTAAATGTCGTGCTTTTGGTGAGGAGCAGAAACACAAAAACACATTGACAAATAGAAATAATTCTATTGCTCTGTTTTGTTTCCCAGAGCCACTAAGACAAAGAAAAAGCTACCTGAGTGAAGAATGGAAATATTTGCTGTTTGACAGAGGAAGCATGATTAAAATGCACTGAAGCTGAAATAACAGCTAAACTCTTTCAAGAATAATTCTCATCAACCCATATCACAAGTGCTGCATTTATAATGCAGGTAAAGAGTTTATAAAATCCATTTCATTTCAAGGCACATCTTATAACGTGTGGCCATTACCATTAAAAAGATATCCCCCAGAACATCTCACAAGATGAGAGGAGGCAGAATAGCATGTCAATGTATCTCCAGTAACCAGAAGGTATTTAGTCCTGCCAGCAATGCTCCAACATAACCATCATTTCTCTGCTCACTTGCACAAAAACTCTTGCAACATCTGCTCAGAATTTTTTTCCAACAAAATAGTTTTCCATGGGAAGTTACTGGCTAAAAAAAAGTGAGCTGTTCATGGAACTGTGGCACTTGCAGATAATTCCAGGCAAATTTCTTCTTGACTTCCAGCACAACAGTGCTGAGGATTACTTAGGTTCCCTGGCTTTTTTGGCTGAATGGCAGTGGGGCTGCTCTAAAGTCAGAGTCAGATCTGTAGGCTGGTATGAAAACATTTTCTGTCAGGGGACTGTCTCAGAGGCAGTCCTGGGACTCCAGTTCCCCAGGGGCCCCAGAGATAGTGAGAAAACAACTCTGTGTTCCAAAGAATAAAACATCATCACACATCTGAATTGAGGGACATGTTAGCCAGGAAAGATTTTTCTGTTACTCCAAAATATCATTCATTGGGAAAAAGAAAAATGGTTAGCACACAAATAGAGGTAGCTAAGATGCAAAATGTTTTTCAAAGTTAGATTCAATTCTTTAAAATAATGTCAAACTTTAAACACTTCATTTTGAAGTGTTTGGGGTTTTTTTTTTTTTCCCAGAACTTCTCATTTCAGAAGAAATTTTTACATTTGAATGGTTTACTTTGATTTATAATGGAATGCTACATTTTCCTGGAGAACTTCCCACTGGATGAGTATTCATACAGTTAAATTTGTCAGAATCCTAAAATGCTAGCTTACCTCAGAACTCACTGCATGGTTTCAAAAATTAACATGGCAACAGTAATTAGTACTGGTAATTGCAAAGTGGTAGTAGTAATTAAACCACCAAAAGAGTACACTGCATATCAGGAAATATTTTTCAACAAGCAAGTCTATTATATTTTGAAACACGTCTCCCAAGACAAGAAACAAAAGCCCCACCACTTGGATCAATTAAGCGAGACAAAACACTTGAAAATACACTGTAGGGGACAATCCCCTGCCAGCCAAGCAGATGGACAAGATGATCTTTTAGGTTCTTTAAATCTCCAAAATTTGGGTAACAACCAGAGCTGCCTTGGGGAGCAGGGATGTCAACAGGCATACCCTGCCTTCCAGAACTCCCATTAACCTGAAGAGGAATCTTGAGCAGGAGCAGGACTGTGCCTGTGCAACTGTGACTGGGGCTCCTGTAGATCTCCAGGGTACTTCTGACCCACCTTGCTTGCTTGGGACTGGCTAACAAAGTCTGGCAAAGCATAACCCAAACCAGGCTGCAAAACTCTCCCCAAAACTGGCAAAGACTCCTCAAACAACTCTGCTGTTCCTGAGGACCAAAGCAGCTGCTTCAGTAATTGCCTGGCTCCATCTGTAGAAGCTGTAGAGCAACTATTTGGGGGAGAGCTTTGCAGCCAGAGGCTCAGTACGTGCTGGGTCTCCCCTCACGCCTATCCAACAGGAGATGAGATTATCAACCCAATATTTTAAGCCTGAAGGGGTACAAAAAACAGACTTCAAAGCTCCAGCCTTCAAGCCTGTCATCCCTGCAGCAAGTAATACAGGAGGCCAGTTCAGGCCTCTTGGGATGATTTCAGCTTTCTGTATTTCAGTGCACCAACTACCACGTCATCTGCACACTTCTACAGGTGCTGTGGGAACATCAAAAAACTTTTTATGAAACTTTTAGTCTAGAATCGCTTCATCTCATAGCAATAGATTGTATTCATGAGTTTGCATAAAGGAGAGGAAATGCACTGCAATTTGATATTCCCTAAATCCATGTCATTTACATGTCTTTATTCACAGTCTACTTCTTCTCCTCATTTTATCTTTTTATAGCCTACACTACTATCAATAAAACCCCCTGCCTTCATTTATCTTTCTTCCAATCTTCCAAACGCCAGAGGAAATTTCTCAGTCAAAAAAATGACCTGTTTCTTGCCTTGTTTTTTTTTAAATTTCTCATGATTTCTGAACACCTGCTTTTTATGTCATACTTCAAAACACTAGGCAATTAAAAACTTACAGAACCAGGGCAAAAACAAAGCTAGTCGGCGTACAGGGAATTATACATTAGACAGTAATAGCTCCACTTGCAGCCACGAGTAAATTGTTAATTTATGTGTGTATTCAGTGCTAAACTACAAAAGCCAAAAATTACTGCGATTTTTATGTTTAGACTTTAAACTCTGAGTGAAAAAAATTCAAAATATAAGTACCCATGGCAACCTTAATTTTATTCATCTTGCCCTGTGATGCAGCTCTTGTTCAGTGATTTCACATTCCTGAGTAAACCTACATCTCTCAGATGATGTAAAGCAAGGTTAAAGAATTTTAAAAACTAATAAAGTCCTTCAGCATACTTGTAAGTGTGCTGGAGGCATTTAAATGCACATTTTGAAGAAAAAAAAAATTGCGTTAATTTTTGAAAGGAAATAAATGCAAACTGCTATCAAAGTATTTTCAACTCATCTCTTATACTTTTACTTTGAGTATATCCTTTTCCACATTTTTCTCAGCCTCTCAGTACGAGAAACAAGTAACACAATACTCATTTTACCTTTTAGTGTTTAGTCTCTGCTTCTTTGCTTATGGTCCAATGAGAGATGAAAAATTACATTTACCAAAATTGTTTGGGGAGGGCTTTCCTTATTTTTCCTCACTGGGATGTTTCTATAATCATTTTTATAGACAAGTGTCCTTTTGTATGATGATGTTTATGATAAGTAGAGTCATTCTGTAAAATTTCCCGGCAGTTTAGCATGTGTTTTTAGCATAACACTCTAATAATAGGATGCTTATAAACTCACACTGTCTGTCCAGTGAATGTGTAAATTAGCAAGTCCTCCCTCATCTTCAGAGCTCAATGTCTAATTTCATCCAAATTTAAAAGACAAGGACATAAGCCCCCAATATAAATTAGTTCCTACAAGTTTAATGGAAAAATGAGCAGGCTAGAAGAGGACAGACATGAATTAATGCGGCCAATGACATTCCAGAAGGGGGGGCAAGTGGAGCTGACCCAACTCCCATTCTGTCACAGCAACCAGATGGCATTTGCACCCTGGATATGCAAAGCTGCAGGATAGCCAGGGGGCTATTACAGCAGTGGGGAAAGGAATTACAAATCATTGTCTATTTTCTCAATAGGATTGTACTTTAATGCTCCTGACAAGGTTTACCAGCCAGATCTCATCATTTTCTCCCAAAAATGTTCTTCTTCTGAGAAATTAATGCTGTGGCCTGCAAACTTCCCACCTAAAGGGTGTTTTACAGGTTGCAAGTAGTCTTGCAATTAAGGGCAGAAGTAATTAGACTTTTAAAAGTAGCCAGTTAATGAACTTTGAAAAGGGGCTGCAGGGGGCCAGGTTGAGGAGCTGATGCCGCATTCAGCCTGGCTGACACTGATGTCAGTGGGAGGAGAACGACTGCTGAGAGCACTTTCTGTACACACTGAACAAAGTGTATTATCTTTAGCAGAGGCTCATTTCTTTACACTGTGAAGGTGATGCAACTGTTTCTCATGAATACAGTGGAGTCCAGCAACGGGTTTTCACAGAATCACAGAATCACAGAATTTCTAGGTTGGAAGAGACCTTTAAGATCATCGAGTCCAACCCACGCTCCAATACCTCAACTAGAACATGGCACCAAGCTCCACATCCAGTCTTTTTTTAAACACAAAGAGGGATGGTGACTCCACCACCTCCCTGGGCAGATGATTCCAGTATCTGACCACTCTTTCTGTGAAAAACTTCCTCCTTAATTCTAGCCTGTACCTGCCTTGACGCAGCTTGAGACTGTGTCCTCTTGTTCTGTCTGTTGTTGCCCGGAGAAAGAGACCAACCCCCAGCACAACACAACCACCCTTCAGGAAGTTGAAGAGAGTGATAAGGTCACCTCTGAGTCTCCTTTTCTCCAGGCTGAACAACCCCAGCTCCCTCAGTCGTTCTTCATACGGCTTGTGTTCCACACCCCTCACCAGCCTCGTTGCTCTCCTTTGGACATCTCAAGCATCTCAAAGTCCCCCCTAAACTGAGGGGACCAGAACTGGACACAATACTCAAGGTGTGGCCTCACCAGTGCCGAGTACAGGGGAAGAATGACCTCCCTGCTCCTGCTGGCCACACTATTCCTGATACTAGCCAAGATGCCATTGGCCTTCTTGGCCACCTGGGCACACTGCTGGCTTATGTTCACAGTCGACTGTCAACCAGCACCCCAGGTCCCTTTCCTCCTGAGCACTGTCCAGCCACACCGTCTCCAGCCTATAACGTTGCAGGTGGTTATTGTGGCCAAAGTGCAGGACTCAGCACTTGGACTTATTGAACTTCATCCCATTAGATTCTGCCCATCCATCCAACTGTTCCAGGTCCCTCTGCAAAGCCCTCCATCCCTCTAACAGATCGACACATGCTCCCAGCCTAGTGTCATCTGCCAATTTGCTAATGAAATACTCTAAACCCTCATCCATATCATCAATAAAAATATTAAACAGAGCTGGCCCCAGCACAGACCCCTGAGGAACACCACTGGTGACTGGCCGCCAGCTGGATGCAGCACCATTCACTACCACTCTCTGGGCTCGGCCATCCAGCCAGTTCCTAACCCAGCAAAGAGTGCTCCTGTCTAAGCCACAGGCTGCCAGCTAGTCTAGGAGTATGCTGTGGGAGACAGTGTCAAAGGCCTTGCTGATATCCAAATAAATAATGTCTACAGCCTTCCCTGCATCCACTAGGTGGGTTACCTGGTCATAAAAGGTGACCAGGTTGGTTAAACATGACCTACCCCTCCTAAACCCATGCTGACTGCGTCTGATACCCTGGCCATCCTGTAAATTCTGTGTGATGGCACTTAATATAAACTGTTCCATTATTTTGCCAGGTACTGAGGTCAGGCTGACTGGTCTATAATTACGAGGATCCTTCTTTGCACCCTTTTTGTGAATGGGTATCACATTGGCCAGCTTCCAGTCATCCAGAACCTCACCAGTGCGCCAGGACTGTTGGTAAATGATGGAGAGTGTCTTTGCAAGCTCATTTGCCAGCTCTCTCATTACCCTGGGGTGGATCCCATCTGGTCCCATAGATTTATGAATATCCAAGCATTTCAGTAGGTCTTTGACTGCCTCCTCTTGGATAATGAGGGGACCATTCTGCTCCCTGACACAATCAACCATTCCAAGCGGGCAGGTGTCTTGAGGGCAGGTCATCTTCCCACCAAAAACTGAGGCAAAGTAGGCATTAAGCACTTCTGCCATCTCCTCCATCTGCAGATACTAAGCTCCCTCCCTTGTCCAACAAAGAACAAAAGCTGGTCTTACCCTTCCTTCTAGCATTAATGTATTTGTAAAAACATTTTTTATTATCCTTTACAGAAGTCGCCATTCTAAGTTCAAAATGAGCTTTGGCCTCCCTAATTTTTTTTTCTGCATGGTCCAGCAGCCTTCTTGAATACTTCCTTAGAGACCTGACCCTCCTTCCAACGCTGATACATCCTCTTTTTATTCCTAAGTTCTTCCAAAACCTCCTTGCCCAGCCAGGCTGGACATTTACCCTGTTGACTGATCTTTTGGCACACAGGGACAGTCTGTTCCTGTGCCCTCAAGATCTCTGTTTTGAGGCATGCCCACCTTTCCTGAACTCCTTTGTTTTTAAGGGCTGCTTCCCAAGGGATGCTCTGAATAAGTCTCCCTACAGGCCAAAGTCTGCCCTCTGGAAGTTCAATGTAAGAGTCTTACTGGTGCTCCTCCTGACTTCACCAAATATTGAGAACTCTATTATTTCATGATCACTCTGCCCCAAGTGACCTCCAACCACCACATCCCCCATCAGCCCATCTCTGTTTTCAAACAGCAGATCTAATGTTGTGGTGTGAGGCTATATCCTGTCCCTCAGGTGTGCCAACTTCTTCCTTCCCTTCCCCCTGCCCCCTTGCCCTCTTCCTAAGTGCTGTCTGTCAAGTTCCACATTCCAGTAAGGGCGTCGTGTGATTGGCAGAAGTTCAAAAGATGCTTCTCAGACCTGGGGTCATTGGCCTGTCCCCTGAGACCCTCCCCATCCCACCTGGTTCGTGACTCACCTATCCTCTCCCTCCCCCCTCCCTGTGGGCTTAAAAGGCACTGAAACCATGCGGTCTGGATTCTGTTGGAGTTGTTACTGAGATTCAGAGCTCTGTCACCCTGGAATAAACTCTGGATTTAACCCTCTGGCGGAATCCGCTCTTTTCCTCTTCACCATTGCCTGAACTTTTCCACTAGAGGTAAAGTGAGTTTCTACTTTGCCTAGACTCATTCCGAGTGCCTAACTGCAACTGCCAAAGGTGTCTCTGAGGTGAAACATCCACAGTTCAGAGCATTAGGGCCGGACGAGCCCAGGCACGCTCCACCCGGCAATATTGGAATTTTTTTTCCAATAATCTAACACAGCCCCTCCCCTGGTGGGTTCGCCTATAAGGACAACTATCAAGTTGTCCTCCATACATTCTAAGAATTTCCTGAACTGCCTCTTTACTGCTGTATTAAGTTCCCAGCAGATGTCTGGTAGGTTGAAGTCACCCACAAGAACAAGGGCTGATGATCTTGAAACATTACCTAGCTGCTTATAGAATAAATCATCTACCTCTTCTTCCTGGTCAGGTGGATGATAACAGACTCCTAGTAGGGTGTCAGCCTTGTTGGCCTTCCCCTTAATTTTTACCCATAGACATTCAACTCCATCTTCCTTAGTTTCAATTTCTACGGCATCAAAAGTCTGCTTAATATAAAGGGCCACTCCTCCTCCTCTTCTTCCTTTTCTGTCTCTTCTGAAGACCTTGTATCCATCCAGTGCAGTACTCCAGTCCGTGATGGCGACTACATCATAGCTCTGCAGTTGCACCATGGCCTCCAGCTCTTCTTTTTTGTTGCCCAAGCTGTGTGCATTGGCATACACGCACCTCAGCTGGGCTACTGACTTCACCCCTAACTTAGCCTTGCAACCCTTGGGCCTGCTTCCAGATAGCTCAGCTGCTTCCCCTTCCCCCTTTGGTGGGCTACATAGCACACTGGAAAGTCTCTTGGTTCTGTGCACGTTGCCCCAAGCCAGAAGGTACCAGAGCTCCAAACCTCAGCAAGTCCCAGTCACTCTTACAGGCAGCCTAGTTCCATCACCCTTCAGGTCATCCCTTGACACTTGATGCTGTCACAGCATAAAACCTAGTAGTTTCTGAATCAAGAAGAACCATCTATTTTGCTTCAAAACAAAAAATAGAAGAGCCTGCTCAAAATCACCTCCAGAATTTCTAGAATCACAGCATACTTCGTTTGGCTGCTCTGCACAGGCAACACACAAACATTAATACAAGATCCTTGCCTAAAGTCATGGAGAACTATAATCAAATGCTATTCACTCTCTTGCCCTTTCTTAAAAGCAAACATAAAAACCTCCATAAAAACAACAACAACAAAGAGCACTACCTTATCCTTTCTATCAGAACTTAACAGGATGCTCTTTTCTCCTCTCTTACTGAAATGTAAAATAATACATTATTAACTTTGGTAACAGTAAAATATACTAATGGTAAATAAAATACTACTCATGACAACTTTGGCTACAATCCAGGAATTGCAACTGACTAGGATTCCTTGGCTACCTGATACTCCACAAAACTCAATCCCAGTTTGAGGTCTATAGCAGCATTGCTGCTCAAGGAGCACTTAGATGGACTGTTTCCTTCAGACAAAAATATCTGATACTGAAATGTTTCTGGATGAGACCTTATGCAAGTAAAGAAATTTCAGTTCTTCACAGTGTATAGACAGATCTCACCCAAGTTTATATTTTGCCACTTCTCTACTCTATAGTTTAGGCTGAAAGTTCTGTTGGTGCTCCAGGACACTATAATAATAAACCTAGAATAGAATAAACCTAATATATCAGACATTGAATGAGACCATGGAGTACACAAAGAGAAACCCATTCCCCTTATCTCAGAGCCATTTAGTGATTTTGAGTTTGTTTGTAGCCACGCTATCTTCCAAGAGATCTACCAGTAGAAAGCATTACAAAGTAAATTCTGTGTACTCAGCCACATTTCTTTCTCTCTCTTGCTAACAACTACATGAGGCCAGGAATGCCTTCCCCATCCATCACAGAGCTCTAGCCGATGCATAAGGAACAGCTGTTTGCTCACTTCAAGCATTAGAGATTGACTCCATTGGTTCTACATAAAGGTGAAAAACAGGCTCAGAGCTGTAAGGCTTCCATGGAGGTCCCATGGGATGTGTCACTAGAGAAATCTGAGTGTGTGGGGAAGTGGTGCTGGATAGCAAAGCAAGAAGCACAGGAACCCTGTTCAATGTGTGAAGGGAAGCACCTCCCAAATCCTTTCAGCTGGGTGGTTTGCTGAGAGAGTGTAAGGCAGAGTGTGAAGGGAAGCAGCAAGGAGAAATGCAAACAGTCAAAACCAGGGTAGGAATCAGTGTTAAGCTGAACAGCATTTCAGAGTGAAACCCTCACTTCCCTTTGTGCTTTTCTCAGCCATGCTCAGAGATTGTCCATCAGCTACAGATTGTCTTAGGAAGGGGAAAGTGAGACCTCTCTGGACATGCAATAAAACATTATTATCCCACAAAAGACAGAGCCTGTGATTCTCCAGCAAACATCTCAGTTCCGACTATTAGGAGGTTTATCAGATTCACTTCTCACAGGAACAGCACCATTCACATAAGCAGCAGTCACAATCCTCCGAGCAGTTTTCCCACCCATTTGAAACGGGCCATGTCCTGCACTTTGGAACGAGCCATGTCCTGAGCACTCTCCCAAAGCCGCCTGCGATAGGGAAGCTCTTGCACCTTCTCCAGCACCCATAGAGCTGTCCCACAGAGCTGTCCCACAAAGCACAGCTTTAGCAATGAGTGTGGCTGTGGCCCATTCCCCAAAGCTCTGACAGGGGAAGCGCTGCGCGCACAGAGCGATGTCCTGTCACAGACATATTTTATGAAAAATCCTTTTACTAGGATCTTTTCTCCTGAGAAGCTGAAAGGCCTCAGAAACAAAATGTAAACAATAATTATCTGCTGCTGTGGAATGCAACAGGTGCATCCTTGATTGGTCTCACATGGTTGTTTTTAATTAATGGCCAATTGCAGTCCAGCTGTCTCAGACTCTGTGGTCAGTCACAAGATTTTATTATCATTCCATTCCTTTCCTTTCTAACCTTCTGATGAAATCCTTTCTTCTATTCTTTAGTATAGTTCTAATATATAATTTTCTTTTAATAAATTATATATCATAAAATAATGAATCAGCCTTCTGAAACACGGAGTCAAGATTCTCGTCTGTTCCCTTGTCCCAGGACCCCTGCAAAAGCCACCACAATGTCCTGCAAGCGAGGCAGCCTTCAAGGGGGCCGCCCTGATTAAACCGGGCTGCTCTGCTCACAAGTCCTCTGTGCACACTCTGGGTTATGGCTGTTATAGCTGCAGTAGGGTGACATGAATTGCCTTTTATCTAATTGGAAAACACCCACAGAGTTTAGAAGTACTCATTTAGACAGGCAAATCAATAAAGGAAATGGTAAGCGTGAGAATACAGCACAGCTATAGAGCCTGTGTGGGTCCTGTATGCTTTTGCTTAATAAAGATTAACTCTTGCCAGTTTGCTGTAATACCCAGACCCTGATAAAAGCAGAACTGGTCGATTCTACCCTTTAATTGCTAGGAGTAGCTTGCCCTTATGCATACAACTCAAGGCAAGAGAATAAGCCTTTTGTTAATGAGGCTAGAAAATCAAAAGCTGTTGCAGAGAAGGCAGAAGAGAGGAGAAACTTCCCTTAATTGTAACAGTTATGAAGCTGGCCATCAGATTTCTGTTAGAAGAGGGGAAAAAAGCAAAACTTGGTTTGCAACACAACAAAAGCAGCAGCTCTATTTTTATAGAGGTCTGCTGCTATAATACAAATTGCAACGAAGAAAAAGAGCAGCAAAGTGAGCCCAGCTTATGAACTTTCAACTTTTCTTGTCCTTTTACTTCCACACTCTTCAATGACTGCACAAATCCCCACCCATAGTCACACAGAAAAAGAAAATTTCAAGACTATTAAGAACAATTATTTAGTTGCTAAAAACCGCTACATGTTTCAAGAAAAATAAATTTAAAAAAAAAAAAAAACAGCAATGGCCTCACAATTTTTACAGTTGCTTAGTTCAGGATTAGTTTTGTTTTTCTTATTTCTCTTTGACATTCCTTCCCCTAAATCTCAAATCACTTTCACAACGGGCTTACACTGAGTAGCTTCAGGCAGCTGAGAAAATGAAAATCCTGTTTAGCAATGTAAGTATCTCTCTTCTCACTGTTGCTAATAGGAGTTCTGTGCATAAATCACAGCATGCACCAAAGGTGTATGAACAAATCTTCAAGAACAAATCTTGAAGCCCACAACTATCTTAACCCACTGCTTGATTCTCTTCTCATTTATACTAACATATTTGCCTCAGGGGGAGCTCTTCTGACGTGTCTCAGTGTAAGCCTGAGGAAAAGCAGGCCCTTGGAATGACAATAGAGAATTTGTCATCTTAGCCTGCTGGCAAAGGTCAGAAGGAACATTCAGAGTAATGCAATTTGACTCATAATGGCTCCACAGAAACCAAAGGCATGGGATAGGTTAGGACTCATGTTCCAAATTCAGCAAAATCCTTCCCTCACCACCACCTGCTGGCCCTTCTACATGTATTTTACAGAAGTACACAGAACCCAGTATTTCCTTGCTGGGGTGACAACTGTTTAGAAAAAGGTGTTGGAAGAAATTGACTGCAGTGACAATCGCCCCGTGTGAACCACTCACTGTGTGACTGAAGGTGAGTCTGCCAAGCAACTTCTAATGGCCATTGCTATTGGGATTAGAAAGCTCTACTCTGTTTCAAGAAAAAAATATTTCCAGCAGGATTTTAGGTAAGTTCTTTTATATATAGCATCTGCAATTCTTTAGTTCAGGTTTCCTTTCAAGCTTACATCATATTGATCAACATAAACGAGAGAAAACCAAACAGATCCTTAAAAAAAGTACTTTCATTTGCACTTATGTTCAGTTAGAAAAGGAAATGTTTATTAAAATTAATGGATTTTTTTTTATTAGTTTCTTTTCCTCTTATTGACAAGGGGTATTTTAATAAGGATTTTATCTCCTCTTGCTTGATCCCACACTAAAGTCATGATCCTGTACTTTGGACATCAGTGTGTTGCCATGGAAATCATCATAATATCCCAAAAAATGCAGTATTATGACTTCACTGCAGGATCAAGGACAAAGAAAAAGACAGGCTGTATAGGATCAAGTTCTTAAGCAGCAATAGCCTTAGTTATTAACACAAAGAAAGAGAACAATTTTGAAAAAATACATCAGAGGCAAATTCACATATATTTTTCAAAGTTCAAAGAATATTTTCCCTAGAAGGCAAATGCCTTTTGAAGCAGTAATTCCAAAGAGATCCTAAGTGCCTGGTTTCTGTCCTTCCAATCTGTAATCCCACACACCGTTTGAAACATGCCCTTTCTGTGAATAAATTCTGGTCATTTTTCATTTCATCCCTTCCCAATGCCCATTCAGGACCTCCTTGGCAAGTGTGCAGTCCCATTTCAGTAGTGAAAGGGCTGATACTTAATTCAAATGAGCACAGTCATTTAGTTCAGGTGGTTTGGGTGGTGGGATGAAGTGGCATGTGCCAAATCCAACTACAAAATGGAATTTACATGTGGCTAGCATAACGTGCAGAACCCGGTAAGTTCTCTCCAAGCCTAAAAGTACACACTTTCAGACACTAAGTATCCCCCAAGACTGCATTTTGCCTCTGAAGAGGTAAAATGAACTCTCCTGTTCATTTTCAACCTCTGCTATAGCACTTCCCCACTTCTTCTGGTTAAGAACAAGATAGGCTTTAATGATCCAGCAATAGAAGGCTTTCTTAAGAGATGGCCAGGCCAGTTTCAACAGTTACACACTAATACAAAGGTGCAAATTTTGAGCCCTTCACCTGTACAAAACAGTTAAACCTGAAGGTTCATCCATATCCCAGTACGGCTGTGTGAATGAATTAACACTTGGAGGTTTTAATACTTCAAAAACTTAAATAGCTCAATGAGTCTTACATGATGGTGGGTGCCACCACATACTGTTGATGCAATTTCTGACAGCAGCAGCAACCTTACAAGAATAATAGCAACAGACACACTTTAAGAAACTCCAGAAGACAGTTGTGGCCTTAACAATTTCCTTTCAGGACATATTTGTTTTCAGGAGCTCTGTTCCAGTGATCATTTTAGGAGGTTAACTAAAGCTGAAGAAGAAGAGAACTGGCACTTCTGCAGCATTCAACTTTAGACTTTGAGCTTTAACAAGCGTAAGCTTCTCCCGAAACCTTCCAGGCTTGGCAGCTCTCTGAGAGCTCCTTTCTACACACCAACATCAAACAGTTTCTCCCAGAAATTCTGTCTCAGGAAGAAAATAGGATTTGCAATAGTCACAGACAGTATAAAAGGTGCTGGAAGAAATATTAGAGAAAGAGAAAAGAAAGCCGTCATTGAGATAAGACTGTTCCCTTCATGGGTTCTCTCATTTTCTGTTGGATGAAAAACTTATCTCCTTTCTGAACACCAACATGCACACACCATAAGCTTGTGATTGCTTATGAATTTACATGTATACAATTTGGGTTTTGCAACATTATTAAATCTTCCCAGTGAGAAAGCCTAGAGCATCTGTACTACATACCAAAAGACTATTCATTCCCATTAAGAATTCACTGGGTTTTTGCCTCCCGATGTGTTTTAAGCTGCTGTGAAGCCTCAGAATTCAGCAGATTAACGTGCTCCAAATGTCATTTGATAAAGGGCACTGCTGCCAATGGTTCATTCACACTGCACAGATTTAATTACCTAAATGAAGTACCCTCCAAGAAAAGCACATTTCTTTTGGTTAGTAGTTTTTTTGCAATTGCATTTTTAGGTTGATTTTTTAAAAAACAAAACTCCATTTCAGTTTATATTTTTTTGTTTCTAATTGAAATTAATCTCCCTAGCTGTTTTATTTTAGAAAACACCTGGAACAAGACTATTATTTCAAAGAGGCAATTATGAAATTGGAAATATAACTATGACACTTATTTCTTTAATTACAGATATAAATAGGGACTATAATGTAGAAATTGCTTACAGTCATCTTCCTGAATTGTGTTGGACGAAAACTGCAGAATCTGCTGCTTATCTAATTCCAAGGAGACTAAGATAAAGTAAGATAAAATAAAGAGGCACCTACATCTACTATTGAGTTCTGCCTGAAAATTTGGCCTGACCTTTCCCTGTCGTAGCCCTGCTAGTGCAACCAGAGAAAAAATGGTGAGGGTTTTAGCAAATTATTGAAATCAAACAACATTGCAGCTCTGACTGTAGAAAGCAGGACTTCTCTGATCCTGGAGTAAGCAAAGCAGGATTAAGTCGCAATAACAGCCCGTATCCTTTGCCAGAAGTCCTAGTCATTTGCCTTTTCGAGCCAGGAAAGTTAATCCTCTGTTGAAATGTCTACAGATAAAATAGAGGCAGCACCATTTGACAGAGAGAAGTTAGTGAATTAAAGGAAATTGACAGTGGAGGTTTTTAAGAGAAGGGAAGTTGAGACCATCTCAGGAATAAAATGGTTACATGGGACTAAAGTGTCTCTCAGGGCTTCTCCTGACCCTACGGCAGTCATAAAGCCTGTGCTTAAGGGTCCCCTTGCCAACACTGCCCAGTGCAAGGCAGAGAGATGGCAGCAACAGCAACAAACAGAACAAAATGAAGTTATTCACTATCCCTGCTCAGAGCCCTTCATTATTTTAGCTGGCCATGGTGACAGCTATAATTAGGCACTCTTAACACAGCATGTTACCTTTCAGAATCCAAGGCACTCCCCCACACTCCCCAACCCCCTGAGAGCCATGTCAAGGGGCAACTTCCACAACTGCTACCTTCTGACCCCTCTCTGACATGACTTGATTGTTCTCTGTTATTGATCTCAGCTCTTTTTTCCATCTGTGCCTCCCAAACCACCTGCCAGGTAATAAAAATCTGCATCAAAATGCACAGCACACAGGGTGCTGCAAGCCAGCAGCAGCATTTGTCTTACAGACCTGGAAACCTGACACTGTCAATAGGGGCCAGTTATCACAGTGCTGTTTGATCTTTCTGCTGAGGTTGCAAATAACTTCCATGGGTAGCCAAATGGGGATAAAAATGGAGAACCTGCCACGGTAGCTATAAAAACAAGGTGCAGCTGTGTCAGTGGCAGCAGACATAGTTAAGCAAGATAAGCAGCCCCTGCTGCCTACAGACCTCTAAAGACTCCCTGAGTTTCGAAGGGAAAGTAAAGGATGATAGGTTTTTCTTGCACCACCATTAATTATATCTTTTCCTTTTACTGCATTGCTATCCATCAAGCAGTGTGCTCTGAGGCAAGCCCAAAACAAACATCTCTAAATGGCTCGATGAAGCCTTGTAAGGATATGTGACATTTCAACCAGTCTCATGCAGGAAAATTTTATATCCCTTTGCTCTCCAAAGCACCTCCAAACCGCATATGTCAGAGGAAACAAATGTACACATTGAATGAGGTTAACAGTTCTTTTCTTTTGAGATTTGCCTCTTTTCTTACTCCCTTCCTTCACCACACTGTGAAACCCCAAAATGTGCCTTGTGTGTCTATATAAGATATATCTGAGTTACACATTGCTTCCTAAAACCCTATTGTGCCAGGTTTACGCTGAAAAGTCTGCGTAGCACACTACTAAAATAAAGGCAATGAAGATCTAGAGCTAATGCCACATGCTATGCCAAAGAGATGAAGGTTACAGACCTGATTCTGTCTCAAAGCTTTTCCATTCCTCTTCCAGCTCTGCAGCCCTGAATGAGGATTTAAAATAACTCACAAGAGCAATAAAACTGAAAACAAGTTAGGCAAGTAAAGGAAGGAGGGCAAGAGGAATAAAAGCACTCTGACAACAGCTGTTCCTCAGTGTTCTCAGATTTAAGCAGGTCTCAAGTATGGAAATTCAAATAAAAATCAACAGCAACAATGAAATAACCTATATTTCAAAGATAAACTTATTCACTTAGGTCCAACAGGACCATTCAGCCTCTGAGCAATATCAGAACTCCAAATACATTATGTTAATCCTCAATCCATTAAAAATCTTTTCTGTAATTGTGCCTGCCTCATCACTGGGTGTTCATCAAACATTGTTCAGTGTTCAGTGAGAGGACAATGCTTTCTGAATTTCCCGAAGTTTTCAAAATTACAAAAAGTATCAACCCATTTCTGCTGTTATCACAGACTAGAAGATATCTCAGGACATCTTTGGTTCCATTTTCCTACCTTGGAAGGCTCTAGCACCTTTCAACTATGAGCTTTAATGTCCCAGGTAGAACAATTTCCTTACAGTCTCCTTATTTTCAGCAAGACACATTGAAATAAAACCTAGAATACTATCATACTGTTATGGCAAATATATTGGCTGGCAAAGAGAAAATGTACATACAAGGCTTTCATTTCACCTCAAAAGGACAGGTATTGACGGAGATAGAAGTCTGTCTTAGTGAAAGAGGCTTTTGAAGGCACACAGGAAATGAATCAGTGCTTTCACTCTATTTTTTTGCATAATGGCAATCCCTTTCCAATAACACCAAACTGAGATATGGGTGCAAGATGGGGGCTGGGGACCAAATTCTTTTTTCATCTCCAAGGTGAACTATACCTCAACAATTACCTTTAAAGAGCCAGCAATATTGCTGCAGTCAGGGAATCTACAGGCTTTCTCCTTATTAAATAATTCAAACCTACAGCAGATTTTTCCCCCGATGTCACAATCAAGCTCCTTTTATAAACATTAAACATATCTAACATATTTAAGAGTTAATGTATAAATATTATACACTAAAAACATCTACTTAAAAATGCTTCCATCCAGTTTTTCAAGGTTTTATATCAGGAGATTTTTTATTCATTTTCTTCTCTCAGATGTGTATATGGTGCATATGTAAATAGATGATAATATATTTTTAATAGACAGGACAAAACTTAGAGCTTTTCATTTAAAAAGAAATAGAAAAAGATGGAAGCAGACACACAGAAAAATCTAACTTACTATTTTATTATATCACAGAATAATTTGACACAGACTAAGAATTTTTTAGAATTTCTCATCTATGCCATTCTTCAGTCTTAATGAGGTACAAAGATAGCCTTCCAAACTTGTTCCCCCATTATTTAAGCATTTCTAAGTTTTTCTCCTTCTCTCTAAATTAGTGCTGTGCAGATATAAATGGATTTGAAGCACTAGAGCTAAGGAGCCAGTTCTTCTCTCCTTTATACCGAGTAAAATGAGGAATAACTCCAATGAGAACACCTCTAAAATTGACTAAATTGTACCTAACACATTCCTAGTCTCGAGGCAACATTTTTCTCTTGAAAAACAATAAACCCCCAAACTTATCTAACAATTTCAAATGGGTAGTTTATGAGATCTGGCACTTTGGAGGAAATATTATTTTAATGAATTGAATTTATGGAAGCACTTAGTTTGGATCATTACTCTCAGAGCTATAATGCTTAACTTGAAATGGTGATTTAAAGCTAGATTTGCTCCTAAAAAGCAGGATTTTTCTCCCGAATGTAGGTGCCTCCTTTCAAAGTTATAACCCAGGAGATTTCACTCAATTGCAGCCTTTCTCTGGAAGCAATTAAACTCCTTTAGCACTTCCTTTTTTAAGTGAAAGCTGTCACGTGCCTTAACGTGTTTTTCCAAGCCTGCCCAGGACTCCGGTGGCAACCACGTCTGGCCTGATGAAAACCCAGATTGTAGCAAGAGCAGCTACAAGAATCTGCACCCTTGGGTCTTCTTTCTTGGGTCCCTCTTTAGGGAGAATGTATTCAAAAACTTTTTTCCAAAAGGAGCACTCCAGCCACCCTTTTGGAGGGAAGGCATGCACTGGTGTGACTCTCAGAGCTGCAGTGCCATGCAGGAAGGGGTTTGAGCAGGAGGAAGAAGAGTGGCAAGTGCAGCACAGCTCTGAAACTGGAGAGGATAGGCCCTCAGACAAGAGAGCCAGGATTCAAGTCTCTGCCCTGTCCTTCCACAGAAGCAGCTATAAGATACATTTTTTTCAGTTATAAGATACATTTTTCCTGGGGTAGTTGCATCCAAATCTGTGCTTGTGCTCATGAGGTGTCCCTCCACCTGATAATAGTTACAAGCATAGGTGGAAGGCTCTCCATGCAGTATCAAGGGTCAGCAGACATAAAGGACCACCTCACCTTCTCATCCAGATTGTTGCTCACATGCAGCAGAGGAGCTTTTTCCAGTTCATACTCTTGTGCAGCACTCCATGTTACAAGAAACTTTTAAATCAATAAAACCCCAGGGCTAAGGGAGGATTCCAGAACACAGACTAAAATGCCATGGAAATGAACTAAAGCAATTTGTGATTTTAATTCCTTTTTTTTCCCTCTCACAATCTGCCCCCTACAGAAGATTATCATGATCTTCTTAAATAAATTTAACAAAGTAGCATAGGCCACTGCAGTATCATCCAAGACTGATAACATATCTATTGTCTTCAAATTCTTCAAATGTAGATGATTTCAGTAACTGCACCTTCAAGCAAATACCAGACACATACTGCACCCCAATTCATTAGTGTTTTACCAGAAGTCCTTTGATAAGATAATTTCTACTATCCATTGTGTTAGAAACTCTTCCCTGACATTATTAATGCCAAAGAGAAGAGATTTTCCTGGTTTCCTTACCTTTTCCTTCTGAGCTGTTTTATGGCTCATACTACCAGTGTTGATTACCAACACAGAAATGTTATGCTGACACCTGCATTCAAAGTGGACCCCTAAAGAATACAAAGGTATTACTTCACATACAACTACAGTCTAGGACAGTTCCCATACTGTAGTCACTCCAGTAATAGTGTATTACACCCAGCTGAGATTCACAGCCAAGTCAATATAAGCAGAAGGTTTATTCAGTCACTTACTTGTGCATGGACACACACACACACACACACAAAGTTCTTCCAACATTTTTTAATAACAACTTTTCCATTTCAGGCATTTTGCAAACCCATTAAGCCTTTTTCTTTAAAGTGATATTTCTGACACCAGCTGACAAGATGGAAGAAAAAGTTAAAGCTGCTGTTCTGTCCTTAATCTGATGCATTGTGGTTAGGATGAAGCATTGACTGAATAACTGCATCTTCAGGTTTGCTGTGTGTCTTGCAGCTTTAGGCAGAAAGCAGTGAACGCTAGGTACAAGGGCTTATTAGGAAATTGATGTGTGGGAATGTGGAAGTTATTATCCTTCTGTCATCTATTTCATAGAATTTGTTTCTGTTATCTATATAGTTGGAAGGAGGTCCAAACGGTAAAGCTGTGTATTGCCAGCAGTGCTCTGCATCATTACTAGACTCCCAGACTGATGGCATTAGTGCAGCCTATGAAACATCTTAGTTTGTGACAAAAGCGTCAAGCTAATTACACAAACTTTTTTTTTTTTCTTGTCTTTGTTAATTTTTCAAAGCCTATCCTAATAGTGTTTCATAATGAAAACCAAGGGGGCTAAATTTTCTGTCTTTTGTATAATTTGGTTCCCTTAAATTTGCTAATTCTGCTGAATTCTTCCAGTAACTGCCTCACTATTTACCACACAGCAGAGGTCTGATACCTTCCCTGCTGAGACAAGTGGCTTTGCCTTCTTCTTCGGGCTCTTCTTGCTCCTCCAAATTATTCTGATTGATATAGACCTCAATCCATGCTAATTATGCAGAGCTTCTCTTATAAAGTGCAGTTCCCATGGCAACAGCATTGGGCAAACAGGTGCGTGGAAAGCTGTGATATATTAAAAGACAGCTACCCTCTGCCTTTGCGATGAAGATTGCCATTCGCAGGGTGTATTTATAGCAGGTTGTAATTAATCCGTGTGAATCTCATTTCATTGAGAAGGAAAAAAATGAAAAGTGCACAGAATTATTAGCAAGAGTCCTAATTATCCTCATACCATGGATTCTGGAAGTTTTGTCGCCATTGGATAACGCAAACATGGACTTGTTGAATTATCATTTGTGTGGAGATGTCAATATTAGAAATGCTACACCATTGCCTGACAAACACCTTCTCATTCTCCCCCAGCAAAGCTGGAACTTGCATTAATGTTGGCATAGTAGAGCTGGAGCAACAAAATATAGACATTGCTCTGACAAAAAAAAAGGTGATTTTGGCTTTTCTTGGGAGGCCATAACACTGACATAACTGGGAATCAAATGTACAGTAAAAACCTCCAAACTCTTTGCCAGGAATGACCAAGCAGGTTTTCGCTCTGGTACCAGCTCTCTCTGTGGCCTGAAGCAAGCCTCTCAACCTCTCCTTCTCTGCTCTGACTCCGTTAGTACCTGTCTTTTTGGGACTAAAAGCAAATGGTCTGAAAACACTTCAAAGATGAACAATTGGACATTGTGCTGCAAAGTAGGATAGGCTTTGCATTTTAAAAAATCCCTGCACATAGTAGATTCATCTCTGTCTCATTCAGCCTTGTGTTTCAGAGCTCCTTGAGTGACATAGGTAAGCTTAGGAAAGCAAAACTAAACTGGTCAGTTGTGATTCACACTGCAATGCAATATTAGTATTTGATGGATTTCTTGGATCTTGGCTATGTCTCACTTCTTACTCCTTATTTTTCTTTTTCATGCCTGTGTGAATGATCATAGTTGGCAGACAACATTCCAGATTTTAAAAAAAGACAATGGTAGAAAATAAACACTTGATCATCAAAATAGCCTTCCCAAAAAAAAAAAAAAAAAAATCAATACATGCCTTAGATGAAAGCATACCGTTTGGAGTTTAAGGTTGAGAAGGTGGAGAAAAGATCCCCAGTTACTGTTTTGAACACCACTAGGATTATTTTTATAGAAAAATCTTTCAGCCATTATTACTGCAAAACCTACATATTTTTCCACTGCTCTGTTTTTTGTTTTTTTTTTTTTTTTTTTTTCTAAAATGGAAAGCAACTGGGAAAGTTAAATGACCAGCAGATAGGGACCAGATCATCCACAGACAGTACAGCCTGAGCTACTCCTTAAGTCCTTAAGTCTTAGGGCATTCTCAAACCATCAGAATAGCAGGACTGTAGATGACAACAATTAGCAGGAGGAAGGCACTGAGAATGCTTTCCTCAGCCTTCCACTCCTAAGTGAGAACTTAGGGAGTACAACAGCCTGGAAATGTCTGGACCGCTAAGTGTTCCCCTTGTAAACACAAGCTCCAGAAAGCCAATAGCCAATTACTGAACACCCCTTGGAGCAAGACTTGCCAGAGCTAAGGATGGTTTGCCACAACAGCACAGCAGTACTGGGGCCATGGGGTCTGAATTTGGCATAGTTTAGAGGACTTCTTCCTGACTGGGATGGAGTCACTGCCTACTATCCTTTGAAGTTTATCAGCTCTGGTGTTGGAGACACTGCATATCATTTCAGGATTCATGCAAAGCAACCTAAGTCAAGATTTGATGTGACCTATAGTCCAAGGCAGCACCTTGTTCTTGCTTTATCAGATTCAGGTTAGAGTGTCACAGCCAGCAGGTAAACTTGTAATTCTAAGAGAAAGCAGAAATCATGAAGGGGTAGCAATTACTCATTTCCTGAACAGACCCAGTTATATCAGAATATGAAAAATGAAAGCTGCATAGGTATGCACCTAACCTGCTGGGAAATCCACCCATGATAAAATTCTTCCTATGAATACAAATATTTCACAGAAATGGGTTACACATGTTTTGATACCTGATATAAATCAGTCTGCTCTGATTCAGGACTAGCTCAGGGGACAAGCACTACATGCTGCACCCTTGGAGAAGACCCTACAAGGCTCCATGAGGAGGTGATGTTGGCAAGTATGGGGCAGTAGAGAGGGTATAAATTTAGCTTTTGAGATGCTTAATTACATTTTCCTGTCTCTTGTGCTAATTACTACATATTAGACCACCATTCTATCAGATTTGATGCATACATTTATTGAAATTCATTAGTCATGTATCCATTTTAGCCTAAAAACATAAACCCAGGGCAATGTAGGTGAATTAATTATTCTTGCAAACCAGAGTAATTTTTGCAGCAAGTTCTGCTTGTTATGGCTTTTCAGCTGCTCAGGATCTCTGCATTGTTCTCTAACAGATACAGCACCACAAGACCAGGGACAGCTGGAAAATGGAACACAGCAGCCACAGCTGCTGTTTACACCCAGGGTGCATCAGGGACTCAGAACAGGCTGCAGATACCTTTTATACATGACTTGCATCCCTTAAATTTCTGCTAAAGTGGAAAGTTGCACCTGGAAACTCCAAGCAGACTTCAGCCCTATTTTAGTGTGTGAGCAGGAGAGAGAAGGCTGAGCATCTCACCAGCCTCTCAGATCTGCTGGCTGTGGAAAGGCTCAACTCAGGCCAATTTTTTTGGTGTTCTCTGCCTCAATAGCCCAACCAAAGGTCCTAGGTCTGAACTCTCCCTGCTTTCACAAACCCTTTATTTTCCAGGGGTCTGTGGCAGAACATGGAGGCTTGCTTAGCACTGAAAGCCCACACCTACTGCATGTTAACATGTAACATCTCAATTTTTATCAGTTCCAGCCATTTTTCTTGACTCATACTTCAAAACTGACTCTTCTACCATCAAGCCCACCAACAGCTTCCAGCAAGGAGGAAAAGAGGCTACTAGCGGCTTCCAAAGAGTGCTCCCGCACATGCTTGCACCCTGAAACAAGTTGTATGGAGATCTGAGCTAAAAAGCACTCTTTGATAATCTTTCCAGGGTGCTCCCTACTCTTATGCCCATTAGACTTCACAATGTAGCCTGGTTTGCAGTGAGGCTGCAGCCTCCCCCAGCAGGATCCATCTCTTACAGAGAGATCTATTTGTATGGATCAACCTCAATACAAATTATGGTTAATAATAATGGATACTTCAGCCCTGATGGAGTTATGATGATCTAAGGACATAAAAATGCAAAGTTTGAATTGAAAGAGGAAATGCTTATTTTGTTGTTGTTCTTTTATATTTTTTTCTTAAGACTGAGACACTAAGATAAATTGAAAAAGCACACAGACCCTTGTATACCCAGGAGCTTGCCTACTTTCTCCATCCCATCCTTAGTTTAATAAAAGACTGTACTTGCTTTGCCTAATAATTGTGTCTAATGTCAAGAGAGTTAAGGTCACAGTTAAACTCTATTTGAGCAGGATTTTAAATTAAAGCATGCAAACTTAGCACTCTTTACTGTGAGAGATCCCTTGTGTCCTGAAAGCAGTGTGGACTCCATGGGCCATAGAAATCATTTAGAAATAGCTACGAGATTTTTTTCTCTCCTAGCAAAGCTGGAAATACTAAAAAGCCATGAATGGCCTCTGCTAAGTCATCTTCTTTTCACATCAAGCAAATGAAATTGTCCACTTTGAATACTTTTCCAAGGTCTCCACTCTGAGAAAACAACAAATTGTTCTAACCTCAGGAGACTCTAATGACCTCTTACAGCAAATTCACATTCTGCTCATGATTTATATCTTGCCTTTTTATAGGTCCTGTTATGTTACTGTATCCAGAGGACAACAGGAAAACTCTCTTTTCCACTTATGCTGATTCCAAAGGTCTGACTGCTCATAGAAACACACATATAATGCTGGATCAAAAATTGTCACAGACTGATTGGCATAGTGGCAGAAAGATAGTAAAGAAAAAAACTGAACCACTTCAATAATCCACCATCAGTGGACAGTGCATGGCTGTAAAATGAGCTAGAATAGAGTTCAAACTAAACACTTAGATCTCAAAGTCTGTGGAAAATTTATTATAATCATCCAGCAAACCCCTAGAGTGGTAAGGGAGAAGTAGGAGTCTTGTCAATGGCAATAACGTAATACAATACATGTTTATGAAAATATTCAGAGTCTACCTGTGTGATTGTCTATGCAATTAATTCTCTATTTTATTTCTTGCTAGCTTCATCATTCAGCCAAGTCTGCAAAGAGTTTCTCTCTACCTCCTCCAGTACATTTAGAAGAAAAGTTCATTTTATTTCTTTCCTTTCCCCAGCTTCAGAAGGAAACTTCTTCTTTATTCAGAGAACACATATTTTGATTTGGTAATTCCAACATCATGGCCTTTGTCAAAACTGTCATCTTTTTATCTGGGAAAAAGCATACCAGGATGTATCTGAGGCCAGGCATTAGTGACACCTAGGTGATCATGGAGTTTGTTGTCAAATGAGACCAGTGTGTTGACCCCCAGATGAGATGTGGGACCACAGCAGTGCTCTTCCAGAGCTTCAAAGCAAACAGCAAAACCTTTGGTGAGGACAGAGGTGTTGTCAAACACAGACTCTGAATTCATGCAGAGACAGCAGGAAAATTGCCTATCTAAAATGCTTTATAGGCTTATACTTTGATAAGTCTCATCCTCCTCCTGCCTTTTAGATCACTGCAAAGCATAGCCAGCTGTTGTTCCAGCTTTCCTGGGGTCTGGAGGCAGCTCTTGTTGAAAAGGATAGATGCTCCTCAGGAGGATCTTTGCCCCACTTGGAAATTCTTACCAAATAGTATCTGTGTGCCATGCATCCTGAATGACCTAAGTTATGCTAGTTCAGACAAAGAAGGAGGAGAGAAAATAGGAGTGATTCAAATTTCTACACAGTATTTGCAACCATGAAGGCCTGCTGGTCCTAAAAGAAACCACTAACAGAAAAAAATAAGTACAAAAATGTCTCAGGAGCTAAAATTATCAAAAAGCGAAAGATTAAATATCCTGAAAATTTATGAAGTGAGAGACTGTATTTACCTTTTTTTTTAATGTTGACACACCATATACTTCAAGAGAAGAGCTGAGAATTCTTGTGTGATTTAGGCCCATCATGTTAATTATAATTGGTCTGTCAAATATTTAAAAATGCCTAAGTGATAGGTTTTGAAAAGATATCAACAGCAGGGCAGTAAGCATTGTTCTGCAAAGCTGAGAAAAACAAGCTCTAATAAAGGGGGACCTGTTTACTCCATAAAATCAGTTCCAGTCCCTACAGCTCCCACCTGAGCTCAGCACTGTGTGTGAGAGGGAAAGGCAATAACTTCCAATCAAAAAATATTTCCAGTTTTTCTAGCACTTTCTGTATCAATTTCCAGAAAATATAGGGGTACCTTCTCTCCACTATTCAAACAAATTTATCAAAGAGGAGGTTTCCTTAAATATGCACATAATTCCAAGTGCATTCCTAGTGCATTCAAACTCCAGCACTAGCTCTCTTTTATTCTGTATTTCAGATAAAACCTCTATTAGCATGGAATTGCAGCAATATAGTGATGGCAAAAATACTATAGCAATATTATAATAATCAAACAAGAATTATAAAGCTAAGGAAATTTCAATTTCAGTTTAAATTGAAAAGAAATTCAAGCAAAATATGATGCATGGAAATTTTTTATGAAGTCACACAATACAATTTCTTCCTCTTTGAAAGATGTAATGATATCATTCAGAGTGCTGTATAATTAAAGTCCTACTAATTTTCAAAACACCTGACACCTGAAGGGGTTGTTTGTTTTGGAGGACTTTATGTGAGATGAGAAATGTTGCCTTTTTTTCTTTTTTTGGATTCCTCATGCAACTAGTCAAAACTAAAGCTTCAGATATTTCCAGGATTTTTGACTATTTAGGTCTGTTTCACATTTGGCTGTGTCTGGATTTTCAGCATTTAGAGTGCTTTGTTCTGGATGTTACAGTCTCCTAAAGGCATTTATTAGCATTCAGAGCCAACATTACCTGCTAGTTTATTGCTTTAGTAAAATAAATTTTTTTGTACATGCTTTTCTTCCCACACCAGAAGAGTGTGAGATGACACCTTTCCATTCAAGGGCCATGCTCCCTACAGCCCAGGGCAGCACCTACGGCTAGCCAAATTCCAACCACAACTGCAGAGGGAACAGAGAGCAGCAGCCCCAGCAGCACCCAAACAAACCCCCCCACGCCCAGCAGATGCAGAAGGGAGGCTCCTTCTCCCCCTGACACAGCAACCTCTTGTGAACTCAAGGATCCCTTGCTTGTTGTGCAGTACATCTGTTCAGCCAGTGTCACCAGCCATGCAGATGAGAGCCTGCAGAGAGTGCACAGCAGTGCTGGGATCACTTGAGGTAAAGCCATTGGCTGCCATGGGACACTGACTGTCCATAGTGACCCACTTTTCACTCCTTTTTGCTTATAAGCCACTTGATTTATTCCTGCACTCCAGGGAAATCCAATATTTTGGGGAGATCTCTTGCATCTTTTGTATGCAACAAGCACTAGCTCAGAACTCAGCCTAACAGCAGAGCCACAACTGGCTGCTGCCTCCCTTCACTGCAGGTATAAAATCATTCAAGCGCCTTTCAAACACAAACTTCTCTAGCTTGCATTCCTGACCTGTTCCCCCTCAGTTCTGACCTTATCCAAAATAGTTCCCTTTAGCCACAGGATATTCATCTCTCACTTTAACCTGTTCAGTTGGATGTGTTTTACATACGGTTACTGCTGCTTAGTCTCATCTTCTGTCACCACTCATCTCCCTCTCCCTATATTTTTTCAGGTCATTGTCATGTTGCCAGCATTAAGGAAATATTTTGGATACGGAATAAACTCATGCACTGTCCTGTGCTAACATGTACTTTGTCAAGACAAAACTACGCAAACTGCTCTTCTGGGGGTAAATTTGGTTCCTTAATTCCCATTCTTTCGTCATTTTCCTCAGTATACACTCCTGCAGGGAGCAGCTTCAAGCGAGGACAGGAGAATAACTGGCTCAAATAATACCTTCAATTCCTTGGAATTTTGTTTGTTGAGAAATAAATAAAACCTGAAATAACCAACAGGGGGAAACCTGTTCTTATTTGCCCCACTCTATTTTTGGGAACTCTGTTTGAATAATCCAGAAGTGTATATACAAGTTCTTTTCAGAAGTGTTTAAATTTCCATTAAATCTACTTAGAAGCTTTTCCAGATAAATCTTCCACAGAGAATGAACTTGAAGAAAAAGCATTTCCATTTCCCTCCTCACCTCATTAATTAATGTGAGACTATTGGCTGACTCCCACATACATATCTGCTGCTGAGCCAGTTTCCCCAGGCTGTTCGGCGTATCGAGGCTACTGCCACACATTACCTAATACTTTCCACTTGTCTAGATTTTTTTCTAATCACTGAAAGAGGGAGAAGAGTATCCTAAATTGACCTTTTCCCTAATTTGAGAATCACTCACTTCAGTGGCCAACCCCTACACAGCCCAAGAAGACTTTTTACATAGAGTAGTAAACACAAAAGTTCATATCTTCATTCCTCTGCATTCAAAGTGTTCAAGAATTGAAACCTTGAATCAACTTTTTTTATGACCTATCTACAATCTTAAAGCATCTCTAGTACTCTAAAACAGGAATACGTTCTGGAGGAGAGTAGATACCTTAAAAGTTTTCCTCTACCTCACTTGTCTCAGACACCTTGTTTATCTAACAGCTGGATACTTGAGAAATAGTATCTTTTTTCCCCCAAATATTACTCATCCTCTTCCTTGTCCTATGTTTCCTTCTTTTCATGCTCTCGGAGGTGCAGCAGACAAAAAAATATTAGAGTCAGGAATAATTTTTCCTAAGAAGGCAGCTTTGGTTATCCCAGAATTATTTCTAAATTCAAAACTTGAACATTTTTGGTAGGACTATTCCATTTTCTCCAATAGTCAGGGAAAACACTTAGAGGTGAGGGAGTCAGGTTGGAGTTTCTGTTCTGACCTTAGGGAATTTAATCCATGTCTCTGTCCCTAGCCATACCCTGCCACAGTGCCTGATCAATCTTGAGCAGTCAAGCCCAGTGAGTGTGTGCACCAGTCACCCTGCAGGCAGCTATCTCCTGATTTTCACATATTCTGCCTGAATAGTGATGGTACCACCAGGAGGGAAAGCCCCCTGCCTGCTCAAATCGTGTTTCACACAGAAATGTGCTCTTTTGTTTGGGACAACAATGTCAAACCAGTTTGGGTTCTTTCCTTTTTTTATGGGATATTGAGTGCTCTTAAAATTAAGGAGTAAAATAATTTAGTTCATGTTATGATGGATATTTTAGATGGAAGCAATCCATGTTAATGAGCATAATCTCATATTCCTAATAAGGGAATTAACATTTTAGACAATTGTTACCTCTCACTCTATAGTGAAGAGCTTTGCAGCAGCAATGGACTGTCAGGAACAATACACATGTTCAGCTGGAGCCTCAGAGGACATCTGTTTGAAGATTTCACATAGTTTTGGGGGACTGAGATTTTACTAAAAGTGTGCAAGCCTCTATTTTTGCAGATATTTGATTTGTACTATGACTTTGAAATTGATACTTACTGTTTCCCTAGAGTCAAGTGGACCTAAAAATGCCTATTCAGTTAATATTAAAAAGAAATAAACACATTAACAAGCCTATTTTCCATAAAGTTCAGAACTGGAGAAAGATTCAGTTTATGTTGCGTAAATCTCCAGCTAGAAATTAAAATATCTGTACTTGGTTTAATTATATCCTAATGTGATCCCCAGTAGGACTCAGTAACCTATAGGGTTTAATAACATCAGTTCATTTAATGGCCTCTCATTACATTAGTGTGACAAACCAAGAGCTAGGTTTAAGAAACTAAAACTGTATGCTTCCTCCTGGGTTTTCCCATATGTCCACCATCTTTAGCTCAGGCTCCCAGGATACTCCTGCCAAGTCTTGTAGTATGTTCCTAGCAGAACAGGAAAAATATAATCTTCCACTCAAACTTATAGATCTAGTCTTTGTAGAGGAGGGGGAAAATTATTTTAATACTACGAAGCAATACTCTGGGTATCTATAAAGATTCAGCCTTATCTCTGGAAGAAAAATTAACCAGAACTCCTCATCTGGACTCAGCAATAGGTCAGAAAATGTGATAGGGCTGACACCAGAGACTGAGTTGTTTTGTGGTATGAATAGCAGTCTAAATAGAGATCACTTCCAAATCTGACATTAAAAAATCAGGCAGCAGAAAGAGCCTTCAGAGTAGAAAAGGCCTTCAGAGATCACATAACCTGACTCCTGCTCCAAGCAGCACTAATCTGCTCTAGGGTTACAGCAAAAGGCCCATTTGACCAAACACTGGGACAGCCACCCCCTTCCTATGGGTCATATAAACTCAGAAGTTTTAATTTTCAAGTGTCACTTTTAGTACAAGTACAGCATTTTAATACACATAGGGACTTGACACTCAAACCACGAACTGTGATGCCCGGGCTTGCAGAAGAGCCCAGCCATTTTGAAGGGCAGAGCTAGAGGCTGGTAAGAGAAGGCACCCTGCTGTAGGAACCACTGTCCACTGACAGCGCAGGTGGGATGCACACCACCAAACTTCAGTGTCTGATGACTGCAATAGCCACCTAAAATCAGTGGAAAGAAATAAGCCTCTCAGGCATGGTTTATTTGACCTATTTTGGTGCTGCTTTAGGAAAGCAGGAATTACACTCCAGGATCTGTTGACTGTCCTGATTTAATCTCCACTAACTGTAAGGAAAACTCAGTTGTAGGCAGATGAATCCCACTTTTACTCATTGCAGACTTTTTGAGCTAGAAATAATGCACATATGTGAACAAAGCAAGGCCAGATTGTACATTTCAAAGCAAGTACTACCAAAGGGAGACTGGAAAGGGATGGGAATAGCTAAAGTACTATTCTATAGAGAAAAAAAAAAAAAAAAAAAGGAAAAAATACATATATATACATACATATATATATATATATATATATATATATCCCTGTCCAAAAGACTATCTAAAGACTCAAATATTTCTCAGAGATTCTTCCAAGTGCAATTTCTGCATCAAGCATCTGCCCCCTTCAGCAGCAAGCACAAATACAGATTGGGATTCCACTAACTCTGCCACTCATGGGAATTAACCAAGTTCCCTTTGCTTTTGCCGTGCTCAGTACTTTCAGGAAAAATGAAGCAACATGTGCTCCTTAATTGTTTTGCTATAATGTGTTAAAAGTAAAGTTAACTCTTATGGGCCAGAAACAGTGTGGCTAGGAGGGCCTGCTCTCCCATTAATTAATATCACAGTGGCCCAGTGTGGCCACATTCACCCAAAAGTGTAGCTGCCTTCATGTACCACTATGAAAGAATCCTGATAAAATTTCTAAATTGTACTCAATTATGAACTGTTTGAAACAAAAAGATCACAATTCTTTTGATTCCCACCTATAAAACACTGAAAACTAGTGTTAAATTAGTGAAACAACCCAGAAGCTAATGAACTGAGAGCTAACATTGTCAGGTGATAGTGTTTTTTCCCCTGATCTTTTTAATCGTACCTGTAAAAATAACCATAAGGAAAAGGACCTTCTCATGGTTCAAGGCCTGAAAAAACACTAGAATTGACCAACTTCTCCAGTGGAAAAGCATGCAAAATATTTTGTTCTTGTTGGAAATCTCAATGGTAAGAGAAGGTTGACTCAGAGCAGTGCAGAGGGTATTCACTAAGCAAAAACTTCTGACTTTTAGGAGCTGTTGTTATGCCTGGTCTGGCTGTGAACAAAGGAAACTGTCAATCCCAGGTATTACCAACATACAAAATGCTTATACCAGCCTACATAACACAGCTACTAATGATAAACTCTGTTTAGGACCACAAAGGCAAGGTTACCAAAAAAGCCTAGAGCTGAACAGCCCCCAAACTTTAAGGCTAAAAACTGGGATGTGAAGACTCATTCCTTACTCTAATAAAATGAAAGGGAAAAACTCCAGGTCCAGATAACTCAGATCTGATATAGGATTAATGAAGACTGGAATTTAACATCTCAGACATCTGCTTAATTTAACAAAATCAGAGGTGAAACATACATGTCTGTGAATCCACCGAAAGGAGTTACTACTTGAAATTACTCTGCCCTATGTCATAAGTCAAAAAAGACAAACTTCTGATCATGGAAAGGCCCAGATAAGAAACAAATGTTTCTTGAGTGCTACTGGAGTCATTTATGTATATAAACCTGGTCAAATACACTGCTGAATTATAACCATATCTTGTAAAAAAAAAGTAAGGAATTCCTCAGCTGTGCAAAAATGAGCTACTGCTTGGGCTAACAAATGAACATTTATATGTGCAGCAATAGCATCTAATTTATGGTGTTGTCAAGTTCTTTTTAATTCAGGAGAATCTGATAACCTCATCAGATCTTGCTGCTGTGACAACAATCCTTAGACACTAATCTATACAGCATCTGCTAGTGGGGGAAAAATAGTGGCCACACCATCCTGAAAAAATGCGATTTATATATTCTCTATCACATCTGATTTCAAGAAGCCTAAATTTTAAAGAGGAGCTGTTTTGTGTTTCAATTAAGAAGCAATTTGTGTCAAACAATCAATACACTTGCTCCCGAGGAATTACATTCTCAGCACATACTTTTTAATGTATCCACAAATTGAATTTTGTGCTCCGTGCTATGTTGTTGTGTGCATATAGACCGTAGCTATGTGCCCCTGCCCTTGTGGGACACCACAAGCACCATGTCTACCATGCTTAGGAGTACTGCACACAGGCAAATGTCCCTACAAAACATCTTGATGCTTATATGCCAGTATGACAACCAATTACACTTCCCAGTTTTCCTGATCTCTCTTCCTCTCCTATTTACTCACACTGAGGGCATAATAGTCCTTACATTATTGCTTTAAAGTCGATAGTAACTGAATCAGCTTGGGATTCCCTACAGGTTCTTTTTTTGTATCTGAGCCCTTAGGAGCAGCAAATAAGCTTTTGAACCTCCATAAAAGAATAGAATGGTACAAGAGTAAGAGCAGAGATAATTTTTGAGGACGACAAGATACATCTTTTACTTAGGCATCAAGCACATTACAACATAATTTACATTTAAGCCTCTCTCTTTAATGGCTCTGTGAGTAAACAAACTTCAGCCAAATACAATTTAAAAGTGGCATCAGCCTCTGGAAAACCTGTCTTAAAAAGTTTTGTTAATTCATATAGCCTACAAAAGAGCATTTAAAATGCAAGAAGCATATGACTAGACAGAAGTATACAATGGCTTCATTCAACAAAAAGCAGAGCAGGTAGTTGTCATTCCTGAAGTTGTAAGAGCAATTAACCTTATAGGACAATGACATTAAACCGGTATAAAGCTGTTTCAACATCAAGCACCCATATTAGACTTTAGAGTAAAGTTTTATTTTCTGAAGGTACTTTATGTTTAACCGTGCTGCATTTCTGGAGATAGAAGCAACAGTTAAACTAGGCAACTTAACCTGTTTTTAAAATGACCAAGTAAAATCAAAGTTTTCATTAAAAATAATGATTGTTCTGAAATTGTGATCTTTGACATCTGTTGTTCACCTTGCTCCTGCTGAGATAAACTCTCTTACAATCTTTTTGTAGGTATTCTTAATACAACGTTAACAATAGAGATTATAAATCTTCTATTTTTGTGTCACATGCAAGCATACAATACTTCCTTTATTAATTTTCTCAACATTTGTGAAGTTTTTAATAAAAAGACCAGGTTACCTTTATCTGTAACTGTAACTAATAACCACACATGACTGCAGCTGATCTGCTGAGAAGCCACCAGCCCCAGGCTACTTTCCCACACAGCCATGTTTAGGTCGGGACCTGAGCACGGGTGTCTTTCTTGTAAGGATCCTCACAAACATTTCTTTCTTTCATTCCCAAATGGATTCCTCTTAATCAAATGTTGGCAGTCCCAGGCAAAGTTTCTGTGGCTCCCATCTCGAATTCAAAAGCATCTTGCTTCTCCCTATTCAGAATCAACAGGCTGATACAAGCAAAAGGCCCCAGCACCAATGCAGGGCAGACTCCTTCTCAGTTGCCCATCACCCAGACACCCCAAGTCTGTTGCCCTTCCACCAGATAGGTGCTCTGTGGGACTTGCCAGAATGCACAGACTTCACTGAAACATTCAAAGTCTGCTCACAAGTGACAAAATTCAAATTTCAAATCTTCAAGCCCTTCAAATTACCCAACCACTCAGAACAGCTTGGCATGTCCTAGGCATTAAGGACTTCTGTTTTTCATTTCCTTGAGAGTTTCTTATCTTGTACATTTCCTAGGACACTTTGAGCTGTCATCAACAAAATGAGTAAGAGGTTTATGGCATTACTGGTACCTAGAGCATCCCTCTCAGGTGACAGGGCATTTTGCTGAAGTTAGTTAAATTAGACCATGAAAAGGCTTTTAGGAGGACATATTTTGCCCTGTTAAATCTATGCAGATTCATAAACGTTTTTTACCTGAGAGGACCCTGAGGCTAAATGGGAGTTTATGCAATTTTCCTTTTGATTCTGCCCACACCTCATTATAGAGAAATGAGCAGGACATTGATAAAGAGCCATGCTGCTTTTGAATTATGACTTCAGGGATCCTTGTCTCTCCCCACTCCCTCTGTTCATTGCAACATTGTCAAGCTTAATTTAATCTACTTTAAAATATAGGAACAACTCTCTTTGTTGTAAAGCATAACAAGGGTGTCCCTTTCAAAGACCATACTAGGCTCGAGGTCACTTGTGTGCTGGGGTCGAGGCAGGAACAGACGAGAGGTAGGATCGTAGCAAAGGCGAAGAAAGACTTTATTCAAAAGAACTGTGCAGTTTTTATAGAGTGGTATGATAGATTCTATTCTATTGGCTAACAAACAGAAACATCTTTCTCATGCACTGTCCTTGAGAGGAACAGAAAAACAAGGTAGAAAAACAGCACCTGCAGATTGTTTATAGTCAACAGATTATCACATCTTTCCAGCTCTCTAAAATTTTTCACAAGCCACTGTGAGAAACGCTTGCCGTTTCTCTCTCCCTGTCCCTTGGCATCCACAGCTCATAGCTCAATCTTCAATGGGAGATCAAAAGATATGTGCTGAAAATTAACCAGAACAAACCTTTTCATTATGAGAGGTCACATAAAATTACAAATGGTTTTGGAAACAAATTATTGACTTGCTTGGAAACACATATACAACAATTACAAGTTATTACTACTGTTATTCTATTATTTGAATAGAATAACAAAATTTGTATTTCTATTATTTGAATATTCTTAATAGGTTCTATTATTTGAAATAATAATAGAACCTATTAAGAATATTTATCCAGACTCCACATGAATTTCCTCTTTCATAAAGAATCTATATGCACTACACTAACATTAATCAGGGCTACTCTGTGGTCAACAATATTAAGTTGTTCAACAATAATAAGATGTAAAGCACAAAGAGCAGTTTCCCTGCATCAGTTGTATTTGAAGAACTGTATTTTTCTGGCTGTGAAGGCTGAATCTCTTTAGATAATTCAGAGAGATAACACACTGCATTCTACAGTCATAAATATTTGGTAAACAGAAGATAAAAGAAAATGGCATTAGGAAAAAGAAGTCATCACTCTTTTGCAATATAGCTGTGGAAGTCTCACACAGCAAATAATCCAGCACAGAACATGGAAATTCTAATTTCATGTTACCTAATTCATGTGATACTTTCAGACAGGCAGACCTGCTGTGGACATTGTACAGCCTAACAAACTTTTGCTTTGATGCAACTTTACTTTGTGATGGCCTTTAACCTGCACCAGGGCTTCACAAATAAACACATTTGTTACTATCTGAGCAAACACCTACACACACACAAAGAGAAGAAAGGCAGTCCTGATCAAGACAGAAAGTTTCTAGAATTTGGTCACCAAATTTGCAGCTCACAGTCAGAGTCCAGCACTGAAATTTCCTGTGCAGTGCAAACAGCTTCCCTGAGGGAAGCATACCAAGTGCAGGTGGGATATTTACCATCAGTCAATAGCACACTCTTAAAGGGGGCATACAAATGAAATTGCTCAAAATTTAAGTTACCAGGTAAAACCTGACCAAATTCTTCTCCGTCATGCTTATCCTCAAGGTTTTACAGCAACCTGAAGCACTAAACTAACATCTGAACGCAATTCTCCTATATTGCCTCTTCCTCGATCCTCTGCTGCTTTCTAGCTGCTGAGTTAGCCACAGTGCATTTCATCTACTTTTCCCCAGTGATTATCTGCAAATTAAGGAGTCATCTTTCTAATAACTTGGGATTTAAAGGCCATTTGGTGTTTGTGTTTTATTTACAGCAACTGCCTGTCCTTTATTAACCGGTCATCTAATACAAGTGTCATATAAGGTACTATGCAGAGTTATGACTGTGTTTTGAAGAGATTACCTAGCAAGTGGGCTTTGCTTAGGACATTCATTGCTCTACTACCTGCAACTTTGATTAGAAGATAATGCAGTAGGAAAAGCTTTAATCACAAAAAGAAAGTATACAAGCACATAATTTTGTTTTCACAATGGATATACCTCTCTCAGAACCTGTATCTCATCACCATCTGGAAGGAAACAAGTGCAAGCACCAAGGGAGATCAGATTTTGTCAACTGTAAACTAGACAAAGATGCACAGAGAACACTCTTGTACAAAGGCAAACAAATAAGCAAAGGGCAAAGACCACAGATTTCAATAACAAAGTTGATGTGATTTTATGTGTCCTCTTGATGAACTCTATGCAGTGGTGAGAGTGCTTGTATGCGTCTTCCAGAGCACAGGATGCATCAGTCAGAAGAAGGTCACAGGCCCAAATGCTGACAGCCACACAGCATGGAAAGCAGACAGCCAAGACTGACACTCTTCCTCAGGCATAAAGGACCCAGAAATTTCAGTGCTAGCAACAACTGGGGTCCTATCAAAATGAAATTATCCAGTGTAGGCACAGCCTGGAAAACAAACCAAGTATTTATATCTCTGCTCAGAACAGCAGCCAGAAATGTCTTTCTTTATAAAGAGTGCATTACATGACTTTCAAATGTCATAGTTCTCTTTTTCAGAGGAAAACCTGAACTAATCAAATCTCAATTCCTGGTTGTTCTTCAACACGGATTTAATTGCTTTAGTTGACCAAGGCTTCTTGATGTTAAATATTAATTAAATCTTCTACTCTTTATCTACCTGTTGCACCAGAGTTTTCAATAGATCTTCCTTGGGGCCTCACAAAAGCCAGAATCCACCTCTAAACAGAAGCTATACATCTTATGAAAAGGGAGAGGTTATTCTTTGTACATGCCATATCTGAACTGCATCCTCTGGGAACGGTCACGAGGCTCACCTGTTCCCTTTAAGTCACAGTCTTGTTAAAACACAAAACAGGTAATGGCTGAAATGTGTTGAAATATTCTTTCAGCTTCTGTTTCACAGGAAGAATAGGGCTTCATTCAATGAATACGAATTCCTACTGAATAGTTAAATGAACTAAGAGCTGCCCTCAGGGAGTCAGGAGGTCTCTGCTCATCCAAAAGCTGTGCCTTCCTCTTCCTCACTAGCAAGTATCAGTGAGCTCTTTTCTCTCAGGTCTGTAAACCACTATTATGCTATTACCCACACCAGCTTGGATCTTCTTTTTATACCTGGTAAAGCAGCAGACCCTTACAGGTCACCTTTAGCACTTCTCTAGCCTTGATTAAAGCAACCAGGTGCTGCCTGCCTGTAGAACACTTTCAGACTCAAGACTTCTACTTCTTTTCCTATTTAAGAGATGCTGATGCACACACTTTTTTGCTCCTAAATTGCCTACTGTCACCAGCAACCCCAGCTCTCCTGTTTAACTCTGCACAGAGGGTAGCAGGTAGTGAGTGCTCCAGTACCCAGTTGTGCAGGGTGGCTGTGAGCTGCTTCTCAACACACAATCTGCTTCCTAGCTAACTCTGAGTGCTGCTGTTCATAACAGGTTCCAGACCTAGCCCACACGCTATGGGAAAAGGCATAAAGCTGTAGGTACTATTTTACTGTGAAACAGGAAAATAAAGCCTTTCTTGTGGGCTTGCACAGAGTTTTCACCCAGAGGAGAAACAAGGATGTAACTAATCTTTGCAAGCTCTTGCTGAAAGGCAGGAAGCTGCTTGATTCAATACATGGACAACCTCAATTGTTCCTGTGCATAGAGAGGAAGCTCTGGTAATACCACTTTTCTATCAGCAAATGCAAACGGAGACACTTTTGGGGAGCTGCTCCTAGACCCCTTCATGCCCACAGCATACAGCTAAGCACATGAAATTGCTGTTTACTTGAATGTAGATTCCAGGCTTCTGCTTTCAGTATTTCTAGACTGAAAGCAGAAGCCACTGCTGATAAATATTTTTCAGTGCTTGTCTTCTGATCTGCTCCATACAAGTCTTTCATGTGGCAGCTGAGCTCTTTCAGCTCCAGATATAGGCTTGTTGTAAAGTATAACAGGGGTGTTTAGCTGGGGGAGGCTCTATATCATTCCCAGATGCCAGCTAAAATAATAGGTGCTCAAAACAAAGGTTTGTCTTTGTATCCACGTCGTTGACTGTTTTCTGGCCAGAGACCACCAGATTGCTTTAGTAGCATAAGTATTTTATAGTTGGAGTTGTATAACACAAGCTTTGCTTCCCTCTACACAGGCTTCAATCATGCTACAGAGCAGAAATGCAAATCAGTTTATTCTGTATTCATCAGGGATCAGTGCCTCAGGATAGGCACTAGGAGTACTGTTAGGGGAAGGGCAGACATGAAATAGCAGGACAGAAGATGATTGCTTGACAATGCATCAAGATAAATCTAGTCTTTACACCAGACTTGTGTGCTGTCTGATTCTGAGACATAACATTTCCAGTTGAGATTTATTTTGAAATCATACTCTATGGTTACCAATCTCACATTTCTACATAAGAAATGTGAGATATGGTCTTAAATATTGCTTTAACTGGTGCATAATATTGCTTTTTCTGGTCTTAAATATTGCTTTAACTAGTGGTGTCAATCCTTTTTTGATCTTAAATTCATAGCTAAGAGTTAAAAAGTAAAGGAAAGGCCACTTCTGAAGAGCAGGACTCAGTGTTCATATAAAAAGTAGTGTTCTGGCTCTTACTAATGCACCCTTCAGCCTTAGAAAATCAAGCTGATAGGCTCTCTCCATTCTTCAGAAAAGTTAGGCAGAGATATCATCCAGCATCTGCAAAAAGCAGCTTCAAAGAAATCTGTTCTGCCAAATAATAGAAAAAAAAGTGATGCTGACTGATGGATGAGAATCAGTTAAACTGATTTCTGAGACACATTATGCATTAATAAATCTGAGACTGTTCATTGAAAGAAGTGTAGGTGGCAACATTTAAAACTTTTCAGGGAATACAGGAAAAAATTAAACATTGTATTTCAAAAGAGCCTACAGGACTATTAGTACTAAGGTCTTTTTATGAACACTAATTCTCAGCACTTACAAGAAAGCAGACATCTCCACAGGAACTCCTGCAAGTTATTTTTTGTTTTAGAAGACACTGCTGCTTTTCATTGCACTTATCAACAACCCTGTAGTATTGCTGAAGCTCCCTGTGCAGCCCACAGCAAAGGTATCAGTGCCAACACTGATCATCAACTATAACACTACCAAAAAAAATTTAGTGCTCCTGTTTAGAAAGAACAGACTTCCAAAAACTGAGAGAACTTTGGCACTGCAAGTAAAAACACAAGCCTCAATATAGGGGTCCAGAGAGGTACACACCTCAATGTGAGCAAAAAGAGAGGTCTGGAGATCTGAGGACTCGGCCTTGCAGGTCACATCAATTCAATCTCTGCCCTTTCAAGTGGCTGGAGGACAAATAAAGTTTAAGAAGTCAGGGAGTTAAAAAAAAGCCTCTCCATCTGAGGAAACCAAGCCCTTGCCTGTCTCAAGAACAGAGGACTCCCACAGGGAGATGAGCTTAACCAGGTTGTTCTTCCTCAGTATGTTTACAGAGGTAAAATCTAGGAAAAGACTCACATATGTAAAAACACAACACTCTTTGGGCTTTTCTGCACTCAGGCAAAACCTATTCATGCTGCAGCAGTGTCTTTTATGCTTCCCCTTCAAACACAACAAAAAAAGATATGTTTCTTCAGACTCGTTTACAGAGTGACCCTGCTGCTACTAACACACTAAAGGTGCTATTAGAGGTTAGAATGCAAAATTATTAAGACAGCCAGAGAGCAGATATATGCTGGGGAAGCAATGTTTCAGTTAATAATATAAGCCTGAGCTGAAGCCTGTGAACACAGAACATGCTGTTCTGTCAATAAACCCTTGCCCTCCTTTCCTTCTCTGTTCTGGCTCAATTGCAGACTAGCAGAACTAATGTTTCAAGGTGGACCAGGCCTAGATATCAGTAAGTTCAAGCAGTCAAGCTTAGGTTCAACCACAAAAACCTCCATGTTTTCAGTAAATTGGAACAAGCTGAAGCAAAGACAGAAGGTGTCCTGCATTTTCTGCCCTTGCAATGTAGCTGAGTTACAAAGAAATCCTCATTTAGCAGCTCCAGATGCCGGGCTACTTGCAGCACTGGACAGGTAACTCCACAAAAAAACACAAACTCATTAAAATTACCTCTGTTTTAAAAAACATCACTATGTTCTATGCATTTTAACAGGGCTGTTTTGCTGTATGTTCATCCTGTAGCCCATAGAATGTCACGGACATATTTTATGAAAAATCCTTTCATTAGGATCTTTTCTCTTGAGAAGCTGAGAAGCTTCAGCTTCTCCATGTTTTGCTGCTTTGAAATGTGATTTGGAGAATTGTTTATCCAACACGTGAAATTGTTTTTACTTGATGACCAATGACAGCCACCTGTGTCGAGGCTGTGAGCAGTCACAAGATTTTATTATCATTCCATTCCTTTGCTAGCCTTCTGATGAAATCCTTTCTCCTATTCTTTTAGTTTTAATATATAATAGTTTTAATATATAATTTTATTTTAAAGAATATATATCATAAAATAATAAATCAGCCTTCTGAAACACGGAGTCAAGATTCTCATCTCTTCCCTGGTCCTGGGACCCCTGTGAATACCACCACAAATAGAAGATGCATTTCCTAGGAATCTAGACATTAGGCAATATTTTTAAGATGAAGGGCATGCTCTTATACAGCTACATACTCACATAAAAACACAATCTGGGACAACTAAACAGGAAATTAAGAAATAACTTGTAGGCTTTATAAATAATTTAAAAGAGAATGTTCCAAAGTTTAGATGTGCCATAAAAACTAACTTTAAAAGGTGAAGAAATTATTTCAATTAAACAGAACAAATGTCAGCAAGGAATGTCTAAGCCTTTTAATTAATTCATCTGTGATACTATGGTATATGCTGAGGCACAGAGCCAGTGGGGGCATATACATGCAGACAAGTATTTGTGAATATAATTGGAAGTCTATAAGAAACAACCACTCAGGCTGGGGAAAAGTTTCTTGAAACAAAATCTGCAAGAGCTTCAGAAATTTCTCAGATACCAAAGCTGGACTGCAGGACTATGATACATAAATCAAAGCAGCAAATGGGTCTAAAACCAGGGAATCAGTTTGATCCAAGCAATGGAAAAAAATTCCTTTAACTTGATTCCTGATATATATAAAGGATTTTTGCATCAGAGCAGCTCTACTGGCTTAAATGTTGGCACATCCCACAGCGCATACGAGAAAAAAAATTAAGCTTCTTTTCTGTAAAATGATATATCAGAAAAGTTCTTTGTCAGCTGAAAGATGTTTCCCTATACCAAAAAAATAAAGAGGGGAAAGAAGTATACACACAACAAACACAATGGGTAAATAGAGCTGGTACTTAAATAATTTTCCCTTAAGAAAATGTGGCTGTAAAAAGATTAGATAGCAATAAGTTTTAAATTTAAAAAAACCTCTGCTAACAGAATGTAACTGATCACCCACTGATTTTTTTCACCTCTCTTAAAGACATTTCTTATTCCATCTCTTTCAAAGAATCCGATTCTGTCAACCTTAGCTTATGTAGCTATATTGAGCTTATATTGTTATATTTGGCAAATAGTAAAAACATCACATCATTGGTAACAAAACAACTAGAAATTGTACCCAGGGCACTCCAACTCTTTGAATCCAAAGAGCCTAAACTGGGCTACATCCAATGTGTTTAATCAGTATGATGTACATGGTTTTATTGATTGTCATCTACAATACATTGTATATTTGGCTTATTCTTTTCTCCATAGTAAAAACATGCTCACAAATTCCAGTGGTTAGCAGTACCAGAGCTGCAGCTCAAATAATGAGCAGTCATCTAGAGATATTACACTGAATTTTCCCAGCCACTTGTTCTCCTTGTACAGGGCCATACAGGTCTTCCACAGCCTGTGCTCAGTCCTTTGATGGATTACTGATGTCCTGCTCCTTAGCCCTCTGCTTCACTGATAGGTTCTCTCTAAAGATCTCCATTACCTCAGCTGCACATCTGTAGCAATATGATTTCGTATTTTTGAAAACTTCAATTATAATCTACAAACAAAGCCTTAATGAGTTCATGGTTGAGCTGTGAAAAGCCTTACCATGGAGGGTTTAGGTCAAGATTCACAGAGAGGATGATGTAAGCACACACAGTAACTGTTTAAAAGTGTGAAGCATGTAATCCCATCTGATGATGCGTAGGAGGGAACCAGCAGCACTTCAGAACTGGCTTACAGGTAACTTTGTATTCTTCCCTGAACTCCTGGAGAGATTCTGAGATGGACCATGCATCTGGAATTTTATGCCATTCCTGAACTCCCAGGAGCATTGAAATTGATTTTGAGTTAGGACAATCAAAATGACAAAAAAATTTCTAATCTCAAAGCACTTAGGAAGAACATTTAGCATTATTATTAAACATTTCCCAATATTTCATCAAACCAAAATTAGAGTTTTCAGAACATGAAGTCTGACACTTTTATTCCACTAAGAATAAGAATTAGACTAGACCATGAAGACATATTTCTACAGCCCTGCCTTCTCCTGTCCCCAGAGAGAGGCTTTTATGTGACTACCTGCTGTTAAACTGCCTTCCCAGGCTCCTGAGAAAGCTCCATTGTCATCCTCTGTCCTTCAAACACAGCAGGAGAAATGTCTGCAAATAACAGCTTTCTATTAAATCTTTTTGGCAAGTAGGCAATCTAGGAAGGTGCCCTGCCCCACCACCACCCCCTGTCATGAAAGTAAAGGGAAAGTTCCTTCTAGGAGACTGTGAGGTGAAAGATAACTCATGAAGTCCTGGAAACATTCTCTGGGCAAGATCAGGCTTGTGGGAGACTTCACATGGGACAAGTGGAATACCAAAGGCTTGTAAGAGTAAGAAAACTGAACTTTGAATGGAGAGCAGACTACAGATATGGCAAATGAAGAATGGTGGAAGCTTTTAAGAAAGAAGCACAAATATAAAGTGAGCAGAACACTGTGCAGTTATTCAGCAATTTGTAAGAAATTGCAACTTCTGACAAAGAATGCAAGCTACACAGACAAAGAATTACTATGGACCTGGCAGGCTACAAACAAAATTATCCAAGAATCAAGTGGGGAAAGAGTCAGTCAAATCCTCGAAAAAAGCTAGAAGATGATTTTTTCATTGCATGCATAGAAGAATAAAGTCTGATACTTAAAGAAGCCATTCAACAATAACAGACAAGTTCAAAGAATAAGGAAACCAAACCGCATTAAATACTTGGAAAATAGATATGCTGCTAACTCAGAGCTGTCTTAAATACTCTTATACCTTCTATAGACAAAAATGGCAAAATATCTATTAAAATCTACTTAACAGCATGGTTAAACAAGGCATGAGAGAATGTCACCTTTAGTAACACAAATTCTAATTAAATAATAGCCTTTTAATTGTATTTAAAAGGCTATTATTAAAAGGCTATCATATTAAAAAAATTTGAAGTGATCAGAAAGCAAAAGGGAACAGTGCCCCATGAAATCTCAGTCAGCTTTCCACCAAACTAAGGTATTTGCAGAAAGAAGACAGAAGCCGTATCTGGACAATAAAACTTTCCACAACAACATGAAGTACTGAAGCAGAGAAAAGCCAGTTTATCATCCCAGGCACTGGAAATGAGAGCAACCTATTTCACAGAGCCTGGAAACACACACTCAGGTTGAAGTTCAGAGGTCAAAAAGCCACATTCAACTCCTGTTGGAGGAGCAGAAGGATTCCCAGAAGGTATACCAGCAAAGAAAACATATTACCTGAAAATAACATTGAAGCTAGCCGTTTTAAAAGAAAAAAAAAACCAAAATCATTATTTTGATAATCATAGAAAAACACCAGTTGGAAGAGACATCTGCAGATCATCTAGGCCCATCCCCTGCTCAAAATTAGACCAGGTTTCTCAGAGCATCCACCCATGAAGATTTGAAAGTCTTGGAGGTTAGAGAGCCCACAGCTGCCCTGGGCCTGGTTCCTGTGCTTGGGCACCCTTTGTTGTGAAGAATTTGCCCTTAACCCCATAAGAATTATCAATGCAGTTATTTCTGCCCACTGCCTCTTATTCTTTAACTGTGCAGCTGAAAAAACCCTGTTTTCCCTACAGCTCTCCATTAGGAGATGGAAAGGCTGCAAGCAGATCCCTGGCTCCCCACCTTGACCACCTCATGGCTAAACCAACCCATGTCCTTCAGTGTCCCCAGGATGTCTCATGGTCCATCACCTCATATTTATATCCCTCACTCCAGTCTGTCTCCTTCTCTGTAGGAATGGGGAACACCAACACTAGACACTTAATAATACCCCCTCATACAAGTAACTGTGCTCAATATCACAGTCACAAAACCAAAAAAGTGCTAAATACTTTTAGGAATACAGTGTGTGGGAAAAAGAATAAATGAACAATAAAACACACCTTTTCCTATCTACCGTGGATTTAAATTTTAACAAGACAGGTAAAAACATGCATAAAGGACTTTGCTGAGTTGAGTGATGCTGTTCTAATTATACTGGATTATCTTGGAGCAAAGAAGTTTTTTCATATCATGCCTTTAAAGGATTTAAAGAAAGGAAGAAAGCCACAAATTACCTTAAGAACTGAATCACTCCGAAGATTAATAGTATTTAACCAGAAAAGACTTCAAAGACACAAAGCATCCTTCCAAAATCCAATTCACCCAGCTGCCCAGGAACAAGCAGGTTGGTTCTGCTGAAAAACTGGCAAGGAGGATATGGACTACCTTGTTTATGGCAGTCAAACAGGAAGCTGAAGCCAGTAGATTTTCACAGCAATTCTGCAGGGTAGACTTAACTGGAATAAAGAAATGAACTGGTACCTTAGCTCCATAAGGAAAAGCAAGGGGTGCTTTAAAAGCAAATTTTAAGAACTCTTGAATTCAAACCTCTTCCCCAATATCCTGCTGCAGGCCAAGGAGATTTTATTTTTTTCTTTGCCAAGCACCAGAAAACTCATCTTCCTCTCAGGCCCTAAGAACAGCTGCTGAGCCAGCCCCTGCAGCTGGTTGCTCTGGATTTTTCTGGAGGATCAGCTCAGGATTCTGGGTCTCACAAAAGGAGTTCAGTTCCCTTTTTTAAGGATGAGAAAACTGATGGGAGCAGCATCAAGCTTTGGTAGTTGTTGGTTACCTTGACACCACCCATAATACAAGCCAAGTAAAAAGCGAAGAAATAATTGACTTACTGAAATCTAAAAAACAACCACCCCATTTCTAATGTTGTGAAGGACAAGTGAACAGAAATAGAGCTGTGATTTTTCTCTTTATTCTCTCATCCTAGAGCCAGATAGAAGTGGTTTCTTGCTGTTTGTAACACACTTTTAGATGAGACAACTGTGTGGTAAAGGCCCAGCTCTTTGCAAAAGCCTTCAATAGTCACATTTTCTTCACAGCAGGAAATATAGGCTGAGGAAAATGTTCACCATAACACCCCATCCCTCTGGGGTTGCCTTCAGCTAGATTCAAATCTTGGTTCCTTTCTCACCCTTTAGGACTATGGTGTTCAGCTTTACTAAGGATGCAATTTCAATAGGTTTGTATCACCCTTCTCCACTCTTCTAATGACTGTCCTCATTTCTTTGGAAATGTTTAAATTACAGATTGATGCTATCCCTGTAAGAAAGCTATCAAAAAAAAAAAAAAAAAAAGAAAAGAAACAGAGAACTACAATATTATTTTCACAGGCAGATTATAGACTGAAGAAGTTAGTTGACTGAATTGAAAGTACCTCTGGCTTCTTAAATCTGTTTAACATCCTACACCAAATATCCTGCTGCTCTGAGCCAGCCAAAAGATAAATTGAGGGAGGGAAAAAAAATAAAGATACAGTATAATCACTAAACAGAAGAAAACTGTAAATACAGCCACATAATGCCCTTCCAACATTGTAGTTTCATGTAGATAAATTCATTTCCTTTGCACAGAACAGAAGAAAACTGTAAATACAGCCACATAATGCCCTTCCAACATTGTAGTTTCATGTAGATAAATTCATTTCCTTTGCACAGTAGAGCTCAATAACAATACCTTGAAATAAATACTGCAAACATATGCCACCACAGGAATTAAACCAGTAGATTAGAAACAGAAAGGATTATTTATGTAAAAGAGCTACATTGTTTATTATTATTTCGTTTGTATGGCAGGTTCTTGAAGGCCTCCAAGAAATTATAAACTCTGCACATTTAAGTGTTGCTCATTTCTTATACCACAGAAAGGCAGCCACCTTATGACTGCTTTGCTGACCTCCCCAGCTGATTTTTTTCAGTTATGTTTGCACTGTGTGGCATTTTCCCAAAAGTTATGGATAAAATTTTCAAATTAGAAGAAGAAAAGTTCCTGTTCTTCACAGAGTAATAAAGCTCTTGAAAACATGAATGCTTTTAGAATAAAAACAAAGAACAAAAGCAGGAGATCCAGCACTCCACACGCTCCATCTGCGAGAGTGTGGTGGCAAAATGACACTGACATCTGGCCACTTCCTCTTCAGCTGTTTCACCAAGGACCATGCAGTATCAAGAACTGCCTTAAAGTCTTTATATGGGCAGGAACAACCAGAACAAGTGCAGATAATATCAAGTATTTTCTCATAGAATGCAAAACATGTTCAAAATCAGTTGCATGGGATGCCTCTGATAAAAGGGCTAATTCAGAAGGGTCTCTAAAGGAGTTTTATAGGGATGGAAAACAAAACCAAAAGAAAGAAAACAATCCCAGAAACACACACCCCCACACAAACAAAAAAAGCACACATGCAAGACACCAATGTTTTTCATTAAAAGGGCTAAGGATTTTCAGTGCTGTAAAGAATGCTGTCTTAAATGATCCTGGTTATAATTCAGTCATCTCATACTTGGACATTACAGAAATGCTGTTTTGACAAAAAAGCTCTAACTTCATGCAAGACACAAGATTAGAGATGGCAATATTAGGCCTTTAGAGAACTTCTTCTAAAGTTGCCATATTCAGTGAAAAATAGTACAGATCTTCCTTTTTGATAGGCATAAGGATTATCTTCCATCCTAAGAAAAATCTATAAAGTGATATTCTGTGAGACTACCTTGAATTGGTATTTCAAAAGGCTTCTTTGAAAAGAATGATTTATAGATCACAAAGACCAATGGGTCTTTTATCAAAGAAAGTGGATTCCTTTTCTGAACCACAAAGAAAAGATTGATGATATCCTAGACCACAATCCCATTTGTGAGAGATGCATAGAGCCAAGAGTCAACAGTTACAAGCCAGTTAATGCTTTACAATACCACAAATAACTCACATACTAATTACAGGCAAAGTGCTCATGGTGTTTTATGGACTTAGAAAGCAAAATTACAGCAGAGGGAAATTCACAAGGTAATTTATGTTATCCCCCACAGTACATATTAGGAATGACAAGGAGGGTTTTTAAGTAAGTGCACACAACAAAATAGCAAAATTGATCTAAATGTGTCAGTGTGTTGTCTTGTTTTCTTCCCAGGATTAAGATTCGTATATGCAGAATTCTGCTCCATGTATGAATGTTAAGATACTTCCAACACAATCATACACCTTCCTCAGCTCATTGAAATTCCTACCAACTCTCTAAAGCACAGCCTATATAGACAGGTTTTGCAAAATTATTACCATGCCAGGACAAAAATATGAAAATTGTATTACCTCCAGAGTTTGGAGGGTTTTTTTTGGGGGGGGGAGGGGTCAGAACAATCCTTTCATTTGAAACTGACTTGATTATTACTGATTTATAACTGAAGGTTCAGCTTAGCAAGAAAAAAGCAGTAACATATTATACTAAAATAATGCAACCCAACATTACACAGGTTTTCTGTTAGCTAAATCAGCTAGACTTTGCAATAAAGATGATAAAATTAAGAGCAAATATTTTTCCAGTGTGCTTTAGATTCCCAGAAGATTCAAGGACAATGTCACCTATCATTAATTTTACCACTGCTGTTCCTCTAGTGCTGTGCTACTCTCATTGTGCAGGACATCGAGCCACAAGTGATTCTGCTTCTCTACTGTTTCCTTTTTTTCATTTTGCTATTATTCTTGTTGTCATCTCTATGCTTTGTTCTTTTGGATTAATGCAGCATGTCTCCAACACAGTCTTGGAAATTAACTATAATGTGATTTGGGTTTAGTGTCATTAAACCTGATTAGCAAGGAGTGCTCATGAAAATCCATCATTACCTCACAAAAAAGATTTTTGGTTGTTTTTTTTTTTGCAAGGGATATACAAAGAACTCTCATTTAACAGATTGGGCTACTTGGGAAAATACAGCCACCTTTTTTTCCTGCCCCTTGTAAATATCATAAAATACCAAGATCTGCTAAAAACATCCATCTTCTCTCAAAGCTGATTTCTAATATGAAACCAAATATGTAGTCTTTATTTCAAGAAAATAAAATAAAAAGCCATAGAGAGCAAAATCCATCTTGTTGGATGTGCTAGTGCTTTGGGTACAAGGCCAAACTTTGTGATTAAATCTATAATAATAAAAGAATTCCCAGTTAAATAATAACACAGTGTGGCTAGAACACACATCACTAAACTGCTTGATCTCCCAAACCAGGGGTGTAGCAGATGGCATTGCCCAGTAGTTTGGGTTAGGGACTCCCCCACAACACAACCCCACTTCCATGAGTCCTTTTCTTTGCACTTTGGGAGACAGGGGCCGTTGCCTTTTCTTTTTCCTTTTTTGGGGGGTAGGGGAGGGAAGGGGAGAAACTGCTCTGTATTTTGTGAGCAAAAGCATCAGAAATTTTTGTCGAAGACATACACCAGTATATGTTCTTCCAAAGCCTTATTCTCATTTAAGATTTAGTAGACGACAATCTCTGCCTGTAGGTTTTTTGGTCTGTTTTCCGTTGCAAATTAAGCTGAGATCAACCTTTGCATCAATTGCTGCCTGAAAACCTCAGCAAGAAGAAGGTAGAAAAAGAGTCTTTCTCCCCTGCAGCATCAGGAAACGGATCTAGGGCAGCTCTACTGTTGCACTCAATGGGCAAGTATTCCCACAAACCTCTCCCTTGAGCTTTGCCAAGTTCAATGGCACCCTTGTTTAATTTTTCCAGCAATGTCATTCTCAGAAAATGACCTTGCCTGTAGCTGGCATTAGCAAAACCCAGCTTTTGTTTGCACTTATTATTTTAAAAGGTCCCCAACCTCTTCAGTTGCACTAAATTAGAGGGTTGCATTGTGACAACCCTGGTTTTAAGCTAGTACGCATTCTTAAGCTACAAATAACATAGGCTTCTTCCCACAAAGTTCTCTCTGTGTCCAGAGCTCTAGGCCACAGGGTAAATATTTCCCCACTTTCCACACAGGGACAAAGCAGCAATGCCTGTGCAATGGTTGCATGCTGGGCACATGCTGAACCCCATTCAGAAGCTTGATTAAGTGTCCTCTGCACCTGCATGACAGCTGAGTCTCCAGCCTGGAAAGCTGCCCTTGAACTGCTCTAACAAGCAAAAGGTGGGTGGAAACACGTGTGATATAAACAATATTTGAGGAACTCTCCAGCTCTAGCAGTAAAGGCAAAAAACCACTGAATCTCAGTAGTGAAATGAGAAATGTAAGTGGACCAAAGTCACCTTCATGGAAGAAACAAGAAGTAAGTAAGCTCTGGATTGCTCATATTAGAAGCAGGTAAAATTCCACCTGCATGCTGGCCCCCTACATGCAGTTTGATCCTGATACCTAAATTACAAGAAAAATAACAAGCTACTTCAAAAGGTCTCAAGCTTACCTCACCTGCATATATTTATGGGTATACTCAAGCATAACAAAAAAATATCTCACTAAAACCCTGAGCTCTTTACTTTCACTCCAGTTTTGATTAACCCAGTAAAGACCAAAATTTGCATATTACCATTTCAGCCATTTTCTTTTTCAGCCCACCATATCAGAGACTTAAAAACTTGGAGATGAGCTACAGTTCAGAATGATAGAAAGAACCCATGGGCATCACTGAGTACAGCTCAGTGCAGGGCAACATACAAGCTATGCTCTAAATCCAAGAGCATTGTCCCAATACTTCTTGAATAGCAGCAGGCTTAGAGCCATGAACACTTCCCTAAGGAGCCTGTTACAGTACTTGACCACTCTCTCAGTGAAGAACTTTATCCTAATGTCCAACCTGAACTTCCTCTGACACAGCTTTAAGCCATTTTACTGTTACTGGACACCAGAAAGAGGAGATCAGCACCTCCCTCCCTGTTCCCCATCATGAGTAAATTCTGGACAGCAATGGGGTCATCCTCGGTCTCCTTTTTCCAAGCTGAAAAAATTTAGTAACGCCAGAACCTAAATCACACCCTCCTTTCTCCATCTTTGTTGCCTGTCTTCGGACGTATTCTGATATTTTATATTCCTTCTTATACTATGAAGCCTAAAGCTGCACATAGTACTTCCAGGTGAGGTTGCACCAACACTGAGATATATCACTTATTTTGATCCATTAGCTATATTGTGCTTAACCTATCCCAGGAGAGGGTTGAAGTGGTCCTTTGGGCCACCAAGACACATTATTGACTTATATGGAGCTTGTCATCAACCAAATCCCCATGATCCCTGTCTGAAGGGCGTAATTCCAGCCTCTTCTTCCCCCATCAATAGGCACATCTATAATTTCTCTCTCCCGGCTGCAGAAATGGCCATTTGTTCTTGTTATTTCATATACTTGGTGATTGCCCAGCTCTCCAATTGATCAAGATCTCTCTGTAAGGAATCTCTATCCTCAAGGGGAATAACAGCTTCTCCTAATTTAGTATTATCAGCATACTTACAGTGCACTGAAGCGTGAGAAAAATGGCCCTAAAATGAAGCCCTGGGGAGCACCATTAGTGACTAGCTGCCAGCCAGATGCTATCCAATTTACTAAATTCCTTTTGCCCAGCTATTCAGCCAGTTGTTCACCCAGCATATTGGATATGTATCTGGTTGTATGCTAGACATTTTGTCCAGCAAGATATTGTGAGAGATATAATTAAAGCCCTGCTAAAAATATAAAGAAAAAAAAAAAAAACAAACACATCCACTTCCTTCTTTTTGTCCACTACAAGGATAACCTAGACATAAAAAGGATATTAAAGTACCAAGGCATGGCTTTCCCCTCATGAACATGTTGGTTTTGACCAATGACGGCATGGTCTTTCAAGTGGTGTTTTCAGTAACTCCCAAAATAAACTCCTCCATAATTTTCTCAGGCACCAAAGGGAAGTAGACAGGCCTGTAATTGTCAGCATTGTTTTCTCACCCTTCTTGAAAACTGGAACAACATTTTCTGGTTTGCAGTCAACTAGGACATCTCCAGATTGCTTAGATTGTTGCCAAATATCAGAGAAGCCTCACACTAGCATTCACCAACACTTCCAGTAATCTGGGATGAATCCCATTGGGTTCCATAGATTTATGGGCATTCAGTTACAGCAGCAAATCCTATACCCATTTAAAGTCAGCTGGGAACTTATCATTCCTCCAGCTGGAATCCTCTTACCCAGGCCTCTCAATGTACCAGGGCCCATCACTGGTGCTAAGGACCAAGGCTAAGAAAGCATTGAACATCCCTTGCTTTATCTTCATCCATATTTGTGAGGTGACCAACTTCAGCAAGTAACAGGCCAAGGTTTACTTTAGGGGTCCTTTTGTTGTTAACATAATTTGAAAAGTTTTTCATTATCCCCCACACTACTGGTAAGCTTCAACTCCAGTTGAGCTCTGGCCATACAAATTTTCTGCCTGCACTAGTGAACAGCATCTCTATAGTCCTCCCACATAATCTGAACTTGCATCCAAAACACATACACTTTCATTTTCTGCCAAAGATCCAGGAGATCCTTGTTCAGCCAAGCCAGGCTTCTTTAAAGTAAGACACATTGGAATTGCCTGCTCCTGCACTCTTAAAGATGGTTCTTAAAATGCAACCAGCACCCCACTACTCTTGAAAACAGGTTCTATGGGGACCGTACTAACTAGTTTTTCAAGCAGCCTAAGCCTAAGCAGCCTTTGGAAGCCTGCCCTTCCAAAATCCATGGTGGCAACTCTGATGAGAGTTCTCATGTCAAAGCTTTTAAAATCAAGCATTTCATTATGACTGTGGCCAAGATGGCCACCAATTATCATTTCATCCATTAGACCATCTCCATTGACAAATGATAGGTTTAGGAGGCTACCTTTTATAGTCAGCTCCCTTAGAACACATATCAAAAACTTATCCTCAACATGCTTTGGGAGTTTTCTGGACTTGTTCACATTTGCTTTATTCACAGTCCCAGTTAAAATCTGAGAAACTGAAGTCTCCCATAAGGATAAGAGTATCTGATCTACAGATATCCTTTAATTCCTTATAGAACAATACATTGGTGTCACCATAATGGCTAAGTAACCTATCAACTCCCATTACAACATCCGAGTTGAATGTTTCCCATGATTGAAAATCTTCAAATTCTGCCAAGGAACAGCAGCTTCAGAGGCAGGTATAGGTGAGCTGAACCTACCTGATGTCATTCCCTACAACTGGGAGGGATAAAGGAAAACACCAGCTGCGCTTCTGATCACTTTACCAATCTTCCCATGGCCCTGAAATCTCTTTTGATGTCCCTTGGACTTGTCAGTGCAATTTCATTGGTACACACATCAAAAAGCAGTAACAGATAATAACCTGAGGAACATACCAGCCTAGGAAGTTTCCTGGCAATGTCTTTAACTAGAAGCCCAGAGAATAATTCCCTGAAAGGCGGGTGGTTGGCAGACTGGATCTTGCCTTCCCTTCAGAAAGGAGCCACCTATGACAACATTTTTTCTTTGGGACATGCTCATGAAGTGGGGGTTAGGCTGACCTGATCTCACCAACTCCTCCAGCACAGAATCACAGAATTGAGTTGGTTGGAAAAGACATTTAAGATCTTCAAGTCAAATTGTTAACCCAAGTAATTTACTAACCATGTCCTTAAGCACCACATCTACACATCTTGTAAATACCTCCAGGTAAGGTGATTCAACCACTTCCCTGGACAGCCTGTTCCAATGTTTGATATGCTTTTCTGTGAATTTTTTTTTTCCTAATGTGTAATCTAAATCACCTCTGAGGTACAGCTTGAGGCCATTTCCCCTTGTCCTATTGCCATTACTTGTCAGAAGAGGCTGGCCCCGACCTTGCTACAACCTCCTTCCAGGCAGCTGCAGAGAGCAATGTGCTCTCCCCTGAGCCTCCTTTCCTCCAGGCAAAGCATCCCCAGCTCCATCAGCCACTCTTCATTAGATTTGTGCTCCAGACCCCTCACCAGCATCATCCACCTCTTTATGTCCCTGTCCTTCTGATTCCAGAGCTTGTTGTCTTTTGTATAAGGGCACCCAAGAGGGCAAGGTAGTCAAAGAGGAACTTCCCCAATATCCCCCAGCAGATACTTGTATCCAATCACTTGTGTCCCACTTTTTGTCTGGTGGAGAGTAGGGGTAGGATCCCTTTTGCCATGTGTTCTACCTATATCAACATTTTTGTGCCCAAGGGGTCAGAGTAGGCTTCCACCAGCAAATACTGAAGAGCCTCCATCTACTTTTCAGTGAAACCCACAGAAAGATTGCAGAAGCCGAATCAAGATCTACTTCACAATATTAAACTAAGTTGATAGAATATCCTTACAGTTACCATTTGCTTGTCATCTAATAGTATTAAAAACAAATGAAACTCACCTACTGGATTAATGATGAGCACAGACAAGGGACAGTCTCTCAATTTGGTAGCAATTGAAAGTTTAAAACAACCTTCAAGTGTCATCAGTAAAGGTAATTCAGAAATTCTCCCTCTTTCATGACACAATTCTTCAATTAGCTGAAAGCAATTACCAGTCCTTTCCTTTATTATTTGTGAAGAACCAAAACTTTCCAAGGATGATTAATGGCTCCTTGGAAAACACAATGCTTGGGTCTGCTAAATTTGCACTTTTCTGTTGGTTTTTGGGTTGTGAAGGTTTTTTGGGTTTTTTAACCATTCTTTCACACAGCCTATGAAAAGAAAGTAGAAGGGGCTCCTGGGGGAAAGTGGAGGGACAGGATACATGTCATGAAAGGAAAACAGCAAGGGATGGTTTAAAGAGGCATACAGAGCTTTTCTCATTTAACTCTCTGACCAGGGCATAGATATTCCCACACTTTCATTAATTAAACAGGAAAGTTAACATTGTTAGCAACATTAGGTACAAAACCTCATTTAAATTGTTCTGAAACAAAAGAAAAAAAGAAAATGCATTCAGAGGATGACCTTTGAGAATTCTTGTTTCATTAACATTTCAAACAGCACAGCACAAAATTAAAACAGGAAATTGACTTGCAATGCTATTTGACTGCAGAAATATATATCATTAACATGCCTATAATTAACAGGATAGCAATGTTTGTCCCATTGTCTCTGCTAATAATGGTGTGACATGCAAATGGAATTTCTCCTGACAAAATTGAAGGGGATATTTAAGTTTATTCCACCTATCAAGCTTTCTGAGAAATGTCAAACAACCCCCGTTTTGCCCTTTGAAAGGAATTCCTCCATTCCTGCCCTTGCAGGCTCATATAAAACAGTTGCAGAAGGCATATACAGGCTGCTCTTAAAATACAGAGTCCAGTCATCCTTTCCCATGTCACAGATGCAAGTTAACTGGGGACCCACTAGTGACCCAGGCAGGTGTTACAGAAAGCAGTTCAGATGCCAGCACCACCCCTTCCATGCAACACCACAGTGTTAGCAGCCTCTTTGCTCTGACTTGGATAATTTTCCCTATGCTCTATAGCCCTGATGGCACAGCACTGCCCTTTACAGGGTCATATGCTGGGTTTTGGTTTTGAACACACACAGAGGACACATGTATCAGCATTCTGGTACTGTTCACCCAGAGGTATTCTGCAATCTGTTAGACTTCACTGCTGGGAAATATTGATCTGATGTCCAGTCTAGACTCAATTTCATTCTCTGTTCCCATGTTAGAACTTCTCAGACAATATCCACCCTGGTACCCCCAAGTTGTGGCCTATGTAGGCTGGCTGCTTAGTCATCAAGTGGCTGGTTGTAGGACTTTTAATTTCTCTTATGTCAGATCAGCTTGAAAATCTAATAAAAGCCTGCCCTGAGTCCTAGAGAAGTAAGATACAGTAAATGACAAGGACCTGTCTCTTCCCAAGGCAGAATGAAGGGCTGAGTGTAACAAACATTTCAAGTGTCATTGCCAGTACTACACTTTTGTGATTAAGTCACGTTCCATATTTTCAATTTGTTCCCATATTATTCCTTTCCTATCCAGTCAAAGAGGCTGAAGCAAGAAGAAACACAGCTTACTCCCTTTTAAAGGACTAGGGGGATTATCTAACCTCCCTCTCTTTGTGTTAAAACATCATTTACATTATGAGTTTGCCTAAAGTCACAGAAGGGGCAGACAGATATTTCACTTGCTGGTTGCTTTGGTCATATAATAAGCATGGACAAAAAAGTCCCATCATGAAGCTGTTGTACAGTCACTGCTGCACCACAGAAGATGTCACCAATCTACTAAGTGTTAAAGAAACAGTTATTTTGGGGTGGAGAGACTTAGTAAACAGCAAATTTCAAGGATGAACCAGATTTGTGCATCTCCACAGAGAATTGCTATTAAGATGTAATATCAATTAAGATGTAACATTTTCTTAAGTTCCACTCCCTCCGTGTTACTATTTATCAGTATCAAAAAGGCAATTTATGCTTCTCAGCTCTCTAGGTCAGAGGAAAGATTAAACTGTCCATCACAACAATCTGTCCTTTTCCTGTTCTTATATTATCAAAACCTATTGAGATTAAAGCAATAAGGAACTGGATAAAACACATTCATTTGCTTCAAATTCATGGGCTTACAAAGATAGATTCCAATACACCTGTTGTTACCTTTAGCAGAAAAAGTAAAATCACAGCAATTCCCTTAACTGTAGCGACAGGATTTGAGAAACATTATATATGTTTGCTGAAAGAACTTGTAACATAAAATGTCTTCCCAGAAGAAATTTTGAGCAGCTTTCCCTTCCACAGGACTCTTACGTATCACCTCCCATGCATGCCAGTCAGCAAGAGTTTGAAGGTAAGGGATATTTCAAAATGCTTCACTGCTCCACACACCATCACTCAAGAAAACCCCATTATGACTAAGACACAATACCACAGCTTCACTATATTAATTACCCATGTTCAGTCATACTGATCTCAATTTTACATGAGCAAGGTTCTAGATTCATTGCTGGTAAGCCCCTTCCTAGTTCTGAAAACCTGAAAAAGTTATTGCATCATGCAGCCATTTCATGATTGTTCTCCAGTCTAATACTCCTGTTTTTCATTCCCTTCCAACTGCACCCATGAGGCCAGCTGCAAATCCCCTAGGACCAGAACTATTTCTCATCTGACAGAGTCCTCCTGGCCAATTAGTAGAACTGATTTATCTGGAAAAAGGTCTTTGTGCTTTACCTGAAGTTAAACCAACATTATAAAGCCAAAAAAAATTTTTTAAAGTAAATACATCAGTATTTCCAGCTAGCTCAACACAACTATGGCCTTTTCACAGGCAAGACTGAGCACTCTGAAGAGATTTGGATCTGTCCAGGAGCAAAATTTTGTGACTTTGTTCTAAGTGGTGTCCAGTAAATCACAACCAGGTGCCCCAGGTGAGCTAGCTGTTAATTTAGCCAGCACAAGTTCACCAAAGTTGCAAAATTCCCTGCAGTATCCCAACACCATGACAGTGGGAGCAGCCTAAGGGACAAAGGAAAGAATAAATGGCTGCACAGAGAATAATGCTGTGGGGAGCTCTCTGTAGCACTCTGTGTCAGAGCCCAGGTAGCCCCAGCTGATTTTCTCTGTACTATCAATAAGATTATCTCAATCTTTCTGGAATTGCTCAAAAGCAGAGAAGTGGCCCTTCCCAAGTTCAGAACTGTATAGGGAAAGAAGGCCCTCTGGGATGTCCTCATATTTTTGTGCAGCCACCACACTCTAACACAAAACCCTATTAACATAAAATGGAAGGAATTTAGGGGAGCATTTTTTTCTTAGAAGCCTTGACTAGATAACCTTTATCATTCCTAGTCAAAAACACCTTTCTTCTATTCACTAAAATCCCCTGCTACTTAAAAACCAGAACTGCCTCAGGACAGATGTGTCCCTACAAAGAAACTGCAGAACACAAATTTGGTGTCCATCCCTTCACTGATGAGTCATGTCCTCAGGGGTGACAGCCAAACACGGAGAAATTAAAAGCTTTCGCAGCTCAGAGAACAGTGTGAAGAAGCAGAAAAGTGAAAGAATGGAGGGCTGAAAATATTAACTTCACAAAAGGTGATTTTTAAACTCTCTGCTTTGCCCATGTTAATCAGCTGCATGAAAAGTTATATACTCAGATCTATGTTTCAGCAAAGATAAATAGTCTCAACAAATAGAGCAACCACAAAACTGCTGAGGACAGGTAGACATAATTCTTTTCACAGCCTTAATCTGCTAACTGATAAAGAGTATGACTGTTGTTCATTTTCCTGCCCATTTTAATAGGGAGAACAGTAGCTACACATCCTTATGAAACTCTTCAGCAGCTTTACACTGCAGGAACTAGGGACTGAAAGAAGTCAGACTTTCAAGTTTCATAAATTGGAGCTGGGTGAGGATCTACTCCTGTGCTGCTGTGACTTATTTTTACAGGGTAAGGCTCTAGACAGCATCTAAAATCTCTAGTGTTTCTGTACCAGATAAGACAAAAATACCTTTTGCTTTGCCCATCTCCCCTCAGCAACTTCCCCACCAGCCTTAGGCCTGGTAGTCCATACTGGAGGCTCTGTTAGAGATCATTTTTGGTGGAAGCAAGCAGATCTTGCAGCAATCATATTGAAGTTGATTGCTGCTGTTGTGCTTCAGCTCAGCATTGACCCAAGTTGCCACTCCTCCACCCAGAAGGAGTTCACTGCCTTTTGCAGGATACTGAGCTCTAGATTTCACTGTAGGTGTAACAGCAGTTCTCCTTTGAAACTGTTTCCACTTAAAACTCAGTCAGGACCTCATCCCATTGATGATTCACTGGTAGCTATCAGCAGACCAGAAGTACCAAAATGAATTCCTCAGCCTTGGTCGCACTTTCTAAAGGGACCATTGCTAAAACATGTGTAGCCTTGTCATTATGATATTGTCTCTCAGTCCTGGTATAGGTAGATGTATTGGTGAAAACCATTTTTCAGTGAAGAATTCATTTCACCAATTAGACTAAGGCAGGTACTACAGAATCCAGCTTATTAAAAAAAAAAAAAAAACAAACACCAAAACACTATGAACAATAGGAGACTGTTTTTTCCTGGCAGGATTCAGCAAATGATATGTTACTCACTTCAATACATATAATTGCCCAAGCCAAGCACAAACAGAAACAAGGAGACAAAGCCAAGAAAAGATCCTAGCATAAGTTCATGGGGAGCTTTTAGGCAGCAGGGGGGCACATATGACCTTAACAAAGAAAAAGAGATGCTGATTAACACAAAAGCACCTCTCTAAATTCACAGCAATGTCAAATCTAACAGAGGCAATGCCACAGCATCAATCCACATCAAATTACAATAGCCAGAACATAGGAAAAAAAAATCAGACATCAAAGGACACATGCTAAGGGTACACCAAAATTTATCACTTATTCTATCTGCTCATCCAAAATTTTTCAGCAGCACTCACCACAGTAGTCATTCTTCCTGTTAAAGTTTACAGGAAATGACTGGACAAGTAAAACAAAAACAAAACCAAAAAGTTTCCAGGAAAATATATTCCTAAAAGAAATCCAGCAGTGAAGAGGGGGAAAAAAATTCCATCCATTCCTCTTCAAAGAGTTAGACTTTATGATCCTTGTGGATTGTTTCCAACTTAGAATATTCTGCAATCCTTATTAAAACCAGTTTCCCTACACAGATGTTCTTGGGCAATAATCAAGTAATTTAATTCTCACAGACTTCAGCAGTTCAACGCTAATCAAATATACTTACAGCAAGGTAAGGAACAACAAACACTGTGCTGTGACAGACATCCATCCCTAGCACTTTCCTGGCCAGGTTAACAGCCGGACAAACAGCAAAGAAATCAGCTGGAAGGTAGCCAGCCTTGTTATCCTGCAGCAAAGCTGCTGTGATTTAGCTGGCACATAGAGAAATCTGCAAGATTTGAGACACCTGAGAGACCACAGATATTTTGTGACAAAAGAGGAGAAAAATCCCACTTTCTTATGTGATGAATGGCACAGGTAGGAAAGTGGTGCAAACACCTGCAGCTATCAGCAGTTCTGCAGTCACCAGCCCCCTTCTGTGGAGCCACAAATTAATCCACAAGGAACACATGTGCAGGAGCAGCAAATCCAACCTAAGCTCTCCAGTTCTGAAATGAACGCTAAATGACTAATTAAAGGCCAAATAATATTATCATTACGCACATCGCCCAGTATCTTACACCATGATTGGTCCCTTTGGCTTCAATTTAGTTGCTATCCTGATGGGTGCCAACTAAAAAGCAGATAAATGCCCAATCTTACCAATTCTGAAATACTGCTTTACTGAGTGAGTTTTCCTTCCAGGTGCATAGCTGCTCTGCAGACATTACCTCATTCAAGGTGAGCAACCCAGAGCTTTCAAAGGTCTCAATGATACCCTTCTTGTTTAAGTAATCTGCTTTTTCCCAGAGACAAACTTTATGAATCATCCCTGTCTCCACCTTGGTATGACCTGGGGAGCAGCTGGCTCAATTGCAGCCTCACCAGAGGGGCTGTAAAGTTCATGGAGCACCTTTTCTCACCTCCTGACAAGGTACCTTTCTTAAAAGCCCACACTGCTAACAAACAGCCCTATTCAGACTGTGACCTGAGGGAGTACACTGGAGAAATCAATTTCTTATGTTTCACTTTTAAATTTTAAGAAAGACATGGAAGCCATAATGTCAATTATGCTGCAGAGCCAGCTCAGAAGCCTACAAAATTTTTCAGAGAGACATTTTAGAGCTACTGATTTTACATATATACCTTCTGCACAGGGTTGTGTGAATGTCAAACACAGTCCAAAACAAAAATACCTAAGGCATTTATAAACACCCAGTAATGAAAATTCATAAGAATCATCTGTTAGTTTTAATTTTGTAGCTTTCTGAGTAACTTCAGAAAAAGAGCAAAGAAGTCTCATTTTTTACAGCTTCTTGTAGCTTCTGTTGAACACAGAGCAGATGCTTTGTGTTTCTTGTGCAGCCATTCCGGCTTGCACTGGAATGAGACACTGGTTTGCATTCATTTTGTACCCAAATAGCCTCATTTGTGTGTAACACTGGTCTTATTCCACAGTGAGACCAAACTGACATGCTATTCCAGAGAACGTAATGTCTTTCAATTTCATGGGGGAAAAAAAAGACCAAATTCTCTTTAGACTTCTCTCCTCCACCCCCTCCTAAATAGAAAAAGAAGCTTTCTTATGACCCATGTGAGCACATACCACCAGAGGAGTGTTTGGAGAGCGAGCCAGGGGGCAGCAGAATGATGGAAAAAAATTAATTTTTTGATGAAAAGTGCCCTTTTTCATCTGTAACTTCAAACTGTATCAATCACTCAAATTGATTTCGTCACCTTATATGACTTTGCTAAGCAGGGTGGATATTTTCAGTGCCAGGGTACCCAGGATGACCCTACAGGTCCCAATAAAGTTCCAGAAAACACCTCTAAAGCAGAGGGCCAAGCACACTCCCAAGAGCTCCCACAGTGACCAGGCAGTCACACAGAGCTCATTTCCTCATTTCCAGCTTTGCTGCTGGGCTTATTTGACAGCTGGGTAAGAGGATTTGTCTCCCCTGTGGTAAGTAGGGAAGGTACACAGGAGCTCACATTGCAGAAATTTTGAATATCTCATGAGCTCTTTTCCAGCTTCAGCCTTAGCAACTATCAGACAAGCAGCAAGATACAAGGGAATGAGGGAAAGTGTCCAAGTGAAATAAGAGAAAAACATGTTTGGCTTACCCTCTCATGTTCCTTCCTCACACTTTCCCCAGCTGGAGGCTCAGGGTTAGAGGTTCAAGTGGCTACAAACCAGGGACAGCAGCCCTGCTCACCTGCCCCACCTTCAAGCCAACAGCTTTTCTGCTTTTTTTATATGACTGAGCCAGCAGACAAGAAATCTGCCAGTGAAGGTGAAGAAATCAATTTAGTGGTTCCACCTGGGCTAAAGGACCCACAACTGATAGAAATGTGTAAGTGTGATGATGTAAGTGTAGGTACATCTGCAAAAAAAGACCATCAGAAAACACTTGTGTGGGAAAACACAAGTTATTCAAAGCATGAACCAGGCACTTCCTAAGCAGCCAGCTGTGGAATAAATGGACCCATCTTGACTCCCAGCCATTTATAATCATAGAAGAGAATGAAAGTCCTGTGACTTTTGAAGCCTGTAGCCATTTTATCATACCAAACCTCATAATTTTTCAGCAAAAACCCTGCCAACTGGCCCCTTTCCTTGGCTGTTCTCACCCAAACCCCTGAACCCTGGACTGTGCATGCACAGCTCAGTTTAGAGCAGTAAGACCTGAACAGCTCTGGCAATGACAGAGCATCCTCCTAATCCACAGAGGACTCTGGATAACCCAGGAAAGCTCATAAAACATGACAAACACAGCAAAGATTTTCCTAATTAAATGGAGACCACCAAAACTCCTTTAAGTTTTTAAAGAAATGTTAGTGTTTATAAAGGGAAGCTGATGTTGTTCAAAGGGCTCCTGAGAGGACTATACCAACAGCAAGTTTGCAGCATCTAGAGTATGTTTGTCTACCAGATATTTGGCAATATATCTATGTACACTTATTAAAAGTGAAAACATATACAAACCTTGGCAGTCTAGACACCCACCATGGATTTAACACATGCTATTCCTAGGTCTATTTATTTTCTCACATGCCTAGAGCAAGCCCAGAAGGCCTCAAGCAAAACCTTCTAGGGTGCAATACCACTGCCACAGGCAGAGGTAGAAAATAAATGACTTCAGGTGCTTTGGGAACATCAGCAGTACTGCAGACAGAGAGGCAGGCAGTGGAAAATAAATACAGCTAAACAGTGGGAAATAGAATCCTCTTTCTCCTTCTGGCTTCCCACTGGGAAAGTGGATGGCAAATACAAGCCTGGAAAGGGCTCTCACAGTCATCAGTGGCCATAAACGAAGAAACTAGCGTTTTTCCTTCCAAATTTTTCAGCTCACAAAGTTAACACTGTGAAAAACAGACCCTGAGCTTGGGACAAGTCCTGCTCTGCTTCCACGGCTGGGACATGGACTGCCTGAGAGCAGCCACCTCCAGGGCCAAAGCAATTTGGTTACTAGGGAAAAGTAAGGCATCAAGTTAAGAAGTCTTTGAGTTGCAAAGCAAATGCAAAGGGGACTGGTGGCTTACAGACCCTTTACCAGCAGCCACAGTTAGAGGCTGACATTTTGTAAGTAGGAGAAAGGCAGCACCTCTTCCCACATCCTTTTCAGGGATCCCTTCCCTTTTCAGGGATCCCTTCTCAGAGGGGGATTTCATTTACCCTGTTAGACTTCATCCACAAAGAATTCCTGGGGAGAGCTTGTGAACTCAAGTAGTCTGGACTGCAACACTTGCTATTTCATGCAGGTGGGTAGCAGATGGCTTTCAGAGGGACAGACAGCTCCTGAGTCTCCATCATTCTGCACAGGCAGGCTGGGTCTAACAAGGCAAGCAGGCTAGCACCAGCCATGGAGCCAGAGCTGAGCAAACCCCAGCAAGACTCAAATTGTCCTGTGCCTGCCACACTCACAGGCTCCTGGAGCATGGTCAGGGGTGGGAGACTATTGTATTTGCTGGGAATGATGAATCTGACTCCATGCTCTCAGAAGGCTACTTTATTATTTTATGATACTATATTATATTAAAGAATACTACACTATACTAACTAAAGAATACAGAAAAGATACTTACTGAATGCTAAAAAGCTAATAAGAAAAACTCATGACTCTTTCCAGTCTCAACACAACTTGGCCCCCATTGGCCAAAGAGTCAAAACAACTCACACCATAATCCAATGAAACAATCACCTGTGGGTAAACAATCTCCAAACACATTCCACATGAGCAAAACAGAGGAGAAGTAAATGAGGTAAGAATTGTTTTCCTTTCCTCTGAGGCTTCTCAGCTTCCCAGGAGAAAAATCCTGGGCGAAGGGATTTTTTCAGAGAATGTGAATGCTACAGGAGACCCCAGGTGAGAGCAGGTGCTGAGGGGCCGGTTTGGTCCTGGTGGGGGCATTGCCTCCACCTGGTGCTTCTTGTTTGCTGCTGGTGGTCTCCAGTAAGAAAGATCCCAAACAAAATGGAGCCAAATTCTTCTTAGAGCTGGACATGAGGAAAAAAGCCACCTTCCATGGGCCTCCCATTACAGAGGTGGCTGCAGCAGTTTGTGCATTTGCTGTAGGCACTGATTGTGAACCACCAAGTTGGGTTGTTTGCAGCTGCACCCCTCCAATCTGCATTCTTTGGGAATTAAAATTTAAGTTCCCAGAACTAACCTGGAACTACCTGTTCTGGTGTTTAGAAGGTGTAAATTCTGCTTGCAAAGCTTTTTCAGCCTCTTTTTAATCACACACAACTTAAGATATTAAGAATGCTTTCCTTTCTTCCATATACACTTTTCCAGCAAAGTATTTCCAGCTCAGTGAACATACTGCACCTAAGAACAGCTAAACTGCTCTAAGTCCACGTTAATCTTCCATAGAAGAAGATTAGAATCTAGAACCCATATCAAAGGTTCTAGAAGTCCATTAAGTATCACAAAATAAAGAACAGCTTTTGAGCACTACTAGCAGTATGAAAACACATGAAGAGAAACCTGTGTGTGACTATAGTGCTACCTGCACACCTGAGCATCCAACACCATGCCAGGGCTTACTGTTCCCAAATATTCAGACTTTTGTCTCTTCGGGCTTTTTACTTCAGGTAGTCCCACGGGAAATTTAACCACCTTTTAGAAACAAAGAGAGAAAACATCCAGCTTTTCAGGCCTTAGAAAATATTCCCACATTGACCAGAAATCTCAGAGCAAAGGTTAAAAAGAACCAATTTGGTTGTTCTCTTTCAAACCTCATACCAGGGCATCAGTTGGAGCTGCCAGCCCTCTCACAAGCCATCAGCACAGAACCATCACCAAGAGTGGCAATGTGTTTTAGAGCTGGCACAAGCAACAGAAAGACAAAAGCAAATACATGAACACCCCTCTATTTCATCCCACACTCCTAAGGTCTTCAGGAGAATTATTGAAAGAAAGGACACCAGCCTTTGCCTTATGATTAAGATCATAAGCAAATAAAAAGGTTAAGAGTTGTATTTGATTTTTGGCCTCTTTATGGAGAGATTTTTGAAGTAGCACTGTAAAAACATAGCAAGGAATTTTTAAAAGTAGCAGTTTGCATTATTGACAGGAATGAATTTTAAACCACCAGATTTACTTTTAACTTCTATGCTCTTCCATTATTAATTTTGCTGTATGCTGCACTTGGAATAGCCTCATGCAGAAATATGCTGAAGTACTCTAATAAGAAGATGAAAAAGGCTCGAATGGTTAGGACAAGTTCACATCCATCTGTAGAAAAAAATGTTCTTGCAATCTTTTTGACAACTATGAATGAAAGAACATCCTGGTGTCTGTTCTTACCTGAAGATCTCAGAGCAAGTGAGGATCTAGCAAGGTTCAGGGAGGACTGCCCCTAGGTCAGAGGAGTTCAGAACAGTATAATCCATCCACTTAGGAGCAGCCAGACACACCTTTACTTAGAGCAAGGTACACCAGCAGGACTTGAAAACTGGGTGTCTGCACGGGAAAAATGTTAGATAGGAAAAGCACCACGTCTGGAGGCATCTGGGAGCACTCAATAGTTGCCCGCCCTTGCTTCCAAACTGGTTCTGACTCCAGGTGCTCTCTGCCAGTAGGAGGTGGCAGGCTGGCACCCTCCAGAACCTGGCAGATCACATCACAAGTCCTGCAGTGAATCAGCCATCAGGCATCATGCTGTCAGAGCCTACTTCTTCCAGCTCAGAAGCTGCCCTCAGCTTTGGAGCAGGGTCAGCTGCTGGAAGGCTGGGGCTTCCCAAACACAGCAGCACAGACAGGCACAGAGAGAGAGCGGGAGGACATCCTGCAGGGCACGAGTGAGAGAGACCTTCTGTAGCTCAGAAAAATAAAGCACCGCTGCACCATGCTGCTGAGGCTCAGCAGCAGTGAGGCTGCAACAAGCTGTGTGTGTCCAGGGATGAAAGGGGTTTTGTTGTCAAAAAGGGAGGAAATGCTCCATTTGCCAAAATTTTACTTTTAAAAACGGTTCTCATTTAGAAGCAGAATATTTAGTGAGATATGATGTGGCTGTATTGAAACAGCAGGGCCAAGAGCAGGCTGAATTTCTCTGCAGCAGCCAGACATTTTTTTCTAGGTAAGAAAAGGTTAAAAAAGTCTTCATGTGGATGCAAATGGAGGAAATGCTCCATTTGCCAAAATTTTACTTTTAAAAACGGTTCTCATTTAGAAGCAGAATATTTAGTGAGATATGATGTGGCTGTATTGAAACAGCAGGGCCAAGAGCAGGCTGAATTTCTCTGCAGCAGCCAGACATTTTTTTCTAGGTAAGAAAAGGTTAAAAAAGTCTTCATGTGGATGCAGGAAGACTCTGTGGCTTTTAGAGAATTAGCATGGAGGAGAACTCCATGGTTCAGGATATTTCTAGGACAGACTGTAGCATTACTGCAAGAAAAAAGAAAAAGGAAAAAACAACAGTATTAAAAATATATATAGTTAAGCTACCTAAACAGTGAAAAACAAAACCACTCAGAAGGTATAAAACTCCTCACAGTGCAATGGTTTAAAAAAAAAAAAAACACTTAAAAGAGAGATATTTTACTGGGTTCTATGCCAAAATAGAGCCAACAATAATTAGCGGCAATTCAAGAAGGGTACTCTGAAAATGTTAATTAAAAGGGCTTTCAATTAATAGAATGCAATTTGTAGGGAGATGTCCAGGAAGAAGATTAGGCTTCTGCTTTGGGGTTTAACAAAACAGTCAGGAGGTCTAGTCTGGAAGCCCTAATCAGACCTTATTGCTCACTCCTGATCTGCTGGAGTTCTTAGGGGGAAAAAGATGAGCCAAGCTTTTCAACACTGCAGAGCTTCCAAAGATCTTGGCTACCAAGAACAAGACTCTGTTAAGCTGAACTTGCTGCCCTGGGTGAGTTACAGAAGAGAGAGACCAGTATTTCCTGGTCTGAGCATTTGATCCAAGACAGAAGTGTCGTTTGTTTCACATTTGCTATTCAGTCTGAAACACAACTCTACCATTCTGAAAAACATATTCCTCCTGCTGGTCCTGATACAAGTTAGGCATGGTGATAAGGAAAAACTTAGAAAAATACTTTAAATAGTCTTCTCAAAACTTTTTAAAAGAAGATATATTTGCAGATGAGATGTCATTTAAGAAGCTGCATTCTGCTGTGTAAAGTGCATTAGAGAAAAACACACAGCATACCTAAGTTCAGGCACTGTGATCAAGGTGTAGCTCTAATAGCAGGGGAAACATGGAAGAGAAAGAGAGCATCTCCTCTCAGGGGAAAAGCAATCTTACTGATGAATGAGACAAGATGACTAATAGCTCAAGGAGAGCAGATCAAAGGCTGAAAACCAAAACCAAAATACTAATACCAGCTGCCCAGGCAGGTGCCATAGGCACAGAGCATGGTGCACAGAGCATGGCACCCAGACCAGTGCAGGCAGGCGGGAAAGCAGCAAGCTGACTTGCTCTGACCTCCATCAGGTAGGAGAAGAAGAAAACCTGAAGGTCAGGCTGCAACACAAATTGGGGCAGGAAGAATGACAAGCCATAAAGTCCAACCTGAAAAGTTGCACACTGGTAGGAGCAAGGGTCCTGTCTTTGCTATCTCATAGCCAAGCCTAATGAGGCCCCAGCTTCACCAGCTAAAGACATTTCACAATCTTTCCTCAGGGCAAAGAACATTTGAGCCAAAGGACACTGGCACACCCAATTTTGCATGATCCTGTGTCAGAGAGCTGATCATCTCCCAGGGCAAGCTTTAGGAAACTTGAAGACTTACTGGTGAAAGGTAGAATGTTTGATTTAAAAGCTAACAACAGAACTTGTACCAGAGGGTGTGAACCATATTATCCTTTACATAATCATGCTGACTTGCACTGGACTGTTAGTAACAAATACACATCAGAGAGAGAAAATACGTGCCTCCCCAACACTGCTGGGCCAAAATGCTCTCTGCATGTCATCATATGAAACAATGCAGGTTACAAAAATGTGTGCATCTCAGCTAAGACAAAGCACAACAATACATTCAGCCATGGAAAAACTCACATTGAAAGCATAAAACTCACACAGGTCTGGTACCAAAGTTTAACAGTACTGTTTGAGCCAGATGCAGCTGCTCAGTGGCCTTGACTTTTGTACAGGAGAGGCACAAAAGTTGTCCTGCCAGGTAAGCATCCCTGCTAAGTAATCCTGATTAATCCATCAAATTATGAAAACCTTCCGAAAGGATAAGAAATGCTGCAAACTTCACGCTTCAAGGCTTCACAGTTGCAAGAAATCATCTCTTGTCAGCTTTCTGCAGGTTCAGTCAACCCCACAGTTGCTGTATCAGACAGGTTGAAATCCCTTTTCAGTTAACAAATGCCCTTGTTGGCTGGGTCTAGAAGAATGCCTGTGAATATTTATGAATTAGGTACTGTGTGCAGAACAATGCCCTTGTGTGCTGTAGTGGCTTTGAGGGATGCATAGCCAATGTGAGAAGGATATTCCAACTGCTGGAGGTGAATATAAATAGGGTCTAAGTCAGAAGTGTATGGAGTGGGAGTCAAAATATTTGCTGAAGGGGACTAGAAAACAGAACAACATGGCATGTGGGATGTCATTACAGGGAAACCACAGAGTGTCACCACAGCTGCTGGATTTCCCCAAAATTGCCAGTACAGCCCAAGAAGCACCAGTGCTGCCTCAGCTGGTGATCTGGGACTGGATACTCAATGCTGGATACCCAGAGCAGATTCAGAAAAGGAAAAAAGCTAATGCATGTAAGCAGAGGGAATGTAGCAGGGCTATACTAACTACGGAGTTGTGAACATGCTGATACAGTCAAAAAATAGTCTATCTTGCTTCTCACCTCCCCTGGAGACTACACACAGATGTTTTCATTAAGGTATTAGGTACTGCTCATTTTAATGGTGTCAGGGTATTTGATCAAGCATCACTGTTTACAGCACAGGAAGAACACTAACAAACTGGAAAATTCTTTTTCAGAAACACAATGACTAACAAATTGTTGAAACTTATACTCTGAAAAAAACCCTTTGTTTTTAATAGAGGAAAAAACATGACCCCATTGTGACAAATATGGGTGTTCCCCCATTTTGCTTGGACTGCAGGCACCAGGCAGTTCTCAGGGTAACAGCATTTATTTGGGTACCTTATAGTTCACTGACACAAAAGCATCCCAGATTTGTCAGATTCACTGAAATTCATGCTGAACAGCCAATAAATCTGGGGTGGGGGGGAACCCAAACTTTTTCCTTTCTTTTTTTCTTTTTTTTTCTTTTTTTTTTCCCTCCCTGGCAAAACAATGAGGCAAGATCTTAAGCAACATCTTGGAAGTAAAGTCACAAAAGAAAAGCATGGCATGAGTAAAGACGGACTTGAGCTGTGCTTGGAATCTAATTTACTGTCAAGGAGTTATTTAAAGTTTCTCAGAAACTCCTTTTAGCAAAGGTACTTCAGATGCTAGAGGTGTAAGATCCATCCGGATAGAGGAAGTTACTCCAATTAACTGTGCCTTTCATCCTTTAACTGCAAGGGATAAGGACTGACCAGCCTGAAGAGAGCAGTCTGCCAAAGGAGACCCTGCTTTAGCTCTCCCTTGAACTTCAGTGACACCTTCAGTTTCTCAATGTGACATGTTGAAGCTTACAAGCAGCTCCTGGGTCCCCAGTTTTTCTCCTTTTTTGCTGCATTTACAGCTCTGGTGGTGTCTGTGCATTTGTGAGGGCTCAAATTAAATACCACTTCAGTTCATAAGAAGATATGAGAAGGCATTTAGTGTTTTACACCCACTCCAGCTGGAAGACCACCTCTCCACCTCTCGGATATCTTCTTTTCTAGATCATGCGTATTGCATTAGGAACTCATTCCTGGATATGCAGCAATTTGTAACTTGTGTAAAATAAGAGACATCTGCTCTGGGAGGTCTCTCAGATGAAACCTGCTTAGGCCTCCCTGCAGTGGTCCCTCCACAGTCATCATGGGGCAAAGTGGTACCAGCCCTATGCCAGCCCATGTGTGTCCCTTTGATGGGACAAAAAAAGATGCTTCTTGCTCTCCCATCCTATTCTTTTTCCATAACCCCACATCCCTCTCCACTACAGCCTCACCCACCCAGCCCCTACCTCCTTACCCACACTCAGACACCTGCTCGCACCAAAGGCCCACAGGCCTGAGCCTTGGGAGAAACATTTCCACCCCAACTAGTCCATGGCAATGATGTGCTCCTGTGAAGAGCCTTCTCCTGCAGCCTGGCAGCTACAGATGGTTGGGAAAAGCCTCTCCTCTTATGTTGTGAAGCCTTTTCTAAGAAAGATGAGGTCTAATTGTTGCTCTGCTGCTGAAGTAGGAAAACTCCCAATAGGGTGACAGGCAAACAGACCCTGAACCACTGGAGAGGATATCCACAGTCCCTCATAGGTATGTTATGCCAGATTCCTGAGGTGTTGTCTGGAAAGAGGCACATCAGCTGAGGAGGATCTCATATTTAAAGAAAAAAAAATTTAAAAAGAAAAAAAGAAGAGATGAGGGAACTGTAGAGTACAGAAAAAGAGGTAAAATTTGAGGTCTGTGGCAGCTCACTGGAGGCTGGTTTTCTGATCATACATGAGTCCTGCATGTATGTTTTGTCAGTAGAACCTGTATCATCATCCAAGCACAAAGGAAACTGCCACAACTCATCTTAGAGCCACCAGGTAAATTGAGCTTGGCTTAGAAGATGTTTTGTATCAAGAAAATAAAACAAAAGAGAAATACCTTTTTTGGCACAGCACACAAATGCATTTACATATCTTGCCTGAAGACAAAATGTCAAGCAAGATTGCAATAGGCAACCTACCTCTCAGATTACTTTCTTTTGAAATTTGGTTTCCTGAAAAGGGTCTGTGGTACTCTGAAGGGGGCAGAATTTACAAGCAACCTCTCTGGAAAGTTGCTAAAAACCATCTCACACTACTGTCAACTGCCCACAAATCAAAAGGATGAACAATCAACTCAGCTGGCTGAGGATTTTACTGACTTTTGCATGACTTTGTATGACAGGAAGTTGGATGATCCTTATGTTTGGAAGAGGTGAAGGGATTGCTATGTTTCTTTGTTTCATGTAAAAGAGCCAAAAGCATATCCAATGACACTGCATTTTGCTTGCATTTGTACTCTGAATATACCCCTTGAGACCATGAAGTTCATGCTGAGAAAAAAAACAAAACAGCAGAAGAAAGAAGCTTCTGAACCCACATCAAAATATTTGAAAAATCTGATGGGGAGGGAAAGAGCACAAGAAGTCACAGTGCAGCTTTCTTGTCAGGAGACTTTCAGAAAAAGATCTGGCAAATTAATGTCACCAGGATGCTAAAACTCCTATCACACTGGGAAGGAAGGGGAAATAACCCAGTAGCAAAACCAGAGAATAGAAAAAGATATTAAGGGCTCTTCACTGCAGCACTTTACCTTCTTGTAATATTTTGCCCTCATCTCTATGTGCTGGTGTCTTTTGATCTGCGTCCTCCCTATGTCAGTTCACAGAGGGCTGGAAGGAGACATGAAGAGCAGAGCAAACCATCCAGCCCACATACAGACTGGAAGAAGATGAGGATTCAGGCTCCAAGGGCTGACACAGCAAGTATAAAAGGTGCCTTGGCTTTTACCCACTGGCACCCTGAGACTGTTTGTAGCTCAAAAGCTTTGAACCTAAAAGCATTTTCATCTGCATTTCAGGAATGCCTGTGCTATTGATCTGCCTGACTTGAAAGCACCAACTAGACTGCTTAGCTATTCATGCCAGCTACTGAAAGGCATGTTTGCCAAAAGAGTAAGGCAGACTCTAAAACTGGTCATGTTTCAGAGGAGAAAAAAACAGCAACAACACCCCAACACTAAAAGGCAATCTGGAGAAAGACAGCAGTGCTCCAAACCCACCAACACTTAGCCATCACAGGGTACTTGCACCATATTTTGCATCCTGACTGCATCAGACTCAGAAATCTATTTTTTCTTCTTTATGCATTTTTCTTGCTATTTTTATTTGTCCTTTTTTCTTTTTCTCTCCTCACTTTTTTTCTTCTTCCCCCTTTAAAAAAAAAAATCTTTTGCAATAACCATAAATTTTAGCATATAAAAGCAATTCCAGCTGCACAGCCTCTCTGGACCTGTTTAACCTGTGCCAGCCCGTCAGCCCCAGTAGGCTGCATAGGCAATGATAGGCAAACCATCCTTCTCTCTCCACCAGCAACCTGTTTCCCAGACTTGTGTGCACCATGATGGTCTGCTGGGAGATGTGTTGCTTGTGAGCTATAACCAACAAACCACACCACCACCTTCATATTGAACCCAAGCTCCTGCCTGAGACACTGCTGGCCTAAATATTTAGTACTTGTTAACACAGATGGCAACTCTTATCATGCATTTGGGAAGGAGGAAGAAAATCCAAAATAAAGGTTCTTATGTGGGAGAGTAATTTCACATCTGACAGAGGGTGGCAAAGAGTCACAGTTAGCAGAACTTATAGACCTTAGAAATTATACAGGTGACTGGAAAAATCCCATTATCTCCTTGTGCAAGCAGGCTGATGTACCCGTGATCCAAGAGGTAATTCAGCAGCAGAATAGAGCACTGCCTGAACCTGCTCTGCTGAGCAGCAAGCTTCAGCTGCTTCTCTGCATATTACCTCTCTCTGCAGGTTGCCACAGAATGGTGCCCTAAATTCTGCCAAAGCTTCTATACCTAAGTGAAGAAAAAAATTGAGACTTTTGTTCAACCCCTAATCCCTCAAACAGGCCACCAGAAGGAATGCTGCAGCTTGGGTCTTCAAGGAGTAAGGCAGGCTGTGACATTTACCCAGGCACCCCCTGCAGCCCAAGTCCTACAGCATCCTTGTGAGCTCAGCAATCTGTTTGTTGGGTCTCTTACAATAGTGCTGCAGAAGGATGAAAGACCTTGTCAAAAATTAACTTTTTTTTATTTTCAGGAATGAGCCAGCTCTGTCCATTGAGAAATATTGAACAGTTTTGATAGTCAATAACAAAGGCATTTGAAATCTCATTGCAGCTTCAAGTGTTTTAGCATCTGGAAGCTCGGTGTATTCCTCCAAAGGTTTGCAGGTGCAGAATTAACCAAAATACATCAGCTCTCTTGCAGACAGCATCATTTCTGATATCTTCAGAGATAACCACATGGATCAGGAGGATTATTGTGGCATTAGCTGCCCTGATTACATTCCCTACAGTTTAATAACAAGAGCAGTGAGAATATAGGTGTATCAACAGAGTTTTGGATTTGTGAGCAAAGAAAGTTAGGGGTTATTAGCAGAATGTGAGAAAAGAAAAGGTCACGCACTCAAATATGCCTCTGAGGATACAACTGACAATCTGTGGGGCAAGAGAAGTGATTTTTCAATATAGCATCATGTGTTTTCTGATAAGAAGCAATAGGGACTTTGTTAACAAAGCTGTACATCCATCTTGTCACATCCAGAGGGCTTTGGCTGTGAGCTTAACTCATAAAAAAGAAGGCAACCACATTTTGTAACACCTGCCTTTTATAGATAGCAGCTACAGTATGTGCACTCTTCACGTTCCTATTTATCTGCTGGTTTTGGCTGGGACAAAATTCTTTTTTTTTTACAATAGCTCCCATGGGGCTAAGTTTTAGATTTGTTCTTTCAAAAACAGCATTGATAGTTCAGCAGTGTTTTAATTAGTAACTGCTTAGCAGGGCTTACAGAGGGGTCAAGTCCCTTTCTACTTCTCATATTGCCCTGACATTGAGGCAGGCCAGGAGTGCCCAGGTAGTTGGAAGGCTGACCAAAGGGACCCATATAACCTATGGCAGCATTCCAGTATATAGAGCTGGGGGAGAAGAAGGAGGAAGTGGGGACATTCAGAGTGATGGCATTTATCTTTCCAAGTCACTGTTACTTATGATGCTCTCCTAGGGATGACTGAAGACCTGGACCCCCATAGGAAATGGTGAATGGGTTCCTTGCTTTGCTTGCATGTGCATCTTTTACTTTACCCATTGAACTGTCTTTATCTCAACAAATTTTCCTGTTCAAGTTTTCTCCCCAGATCCACCATTCTGGGAGTGTCTGTGTGCTGCTTAGCTGTCAGCTAAGGTTAAACCACAGCATAACTGCACTAGCACCTAGAATTTTTAATCATTAAGAAGAAACTTACTTTCATTGGATATAAAAATCTAGGAAAGGTGGTCTCAGAAAAATGGTGGCTGTTAACTGCACTGTTGCTCCTTCTGTCTAATGCTTTCCCCGAGGAGGTATCCTGCCCTTTCCACAGAAATTGTTTGGTTGGTACTTTGTGGAGGAAACCAAAGAGGTAGCTAAAGAACTTCATAGCTGACATTACGAGCAAGTAGTGAGATTAAACATATTTTTCCCAGGCACATTTACCAAAGATAATACAGAATAAGTTTACAATCATATTGTTCCAGGTCTCTGTGCTTGTTAAAGTGCAGAAGACAATCTGTAGTTGCATATTTTGTATCTAAGCAACTGTCAGACTCTATCTCTTCTAATAAGAAAGGGTACAATTATACGCTGCTATTTTAATTAGCAGCAGATGCCTATGTTTATGAAATAAAATGTAAGATTTTTCTAAAGTGCAGAGCCTTGCTTATATGCAAGTTGCAGGAACACTTTGGCAGCTTCTAAAGGCTTTGTTTGGCCATGTCAGTGTGCTTGGGGCAGGGCACAGGGCACTCACAGTCAGTTGCTGTGCACTTTAGACCACTGGCTCAGAGCCCAGCTGTCCCGAACACCTGTTTGGGAGAGCTGCAGGCCAAGGATAAATCAGTGTCTAATGTGCCTTTTTGACACTCCCTGTGCTGGCATGAAGCAAGTTCTTGTCTCTGATTCAAAGACCAAGAATGCACAGCTTGCTCTGGGCTACCTACTGCAGTGGCCCAGAGGCTGCTTTCTGCAAGATGTGGTCGCAGAGCAGCCAACACAGAGAAAAATCCTTAAGGTGAATTTCTGATCTCATCGAGGTGCTTCAGCAGCACATAGTGATACAATGCAGCATTTTTCTTCAGAAAGAATAACAACAGGGGCTATTGCTGATGGTCCTTCTTTGCATATAAGAGGAGAAGAGTACCAACAAAAGAAAATAAAATCTCAAAAACAAATGCAAACAGAGAATACTGATGAAAATAACCTTGTCCACAATAGAAAATCCTTGTAAGATGAGTCTCTAATTTCTATTACTCAGTATTTTTATCCTTGTTTCCATGGAAACAGCACTTGTGCAATGATGCTGTCCTGCAAGGGAGTGAGTGGATGCACGCATAATTCTGTTCCTCTGTGATTTCTTCTCCTGGTCTCCAGCAACTTTGAACAAACCTACCAGTAAAGCCTCAGAACCAAAAGGTTCTGAGGACAGTTAAATGGAAGGAGTTTTGTGAAAGCAATCAGGCAAAGGAAAAGGGATCTTGTAAGTTTTCCAGCCAAAGAAATCTCACTAGATAATAGAAAACTTGCACAGGAGGAGAACAAGGCCACGCCTGTAACTGCTACATCTCCAGAAGGTGCTTCAGTAGGAAAGCCCATACTTTCTTGAACATTCAACACCTTCTCACACTGCCTGCCACAAGGCACAGATACGTGGGAAATCTATTCTTGGGTTTGGAACTCAGGGATCCTGCTTAGAAACTGTCAAAATGCAAGAGAGCCTGCATGAAGGTTTAGGACGCCCACAGAATAATCTCTGTCTTTGTATGTTGATCCCTTGCGGTTGCCTTGCCCTATCACCTGCACCCAAAGAAAACAAAGCAGGCAACTAATTTTGGCCCATCTTTCCTTTTCTCCAAAACAAGCCACCATGCTGCTTTTCACAGCTATGTACACAAGAAAAAGGACAGGTCAGATCATCAAGGTAAATTTAGGGAAAAAGCTGAGAATCCATCAGTACATTAATCATTTCAGGAAAACATGAAATCCTTTAGCATACCTTTGTATTCATAGTTTTTATGCTCCCCTGTCACAGCTGGTAATCCAATTACAAGAACTAAGTTACACAAGGCTGCACCCTAGTAGGCTGCAAGAGCATGCGTACAACCCGTACCTTTGTCTTCTTTTCCTACACTTCCTGATCTCTAATCCGCTCTCTGCCAGCACTGCCAGCCATTTCTCTGCTCGCTGCAGTAGATGCTGTCAGCAGAGACACTCACCAGATGCTTTCCCACAGAGCCCAATTTTGCTCTTGCCCTTACTCTGCAGCTCTCAATCAGAAGTCAAGGTCATTCCAATTGCAAATTTCTGTTTGTATTTGGTCTTCCCCGTGCACAGCATTAACTCACAGTGTGCAAAGCAAAGCTGCCACAACAGGTATCACTCAGAGCACATATGGAGGCAGAAGGATGTGCTTGAAGGAGACACTTGCAAGCTGGAGCATTTGCATTTATTCTAAAGATTGAGGGACTAGCTTACCATGTAAGTTATTTGTGACAAAGCTTCACCAGCCCAATCTTCAACAGGCTTTAAGAAATCATCCAAGCTTAAGACCAGCTGTATAAAATCACTGCGATCTGTATTAATCAGCATTCTAGGAGATGAAAACTCTGTTTACACCTACAGTCATTTTCAAAGTTAAGCAGTATTTGAGGATTATCCTTTTCACAACAAAGGCTTTGTAAATTCTACTACGCACAGACAGTTTCAGTAACCTGTGTGCAGGTAACATTCAGTAACAGGGAAAAATCAACTGAGTGTGGTCCAAATGCCTGCTCATTTTCTGTGCCATGTGATATGAATATTACTGCAGCAGTGCAGGGAGCAGATCTCCTCAGACCACCCCAAAAAACAGCAAGCACAGCTCAAGGGAAGCACACCAAGTCACAAGAAGTTTCTACTTGTACTAGCCTGAGCTTTCAGCTCACCCCCTCCCACTCCTCTCCACAGTGGAGGCCACACAAAACACAGCCACCACATGCAACAGGAGGCAAATAGTCTAGGTAAATTCTCCCTGAGCATAAACTGTACCATAACCAGCCTCTTAGAGCATGGATCATATTCAAGGCCCTACTGTCATTTCTTTATCATGGCAGAAAGCAGTACAATTTCAATAATCACCTTTAGGACCCTTTTCCTTATGAAACAGAATAAACAGCTATCCAAAATTGTGGATGAAGAAGACTCCCATGTATGCTATTGCCTCCTCTTCAGAGATTAGGAAAAGTTTTATACTCGCAAGGTTATTAAATTATAGTGTGGGTCATTGCTATCAGTATTTTACACAACCCACTGCCTTCCTTTCTCTTAACTAAAAATAAAAGGCACAGGGTGTTATATCACAGAAAACTAGGGTGGGGTGGAGGGGGTCCATTGTTAAGCCCCACTGACAACCCTGTGGTGAAATGCCACTTGCTTAACATAGCCCAAGTGTGTGTCTACGTGGGGAATGGCAAAATCCAGAAAACATTCTTCCTCTAGAGACTTACTGGTAGCATTCCAATTTCTCCAATATTTTCAGAACAATCTTTTTCTGTTGCAAAGCAAAACTTTCTCTCCCATCAGCTTGCATCAATTTTGTTTTGACTCTTAATGATGCAGCTCAAAATTTTCCACACAAAGCCAGTGATGCTGGTGAGTTGTGGAGATTTAACAGCAGTGCAGTGCAATGCACAGTGGATGAGCGGGGTTGGTGTTATGCCTTTCCATATAATGCCACCTAGCGCTAGGAACTGCCAGGTACACTTGGTTAGGTATTCCTTCTACATTTGGGGATTGGAAATGCTCTACAAAGTTTTGTTTACTTCAAAGCAAAATGAAAAAGTGTTTCAATGTGGCTGTATAAACACATTGGAAAACAGCAAGGTGCCAGGGAAGTTTTTTTAATCTGAACCTACATCTGTTTCTGTGATAGATCATATACTCCTTTCCTGCTTATGGAAATAAATACTTGCTGGAAGGTGCTGGCTAACGAAAAATTTACTAATAGAATATGAAATGCTCCTTCACTAATGAAATGTAACTAGTGACTGTAAGAGGCTGATTAGAGAAGAAATTCAGCTTTCTTAAATAAGAAACTCCATTTTCTTTTAGATACTCCTGTCTACCACCAGGACTTAGGCTCTTGCACCTTGACCTGCTGTCTCTTCTCTGCTTTACAGGCTGCAGTTTCACATCACTCCTTTTTGACTCCAACACTGGACACTGGCATGTAAGCACTTAGCTTGATTCCTCTACTCTGGTCACTCCATGGATTATCCTACTTATTTCTGAGACATAAATCCCCATTACAGCCAGCCTGGACCAACATTGTCAAATGTACATGATCTGCTGCATCTTCTGTCTTCCCTTCTAAAGACCTTCTCTGCCAATCATCACCCCCCAGCTTTCATCCAGCTCTCTAAACTCACTGGATGTGGAGGGATAGAATGAAAGAAAATAAAGATAGTGCAGAAGGTAATCTCACCCTTGAGGAGTTGCAGCTGTACTAATCACCAAAGATCAGGAACAGGCCTGCCCTTAACAGGCCACAGCTGTGTCTAATAAGGATGGGTGCTATACAAGAGTGGGTTAGCTGGGTGAGGAAAGAGCTAGAGTTTCTTGGCTATGCTAAGAAGAAGAAGGAGTCAGTGCTGTGAGGAGCTACCCATGAGAAATCACCAAGAAGGCATGGAACTTTTGTATTAAGATAAGAACAACTGGATAAAAATTAGTTTCCTTCATCTTTAAATTTCTTTTCTGATCTCTCTCTCTGTACAGCTAAAGCTGCTTTCCCCCCTCACTTTACCATCATTGATTTTTCTTCTGTTTCAGTTAATATTTCAGTCCTTTCAGCTTGAATTCTGCATTCCTTGCACTACCTAAAATGCTATGATTCATGCTGTCCAAATCTTGGGGCCTTTCTTCCATGCTTCCTCCTCTTCCTAAACTCATTTGATTTACCTCCTGTTTCCTCAGCCATTAGCAATCCCTCCCTCAGCTCTTCTTCCATTCTCTCCTGGCCCCTTCTCCTCTCTGACTACTTGGACCTCTTCCCTCTCTAAGTGTTTTTCATCCCCCTGCTGCAACGTCTACTGTTAGCTGCCCCAGCAGTGACAGAGCTGTTACTTCCAACACGCTTCTCTCCTGCCAGCAGCACAGGACTCTTTTTTTCTACTCCTTCTCTTAGAATGGGTCATGATGACACCTGCCCTCCACTTTGTTCCACTGTCACCTCATTGCTGCAGCTCTTAAACCTAGTCAGTTGATTTTGCATTGCTCCAGGAAAGCAGACATTTTATCATGCCAGATTAGCTTAAATCACACTGGGTGTATACAGAAAGACACTATTCAAGTATGCAAACTAAAAGTAGAAAATTCCCAAAAGATACGTAAGTCCAGAAGGCCAATAAAGCAGCTTAAGATGACCTGAAATCTTACTTATTCCTTCACCTTGGCAGCACAGTGCTCCAAGTTTGGTATGCAGCTGATTAGGAAGATGGATGCAGGCAGCTGACATAATTGTCCCTGCATTTGGCTGGTTTTACAGTTCAGGCTCCACGTCATCAACCAAGGAGCACTCATAGTATCCACACAAAGTTAAATTTGATGCTGCTTAATTAAAAAACTATTTGTCTGTCCTTCCACCAGCACAAACTTCAAATCTCTTTTTGCATATATTCACATCAAAAAGATCTGTTGGTTACACAGTTTCAGTCTGCCCTCTGCTGCAGGCTCAGCAGGCAGCTCTGTGATGCTGCTCATCTTCTGAGATGTAAACAGCACAGGCTGGATCTGTCTTACAACTCAGATATTGTGTGTGTGTATACACAAATGTATATTCAACTCAGAAAAGTTTAAACTAGAAAAAAGTAGGAGTGCCATCAGGTGTTGTTTTGGGGAAGAGTTAAAAACCTTTAGTAGGAAATAGCAGAGAAACAAGATCTGGGTAGGCCCACCCTCAGGCAGACAGCACTGAGTGAACTCCCCAGGTGTAAGGTAGTTGGCACTTATACCTCAGCCTCCCACCTCACACACCACTCCACACTCTTACTGTCACACACTGAAAAACAGGCAGACCAATGGCAAATCTGTTAGATGAAATAACCTGTAAATGTTGTACCAGCCAAAACACAGGGCAGTTATCTACCTCAGGCAGCTTCTCTGTTCCAGTGGAAGCCATCATTAGCAAAACCACACTCTACTAAACACTCTACTCACATGCCACGAGCAAGTCCTCCTGCTGTCTGCTTTGGCACCAGGGTCATAGGTCCATAGAGGATCCCACTGCTGACATTGAAGCCAGAGAGGTCTCCCACTGCTAGCAACATGCCTGAGGTGGGACAGGAGAAGCTGGAGCTCAGTAATGGCAGAGGAAGCCACTTGCCCTCATATTGCCTGTAAAACAGCCCAGTGCTTTCTGCCCGAATCACACAATGCTGCTTGTCCCCAACAATTTCAAAGACATCCTTCCAGTGAGCCTGGGTCAGGCTGTGTCATGGGACAAAGATTACTTGAGATCAAGGGTTACTTCAGGTCAGAGGGCAGAAGCTACTTGATGCCAAAGACTACTTTCTAAGGCAGATTTCCAGAATGAGACTAGTCCAGCCTCTGTCACAAGACAGAAGTTAACTGATGTCACAGGACATGGATTCCTCAAGGAGAAAGGTTACTAGAGCTCATACACTGCATGAGGACAGAATAGAGAGGTTGTGCTGGGTCAAAAGTTCTTCAGAACAAAGATTACTCAAGGTACAAGGTTCTGCAAGGTCACAGGGCCAAAGTTAATTTATTTCAAATGTTACTCCACTGGGACAGAGGTTACATGAGGTCAAACCTTGCGTCCAGTCAAAGGTTAATTGAGGTGACAGATTCCTCAAGGTCAAGGGTTAACTGAGGACACAAGACAGAGGATCCTCAAGATCAAAGGTTAATGGACTTTTAAGTCTAAGGACAGATGTCCCTCAATGGCAAAAGTTCCTCACAGTCACCAGACAAGTTACCCTAGGATAAAGGTTACTTTAGGTCACAGAACAGGTTACTCTAAGTGAAAGGTCATTTGAGGTCAAATATGGCTTTGGTATAAATCTCACCAGTGCCCACAATGACTCCATAGCCAAGTCTCAGCACATTTTTGTCACCTGGATGCTGTCAGCTGTTGCGTGCATGCGTCCCAGGAGCACAGTCGGAGACCAGCTGCGTTGCCAGGCCCATACCCATGTGCATGCTCACCACCTCAGCCTCCAAGGAAAGGGACTGCAGGCAAGCGGCCCACTGGGAATGGCCCTTCCACTGCTCTGCCTTCCCAACAACACACCTCACCTGGGTGGAACAGGCTACATTCACACCAGCAAACACTCCAGCAGCTTACCAGCACCAAGAACAGCACTCCAGCACCCAGGAGTGCTTGAACTTGGAAGTACAAATGCAAATGGGTGTTGCCATGGAGAACTGCTGAATGGATTAAAGGTAGAAGGACTGAAGGGACCAAAAGCACTAATCTGAGGTGAAGGTTTGGTGCTGATTTTACAATGGCAGTTGCCTTTCTTTTCATGCTTCTTCACAACCTGGATAATAAAATTGGTGGCCAGCCTCTCACAAGGATTTATAAACATTAAAAAAAAAAAAAAAAAGGAAGCACAATATAACAACTGAGATAAAGTTGTTAGCACCCGGTACTATTACACTCATTTAGGGGAATTAGATGCAAGATTAAAGTCATAACTTGAGATTAGCAGTAACTCTATGCTTGCCAGTAAATTACCAGAATTCCAAATTTAAATCCAAATCAGAAAAATCTCAACTTGAGTATAAAGTTTTTGACTGTCAGAACACACAAGCATGAGGGAAAGTACTTAGAGCAGAACAATTGAAAAAACTAGTTAATTTTTCTTAATCTAGCAGTACTTAGCTATCATGATGAACAAAAAGTCACTTTTTAAAAAAAAAAAAGAAACATTGACCATTTCAAATATACCTTTTAAAAGTCATGGTAATCCTAAAAAGTCAGCACATTGGGTAATGTTATTCAAAAGCAGCAAGAACCTCAAATCTTTCCCCATAAACAATACAAAAAAAGCAATTTTGAGTTTTGCTCTGCTGTAACAGCTCATCTTTTCAGGCACTGAAACTTTCCAAATAGTTTCTTTTAAACTATACATAGTGAACTAGTGAAAATTCAGGTCGTTTCACACAATAGTATACAACCAAAATTCAACCCACAATTGCTCAGCTTAGTCTATTTTAATGTTCTGCCAGAAAACAGCTTCTAAGATGTAAGTCATTTCAAAACTGAACACATTTTAACAACAAGCAAGCGCATCTCGCACGTAATGCGGGGGGGGGGGGGGGGGGGGGGGGGGGGGGGGGGGGGAAGTGTTTTCCAAATGATTTTCTTGTGATTTTCAGCTACCTGACAATGGGTGACCTTGTTACAGTATGTCAAAGTTCAAATATTGCCTCAAGGTACTTGGAAATAGCAAAGGACTTCAGTCTAATTCAAAATAAATCTCACAAATCAGCTCTAAAAGCACACAAAACAATGGGATGAAAGTAAAAGAATCACCATTAGCTGGCAGTGTCACATTAGTGGTCAGGAAAGAAGACACTTTTTTCATATGGGCTGAAACCATGTTAATAAAGATTGTGGAAAGACCTGCTAGCCTTGCAATAGTTTGGTATTTCACTGATGATCTGCTATTAGCTTGCTTCCTAAAACTTGCTTTTCTTACTAATAGCATTGAAAGCTTTTATGCAAGATGAAATAAATGCTTAGCTTCAAAGTCGCTGAAAGGACAGGGTTATAAACTTCTCCCTCCACACAGCAATTGAAACAAGCATGACATTACAAAGCCTTTAAAACAAAAAAAAAAAAAAAAAAATTAATTGACTTCTTGGGAGTGCCCATGGGGACTGTTTATTTGCTGCTATTAGCTGCCCTAACAAACCATTTTCTTGCAACTCATGCTTTAATGCCCATGATGCTGGGGGTCTCATCTAACCCAGCCTGAACACAAGTTCACAAAAACAAATTAGGAATACAAGTTTCTGAAGGCACAGAACCATTAAATCAATCTTAATCATCTCCTCCTCATATAAACAGAGAAACACTCCATTAGCTTTGGAAATAAACACAACTACCAGGATCTGAACATGGCTGTTATTACCAAGCAGCTGTAGCTGATACGTCTCCGCCACAGCACAAACGTTCTTGGAAGCCCATAACTTGTTTCCATACTTTCCAAAATAACACTTGTCTGAACCCAAAGGAGTTGAGAGAAACACCATGAAATCAGGTTTTCTAACTGATTTTTTTTTTTTAATAAACTATAGAAGAACAAGGTAACATTTCAACCAAAGTCATGACAACTGCATGCTTAAAAGCAGATACATAACATGTCTGGATTTTTCTGTTCTCTTTAGGAAAAAAAAAAGAGAAAAACTGAACATTATGCATAGATTTCTACACATATTCAAATAATAGACTATAGCAAGCAGAAACACAACTGGAAAAAATGTTTTGACAGTAATCCCAAATCTATGAAATTTTAAAAAGGAAATTTCAGTTCTAAGAATCTTTATGCTGGAACAAATGACTTTTTTTATACAGCATTAAAATAAGTTTTATCAATTGAGGCAGTAGAAACAAACTTACACAATAGCTCAAATGCATCTAATTTGTGATCTGAAAAACTTACAGGCCATGGCATACTAAAAATTAGGAATCTAAAATGTTGCATTAGACTTGCACTTGCACATTGACACAGTGAAATTAGTGGAAAACTACTGGTTTTCTTGTTGGAATAAAATCAGGTTCTGATTGCTGTTTCCAAACAGTTATCTTCCTAGCTTTTTCTCATTGTCCTCGCTTACCTCATCATCAGGGAAAAAAACAAAACTGAGAGGTTTCTGTGCCACCCATTCAGCAATGTTTCTGAAGAAATGCAAAGCACCTGTCTTTGTGCAGCAATTTCCTCTACAGTGTTGGATTCCCTTACTCCATCATGTTCCCCACATCACTGAGTTTCGACAGATTAACAAATTTGTTTAGAATTAGGTACTCAATAAGTTCTATAAGGGGTGCTCATTTCTATCTTTTGATCCACACTTTCTGCAGGGGTTAGTGAGTATTAAAGACAAGGAGTCTTCACACAGTAATTAGGATGATCACACAGCAAGAGGAACTTGAGACAGAAAGAAAGGAGCTCATATGAATACAAATGCTCCTCTCTTTATGAGGAAGAATATTCATGATCCAGTGAGGTTTCCACCCAGATGCTACAATAACTGGCATCTCTAAACACCCTACACTAAAATATACCTCGATATCTTAATCAGGCACTTTAATAGAAAAACAAAGGAGTAACTTTTTGTATCACAGGTACTGTTTTAGTTATTCTGTAAGGCCAGAACATGTTCTATGAAGCATTCAGAAAATTAACTGTCCCACAGAACCAACCATCAAGGGCTAAATGAAAGGAGAGTCCCTCATTAGACAAGCCTGTTAGAAAAAGAAAAGGCTGAAAAATGGTTAGCAAATATTTGGTAGAAGCCATTAACCCCAAACTTAGATTCTTCACTATCTTATGTAAAATGCAGTGCAAGGTTACTTATCGCTTGAGATGATGGATCCAAAAGTAAACATTCAATGTGCTTTAATTCACAAGATTTTCTTCCCCACCCCCCCCGCCCTCCAAAAAAAAAAGTTTTCCACTGATAACAAGCTCCCTGAGGGAATACATCTATTTTTTCAAGGGAAAAAAAGCAATCATTTAAAAAGCAAACTGCAAAGCTCCAGCAATCAATAGTTGCCCTATTTTGAGCGATAACACATTTTTCACCACCATTTCTTTGGAAAACACAAGTTAGAACAACTAATCACTGGTCCGGTAAGAGGACTCTGACTTCCCTTCTTTTATACAGTATCCTGCAGATGACAGTAACCATTCTTAAAAAATGGTAATAAATGTATTTCAGTCCAGTACACTTCAAAGTTATAGGAAAACTCTACCTGTAAGACTTATCTACCAACACTTAAAGGGTTAATTATAGATTCTGTCACAAAAATACAGAATCATAGAAAAGAGGTGGAAATTCACTTGTAAGGCTAAACCCTTGAGAACTTCTTTGTTATGAAAGTCAAGGGACAAATGAAACAATCTACAGACACACAAAACACATTTTAATGGTAATGAGAATGCCAAGTGTTTAAACCGTTCTTAAGTAATTTATTTCTTTTTACTGATGATTTACAAGGCCTCGATTATTAGACAAAATAGCATATTTTAACTAAACTAAAAAAAATACAAACCAATAGAGTATAGAAGGAAATGCTATATGGTTCTGTAGAATATATCACACCCAGTGCAGACACTGCTTTGTTTTTCTCATCTGAACCTATTTGTTACTGAAGAGGATTTTTGCAAACAAATATTTTGATCAAACCAAAATGTACTGTACTGCTTCCAACCACTGAATTAGGCTCGAATTCTGGCATTAGTCTATGGTCTAAACCACTGCAGTAGATCTTTCAAAGTGTTTAGTGTCATAAAAACTGATCTAGACATTTTGGAGCAGTCAACAAGAAACAGGAGAAACAGTTCAGTATGGTACACTAATGGAAGCTAGAAGTTTTAGTACACTTATTGCCAATTTCTCCCAAATTTTAACAAGCAGAGCTTCTTTGCAGAGACATTATTGCTGATAATAAGGCTGTTGAGGAAAAGGGTATCCAGGTTGTTGAGGTGGTGGATATGGCGGCTGTCCAGGAGCTTGGTACACAGGTGAGGGTGCATATGGCAGATTATACTGACCATACATGTATGGATTATAGCCCATTGGCATTGGCATCTGGCAATACCTGTGGGGGGGGGGAAGAGCATACCTGAGTTGAAAAACATTGGTGATGGTAATTTGCAAAAACAACTCATTAATAGATACAAGCACACATGCAATCTCCATAAATGCTTTCCTTTCATTTTGCTTCGAATGCAGCAGGGAATGTGGTAACTTTCCAGGAGCGAACATGAAAACTATTACAGTGTGTGGAACAGAAATGCAGACAGAACGTGGAGTAAAGGCAACTTGCTGGAACTAGAACTGATCTAAATTAATTCTCAAATGTTTAATAACGTTGTGCATATTTCAACATTTGCTGAGCCTGCTACCAAAGGAGAGGACAGCTGCCTTCAATTCCTTGTGATGACACCAGGAAGATGGAAAAAAGCATCAGAAGAAAGCACTACTCAACTGGAATTCTCTCTGTATTTTTCAGTATCTTGGTATCATACTAAAGACTTGAAAAATGAGATATGCCAACAGTTTTGAGATAACCACCACCAAATGATTATGCAAGTGTTGGCAATAATCAACAAACCATGGTTAAGGAAATGCAGCCCTATTTTCCTTCTCCTTTAAAGAAGATGAACTGTAAACACTTAAAACGTACATTCCCACAAAAAGTACAAGCAAATGATTCCTACAAGAGTTACGTGATTAAAACTAACAAAAAAAGCAAACAAACCTAACTCAAACAAACAAAAAAAGCCCTAACCAATCAAAAAACCAACCAACCAAAAAACTAACAATTAAAATAACCCCTTCCCTCAAACAAACCTTCAACTTCAACAATAACTAATGTTAAAATGTTACACACCAGATAAAGTGCTTTTAAGTAACAGGATAAATAATCAGCTTAAGTGTTCTTGCAACTTACCCTGGGTAACCGGGATAAGTTGGGTAAGGTGGTCCCTGTGCCTGTGAAGGTGCAGTGCTTGCTGCAGGTGCACTGGCTCCTGGAGTAGGAGCTGGAGCAGCAGCAGGAGCTGCAGCTGTTCCAGAGGGTCCTAATGCAGAAGGGGAACTGCTTGCTGCAGAAATCACTGGTGGTGGTGGCCGTGCTGGTGGCTGTGGTTTAGTTCCCTAACAAGAGAAAGTGAATTAAGCTGGAGCTTATTTATCATAGTCTTGGAATCAAAAGCTGTGGTTATATGATTAATTTTTATCTTCATTTTAAATAGACATTTTCTATTTTGTCTATACAGATAATGCAAAGATTCTAAATGGCACTAAGCTTTTAATTTCAAATCTAGAAATTATGAACATGAATAGAACATACTTCTCTGCAAAGCCTTAAGATTTTGCCATCTATTTCACTTCAACACATTTCTGACCACACCAGTATACTAAGGAGTGATATACACAAATTACAGATCAGTTTAGAGTTCTCAAGCACAGACCCAGTATTTTCAACCCACTGATTCTGCAGCATGTATTTACCACCACGGTTCTTGGGGCTGGAGTGGGAGTGGGCGATGCTGCCGGCTTACTTCCCGCTGCTGGCGTGGTCTGATATGTGGGCAGCGGAATGGACGGAGCGCTGGGCTCCCTAGCAATGCTTTGCTGCAAATCTCTATTAAAAACAAAAGAGCAAACATCCAGCTTAGTTTAAGAATGGTTTGTTATACACTTCAGCCAGTTAAGCCAAAAAAATGCAGTAGAGTATGTCCAATATTTAAAACATGATCACTGAGCTAGCTCAAACTAAATCTGGAGTCCAAATCACTTCCACGGAAACCATCCTCTAGCCAACTCTCTGATTAACTGTTACATTTATTTTCTAATAATGTCTTTATGTTCTAACTCAGTACTGGGTATAGATCACAACATTAGCCAAAACAGTAAAAGAGCACAGCAAGACTCAGCAGAATGTTCTATCAACACTAACCCTACAGCCTTAACACTGAACATAAACACAGCAGAGGTGTGAGATATTCAGGCCTCTCCCTTAGCTAGGCAGCCGAACAGCTTCCAAACTACATGAATGTTGGAAGCCAAATAAAGGCAGAAGGGATTGTAACTCAGAATTTGCTTACAAGCACAGAGCCCAAATGAAAAATAACAATTCTACAAAGGATCAAGTTTGGAAAAGTAAAAATTGAGGGTTGAGCAACCCATTTTTAAAATCGCAAGTACACAGAACAACTGCATTTTCACCAAGCAAGATTTTAGTAACAAGTCCTCTTATAAAAGGCTACACATTTTGCTAAAGAACACTATTTAATGGCAAACCTTTTCAACTATGCTTTCCTCTTAAGAGAAGAGCCTAAAAATCACATCTGAAACATACTATGCTAGTTCTGATCTCATATAGGGAACAATGACATCAAACAATCTTCCTCACATGAGGGACAAAATGTGCTTCTCTCCCCAGCATTGTAAGCAATCCACATATCTAAGCAATGATAAAGTATGAGACTAGAGCAGACTGCAAAGCAGAAGTAGAATACCAATGCTTTTCCCCCATCACACTGAAAACATGGAAGCAAATCTTATGATGAAGCATTTAATTTCTGAAACTAAACTGAAAGAAGGAGCAGGGTGTGGAAATCAGAAGTGCTCAAAGGAAAGAATAAAATAAAATAACTAACAAATGCATGCCAAAAAGAATAGAGTGAAATCATAACATGAAACAGATTTGTGTTGAACTGCACATAGGAAAAATAGAACAGACTTCAAAGTAGATTTTTCCATTTATTTCTCCTATCACTTCCCTAGGAGAGATGAGAGTAGGACTAGGATTCAAGTAAAGTGATAGGAAGAATAGGTGTGCTAAGCCTTTTTCATTTCATCATAATAAACATGTCCCCAAAGATAAATTTATGATAAATACTTTAACAATTATGCAATGCTTAAACAAAACACTGAAATCTTACTTGAGCAGTTCATCTCTTTCAGTCTTGCGAGCAAAGATAATGTCACTGCACTTGTTCTGGAACTTCAGCAGGATTTCTGTCAGCTCATTGTAAAACTAGTAAAGAAAAATAAAAACACCATATGCTCAATCAACACTTTCATACTCCATGCTGGCATACCTCTACATTCTGAGCCAGCTATTGGTGTTCTACTATTACAGTACCCAGAACCTGTCGTCCCAGTAAGGTTTGCTTTTACATTCTATTTTACTTTTCAAAACCAAAATTTGTCAGCTGCTGTTGCCCGTCACTATAATAATATAGAATTTTGTGGGGTTTTGTGTGTGTGTGTATAAATATAAAAATACTTTGGGATAACTAAAAAAAATACTAAAATCAGGGCAAAACTAGATCACTTCTGGTGATGAACTATTTATTTTTGTAAAGGATAAATGTTTATTTTTAATTTTGTTGCTCTCAGTTCCATGCATTTCATTTGTATAGATATCGCAGAGGTTGGGTTTTTTCTGTCTAATGAGCTAGTACATAAGCCATAAGACACAATCCCAGATCAAAAAAAAAAAAAAAAGCTAAATACAGCTCTCATTATTTCTCATGTATGCAGTAACATTATTTAAAACACCAATTTTATAAGGTGATTAAACACCATGGGAGAACAGACAAAAGAATTTCTCAGATAAAATGGCTCATCTGGGTGCTTCAGCATCATTTACTCAGCTGTAATTAACATCTTGTCCTGTTGCTCAGAAAAGCTTACTTTTCAGATAGGAACAAAGAAGCATTTTACAGCTCTTGAAGCAATCAAAATTCAAGAAACTCACTATCCTTGCTTCAGTAGTAAAATCCTCAAAAATGCACTTGTCAGCTACCATGTCTACAAAGTTTATTATGATTTCTGATTCACATCTCATTGTATACATTAAAAAAGTCATTTCAATCCCTTAAGCATTACCATACCTTTGTGCCTTCTTTTAAATTCGCAACAAGTTCCACAAAGTTATCATTTGCTACAGCTAAGTTCTTCAAGACTTCTTCTCTTAAATTAGATTCGTTGTTTGATTGTTTCATCTTTGAAAAATCCTGATGCGCATTCTTGAAAGAAGAGAATAAACAATGTAAATAATGCAAGTTAGTTCCATGTAAGATTCTATATGTTTTGTTTTCTTTCTCCTCTTGGTCATCGCTTCTGTTTTCCCCAATATCTGCTGCTCCTCATCTCCCATCCACACTGGACTTTCATACTTGCCACCTGCCAAGTGCAGTGACTATTATAATGTATATTTCAGACCTGTACATATGTTAACTCACTGGCAGTAGGTATTACCATTTAATTACCTGTTCTGTGGTGGGCTGCCTTTAGTAATTCTCAAGCTCATCCTGCAGACTGACTTTCCAAGGCTACACTAATTAGGCTCTCTCCTGTACTAACTTCCATTGATATTCATAAAATCATACTGAAAGTCAGTATTTTTAAGAAGCATTACTTCAAATTTGTTTGACACTGGCAAACTATTAAAAGGACAGGGAAAAGGAAAACTTTCAGAAGGATCACCTATTTAAATCTCATTTCTTTTAGGAAAATAAACAAACAAATTTAAAAGACTCTTTCAACTGCCAGAAGCCAACAAACTTGAACTCCAAGACATTCAAATATTAAAGTAATACACACCAGGATTTTTTAACTATGTTGTGATAAAAAATATCCAAATATAAAATCCTTGCTAAATATGCTGTATATTAAAAACAAAAAATTCCCCCTATTGGAAAAAGTGTCCATTACTACTCAAGATGCCATGATCTTTTCTCCAAGTACTAAGACCTCCTCTTTTGCCAGATGTTTCAGGTATCCGTCTCTGATAAATTAAGACTGAATTTATAAATAAACTTTGAGAAATGCTATTAAGTTTTACTTCAAAGAGCTCTGCACATACTGGAAGTCAAGCTTATATTGTAAAGAGCAATTAGGAATAAACCAAGCTAGACTTCAGAGACCCAAAATGCCTTCTAGCAGATATTAAGGACACATCTCCTGTTATCCCAGGAAAAATTAAAATGGAGTGAGGGGATAAAACAAAAATGCAAAAACTTTTTAACACACCACTTCAGCTTCTTTCAAGGACAAAACCATCTGCAGAATTGTGCCAAGAAAAGGTCCAGAAGAATTTACACCGGAGCTGTATGGAGAGCCTGCTAAACATTCCCATTTCTTTCTTGTGAACAAAAAGACATCTCTGTATTTTTCAGTGATCGAGGCATAAAGGAGTATCAACTAACATACGACAGAATAAAAAGCAAAAGAGACTAGAAAGCAAACTGAGACTAGACAGGTAGAAGTATCATTGCTCTTAGTTTAGGAGAAAGGAAAACATGCAAAGTGTTGTACCTGAATGTTTTTGAGAAGTTCTTCCTGCTTTTTTAGGGACTCCTGCACTTTCTGTGTGTAACTTCCATAAATTTTGTCCAACTCAGTCACAGAGATAGCCTCCTCATTTATAGCACCATCCTGTGCAAGTGCAGTCAGGAATTTGTTTGTCATGTCAAAATTTACAGATTTCAGGTCATTTTCCAGTTGTTCTCTCTCCTTCTTAACTTCATCCAGACTGGCCAGCAAAGTTCTTAAGACATTAACAACCTAGACAATATAAATGTCCTAAGTAAGACGGTTTTGAGGAACTACTGGGGAAGTATAACCTATTAATAACTTGTTTCCATCTTGCATTCCTCACTGATACTGGCAATATTTCTGCATGCATACTTGTTTAAGAATATGTTTAAGGTGAAAAACCAGAACAAAATACGACCAAACAAAAGATCTTCAAGCATTTCTCTATCTATATTCTTATTCTACAGGTTTGCTTTTGCTGCATTACTGCAAAATGTTTGGGTTTTTTTTAAGTTGATCAGATAACTTCCAATAGGATATTCTAAGATGGCAGCAAAAACCACCGATTTCAAATCATTACTATGAGAAAAATAGTAATATTGCTGGAGATGAGCCATTAACTTCTTGGAAAGCAAATTGGTGTAATTGCCTAATACTTAAAATAAACTTTAAAATACTGAGCCATGTCTTATGTTGTCCCAAGAACCTGAGCACTATATCCCACTTCCCTACATAACAAAAATATTCATTGCTCCTTTTATAATAGTCAACCAGTCTTGCTGTCCATGTTGATTGACTTTGTTCACATTAAATGTAACAAACTATGCTCACGAAGATTTTAAACATGAAGATATATTTCTTTTCCAAATGTTAGTTACCTCATGTATCAACTGAGACAGAAACAAATTAAATTACCAATTCATGTAAGTTTACTTTGTTAAGACAAATAGCAAGCACTTCTATTTAAAATAGAGACAAATTCCACTGTTTTACCTCATTTCCCTGTAGTGTTTTTGCTGGGTTGGCAGAAGGTATGGCTGCATTGAGTTCTGCCTCTGGCTTACACAGAAGTGCAATCGTATCCCGGTGAGTCTGATAGCGCTCCTTCACCTGTCCATCTGCTTGCATAGCTTTATTCAAAATATTATGGTAATTGGCTCCCTCTGGGGGCAGGAGGAAAAAAAGAGAGCTTATATAATTTCAAAATTTGTTCCATCCAATCTTTACCTGAGCACTTTTTGTGCTTTTCAGCAAGCCATCATACATTTTTATAAGCCTGCACAATATGTAAGAATTTTATATAAACTTAGACTTCCAAATTATGTTTTAAAAAGTGCATAAACTAGGCCCCTATATTAATTCTCCCATGAAGCACACAATGGTATATGAATAAACACTGCCTTGAGCTACACTGCAGATTTAAACCTCTGTAACTTTGCAAGACCAAGTCAGTGGTATCAGTCCCTTCTTAACTTCAAAAGATAACACATATTAGGCTTGCAGAAATCGTGATACAGTGATGGTTTTAAGCAGTTTGACCTAACTGCTGGGGAAAAAAAATCCCACCAAACTAAAGAGACAAGACACTGATGGAAAAAAATAAGTTGACAAAGAAAAATACATTAAAGTATTTAAGAGGCAATTGAAACTAGATCCTTAAGAAGGCAGGCATTTTTCATTTAATCTGTTTTCTGAAACTTTAGCATGCACATGTATGAAGCAAAGTGACTCAAAGTCCCCAGGCAGTGCAAAGGAGAGCTGCTTTATTGCAAAAACCAGGCCTTTTTAAGCAATTAGACAGTTATCAGTTTATACACTTTTAAGGCACAACAAGCCCAAGTCAATCAACCCCCATATACCACGATGTGAATACGTGGCAGTCATGCAGCACATCTCTCATGTCTCTCTACCCCTATTCCAGCTGAGTCACTCTCCCAGAGTTCCCTTCTACCTAGCCTAAGTAGCCTGAGCCATGATTTTACAAGGGCAGCAAGACCATTATTTCATAAGACTTTACCTATATGCAACATGCACATACACATCAAGAGTGCAAAAGCAGCAGCAAATTTCGTGCTGTCACATTTTCTTTCAGCTCCAAGTAACAGTGCAGACTGAAATTGGCATATTTTGGCATAACCTGCCTCAAACTGAAATCAGTGTATTTATAGATAATATTAGAGCCCTGAAAACTACTTTCGTTTACACTAGGGACATCTTTAAAACCCAAAGCATGAAACATGGACTTCACCTGCCCTCAGAGGCTTATAGAGTTCATTGGATGGTGTTCTTTGCCAGCGTTCTTTGAATTTTGTTCGCAGGTCATTGTCTGTAGCTTCTTCTTCATCTAATAATCTCAGAGACTGCAAGAGTAAAATGTTACATGCATTATGAACTGTTTTAAACATAAAATAGCTTCAAAATATGCAACTAGCGTAGAAAACAAAAACTGGCTATACATTCTTCTAAAATATAATTTGACAAGTAAAAAACAGGCATGAAAGGGACAAATTACTCAGATTTCTTTAGAATGTTTTCCCAATGCTTCCCCCTCTCCACCCAGATTTTTAAAAAGAAAATATTTGAATGGAAACATGGACATGTGACAGCACAGTTTTTTTATGGGCTGAACACTTAAACAGCATATTTTAAAGTGTTATTAAAGTTACAAGTATTTTAATAATTGTGCACTTTTTCTATTGTCATTTAATGTGAAGCATTCCATGGAGATGTATTTTAAGAAGGTTTTAGTGTAGTGAATTTTGGGCTTACTTCATCTAGAATTTCTTTGTTCCTTTGCAGCAGTTCAGGCAGATCTTTAATCAGCTGATCAACAGTCTGAATTCCCCCCTGCTCAATCACAGACTTAGACTTGTTCAAAATAGACTGAGGAACAGTATCACCAGACATGTCTTCAATAGCAGCAGGAAGATTGAGGGAAGCCAACACACTGAAAAAGTAAACAAGTTAAATAAACAACTTTTATCCTGAAAATAACACTGCTATCTAAACAAACACACAATCACACAGTCAATTATAATGGAAATGGAGTGTAATGTACACCTAGGCTGAAATTTCAAACATACACCTCACTAAAAATACATTTCAAAGCTCTTAAAAAGCTAAAGAAATCCTAGCTTTTTAGCACTTATAAAACATTTTAGGTAGTGACTGGTAGACAAAAGAAACAATTGCTTTAAGTTACATTGCTATCTCTCAGCTTGGTACAACTTTTTTATAATTATTTGTTTTAAAGAACTTTTTTTTAATGACCATTGGGATATGAAAATCCTTGTAGATTAATGGTACTGGTTCTGAGCAAGTATTGGACTCCTAAAAAAAAAGGAAAGATGGCAGAAAAATAAATACTTCTTGTTTTTAATAAGCTTTCAGATTTAACACCTACAGAAAAGTAGTTCTAAGTCCCCCTGTTATGGTTTAAATTTGCCAACCTACCATACAGTAATGAAAAAACACTGCTATAATCTGGATATCTGCAGGCTGCAAGGCACGCAAAGCTTATAAGCCATGTACAGCCTCACTTGAGAAAGAAGTACAAGCTGTGTACAACCTCACTTCTTAACAAGAAGCCATATTTACCCATTCGCCAGATTTGTGGCTTCTCTCATCTGGGCTATTGACCTGTTTACCAGATCTGCCTTCCTCTGGTTATAAACACTCACAGACTGTTGCACTTGCAACGGAACCATCTTCTCAAACAGGTCTGCAATTAGAGTAGTATAAATTACACAAGCTGCATTATAAAACTAAAAGCACAAACACCTTCACAGCTTTTTTGTACATATTGTACTACAGAGACTGACCTAAACAGTTTAAGATACCTTCCTCCTACTCCCCAAATAGTCTTAAAAACAAAAATCTATTTTTAAAGGCTTTATATTTCAGTTTTTAAGGCTGAATTGAGTTTGAAATAATTTAAAGACAATATATTTACACCAATTGTAGGGTTACAAATTAGATCTGCCTTAAGGCTTCATTTCTAATTTCATTTCATTAAAGGAAAAATATAAGAAAGTTAAGAGAATTTTTTTGTAACTCATCTGTAGAGCAAACAAACTAAAATTTTTCAACTTCATAGGAGACCAGCAAAAAGGTTAGTTAATATTGCATAACCTGGTACTGTCCCCTACAGAACTTTTCCTTCTGAAATCAAAAAGATTGGTTTAATATAGAAAATACAATTGCTTAGAAAAATCTTACAAAGATCTTTAAGAGAATTGTACATTTCAGGTAAGAATTTTCAACCTATGCTTTATTACACTTATCATCAAGAACAACAACAAACTGAAGAAGAAAAACAGCAGTTTCAAAAACACAGCTGTACCCTTAACAGAATGCAAAAAGTACATGTTTATTTTTGCATGGCTTTGTTGACGTGTTTCACAAGGTGACAATTACCCTGTGCACTCCACACACTTTGCTTACCAGTGAATTTCTGACTGAGTGGAACAACAACTGGAGTAGACTTCACAAGACTGGCTTTTCCAATGGGCTCCAAATCTTTCAGGTCAGGAACGCGGTCATGGTAGATGAAATCATTGTCTTTCTTGGCAGCTGCAAGTGCACGGTTGATTTTGTCAACCAGATCTTTAACGTTTATATATTCATCGTAGCGAGATGCCACCGTTTTCACCAAATCTGCTGCATGCTAGAAAAAAAATTTAAATACTGTAAAAATAATAAATTTTCTTTCTCCCTTTCATATATTCTTAAGAAAACAGATGAGCATACAAAAAAGAAGTTTCAAGCTCTATCATGCACAAGGTTCATAAATGCATAACGGTAACTTTCAAGATGTCAACATGATCATCTTATGTAAGTCGGTCAAATTTCCTGCATATCACTAGACACACAGTGCACATGGATCTTCACTATCAGCTGAAGCAGCATTTCACATATTTATTTTCCAAAAATAAACTTCCAAGGACTTGAAGGAAGAAGTTCATTTTAGCAATTTTTTTTCTCTACTGCTTTTAAAATATGAGAGGACCTTATTAACTACAACATCTGAGTCCCTCTGGAAATCCTGTATATGGGGAAAAAACTATAAAGACTAAAAAGAGAACTGTTTGTACAATTTCTTAAAATTACTCCGATTTAGAGCAGGATATCAGCAAAAGAACTAGGTCTAGATCAGGTAGAATTTTAACCTTCGGGGGATTTTTAATAACATTACATAGGAAAATTTATCAACAAATCAGTCATATTAGCTGTACTTAGATATGAAGCTTATGTAAACACAAAGATAAAGATTTAATATGTCAAGCAGCATCAAATTGCCCAAAAATCATTAAAACACATCTTCACAAAAGTTAGAGAGGTGCCTTTCATCTTTCCAGCTGATAATAATTCAATTCATGTGATAAGCATGCTCAACAATTTCTGAGTACATTTCATTCTTAGTTATTTGAATTTCAGAACTCCAACCCAGCTTTCCAGGATTAGAAGTGTTTCCATATTTTTCAAGGAAGAAAGTTACTCACCTGTAACCTCCCAATTTCTTCACCAAATTTCTTCTGTTGTTTTGCCAGGATAGACTGATGATATTCTGCATTGGCCTGCATAATGCAGTGCTTTGCAGCCAGAACAGGAAACACCTCCTGGAAATAAAAATACTGACCAGGGGAAAGTCCAACCACAATAACCACCACAGACAACATGGGATGCAGGAAGAAAAAGGAAGAAGAAAAGGAAATTAGAGTCACCCAATTAATGGTTTAGGTAGGTTAAAACATTAGAGATAAATGTCAGAGATCATGTGGCTTTGCATGGATTGAATATTTTTTTTAATCTGCTGTTGCAAAATTGTTGGTGTTCATTATTTTAAATGAACTATGATTTAAACCCAAGCCATGAAGCCACATTTACTTCAAAGATAAGAAATGCATGCATGTAGTAGAAAGGACAGTTGCAAGAACACACCCAAACACCCCCAAACAAAGCCAAGACAGTGTTCTTAAGAAATGGAGGCGGGTGGAAAGATAGGTCTTCTAGGGGTTTTCTGGTTTGATTGGTTTTTAATAAAACAAAGTAATTACACTTAAAACAGCAGCAGGCCTATCAAGAAAGCAACTACAATTATGAAAGAATAAATAAAGAAGACCAGTGACTACTGACATGGAAAGCAACTTAAAAGTCATTTTTAGACTTTATGTAAGTGCACTTATCTTTGCAGGAGTACCAACCAAGACATGAAGAAAACATTATGCTGCAGCGCACAGTACAGACATGCTCTTAGATCAAGGATTTGGCCTTACTGCTTTATTTCTTAAATCAAGGAGCACTGGAAAACCAGAGTGATGTTTTAAAGACCTCAGTATACTAAGACCTGCTTCTTCACATTTCTGCAAATTTGCTGCTCCCGCAGAGATGAAAAAATAACATTAAAAAAAAAGGGTAAATTTGGAAGACAAAGCTGTCTGGAAGGCCTTGCAACCGGAGTTCAACTCATCCAATCAACTTTCACGGCACACTCCTAAACATGTAACTGTTCTCAGAGCTGATGTTAACCAGCAAACCTTATCTTCTTTCCAATAATCTCTTGACAGGTTTCTTTGCAACTGGAACAAGGAGCAGATCTACAGCTTAGATCTGCTGTACACAGCAACAAATGATAAAGCAATGGCTTTATTATATCTCACTACCTGTCAAAAATCATCATGAACATAACACCTATGTGAGAAACATTCAAGGAACATGAGAAAGCTCTTTTTACCTCTTCCAAAACCAACAGATTCAAATCACCAGTCAAGATTAAATTGGAATATTTTACAACTATCAAGATTGCTTTGAGGCAGTGCAAGAGAAGGCAGGCAGAAGACACACACTAACTTCCAGTCATGTTTTTCACTAACAGGTCAGTGAACAGTACCTCTGTATTCATTCTGAACTCAACATGAGAGCAAATTTCACATGGAAACAAAGACTAAGAAGCCAATTAAGCCCAAATAGAAAGTGTTAGTTTGAAAACAGATTTAGTAAGGCATTAAGTTCTAAGAATGTATCCCTAAATAACACCATAACCATTTCAAGTTTACTTTAATGAAATGCATTACAAATAAAAGCACTTCATGTAATAAGATCTTACTTATTTAAAAAAACCCACACTCTTTTGCCCCCTTGATTTTTCACTGTTTTTCAAATTACAGGTTCATTTTCCTTGAAAGCAGCTTGAGAATATACATTTGAAGTGTCTTTCTTTGAGTACATTGTAAACAATAACAGTTACTCACAATAACAACATATCCCACATTATTTCCATGAGTTACTAACCTTGGGCAAAGTATCTTTATATTGACACTGTTTGTAAGCATCACCATAGTAATCTGCAGCTTGATTTGCTAGTTTAGCTATGATACCATCTTTCATTTTATCTGTGGGGAGAAGGAGAAAAGGCAAAGAACCATTAAGATAATCATCAATTTTTACAACTAAACAGGTGATTGTTTAATCTTTAAACAGCAATAATTGCCTTTTAAGTGTACAGCTTTACATTACATCTCAAAGGTGGGATCCCATTCTTCCCTCTTGACATCCAGCAGCAGTTTCCAGAATTTCTACTTCAATTATGACACCCAAGGTTCAGTCACTTATACAAGAAATCTTTTGGCAGCTACAAGCATTTATGCAGGATTAAGAGTGATGCTTTACCTCAAATGGCAAGCTGCCAATAAAAGCCACAACAGTCCCACTCATAACTCTGGCAGCTTGCTCCCAGGCCCTTCCCTTGCCAGCACAAGCACTTGTCCAACCATAGTCAAAGAATTTAGCTGAAATCTAGTTAACAAAATAGGTTTTATTTTCAGCAGGATGTGTACCTAACCCAGTTCCGTGTCAGGACTCTGAAAAACTGCAGTAGGGAAGGGACTGGTCATTTCCATTGCAGTCCACACCACTGTTAGTTTACAGCAAATATAGTAACACCACTCCTAGACATAAATAACCACAGCTCCTCATATCCACTACTTCCTATTAGTGCATTATCTGCAGTGGCATCCCCTGCCTCACATCCTCATCCTGCTCTGGAAGCCAAAGCTGCTAGAATAGGAACATTCTGCAACTCCCTATCACCTTTTATAAAGGAGATATGCACTATTGGTAGTGCAGGCTGGAGATTATATACTTTTACAAAAAAGATAAAGATAAACCTCTGGACTGCACTAGCAATTCAGCCTTCCAAGAAAAGGCAGGCAATCAATGCAAACACTGGCTGTCCAGTCTAAATAGCTGCCTTTAGAAACAAGCATCCAGTGACTCTTAGGTACTGACATACTGATAAGCATGACTGTGGACTATGGGGAGATTAGGAATTCTGCAGAGTATGTTTATCTCCCAAAATTCGACCAAAAGAATTCCCAAGCGGTCTGCTCATACCAGCATATTCACACATCTATCTAAAAGATTTCAAGCTGTGATATACTATATTCAGCTTCTATAAAGTAAACATGTTTAGGGTATGCCAGGAAGATCTTTTCACTGCAGAACAGGATTTAGAGGACAAGCTGGGAGAAAGTAGCTTATGAGATAGATATATTACCTTTCTTCTTTGCTAGAATGTTTCTGTCTGGTGCAGTACAAACCACACAAAAAACCTAAATAGCTTTCCTTTCTAGCCTCACCAAATGTGCAGTAGTTTCATCTTCCTTCCTATGGCTGGACCATTAAGAAAAAAAAAAATACTGGTATACTAACTGCATTTCCATTAACAAAGAAAATGTTAGAGGAGACTCATCTGTCCATGCAGGCAACTCAAAATATATCTTTCACCATTAGAAGCTTTTTTTTTTTTACTCAGGTATCTTTAAAATATTGAAAATATTGCAGCTACAATGTAAGACTTGATTCAGAACAGCAAACATGTTCAGACTTCAAGACAATTAAAGAAAACATTAGGAAAGGCTCAGAATTAAAATAATTGGCTTGCAGTTATGTAATGAAGTTAGATATGACTGACCAATGTGGCTTTTGCCAAACACTTATACCTTCTTTTAACTTCTAAATAAACTCAGTTCTATCAGAAATACCATTGTAGCTGGTAAACTGATAAATGGACTATCTCACATGAGAGAAAGCCCAGAAAATTCCAAGTAAGGTAAATAGCCAATGCAGAAAGAAGCCTAATTTCTGTTTTGAGATCTGACTTTGAAGGATTAGCACTTGAAAAAATAAGTTTTTGAAGGTAATCATGCTGTCAAACATGATTCTTCACAAAATATCTTTCCCCCCAGAGAAAAGAACCTAAATCCAGCAAAATCTACAACCTTCATAATCAGATGATTATTAACCTTACTATCTTTAAAACACTGTCAGACTTGTGGTCTTAGGAGTAAACACAAAAATCTTCAGGTCATGTGCACACCTGGGATTTGGATTAGCCTTGTTTTGTTTTTTTCATGCTTTGGAAAAGAAGAAATTGAGTCAATGACAATCTATTTGTCACGCAAAATGAGGAAAGCACCTCTGTTCCTGAAGGGAACATTTCGGGCATTTGTTGTACTAATTTATTTCAAAGCAACGTCCAAACAGCCATAGACTAAAATACTACTACCAGCATGATAAAGAACAAACATAATTTATCAGCTGGTTGAAGGACAACAGTTTCTTGTTGAGCTTCTCCTAAAAGCAGAAAGGCTACAAGAGTTTTCAGGTATCTTCCCTGTGAAGATAAGAAACACCGCAGCTCAGATAACCCACGTCTTCCTGCAAAGTATTTCAAATCATGTCAGCAGAGAGAGCCATTTATGGGCAATCACATTTGACCTCTATGTCCTTAGTTCTACTTTTAAGTATCTGTAACTTCTAGATGAACAACTTTTTCTGAACAAAGAGAGAAGAGCAGAAGAGTAAGAAATTTTTGTATCAAAGATAGTACCATTCCACAGAAAATTTCTTTGAAGCCTAAGCTCTCTAATAGTCGTATTAAGATAGCTAGACTTAGAATGTGTATTTCATAATCAACCCTTAATATCTAGGGAAATGATTTTTTTTCTACCTGCAGAATTTCCCTTTCCAAGATCAACTGGGTATTCTAAGAGAATTGGTCAAAGAGTTTTTCTGTTAAAAGCAGGAGCAACCACACAGAATTTGTTTCCCTTCAACTCTTAGAAAATCTCATTGGTTTCTAGCACAGTCATTTCTTCCTAAATTCTTGTGAAATCACACCCTAGACAGAGGAGTAGGGGAGTACTTGCAAAGCCCCTTATGCACCATTTTTAGAACTCTCAGTTATTTATGAGAGTCTTTTGTCTTCAAGGGGGAAAGGGAAAAAATATAATCCAGTAATATAATTTGTAAAGATGAAGAACATAAAAAGAAGATAGGAGAACTGCACTGTCAGATGAACCTTAGACAAATTCTTAAGGGACATCTGTATTTTGTGTTTAATGACCTGCAAGTAGCATGGGAAGGATCAGAAAAGGCAAACATAAAAACCTCTGAAACACCCTTGACAGGCTCTTAATAACTTAAAACACTTTTAAGTTTTTGGGGATAAGTTGTAACATGCCCTTAAATACACAAGACAAAAACTAAAATATACCTCTTGTTGCTTTCAAAAAAAAGACTTCTTGGGCTTGAGCCAGCATAATAAGACTGAGAGTCCCAACTGTGTCTGGAGAGATGTCCACTGTAGGTTCTCGATTCAAGGCTGACAAAACTGTGTCTTTAATGTGTTGAAAAGCACCACTAGCAAACTAAGTAAAACAAAATAATATATTATCACCCATTCTTTTCATATACATTTTCCCACTAACAAATATAATACATATATTTTTTTTTTCAAAAAGTTTCTTTGGGGTATGGCCTCCCATTTATTGTTTAGCCACTAAAAACAACTCCTTGTGACTTCTTGATCTTGTAGCCACTTCCCATGAGACCGTTATCATGACAGACTATAAATAATGGTATATTGGTTACACCTAACAGCCTAGGATTTTAACCCATTCCAGAAAGACGTAAGATTGTTACTGTAATACTTGTGAAAACAAAAATTTATACTAGCTAAAATTATTAAATCTTAAGCCGAATGTTTAGTTGCCAACTCACTTGAATGAACGAATATGCAGAACTCTATAGAATTATATCCTCCAAAACTGATAAACAAATATGACACAAGACCAGGTACACAGCCAATCCATTTTTGCAATTAAGAGCAAGAAAATATGTACATATATATTTTTATAAATGTGTATATAGTTTTAAAATTGAGAGATACATGTCTTATGTTTTAACAATACAAATTCTGAATTCGTAAGCAGAAGCAGGGAGCCTCTGTACCTGATAGTGCTTAGCTGCAGCTTTTAGTCCTTCATCGTTATCCAGATTCTGTTCTGCTGCAATCTGGCTTGCCAATGCTCCACAGTTGAACAAAACACAGGTCTTCTCATATCCCAAATGTGCCAGAGCTGCAGGCAAGACAGACAGTTAACCAGAGTGTTAAGAAAATAAACTTCAGTTCTCTAGCATCCTACACATGAGGCCAGCACTACTCTTATCAGTAAAGGTATCAACAGTTTCGAGTAAAAACAAACAAAACCCCAATCTTACTCAACTTTTCAAGATGAAGTCATCCTCAATCTGAAGACTTTACAAAGTTTAATTTAGTACTACCACAAAATATTTCCATGTGAGCAACTACAGAAAGCAACACAAAACATAAAAGCAGTAGCATGAAAATTTATACAAAATAATTTCAAAGTCTTTCTAACTAGAGTGCAGCTTTTTGGCTCTTGAAGCATTACCAAGTGGTCATCTGAAATATGAACTTCCACACATTAATCACTTTGTAATAACTGACCAATTACAAAGACATGCCCTGTTTTCTATCTACTTAAATGTAGGGAAATTTTCACTTTTAAAGGTATTGTTTCAGGCTGAAAATGCTGAAAAATATCTTCTTTATGCATGTACTGAAACAGTTAAGGATTTACTCAATTAAAACTTGATCTCACTAGACAACAGTGTAGACTGTCCAGAAGTGACTCCTGCAGTACTTCATAGGCCCAGAGGATGGAGCCCACACTTCTGAAACTCAAAATACCTGAACAGGAACCATTTTGAATATTAATTGCTTTCAAAAGGTTAGTTGCCCTACACAAGTACTTGAAAAAAAAAATACTGTAGATATAAGTTCCTACCAGTGTCAAAAAGTCTCTAGACAGTCCCTTAGAGAATACAGGAGTGATAACTAGTGAATTTTCAATTTCACAAACCCAGGCACAGTTATCGATAAAACATGAAGGTACTCAACATGTACATTTGTTTAACTTCACTGACATCCTGCCTCCTTAAACAGCTACATATTTATCTAACACCTCTCTGAAGCTCCTATGTTAGTGCTCACTAACCTGCACCAAGTTTTCAGCAAGTAAGGCTAAATCTGAGGTGCCTTTTTTCCCACTTGTTTCCAAGTGAGTTACACTGTCACAGTCACTATTTTACATAGATCATCTCCCTTCTCTAAGTTTATTTTCCAGAATTTTTCTAAGAATAAAGTCTTGAACTCAGACAAAAGTTGTTTAGACTTGAAAAAGACTAAAACTCAAGACAGGACAGAAAACATGGCTTGAAAGTTTCTGAGGTGCAGAATTACTTTATACACTGAACCACACCACAAGTGCGATTTACTATAGCAGTACAGATTTTCCACAGACACATCTCTTTACAGCACTACCTATTAACTTAAGTCAATATATTTCAGATTATGTGTCACACTGTGAACTCAGTCACTTTTCAAGCGGTCACAGTATCTGTCAGCTACCACTGTGATACAGACTTGGGATTCAGGGGAAGGTGGGAAGAAACAGTTCATCATCACAGCAAGAGCCAGAACTCTCAAGTTGCATCCCTGCATCTTGTTGCCACGGATATCTCAGGAGTTTTATCCTGAATTTCTATCTGGAAACTCCTCTTACAAGTCAAGAGAAATTTTGTTTCCTTGATTACTGACTGCTTCACTTTACACTGAGAAACCTCACCACCAATTCTGATCTCCTTTTGTTAATTTCTTTCCACCAAGATCTGCTTTAAAGTTTCAAAATGACCTTTATCCCATTGTTTGTTGACTGAGCATTACTCACATCTCAGTTAAAAACTTCTTTGATATTTGACACAGACTGATGCATAAATTTTTGGCCATCTACCTCAGAGATTATTTAGACTAGCATATAATTAACCCGTAGACAGGAAAGCTTCCTCAAGCTGCAGTAACATCACATTTATTCAAATTGTTATGGTAATCATCAATGTTATGGTTATTGATTTTTTTTCTCACAATTATTACAGATCCCTAGTGATTTACAGACTATGTTTACATCATAACTAAACATTCTGAACTTCACAAAGAAATAGATTTAATTGTCATTAAATATTAGGTCCAAAGAAGAAAGAACAAGCCAAATTCTGAGGAAAAAAAACAAAGCATCTTCAGGAAGGTTTCCAATTATCCAGGACTTCTTAGAAGAGTTGGAACAGAAAGCAAGGATCACCTGAGTATGCATAGGTGTATGGTTACAGATATAGTTTACACATCAGCTGTGTAAACTGCCAGCATGTGTATTCAGAACATAGAAAACTGCAAAGACTTCCAGTAGTTGTTAACAGGGAGCTGTATAAAGCAGGCAAAATCTTTAATAAAAATAAAACCAGAGTAAAGTTCAAACATCTTTTTCAAACTTTGTCTGGAACTTCAAAATTACAATGGTCATCTTGCAATGCTGATCATGTTGAACACTTAGGTATAAATAAAAATACTAAAGAATGATGACACACAACTGAACTGGTCCTCACTAACTCAAAGGATTTAGTCTTACTTCTATATTGGCAAGTGTCCTAAATCCATTTCATGACCCTGAATTTGTGTGCAGGATTGTCTCTCTATGACTAAACAAATCAGACTCCAACTCGTTATGTTCATGAGAAAAAAATACAATCTTTTTCTTCTGAAGTGTTTAAATCTGTATGAAAATACTTCAAAAAGAAGTGATAGAAGAGTAATTTTGGAGTACAGGTAACTAATTATATTCTCTTGAAAACATGGTATCAGGACTAGGTTACTGAAGCCAGCTACCATCACTCTTCTTCTGGAATGGACTCACTCGCTCCTAAGCACCCTTCATCTTACTCATGTAGAACAGGAAGAGCTGCATTTCTCAAAATCTACTGGATCTTAATGTTAACATTAACAATTTTGATTCATTTCAACCAGAGTTGTTCCCAGAAAACATCTGAGAAGCAGACAGGACAACTACTAGCAGACTGCACATCTATTTGTGCCTCTGGAAATCTAATATAAAAATCTCAATTTTGTAAAAATTCTTTGCATGGTGCTTACTTGTTCATTACCAATGTTGAAGTGATTAATTTGTTACCAATATAGTTGAATTCACTTGAAAGCTATGTTGAGAATGCTGGAAAGACATTAATTCGACTACATAAAAATATTCTCAAACTTTAGTATCATTAATACTTGTTTTTTTTAGTACATTCACATACCCAATTTGGCAGATCCTCCAAAAAGCGATCCTTTATCAAAAGCATCTTTCCATGTAAATGTTACACAGATCTGGAAATTGTGAAAAACAAAGATCTTTACCTCTAAAATCAAATATAATCTTAAAATACCCCAAATCTATCTATTTAGCCTTCATATTCTAATTGCATAAAATCTTTCATTTACTTCTTGAAACACTACAAACATTCTGGAAGTTTCAGGAAATCATCAAGAAGTACTCAAAACAAAATTATGCTACATTTTTTCCTTCCTGTTAGTTTGCTCAAAACATTTCAAGTAGACAAATATTGTCAGAATCATTCTTCAGCTCTGTTCATATTCTGAGCAACAGATAAATTTGTTTCTGAACAAGATGCTCCTCTCCCAGTAAGCCTGATGGGTTGCTATAATCACAGTTTAAGGAAACCACCCAACCAGGCAGTTTCCAGTGTGCCAAATTACCTATGTATTTGGATCTATTCTGCAATACCAAAATCCACTCATTATTACAAGTGAATTCAATAGCAGCATTATCGCAAAATGCCCTCAGGAAAGAGAATGGAGGTAGAAACAGTGTGGTTTATTTATACGTCCAGCATATACTTCAGAGGCAATGCAAATACTTCATTGAATCTGCTTTCATGTTCCACAGTTCAATTCCTTATTCACTGATCAAATAATTGTAGGCAACTGGTATCAAATCAGAAAAGATGGCAAATTTCCTCAGTTTAAAGTGCTTGGGGAGAATCACTTCAGAAAGAGCAACAGTACTATACTTGAGAGTGTATTTTCCTCTAGCAGCAGTGCTAGTGCAGGATATTCCGGTCCCCAGATGCACTGCTGTTTCCACTGACTACTTCTCCCTTTAGGTGGAACAGTTTACAGACATGCAGATCTCGCTGTCTAAGTTTTCCAGTTTTCCTTGTCTCAGTGTTTGCAGATTACCATAGCAAAGGATTTACTCACTGAAAACCAATGTGCAGTTCATGGCTGCAAGCAAATGCAGCTACATGCAAAACTCACATAGAAAGAGTTTAACATTACTTATTATCTGTAAGACTGAAAGAAATTAGGAAATTTCTCCTTTTAATCATAATATTACCATATAAGTATGATTTGTTGATAAAGAAATATAAATTCTGCCGTATTTGTAAACACATTGAAAGAAAACCCACACCTTTCTCCAACAAAATACAGGAGCCTACAAATCTATTCCAGTCTCCACCTGAAGAAGTCTTCAATACGGAGAAGTTCAGCTGAATTTCTCTCTAGAGACATGATTCTAAAATAATATGGCAGGAAAAAAAACCCAAACCTTAATGAACACCATACCTATATAAAAACTATGTCATGCAGAGGCAGGAATAAAGTGATAAGCTCTTAAATGGATTATTCTGTTGTGAAGGAAAGATCTCTCCTGATTCAGAAAACAAAGATCATATTCCATCCTCTTCTATAGTTTTTCCCATAGAAATTATGAATTTTAAATCCTTTAGAACATAGCATGAAATAGACTTCTTAGAAAGCAGAGTGTTGAAGAGGAATCAGCACAGCCCAACCTTTTCTGCCCTAGACCAGTGATCACCTAGCCAAAGCCAACATATTTCTCAATCTGTAAAACAAAGTCAATTACGTCCACCAGAGGTGAAGTTTCAGCATAGACTGTATGTGAGCACCGACTAGAAAATAAAGATTAGGAAAATAAGGCTCAGAGAGATTAGCTGTCTTGTTCAATAAAAGTACTCATCAGAGGATTAGGTACAGGCTTGGAAGTCACACATCATAGGTGCCATGATTCAGTAACTGGTTTGGTAGTCTTCTTACCTGATTTTCAGAGAATGGAAACTTTGGTTCAATTGAACACAGCTGATCATAGTATCTACAAAAAGAAAAAAAAATGAAAAGAAACACACAGCTATTAGATAAATGAAATTAATAGTTTTGGTTTATTAAACTGGCATATAAACTAGGGAGAAGGGCACAAAAATCCTACACACAAGTAAGTTAAGAAGCTCCTTTGTAGAAATGGAGAATTTGCAGGATGGACAATTTCTGTCTAAAGAAATTCTTTCATTAGAGGAACAAGTTCAGCAGGAGGTAGTTTTTCACAGATAACATGGGAACCCTGTCTCAGTCAGAAGTAAAACAGTATCATGGACAAAGCTAATCCAGATATCACTACCTGAGGAATAGTGGATTAGAAAAGAGCACCATGCAAAGGAGTCCCTGTATACATACAGGCAGACAATGACTACATTAAGTCATGCTGCAAAAGTAATTTAAGTACAGAATTTAACATAATATTAACATGCTAGACTGTACTCTCCTGATCTTACCATTATAACCTAATTTCAATGTATTTGAAATGGATGCCATTTGCCTTGCACAGGACTAGTTGGAGAGACCAATCACTGATAAAATTCTTTAGTTGTAAACTTAATTTTCATTGGAATATATTCTAGTAGTCACAGTGAATTAAACCCACAATTTCTACATGCCAATATTTCATGTAGTCACAGTGGAAGATGTTTAGGGAAGAATGCCAGAAAGACAATATACTGAATATAGCACAGTCCCTAACCCGATCTACCCAGGCAACAGTAAGGAATTCCAAGTTTTCCTGAGTGGTGACCTACACCCATACCATTTGTTAAACATGACAAGCTAGATGCAGAACGTGAAACCCTAAACTGCTAAGAACATATGTGAAGCCTGTTTCCTATACTCTTCCTGTAGCACTGGCCATACAGCTATATGCTCAACATTATATTGTTAATTGTCAAATCATTTTATAAAGAATTTATATTCCCAATATACAAAACCCCTTGTAGTAATGGTTTTCACAGTCTATGAAACAGGACTAACATTGTTCCCAGCTCCTTTCACTGTTAAATACTGATCACAACAGATACAGGCATGAGATGCATGTACAAGACCTGTGTTGTACAGACAATAAAGATTTGTTTAAAAATTCAAGAAAAATTTTCAAAACTCATATACAATAAAAATAATGTTAGTGTATTCTTCAGTTAATTGTATCTGCCAATGTATATCAGACAACAGGTTTCTGACCTCAAATGAGCCACTGCAATTTAAGACACAATATACCAAGCCATGTAAAAACTATAATAATCGGCAACAGCAACAGGAATTCCACCAACAAATGAATTGAAAGAAATTGCTTGTAAGGCTAAAAAAAGTCTGCAAATATTTACTGTGATGGCAATTTTATCAAGATTAAACAACTTACCAGCTTTGTGAAAGGTATATTTAAAAATAATAACTAGCCCTGAAGATTATTGCAACAATATATTTAGATATACTTCCTCCATTGTCCTGGTCTGGTCTCAACACACTTGCTTTAACATAGTATCACAAAGAAAAGGAGACTTTGTCTCCTCTTGACTCAGTTTAATTTGTTACCCAAAAGCAGCCACTAAAGCCAAGCTGTCCTCCCACATTCCACGATTACAGTCCTCGTCTGCCATGAGGATGGAGTAAAGAAGCAAAGCTTGTCAAATGTCCTTGTAAAGCCTGGTGTGCCCAAGCCTTGGCTCCCTGAAAACAGGCTCTTCTTTGTGTCAACATTACCACAGACAAAATAAGCCGGAGAGGTGTATACTCCTCCTGAAAAGGGCTTTTTTTTGGTTGGTTTCAAACAAGCTCAGAATTTATGTCACTGTTTTCTTTACTATTTTAAGTATGTGATGTTATTTCTTCTTATTAGAGAACTTGAAAATCTACTCAAGATTTAAGAGTTCTTTAAAACTCTGCAGACAAAAAAAAAAAAAAAATCCCAGAACACAACCAGGTAAAGTTTTTTAGTTTTATAAATATAAATGGTATAAATATAACAGCATGCATGAAATTAAACACATAAAAATGGTAAATGAAGATGGCAACCACAGAACAGCACAAAACCATCAGTACAAAACCAGAAAGTAACTACAGGAGGAAAAGCCACAATGGATGCACAACTCAGTTACACACAAAAGATAACAGTAAATACAAAGGTGTAATTTAAAACTAAATTTACAGTAATTTACACTAACAAGATAGGAGAACACAGGGCACAACACAGGAGTGGTGTGTTTGGCTGTGCCAGTGAGGAACTACAACTGCAGCAGTGTAAGGGGGGGGGGCACACGTCAGCAACACAGATCTAGTACTCAAAACACAGCAATCTCTCATCAAAACTGGCATTATACACTCCTAAATGCTAGTAAGAAAAGGTCATCAAATGAGTAGGAAGTCAAGGTTTAAATCAGAATTTAACTAACATTTATGTACTGCATTAAACTCAAATACTGTGCCTCCTCCAAAGAATCATAAAGAAAAATCTCCATCAAAAGAACATCAAAAAGACCAAAGATCTGTCTGTGCTCTTCAAGATAAGAACCAGTCCTGAACTCACAGCTGGAAACAACAACTGCAACTTTCAGCCCTAAGAGAATTTGAGCATTCAAAATAAAGCCATGCATTCCTCCCACCCCCCCTTCTTTTTCCCCAATTTTCTTTTTTAAAAAAAACTGCAGGAGTTGTTAGCAAAATTAAGCCAATTTAACTTGTACCAATATTCCATGTCTCCAGAAAAAGAAAATAAAATCCAGGCTATCTTTAATATTGGAGGAAGCAAGGAACCCTTTCAAGCTATAATTACACTCAGAACTAAAAAAAAAGAAAAACACCACTAAATCAAATCTGCTATGACAGAATTCAAGGGGAAACATCTGTACCAAGCTCACCTACATCACCTTCAGAGCACTCAGATTCTCACAAAACAAAGCAAGCTTGGAAGCACGCTGAAGTCTTTCCCAGTTACCCAGTGAAAAGGGGCACCATCTATCTCAAATGCTTCTCCAAGAGAAGCATTTGCATTCAGCAACTGAACAACAGCACACCACACACTTTCAAGCTTTACTGGTCAATGCTTGTCTAGGAAATGTGGCTGCAACAGGGCTCATTTCTCCCATAAAAGAAAAAAAAAGCTTGTAGTGACTACTTAGCAAAACAAGGCTTCTAGAAATTAGAAAACCATGGGCAAATCCTAGATTAGTTGGCAGAAGACTAAGCCCTCATTCCTTAACAGTTAAATTGTCTACAATGCTCTACTAGGTATTAAGGTCTATAAAAAGCCACAAGGAAGTAAAACTATGCAAATTGTATGCAATGTTCTAATTAGTTCTTCTAACCTTACTTCACCAACAAAGTTTTAAACTCTAACTTCAATGAAATTAAACATTAAGACTGAGTATTGCTCTTAAATACCAACAGGAAAACACTGGAAGTTGGAGAGGCAAGGAGATTTTCAGAGGAAACACAAGGCATTTAGGGACTTGTGTATCTCAGCTGGATACTTCAAACTTCTGGATGTGCAGACAGTTTAAAATAACTGTGCCTTACAGAATCATTAAGAGAATATATGTCAGAATGCTCTTACAGAGTAAAAGCAAAATTATTTTCTAGCAACTGTAAAGAATATAAATGGTCAGACATGGACCAAACACGCATAACTTGTTAGAAATAAGGGAAAATATACATCTGCTTGTTTTATCTTCACTAACTTACAGTTAATTCAGACCTTCATCTTATCTCACTTCCACTATAAAAAGAAAAAATATTCTCAAGCAATACAATTAAAAACGCAGATGTTTTAAGAGAGGAACTTCAGCATGGGAGGGATATCCCTTCATGTTTACATCAGTTCAGAGCTACATCCAACAGCTCCAGTCTACTGCACCAGCATCTGGGGCAGCTAAATTCATCTGCTGATCACCGATCACCAGCAGACAGAACAGACCACTGCACATGGAATTGACTCTCAGCTAGTAATTATGCAATTGCAAGTGCTTTCCCTTGATTATTCAGAGGGAAAACCTGAGGTGAAGTTACATACTATGGATAAATTAATTTAATTGGCTGGCTCTGAAAGAGGGAGGTCCTCCTCATCCTCTTGGCTTTCCAAAACACTACTTTTATTTATTTTTGCACCATCTCTGATGTTTAACTGACCCTCCACTAAACTCATTCAAGTTGCTCAGAATGCCATACATACATTCTGTCTTCCACAAAAGGTGTAAGGATCAGAATTGAAAAGCTGGCTGCCTTCTTTTGCTGCTGCAGAACAACTGTTTGGGTGAAGTGGCACAATGTGGCTGGGACAAACAGGGATTTCAGACTGAGACTAACAAAAAATGTGACTGGCACCATCAGAAAAGGAAGCTCAATTCCAGCATGCTCAATTGAAGCTCAATTCCAAGGGAACATAATATGCTTTTCAATTGGGATAGCAAAGTCCCTCTTTCAGTTAACAGATGCTCACAATTTCCCTGACCTTCAAAGGCATAAACTCAAGTCCCTTCAAAAGCATACACAGCAGTAGAAAGAAATAGAACAGGGAGCTGCAAAGCTACTGTAAAACACAATCAGTGGAGTCAGAGCTTTTACAGCCCAAATACCCAGTGAAGGGTTGATAATCATCAGTAACTTATTTCACAAAACTTGCCTTCTTTTTGGCAAGGCACTTGTTAAGTGGGTTTTGAAGGTCTCCAGAGACAGACTCCACATCCTCCCTGTACAACCTGTTCCCGTACTCTGTCACCTTCAACATAAACAATTTCTTCCTCATGTTGAAGTACAACTTCTTGTGCCTTAACTTATGGCCACTGCTCCTCATCCTGTCATTGGGCACCACTGAGAAGGGACCAGAACTATCCTCTCAAAACTCGCCTTTGAGGTGTTTCTCTGCACCCATTTGATCATTTCCAGTCTTCTCCAGATTAAACAGGCCCAGCTCCTTGTAAGAGAGATATTCCAGACCCCTAATCATCTTTGTGGCCCTTCTCTGGACCCTCTCGAGTAGCTCCTTCTCTTTCTTCTCAACACTGCAATCCCTAAGTACTTTAGAGAGATAGGACAATGGAGCTGTTAGTTGTAATGCAGCCTTATGCACTTCACCAGGCAGAAGGCACAAATGAATCTTTTGCACATCTAACCTACAGTAACTCCAGCACCACAGAAACTCTATTAAACTTTCTGACAACAAACTAACTGTGTTAACCAGAAAAAAAGAAAGGATGTGACTTCACAAATACATTTAGAAGCTGCTAAATATAGAAAACAAAAGGAAATCACGCTGGTAACAAATACAGAAACAAATCCACACACAGAACTGAACAGGAAGTGAAAAGAAAGCTGTAATAGCACAAGGAAACACTGAAGAGAAAGAAACACCAACCCTATATGGAAAACAAAACGGTCTGTCATAGGCCCAAGTTTGAAGAGGGGAAATTTACATTCGAAGAAGCTTCCTACTGTGAGGGAGGTGAGGCACTGGCAGAGGGATTTCCCCAGGGAGGTTGTGGATGCCCCAGCCCTGACACTGTTCAAGGCCAAGCTGGATGTAAGGCCTTGAGCAACCTGGTCTAGGCGGAGGTCTCCCTACCCATGGCGGCTGCGGGGGTTGGGACTGGATGATCTTTAAACTCTCTTTCAAACCCTTAACGTTCTCTGGTTTTACAATTTCCACGTACATCTAAGAGCTACTGGCACGACACTGGGAAGGGAATATTGATGGGGACAAGGCCTTCCCCTCCCTGTGCTGCCATCATGTGACACCCCGCGACACCCGAGCGGCGCGGCGAGGGCCGGGGACGCCGGGATGCTGCAGGACACCCGGGCGCCTGCATCCCACAGGCCGCCGGAGCCGGCCCGGCAGCCCCCACCCACACCTGGCTCCGGCTCCGCCATGCCCAGGGCCCGGCGCTGCCGCCGGGGCCCCGCGGGGAATCAGGGCTCGGGGAGATGGAGGAACCGGGAGATAACGGGGGTGGGGGGGCCCTACCTGAGGAGGGTCTCCAGCGAACTCTCATGCTTGTCGAGCGGGCGCCCGAGCGCGCTCTTACGGAGCCTGCTGAGCTCCTCGGCGGCCCGACAGTGCTCGGCCTGCGCCTCGGCGCCCGGGTAGCTCTGCTGAATGAACTTGCACAGCGGCTTGGCCAGGTCCACCTCCGAGGCCTTCTTTAGCTGCACCGAGATGAAGTTCGTCATGGCCGACGCCGGGCAGGCAGAGCCGCCACCGACACCGCCGCTCCTCGCCGCACCCTCGGGCTCCCCTTCCCGGTCCGGCGGCGCCGCGTTTCCGGGAGCGCCGCGCACGCGCGCGCCCTGCCCTGCCTCCCACGCCGCTCTCCCGGCGCCGCCTCTGGAGCGAAGGGCTCCTGAGGGAAGCCTCTACTGAGGGAAGTGTCCGGCCGCGGTCTACGCCAAGCGAGGGGGCGGGTGGTGACCCGCGAAAGGCGGGCTCATCCGTCATCAAAACTTTATGCTGTTTACACATATTAAGAAACAAAGGCATCAGCATTTACTGGTTCTAAATTGAATAACTTTCTTAATTAATTAGTAATCAAGTTCCTATTTGCTGGTTATATCTGTCGCTTGTGGTGCTAATTAATCTGCAGGCGCAGTTGTTCCCTCAGTTTGAGTCTGGGGTCTGCTGAGTTCTGGCGTCCTCATTCGTGGTGGCTCTTGTCCAGACAGAGCATTTTGCGATTATGTTGTTCTCAAAACAAAAGGTTAGCCAAGCATGCAAGCAGACAGAACGACCGGATTGTTAGGGTTGGAAGGGAGATCATCTAGTCCAGCACTCCTGCCAAGGCAGGGTCACCTAGAGCAGGTGACATAGGAACATGTCCATGTCGGTTTGGAATGTCTCCAGACATTCGCCCTGGGCAGCCTGTTCAGTACTCGGCCACCCTGAGTGTGAAGTTCTTCCTCCTGTTTATGTGAAACTTCTTGTGTTTTAGTTTATGGCAATTGCTCCTCACGCTGTTGCTGGGTGTCGCCGAAAAGAGTTTGGCACCATTTGATGCTCACTATACAATTACTTAATCATACCTGCCCAGCTACAGCTAGTGATTAACAATTTCAAAAAAGGTACAAAATTTAATTCAAACCTGAAGGGACTCAAAACTCGATGGGCTCAGTATCATCCCCTCCTCTAAGACTATTTAAGACTATGAGATGCAGGGTTTGGTAACCCTGGGACAGCTGCCTGAGGGGAGAAGGGCACAGTGCTCCCTCCCCAGATAAACCCTTGGCTGTCAGAGGCCCAGCAAACCAGTGGGAACCCAGGAAGGCAGTGACCTCAAGCATGTGAGATGTGACTGTGGAGCTTGGCTGTGGCAAGGGAAAATCTCACCAACTGGGAACACAAACCTTGACATGGCAGTGACAATAATGGCCTTGAAAAAGTGGTGCAGCAGACAGGCATGTAATGCCTCATAGGGTCCTGTTCTCAACCCACCCTCAGGGTTGCTGTCTTAAATTAAAGTGAAACAGGGCTTCTCTGTAGCAAAAGAAATGTCTCTATTGGCAGCAAAAGGAACAGATTCTGTGTTGTGTAATAATCATGGATCAGCTGTTCACATCACACCTGCTTTCTGCTGACTCAGCCCAGCATGGCTCAGAGGAGTGAAACAGGCACTCAGCCTGCCAGGCTGGCTGGTCTGGGGACCAAAAGGGAATATTCAGCCCTTGTGCTCATCTCCTCCTTTCTTCTGCCCCTTGTTCCAGGTAGCTAAGTCTCCAAGCCTGATATTTTCATAAGCCACCAGGTGATGACACCATAAAAGGAATGGTAAAAGTGCTTTTAAAATTACATATTTGTTCTCATGTTGTAGCAGGCCACGAGTTTTGCTGTAAAGCAGGCAATCACTCCATTCTGAAAGTGTTCTGTACTAAGGTTGAGCTGTCTTTGTCATGAATATCTAAAGTGGTAGTGCATAAGAGGAAAAGGGTCAAGCCTGGGAAATCAGTCTTAACCACTCCTGTCACCACTGGGAGGGGCAGCTTGTCCAGTATTAAACGTTCCTGTATGCAATCCAAAGATGCTGTGGCAACAGCAGCCAGGCCTTCCCAGGGACAGGCATGGGGAAGGAGATTATGGAGTTGTCCTTACTCTGCAGCATCCAGTCACCTTCAGTGACGCCCAAGTGGATGCCCTTGGAGCTCTGCCAGATTGCTGTAGTCACAAAATGTGACTATATGTTATATAGTCTATAGTTTATATTTATAGTCATACAACTCTATGTTAACAGTTTCTAGCACCCCTGGACCAATTAAACCCCCCTGCTCAATGAAAACCAAGTTATAATTTACTTAATTTTACATTAGAAAAAGGTATTTTTACCCTACAGTGAATGCAAAAAGTAGACAGTCATACTCCTATCTGGGTGCATGAGTTCCTCAGTGCTTGTTTTCCCTCAAAGCTTTGTTGCCCACATACACTTGCAAGTATTTTGATCTCTTAGTTTGAGTTAGCCTTGCACTGGCCATACTTTCCTGTTCAGGGAAAACCTCCTCCCCTCATAAGCTCGCATTCTGATACATCTTAAGACATACTCTTAACTTTGGACAGTTACCATTATCAAGACCTTCTGGAGTACAGTTAGCCTACACATCATTCATTACAAGATACTTGACTGCCTATATATGGAAGATGGAAGCCATCAATACCTTCCAGCATAACACTCAAACACAGAAAGGGTGTGAACAGGGAAGGGCAAAAACTGCAGCTATGAGAGCATAGTTCTACTTTAGAGCCCCAGTGACCTTTAGATGGCTGTTGCTTAATGAAGGGAATTACTGGTATTTTGCATTCCCGAACGTCCATCAACATAGCAGAGGAATTTTTCACTTAGAACAAGTTTCCAGAACTTCAAACAAGTGATTTGTTTCTTTTCCACAGATCTCTTAATAAATCAGTACTCCTGAAAGCTTTATTCTGATTATTACAATTACGATGTTATAAGTAGTAATGACTTGTCTCCATGTTACCTATGTCTAGCTAAGTACTATTTCCCAATTTAAAGATGAGGAAGCCACAGTCACTAGTTATCAGTAGAGGGGGCATAATCTACATCCTCTGACTCAGAGTCCTGTGCTTTAAACAACAAACCATACTTTCTTCTTCAACAGATTTATGATAGTATCTAAGGGAACCACTTAAACACTGGTTCCTCTAAAATGTTTAAGGTCATGCAGCATAAACACATTATAACTACATTTAAGCCTTACCGTGGTCACTGATGCATTTCAATTTAGTGTGGTCATTAGATGTCCCCAGCTTTACTCTTTTTCTTAAATAACCATTTTTATTCTGTAGAGTTTGATCATGCTGCTTTACTCAACCACCTTTCAGGAAGTTGTACAGAGTGATGGGATCACCTCTGAGTATCCTTTTCTCCAGGCCAAACAACCCCAGCTCCCTCAGTCATTCCTCACAGGGCTTGTGTTCCAAGCCCTTCAGCAGCCTTGTCGCTCTTCTCTGGACACGCTCCAGCCCCTTCATGTCCTTTCTAAACTTAGGGGCCCAGAACTGGACAAGCACTCAAGGTGTGGCCTCACCAGTGCCAAGTACAGGGGAAGAATGACCTCCCTGCTCCTGCTGGCCACACTATTCCTAATACAGGCCAGGATGCCATTGGCTTTCTTGGCCACCGGGCACACTGCTGGCTCATGTTCAGCCAACTGTTGACCAGTACCCCACGTCTTTTTCCACCTGGGTGCTGTCCAGCTACACCATCCCCAGCCTATAGCACTGCAGGGGGTTATTGTCGCCAAAATGCAGGACTTGGCACTTGGACTTACTTAACTCCATCCCACTGGATTCTGCCCATCCATCCAACCATTCCAGGTCTCTCTGCAGAGCCCTTCTCCCTTCCAACAGATCGACACATGCCCCCAACTTGGTGTCATCTGCAAATTTACTAAGGAAGGACTCAATTCCCTCATCCATGTAATCAGTGAAGATACTGAAGAGAACTGGCCCCAGCACAGACACCTGAGGGACACCACTGGTGACTGGCTGTTGTCATCTTATTCAGGGGTTCCATACTGTTGTCTCCTTATCACAAAAGTTTCATATCTTCTTGGTGCTTTTGCATGGGCAGCTCCTCAGAGCACTAACTCCTTCTTCTTCACAAAGTAGCCAGCTGACTCAAGTTGCCCTCTCAACAAGCCAACCCACTCTTTAATAACACTCTTCTTCTCATTGGTTACAGCTGTGGCCTGTTAAAGTCAGGCCTGCCTAATCTTTGATAATTGGCCCAGCTGCAACTCCTTAGGGGTAAGATTACTTTCTACACTATCTTTATTTTCTTATATTCTATCCCACTACAACTGGCTGCCAGCTGGATACAGCACCCTTCACCACCACTCTCTGGGCCTGGCCATCCAGCCAATTCTTAACCCAGCAAAGCGTGCTCCCGTCCAAGCCTGTGGGCTGTCAGCTTTTCTGGGAGTATGCTGTGGGAGAGTGTCAAAGGCCTTGCTGAAGTCCATCAACAGCCTTTCCTGCATCTACCAGGCAGGTCACTTGGTCATAAAAGGAAATCAGGCTGGTCAAACATGACCTACCCCGCCTAAACCCATGCTGGCTGGGTCTGATACACTGTCCATCCTGTAAGTGCTGTGTGATGGCACTTAATATAAATTGCTCCATTATCTTGCCTGGTACTGAGCTCAGGCTAAGTGGTCTATAATTACTAGGATCCTCCTTTCTACCTTTTTTGCAAATGGGTGTGATATTGGCCAGCTTCCAGTCATCTGGAACCTCACCAGTGAGCCAGGACTCTTGGTAAATGATGGAGACCAGCTTCGCAAGTTCATCAGCCAGCTCCCTCATCACCCTGGGATGGATCCCATCTGGTGCCATAGATTTATGAACATCCAAGTGGCTCAGCAGTTCTCTGACTGCCTCCTTCTGAATTATGGGGGGACCACTCTGCTCCCTGATACCATCAACCAACCCAAGGGGACAGTTTTCCTGAAGACAAGTAGTCTTCCCACTAAAAACTGAGGCAAAAAAGGCATTAAGCACCTCTGCCTTATCATCTGCAGTTACCAAGTTCCCTCCTGCATCTAATAAAGAACAAAGATTGATTTTACTCTTCCTTTTATTGTAATATATCTGTAAAAACATTTTTATTATCCTTTACTGAAGCTGACATTCTAAGTTCAAACTGAGCTTTGCCTTCCCTAATTTTTCTTCTACATGCTCTAGTAACCCCATTAAATATTTCCCAAGAGACCTGACCCTCCTTCCAAAGATGAAATATCCTCTTTTTATTCTTAAGTTCCTCCAGAACCTCCTTGCCCATCCAGGCTGGGCGTTTGCCTTGTTGCCTCGTCTTTTGGCACACCGGGACAGTCTGTTCCTGTGCCCTCAAGAAATCTCTGTTTTGAAGCACTTCCACTTTACCTGAACTCCTTTGCTTTTAAGGACTGCTTCCCAAGGAACTCTTTGAACTAGCCTGTTAAATAGGCCAAAGTCCACCCTCCGAAAGTCCAGTATGAAGGTCTTATTAATGTTCCTCCTGACTTCACCAAATATTGAGAATTCTATAATTTCATTATCACTATGCCCCAAGTCACCTCCAACTACCACATCTCCCACCAGTCCATCTCTATTTACAAACAACAGATCTAACATAGTCCCTCCCCTGGTGGGCTCACTCACCAGCTGCAACAAAAACCTGTCACCCAACTTGCCTTTCAACCACAAGATAAAGACAGTGACTGTCTGATTTTTGCTTGAGGAGACGGTGTTGGCTGAATGGTCTAGAAGGAGAAGAGCATCACATGCTTAGTGCCTCAGAAAATAACATAGTAGATGTTTATAGAAAGATATTTGCCAGACCTGGAAACTGTTGACCTAGGTAAATAATTTTACCTGCTGTGTTGCTCAGCATGAGCTGGTGATGTGCACTTGCAGCACAGAAAGCCAACCTCATCCTGGACTGCATCAAAAGCAGCCTCAAGTCAGCAGGACAAAGGGGGGCATTCTGACCCTCTACTGTTCTTTGGTGAGACCCCACATGGAGTTCTGCATGCATCTCTGAGGCTCCGAAAATAAGAGAGGTATGTACCTGTCCAGAGCAAGTCCAGAGGAGACCACAAAGAGTGCTGGAGCACTTCTCCTATGAAGACAGGCTGAGAGAGTTGGTTTATTCATCCTGGAGAAGAAAATGCTTCACAGAGACCTTAGAGCACTCTTGGTACCTAAAGGGGGCTACAAGAGAGATGGAGAAGGAAATTCAACAAGGTCATACAGTGCCAGTACAAGGGGTAATGACTTTAAACTGATAAAGAGTAGGTTTAGATTAAATATTAGGGAAAAATTCTTTACTCTATGGGTGGTGAGACACTAGAACAGGTTGCTCAGAGAAGCTGTGGATGCCCCATCCCTGGCAGTGTTCAAGGTCAGGTTGAATGCGGCTTTGAGCAGCCTGGTCTTGTGGAACATGTCCCAGCCCATGACAGGGGTCTAGAACTAGATCAGTTTTAAGGTCCCTTCCAACTCAACTGTTCTGTGATTCCATGATTATTGTAGATGAACTAGAGCCAAGCAAACAGGGAATCCAACCAGCATTAGTGCAATATTTTCCATAAATGCTTACAAGAATATTAGCTATTAGGTCAACTACAGCACAGCCTAGAATTTTCCTGAAGTCTCAGCAGGCTTCAGAAATATGCCATAATACTGATCACATAATGATAGAGCCTGTGCTTGTTAATCATATACCACAGAAACATGAACAAACAGGTCTTCACTTTCTCACATCATGGTTTGTAGTAGTGGGTATATTAAGCACCATGGCATTGCTAGAATGTTTTCATATATCCTATTAAAAATGTTATTATTTTTACTGCTTAGACTATTCATATCACTGTAGTTCTAGAAGAACTTGTGTTCTAAAACTAGAGTTCTTGTGGAAGACAATAGCAGCTTCTAGTTCAGTAGGAAACAGCGGAGATGTTAAAAAAGAGATGTTAAAAAAGAGATGTTTCCCAAAACCTGAAGATCAGAATTAGTTCAAGATCTGTGAATACAAATATGTTTTTTTCACAATGTATTGCATAAAACTGCTTTTAATTAGCTATGTTACCATTGTACTGTATGTTAGGGTGCAGTCATGCTCAACCTCCAGATACGCAAGAGACAATGATTATAGAGGTAATTGTCCTGAAAGAAAGCAAACCATAAATGTGCACTGATAGATTTTCTGATACAAGTCAGTTGAGTAGAAGGCCCCAAAATGGCCACTTCTACTCTGAATGAGAGTGTTTGTGAGGATATAAGTTTATACTCTGTTTCCCATCTATTGGTAATGGGACAAGTATGTGTAAGAAGAAGTGGATGTAATACAGAATATCAGTGTAATTTAATCCTGTGCAGATTATACTGATTACAGCCATTTACTGAAACATTGTGTATAAGTTTCTGAAAAATCCAAAGTCATACCTGAGTGTTTAACTTATATTTTGGCATGAAAAATCTGAAATCAACAGATTTAATTGCAAGGTTTATGGTGGGGTGTTAAAAAAAACCTTCCAGGTTGGCTAGGGCTTTGAGGAACTGGTTCTAGTGAACAGTGTCCCTGCTCATGTCAGGGGTCTTGGAACAAGATGATCTTTAAGGTCCCTTCCAACCCTAACCATTCTAGGATTCTATAATTCTGAGTTTGTTGAAATGAAGAAAAGGTTTGCCCTACTTTTGTTCAGTGTTGAACCACTGATATTACTTACTAAATCATTAATTCTATTTTACATATATAAATTATGGATTTTTAAACAATTGTTACCCTTAGGAATGGAAAACAAAGGACCTCCCATATTGCATTGAAAACAGAAAAATCAAACGTCTGCTTTTTGTGATAATGGACTAAATTTTCCCTTACTCTGCACTTATTCTTGCTATGAACCATTCCTTGAGGTGTCATAGGATTTCAGAAGCCCCAACAAGAGATGGGTAGTGTTCTAATGTTATCACATCTTTAATTAAATGTTTGAAGAAGAAATTATTAATGACCTTGAAACAGAAGAGTTTTGCAATATAGCCTTCCCCTAACGATGCTGTGTTTTATTTCTTCTAATTTTAAAATAAGAAATGACTGAACCTAGGTATGTGATTCTTTACTCATTCTGGAAGAGAGAATTTTTATTTTACAAAGTAGTCATACAAGCTTTGATTAAGCTAGCCTCTAAGAGCTGAAAGTCACAGAGTTTTCACTTAAATTCTGTATTAGTAAATAATGCAAACATCCATAGTGAAAAATAGCAAAATAGATGAAAGATACTTGGATAACTTTGAATCTCTTAATTATTGCATCTTAGGGTATATCTAAAGCAACAGCATCTGTTTATTCACTTTAAAACATTGGTTTTTTATTTAAAGCATTGTATTTCATATTTTAGAAAGAATTTTGTTCAACTATGTCATCCATACTTTTTGAACCAAAGGACAGAGTAGCCTTCAAAGAGGCAAAAATTAGTATGTGTTCTTTGTTGGTATTTTACAATATATAATTAATTTTTTATTAGTTTGTCTGCAAATTCAATGCAAGAAAAAACCTTTTCCTGTTTATTACACTACAATTACAAGGCTTGTCTTGAAAACTGCTTGCATAATTTGAAGACTGCTAGGTATACTACATTGAAGATATGGAAGAAATTAAATTTGGTTTAATTTTGGAAGATCCTTTCTACATCCTCACTGATGTAGCAGATACTTCAACTGTATTTTCTATTCTGAAATCACTTATAAAATATTCAAATATAAACAATTTTACTTAGTTTGCAAGATGTCTGGATGGAGGTAGGGAATTAGGTAGTCAGTCATTATGCAGAATAATGCTTGCTAGTACAGAGACATCACTTCTTGCTACATGGAACAAGCAGGACAACAAAAAAGGACAACTCCCAACAGAAGTACGTCTACTTGGAAAATTTCTGAAAAAACAATGCTGAAATTCAGTTCTGTCATTTAACTGATGCCTTATATAGCAAGTGAGAGGTTCACACCACTATGTCATCTTTTCTATTGATAGTGAAGTTTTTATTTTCAGCATCTTAGATGGGGAAGAGCCTGTAAGTTTCTGTTCAATTATCTAGAACTCCTTTACTACCCAAAAGAGTGGGTTTTGAGAAGACAGTAAAATAAACATTTTCCCTCCTATGGGCTGTGTGCTTGTGCTCCAACAGAGACAATCATGTGTGGCGTGGAAAGCATCTGTCCTTTGGCTGGAGGTGTGTGCCTGTACTCCTGTACCTGTGGCAGTGGCTGCCCAAAGAGGCAACTCAGCTCTTCACTCACTGCCAGGTTATTTGCCACCTACTCACTAATCCAGATTTGGAATGTGCTCTTCCCACTCAGTAAAGGGCGTGAGAGGTTTTGAACCAAGGTGAATGGAAAGCCAGACATGCTTTTGAGCACGCTTGTGTGGGCCGATCCTCCGTATATCTGCATTTGTGCATATTGCTGCTGTCACTGTGCACATGGAATCTATCCTGTGAAAGCACCTTACAGTCAGGAGAAGGAATTTGCCATTCTGCTCTGGACAGAGCAGACTCACTCTGCTGGAAGGTACTAGGAGATGACAACAGGGGTCAAGGCCTAATTTTAGGTTCAAGGGGGATGACGAGCAGGTAAGGAAGAAAGCAAGGAGGTGATTTAAAAGCTGCCAATTCAAAGTTTCTCCTTCTAATGTGAGAATTGAATGAATTGTTCCCCAGGAGCATGGTCCAGGATGCACAGCTGTGGTCCTTATTCTCTGGAAACCACACACTCCAGTGCTAAACACTCTGAGACCTTACAAAAAATTGGAAGATCAAACAAAGAATGGAAGACCCTGAGCTCAATGTTGTTCCATGCTCCATACAGGGAAGAGTTTATGACTTTTCCCATTTTAAAACACCTCCTTAACACACATACTGATGGGTTTACAAAGAGGCACCTCCAATAACTTCTGAAAGCTGTGAAGATCTTCACGTCCTGCTGTTAAACCTGTCCATAATATGAGGTTTTTATCTTACACATGCCAAATATAATGAATAGGAGCAAAGTTCCTCTGTTAAATAATGTAACAAATGCCAGTACAGGCAGCTCTTTTGAAAAGTTTGGTTTGATCACAAAAATCTGGGGATAAGGAAACGGCAATAGGATTTGCTGACCACACTGCCAGGGGATTCCTCCAAAAAATGATTTCTTCACACTGTTCAAAGGAGAAGTTAAAGACAAACTTGTATTAGTGCAATCTGAAAAAAAATAAGATGCAAAAACTGTTGTTTAGTCTTCTATTTTATTGTTCTCCTGGCTGTATAAAAATGTATGTGGTGCAAGCAGGCAACAAAATGCAGCATTAACGGTGTGATTTTGAACAAAAATGGAAGGAAAGAATGAGTTGATAATGAAAATTTTTACAATACATGCCTATTTCTAATTTTTTTTCCATCAGGGGAGATGGAAAACTGTGACTCACATTGTTTCTCATTGTTGTAGGACATCCAGAGGACCTCCCATTATCTGACTCAGACACTAAGGAGGAGAGTTTGAGAGAAACTGGATGAGCCAGTTTGTGGTATGACACCGCACTTCAGTCAACACCTTTGCAAAAGTTCCATAAATTAGGGCAGATTTCAGTGCACCATTTGTCATATATAATTCATCCTGGCATAAAGTAGCTGGACAGGGCTTGACTAATGCTAATATGTAAACCTTGCACTAAGGAATATATAATGCAAATTATATTTTAGAAGCTGATGAGTTTATCCCTAATACTTACTTCATGGATTCCCTCTGCAGGTCCAGAAAGTTCTTAGCGTCACAAAATGTCATGGTTTGATGCTGGCACAATGCCAGTGCCCCCATGAAAATACATTCTCCCTGGTGTCTACTGTGAGATGCAATCAGAAATAGAGCAAAGCAGGCTCCAGCTTAGGAATAAAGGAAAAAAAAAACTTTATTAACCTACAATATATAAAAGAAACACACAGAACTCAGGAGAAAACCTTCCAAACATTCCTCCTCCCCCCACCAAATTTCCAATACATCACAGTAAGACAAAACCTTGGATTCTCAATTCAGTTACCACCTCTCAGATCACTAACTCTCAGTCCATCACCACCCTTCAGATTATCAATTCTCAGTTCATCAAGAAGAGAGGAGTCCCTCTTGCACCATGGGCTTTCCCAGGAAACACAGTTGAAACCTCATGTGTTTCCATGTCACGCGTGGCACCGCCTGGAGAACATTTGCCATCGTGACATCTTCCTTCCATGTACAGTGCTCTCACCACTACGCATGGACCAGAGCTGCTTCTAGGGTTTTCCTTTTAAGGGTGCTTTGTCCAGTTCCAAAAAGAACACAGTCTCTCAATTTTGGGACACCTCTCCCCCCCAAATTTCACCCTCTGGGGCCGAGGGGTCTCAAGAACAGAGATCTTCTCCTTCACTGAAGATTGAAGGAGGAGATCTCCTTCAATCTTCACCACCCTCCTCACCCATCATCTTTGTTCATACACTCCTTCACATCACATCACTGCACTTTCTTGGCTCCGAGCCATTGCCTCCCTCTAAATGCAGTCTCTGTGTCACAGGAAAAATGGTTCTGTCCATGGCTATGCAAGAAAAGTCCAGCCAAAGGCCACTCCATCATCTCCTCCCACCTAGGATTCTTTTCAACTTCTCTTGGACATCTTTCACTTGCACAAACTTGCATCACACCTGCCCATTTCCTGCTATTCCATCTCTATCTCTCTCCTCATTCAGCTCCAGGAGGATCAGCATTTGTAAGGTTTCCATCATCCAAGAAAAGGGTTAAAATATCAGGCTCTTCCTGTCCAGAACTCCCACGCTGGCCCTGCTGGGCACCTTCTCGATGCACACCCCCCTTTCTCCTTCTCAGCCAGGCCATGCTATCAAATTTCAAGGTGGCACCAGCACAGGCACAGGCTCTCTCTCACTTGGGGGGTGGGCTGCCCGATATCTCTCAGTGCTCCTCCACCCTTCCATCCTGCAGGGGCCTTCACCTCCCTTCTCTGTCCAGCCCTGGCCTACCTCACTCAGGCCTTGTGGCTTCCCCTCGCTCAGCCAGCCTGCAGCTGGGCAAGGGAGGTCTGACCTCTTTAAACCCAAGAGAGCTTCCCCCTGGGAGTTCACAGCTTTTAACCCTCTGTGTTCTCAGAGGTGTATCCATGTCCTCAGTAGCCACACCAAGTGCCAATATTCAAATCTGAGCACCTATTGGTTTGACCACAGCATCCTAAAAAAACTCACTTCCTCTCAAACCAGGACACATACACAGACTGAAATTTTTGTAATGAGTTCCTTAAGTGGTATTTCCTTCTGTAGAATCCAACATTCAGCTGATTTGAACATGCAATTTTCATTCAGGCTGATGTATAAACTACAGTGTTGCATTCCTTTCAAACTGGTGTGTTGGTAGGTCTAGGTGCTTAGCACTGTTTCCTCTCCTTTCAGATACGGAAGTGGTGACATACACAAATAAAATAATTCAAGGAATATGAGATAGGTTGCTCCTACTTCCAATATTATGTTTAAAAGAATGCTTAATTACTATCCATTCTCTTGCAAGCATTGACAGGTTTATCAGCAGTCACTTTCACAATCAGCTGGCATTACCTCCAACCTACTTAGCTAGGAATTCGACTATGACTAGGCAGAAATGACATTAAATTGCCCTTGGAATCACTGTAGGATAGCAAGTGAATTTCAAAAAGTTAAAATCAAAGGCTAACCACTATTCTACTGGTACAATCCTTTATGCTTCTGTAACTCTGATAACACCAGATGTACATGTGTCTGTCTACTTTCAGGCTTCTGGTTTTGTGTATCCTTTCTGTACCCCTGTGCCTACATGCACTTATAGCATCTGCTTCCTCCACTTTTCACAGGCTTCAAAGAATTTACTTTGGATTGATTAGCAGGATGTGAGTCATCATAGCAGGTCAGTTCATTTTCCCATGGTGTGTTTTGTTCCACCTCATGCATGTCACTTCTTCCATTTTGATCATACCAGTATTACCTGCTTGGCATGGTAATACTTTTATCTGTGCCTGTTTGCAGGGATGAAGCAGCTAAAGAATTTTTGCTCTACCATGCAGATGACTCAATGTGACTTTTCATTCAATGTACCTAGTGTTTATATGCTAATGCTTTAAATGTTACATTTTATTGGCCAGAAATGTATGCAGTGATTCAATGGTAGCTCTCTCCTCCTGTGTAAAACTCATATATAAGGTCTAAATACATGCACATCACATATATATGTTTTACACTCATATGAGTGTAAAACTCATATATAAGGTCTAAATACATGCACATCAAAGTAAATGCCAAAAAACAGCTCAGTAAGAGATGAGAAATTTTACTTGAGATGTATTATTTGTTAAGAGCAAAGATAAAAATTAAAGATGAAAACTTAAGGGTCTCCAGAATTTTTTTTCAGGACTGCTATAGTTGTACCCATTCATGTCCACTCTTGGGCTGTGACCAATTTACTGACCCTATATTTCATCACTTGACAAACAAAAGGTTGCTTCAGCTCATTTCCTCTCATGTGTTCTCCCTTGCTCACATGGAACAATAAACCATATTTGAGAATGGCATATGAACCAGATTATATGCATGGAAATGTAGGAATTAAGAATGGCAATTCTATAGGAAATGGAAAAAAGAATGGAGGACTGTAGGCAATTATTGGAAGCTAAGGTGATGACACAATACTTGTGAAAAAACAGCACGCTTAGGGTGTCCTGAGTAGGATGAGTGTAAAATTTTTAAGGCTTTTGGATGTTCAATGAGGGACGTAAGGAGCATGGTTTTACTTGCCATAATGCCAAATAAATAGCCCTAGATGCATGCAAGGGTCTTTGCAAAGATTTAGGAACACTTTAAGTTAGACAATAATTGAAGCAATTATATACTAATAGACCTATCATAAATATACCAGAGAAGTTATTTGCCAGAAGAGCTCTCATGCTAGGCCCAGCAAGAGAACCAGGGGTTTCTCTTGCAGTAGAATTTTTTACCATATGGTGGACATTAGCTGTCCCTGACTTTCCTCTTCTACTTTTCTTCACATTGTACCTGCACCAGAAGAGGTCTTTCAAAAAAAAAAAAAAAATATTGAAAGACTGGTAATATTTGCTAAAGAGCTTTCTGTGTTTGAGCAGTCCGGGCTGTGGCCAGGATGTTCTTCAGTACCTGTCATGCAGAGAGCTGAAAAATCCTATGGGAAACACAGCAATTATGGTAAAAATTAGGGCAACTCTTAGGGTAGCTGGAATTTTTCCAGGAACCAAACTGGCCTGTAGAACATGGGAATGGAGATAAATATCTATACCTTCCATTTGCTTTCTGCTCTATACTACACCTGAAGGGAACTAAGCTGTCTGACACTGCCTCACTTTTGGAGTGTTCTCAATTTTACTGTTCTGCTGAGGAAGAATACAGGTGCATGAAATAGTGCACAAACAAACAAACAAAAAATCAGTCTGAAGCACCATATAACTGTAACGAGCTAACAGATGAAAATAGGTGAAAATGTACAAGGTCACTTATTTAATGTGCAGTGCAGAGATTCCTGAGGTAGCCCCAGCAGAAGTACTTCTCAGAGCAAAAGCCTGTAGAAGCACTACTGCAAGCAAGTTAGCTCTGCATCACAGCACAGAGGCAGCTCTCACACAACTGTGACTGTACAGCACACAACATTGTCACCATTGGGGGTAAAAATGCACTTTTCTCCTTTCTAACTTAAAAACTCACTTTTAGGAAGGAATGAAAAAGTTTTAAAAACAATTGCCATGTGAATCACATTTCTACCATTACCCTCAGCTTTGTCTAAATAAATAGTGGATACTGATAAAAATGATAGGGAGCTCATTTTCTTCTAGCCACAAGATAATGCTAAAAGTAAAAGTATTCATGCCATGGTTTTGACTTACTTCTAGAGAGGAGTGGTGTATCACTTGAACCTACTACCAGCGGCAAATGCCATGCTGATAAAATAATTCTCTCATTGTTTTAACTAAAGGTACATGTGCTTATAGTGGTTGGATGGAACCACTGTCAATATGCTTTTGCTTTGTGTGATTGGTCAAAAAAGTTATGAAGTAAGTTGTAACATTAAGTTCTTTGTCTGCTGCTTGGGATATGAGCTGATGGCATCTTCCCATTGTCATAGCCATGTAATGAGACTGATGCTGAAAACTAAAACAGCTCAAGGCACGTTCCACAGCAGTCCCGTCCCGTTCGTGGTTTGTACATAGCCCCCGGCCGGCGGCACTACACAATGTGAGAAATGTCAAAAGTTTTCTAAAAGTCTTTTCAGTTAGCAAAATCTGATTGATTAAAGTGTTTGCTTGAAGAAGTAAGGGGGATTATTGGAAAGCACTTTCACCATATATGCTTCAAAAAAATAAGGTTGGGAGAAGAAAACATTTTCTGTTTAAATATGCCTCTCTCTTTTTTCTTCCAAATATACATATAACTGGATGCTAGTTTTCAAAATGTCACCATTCCCCAGGATTGCATTCATAAATATGAGGAGTTGTAGCGATTGCCAAGATATGATTCATTCCTATTTTTGGGCATACTTCAGAAGTTCATACTTGAGCAACTCACTGCCCTCAAGGGATGTTGTGCTTAGGTAAGAACTGACATTAAGCCTCATCGCAACAGGATTTTCTGGATTTCTGAATCTCAATGCAAGTCTGCTGCTAAAGTTTTGAAACTAGTCCTTAGACTTCCAATGGTTCTACAGCAAAGCCACAGAGATAAATAAAAGTGAACTGTGGGTGGAAAATTAGATTTTATGTTGAAATTTTAGATGTTGTCATTCAGGTCCATCTCAAATCCACAGTTTGCATGGACTGGTTCTACTGCTCTTCCACCTCTTTTGCCATGTAGCTTTGTGACAGAAGTGGGATAGAAGTTCTACATTCAAATGTTTGAAGCATTTTAAGCAAAAGAATATTTCCATTTTCATACACATAAAGAAACATGTATTTTACACTTCATAAAACAAGAGAGTATATACAGAGCTAAGAAACTAGTCTATTTTAATTACAAGCAAGAAGTCAGAGACCACAAAAATACAATTAAATCCAAAGTATGAGGATCCTTGAGTGCACTCACCCAGCAGAGGCCTGACTGCCTGTGCTGGAAGCCAGCACTGATGTGGTATAGCTGCACAAGCTTGGATGACATGGCTGTGAAAAGCTGGTGGGTGAGAAGAAGCTGTGATAAGCCCCTTTGGAGGCCTCCTTGCTTCACCTCAGAGCAGTGCTTAAGCTCCATCTGTTGCTCTCAGCAGAGGTACATGGTGTGTCCAAGTCAGACACACCTGTCTCGACCTGGAGCCTGCCTTGTGACCAGTGTGACCTAGCTGCTGGCTGACCCTGGCACTGCCAGGGGACAGCTTTGCTCACCTTGCTGCAGCACAGGGGTCAGTGGGACCCCTACTCCAGCTTGCCCAGCTGGTGGCTTTCCTTCCCTTACAGAGCAGCCTGCTCTGGCTGCAGTGATCCCTGTGCTGTTCACAGGATTCAACATGCAAGAGTATCCATCTGCCTGATATCAAGATCTGTGAATAAAAGTTACATTGTCAAGACCTAAGAACCAAGAACATTGTTTTCCTAAAAAGACCCACAAGCTACTAAATTGGTCACTAAATTGATATTATTGTAGCAGAGGTTGCAGATCCTTCCAAAAGGATCAGGCTGTTGGTTGGCCTTTAAACTAGCTTAAAATGAGCCAAAATGTATAATGTAAGCACGTACCTAAACTGAACAAACTAAAAGTCTGGCTATAGATGACTTTAAGCTAGTCACCCTCACATATACATTCTTTATTCGCTATGAGTGTCTGGCATGACAACTATTGGAGTCAACACAGGGGATAGTTCAGACATCCACTGCAAAGATAGGTGTGTACCATACTGGGGGTGGTAGGGCTTTCCCTCTGCTGTCTCTAGGACCACTGACATGCTTGCGCACTTATGCACAGGGTGTACATTCTGGAAAATCCATAGCAGAGGGTACGTTTCTGTGCAGAAATACTCATAGGCCGACATTTTGATTTCAATGGGAATTTACTTCTAAATAGGCTGGTTATTGTCTTTAAATGCGGGCAATGAATACAAGAATGTCTCTGCTGTGACTCATGAAATATTGAAAAAAAAGGGAATTCATAATTGAGACATCACAGACATCATCATTACTCAGTCAAAAGCAGATTTTAAAAAGTCCACTGTTGCTGCTACAAATTTGCATGATATTACTTGGGATTTTATATTTTAAAAAATTTATAGTGTTTCCTATAGTGTGACGTATTTTTCTTGACTCATCTTTAGTTAAATAGTCCCCCAGACCTATGCAGTGTGGATAACTGAGCTCTCTCAGTGGAAAAATAGAGCCTCTAAAAGGGGAACAAAACCCCTATTCATAATCTGACTCTAAGAAATTTTATCCCTTCAAAGTGCCTGTGTTTCCAATCTGTACATTCACTTCTCTAACCATTTCCCTTCTAGAATGTAAAAATCATAAAGAACCTATTTTTTAAATAAAATATCAATAAATTGGAACCAGCATTGGCTTATGGAAGTTCTAACTCCAATTTAATGGATTTGGGCAAATGAACATAAAATTATTTATATGGGTGTGTAGAAAGGCATCTGCTAACAGCAAGTACTTTAAAATCATAGCGTCATTTAGGATGTAAAAGAATTTTAAGTTCATCAAATCTAATCACTAACCCAGCACTGTCAAGTTCACTACTAAAATTAGTGGCTGTAGGATTTATTTGGAAGTACACTGAAAATCTACATAAGTTCAATAAATGCCAAAGAAAAGTTTGGAGGCTGTTCTGAATAATTCTGAAGAAAGGGTGGGTTTTAAATTAAATTTATGCATATATGTTTATATAACAATTTCTCTATTAAGTTTTAACAATTACACTATGTTTTAGTTTTAAGAAAATTTTCAATTACTTCAGGTAATTATTACTTATTTCCACACGCTTTCTTTAAGAGATCCCATCCATACACATCACATCAGTACCTCATTCTCTTTCTGCAAATAAACAAAAATACCACCCAAAATAACAAGCTAAATCCCTGATTCTGATCAGAGTCATAGGACCAGAATCCAGCCTTAGTTTTCAAAAATTGTGTGATTTTGAGCTTCTTGGATTCATGTGGGTTTTTTTACTTCTTTTCCAGTTGGATGACCTTTAGATGTGCTTAAAAGCTGTATTTTCTTGACCGTGCAATCTATATATTGATCAATAATATATCATGAATTCAACTACTTGTAAAAAGTCCAATTCAGAACCCATATACACAAAAGCAATCTTCCTTTCTTCCCCCTTAATCTGCCTCATTTTTCCCACTATTTTACTCGACTTACATTGCCATTATCTTCAGAGCTGTATTTATAGCTATTTGTCTCATTCAAATATTCATTCTGAAGTGTATAATTTAAATTTTATAGCATTTATAATAATTATATGAATAATATATAATATAGAAACATATAATATATATAAATATATAATTATAATGGTATAATAATTTATATTATATATATAATATAATTTTAATTTTATAATTTTTTTTCTCCCACCTAGCTTGGGAGATTTGTACAGGCTATCACTTTAGCCATGGGAAAACAGGGAGAATTGGTGAACTCTGAGCTTTCTTAGAAGCATCCCTCACATGTCCATGTGTCAGGCGGTGCAGACACCAAAAAGCCATGACTCATCATCTCACAGCAGACACAAAGAGCTGGCTGCAGCAGCCCCACCACGGGCTGCTGCAGGGTTTGTGGCTGCTGCTTTAGCCCATTACGCTGCAGATGCACACCTTCTCCCAGGTCAGGAGCTGGGCTGGGGGAGGGAGGGAAGGAGAGAGGAGAATGCTTGAAGCTTTCTTTCTGAAACTCCAAGTACTCCTCCTGAGCAGAATGGGTGATAGTTCTAAGCTGAAAATGAATTTGATAAAAACACACCCTCACACAACACAGATCGATAATAGTGGGTATTTGGTCAAAGCTGTCGATGGCCGTGCTAAGTACAATCTGCTTTAAATAGCAGGTTCAGCAGCACCAGATACAAGAGACCCTAAACTATTCTAGAGAAGGACAGTAATTTACTCTTTTCAGGGCAAAATTTAAAATCATTCATCAATCTTTTTCCCCCTAGAACACAGATGAATACTTACATTTCTTTCATATGTTTACTCATTTACAGAATTTCCCCCCCTAAAATACCAGTTGATATTTGCATCCATACAAACCAGTAGGTTTCTATGTGAGAAGGGCGGAAAGCTGAGAAAAAAAAAAAAAGATAAAATATCTGTAACAACTGCAAGCTTGTCTTCTTTCTTTTGCTGCACATCATTATCAGTAATAGATATCGTAGGTATGCCTTCGGTCGGGAATACTTGGTCGGGAATCTCCTTAGAGGAGAGTTTACCACGAGAGGGAGCTCTCAAGCAGCCAGACAACTTCAGCAAACTCCAGTGGAAAAACACGCCAGAATCAGGCAACAGCCAAAAAAATTCTGTCAGTCTAATCCCTACCTGTAAATGCGTACGATTCTTTATGGAAAATAAGTAATTTTCATCTATATGTATGGAAATGCATCTATATGTATGGAAATGCATCTGTATACGTTGAACCACATGTATGGTCAGAAAATTTTGTCCCCGTTTGAGGAAGAACCTTTCCATTTTTTGCCTGAGAAAACCTTCCTTGAATCAATACTGCTATGTAGGAGTTCCATGAGTAGTTAATTACTGCTGAGTCTGTCCTATTTATCGAAAGACTTGCATTACAGAAACAAAAACGAGCCCAACCAGAGGCCAACAAATCAAATATATGTGTTTTTCTCTTCCCCTTCACATTCCCATGCAGTGAGAAGTGGGTTGCTTCACCCCAAGTCAAACAAATCTAATGCATTGGCAAATAAAAACAAGACGCATACATTGGCTATCCAAAAAAGAGACCGAAGGCAATTGGATTCAGACTGTAATTCGGAAATTGTTCACTGGTCCAGACCTAAGGCGACTGCAATTACAGTCCTTCTGCTGTGGATCTCAGCAGCAAAAAGCATGGGAGAATTAGGCTGGTTAGAATGTTGTGTTGCAAAACAGGCAAACCTCACTTCTACTGCCCTGAGTGACCTCTTATCAGACAAAGAAATTACCAGGCAAGCCACCATTTAAAACAGGGCGGCCATAGACTACCTGCTCCTTCTGAACAACCATTGCTGTGAAAAATTTTAAGGTGTCTGCTGCCTCAACTTGTCATCAAAAGCAGAGAATGTCCATGCCATGATCGACAAAATAAAAACCATGGTGAACAACATCAAGAGAGAAACAGACGACTGGCAGAGTGGACTGTTCAAAGGCTGGGGACTCTCAGGCTGGTTGGGATCTATTCTGAAAACTGTGGTTTTAGTACTGTTTATTTTAGTTATTGTTGTTGTAGTTGTTAGTATAGTTCTTGGGCTGATCAAGAGCATAGTTTACAAGTTAATTTCAAGCTCATCTTCCCCTCCTGAAGTCTACCATTTGGAAGCCCTCAGTGTTCCAAAGGATGACAGAGAAACCTCCATGGAAAACACTGACCCTCCTGAAGAGAAGGAACCAATTTACCAACCATGGTTTGGCAAGCATTCTGCGCCCCAAACACAGTCCTATTCATTTTAAACAAAACAAGGGGGAGATGTAGCAGTGTGATGTCATAGTTTGTCTCAGGTATCTTGTCCTTTCCCAGGTGTCAATCACTTCCCCCTCTCCCCGCCCAGACCCCTGCTGGGTGCTGTCTGTCAATCCTGGCATTCCAGAGGGGCATGGAGTTGATTAGCAGAGTTCAAAAGATGCCCTGCAACCCTGGGGGTCCATTGGCCCACCCAGGTGTCCCTTGCACGTGAGACCTGTCCACTATGTACCTGGTTCCTTACCCCTCCCCTCCCCCTCTCTCTTGGGGGTTAAAAGAGCCAGCGACCACGCAGTTAGGTATTCTGTTAGTAGTTGATATTGGATTCAGAAGCCTGCCATCCGAATAGACTCTGGATTGAAACTCTGGCAGAATCCACCCCTTCCTTCACCTCGCCTCAAAGCATCTGCCCAGAGGTAAAGCTGAGGGGTTTGTGCATATCTGACCTTGTCTCCAGTGCCAGCTGCAGCACGCAGTTTAGCCAGAGGTGTCTCTGAGGTGAAACCACCACAGTGCCGCCTTTCAGTCAAGCAGCAAAGGCTAGACAAGCCCAGACAAGCCCCATCCAGACATATATTGGTATTTATTTCAATGGGTGGCAGCTTGCATCTGCACAATGCAAAATTTCAGGAGCCAGCCGGCCAATCCGGGCAACAGGCCCCTAAACACCAATGCTGGCCCTTTTCCCTCCTAAACAAAACTCACCAGCCCAGGTTCCTGGTGGCAGATTGCAAGAGACGCTTGGCACTGTGAAAGCAGACCAAATTGGCTATGGTGCCAGATGGGTCTTGGAGGCCCCCTGCGCAATGCAGAATTTCAGGAGCCAGCCGGCCAATCCAGGCCACAGGTACCTGAACACCAACACTGGCCATTTTCCCTGGCAAACAACTCACCAGCCCAGGTTCCAGATGACAGATTACAGGAGGCGCTTGGCACTGTCAAACCTGCCCAAGTTAGCACTGGGGCCAGCTTGGGTCTGGGAGGCATCCTGCAAAATGTGAATTTCAGCAGCCAGCCAGCCACTCTGGGCCACAGGCCCCTGAACACCAACCCCGGCCCTTTTCACTGGGAAACGAAACTCACCTGCCCAGGTTCCTGATGGAAGATTCTAGGAGCCACTTGGCACTGCCAAAATAGCCCAAGTTGGCACTGGTGCCATTTTGGGTTCGGGAGGCATCCTGCGCAATGTGGAATTTCAGGAGACAGCCGGCCGTTCCGGGTCACAGGCCCCTGAACACCAACGCCAGCTCTTTTCCCTTGGAAACAAAACTCACTAACCCAGGTTCCTGATGGCAGATTTCAGGAGGCGCTTGGCTCTCTCAAACCAGCTTGAGATGGCAGTGGATCCAGCTAGGAGGCATCCTTCAAAATGCAGAATTTCAGCAGGCAGCCGGCCACACAGGGCCACAGGCCCCTGAACACAAACACTGGCCCTTTTCTCTGGCAAACAAAACTCACCCTATTCCTTGGGAAACCAAACTCACCAGCCCAGGTTTCTGATGGCAGATTTCAAGAGGTGCTTGGCGCTGTGAAAGCAGCCCAAATCGGCAGTGGTGCCAGCTTGGATCTGGGAAGCATCCTGAGCAATGCAGAATTTCAGGAGCAGCGAGACACTCAGGGCCCTGGCCCCTGAACACCAACCTAGACAATTTCCCTTGGAAATAAACCTCACCCTCCCAGGTTCCTGATGGAAGATTGCAGGAGCCACTTGGAACTGTGAAAGCAGCCCAAGTTGGTACTGGGGCCAGCTGGGGTCGGGGAAGCATCCTGCGCAATGAGGAGTTTTAGGAGCCAGCCGGCCACTCCGGGCCACAGGTCTCTGAACACCAACACCAGTCCTTCTCCCTGGGAGCCAAAACTCACCAGCCCAGGTTCCTGATGGCAGATTGCAGGAGCCACTTGGCACTGTCAAAGCAGCCTGATTTGGCACTGGTGCCAGCTTGGGTCTGGGAGGCATCCTGCGCAATGCAAAATTTCAAGAGCCAGGCAACGACTCTGGGCCACAGGCCCCTGAACAATAATGCCGGCCATTTCCCTGGGAAACCAAACTCACCAGCCCAGGTTCCTGGTGGCAGTTTGCAGGAAGCGCTTGGCCCTGTCAAACTAGCCCAAGCTGGCACTGGTGGCAGCATGGGTCTGTGAGGCATCCTGTGCAATGCGGAATTTCTGCGGACAACCAGCCAATCCCTCCACAAGCCCCAGAACACAAAAGCTGGCCTATTTCCTTGGCAAACAAATGTTTCCTGACCAGGATCTGGATGGCAGATTTCAGGAGGCAGTTGGCTCTATAAAATCAGCTCGAGATCGAACTGTTGCCAGCTTGGAGGCATCCTTCAAAAAGCGGTCTTTCAGCAGGCAGCTGGCCACTCCGGGCCACAGGCCCCTGAACACTAACACCGGCCATTTTCCCTGGCAAACAAAACTCACCAGCCCAGGTACCTGGTGTCAGTGTGCAGGAGCCACTTGGCATTGCACAACCAGCCTGAGTTGGCACTGGTGGCAGCTTGGGACTGGGAGGCATCCTGCACCATGTGGAATTTCAGCAGCCAGGCGACGACTCTGGGCCACAGGCCCCGGAACATCAACACCCGCCTTTGCCTTGCCAAACAAAACTCACCAGCCGAGGATACCGGTCTCAGTGTGCAGGAGCCACTCAGTACTGCCAAACCAGCACAAGTTGGCACTGGTGCCGACTTGGGTCCAGGATGCCTCCTGCACAATGTGGAATGTCAGGCGCCAGCCGGCCACTCTGGGTCACAGACCCCTTAACACCAACGCCAGTCCTTTCCTGTGGCAAAAAAACCTCACCAGCCCAGGTTCCTGATGTCAGTTGGCAATAGCCACTTCCCACTGTCAAATCAGCCCGAGTTTGCACTGTTACCAGATGGGGTCTAGGAGCCATACTGCACAATGCGGAATTTCAGGAGCCAGCCAGCCACTCCATGACAGAGGCCATTAAACACAAACGCTGGCCATTTTCCATGGCAAACCAAACTCACCAGCCCAGGTTCTAGATGGCAGTTTTGAGGATGCACTTGGCATTGTAAAACGAGCCCGATTTGGAAGTAGTGCCAGCTTGGGTCTTGGAGGCATCCTGTGAAATGCAGAATTTCAGCAGGCAGTCGGCCATTTTGGGCCAGAGGCCCTAATGCAAACATTGGCTCTATTCCCTAGCAAACAAAACTCACCAGCCCAGGTTCCTGATGGTAGATTGCACAAGCCACTTGGCCCTGTCAAATGCACCCGAGATTGCAGTAGTGCCACTTTGGGTCTGGGAGGCATCCTCCGCAATGCAAACTTTCAGCAGCCAGCCGCCCATTCCGGGACACAGGCCGCTGAACAACAACTCTGGCCCATTTCCCTGGCAAACAAAACTCACCAGCCCAGGTTCCTGATGGCAGTTGGACGAAGCCACTTGGCACTATCAAACAACCCCGAGTCGGCACTGGTGCCAGCTTAGGTCAGGGAGGCATCCTGTGCAACGCAGAATTTCAGCAGCCAGTCGGCCACTCCGGGCCACAGGCACCTGAACAACAACACTGGCCCTCTTCACTTGCAAAAAAACCCACCAGCCCTGGTTCCTGATTGCAGTTTTCAGGAGCCACTTGGCACTGCCAAACCAGCCTGAGTTGGTACTGGTGGCAGCTTGGGCCTGAGAGGCATCCTGCGCAATGCAAAATTTCAGCAGCCAGCTGACCACTCCGGACCACAGACACCTGAACACTAACGCCGGCTTTTTCCCCTGGCAAACAAAACTCACCAGCCCAGGTTCCTCATGGCAGATTGCAGGAGCCACTTCACTCTCTCATACCGGCCCAAGTTGGCAGTGGTGCCAGATTGGGTCTGGGAGGCATCCTGCACAATGCAGAATGTCAGCAGCCAGCTGGCCATGTGAGGCCACAGGCCTCTGAACAGCAACACCAGCCCTTTGCTTTTGCAAAGAAAACTCACCAGCCCAGGTTCCTAACTGCAGTTTGCAAGAGCCACATGGCACTGCCAAAATAGCCTGAGTGAGCACTGGTGCCATCTTGGGTCTGGGAGGCATCCTGTGCAATGCAGAATTTCAGCAGCCAGCCAGCCACTCCGGGCCACAGGCCCCTGAACACCAACCCTGGCCCTTTTCACTGGGAAATGAAACTCACCTGCCCAGGTTCCTGATGGAAGATTCTAGGAGCCACTTGGCACTGCCAAAATAGCCCAAGTTGGCACTGGTGCCATTTTGGGTTCGGGAGGCATCCTGCGCAATGTGGAATTTCAGCAGCCATCCGGCCACTCCGTACCACAGACCTCTGAACACCATCACTGGCCCTTTTCACTGCCAAACAAAACCCACCAGCCCAGGTTCCTGATTGCAGTTTGCAGGACCAACTTGGCACTGTCAAACCAGGCCAAGTTGGCAGTGGTGCCAGGCTTGGTGTTAGGGGCATCCTGCGCAATGCAGAAGTTCAGGAGCCAGCTGCCCACTCTGGGCCACAGGCCCTTAAGCACCAACACTGGCCCTTTGCCCTGGGAAACAAAACTCACCAGCCCAGGTCCTGATGGCAGATTGCAGGCGCCACTTAGCACTGTCAAACCAGCCCAAATTCCAAGTGGTGCCAGCTTGGGTCTGGGAGGGATCCTGCGCTATGCGGAATGTCAACAGCCAGCCGGCCACTCCAGACCACAGGCCCCAGAACTAGTCCTTTTCTCTGAGAAAAAAACCTCAATGCTGGACCTTTTCTCTGAGAAAAAAACCTCACCAGTCTAGGTTCCATATGGCAGATTTAAGGAGTCCCTTGGCATTGTGAAACTAGCCTGATTTGGCACTGGTGCCAGACAGGGTCTGGGGGGCATCCTGCGCAATACCAGATTTCAGCAGGCAGTCTGCCATTTCGGGCCATAGGCCCCTGAACACCAACGCCAGAGCAAACAAAACTCACCCGCTCACGTTTCTGATGGCATATTGCAGGAGCCACTTGGCACTGTCAAACCAGCCCAAGTTGGCACTGGTGCCAGATTGGGTTCAGGAGGCATCCTGCGCAATGTGGAATTTCAGGAGATAGCTGGCTGCTCCGGGCCACAGGTCCCTGAACACCAACGCCAGCTCTTTTCCCTTGGAAACAAAACTCACCTGCCCAGGTTCCTGATGGCAGAATGCAGGAGCCACTTGGCACTGCCACACTAGCCTGAGTTCACACTGGTTCCAGATTGGGTCTGGGAGGCATCCTGTGCAATTTCAGGAGCCAGCCGGCTTTTCTTGAAGTGAAAAATTAGGTATAGTGGGAGCAATGTAAGCTAAATGGTTATACTCCAAAGCGTTTTAACCACGTAATTTCAACTTCTTTATAACAAATATTCATGTTTTCTTGATTGTTTTCCACTCATACATGCAGTTTCATCTATTAAAACAGATTACAGCATGTAATTTCATTAGTCATTTCAAACTGGAAAACTCACAATGGCTTTGGTCTTATTCTACTGTCCAGATCAGAAATCCTTTTTGTTCAAAACAGGCAGGTGAAAGCAGAAGCTAGGACATACCATATATCAATTTCAGAGGGTTTGATAAAATAACTAGAGATTAATTTTAAGCAGTCTAGAGTCCAACATTTTTTTCTTTTATGAAGAAATAATTTACACTGAAAAATATTTCCTACTATCCCTATAGAGGCAAAATCATCCTGGAAAATACCCTAGTGGCATTAACACATAGCCTAGCCCAAAGTTGCTACTTTTTGTAGAAACAAAGTTCAATAAAAGGTATGAATGTCCAAAATTTGTATTCCAGCAACAGATAACTGAATAAACAATCAAATAATTTTGCCAGTATAACATGTTAGGATTCAGACACTCTAAAAATAACTTCTAGTATGAAAGCAACTATACAAGAAAAATAGATGAATAAAATTTTTCCTTGAATAACTTATACCAGCATCCTGTTCATCTACACCTAGACAATGTTGCACTGCTCTCCAATATTTATGACAAGTTTCTTTTCCTGGAGTCAATACATATCAGGGATTTTTCAAATGTCAAATAATACCTTTACGAACTCAAAAGCCTATAGTCAGAATTACCCTTATAAATAAACTATCATACATGTTTACTGTCTCCTGTATTTGAGTCAGAAGAACTGCTAGAGCTGAGTATTTAATTCTGACATGAATTTTGACTGTTAGCATTTTGTCTAGACTTGGATTGTTGACAATAAATTCTAGCAGCTAAGACAGTTTTTCATGTTTTAGTTTAGGATTATGAGAAGGCATGGAGGAAGTGAAAACTTGAACATTTCCTGATACACATAGTTTTTGACAAGCTACATGTTCAGTATTTGTGTGAGAACAAAAAAAAAGCAAAGATTTGCAAATGATGATAGAAACCTGTAAATCCCTGTGTTAATGGCTATTTTGAACAAAATGGGACTTAGTATTTTGAACAGATATTGAGATGAATAAAGCATTCCATATACTGAAAATCACTATATTTTATGGATTTCAACAATTTATAGCTTTTTTAATACGATAACTTTAATACTGTGTGTGGGAGTTACAAGAATTTTTTGACGAATGATGAGTGATTAGTACTTAACAGAAACAAACACTTTCAGGGTATTAATTATTCTAATTTTACCTATTCCAATGCAGTTTGATTGGGTGGCAGTAGAAAGGGACACAGATTTAAAATCAGTTTTATGTTTTCACTACACACAAAAATTTTTCTTACAGTTACATAAGCAGAATATTTTTCTTGAAAATGCTTTGGAGTAGGTTGAATTTTTTTTTTTACTTGGTTCCAAATTAGTATGGTTTTAAATTTTTTTGTCTAGGAAAATTCTGGTATTTCTACTATGAATCTCACATACTTCAAATGCCAGTGTTTTATTCAAATTATAAAGGAATTAAGTTTTTCTATTTGCTGTGAAGATTTTTGGGTTGCAATATTTTTGCACTGAAGCATCTGTGATCCTCTACTCACTTTGTTTCTTACTTTGTTTTTTTATTTGCTCTGTTTCCCATTTCCTTTAGTTTTCAGATTTATGATCCATACTTTCTTTTATTGTCAATCTGCGCTTTCTTTTGACTTCTTCCACTTTAGGAATTGTGTGCTCATTTTAGTGCAATGTCCTGGTTTAGGGCAAATTTGGGAGAGAATCCCCAAAAAGGGGCTTCTTCAGAAAGCAAACCCACACGGCCCCTCCCGCCCCAACTGGTTCGGGAAGAATTCCTCAGAGAAAAGTGGAAAGAACCTGTTTATTTGACAAGCACAGCACCCCCCAACACACAAAAGGAACAATACCGGATGACACCACATTTTTTCACCGCTCTGAAAAAAGATGACAAATTCAGAAAGTCTCTCCTGGGGGTGGTTGCTCTGTTATCAGTCCCTCCGGGGTTGGGGCAGCTGCTGCAGCCACAAGATGCAAACTCTCGGTATTTTCCCGGTCCCAGTCCGGAGGTCGGTAGGTCCAAACAAAAAGGGGAAGCAGTCCAGGAAGGAATTTGGACTGTTTAGCTAAATTAACTAATGAGAAGAGGGGAAAAAAGCAAGAGCAAGCAAAAGCAAAGCAGAAGCAAAGCAGAAGCAAGAGCAAAAGCCAAAAGCAGGGCAAAAAACAAAAAAGCAGCACTATGTACTGTACTATCTGTATGTGCCGCTGAGTGGCTGATAAGAGGCCCAAAACAAGACTTTCACTCTGCAGGGCCAGTCTTAAAGGCACAGAACATAATATCCAGCATAAATTACACGCATGGATGGGGATACCAGTCACCCTAGGGCATGCAAGAAGGGTAAATGAAGGCTACACATAAAATCCTCAAAGGCTTCATAATCACCAAAATGTCCAGAGTCCCAGACATCATACAGCTTCAGCCTGGGGCAAATTAATTTATATGAATTCCTACTGGAAGCCTTCATGACAGACATCTGTGGCAATGCCTATTGTGCACAGGTATCACCAATACTACTAGATTATTTTTCACTGAGTGAATTGTCTGTGGTAAGCTCACTGAGGTTAATTTGATGTCCAGAGTGCAAGCAGCTATAGCTGCAACTGAAATCAATGGCCACTTTGCTCTACACAGTTTCACCTCAGAGGAAAGAAACTCACAGAGGGCTAGGAGGCAGCCCTAGTAGTCATACTTAGCAGAGGTACAAAAATCACAATGCATATCAGCACCACAAAACTCTGTCAGAAGCTAGGTCCCATTACAGTAAGAATCTGCATTAGCAAAGCTCACCCCTTCACATGGGCACAACCACAGAGTGAAAATATAAATTTTCAATAGTTTTTAGAAGCTACTTCCCAAGCCTCCAAAGCATACCAGAAAGTTTTGGAGAAATGTTCAGAACTGCAACGTTATGGACAATTCATGCACTGAAATTACCTCAACAGGTAATTTCCTACTGTCCCCTAAAACAGTATTTATATAAGCTAGAAACACTATTTAAAAGGTCAACAAGAACACAATTATATTCATCTCTTTTATTATGAAAGATACAAAAACAGAGTGCAGTGAAGCTATCATTAGAAACATGAACCTTTTTTGAATCAACTCTGTATTTACACACACAAAATTCTCCAAGTGGAACAAAACCAAATGTGAGACATATCAGAATACACTGTATATACAGGTTTAGAGATTTAGTATCTGTTACTCCATACATGATGGCTACAAAAAAAGTCAATTCCTACCTGTTTTCCACAAGTATTTTAAATTAAGTTTATAAGACAACCCAAGCAAAATAAAGCAGAATCTGGGGAATGTTCTGCTATCTGAATGGCTACTTTATAAAAATAGTACAAAATAATAGAGCCAGGTTTTCAAGTCACGCTGAATATTCTGTCAAATAGTCCATACTCCAAACTGATGTAGGTAGAAAACCAACAACAGTTACTGATTTTTTTTTTGTCATCAAACCAGAAATATATCAGGAGTTCAAGATGCACTCATTTTCAGATCACTAATCAGCTACTAGGAAAAGCAAGTATTTTTGTTTATTTTTTAAAAACTCTTCCTTCAAACAGAAAAGCCAAATAAAATACTTGACCTTGCTTTGCATGATCAGACATTCTGATTCATAGCATGAAATACTATGAAGAAGACACACCACTTGTATGGTTTTTAACTGAAACCAACTACTGCTTAATTGTTAAGGCACTTCTTCCTTTAGATCAGTCCTCTTCCCTACATTTTAGTTTAGCTCCATTTCACACAGAGAGGTGATTTCAGCTATGCCATTTGTGATAGCAGAAGGGATGTTGTTATGAACTTTTGCTCTCCAGGCATGGATGGCCTCAGCAATACCTTCTGGATTGCTTGAACCCAAGTCACATAGTGAATATATGGCTGCCAGCTGCACACCCCAAGGAATAGCTGCAAAAAGTTAACAAAAATCAGCTTATAGAAACTTTTTGATAAGCAAGAATGTTTTAGGGAATCTTGAATCTATAGAAACTATTATTCAAGAACTAAAAATAAAACACATCAACAGTTGTGATGCCTAAAACCATTAAGCAGAAAGATGACAATCTGGACACAAATTCCATAACATCTCATGTTATACTAATGCTTTTCAGTTTTCCCAATTCAGCAACTTTTTAGTACTCAAAGGGCATACAGGAGATGAGAATCCAATGACTCTAGTTAAGAGTAATCAGACTTACGAAAGCAGTCAGGTTTACATTGAGTCTGAAACACAGACATACACTGTACACCAAAAACTACCAAGTTAGCACTTGAGATTGCAAGGAAGAGAAGTTATACAGCTGGTTCAAAACAGCTCCCAAACATTAACAAATGCTTCAATGCAAAATGTACTTAACATCCAGAGTAACTTAACAATGTGGATTTCTGCTGCTCTAACTGCCTTGTTTCATCTCATCAGTACCTTGAACTGTCTTTCTCCCAATACAACAATTTTATTAGTAAGCTTCAGCATAAATTGCTCAGGTAAAAAATTAGCTATTACTGCTCAAGTTACAATCACCCTTCAAGTGATCTTAACTTGATCACCCTTTAAGTGATCTCTAATGCAGCGGACAGGCTCTTACACGAAACAGTCTAATTCCAAGGTGTCTGAAACCATCTCAGATTTTTTCTTGTCTCAAACAGAAGGTAATATTGTTAATAGCTCATTAACTTTGTAACAGAAAGGGACTCAAACTGAAAACCCATTATACACTAATGAAAACTGCAAGAGCAGGCTGTTTTGCCATGCGTGCCTTAATTTATATTCTGGCACTGAAAAACTTCACATTGTGGATTTTACACTCAAGTTCCTCTAAAAGAACATTACCTTCCTCTTTTGCATGCTGTACAAACAGTCCAATTACTGAACTAATATTCTTCACTGCAGAAAGATAGCCTTCCTTCAAACCTATTTGTCCTAATCGACCTGAAAGAAAAAAAGTGTTACTACATATCTGACTATTTAGACAGTCAACTTCCCAGCTTTTATACTTCCCAATGATCTGTTGAAGTATCAACAGAAAATGCAAATTTTAACTACAAAAAATTCTTGTCACCATGTTGTCTTGGGAACAACAGTTGTCTTATTCCTTGTGTAACTAAAGACCCCAAGGCATTTTTCATCAGATTGATTCAACTTCCTATAGGTTTACAATGTTTAAGTGTAAAACTCAGAAAGAATGCAATTTTTAAAATAAACCATGTCATATAGCATACATACTGAAAATATTTATTGAAACTCAAATTATATATATTTACATCTAATGCCACCTAGATCCCAAATAAATTAATTTAACTTAAACTTATTATCGTACTAAGTTGCATAAAAAAACACATTTTAGACATTTTGCTGGAAACTATATGGCATGAAGCTGTGTCATAGGAGGTTTAGGTTAGCTATTAGAAAAATGTTCTTCACCCAGAGGTTGGTCAGGCACTAGAACAGGCTCCTCAGGGAACTGGTCACAGCACCAATCCTGTCTGATTTCAAGACCCATTAGGCACATGGTGTGATTCCTGGGGATGGCCTGTACAGGGTAGGAGTTGGATTTCAATGATCCTAGTGGGTCCCTTCCAATTCAGGATTTATATGAGTCTATATGTGGCTGAAGATGATTTCATTTTAAATACATAAAACATGCTGGTATTTGTTATCATGAATCTATATGACATCTCTCAAAACTTAAGTACCTTCTTCCCACAGGATGATAAACAGAAAATTCCTGCATAAAGATCCAATAAATTCAATAATACTTCAACCCCCTTTCCAGACAGGGCTGACACTTTCATTAAGACATACTTATACAAAATAGAAGTTCAACCAAGAATTCAGATTACTTACCAATTAGCCTGAGTGTCAATGCTATAACACTATCACGAACTGATTGAGCAGTTTCATGCCCCTTTCTCTTCTTTATCCAGTTATCCATAGAAGGCCAAAGCACTTTGCTGTGAAAGAAAAATGAATTGGAAAATCTCATACTGCATGAGGGGGTGGTTATAGTATTCATACACAAATGACTCTTTTGTTTATTACTAATTTTACATAGACTGATTTGACAAATGTATATGAAATCATGTTGCTTTCAAATTTCATTCTATGTTCTGTAAGTTTCTTATATGACTGAAAATTCAGTTTGTATGTTACGAGTAGGATGTGATGCTTGTTTTTAAACCTAAAATGACCCAAAGCAAAACTTTTTTTAATCCTTAAAATTATGCTAATAGACCTAGTTACCTATGACCAGCACAACTCAAGAGACAATCACCTTGGTATGGCTTTAATTAAGATTACATATGTTTCACTGAAGCTGATTTGTATTAATTTTAAAAGTATTTCAACAAAAAAACCTTCTTTACTATCTGAAGTTATGAAATTTATATAGAAGACAATGATTATAAGTATCACTTATTATGTTATGTCACAGATAAACAAATGTCTCCTAAGTCATGTAACCTCTATATAGAAAATCAAGACTGTCAGATCAGTGTAGCTGTCAAGATGGAGTCTTTCAGACAAAGTATGGTAGCAGTCCATATCCTGGATTTTATGTTCAAAGAAAATTCAATACATTGTCTCTAAGTATTATAATTATTTTAAAATTAAAATCAGACTGAAATCAAGATAATACATTAATGAGTATGGATACATTTCATTTCCAGCATGGAAACAGGGTTATTTTCATATCAGAAATTCCACCCCGTTTTCTACTGTGGGGGAAGGGGAATTCAACAAGTAAGTTCAGAAGAAGACAATCACTTTGCTTCACTGACACAATCTCAAAATCTTATACAGCTATTTTGAAAGCAATTCTTTACTAGAATAGCTCTAACAGGGTTCATTTCTTGGGACAACACCATAAAATACTGCATTTCCTCATCGATCATTCCTCCTATCTTAAAATAATGCACACATACACAGTAATCTAGGTCTCATGAGGCTGAAACATCCTCATTTTCTAAATACCTATGCAACATTTCATTATGTTAAAAGCTAAGTAATGATGAATCTGGGAAAAAAAAAACACCACCAAAAAAAACCACAGAAAAAACACAAAGGAAAACATTTGAAAGACGTGTTCACCACAATACCTTATAACATTAGCATGTGTCCAATCCCACTTCATATGAGAGCAGAGTAGATCAACAGCAAATATATACTGCCAAGCATCTTCACTGAGATCTTCTCCATACTGCTCACTCAGGTGAAATTCTACTTTTGTACATGACTGCATTTCTAAAAGCAGGTTTGAGACCATAATACCAGCATCTATAGATGAACTCTGGAATTGTAGAAGAGAATTATCTTAATGCATAAAAAGTTACCAGTCCAGAACCAAACTCTTTACAAATATTTGATACTGACTGTGTACGGCTTCTTACACCATCTATCCAACTTTTGAGTTGAATTAACACAAACAAATAGAATACATAAACCAAAACCTTCAAGTACTAGGTATTTTTCCTGACACTTTTACTAAAAGGAGAGTTTGGGAAAAAAATACCCAAACAAGAGAAAACACAGATCTCACACCCACTCTCTCATCTCCTCCTACAATTTGGGGATTTTTATTTCTCTCAATGCAGCATTAAGGTAAGAAGTGTGTTTTTCCAGTGCAAGAAGATTAATCTAATATAGCTAATAATTAGTCTAATATAAATAATTTTAAAATTTATTACTCTTTATTCTTCATTAGGGGTGAATTTGCAAGCAAATACTTTCAATAGTTCAGGTAAATAAATATGCCATGTGAAACCATTCTGCTAATTAAACAGCTAAGGGAAGAAAGGAAATTTAAAAGCAAACTTTTTTTAATATCTGACATATAAAAAAAGTCTAGGTTTATCACATAAACAGAATGGGTGCTTGGCAGATCTCCTCAGTACAAAACCTCATATAATTGGCAAGTTCTGCCATGGTGCAAGTCACTAAAATGACATGCTTTTACCAAGAAATAAATACCCATCCCAAGTGAGCTTTAGTTTCAGAAGTAGAACAATCTTCTAATAAAATTATATGTATAACAGACTGTTAATCACAATCTACTTGAAACTTTTATCTGTATTTCTACCCAAGTAAAACAGAGCATACAGACAGGATGATGTCATCTCTTATCTTCAATATAGAAAATTCTGAGGTATTTCTCCCCAGCTGCAGCAGCTCTCATATTTCAGAGATCCATTAATAAAGTAGGTAGTGTGAGTGCAAAGAATTAATATTTCCAGGAACATTTACTAGGACATTCTTATGTGCATCTCTACTGGCATGATACTAAAAGCTGTAACCTAATAGAATGGAGAATACAAACTCTTTGCTAAACAGGGACTGCAGTATAGCATTACTGAATACCAGAGCTTAATGCTACATCACAACTGTGATAGTTAAAAAAACAGACACAAATCCATGCCAAATTAACTCACTCCTGCACTAAAGCAGGAGGTTTAGGGGGCTGTAATTTCAGTGATATCAAATTAAATTCAGGGTTGGCTTCAGAGATTAAAGGAAAAAAAAATCATACAACACCTAAAGGCTATGATGACAGCAGTAAGACTACTGCATTCCTCAAGGCAGTTGTAGAGCAGCATGTTAGGATAGGGAATAGATGAGCTATTGTCATGGTTTAGGAATGATATTCTCTAAATTAGTGCTCCCACTGAAACCAAGCACAGCTAGCTTCCTCCCTCCTCTCCCTTCCTCTTCTCTGTGGGATGGAGAGGAGAATTGGAGGCACAAAATATAAAGATCACAGGTTGAGAGAAGAACAATTTACTGGAAACAGCAATGAGATAAGAATACAAACAGTAATAAAAATAAATACTAATGATGGAGGGTACAAAAGAGAGACCAACAATTCACATGGAAACAACAATACACAACCTCTCCCTCCACCACACTATGCTGTCCTGGAAGGGACTCATTCTCCCTGGAAGAGACTCCATTCCCCATATCCCTGGTAATGATGTGAGGTGGTACAGAATTAACCACCAGGTCCCAGCCATGCCCCCTTTTGGCAACTGCAAAAATTAACCCTGTTCTGGCCAGAACTAGGACAGCTATGAATCAATATGATTTTGTTCACTTGATATATACAAAATTATTTTATTTCCAGGAAGCAAGCCCGGCATTATTATGGAGTTTTCAAATATATGGAGCCCTAGCCTTTAAACAGACACACAAGCCTGTTACACAAACTTCTTTAGAAGCAAAGCACCTCTGGCTTTCCATTTGCATGATATAAAATTGCTCCCAATGATTTCAATTTTCCCTCCTTGCAACATTCTTTTCAGGATGGTAATATGTGCCTGCTGAAAACTGATAGAAATTAAATGATTTGCCAAACAGCTCAAAGGCTTGAAGTCAGCTCTCACTGATCATCCTTCTCCTGGTATCACTGGTTTTGTATAAATCACACCAACTGCTTATGTAATTGAGGGTTTTTGTGATAAACAAGTATTTACAGTCTACCTTGCAAAAAGATCATGAGCAAAAAGAGACAGGCTCATCTTGAAAATAACTGTAGTAAAATATTACCTGTTACACAGAGAACTACAAAAGACATATATATGAATATATATGAATTATATATATTTAAAATATATACATATATAAATATATAAAAATATAAATTTTTATTTTTATATTTTAAAATATATATAAAATCATATTTTAAAAAGCAACAATATAAAGCAAAAGAAAGAAACATCTCAAAGAACAGTTCCACAGATGGAAAGAATTCCCTAGTCCAACAATGCTCTAGTTAAAAGTTTAAAAACAACCTTTACTTTTAATGTTCAGTAGATGGGAAAACAAGAAAAGTATTGTATTCTAGTAGGGTCTAGAAAACTAGGGGAAAAGTGCCTGAAGAGGCATTAGTTGTGCAACTGGACAGACTCCATGGGATATTCACACCCTTCATTAGAAAAGAAAGTTGCTTGATTTGATTCAGCCAGCAAAGCAACCAATGCAGACAAAAGCTGATACTGACAATGAAATCAGACATTACCTGTTCCCAGTTGAGATAACCACTTAAACAGGCCAGCATCTCATTGCTTGCACTCTTCCTGACAACTAATTGCATAGCTTTGTTAATTGCACATTGGAAGACAAATATGTCAGACCATACATTTGTGATAAATAAAATCAATTTTTCTGAGTCTGGATAGTCTAAGGAAAAAAAGGAAATAATTAAGTAATTTTTTAACATTTTAAAACACAAAAATGAATATATTCAGGCATTAAAAGCTAGTACATTTAGCAAGGTAACTAGGAAAAAAGGCACAGAAGTCACATCACAACTGAAGCCTAAGGAAGATGCACTAGGACATCTCAGTCCTGAGACTAAATAAAAAGAAAAGATCCAAAAAACCAAACAAGAAACACCAGCAGAACCCCAACATCCATTAAGCCACCTCCCCCATTGTAATTTCACTCCCTCTCCTTTCATCTTTCTTACTTCACTTAAGTTCACTAAGGAGAGTGGTCTTAGACCATTGAAATGGGATTCTTTTAGGATTTACTTAGACTGGAAGGTGCACTCCAACAACCTACCTAATACATTTCAGTCACAAATAAGCATTGTGATCACTGGGCCAAACTAGAATTAGTCAAAAAAAAATTTCTACAGTGCTTGCTAATACCTTGCACCCATACACCTGTGAAATTATATGTAGTTATATATATGGATATATATATAAAGGTTACAAAGAACTTTCACACAATTCAAATCTGATATTCCTCAGCAATTTTCCCAGACTTTGTCAGAGAAATTACATATTATGCAAGTTGTATGTGAGCATATATGAATGTTGCATGCTACTATTTATACTTCCATAGATGTAAAAATTTGTGCTGCTCCATATAATTGAAGAATCTTCATTCAATAAAGTAATTCAGAGCAAGTATCTGACAAGAATCAGTTGACAGGACAGTTCCAGGCCATCAATGGGAAGCCAAAAGACCCTTCTGAATATCAAAGTTGAAAGCTCCAAGGCAAAATACTAAGATAAAACATGAGTGTGTAGACTGTAAGCAATAACAAATTCATTGGAATAAGTAAAAAGCAGATACTTTCATGCGTTAAATGCTGTACTGGAATGCATATGCCTGAAACACTATACAAAAAACAATGAAATCTAAAAGCTGAATGGACCTTCCCTCTTCAGCATAGCTTCTACATTTTTTGAAAGATCTTAAGTACTAGAAAACATATCAAAGTATGTCAAATCAAGAAGCTATAATGAACACAAAGGATATACACTTCAATGCTTTGGATGGACCTTCTAGTCTGAAGCTTTATATCATGTGAAGAATTCCCTTTCTTCTATAGAAAAAAGTTCTATCAGGACTCCTGGTGAACTAGAATTACTGACAACTAGAATTGCCTGCCCAGGAATTTGAAACACTTATAAAATTCACTCAACAATGAGTAAGAGTTTAAGGGGCATTTAAAAAAAAAAAGTAAAAAAAAGAAAAAAGGGAGGCAACAGAGGAGAGGTGAAAGGAAAATTAACCAGAAAGGTAACATTTTATTTATAGTCACTTATACAGAATACTTGAAAGGAGAACAGAACAAAAACAATGGACAAGTCATCAAGACAACAAATGATGTTGGTCTAAAGAAGCAATACTGACTGTTTATAGTGAATTTGGTAATTGTGTAGCTTGTGTTGCCATAATTCTGATGGGAATATGTGAAACTACGTGAAAGAGAAAACCCCAAAATAAATGCATAGTAATGAAATGAAACCAAACAAATTTTAAAATGCCTAAACAGCACTTTAGATGTGTTTACAGCTGTTCCCACTCAAAAAATAACTATAAAACCACAGAGCAATGACAATAGAAACTTATGCAATTCAATGTATAGAAGAGAAAATCATCCAATAAAAGTCTGAATTTAGCTATTAAAGTTTGGATCTTATAAAGAAAAAAGAAAGGAAAAAAGGGGAAATGGTTAATATTTGCAAGAGCCCACAAAAAGAAAAAGCAGTAAGATACTGCAAAACAAAATGCTTAATTATTATTTTAGACGCAGAAAATATATATCTGACAATGAATAGTTTCTAACATGGCGCAGTATTAAAACTATTAACATGAAAAAAGTAAAAGTATAATTATAACAGACTGAAGGATAGAAAAACAGAGGGGAAAATAGGAATTTGAAAAAGAACTCAAACAAAAATATTAAACCCCCTCAAAAAACGGTCATTAAGAACAAAATGAAATCACAAACCTTTTTAAGATAAAACAAAAAAAAAGACAGGAATGTTATATGAAAGATAGCAAGTAATTGTAACAATCTCAAGCTTTAGCACTTTGCTTGTCAGTGCTCTTGAATTTTATTTTAATGCTAAACACAGATACCAGTATACTATTTTCAAACTTAGTGAGTTTTAATCTTCCAAAATTAAGATTCTTAACTTAGTAATAGTATGTACCTTTGTTCCTGTGACCAAAAGGCAGAGGAGTAAAGTAAGGGAGCGAAAATGGAAAAAATAAAGCAAGAATTTGGATAATAGAAAGTAAAAAGATTTTAAGGAGGACATATAATAAAAGTACCCTGGTTTTGATCAAGGTATTGTCCAGCTCCTGACACTATGTTAAATACCTGGTTTTAAATCACACTTTACGAATCAATACCTACTCAATTAAAAGAAGAAAATACTAATAGGCTAAAAGGACGAAATTCACAGAAATCACATTATCATTTTGGAGATGGTGGGGAAATGAAAGTACAGTGTCGTAAATGAAATATTTCCTTGGAAAAATAAGTAGACTACTAAGAGCCCAGGACACCACAAAACTACAGCACAGATGTGATGGAACTATGAGAAGGGGAATTTCTTCTAGAACAGTCTACATTTCTGCATTACAGAAAAAAGTTCGAGAAAACAAGCCTTGAAGAGGAAAACAACCCTTGAAAAGGATTTCTGTTTGTTTTTACAAACATAATAATTCTGACACACTACAGCAAAGACACAGAGCACATGTAAGATATAAGGCCACTAAACCAAACTATACCTTCTTTAAGTAGACTATAGCAGAAAAGGCGAGCTCTTTCCAAATCTCCCAACTGTCGACAAATTCCTGCATAGACTCGACACAGAGCCTGACTGAAATTATAATTCGGAGCATTCTTCAGAGCTTTCAGCTTATTGAGAATAACACAAAGCAAGGACTCTGCTAAATGCTATAAGACACAAAATATATTGTTAGACTGTTACATACTGAAGAATACTTGACAACATTGTAGACATATAACAAGTAAAAAGATCTACTATCTTATTTGCAAGAATACTGTTTGCATATATATAAAAATGCAGGAAAGTAAATCAGAGGCAACCAGTGAAAGAAAAAAGAGGGAGGAGCAGGCAACTTCCCAGAATAAACATACAATAGACAAATGAAGAACAGGGCTACTATTGTTTCAATATAAATCGTTTAGTTATGTTATTAACAACAATCTTCCTCAAAGAACAAGGAGAATAATGACAAGTAGAAGGAATGAGGAGAGGAATAAAGACAGGTAGAGTAACCCAAATAACCTAATCAGAGCAAATGTAAGCACCCTGACTTAGCTACTTCCAAAGATGCCACAGAAGGACAAACAGCCCATTGTTCAGGTGTGAGATTTACTAGGTAAGTTAACAGCAGTCTTTCTCTAGATCACTGTACATACTGCAGGAGACAGGGAGGAGATGTTTCTGCCTATAATAACATGGGACTTAATATGAGATGCAAGGAAAAAGAATATTGGGATTGTGCAGCGTGTGCATGACTTATTAGGGGATGCTTAGAGGGAGACCTCAAAGTGGGTGAGTAGAATAAGAGGTTTAGAAGCCAGGTGCTGGAGAGTACACAGTTCAGACTGGGTATCTGTGGACAACAGAGATTCTGAGTGTTAGCTTTGGGAGGAACCAGAAGGTCTAAGCCAGCTACCTGAAAGACCACAAGTCTGAGGCCCAGACACAAGTCCAGACCAGCTGCTGGAGGAATGTGTGTACACTTCTGTGTTTCTAAGTTTGTCAGTGCATGAAACAAGTGAGAAGAATATCAGTCACCTACTGAATATACTGAGTCCCTAATGTTAACTGCTAGGCGAATCCATATTATCTGTATATATATGAATGTATTTTCCTCTACCAGGATTTCAACCTGATTAACCAGACAAGGGAATATGAATAGGTGTGTACTGTGTGCATGTCTCTCTACTAGGAGTATGTACTTGGGCTTGCTACTGGCTGGACCTGAAAACATAAAGCTACAAGCCTTGCTTCTATGAAGTTACCAGACTTGACAACTCCTAACAAGGAGACCTGAGATCTTGGTAGCAACTTCTGAGGAGAACTGAATTACGTACCAGGACTGTAACAGGACAAAATGCTGCCATATACCAGTTGGTGAATTGCTCTGCTGTAAACTACAAATTATCTATGAGAAAGATGGCAACTGAAGCAAAATTTTTCAGCACTGATGCTAAGGAAGTTCTGAGAAATAAAATAAGGGAAGAATTTTCCAATAAAATTAAATTTAATTACCTGATGTAGAATAGTAAAAGTAAATATAGAACTAAATTATATACCAGTACATACATTGAAGTTTATATTTTTTAATTAAAAAAAAAATAGAGCAATTTTGGAGAAACTCCTACAACTGTTAATACTGTCCACTTCAAAAAGTGCTGCAAAAAAAAAGTGGTTTATGCATACATCAGAAAAGCATATGTATTTATAACTGCAGTTTTGCATCTCGGACACCACTGAATAGTAATTTCTTGTGCAGTTCTGTATTTTCTTATGTTATAAAAATTTAGATTTCTAATAATCTTTCAAGACTACATTTTGGCACAGGACATTGCCACAAAAACTGAGAATTCAAATACTACAAACTTAGACTCTTATCTGCACAGAAGTGATTATTAAACAATAAAATTAAAAATTATGCTACTTACCTTTTTTTTAATACCAAATTCGTAGACAACTTCTCTCTCTTCATCTCTCATTACTGGAATCTTTGAGATATTACCAACATACACATGACCTTTGATAAGTGGTAACAAGTCAAAACAGGATTCAGCAACTTTCTTTAACGCCAAAGAAACTTTCTGGCAGTCAAAATCCTTCTTTACTGGTTCTGATTCTTCAAAATTGGAACACTGTGATGAATCCCTGACTTCGTAGCTTTTACCATGGAAGGCCTCCAGCATTTCAGAAATGGTATTTTTAGTATTTCTGACAGCAGTAATATCACTGGGCTCTATCCTTGGCGGTTCACTGACCAGCCTCAGTCTTTTGGCACTTCTTGGCATAGATACCTGCAGTAGTGTCCTTTTTCCAAGATGATTTGAAAAGAATTGCTGATTTTGCACATCTTTGTCTTCATCTTTGCTACTATCAGATTTCAAATTGCTCCCAGCTTTAACAAAAGCAGTTGATGTAGATGCAATTGCTTTGAATCCACCTGCTTGAGACACAGATCCTGGCAAACTTTGGCTGTCTGAAAAAGTACATCGGTTAAGCTGAATATTGCCTTTCAGAATGTTTAGTGTCCTTGCCCTTGCAGACAGCTCTGGATACATAGTGTCCAATATTTTCACAGAGTTCTTCTGAGGAGCGCCTGGACCAGCACTAACTGCTGCAAAGAGAGGAAATCTTCCTGGAACGGGAAGTGCATGCTTTGGAATGGAAGTACAAAATTTCAAAGGTGAGGAGCAAATCTTTCTACCTACTGCCATTTCTGAGGGTGAGGGAGGAGAAAATAAAATAGCAGATTTTACTGCTGGAGTATCTGTTAATGGGGCCATGAGAGGAAGAACAGGAGTTTTGCATAGTGGGGATATCAGGTCATCAAGAGGGGAAAGCAGAGAGAATTGACCTATAGAAGACATTGCCGGGGACACAGGACAGGCAGTTTTTGGAGGAGTAGCAATCAGAGGCAGTAGCAAGGGGGGCAGAGGAGGACCTATCTCTTCCCTGATTTTATTTATCATCTCAGATGAGCATTTTTTTGCCACAGAAGCACTAGCATTTGCAAGAACTGGCTGAGTAACTTTAAGAGTCTTTGTTTTTCTTTTACCTTGAAACAGTTTCTTTGACAGTTTGGTATGCATTACTTGGGCAGTTGTTTTGGTAGAAACAGTCAAGATTTCAGATGGTTCTTGCCCTTTACACTTCCACTTATTGCTCTTCTTGAGAGCATAAGACTCTGATTCCACCATATGTAACTTCTCAAACACTGTCTTTTGTGGTTCAGAAAGCTGACCAACTGTTTGACAACTGCACCTTACATCAGAGAGAGTTGGATTTGGAAGATAATTGAGTAAAATTTTTTTTGTACCACTATCTATGATAACATCAGTGCTGCTTTCTCCTGTATTGCAAGCAGTGTAAGTTTGATTATTATTATTATATTCTTCAAACACTGAGATCCCCATATCAACACTGTGTATTAAACCTAGTTTCCCATTTGACTGAAGTTTTACAGAATCATTTTCTTCTAAGAAATTGCCAATTGCTAACATCCTTGCATTTAATTTACCGGTTTTTACAGTCAGCCTGCAATTTTCTGAGAATTTGCTTAACATCTTGCATAGTGGCAACCTATTTTTCGAAGCATTTGGCGTCACAGGGCTTTCTTTTGATGTTCCAGATTTTAATAGACTTTCCTCACTGTGACTGATGCATCCAGCTATGTTAGACTCCATGAGTTCATTAGCACTCTCAGTATTTTCAGAGGTTACTAATATACATTCTGTTTTCCAAGAGGCTGAGGCTTCAGGATAACTCTCCCCAGTCACACTTGACCACTCATTTGCAGTATCTCCAGAGTTGTTTGGTTCACAGTGTGTATACACACCCATGACAGTGTCTGCTTTTAGGTGACTAGCTGTGAAAGTATTTCCTGGGTGCATCATTGAATGAAGCTCACATACTTGGTAATCAGCATCAACAATTGCACCAGTTTCCAGAGCATCCAATGCAATTCTGCTGGAAGCTCGCAATTTGTTTCTAAACACTGGAACGCATTCAGAACACTTCACATACTTAACTTTTTGCATAGAACAGTATTTCTCTTCAGAGTCATTGCTCTGCTCTTTCGTATCAAAATCACTTCTACACTTTATTATGGCATTTTTCCCAGAACCCACAAAACCATTCAGTTCTTTACTTTCTCCCCCACCTGTTAGTGAAATAGTTCTAGAAGGATCTGTTCTAACCTTCCACGCAGAAGTCCTGCATCCTGATTCTTGACAATCAAACTTTTGGAGAAAAGCATTCTTCTTATATGGGTTTGCATATATGATCTGTGATTCAACAGATGCCTGAGGTTCTTTATCTACTGGCTGCTCCTTATCTGAAGTTTTCTCTTCATTTTTGTGTACATATTCTCTCTCAGGGCAGCCCAGTTCTCTGCCCATGTTGACTTGTTCAGTAGACAGAATCTCAGCACCCTCTTCTAAGTTATCTGAAGAATAGTTAAATGTACTACTCATAATGGAATTTGTACGTCCCTTGTTTTCCCAAGTACAGGAAAAAGCAGCCTTTCCTACTAAGTTAGTTTCAAGGAAACCAACAACTTCCTGAAGACTGAAACTTAGATCAGGAGATCTTGTGGATTCCAAGCCAATTCCCACTTGCACAGGAGAACTGGTTTCCTCATTATTTATAGAGCATTTCTCCCAGTCCTTTTGAACAGAAAATGCCAAGCTACTTCTATATTCCATTTCTGAAGTAGGCTGGCAAATGATCTCCGAAATATCATTTTTCTTCACAACATTCTTTTCCTGCTTCAGTGAACTGGAGCAAGTCTCAGTCACCAATTCCTTGCTTTGTTTATTTAATTTCCCTTCTATTTCATCACATTTAATATTTTCAGTTATCAAGAGCTGAGTCAGAGGTTTTGCACACTGTTCCTGAGAAATAGGATTACTTTCTATTAAAATAGATTCAGTTGTATCCCCTCTTGCTAACAACTCACTGCTTTCCTCTCCACAATCTTCTCGATTAATTCTGACTTCAGTCTCTAGACATTCAAACAGTCTAAAGTTTTGAGATTTGGACTGCCCACATTCTAACATGTTACATAAGTTTTCAGATTGTTTTATTTCACCTTTCACTTCTGTAAAATCTAACAGAGAGGATTCACACTTAGCTACACTGCTTTCTGCACCAATAACGCATGCTCTCTTTGGTAGCGCAAGTATATTTTCAAAGTTTGACTTCCTTTGAGATAAATTATTACCATCTTCCTCGTGATGTGGTTTACTTTGTAAACCTACCATCTCCTTTATATCTACTAGTTTTACATTTTCTGCACTATGGAGTAGCTCTGACAATTCAGCTATTTCTAGAACACTTCCTCTGTTAAATTTCATAGTTAGTTCAGGAGTTGGAGCTCTGGTTATATTCATGTCTTTACTTTTGATGTGTTCATAATTTGGAAAGACTGACAAAGTTCTGATTCCTTCAGTAGCAGATACAGGTAAGTAATGCCTAGAGACTTTAACAGTCTCTGGTTCACATTCTCTGTTCACTTTGTCTTTTGTTTGCATATGTTGTTTCTCCCGAATCTCTTCACTGTCATATTTTATTTCAGAGCACTGAGAGTGTGCAGAGATCTCAATAGCTCCAGCCATATTAGTTAATTTGACTACATTTTTTGATTTTTTTTCAACCACTTCATTTTCTATCAACACATCAGATTTTTCCTCCGCATCTTCTCTTTGAAGCACAGCGCATTGCTTAGATAGGAAATGAGAAACACTCTGCAGAACAGATGCTTCTCTAGAAGTTTCTCTCTGTGCTACTAATTTATCTCTCTTTGCATTCACTAATTCACCAATTTTTTCATGTGTACCCTCATTATCAACAGCTCTAATTAAGGTTACATTCTCCTCTGTTTGCTCTACCACACTATATTTTTCTATCTGATTCTGAGGCTTGAAACTTTGTATCATAAAATCTACTGAAGAATCTCCCTCTTCACTGTCCATGTCCTCACCATCTCCTTTCTGTTCTTCCATGTCTTCCGATTTGTGTGCTGTTGCTCCAGTTAGTTTTGTGTTCTCAGTATCCACATCCCCAGAATTCTCCTCCAAACAATTTTTTTTAGTTACTATGTTTGTCATTAGAGCAGCACCTTCAGCTTGCTTTCTTTCAGCATGTCTCTCCTTGCTTGACATCTTAGGACTGATATGAATATTATTTTCATTCCAACTCAGATTAAGTGAGATTTCTGCATCAAAACCATGCTCACATGATGTGCACTGTCTGCTACACTCATCACCAGGGCTGATTACATTACAACTCGGAGGCCGAACTTGGTCTTCTTGTAAAATATCCTCCACTGCAGAAGTACTGCAACCATCTTCTTCATCACTAGAACTTGTGACTTCTCCCAAGAACATATCCTTCAATCAAAAAAAAGCAAAGTTAATAATCTGAAGCCTAGTATCAGTTTTAGGACCTACTTTTCTAAACAAGTACACTTAAGGCCCTGACACGCAATGGTTTTGAGAGATTAAGGCTGGTCAACAAAATTACAATCCTCTCCATCATTGCTCTTCATAGTGAATGAAAGTACCTCTGTAAAAACTAGGAGACATCTTTATCTACCTACTTGCATTCTAAAATTACTGGAAAAGAGCACTTGAGCAGGATTTAACTTTCAACTCTGGAATATTGCTATGAAAGCCAAGCTTATATTGAACACAAATTGGGACTTTAGGTCTGCACCACTGGGAAATTATGACAGCGAGTTGAGACATAGGTGACTGTATACTGGTTTTGGCTAAGATAGTTAATTTTCTTCACAGAAAGGGGGGTATGTTTTGGATTTGTGCTGAAAATGGTGTTAATAATATAGAAATCTTTCCATTATTGCTGAGTGGTGCTTGCACAGCATGAAGGGCTTTTCTGCTTCTCCTACTGCCACAATGGTGAGAGCACTGGGGGGGTGCACAGGAAGTTGGGAGGAGACACAGTTTGGACAACTGCCCCCAACAGACCAAAGAGACATCCCATACCATTATGGCATCATGCTGAGCATATAAAGAGAGGGAAAGAAGGAAGGGTGGGACGTTTGGACTGATGATATTTATCTTTCCAAGTCACCATTATGCATGATGGAGCCCTGTTAACCTGCCTGCTCATGTGAATGAATTCCTTGTTCTGCTTTGCTTGTATGCACAGCATTTCCTATTAAACTGTTTTTATCTCAACCCACGTGTTTCCTCACTTCTACTCTTCCCATTCTCCCCAGCATCCTGCTGGTGGGGAAGTCAGCAAGCAGCTGCATGGCACTTAGTTTTTGACTGGGTTTTAATCATGACACATACACTTCTGAAGATTATGTTTTTGCTCCCTTCCACAGGCAGTATGCTACAAGGTTAAAGAAGTATCCATACGGATTTAAGCACACAGAGACCTTTTCAGTACATGAGTAAGTAATACTGATACCAAAAAAAAAAAAAAAAAGTCCAGGAATATAAAATCATTATTTCTTTAGTATCTTTAGTAATTTTAAGATCAAATTAAGTGCCAAGTCAGATGCATCCTGAAACTCACCTGTGTAGTCAGTGGTGAAAGCTGTACTGGAGAAAGTAGAGCAGGAAGAGGTCTGGCCCAATTCAATATATCCATCACATTTCCACCTGGGTCTCTCTGCTCCTGACTGGAAAAGCCTGAAGAGCTGCACTCCCTGCCTGTCTGTATTATCACATCTACATTTTTATCCTCACCACTGTGAAGTTGTTCTTCAGTAGTCCTGTTCACAGCACAATCATCTCCAAAAGGCTCAGTACTCGTTTGAATTATCATCGCTGTTACAGAATTTTGCTTTACAGCACTTTCCCCTGAAGAACACCAAGGTAGTGTTTTGCCATCACACTTCCTAATCTTTTGGTGGATTTGTACAGCGTCTAAGACAGAAAAATATTGTAAAGAATTTTTGCCCTCCCATTTTTGTTTACAGAGATAATATACAATAGTAATAAAAATGTAATACTATATTTCATGTGATGTTTCCATAGAAAATCTTAGTCACTTTCAGAAATGCTTTCCTTATAGAGATGTGATGTTGTTATTCACAATTATTTTTTTAATGAAAAAGGCATATGTGTGTGCAAAGAGCTTTTCCCCAAACTGTCTAACTTGGATCATTAAAACATTCCCAAATTTTCTCATCAGGAAGGGTCATTCTTGGTAGGATTGAAGGTCCATATATTTTATCTCAGTCTTTGCCCAGTAACTCACAGTCATTAAAAGCAGGACAACCATGCATAGACATTCCCCACTCAGGCTGTAATTCTCAGCTTAAAGCAATCTGCAGGTTTGAGCCAGCAGCTGTACTTCCAAGCAAGTTACAATTATTCCCTGCCACAAATACAACAAGGAAGCTCTTAGCTACATTTCTAGTTTATGATTTATTATGCATATGCTTTTAAATTGTTTGTTCTTTAAATTTACATATTGAGTCTAATAACACAAGATTTTGCTTTAATGGTGTTATTTAGTCAGTTCTGAACCCTTAAAAAAAGCACCACAATGTATCCTATGCACAAAGTTGTTGGAACAACTAAGATAAAGATACTGAGCAGCTGACAACCCTTCCGAGATGTCAACTATACAGTTTTACAGTTATTCTAACAACAAGAAAGCAAGAGATCAAGCCTATTCTGTGTACACATGAGTATGCCATCTGCAGTGAACCACTTAAATTTTGCGATTAATTTTGCCTTAAAAAAGCTAGTTTAGATTTAAAAGAGAAACTGCTGTCAAACAATTTAACTGCAGAGGCAGGGTAAGGGTTTTTTAATGACAGTTCCTCTCATGCACCATAAGCTGCAAAACTCTGACAGTTTACTCAAAACCTTTGCTCAGAAACTTGGTCTAGCCCCTGAACACACACTCTCACAACCCTGCTTAACACTGCCGGACTTCCAACATCTTCGAGAAAGAAGACTGTACACATCCAGAACTCCTCCTGGAGGAGGTATTGGGCTGTTTACTGGAAAGATGGGGGTTATAAAACCCCTAAATTTTGATGCTTATGCAGGCCTCCACCTCTGATGGACTCCTACAGCGTATCACAAACACAGATCACAATCACCCACACATCACTGGAGCCACAGGTGGTGGATATCTTTGTCTTTTCTTTATCTTTTTTCTTTCCAGTTCTCCTCTTTAGGGTGATCACACACTTCAGAATAGCTATATACTCCTTTCCAATCCATTATAGTGTTTTCCATTTATAGTTTCAACACAGTTCTAATAAAATTTGTTGTTATAACAATTATTTAGTGGTTTTCTACTTTAATCCACCCCAAGGGATCCTTATGCAACAAATCTGGTTGCCCTGCCTCAAAGGCAAGTCACAATACCATCCCACAATAGAAAGAACAGCACGTGCATAAAATGGTTTTGAGTACAGGATGTACTAATTTAACTGGCACAATTTGCATTCTGTTGGGGGGAAAAAAAATTGTGTGCTTTATTACTGCTCTCTGTGGTAATCCACTACTAGAACTGACACAGATATTCCCAAAGCAACATCAATGCTTTGGGAATACTCAAAAATATTAATTTAACTTGATAGGTCAAAATAGCCTCCTCAGAGATCAAAAGCTTTTAAGCACATTCTGATACGTCAGCAAAACTAAAGGAGTAAATTAGAAAAATTGATCAATAACCCTATCTCAAAGATCCATCTCAGCCACTTCATGAAAAAATCTCAATTACTGCACTGGACACCAGGAGGAGGGAGAAACTGATCAACCTGAAGGGCCCTAGCACATCATTTTCACCAAAGATAAGAAAGCTCTGCCATTTCCTTTACATCTTATAAGTATTACGACAATACATTGTTTTATAAAACCATTTACAAGCCACAGTCACACAGAGCTCCCAGGATGTTCTAAATTTTCTCAGGACAAACCTACATTCTTTTTACAATCTGAGTTCCAATCCAAGGCAAAAGGAGCTCTTTGACAAGTAGAAACAAAGAAAAAAAGAAAAATTCAGAAGTTGGTTATCTCTTAGATTTTTTCATGTTGTTTTGTGCCAACCATTTCAAAGCTCAGTATTTACTCTGCACTGAAGTGGGCAGCAACACAGTTACAGGTTTTGCCCTTAAAAGGACTCCATTTAGAAAATTAGGTAGTTTACTTTTCACAGTGAACTACACAATAGTACTGACTTATTAGGAACTTTACATCCTATCTATACTTTCAAAATCAGTCATGCACCTACATCAAGTCCAAGAATATTGATACATATAATTCATTTAAACGTTTCCCCTGAACAATGGATCAAAGACATAATATCTGAATAACTAAGAGATTCTCCAAACTTCTCTACTCGTCCATTTCCAACCCAGTCACTGATAACTGCATTTCTTTGGGAATGAAATATCTTCTTATAGTTACCCATTTAGCTGTAGGAAGAGTTGTCATAGCAATTTTTAAAGATTCTACATAAGTAAGTTTCTTCATTCAAAGTGTTAACTCTTTGGCACCTTGGCCTGATCCTCAGGTCCAGGAAAAGCCTTATTAATATTGAGCCCATCTCATTGGAAGGATCCTCTCAAAGATCATATTTCACAGACAAATTTTACTCTATCCAGGGAATCGCACTCTTGATCTTTACGTGACTCAGTGAAATGATAAAGTTTTCTCCTGAAATCTTCAACCTGAAATCTAGTTCATGTAGCTTCAAACTCTTACACTGCTGCCTTCTCTCACTTCTGAGAGACTAAGATTACTCTGATTTGAAAATACCATCAAAATCTATCTTGTACTACTTGACATACCTTCTTCATGCCAAGTGGAGAAAGAAGTAGAGATTAAATAAGTGATCCAATGCTAAAACTGATTGCCTTGGTACTAAACAAACTGAATTTTACAACTCAAAACTTTATTCTTGATTGGGTACATTGCAAGACAATTCACGGCTGCAAGTTGTCCTCTCCTCACTCCAAGCAACAAAGCAACTTTTTGAAACAAGTCTTGTGGTTTTTTCTTCTCAAGAAGGACCAGATTAAGATGTGGTATTTTATAGTAAAAGGACAAAAGATGTATTTCTATGAAATCTAACCACTCCAACAAAAGCATGGTCTAAGCTTAGAATTTTCTCCATGCCGAAGTGGGAAGAAAGGAGGACTGGCTAGAAGAGACTGTTACAGATAATTGCTTCCTTCTATGAAAGTACTGTCATTTCCTTGAGAAGATATGAATAGGAAAGATGGAACACAGTTTCTGGAATCTAAAGTTCCTCTTTTGGTGGATGGCAAAGGGATTACTCTGGAACCTGATACCCCTAAAATCACATATATTTTAAACTCTTCAGTTTCTTGTACTTGTTCTTGTCACTTGATTGACCCTTGATCAAGACATTAAATTCAGAATTGCAGGGCACAAGAGTATAGCTCAGTTTTGGAGCTGAAGCCATGTATTTGCTGCATTAAACTCATGGAAGTAAGGCTGACTAACAGGTTTATGAGCTGGTCCTTATATTTTGGCACCTCTTAAGTGGATTCCATTGGAACACATCTGAAGGCAGATTCATTGGGATCTACACTAGTAGTAAATTTTCAGACTTAACAGGGTCTTTGAAAAGTTTATCTTCAAAGCTCTTAATGCTGCTGGGTACCTATCCCAGGCAATATCTCTACACTTTTAGTTACAGAAAAGTCAAAGTAGTAGAGAAATTGAAAAAACTAATAAAGCTTAATAAAAACATTCCAGAGATGCAACACAGAAATTAATGCAGTTTCAAGACATCTATTACTCTTGAGTGCAGAAAGAAAATATCTGCTATGTAAAGTTAAAGCAGTCGAAGTTTTCTGTGAATATGCATGTGGATAACTACTCAGATTATTTTTTATCATTATCTGAATATCACATTACAAAGAAGACAATGGAGGTAACAGCTTCTTAAACTTCATAATTCAACTATGTAACCATATATTTGGTTCAGACTAAAACGAGCCCATATGCACCATCATTCACATTATATACTACAGAGTTGATAATGACAGAATAATAATGTTTTAAACATGAGATGAGTTTTAATACTTACAAACAGTAAAAGAACTTGATTTCTTGACTGCAACAGCAAATTACAATAGCTTTTTATCAGAAGACAGTTCAAGTTTACTTACCCACTCAAATTAATATTTGAATTATTTTCAGATAATTCAGATTCTAATCACACATGTAATTGACCAGACAAAGCCCAAGGAAAGTATTTAAGTCTCTCAAAAGAGTGTTATGCAGTTATTACCCAACTGGAACCCACCTTCTGTAACAGTTAGTCTTCTTTTGTTAGACCATTCCTTATCCCAAATAGAAGCTGAAAGAAAATACCAACATTGCCTTTTGGTCAGAAAAAGAGAGAGCATCAAGAAAATTTCAAGACTTTGCATGCCATTGTACCTAAGACAGGATCATTTTTCTCATTCTCTCTTTTTCCTGTTGCACTGTCAATGCACATCCACAGTTCTTCTAATAAGAGCTTCACTCTTCCTGTTAAAATAAATACATAAAAATATCTATTTATTTTAAATAAATTGATAAAATTGAACTAAGAATTTGTGTTTATTTTACTCAGAACACAGACGTGCCTACAACTAAATACAAAATACCCACAAAAAATTAAAATAAGGCACATGCTTCAGTGAAAGAGAAATGCTAGATGACATTTAGGGAATAGATCCTGTACTGGCCATATCCCCATAGCAGACTAAAGGAACAACTGGAGAATGCTTTACCTTTTCCTTTTTACAGGGAGTACTACAAAAAGTTATAACAGCCCCCAAAGTAAAAGGTAAAACAGATTCAAATGTAATATTAGCAAAATTAAACAGCTCCGTAAAATAAATCAAGTCAATGGGAGAAAATCTTTTACACAGATGTGTATCACATTTATGCTCACTCAGTAATAATTAATCTTAGTCTCATCACGTAATAGCACCATGTATCTGAATTAATTATCAGGCCACAACACTAGGAGACTCTCTACAGTTCTAACAGTACCATTGCTAGGTGATGTCAAACAATCTAGTTTCAAAGACAGAAGAGAGATCGAGAGGGAAGAAAAACTGAAACCTCAGTAAAATACAGAAGCACCTTATCTACTTATGCCAAAAGTATCATAAATCCAACAATCAGTAACTGAGACTGTTTTTCTGCAAATTCTGTAAGTCAAAGGCCATAGCAAACTGCTATTATTTTATGAAGAGACATATTAAAAAAAAGTCAGTATATACAAGGCAAGCCTACCAAATTTTGCTAAACAGCTAATAACAACACTACCATTTACTCATTATTAATAAATCCTTGCTGTTATTTGAAACTCAAATTAATGCTCAGATATTAATTTTCCTATTTTGCCATTAATTAAAAATCAAAGGATTAAATTTGGTACCAATTCAGTACAATCCAAAAGTAAAAAATATGCCAAGACACACACACTCTGACTAGGTGTGGCTTTTTCAAAAAAATTCAATTTCTAGTCATTTTTATGAATGAAGAGTTTTCCTTACTGAAAAACTGAAAATAGCAATCTATTAGATTGGTCCTTCATCAGTGTAACCTACTTGTATCAACCACATCTGCTCTTATAGCACTTTGGCAGGATCTTCTGTTTCCAAAATTGCAACTCAAGAAGTGCTGCAATAAATTCATAACAATTGGTTTCACACAGAGAATGGACTGGCAAAAAGTCTTACCTTTGTCTATATCTGTTGCAAGATCTTCACTTGAACTCTGAGTTTCTGCATGTTTAACTATTAAAAAGAGGAGAGGTGGAAAGAAAATATTCAAATGGAACAATACCACATACAAATTCGAAGGCATTCAAAGGTAAGCACTTACGTTTTCTGCACTTCTCTTTAATTACACCATCAAGTTTTCCCTGTTAAAATTAAGAAGCACAGAATTTTTATGCCATACATATTTCTTAGAGCATCAGCTCCTAAAGAGCATGAAATCTAGATCAACATTTCTGAAGCTGGAAAATTTCTCTCTTACAGTGAATTGCTAATGTTTAGTTATTCAAAATCTCCCCAAAAATGTAATTTTACTGTTTCAGCATCTATTACACTAATAGCTTCTTTCTTTCCCCCAAAAATATTAAAAGATGTTTCACACAAAGACAAGGAAAGCCTTACTTGTGTTTTTTTTAGCTCCTTTTCAAGCCTTTTCTTTTCAGTTTTTAGTTGTCTGAAGTCCTGTGTATGCTTTGTTGCAGCCTCTTCAAAAAAGAGAACCAAAATTCAATTTAGAAACTACATATAAAGAGGCCACGAATTTAAGTGGTGCTGGTATAGTGGTTCCTAGTTTGCAAAAAATAATTACCAGAAAAAAACAGATAGTGTGAAATACAAACCTACTGAAGTTATACTTTGGTTCATTCAGACAATATCTCATGCATACAAGTATACTGCATAATTATTCTACTGCAGAATTATTGTTTTGAACCACAGCAATACATTTATTCGTTTTCTCAACTATATGCAAGAATGAAAAGTGGGTCGTATTGTAATGATATTGTACTGTAGAAGAATATATATCAAGTGAAAAAAGGAGATAAAATTGAGTTGCAAGGATTTTTTACATGTTTTATTTTCTTATCTAAATAAGAACTCTGGTTCAAAGATGAAAACACCACAGCCAGCTGCATTAAAAAGATACATACAGCACTCAAGACTAACAGAGAAGAGGACCTTATCTCTTAATGTCTAACAGAAACCTGGGAAGAGTGCAGATGGGTGGAAATAGAGGGTATAGGGTAGGTGAGAACTGAATGCAAGGTTCCTAGGAAAATTCTCAGGTGACAGAGTCAGCTGAGAGAACTCCTGAGAGTTCAGCTTGATGACTTATATATGGATAGGAAAGAAAAGAAATGGAATCTTCCTGCTGATCAAATCAGAAGAGAGCCTATTAAAATAAAAGGTTTTAAAAAGGAACCTTGACTGGTAGGCTAACAAAAAACCAATCATGGCAAAATTTCATACTGCCAAAAGATACAATGTTTGAGATATTTAATGAACATAGAAAAAAAACAAAACAGATAAAATAGTCACTGAAATTGGACCTTACACACACTGGAGAATTTGAGATTTTGGAGGCAAGTGTGTAAAAAGTCTGGCTGTCCTGCAATGGAACTCCAAAATTCTCATCAAAATAAACACCTTGTACCTGTACTTTACAGTAAGATTCAGGGGGTTTCTAACACTAAGATATGTCACTCAGTTCACTGTATTTTGAACTATGGTAAGCACAGCTCAAATATGCGTGATATGAGTGCAAATATCTGCCTTGCCAATTGATGACACAGCAAGTGAAGTCTCAAAATTTTACTACATCCATCCTCGCAAACAAGAAAAATACAGTGCCATGAAGCCAATGCTTTTTCTCCATGTAAAAAAAAGCAAGCAAACTAACTAACTAACCAACTAAAATACAAGTGCCAGACTATTTAAAAGTCAGAAAACGTGCATCAGGAACACCAAATACTTAAATAAGAACATAAACATGAAGAATCCTGCCAGGATTATTAGAACACTGGAGCACATGCCCTAAGAAAACAGTCTTATTGAACTAGACTTAATCAGCCAGAGGGGAAAATGTAACAAATCACAGAAAGAATACAGGAACAGATTTCCTGTACAAGGAGGTATCAAGAAGATGGAATGAGACTGTTAATGAGACTGTTCCATCAAGAAGATGGAACGACACTGCTGTATAGTAGACATCAGGTATAAACTGAAACATGGGAGTTTCCAACATGTTACTGAACCAAGTTGCCTACAGAGGCTGGTAACACTCCATCCTTTGAAGCTTTTATGACTAGAAGTTCCCTTCCAACGTCATCTGAATCATGTGCCTAAGACACTCGGCAGAAAATACTCTGCAAGAGGGCTGATATACATCAGAGACTAAGGACCCCACATAGTACTGGCCTGCCTTGCTCCTTGGGCATCAAAATTAAACTCACAATTCCTCTGGACAGAAAAGGAAAAAAGAGATTATGTTGCTGTACTGTTGTCCAACTCAATGTAGAAAGTTACCTTCAAGTTTTTTCACTTTAGTTTCCAGTTTCCTTCTCCTGTTAAAAAGAACACATTAATAGATAAATTTTTAAAATAAAACTATGTTGCATGAAAAGTCAGAAAAAAAAAAATAATCTAGCCATTCAAAGAAAACACACCTCCTATACCCAGGACCTGTGAGACCAATGAGTCCCTGAAGTTGAAAAATTAAATTGGTGGCATATTGCTGGCATTCTCACACAAACAGCTGTATCTGTTACAGAAGCAAAGTTTGCTTTTAAGATAGTCAATCCACTAAATATACCTTTAGCAACAACTCAGTATTAGAAATACAACCGCAGAAAACTGGCTTCTGTTTTTTGCATTTCTATGACGTAATGCAGACAGATTATCTTTACTCCTTAAAAACAATCAAGCTCTGTTTACAATGAATAATATCTAAGCAATGAGATAATCAGGAATACCCTCAGTCCCACACCTTTTTGTTCAGAACATACAGATGGTTTAGACTAAAGTCAAACCAAAGGAAAAAACATGAAGCATCCCAAATAATTTTGACTTCAACATTTCCAACCCTACCTTATATGTAAAACACACAGAACTGGAAAATAAACAAATAGAAAAATAAACATTTCTATTCTTTTCTTCTACTAAATTCCAATATCCCAGAAATTGTTTTTAAACTGTTGTGGTAAGTAGACAATTCTATCAATGATCACTGATCAATTTCATTAAGCAGAACACAGTTCATCTATTCCCCATACTAAAACCTGTGTAATAGATTGAGATTTACCATCTAAGCCTTTCTGGATGTTCAGGCTTTAATTACCCCTTCAGACATTAACCAGAATATATTCAAAAACCCACTCACAAATGGTATGATTGAGCACCTTTTGCATTTTCAGTAGTCAAAGTATTTATAGCATAAAGTAACAGACCAAGGATTTGGTGCCTTCTCAGCCTGAAGAGGTTCATACTTACTTTCCTATACGATGGCTTTGACAGTCAAGCCATAGGTGAGAATTCCAGCAAAATTCCTCATAAAATACCTTTATAGAAAAAAATAAGGGGAGGCAGGGGAGTGGGGAGTCATCCTTTAGAAAACAGGAGGTAAGAAACTTCTGCTTCTCTGTAGATTATCTTCAAGTGAATGCACAGAAGTACTACATATGCAATGCATGGACACTGGAAGCAAGATAAATTGACACAGGAAGACCACAGAGATGCTGTTTACCATTGCAAGGAGAAACTCATGCAGCCAAAGCTCAATTAGAATTCAAGCTGACCAGTACTCTGAAGGACACAAAAAAGGCTTTTCAAAGTATCTTAACAGCAAATGGAAGATCAGAAATAACATCAGTCCATTGCTTGATGAGGTTAATCACATCACAAACAGGGATGCAAAGCAGAGCTATTTAATGCCTTCTTTGCATCTGTCACCAATGACAGACCCTGGGACTCACAGAAACCTGTGCTGGAAGAAAATGAGTGGCTTGTTTAGATTAAGAAAGAGAAGGCTGAGGGGTGACCTCATTACAGTTACCACTTCCTCAGCAGGGGACAGTGGAGAGGAAGGTGCTTATCTCCTCTCTCTGGTGACCAGTGATAGGACAGAAGGAAATGCAATGAAGCTGCATTGGTGGAAGTTTAGATGGGACATTAGGAAAAGGTTCTTCAGGCTCCCCAGGGAAGCAATCATTGACATCAAGCCTGTCAGAGTTCCAGAAGCACCTGAATGACAGTCTTAGTCCTACAGCTTAGTTTTAAGCAGTCCTGCGAGGAGAAAGGAGTTGGACTTAATGATCCTCATAGGTACTTTTCAACTTGAGATAAAAAAAACTAGGATACAAATAACAAGAATCTGAACAAAGAGAAACAAAGTGCCAACATTATCATTGCAATAATATTTATAAATTAAGAAATTACATTGACATATGCAGTACTCTACTAATCTCATCAACACACTACTACATGAAGAAAATAGGTAGATGTTAAATCTAGCAATTTACAAAAAGCAGTTTGCAGATTATGCATCTGGGCAGAACTCCTCTTATGTTACCCAACTTAAGTTCCTATCTGATCCTTAAGATACGTGCACAACTGCAGCTGACAGAATGTTATGCTAACAAAAGTTGTACTCCATGGGAATTGCCATCCCTGTAGAATATTCAGATCTCAACTAGACAGTCCCGAGCAAGCCAACTTTAACAATGGCTCTGAATAGCAGACCAGACCAAAGGACATGAGTGATAATTTCTCACCTAAGTTTTTTAATAGTACCTGTAGATTAACAGTAATTTTATGCACAATTCACTATTACTCTGCTTCTGAAAAAATCCAGCTTTCAAATTACTGAACTCATATGACCTACTGTTTCAAATGAACCCAGTATCAGAGGTATACAAAACAGCCACAGCATCACAGAATTGAGGCTGAGGTGACAAGAATCCTCTGGAAGTTATTGTGTTCAACCCACACTGCTCAAGCAGGGCCATTTACAGCTCACTGGCCAGGACCATTTCCAAATGGCATGGCTTCCGAATATTTCTAAGGATGGTAAGGCCACAAGCTCCCAGGGCAATCTATGGAAGTACTTAGTCATTCTCACAGCAAAAAGTGTTTTCTGATGTTCACAGGAAGCATGACCTTCTTTGTCTTAGTTTGTTCCCATTGCCTCTTGTCCTACCATTAAGGTCCAAGGAAGTGAGCCTGGTTCTCTTTTCTTTACATGCTCCCTTCAGTTATTTATACATTGGTAATACCACCCCTGAGTCTTTTCTTCTCTAGACTTAACAGTCCCAGTTCTCTCAGCCTTCTGTCATTAGAGAAATGCTCCTATTCCTTAATCATCTTCATGGTCCTTCACCGAACTCACTACCATACATCCAAGTCTTTCTTGTATTGAGAAGTCCAGACCCAACACAGTATTTCAGGGGTGGCATCTGAAGTGCTGAGCACAAAAGAATAGCATCTCCCTCAGCCTGTTGGCAAAATTCACTGCAAACCAAGACACTGGTAGTCCTCTTTGCCACCAGTGTGTATCGCTGGCTCATGCCATGAAATCATCCCGAGCTGCTTCCACCAGCATGTACTGGTGTATGCGATTGTTCCTCATCAGGTGCTGGGCTTCACACTTCTCCTTGCTGAGAAGTTACCTCATTTCCTCAGCCTGTCAAGCTTGTGCTAGATAGCAGCATGCCCCTCTGGCCCATCAGCCACATGTGTGCCATCGGCAAGCTTGCTGACAGCAGGCTCTGCCCCATCATGCAGATCACTAACAAGATGTTAAACTGGACTAGACCCACTGAACAGTCCTCTCTGTCTCCCCCAAGGGTAGTATTATCTACTGGCCTCCAACTAGACTTTGCACAGTGGTCATCACCATACTCAAGGCCCAGCCATTAAGCCAGTTTTTGATCCACTGTCTGCCCATCCAGCCCCTACAGCACCAGCTTAATGGGCTATGATGAAACTATTATGGGAAACAGTGCCAGAGATCTTATTCCCTGTCAGACACTAGCCACTGCTCTCCCCTGATCTAGAAAATATATCAATTTATAAAGTCAGTGAAGCACAACTACCCCTTGGTGAAGCCATGCTGTCTACTCCAGAGCTTCTTGTCCTTCATGTGCCTGAAAATGAGTTCAAGGATGACCTGCTCCATCACCTTCCCAGGGATCAAAGTGAGGCTGACTGGCCTGTAGTTCCCTGGCTCCTCCTTCTTGAAGATATGCGTGACAGACAGGGACAAACATTATATCTACACTGACACAATAAACTGTCAGCACATCAGAGTTGTCAGCTCCCACTTAAGATGAAGTTAGCAATGGGGTAGCTGCTCTCTGCTGCTCTTAGACAAGACAATGTACTGAATATTTCATTAAGTTCACATTGAGTGCATCTATATGTGAACGAAGTGCAGAATGGCTGAAGAAATGACAACAATCCTAGTCTTCTCATACAGTCTTTTGGGTAATAATGGCTCGCTGCTCTGCTTGTGAATACCGTATGTTTCACAAGTCATGTAAAGAGACTAGTGTATTTCTTTCGAGAAATGCTTCAGTCACTTGATCATCTCTGTGGACCTTCATTAGACTCTCTCCAGTATATCAGTATCTTCTGTACAAAAAAGCCCAGAACTGAGCACAGTACTTCAAGGCATGGCCTACTGAGCAGAGAGAACCAATCACTTCCCTTGACCAGCTGGCAGCACCAAAATAGCTTAGAAACACCAAATTCAAAAATGATAACCAGCTAACATGGAAGCAAGGAGTCACCACCAGGAGTCCCATTGAGATGTGTGCTAGAACACATCAGAAATAAAAGTTGACTACAAAATCAAAAGGGTCTTAGAATTCCAAGTCACTAGAGTGGATTTACAAAAACCAATGATTGCAAAGTGATACACATGAAGAAAAATAACCACAACTACCAATACCTTGCTACATATTAGCTGGTTCTCTTTTGAGAGCATGAGTACCTTCCCACACAATATTGAGAGGTCACAGTTCCCTGATACAGGTGATTTAAAGGTTATATATATATTAGAGGATAAAGAGCAATTAGACAAGTCCATTAGAGTATGCATCAAGAGCTGTAGGAGTTAACACACACATATGCTCCAGGCCAGGAAACCTTTGACTGACTGCTTACTGGAAAAACAAACTTTGGGAATTAACAAGGCGCAGCTTCAGAATACTCTGTATTATGGCAGCAGAAATTACTTTTGCACTTTTGATGCCAAATCCCTCCTGCTCTTTTTGAAACATGGCAGACAGTTCACTATGACCTGCTGAGCTGTTAAATTAAAACAATTTATTTTAAACAAACAAACATTAAAACAATTATTTTAAGAACTGATTTTAGTACAGACCACTTTGGCAATATTATTCTCATACTGGCCTCAGAGACTTAACAGCAAAACTGAAATGGATGGCAGTAACAAAAAGCTGAGACTAAGAACCACTTAGAACTGGAGAAACTACAGCTTTTTTCAATTTCATCCTGTTCCTTAAGACTTTCATTAAACAACCACATAAAGCCACTTCACAATAAGACAATAAATAAAGTAACACTGCACTCAAAAGAGTTTGCAACAAAACTTAGGATCATTCTTCCATCAACTCCTTGTTCTAAGAACCCATAAGTACAAAAATTTTAGCAAAATGGAAAGCATGACTAGATGAGGTACATTATCAAGTTTGGAGGAGGTAAGAGAGGCAAAGAAATGTTGAGAAAAAAAGAAACATCACTCACACAGCATCACTGTTTACTATTTCTTCTTTAATTTTAACATATTCCAGTTGACTCTCTTGATAAATCTTGAGAGAACTCTGAAAAAAGAAAGCACAGTTAAAATATGTCCATACTGAAGGCAAAAAAAAAAACAAAAAAACAAACACAGACACCTTACCTCTTCTAATGAAAACAGTACCTGGCCAAAAAAGTTTAAGTATATTCAATAGGAAAAGAAGCAAGTTGGAAAGTCAGGTTATCTTCCTTCTTTAAAGGCAAAAGTTATAACAAACAAACACATGAATCTCTTTATGTCTATCTTTTGAGTACATGGCTTTAGCACCTAGCTGGATAGGAACCTGAAGCTGAAATCAAGATCTTAACTACTACACACCATACATATAATTCTTCTTTTTCTGAAAAACTGCCATGAGGACATCAGCTACTAATGCTTGCTGAGGGAAGAGGAGTTATAAAACCATTCTAACACAGAACACTAACTAGGTACAGCAACAAGACAAATGTTAGTATTTTTCTTATACCATTATAAAAAAGCTACAAGAAAGAAAGTGGTATTTTCTTCAGAAATTATAATAATGTCTAGAAAATACATACATGTAGGTAATTTGAACAATCTAAACCTTCTTTCCTGTAGACTAAACCTCAGCTAAGTGACGGGAGAGAAATTAGGAATAAACTTCAGAAGCTAATGATGTAAAACATATGTTCAAAAAGGTAACAGAAGCACAACACTATTCTGCACCGACCCTCTTTCTTGGCACCTTTTCACTAGCACAAGTAATATTCAGCAATCTGACAGGATCAGAGCAGAAAACCAAAGGAGTCTGAAAGTTTCTCCTTCCTTCCTTACTGAGGAAATAACCAAATAATCTGATCAAAAATTTTAAGAACAACCTAAACTTATTGCCTTTCTGAAACCTGAAGTAATTTAATAAATTCTACCTAACTTCACCAGAGCTACTTGTCCCACTGAGCTGGAAATAAGAACAGAGCTTGTTAACAGTCAGCTTCATTAAGATGAGCATTAGGAATATGCATTTCCTTCAACAGAAAAAGTGCAAGTTATTTAAACAAGCACACCTTTTTTTCTTCCAACTCTGCCTTCAAGGAACCCAACTCTTCCTGGCATTTTTCCAGAGGCAAAATTTTCTGTAACATCTTCTCCACTTGGCAACGAAGAGCAGAGATCTCTCTGAAATTAGATGTGCAATTAAAAAAGTTGCCAAAACCACAGATGCTTTGAAATTCAGTATTCTGATTCTTCAATCAAGCATCTGAGTATTTTGCTCTTATTCTATGGAAAAAATGTTCTGAGAGATACCTAAAAACTTTAAGAGTTTCAGTGTTCTCATTTTTCCACCTATTTAAAGAAAATCCAAGATCTGACTTAAAAACACTACACTGAAGCCAAAGCTAGATGCAAGCAGATGGCATGTGCCGCAGAAGTATGCTGCCTACACTAAAGTGCCAATAATAAGTGTCTCTGCATACATAGTGCTGTAAAGTAAGAGCAGAGTCCAAATGCAATGTTTGTCAGCAGGCAGGCTGGAGTCCATAAAAATTATATGCTGCCCCTTCCTCTATAATCACAGAGTAAGCAAGGGCACACACACACAACTCTCAAATCAAAATGCTTCACACAAATATGGACGCTCCAAATAGCCATACATTTAACCACCACCAAAAGATGAGCTTCACATCTCCACTTTGACTCTCAACTAGCCCAGGGCCAGGAAAGAATCCCACACACATATTGTAGAGGAAGGACAGACTTCTCCTCATCATACCTTTGCTAACTATGGCCTAGGAAGAATGATAAAAGTATCATACTAAAAGTGCAGCTTAGACCTATAGCTGTTGCTATGATACCGTCAGACTCCTAAAACTAACCACAACACAGGGAATATAGTAATACGTCTTTAGTAAACAATATAAATCCAACTTACCGTTCAGCAAATTGAAGCTGTAATCTCTTGTTAAGGTAGAAATTAAAAACAGTTTATCAAATGTCCTCAAGTATATTTCAATCCAACTGCCACTTGAAAAGAAACATCTATGAGGAAGTAAAGACTTCCTCATAGAAAAAAAACTCCCCAAGACTTGCAGAACTAAGTGTTTGATACATGCATTTCAATACATTTGAAGTGAATAAGAAGAGCTTCTTCTGTTACATGAAGAAGACTGAGTAATTCTCATCAACTCAGATTTCAAACAGACCACCTTAAACCATATACCAGAAACAGGCAGATCTTAAGTGGATAGTTTTAATTCCAAAGGCCTATTTTCTTTACAAAACTCACCCACTCTGTTCTTTATTAGAGACATCATCTCATAACCTAAACAGAAAGCCTCAAGCCCTTTCATAAATGTTTTAGGTATACTAATCCTTTAAGAACACAAAGAGAAAACTAAAGGATATCAGTGCATTTCTGTTGATACTCTGTCAGCAAACGACTGTAAGAAAAGAAAAAAAACAGACATTACTCATTTTCTCACCTGATTTTGACAATCATATGTTAGGGTATTTTTCCTTTTGCTTTATAGATAAATAGAGGAAGTGTAAGATTGGTTTACATTTTCTGCTAGTAGTCAATATAACCCTTTGATTTCATAAAGCCATTCAAACCTCAAATCAAACTGCTTTAAGTCGGAAAAAAAAACAACTGGCAATTACATGAAGTTGTAGCCATTAACTAATTGCTTTAAAAAAAATGTATTGCTTAGACAAAGGAAATTATATATATACACACACACACATATATATATATATGTATACACCCACATACTAGAACATATATATTCATATATACACATTATATATAAATATAAAACATGTTTCCAAACTTGAAAGGATGTTTTCCTAAAAAAGAACACACATCTCCAAGAAATAGTCTGAAAGATCCTAAAAGGCTTTAATCTTTATATTATTCTCCTAGCAGCCATAAAGGGTAACACTTACCCTGATGGAAGAGGGCCATGGGGCAGCACCAAGGAAAGCTACTCCTTTCTTTCCTCAAATGTTATGTTTTTTAAGAACAGAGAAAAGAAAGGACAAGAAAGCATAATACTATGGCAGTTACCCTAATACAGAGAGGGCTGAATTACTTTCTATTGCAATAGTTAAGAGCAATCCAGTAAAGCAAAAAAGAAAGGCTGAGCTGCAAGTAGTTAAAGAAGAGGCCATTTCCACAAGAAATATATGCACTGGCAGAAAGAAGAGGGACACAAAACTTAGAGGTCAGAAAAGAAATCACAACAGAGTAAAGAAGCTTGGAAAAAAGGATCCTAGTTAAGAGACCCAGTGTGTGCTAGCTGAAATACTCTGGAAATAGAATGCAGGACTGTCAATTGGGTTCACTAAAGCCAGATTGACAATTATCTAGGAAAGGATACATAAGAAACAAACCACTACAATTAGGAGACATTGCATGGATATTAGGCCATACTAAGGAGGTACACATAACATATCTTGATATATTATTCTATACAATATGTTGATGGGTATTGAGAAGAATTGGAAGCAAGCACAGAAAAGAAAGTAAACTGTAAGAAGGATTTTATAATCATACATTCCAAACAATGTTCAGCTTCACTTTTCACATTCTGATATTTAATCCCAACAGAATTTCAGAACTTAATGATCAGACTAAATTCTGCTGGAAAAGTTCATATCTGTACTCAACTTTTAGTTCCCACATTTTTCACCACAGAAAAATGAAATAAGTGAGCACAATTAAATGAACAAAATAAATATAAATAAATATCATCAATGATCTGCTTCTGCCTTAAATAAATAAATCTCTTCAAAGAGTCACTTCTGCCTGTACTTCTATTATTACAGGTACACAAAATAGCCCTGTTTACTGTCATTATACACAGATGTTTTACAGAACAAATTAGTCTTACAGTCTAGATTTGGGTCACGTTTGTGCAGAACTTTCATTTTGAGAAGCATTTAGTGCAGTGCATAAATGAATATCCACATTCCAAAAATCATATCTCCTGCATTGCTGTAAGTACTAAGAATAAAACCCAAACAAACAAACAAAAATGCGTGCAATTGTACTTACTCTCCATCAATTATTTTTTGCTTCAATGCAATTAATGCAGCTACACATTCATTCATATTCTGTAAGGAAGAGTATCAAGTCAGTAAAGAACTTGCACCCCAAAAATCAGTACTGTAAATAAACCCTAATTCAATGGTTAATTTTATAGAAAATACAATAAACTGTCTTCATTCACGCAGAGAATGCAGGCTCCACAAGTAAGTATGCATCTTAAGTGAGGCCTTGCTACAAAAGCTCTTCAAACTTCGCCTTTGTAGTAGATTCTATACTAAATTCCTATAACTTTTTCCGTTAAAATCCAATTGACCTTTGGCAAAATATCAGCAATATACATCAGCTCACTTGAGTCTACAGATTTTCCAGTTTCTCATCCATACTCATTCTAAGTATGTCCTATGAACTCTCTTCAGGAGACCTCTCTACAGGACCTTCTCCTCATTTAAAGCAAGAACAAAAATCACCCAAAGCGTAATACCATAAAAATACACACTCGCTTAAGAGCCCTCAAGGAAATAAATTCTAAATCCTTACACTGCACCGAATCAAAGCCAAAAGAACACAACTAGAAATTCCCCGACAGATCCCATTGAGCACGTCGCAGAGACACGAGCTACTTTTCCACACTTCGCCTAGCTAAAGCTCGATACTGCTGCTACTTTTAGAGCCAGTTTACCACGCACGCCATGAGCGTTCCCGACGGCGCAGGGAGTGGTGACTGTGGTACCCGACACTTCCCGCCAGCGGCTCGGCGCTGATCCACTACCTCGTCCATGAGCAAAAACCCCAGTCCAGCGCCACAGGGACGGCGGTCCATGCCTACCTGCTGGAGAACACCGCAGTTGGCGCAGGCCCTGCCGGCGGCCGCAGTTCCGGCCGGCGGTGGCGGCGTCTCTCCGGGCATCATCGTGCCCACGCCTCCGTCCGGCCCCGAGAGCGGTGCGTGTGCGCCGCTCCATTGCGTCACACACCGCGCCACCGGTTTAGCAAGGACCCAGCTCGCCTTCGTCTCCTCGAGAATACTGTCCACTGCTGCCTGACTATTAGCAGCAGAAAAGACAGCAAAAAGTAGTCTCTGCAGAGACTGAGCGTTGAAAGCAACTGGTGGAAAGCGACTTAGCCCACTGAAAGGCACGGCCTCAGCCACGCCCTTTTACCACTACTATTATTTTATCTTCTTTTAGGTGCGGGCACTTCTGGTAAGGGAACTACTGTAGGCCTGGCGCAGGTGCGGAATAGGGCAGCTTCTTTCACGTGGCGCGAGAGGAGGGATGGAGCCGCCGCTGGAGCGGCGCGTGAGGGGGAAGGGTGGGGCTGCGCGCACGGGTGCAGCTGCTCAGTGGCAGTGTGGCCACGAGGCCAGCTCGAGCAAAGCCGAGCTTCCCTGCAGCCGGAATCACCGAACATTGGTCTCGGTGATCCGCGATGAGCCTGAGGTGATACCGAAATCGGCCGGAAAATAAACCAACACAATTTGAAGTATTTGAAAGCCGGCATTCTTTATTATAGCTTTGGACATTTTGGGGGGATAGCTCCTCTAATGAGATGTGTGTCATGAAACTACAACAGGGCGTTAATTCTATCATGATCATACATATTCATTACAACTTACTTCCTAGCTAATACGTAAACATCATTATCGTAGAACTAATTTGTATGCATCCGCCTCCTGTTGGAAGTCCTTTTATAGTGCTAGACGGTCATCTAAAGGGGTTTCTGATGCTTCTTTTCACTGAGTGTCCCTATACTACAGATGGCCTTCCCTTGAACTTTTTTTTTTGCGCCTGCGTTGTTGCTTCTTGTTACATAACTTTGCCCAAAAACCCAATATGTTCCTCATTATCTATTTATCCACTGGTTCCAGCCACGTTTATCATCTTGTGCAACTTTGACATTCTTTTTGGGTTTGGGTTTGGTTTTTTGCTAGTTAGTTTTTAAACTCTATCTAGGAACTTAAGGAGAACTGAAATTTTATATTCTCTGTGCTATCTCTCAGAAGCTAATCACCCTCTTTGCGGTCTTCTCTTTGCTCCCGTGCTGCCAAGCTAGAGCTGCCTCGTTGACAAGGGCATGCTAAGCTGATGCCATTCCCTGACACACACACCCCTCCTAGTTTTTCAAACGGGAGCATACCAGTTCAGCTCACTCAGACAGCATCTTGTGGGAACATAATACTCATGGGAAGAGATCAAGCTTTTTATTTCTTCCAAGCATTTGTAAACACTTTTAATATTTTGCATTGCTTGTCATGACTGCCTGCATTTACCACTTACACTACATCTTTCTATAGCGAGTAAGCTTGGGAAAGAACCCTGCCATGGGCAGGGACGCATGCTGCTAGGCTGCTTATGTGTTTCAGGCCATGCTTTCAAGTTAAAGTAGTAACTGCTTACTGTTGTGAAAAATGCTAATCACTTTTAAAATCTAAACTTTTGATAGTAATAAAATAGTTATAAAAATAGTAATAAAAATTAGAGTAATAAGAATTTGGACAATCAGAGTTAGGACAATAAAGTACAATAAAAACAAAGACATATGGACAGTCCGGGTGTCTCCTGGGCAATTAAGCCCTGAAAGCTCACAGGCTAACAAAGGATTAACCCTTAAAAGTAATAGCCTTTTACATATTCATATATCTCATACATGATGCATAAATTCTTTTCAAACAAAGGGTGTTCTCTGGTTATTGTCAACTTCTCCCCCTTAATCCTGTTGGCTCCTCAGAGTCAGGAAAGAGGTAGAAGAAAGTTGCTTTTTTTGGTCTTTTCTAATAAGGAGGCAATAATTTTTCTCTTGGGGATTTAGGTGTCTTGTTGCTGTTATCTCTGTGCAAAGAATTTCTTGATTATCTCATGCCTTTCTTGAGCTAGTTAAAAAAGTATCTTACATCACATAGTTTCTATTTTAACATCATGTTATAACCTAAAACTATATTTACCATGCTAGTTAAAAAAATACAGTACTACTAATTAATACAACATAAACACATATAGTATTCCTTTTAATATCTGCAAAGAGCCAATCATGTAATATGTACTTTTCACACTGTATTATGCCACCCTGTGTTACTGTTTGAGGTACATAGAAATCACTCAGTATTTAGCAGACAGGACAGATGGTTGCACAAAATGCAAATTAGTTTGAAGGAAAGACATTTCTGTTCTTGTGAGCCAGTGAAGGCTTCCTGAAAATAAGGAAAGCCTCCTATCTCTCTTAAGGAAGATACCAAGGCTATCACCATGACAGTGTGAAGAAAGAAAGGAAATAAAAAGATATGGACTTTGGTTGGATCACAGTGTGATGTGGCAGTGTGATGTGGCTCCTTTTCACCTATTGAGAGTTTTGTTTCCTTTTTATAACCAATGGGCAGTGTATATGTTTGTTAAGCAAATGTAAATATCTTGTAAAACTATAAAGGCAATATGTTGCTTTAATAAATAGATCTATACAGCCTTCTGATAGAGTCCTGGTGCTTTGCGCCAAGTGGGGGTCTGTAACGACATTAGTTTGTGATTTTTTTCTATTCAGCTTATGGTGTTGCACTTTATTCACTGAATGCTGCTTCTTACACTTCTAGTCTATCTGAAACTTCCTCTAGCTTACAATTTATCCAGTTGCTTTTTTACTATTGTCTTCCTTGTAGTTTATACATATTCCTTAGTGGAATCAATATTCAGTTCTAGTTCTGAAGACCATGTTAAATCTTCCTTCTGATGAACAGTAATGTATACAATTGCACTGTTACCTCGACCTTTATGAAGACACTGAAATGTGTAACTCCTGTTAAGTGCTCTGATGATGCATAGTGTTTCAGGCTTTCTCTTTCTACTTCAAGGGCCTTACAACAGTATAATAAAATACCCTTTAGAATAACAATAGAGTTTGTATGTCAGTGTCACTGGAATTAATTTATCCTCTGGTCTGAGGAAGTTTCCCGTGTGAAGTGCCCTTCCAAGGGAATGGAGCCGAGTACTACTCATTTTAGATTTGAGAATTTGGGGCTGTAGTCAGGTCAGGTAACAAGGCACTTTATTAGGTGAGTTTCTTAAGGACAGGGTTCTGCAGAAAGAAACCGCTATATCTGAAAGAAATTAATAGATAAGATGTTTTCAGAAGAATTCAATGTTTCTTGTAACTATTCATGCTTAAAGTGAAAATGTTACCAAAATTTTGGCTTAACATTAAAGATGTCCAAAATTTCTAGTTGTTTGGGCTTCACAGAACCATTTAAGTCAGAAAAGACTCCAAGATCATCAAGTCCAGTTTTACCAATCTCCTTGTCAACTAGGCCGTGGCATTAAGTACCACATGCAATATTTTCTTGAACACCTCCAGGGATTGGCGATACTACTGCCTTGTTGTGCAGCCTATTCCAATCCTTAACAACCATTTCCATGAACAAATTCTTCTTATGTCAAATCTAATCCTCCCCTGGCACAGCTCAAGACTATGTCCTCTTGTCCTGTTGCTAGTTGCCTGGGAGAAAAAAGGCTGACCCCACCTTGCTACAACCTCCTTTCAGGCAGTTGTAGAGCACCATAAAGGTCTCCCTAAGCCTTTTCTTCACACTAAACAACCCAGCTCCCTCAGCTGCTCCTCCATGGACTCATGCTCTAAACTCTTTACCATCTTTGTTGCTCTTCTCTGACACACTCCAGCGCCTCAATGTCTTTCTTGAATTGAGATGCTCAGAACTGGACACAGTGCACAAGGTACAGCCTCAACAGTTCCAAGTACAGGATTGCAATCACTTCTCTAGTCCTGCTGGTCACATTATTGCTAATACAGGTCAGGATACCATTGACCTTCTTGGCCACCTGGACACATTGATAAATGCATTTACAGCCAGCTGTTGACTTACACCCCCACATCCTTTTCCCCTAGGCAGCTTTCCAACTACTCTTCCCCCAGCCTGTAGAGTTCCATGGGGTTGCTGTGACCCAAATGCTTCACCTGGTACTTTGCCTTCTGGAACCTCATACAGTTGGCATTGGCCCAGCAATCCAGCCTGTCCAAATCCCTCTGCAGGGCCTTTGCACTGTCCAGCAGATCATACACTCCTGCCCAACAACTTCGTGTTGTCCATGAGTGGACAATTGAGAGTGCACTGTATTCCCTCGTCTAGATCATCAATAAAGATATTAAACAGGGTTGGGCCCAATCCTGAGCCTCAGGGAACCCCTCTAGTGACCACCCACCAACTGGATGTAGCACCACTCACCACATCTCTCTTGGCCCAGCCATCCAGCCAGTTCTAAACCCAGCAAAGACTGCACCTGTCCCAGTTGTGGGCTGCCAGCTTCTCCAGGAGAATTTGTTGGGAAACAGTATCAAAGGCTTTGCTGAAGTCCAGGCAGGCACATCCACAGCCTTTCCCCCATCCACTCAGTGGACTGTCTGGTCATAAAAGATTAATTTGGTCAAACAAGACCTGCCTTTCCAAAACCCATGCTGGCTGGGCCTGAGCCCTTGGTTGTCCTGTGACGGCAATGGAGAGAGATGGGGAACACTGATTCAGTGATCAGAATCCGATTTATTTGTGAGATACTTTATTTGCTTAGATATTATTTAGGAGACTAGTAATGTGTACTACAATGGTTAGGTTACAATCACATACACAAACTTATGTATATAACAACATCTCTTGCTTGCAGAGTTTAATGGGATTTTCTTTTTCTGGTAAATCTGTCTAATTTAATCTTCTTGCAATCTAGGTCTAATTTTCAAAGTTCTGTTTGCTTTTGCCAAAGCATCCTGTTATCAAATGTCTTATGTTAACCAGGTCCAAAGTCCATCATCTGTCTTAGGTCCTCTAATGTCCCAACAGTCCTTACGTGCTGCATGATTGCACTGAAGATGATTTGTTTCATAACCTTCCTGGACACCAAGGTCAGGCCTGTAGTTCCTTGGATCTTCCTTGCAACACTTCTTGTGTATGGGCCATTGGCCAGCCTCCAGTCATCTGGGACCTCCCTGGTTAATCAGATGTGATTACAAATGATAGAGTGCAGCTTGGCAAGCTCTTCTGCCAGCTCCCTCAATACCCTCTCATGCAGTCCGTCCAAACTCATAGACTTATGAGTGTGTAAGTTCTTCAGCTGGTCACTAACTGCTTCCTTCTGGATTTTAGGGGGGGCTATTCTATAACAATACTGGCAAATAATGATGGGTATGACATTTCCAAGTTTCAGCAGCAAAAGCCCCCTTTAATGTTACAGCCTATTTTTATCCAGCTTTCCAAGTCATTGTGTTTCATTCTAATTGGTTAGTAACTTTCTTGCCACTGCGTTCATTGGTTAGAAAGTGCTTGTGTATGTACGTGCTGACTCTCTCTTTACACAGGTGTTTACAGTTTTCTTTGAGGATTCTCATGGGATAGACTCTTTATTTTTCATAGGTATAACATATTTTTCTCACAAGAATAGATTGTTATGTGTGAGACAAATGCTCACTTTAAAAATTTTAAAAGGTTTGTTAAACCTTAACAAAAATACAACAAAAGGACTAAATAAGGAAAAATTGCAGTGCTGGGAACTGCCTTTGTAGCTGCCTACCACTGGCCGTTCATCTTCAAGATGGATGCTCCGTCTTTTATACCCCTGGGGGTTGCATCATCCAACCCTGGCCCTTCCCAAAGTCTGTCAGTCAGCTCTTCTTTGCTGTTTATCGGTGGAAACTGCTTTCTTGTAATTTGGTTGGAGGGTCTGGTGTTGTCATGCCACGCCCCCTTAGCAGCATGCATTTCCATTCCCAACTGCCCCATGTAAAGGGGCATATGTGCGCACCTTCTCTTTTACCTGTCCTAGACAACCCAGGCTATCTGATGGCAACAATACAGAGACTGGGGGGGAAGGGAACTATGGGGAGAACAGAGGACATCTACAATAGCATAACTATACTAAAGCTTCTCTTAATATTCACACAATATTCATCCCTTTATTGCGAGAGCCAGTCATCTCATTATCCATCTATAACTTTATGCAAAGTGATTTTCATTCTTACAATTCTTTCTCATGGGAAATTAACATGCTAGATGTTAATTCAGCTAAGCAAGGCCTGATTTTATAAGGCCTTTCTTTTATAAGGTTTTACCTTTATGTAATACTGTTCTGCTCCCCATTCCTGTCTACCAGCTCAGAGGGCTGGTTGCCTTGAGGATAACTGGTCTTACTGTTAAAGACTGAAGCAAAGAAGGCCTTAAATACTTCAGCCTTTATCTCATTCTTGGTTACAATGTTTGCTCCCATGTTCAATAAAGGATGGAGATCTTCCTTGGCTCTCCTTTTGTTTTTGATGTATTTGTAAAAAAACACTTTTTATTATCTTTCACAGCAGCGGCTATATTGAATTCTAGCTGAGCTTTCTCCTTTCTAATTTCCTCTCTACATCTAATGACATCCTTGTACTCTTCCTGAGTTGCCTGTCCTTTCTTCCAAAAGTCATAAACATTTTTTCCCTCAGTTCCTGTGAAAATTCTGTTCAGCCAGGTCCTTGTTCCCCCTCCAGCTCTTCTTTTGACATATAGGGACAGCATGCTCCTGCTCCTAAAAGATGTCCTTCTTAAAATGTGTCCAGCCTCCCTAGACTCTTTTGTTGTTAATGATTTTTTCCTAGGTGGCTCTCTGAACCAGTGTCCTGAACAGGCCAAAGTCTGCCCAATGGAATTCCAAGGTACAGGTTTTGCTTACCCCCTTCATTACTTCACCAAGAATTGAAAACTCATCTCATTTTTGTTGTCACTGTGTCCAAGACAGCCTACAACCACGACATTTTCCATGAGCCCTTCTCTGTTTGTAAACAGCACATCTAGAGGTCCACTGGCCCTGACAGGCTTGCTTACCAGCTGTGTCAGGAAGTTCTCTTCCACACAATCTAGGGAATTACTAGAAAGCCTTCTCTGTGCTGTGTTGAGTTTCCAACACATACTTGGCAAGTTTGGCAAGAACAAGGTCTAGGGATCATGAATCACCAATACGCCTTTTATAGAGCACTTCATCTGCTTCTTCATCCTGGTTGGGTAGTCTGTTACAGACTTCCATCCAGATGTCTGCCTTCCCCCTGACTCTTACCCATATACACTCAGCCTTGTCATCATTAGCTTTGTGCTCTTTACAATTGATACACTCCCTAATCTACACTTATTCTTTAAAAGGTCTTAAGTTTTAATGCTTCAGACTCCAAATACAAGGCAGAATTAGGCAAGTAAATTTATGAAAATTTTGTATTTCCTCTTCTTTATGTCACATTCCCATTCCTTGACAACAACAAAATGTTTTAAAACTGTTTTAACACACTGCACAAAAACTAGTTACTAAAACAATTTTCTTCAAAAATCTAAAATTTTAAAAATTTTAACAGAGTATCAAATAATAATGCAAATTATATGCTTTTGCAAAAATTATACTTGATTAGGCTAAGAAGGAGATTGTAGGGTATGGAATTCCAAATTCTGCTTCTTTGTATCTCAAGTGATGAGCACCTCTGAGTTCAGAGAAGATGCATGAGGATGCATGGGAAAGGGCAAACATGACCTAAAAGAGGAGGGTTATAAATCTGGAATTTAAAAACTCTTGTGAGCTCAGCTTATTCAGGGCTAAGACATGGGTGCCATGAAGTCCAAGTCACAGAGACTTTAGTCTCTTTTGTTGGTGATAAAACAGAAAATTAGCCTCTTCTTTAGCTGTGAATCTCCTCAGTACTGAATGAGGCCATTTAAAAAGAATGAAATTATGCCTCCAGGGCTATTGTATTTATTTATCAGAACTGAAATACGCAGCAGCACATAAATATGATTTTTTTACTGTTCCTTATAGAGACAAGATAAAATGTCTGTCCTGGTTTCCATGAACGGTGAACAGAAAGGTGTTGATGTTCCCAAAGAATTTCAGCACAAAAAAAGCCTTGGGTGGTCATTCATGGCATTCAAAAGTGTCATCATTTCCCCACCAGTAACTAAAGGCAATATTGGTAATAGGTGAAATTAGAGAGACTGAAGAGGAAATGAAGATGCCTAACCATCTTCACAGCTTGTCAACATGACAAAATCACGGTCTCTGGCACTCTCAGCTTCATATCAGAAAAGTTTATTTACTATAGCAAGTATGGAAGAAATCTAGCATGGTTAGATTAGGTATTAGTTCACTGGAAAAGGGTTGTGAAGCATTGGAACAGGATGCCCAGGGAAGTGCTTGAGTCACTATGCCTGGAGGTATTTAAAGGCCTTGTAGATCTGCCACTTACAGATACAGTTTAGTGGTAGAACTTGGTGCTAAGTTAAAAGCTGAACGTGACTACCCTGAGAGGGAAATGTGTACTAATGTATTTATAAATAATTTGATAGGTGAAGGTATGGGTTTGAATGTCTTTGAAATGGGTCTTAATGTCTCTACTGACTCTGGGCAACAGGTTTGTTACAGAGCCCTGACGGCTTGTCTCCTGAGAGAGACAGATTAATCTGCACAAGTTTGAGTTTCTGAACAGGTTCAAGGGGGTAATATGTGGTAGGCACTTTGGGAAGGCAGTACCTTCCTAGTACCTCAGCCAGTGGGGAAAGGAAGATGGCAACAGGCAGACAGAAGTTTAGGGTAGAAGGAGGCTGTGCCCTCTGGACCTCATGAGAAAAAACCCCAAAGGTGTGTGCCCTAGTGGACTCTCTCCCTTTATTTGAATAAAATTGCAGGACTCTGTCTCCTTTATGGACACTGGGTCATAGAGTGGTTCTCTGTACAATCCTAACGGTCTTTTTTAACCTAATGATTCTATGATTCTATTATTTTGATATTACTTCATGAAGATGTAATTCAGGTTTAGTGAAGGTGTTCACCTAACTCAGCTGTAATCATATGCAGAGTGACTTCCTGTGCAAAACTTCTATGCAGTATTTCAGTGGAATCTCTTGTTTTAGCAGCTCTTGCTGGTTTCAGATTCTTGTCATTTCTCTAATGGCAGTCTAATGTACACAATCTCTGAAATACTTTACATCTCTAGTGTAGAATCCCAGTCTTTTTGCTAAAAAGAGAGCACATCAGGATGGAATTACAAGTGTCAGTTTTTCTTGCTTCCTATCCATAGTATTCTGGGATGCAATAATGGCAAAGAAGCAATTCTTTTAAGACAGACATGAAGCAGTTTTATTTAGACATTAGCAGACAAGCATATTATAATTTTCCTACTTTAAATATTAATGCACCATAGGGAAAAAATAGCTTTCAAGGGACCCTTGAAAGTCCATAGTCCAACCTGCTCAAAGTGAATTTAACTACAAGGTAGATAACGTTGCACAAGGTCCTGTCCAGGTGGGTTTTTTTACATCTGCTGCCCAAAAACTAGGCAAGAAAACAGTATTCCATAGTGTAGGGCTATGAGCAGGTATTTGTTTATTTGATGCCAGGAGTGAAGGGGATAGCTCCACCACAAACTCACTTGTCCATTCTTCACAAAGTAAAATCTTTTACACTTTTTTACTTAATGTGCACATTATGCTTTCCTAACCTTCATATTGCAACATATTTTCTAATTACATTATTACATGCGCTGTTTCTGCACGAGGAGGTCGTCAGTCTCCTGGTGGTTATTTTGGATGAAGGCTCAGAAGTCTTCCTTGGGCTTGAACTTTTCACCTTTGTTTCTGTGCATGCTCTGTAAGATTATCTGCTCAAATAGCTAGTGCTTAACTTTTTGCAGTTAGCTTGTTCTGCTAAATTTGCTGATTTCTAAAAGGTGCTTTCGTTCACATACCCTGTTACAAACTAACTACTTCTTTCAGAAGAGCTACAGCTTTTTGCAGAGTTCAAGCATTATCTTCTTGCCTAGACTTATAAAGGAAGGAAAGGAGGTGGGGGTGAACCAGGAAGGGTGGTAGGGCAACATTGTCTTGTTGGCCTGGTGTCGCAACTTCAAAGATGTAGATCCTACTATCTCTCTGGCTGTCTTATTTGAAGACAATTTAAAGAGCATACACTCCAAAGTAAGGTGCCTCCCTTTTTAGTTTTAACTACTTCCCTTTTCAACAATAGAAGAGACGAATGTAAGAAGATATAAGTGAAAAAATAAGTTTACTAAAAAATGAAACAGCAGCAGGCAAAAATAACAGTGATAGTCACTAGATACAAAGTTGCTGAATCTCATGGACTCCCCAGAAACAAAGAGAAACAAAATGGTGGAGAAGCCTCTCCCTCAAGATGGCGCCCTCCAATAACGACGTTGTGGTCTGAGAGACAAGGGCAGAAATGGCTGACAAACCCTCCTTCCCCCCCCCGCAGAATGGTGCCCTCTACAGACAACCATGCAGTCTGAGAGACAAAGATGGTGGACAATCCCTGCTCAGGTCAACTTTTCCCTGGAAAAAAACTGGGAAGGTAGGAGATTATGAAGCAGCTCTGGCATTGCCTGGGGCCTCCAACCCCATAGTGTCAGCTCCCCAGCTTCCTTTTGGTGACTGTGGCATTGTGTGTCTGTGTATGTGGTCAGTGCAGCTTCTCACTGTCTCCTCCAGCCACCTGCTGCACTCAGCCAGCGTTGGTGCTGCTGTCACAGGTTGCTGTTCCAAAGGGGAAGAGGGCAGAGAAGCAGAACTGTCAGGCATCAAAGAACAGTGGCCTGGTTGCTACTTGTAGATGTGCCTGAAGCAACCTTTTCAGGAGCCCAGAGAGAGACAAAAAAGGCTTCTGCCTTGCACCATCCCAGCTTCCCCACAAGACTGAAAGAGAAAGGCAATAGAGCTTCTGCCTAAGTACTCCCAATCTTAAGAAGATTCTGGCACCCTCTGACTTCTTGTCTTGGGATGATTTATGATAGTGTATTCCCTGGCCCTCTGCTTTATGCCCAAAAATAGTTGCTGTATATTTAAGATGGTTCCTGGGGGAGAGGAGAGCCTTGGGCTTGTTGGCGGGGTTTTTCAAAGCCTCACTCACCAGATGTCTGGGTGGGGGTTTGGTGCAGTCTGGGTTGGGTTTTTTAAATTTTTTTTTTTTTTTTTTTTTGGTGGTTGTTGTTACTTGGCTAGCTTGGTTTTTGTTAACACAGGCAAGAAGTTTTTCTTTCCTTTTTGACCTTCTTGACCTCAGAGAAGCTGCAGCAGCAATCCTTCATCAGCTTTTCTAGGCGTGAGAAATAGCTAGTCACTTTTCATAAATGTAAAATGGTTTGTTAAACCTTTTCAAAAATACAACAGAGGACTGAATAGAGAAAATATTATGGCACCAGGAGCAAAAGGACTTTTCCCACCATGTGTTCGCCCATACAATGGAGGTTTCACCTTTTAACCCCTTTGCCCCTCCCAAAGTTCTGTCCATCGACTCCTTCTTCACTGTCCAGTGATGGAGTTTACTTCCTTGAATCCTGATTGGAGGTCAGTTGTTGCCATAGTGACAAGCCAACCCTCCAAAATGTCCCAAGCCCAGCTGTCCCTTGATGACAACGCAAAGGTGTAAAACATAACTATAAATCTATAAAACTTTTCTTAACCTATATACATTGTAAAAAATGCATATTATATGATTGGCTCTTCACAAATATTAAAATGAATACTATATGTTGGAAAATTATGTTGTAATACTCTCTTTTAAGTAGTGTGGTAAATACAGTTTTTTAGGCTATAGCATAATATTAAAATAGAAATTATGTGATATAAGATACTTTTTTGTAACTGACACAAGAAATGGAAAAGATAACCAAGAAATTCTTCTCATTATCCTCTCTGGATGGAGATATAACAGGATTCCAAGAAAAGAATTACTGCCTCCTTATCACAAAGGCCCAGACTCCGAGGAACCAAGACGACTGATTTACATAATGAAGGGGAGAAGTTGACAGAAAAATCCCTAGTTTGAAAAGAATGTTTGCATCACGTATGAGATATATGAATATGCAACAGGCTATTGCTTTTAAGGGTTAATCCTTTGTTAGCAAGCTATGCTTTTTGGGGGCTTAATGCCCAGGAAGCATCTAGATGTCTGTAATTCTTTGCTTTTATTGTCCTTTATTGTCCTAACTCTGGTTGTCCAAATTCTTATTGCTCTAATTTTTATTACTATTTTTATAACTATTTTATTACTATTAAGCTTTTAAAATTTTAAAACAAGTGACTGGTTTTTCACTTACATGATATTTGTCTGTTAATTGTGAGGGTCAATCATCGCATTACTCATCTATCACAGAGGTAAACTGGACAGTTTGTTTAGTCTGAGACCAGAGAAAATGGGACCTGTGGAAGAAGGGCTGGTCAGGATTGGTGGGAGAGAGAGGCCTGCTCTGTTTTTGGCCCCAGGCCTTCGGAAAGACAAGCCAAGGAGAGAACACACACTGAGAGGCTCTAGCCCACCTGCTTCATGCGCTGTGGAGAGGAGATTAATGCCAGAGTCACTAAATTTTCATCTGTTTGCCTGAACTACAGCATGAAGCTCCTGTTGGGTTTCTTTTCTTGAGAGAGAAGCTGGCGCTATCTTCTATCATGTGGCATGAGCCAATACTTTTTCCTTGGCGTTTTGGGTTTTTGTTCGTGTGATAATTGTGAAAGTGTTGGCTTTCACAATTGTTAGAATGAATACTATGTGTTTCATAATGTTGACCTTTATAAAAAAACTTAAAGATCTTTCAGTCCGAATGTTGTGTTGTGATGCTAATATTGGCTGGGAGCTGTTGTAGCGTTAACATTTAACTAATGAAAAAATCTAGGCCTGGTGAATGTATCAAAAAGTAGCAGATGACCACAAGGAGGATGACTGCACATGCTCTGAAAGGTAGGGATGGAGGAGGAGCCATGCTAACATGATTGAATATGTATGATCATTTATGATTATGTATTTGGCTGATCCCCACAGTATATAAGGGGTGTTGCTGTGTTGACTGGTCTGCCTCTGGCTGCGGCTAAGCACCCATCTGTTCCTTTTTCATGCCCTATTTTCTCTTATTAAATTTCTTTTAAATTTTAACTGAGGAATGGGCTTCATTTCTCACAGTTTGGGTGGGTGGAGAGGGCAAGGTCTGAAAGTTTAATATCTAGCATTTAATTTTCTATTTTTGCTATGCCTTGTGGGCATTCTGTTTGTTAATAAACTGTTCCGGTTTTTGTTTTTTCACTTTCATCCACTACTATTCATTTCCTATTTGTCAAGAAATATTACTCCACAATGTCAGCAATTTATGTCCAAAAAGGAGACAGAGGAATCCTGTAACTTTATTTTAATAAAGGGAGAGGCCATGGGGCATTCTATGGGGTCTCTCAAATTGTTAGAGAATGCAGCCTCCTTTTTATCCTAATTTCCAGGCTGCATTTCCCTCTCTCTTTCCCAATTGACTGAAGTACGTGAGAGGTACAGACTTCCTGAATCACGTAACAGAGACCCCCTTCTAATGTGCATTCCCCCATGCCCCCTCCTTCCTTTTCTTTGTGTCTCTGTTCTTTTTCTACAAGTCCAGGAATTAGCAGAGCTTTGGGTGAGCAAAGGTCTATGTAAATTAGTGGAATTCCTATGGAAGGTATGGTTCCTACCATTGCTTCTGTCACCTATCAGTATCTGACTTTATTTACCAGTAGGCCTACAGTTTGTTTGTAAAGACACCTCCCTCTCATTCCTTTCATATTGGTGGAAAGGAATTCTTGGAACCCTTTTAGAGGAGACAACTCATTCCAGAGTGTTTTCTCCTAAATTTGTCTCTAAATTGAGACACCTCTGCAGTTCCATTTCTGGACATCATGTCTTAAAGAGACAGTAGAAATGTTAGGCAGATGACATAGCACAGCTACATAGTTTTCTATATAGAGATAGAAAACAATAACATTCTGGGTTATGCAGGACACTGACCAATCTGCTCAACTGTTCTAAGATTGAAGAATCTTTTATCCTCTCCAGTCAGAATTCCTGTTGTTTCTGTTTCAGTCTGTTTCTTCTTGTTGAGCATCTCAGATAATTGCTTGGCTCATTCTTCTCTATAAAAAAACGTAGATAATTGAAGACAGCAATCAGATTTTGTCTTCTCTTCTCTTGGTTGGACAAACCCAGTTAGATCATTCTCTCCCTGTATATAAGCCCCCTAGTGGACTATTCCTCTTGCTTGTGAAGGTCAATGTGAATCACAGGACTGCCTTTGAATGTCATGTGCTCCGTGCAGTTTTGTGTCATATGCCAACTTGCTCAGGGTCCTAGGGCCCTTCTGGACCTTTTCCAGGCCATTGGTGATGATGTGAAACAGTGTCAGCCTCAGTTTTGACCCTTAAGGAACCCTGTTTAATTGGGCTGCCAGCCTATGATCACTTTCAGTTAGTCATAGTGGAGTAATTTACCTTTGGCTATGTCGTATAACCAAACATTCTCTTATTTTACTTCTCTCTCTCTCCCCCTCTTTATACAGATATGTACACACACACACACACACACACACACACACACACACACACACACACATTCTGCAGAATTATGAGTTTCTGTTACCTAAATTGACAGTAAAGGAATTTGACAAAGAATATTCTAATTTTTGCTTTTCTGTTAAATTTTCCCCTGCTCTTTTGGATTTTTGCTGTAGTATAAGAAAAATCCAGACATGCCAGTTGAACTCATCTACTGGGTTATCACTGCATAGCATTCAGAGGGCTGAAAATAAATATATAGTTTTTTCAGGTGAGTGTATTACAGGACACAAAAAGCTTCTGTTTCCTATAGTCTCATGGACATTGTGAAGGAATCTGGGTGAGTCAACATCTAGTTCAGAGTGCCAATGATATATTTTTATCTCCCTTCTAAAACTTTCTCTACCATATGTTATGAGTGTTCTGTGCATATTTCTTCAGTCCTGCAATACCTTTTTTTTAGATCTTATCTTCTTTTTTCTGACTTGTCAGATATTGGAAAGCAGCTCTGTTGCCACTCATCATTGCTAATTTAGAGGTACACTTTCTTTTGATTATGAAAATAACTCTCAGAGGGGCTTTGGTTCTTCATTCTGTTACCATAACATCAAAGATTTTTTATGTGTAATTTCTGAAGTATTATTCTTAGTGGCTCTTCTCAGTATTGGGAGGACATCCAAGTGGTAAATTATCTGGCACGGTCCTCCTGTACAGTTTTACTGTATGCAGTGAATTATTTTATGTGGTTTACATGATAAGGGAAGGAGATAATACTTGTTACAATGATCTATTTAAAATTCATCATGATTAAACTTTAAGATCTTTCTTGGCAAAAAGTTCACTCTTATTGCAGTATATTCTGTGACAAAACATTGTAGAATCCTCTTTTATTCTTCTTGAAATTACAGAAAGTAGGAAGAGTTGACTAAAAATCACAGGGATGTCACTACACGTTGCTAGATCCACCACATGTCAGCTGTACATGTTACAGATGCAATGGAACAAGTGCCTTGTGTGCTGGTTAGAAGTATAGTTCTGAAAAATATATACATGATTGTCACTGCAGGCCCCCAGCTGGGTAATAATTAGCATTGACTCCATGATTGCAGAAGGGTGATCAATTGCTTTATTCTATTCTATATTATACTATATCTATTAAGAAGCTCATAACCCTTACAAACAGTCTGATACAGCTTGGACTTAATTGGTCAATCAATCGAAACACCATCCACTGTCTAATTAAAAAATCACCCTTTGGTAAACAAATCACCCTAACACATTCCACGCATGTACAACAAAAGGTGCAGCAAGTGGAGATAAGAATTATTTCTCATTCTTTTCTCTGATCTCACAGCCTTCCCCAGGAAAATGCCTGGGAAAGTCTGTGCCTGCTCTCTGTGGCCAGAGAGCTGCTCCCACACATGGTAAGCCCAGTATGTTGGATTTCACATGGACATTGGAAATGCTTTTTGTTCATACTGGGGATCTCAGCAGCACATACTACTACTTGTCCAGATTTTCCAGGCAGAACTATGGATGTTCAGAAACTTTGAGGCAAGATATAGTTTACAACTAAATTCTTCACCAAAAATAGGTTGCCTGCTGCAAGCAAATCAGAAGTTGTGACAGACTGAAATGTTATGGTTAATGGCTTAAACATTGTTATGAAAGATTTTTTGCCCATTATGGCAGAACTATAAAGGAGTTACCACCACCTAAGTCCACCCCTCCCTGAATATTCTTCTTGACTGGAAGTTTGGACTGTGAGTCAAGCCACCTAAAGGGAACTTGAGTTAACATAAAGGTGACACTAATATCCAATAATCTCATGTCTAGGAGGAAGTAACAAGGCTGAGGGAGAAGAATGTATCTACAAAGAAAGCCAAACCCAGCAGCTGTCCTGAAAATCAGCTCTGGGTGTGTTTGGGGTGGGGAGGCCATAGCCCACAAACTCATTTCCTGAGGCCAGGTTTGCATAAAGTCTACCCTAACCAAGGGGGAAAGGAGGAGAGTTTTGTGTGTGTGGCCTAGTCTCTAGTCAGAGAAAGTTAACACCCATCCTCCCTTACACTAACTGACTGAGTTGTAAACTCCCCGACACCCTGGGAAGGCCCCATCCATACAGGACATTCATATGAGAGGCAGCTGAGGAGGTTTCATAAACCATTAGACCTCGAAAGACTCCCTCAGACTCATTCCTGAGGCTTTGTACCAGAGGACTGCCCGCTATGCAAACTGATGAAACAGATGCAGAGTCTGTTACAAGAGACAATGTAAAACTTGCCCCCTGCTCCCAGGGGAGGCAGCTGGGCATACCCATCTGGCCCAAAGGTATATTAATCCATTGAATTCTGTTTTGCCGGACCCTCACCACCAAGAAAACCAGAAGAGGATCAATGGGGATACCATTGGGATCCAGGGGGTGGTGACATTTTCTATTTAATCTGTCATCTCTGACACTCTTTTTCTGTCCCCCATGATTCTCTTATTTCTTTCTCTCTCACACTCTCCCCTCTCCCCCCTCCCCCTCATATTCACTGTTAAATATAATTGATACTACTTACTTCAGCATATGGTCTCATTTGCACCTTAATTCAAGCAGAGGCATGTCTCTAATAATTTTAATAACTGGATCATAACAGAAGTCAGCTGCCAGGAGTCCTTTTGCATGAAGGCCTTTGGTCCTATGTGCCACCATGTCTTCCTAATATGCTATGAACATCTCCTTTTCCTTACCTCCCTATGGATGCCACACTAAAATGATACTTTATACCTCCAGACTGGTGATCTGTTAGATGGAGCCGGTGGTCGGAGACACAGACAACACATACTCTAGGTCTTCATGCGACAACAGTGTGTTTTATTGTCTGCACTCTCCTTATATACCAGGTTTTGAATCTCTTGGTCTAGATAGCTCATTTCTCTGACTTTAACACGGCCTAGCTCCCCAACCAGTGAGATGTCTGCAGCTTAGGGTGGAACGTGATTGGGTGAAGTCCCTGTGTGTATTCAAATCTATCCTATCATCCCTCAGCCAGGGACTTGTTTATGGAAGCAAGCTGGCTTTCTTATTTATAGACAAATTAATTGTCAAGTACAAGCCAGCTTTTACTGTAACAGTGATGTATGCTTAGTTCCTGGTAACACAATGTGCTGTCTCTGGGGATACACATTTCTACCTCATTTGCTGCTTTCCAAACTGTTGAGGAACGCATTTGGTCCACATAGCCCAGTTTGCTAGTTGCTACCATGATTGACAGGGGTCTTGTCCAATCATATATCTCTCAAGGCTGCAGGCATCTCACTGGCCAGAACCTGAAGGGGCACGGTGTTCAAATGAATGACAGCATCCAGACCAGGTCTTTCAAATGCTCTATATAAGGGAGGGCTTGGGAAATAAAATCTCTCTGTTGCCACATGAACCTGGGGGTTCGTGGTCTCTGTCTCCTGCCCACTGCCCTCCCTCCACATGATCTAACAGCAAATTGAGATGCAGAATGAGCTCTGGGTAGGAGCCTGAGACAAGAGGCTGTGAAATGCTGACCTTTTGGATAACATGTTTCTGTGTTACTGTTCTGTGAATAAATTGCTTTTTGGAACTCAACATCTGAGACTCCATTATGGAAAACCTGGGGTCAAACAGGGAAGGAAACCAGGTCTTACTGCATGTGAGTGGGGTCTGTCAAGTGGGGCCACCTTCAGCTCGTTGGAGCCACTTGCTGTAAAGCAGCTTCAGTCCTAGGAGTTTAGGTTTCTGCCATTGGGAGTGTGACTATCAGAGAGTTTCATAAATGGGAAGACTGGGGAATTTTCTTAACACAAACCAGACAGCTTTCATCATCTGTTCAGGCCTGTGGAGGAACCTGCTTATTTCTTCCTTGGACAGTAGAGTGCTGCTTGCTGAAGTCTTCAAACAAAGGTGCGAGCTATTTGGAGCCATGTGGGACTGGTCTGGTTTCTCAGCAGTGTGTAGAAGGGAACAGTTGCTGCAGGCCACCTATTTTTGTCTGGGTAAAAGGGCTATGTGTGGACTTCAGAACTTGTCTTCCATAAGCATGAAAACCACAGTTAGCACCTAGGACACCAGAAGCAAAGGCAGGATCAGCTTGTGCTATGCACCTCAGAAATCAGAAGTGGGTACAGAATTTCAACATCTGAAAATTCATGTCTGAGATTCTCATCTGAGCCACTGTCTTTTTACTGACACTCATATTTCTCAAACCAAACTGGTCATTCTGTTACTAGTACCATGTTATTAGTACCCTACCATTACGGTGTTCAGCTTCAAATGTTTTTGGTAGTTTAAGTGCAGTTTAACTTCTTTTATTTTTATATTTTACTCTCTGTCACGGCTTCCTGGACAGGACTCTAAATGATCTTTAATTCTATGTCACCTCTCAAAGTCCTTTCCCCATTCCTTTGTCCTCTAAGAAGGAGGACCCAGGTGTGTGTATAATATTTATCAATTTGTACACTGTCTTGGTGTTATCTCTACTTATTCTTTACTCCTTTCTTAGAAAAGTTTAATAATTTGATTTGCTTTTTTTTCACACTGCTGAGCATAGATAAGACATTTTTGTACAACTACCTGTCTTGTAACAGCTCAGGGCTCTTCCTTTTAAATGTGAAGGTAGGATGGTTTCTTCCTACATGCCCTGCTTTACAATGAACTCCCCTAAATTCCATCTTTTTGCCTATATACCCAGCACCCAAAGATTCTTCTGCTTGCAAGTCTTCTCAGCCTCCCGTTGCCTACATTTACCTAAATAACACTGCACTGTCAGCAGACTATGACAGTGCCATTTCCAGAACCTTGAGAAATATGTTGCACTGATCAGGTTCCAAAATACTTCCTTGTGGGACTCTAGTGATGACTTCCTTTTCCTGTGAAAAAGGACTATTGACAGTCTTATTTGCTATCTTTCATTCAGTTATTTACACCTGCAATCATTTATTTCTTGGCAGTGTAACTTTTAAGAGCTTTTGATGACTGACCTCTCCAAATTCCCTCCAGAAATCCATGGTCAGTATTCCAGGATCTATCTCCCTTAGCCATGAGGGACTAATTAGTATTTCAGTAGGACTGTGAGTTCGTGAGGCAGCTCTTCCCTTTAAAAAAGCCCTTATGACTCATCCCTATTACAGCATATTTATGCATATGCTTTTCAATTCTAATCTATTTTACAGTTTCCACTAAATTGCCTGCTATGGACATCAGGACTGTACTTTTCTAGTTTTCTTATGGTATTCTTTTAAAATCAGCTTTCAAGAGTCAGGTGTAGCAGATACACCCCTGCCTTCTGCTACCTTACCAGTTTTGTACTAGAGGTTTTTCAGGACAGTTTGTAGTTCACTCTTGAATTCTTTTAGAATTGCTGGTTATATACTGCCTGGTCCTTGTGATTTATTATTATTAATTTTGCCTATATGTTCTATAACCTATATGTTACATATGGAATCTTTCAAGACACAGCCCCCACAGAGTCCCCTCATAAAAAAGAAGAGCTGGCTTGGGAATCTCATCCATCTCTGCTGTAGTGAACACAGATGTAACAAATTATTTTAGATTTTCTGTTATTTTCTTTGTATGCTCTTTTATATTTCTTTCAGTTTTCCTGGTACTGCAGTCTGTTGGGCAGAAAGCCAGGGCCTGAAGGGTGTGTTTGAAAGGGGATTTATTATTAGATTTTATTCCTTATGCAAGCTATTCCTCAAATTCTTTTAGACTGTCTCATGGTGTGGTTTACTTTTTATCTGTCACAAGTTTGGATTATATTTTCAATTTCATGCCCAAACCTAGCTTTTGGAAGGATGCTTCTAAAAAGCTGTCCCCAGCAACAAGCATTTTTTAAAATGAAAACAAATATTGGTGGATGAGGGTTTTTTTTTTTTTTTTTTTTGCTTGTCCCTAAGGGCTTTAGTAAGGAAGGAAAGAACAAAAGAGAGAGAGGAGAGAGAGCATCAGAACATCAGTGTGCTGCAATTGACTGTGTCTGCAGCACCTTATAAGTCTTCCCTTGCCTTCTGGGGGTGTACACAGTACTGTACTAAACTACTGCTCCTGCCTGCAGGGATTGTAACCCCAATGGCATTTGAAATACCTAGGAACAGCTTCTTTAAAAATCAGGAACTCCAGGAAATACTTCACACAAAAGGATAGAGTGTGTACGCAGGAGACTCATGCTGAACATCTCCACATCATGACAACCTTGCTGTCTTCATGTCAAGGCATGTCCTGAGCAGTCACTGACCCCACCATGGGCTGGTTTTTAGAAATGACTATAGGTTGATGACTAAATGAAAATAGGTTTTTTAGAAATGACTATACCATGATGACTGTTCAGAAGTGAATGTGTTGAGATTTATCCTCCTTGGCATGCATGCTGACACAGACCTAGGCTAGGGCTTCCCTTCTTTCTGCTTCCCTGCCTCATCTCCCCCTCTCCCTTGAAAGGCAAGGCTGTTTACTGTCATCCCTGTTGCATATAGGAGAGATGACTGTAAGAGCCCCAAGTACATCTCTCCCATGTCCCTACTCCCAACATTCTGGGTGTTTGTCTGGATGAGCTCTCACTAACTTCAGAGTGCCTACCCTTTGTTCTTTCCCTCACTGCTTTGAAACACCTGCTCTATTTTTGCCTAAACTATGTTGCAGGTATGCTTGTACCTAACCTCACTGACTTTTACCCACTGTCTTGACTTCTATCTTAAGCTGCCCTGTCACTACAGGCTTGCATGGCAACCTGGCCTGTTGCCTGGAGAGCTGGTGAACCTACGTTGCTCTTCTTGTTCAGGTATTGAATTTACTGACTCTTAGCTCCCAGCACTATCTTCTACATGGAGCAGTCTGTCCCTGCTACATCCTGACAGTCATACTGTTCAGATGAAAAGAAGCAGCCGCTGAGCAAAGAAATGAGAGAAAAATGGCAAAGGATCAGAAGCTAAATATTCAAACATCACAAAGTAGAAACAAAATACAAGTTTTAAGAAAGGGTGTATGATACAGTTGGGAGAACCTTTCCACTATCCCTGAAGTGAAAAGAAGAAGTTATGAGAAAAAGATAAAAAGGCTATTTTGGCTAAACTAAAGAAGAAAATAAAAGCAGATGCCTGTAGAGAAATGCTGGGCAGTTAAGTTAGGCTATCAGGAATGGCTGGAATTGACTCAATGCAAATTTAAGACAGGAAAGGGGGAAAAAAAGCAGAACTGTTTAGATAAAAAGGGAAAATGGGGAACAAAGGAAAACCTGTACAGACCTAACCATTAGTAATTGTGCAGCAGAACATACAGGATGAAATAAATAGGGCAGGAGATCTTTCTCCTTTTTAATGCCTTTATTGAAAATCAGCTTGGGTGGTGTAGTATATGGTAGAAATGATTCATGTTATATATGTGTATAAAATATTGTAAAATCCAAGTTATGTTTTTCACCACCCTGGCTGGGAGCAGAGTCTTATTTCTATTCAGTTAGTTCCCAGACAACATTAAGATAATATCAAGTCTGTTAACATATGAATGGAACCTTCCCAGGCCATGATTGCTGACTTCCCTGGACTGTCTAAGCCACTCATTTCTGCCTCAGGCAGAATAAACTGTATATAAGCTAGCTGCATGAAGCAGTCGGGGTGAACCGCTGGGGAGACTTGGGAGACGTTGACACGTTGTCGGACGTGAAATGAACGGGGCACTAGATCTTTCTCCTTTTTGATACCTTCACTAGAAATGATCAGTTCAAGGTTGGATAAGTCCGCAGGTTCACCGTCACAGCTACTGGAATGAATCAGAGAGAGAGGCAAAAGCAACTTTGTCCACCAGATACAGAGTTGGGGGTGGGGGAAGGAGAGCACGCTTATAAGAACAAGCAGGGCTAAAAATCCCCAAATCCCGGTTTTGAGTTGGCAGTCTCAGGTCCTGGCTCCAACCAACACCTTCAACAATTGTGGTGAGGGGGCTATTAAGATTTTCAGAGTCTCTGCTGGCTCCGGACTTTGCCCCTAATGTCCAGACACTGTTTGATCCCTAAATTCCATATTGACTCGCCAGTTTAGGGGTTTATTAGTTGCGTTTGGAGTGGGGACTTGCCCCATTGCATCTTGGCTCTAAACTTTTTTTGCATACCAGCTCCTGGTTCCCTCCCCTCCACAGTCTGGGGGGGAGGATGCCATCCTCCCACCTGGCCGCAAGCAAGGTGATGCTGATACAATGGAGTGAATTCTCAACCACAGATGGCTAACGACCTGATACTTAACTGGTGATTACAACATGCAGCCAACAAAAGCACTTCTCTCTGCCAGAACTGATTAAACCTGTAATTCTACAACCTTTGGAAAAAAAATGGGTAACACTTTTTTTGTTCATAACAGGTCGGATCTTGGTTCACCCAGCGCTGACACCCAGGGTTGACGCTGCCTTAGCTGTGCTGGTTTTTCAAAGTTCTATTTTTGTTAATGATCTAATAAATCTTTGTTAAATTTTATCATAGATTTGGCTGCCAATTTGATAATTTATAACAGGCGTGAAGAACCGACGGGTCACGCTCACACCATGCTGCTTCCAGGAGCGGAACAGATGAGGAGGAAAAATGCAGCTTTTTCCCCTGGTCTGCAGGCAGAGCTGGGGCTTCTGTCCTCACGAGAGCACCAACAGATTCCCGCTTTTTTGGTTTGACATTCGAGTTCTTCTTTCTAGCTGACATCTTTTTAGGTTAGGGTTGTAGTATATGATATAGATAATTCATGCTTTGGAAACTGTATAAAAATTATAAAGATCCAACCATGCCTCAGACCCCCATGGCCAGAAGCAGGGCTTTTCCTTTCAAAAGATTTCCCGACTCGCCCAGATAAAATCATGGCCATTAACGAGTGAAAGAGTCTTTCCTAGGTGATCATCGACCATTTCCCAGGAATGTCCAGAACATTAATCGAACAACACCTGAAAGAGAGATTACATCAAGAACCACAACGTCCTGGCTACAACTGAGAAGAAGACCATTTCGAGGAGCCCAGACAGCCATCCAAACTGATGGACTGACTTTTGTACAGGACTGAATCTGTATAGTTCCCGTTATACATATGTAGGAACGTACAGAAATCTTAGGTCATTTCTGCTCCAGGCAGAATAAACTGTATATAAGCTGGCTACCTGGAGCAGTTGGTGTGAAACTCCGGGGAGACGCTGACACAACATCGGTTCAAACCAAGTTCACCCAGCGTCAAAGTCCGGGGTTGGCGCTGTCTTGGCTGTGGCAGTTTTATAATATTCTATTTTCTTTGGTTGTTGAGCTAATAAATTTATAAATTTTTTATAAATTTGGCTACCAATTTGATCATTTACGACAGGGTGAAAGATAAAAAGGGTCTCAGTGGAGACTGGATTCTGTACCTCACGTCTAGACATCACTTTGATCTCTTAATTCCGTGTTGGCTCATTGTTTTTATGGGTTTTTCCTGCTAGGTGAGGGGTTTCCTCATTTGCATGCCAACCCCGTTGTCCCCTCCTCTTCACCATCCCGGGTGCCATCCTCCAGGAAGCAGCAGGGTGTTTACTCGACTAAAAGGGGAATTCCCAACCATCAACAACAGGTAGTTAAACTATTAACAACAGGAAACCATCAAGAACAAACAGAACTCCACCCTGGCAGCTACTGGCTCAACCTGTGAACTCTGCAACCCTTTTACCTTTTAAAAAAATGGGTAACTTTTCTACTCATAACACATTATGAGTATGAAAATTTCATTAGTGCTTTCCAGGCAGCAACTGGTTTCTTGGTGATAACAAAAAAAAAAAAAAAAAAAAAAAAAAAAAAAAAAAAAAAAAAAAAAAAAAGAGTGTGCATACTGAAGTGTTGTGGTATTCATGAAAAGCAGTCTTGAAATTTTGTAGTAGTTCTATATGAATATTATGGTCACATCTTTACAGTAGTGACAGAGAAGTCCATGGAAACTGTGAAAAACGCCAATCACTGGTTCTTAAGATTTTAGAAGTTTAATAGTAATAAAATGGTTATAAAAGTAGTAATACAATTAGAGTAATAATAATTTGGACAATTTGGATTAAGACAATATGAGACAATAATAACAAAGAGTTACGGACGTCCGGGTACCTTTTTCTGGGTAGCACAAGCCGGAAAAAGGACGGAAAAAGGACGCCTGTTAACAAAGGATTAACCCTTAAAAACAACAGCCTGTTGCATATTCATACACTTCATACATGATGCATAAATTCCATTCAAACACAGGATTCGGCCTGGTCATCGTCAACTTCTTCCTCCTAATCCTAACAGCGCCTTCGAGGCGGGAAGAAGTTCGTTTCTTCTGATAAGGGAGCAATAAATTCTTTTTCTCCAAAAGATTTAGGTGTCCTGTGGCTGCTGTCTCGCTGCAAGTCCTTTCTTTTAAAAAAAAGTACCCTACATAGCACAGTTTCTATAAAAATTTTAACAATTTTTATAACCTAAAACTATATTTAACACACTACTGAAGAGAATTAATACAGCATTACTTTCTAACACAACACATATAATATTCATTTTAATATTTGCGAAAAGCCAATCATAAAATACGCATTTTTCACAGAAACTAAAGGACTAATGTAAGCTTCTTGACAGTGGCAGGAAAACCACACACCACCTCTGAAAAGATGTTACTGACACATACCTTTCTTTGCAGGCTTAGATGATCACCATGTTTACATACAGCAAAGCACTTCATATACATTCAAAATACATGGCAATCATGTAGCATCTTCATAAGGCCATTGCCATACTGGTTTGCAAGCTTCCTTTGCAGCAATGGCATGAGTCTGGGGGGCATTTCAGTGGCTACTGTTTCTGCAAAAACCCACAAGTTCTTTAAGATCTTTGAAGCCATGAACTTTGCCCACAATGAACAGTAGCACTATGCAGCTAGTGGAACTTTGAACGGAGAATTTCACTAGTAGGGTAGGGTGTGGAGGTTAAAATGCCGACAGGCTGTGTGCAGCAGCGCTCCTGAGGTGTCGTTTTTTGGAGTTGCTGATGTTACAGAACTATGAGCTTTCTCTGCAGTCTCTGTAAAAATCAGCAGCTCTGTAAAGCCTCTGAGCTGTTCAGTAGATGTACTGTTACCATGGCACTGCAAACCTCTGCAGGTAGGTGTGAATCATAAAATGGTTAAACACTGAAACCCGCAGTATGACGAATCATGCAGTTCTATGGAGTGTTTGTAGCTGGAACATAAAATTTGTCTGCAGCACCAGCTGTAGTATGGGAATTATTGTGTGGACTTTTTTATGTCTCTGCTACCTCCTTCAAGATAGCCTGATAACAGATTCCTGCTTTCTACCCTGTGCCTAGAGAAAGCACCTCTTTTACACGAGGAGACAAGAGGGCCGAGCTGTCCTGTACCCACCCTCCTGCTCTTGGCCCGCTCAGCCGGGCTCTGAAATGCTGGAGACAAGCCGATTGCCAACCAAAAGGTCCATTTATTGCCAGAGTTAGTGTTTCTTTGTCACTGTTTGTCTTCCTTTTTTCCTCCTTTGCAGTATCAAACAAGGTTTCTGATTTCCAGCCCTTTCCCGATACGGGAAAAGCTACGCAACCCAACACCCCGCTTGAGCTCAGCTCGGCTCGGCTCGGCCCGCCCCCGGCTCCGCCCCTCTCTCTCTCTCTCTCTCTCTCTCTCTCTCTCTCTCTCTCGCCATTGCGGCGCAGGTTGTTCGCGTGCGCGGCAGCCGGGGCGCCGGACGACGGAGTGGGGCTGGTGCGGGTATGGCGGAGGCGCGGCCCGGCTCAGGTAAGCGTGGCAGCCGCTCTGGGGCAGGGGGACTGAGGAGAGGGACTGCAGGATTGGGTGGGCGCAGTGAGAGGGAGGAGAAGTCATCACTCCCCAGCGAAACTAGCGGGTAGAAAGTCGCGCCGAAGCTGCCTTGTCGAAGGGTGCGGGCTGCGGCACCATCTGTTGCGGCTGGCCCTCCCTGCCCGGCGCGACTTAGCGGTGCTTGTCGCGCCCAAAATGGCCGGGCTCGCCTGTGCCGCAGGGCCCGGTAGGAAGAACTTTGGCCGAGGAGGAGCGTGCTTGCTCCTAGTATGGGGCAAACGGATGTAACGTCTTTGGTAACGCCAGAGAAAATACATAAAGAAGAGCTTGGTTACTGGAAAACCTGTCTGCTGTCTGCCCACCCATATCCTTGAAACTCAGGTTTCAGGCTGCCCGCACAGAGCAGTGACAATGACAACGTCTCAGGCCCACAAGCTGCTGTAAAGCCGCGTCTTTTTGAGGGGTCTCAGAGGGATTTCTGAGTAGAAGTCTTGGACATGCAGGAGATTACTGGTTACAGCAGGTGCTACCTGTTTTGAGGAATCTAGGCAGGGGCTTACGTATGGAGAGTGTCTTAGGGACACGGCCTGGACCGGGATTGAGTGCAACATGCAAGAAAACAGTTTTTCCTTTGTTTTGCCGTGCTTACTTGTACGATGCAGGTTCAGATTAACTAGTTTTATTGGTTGTGATTGTTGAGGAGTGGGGAGGAAACCTTTCAAGACCGCTATTTCAGCCCTGCATTTAATTATTTGTCCTGTATTTCGTTATGTACTTAACAATAGAAGAACTCTTACGTAATTTTGTCACGAGTATGTATTTAGAAATACCACTGTTGCTGAGAGTAATCAATGATGTTTAGTTTTTTCATCATGTTGCTTAATTTTACTGTAGTCCAGTAGACTTTATCCAGTAATCAATGTCACATTGAGGTCGATTGATGAGCTGACTAATTTCATTGTTCATAGTTGTTGGATTTCTGTCAAGGAAAATCCTGGACTTTTGTATTTTGGGTGAAGAAGAAAGTATCATTCTCTATTTTTGCAGCATGCTGATGTTAATTCAGATGAAGATTATCTACAGCCATTGTCCTTAATAGCATCCCCTGTTCTTGGCAGTCTGGCTATCATGATGGAGAAGTTACATGAGTTCATTTTTTGGTGGTATGAGAATGGGTTCACTGACTGGCTTGTTGGAAGTGAAATGGCCTTGGGACATGGTACAGAGAGCAGAGACATACCTTCCGTAAAGCTGATGCAGTCAAATTTCTTCTTGTCTGTTTATGTTTTATTCTGTCAGGCTGTGGGTCAACTCTGATTGTGAAATCTTTTTGCATAGTATATGTCTATTGGAATAAATAGTAGGTATACTGGGCTAAAAATTGCTTTACTGTAAAGCAGTAGATTAGTCTGCATGGGACACCATTTCTACACTTGCCTTATAATAAGGCATAACAAAATAATACAGATATTGTTACTTGGGATTAAGGTCTGGAGTTGGGGCATTTTTTGTGCTCTCAAGAGAAATATCATAGGTAAGTTTTGAGTTGTACATGTGCAGTATTAGAATGGAAGCTGGGTTTTGCACTGCAGGTTTATGGATGGAGCAAGTGTCTGATTTTGAAAGCTTAAAATTGAAAGATGTTTCTGCTCTCAATAGAACAGGAGTTTGAAGAGTGACAGTTTTAGGTCACTACAGATATGTTGCTAATCCAGGATATTTTGTCAATAGTGAAGAATTATTGAGACCCATGAAATGGTTATAAAAGACAAAGAGGAAAAATATAACCAGCAAAGCAATTGTATAATGATTGTTCACACTGATGCATCTTTCTAGTTTCAGTCCCTGTGCACCTAGAAGGGATAAATGTATTCTATTTAATACCTGTTAATCGATTTTTTTTCCCCATCAGTTACTGTAATTGCTGTTCAATGTAGTTTTGGTTTTTTGCCATCACAAGGACAGCTGGGTGTTATACATGGTACAATGCATCATTAAGCTGAAGATAGGGAGTTGCTATAATACATTGCTCACTGTATGGGAGACAGAGAAAGTGAAAACTTAAAATGTATTTGTTTTCCATATGCAAAATCTATTCTGTAGTAGGTCCTTTTGTTAGGATGATGAAACTACTTATGACAAAATCCTGCTTTCAAATTTTCTCGCATGTCATCTTGAAATGGGCTGGCTAAAACTTTAAATGTCCATTTAAAGTATGGATGCACTGAATTGGACATGAAACAGCAATATCAAAAAACACAATAACACTGCACTGCACCAATATACACAGGGGACTAGTTAGCTGGAAAATAGCTTTGCAGAAAAGGTGAGATGAGGCCACCCCCTCGAGCACTGTGTCCAGCTCTGGGCTCCCTGTGTACAAGGAGAATGTGTACATACTGAACTGAGTCCAGCAAAGGACCATGAAGACCATTAAGGAATTGGAGCATCCCTCACATGAGGAGAGGTAGAGAGAGCTGGATATGTTTAGTTGTAAGAAGTCTCAGATATAAGGGCTGTGTACAAATACTGAAAGGGTGGGAATAAAGAATATGGAACCAGATTCTTCTTAGTGGTATTAAATTAAAGGACAAGAGGCCACAGGTATAAAACATACAAAATTCCAGCTGAACACAAGGAAAAGCCTTCTTACTGTGAGAATGATAATAACACTGGAACAAGTTCTGAGAGAGGTCATGGTCTCTCAGTCTTTGGAGATTCTCAAAATCCAGCTGGTCACAGTTATGGGCAACTGACCCTTTTTGGGTAGGATTTTTGAACTAGATGATCTATGGAAGTCTCAAAATGAGCCATTCTGTAATTCTGTGGTTAGGCTGGTTTTACATGTTATTCTCTAGTAATTTCTGGAAAGCATTGTAGTAAGGGAGCATATATTTTATGACATGAGCTAATACAGTTGAAATAAACAATGAGTTTTGGGCATGCAGATTGTTTTGCCTGGAAATTGGTTGCACTGCTTGAGTCTTAATGACCGAAACAATGTAACTCCTGTTTAGGAAGAAATTCAACATTTTGTAAATCTGTGTAATCTCAAAAATAATAAGATGCTATAGGTGAATGTATAAAGTGATCAGAGAAGACAGAAAACATAAAATTGGTAGTCTGGTTTAAAGCTTCCAGTGCTATGGGGAAAACCTCAAATTTCCATAATGGACCATTCATTTTTTGTTTGTGGGTTTTTAATTTTTTTTCTTTTTTGGGTTGTTGTTCTGTTTAATACAGGCATTTTAAGAGCTGCAGGGAGTGCCTTCTGTGTAACTTGTGCTTCGTGTGCAGATGACTGAATCATCTCGTCTAGATATATGTAGTGCTGACACAAATAGATTGTTGTGTGCACATTCTACTGTCATCTATCTTTAGGTGAAATAATAGGTTATTTGAATTGCTTTAAAAATGAAGGCATCCATCCTGAAAAATCAGCTTCATCTTATAGGTTAGAGACAGTATATAAATAGAACATCTATTAATGGAATATTCTGAGTGGAAAAGGACTCACAAGAGTCATTGAGTCAAGTGTTTGATATCCCACAGGGCAAAAATTAAATAAGATATCTAAACACATTATTAAAATAGTTCTTGAATGCTGAAAAGCTTGGGGTCATGACCACTTCCCTATAAAGCTTTTTGCGGTACTTGACCACCCTTTAATTGAAGTTTTTCCTGATACTTTCCAATCTGACTTCTCTGTGACCACGCTTTAAGCTTTCCTTTGCTTCCTATCACTGGCCACTGGGGAGAAGAAATCAGCAACTGCCTCTCCACTTCCTCTCATCAGAAAACTGTAGGCAGCAATAAGGTGACCCCTCAGTCTCCTCCAAGCTCAACAAAGCTAATATTTTCAGCTGCTCATGTAATTTAGTCCTTTTACCATCTCTGTTGTCCTCCTTTGGACACCTAATATTTTTATCCTTTTTTGCATTGTGGAGCCAAACACACACTACTAAAGAAACTTTTTGCACACAGTGCGAGACACTATTTTTGGCTGAATTTATGGGTATCTCATTAAAAGCAGTCAGTTAAAAGATGTCAGAAGTCCATGTAGAAAGAATGGTAATAATCAGTATTGTTTGTTTCATTCCAGTTTTATACTGATAGGAAACTTCAGAAGGAAATCAGTTCTTCCTGTCTAGGAAGTAAAGCTAAATTAATTTAAGAAGAGAGAAGTACTGTTTGATGCATAAAGGGCTATTCTGTGGACTGTAACATTTTTTTCTGTTTGCCTTTGTCAACATATTTTTTATCTCTTATACTTGTTTTTAATTATCAACTTCATATTAGTTAAAGTACATTATGTAATGGTTCTTAAAAATCTAATTGAATATAGCTTCCTGAAACTGTGAAACTGTTCTAAAATATGGCACTTCGGCATAATGTCTTTAAGTGGCACCTTCAAATGTCATCCTTAATATATTCATAGAAAAGTACCTAAGCTATTGGCAGTACTGTTCCCAAGTATAAGCTCTGTTTTTGAAGATGAGCTTGTACTTATTAAAATGAGTACTTACTAATTTGCTTCATATTTTTTAATGTGTCCTTATCAAATTATTTTTCTGAAAGATAGTTCACAAGGACTACCTTTTTGCCAGGGCTCTGTCAACAGTTAATGCTGAAGGGGTTTAATGCTATGGTAGAGCAGGCATGAAACCATATTGCTTTCATATGCTTCATTCTAATTCGAACCGTAGTTCTTAGGGATGTTAAAATCATAGAATCATAGATTGGCTTGGGCTAGAAGGGACCTTAAAAGTCATCTAGTTTCAACCCCCCTGTGATGGGCAGGGACATCTTCCACTAGACCTGCTTATTCAGAGCCCCATCCAGTGTGGCCTTAAACACTGTCAGGGATGGGACTGCTGCTTTGGGCAACCCGTTCCAGTGTCTTACCACTATCACAGTAAAGATTTTCTTCTTTATATCTAACCTAAATCTCTCCTCTTCCATCTTGAAGCCAGACCCCCTTGTCCTGTCCTTACATGCCCTTGTAAAAAGTCTTTGCCCATTTTTCTTGTGGGCTTCCTTCATGTACTGGAAAGTCGCAGTTAGGTCACCTTGGAGCCTCTTCTCCAGGTTGAACAAATCCAATTCTCTTAGCCTTTCCTCACAGGAGATATGCTCCATCCTTCCAACATCTTGTTGGCCTCCTCCACGCTTGCTTCAATTCAAGAAGTTGATGACCTTCATGTGCTGGGGGACCCCATACCTGGATGCAGCACTCCGGGTGTGGAGTACTCAAAGCAGAGTAGAGGGGATGAGTCAGCTCATTTGACCGGCTGGCCACACTTCTTCTGATAGAGCCCAGGTTGCAGTTGGACTTCTGGGCTGTGAGCACGTGTTGTCAGATCATGTCTGCCTCTCATTCACCAAGTCTTCTCAGCAGGGCTGTTCCTGATCTGTTCATCCCCCAGCCTTTATTGATACTCAGGGCTGCCCTGACCCAGGTGCAGCACTTTGCCCTTGGTCTTGTTCAACCTCATGAGATTCCTGTGGGCCCACTTTTTGAGCTTGTCCAGGTCCTTCAGGATGGCATTCCATTCTCGAGCTGTGTCAATTGCACCACTCAGCTTGATGGCATCTGCAAATTTGCTGAGAGTACAATGTATCTCTTTAACTATATAATTAATGAAGATGTTAAACAGCAGTGGTTGCAATACAGACCCCTGAGGGAAATCATTGTCACTGATGTCCATCAGGACTCTGAGCTGTTGACCGCTACTCTCTGGATGTTACTTTCTAGCCAATTTTTTATTTGCGTAATAGTACACCCATCTCTCTGATTGAGAGAGTAGGATGTTGGGAGAGACCATATCTAAGTCTTTACATAAGTCCAGATAAATAATACCTGCCACCCTTCTGTTGTCCACTTATGCAGTCACTCCATCATAGAAAGCCACTATGTTGGTTGGGTGAGACTTGTCCTTGGTGAAGCTCTGCTGGCTGTCCCAATCACCTCCCTGTCCTCTATGTGCCTTAGTGTAACTCCTAGGAGGATCTGTTCCATGATGTTCTCAGGCACAGAGGTGGAACAATGTAGAAGTTTATTCTAAAGTTATTATGGTATTCAATGTTTATTTTATAGAAATACCGGCTGGACTTTAGCTTTAGGGCATCCCTTTTACAATGAATTTTTGTGTATTTATATGTAAGCATGTCAGAGACAATTTCAGCCAGTGTTCGCTACTTATTATTACACTTGTACATTTGTTTTGCAGTTTCTTGTCTTGGCAGACAGAAATCAGTTTTAGTAGAATTTACCACTCTGGAATTTTCTTTATTATGTAGAAGCTGACATCAAGAATGGGAATCTTATAGATGTAAAAAGTTCTAATGACTTATTAATATTTGGAGGTGCTTTTAAATATCTGAATCCCAGTTTCTAATTTTTTCTGCAGTCTTTCTGCAAACCTGTTTTGATTAAACTATAGCTATCCATCAGACTTTAAATTTTTGGAGTATACAAAAGAAAACTTCAAACAGCTAATAAAATGAGCTGTTTCAAATAAGGTTTGCATGTAATTCTAGGATTGCATTCTGTTTTCAGATCAAAATATGTGAAATTTAAGTAGTCTGTACTGAATCACTGCTGTTAACATTATAGTCCATAGTTTACAATTGTACTGTTCTTTTTTAGTGATAGGAAAGAAACTGACTTAACACTGGGAAAACTGGAAGTAAGTGTAGCTGCTGAAAATAAAATGGACAACTTTACATTTGCAATTCTTTGCACAGGATACATATGCTGAGAAAAATAGAATGTTTCTAGGGAAGATGCTTTCAGTCCAGAATCTTTCATATGTATAAGCCTAATGTTGGTACCTACTAGGGTCTGCAGTCCTAATGATAGAGTAGTTCAGCTGGAAGGGACCTACAATGGTCATTGAACCCAGACCTGACTGCTTCAGGGCTGACGAAAAGTTGAAGCGTATTGAGAGTGTTGTCCAGTTGTCTCTTGGACACTGGCAGACATGGGATACTAACCACCCTTCTGGAAAGTCTGTTAAAGGTTTTGACCATGCTCTTGGCAAAGAAATGTCCCCTCATGTCGAGTCTGAACACCTCCCCCCCGCCTCCTCCTTATTCCCGGTGGTGGTTACAGCTTTGAACTATTCCCACAGGTGCTGGTAGTGGGTACCAGTGTCTCTACTTTTTTTGCCTCTACTTCTCTACACAGTACCTGTGTCTCTACTTCTTTTTTGCCTGAACTAATTTAGCTGTTTTGCTGATTCTTAATTCAGTCTTGAGCTGTTTTGAAGACCAGACTTCTGTCTGTTTTTTTCATTTTGTTGTCTCAAAATCAGGTTAGTATTTCAACTTTAAAAACCCCAAACTATTTGTATTTGCCATTTGTATCTAGTTTATTTATTACATATAATACTGTATAGAGTGGCATGTAATAATATATAATAGTCTATGTTATTAATATAGTATATCTTGTAATGTAGCATTGTAATGTTAATATATGGGCATAGTAAATATAGATAATATTAAATGATATATATTATATAAATAATATATAACATAGTTTTTGCAAAGACAAAAATCCCCAAAGTAATTTCAACTGCACTTTAAAAACTAAAGTATGAATTAGACAATGTGGCTAAAATATCCTGAAATGTAATTTTAAATTCTTAAGTTTTTTTAAGGTTAAAGCTTCACTTCCCCAAATTTGTGGAAGCCGCCAACTTCACATTGCCGGTATGACCATTCTTAGAGGTTTTGATAAAACCTTTTTTCATTTGAAAATAAATTAAATATGTTGGGGGAAAAAAGCATTTTAGTGCCTTGAAATGTTCTGGTTTATTCTTCTCTTCAAAATATTAATTTCCACAATCTTTATTGAAAAAAATAGTAGGTAGGTCAGGAACCTAGATTGCATTAGCCTTTTGGAGAGTCTTTTGGCCTAAGTGTTTGATTATCTCTTTTAATTGTTATGTACCAGGAATAAACTCCGCTCTGTCCTACCACGTGAGGTAACCTACCCAACCAGTAAAATGAGATCCATGAGATGTCCATGAGATTTTATTAACTACTTTTTTTTACATTACTGTGTAAAGTTTAACTTATCTGCCACAGCCAATTAAACTATCCCTGATATTCATCTAATAATTTCTGTTGCAGGCCGATACTACTGGCACAATGTTACAGGAAATTGGATTTATCATAGGATTAAACATAGGATTTATCTTTCTTTTATCTAGGGGCATTTAAATTACAGAAGACTGCTGAAGTAGAAGCATGGTTCATGTTGATGGCCTCAGAAAAATAGTTCTGCACAGCTGTCCTGTGCTGTTTAGTATGTCTGTCTCTAGAACAGTATAATCAGAGTTGATGCAAGTATTTACTACTGCTACTTTTAATTTATATTCAAAGTTTTGTATAATGTTCAAATCTCAGATGTAGACATTGTATTTAAAGGACCCCTTTTTTCAGGTTCTTGTATTTATGTAAACATGCTAGGAAAAACGTAAGATGTTAAACGCTGATTCTCACACTTGAATGTCTTGTGCTACTTCAAAAGTTTTCTTTCACCTTTTATTTTTATATTATTAATTCTGAGTCATCACAGTTCTGTAAAGATGACAAGAAGGCTCCTACAAAGCACTGTATGATTCAATTCTAGTTTCTGGACACTTGTTTCCCGTTGTTTGGTCCAGTGTGGGATTGATGGAACTTTTGGACCTTTGCATGTATGGTAATTTGGTTGAAAAGAAGTATGTACTGCTTAAGTTTTATGAATTTGTATTTATGTTTTAGGTACATTAAATTTCAGCCCTGCTGCTGCTGATTCCGTTTCTGGAGAAGGACAACCGACAGATATAAACTGGTTAAATAAAGATAGGAAAGACTCTAACAGTAGTCAGAATAGAAGTAATATACCGATTCCTAGTCTGTATTCTGAAAGAGGTACAGATTATGAAAGCTCTTCCGCAAAGCATCATGGCTTTTGTAAACTGGAAAGTCAGTATGGGAATTCTGAAGACTTCCACCAATATCTTGGTACCAGTAAAAGTTTGAAGAATCGCAGCTTGGCAAGTCAGAGATTGCACAGATTAAGAAATGACAGCACATGTGCTAGAAATAAGACGAGGCAAAGTACTACTGATACTGCTGCAGGTCCAGGAATTTCAGATGCTGCACTAGAACATGGTAGAGGAGCACCTCCTAGAGGATACAGTGATTTTCTCTCCTCAGAGAGTGACAGGGAAGTACCTAATGCGGATAGCAGAGGGGCAAAGCCAAAGAAAACGCATCTGATACATATATCTGGGAGAGGTTTCAGGGAAAAGGGAAAGCAGATACATGACCGTGAAAAGCGAATGAGCTCTAAACAGAAAGTAGAGCTGTGTGAAAATTTTCCATCTTTGGATTTGACACAGTCTGACTCTTCAGAATCATCCATTGGAAAGGCATTCTGTGATGCACCTTTTGGAAGTGGGGATGAACAAAAAGGCTACAATAATGTAAACAAAAGATATTCCCGGAAGCCTGTGTGGAATAAACCCCCAGTAGAAAAGGAGTGTCAGAAAAGACATGATTCTCACCGTAGTAAAAATACAAAAGTAGGTAAGAAGTCTTCTGTTGCATATACTCCAAAAGATAAAAATGAAAGGAAGAAAGAACTCATTGCTCACAAAAATGATGAAAACTTGACCAGTGAAATCAGACATCAGTTGTCTGAGTCTCTCAGGTTCAGTGGAAGAAAGTTCTTGCTAAAGGGGGATCAAGTACCTTCACTTCATTTCAGCTGGACCCAGTACTGGAAAAAGCAAAGTGATGTACCAAAAAACAAAGAAACTCATACAGGTAAGTTTTTGAGACTGTCCTAGACTCCCATATGAAAGATATGATCTTGAATAATTTAAACAGTCTTTGCTTCAGCTCCTGCCTTGAGTAGCTGAAGAAGCTTATTATTTCACATTAAATTGGTTTTGGGATCAGAGGGTAGAAGTAAATGTAGATGCATGGTATTTCAGTGGGAACATATTCTGTAAGTTTACTAGAGAAGGACAGATTTTGTTAAAAGTTTTTTTTGGTTTTACTACAAAACTGCAAACAATAACCTAGTTAGGTACCATTTTAAAATGTGTATGGTGTGGGAGTAAAATTCTGGGCATTCTAAATAATGGTTCTTGAGAAGGATAATGCTGAAACTGACTTTTGCAGAATAGGTCTTTTCCTGTTTTATGTAGGAGTCGGAAAATGCCAGACAGAGAAACGGTATTCTACACATAACTGAATTTTATGTGGTTTTTTTTCTGCACCTTTGATGCCTTAAAGAACCTATAAATGAAACAACACACACTTCTGAGATAATATTAGTGTAGGAGGTAATATAAAAGCTGGTCTTTATTGGAGGCCTCCAAGGGCAAATATGGAAAATGTCCACTAACCTCTCCCCCCCCCCCCCCCCCCACCGTGCATGGGGTTTTATAAGTTTAGTAAATTAACATAATTGACAAAAATCACCAGTTAGAAGCATAAGTGGTGATGCTGTTCCCCCACAGTTCAAGACTGAACCTTGTTGATGAAAATGTATCTCAAAGAGCTGTTTTTCAAGCTTGGTTTCTAAGGAGAGTTTCAAGATAGCATAGGGGTCTTGGAACGTGTTTTGTCTTTCTGGCTATCAGGGCAGGGGAAAGTATTAGGGAAAACTAGCTATGAATGCAATAATAGGCTACAGAGCTCCAAATATGTGTGTGAAGAATACAGGGAATAGAAGAAAAAAGGCAAAAAACGTTAGGCACCACCTCAAAAGGTAATTAGAAATAGAGGCAATATCTGGAAGCTATATTTGGAAGTTTGAGAATAAAAATATGTGCTGTTGACAGTCTAAACCAGACCCACAGTTTTTGGCTATTTGAGTGAATTTTATGCTGACTCATACCATTAGTGACTGAAAACATGAAATGCAAATCAGCTCAATCTCTTCAGGGCTATGATACTGGTTTCTGTTTCAACAACAACTTAGGTAGCTTATTCTTACTGTTTTGCATAAGCTTAAGCACTAAGTGTTAAGAGGCTTAAATGTTCAGACGCAATAAGGAGAAACACCAAGAATTATATTTATTTGATATTTTACAAAGCATCTCAACCTTACCTTCTGTTGCACAGAATGATAGAGATGGGTAGACTAGTTCCAATTATCTTAACTGTGATATCAAGTCTATTGAAGACTTCTCAGCATCTCCTGTTTCACAATTGAGAAAGTAATAGCATAATCAGGAAGCATAAGATACATCTAGTTGGAAGCTTTCTTCTCTTAGGAGGATCAAGATCTTCCTTAATCCTCTCTAACCTAAATAAATTAACTGTCATGCTCCTGGGTTCTATTTGAATCATAAAATTGAAGGCACCTCAGTCTTTTCCCAGCATTATTATTAAATGAAAAACATCGCATGCAATAAGCAGAAAGATAAGTAATAGTCTTTTCCAGGGAACTTAAGGAGCTTCTCCAAAATAGTAGTTTATTTGCATACTTTATTTGGGAGCTCTTTTGGAAACATTGTCTGCCACTGTTTTCAGGGAACTAGGATTGTGGATTTTTAACTATTTCTGGGGCAGCTACAGTTTCTAAGTATGGTATAGCTTTAGTCTTCTGGAGGAAAGAGGTATGTTTTACATGAGATTATTCCTTTATGGCAGATAAAAATTATGGGATAGCAAGTAGAAATTACAGTTAATCCTAAATGTTGTGGGGCTTGATGCGGGAGGGCTAGAAAACAATTTTAAAAATCGTGTTGAGGAGGACAAACAATGTTAACACTTGCAAGCCGTGGGCTTGCTTGCAATCAGATGTGGTGCAAGCACATTTTGAATTTACAGTAATTTTTTTCTATTATTTTCCTTTCTTATTTCCTTCATTGTAAATTTGAACTTTCGTTCTTGTGATCCGGTCTAATCATAGAGGAGCAAAGAGAACTCTCTGACCAAAGCCAAATGTACTTGAGTTCGAATGTTTGCAAAAATGAGATTAAAACACAAACAAGGTTAGATGTTAATACCAAAAAAATGATAGATTTTATTTAATAGTAAAAGAGGCAAAGAGAAAGAAAGAGAAAAGAAAGAAAGAAATAGAAAAAGGGGGCTGGGAGGGGAGGTGACGGGGAGAGTGACAGAGACAGATTCAATAGAAACATATCACCCTTTCATGGGTTCCAACGACGTCTTGTTGTTCTCCTCCCTCTCGTCTTCTTGGTCCCTGCTGAAAATATGGAATCCAATGGATCAATCATGGGCCAGGTGGAAATGCCCAGGTGCCTCCCCTAAGGGGGCAGGTTTGACATTGTTGCCTGCAGGACTGTGGGTCTGTTGCATCATGTGCAGTGTTCTCTGGTACAGAGTCTGGGGACCCGTTGGAGTGGGCCTTTGATGGGCCGTGACATCCCATCTGCTGTCCCTCACATGGATGCCTGGTAGATGTGGCTTTCCCAGGGTGGGGGGCCCTGCAGTTGGGCTAGTCTGCACAGCAGCTGGATGGGTGTTCACTGCCTCTGACTGTAAGATATGCCATACATCCAAAAGAACTTCCTCACTTCCTCCTCAGTTTGGTGTCAGGGTCTGTGCAAGTCTGGCAGCAGATAAACCTGGGGCTACAGCCTTTACCCTAAAGCTTCTGGACATCCCTGCCGTGGATGTATGCTCTTCCAGTCTTATCCATCATTTCCCACATGCGTTATCTCTGTCCCTTAAGCAGTTTAACTCGAAGTTGATGGCCTCAGCCTAGAGACCTCATTTAGAGTGCAGGGGTCTTCCATGCAGTTTTTGTTACACAATTTGCTGTAAGAGGCAAAAGTCCTTCATAAAAATGTTTAAGCCATAAACCATAACATTTGAGTCTCTGATACTTGTATTGGCACAATCTTAAAATGCTACATTTTCACATTGTACGCTTGTGTCCTGGTTTAGGGCAAATTTGGGAGAGAATCCCCAAAAAGGGCTTCTCCAAACAACAAACCCACATGGCCCCTCCCCCCAACCGGTTCGGGAAGAATTCCTCGGAGAGAGGTGGAAGGAACCTGTTTATTTGACAAGCACAGCACCCCCTGGCACACAAATGAACAATACCGGATGACACCGCTCTTTCACCACTCAGAAAAAGATGACAAATTCAGAAAGTCTCTCCTGGGAGTTAGTCGCTGTTATCAGTCCCTCCGGTGCTGGGGCAGCTGCTGTAGGCCACAGGGTGCAAACTCTCGGTGTTTCCAACATCCCAGTCCGGAGCGGGTTTGGCAGGTCCACACAGGGGAAGCAGTCCAGAAAGGAATTTGGACTGTTTAGCTAAATTAACTAATGAGAAGAGGGGGAAAAAGCAAGAGCAAGCAAAGCAGAAGTGAAGCAGAAGCAGAAGCAAAGGCAAAAAGCCGGGCAAAAAGCAAAAAAAGCAGCACTAAGTCCTGGTGCTATCTGTATGTCTCGCCGCATGGCTGATAAGAGGCCCAAAACAAAACTTTCATTCTGCCAGTCTTAAAGGCACAGAACATAATATCCAGCATAAATTACACACACGAATGGGGATAACAGTCACCCTAGGACAACTTGTAGTTAGTATATTTTAAAATCCTGTGGACATTTCTAAGGTGTATTTGGTAGTCTTATCTTAATGGGTGAGAAGTAATCTGACAGAAATTAAGCTTTATGTGGTGCCTTTCTTATGGTTGCACATCAGGCTGTGTTGACTTTAACGTGAGGTTCTTCTTTATTTTCAAAGTACTTTTTCACATTTGTTCATATGGCTCAAAAGACCCTGTACTTTGTTGTTCCCAGTAATTCCACTCCTAAAGCACTCACTTTATAAAGGGTTTATTCCCATAATCCAGGTATTTCACTATTAATATTTGTTGTGTCATCTCCTGGGAATACTTAAGGATAGGAATGAAATGTAATTTTGGCAGAGATTTCTGTATTTAAGAGAATTCATCTTCTTGGTTTAAAGTGTATGCAAAGATAAATTTCCTATATAGAGTGATGAGCAAAATCTCAAACTTCTGCCAATCTTAAAAATAATTATTACTTCATAAGATCAGGATAATTACTGTCTGTCAAAGTGGAATTTGTGTTGCCACTTTAATAAGAATCTTATATTCCTTCTTCCTGCTGTGAAGCTAAAAAAATGCAAAGCAAGTATCAAACTGGAATCTTCCATGAGTAAACTAATGTCTTATTTATAGCCACTGAGCTAAAATAGCCACAGAGCTAAAACAAGTTTCACTATAATTTAAATTAAATCTTTGAATTTAATTTGAGTTTCATTTCTGAGCTAGCTGTTCTTTTATGCACAAGTAATATATTTGATTTGCAGGGTCATTGATTGAACAGCTGACCACAGAGAAGTATGAGTGCATGGTATGCTGTGAGGTAGTCCGAATAGTAGCCCCAGTGTGGAGCTGTCAGAATTGTTACCATGTATTCCACCTGAATTGCATCAAGAAATGGGCACTATCACCAGTTTCACAAGCTGAAGGTTGGTATTTTCTCAAATATATATTGTATACATATATAGTCTATATTATGTATACATATTCTGTATATAATGTATATTATATATTCTCAAATGTATTAATAGTCAAATTCATGTGTTGATTATGTAGTGAAAACTATTAAGAAATATTGTTTAAGATAACAATGTGACCCACCTCTAAGGCAAGGCAAGCAAGTTCATTGTTAAAGGGATCCCTGGGGGTGGATTAAAGCAAAACAACACTAAGTAACTGATACAACAACAAATTTTATTAGAACTGCTTTGAAATCTTAAGTGGAAAAAGACTTAATGGATTTGAGAAAGGGTACTGTAGGCATTCTGAAGGGTATGATCACCGTAAGAGAGGAAAACAGGAAAGAGAAAAACAGAAGAAAAGAGAGATCTATCACCACCCATGGCTCCAGTGACATGGTCGGGGATTATGGTCAATGGTTGTGATATGCAGTCCAAGTCCATTGGAAATGGAGGCAAGCATATGTATCAAAAATTGGGAGGTTTATAACCCTGATTCTTCTAGTACCTCCAGTACCTCCTCCAAGAAGAATTCTGGGTATGCACAGTCTTCTTTCTGGAAGGTTCTGGAAGTCTGGCAGCATCAAACAGGGGGCTTGAGTGTATGTGCCTGGAAAAATTTTCTGATCAAACTATTCAAGTTCAGGGTTTTGCGGCTGATGGTGGTGGCTTGTGGTGGAGAGAAATTTGCATTAAAAAAACCCTCTGCCATTCCTCTGTGGTAACTTCCTTACAGCGGCTTCTCCTTTAGTTCAAAGTTTCTCCTTTAGTTAAACAAACTTAAACAGCTTGTTTAAGGCAAAATTTAGCCATAAGCGGCAAATGGTTCACTACAAGGGGCAAGCTGTAAACAAGTTTTAAATCAATTTTTTTCCCTACAGTTCGGTGTATGCCTTACATAATCCTCATAACTTGATTCTTTCCAGTGTTCTAGCTAAACCTAATTTCCGGATTTGGATGCGTGAGATCATTCAATGAAATCAGTGCATCAGGTTGTAAAATCTGTGGCTGTGTTTTTACACACCAAGAAGCATCTCATCTCTTACCTGTGCTTTGCTGAGCAGTCAAGCAGAAGATGCACTTCATGCATTAGTTGTCTGCTTTTACTCAACCACCTTTTAGTTTGTTTCTCAGATAAAATACTCCTGAAATTCATCCCTCATGCCATGCAATGAAATGGAATTCAGAGAAAACAGAAAGCTTTAGCCTTTGGCATCAGCTTAAACTGTTTCAGATTCCTTGTATTTTACCACTTTTTGAAACTCTTAAACCAGTATGTTATGCCCTTTGAATCCTTTCTTGTAAGCTAAGGCTGAGTTGCAGCCATTACTCAGTTCAGTTGAGTTGTGTAGACACGCTCTGAAAATGATAATCCTGAAGCAGCCTTTATTTTTTTCTGTACCCTGCTTTGTTCAGCATTTGCCATTCTTTGTGTCTTTCTGTATCTCTCTGGGCAGGCTGAGGAAATACAATGTCACCTAGTTCCAAATTTTTGACAGAAGTTCTGGCAGACTGTAAATCTCCTACAGAAAGGATTGGTTGCAAAGTTCTTTTTGCAGAAGATGCATAGTCAGACTTCTGGGATGGGCTGGTTTTGGGCCCCAGTTCTCCATGGGTGAGTTTATTTCAAAGGGGCTTGAGGGACTATTTTACAGTCTTGGTGTGAAAAGACAGGTGTTTTCTAAGGAAGGCAGGAGCCTCTCTTGAAAAGGAAAATGGAAACCCCCTCTGAAATAAATAGGACAGGAGATCTTTCTCCTTTTTAATACCTTTATTAAAAGTGATCAGCTCAGGTTGGGAGGCCCAAGGGGTCCACAGTCACGCTGTTGTCACTCCAGGAGTGGCTTGGAGGAGGAGGAAAGTGCAGCTTTGTCCACTAGGAGGCAGAGCTGGAGGTCTTGTCCTCACAAGAGCAGCAGGGATATACCCCTTGTTCCACTTTTCGATTTGATGTCCAGGGTACTGGCTCCAGCTGAGGTCCTCTGGCTGGGGTGAGGGGCAACAAAGGTTCTCAGCGTCTCTGCAGGCTCTGGACCTTTTTCCTCATGTCCAGACATCACCTCGATCTCTTAATTCTGTGTTGGCTTGATGCTTTTGGGGGTGGTTTTTTTTTTTTTTTGGTAAGTGTGGTGGGGCTCCTCTCTCGTGGCATTCTGGGTCCGACGTTATTTGCATGTCCTCCGATGTCCCCTCCTTTCACTGTCCAAGAAGGGCCATCCACCTGGCCCAGGCAGGGTGGTACTGACAAAAAGGGGAATTCTCAACAATAGAGTGTTAATGACCGACTCTTAACAGGTGATTACAATGTGAAGTTAACAAAGAACTCTGCCAGCAACTAGCTCCCAGCTCAACTTGTAACTCTGCAACCTTTTTAAAAATAATGGGTAAACCGTTTTTTTGACTCATAACACTCTCCCTCTGAATTATTCTAATTTTGAAATGAAGAGGCTGTCAGGCAAAGATACGGGAGTAGGAATAACAGTTATTAGGAAACATTTTTTTTTTAAAAATCCAGTAATACAAGACAACACTGACAGAGTCAGAACACAACCTGACATCCTGTTGGTCATGATGTTGGTAGCAGTCCAATTAAATGGTGGCTGCAGTCCTCCTGGAGTAACAGATGAGGTTGCTTTGAAACCGTGATCCTGTAGAAGGGTGCAGTTTTCCTCTGAAGGTCCAGTGGTGGTATTGATGGGCCTGGTCTTCCTCTGGGAATCCAGTGGGAAAAGGCTGGTTGTGGTGTTCCAAATTTAAGATTACATCGAGATAGGAATGCTTGTCTTCTCCCCCTGGGCAGAGCATCTCACAATGGGATGATGTAATTTTATCAGTCGTGCAATGAGACTCAATGGCCCATTAACAGAAGATATTTTCTGGAGGGAGGATTGGTTGTGGAAGAGATAAAGAAAAACTGCCCCACGTGTTTTTATGTGGTGGCCCAATTAAGAGAACATAACTGCCCACCTCTATTGGATGGCAATAGAATACACACCCCCAGCCACATCTTGCATTTCCAGCCTAAGACATTTACCGGGAGGTGGGCACAAAGGAAAAATGTGACAGTTCTTAGGAGGTTAAAAGCCAAACTTCATTTGCAAACTTTATAAGCCAAACTGAGAGTGACTGTTGAGTGACTCCCCTTTTTTGGAATTGATTTATCTCCCTGGAACAGCTTACTCTTGACAAAAGAGTAGCTGCTTGCTTAAGGGAGCTTTTATCTTTCAAGACAGTAACCTTAGATGCTTGAATCCTGAAAGCTTTTAAAATAGCAAGATTTTTGGGCTATTTGCTTTTTGTGTACGAATTTGTGGACTAAATATGTTACTGTATTCTGCATATGAGAGAACTAGAGCTAATCATTAACTGAAGTAAAAGGTTTTGGCTTCAGTAGACCGGATACCATAGCTCCAATAAAGACAATAGTGCATATTTCTTGACCTGCAGAATTTGCTACCCCATCTTGTTTAGATTTTGTAATCCAGGGTGTGTTTGTTTTACCATAGGTTGTTTCAGTGTATGTTCTACATTTCAGGCTTTGGATGATGAGGAATTCTCTAGAATCCTGGCACTTATTACTGTCTGCTGTAGGAAAAATGGGGCACTGTAATCTACCTAACTCCATAATTTGCTGGGTTTTGGAAGGGGAAGAAAAGTTGATTTTGTTTTTGGGTTTTGTTTTAAATATTTGGACACTATTTCCTTTGATTCTGCAAATGTTATAATGAATTCCAGAAAATCTTAGTGAATTCAGGAACCAAAGTTTTCACTGGTATGTTTCACTTTGAGCCTATTTGCTAATAAGATGAATTTTGAATATTCATTTTATGTTTTTGCAGCAGTGTGTCTTGGTTTGAAAGGTGCCTGCCAAGGAATGTGGGAACCTCCCTTGGCTAGAGGGACCTTTGGTAGGAGGGTATCATCCTCTTTCCTCCGAGTATTATAACTTTGAAATTAAGGGGCTTTCAGGCAAAGGTACAGAGAAAGGAATAACAGTTCTTGATACTAGTATGTATAACAAAGCAAACAACAGAAGCACAACAAAAAAACAGAAACACAGTAACAGCCTTCTCTTGGCTTCAGACACTTTCCCCTATGGAGTTGTTACAGCCGGCAGAGGCACTGTTGACTCCCAGCCAGGCAGGGCAGGTGCAATAATTCCCTCGAAGCTGCAGAGGATGGTGTGGCGTGAGTTCAGCTGCGTTTCTCTCATGTGGTAATGGCAGACAGGCTGGATGGTGAAATGGGCTGCAGCCGGAACCTCGTAGTGGCAATTGGGATGGCAGAATCAAGCATACCCCCTGGAGTGGCAAACAAATGTGACAGAAAACTTAGGGGTTGCTGGACTTGGAGTGCTGGGTTAGAGTGTAGTAAAAAAGCCTAAGGCTGCAGCCAAAAGCAGTGGGGCTGGGCAGTGGCAGCTGGAGTTCTCCATAGCAACTGCCACATACAGCCAGAGAGACATGCCCTCCAGGAAGGGGGAGGGGGTCATGGTCCTGGATTTTCCCCTGAGGCGCCTGAATAGATGGTGAGGATCCTTTCCAATCAGATCAAGTGTTAATAAGTTCCCAGTTCAATGGCTGCCCTAGTGAGCAAAGGCTCACTCACAGTAAGGAAGAAGCAGTGCAGGGCTGGGAACTATGGTGGCAGTGAATTCTCCCCACAGTAAGCTGCTCAACTTAGTCCTCCTCCGATGCCAAGGGGGAGAGAGATCTGTGGGCTGAACCAAGCCCTTCACCACTTCCCCACGCCCTCCCTCCAGGCCCCTGGCCAAAATCTCACAGTATTTCTACCCTTCCCAGGAGAGAGCCCCTCAGGTAAGAGAGTAGCCAGCTGCACCTTTCCCCCACCTTGGCCATTTCTTTTGTCTCTTTGAGTACCAGTTGTTATTTTCTCTTAGCAACACTGGGACAAAATTCCATAAGAGAAAGGATCTTTACTTTTTTTTTTTCCCTTCCTTTTCTATCTTCCAACTGGTGTTTCAGTGAAAATTGCCCTCCTTATAGGGCCTTGCAGCAGCTCTTAACCTCTGTGATTCATAGTAGAAGGCTGAAAGTGTGTGTGTGTGTGTGTGTGTGCATAATTTCTCACAATTTTTTGTGATCACAGAATTGGATCAGAGAAATCCTGAATATTTGGATGAAGTAGTTAACATCCCTCATGGGGATGTCATATAGTTTCATCTCCCAGAGCAATTGTGACTTGTGTCTGTTTAAAGAGAAAAGGAGGTATGGATCCTTTGGGGACAAGGCACAATGCTCAGCAAGGGGAAGCTTTGGCATTAATGAAAGCAAGGCATTACTAGGATGGGAGTCCTGGGACACCAATGCTGATTAAATGTTGAGACACTATACAACAGAACGCTTCTTGGAAGTGAAAAACAGGAGTGTACAGCTCTCTTTTATATATAATTTGTGCTTATTAACACATTGTATGTAGGTTTTGCTCATTCCAAACTCACTGATCTAATGCCGGTGTTATTGTCTGAATTTTGAGATCCAGAGCAGGCCATCAGATCGGCATCAATGTAAAAAGGAAAGGGAAGTATTCTGATTGCGATGTCAGTGTGAGAAAATGTTCTTACGGCTCTACATACTTGGATGGGAAGAAGCAATGAACTGTCTTAGGTCTAGATTTCTAGGTTCCAGAAACCAGTTCTAGAACTAGGTTACTGTAACGAAGTCTTCTCACACTCTACAGTATCTCTCTTCTTAGGCTATATTGAAGATGTCTTCTGTCAGAAACTTCTTTGCCTTCTATTGTCTTGACAGTCACCTGAAAAATGACAGCTGGTTTGGCCAAGGCAAGTGAAAGAATCTCCTGATTATCTGTGGGGAGTCAAGGAATTGCTCTCTTCTTGGTCTGCTTGCTCTGTGGTGTGTTAAGGAACCTTCCCAGTCCTGCCATTCACAAGACCCTCTAGCAGTCATACTCACAACACCTGTGAAGGGAGGCCAAAGCCCCTTCACAGTGGACAGCTGGAGTGAGCCAGTGGGTGCTTTACTTGACTCCCTACTTTGCGGAAAATCACGCTGTGAAAAGCCAGTGTCCATAAAGGAGACAGGAGTCCTGCAACTTTATTCAAAAGAAGGTAGAGAGTCCACTAGGCTATACCCCCTTGGGATCTCTTGAGTTTTTGTAGGATGCAGCCTCCTTTTATCCTAAACTCCCAGCTGCATGTTGCCCTCCTCCTATCCCCATTGGGTTGAGGTGCTAGGAAGGTACAGCTTCCCAAACTGCCTACTAAATATTCCCTCTTGGATGTGTATACTCCCCCCCGCCCCCATCACACATTGTATGACCATCAAAACTAGCTGTAAGCCCATCCTAGGTGGAGAAGCTAATTTCCATAAGTCTATTAATGTAGCCTGTGCATTTTTCTCCAAAGTTCAGAAATTCAAGCTGTGCTTGGCTCTGCAACAAACTTGGGCAGCTTGATGTTTGTAATGACCCCTACACCCATTCTTCCAGAACCTGATTGGTGAAATAAATAGGGCAGGAAATCTTTCTCCTTTTTAATGCCTATATTGAAAATCAGCTCGGGTGGGAAGAACCGACGGGTCGCGCTCATGCCGCTGCTGCTTTCAGGAGTGGCATGGAGGAGGAGGAAAAGCGCAGCTTTGTCTGCTGCTCTGGGGCTTCTGTCCTCACGAGAGCACCAGGAGATTCCCGCTTTTTCCATTTGATGTTTGGGGTCCTCTTTCTAGCTGACATCTTACTAGGTTAGGGTGAAAGGTAAAAAGGGTCTTGCAGATACTGGATTCTGTTCCTCACATCTAGACAATGCTTCGATCTCTTCATTCTGTGTTGGCTCATTGTTTTTAGGGGTTTTTCCTGCTAGGTTTGGTGAGGGGTTTCCTCATTTGCATGCCAACCCTGTTGTCCCCTCCTCCTCACAGTCCCGGGTGCCATCTTCCAGGAAGCAGTGGGGTGTTACTTGACAAAAAGGGGGATTTCCAACCATCAACAACAGCTAGTTAAAGAAAAACTATTAGCAACAGGTGATTATGACATGAAATTATTAACAACAAATAGTTAGAACTCCAACTTGGCAGCAATTAGTTTAACTTGTGAACTCTGCAAACTTAAAAAAAAATGTGCAACTTTTCTACTCATAACAATTGGTCCTTTCAGATCAAGCAATTTGTGAAGAAGTTAATACCCATTCCTAGTATCATTAGGTTTGTAATGACCCCCACACCCATTCTTCCAAAACGAATAATTTGAGAAGACATTTTTCCTATCTATTTCTACAGTGTAGACTGTCAGCAGCACTCAGAACTAGAGAATGGATTTTTATTTTATCTTAGAGATATCCTGGTCAGGAGGAGGAGCTCTGCTGGGTGTCACTTTGCCATCAAGTGGAAAGATTCTTTTCTGTAAGGCAACAAGCATTTTACTAACATTTCTTGAAGGAATGTGCCCTTAAGGTATTGCATAGCTAAGGTCAATCTGACAAAAAAAACCTTCGCTGCACACAAGATCTTTGTTTATTAAGGGGAAATTGTTGTTCCTTGCCCCTTTCCTTCTTCTGTTTCTTTTAAAAACTGATGTTTAAGTGGTGTTTAACTGGTGCCCTTAAATTGATAGAACAAACATTTAAGTAATTTTGTCCTTTCTTTGTAGAGAAGATAGTTGCACTTGTATCTTCATTTTGACTGTAAGGATTGGAGAAATTTGAGGTATTACAGCTATCTCTTTCTGTGCTGATCTTGGACTCCACTTCCAAGTGTACCAGATCCATACCAGTCCAGTGCTGGCCTGTAACACAGCACTTGTAAACTTCTGAGTTTCAGTGATCAGAATAGAAGTTAACAAAAATGTTGGTTAATAGTTTCAAGTAAGGAATCTTTTTATCCCAGAAGGAAGGAGAGGATAGCAATTACCAAAACAATCTCTAGTAAAAGGGAATGAGGTGTCTTGTATGTGGTATTGTATGTGTCTTGTCTTGATTCTGCTTAGACAACTGTCCTTGTGGTGTCTTTGGTTGGAGTTCTGCCTAATTCACTTCTGTTCATGAGAAGATTATTGAAAATGGAATGTTCTTTCTGTAGGATCATTCTCATTCTCACTTTCCTTAGTAATCAGGATTTTAAAGGAACGCTTACAGGACCACTTCTTATAAATGTGTATGCCAGGAGCCATCCTACCATCATTCTATACTGCTGTAATTGCACCTGAATCCTGGAACAAAACTTTATTACTCCTGATTTTGGACAAGGCAACCATGCATGTCCCTTGTGGGTGAACATACATTAATGTGCTTTGACCAAAGATAATCAATGATGATGAAGAAGGAAATACATCTTACCAAGGCTGTTTTTAATGGGTTCCTATTTTTGGGGGACCTTCACTATACTCTGGAGAAACTGTTGCTTGTAAAGGACTAGGCATCCAGCTCCAGGGAAGTTGTTGATAGAAGAGGTCTTCTGCTAGCCTCCTGAAGCTTTCAGGGTAGACTTATCTTCACAGCTTTTGAAAACATAACATGGAATAAGAATGAAAGAACTTGTTAATGCCATAATTAAGTGTGATGTACTGTACTATACTGTAATGTCATAGGGAATCCTGTAGTATTTAGTGTGCTGAGTTTAGGAGGAGCCACATATAAGGTGCTTACGGTTTTGTCAGTAAATACGCCTTTTAGTTGCCTACTGCCTGCTTTTGCCTTCCTCCTTACACTTCTCTCTGAGTTGCTTCTTCTGAGTTCCTTTAGTTTCTAGCGGTCAAAAGAAAAAAAATCTTGGTCAGGAAATTCAAATTAGTCTTGACCATGAATATGAGAGTATATGCCTTGTGCCACTGTTGAAGAGCTGCTCAGCCTATAATCGTACAGATCTCTGCAGCAATCTTGGTGGCACAGTAATATGAGCTGTTATAAAGAGGGATGTGAATAGGCATGAAGTATTGGAAAGAACAGACATGCATTAGGTTTGCATTTCTAGACTGTCAAGGCAGTCTGTAATTTGAATAATTTCAATTTGTGAAAATTATTTCCATTGTTCATTATGATGGGCAACATAAGTTGTTGAATCCAGTTGAAGGTCAACCAAGGTGTGCCTCTCATTGCACTGCAGTTGTCCTGTCATAGGCAGAGTTTCCTGTTTGCAATTCCTTCTGCTTTCCTAACATGAAATTATCATGAATCTTGGTCAGATTTCTTAATAGTGAAGAATAATTCTAAAATCACAGATTTATTAATTTACCAGCACTGAATTGATTCAGTTAAGAGAGACAAAGTGTTAATCAGTTTTTTTCTTTTTAATAACTATATATAGATATAAAAACATATCTCTCTTGTCTGTGACCTCTTCTGTGTTTGGTAGCACTCTCAGACTTGTATTCTTAATGGCATGATACCTACTGAATTGGGGAAAATTAATGTTGCTTTTCTTCCACTTTACTCTTCTTCCTCTACTGCTAAAGCACCCTCCTGAAACACAGAAACAAGATAACTACTATTTATTAAAATAACAACTCAAAGAATAATGTAAATGAATAAATTACATTGTTCTGGTTTATATATAAATTTATATACATAAATTTTATCAGAATGTGGGCAACACTAAATTTGTCTTCTACAAAACACATACAGTCATGAGAAGATAGTGAAAAGGAAAGTACAGGTAGTGATTTGTGTGAAGTATGTATTCCTCACCAATTCCCCTCTCTTAACACTTTTTTTCCCCTCACAGCTTTAGATATGGTGAAGTCTGTCTATGTTCCAGCTGTATGTCTTATAACAGGGCATATGATAATAGAAAAATTGGGAGTTTAAAATCTGGCTTTGCTTCAATAAAAAGTTGTAGCCCTTTGAAATGAAATACTATGGCTGTGTTGATGTCAATACTGTATAAAATGAATGTGTTATCTCACCACTTCTGAGTAAGTGGAAAAATTAATTTATTTGCAACTGTGATAAAAAACAAAGTAGAACAATTTATTCTAGGCTTGTAGATTAGGTCTTTTATTTATTTCAAGTCCTTTTTATCTTTTTTTTTACCTACAGATGGCAATAGTGGTTGGAGATGTCCGGCTTGTCAGAATGCTTCTGTGCAAGTTCCTAAAACTTACACTTGTTTCTGTGGTGAGTTTCTCACTTGCTTTTGCAAAGAAAAACAGTTTTGTCATTTTGATTCCTTTTTTTTAATATGAATTTTAGTATTGGTGTTTGTTTGCTTACATGCCTGAGATTCAGTTTTTAAAAAATTTTATTGACACTGGAATGTGGCTGCACAGAGAATCATACATGTGCTGCTTGAAAAATGAAAGGAAAATAGTAAGTCCCAAGTGGTAAATATTTTCAAATCATTATGTAGAAATAGTGATTTTTATGGAATAATGATAGATTTTGGCTGGTATCTTGTGAGCTTTCCTTCTGTAGAAGGAATGGAATAACCTGCATGTTTACGTCTTTGTGACAGGACCAAAATAATACACAACTCAAGGATACAACTATCTAAACCTTTAAATTGATTTAGCAATTTTGTGATTCATGTAGTTCAGAGGCACATGGAGCTTAAATAGGAAAAAAATATTCAGGCTTTTCAGACCTCTGTGTAGATATGTGTTTAATAAAAAAAGTAAATGGCATGAGTGCAGCACTCACCAAGCCATAAACATAAAACAAAAAGGAGAAATTATGTTACTTAATTGCATAGATATGAATAAGTTTTGTTTGGAATCTATACTTCTGTGATCTGTATTATTTTCACATAGCTTTCTTAAATCAAAATCACTGGAAACTTTCATGTTGCTTTCTAGAAAACAGAATGTTCTGAATTTGAGACAGAAACTGCCAGTAAACTTGTCTAAAGAAGCAAGATTTACTAAAATAGAGTTTTATCTTTTTATCTAAATGTATTAGTGAATCAGTTAGTGCTATACAGTTAAGGCAGAGTTTTTGTACAACAATGTGTGAAACTTTATTAATGTAGGGATAATAATTCAGAATGCAGTCAGAATTAACTGACCATGAATGAAAGTTAGACCAAATGAAAATTAGACTTTTTAAAAAGTCTAATTTTAAAAAGTCTAACAGACAGGACATCTGTCTGTTAAATAGGGAAGAAATTCTCCTAAGCCTAAAGACGTTTTATGGTGTAGGAGATCTACACTAAGAACTTTAAATTGTCTGCAGAATTATTACTTGCAGAGTACCATGTAGTAACATAAGAGTTCAAACTTCTGCAGATAATTTTACATTAATGATATATAATTTGGACATCATCAGTCACTTATGAAAACCTATCTTGTATTTGATGCAAAGTAGTAACTATGTCCTGATGTGCTGAGTGTGGTTAAGTGTGATTTTTTTTTTTTCCCCCCCCCCATGCTTTCACCCATGAGGAAATTCCTGTCTTATTTTTCTTCTGAAGCTTCAGATCTTTCTGGGGACTTTCCTGGGTATTCAGTTAGTTTAATTGAAACTCGGGCGAATAAATGCTATCTGTAGTGTTTGTTCATATTTTTCTAACTTAATATTGTAGAATATACAGAGGTATATTAAAAAAATTTAAATTATGTGACTATGTCACCAAAAATACATTTTCTTGTTGGTTTTGATTGTCACAGCTCAAATTTGCAACATTAGCTCAGTTGCTTCACTGTTACTTTAATTCCTCTCTTGCAGAAAGCCAAGAGTGTTAATGATGGCAATTAAGATTAATCCTGATGTCCATGCACTTAGGGCTATGAGATTTGATGATAATATCTCAGATTAATGAAAATATGGTTTAGTGCTTATCTGAAATATAAAATACATGAAGCTAACATGGTTCTTGTTTAAGACTTCATTCTTTAGAATTCATGAACCTTTAGTATTTTTATTAATGTGGAGTCTGATTCTTTTTATAGAAGTGACTTTCATAATTTGCCCACTTATTTAATTCCCTATTCCCCATCACCATGCCAGGTAGATCTTACTTTCTGGGATCAGTATCTTTTTACTTTGCTCCTTTTTTTTTCCCCTCTCTGCTGCATTGAGACAGCAAGAGAGTTTCATCCTTCAATTTTCTTAGCTACTGTGCAGCCTGACCAACTGCTGGGGGCTTTTAGTTTTCATGTATTTCATCAGTTTAATGTATCAGCTACCTGCATGTCTGCTGATTGAGAGTACAGAAGGAAAGAATCTGGAGCTTGCTATTCCAATGGCACATTCTTTTAAAAAAGCTGAGTATGTATCAGTAAAGAATAACATAAGCATTTGTGTAATTTTTTTGTCAAAGAAGACTTGCCAGTATTTAAAGTACTGCTTTTTCTCTTTCTATATTTTTCACAAATGCAGTCTGGTATTCAAAGCAATAAATATCTTTTTGACTTTGACATGGTTTAGGTAAGGTGCACAATCCTGAATGGAATAGAAATGAAATCCCACATAGCTGTGGGGAACTTTGTGGAAAGAAGAGGCAGTGTTTGGACTGTCCACATCTTTGCAACATGTAAGTAAATGTATATTATATAAACACTGAAATTATTTTGAGAAAATTTCTGAAAACTATATTTGCTTAGTTTTTTATTCTAGGATATGCTTAGAGATTTAAAACCTATAGAGGTTTATAGTTCAGCTGAAGTCTGAAAGAAATGAAAAGCCTGAAATGCTTTTGTGTTGGTATGTTAAAGCGAGTTCATATGAGAGCATGAACAGGATGTCTACAACAATTGTAGCAACATTCCTATCATATTTTTGGAACTGAACCAGCTATCTGACTTGGTTTCAAGAATTTTCATTGAAGTAAAGAAATAATAGTGTCTGAAAGTAACTCTGAACATGTCCAGTGGTCCACCAGATTTTTCAGGTGCTGTTATTCACGTAAAAGTGTTTGAATATCTTAATTTGGGATCAGTGCTACTTGTTTAAACTGAAAGACCACTTTTTTCTTTCCTTTGTTTCTTTTCCTTTTTTTTGGCTTGCTAACTGTTGAGGATAAAAGGGCATTTGTATTTTTTTATTTGTTGAGACCATCAGATAGTTTAACCAGAGTTTCTCGTGGAAATTTTAATCAGTATATGTAACTCAGATTGGTTCTACTAGCATTTTATTAGTATAATTCAGTGAAGAGAGACAAAGGAGGTGTCGTGGTTTGGAATGGAAGGAAAATTTTGGGAAGTGAGGCAAAAGCTTTTTGTGTAACTGACAGTGTGTTGAACCACTGAGAAACTGGACACGCCTCTGTAAAGACATATGTTAAAGACGAAAGAAACCCGGCAACTTCTTCCCTTCCGGTCAGGAGAGCGGTAACCGCGGGGTCGAGCCGGCTCTTAACATCGGCTGCTGAGCAGGGAGTGGGGGTGCCGCGGGGCTGGATGGAGCTGGCCTTACTAACATCTGACTGCCTACTACACCCTCCCCCCCACAGTCCAGGAGCCCAGCCGAGCCCTGGCAGCAGCCCCGGACTGGTGCCGGGATTTTACTCCCGTGGAAGCTGCCCTCAGCCATCGGGCAGGGGGAAGGAGAAGTTACCCCTCACCCCCGGTGTGCAGCTGCTGGGTTTTAGCCTGGCTGATTGGATTCAATTCGATCCGAGAGGCCTGGCTTCCCTATTTACAGTTTCGGCCCAGCCCGACCCCAACCGGCCTCCAGGCGGGATGTTAACCCTTTCAATGCTTTAATCCTCCCTCGAGTGAGAGGAAGGAAAAAGATGCAAGCATGTAAAAGAACAACATGAAAACATCGTGGTGAGTGAGGAAGATCTAAGTCTCAGATGGGAGGGAGGGGAAGATGCTTTGATCTTACTGCTCAAATCCTCTTGTAAGCTATGGAAAATACCTCTTTTTTCTTGTAACACAGGAAACTATGGGGAGATGAAAGTGTTCAAATTATAGATACCAAGTAAAGACCTCAGTGCCAAAATAAACAGATGTTAAAGTAGCTGTAATCCCATGGGAAGTTTGAACAGAGAAAGAGAGAGTAGTCCTGTGCCCCCAGGAGAAGAAAGAGAATATCTCTGTTCCCAGGGATGAAGATAATTATAGAGATAAATAATGAGAATTTTTACCTTTGAACAACTCATCTTTAAAACAGTACCCCATAAGTCAACATGGCCCATCGACAAGCTGTGGGAAGACTTGTGGAAATGGGAAGGACTTCACAATAACAGGGTTCCCTGGGTGGCTCTTATTTGTGACAAAATTGAGAGCCACGAGAGAACTGGTTTTTTCCTCTTGTGAAGAAGTCTCCTTAACCTTAACAAGAAGGACTTCTCTCCCTAACTGAACTCAAGAAAGACTGTTTTAGAGGTGGTAAACTAACTAGAAATTTTAGGTTTTGTTTCTTTATGTTATCAGTGGAAAAGAAAAGGTTGTGGGGGAAGAAGAAGTGTTCTGAAGGGTTTGTTATGATTCTTAATACTTTTTTTCTTTTAGTTACTTTTAATAAAATTTTATTTATATTGTTTTAAAGGTTTTGAACCTACTTTACCTTTCTCCTAATCCTATCTAACAGCAGGAAATGAGTGCACTGGTAATTAGCCAGCACTGAAGCCCACTACACTCATCAACACATTGGTTGGGAAATTTTAAAATTAGGAAAATCTTAAATTAACAAATCCAGACCACTTCAGGAGGGCATCTCTGTTTTCAACGTTGGAAATTTTACATTAGATTTTTTTTTTAGTAGTGTAGTTGCATTGATAAGATTAACACCATTATATGATTTTTTTCAATGTATAAATATACTTGCTTGTCAGAAACATAAATTATATGTTGTTCCTATTGTATCTAACTTCAATTTCCATGGAAGTTGGTCCTTAACATCTGTTCATATTTCTGGTTTTGGAAATTTTTGATAGAAGCAGTTTTTTGCTCTTGGTCAGAAACTTCACCCATTCCAACAGATTGTTGCCTGACACTTTTTCCAAGATTTGCTAAAGCTCAGGACTTTACTCTGAACTTTGTATTTAATGTGTTCTGCTTCAAATATATTTCAACATTTTATTGAATGTCAGAATAATTCTTTAATACTTGTTTCCCATACATGAAAATGTTCATTAGATTTCTCTTTGATATTAGATTTAATTTATATTTATGCGTTATGTATTTATGTATGCTGATTTATGTTTTATTTCATTTAAGTGTCATGGCTGTTTTCTTAATTTACTTTCAACTTTCAGACTAAAGGTAGCTGATACCCTGAACAGAACACTGCTTCTTTTGGAGACCAGCTGCAGGCCTCAATCTCAGGGGAGGCATATGTTCATGGACATATCTTTTGCTCAGTCAGAAATAAGCAGACTTCTTAACCACTTTTGAGAACTCATTGACTGCAATTTGTTGCCTGACAAAATTTCCTGTCAGGCTTGGAAGCAGATGTTCTTCTCTTCTTTCCTTTCCTAGTCTAGAGCAGAGGTTCAGTCTTTGGTATTCTCTTCTGGAAAGTCTTCTGAAGAGTAGTGACAATACTGTGACATTGGGGTGGTACAAAGTTTTAGTCTCTAAATGTCTGATCTGCATAAAAGTTGTGAAAATTGAGTCCCAATTTGTGACCAGTTGTAGCAGTTGTAACATTTAAAAATGTTGTCATTCAACTTCATGTTTCACATGAATAAAACCAAAATGAGATTATCCAGTCCCAGAGGTAAGGCAACAGTAGGCATGCAGATGAAGATAATGGATGTTCTTGACAATCTCTTAACTTTTGATGGTGAATTGGAAAGGAATGCACTTTCAACATTAGTGTTACCCAATTTTGGATGTTCATCATATTTTGGACACTTCTTTCTTCCATATGGTAATCTTTGGTGTCTGTGAGGACACAGGCCGTCATCTGCTGTATCAAAAAGCAAGTAGGAACTTTGTTCCCTCTTGCTGTATCAGTGGTAGAGTTAGAGATGCAGGGCTCTAATATCTGAATGCAGATGATAAGTCTGGACCATGATGTATGTCTGGGCAGAGATTTTCCTGAAGAGAGTGCTCTATTTTATGATTCTTGCTTAAGTTTAGATGATCTCAAAATTTCTTCTTGCAAGCATTTATTTCTTTGGATTGTGGATTTGCTGTGTGCCATTTTCCCCTCCTCCCACATGTTCCTGTAAGGTGATAAGGTTTGAAACAGAACTGTCATTCTGTTTGCAGATATCCTAAAAGGTGTTTTGTTTTTCCTTTTCAACACTACACCCCATTTTGGTGAAAATAAGTAAAGGTGATTTACACTGCCAGTTGACAGGGGCGATTTAAAGCACACAGACACCAATGGAAAGAATGGTCTTCTTATTTTACAGTGAATATTAAGATAATACAAAAGTAAAATTATACATTCAATAAAACTATGTGCTTCGCTCTAGCAACGGGCAAAAATAAGCAAGGTAGTGTACCTAGTCATTACTTTGAGAGAGAAAGGATAGTGAATGAGAAAGTTAGATACATCATCAATTGCCTAAATACTTTACTGTCACCCAGAGTCCGCAGTCGCTGGGAAGCTCTGCTTTGCAGTGAGGACCTGGAGAACCCTTCCCAGCAATGAGGAAGATCCCACATGGTGAGTCAGCCCGTAGGTGATGAGGCCTCCAAATATGCCCTGAAAGTGGGTCCAGCTTTTATAGAGCCAAATCAGCAAGTCAAAGTGACTTGATTGTATTTTTAGCACAGAAAAACCTGAATCTGATGGCACACTTGCTGACCAGCCAGGGCCAGGGCTTAGCCAGAGCCCAGGCCTTGGCTGGGAGGGTTTGCCCCTAAAATACCCTACAAGCAAGCCTCTATTCGTGTTAGTTGAGAAAATTTCTTAAAATGATACATTTCTTGCCGGTAACTACAGAAGGTTATATGAAAGTTTCTAAAGCAGGCAGTTTGGTGTTAAACAGTGAGTATAAGCTCTTGGTCATCTATTTTTAGGTAAATAATACTGATGGTGTCAGTAGTCACACAGTGCTTGGGATCCATTTGGAAAGTCAGCTCTGGCTTCGGACTGCTGCTCAGGCCTGAGCACATCAACTGGTTTAGTAACAAATCTAATATTTACTCAGATTTATTGAAATGATAACCATTTATATAAACAGTTATTTGGCAGAGCTGAGGAACAGGTAAGCAGCTGTTTGAAAGGGGAATGCTTTGCAGATCTTTTGCTAGTGTTGTGCTGTGGCATGCATAACACTTTTCAAGGTGAGTTCTCTTCACATTTTTAGTTTAAAAACACTGACATTTATTTTATAGTGTTAGGGTCTACATCAAAGAAACATCTAGCTTAACCTTCAATAAAATGTTCCTGATAATAAGCTTCTTAACAAAGCAAAACTTCTTTTAAGGCTCTGAAGTTCTCCCTGCGAGCTGAAACTATGCAAGGCCTTGAGAGCATTTAATAAAGGTCTTTCAACGGCAGTAAATGAAATTCCTCTCTGTCAGACAATACCCTTTTTCTGACCCAGAGATGGGGCAACTGAGAGGTGTTTTAAAAACTTTTATTCCATTTTCAGTCTCATGAGAAGGATGAGACAATACAGATGTTAGAATTCACGTCACCGCAATCAGAAGCCGGCTAATTCCTAACCACAATACACTATAAGTGTTTCTTGGCCTATCAGCTTTTTGCCACACCATGCTGTAGATGCCTTAAAGCCAATCATCTAAAACTACCCCTCATGGGTCCTAGTACAAGGCATCTTTCATAGTTCTGTTTCTCCAGAGTATCTAGTCTTATTTGCCAGGCCATTCATTGAAACTTTTTTTTCTAGCTCCATTTCTCTCTCAGCATATCTGTCCTATTCCATGGCATTTCTAAGTCAACAGTTCTTATCTCAAAGTTTGCATTCAGATGCATACTGTGTGAGCCTTCTGTCAGGGCCTGAGAACTCTCTACAAATCCATTTCCCGCATCTCTCTATTAATTTAAATTTTAGTCACTGGACTTCTGTCATAGATCTTTGGTGCTGTAATCTTTTCTACAGCAGAAGTCCCTTTTTCGTTCTGTTACAGTATCTAATATTTTCACTGTCAGGCAAATGGAAGTTTAGTTTTTCCTCTGTCTAGATAGATATATCTTCACTACTTTTCTTGTATGCCAGTTTTCTAGAGCAGCAGCAGTAAATTGCAAAATAATCATCCATGCTAACGATAGATAATGAAGGTTCAGTTAAAAAAAATCTCTGCATTCACCAAACAGTTAAGACTTCAGTTAATACTGAAGTCTTCAGCCTTTTTGAGTTCAGTTTGCAACATTGTCAAGTCATTTAACTTAGTTTTTTGCTTAATCCCATAAACCAGGACTAAAACTCTAAAGGTATGACCCATCTTTATCATCTAAGGAGCATTTTCTGCACTTCCTGTGCATGTCTCTATGCTGAATGAAATTTGAATTTCAGTCTTAATTGTTGTATGGATCCAGTATGTCCTAGAACTGTAGTCATACTGTAGCTTCTGTCTAAACTAAATTGTACCAGAAACTTTTGCTTGTGTATCTGTAGGGATGCATAAGGAATACTTATTTCAAAAGTCAGAAGTTTGATTTCAAAGCATTAGTTTTTGCATTACTAGAATTTTTCTATTATTTTTAAGGTCTTATTGTTTTCTTATTAAAAGGTCAGAAAACTGTCTCAGAAACATACATTGTCCAAGCTTTCAGATGTCTGAAAATTGTCTGATAACTGTTCTAACAAAAGGAATCTTGCTGTAAGACTGTACTCTGTTATTACTGGTGCTTACAACTTTAAAGTATTTGTGATCAATATAAATAGCTGTTGTGTGATACAGTATCATCAGAAAGCATGCCAGGAGTGGGGTTATGGAAGAAATCTTAGCATTGCTTGCATATGAGTGTGTTGAGAGAAATAATACACCCGATGAAAAACTTCACATGACAAGACTTCCGAAGATGATGTGCCTTCTTGCTTTTCCAAGTTATGACCTAGATCATAGTATTTTGAATTTATGTTTACGTTGATTGGATTCTTAGTTGTTAAGTTGGCATCCAGCCTTCAGAATCCTGCATGGATCTGTGAGAATTGACATCAAGACAGTGCAATATACCGTGCAGTCCTTTTACAAGAGGTTTTCTTGTAAGATAGGTTTTCTCGTATGTTGCAGAATGCATGTTAATTCTCATTGTCTGAAGTTCCACAATACAGTTTTAATTAATTCAGTGGTTTTGTGTTCTTCCTGCTTTACTGTTTATCCATCTAGTTTTTCTTTTTTTCTCCCTTTCCTTGTGCCTGCTCTGGTGCTTTTTCAACTCTTCACTATGTCGTAAAACTGACCTGTCAAAAGACGGAGGGTTATGGTGGTTTTGGTGGTTTGTTTTTTGGATTTGCTTTACGTGATGGGGGATTTTTCATTGTTTTGAATTGGTTTATTGTGCAATTTCTTGGCTTTACTGTTAGAGCTGGTATAGGTTGAGAGATAGGTTAGGCCTTAGTGTCAGCTAGAAGGAGGAGTGGTAGAGGAAGAAAGGAAGCCAGACCACTGTTGACAAGCTGGAGGCATGACTCAACTATATTGCGTATGACTGTAGTAACTGGTTTACTAATTAGTACTTGTATAGTTACTGTCCTTGGGGAATTCAGTAGTTACCATGCAACTGGGTAGTCTGAGTTTTTTGTTTTGGCTAGGATTTCTGTGCTGGTCAGTTCTGGCCAGTAATAATTGCTCCAAATGAGAGCTGCTGTTTTTGCAGATGAAGGGAACTGGGAGTTGGCTAAGGAAGAGTGCAGACTAGATAGTTAAGTATAATTTCACAAACCTGGGCTTGTCTATGCCCAACTAAGGTCTTACATGCAGATAGGGAACATCTAATTTCTTGAAGTCGGAGGTAAGATCTGATATGTAAAGGACTGGAATTGATGACATCTGCAGGCAATTGCCCTTGATAGTAAGAAAAAAATGGAGGCAGACTTGCTGTGTCTCCCATGTGTTACCTTACAGGAAGAGGAGCAGCAACTCTTAGTGGTGGCACTAGAAGCGCGGAGTTCAAAGATAAAACCACCAGCTCAAAAGAAGAAATTATTAGAGAAGTTTTTATCTCTGTTGTGTTTAAGATCACCAAAAAAGTAAATATGTTGATGCTTTGGACATAAGATGATTTTTTTGGGTGTTATCAGTGATGAACACAGTTGAATTGATGCATGTTTGCTGGTGAAAATCAAATATATCAAATGTGTCAGTAGCAGAATTGATTTGTTAGTATTTCCTGTTGATTCGACAGTGGCAGGATGTTCCTTCAACATTAGCGGTCTTTGAGACTGATGCAATTGCAATAATAATTTTTTTTTTCTTGTGTTAAGACTGCTTTCACACCTTGCAGGAGTGAATGCAGGAGTCCTGTATAATGTTTTGATAATGCACTGATGTTGGGTCATGGTGGATTGTGTCTCCGTGAGTGTAATAAAGCTAAGGTTAAATTCACTTTTTTTACTTACTTCCAAGTCTGTGCCACCCAGGACCGTGCCCTTCGTGCCCAGCCTTTGTGACAAAAACATGTGAATGTGGACAAACAAGGTAAGAATGCTTCTACTATGCAAACATAAGTTTAGTTATTATAAACAAAAGAACAGTTTAAAACTCTATATACTATTTTTTTTCTTATAGTTTATTAAAAATATGCTGAACAAAGTTTAATCTGAGCTGTAACTTGAATTTGTGGTTAAAATGATTTGGAGAATTTTATACTTTGGAAAAATGCAGTTACTTTTAATTTTTCAAGAAAGAAAGTAAAAAACGAAAAAATACTTGTTGATTTATAATATATGTAGCTGAATTGTTTGAGCAGTCTGTAAGTTGATTTGATTTTGAAATCTCATACTAGTATTTATTAATTTTATTTGCTAGAAGACTCAAGAAATTTAATAGAAAAAAATGTTCATATCTTTTCTATCTGAATGAAATGAGATCTTAAATTACTTAATTTAAGAAATAATAATTTCAAAAATAATGTGCTTTTCTCAGAAACTGTACAGAGAAGTCTATAGTGTATTCCAGACTTAAAGCTATCCTTTCCTTACGTGTTCGGTGCATATAGTGTCATTGCCAGTAGCAATATGGTACTGCCTATACTATGTGTGATCACTCATAATCTGTTGGCCTCAGTCTTTAGAGTCCCCTTTTCTCGTTACGTAGAACTGATTCTGTGTAATAAATTGTTTGCCTGAGTTTGTTTACAGAATCAAAAAAGCCATAAACCAATTTCAGTGTTACATTCTTGCTCTGGAAAAAAGATCTTTCAGTTTTTTGCAATTATTGCTCAGAGTTTGAATCTAATACTACACAATCTTAATTTTTCAGAAGAAAGTACTGCAGCTTCTGTGGCAGCATTTGTAGATAAAAGCACTCTGTCTTCATCCGAAAAATGGATCGCTTGTAGAATTTTATCTTCCATAGTAATATTATCTCCTTTTATTGTTTAGGGGGTTTTGTTTTCTTTTGTTGTTATTGTTGTTTGGTTTGTTTTTTTTTTTTGTTGTTGTTGTTTTTCTGACTTCTTATTTCATTTAAATGTTTAATAGATGCAACAACTTTGTTTTATTTTTTTTTTCAGATGTCAGATTTTTTTTCCAGATGTCAGATTACTTCACCAGATTGCTGATTTTTGTAATAGTACATTTGATAAATAAAACCTGCTTCAAAATAGCATTTCATATGTATAAACATGCAGCATGTATGGCATGGCATCACCAACTTAAGGATGTTTTAAAATTACTTTTTCAAGTACATGTTTTACAGCCATTGTATAAGCCATCCAGAGTTGAAAAAATCGGAGAATTGATTTTGTCACATTTTTTGACAATTTAATTAAAAACTCAGTTGTTTTCATAGACATCTGACCCACTGTTAAGGCCCATATCCCTATCTTCATTGTGTTCAATGGATTTAGGATTGTTTAAGTCTTCAGAAAGATATCTGTATTGGAAATACCTGCTTTTCTGACAATACATACATGAGTTCATGCATTAGTTCAAATTTTAGTGTCACCTTGGGTTGTTTTCCCCCATTTTCTTCAGGAAAAATTCTGTAGACTAACTACTGTTACAGGTGTTTTACTTTAGTGAGGTGGAAGAGGGGAAGCAAGGGAAAAACTAGGGGTGTTATTTCTTAAAGGCTTTCATTAGTAAATTATGCTGCCTTTTGAAGATTTTGACATTTTACTGAAAATGCCTTTCCCTTTTAATTAAATACTGTGTAGTTGTCATGTAGCTGACAGGCTATGGTGTCATGTCTCTACAGTCATTCAGTTCGCTGTGGTCAATCAACGAAAATTCATTGTTCTAATGTATGTGGAAATTCTTTAAACTGTGGAAAGCACAGCTGTACTCAAGTGTGCCACTCAGGAAAATGTTCACCTTGCCAGTTAACAGTACAGCAAGGTAAGTACCGAAATGCTTTACAGATATCCACCCTACACAATGAGAACAAGAGGGTGGAAAAGATCAGTACCAAGAGGCAGGTGCCAGTTTTTCCTTAACACAACCAAAATCTATTGCTGGAATCCTGCCCTGATGATTAGACTGTTGGAGCATGTGCCTTATTAGGACAGGCTGGTGATACTGGACTTTGTTATCTTGAGAGGGCTGAGTAGTAGCCTTTCAGTAGCTAATAAGTAATTTAAGAAGACAGAGATGGGTTATGCATGTGTGAAGGATGAGAGACTATGAGCTTAAATTCCTTGTAACTAGCTGTAAGGGAAACCTCTTTTCTTGGGATTTTCAAGACCAACTGAATAAAATACTTGAGTAATGTGGTCTGGTCTCATTGCTGACTGTGCTTTAGGTAAGGGCTTGGACTAACTAATCCTTTCTTACCTGAATTATCCCCTGATCCTACTGAATTTTTTACAACAATTATAAGAATTAATTAGACATAAATGAAAGAAAAATAGAAGAAGGTATAGGGAAGTGTAACATGAATGAGGGGTGAGGGTCATAGACGGAGACTTCACACTCTAGAGTTGTTGTGACAAACAGCCTCGAGTTTATTCCTCCAGCTCGTTTTATAGGAGCTCCAGTTACACATGTGATTTGTTGAGGTGTTAGCTCCATGCAGCTCTCTGGCCAATGATACATCTGCATTTAGAGCTGAATGACATTGGCTGAGGGTCCCTGTGCAGATTGAATCTAACTTATCCTTACCCACCCAGGGATTCCAGGGCCACAGCAAAGTACATTTCAACAAGCTTCTCATGATTTCTGTTAAAATTTTCTAAACTGAGTCTTAAATGGAAATTAAATTGGCTGAGTACGTATGTTAGTATATTAATAACTTTATGGAACAGTTTATACAGAAAATTGTAAGTTAATTTTCCCATTTTTTAAGGTAATAATTAACTGGTTATGTATACTACTTTCATAAATAAACTTTTTATGCACATCGTACCACTTTATCAAAACAAATAATGCTGGAATTCCAACTTCTGTAGGACAAAACTCTTTCATTGATGAAATAAATCTAAAGAGGAAGCAACTTCTTTTTCCTTCTAAAAACTGAGTGTAACAATTTTTCACTTTTTACCTTTTTATTTTTACTGGAGGTGTTTTTTCACTGATATTCTCTTGTATTTTCTGTGAAATATTGCTTTCTTTCAGTGTGTTACTGTGGAAGGAACTTTAAAGAAGTATTGTGTGGATCAAAGGAAGAATTCTCTGACGGTTTTGGGAGTTTCTCATGTCAGAATATATGTGGCAAGTAAGATCACTATGACTTACACTTTTAAAAAGAAGAAGGTCATTCTATTCACAATGACCTGTTGTGATACTCCTAGATAATTCCCCTTTTAATTTTTTCTTGTTTTCTATTTTGTTTCTTTGATTATTTTTTTTCCCAGAAAATTAAATTGTGGGAGGCACAACTGTAAGCAAGTATGCCATCCTCAGCCTTGCCAGCTCTGTCCACGACTTCCACAAGTTGTGTATCGTTGTCCCTGTGGTCAGACTCCTCTCAGCAAGTTACTGGAACTAGGATGTGTTGAACGTAAAATTTGCACAGATCCTATTCCATCGTGTGGAAAAACATGTGGCAAACCTCTTTCTTGTGGTAGCTATGGTAATTAGAAATTTCTGTGTCAGAGTATTCAAAGGGTCTCATAGTGTTACTGAAAGTCAGGTGAACTGAACTCCTGAACACCAATGCAGCATTAAGAAGCAGGCATTCTTTATTGTGGTTCCAGCTGCAGGCGGGATAAATTCACCTAGAGTCGCGCATTTCGATTCTCTGCAAGTGCATTGCTTATATACTTAAATTACATACATATGCTTCACAATTTGCAGAAATCTAATACATATTATAATTTCTCATTACCATAAAACTCTCCTCCTGGCTTAGTCCTTTTATGGTCTTATTTTGGCTGTGGTTGCATTCTGAAGCCAGATGTACTTACTCCCCCAGTCCCTTTATCTTCCCTCTGTCCTTGCTCTGGAAGCAGGGCATGCCTGTTTCTTTGTTAAAAGTACAGGGATGCAGTCTTTGTTCTTAGATTAAACCTTTTGATATCAATATTTTGAAAACAAAACAAAATGTGGTCTTTAAATATTTAATTTCAATAAATGAATATTTTATTAGTGATTTTGAGTTTTAACCAAAATGAGTGTAAAAACCACTCTAGAGCCTGCAGTCTGGCTGTGTGTTCATAATAATGCTCTGAAATAAGGAAATAAAACTCAGCTGTGCATAAGCTTAGTATCATTGACCAGTGATGCTCCTAATAAATACGATGTTACAAGTCATAGATTTTTTTATATTCTTAATATTGTATTTTCATTTTGCTAGAGTTTATTCATACATGTGAAAGCCTTTGCCACGAAGGAGACTGTAGACCATGTTCTCACACATCAAATATTTTTTGTAGATGTGGCTTCAAAAAAAAGGTGAGTGTGTAGAAACAGGTTGTTTTTGCCTCTTTTTAAAGCTGTGAAGAAAAAGGAACTGGAGAAGTATAAAGAAGTACTGTGCTCCTTAGCTGCAAGAACCTATGTTGTATACTAACTGATAGATGGTATCTAGCTTATACTGTGAAGTGATAAAATGATTTTACTATGAAGGCAAGTTTTAAAGTATTTTGACAGAGTTTGAACAGGGTTCTATTAGTGTAAATATTCTGCAAAGTCCTATATTATTCTGGAGTATTTTTGTAGCGTAAGGAATTGGTGAATAAGTGTTGCTAAGAGTAAACTGAAAGAAGAAAGGCAGCCTAATTAAAACTTTATAGTAATCGCTTGTAGTCTCCTTGTAGATGTTTTAGTAGAGACTATATTGTTACTGATTCATTTTCTTTGTACATTTATATAGTGATCCTCTAGGTTGTCAGCTATTGTTATTTAGTAATTATTATATTTTTAAACCATGCTACTTTCTGTAATCATAGCTTTGAAATTTTTGGCTACTATCACAGAAGCTTTGAGTTTTTTTGCCTGTTATATATCACCTGCAAGTATATATTCAGAAGCACTGAATATATACTTCTGAATATATGTAAGTCTGTAGGTGCATGGAAATGACTGAGAGTTTGCTAGAAGTTGGAACTGCTTTCTCCTAGAAGTTTGCTGAAGGTAGTTATGGGGTAGAAGACTTTAGATTGCTTTTTGAATCTTGAAATAAAGTAGTGAGGTTTTGGGTTTAGTTTATGAAGTTTCTCACACACCAAAAAGTTGCTTCTGTAAAAAGAGTTAACTACAGTGATAATTTCAATCAATAATGAAAAATGTGGTATTCAGAAATGACAGCTTAGAATATAAAGTTGTGGCGAATGCTTCAAATGTCAACAACATTATTTTCATCCATCACATTTTATTTTCATGTTGAGGTCTTTAAGTATAACTTTGTAGATCGTAACATTAGGCTTCTTCCTTTGTTTCATCAGACTTGCATTTTTGGGACAGTTGATCAAAGCAGAAGTTTATGCACTCCTATCAGTACACTCTGGGAGAGCTCTGTTGGTTTCCATCACACTGATTTCTGCTTTCTTGGGACAAGCCTGATTCTCCCAGTTATGGTCACACTTAAGACTGCTTAATTAAGTGGAGAATACAAAGCTACATTTTTTAAAAATTGGTATTGAATCTTTAAGGAACAAATATTGTGTTAAAATATTTTTTGAATTTTTTTCCAGTTTTTATTTTTCACTTTTGTATACGGATGTGTTATACACGTGAAAACTGTGTGCTTCTTTTTTCATGTGACCAAGTGTTTTCTAGATAAGTATGTTTCAGTTGTTTCATTTATTTTAATCTAATGGCTACTTGTTTGTTTCCTAGGAAATCCCGTGTGCTCTTCTCAGAAATAAAGGTACAAGATAATGATACATATATAATGTAAAGTTGTTTAAAAATTATCACAGCTCATAGTAATTCGGGGTTTGATTGACAAAGTTGGCAAATAGCTGATCTGTACTGCATCTTTTATGCATGCTTCCATGCCAAATTGATAATTTTTGCTGCTTGTTCATTTTACTGGCCATGCTGCTATGTTTGGGAGAAGGTTTGAAATGTAAACATCTTTAGTTTTCTTTCATCTTTTACATCAGGAAAGACTTCTTCACATTTGATCTTAAAGATTGTCTGTTTTATTTTGAACAGTTTCTTACACCACCTGCCATATTCAATAGGTTGCCATCCCCCGCCTACTCCCCCATTATCCTGTATAACTTTTGGTCAACTTGCCCAGCTCTGATTCAGTGTAATAGTTTTGCTCTGATGCCTGTGTTTCTGGGGAAATACAAGCTTTGATTCTACTACACATTGTATGGTGATAATCTTTGCAGCTGGTCTTTGCATCTGACCATATCAGAGTGTTCCCATTTGGTGCTTCTTAGTATTGAGAATGGAACATCTCTAAATTCCTCTCAGTGAAATCTTTACTTGATTGACCCCTGTCTACTGAGATGTTTATTTACAAGATACATAAGGGAGTAATATGCTTATTTTCTAATTTGACCTTTTGTCTGGGAAGAATTCGCTCTTATGGAATCCAGAGGTGATTCCCTTTTGTTAGCTGTTTATGGTAATAAGGATGTTCTTTGCTAGCAGTAGTTTCATGAGCATATAGCAGTAGTTGTTTTTAGCTGACTAAAACAGCTAACACCACCCCAGTTTAAGCAGTCTTAAATTGGATGTTTGTGGGACTTCAGAGTATCAGAATATCCTGTTTTCTTTGTTCTGTTGTGTGGACTTTATGGTGTGAAGGTTAAGGGGAAATTAACTAGCTTCATGTATTCCGCTTTCCAAAATCCTTTTGAGTAAGAGTTTCTTTAAAGAAAGGCAAGTGCCCACATGGGGATAATTGTGAGGAAGTGCGAGTAATTTAGAAGTTTGCTTGCTGGCTTACCCTGTGTTAGTATCTCCTAGACCATGCCCTGCAACAGCCTTAGCATAATACTGTAATTTACAGGTTTTATTCTCAGCATATGCAAAGACCTAAAAGTTAGGAATTTGGGGGGATTTTTTTTTTTTAATAGCTGCTATTACATTCATGTGTGACAAGCGATGCAACAAGAAGAGGTCATGTGGACGACACAAGTGTAATGAAGTTTGCTGTGTGGTAAGTGTACCTGTGGTTTTATAAAATTGCTTGATGTGATGTGTGTTTAATTTTGGTTGTGATGTTAACAGTCTTTTTTTCTTTTGTATCTTTCCATTTTTGTGCATCTTCATTCTCTATTTGCTGTGTTGGTTATGTTCACAAAGTTTGTGTGTGCGCATTTATTTTGCAAGTTTTGTTTTATAAGTATCATTATAAATGTAAAGCCAAATTTCAGCCTAAATGCAGTTAAATCAGTGTAAAGGTGCTTTTTGTCAATGCAGTGATTCCAGGGAGAATGGAGAGGGAAAGCGTATTACTTAATAGAAGAAGCATAAACCTTGTAGTTGTGTCTGTAACAGAAGTTATAACAGGATCTGCATTAAAAATTGTGTATCCATACAGTGATGGAAAAACTGTATGGATTTGGCCTAAGCTATTTTCTGCACTATACAGTTTTGTCTGTCTATTATTAGAAGTAGATTGGAACCTCAAAGAGAAAAAAATAGCCAAAGGGCTTATAGTTAAATTCTGCTTTTCGTTTTTTGCCATTTCTTAGGACACAGAACATAAGTGCTCTTTGGTTTGTGGTCGTAAACTCAACTGTGGGCTTCATAGATGTGAAGAACCCTGCCATCGCGGCAGTTGTCAGACATGCTGGCAAACAAGTGAGTTATGTGCAAAAATACATAATTGTCATTTATTCTAGGAATACGTTAATATCTCTGTATAGCTCTAGGCAGTTAATGTGATCTGTTTCACACTAGTGAAAAAGGAGAAAGACAGGTGATGGAGATTGTAAGGATACTGTTAACAGATTGAAGTGGCTTCGCTGCAGTAGTACATGTGTCTCACCTGCATTATATGCATTTGGGCATAGTCAAAGACCTCTGTTTTATGGAGAGCAACTTTTCATGGAATCATCCTGAGAAAGAGAAGGTGCTAGAGCCTCTGAAGCTCACTGTGCTTGAGAGTAAGCATTGTAGTCTGTCTTAATAGCCTGTGAATATGATGCATGTGTTGACTGCATCTCTCATTAGAAAAATAAATATTTCTGTGTGCAAATATTTCTCTTGACAAAGCAAAATAGTAATCTTAATGTCTCAGAGGTCCTGTTAGTAACTTCTGGTTTAGTCAAGTCAGAATGCGTGGATTTTTCTGAGCAGTTGTTTTTGTTCACTGAATTCCGTGGGTTTAATATTTAAGGTCATTAAACTTATCCACATTGCTGCAATATTTTTGAGGATTGTATTTCACTCTCAGATTAAAGGAGACCTAAGGATTGCCTCCATTGTTAAATGGGATGCCTCCACTGTAAATTGCCCCACTGTTGGATGTGATAAAATCTAGAGGTCAATCTTCCATGCTCATTTTTTTTCTGAATGTGGGAAAAGCAGTTACATACTTCAGGAACCAGATTATTATGGTAATTTGGCTTAAACCTCTGTGCTTCCGAAGTTTCCTATTTGAATCTGTCCAGAGGTAAATCAACCAAGTAGTATCTTTAAAGACTTCTTACCTACTTTCTCTGGACGCTGCTTGTTGAGATTACAGAGGCATACATTATATGATTCTGTATGATTCTAACCCTTGTTGATGGTGAATTCACCCTAGTTGATGGTGAATCCTTCTCAGCACTCCAAGGACCATTCTTGACTCTGATTCACCTGTCTAGCCAACACTTTGCAGGTGGTTTATGTCAGGCATGTTATCAAATGTCATGGTATGGTCAGCTGTAAGTCATTTGCCTACTCATTAGATGAGATTTCTTGTCCCTGCTTTTCTCTTCATTGCTGCTTTTGCTAGGAATGGTGAGGGCTGACATCAAGGTGCAATACTAGAGTGCATCTACACCTCTTTGTGCTTCCCAGGTACTTTACTTTCCAGTGTAATTTCCTCAGTGCTGATAAGTGTGGTCCCTTTCTTGTGCTAGGGTTTCTTTATGCACACATAGTCTACTTCAAGACAGGAATACAACTCTTGGGAAAATAAATAATCTCAGCATTAGAGACAGTGCATTAAAAAGAAAAAGTTTTCAGATACTGTATTTCTGCCCTTTGGATCAGACCTCTCTGCACTCTGTGCAATCTGGACACCGATTGGCGTGACCACACCATCCCAAAAAAACCATTTCCCCTCAAACCACGACACCCCATTATCCTGATTAGTGCAACTAAGAGACTTCTCATTTTAAGATTTTTCACTTATCATTTCTCATCAATAGCAAGCGACCTGTGTAGCTGTCTTAAGATTCAGGTCTTCCAAAGACCTTGGAAGGTTGTTTCAAGACCTGTAGTGAGGTACAACAAAGCTCTACTCTTTCCCATACTTCCTTTCCACAGGGCATTCCTTTTCATGGACATTCTGAATCTTTTCTACTATTGCTTTCTACTTCTTTCTTCTAACATTTTGTCCACCCTAGCATTCTTATTTGCTGTAATTTATTGTAATTTAGTCTCCTTAGACAAAAATTGCAGGGTTTTTTTACTAACTGCTGTACTTCAAAATACATGGGCAAATGAATATGATCTGGCCTGAGATTTAACTGATGGAACAGATCATAAAAAATAAACAGACCTGAGACATTTCTGAACATAGCAAAAATCATTGAAAAAGTGAAAGAAGTTTCAGATAGGAAATTTCACGTCTGTTCCTCACCAAAAGGGGTGAGAGATGTCTGAGCTTCACAAGTAATTGGATGAGTGAGGTATAGGGAACCTTTTTGAGAGTAGAATTTTCTCAAGGCTAGTAGGTAGTTGTGATGCTGGTATAACCACACTAATAATAGCAGACGTAACAGATTTGGGTACAGATGTAGCTGAGTGACCAGTGGCTGTACTGGGTTTGCATCCAGGGTTTGGAAGCAAGGGGCTACAGAATTGGCTTCTGTGTGAAGCTGTTAGAAGCTACCCTATGTCCAGCAGAGTCAATGCCAGCTGGTTCTAAGATGGATCCACTACTGGCTAAGGTCAAGCTGATGAGGAGTAACAGTAACACCTATGTGAAAACGTATTTAAGATGTAAAAAAATTTATTGAACAGATATAATTGCAGCCAGAAAAGAGAGGAGGCAACTACGCAGCCACTTAAGATCAGTGAAAAAGGAGGGGGAGGCAGTACTCAGATGCTGAAGCAGAGCCATTGTTGTGGAAGACCATGGTGAAGCGGCTGTGGTCCTGCAGCCCATGGCGGTCAACAGAGGTACAGAGATCCACCTGCATCTCACAGAGGAACCCCACGCTGGAGCAAGTGTATGCCTGAAAGAGGCTGTGAACTGGTGGGGTCCCTGTGCTTCAACAAGCTCCTGGCAGGGACCTGCAGACCTGTGGGGAGCAGAGCTCCCACTAGAACAGGTTTCCTGGTGGGACCTGTGACTCTGGTGGAACCCACATTGGACCAGGTTTTGCCTGAAGGGTTGCACCCTTTGGAACAGTGACCTATGCTAGAGCAGTTTGTGGAGAACTGTTGCACGCAGGACAGACTCCTGTTGGAGAAGTTCATGCAGAGCTCCCCATGGAAGGGACCCAGCTGTGGAGCAGGGAAGGACTCTTCTCCCTGAACAGCAATGGGAAAAATGTGTGATCAACTGCCCCTGTTCCCTGACCCCTGCACCACTGGGGGGCAGGAGCTGGAGCCTGGGAAAGAGAGAGGGGTGGGGGAGAAGTGTGTTTAAGATTTACTTCACAGTATCCTGCTCTGATTTTATTAAAAATAAACTCAGTTAGTATGCCCAAGTGGCATCTGTGTTTTGCACATTATGGTATTTGGTGAGTGACCTCTCCTGGTCCTTATCTCAAGTCATTATATTTTCTTTCCCCTGCCAGTGGATGGGAGTGATAGAATGAAGCTGTTGGTCAGCTTACTTATCTGATAGAGATCTGTGCACCTCATGTCTGTTTTTTATCCTGTCATAGTTAAGATTTAATGTCTTTTGGTGTAGTCTCATTCTCTGTTCAGTGTGTGAGACTTCTTGAGTGCTAGCAGCTGGAGGCTTGGCTGCACGTCATGAGAGCACATAGTCTTTGTGCTAGCAACTGAGAGACCAGATTGATGTATCCTGTGTGCAAACAGCTGGAGGATGGGATCATAAGTTATAAGGACCCCTTGATCTGGGTGCCAGTACATGGATGGATAAGGGTTTGTGTGCAATTTTCTAACAAACTGCTTCAAAGCTGGATTGAATGGCTAGTAGGTCTGCCTCTGGAAATACCCAAGGTTTCAGCCAGTACCTGGGAAAGGAGTCCATCCAGGCATGGATATTAGACAGCCTGTGCTAGTATTTCAGATTCATGAATGTGGTGTGCATGTGAATTTGGAGTGAATTGTGTGTATGTGTGTGTCTTCACTAATAATCTTCAGTCCTGATGAGCTGAAGAGAAGGAAGAGGACTTAGCTGTTCACATTCCTCTTTACTTGAATCTCATATTCAATTGGCTTTGTGTCAGTCTGTGTATCTGGTCATGTTATTGCCATGTATGTATTGTGTGTCTCGTCTTTCTGGAATGTGTGCTCAGTCCTACCCAAGGCTGGAGCTGCATATTGATCTAGCAGCCATCAATATCTAGAGAAGTTGGACAGTAGGAACATTTAGGAGTTTAGCAGGTTTTGCTTTGGTAGACTAGGAAGGAAGAATCCTGTGATTCCAGAGTTAGAGAACTTGCTGAATGCCAAAACTCCCTTAACACACTCCTCTTCAGGTTAAAATTGTTGGTTTGTATTTTTGTTGCCCCTTTATTCTCTTGCGTCCTCCACCATTTTCTGTTGTTTTCCACTACCTATTTATTTGCTTATCGACCGGTCATATTCTCTTTTTGTTCTCCCATCTCCTTCTGTATGATGTCAAATGTTTTCTTAGTGATCTGTTTTTTGAAGCATTTATCTGTTTGAACTGTAGTTTGCATTCCAGTCAGTTTGACAGTTTTTGTATAGTCTGAAAAAAGCAGTGAATTGTATTAATTTTTGTGCAGTGTTTTCACTGGGGTAGTGTATGTAAGTACTTCTATTACTTTGTATATTACTGAGATTTGGATCTTACAGGAGTTTAAAACTTGTTTCCTGAACACGGAAGATAAAAAAATGCACTCAGAATAAAATGGGTACTGCCTGAGATGGAGAACTTCCAAAACACACAAAGCTGGGTTTGAAGTATTTGGACACATTCATAATGAATGCTTATGAGGATCCATGTAATAATAAATACCATAAAGAAGACTTGTTATCTTTTGGTAATTTTCTTTGGAATCTTTATAGTACTATATGCAGGGCTTGGCAAAATTACAAAATCTAAACAATGGTCTGAAAAAGTGATGTCAGGAAATTTGGAACAAATTTCAATGATGGGCCTTCTGGAAGGGAATTCAAGAGATACCTCCCCTTTTTAAATCAAAGGTAGAACAGCAAAGCTTTCAACTTGACGTGAGCATTTTGCTTGCGCTGGTTCAAAATATTGATATGAAAGAACTGCTCTAAAAGCAAAGCATAATTCCTAACCAAGTCATCATAGTCTAGTTTTCTTGTAGGAGCTACAAAAGCTAATAAATTCACTAATTTCAAATATTAGTATTTAATATTTAAAAACAAAGCTGGAATAAAACATTTGCATGTTACGTAAAGATTTCTCATAGAATAAACATGCAAATAGATGTAGTCATTAGGATATTTTTGACTTTTTTTTCAGGTTTTGACGAGTTAACTTGTTATTGTGGTGAATCTGTGATTTATCCCCCTGTTCCCTGTGGCACTCAGCCACCAGAGTGTAAAAAAGCATGCACCAGGCCACATGACTGTGATCATCCAGGTAAGTCAAGCCATTCAGTTTTGATTGGGGTTTTTTGGGGGTTTTGTTTCGTTGGTTTTGTTGTGTGGTGGGTTTTTTGTTTGTTTGTTTGTTTTAATTTGGGGTTCTTTTAATCAAAATGTAGAAAAGTGTACATAGGTCTATTTGAAAATATATATCCAAGCCAACCAGCTAAAAACTTGCAATGAAAACTACTAATGGTACTCTTACTGGTAAAAACACTGGTGTTTTTTCTTTTTAGTCGCCACACATTAATTGCTGTATTCCAAAGATCAAGTGCTCTATTGAAACAGTAGGATAATCTAGGGAATAGTTAATTTCTATGTTCCTTGTAAATTAATTGGCTGATTACAAAATAAATAGTGTGGGTCAAATAGTTTCTGACAAATTTTGCCTGAGAGTATTACCCTACTCACAAGTTAAAAAAATACCTGTTATTTAATTTAGAGTGTATAGAGATTATTCACATAAACACTTGACATTATAATTTTTTGTGATGCATAATCCTTCCCATAAATTGTGTAGTTCTGCACTCTCTTGCTTAATTGTCTTTACTGTCTTCTTTAGTGCATTCAACTGAAGTATACTGATAAAACTGTTACGACTTTTATATTTCTGTGACTGCAGTGTACCATTCATGTCATAGTGAGGAGAAATGTCCCCCCTGTACCTATCTCACTCAGAAATGGTGTATGGGCAAGCATGAAGTAAGTCTGGACAATTAATGGTTTTGAATACAAAACAATTTTTTACCAGTGTAAGCTTAGATGTTTGTGTCATCTTTGAAATGGAATATGTTATTGGAGTTGGAGTTTAATGTGATTAAATTGGAGAAGTATATCTTTTATTCCATATGCATGCAAACCAGCTCTGTTGGACTATAGTATAAAACAAAATTCATTCTTTGACCTAAGATCTTTTAGTATTAAGATTCTTATGTGGACAGTGCCAATGAAGGTGTGAACAGTAAAAGCATTTTGAGTTTTCCATTGATTATTTTTACTGTTAGTTGTCATCTTCTTCCTTTCCTCTTTCAGCTGCGAAGTAATATTCCTTGTCATCTCACTGACATTTCCTGTGGACTTCGCTGCAATCAAATGTTAAAATGTGGAATGCACAAATGTAAAAGAATTTGTCATAAAGGAGAATGTCTTATAGATGAAGAATGTAAACAGCCATGTATTATTCCAAGGCTATATTGTAATCATCCGTGTATGGCTCCATGTCATCCTTCTTCACGCTGCCCGACAACATCCTGCTGTGCAAAGGTTAGATACCTAAAGAAAATTCACTGTAAAGTCACAGGTGAATTATATGGTTTAATTATCAGCCAGTAACAGTTATGACATGTTTGTATATTGATACCATAACATTTTGTCTGTAAACTTAAAACACTGATTTTTTAAAAATAAAACTATTCATCACTTTTCGTTAGCCATTGCTCCACTAAAATAGGCCTTCTAAAATGAGTAAGTTTATATCCTTCATGGCAGTAAATCCTCCATGGCAGTAAATAGACAAAACTTTAAAAAGCTGCTCACTTATGTGTTATGGCAGGTTGATCTTCAGTGTGAATGTGGAAGAAGAAAGGAGAGTATGATATGCTCCGAAGCATCTAATACATATCAAAGGTTGGTATGGTAATAATTCTTTCAATTCCTTACTGGACCTACTGCTTCGCAGTTTGATTAAATTGCAGATGGTTAGACTTGACTAAATATATTTAGTTCACAAGCTTTTTGACTTTTTTGTACTTTGACATGTGGTATTTTTGGGGGGGAGGGGGGAGGTATTTCCCAGAGCTTTTGTACCAGGTATGCTGTATTAGAACTTTTTTTTTTTTTTCTTTTTTCCTGTTGATAGGTCAAAGCTTGACTCTTCCATATGTGGAATTCTATTCTACCCACACAGAGCAATTAGGTACAGACGAATTTGTCAAGTCCAGATTCAGGCTCCTGAATGTAGGTGATTGCAGTCCACGTGTGACTTGCTGTCCAGGTTTCCAATCATGTATGATGGAACCTTGTCAGTAGAGATGATGGATGCTGAAGAGTGATTTAAAGTAATTTTGAAATAGCTAAATTTAGGCAGGAGATCTTTGGCATCTAAATCTTGGGTTTTAATCTTGGGCAAACTGAGCCCTTCCCAACTGTATTTATTGCAACAATCTCCAGATCCTACGTCTAAACTTAATTTTCTTTCTTATAAGAGAGAGAACAAGGAAAAGAAGAAAAATGGGGCTTTGGAACTTTTGAAATGAATACAGCAAAACAGTAATAATAATAATTTAAAAAATCTTACTCTTAGGCTGTGATTGAAAGGGAGTAAAAAAAGTTAGTCTAAAGAATTGGTATGTGATCCGAGTTCTGCTCTGTATCCTACTTGTTAGGCAAACAAAGTCTGCGATTCTTCCTGTCTTTCAGAGAAGGTTTCTTAGTGATGGGTTTGTTTGGAACTGGTATCAGAGGGCCTTTTTTTTGTCCTAGCCCAGCTTAGGGTATAGTGCTTGGTTTCTGCTGAATACTGTCCATATTCAAGTTCTGACAGAAAATAGTTTAGCTTAGGTACTTAATGCTAACTAATGAAAACAAGGAGAAAAATGTGCTAATTAGAAACAATCAAGAACAGTTGTAGTCAGTACTAAGATGAATGGAAGATGCATGTACAAAAGTTTGGTTTTTTTTGATATTTTCATCACTATGAATATAAATCAGAAGATTGGCTCAATGTTGAAATACCAGTTTAAATTGACAAATGCTTGTCATTAATGATAAGTTTCAGAAGATAAGATGCAAGATTTTTGAAGTTCTTTCTCTGCTGTTTTATAACTCAGGCACTGCCTAAATATTCATGCAAGGAAAGTGGTTCTTTGAAGCCAATGAAAGATTTTGCATGTGTAACGTGAATAAATATGTATTTATTTCTCTGATCAGAGCCTAAATCTAGAGGAAAGGAAACTCTTCTGTTTAAAGCAGGTGTTTGTATCAGTTAAAATATGTTCATATGTGCTGACAAATTACTCTTGACTTGTGATTAGTACCGTGCCAGCTAAGTTTGATAACTCCAGCAGTTCAGGTTCCTGAAAGATTATTCTAATTTTGTATAGATAAGTTGGCCTTTTTTCCTACCTATCACCAAACCAAGACGATGATAACAAAAAACAGTAAAAAAAACCGGCAACAAAGTAAAAGTCAGCAAATTAGGGGAGTATCCAAGTTTTCTCAAAATTTTAGAGAAATGATAAAACAGCTTTGGGCTTTGTCAGTGAATGTTGATGAAAGAATAGAATGCCCAAGGGAGCAGGAAATACCTGTGGTGCTATATCTGTACATATGGCACAAATAATGTCATATCATCTAATGTCCCATTATCTAGACTTTGGCATCAGCTGATTAATAAAGTGCCTCTAAGTGATTTTTTTGTTTTATGTAGTATGATTTGCCTCCTTCCTGATAATGGGTTAGTCTTTGAATGTGATGAAAAACATAAAGAGATAAACATACAGTAACAAACATATGCTTTTATTTTAATGTAACAGAAAAGCTAGTTCAAGAGAATACAATGTTTCATTTTTAGGAGTTTGTTGGAAATTTTTGTGGGGTATTTCCATAAAAATTCCTGTATATTTTAGTTATACAACTTTTAGCAAAGGAGACTGGGAAGGCTTGTTATTGAAGGAAAATAGGAAGAATCTTTATAAAGAAAATGGTAATGATCTTGGTAGGTATTTTGTCCTTTCCTTGTGGATTGTGTTAATCATATTTTCCAAGCAAATTTCTAAGTACTTTTTAAATTCACTTTACAGATTTTAGTTGCACACAGTCAGGGAAAAATCAGATAAAATGATAGTTAAAGCTATATGGTCAGCTGTAGCTTGTATAATTAGCAAGTGAGGAGAAAGTGTATTTACCGTGCATAATTTCAACTTCCGTAAGAAGCACGACCATTTGTTAGTGTTACTCCTAGTTGAGGGAGATGAGGGTAGACTCTTGATATAACTAGATCAGATTCCTAAAACTTGGTGATGTAGAACTAGAATTCCAGTCTAATGAGAAAAAGATCAGTCTGTCTTACTTCTTCCACCTAGATGTTAAATCTGCACCCTTATATACCTTTTCAAAAGTTTGTATGTTGCCTTAAATGAAATCTACCACTCTCTTTTTCAGAATAGCTGCTATATCTATAGCAACTAAGCTGACAGACCTACAGCTTGGGGATTCAGTGGAAATTAGTAGGCTTATTACGAAAAAAGAAATGAAGCAAGCCAGGTAAGGAGATACATGTAGTAACGTATTTGAAGCCTTTGTGTGTACCTGAAGCATAGGTGACATGGAAAATATATTAATATGGTGATAAGAATGCTAGCTGTAGTACCAGTCTAATTCCACTTTAGCAATATGCTTAAAGAGTATTTTGCGGTTCTGTGGTGGTTCATGGTTTTTCTTTCATGTAGAATGAGATCTCTGTCATTATATGTTTGGTTGTTATAAGTGTGGGACAATACAACTGTGGTTTCAATTTTTTTTTTTTCTACTCTGCCCAACTCATTGGAGTTCCTCTGGATTTTTTCAGATTACTAGACAGGGGAATAAGACTTTATTTTCTGTTTCAGCAATCCAGTGTAGCTTTCTGGATGATTGATAGGCCATATTTTCTCCTAGTCATCATCTTAACTATTTACAATATTTTTGTATTACCTGTTTTAGAATTTTTCACATTTGTATTTCAGTTTGATTGGTGCTTTGGTGGTGTCATCCTGCCTGGCACCACAAACCTGATTTTAATTTTGTGACATAAGTTTTCCTGATGTTCCTCAGGACTGAAATAGCTTGTCCCTTTACTTATAGTATAATTTCTTTATGAAGTTGTCAACTTCCTCCACATCCTTCTGTCAGAAACTTGACTTACTGAAGTCTTTGCCTTTGAAGTCCCTAATCTCTGGTTTTAGTTCATTTCTATTTTCATGTCTTCTTTCTTTATACTGCATTTGATTATTTCAGAGTCAGTCTATTATGTGTGTTAAAATCTAATGTTCCTTTATATTGTGTAAAGTCAAAATAATGACATTTCTCATATAATTGCTTCGTGATTTCCTATACCAAAGCTAGTGCCAGCATACTTAAGAACTTTTGCTATTATGTTGTAGTCACTAACACATATCTTTCTGTGTAAACACACACTGCCCTTTCCTTGAACAGTTGAAATTACGAGATGGCTTTTCTTTGTACATGTCTTTCCTAGTATACCTAAACTGTGGTAGGTAGCCCTTATTTGCAGAATCACTAGGATGGAAGAGACCTTCAAGATCACTTAGTCCAACCCATGCCGTAACACCTCAACAAAACCATGGCACCAAGTGCCACATCCAGTCTTTTTTAAAACACATCCAGGGATGGTGCCTCTGCCATCTCCGTGGGCTGATCATTCCAGAACTTTATCACTGTTTCCTTTAGAAACTTTTTCCCAATATACAACCTATATCTGTGTCAGCACAGGTTAAGACTGTGTCCTCTTGTTCTGTCAGTTGCTGCCTGGAGAAAGAGACCAACCCCCACCTGACTACAACCACCTTTCAGGAGATTGTAGAGAGTGATAAGGTCACCTCTGAGTCCCCTTTTCTCCAGGCTAAACAACCCCAGCTCCCTCAGTCATTCCTCACAAGGTTTGTGTTCCACGCCCCTCACCAGCCTCACTGCCCTCCTCTGGACATGCTCAAGCGTCTCAATGTCCTTCCTAAACTGAGGGGCCCAGAACTGGACACAGTACTCAAGGTGTGGCCTCACCAGTGCCAAGTATAGGGGAACAATGACCTCCCTGCTCCTGCTGGCCACACTGTTCCTATACAGGCCAGGATGCCGTTGGCCTTTTTGGCCTCCAGGGCATACTGCTGGCTCATGTTCAGCTGGCTGTTGACCAGTACCCCAAGGTTTCTTTATGCCTGAGCACTGTCCAGCCACACTGTCCCCAGCCTATAATGTTGCAGGGCATTATTGTGGCCAAAATGCAGGACTCTGCACCTGGACTTACTAAAGGTCATCTTATTGGACTCTGCCCATCCGTCCAACAGTTCCAGATCTCACTGCAGATCTGCCTTTCAACAGATCAACACATGCTTCTAGCTTAGTGTTGTCTGCAAATTTACCAATGGAAGACTCAATCCCCTCATCCATGTTGTCAATAAAGATATTGAATAGAACTGGCCCCAGCACAGACCCCTGAGGAACACCACTCGTGACTGGCCACCAGCTGGATGCATTACCATTCACCACCAATCTTTGGGCCCGGCCATCCAGCTAGTTCTTAACCCAGCAAGAATGCTCCTGTCCAAGCCCATGGGCCACCAGCTTTTCCAGGAGTATGCTCCGGGAGACAGTGTCAAAGGCCTTGCTGAAGTTCAAATAGACAATATCCACAGCCTTTCCTGCATCCTCCAGATGGGTGACCTAGTCGTAAAAAGAGAGACCAGGTTAATCAAACATGACCTACCCCTCCTAAACCCATGCTGGCTGGGTCTGATAGATACCCTGGCCTTTCTGTTAGTGCTGCGTGATGACCCTGAATATAAACTCTTCTGTTATCTTACTGGATACTGACGTTGGGCTAACTGGCCTGTAATTACCAGGATCCTCCTTCCCACCCTTTTTGTGAATGGGCGTCACACTTGCCCGCTTCCAGTCATCTGGAACCTCACCAGTGAGCCAGGACTGTTGGTAAATGATAGAGACCAGCTTCGCAAGCTCATCTGCCAGCTCCCTCATTACCCTGGGATGGATTCCATCTAGTCCCTTAAATTTAAGAACATCCAAGCGGCTCAGCAGTTCTCTGACTGCCTCCTCCTGGATAACAGGGGAGCTATTCTGCTCCCTGATACCATCTACAAAACCAGAAGGACAGTTTTCCTGAGGACAAGCTGTCTTCCCACTGAGGTAAAGAAGGAGTTTAGTACTTCCACCTTCTTCTCATCTGCAGTTACTAAGTTCCCTCCCTCATCCGATAGAGAACAAAGGTTGGTCTTACCATTCCTTTTGCTGTTTGTGTATTTGTAAAAACATTTTTTATTATCCTTTACAAAAGCTGCCGGATTAAGTTCAAAGTGAGTTTTGGCCTCCCTGATTTTTTTCCTACATGCCCTAGCAACCCCCTTAAATACTTTCTGAGAGCCCTGACCCCCTCATTCCAAAGTTGATACATTGTCTTTTTATTCCTAAGTCCTTTCAAAACCTTGTTGTCCATCCAGGCTGAACATTTGCTTTGTCAATTCACGTTTTGGCACACAGGAAGTCTGTTCTTCTGCCCTCCAGATCTCTGTTTTGAAGCACGCCCACCTTTCCTAAACTTCTTTGTTTTTAAGGGTTGCTTCCCAGGCACTTTCTGAATAGTTTCCTAAATAGGCCAAAGTCTGGTCCAATGTAAAAGTCTTATTGAAATCCTCCTGATTTCACCAAATAGCAAGAATCCTGTAATTTCATGATCACTATGCCCCAAGTGGCCTTCAACCACCACATCTCCCACCAGTCCATCTTTGCAAACAATAGGTGTAACATAGTCCTTCCTCTGGTGGGCTTACTCACCAGCTGCAACAAAAAGTTGTCCTCCACACACTCTAAAAACTTCCTGGACTGCCTCTTTTCTGCTGTATTAAGTTCCCAGCAGATGTCTGGTAGGTTGGAGTGACCTACAAGAGCAAAGGCTGGTGATCCTGAAACATTCTCCAGCTGCCCATAGAATAAATTGTCCACCTCTCCTTCCATGTTGGGTGGATGATAACAGACTCCCAGTAGGATGTAAGCCTTGTCAGCCTTCCCCTTAATTCTTACCCATAGGCATTCAACTTTGTCATTATTAGTTTCAATACCCATGGGATTAAAAGCCTCCCTAATATAAAGGGCCATGCCTTCACCTCTTCTCCGTTTCCTGTCCCTTCTAAAGAACTTGTAGCCATCCAGTGCAGCACTCCAGCTATGTGAGTTGTCCCACCACATTTCCATGATGGCAACTGCATCATAGCTTTCTTGCTGTACCATGGCTTCCAGCTCTTCTTGTTTGTTGCCTGTGCTGTGTGCAATAGTATACATGCAGCTCAGCTGGGCTGCTGATTTCATCCCTAACTCAGGCTTACCACCCTTGGGCCTGCTTCCAGACAGCCCAGCTACATCCCCTTCCCCCTTCAAACCTAGTTTAAAGCCCTCTCAATGGGGTCTGCCAGTTATGACCTAAATCCTTCTGCCCTTAACAGAGAGATGGAGCCCATCCAGTTGCAGCAGCCAGGTGCCACAAAAGTTGCCCCATGATGAAAGAACCCGAAATTCTGCTGTGACATGACACCAACCTTTGAGCCACTTGTTGACGATGTGGGCTCTCCTGTTCCTTTCACCGTTTTTCACTGCCACCAAAGGGACTGAGCAGAACACTACCTCTGCTCCTGCCCTATCAACAATTTGACCCAGTGCCCTTAAGTCCCTTTTAATTTTCTTGGCACTTGTCTTTTTAATCTCATCACTGCTGACCTGGAGTATCAGCAGTGGGTAATCATCAGAGGGCTGAATCAGCCCAGGGAGTCTATCAGTAATATCCTGTATCTGGGCCGCAAGGAGCCAGCAGACCCCACTGTGGGATGGGTCTGGTCGACATTTGGGGCCCTCTGTTCCCCTCAGAAGGGAGTCACCCACTATAACTACTTTTCTTTTTTTTAATTAATGTCAGAGGTGGTGATCCGGCTGAATGGATCGTAGAAGAAGCGAATTGAGAGGTCTACTGGGCAGATAATTAAATTCTACGTCATCTGGCTGGCCCTCTAGATCCAGAGCCTCATACCTTTTCTGAAGTGGCACCTGGGCAGGTGATGGGGGTTGGGAGGAATTTTTGTTACCTCCCTGAGTAGAGACCCATTTCCACTTCCCTTCATCCACCAGGTGTCTTCCTATTGCCTAACAGTGGAAGTCATGTGAGTCCTCTGACTCCTGGTGGGCCTCCCTCAAGGATGAAACAGCAGAACTCATAGCAATCTGTTTAGCTTTCAATTTACCAATATAACATCTAGTTCAGAAGCTTTTTTCCTCAGTTGCTATACAACCTTGGTAACTGCTGCTCAAGACCTTGAACTGCTGTTCAAGACCTAGAGAAGAGATTGGGTGCTCAAAAATCTTTGATTATTGCTTGTTTGTTTTTTTTTTAGCTCTGTCTGTTCTAATACAATAAAATATTCTCACACACTCTTGTTACTTCTTTAGGCCATGATAATATGACACCAACACGCTACATCTTGAAAAGTATGAGGAGCCGCAATGATTCTAATTTTAGTTTTCTTTCATAATTCAGGTTGCAATGTGACGAAGAATGCTTAGCTATTCAGAGGAACAGGTGGGAAATTAACTTGCTTAATTTTTTTTTTTTTATTTAACAGAAGTAGTCTAGGTTTGGAAAGGTAATACTATGTAGAGAAGAAATCTTTTTCTTCATGACCTAGAGAACAGATAAATGTGGAGATGATTCCTGTTATAAAGATCTATATTGAATAATCAGAAATCTTGCTAGAATATTCTTGCTCTAAATGAGTAGTTTCAAATGTACAGACTATATATTTTGGAAGCTATTATTTTGTATTAGCAACCTGTAACTTGATTCTTCTATGACATGTGGAAGGTTGGGGGGATTTATATGGGGTTTTTTTTGTTTGCTTATGTTTTGTTATATTGAGGTTTTTTCTTCCTACCCTCAAATTTAGGCGCCTTGCTGAAGCTCTTGAAATAGATGATAATTCTGATCCTTTTAAAATCCGTTCTTCTGGACCAAAGTACAGTGACCTTTTAAAAGAGGATGCAAGGTATGTGTTTAATAATGGCAGGTGTCTTAAGTCAGCAGGGTTGAGAGCAAGATCGGAAATGCAGAACAGTTCTATTTACTCTTCTAAAAATAGCTGCCTTGGTATTAGAAGGCAGTTAAAGCGAAGAAGTTGATATGCACTTCTCAAGACCTCCCAAATGAGAACCTGAAAAGAAAAAAGTGCCTGACAGGTTACTTTTTTCAGTAATCAGACCAGACTATTCTCACTGTACTTTTCACATCTCTACTGCTTTTACTCAGAACCAACTTCTACCTCAGTGCTCCATTTCAAAACAAAAATAAATGAAATTATTATTATAATAATAATTGGCATGCTTACACTCACTTGTAGACTATCATACTGTTCTACCAGGTCCCATTTATTTTTTTGCCTTACTGCTTTTATTTTAAAAATGAAGAAATGGAATTATTAAAACGTTGGATGCAGAGCAAAGCCTGTGCCAGTGTGACTGCATAGAGGATAGCTAGACTGAAACATCCTAAAATGAGGCAATGGCAAATCAAGGTAATATCAAAACCACCACACCAATAAATACTTTGTAATCTGGAATAACAAGACAGGATCTGACACATTTTTTAAAAGATGTTGAGATGATGTGTCATCTGGGAGTTTTTACTCGTGTGTGTTTGTAGGCATGACATGAGTTTTTACCAGGTCTAAGTTTTGTAGAACAGCTTAGTATGTTTTCTTCTTCCTCCAGTATTCTAATGCTGCATAAATTTCATTGTTTTGTAAGGATGTTTGCTACTTGAAAATTATTTATTTGATTTGCTGATATTTTGAGATAAGTGAAAGTTTTACATAAGCAACCATTCAGAATTTAAGAGTAAGTTACATCTTCTTTACTTCCAACTGATGGACCTACTGCAAAATAGGAGCTGAATGTTTTCATTGTGGGCCTACTGTTTTGTTAGTATTTGCATTTAAAAATGCTATTTTATAAGTACTATTCTCTTAGTTGTGTGTAGAATGTTTCACTTCATCTTCTTCAGAAAACACAGCCCACACTTTCTGTACAATAAGAAGGGGAAGGTTTTGCATTGTATGTGTAGTCTACTGTGATTTTTTAGAGTACAATTCTGTCTCATCTTTCTGCTAGCCACTACCCGTAGTGCAAGTGTTCATCTTTCATGTACAGAACTGACCAGGATCATGCACTGTACTGCAGATGGTCGAACAGATACCTTGAAAAGTAGTGAATGCTTTCACACTCCTCATTCTTTCTGTGATTTTACTAGTGTTTCCTTTGTAGCCTCTTTACACTGGTAATTTACAATAAACAAATAGACCAAGACTGTTCTTACTGAGTCATAGGTAAAGCAAAAGTTTTTGTTAATCTTCAAGTCAATTACTTTGTACATTGAATTACTTTATTTCATTTATCTAGTTTTAAAGATAAATGAGTTTTTACTTAAAGTGACATAGCTGTCTTTACAAGAGCAGCAATTTTTGAATCTATGGCTTTATGACTTTCTTCCTTGACTGCTCCTGATGATCTTTTGTCTCAGTAGTCTAGCAAAATATTTGGTTTTTCATCAAGATGACAGGATCTAGATATTGTATCTGTTACAGTATGTTTTTCAGGTGGCTCAGTATTCTGAATAATTTTTGACAAATTAACTTATTCTTGCTTGAGTGCATCACTCCAGTAATGCAAGAGTTCAGGGCTTGTGGCTTTCTACAGAGCATAACTTATCTGCAGGATCTTAGAATGATTGAGAAACATGAGAGCTGCCTCCCTGTGCATTCAGAGTCATTGCCTCAAGAAGTTAGCATTACTAGAATGCCATATTATCTTCTGTAGGCAATTAATTGATCTGTGTAGCTGATACATTCTCAAGAGCTGAAAGAAATGTATACCTAAAAATGAAGAAAACTTGAGAAAGCTGTAGGAACTCCTGATTTTGAGGTGTAAACTTTAATTACAGAATCCTAAAGCTCCCAAAATGCAGTACAACTCCAGGTAACAGGAAGAAAAGCGAATGTAAGCATGCCAAGATAATATGTCTCCTTTGTAGGACAGTGGCAGGAGAAGGGGGCATTGTGAATAGCATGGTAATGCTAATCTTTCTGATGTGTTTGTCAGGATCTGATGAGGAGTCAAAAGAAGTCTCTCCACCATATAGCTTTACATGAGGAGATATTCTGCTGCCGAGGGGAATCTGTCTTGTAGCGTGGAGATGGCTACCAACTGAGCACAGTTCAGGGGGTACAGATCCACTGGCTGGACACCTCAGCACTGACCTTTCTAAGAAGCTTCAGAAATACATACAGAGAGTAAGGAAATGCTCAGGTTGATCTGTTGACATTGAGTTGGAGGATAGATCAGCACAAGTATCAATGTCCAATTGGACATTGATGATGTTGAGGCTGCTGTTTGAAATAAAACTACTGGAGAAGGAGAGAACACCTAGAGTATCTAGGCACCTGGAGCTACACGGAACAGAATTTTCTTGTTTATTTACTGGCTGTGCAAGAACCCATTGTACGGACCATGAAAATCTCTGGGTTTATAGGCTCCTAAAGGGCTTTTGTCTGGTTTTTTGTTGTTTTTTTTTTTTTTTTTAATGTATCCTCCAGTGTGTTAGCTGGTTCCTTAGTATAGTTTTAAATATTATATATCAGGTGCTTGTGGACCCTCTCACTGGATTATTGATACGTGTGTTTTACCTGCCATGATCACTTCACCTTGAAATTTGGGTGTTCCTAGTGGGTTTGGTTGGGTTTTTATTTGAGGATTGGGGTTTTTTAAAACTTGAAATTATTGCTGTAATATTTTTTCCAAAGCCTCATGCCACATGAGCTGACTCTGTATTTCACACCATAGGTGTCTTGAGGTCCCTTTCTTTTTAACTCTACCCAATTCCAGTCCTTTTTCCAATTCTCCCAGTGTTATACTTCTTCTTAATGAAGACCAAGGAATTCTCGTAGCTACGTTCAGTGCCTGTGTATTCTTGCTAAACCTTGAAGGTTTGTTTACTAGTGATGGGCTGAATCCATCATATCTGGTCGAGGGATGTTGGTAGCAGATCTATTCAGTGTTGTCATTTGGCACATTTATTTGAGACTATTTTTATGGTCTTGATGATACATTGACTTCAGCACCCAGAACTTTGGTACGTCATCTACCAAAGATAGTTGTACTTGCTTTGGTAGACACTTCTTAACTAGTTAAATTCTGACATCATTCGCAAAGTAGTACTGTGTTGGTAAGGAATAGTGCCTGGTTTTTGAAGAATTACTTACTACTAACCAGCTTTGAGATATGAAATCTTCGTGTAGTCTTTTTTCCCCATGGAGATGGTGGCCTAACAAATAGCAGCCTTACTTTTAAAGTTAGTTTACCTGCTTATTTAAGAACAGAGCACAAAGTTCACCCTTAAGTGAAAGACTTGAAGTACTGTGATGAAAGTAGTTACCAAAAATACTTGAAACAAATCCTTAGTATCTCACATCAAGAATGTTTTATTTGCTTGCCAGTAGCCTTATGCTGCTTCTTGAAGTCTTCATAATTTGTTATGCTAGGGGAAATGAAGACCAAAATCAGTCAACTTTGTCTTGGAAAAGAACTCCACTTTGTTTACCCTATCCCCATTTTTGTGTCTCATCATGTATTGTAGTTAAGTAAATTAATGAGATGTAATTTAAAAACACCAAAATGGCAACTTCAAAATCTACATTATTAATTTGAAAATGTAGAATTGTATTGTCAGACAGTAGAACCATGTCATAGAATTTTATTCTTGGTTCCAGTTGTTGAAGAAGAAATATTTTTGTAATAGTGATGACACACTAACAGTCTTTTAATGTGAATGAAGCTTTTGCTTGAGTCATTTGTGTTCTTGGTTTTTTCATTTTGTTCTTGTTGAAAAATATTACAAAGTATGAAGATACTTTATCTTTGTACACTCTCTTGCCTTGTTAATCTAGTATGCTGTTCTTGCAGGAAGGATATAAAATTTGTCAGTGACATTGAGAAGGAAATGAGAATGCTTGTGGAAGCTGTGAATAAGGTCAGTATTCATATATGAGTTTGATATTACTAAACATTATTAATACTCACAGTTACGAGTTGACACTAGATCTGTTTGGGCTCCAATATAGTGCACAGTTTATTGTAAAAAGAACAAAATTTTTGGGAGACCTAGTAGTTCAGGATTACTTTGGTGCCAAACCTTGCTTAAGGATTCAAGCAGTGCTAGGCTTTAATGCATTAATGGATTATCATCAATTTCTGGATCTTCATTAATAAAATATTGTTAAAGATGATGTTTAAACATTCCTACTTTGAGAAGGAAAGCCTAGGTGCTTCTGATCCCTGTAGTGGAACTTGCTCACCGATTTTTGGATACCTTCCTATATTTGCCAGTGCATGAGGTTGTCCTCTTTCTTCTATAAGAAAACCTGGATTCAGCCACAGTGTTTGAGAGACTCCAGTATACTTAGAGAGGTTGATACCACAGACACAATCATATATTTTTCAGTGATACCACCTTCAGGTCTGTCAGGTTAGCTTGCTGCTACTCCATGAAAGACCCAGTATATGTGATTCAAAGGACCTTGTAAACTATACTATCCTCAGCTGCCCTTAGCTCAAGAAGGAGCTAATTTTCTGTAAAAAGCATAATTTTTAACCCCCTAGGCCCTAAGAACAGTTACTTAACTTTATTCCTTCAAAAAATTATGAATTATGTTTCTTAAACAATCTTGGTGCCTGTCCATCTGTCTAATGTTCTTGCCCATTGTTTTTGTCATTAGAATGAAAGACTAAAATGAATCAGTCTGTGTCTAGTTATCAAAGGGGCTCCATGGGGTCATCCAGTCCAAGCTCCAAGCTCAAGCAGGGTCATCCTAGAGAACATTGCATGGGATTGCATCTAGACAGTTCTGTAATATCTCCAGTGAGAGAGACTCCATAGTCTCTCTGGACAATCTGTTTCAGTCCTTAGTCACCTGCATAGTAAAGAAGTTCTTTGTTATGTTCATGTGGAACTTCCTTTGCATCAATTACTTCCTAATGACTCTTTTCCTGTTGGTTGGCACTATTAAGTGACCACCTATTAAGCCACCAACTATTAAGCTGCCTGGCTCCATCCTCCTGACACTTTATCTTCAGATACTTATTGACAAAAGAAATAGTAATAATAAAATCCTGTTTGTCATCTCTTCTTGAGGCACAATAGGCCCAACTTTATCAGCCTATGTTTGTGAGATGGTCCAGTCCCCTGACATTTTTGTAGCCCTCTGCTGGACTTGCTCCAGGAGCTCCATTCCTCTCTTGTGCTGAGGAACCCAGTACTGGACACAGAATTCCAGATGAGGCCTCATGAGGACTGAGTAGAGGAGCAGGATCACCTCTCATGACCTCCTGGTCACACTCTTCTTGGTGTCCGATGTTACTGGCCTTGTGACACAAAGGCACAATGCTGTCTCATGACAGCTTGTTGCCTACCAGCACCTCCAGATCCTTGTCTGAAAATCTGCTTTCCAGCCGGTCAACCTATATTGGTGCATGAAGTTCTTCTTCCCCAAGTGCAGGTCTCTGTACTTGCCTCTAAAGAATTTCAGAAGGTTCCTCTCTGCCCATTCCTCCCGCCTGCTGAGATCCTTTTGAAGGGCTGCACAATGCTCTGGAGTGTCGGCCACTCCTCCCAGCTTTGGGTCATCAGTGAACTTGCTGAGGAGATATATGCCCCTTCATCCAAGTCACTGATCAATAACTTAAAACAATATTAGAGCCAATACTGACCACTGGGGAACACTGCTAGTTACTCCTCGACTCTCTGCCACAAGTCACAATCCTCTGAGATCTGCTGTTCAGCCAGTTCTCAGTACACCTCACTGTCCAGTCATCCAGGTTGCACTTTGTGAGTTAACCTATGAGGGTGTCAGAGGACACAGTGTCCAAAATCTTCCTGAAATCCAGGTAGACAATATTCAGTGCTCACGCCTTATCTATCCAGGGAGTAGATAGTTGCTTTATTGTACAGTCAGAGTGGTTAAGCATGATTTTCCTTTGCTGAATCCATACCGGCTAATCCTGATCACCTTACTGTCATCCCATGATGACCTTGAGGGTAAACCATTCCCATCACCTCTCCAGAGACTGATGTGAGACCGTGAGACTGATGTGTTGGTTTTGCATGGCCTGGTTTTTGGTAGTGGGGGGTTGGGGGTCACAGAGCTGGCTTTTTTGAGAAGCTGCTAGAAGCCTCCTCCGTGTCCGGCAGAGCCAATCCCTGATGACTCTGAAGGTGGACATGCCACTGGCCAAGGCTGGGCCAATTAGAAATTATGGTAATTTCTAATTACCTCTACAGTAATATATTTAAGAAGAAATCAAAACAAAGGTGGTGTCACAGTTTTGATTCCAGCTAGAGAAGAGGAGGAGGTGAAAGCTTGTGAGGGAACCAGCATGGAGACACCAAGGTCAGTAGAGAAGGATGGGCAGGAGGTGCTCCAGGTGCCAGAGCTGTGGTTGCTCTGCAGGCCATGATGATGACCATGATGAAGCAGACAGCCTTGCAGCCCCTGGAGTTCCATGGGGGATGCAGAGATCCATCTGCAGCCCATGTGGGAGGTGCCCACACCAGGGCAGATGGATGTCTGGATGAGGCTGTGATCCAGTGGGAGAGCTGGTGGACAGAAGGGGTCCCTGCTTTCCAGCTGGAGCAGCCTGTCCTGGGAGGACTGTTTTCCTGTGGAAGAGTGACCTCAGTTTTGGAAGGAGTGTTTGCCTGTGGGAGGAATTTACATTGCAGCAGTGCTGTGAGGACAGCTGCTTACAGCTGCTTGTGAGATTGGAACTATGCTGGAGAAGTTAATGGAGAACTGTCTCCTGTGGAAAGGGACTCCTTGGTCTTGCAGGGGAACCACTTCTCTCCTTGACCCAAGTGGAAGAAAAGGGTGATGAACTGACCAAAACCCTCACCCCGTCTCCCTGGGCTTTCAATGGGAAGGAGGGAGTGGTTGGGGAAAAAAGCCCTTAAAACCACCTATTTTATTTCTCAGTATCCTGCTCTGATTTTCTTAGTAATAAATTCACTTTCTGTCTCTTAAGTCGAGCCTGTTTTGACCTTGGAAGTGTTTCCTTTGGATCCTTAACTCATGAACCCTTCATTAAATTTTCTGAACTCTGTCCAGCTGTAGCCGGGGAGGATGAGTAAGTGGCTTTTCATGGGTGCCTGGTGTTTGGCCAGTGTCAAGCCATGACAGACTGACTGGGCTCTAGTTCCTTAGAGTCCTTCTTGCCCTTTGAGAAAGACTGGGATGATGTTTGCTTTCTTTCAGTTTTCATGCACCTCTCCTGACTACCATGACCTTTCAAAGATGATCGTAAGCAGCCTCACTGTGATGTCCACCACTATGAATGTCTGTCAGGAGTCATGGATGCATTTCGTCAGGCCATTATCCATGGACTTGTGGATATCAAATTTGCCTAGGTGTTCTCTAACCCCAGTCCTTGACCAACAGACCTTTACCCTGGTCTCCTGAGTCAGAGATCGTTGAGGGCTTGTCAGTGACGACTGATGGCAAAGAAGGTGTTCACATACTCCCATCTTCTCTGTGTCCTCTTACTAGGGTCCCCCCTCTGTTTGGTAATAGGTGCGCATTATCCTTAGTTTTCCTTTAGTTATTGTTTATGTATTTGAAGCCCTTCTTTCTGTCCTTGTTATAATTGGCCAGATGTAATTCCAGATCGGCCTTGGCCTTAGTTGTCTCATTTCTGCTTATTCTTACTCTTGAACTTATGTTCATTCCAAGTGGCCTGATGCTGCTTGAATCTCCTGTATATTTACTGGTTGAGTATTAACAGGAGTTCCTAGTTCATTCGTCTCATGCCCCCTGTGCTCAATTTCTTGTTCATTAAGGCACAGGTTATGCTAATTATACTCAGGTCCCTCCAACTTCAGACACGTGGAAAGTAGATGCATAGAATAGTTTTTTTGTTATCTATATTGTTTTACCAAAGAATAATTTGCATAGTGTTGTGTTGCCTGTGGTTATCCTATTTTACATGTTCCTTTATACGTTACCTTTATCAGTCACACTTATGTACACAAGTGTGTACACATACACCTTTCTTGATATAATTGCATATACCAAATATATGCTTATACTAATACCAAACTAAAATATGTAATTACATTAAATTATATTAAAAATGGGGCAACCAGAGGTCTTGAATTTGCAATTAATGACATCAAATATGCCAGAACAAGTGTATCAGAGAACTCAAGAGCATTTCCAGTGCTTTAGTTTTCAGTGCAAACCAGATATGTGTTAAATAATGATCCTAAAAAGCAGACAAATAGTGCCTGTTAAGTAGCATCTACATTGCAGAAGAGAAGGAAAATACAAAAACAAACCACATCTCAGCCTTTTCCCTGCCTGATCTAAGTGGAGAATGACCCAGTATACCCAGCTTTCATCATGATCAGGATGAACAGTTCAGGGACACATAATAATTGAATATCTCAAGGATCAGTTCTGTACCATCCTACCCATTAGGCTGTAGTGAATTACTATTTCATAAAAGTAATCAAGTTATGTTTCAAAAGGGAGGAGATTTCCAGGGATTGAGGTGAGGCTGAGCAGCCTGTAGCTCCCTGTGTCCTCCTAGCCTGTCTTGAAGCTAAAGTGACAGCATGTGTGGAGGCCATGCTCTGACTCTTTGTTCAAAATTGTGGCATATAGGGTGTAAAAGGGAATATTTCCCATGGACTGTAAAGTTAACTTGCCCTTGTACTCAGTTCTTCTTACATAACTTTTTTTTTTATTTTTGCCAAAGACTCAGAAGCTTTATTTTCTTTCTTGTGAGAATCATATTTTATCTTGCAACCAACAGGTTTATGTAGCTAAAGATTGAGTTAATATGTGTGATATGGCATTATGCAGGGAGACTGGTTTTAGTTTTCTTCTGCCATGAACTGAAGTCCTCTTCTCAAGTCTTCTTTATGCTTGAGTCTGTGTTTGGTTGTTTCTTTATTAGGATTCTTAAATTTCTCTCCCCCTTCATCCAAGTCACTGATGAATAAGTTAAATTACTAAATATGTGGCTTGTTTTCTTTGTTTCTTGATGTAGAACTTTACTTGCATTAAAAGTATTTTGCATGCCAATCTATCAAGCGTTTCATGGAGTGCTGACTGTATCAGTACATGTCTTTGATACTTATTACTGTTACTTAGGCTTACACATTTTGCTTCTGCTTTTAAATTTTTGTTCATTTTACCTTTGGAGATGCCCACTTCCACTTAACTGGATAAATAAGTAATAAAAAGGATTTTGATACTGAAAAGTTTTAGCATTAGTATGATTCAGCATTAATATTTTTCAGCTCTCTCTATCATATATGACTTTGTTTGCCTCATAATTATCTCTTGCCCTACACTCACCGGTTTGTACTCTGTCTAGCATAGGAGAGTCTTCATGGTTGATGTATGTAAGCAGAAAAAACAGAGGACATGTATATCCAGCTCTGTCTTCATAGGGACAAGAATTGTGATGTTTTTCAGAGCATGGAACAACCACCACTTTTTTAAAACAAGCACGTTAGTCATCATAAATAGGTGCAGAATCTATGGAGTTCTTCAGATTATTGTATCTATTCTGGAAGTGTTGTAATAGCTGGGAGGTTTATTACTGTTAATTGCAAAGTAAAGATAATATTCTGTCAGCATGTGATTACCCTGAAGACTTACAGAAATGGTTGACCACAGTTTCTGGTCCAGTTACTATTTGTAACTTAGCAATTTCATAATCTAAGAGACAGATATTAGCCCTCTTTTCAGGATAACTGCAATGTACCCTTGGTGGCATGTTCTGTTACGTGTGGTGATTTTTACATTAATTTTGGTGGCTGACCTTTTGTAAATCCACACTGATTATTCCCAGGGATTTTTGTCCTTCATGTGGCTAAAAATGGATTTAAATTTTAGCTGATCAGCCAATAGTTCTTGGGTTCTTTCTGTTTGTTTGTTTGTATATACTTGCAGCAATTACCTTTCTCGAGTCATTGGGTTCCTACCCCATTCTTACAATCTTTCAGAAGTGATGGAGAGAGAAGTGGGATATCATCCTGGTCTCTCAGTAACCTTAAATGCACTGCCTGCAGTCCTAGCATCTTATGGAGGTTGGGATTTCTCTAGAAGTCCCTGACTCAAACTTATTCTACTACAGGTAGTTTGTTTTCCTCTTCAATCCTTTCTGTTGACTTAAAGACCTAGAAGACTTCATTGTGGATCACGAAGGCAAAAAGCCAAAGCAGTGTCCTCAATCTGTGAAAGCAGACTGAAGCACTGAGGGAGTCATCCTTATATACATTTGTTGTTACAAATTGATCCGACTCATTGAGGACATGGGCTCATAGGGCTCTGCTTTTTTGTTTGTTCTTTTACTGTTGATATAATAATCAGTGCTGAATCAAGCATTATCAGTCTTTGTTAACAGATAAAAAATAGAACGTTGGGGTTTTATTTAATAAAGTATCTACTGATGACATTACATGAGGAACTTGCAGATAAATAGCTTCTTTAGTAGAGGGCATGAGGAACTTGCAGATAAATAGCTTCTTTGGTAGAGGGAAGTAATTGATAAATTTGACATCTTTGTAGCTATCTGCATTATGAAGCCAATCTGCAAAATAAAATTGGACCCGATGTGAACTCGGCAGATAATTTTAAAAAATACAAATTCTGATAAAAATAATTTAGTGTTGTTTTTTGGAAACTAATTAGAATGACTGTTATCAGAATTTAGATCCTGATAACAGGATCTGATTGTATGTTCTCTGTTGTTTCTATCACCTCAAAGTTTACACATGCCCACACAGGGGTATCTCTCAAACTTCAGAGATACCCCTGTGTGGGCATGTGTAAACTTTGAGGTGATAGAAACAACAGAGAACATACAATTTAATTCTGGGGAATTAAATTAATAATTTCAGATGAGCTTTCTGTCAATACAGAGGTGTTAGCAGTATGTGGTATTGATTTTGTCCTAACAGCAAAATTTTAGAGGTAGAAACACTTTTTTCACTGTTTTCTTCCCCCTGGCTCTTCTGAAGGAAAACTTCACCTTTTTTTTTTTTTTCTTTCTTAACCTTTTCTGTTGAATTCAGGGCAAGCACACAAAGAAGAGTCATTGTTACCCACCAATGAACAGAGATCACCGCAGAATCATCCATGAATTAGCTCAGGTTTATGGCATTGAAAGTGTGAGCTATGACAACGAACCTAAGCGCAATGTTGTTATCACTGCAGTGAAGTATGTAATTCATTGTTGCTTTCAAATCTTTACAGTATAGTTTTAATAATTGAATGGGGTTTTATCACTTACCAGAAGGAATTTTTTTACAGTGCAATTTGCAAAATGCAGTAATTTCCAGTAGAATAATTTTTAAAGCAGTTTTTGAATTGATAGTTTCATGGGCTCATTTACTCAAGTAAATCTTCAGAGAAGAAAACACCATTAGAAATTAAAAAGCTAAGATAATATTTTGCAACATTGTTTTCCATTCATCTTACCTGTAAGTTTTTGTCATCAGCTGGATTTGATAGAGGTATCAAAAATAATGTATGTAATAAAATTTTATGAAAACTGATTGCTGGGTTGAGAAATCATACTTAAATTTACACCACCTTTGAAAAAATCTGGTTATTGTAAAGTTTTTCTCCATCTATATGAACCTATCACAGAGTATACTCTCTCGTTGGCTAATGGACAAAGAGGGAACAGGAGTTACTGCGAATGGAAGACGTTTTGTAGCAAAAATGAAATGTTTTGGAGAAGACTCACAGAAGGCAGTTCATAGTAGAAAGGAAAATGAACAGAATGCAGCTAGGAAAAAACTAAGGTGATTGCACTAGAGATATACTATGGGAAGGCTGCTCATATCAGAGCTTCATTGATTGTGCTTCTTACTCAGCAGCATATTTTAGTGCTGTCAAATTGTGACTATTTAACAACCAGTTGTTTTTAACTGTAAATAGTGACTACAGTTGTAAGAAGTCTCTCATCTTCCATGCTATTAGAGTGCCATGAGTTATTCCTGAATTTGTTCATCAGTTGGTAGCTTAGCTACAGTCTTGATTTCTTCCAAGAGAGATGGAGCATTACTTTGATCTTACATTTTAAGATACTTTTTGTTTCAAGTAAAGGAAGATGAGCAAAGAGTTCATATTTAAAAAAAGCCTATTAAAAAAATAAAGGAATAGGAGAGCAGATGAGAAATGAGTGAAGATGATAAAAGGAGCAGGGCAGATGCTTTAAAAGCAAAGGGATATTTTTCAGCTTGTGAATGGGAGGCCTTCCTCTGTATGGTTTTAGGACAGATTGCATACTAGTTCCTTCTCTTGGGTTTCTAAGGGAGTAGCATACTATGCAGAATGCAAATGCTTCTATTTTATTGCTGCCACTCAGAAGATACTTGAGTGGTCTGCTGAGACTATTCTTCAGCTGCATAGCAGTATTTATTAATTTAATGGATTATTCCAAAGCTTCTTTTAATTTTCTTTTTATTTGCCACTTCTTCAAAATATAAAAAACATTGTAGCCTTACATGAGAAATAGCTCATGTTCTAGGATGATTTTTGAGTATTTCACAATGGCTTCTTCAACTCCCAGAGCTAGTAATGACTAGAAAGTTTTGTTTCATTCTATCTCAGCAATGCCTTTGTATTTCTATCATGGGCTCTTTCATGTATAAATAAATGAAAATCATTCAGGCAAAAAGACCATTCCTTCTCTTCACACTCCACTGTTGTGTCATTCAAATGTTAACATTCCTACACAAGTCTGTTAGAAGGGTGAGAAAGTCTCCTTGGTGCTAAGAAAGCTTCCTCCAACCAGGCATCTTCCTCTTCTGGAGATCCAGGGGCAAACTTTGCCCTCAGTGTCTACCTCCATCACCATCGGTAAAAGTTGGTCATATTAGCTGCATTAGAATCACTCATGTACAGCATTGCCCATATAACCACAGAGAAGATCATTCCCAGTATTACTCTTAAGCTTAATCTGAATTACAGTTCTGGGTGTTATTTGAAGTGTAAAACCTGTAGTGGATCCTTTCAAGTGCCTTTCTCTGTGCTTGTCTGTTGGGCATCTTTGCAGTCACCATCTTTTGAACAGTTGCAATACCACATCCCTTCTGAACAAGGTTCAGAAGTAATATCCAGACTGTTGTGATGAGAAGGGTAAAACTTTCTTTTCGGAGTACACATTTGTGTTTCACTGTACCTATCAGTGTTTTTTTTTTTTTTTTTTTTAAGTTTTTTACTTAGACAAGTAAAAATTTCCTCCTCTCCAAATAACTCTGGATTCCAGAGCCTGTTAAAGGGGTGCCTGCTTGTTTTTATGTAGTGGCCAGTGTTTAAGCAGCTTGTATGGACTTGAGAGACCGATCCTTTTCCTGTTACTTCCAGGAAGAACATTACGCTCAGTTTTTCCTCATGAACAAGGGGACTTCTCAAGAAGGTGACAGGGTCCCACATGGTTCTCACTGAGAAAGCCACTTGCTGTCATAGTTTCATTGACACGTCCTGTGTTATTATTTTCCTCCACGGATTTTATTTCCTTTCAGTAAGGTCAGTCTGAAAATGGTTTTGAAATGGTTACCTAGATGGAGACTATACAAAATCAGCAGAATCAAAGACCTAAAGAAATTAAACCCCCTGTAACCGCATGGAACATCCTTATTAGATCATGGCAGTTGCATCACAGGGAGAAAACACTGCACATCCCAGTACATTTAAGTATAAATACTGCTATAAGGTCACCAGCCAAGGTGGTTTTAACAGCAGTCCTGCTTCAGAAGAAAGCTGCATCTTTTTCTTACTGTTTTTTCCCTTAAATGTTGACGTTGTTTGCCCTGAGAATAGTATGTGTTGCTTCTGGAAAGCTTTTAACATAGAATATATGAAGTTTAAATAATCAAGAGATTGTTAAAGAGCCATTTGCTTCATTATTTCACCTCAAATGCTACCAGTTTTTTGAGACATTTTTCACAAAAATATGCTCTGTCTGAAAGATAGTGGTGCATTTTTGCAAGACTACACGGAATAAGTCTGAGGAGATTGGTGGACAAAGAATTTTGTAGTAGTTCGTACCAAAACAGTTCAATGCTGATCCATCCTGTAGTTACAAAAATTGAGCTTGAAGTCTTGAAGAAGACAAATTAAGTCATGATTCACACATTTCAATTTTATACAACAGGCCATGCTGTCAGCACTAGCACTGCCTTAAAATCAACAGATGGTTTATGTTTATGCTTTTCCCTGTACTGCCATTAAAAATGTGTCATCTCAACTTTGTTACTTGAGGCAGTGTCTTGATTTAGGGCAAATTTGGGAGAGAACTCTCAAAGGGCTCCTCTAGGAAATTGGATTCTACCACCCCTCCCCCAACCTGTCCGGGAGAAAGTACCTCCTTGGAGAAAAGTGGAAAAAAACTGTTTATTAAACAAGAAAACCTGAACAATATTAAACAATAAAACCCCTTGCTGCTCCAAAAGAGATGACAAACGCAGAAAGTCCCCTCCCCAGATTCCAGTTCAGCTCACTCAGTCCCTTATCAGTCCCTCCGGTGCTGGAAATGCTGTGGCCCAGGCCCGGCCCAGCCCACCGATGTGAGCTTTTGGTGCTCTTACAGTTGTTCAGTCCAGAGCAAGTGTGAACAGGTCCAAAGAAAGGAGAAAAAAGGAAAAAAAAAAGCACAGTCCAGGGAACTTCTTTGTCTCAGCTAGCTAAACTAACTAAAAGCAAAAAAAAAAGAGAGCCCTGTCCCGCCGTCTGTTCATCCGCAGACAACGCAGTCCAGGAGCAGGAATGTGTAGGAGTGAGTTCAGTGTCTGAAAAGAAACTGCGCGCCTCCTCTCCCCCTCTCAATCTTTAGAGCAAGTCTTAAAAGTGCAAAACTTAGTATCAGCATAAACGGAACAAGACGATTGGGGATAAAAGCATCATATAGTCAACCTAGGACATTCCACCCCTTATCTCTATATCGTCAGCTTACTATTAAAACTAATATATATTCTAACTCTATAAACATATACATCATACATTCAATATACAGCTATACATAGACAATGGTAGTAACATTTAGCAAACAGTGATATTTACACATAGGTCTCAAGAATCAGGTCTCTTTGAGGTACACATCGTCTTCTTCTGTCTCTTTGCATTATCTACTATGTGGAATTTGGTCTCTGAGCAAAGACAATTTTACTAATGGGTTTGTCTGTACTGGAGGCAGAATTGATTTAAACTGTTTTCTCTAACAAACTTTTGACATGTACTACTGGGACTTTGTCTTTATTTACTCTATGCAAAGGCTCAGATTGGGCAGGGCCCACTCGGTTAGTAGAGCCTCGGATGTTAACTAGCTAGGTGGCTTTTGCTAGATTCTGCTCTCAGTTTTTGAAAGATTTTTTACTTAACACTTTCAAAGTGGTTTTCAGCAGTTTATTGTACTTCTCTACTTTCCCTGCAGCTGGTGCATGGTAGGGAATATGGTACACTCACTCAATGCCATGTTCCCTAGCCCAGGTGTTGATAAGGCTGTTCTTGAAATGAGTCTCATTGTCTGATTTAATTTGCTCAGGGGTTTTATGTCTCTACAGGACTTGCTTTTCAAGGATGGTGTTACGGGCAGTAGCATGAGACACAGGGTAGGTTTCTAACTATCTAGTGGTGGTTTCTACCATGGTCAGCACATAGTGCTTGCCTTGGCGTGTCTGGCGCAGTGTGATGTAGTCGATTTGCCAGGTTTCTTCATACTTGTACTTGGACTACCGCCCACTATACCACAGGGGCTTCACTCGCTTGGCTTGCTTGATGGCAGCACATGTCTCACAGTCATGGATAACTTGAGAAATACTGTTTATGGTTAGATCTACCCCTCAGTCTCGTGCTTACTTATAGGTGGCATATCTATTCTGATGACTTGAGGCATCATGGGCCTACTGAGCTAGGAATAACTCTCCCTTGTGTTTTCAATCTAGGTCTGTTTTTGACACTTTTATCTTTGCAGCCTGGTCTACTTGCTCATTGTTTTGGTGCTCTTCATTAGCTCTGCTCTTGGGGCCATGGGCATCTACATGTCGGACTTTCGCAGGTAGCTTCTCTACTTTGGTAGCGATGTCTTTCTACTCATTGGCAGCTCAAATCAGTTTTCTTCTACGTTGCTAGTTAGCTTCTTTCTACTTTTCTAGCCATTTCTACAGAGCATTGGCTACCATCCATGAATCAGTATAAAGGCAGAGCCTTGGCCACTTCTCTCTTTCAGCAATGTCTAGGGCCAGTTGAATGGCCTTGAGCTCTGCAAGTTGGCTTGATCTACTTTCTCTTTCGGTAGCTTGAGCGACTTGTCGTGTGGGGCTCTATACAGCTGCTTTCTACTTTTGTTTCATTTTTACAATGCGACAAGAACTGTCAGTGAAAAGAGCGTAGCTCGTTTCTTCTGCTGGCAGTTCGTTGTATGGTGGAGCTTCTTCAGCATGTGTTACTTCTTCTTTTTCATCAGCAAGACCAAAGTTTTCATTTTCTGGCCAGTTTGTAATTATTTCTAGAATCTCAGGGCGATGCAGTTTTCTAATACGGGCGCGCTGTGTGATTAGAGCGATCTATTTGCTCTATGTGGCACTGGTGGCATGGTGCGTAGAGGGAACTTTTGCTTTGAACTTCTACTCCAGTACTGGTAGTCAGGGTGTCAGGAGGAGTTGTGCTTCAGTGCTTATTACTTCTGAGGCAGCTTGGACTCCTTCATAGGCTGCTAAAATTTCTTTCTCTGTTGGGGTATAGTTGGCTTCAGACTTTCTGTAGCTTCGACTCTGAAATCTAAGTGGTCGGCCTCGAGTCTCTCTAGGCACTTTCTGCTAAAGGCTCTAGGACAAGCCATGGTTCCTGGCTGCAGAGTAGATAGAGCACATTCTTCACTTCTGGTCTTGTCCTGATTGGGCTAAGGGCAACTGCATGAGCGATCTCCTGCTTGATCTGGGTGAAGGCTTGTTGCTGCTCAGGGCCCCAGTGGAACTTGTTCTTCTTATGGGTGACTAGGTAGAGAGGGCTCACAATCTGATTGTACTCAGGAATGTGCATTCTCTAAAAGCTTATGGCACTTAGGAAAGCTTGTGTTTCTTTTTTGCTGGATGGTGGAGACATTGCTGTGATTTTGTTGATAACATTAGTGGGAATCTGATGCCGTCTATCTTGTTACTTTACTCTCAGAAACTGGATCTCTTGAGCAGGTCTTTTGACTTTGCTCTTTTTGATGGTGAAGCCGGCTTTCAGGAGAAGCTGGATAATTTCTTTTCTTTTTTCAAACACTGCTGCTGCTGTCTTTCCCCATACAATGATGTCATCAATGTATTGCAGATGTTTAGGAGCTTCACTTTTTTCTAGTACACTCTGGATTAGTCTATGGCAGATAGTGGGGCTGTGCTTCCACCCCTGGGGCAATCATCGGTTCTAGGTTTACTGCACTCTCTTCCAGGTGAAAGCAAACTGAGTCTTGCAGTCTGCTGCTAGAGGAATGGAGAAAAATGCATTGGCAATGTCAGTAGTGGCATATCACTTTGCTGCTTTGGACTCTAGCTCGTATTGGAGTTCTAGCATGTCTGGCACAGCAGCGCTCAGCGGTGGAGTCACTTCATTCAATGCACAGTAGTCTACAGTCAATCTCTATTTTCTTCCAGATTTACGCACAGGCCAGATGGGACTGTTGAAGGGTGAGTGGATCTTGCTGACCACTCTTTGGCTCTTTAGCTCTCGGATCATATTGTGGATGGGGATCACAGCATCTTGATTCGTCCGATACTGCTGGTGGTGCACCATCGAGGTGGCAATTGGCACTTGTTGCTCTTCTACTTTCAGAAGTCTTACTGCAGATAGGTTTTCTGACAGTCTAGGCAAGGTGTTTAATTGCTTGATGCCCTCTGTGTCTGCAGCAGCTATTCTAAATGTCTATTTGAATCTCTTTGGGTCTTTGAAATACTTCGGCGGAGCTCTATGCTTAAAATGTATGGGGCTTCTGGGCCAGTCACAATAGGGTGTTTCTTCTACTCATTTCTAGTCAGGCTCACCTCAGCTTCTACTAAAGTGAAATTTTGGTATCCCCCTGTCACACCGGCAATAGAAACAGACTCTGCCCCCACATGTCTCGATGGGATAATTGTACATTGCACACTAGTGTCGACTAAAGCTTCGTATTCTTGTGGTTCAGATGTGCCAGGCCAACGAATCCACACAGTCCAAAAAACACGGTTTTCCCTAGCCTCTACTTGGCTAGAGGCAGGGCCCCTCTAAGCCTGGTTATCCTTCTTTCCCTGGACATATGTCTTGGAGGTTCTTTCAAGGGCACCAAAAATATCGTCATTATCATCATATATGACAGTTCGGTTACTGGCTACTTGAGCTGCTTCCTTTTTGGAACTTCTTCTCTGAGTCTTCAGTTCACGCACTTGTTGTACTAGAGCAGCATTCGGTTTTCCATCTCATCTCTTCATGTTTTTTCTACAATCACGCAGGAAGAACCACAGCTCAGCTCGTGGGGTGTACTTTCTCTCTCCATCTGGGGAGTGTCCGCGTTGGGCACTAGAACCTCTGATCTGTACTGCTGAGATTTGAAGAAGGTCTTCTTAAATCACCTTTTTGAGCTTCTTGTGATTCTCTTCTATCTTATCCTCTAACCTCTGCAGACGTGTTTCCACTGCTGTGATTCTGGCATGTGTCGGGCCATGCACAGTGTCTGCATATGCTCGGAGTTTCTTTGCCATATGCAGCACGGTCTCCTCACTATCATCTCGCTTCATTATTGCTAGAGCAGAAGCCTATTCATGTGGCCCGAGTCGTACAAGTTTTGTCCACATTACAGATGTGCATGGTACCAAGTCTGGATTTACAGTGTTTACATCATCCGAGAAGACAATCTCTGCCACTGCCATTTCCCTTAAGCGTTGGATCCCTTGCTCTATGGTCTTCCACTGTGTTTGCTGCATATAGAGATCGTCTGCACACAGGTATCTTTGTGCAACACTTTCCAGGACCCGTGCCCAGAGGCTGTGAGGGTTAGCCCCCCTCATCATTCCTTGGTCAATGACAGGATCATGTGACAGGGATCCCAAATGCCTGGCTTCACTACCATCCAAAACTGTAGCCTCACCTGCAGCATCCCAGAGATGGACTAACCAACTAATTATGGATTCATTAGGCCGCCGGGTATAATCCTTCCTTAGGCCATGAAGGTCCTTCAGGGAATAGGACTCAATATTGGCTTCTGAGGCTGTGTCAGTTTCATTAACTTTGGGCTTTTTATCAGTAGTTGGTGGTGAGGGTCCTTCCCGTGGATCATCATCGTCAGTCACTGGCCGATTGGTTTTGCTCATGTGCTTCTTTCCTGCAGCAGCTGCCAGTGGCTTAGGCTTACTGTCTGGTTCAGCTCCAGCCTGAGCAGCTGGAGTGTTGGCTGCAGCTTGAGTGACTGGGGTAGCTGTTGCTTTATCTCCTTGCTTGCCTGCTTCTGTCTGCTGCCCTACAGTATCTAGTAGGGTGCGATAAGCGTAGGCCAGGGCCCAGCTTATTGCAATGAGACTTTTTTCCTTACAGTTACCATGGCATTTCTCTTTCAGGTATTTTCCCACCTCAGCTAGGTTCTGAATTTGTTCACATGGAAAATCTCAGTCTACAGGATCAGAAAATTCTTTCAGGGTTCTCTATACTACTCTACACTACTGTACACTACTCATTCTCTACACTACTCATTATTTTTTATTGCCTGAGTCTACTTCTGGGTCAGGGGTCTTGTCAGCTCTTTTGCTCTTTTTCAACCCTCATTCTAGAGAAGCTGCAGACCATATAGAGGAAGCTTACTACATTAAATGCCAAAAACATGGTCTCTTTAACAGGGGAAACTGAACATTCTCAAAAAGTGACATAACAGATTCAGAGGAGAAGAAGGAAAGGAAAGGCTGGAAAGTCTCATTCTCTGCTCTTCCTCTAACAAACTGGGTGCAATTACTAATAAATTCTTAAAACATACTACTGTAACTAGGACGCGGGGTAGGACAAAGAAACCATAAACTATACATATTGTAAGCAGACTCCAGTAACCTTGTAAATGCCTTATAAATCATTATGACTAAGGCTAGCAAAATAGCTATTCCAATCTGTGCCCTTGTACTGTGAAAATTACGTTTTAGGGACAGTAATCTTAGTGACTAGAAGGGGATTGAAACCTCAAAAAGGCTTATAGACCAGAACCACATGAAGGCTTCTACTCCAAGAGACATTACGAAATCAAGCAACATGGTTACTGACTGCTTTAACTCACTACAGAGCAAGCAGAACCAACACGCAATCAATAATGCTTTTTTCTACTTTCTCGAGCCTCACGTTGGCCGCCAATAGATGTATTTGTCCTGGTTCAGGGCAAATTTGGGAGAGAACTCTCAAAGGGCCCCCCTAGGAAATTGGATTCTACCACCCCTCCCCCAACCGGTCCAGGAGAAAATACCTCTTTGGAGAAAAGTGGAAAAAAACTGTTTAATAAACAAGAAAACTTAATATTAAACAATAAAACCCCTTGCTGCTCCAAAAGAGATGACAAACGCAGAAAGTCCCCTCCCCAGATTCCAGTTCAGCTCACTCAGTCTCTTATCAGTCCCTCCGGTGCTGGAAATGCTGTGGCCCAGGCCCGGCCCAGCCCACCGATGTGAGCTTTTGGTGCTCTTACAGTTGTTCAGTCCAGAGCAAGTGTGAACAGGTCCAAAGAAAGGAGAAAAAAGGAAAAAAAAAAGCACAGTCCAGGGAACTTCTTTGTCTCAGCTAGCTAAACTAACTAAAAGCAAAAAAAAGAGAGCCCTGTCCCGCCGTCTGTTCATCCGCAGACAACGCAGTCCAGGAGCAGGAATGTGTAGGAGTGAGTTCAGTGTCTGAAAAGAAACTGCGCACCTCCTCTCCCCCTCTCAATCTTTAGAGCAAGTCTTAAAAGTGCAAAACTTAGTATTCAGCATAAACGGAACAAGACGATTGGGGATAAAAGCATCATATAGTCAACCTAAGACAGGCAGGCACTTGGTTTTTCTTTTCCATACTTTGAGAATAGGTTAATTAAATGAAGAATGGTAACTTTCATATCAAAATGTCCAAAATACTTGCAGAGCCTTTTGTTTTCATATCAACAGTTGTTTCACAACTTAAGATAGATAACCATGGGTTAGGAAGGGTCTGCTTTCTTTCCTATTTCTGGTAATTAATTAATCGAAGGGTTTTTTCCCATTGTACATCTGTTTAGTTGAATTCTCTTGTTTGGGTTTTTTCCACATGGGCTAAATGTGAGTGACTGTTTCATCTTTTTTTTTTTTCTTGAACCAATCAGTGTGCCACCAATGTATACAGAAGGTGGTGTTAACTTTGCTGGAGTGTAAGTTTATAGATTTTTGTCTGTAAATCCCCTGTGGGTTTTTGGTGTTTTGTTTTTTTGTTGTTGTTGGAGGTTTTTTTGGTTTTGGTTTTTTTTGTTTTTTTTTTTTTTTTTTGGTTTTTTTTTTTTTTTTTTTGTTTGGTTTGTGGGTTTTTTGTGGGTTGTTGGAGTTTTGGTTTTTTTTTTTAATTGGTTTTCGGTTTTGTTTTTGGATTTTTTTTTTTTTTGAGGGATGCTAAATTTTGTCAAAGCTAAAACATGTCTCGACCTTGATGTGACCAAAGCAAATTTGGTTCCAGGGTCATCTCTGATTGTTCTCAAGGCTTTGATCCCTTCTGATTTTTAAAGTTTGCTATATTAACTCTCTACATCCTGGGAACATTTAACTTTAGAGCAGAACTGCATGATTTACTTTCTTGAAATGCAGGAACATTCTCTTTTTTCAGAAAGATTTTTTTTTCCAGCTAATTAGTAGAAACTGCTGCCATATGTATTCTTCCAAGTGTTCTGTTGCCAGCATTTCAGAGCTGTCATTTATTTTCTTTTTTACTGTACAAGTGTGATATAGTCTGATATTCTAGAGTAAGGACAGACAAGTTACTTTAATTGTTGAAGGCCTCTCTAGGCTTCCTTCTTTTTTTGCTTAATTACCTCCAGGCAATTTGCTTTCGATGTTTTGCATATCACAGTTGATAAAAATGAAAGACAACAGACTACCCTTCCATGTACCACTGTTGTCTTTTTCCACTTAGAACTCTAGTGTTGAGTTGTAACTGAAATAGCAGTGTGAGCATTTGACTTTATATGGCAGGCTTAGCGCTAAGGGCGAAAAGTACTTTTTAACTGTTTTAGACAGGAGAGGAAAATCACCTGTTCTCTGCTGATAGGACTGCAATATACTTCTTGTTAGAGTGTGCATGTAAATGTAATATAACCTTGAAAAAATTATGGCCAGTGACAAGTAACTTTTTTTCCAGATAATGAAAACTTTAACCTGGTGGGAGGTGGGAATGCTTTTTTAATTGGTCACCTATGTTTGTAAGATCTTGTAGTTCATTGGAATAGAATGTGAGCTCTGATACCAAAACTGCTTCTTACAAATGTTACTCATTCCCAACCTCTTAATGAGTATGATTTCCTATTGAACTCAATACTCTTTCTTTTATTTCTTTAGAGGGAAATCCATTTGTCCAAGCAATACCTTAACTTCTGTGCTAGATAAAGAAATGCAGAGCAGGCCTGCACCTCCTCTTCTTCATTGCAAACAAACAGATAAGTAAGGAATTTGGATTTAAAACCTTATTCTTCAATTTTGTGCTGAGTTGCCCAAGAAACATATTCCTGAGCTTCAACTTCATATGCCCTGTTTCTGCTTTTTTCCATTTTTTCTGCTTTGGAGCTTGCAGTATGCACTAAGATGTTCTTTCCACAGAAGTAAGCATGAAATGAAGTGATAAAAAAATGTGAGATTGGCTGTGTGGTACAGGGGTAGTAGTATAACAAGTATTATTGGGGTCTAAAATTATTTTAAAATAAATATTAGATAGTTGGGAAGAGAGTGCTGTTTCGAAGGTTTGGGATTCTTTTTTCTTTCTTTTACCTTTAACCAGTGTCTTACTGGCATAAAATTATTTATTTGGACTAGTACTAAATGTATTTTTCTTGTGTATGTATGACTGCACAGTTGATTAAAGGTGACCTACAATTTTTGTCAAATAGTGAGAATTACTGAATATAGGATATATAAGGCATCTTGGTGAATAGTCTTAAAAGGACAGTCTTTATGTTGTATGACCTGCCAGCTTCAGATACTTGTTGTTATCTCATAGTTGCAATTTTTTTTTAAATGGGTGGCTTATTATTTGTTCGGGTTTACCTTTTAGAAGTGTTTTCCTCCCAAATTTTTCGCAGATGAGCATCTGAAGTTATGTTCAATACCTTTTGCAGAAAGGGACCTCTTAATGTTGCAGTAACTACTTTTGGTAGGTACTGCTGTTTAAAAAAATTTAAATTGTTTCAGAGCTAAGCATCTAGAGCAAAACATATTTCTAGAAGGATTGCTTAAGGTGTAACTCAGTGTCAGTTTTTAATAGGTTTGTACTGTTTGTTTCCACTTCTGTGGGATTCCTGTTTTCAGTGACCCTAATTAATGCAAAGGAGTTATGTAGCAAAATGAAATAGAGGGTCTTAGCCAATTGTTTTTCATTACTAGAAGTAAAGTTTCTTTAGAAATTCTTAATTCTACAAAATCTTTTGGAAGATGTCATGCTGTCTTACTGAAAAAAAATCTTCACAGTGTTTGGATGTGCTATGACCCTATATTTTTTGTTACTCTTGCTTTTGAAAGCAGCAGGTTTGATCATCAGCTCACTTTGACAGTATTTATTTTGCTGTTTCCTTTAAAAAGGCATTTTGAACATTTAATCTTCAGTACAGTATCATTTTTATAATAAATATTACTGTTAAATTACATTTTCTGGTAAAACTCCAAAAGGAATTTTATCCATTCAGACACATGTTGATGTACATTAATTTAATCAGTCATATGTTTTTGTAAAAATTCAGTAAACAAAGGCTTTCTGGAACATTGAGGTACTTTGAATAAAACTTAGTTTAAAACTACATGCTATTGTCCAATGCAGTGTGTACGTGCACACTGAGATATTATGGGAGTTTGTGATTCAGTTTACTTCGTATCTTTTTTTTCGTGCATGTAATTATCCAATATTCTTGTAATTTCAGGACTAGTGGAAACAGTGGTTTATCCAAACCATTAAAGGAAGAGCCAGTAATTGACTACTTTGATGTCCAGGACTGAAGTGATTGATGTAGAATCATTCAGATGAATAAGAATCACATAGATCATGATACAGAAGCTTAGAGGTGAAAATACTAAGTTATTGTGTGAGGTGCTTTTTGATTATCTGTCAAATGACCAGTTGTTCAACATATTCATAATATAACATCTGAAGTTCGCTAGATATGCTAGTTTAAAAAGTTAAGCATTTCAACAGTTTATGTAATTGCATAATACCTAATAGTAGTATGAGTTTATTAAATCTGGGTTTGGTGCAATTTTGTATCTGATGTGCAGTCAGAATAATTTAGATTTTCATTGATGACTTTGAAGCAAGAGAACTGATCGTAAGCAGATATATTTTTGGAATATTAAGAACAATAAATCTCAAATATTTTGTTGATGTATCACACACCACTTAAAATGGACTAGAAATAATCTGAGATAAAAACACTGGTTGGGATATTCTTAAATACTTAACACTTTTGTGTTATTGTGGTAAATTTGAGAATTTGAGTTACTCTTCTACATAGAAAGAATTACAAAATTTAAGTATAAATATATCCATAAATGCCTATTAAGAACACAGAATTGTTTTGGAATCTGCAGAACCAGTATTTGGGGAAGGTGGGGAATTAAAACTTACTCTAATTTATCTCAAATTTAATGTGTTTAAAAAGAAAAACAAGCAAAAACAAAGAAAAACACCCTAACCAAACAACAACAAAATCAACCCCACAACATGAGATTACTAATAGTACTACTTTTTTATTCAAGACCTTGAACAAAATCAAACTTCATATATTATTTTGGTGTTCGGTGCATGATTTTATTATGGTTTATATTTTTTTCTGTACTGTGCAAGCGTAAAATGAATGTGTGAAGTTTGTTTTAAGGATGTTATGAATTTGGAATAATAATTGTAAAATTTATAAGTCCAACTGCCTAAGCTATTTGGCAATGGAAAATCTTGGTTTTATGGGAAATGCCATTAAAAAATTGTGATGAGAGTTTAAACACTGAAAGACGCCTAAGTGTTCTCATGATGGTGAATTGTTTCCAGATCTTGATTTAAGATAGGTGAGTAGCTCTCTGGGAGAGGAGATTGTAGGTCTGATCAGAAGAGGTGGTACAGCTCTGAATTGGAGTCATATCTGTTCTCCTGAGGAGAATGTTTTTTGTATTAATAGCTTTAGGAACTCTGACGCTGATGCGCTCTGATTCTTGTTTCTTGTGGCTGCTATGTGTAATACCTGAGGTGAGTCCCCTATACAGCATAGGAGGCTGATGATAAAAAGGGGCTCACTACATTGTAGTGTGAGATTTGTTGCCAAAAAATTGAAAGCATTTACTCATGCTTAGATTCTCTTATAGCTTTCATATGACCCTGAGCCTTATCTGTGAAGCATTTCATGGCTATATTTCAATTAAACAGCTCATGAAACCTGGAAAACAAGTAGAAAACTCACAAACTATATCTGTCCCCCCAAATGTTTTAAAAATAAAATGCTTGCTATTATTGTATATTTTTGTAGGAGTTTATTATTTCACATTTTAAAAAATGAAGTCTTAAATTATACTAAACATTTGAAGTGTTTCAAGTAAAACAGGTACCTTTAAGAGCGTTCAAACTTTAAATTTGTATGCAGTGATTTAAATCTGTTTTACCTTTTTTGTCTTAATACTTTGTGAACAGAAACTAAAATTAAATCACTATGTCTTACATTGCCCTTAATTTCTTAAGCAAATTATGGTTTGATTCTACAAGGCGTATTGATAAGTTCAGCTGAAAAAATAAGTTACTTCCAGGAATGTATTTCTTCTTTCCCTTCTGTGTGAGGACTGTATCTGTACCAGTGCTTGCAGACAAGCACTGTCTCAATGTGGCCAAACAAAGGCTATTCCTGGTTTTGAAACTCATAACTATGTTAATATAGCACTGACTTAAAGCTAGTAAGACCTCTATTAAGAATGTATGTAGTTACGCCGCAAAAGTAGGTTCTAGACAGGATCTGGCACACATACCCGTGAACTGAGTCAGATGCATGTATACTGGAGCACACGTAGTTGGTTTACTATAGGTAGACCTAACATTATAGAAAATCAAAGTGGTTTACTTGATAATAAATAGAATAAAGCTGAAGCCTGCTATCTATTCACAGTTTCACATGAATATAGCCAAAACCATCACATTTGTGCCTCTGATTTGAAATTTAATACCTAAAAGGTTTTTGTAGTATTATTTTCAGCTCTGTTTAGTGGAATTTTTATCAGATTATGGCATTAACATAAAAGCTCAACAGCTTTGGTGAGACACACTTCAGCAGTCAATTTGCCACTGCTTGTAATAAGATAATGGAAATAATCTCAGTTTCTCAAGCTAAGATTAATAATTATTACCAAATGTGTTCATACTGAGCAGTCATACTTCTTAACACTTGCCTCTTAACTATTTTAATGTTAAAACATTTTTATAGATCTATATGTCCCACATCTCTAAATCATGGCTGTGGGATCCATACCTGTAGTAAAGAAGCAATTCACAAGTACCAAATAATTTTAATTCATCAATCAATCAATCAATTTAATTCATCAATTTAATTCATTTTAGTAACTTGGTTAAAAATATAATACCATACGTTTACTCATGAAAGTGATTTTCCCCTGGAGCTCAGCTACATAGCCTTAAGAAGGAATTCAGCAAAGGTTAACAGTGGTGCTGTTTCTGTTTTGTTTTGGTTTTGCTGCAATGTATCAGTGACTTTCATATGGAATTTGGAATAGTAATAAAGGCTGGAAATTTGATATATGTGATAACTTAGCTTCATATTGCACGTGTGCCTTGTGGAAATACTTTTCAAATATCTATTTTTTAAATCTGAGCTGGCATTTGCAGCTTTTATGTAATTGAAGAGTAAGTAGATAAAAGAAGTCTTTTCATCAGTGAAGGCAGTGGCAAAAATCATGGTGACATCACTGTAACTTACAACTTCAGCTTCAGTATGCTAGCAATTTTTCACAGCCCTAAGAATAATATTGTCTCCTGTAAATATATTTGAAGAAAGTACTTCTCAGTAAGCATCTTTTGAAATAAGTTTTGTGATACCAGTTGGAATTCCTGCAACTTCATGAAGTGCTTTTAAAATTGTGTTTAAAATAGGCAGATAGTTTGGCATTTGGGCTGTGCTGTTACCTGTCTGTATGGCTTCAAATATTTAAAGTGCTCTGAATATTCAGTATTTGGGTTTAACGTAAAATTCTATAAGATACATAATAAACTTCAAGATCACTTGTTTCTGTGGCAGTTTTTACAGTATCTGCCTCAAAATGAGCAAAGTAAAGTTTTTCTACAACACTTGTCATTTGTGAAAGATCTATATTTAACTTAATTTTGTCAAGTTACTGATGTAAAATTACATTCTTTACAAACCCAAAATAAATCAAAATTTAAAGTTCAGTGCTTTGGAATTGTTTGCAAACTTCATCTTAGTATTCAAGAGTTGGAAGACTGAGACATCACAGAGAAACGAGTATAAAGATTTAAATGGACATTTGGGAAGTTCCTTTTCCTCAAAGTTTTAAATAAAGTATGTGGTTTCCTGGATTTGAAGTGATTTTTAAATGAATGCTGTGTGGAGAATTAAGCAAGTAAAGAGGGCTCCCCAGAAAATGGAGAGTATGCTGCCTTCTTGGAATTCAGAGCTACAGGAGAGATTATTCTGGATAGAAATGTGCATTTTGGTTATATGAAAAACTCTATTATGTCAGCCTAAATGCTAATGCTATTTGGCAATAAAATATGTTATTTTAACCTATGGTCCCTTCATTGCTGTTTTTTCACAGTTAAGTGGTAATGGTGACTGTAAGGCAGGTGGGGGGAGGGGAAGTGAGGACTAATGTAACAGTAAAGTTCTGTGGGCATTAGATATAAGAAAATCAGGATGATAAATGGGAGGTGAAGGGATAATATAAGAACTCTGCCATCACAGTCTAGTAAGTGACAGAAAGACTCAGAAAGCAAGCCATCTGAAAAATCAGAAGTTTGCAATAATTTGAAATAATTTGGCTCCTTCCTAAACTTTTAACCCAGGTCATGCATTTGCAGCAAAAGCCTGACCTGATATTTCAGATGAAGTGCAAGATGGCTCATAGAAATTTAGGAAGTTATCTGAGATTGAAGAGTCTTGAAAGACAGCCTAAAACCTTTTAGCTTGCTACTTCAACTGCCTTTAAGTTTGGACTTTAATTTCAGGATTTTTTTGGGGGGTGAGGATGGCATGTTGCAGGTGTACAAGCTTTGGAAAACATGTTAACTGGAAATCTTTGCCTGAAAAAAGTGCCTGCACTTCAGTTTGGTGTGTCATGGACTAGAGGGAGACCAAATACATCTTCCTTGTCAGTGTGTGCAAATGGCAGTAGACGAGACAATTGGTTTTGCTTTCAGTTCACTTTTCCATGTTTGGAAAAGGTTTAGATAGATACTATTGTTCATATGTTGGATTTCAATTATTTTAGCCTTGGTAGATACTGAATTCCCAGCAGAAGCCTTCATATTTAACAAATGCTGTTCTCATCCTTTACTAAAATGCTGAATTCCTAAGATGGTTGATGTGCAAATTTTTATGTCCATATATTTACTACTTAGTCATAAACCAGAATATTAGAGCTATTAGAAAGGGCTTATGTAGAGAGGCTGTATTTTGGACGCTCCTGAGCTTTAGACCAGGTTTCTTAGTGTTTGTCATCTCAAGATTTTTGAAGAAAGTGGTGCAGTGTCTTGAGCAGATGGAGAGACCATGTTAATACTGTCCTACAAGAAGCAAGGTCCCAGAAGGATCGTAGGAATCTTTTGTTATTATCCATTGATAATAATGCTGTCTCAAGCACAGTATTTTTATTATGTTTCTAAGTCAAGGTGTCTAATTTAGAATTTCTCTGGGAAATACATGTCTCTTTCAAAACAGAAAGTTATTTTTACCACTGAAGGAATCTTTTTAAGAGCACAGATCAAGGCATATCACCTTTCTGGTATTTCAGACAGCCCTTTTACCAGTTTACATGCCATTATGAGCTACTGCTGCCTTCTCTGGAGCTCTTTTCAGTGAAAGGAATAGGGACAAAATACATCTGTTGGGTAGAGCTCAGCTATGCTTGCCCTTCTCAACTTTAGTTTTTGTGAAATGTTCAGGAACTGCCCCCTTGTAAATGGTTTGGTTTTCTGATGGATCTAATGTGTGCTTACTCCAGCATCCAGTCATCTTACTATATTCACATTTAAAGTGTAGAAAATGTATTCTAGTCAGAGAACTAGAGGGCTTGATTTGTAAGGAGATATAAGAAACTAAAATAAAAGCATCAGCATAAAGAAAAATATCTTAATAGAACACTTTTTATATGCTAGTCAAAAGGCTGTCTTTCAAAATGTGTATGTAGGGTAAGTTAACATGTTTTACTAGGGAACATTACTTATAAATCTAAGTTCTAGGAAATAAAAGCTGTGGTGTAACTGTTGGATGTTGGATAGTCACTTATCAAACAGTATGGTCAGGAAAATACATTCTGTCCATTCAAGGCACCTAGACAGCTTACCTTTTTTTTAACAAGCAATTCAAGGAATTTTCAGAATTTACTGCTGTCACAATAAGTTAGATACCTCTTTCAGGAAGTACTAATTAAAATCTTCAGTCAGTTCAGTAACTCGTGGTGAGTACTGACTCAGGTTGATGTTTAAATTCAGTATGCTGGCATCAAATAAATAGGTGCCAAAGTTTCTAGTTACGCGTGATTGCTTAGGAAGGACAGTTCAGCAGCTTCAATTAAAGTCTTATGCAATTTTAATTATATTCTGTTGAAGTAGGCAATGATTAAACAGATTGAAATATAAAATAATTAATTTTCATGTAAGTTGTATTTTTGATAACTTTATTAGGCATTTAAGGAGTGTATGTCTTGGCTGTCAGCTGATATTCAATTACTTACTAAGATTGTAATATACTTACTAAGAACGGATAAAGCCCCATATATAGTTAATTTTTTAGTCTGTGGTTTTCCTGCTTCTTCCAGCCTTGGCTATGAGAAATTCTCCTAATCTTCGGCCTAAATGTGTACAAAGCCATGGACCTAGAATGGAATAACCTAATGCAATTGTACAGGCTGGAGCTCATTATCTTGATAGCAGCTTTGTGTAAAAAGAATGGCGGCCTGGGGATCCTGGGGGACAGCAAGTTAACTGTGAGTTAGCAGTGCACCCTTGTGGCAAAATCAGCCATGCACTCTGCCCTGGATTGTAAACACAAACACAGCAGGTCGAAGGAAGTAATTACTCTCCTCTATTCAGCACTTGTGAGATTACTTGTGTAATACTGGGTCAAGCTGCAGGCTCCACAGTACAAGAAAGACCTTGACTGAAACAACTCAAGCAGAAGACCACCTAGTTGTTCAGGAGGCAGGAGTACATGATGTGACATAATGGAGAAGTTGAAGGCACTGGATTTGTTCAGCCTCAGAAAGGAGAATACTGAAATCTTTACTTCTGTCCACAAATACCTAACAAGATGTATAGAGAAGACAGAGCCAGAGTGTACTGTAAAAGGATGATGGGAAATAGAAGTTGAAACATGAGACATTATTACTTGATACACACTTTCATGAGGAAGGTGGTAAAATACAGGATGAGTTTAGTCAGATATGTTACAGAATTGTCTTCTGTGAAGACATTAAGAACTCAACTGTATGAGATTCTGAATAGCCTTCTTTAACTGGACATGCTTGGAGCAGGAAATTGGACTACATCACCTCCCTGAGGTCTCTTCCAAGCGATATGATCCTACAATTCATGGCCAACCTAAAGAAGCTATGCTTTTGACTCAGTTTTTTCCCTGAGCTTTAGCAATTCTTTTTCTACATGCAATGTTAGCTATCAAAGGTGTGTGTCGAGATGCATTAATAAAGTTCTCTCCATGTCTTTGCTGGGTTGTCTTGATCTCCCTGAGTTCCCTTTTGAACAGCTGTTGATTATCATCTTAGTCTTTTCACCTGTTTGAATGCAGCATACAGTCTCCAGAAATTATTAGCAATTCTATTAATATGCTAATATCTGTGCTACATTTTGTCTTTCCCAAAAAGATTATGATTGGTTAATTTATAGAAGAGGTAATTGTGCAGTCACGTTGAAGTGTTCAATGCTTATAGCTCCTTGATGGTTGTTTTGTGCCAAATTTGACAGTTCCTAATCTTTTGCAGTTGATTATTCTGATACAGCTTCAGCTTTTGAACTCTTTAATGTTTCCCAGTCAGTGGTTTTTACACATTTATGGGTAAATGTAGAACAGAAAGGAGTGAATGACTGGAAATCAAATTTACATGTTTTCCTACGACCTTATAAGCTGTGTATACTATGTTGTAACTCTGTTATGATAAGGCTGTAATTTTTCAGGTGCTACAGTGTTTGCAGATTTTGACTGTTACAGTTAAATTCGAATATTAATTTTGGGGATAACAATAAGAGCAGCAAATATTAATATTTATTCATTCTAAGTGAATGAAAAAAATATTTTAGTGCTTCATAACATTTCTTTTGCATCAAAGAATGTATAAAATTGAAATAATTTAGAAACACATTGGGTTGAAGAGAGAACTTTTCATATTCTGAGGATAATGAAGTATTCTTTAAGTGTTAGCTGATATTTAATTCCTTAATAAGGACATACTTTTAATGGCCAAACAGTTTCTGTCATCAAAAGCTAACTGAAGCAAGGTCAGTTTATTCTGTGGAATGGACATCTTACCATCTATATGAAGAAGTTAGAAAAAGGGCTTGTTTTCAGAAGCAAAATTATTTGCAATTAGTGTAGTGATAGATGTTTTCCTCTTCACCTGAATATAAACTAAAAACTGCTACGCTGTAAAATATTTCTCAAAACATTATCCAGGTCTATAAATTGAAAATATAATTATGTGAAATAAACTACTATCAATAAAAACTACTTTACAACTATGCACATTTAGAGCTAAGACTTTCCCTTTTTTCTACTAAAATCACAGCTGAAGAGTGCACTTTTGGAATTACTCCATAGCACACTGGCTCTCATCAGTTACTGTTTTCTCTTTGGATGTTCAGTTCAAATTCAGTCTACCTATAATGTCAGTAATGTTCTTTACCTGCTCTAGGTATTAGACTAGCTGTTACTGGGTGGGAAGTTTGGCCATTGCAGGTGCAGAATGGGAGTATAGACCTGTATGAATCTGTGACAGGAGTAGTTTTAGGAAAACAGATTGGGCAAGAGACAGAAAAAGACATGGACTCAAACCATAACTGGTGGTTTTAATTCCAGAGTTCCTGGAAGATTTTATTATACCGAGCAGTCTTTTTGTCATACAGATTGCCAAAAAAGATGGAGAACACTGGAAGAGTATGGGGATGATTGATTCCTTGATGCTAGATGATAAGAAGGTAGTAAGGAAGGCAGCATACATCTCTGCCACTGTAGATGAATGTGGAAAATGCATATTTTATGACTGGCTTTTCACAAATACTAAAATGAATATTATATGTGTTATGTTAAAAAGTTATACTGTATTAATCCTTTTCAGTAGTGTGTTAAATATAGTTTTAGGCTATAACATAATCTTAAAATAAAACTATGCAATGTAAGATACTTTTTCTAACTAGCTTGAGAAATTCTTCACACAGAGATAACAGCAACAAGACACCTAAATCTCCAAGAGAAGATATATCGACCCCTTATCGGAAAAGACAAACTTTCTTCCACCTTCTTCTTGTCTCTGAGGTGCCAACAGGATTAAGGAGAAGTTGACAGTAACCAGAGAAAACCCTTTGTTTGAAAAGAATTTTTGAATCATGTATAAGATATATGAATATGCAGCAGGCTATTGCTTTTAAGAGTTAATCCTTTGTTAGCGAGCCATGCTTTCAAGAGGAAAGCATCCAAACGTTTGTAATTCTTTGCTTTTATTATCCTTTTTTGTCCTAACTCTGGTTATCTAAATTCTTATTGCTCTAATTTGTATTACTATTTTTATAACCATTTTACTACTATTAAACTTTTAACATTTTAAAACAAGTGATTGGCGTTTTTCACATGAATGACATGAAACCGGTCGGAGTCATATGCATGGTATTGTTGAGCTTGGCGCTATAATTTAGACCCGGAATAGGGTCTAAATTATAAGATGGCCAGGAAAAAAGGAGTTTGGGCTGATATAAGGGAGTAAGAAAGCAGGAGGGATAGCATATGTTCTCATGAACAAAGGCATTGTCATTCCAGCAGCCCAGGAGCTCATGAGGTTTTCAGAGAAGGTAGTGACATGGAATGCAGAAAATGTTGCTCTGGCATTTTTTTGCTAAAAGGGCAGAAAATCAGCTTTGCTCTGTTACTGGGAGGAAATTGTCTCACAGTGATGAGAAAAGAGCAGGACAAAGTGAGGAAAGGATGCATAGTCAGTAGTATTTCTGAGCATATTGCAGCCAGGACAGCAACCGGCAATATATTTCAAAAACAAATTAAGCTAGCCCAGGCATTTGGGAAGTGTGGGCAGACATTCTGGTGGCACACTGAGGAACAAAATAGTTTGAAATAAGAATGGGAGATTAGGCAATCATGAGCTAATGACTGAAGACTTTGATGAATGGAGAAATATAGGTGAGTTATGCTTGAAGTTCATGATAGCACCAAAGGTGAAGAGGTTTTGCGTGGTTGACAATGGAAGAGGATTGGGAGATATATTTCTCCAGACTCTTTACAGGGCATTTGTTTCACTTTGATGAGGCACTATTGGTGAAACCTCCCTCCCTTGCCAAATATGAGGTGGACACTCAACCAGAGTCTGGCCTGATTTGAAGTATAAGCTAAATCACAGAGGAGTGGATGGGGATATGATACAATAACAATTCAGGGGATTTTAGAAGTTCATTTCACAGTGGGCTCCGAGTTCTGACAGATTAGCCCAGGAGAAGCACAAAGTGCTTCTTGGTTCAAGTACCAGACTTCCCGGTTTTAAGGTGGACAGCATGTCAGATAATAGCATGGAGTTACAACCTATCAAGAAACAGAAAAAAAAAAAAAATTTAGAGGGAAAATTTTGTTCATCCTTGAGACCAATGAGTGATAGGGGGACCAGTGAATTCTGGTTGATTATCACTTGTTCTCTCAATGTAGATATAAATTCCATGCTATTCTTGGAGAGCAGCCAGAGATGACAGAATGCATCCTCAGTTATCTCTGTGAGATGCTGTTCCTTTCACTAAACACCATTCATACATTCCTGTGGTTATAGAACATCACTTACAAAAGATAGTAACTTAATATTTTCACTACTATTGATAAACCTCATGTGATTTCAGTCTATTGAGATTTCAGTTCTTGAGGCCAGACCAGTGGTTGCTCAACAGCTTGTTCAGTTTTCAATGCAGATGGCCCAATGCTAGAATTAACAAATTCAAACAACTGCTCATGTTTTGGATTGTCCTAATGACTTTCTATTTGCTGTGCAGCACAGTAGAATTGTGCCTGGACTTCTGATATTTACATGGCAAAAGAAAAGAAGACAAATAGTACTGTTTAAATTCATAGGGAGGGGAACCCCAGGACAAATTCCTCATTCTTATTACTGGAATGAGAGAACAGACATTTGCACTCAATTAGCAATCCTATGAAATTCTTTAGTTTTGCTGCCATGGGTAGCAACCCTAGTAACCATGCAGTATAGGCTACAACAGTGGTCTGGGCCATCTTGAGGCTGAAAAGCTGGACTGTCACACAAGGAGAGCTGTATGCTTTACAGAAATCCTTATGAGACCTGAAGGGCTTGTCATAAAATGCCACATGAGCTGGGGCTGTGAACTGAATTGCAAGTTTCATTCTGAGAATGTTGGTTGTGGGGAAGCATCCTTTACATACTGCTGTGGGGGAGATGACAGCTTGTCATCTAATAATGGTTGTGTTGGAAGCTTGTGATTTTGTTTGATGTTTCAAATGAAAAGACTAAGAAAACTAAGAATGAAATAAAGACTGTACTGTTAGACCATAATTACTAATTATCACAGCATAATTACTGTGGAAACAGCAAAACCAAGGCTCTGGGTTGCAGTCTACAGACACATGGTCTGGAGACTACAGTTACAGCTGAAAATCCAAGGGTACCAAAAAAAATAGTGGGGTTTTTGCAGAGCTGAAGATCATGGTTGTTACTGGGTATGGAGGAGTAGCAGGCAAGGTAGAAGGCATAAGGTATAACATTGTTACAACAAAGACTGCTCATTAGTTAAGGCTGAAAGAATCTGCATCTTGAAAGAGAGAGTTTATGGCAACTGTAAGTCCCAAAAGTGTAAACTGCTTTTCTGTGTCTGCTGGGCAGTGGACGTGTGTCCTTCTAGGAAAGGAGTTCGTGGAAGGAACACCCAGGATACAGTGCTCACCTTATAGAACAGGGGGCTATACTCACAAGTTTACAATGACTGTATGTCTGCCAGGAGAGACCACTGGCAGCATACACTATTTCTGAGTGGGTATTTAAAAGCTCAATGTTACTTTTATACCCTGTCCTTCAGGGAAAAGGACTCCATATTGGCTTCTGATCTTGCACCTGCTTCTTTGACTCCTGATTTTATGTCAGGAGGCGTTGAGGGTCCTTCTCCTGCATCATCATCATCATCCACTGGTCGATTGGTCTTGCCCATGCATTTTCCACTTCTAGTGCTAGTAGCAACAGCCATTGGTTTAGCTGCTGGCTTAGGCTCACTATCTAGCTCGGCTCTTGGCTTTGAGCCTGGGCTGTTGGCTGCAGCTTGAGTGACGAGGATAGCTGCCGATTTATCTCCCTGCCCCCCTGCCTCTGTCTGCTGCCCAACTGTATCTAGCAATGTGCGATAAGCATATGCCAAGGCCCAGCTCACTGCAATGATCTTTTTCTCCTTAGGGTCATCCTGATACTTCTCTTTCAGATATTTCCCCACCTCAGCTGGGTTCTGAATTTGTTCATGGGGAAAGTCCCAGACTATAGGGTCAGAGAATTCCTTCAGGATTTGGCCCATATTCTCCCATTTCCCACACTACTTAGGATTTTCCACACCTAGGTCTATTCCTGAGTCAGGGATCTCATCAGCCCATCTAGAAATCTCAGCCCTCATTCTAGAGATGCAGCAGACTATATTATATAGAGGAAGCTTACCAGATTGAATACCAGCAAGATGGTCTCTTTAACATTCAGGGGAAACTGAACATTCTCCAATAGTGATGTAACAGATTCAGAGGAGAAGAAGGAAAGCAAAGGCTGAAAAGCCTCACCCCCTGCTCCTCCTCTAACCAACTGGATGCATAACCATAACCACGAACCATTCACACCTGGAGCAGACCCCAGCATGTTTATAAACTTCTTACAAATTATTACCACCAAGCCCAGCAGGATAGCTATTCTGGTCACTGCCCCTTTGCTGTAAAAGCTACGTATTAGGGACAATACAAGAGCTATTTCTGGATAAGAAAATAAACCGAGGGACCATAGAGGTATAAAGATCTCAAAAAACCCTAGGGACCAGAAATGCATGCAAACCTTCACCCCAAAAGACATTATGAATTCAAAAGGCATGGCTATTAACTGCTTTATACTGACACAGAATAATGGCAACCAAAATGCACTCAAAACAGGGTTTTTCCACTCTCTCGAGCCCCACGTGCTGGGCGCCAAAATTTGTCCTGGTTTATGGCAAATTTGGGAGAGAATCCCCAAAAAGGGGCTTCTTCAGAAAGCAAACCCACACGGCCCCTCCCGCCCCAACTGGTTCGGGAAGAATTCCTCAGAGAGAAGTGGAAAGAATCTGTCTATTTGACAAGCACAGCACCTCCCAACACACAAAAGGAACAATACTGGATGACACCACATTTTTTCACCGCTCTGAAAAAAGATGACAAATTCAGAAAGTCTCTCCTGGGGGTGGTCACTGTTATCAGTCCCTCTGGCGCTGGGGCAGCTGCTGCAGCCACAAGATGCAAACTCTCTCTCGGTGTTTCCAGGTCCCAGTCCAGAGCAGGTCGGTAGGTCCAAACAGGAAAAGGGGAAACAGTCCAGGAAGGAATTTGGACTGTTTAGTTAAATTAACTAATGAGAAGAGGGAAAAAAGCAAGAGCAAGCAAAAGCAAAGCAGAAGCAAAGCAGAAGCAAGAGCAAAAGCCAAAAGCAGGGCAAAAAGCAAAAAAGCAGCACTATGTACTGTACTATCTGTATGTCCCGCTGAGTGGCTGATAAGAGACCCAAAACAAAACTTTCTCTCTGCAGGGCCAGTCTTAAAGGCACAGAACATAATATCCAGCATAAATTACACACACGGATGGGGATACCAGTCACCCTAGGACATACCCAAATGTACCAGAAGAGGTAGAGCAGGAGGCATCCATGGCAGATATGCAGCAATGTGAATGGCACATCCAGGTGTTTGCAGCTAGGCAATATGTAGAAGAATACAGATTTGTACATTGAGGCTATCATTTAGGTATCATTATTGAAATTATATGAATTTTTTTAACCACTCATGCCAGCTGTTCAAACCTGGTGATTATGTTCAGCTTCATCTTGAAGGTCTCAACATATTCTCCATATTCTTCCACTACTAATTTAAGCAATATGAAAGCAGAGAGAGTTTTAGACTGCATCACTACCTCTCCTACAGAGTAAATGAGTTGTGTATAAAGGAAGTTGGAAGTGTAGGACACAGGACTGTAGTTCATCTGCCACTTTAACCATAGACAAAAAGAGGTACTTTTAAATTGAGCTGAATAATGGTTACAATAACCTTTGTTTTGCTGACAGTCTCACGGGACTTAGAGAAGTGACAGATCTGATGTACCTATGTAAATTTGTGCAAAAGAACTGTCTCACAAATTGGGGTGGTATGTGCATAGGAAGGTCATATTTATTGTTATCTCCTTGCCTGAAGACCCACTGCATGTTATATCGTAGTGGGGGAAAGTGTTGGGGTATTTTTAGCCAAACAATCACCATGAATCTCCCAAGTCCTCCTTCCTCCTTTCACATGATGAAAATTATCACAGGGTTAGGGATGTCAGAAAGTTACTTAGGGCAGAAAATTTTTGTGCTGTATTTTTATAACAGGTGGTAACTGTCTATAAAGACATATTGCCAGGTGTGTTTATCACATGACTCTGCAACTAATGTAAATGTGAAAGTAATTTGCCCAAGCTGCAGACTGATGTCTGGGAATGTTTGCAGCAGCACAAGGCCCTGGCTGTTAAAAAACAAATTCTTAATTTGGCTATGATTTTTTTCATGAGAGATGAAAAGTTTGCAAGGAAAACATCAAATATAAAAATGCTAAAAATGTTAAACCTATTATGGATTGATCTGTAACCTAAACAAAACCTGTACTTTATTCCCATGTCAAAATAAACAAGAGGCAGAGAAGTGCTATGTTTTTGATTACATAAAGTGTATGCAGAAAACTGAGACTTCCACCTCTTATTTAGTAATTTACATCATACTCAAGTCCCACACTATTCCATACAACCTTATTAATCACTTTCCACTTCCCATTCTCTGATATAATACAGAGATATTATTCCCTTAGTCTGTAGACCACCCCTGCAAAATGTCTATAAAATAGGTTAAAAATGTCTGTTGAATTCATTTAGTCCATTACTTTGTGCTTTATTTCTTGCTGCTTGTTACTGGGCACCAAAGCCAACTCAAGTCACTGCTTCCTGCAAGGCTTCTCCTCCATTGCCTCAGGTGGTTTCTGCTGTACTAATTCCTGTACGACACAATTCAAATCATAGTTTACAACAATTTAAAGCTATATCTATTACAATCTCCATCCCTAGTCCTTTTGGGCCAGGTTGTAGTGTTTTTAACATCGCCATGAACTCCTCCCCTTGTCCCCAGCCTGGCTAACACCAAAGGGTTCCCACTAGAGTTCGCTGTTAGCATAGTCCACCTCGCAGTCCTGCATGCGCTGCAGGAGATAACTGCTTCACCATGGTCTTCATCATGGGCTGTGATGGAATCTCTGCTGCCCCTGCTCCAGTGTGGGACCATACCCATGGGAGACAGTCCTCAAACTTCTCCAATGCCTTTGCACACATTCCAGTTCTTCGCTAACTGCTCCAGCAGGGCCCCCCATGAGGTCACAAGGCCTTGTCAGCAAACCTGCTCCAATCACAGGATCATGGGGTGCAGCCTTCAGGCATTCACCTACTCAGGCATAGGGTCCTCCATGGGCTGCAGGTGGGTCTCTGCTCCATCTAGACTGATTCATGTCATAGTCTATTCAGCTGAAGCTCACACTGGAATTCCACCTGTCCAGTACAGCAACACAGAAACAGCAGCAACACCATGCCAGCCCAGGTATATCACTAAGGCTGTTATCAAAATGTTCCCAGGTACAATACAGGGAGATGATAAGCAGTACAGCAATACAGGAAACAGCAAAAGCAAAAAAAAAAACCACTAGTGAGCACTAGACTAATATACAGTCATGGAAAGAAGCCCCATTGCAAGCACAGGAGCCTGCTGATTACCAGCTAAACAGCACTAATAGCTATAAATTCAATTTAGCACATTCCAATCAAATCTGTCTTTATCTTAAACACTTTGTGCCTCACATTGGGAGCCAAAAAGGACTGTCATGGCTTAACCCCAGCCAGCAACCAAGCCCCCCGCAGCCACTCACTCACTCCCCTACCAGCGGGATCAGGGAGAGAATTGGACAGGTAAAAGCTAGAAAACTCATGGGTTGACATAGATATTTTAATAGGGAAAGCAAAAGCCACATACACAAGCAAAACTGTGAAAACCCAGAGCACTGGGAATGTTTCTTTGTCTGCTCTGGTGTGTCCTGACCCCCAGGGGAGCACTGACTTTGACCTTCATTCATGGAGAAAGTTTCCTAGACTTCAAGATAGACTAGAATCCACAAAAGTGTGAAATAGATTATAGCAAGTAGTGTAGGTGTATCACTTGGTGAGAAATTTAGGTTTTGGGATTTTTAGTATGTTGTGGATGTAAGCAAGATGGAGGGCACTGGGTGTCATCCTGGGTTTCTTCTTTATGCTTCTTCTTCCTTCTTCTTCATGGGTTTGGGTGGCATTTTGTAATTGAGCAGAAAAGTCCATGTTGCAGGCTCTTTGGGGTCAATTATTGGATTAAAAGGGAAAATAATCTAGGTGCCAGTTCTTAACTGGATAGTTTAGTCTTAAAAGAGCTTGTAACAAGAGACTGTTAGCCATTTTGTGCCTTCTAATGAAAAGCTTCCAAACTCATGGTTGTGAGACTGTTTTGCTGATACGAAATAATAAACACCTGAGTCCAAACATAAGCTACTGTCTCTAGTGCCTTCAATCCAGACCCAGAGAAAGCGATACAAAACAAAACAAGTAATTAATTAATTGCTTCCCAAGGGCAGGCAGGTGTTCAGCCATCTCCAGATGAGTAGGGTGCCATCATGCATAAGAATTACTAGGGAATACAAACGTCATCACTCTAAACATCCCACTCTCCTCCTTCTTCTCCTACTTTATATAATAAACATTATGTCATATGGTCTGGAATATCCCTTTGATCAGATTGGGTCACCTGTTCTGGCTATGTCTCCTCCCAGTTTCCCATGTACTTCTAACTTCCTTGCCAGCATGTCAGTACAAAAAGCAGAAAAGTACTGTGTAAGCACTGCTAAGCAATAACAAAAACATCTCTATTATCATCATCACTGTATTCAGCATAAATCTAAAACACAGTCCTATACCAAACACTGTGAAAAAAGTTAAGTCTATCCCAGCCAAAGCAGCACACAAGACATGTGCTTTCATACTCATGTTAAAAGAAACTAGAGACCGGAAATTGCTATGTTTGTAATGATATAAAGTGTATGCAGAGAAGTGGGATATATGTTCCAAATTGTACTTTTTCAGGGCAGTTAGCAACAGGACCACAGGAGGATGCTGTCTGCCCTGCCTCTGCCCCTCTCTACCCCAGCTTTGAATCTGCTCGGAAACTTGCAAACTTCTTAGCCAGCACCAAAATACCCATGGTCACCATCTGTACATTCTCCCAAAGTCGGCATTTTTCTTCTGTTTTTCCGTTGTATTGTGCAATGTGGCCTGTATCTTGCTGCCCCAGGAGCTGCCATGATCATCGTGGCATCTTGGGTCAGGGTACACAGGGTTTCTTGATCAGACTGAGAGGACTAGCCTCTTTGCATGGGGAAGAGCTTGCTTGGGGATTTCTTGGTGGCCTTCTAAGACTGGGGCATAGTCCTCTTGCATGTTCTAACTTGCTACTATACCCATATGTTTTAAGGTTAGAGGAACTACCTCCTAGACTTCTATTATTACTGCTAATATTGCAGTAATTTAACAGTGTAAAATCTGTAGACAGTGGTCTTGCAACAGTATCACAAAAAAAAAAAAAAAAAAAGATGGAATCTAAACATTTCAGGAATACCAGAGGAAAAGAGGAAAGGCAACTCTACTCCTTATCTTCCATCCCCTCGCTTGGATCAACACTGCATCAATTCCCTGGGTTTTCCAGGTTTCCCAGTCTCTCAGCTAGAGAGAAAGTCACTAATTTCTGTCCATTCAAGCCCAAATACATGCTATATAATTATGACAATTGGTTCCTCCCAGTCTAAGTCTATGTAATCTTTCTTGTGGACACTTTATTTCACCTATGCTCTTTTATCCCATTGTGAGGCTATGTCTTCTTCAAAACGTTTGTGTTTGAAGGGGGATCTTGCAGTGGTTTACGAGCTAATTTTGCAATTTCTGACTCCTTTCTCTGACTTGCATGTTTCCCTGGGTTTGACAAGATGAACAATTGACTCCAACTAAAGAGGTATTTCAGTGTCATTATTCAAATCCTACAAGAATTATAACTAGATTAATTTTTCAGGTTTTGTATATACACACTTCATACATTATAAATTATATACATATATATCAGGTAATGAAGTCTACAGTAATTCTATATATTTAAGCCCTTAATATTTAAAGGAAAAATGTATTCTTACAGGCAACAAAATGTCTAGAGTGGGAGTGACTTGAGACATTTTTTCTCTCCAGATATATGCTTTTTTATGTAGCGGAATGATGAGCTGAAAGTTAGCACATCCTAGTTCAAAATGATGCATAATTTCCTTGACTGGGGCCATTTTCTTGGCTCTAAACCAGGTCAGTGCAAAATAATGAAGCCACAGGGGCTAGCTTCTTAGCCGGATAGCTGGTTCCCTGTAGGGTTAAAGCACCCCAGGCAAGCAGTCTCAAGTCCGGATACCTCAGCCCTCTGGAGGCTGGGGTGCCCTAGGCTAGACTGCGGCACAGCTGTGGCCCCTAGCAAGCTTAGTGATTGTCAGCTCTCAGTGAAATCAGCTCTTTTATGGTTTCAGCTCTTAGCTTGCTCGTAGGGGCTGCGGTTGGCTGTGCCTTCTGGAAGGCAGACGAAAGATGAGAGAGGAGAAGGCGGCTTCAGAAAATTCCACGATGGTTTATTCTGAGGGTCTCGCAAAGGGTCTGGTAACAGCTCTTCTAAAAGAATGGGCCAAGAAAGCCCCTTTTATAGGGTTAGGGAGGATTGAAAACTGACCAATTGTAAGGGTTAGGGAAACTAGCCTATGGGGTCACAGAGAGATAAACAGGCCTGGAGGACCAGAGTGAGGACTCTTGGTTCAATTCCTATGACTCAGCAAATACCTGTCTCTGAACATCCCTCCACGGAGCTATAGCTGGCCCTGTGTCTGCTACAGGTCAGTTTTCATGAAGAGTTACAAGGCTTTTCTCAGCCCACAGTCTTTTCATATAGTTTCCCAAATTTCCATTTATACTTCCTTTGCATTACATAAGCTTTATTCCTATAAGTCAAAACCGGCTGATGTTGAGAGCTTATCTCTAAAGAAAAGCTGAGAGAGATGTAGACAGTTTTGAGATGTTGTAGAGATTCAGACAGTTTTTCTAAAATCAATCAGCTTTTCTTAGTCAGTTAGCTTGCAGCACACAGTCTCTAGATAAGTGTAATCAAAGTCCATATAGCAGGCACAACCTAACTTGTTTTCCTGGGATCCATCGCAGTAGTATGTGTTACTGAATGACAGTTAAATTAAAAAAAAAAAATCTTCTAAAGCCTGGCTCTTGTTCCTGTGTTCTGTGGTTACCAAATGATGCCATTTCCCCACCAGCTGCTTCTCTGCTTCAAACCTGGGTGAAAAGTTTCCCTTGGTTCTTAGTTAGAAAGTTGCTATTTTATGTGTACTTTACTTCCCCAGGCTATTCTGAGAAGTACTGTCCAACTATATTGCACTGGGTGACAGTATACAACAGTATGGAGACACTGAGGCATGATTGAAAGAAAAAATCCACAGAGATTATGTATTCCCAAATATTGTAAAAATTGTGATTTTTAATAAGCAGTAAATCTAATACAAGTTATATACTTATTTAGTTGAACAAAATTCTACAAAGAGAATAAAGTTATGGTGGTTAGCATTCCAGCATGACAAGGTATATCATAATTTTAGTCAATATTCAAATTTGAACCTGTAACTGTAGCTATTATAATTTACAGAAAGATTAGCAGTTTTCTATTGATTTGCAAGATCATTATGTTGGCTACCTTCCCTGATACATAAAAGATATTTGCTCTCTTTATTGAGAAATAATTGGTCAGAATCAGTTAGTTTGTGTAGACTCACTTCACTTCAGACAAAGCAAAGAAGGTCCTAATTTTGCCCATGTCCTCTGAGGGTTCTCATTCAGCAGACATATTAAAGAATATATGATTTAACAGTCATCAGACAGTTAATTAAAAAGAGAATGTGAAGTTTAAGCATAATAACATGCTATTTGGAGTACTCCAGGAAGATTCCAAATATTTACTGCCTAAAGGGATTCAACTATGGTATTTGCCATGTCTCAAAATAACATCCTTAATGAGTATGCAAGAAACTACTCCCCACCCTTTCTACTGAAAATGTAATATTCAGTGAGAGAACTCACTCTTCCAAGGAGTGCACATCAGTGTTTCTGCTCAGCGATGAGGGCTCTCACCAGGCAGAGGGGCTCCTAGCATTGAGTTGAGCATAATTTCCCTTTGGAAGAAAAGCAATGTAATTGAATTATGCAGGGGTTTTTCTGCCAAGTACTCTATGTCAGCAGAATAATAAACACAGTTAAAGCTAAGTAATATTAAAGCAAAAATAATATTAACTTCTGTTGTGTCATCTTAGTGTTTTTCCTGCCACTCATGTGAAAAAGTATTGTTCTTTAAGCAACTCTTTACGTTTTTATTATGATTCTATGTTCTCCTCACTTATTTGACATTATGAAACTAGTTTCACAATTCATTTAAATCTTGGCAATGATTAACCTACAGTGTTTATGTTGCAAGTCAGCTCAATTGTGTATGCTAGCAGATGCCATTGGGAGGATGGAGAGGGCATTCATTTTGTCAGAGAACAACTTCAAGACATACAAGTGTTTTAAATGCTTTCATTATGTTTTCCCTCCCTCAATTTTCCCTCCCTCAGAGTAGTGGTTCAGCAACAATGAAGAGGAACAGGTGTATATGAAAGTCATGTTGGTGTTAGCAAATATTTTTTTTTCCTACTTCAGCCTGTAGAGAGGTTTGCACTGCAGTCTTTTTTAGTCAGTAAAAGTGGCTTATTTTGTTACTTCTGTAACTAATAAAATTTGCTCCAGCTGGCACAGACTCTGCAAGTCAGAAAAATTGACTATGCGTATTCTAAGGGTACATCACCACAGTTTTGTTATCTTCTCCACACAGCAACCTCTCAGCTCAAGGAGTGAGTGAAATGGTATGTCAAGTGGACAGAGGGGGAAAGGATAGAAAAGTTAATTCTGCAAGTTAAGTTGAACAATGCAACAAGAATGAACAGAATTACAGCTCACAGAGTTCTAAGACAGCAGTGCTGTTATAGGCATCATAACACAGGGTTAGCCTTTTTCACAGTGAGAGATGACTTTCATTCTACCACCAGGAAAGATAGAACCTGTTTTTATTAATATTCTATTAGTGTTTCCTATATCACATGGCAAACTACAGAGGCTAAGCTTCGTGACGTCCCCATTCCATACTATATTGACACAGTGAGGCAAAAGTAAAAAAGAGAGAACAGAAGTAGAGGCTGGAGGCAACAGATATTTTATTAAGCTTTCTAGTTTCCTTCTATTTTTCTTCTTTGTTAAAAAGCAAATTCTGTTGCACCTAGTTGGTGTGCGCTAGTGGTTGTATTTTTTCAAAATCAGAAAGAAGTAATGGGTGAAGAACCTTTGGAAGTCATTTAGTGCAGCCTCTTACACTAAGGGTGAACTTCAGGGGTAGAGCAAGTTATTCAGGGCCTCATTCAGAAGAACATCAAGGAACACTCAGGCCTCTCTGCTCCCTTTGGGAGAGGAGCAAAACCGCAGTAACAAAAGCTAGTACAGTAGGAGATTCTCCCGCCACTAGTTCCACAGCGCCCAAGTGAGACAAGCAGGCCAGCCTCTGGATAAAAAAGCTCATGATGAAGGAGAGCTGTAATGGAACTTAAGGCAAATACATCCATACCATAGATCACACAGAGACAGAAGCGCCAAGCCTATATTTAAAGGGTGTTCCTAGATCCAGGGACAGAGAATGTGAAGGTAGAAGTGTCTCAGGTGAAGCTGGTCAGCACAATTTTGGCCAATTAGTACATTTAGGGTCTTTGAGAACATATCACTAAGACAGAGAAGGATAGAAACAATACCTTTCTTTGTTAGTTTTCTTCTTAAATGAGGATACTAAATCACATAAGATCGCTCTCCAAATAAAGGAAATTCAGCTCTTCTGCACGGAACAAGTCAATCTGAAGTCACAAAAGAAATTTGCCTACTGTGGCCCTTTCAACAATCCTGCTGGACAGTTAAGCAACATCATAGGGCATTCCTGGAGTTAAAATAATAACGTGGTTTCTTTGCATCTAGTTTTTCTGTAACTTCTAGTCATTGACTGTTAGTACTGGTCCTTGAGACAATCTTTATCCCTTACTTTTTGGAGAGTTTGTCAGCTTGTCTGCCAGCTATCTTGCACTTGGAAACTTCTGTTGACCACTGTAATTTACTGTCTAGAAAGGCAGAATGCCTATTCCCAGTGCCAGTGTCAGGGAGGCCTATGTACACACCTTTTTGCTTTGTTGTTTATCCATCTCATCTTTACAACAAAATAGACAATATGCAGGTTTTCATAAAGTAAACAGAAGCCACAAATTTAAGAAATGCAGCTATCTGTCACAGCACCTTAATAGTCTACCCAACCTCATGGACTAAAAAGCACCACAAACTATCACCATGTAAACTTATTACAGGCCCAACTCAGTCTCAGGATTTCTAGAAAGCCCAGCCATAAGTTTATCCATTTAGGAAATGAATACAACTCTTGAGTTTCACTCTTTTTACAGAAGCCACAGGAGTTTACTGAAAGAGGAAATTGTTGGGCCAAGGCTGCCCATGAGCCAACAGCATTACTCTGCTAGCAACTCAAGTACAACAAAGAATGTGCATTTAATGAAAAGTGGCTCATTAAAGGATTACAAAGCAAATATCAATCTTGTTAGAAACCTGTGTGGTGATATCAGCACATGCTCTGGCTTATCATTCCTTAGTAAACATGCTATATTGTAAATATATGTGTCACCCCCCCTAGTTTCCTCAGCTTTTGGTTAGCAAAGATTTATATATCTGCTGAATGGAGGAATAGTTGTTGAATCCAGTTGTGTTCCCAGCCTTTTATAAGTAAAAAATACTTGCCACTAATTTTGCAAATATTTTTCAATAACTATACATACACAAGTTTTGATTTTGTGATGGTATAATAACATGCTTCATATTTCAGTGGGTACAACATTCTAAATAACCCATCAAAGGATCCTTCAGTGTTCTCTTGTCAATATATTTATTATTTATTAAGGAGTCAACGATGGTGCTTGATGTTATTATTTCAGTAGCATTCCACCTTCATACCAGTTTGTGTTTGTCTATCAGCATGTCCTAATCTTGGAAGACTGAACCAATTTCTTTAATAATGGAGATGTTATACAGTGTTTCTGGAGCTGCTGCTGGGTATTCCATATTCACAAAGCAGTGTGAATATACCACTATGCTCTTGTTCAACCTGCCTAAAAAGTAACAGTGCCCTATTCGAATTGACTGGGTTGGCAATGACTAATTTCATCAGGTTTTCATAGAATTCTATTTCCATGTGCTCTGAATGCAAGACAGACATGCAATCTGATACTTTACTTCAGGTGTGTCTTAATCACCATAGGTATAAAAAGGCACTGCAGCATCTCTGCATGCCCAAGGCATGAACACTTAGGCAATTGACACTCTCCAGCTCTCTCAAAGTTAGTCCATTACAATGTGTTAAGATGAACTGTGTTCTAGAAGACAGAAGTAACAGACTGTAAGGAATCTGGTAATGGGAGGTTATGATGCCCCTCTTTTCTCATTAAGGAGTCACAAGTAGGTAACAAACTAAGTCTTAAAACAGTATCTCTTGGCATGGTGCACGGGACCCTGGAAAACACTTGTCAGACAGGAAATAAAAAGCACAATGCAACTGGCTTGCCTTTTCGTCATAGAAAAAAACATTAATTCCTGAAGAGTTAGGAAGATCTGGCAAAGGTCAAACTGAAAAGGTGTCAGACTCAATTTGGGTTACACTGTATCCTTTTTGGAGTTGCTGCTTCTCAAGATGAATTTTCACCTCTTGTAGACCTGAACCTCAGATGTATTTATGACTGCATTATAAAGCCTTTATCTCTTCAATTCATTTTCTGCCAAACATTTTCTGCTCTTACAAACATTTTCTGTCATTACTTACTGCAATCATTTGTGAACCACAGACTTTACTACAAAATCTAAATGGCTGATGAAAAATGGGTCTGAGGAAATCCTAGTCTTCATTGCTCCCTGTCTTTTATGTTTTTTCTGCTTCTGCTAAGAGCTTGAGATCTTTCAGAAACCAGTTTTGAAATACATAGGAAGTATATGCAGCTAATTCCATAGAAATTTCCAACCAATTTTCCATTGGTACCAAATCAAATGCCTTGGCTATTTCTTATGTGTAACACTTTAACTGGTCAGACACATTATCTTGTCCCCAAAACATTATGGATCATGATCGTCTTTCCTCAAAACAAAGTTATCATTAAGCCAGTTAGCTCAACTTTCCTCAGCCACTCTTTTTCTTCTTTTTAAGTATTGATGACTCAATATTGACAAGGATAGTCATTCCCTCTCTTGGAATTTTCCCTATTTCCCAAGATTTCTAAAGACTCTGAGGTTTCTAAAAATGCAACATTCCTGAGTCCAAGAAGTCAATGGCTAGTTTATTTTCAGTTTCACATGCCTAAACTGCATTAATCCTGATGACGTGAAAATTTGTATTAGTAATTTTTTTCACTCATACAGACTGTTAGGCATTCTTCTTTCCTGCTTAGCTATTTCTGACTTTACATTTGTCTGTAACAATAAATATATTTTTTTCTTTCTAGTGATTCACTTCTAATATCTTGATAACATCAAAGACGGTACAAGTTTTTAAGGTATTGGTGTCGTACTGACATCAGTAACTTCCTTAGACAGGAAATTCTTCCTTGTTTTAAATCACAACCTTACTGTTAGCATTAATTTTATCCCTTTACTATTCTTGGTATAGAAACTAGTTTCCTATACAGCTCATCATGTGTTCCAGTTTGTAGTTTCTTTTGGGGGCATTTTGTAGAATGTTCATCAAAATCCATAACAAGAGGAATGACTTCTAAAGGTCCATCTGGATATTTCTGTTTGAATTGGGGCTGTCCTGCCGCATTACTCTCTTTCCAAACTGAAAGATGGTAAGGGTGCAGAGCTCTGTGTTTTCAGTTAAAATGAACTTTAACATTAAAAGTGCCCCAAAACATCCTTACCTCTGCAGATGACATTAATATTGGAGATCTGCTGTCATTAGCAATGAAACTATTCCAGTTGCTTGCAAAAAGGCTGAGGGAGGATGAAGAAACTCTTTTCTTCACGCAGCCTCTATTCTTGTTACTGTAGTGATGCCATGATTTGAATGGGAAGCCCGTTACCACATACCAAAAGCTTACAATGCATCTCTCCGTGTCCTTTTCTTGCTACCCAACTGTGAAAAATGACCAGATAATATTGGTTTTTGCATTTATGTGTTAGCTTATGCATGTTGTTAGTGATTATAAGTATTTAGAAATAGTATCAATTATAACTCTTTTTAGCTGCTTGTTAATATAATCTATCAATTAATATAATCTATCAGCTTAAGTATGCACTGTGTTGCTCATAGAAATAGTAGTGTAACAAATATAAAATCTATGTATCACTTATGGAAATAATAGTGTGGTAAATATATTATGTTATAGACCTTAGTAAAACATGAGATATAAAAAAAAGGTACTAAATCCTTATCAGAGGATATGAAAGAGCAGGATGGAGACACAAGAAGAAATAAAATCTATTGACCTGATGTCGTTATAGAGCACAACACGGTACAAAATACACAACTCCATCAGAAAGGGTGCAAGAGAGAGATTTTATTACTGCAACATTGCTTTTATACTTTTTCAAGACACTTACACCCATCCAGTATACACATTCAGTGACCATTGGTCATAAGAGAGTAACAAGTTCCCAGTAGGCGATCAGGGAGCCACGTCACATTTGTAGCAGAATGACACCTTCACCTCTAATCAAATAACTTTCTCCCACACAGAGTCAGAGACCAAGTCGTCTGCCTAGTCACCACTCAGAACTAAGTAGCATCCACTTAACCTTGCAACTGGTTGCTGCTATCATAACAGGCAACCAACCTAGTTGCTCAAAGTGTGGACCTCAGCTACCAATTCAACTCCTATGCAAAGGCAACACTTCCCCCTTAGGTACATCAAGTTCCCCTATTTTGGGGACTGTTGGTGCCCTGCAAAAGGAAATGGTACAAGACACACTTCTCAGTACTACCAACCTCTCTATAAGAGAATTCAAGGAAACAAAGCAAAAGTAACATCCACTAACTTAAATTTTGAAATTTCAGCATAAGCCTAAAACTCCCTTTACTCTGTCTTGAATTACCATCTTTACCAAACATTCCTTGAGGGTCCATGCTTCCATCTATCTAATAACCAATACAATTACCTATTCATTTTGCTCTCACTGTAGAACCACTCATCCTGTCCTTTTCTGTGTGCTCCAAATAAGGTTTGACACAACGGGCAGAGACCCAATGAGAGCCATTTTCTGTTAAAACACACGTGTATCCTCTTCCCCATGTTACTAATTCCACTGGGCCAGTTCACTTTGCCGTGATTAAATCTTTGACCCATACCTTAATCCCTTTCTTAAAGTTTGGCTGTTTGGAATTCAAAGACGAAAAATGGTAGAATATAGGAGAGATTTGCAAGGCAGGTAAAGGACACAAAAAGTTTAAGACTTAAAAAGCTTTGTCTAATCTCACTTGAGGCGACTCCCTCTGCATTCCCTCTTTTTGTTTTTGCACCTGGTGCTTCAACACACCATGAGCATGTTCAATAATTGCTTGGCTTGTCGAAGCGCTAGTAGAATGACCAACACCCCAGGCATGAAAAAACACTTGCAATTTCTTTGAAACATATGCCGGGCCATTATCTGTCTTTACATGTGATGGAACGCCTAAGATGGAAAAGGCGTGGCAAAAATGACAAATAACATCCCGAGCTGTTTCACCTGCCAATGCTGAGGCAACCACGGCATGAGAAAAAGTGTCAGTTGTGACATGAACATACTTTAAATGGCCAAATTCGAGCATTTTTGTAACATCTGTTTGTCATTCTTGCAAAGGGAGTAAAGCTTCTAGGATTAGTACCATAATACTGTGAAACATGAGACAAATGACAATCAGGGCAATTGACTTTGCTTCACTATGTGATAAATTGCTGCTGTATTGCCTAAGCACCCTGATGAAAAAATTGGTTAGATAGAACAGCTTGCTGTAACACATTAGGCACCGTTTTTACTGCTGAGGCAGCCACAAGGCAATCCACATAGGAATTACCTTCAACAAAGAATCCAGGTAGCGATGTATGGCTACGAATATGCATAATAAAATAAGAATGCTTTCGATTACAAATAATGGTCCACAGTTTCAACAACATAACGAATAATGGTTTCTCCTTTACATTATACAACACAGCTTGATCCAACTGCTTCACTTAGCAACATATTAAAGAAGGCACAGTAAAGGTGAATTTTTCCTTATCCTGATCAGCCAATGGAATTGTAAAAAAGCAATCTTTCAAATCAATGATAATTATTTCCCATTCTTGTGGAATCATTGTAGGTGTTGGGAGACCTGATTGTGGCTGCACCCATTGCGGCCATCACAGCATTTATCTGCCACAAACTGTGCAAAAGTCTCCATTTACCAGATTTCTTTTTTATTACAAACACGGGTGTATTCCATGGGTTAAATGAGTTTTCAATGTGTCCAGCTAGTAATTCTAGTGCTCTTTCACTAAGCCTCGCAGGGCAAGAAGCTTTCCGGTAGGCAGGGGCCACTGATCAATCCAGACAGGCTTATCTGTCAGCCACGTCAAGGACACAACCGGATGTTTAAAGCCCTGCATCCCAGTGGCCTCCACTAAAAATCCGTGGTAATTTTAACACCCCATTGGGTCAAGCAGTCATGTCCCCATAAATTAGGCTGAGCATTAGTAACATACGGCCTGATGTTAGCTTGTTGGCCTTCCGGATGTGTTACAGTGATCGCGATCGCAGATAAAGCACCAGCAGCTGACCCACCTAACCCAACAACTCCAAAGGTTGATTGAGTGAGGGGCCATGTTGGAGACGAAACAAGCTGTGAAATTATAGTTACATCTGTTCCTGTGTCAATTAAACCTGATATTGTTGTAGTTTCTGGGTGACAGCGCTTAGCAGTGACCAAACATTGTATTACCGGACGCTCATCTGTCACCTTCTGAGTCCAGAGAACCTGAGGTGGTCCTGTAGATCCAAAACCTCCAGTGTCACAACTCCAGTCCACCACAGTTGGAACAAAACTCATAAAAGGGACAAGTTGAGCAATACAAGTACCTTTTTGAATAACAACAGAAGGTTTATTAACAGACACCATAGCCTGAATTTGTCCCACATAATCAGAATCAATAAGACCCAAATGGATATTAATACATTGAATAGTGCTACTAGATCTTCCCATCAAAAATGCACTCAAACCTTGGCCTATAGGACCATAAGCATCAAGAGGCACTTTACTCTTGTCAAAATAGTCACTGTGTCAGCTACCAATATATCAATCCCTGCCGAGCCTCTTGTGGCCCCTGTGTATCGGTCACAAATGAAGAGCTTTGCAGTGCTGGCAGGGCTTGCGATTGTCGTCAGGGTATTTGTATCTCCATGCACCCCTTCGCATTCCTCTTTCAGTTTCCTTGCGCTTGCCGACCACTTGAAAAAGATCTTAACTTACAAAATTTAGCAATATGGCCAAAGTTACCACAGCAATAACAAGGCACCTTGCTGGTCCAAACTACCCTAGAGTGTGCACATCATCCAGCAGTTTGAGGGCATTGGGTCTTTGCATGCCCTGATTCTTCACAAGCAGAACATCTGGGTGAGGACTTCATGACTCTTGCCAAAGCAACCATTTTATGTTCAACCGAACCAACCTTTGAACAAGCAACTACAAGATCAGACAGTGAGGTATCTCCTGGTAAAGAATTAATAATTCTCCTACAATCGTCATTCGCATTTTCTCGTGCTAGCTGTCTGCATAAAATTTGCCTCAATTTATCATCTTCTACTTGGTTCTCAAGGGCTGCAGCAATCCTCTCCACAAACTGCAGAAAAGGTTCCATCACCCCTTGCTAGATGGTAATATACCTTGGTTTAGGAGCTGCCATCTCCATTGTTTTAAGCAAGGCACTCATATCCAGCTGCTGGGCCTGTGCAAGAACCAGGGGGTCCCATCTTGCCTGCAAATCCGGGTTAGAGAATGGTCCATTGCCCAGCAAGGCATCAACTCCCGCAGCGTGGCGTGGATCCTGCTGAAGTAACTGCATATTGTCCAAAGCTACCTTTTCAACCGTTTGTTTCCAGGTAGCTTGAAACACACCATACTGCAGTGGTTGAAACAGAATTGTAGCAAGGTGAACAATATCATAAGGTGAAAGTCCATCAGCATTTAGAACATGAATCACTTGCATCGCCTGTAAACAGTTAACACCATACTGATCTACTTTTGACTGAAGGTCCTGTGCAACCCTCCATGCAAAAACCTGATGGCTATCTTCTTGTCCTGAATTAGGAGCAGCTTTGAAAACAGGAAAAGTCACAGGCCCACCAGAAGCAGCAGCAGCAGCCATCTCCATCCTTTTAGGTGGACCTATTTTCTCTAACAAATTCCAGTCTCCTACTTCAGCTGCTTTCATTCTCATGTGCTCCCAAAATTGCAAAGGGTGTCGAGGAGTCACAGCCACCTGGCAGGGAAGCAGAGTCCAAGAAACAGGAGGCCTGGATCTGCTACGAGGTCTAACAGAAACAGATTCCTACGTCTTTTTAGATGTACTTCTAACCGGCAGTTCATCGTCAGAGCTATCACTAGACAGGGAAGGACACAATGTTAAAGATTGCATTTGTTCAACTAGTTCGGGGGGGTGGGCAGACGGCTGAACGGGGGAAGCAGGGGAGGCAGACGGCTCGAAGGGGGGCAGGGAGGGGGTGGATGGCTCAAGGGATTATGGAGAGGAGGCAGGTGACTAGAAGGGGGGCAGAGGCGGGGCGGACGGCTCAAGGGAAAGCTCGGGGGGAGCAGCCGAACCACGGGAGGGTGGGGGAGGAGCGGCCGACTGAGGGACAGGTAAGGGAGGGGTAGCTGATCCGCGGGAGGGTGAGGGGGGAGCAAACGGCCCAGGGAGAGACAGAAGGGCCGATGACCCAGTCTGTTTTTCACTTCGCTTCTTCTGTGACTTCATTTTTGCTAATTGCTGTGCAGGCATAAGATATTTTGGTTTAACACAGTTCAGCTAACTGCTGAGCAGGAGAAGTATGCACAGGTTTAACATAGTCTTTTGGAGACAAACACCAAGGAACAGTCTTAGCCTGCCGTTTAATTCTCACGATAGCCAACCCTGGGGGGGACTTCCACAGCAACTGCAGCAGCCTCCTCATGGGGGGATATATCTACAGGCTCAGCCTCATCTTCCTCCTGTTCCTCTACTCCAGTTTCTTGCTCTAATGCCTGCTCCTCCAATTCCTCCCTTGTATCTTGTTCTGCTTTCCATTCCCTCAATGCCTCATACAACAGTCTCCAGGTAGTAGCCAAATCAACAACTGTCTTATCCCCCTTAGATACCACTTCCCATAGTCTCTACCCAACCTTTTTCCATGCTCGGACACTGGAAGCAGTGTCGGCATCCCCTTCAAAGTCCTGTGACTTGCACCATATCAGTAAACTACAAAGATCATAATCAGAAGTTTGAACACTTTTTCTTTCCAGTAAAGTTGTCCACGTGGACAAAACAGTAATTTTCTCGTTTGATAAATTATTTCCCATTATTTTTCCCAGTCTCTCACCTCAAATCAGACGTCTGAATTAGGTCCGGACCTTCGCAGCGTCCTTGCTGCCTTCACTCATTTTTAGGGTACCCATCAAAATTTTTTTTTTTTTTCTTTTTACAGTCCCGTTGCGATCACGGCGGACGGCCACCAGATGTCGTTATAGAGCACGACACGGTACAAAATACACAACTCCATCAGAAAGGGTGCAAGAGAGAGATTTTATTACTGCAACATTGCTTTTATACTTTTTCAAGACACTTACACCCATCCAGTATACACATTCAGTGCCCACTGGTCATAAGAGAGAAACAAGTTCCCAGTAGGCGATCAGGGAGCCACGTCACTCTGTGAGCTGGCCAGAGTCAGTATCTCTTAACATTCTCTCCTTCATCCTGTCTCCTTGGTAACAACCTTGGTCTTCCTTCAGGAGAGATATGGGGCTTCCTTATCTTCAGGAGGCCCTTGCTAGCTCACAAGGACAGCACACAATGTCTTTCCTACAACCTGACACACAGGATGCAGATAAACTGGAGTGTGAAGAAGTCAAACAAAGGAGTTCCCAACACATCAGAAAGTTCACAAGATTGTTTGAATAATGCAGGAAATACATGAATATACACGTATCTCAGCAATGTAACAGTATAAAGACAACATTGTCTGTATACACTGGTGTGTTCTTTGGCTGTTGGCTAGGAGCACCCCAGTGTTGAAAATATTGTCCTTTTTTATCCTATTATTATTAAACTTATAAAAATTCTAAGCAGTGAATTCTGGTTTTCACAATTTGGAGGTTTCACCAAGATATACCTCAAGTCTCTGTGGCTCTGGGGGTCCCGGGCAGGAGGTGCCCTACTTAAAATTACAGCAGCCCACCTGGGCTTTTCCTGCCGCTATGAGAGACTGTAAGTTAACCCTCAGTTGGTAGGATAAAAAGAACAGAAGGAGAAAGGGGAGGGAGTAAAACTCTCTAAGAAATCGCGTCAACTCCTAAACCAGTGCATATAGAACCTAGGTAGGTGAGTATATTGTAAAAAGGGGATCACAAAAAATCTGGGAGTCTGTGTGTGTGTGTGTGTGAGATGCGGACAGGGTAGTCCCCAGTCTGCCATGTGAGTGGGGAATCTTTTTAACTGCATTTCTGTCTCCCCATGAGGGGCCTGGCCTGTAACAAGACAATGCGAATGTCAGAGGCTGAGCGAGAACCTGCAATAAGAGAAATGTTAGCCAGTTTGGGGTTAAAACGGGGATAAAGGGATTGAAGAGGAGAGGGATTGCCTGTAATTTCGACTGCAGAAATCCTAATTCCGACGTAGTGCTGCACTCGACTCATGTCTGACAGTCTATAGGAATCTAGGGTATAATGTGGTGTTAGGATAGTTAAAAGGTTAACACAGAGCCTTCAAAGGCAAGAGGCAGGGCCTAGGCCCCAATATATCCTTGAGACACGACCGATTTGGCTGATCTGGAGTGTTTAGCTGCTAAGTAGAGAAACACTCCCTGAGAGATTGAAAAATTGATCGGGTTTGGTTGACAACAAGGCTTTTGAGAACCTTGGTATACAGTTGGCACAGTGGGAGCAGAACCCTGACACAAAGAATAACAATAAGATCAAAATGATACATTATTGTATGATTTAGTGGACTAAAGAAGAGATAAGATCAGACCATTTAATCTGGCCCCTACATGGGTCTTTTGAAAGGGAAATATGCCAAGCCTTAAATACTTATGTAAATGACAAGAAAGCTGTCAGCCAAGGAGAAAAGGATTATGCTTGCTCAGGAAGGTAAACTCTCAGTGAGAAGGGAAGGTGTTTAAATTGGAAGAGGGAAAAAGAGGGACCCCTTAGACTGTCTCCCCCCACCATATCTAGCAGCACCTAATGCACCCCCTTAGCCACCTGACAGGCCTAGTCAGAATACCTGGGGAAGAGCTGCTCAGCAGGAGGAATTAAAAAGGGAAGACCAAGCAGCATTACTATACCCCCCCCGGGAAATTCCACTGGGAGGGGCACAAGGGGGGACTGGGTTTGTCACAGTCCCACTCAACTCCTCCAAAGTAACAGCATTCAAAAAGGAATTGAGAGGTCTACTTGAAGACCGTATTGGATTATCAGAATAAGTAGACCAGTTTTTAGGGCCTAATATTTATACTTGGGAAGAAATGCAATCTATACTAAACCTTTTGCTTACATCTGAAGAAAGGCAGATGATTTGAGCTGCTGGTATGCGAATATGGGAGAGGGAGCATGTAAATGGACCCCTGGGGAGGATAAAATGCCACTACAGCGGAGGATGTGGGACCATAATGACCCCAGGGGAAGGCAAAACATGGAAGAATATAGAGCATTGATTATCAGGGGAATTAGGGAAACAGCTCCCCATAATCAGAACGCCCACACAGCATTTGCAGAGCAACAAAAAAAAGATGAAACCCCAAATGAATGGCTGGAGAGGTTAAAAAGGATTATGAGGCAGTACTCACGAACGGATACTAATATGGTGGTGGGACAAACACTGCTAAAAGTGACCTTAGACACATATGCCTGACTGGATATAAGAAAGAACCTAGAAGGATTAGAGGATTGGAAAGACAGAGGGTTGAATTACTTGCTAAAGGAAGCCCATAAGGTATGTGTAGGAAGAGATAAAGTAAAAGAAAAGGCAAAGGCTAAGCTAATGGCAGCTACTATAGTTGAAGGAAACCACTGGGCTAAGACTCACTCCTATGAAGCGATACACGGAATAAATAAACTCTACAACCAGAGATAGTTATGAAGTGGGTATGTATGTCAGTGCCTGGCACAAGCGAGATAGCTCTCGTGAAAAGCTTGTGCCCCGAGCCTCAGTCTGACCTACATTTTTATTCACAAAGATGCTCCATATGCAATACATTGCACAACTTTTTCATGTATATTCAACTCTTGGCCCCACCTGTCCTCGGTTCGCATGGTAATCAGATCCACGTCCTTCTGGGCATGCGTTGTTTGCTGTGGTGGTCACACAGGGGTCTCTCGGTGGTCTCTGAGGCTGAAGGCCATGGTCTTCTTCATGACTGAACTTTTGAACTCTTCTCCTTTGCGCGTGTGCTCTTGGTCTCTTGGTGCTTATCTGAGTATGTCTGTCGGCCTTGATCAGCTTGGAGACTGAGGAGCTCTTTTATCTGTGTTCTTTGCATCCCTTGGTCTCCTCTGGTATTGTTCTTTATGCAAGAAGCTTCAGAAATTTGCATTTTCCTATGCCCTTTGTAGCATGGCGGAGGTTTCTTAAGTAAAAGGGTTAAAATTCAACACATAGTTCTACAGGCTAAACTTTAAATGCTTAATTTATATTGCTAACTCAAGTGAATTCCAAAAATCTCTATTTCACCTATAGGGAGGTGAGGCCCCAATCAGGCCACAGCAAGGGGGCCTGGGATGGGCAAAGACTCACTCCTATAGAGAGGTGAGGCCCCAATCAGGCCACAGCAAGGGGGGCTGAGAGGAAGTTAAGAGGAATAGAGCTCCCTTGGAGAGAGGCCTTAGAAGGGAAGAAGGGGAATTTAATAATCAGGGCCCAATCCGCCATTTTTGCAAGAAAATTGGACACTTAGGACGAAACTGCCCACAGAGAGAAAAGGATCTGGAAGTTTTCATGAAGGTTTAAGAAACAGACAAATAGGGGGGTCAGGGGCTCTATCTCCTGGGGGCAAAATACCATCAGGAACCCTTGATAACTTTAAAAGTAGGCCCCCAGGAGGAAGAATCAGAGTTTTTAGTGGATACAGGGGTGGAGAGGAGATGTGTGTGTAAAATCCCAACAGAGAGAAAAGCCAAGATACAATTCTAGTAGTAGGGGCAAAATGGGAAGGATTTAGAGTGCCAGTCATAAAACATGTGGTATTTGAAGGAACAACAAGATGGGAATGGGGGACGTTTTATTTGTACCAGGGGCAGGATGTAATCTGCTGGGAAAGGACTTGCAACTACAATTAGGCATAAGGGTCCTTCCAGAGGGGGAAAAAATGGTAGTTAAATTGCTCAGATTAGAAGAGGAGGATGAAAAGCAAATTGAAGTAGTTTGGGCCAAACCTGGAAATAAGGGTAAGTTAAACATAACCCCTATAGTAGTATAACAGCAACAAAGGATACAGCAATATCCAGTCTCTCGCAAAGGAAGAAAAGGGTTGAAAACTGTAAATCACGAATTAATCAAGGATGAAACTTTGGAGCCATGCATGTCTCCCCACAATGCCCCCATGTTACCAGTAAAAAAGTCATACAGGCTCATCCAAGACCTGAGAGAAGTAAACAAAAGAACTATAGAATGATATCCAGTAGTACCAAATCCCTATACACTGTTAAGTAGAATTCCTCCATCACACCAGTGGTTCAGTGTGATAGATCTCAAAGATGCCTTTTGGGCCTGTCCCCTCACAGAGGAAAGCAGATGTATTTGCTTTTGAATGCGAAGATCCGATACAGGGAGAAAGCAACAATTCAGATGAGCTTAATTGCCCCAAGGATTTACTGAATCCCCTGATTTATTTGGATGAGCCCTAGAAGAGGTACTGCAATGTTTCCTCATAATACTGGAGGTAAAACTTATCTTATTGATGACTTACTTATCTCAGGGGAGGATGAGGAAAAGGTCCAAGAATCTACCATATAATTACTAAACTTTTTGGGGAACCAGGGGCTTTGGGTATCAAAATAAAAGCTCCAGTTTGTAGAGAATGAAGTAAAATACTTAGGGCATATAACAAGCCCGGGGAGCTAGCTTATTAAATCCTGAAAGGATCACAGGAATAACCTCACTTCCCCAACCAAAAAGTAAAAAGGAAATCAGGAAACTACTGGGGTTGTCAGTATATTGTAGAATATGGATTGAAGGATACACTCAAGCTGTTAAATTCCTATATGAAATACTAGTAAAGGAAGAGATTACATGGGAAAAAAAGATGAGCAGAGATTTGAAAGTTTAAAACAGAAGTTAATTAGGGTCCCTGCTTTAAGTCTTCCTGCACTGGATAAGCCTTTTTACCTATTTGTAGATGTGGAAAATGGGGTAGCCCATGGAGTTCTACCCCAAGAATGCAGGGGTCCAAGAGACCAGTAGTAAATCTGTCAAAATTGTTAGACCCTGTAGTAGAGGGTGGCTAACCTGTATCCAGGCAGTAGCTTTCACTGCCCTATTAGTAGATGAAAGTAGACTTTTGAGGGGAAATTAAAGTGCACACCCCTCATGCAGTTAGAAATATTCTGAACCAGAAAGCTGAAAAGTGGCTCACTGATTCTTGAGTGCTAAAATATAAAGCAATTTTGATAGACAAAGATGACCTAGAACTAATTACACATAAGCACATCAATCCTGCCCTGCCAAGTTTTTCTATGGGGAACTGGTAGAAGAACTAGTGCACGATTGCTTAGAAGTGATTAACTACCAGACCAAAGTGAGAGAGGATTTGACAGACCATCCCCAGCAGGGGGGGAAACAATTATACATTGACAGATCCTCGAGGGTGATTCAGGAGAAGCTAAAATCAGGATAGCTATAGTAGATGAAGGATTAGTGACCATAGAAAAGAGAAGGCTACCCCCCAGTTGGTCAGCTCAAACATGTGAATTGTAAGCCTTGAAACGAGCCCTCAAGATGTTGACACAAGGGAGGGTGACTGTATATACTGACTCCAAGTACGCCTTTAGGGTGGTGAATACGTTTGGGAAAATACGGGAAGAAAGAGGATTGTTAAATTCAAAAGGGAAAGAACTAATTCATGAAAGAGTCATCTCAGATGTTTTAGAAGCATTACAGTTGCCAGAGGAAATTGCTATTGTGCATATTCAGGGGTAACAAAAAGGGACCACTTTAAAAATAAGACGGAAAAATTTAGCAGATTTAGAAGCTAAAAACGCAGCCGAGGCCAGGGAAGAGAAAGTGATGATGGAACTGACCCCTACTGGAGAAATTCAGGATGTACCAGTATTCAGTAAAACCGAAGAAGAGGGTCTCCTGAGAATAGGAGCAAAAAGGAACAATGAAGGGAAATGGGTGTTATCTGATGGGAGTCAGCTTTTAAAGAAACCATTGTACAGGAAAATATTAGAAAGCATGCATGGAATACTCAAGTGCTGAGTGATCAGTTCTTGAGAAACTGGGGCTGCGTAGGAATTTATGGAATATCTGAACAAATAACTGAAAAATGTGCAATATGCCAGAAGGTAAACAGAAAAGTCATGAGGAAAGCTTGCCAAGGAGGGCAAGAATTAGCCTTATGACCTTTTCAAAGCATCCAAGTAGATTTCACTGAACTCCCCTCAGGTGAAATGGTGGAAATTTATGTTGGTAATAGTAGATCATATAACCCATTGAGTAGAGGTGGTGCCAGTAGTTAAAGCTACTGCCAATGTGGTATGCAAAACTCTTCTAGAATTAATCATTCCCTGGTATGGAATGGTAAATCACATTGACTCAGATAGAGGGACACATTTTACCTCAAAAATACTACAGCAATCTTTAGGTATAAAGTGGGAATTACATACTCCATGGCATCCACAGAGTTCGGGGTGGGTTGAAAGGCTGAATCAAACTCTCAAGAGAACTCTAACAAAGCTTATGATTGCAGCCCAAATGTCATGGACCAAGTGCCTACCCCTAGCCTTGTTAAGAGTTAGAACACAGTCTAGATGAGATTTAAAAGTCTCACCTTATGAAATGATGTTTGGTCTACCCTTTTTGACTTCACCCAATAGCATGGCCACTTATGAGGAAGGGGAGGACGGTGTCAAGAAATATGTCCTGTCCTTAGCACAAACTTTAGAGGAACTCTGGGAAGAGGGAAGAATCCTTTAGACTGCTACCCTAGATTTCAAAATTCATAGCGTTATTCCTGGGGACTGGGTGATGGTGAAATTATGGAAAGACCAGCCTTTAATTCCCAAATGTGAGGGCCTTTTTCAGGTGCTGCTAACCACCAAAACAGCTGTATGAACTGTCGAACGAGGATGGACTCACGCTAGCAGGATAAAAAGACCAGTAAGGGAACCCTGTGACTGGAAAGTCATCACTTCCACAGAAGGACTGAAAACGACTTTAAAACGGAATGCACAAGCTCAATGTGGCAAGTAAACCATGAGCAACCACGCATCAATCCAGACTGGGAGGGAGTCCTCTGTGAGCTTTATCGATTCTTTTGTATCCCCAAAGGCCAGAAGCTTTCCAAACTCCAGGGCGGCGGTTTGCTACCTCCCCAATCGGCAGTATCAGGTATATGCAAACTAACAAACATCGGGTCCATAGTTTTCGCTTTTGCCTGTAACGTACAGAAAGAACAACCATTAACATTCTCTGCTGAGACACTTCCCAGATTTATTCTTGATTACATACACTGCTTAAAGCACCCTGGAATGAGACACTCAAGTTGAATACAATGTCAGCGTGAAAATTGTGGCCAGCTCTGGTGCTGTAGCTGACCCAGGCAGCAAGCATGTTAAAAAAATTGTCGAGATAAATGGAAAAGTTCCAACACTAATCGAGGGCAGGTACCAATTCTAACACTTTGTTGTGGAGTTGAGTGGATGATCCCTGATATTCACGAGCTATTAGAAGGTGAGTGGGAGGCTGTAGTAAATAAAGAGAACATATTTTGAATGCAGGCAACTACTCTATATGATGGGGAGATAGTAAGACCCTATTCTGAGAGTGAACTTTATAAGGGTTGACTATAAAAGGAACTACAGGGAATCACAAAATGAGAAAACTAGGTGACATAGGTAATTTTGGGATAAGGAGACCAGAAGGCAAGACCAGATTAACCACTATACTTGCCACCACTCACATCCACAAGCTGTGGGCAGCAACCTCATCAGGCATGGCAGGTGGGGGTACACATTATACTGGGCTTCTCTTACTCCTTATTAGTCATGTCACCTTTGGGAATCCAGATGATCCCTGTCACAAATGCTACAAACCACTATACTATGGGAAAACCCAAGGTTCTTACTTTAGTTTTCATACCTTCATTAGCCACCACTGCTATAACTCCTCTCAGGTAGACACCTGCATACAAAATGACCAAATATATAAAGTTAGCAAAACTGTAGGGTCAAAACAGGGGTGCCCATGAGGAGACAAATGGGTTTGTTTCCCCACGAGTCAAAGCTGAGAATAGAAAAAGGAGCAAGATTTGATACAATATTTAATATGGGAACGAATAAGGATAAACAAACCAAGAAAACAGACACAGCAACCCACCACTCTGAAGCCAACTCCATGTGAAGATTTTTATGCAAAACTCAAACAACAACTGAAAAATGAAATAGAAATACCAAAGTTAGGGGAAAACTTCTTCATAGAGCTGGGAGAAAGGATCAGCAGGGAGCTAAATGTTACCAGCTGCTGGGTTTGTGGGGGGAGCTTTAATATCCAAAGAATAGCCATGGAAGGGTAGTAACCTAGGCCCAGGTGAACTTCTCAAATGGAACAGAACCAAAATAAAAGGGGAAAATTCGACAGAGGGGTGGATATTAAGTTCAGAATTAATTGGAGAGGAGTGCCTCTGGCCTATGGGAAGAGAATTTTCAGACAACGTAGGACAGACCTCTTGTAAAAGATATAAAGTTTATAATGGAACTTTCACATGGTGGATACCTGGACCAATATCCCAATATTGGACCCAGGAGAGGAAAAATAATTGTAAATATGAAAAGGAAATTAAACTTTTCTGGTGCAATGACTCTGGGAAAAATCCCTATTATGGGATTCCTGAAATATCTAAATTTTGGGAAAATATGAATAACCAAAGGAACAAATACTGGAAAGCACCAGATGGCTTATTTTGGATATGTGGGAAAAGAGCTTATTCAGAACTTCCTCTCCTACGGAAAGGAAGTTGCACTCTGGGAATTATACAACCAGGATTTTTCCTGTTGCCAAGCCAAGATGGAGATTATCTAGGAATACTGGTGTACGATGCCTTAAAAAGAAAGAAGAGAGAGCTAATTGGAGAAATTGGGGGATACCAAAAGTGGGGTGATGAAGAGTGGCCACCTGAATGGATAATACAGACATATGGTCCAGCTACCTGGGCACAAGATGGGAGTTGGAGATACTGAACCACAATTTATATGTTGAATTGCATCATAAGACTACAAGTAGTTGTAGAAATAATATCTAATGAAACAGCAGGGGCCATGGAATTAATAGTCAAACAGCAAAAGAAAACCAGAACTGCAGTGCATCAAAATCATTTAGGACTAGACTATTTGTTGGCAGAAGAGGGAGGGGTTTAACATATCTGATTGCTGTCTACAAATTGATGATAATGGGGATGCAGTTTTAGATATAGCCAGAAATATCTGGAAAATAGACCATGTGCTAGTCCAAAAATGGGAATCTATAATGAATAAAGGATGGTTGGAAGATTATTTTGGAATATCCTGGTGGAAGAGGGATGGATTTGTAGTGCTATGCGGAATAACAGGTCTAATCTTTCTTCTATGTTTGATCCCATGCTTTATTCAATTAATCACTTATGTAGTCCAAACATGCAAATAATGACAGTACCCACCAATCCAAAGTCAGGAACCACAGGACGAAAGCAGAAAATTATGGTATTGAGAAAAGAAAAAGATGATGAAAACAAGGCATGTAAGATCTATTAAAAGTATCAGTATGCCAAAAGTGCAGAAATACAAAAGTTGTAGCTCAAGCTAAATACAGTAAGAAATACAAAGAGGAGGGATTGTGAATTCTGTTTTTCAGGGAATTCTGTTTTTCACTGAATTCTGATTCAGTAAATTCTGTTTTTCACACCAATCATCTCCGCATCTACCAGCTCACTGCCACCTTTGATGGCCAGAATAATTTTCCCTACCCCCTTCCCTGAAGACCTTTATGCTGTGGGACAGACTGCAATGTTACATATACCTCTTCCATCCCAATGAAGTGTAGGAGCCACAAAACTACCAGTCCTCTTCCAAAAGACACAGATAGAGACTGAATGAATAGTCTTTCTGCTTTATTCTAGCCCTTTGCTAGAAGAACAAGAAACAAGAAAAATGCCCTTGGCTTCTAAATCTGTTTTCTCCACTTCTGGAGTGCAGATGCTACAACCTCCTTTGAGATGGAAATTGGAGGTAACCAAGAGCTATATCTCATCACTAGTGCTACATCATTAATATTAATTTAATTTGATTATATAAATATTTAATTTGATTACATAAATATTTAATATTTAATTTGATTAGTCACTGCTCATCCACTGACTCTTTGAATCTGCCTCACTGGTGGTCAGAGTTTAAATGCTGACTCCGGCCTGAATCCCAGGACCTTCACTTGTCTATCGCAATCCATGGCTGCTGCGTAGGAGAGCAGATTTCTGGGAGCCATCTTTATGTCCTGGTAGTCCAAAGGTACACAGTGAACTTTCTCCACTTGTCCAAAAGTTGATCATAAATCCCCTGCTTAGGCCTTTTGGATACTGTCATCCCTTCAGTGACCTGGAGGATTAAGGTCCTACAGCCTGGCTCTGGTTTCGTTTGGAAGGCAGTTTCTCTATGGTGGGATCAGAGGAGCAGTAGCCTGGTGGTCCTAGCGCTGCAAGGATAAATGTAAACCAAGGTTTGAGGAAGAGGGGATGCCCCAGGGCCTGTGCCCCTTCCTTCGGAGTTATGGCCGCAGCGCCATCAGGCAAGCGGTGAAGGGGAAGTGGCGCGGTGCCGGCCACGGCCCCCCCGTTGCGTGAGGAAATGGCTCTCACGTGAGGGAAGCGGCAGCGCCCGGCTCACCCTGCCTGCTGCCCTAGGAGGAGGCGCCAGCGGGTCTGGGGCTGTCTGCAGCATGCCGACGAGCTTCACGGTGGTGCCAGTGGAGGCGCAGGGCGAGGAGCGGCAGCAGGATGGGCGGCAGCGAGAGGAGGAAGATGAAGGCGACGAGAGGGACCGGGGCACTGGTGAGAGAGTGGTGCAGCGCCGGTGGTCAACGCGTAAAGAGAGCGTCAGCTCTTTGCGTGCGGAGGAGTGGGTCTGTGGCGGGCCGGCGGGCGGACGGAGAGTCCCCGAATACTGTGGAGGGGCCGCATCGCCCCTCTGCAGCGAGCGATGCCGGGGCTTCCTATCCAGGTGTAGAAGTGCTCTTCGCGAAAGGGTGAAAGTCTGGCGCCTGGGGTGGCTGAGAGCCTGTTTCTCTTTGTTTCCATTAGTCAGCGCCGCTGGCCGAAAGGAGGAAGTACTCATGGGCGGCTCCAGCCGGCGGAGGGGAGCAGCCCGCGGTCGGGCGCGGAGCCTGCCCGGGGCGGTGTGGGGCGGTCAGTCCACCTCCAGTCTGCGACGGGAAGCGGGCGGAAGCAGCGCCGCCCACGGCGGTTTAACTAACGCGGAAAATATGTAGAATCAATCGTTTAGGTTGGAAGAGACCTTGAAGATCAGATAATCAAATCCAACCATTAGGCTGTCTTAAAAGCTTACTGCTGTTGGACCACACTAGGGAGAGGGCTAAGAGGCAAGATTCAGACTGTGGAGAAGAGCACAATTTTACCTGCTTTGCTCCAGGTGTTTGTCCAGCCATGTGCTTTTGCACCAGACATAGCGTCTAGGGTTAAGTAGGTGTTTGCTACGAGATGCCGTCGCCTTCGGAGCCTTGCTATTTGCTAGGCCTCGTTCCTGAAGCTTCCTGGGGGAGTAGACTCAAACCGGAGGTGGAGCTCGGACACCGTGAGAGTCTGCTCAAGACAGCCCTTTATGCAGCGGCAGTAGTATTTCTCTGCCAGCGTTGCGGGGGAAATGAGTGATTCTTCACTTGAATGACAAGGCACTGCTGGGAAAGCAGTAATTCCTGTGGCTCTTAACACTTCCTTTTTCCGAAGCGTGTTGCAACAGCAATACCAAGTATGGTGTGTGAATCACTGCTAGCACTTCGAGAGCTAGTTCACATCTTGCACTTTATTCTGGATGCTCTGTTACAATCGATACTTCTGTAAAGGTTTGGGTTGGGGGATTAACTTTGTTAGATGATAAGAGGTGAATAAATGGGGGTTTGTAAAAGGCATCTTATTATTGTAGTACAGGTGACAGATAAATAAGGCTAATTCCATGCGATGTGGGATATAGATGTAAAGAGATAAAAACAGATATTTGACAAACTTAATATATTTACATTATTTTAGGAAGCTAATATAGTAAAACACCAAGCTGACATAGTTGGGTTATTTTCTTCCAAAGCTTTCTACTCTAAAATCTTACTTACCCATTAAAGATACATATAGTTGCCTTTTCCTTAGTATATTCAAATGATCACTAGGTATTCTTATAACTGCTTATTCTTTTTCCAAACTAAATGCAATAGAAAAACCAAAACAAATAAGCTGTGACAGTTTAACAGTTTACAACAAACACAACAGCAAACAACAGTTTGTTTCTGTGACATCTGTTTGTACTACATGGATGACTAGTAGTACAGCATTAATCTGGACAAATTTTCTTTTGGTAATAGAGCTAGTCAGAGTGTCATGGTGTACGGTGTTTATGCAGGTGACATGTCAAAATACTGACTGTACATACTGGCAAAGTTAGACAGGATTTGTTAGACTGCATGTATATATGAAGTATCTGATTTTTAAATCCTGGGAAGGTGAGAGGAAGAGTGGAACTGCTACTTTCACAGTGGTTTATCACAACCCTAAAGGCCAGAGATAAATAAAAATCTTTTTATGTGATTAGGTAGTGTTTTGGGGACTAGTAGTTACAGTTGCAAGGTATATTAAATACTGTTATGGATCTGTATCAGTCAAGGGAATGAATTTATGTATGACTCTTCCTGTGTGTTTGTAAAATTGAAAGTAGAGAGGAAAACACTGAAAAGGGAAGGCATTGATTTGTATATAAATTATAGGCGAAGAGCTCTGACCTCATGAAGAGATGAAATGCTACCCTCTGATAGAGAGTTTTGGGAAGTGAAAGACTTCTACTTACTGTTGCTTTGGGTTTTGTATGGAATTGTTAAGTTTATGCTGTATAATCAAATAATTGTTCTTGAGGTATTCTTCTGAAAACTAAAGAATTCTGAAATGTTTGTACTGCTAAAAGCTGCTGTAGTTAAGCCCATCTAAAAGCCTGCTGCTCAGAGGAGGACTCCTTGCCCTTCTCACTGCTCCAGCCTTGAGAAAAGGCTAAGAAGTAAATTATTTCTTTCCTTGTCCTCCTCTGTGTCTGGGTTTGCTTCCTTTTTCCTGCACTTGACAATCAGACACTTCACTGGTCTGGTTCAGCATGCAAAACTGTGAGCAAACTAAACTGCTGCAGAGGTAAAAATCATGCTTCCCATGTTTTTGGGTTGAGGTGAGTACTGCAAAAAGTGAGAATAGCTAGGGTTGTGTCAAGGTGAGAGGTGGGCAAAGCTGAGAGCAGAGATGAACATAAAAAAGAGGAGAATGGGAACTTACCCTTCGCCTATATAGCTCAGCATGTTCTTTTGTTCCAGTTGTTTAGAAATCTAGCATGTTATCAGTTTTGATTGAATTGTCTGTCCTAAAAACCAAGTAGTTTACCCTTGACTGCAGTAGTACATTAAAAAAAAAAAAAAAACGTAACCTACCAAATACATGAAAACCTGACAAACCTGTCCCATCAAACTCAGTACTAATTTTTTTGAGGGAATCATCTGTATGCTGTCTAGTCATTAGATCAACAGTAAAGTAGTTTTGATTTTTATTAGCAAGGCACTTATCAATTAGTGCACAATTTTGTGCATTTATCCCCTTTCACACATTCTTACCTGATAATCACCTATGTGGTAAAGGAGTAACCTGGGATGTTCTTGTTCTATAATCTGCACTCCTCCTTAATAATCTGAAATTGCATAGCTTCATATTTTCTGACTATGTGATACTTTGATGTTTGTGAAAGGAGGAGAAGACATTTGTGACTCCCTATGGGGCTGGACTGTAGCACTAGTCACAGTAGTACTTCAGAAAAGGCAGAATACTTCAAGTTAACATGGTTAAGGGTGCAGCCTGCTGACTCTAATATTCACGAAGTAGCAGAAAGAAGATGTGCCTGTGTCTTTTAATATGTTTATAATATACTACAAAGAAAGGGTAGTCAGGAGATAGTAAATGGTTGGAGAGGAGAAGGAAGTATGAGTCTGTAGACAGTAAGGTATGAAGTATTATAAGAAATTCTGGGCTTGATTTGTTTTGGGTGTTTTGTTTGTTTTCTTCACACATAGTTGACTGTCTAGATAGACCTGTAAAAATTTTGTAAAGTTGGTCAGCTTTTTGTTCCTTAGCAGCTCTGTGTATCAGGTGTTTCAAGGCATTGCTAGTACTTTTAGCATCCCACAGTATTATTTACCTTGCCACAGCTGTTTCTTTAGAAACTAATGTGAGAACTAACTCCTGCAAATTCTTTTAAAATTGAACACCCTCAAATACAAGGAATTGCAATAACAAACCTGATCATCTATGAAGGAGCCATCATATAACTAATGAAGCATAGATGCTGTGAATTTCTGTAAAATGTTATTTACTGGAAAACCAGGGAATAGGCGACACAGTTATTTGTTTATGTGTGTGTGTGTATGTGCAATGGAGGAAGATAGTTAATCTCACTGAGAAGTCTAGTGTATTTTCAGTCAACCCTTCAACCTTAACAGCCACAGTTGACCATGGTTGCAGCATAGAAGTTATGATCAAAGAAAAGTAGATTTTAGATGTTATTCAAAGATTTCATCCCAGGAACTAGACTGTTCCTATCACTGGCATCCATTTAACACAATTGAAACACTTTTTATGAGTTTAAGGCTGCTATAAAATGTGTAATACATTAATGCATAAACTAGAAAACAGGTACATTTAATTTGAAAGAGAACAAATTAAGAACAAATTATGCTGCCAGTCTAAAAAGAAACCTTTATAAATTAAAAATATTTCTTTTTAAAAAGAGCTTACAAAATTACTAGAACTATATTTTAAAGTGTTCATCTGCTACATCTTAAGTAGAATAAATGCCAACTATTTCTACATAAAATCAATGTTCAAAAACTAACTGACTTGATTAAGGTCTGCTAATACATACCGATATATTTTGGTGTATAAAAGAAGGTTTTTTAATAGTAGATAGGTCTTTTGGATAGGTTATTTCTACTTGTTGCTAATCTCTACTGATCTGTTTAGTGGATATTTTTAAAAGTGAATTTATTTGATAGAAATAAAACTTTTAAAGTACTTATTAGATGGAGATGTGGGATGTTTCAATGACTTGATCCCTGCCATATCTCTTAGCAGAGTGTTTATTGCTGACAAAAATCCTTCAGCTTAATTCTCTTCAGAGAGTTCTGTGACTGTCATGTAGTTCGTGTCATGTGCATGCCTTATGCTGCCTGAAGTCTTAATGACTTGTTTCAGAATTAATCCAATGCTAGTAAAAAACAGGATTTGAGGTCTTACACTAAGCTGGGAGGAAGGAACTGTCAATTTCCTGTTTCAGTTCTTGATACCTGAAGGATCATCAGAGGAGGCTGACTTAATTTTCCTTAATTATGAGTAAGCAAGATTGTAAAGTAAAAGGGCCAAATCCAAGTGAATCTCTTTACAAGACAATAGCATAGTACTAATATCTTTCTTACTGAAATAGGAGGTTCCTGTACTTCCAGCCATATTTTAAAGAATTTATAAAGAGCTTTTGCAGTGTTTTCATTAGAAGTAAGTTGTGCTTGATGATAATAGTAGCCTAAGTAAAGAAAAGTCTAAGATTTAGGAATGTTGATAACATAGGTGATGGATGTAATATTAGAATCATCCATTATGTATAGAGGTTTATTTACAAGGGGTTTAAATACACTTTGTTCTGCATATCACTATAACATTTAAATTGTGCTAATCATTAATAAAAATACTGCAAGAAATTTGTGATGTGGTAAAAAGAACCTAATGATACGAAACTTTGAGTTAGGTTGCACTGAATTCTTAAACCAATGTGGCACAAAAATTGAGGCAAAATTCAAACAGGTTCAAACAAGTTTATGTATGCCTTTTTCATAATTTGCATTATAGGAAGATAGTGGCTTTTACAAATTTTACTGTATTGTAGAACTACAAGGTGGCTTTTAAAAACATGACTATGTTTTAGAGCTCTAAGGAGTGCTCCAATATGTGGATTTAGATTAGAAGTGTTAGAACATTTAATTTATAAGATTCTATGGCTTCTCTTTCGTTGCCTGCCAATTAAAAACTTTAACATACAGGAAGGAAATATGCATGATAGAGAAGATAGAATTACAGATTTTGCCACAGGCAGCTTTCTTGGATCCGATGGTCATATACGTCAGTTTTATTGACTTTTATACTTTATGTATTTTTACCTTAAAATGTTTTGTTACAGTAACATTAAATGTTTGCTGTCTCTTGTGCAAAGATCTCATATTCATATTTTCAGTTTGCATTGGCTTGTTCTTAATGTTACCAATTACTATCTGAATGAAAATGTTACCATTGCTTTTATTTAAAACTGTTACGTTTCACCTGTATATGGCTAACCAGAACCTACCTCAAGGTACCTGGGCTGTGATTAAGAGTTGCCCTTTGCAAACTGTGAAGAGTTAGGACTTTTCTGTTAAGGGTTATTCCCCACTGCAGTTCTGCTTTAGATAACAACATATAAAATTAGCAATTTCTAGTGGGAATCAAAGCTTTTCTAGTGTAACACAAGTACTTGTTTGGAGAACAGTTATACATTACCATAGCTGAACTACCATATTTGAGGTCATGCTGTTCAAAAGTTTATGTAATTCTCACTCCTTTGAACAACACCTGTATTCTTTTGCCATATGAAAGCTATCTACTCTTATTTTTCAGATAGATGTTAAACTCTTACAGCATGTCAGGAGAAAAAGATGCTTGCTTTTTTGGACAAAACATATTTGAATACAAAGGTAAACAGGAGCATTAGGAGCATTACTTGGATCTGAATCATGATGGCAGACATAGTGTGGGACAGTGGGGAAGCAGTGAATCTGGAAAGGATTTAGGGGTCAGACTGGAATAGAATATCAGGAGCTTGGTTTAATGCTGTGGTAAAAAGGGCTGGCCTGATCCTTGCAGTAGAGGTGACGATTATACTTCTGTAAATAGCATTGACTGAGACTGGTGTTACTACGCTGTATTTGATTTTCAGAGTTTGATTTTTTTTTTGGTGTTGTGTAGCTTAAAACTTGTACAGAACTTTTCCACAGAAATAATTTAAAAGTTAAAAAATGTTTTAGAATCATTTTGATTTTTCAAGAGATAAGTTGAGATGATTTGAATAAGTATAGTTACCTTCACAGAGAGAAAATACTGTGAATGGTTAAATTTGGAAGCAGTTACTAGGATGTAATATCTAGAAGTTTGAAAGAACCAAATTTAAATAGAAATATGGAACAATTTGAGATTTTTTTCAGTATTAAAAAACCCTTAAGCTTTACATAAATTAATAGGGTTTTTTCTTATTTCAGTACTGAAAACATTAAGAGATTCACTGCTTAAATTTCAATATGATTTTTTTAAAATTAAAGAGCTTAGTGATCAAATGAAATTCCTGAGCCTGCAGAAAGATGGGAAATTAGATTAGATAGTCGAATATTTTTGTTCTAATCTCTTGAACAGGCATCACAGTGCCAATTTAGGATCACTTAAATGATAGTTTCCTTGTTTACCTATCCCTTTCTCTGCCACTTTCTCTATAACAAGACACCTATAACACACATTTTTCATACTCTACTAACTTCTGATTCAGGAGTGGGGAAGGAAGCAAAGGTGGAATTGTCATGAATGCTAAGGAAGTTGTTTCTGTTTGAGTAATTGCTCATTCCTACACTGATTGTCTCCAGTGACAGCGTATGCATTTATGTTCAGTAGTTCAGTTCCTGTGAGGAGTAGTATGATATGGGGATGCAGAAGGGTGAGTAATAGGTGTGGGGGCGAATAGCAAAATTTTTATGGTTTGAGGGAGTTATGAATTGAAGCAGACTCCAATTAGCTTAGTCCAATTGGAATTTATTAATTACAGCAAGCAAGGCATAAGCAAAATCAGCGCTGGGCGACAGGGGAGCCTCCGCTTGCCAAGGACTGCTGCGCCCACTACCCGTTACAGTCCAACTTTTATACTGTATCTCTTCTCGTTGGTGACGTGTCCAGAAAGTACTCTGCACATGTATCTTCTTGTTGCTAAGGGGTTGTCCTTTGCCTTCTGGTGGTCGTCAGATGAAGGCCGCTAGTCTTCCTCAGGTGTCTTTTGGTCGACTTCTCCTTATTTAGTGGTTATGGCTGAAATTCTAGAACTTGTGGTTTATTGAGCAAGCACTTATTAAGCAAGAGTATTTTAAGCAAGCATTTATTAAGCAAGAATATATTTGTGATTGTATGCGGTTTTGGTTACACGTGGTTTTAGGCCTAAGTGTTTTTATTCCCTCTACTTTCAACCCTTTAGTGAACAAAACATGAACAAAATGCACCAGGTTCCACCACAATCCCCCCTTTTTCTCTTGTTCATTTTTGTTCACTAAATCTTCGCAACTCAAATCTTTGCAACTCCTGTCTTGCTAGTTCAAGCGTATCCAATGTCTCGTCCCCCAGTACCTGTTCATACTTAGTCCTAATAAACATCAGGTGTGCAGCTTCCAGTCGTCCTTTTACTATGTCAACTAATCTACTAAATATACAAGGTCCGAAAATAAGTACAAGTATTATTAAAATCAATGGACTTGCAATGGGTGCCAATAGAGTGGTTAGCCATGGGGAGTAATTGAACTATGATTCATACTAATTTTGATGTGTTTCCCTTTCTTTCTTTCTTTGTTCTAATCGTTTCCTTAACTCTGTCATGGTATCCATGACTACTCCAGTATGATCAGCATAAGTACAGCATTCTTTTAATGTCGCACATAGTCCTCTTTGCTGTAGGAACACTAAATCTAGTCCCCTCCTGTTTTGCAAAACTACTTCTGACAAAGATCTTACTGACTTCACTAGTCTGTTAATAGCCTGTTCTATCTTACTGATATCTTCATCCACAGTGATTCTTAATTCTTTAAACTCCTTATATTGAGTCACAAGGGAAGCCACTCCTGTACTTGCTCCTATTCCTCCTAGTGTGAGGAGAGGAGCTATGGTTAGAACCGTGAGGGGTTCTCTTTTTGTTAAATGGTGTTTCGTAGTGCTGAGCTGTTCAAACAAGTAATCTTTGGGGTGGTATGTAATTCTGGGTATAATGGTTACCTGTATACAGTAGTCATGTGAGTAGTCGAATAATTTAAGTGACAAACAAGGGGTTACTCCCATGCTCTGGCACATCCATTTGGTATTTGCAGCTGGCAGAAGCCAGTCGGCTGGTTTTTCTTTCAATTCTTTCTTTGTTATAGTTATGTTACACAGATGCTGCTTATCCTTGGGGACTTCTCTTACACATCTCCCCTGGCCAGTGACTTGTGAAAGTGTTATCCCTTGAGAGATTTCTTTGTTCTGTTTCCAAAGACACCTTGCAGGATTAGTTCCATTAACTCTCCTTATTTTAGTGGCAACTCCTATGGCTGCATAGAAGGGAGGCCGAATATTGTAGCACAGCCAGCATTCCTCAGTTAACTCTGGGTTTGTTTTGTTCAAGATATTGAAGCTAGCTTGCATTATTTTCCATAAGGTCTCTGATGTTACCCTTGAATCATTTGCTTGCACCATATTTTCCCATGTGTTATTCCTAGTACTATCTTTTGGGTTTAATTCTTCATTTGCTTGCACTACGCTTTCCCATGTGTTATTCTCAGTACTATCTTTTGGGTTTAATTGTTCATTGGGTCTTACTGGCTGGGGTTCAGGCAGTGCTCACTCCTTTTTTATAAGTAGTTGTCTTCCCCTGTCAGATCCCGATTCCCATAATAGAATTCCCCACATTTTACCAACTAACTATGCTGTATCATCTGGCTGAGTTACATTTAAATATAAATATTGGCATTACTCCATAATATGCCGGCCGACCATGTAGCGATTTCCAAATGTCATTGCCGGCTCAGTACGGACAGGTCGTATGCACCCTGGAGGCCCCTCCCCCACTTTCAAGAACTTATCCTCCTGTATTTCTGTCCATGCTAAGGCAATTGTCTCACAACTCCAATACCGACAGTAGTTGTATCCGGGGTAATTGCAATATCCCTTCCCAGGGTTTGATGCTGGACACATATAGAACAGTGCATGTTGCATACCAGGGTATTTCCTAAGAGTGAAAAGCTCTGGTAAAGTGACTTGGAAGGATGGGCTTCCCGGGGTGGTGATTGTTTTAACTACATGTTGGTCCTCCCACCTTATCAATGACCATTTAAATGGTTGATGAGAAATTTCAGCACTACCCCCTTTCAGACATAGAACAAACAAGAGGAGGGTAATATAGGTAGTATGCCAGGTCAAGTGTAGGATGTCATTGAAGGCCCAAGGGTATGATTTAAATTTCCTTTCCTCTAATCCCCACAACTTGCTTCCTCGCCAAGGGTTTTTATTTTTACTCTCATTCCTGAGGCAATTCCATAAACATGGCCTTGTTATCTCACTTGGGGAATTCTTTCCTCTACAGTTGTCTACTCCTCTGCCTCGCTCGTCGACTAGGTTGCTCCGAGTCACGAGGGGTACCATCTTCTCGGCAGCAGGGGTATTCTTCAGGAGGCCCTTGGAAGTGGGTTTGCTGTGCCCTTTGCCTCGTAACATAGGAGTCCCAATGTCAATTCTTAATGTCAGGTGCACCACAGTAGATTCCCTTAAGACGAGTACGACAGGTACAATTGACTATATCAATTACAAAGGGGATCGGTTCGTTTGAGTGGTAATAGTATTTTGGCTCGATCCCGTATGCAAAAATTTTCCACCACTCCTCTGATTCTTTAACTAAATTCTCATGAGAAACTTTATAAGCTAAGACCCAATCTGTTATATCTCACTAAAGTTTTCCAGCAGGGGGTGCAAACCCCCCTCGGTGGTATTCCCCGCCTACGATGACCCCACTACTTGGCCCTGCATACTTTACAAGTGTAACTCACAAAAGGGGAGCAATTCAGCACTGGGGATTTCAGCATCTATTTTGACATCCAAGTTACAAATTAACCCTTCTTTAGTTAAAAATCTCTTTAATTCTGTGATAAATTCTTTGCGTCCCTGGCGAACTTTACGAAGTTTACAGGGCCTGAATCCCACACAGGCTTAGGTCCACCGTCTGCCTTTATTCCCTTTCTCCTGTTTTCCTAGAATTACGTCGTTCCTCCCTACGTTCTCTACGTTTTTGTTGTTTATGGATCTGGGAATAGCGGCGAACCGTGCTATTCCACTCGTCAGGCCTCACTTGCCACACCAGAGGAACGTGGATTCCCTTCTTACACAAGGCAGTTAATATAACTGTCTGGTTTTGGCTTGTGATCCTGTACAACTGGTGTTGGAATTCCCATGCCAGGGCACAATTTCTTCTCTGTTCTAAATTTTCTACTAATGATACTGCTTCACTATCGGATATCTCTCGTCCTCCAGGGATCCTAATAAATTCTCTTAAGGCTCTTAATGGATTTGCTCTTCTCCAATTCCAATTACAATTAAGACACCATGAATTCCCCACCAACAGTGACTGAGCCACTCACCATTTATTCTTACAGCCCCCACTGTAAGATTTTTACCTACGCCTGACAAGAGGATTCCCGATACTTAGGACACCCGATGTTATTGAATAATTCTCGCCTCACTTCAGCCACTACTGAAAGAGCTAGTGTCAGTTCATTCCAGGTTTTCCAAGGCAGAGGGCACTTCAACTCCTGTTCCAGTTCCTGTAGGGGTTTTCTCACCAAGAGTCTCAATCTGCATAGTTCTCTGTCGGTCTCCAGGGCGGCTGGTCACTTCTTAAGGGATGTCTGTAGTGATGGGTCTTTTCACTCGACTGGCATGTGTCCAGCCTTTTAGCAGTTCTAACTGTGGTTTTTGCTTCTCACTTCTAAGGGTGGAGTGAAAGAATCTCTTTTACTTTTTGAGATCTATTTTCTTCTCTCTTTTTCTTAAATAGTGGCCTAAATACTTCACTTCCTCTTCCACAAACTGCAAATTTTGTCTTTAACACTTTTAATCCTTTAGACTAAAAAGTTTAGTAACTTGATACTTTCCTCTCTCACCCTTTCTTCTTCTTTCCCCGCAACCAGTAGATCATCTATGTACTGAATCACAGTCACTCCTTCTCCCACTTTATATTCCTGGAGGATTTGTTCTAATGCCTGGCCGAACAAATTCGGTGATTCTGTAAACCCCTGGGGTAATACCTTCCATCTCAGCTGCTGTTGTCTATGGGTGTCGTGTCAGGATCCTCCCATTCAAAGGCGAAATAATCTCTACTGCCTTCATCTAAGGGACAAACCCAAAATGCATCTTTTAAATCAATCACACTGTACCAATGGGTCTCTGGTCCTAACTGCTCAAAAGAGTGTATGGGTTTGCGACTATTGAAAATCTGGTTATTGTCCTCTTGTTAATCTCCCTTAAATCATGTACCAGTCTATATGACCCATCAGGTTTCTTTACTGGTAGGATGGGGGTGTTAAAGGGAGACATACAGAGCTCTAAAAGCCTCTTTTTATTAACCGATCTATTTCAGGCTTTAGTCCTTTTCTTCCCTCGGGGGAAATAGGATATTGCTTAATTCTCACAGGAACCTCTGGGTCTTTTATGGTGACAGAAAAAGGGGAAATATTCAGCTGTCCAATACTATCAGGGGTATACCACACCTCAGGATTAATTTTCTTCTCAGCTTCCATTCTAAGGGGATATAATCTTATTTTCAATTCTTTGTTTAATACTTCAATGTTTATTCCCAATTCTATAATTAAGTCCCTTCCCAAAAGATTATGGTCCGCTTCTGGTACTAATAAAAGATTCCCAATCCCTATTTTGGATTCTGTTAAAACATTCTTAATAACAGGAACCTCAAAAGGTTCATCTTTTGCGCCAGCTATGGTGGCAGTATCCCGGGAGGGTCTACACCCAGACGATAAGACCTGAATAGTTGATCTCTCTGCTCCCGTATCTACCATAAATTCAAATTCCCGGCGCTGGGGACCCACTCTCATTTTTATCAAGGGCTCGCGATGTTTCCGTGTCCTCAGTAAATAGACCCCCTGACCCTCCTAATCTTCTTTAAACATCTTTTCATCCTTCATTCTCTTTCTACAGTCTTTTCAAATGCTCGTACTTCTCCTTTCTATTCCTGGGTTCCCTTCCACGGAACCGCTTTTTGCCTGTGGGCAAATCTGCAATCCAGCCTCCCCCACTGCTTTCGCTATTATCCTTGCTCGTCTCCTCCAGTTCGTCTTTTACAAACACCTAGACACCTTCTGAATCTCTCCCAACAACCCATCCAATGCTACATCCTCCCAGCCTTCTCAACTTTCTTAATTTCTTCTGAATGCCATCCCACGATTTAACAACAAAGTGCATTTTCAAAAAGGACTGGCCTGCTGGACTGTTAGATTCCAGCCCCGAATACATTTGCATATTTAGCCAGTCTGTGTGAGTCTTGTCTTCCTTCTGCCTCTCGTTTATGGCTTCTGACTCCTTAAATTATTATTGTTTTTAGATCTTGCATATGAGCTCTATGTGCCAGATCTTGGTGATTCCAATTGAAATTTTGTACAGGCTGTTTTGTATCTGCCTGCAGGCCCTGAGCATGTTGTGTGTCCCAAATACACATGCCAGCCCACCGAATCATATTCTTTTCTTCTGTAGCGAAAAGAATACTCAAGATTACTTATAACTCTTCCCAGGTATAAGTATTAGGGCCTAAAACTGATATAATCTCTCTGCAACTTCGAGGGGGTCTTCTTCCTTCCTCTTACTATGTTTTCTGGGCTCTGAGTTTCTAATTTTCTCTTTTAAAGCAAATAAACGTACTTCACTACCAGATCACTCCAACCAAACTTTTGCATAATCGCTTTCTTCCTAATTACAGGAGTTTTGTCGTTAACCCACACATTCAAAAATTGTCTTACCCAATCTTCGGCCAAACCAAATACTTCTCACTTTCACTAACAATTCAAATACCGCCTTTCTTTCAACCCTTTATACCCAAAACAAACTTTTTCCCACACTACTCTTCAATACAATACACCTCCCTCCAAGGAGATGTGGTAAAGCTTAAAATGCACAATCCACATTACCCATACTTTCATTTGTCTACATTCACTCACTTTTATCTCTTACTCGCTTTCACACATTCCTTCACACTTTAAAAACACAAGGTGCTTATTGCCAGAAAATCACGGGTCCCTGTGGCCCTCCCCCCTTTCGCCTTGGGGTTGGCCTCCAGGTCTCAGTATCTCCAGTCCTCCTGGAATGGCCCTAACCCTGGTCGCCTTGGTGCTTGTTCACCTGTGAGGTTGTCTGCATGTCACTCACACTCTTCAGCTACGGCCCCCTCACACGCCTGGAGACCATAGCCTGGTTTGCAGGTCACACACACCTTCAGCTAGAGCTCTACTTGCCCAGGGACACCAGCCTAGTTACCAAATATAGGCCAGTAAACACTTTTTGAAATTCGCCTTCCTCCCTATATTTCTACACAATAGTGAATCATCTTTTACTTTGTCTTTATCCCCTGTGCTAGGATAATATTTCCAATTACTTAACATACATCCCAGTAAACTATCTTTTCGGCACTGGGGATAACCTTATCTAACATACATCCCAGTGGACTATATCTCGGCACTGGGGATAACCTTACAGGTACAGAGGGCTTGCTTTTCCCCTGCCCCGTCTTCTGGAGTGCACTCAGATGCTGGTGTTTGCAAATTCACTCGCTTCCCCTGGTTCGTGGCCCACGTCCTCACGGACAATGGGAACCGCACTACTGAAGGTCCGCACTCACTTGGGGAGTCCGAGCTGCCAGCTCCCCTCTCACGCACAACACCACTCGCAACACTCCAGGATACCCGGCCCAGACAGAACGGATCCCCTGCACAGATACTCGCATGTCCTGCATCTTTGTCCGGAGCTTTGTGCACAAAGTTTTATAGGGCTAACCGGTTTCCTTTGCTTACTGCCTTGAATTTTGGTTCGTTGGTGGGAGTGGGGTAAAGTTCAGAACTACCGAGGCCACCAGAACCAGTGGTGGGGTGCCTCCTCGCAGGTCTGTCCTACCATAACGATCCCATCCGAGTCACAGCACCAAATTTTTATGAATTGAAGCAGACTCCAATTAGCTTAGTCCAATTGGAATTTATTAATTACAGCAAGCAAGGTATAAGCAAAATCAGCGCTGGGCGACAGGAGAGCCTCCGCTTGCCAAGGACTGCTGCGCCCTCTACCCGTTACAGTCCAACTTTTATACTCTATCTCTTCAAAGTACTCTGTGCATGTGTCTTCCTGTTGCTAAGGGGTCGTCCTTTGCCTTCTGGTGGTCATCAGATGAAGGCCGCTAGTCTTCCTCAGGTGTCCTTTGGTTGACTTCTCCTTATTTAGTGGTTATGGCTGAAATTCTAGAACTTGTGGTTTATTGAGCAAGCACTTATTAAGCAAGAATATTTTAAGCAAGCATTTATTAAGCAAGAATATACTTGTGATTGTATGTGGTTTTGGTTACACGTGGTTTTAGGCCTAAGTGTTTTTATTCCCTCTACTTTCAACCCTTTAGTGAACAAAACATGAACAAAACGCACCTTAGTCCACCACAAAGGGACTTCTGGAGATCATATAGTCCAACCCCTGAATAAGACAGTCACCTTATTGGCAAAGGTGGCCTCTGCGTGTTTAAGCTGTACTGTTGGGTTCTGGTTTACACTGTATAAAATGGGCCAGTTTAGATAAGCTTAGAAATTTTTACCTGTTAACAAACCTTAAAAGTTATCCACCTGTTGGTGTTTGTGAGGATCACTACTCTGAAACTTCTGAAGAATATGAATTTGCATACCATGCTGCCTTTTGTGTCTCTGACCAGCACTGAATTGTGACGTGCAAAAATTTTTACCTAAGTTTTGTTTGGTGTGTGGAACTGTTAATAAAAAGTAATCTGATGACATTGTCAGAAAATTTAAGGCCAGAACAGCCCTGGTATAGTTTGTGATAATTTGTGTGGGTTACACTGCATTGGCATTTGAGGGACTGGTGTGTATGGGCACATTGTGATGATCTGCAACAACGCATTAAATATTACCTTGAGACATATCTCCTGCCGTTCTCTTCTTGTAGCTGTTGTTAACAAAAGAAAGTGTCGTTGCAGCTAATTTCCATTTAGATATAATTGTGGTGGAACCTGGTGCGTTTTGTTCATGTTTTGTTCACTAAAGGGCTAAAGATAGAGGGAATAAAATACTTAGACCTAAAACCACGTGTAACCAAAACCGCATCCGGCACATAGAACTCATATGCAGGATCTAAGAACAATAATAATTCAAGGAGTTAGAGAGGCAGTTCCGAGAGGACAGAATATTAACAAAGCCATAAATGAAAGGCAGAAGAAAGATGAGACTCCTGCAGAATGGCTAGAGAGACTAAGGAGAAATATGCAAATGTACTCAGGGCTGGATCCAGACTGCCCAGCGGCCCAGTCCTTTTTGAAAATGACTTTGTTGTTAGATCGTGGGATGGCATTTGGAAGAAACTAGGAAAGTTGAGAAGGCTGGGAGGATGTAGTATTAGAAGAATTGTTGGGGAGATTCATAAGATGTTCGGAAGGGATGAGAACTGGGGGAGGGGAGCCATGTAGCCAGAGGAGGTAGGCTGCCAGGCCGGGCCTGGGACAGAGAAGGGAGGTGAAGGCCCCTGAGAGATAGAAGGGTGGAAGAGCACAGCGAGGCTTCGGGCAGCCACCCCCACCCCCCACCATCCCCCCCCCGGAGGGACAGAGAGGGAGAGAATCTGTGCCTGTGATAGCGCGGCTGGCGTGAAGGAGAAGGGGGGTGCCTGGCGGGCAGCCAGCCATGGGAGTTCATGGACAGGCAGAGTCTGAGACTTTTAACCCTTCTCGTGGATGATGGAAACCTTACAAATGTGGATCCTCCTGGAGTTGAATGAGGAGAGAGATAGAGTTGGGATAGCAGGAAATGGGCAAGTGTGATGCAAGTTGGTGAAAGTAAAAGATGTTTAAAGAAGATTAGAAGGGTCAGGGGGTCTATTTACTGGGGACACGGAAACATCGAGAGCCCTTGATAAAAATGAGAGTGGGTCCCCAGCACCGGAAATTTGAATTTATGGTAGATACGGGAGCAGAGAGATCGACCATTCAGATCTTACCGTCTGGGTGTAGACCCTCCCGGGATACTGCCACAGTAGCTGGCGCAAAAGATGAACCTTTTGAGGTTCCTGTTATTAAGAATGTTTTAACAGAATCCCAAATAGGGATTGGGAATCTTTTATTAGTACCAGAAGCGGACCATAATATTCTGGAAAGGAATCTAATTATAGAATTGGGAATAAACATAGAAGTAAGCATTAAGTTACTAAACTTTTTAAGTCTAAAAGGGATTAAAAGTGTTAAAGGCGAAGTTGCAGTTTGTGGAAGAGGAAGTGAAATATTTGGGCTACTATTTGAGTAAAGAAGAGAAGAAAATAGATCTCGAAAAAAGTAAAAGAGATTCTTTCACTTCCCCCCTTTTAGAAACGAGAAGCAGAAACCGCAGTTAAAACTGCTAAAAGACTGGACACATGCCAGTCGAGTGAAAAGACCCATCACTACAGACATCCCTTAAGTGGTGACCAGCCGCCCTGGAGACCGACAGAGAACTATACAGATTGAGACTCTTGGTGAGAAAACCCCTACAGGAACTGGAACAGGAGTTGAAGTGCCCTCTGCCTTGGAAAACCTGGAATGAACTGACACTAGCTCTTTCAGTAGTGGCTGAAGTGAGGCGAGAATTATTCAATAACATCGGGTGTCCTAAGTGTCGGGAATCCACTTGTCAGGCGTAGGTAAAAATCTTTTGCGGGGGCTGTAAGGATAAATGGTGAGTGGCTCAGTCACTGTTGGTGGGGAATTCATGGTGTCTTAATTGTAATTGGAATTGGAGAAGAGCAAATCCATTAAGAGCCTTAAGAGAATTTATTAGGATCCCTGGAGGACGGGAGATCCCCGACAGAGAAGTAGTATCATTTGTTGAAAATCTAGAACAGAGAAGAAATTGTGCCCTGGCATGGGAATTCCAACACCAGTTGTACAGGATCACAAGCCAAAACCAGACAGTTATATTAACTGCCTTGTGTAAGAAGGGAATTCACGTTCCTCTGGTGTGGCAAGTAAGGCCGGAATAGCATGGTTCGCCACTATTCCCAGATCCATAAACAACAAAAACGTAGGGAGGAACGACGTAATTCTAGGAAAACAGGAGAAAGGGAATAAAGGCAGACCGTGGACCTAAGCCTGTGTGGGATTCAGGCCCTGTAAAGTTCACCAGGGACGCAAAGAGTTTATCACAGAATTAAAGAGATTTTTAACTAAAGAAGGGTTAATTTGTAACTTGGATGTCAAAATAGATGCTGAAATCCCCAGTGCTGAATTGCTCCCCTTTTGTGAGTTACACTTGTAAAGTATGCAGGGCCAAGTAGTGGGGTCATTGTAGGCGGAGTATACAACTGATGGGGGTTTGCACCCCTTGCTGGAAGCTTCAGCGAGATATAACAGATTGGGTCTTAGCTTATAAAGTTTCTCATGAGAATTTAGTTAAAGAATCAGAGGAGTGGTGGAAAATTTTTGCATACGGGATCGAGCCAAAATACTATTACCACTCAAACGAACCGATCCCCTTTGTAATTGATATAGTCAATTGTACCTGTCGTACTCGTCTTAAGGGAATCTACTGTGGTGCACCTGACATTAAGAATTGACATTGGGACTCCTATGTTACGAGGCAAAGGGCACAGCAAACCCACTTCCAATGGCCTCCTGAAGAATACCCCTGCTGCCGAGAAGATGGTACCCCTCGTGACTCGGAGCAACCAAGTTGACGAGCGAGGCAGAGGAATAAAAACAACTGTAGAGGAAAGAATCCCCAAAGTGGGATAACAGGGCCATGTTTATGGAATTGCCTCAGGAATGAGAGTAAAAATAAAAACCCTTGGTGAGGAAGCAGGTTGTAGGGCTTCAAGGAAAGGAAAACTATATCACACACTTGGGCCTTCAATGACATCCTACACTTGACCTGGCATACTACCTATATTACCCTCCTCTTGTTTGTTCTGTGTCTGAAAGGGGGTAGTGCTGAAATTTCTCATCAACTGTTTAAATGGTCATTGATAAGGTGGGAGGACCAACATGTAGTTAAAACAATCACCACCCCGGGAAGCCCATCCTTCCAAGTCACTTTACCAGAGCTTTTCACTCTTAGGAAATACCCTGGTATGCAACATGCACTGTTCTATATGTGTCCAGCATCAAACCCTGGGAAGGGATATTGCAATTACCCAGGATAGAATTTCTGTGGGTATTGGGGTTGTGAGACAATTTCCTTGGCATGGACTGAGATACAGGAAGACAAGTTCTTGAAAGTGGGGAGGGGGCCTCCAGAGTGCGTACAACCTGTCCATGGTCATCTGGCAATAACACACAAGATAAATCAGGGCCTATTTACTAAAGGATGGTGTCAATATCTGTATTTTAACATAACTCAGCCAGATGATGTTGCATGGTTAGTTGGTAAGATGTGGGGAATTTTATTATGGGAATCGGGACCTGATAGGGGAGGACGTATACTCATAAAAAAAGAGTTAGTACTGCAAGATAGTACTGGGAATAACACATGGGAAAATGTGGTGCAAGCAAATGATTCAAGGGTAACATCAGAGTCTTTATGGAGAGTAATGCAAGTTAGCTTCAATATCTTGAACAAAACAAACCCAGAGTTAACTGAGGAATGCTGGCTGTGCTACAATATTCGGCCTCCCTTCTATGCAGCCATAGGAGTTGCCACTAAAATAAGGAGAGTTAATGGAACTAATCCTGCAAGGTGTCTTTGGAAACAGAACAAAGAAATCTCTCAAGGGATAACACTTTCACAAGTCACTGGCCAGGGGAGATGTGTAGGAGAAGTCCCCAAGGATAAGCAGCATCTGTGTAACATAACTATAACAAAGAAAGAATTGAAAGAAAAACCAGCCGACTGGCTTCTGCCAGCTGCAAATACCAAATGGATGTGCCAGAGCATGGGAGTAACCCCTTGTTTGTCACTTAAATTATTCGACTACTCACATGACTACTGTATTCATGTAACTTGTACCCAGAATTATATACCATCCCAAAGATTACTTGTTTGAACAACTTAGCACTACAGAACACCATTTAATGAAAAGAGAACCCCTCACACTTCTGACCATAGCTACTCTTCTCACACTAGGAGGAGTAGGAGCAAGTACAGGAGTGGCTTCCTTGGTGACTCAGTATAAAGAGTTTAGAGAGTTAAGGATTACTGTAGATGAAGATATCAGTAGGATAGAACAGGCCATTAACAAATTAATGAAGTCAGTAAGATCTTTGTCATAAGTGGTTTTGCAAAACAGGAGGGGGACTAGATTTGGTGTTCCTACAGCAAAGAGGACTATGTGCGACATTAAAAGAATGCTGTACTTATGCTGATCATACTGGAGTAGTCATAGATACCATGACAGAGTTAAGGAAACGATTAGAACAAAGAAAGAAAGAAAAGGAAACACATCAAAATTGGTATGAGTCATGGTTCAATTACTCCCCATGGCTAACCACTCTATTGGCACCCATTGCAAGTCCATTGATTTTAATAATACTTGTACTTATTTTCGGACCTTGTATATTTAGTAGATTAGTTGACATAGTAAAAGGACGACTGGAAGCTGCACACTTGATGTTTATTAGGACTGAGTATGAACAGGTACCGGGAGACGAGACATTGGATACGCTTGAACTAGCGAGACAGGAGTTGCAAAGATTTGAGTTGCAAAGATTTGAGTTGCGAAGATTTAGTGAACAAAAATGAACAAGAGAAAAAGGGGGGATTGTGGTGGAACCTGGTGCATTTTGTTCATGTTTTGTTCACTAAAGGGCTAAAGATAGAGGGAATAAAAACACTTAGACCTAAAACCACGTGTAACCAAAACTGCATACAATCACAAGTATATTCTTGCTTAATAAATGCTTGCTTAAAATGTTCTTGTTTAATAAGTGCTTGCTCAATAAACCATAAGTTCTAGAATTTTAGGCATGACCACTAAATAAGGAGAAGTCGACCAGAGGACGACCGAGGAAGACTAGCAGCCTTCATCAGACGACTACCTGCAGAGGACAACCCCTTAGCAACAAGAAGACACATGTGCAGAGTACTTTCTGGACACGTCACCAACGAGAAGAGATACAGTATAAAAGTTAGACTGTATCGAATAGTGGGGGTGGCAGTCCTTGGCGAGCGGAGGCTCCCCTGTCGCCCAGCGCTGATTTTGCTTATACCTTGCTTGCTGTAATTAATAAATTCCAATTGGAGTAAGCTTATTGGAGTTTGATTCAATTCATAACATAATCACTCATCACAGCGCTTGAGTATATGTAGAAATCAAGAGTAGGGGTTTTTGCATGTCCTATCAAAACAGCAAATACCACATAGGCTTTTAGGAAAGGTACATTAGGGTGAGAGACAACTGCTCACTTTAAAACTTTTAAAAGGTTTATGAAACCTTACCAAAAATACAACAAAAGGACTAAATAACGAAAAAGTTGCAGCACTGGAAACTCCCTTAGTGGCTACCTACCATGTGCCAGTTCATCTTCAAGATGGGTGCTTCGTCTTTTATACCCCTGGGGGTTACATCAGCCAACCCTGGCCCCTCCCAAAGTCTGTCAGTCAGCTCCTCTTTGCCATTTATCAGTGGAGACTGCTTTCTTGTAATTTGGTTGGAGGGTCTGGTGTTGTCATGCCACGCCCCCTTAGCAACGAGCTTTTCTGTTCTCAACTGCCCCATGTAAGGGGCATATGTGCGCCTTACCTTCTCTTTTACCTGTCCTAGACAACCCAGGCTGCCTGATGGCGACAATACAAAGTGGGGGGGGAAAAAGGAACTATGGGGAGAACAGAGGAAATCTAAACTACATTAATATAACTATACACTAATAAAGCTTCTCTCAATTTTCACACAATATTAATCTCTTAATTGCAAGAGCCAGTCATCTCATTATCTATCTATAACAATTAGTTATGGCTTTATTTTGTCTACTGGTCCAGCAGTAAGCACAGAATTGTGCTAGGTTTTATGAACATCTGTATATTATATTCATCTGTATCAGATGAAAAAATTGTAATAATAATTTTTAAAGTAGGTACAAGGGTAGAAACATAATTCTTAAAACTTGGGCTTTGATGACTTAGTTGAGTGACATGGAGTATGACATCAACAGGCAAATTTTTTTCTCTGTCAGAAGACACATGAAACATTCTATAAACAAACCGAAAGAAGGTGGGGTTTTTTTGGTATTCTATTTTGCCTTTTTTGTGGTCCAAAACGAAATACTAGTCTAGATTTAAGATTTTTGCCTGTAAACCCTCATAAATTGAGTTACTTTCAGAAATCAGCCAACAGAAAGGATAGATTTTTAGAGTGCTTTTGTTGCAGAAACTGGACTTCTGAAGAAATGCAGCTTAATGATATGTCTGAAACTACATTGGAAGTTCTAATTTTTATTTTATGTTTCACTCAGCTCACACTTGAGAAGTGTTTAAACAGACACAATTTCAAAGAGACCTCAGGAAAAGGTGATTTGCTTGTCAAGCATTGGAATGGGCTGCCCAAGGAAGTGGCTGAGTCACAGTGTCTGGTGGTGTTTAAAGTATGTGTAGGTGTGGTGCTTAGGGACATTGTTTAGTGGTGAATTTGGCAGTGTTAAGTGCGTGGTTGGGCTCAAGGCGCTTTTCCAACCTACATGATTCTGTGATTTGACTATCTTAAAACTTCCTCATAGAGTTCAAGGGGATAGGGCTGAGATAAACCATAGATGGCTTAAGACTTACTAGTGAAAGTTCTTATTCCTTTCATGTTCCATGTTACCTCAGTAGAAGTAACTGAAATAGCTTTTTCTATTGTCCACTTGATGCATGAGGGGCAAAATTTACAGCATTTGTGAAAAGTGTTAATCCTGTCTTAATTTAGTTCTGGTTTTCTAATGAATAATTTATTTTCTATTGAATCTTCTTTTGAAGAAAGAATGAGCTAAAGATTGGGATAGTTTGTTTTGTTAATTTCACCATGGATGTTCTCTGTGTGTTTAGATTCTGAAACTAGTTCTTTCTCCCTAATGGTATAATACATGTCAATTTGACTTACATGTTAATAAGATTCACTGTATATCTAGAAGTATTAAATAATTATACTTCAAAAGGTGGTGGTTTTTAATTTGAAATAAAGGTGATTTTGTTGACAGCAGTGATGAAAACTGAAAGGTGTTCAGAGGTGTTTTTATGAATATATTAATAAAAAGAAGACCAAGGAAAATCTATCCTTTATTGGATGTGAAGGGTAACATTGTAACAAAGGATGAGGAAATCTGAGATGTCTATTTTGCCTCAGTCTTCAGCAGAAAGATCAGTTATCCTCATGGTGACCAGCCCTTGGAGCTGGTAGAGAGAGATGGGGAGCAGAACTGACCCCCTATAATCTAGAAAAAGTAGTCAGTGATCCATTGAGCCACTTAGACACTCTCAAGTACATGGGGCTGAGTGGAACCCACTAGAGTGTACTTGGGGAGCTGGCAGAAGAGATTGCCAAGCCATTCTCTATCATTATTGTTAGTCCTGATAAACTAGGGAGGTTCCAGACAATTGGAGGTTAGCCACTGTGGTACATGTATGAGGTTCAGTAAGGCAAAGTGCCAGGTCATGCACAACAACCCCATGCAACTTTGCAGGCTGGGAGAAGAGTGGCTTGAAAGTGGCTCATCAAAATAGGACCTCAGAGTGCAGGTCAACAGCTGATTGAATTTTAGCCAGTGGTGGACAACAAGGCCAATGGCATCCTGACCTCTATTGAAAATATCATGACCAGTAGGATTAGGGAAGTGATTGTTGCTCTGTACTTGGTACTGTTAAGGCCACACCTTGTGTTTTATGTCCAGTTTTGGGCCCCTCTCTTCAAGAAAGATGGTGAGTTGCCGAGTGTGTCCAGAGAAGGGCAAAGAAACTGGTGAAAGGTCTGGAGCACAAGTCTGATAACAAGTGGCTGAGGGAGCTGGGGTCAGTCATCCTGAAGAAAAGGAAGCTCTGGAGGTACCTTATCACTCCCTATAACTACCTGGAAGGAGTTGTACTAGGGGATAGGAGTTGGCCTCTTTTCCCAGGCAACTGGCAGTATAGCTAGAGGAAACGGACTCAGACTGCATCAGGGTAGGCTCAGGCTGGACATGATGAAGAATTTTTTTACTGAAAAGGTGGTTAAACATTGGAATGGACTGCCCAGGGAGGTGGTAGAGCCACCATCCTTGTGGGTGTTCAAGAAATGACTTGCGTGTTGCACTTAGTGCTATATTAAGATGGCATGGTAGTGTTCAGTCAAAATTTGGACCTTATCTTAGGGCTCTTTTCCAACCTTAATGCTTTTATGATTCCATGGTCCTAATGATTTTATAATTGTAGAAGTAGTCAGCAAACTGCAGATGACAGAGTACTTGTCAGTTTGCTTTTTTGGTCACTTTTTCAGTGTTGATTCTCTTTCAAGTGAAGCTAAAATAGTATTTGACATGATCAGCATTACCTATCAAATTGCTGTGCCAAACATATACAAATACAAAAAGAGAATTGTGTTAGAGAAAAAGGAGTTTATTGCAGTCTGTCACTACCAGACTATTTTGAAGACTCTCATCAGAAAGCTTTAAAATAGACAGAATATTGGTTGTAAGCACTGAAATAGGTTTCCTCTTCTTCAGATCCTAAATTCTGCATTTTCCCGTTTGAAGCCTGTTAGGTGCGTTTAACAAGACATGTTTGTTAGTGATGCTGTGCTCTTTTTTGTATTGGAGCAAAGCCAAATAACTCTGTTTAGAAATAGAAACATATAAAGGACAGCTTCACAATTCTCCTACCTACAATTTAAAATACTACGTAGTGCTGAGATAGTGATTTTTATGTCCAGAACTGGTTAGCCAAAACTCTAGTCTTCACCTTCAGAATTATGAATACTAATTAACTTTTTTTTTTTTTTTGCTACCCTTTTGGTGTTTAGATTAGTCTCTGATACTCTGATACTCACTGAAGGAGTAACTCCAGTGACATTATCCTCTATATGAATGCAAAACAATAATTGAAATTTCCCAGCTCACTTTTTGAAGAGTAATCCTTTCTGTAGGGATTGGAAGTACACTGAAAGGAGTACTAATATTTAGCTAATAATTGCAGGTACCAGTTGTCAGTTGGTGAGAAAGTCAATAGAAGTGTGGTCTTGGCAAGACTAAAATCAAACAACCTTTTTTTTATTTTAACTTGGGAATGTACCTTTTAATGAATGGCTTATAAAAACTTCAGCAGAAATAATGAGGTGATTTCAGGAATGGAGCTAAAGGAAAAAGAACATTCCAAAAATCTTGAAAAGAAAATGCAATGTCTTAAGCAAGAAATCCTAGTGCTCCTATGCTTTACCAAAATGGTAAGAGAAACCAGGATGTATTTGTTTCAGGTAGAGTTGCTCTTTTGTTGTCTCTGAAAAAGCTGATTGAATCTTTCTCTTAAGTACAGTGGAGCCCATTAAAGTGGAGCCCATAAATGCCAATTTCTCAGATAATTTTGTGCGAAACCAGCATGTTCCATATACTGTGAAACATTTCAAGGTGTTAGTTTGTAATGGAGATTCTTTTGTGTTGACAGTGTTCCTTCTGCTGACCTTGCATTTACCTTTGTTGGAAGAATGGCACCTAACCAGGCTGTAGGACTTGAAGCAGTGGGAGACCAAATATAAACTGTAGAGAAACAGAAAAAAGAAAGTTGGAGGATGTGGATAGACGGAGATTTACTGGATGTATGAATTCAGCACCATTTCTTCTCTGGACCGAGGACCTAATTTTAAAGGCCTAACTATTAGGACACTTGTTATATTCTGTGTCTCTTATGATGGTATACGGTTTCTATGTCATGATACCAATAACTATAGTGATACTATAGTGGCGAGTGGTGGGAAATCCACAGTCCCTCTTATGTTTGAGGAACTGAGATATATTTTTGTCTGATTTACAACCAAGATAATGTGTTGTGCTGAGACTAGTGTACACATTTGCCAGAGCTTTATTCTGTGATTTCATGTAGGGAGCAGAGGGAGGAGACAAGGGAAAAAGAGTACAGCTTGTTCTCCAACTGTTCCTTAATTCTGTAGTGAAGAGACTGTAAGTGCTATTGCTGTAATCTGTGCATATAAGGGCAAAAGGGCACACAGGCAAAGTGGTACAGGCAAGGATTTAAGATTATTTGGAAATGCCAGTGTTGTGACAGTGTCAGCATGTAATAGTTTTTGTAGTATGTGGGCTGAAAGGCAGTGAAAGTAATGCTGTATTTTTTGCAGGGTGTGCCAGAGCAGGACAGTAGATCTACAGGTTAATGCAATTTATATTTCAATAAGGAATAGATTAAATATAACATGTCATGGAAGAGTCCCCACAACCTTTATGAGGTAATTCCTTTTGCATTGAATTTCATAAATTCCTGCCTCAACTACTGGAGATTTTTTGAGGGAGTCAGTAAAGTAATAAAAAGGTTAGCTGGAGGGTTATTTTATTCTATACTCAAAACCTTTATATGTAGTGCAATTATCAAGTGTTTTTAGGGAAATTAGAAAAGGTAGGGAAGAAATCAGTATGTGTGTTAAAGAGTAATAGTTAAGAGATGGAACACTATACTAAGATTAGACTGTTAAACTAAATCTCCTTAAATGTTTAACATCCACATGTCTGAGATGAAAACTGGGTTTGCAGCAACGTATGGTGTCATTTAGAACCAGCTCTTACCAGAGTCTTCTGATTATTCCTTTTATAGTATGTATCTTTCTTTTTTTCCCCTGTTGTTTTTAATTGTTTTACTTTTCCACTAGGGGATGGGATTGCCAGGGAAAGTAGTCCATTTATTAACTGTGCAGAATTGGGCAGAGGAAACATGTATGAAGGAAAGAATATGGCTCTCTTTGAGGTAAGTTAAATACTCCAAAAACATATTTTACCTTTAATGGAGATGAGCAATCACCTGTTTTCTTTCTGTCTTAAAATTTAGCGGCGGGGGGGGGGAGGGAATGAGTTTTAATAACTTTTTCGTAGTTTGGTTCCTGCTAACATTCCATTTCCGTGGATTTGAATGGTATATAGGCAAGAACAGTAAATATTGGTGTGCATTAATGTGAAGATATTAAATAAGTCTTCGTGCATTTAAATTTTTTGGGCTAGGATCTAGACATTATTAGACCAAGCTACTGGAAGTTAAATCTATTTTTTAAAGAAAGCAGTATTCAGTTTTAAAAGGATTAGCAAAATAATTTGTTCAACAGGGGAATTACAGACTTTTTGTTAAGAGGCAAAGCTATAAAACAAATTTACAAGCCATGATTAGTTGTATTGTCCAACTACAATGTAGAGCACACCATAGCAATTTTTAATGTAAATATCTACTTTATTAATGGGCGTTTCTACTTTATTAATGGACCTTTTTAATCAACTGAATTATTATAATCAAATTACTGAAAAAAGTGTATTAATTGAGTACTTTTAAGGGCCACTTTTGCAATTAAGTAGTATTTCTAGTAAAAACCTTAGTTGCTCTGCTCTAGCAGCATCAACTATTCTTGCTCTGATGCTTGCTGTTAATAAAAACAAGATGCTTCCAACGTTGTTTAGCCACCTTACTGTTGCATTCTTCTCAATATTTTCTTGTTGTTCTCTTACATTTCTCTCTTCTTCCTTTCACATATCTTTGCACAGAGGACATGGTCTTTCATCTCACCTGTGCATGACCCAAATAATATATATTTAATATTTTTCACTGTTTTAGAGAAAATTTTGCTAAGGATCAAAGTAATGTTGATCATTAATTGTCTTTTTGTCATGTATGCAATATTATAGTATTTTTTGACAGGAATGATGGTATTAAAGTTCTTTAATTGAATTTTTCTTCTTCAAGCTCTATTCCATAAAGCCATTTCCAAAACTTTATGTCGTTCAAATTAGTTGCTGTATTCCTCAGTGATGGTAATTTGGCCATAGCTGCTTTTTGTCCCAAATCTGTTATTTTGAAATATGGCTTAACATTAAATCAACTGTTATAAAGCCATTATTTTGATGTATCTCAAGTTATAGATATTGCTGTTAAGAATATTGCGTTGAAAGCCTTCTAGTGACTTCATCACTGCTGGTGTTGTGGTGAAATTTTTTGATACTATGTATGTTTCAGAGTAAGTTTCCTATAATCTTGTTTTTATAGTGTTTTCAGATGTGAGAGTTGTATAAACTGTTAAAAAGAAGTTTGACTGTTACGACCATTATCATTACCTTATCTCCCATACTTTACTTCTTGTCTGTGTTTGTCACCCTGATCTCGTCTTCTTTCCAGTGTTCAATTTTTTTATATTTAATTGAATTCTCTTGGATCCATTTTTCTTGGAATTCTAGTGTTGTATATCCTTCTGGATTGTCTGATATGTTTTAGCATGCTTTTGTTTTGTAACAGTAAAGAAAGATGGGCTGACTTCTGTGTCAGGTGCTATTACATATGTACAATTATATGTAATATATGTGTGGGTATTTTCAACAAGTTGACGCTTTGGAAGTAGTATGCCTGGTGTAAGATAAAATATGTAAGCCTGCAGCACTAGACTTCAGAGAGATACTTAAGTACTGTAGTGCTTGAGAAATCATTTGAAGTCACTTTCTAAACACAAGCAAGGTGCTGGAAAAACACCCTAATGACTCAGCCCTACCAGTACAATCCACTAAAGACTGTGCTGTGATAAAAATAGATTTTTAAAATTACAGTGGAATTTCTCTAGGTTTTCCTTATTCGAGTTGCATATTGTAAGGTAGTGTAAAAATATTAAAGAAATGGTGCAACATAGCCATGTAGAGTTAAACTTCTAGAAATAATAGAACTTTCTTGTTGGTTGAAAGCTGACTGGTATTCTGTCATGCTAATTTTTTTATTTGGCTGAATCAGGGCTGACCTGTTATGTTTGAAGCAGTATCATAAAATGATGACTTAAAAAGAAAATTTAATTAATAAATGCAGTATTCTTCAAAACCCAACAGGAAGAAATGGATAGTAACCCCATGGTATCATCTCTTCTGAATAAACTAGCAAACTACACTAATCTGACTCAAGGAGTGGTGGAACATGAAGCAGATGAAGACAGCAAACGAAAGGAAGTCAAGGTATTTAGATTTCTAATAATTTAAAGAGATAAAGCTAGCTATAAGAGGTGCATTTTTCTACCTGAAAAGAGAATATGTGGACACCTAAAAATGGGACTGAGGTTTGTAATACCGTGTTTAGAACTAGAGCATTTGCAACTGGACTTGTGTTAATTTGATGTTCTTGCTAGCATGTTTTAGCAAAACTGTTCTGTAAAACCCCTAGGTAAAACATGTGCAAAGCTAGAATCTGAAACGGAGTATACCCAGTTTTTTCTTACTTTCTTTTCCTCTTCCTTGTGAACTGGTGCAAGCATCAGTACCTGTTACCTACCTCTAGTGAGCGTACAGTAGGACTTTTTGCAGGTTTATTAATATATTTTAACTGCCTAGGTTTTTAGGTAGTTATATTAAGGCAAATTTGAGATGAAACAGGTCACTCTTTTAATTCTATAAGCATATTTGCACCTCTTAACATGGTAATAGATTTTTTGAGTAGCTGTCTTGGTTTAAAACTTAATGGATGCATTCCAAGAAAACACTTTGTTGAAAACATCAAAAATATTATAATTGCGGGAGGGGAAGTCATATGCTCTGTGTGACACATTGCTAAACACACTTGCTAGAAGTCAACTGAATTCATCAAGGGTTGCCTGTCTACTGGATACCCAAAATGTGTATCTGTGTCTGTAGAAGTGGAATGTATGCAATAGTTGGAGTCTGCAGTGGCATTGGATTGATCCCTGTGTTAGCAGAGGCTGATTTTGAAGGAGAAAGCTTGGATTAAAGCATGTGACCTGACAGAGTATAAGAATATTATAGGTAAAGGAGGAATGACGAGCTGCATGGTGAGCATGGTGACTGAAACTAAGAAAATTAAGGTAGATGCTAGGAAGGGACAGTGCTGGGAGTCACCTGTCTTTGTGTAGGAGAAGGGGTCCTGCGTGGAAGTTGGTACTAGGCCAGTGGGCAAGGGTCAATGATAAAGTCCAGCTGTTTGTTTAACTTTTTGCTTATGCTGCATTTGTTCATGGGTGTGTTTTCCTTCTGTTTGTCTAGTTGTGCTTGATCTATATTTGTTTCATCTCATCTGAAGATAAACTTCAGATGTGAGAAAAGTAACACTCATCTTCTCAGACTTTCCTTACTGTGAACCCTGTTGTCTGTTCAGCTGCTATGTAGAGATTTTAGTCAGTGCAACACCATATTACTCCCTCTGGAGCTGACTATGAACAAATGAACATCATGTCCTCACTTGCACTTGATCTTGTTTGTGCTCCATGTGGTGACCTGATAACACAATATTTATGTATGTGTCCTAATTTCATTTCTGAAATTGTGATAGTTAAGTAGTAGCCTGTCAGAGTAGCATTTTTAATGGTATGACTGAGACAGTTGAGTTGATGCTGCACATGGATATTGCCCAAGATGCTAAAAATAAAAAATATAGTCTAAATGGCATTTTGTGGTTTCTTATAAATACTTGGAAATGTAGTGTTTTCTTAATAAATTTGATAACTTCTAAAGCATCAATGCTTGCTTGTTTATTTAAATCAATTGCCATTTTTCACAGCCCATGTGATTTAAGACTGTCTTGTGTCACTGGAAAGCTACTGTGAATAACTGTTGATTTTACCTAGAGTATTTCAAAGCCTGATTTCTCTTCATAAGTTTAGAAGACTGAAACTTTAGTGATGAAGCCTGACTGTTTTTGTGTGTGTCTTGACCTATGATGATCACTAGCAAATAAAAAGTACACATATACTATGTTGTGACAGGTTTTACAATTTTTGAAAAAAGGAAATAGTAGTCAGCTCTGCATTACTTCACGCTCTGTCTTAATACCTTGTCTTTTTTTAAAATTGAAATTACTATTGAATATAATTTTTTGTGGCAGCTGTGTGGCAATTTGTGATCAACTTTTTGCAGAATATAAATGATATTTTGATTATGGCAGTAATTTAGCCTCTAACTTTAGCCTGTAACGGGTATTTCAGAAAAAGTTTGTAAATTGTTATGATCAACAGATAAAGGACCATCCTATCCCTATCAAGGTGTCATCCTAATTCTTGTGGAACAAGAGAGTTTGTTATCACAAATAGTTTTCTCTCTTTTCAGGTAATTTTCTTTATAAATAGCACGTGAATATTTGCAAAGCTGGACACTCCAAAGCTACCATACAGTTTCACTTGGCATTTCATGGAGCATTTGTGATAAGTGTTTGTGGAATAAAGTGTTTATGGATTTAAATTTTTTAGTGCAAAGGAATTGATGTTCTCACTTTGTTTCCAGGGTCCACGAATGGGCACTTTTATTGGCGTATATCTTCCCTGTTTGCAAAACATCTTGGGAGTTATCCTTTTCCTGCGTTTAACATGGATTGTAGGAACAGCTGGCGTTCTTGAGTCTTTCATCATTGTGTTCATGTGTTGTGCTTGTGTAAGTTAACCTTATTTAATTTCTTTTTTTAAACTCTTGTCCAAATCCTCTGTTGAAAGAGTACTGACACCTTCTAATGTATGAGTATCGGGGAAAAATAACCATATTTAATCATACTGGTAAAATTGTACTGATATTTAACCAATATGGTTCAATTGAGAGAAATGGGTTATATATATAAGCAGTGAGTGTCACATGTCAGTCTAACCCGTATGGAAATTCTTTTGAGTTGATCAAAGTAAGCTTTTATTTAAAGTTTTATTAAATCAGCCTTTAGCAAATATGTCATTATTAACTTAGAGATCTGAACTGTTCTGCTTTTTTCAACTTCAGAACAAACTGAATAATAAAGTAGAAATCAAACCCCACAGCATTGCATCCATAAAGTAATTTTTTAGAATATGAGACCTTTACTAGATGTTGTCATAATAATGTTACAATTAGTTTTCACTACTTTTTTAATTGAAATAATGAACATACTATTTTAAGTATATGCAATGGTCTGTATTCTTCCAGTTCTTCTTTAAAGACTGTGTCAAGTATAAGTTAACTAAATCTTCTGCCTGAAAAGTTGAGTACCTGAGTTGCATGGATATCCCAAATTAAACATCTTGGGGGGGGGGGGGGGGGGGGAAATCTAGTTCCATTTGATTACAGTTTTGCCCAATCTTTAAAAAAAACCCTCCAGAACTCTGTTTTTTAAAATTTCCTCTATTTCATCTTTCCACAGACTATGCTAACTGCAATTTCAATGAGTGCTATAGCAACAAATGGTGTAGTTCCAGGTAATGAAGAATTTTATCTTACATGGCAAATTCTTAAATAATGGAAGTTTAAATCTGGGTTAAGAAATTCTTATCATTCTGAAATACCAGAAGTTATGCTTTTGTATCGAATGCATTTTTTCTTTTCATTGATTTTATAAATAACTTTTTAATGTGAGATGCAGTCTTTAAGACTGGGTTTTTTGGGAATTACAATCTGCAGCACATCTTTGTCATCCGTCATTTGATCCTGTTTAATCGAAGATAAGATGTTATAAATTGAATTAATGAAGACTAGTCTTTACACAAAGCAAATTTCTTTACAAATAAGGGTACTACTTTTCTCTCTCCTGAATTTTCCTACATTCCAGCTAAACACTGGAGTTAGTTGTCTTGTTTTCTGCAAGAATAGTAACTGGTCTCATGGCAAAAATATTTTTCTGCATAAACACTCTCGGTTCTGCTCATCTCCTTAAATTTTCAGGACAGATTGATAAATTTATTCGGCTTTGTAAAGAAAGAGGATTTTTTTTTTGTTGCAAAATCAGTTAGCTCTTGAAGCTCTTACCCTTTTCAGTTTCTCAGCACAATAATTGATAGTTCTGGTTTTCGGATATTGGTATGAACTCTGAACTTAAACTGAAGTTGTTGGGCTATAGTAAAAGTAAAAGCTATAATTTGTGTAGGATGTAGAGTAATTGCATTATAATTGTATTTCATGGATACAGTACCATATATTAAATAAAAAATCAATAGACAATTTTGTTTAAAATACTCGTGTTTTATAATAAAATTGAGTTATTCAAATCAGTGTGCAGATAACTAAAATGTTTTGCTCTATTTTCCCTCATATTTTTAAAGTCCATCTTAATGGTTTTTTTTGACATCTCCCACAGACTTTGAAGCCTGCAGTTCTTACATGAGACAGGTCTTAATTTTCACTTTTTTTGTTGTTGGTGCCAGTTTCTTAGAGAAATGATGCTTGTCCTGGAATATATGGAGAAGGCAGAAAGCACAGACAAGAACCTAGGACTGAAGGGGACCTGAGCAGTGGGATCCTTTATTTTGCCTTTATATGCAAGAGCATTCATTATATTTAGTAAAAGGATTGGTGATTCATCATAATATCTTTCTTAGTTTCTCATTCATTCATATTGAAAACACTGAAGTCTGTGGAACAGGCTGCCCAGGTGAATGGTGGAATCACCATCCTTGGAAATGTTCAAAGAACAAGGAGGTGTGGTGCGTAGGGACAGGGTGCAGTGGTGGACCTGGTAGTGTTAGGTCAATGATAGGACTTAATGATCTTGGAGGTCTTTTCCAACGAAAAACAGCTTCGGACTCTTCACATTGATATATGTTATTTAAAATTGCACACATCTATTCTCTGTCTCTTTCTTCCCACAAGCAGGACAAAAATCCTGAATTTAAGAGTAGATGGAGAGGGAACCAGAGAGAAGAGTTTGCCTTGAGGGAGTTGGTTGACATTCTAAAAGAAAGAGATGAGCTTGAAATTTAGAGCCTTATTAAAAGGCAAATAGTGCAATGGAAATAGGATGGTGGTGGTGTAGTTTATGACTTAAAGAAAGATGATGCATACCTGTGGGAAATAAGAGTGAGAAGAATTGGAGAACTCAGGGTAAAAGTGAATATTATGTATGTGGACAAGAAAAAGCAATCCCTTCCCAACACCTTGAAACAGTACTAAAAAACTGTGAACTGTAGTGAAAGTGGCAATGGTTTAGTATACAGAAAATAGAAAGAATCAGTAGAAAATAATCTGTTTTGTCCTTGTCTCATAAAGCAATTATTTTGGAAATTTATTGTTTGATGGGGAACAGTTTAAGGTTAGAAGCTAAAAATTCATTCATATCTATTAATACCTGTATATCCTTTTCTAATTTACTTCTGTTTAGCTTGTGGAATTTTTCCTATTCTTTCTTCAGTCTTCGCTTTCTATTCCACCAACAATGCACATGGGGATATTAATCTTGAAATGTGCATTCTAACCATCTAGATGGTATAGACATGGATTACAGTCTTGTCATGAGCATGTCAGTGGAGACACATGCAGTGGTTATCTTGATTATGTTGACTGAATGATTCAAATTTTTGTTCTCTACTGCCATCCTTAATCTGAAGTACTGGAGGTGTTTTGTTTGTTTGTTTTATTTCTTGGGTTTTGTTTGTTTGTTTTGTTTTGTTTTGTTAAATTCACAGCTGGAGGCTCTTACTACATGATTTCAAGATCTTTAGGGCCAGAGTTTGGTGGAGCAGTGGGACTTTGTTTCTACTTGGGCACAACCTTTGCAGGAGCAATGTACATTCTTGGTACCATTGAAATTTTATTGGTAAGTACTAGTCTCTATTAAGACTAAAAGTATTTTGGCTGTTTCAGGATATTGCTGATGAATTTTCTTAATGGTGTAAAATGCACTCTAGTTTGGTGATCGTTAATGTTTTGATACTACATTTTCAGGATGTTGATATTTATTCTTACTCATGACTATTTGAGGAAGTTAAATTCTTATCAGTAATACAAAAATAAATTAAATGCTATTTTATGTATGTTTATTTTATAAATGTGGGAACCAAGCAGAAATCTTCTCTTTCCAAGTAATAGTTGGAAAGCATTACCAGGGTAACTCACTGCTGCTCAATGAAAAGTTGTGGTGAACATGAAGGGCATATCTGTGATGAGGCAATAATAATCTATCACACTTCCTCATTTCTGAACTACTGGCTTTGAGTTTTAATATATTTGCAAAGATGCTGAGGAAATCTGCCTGTGTGGCCGTTGCCTGGCTACTATGGCTTTGCTTCATCCAGGAGGGGCAATAATCGGTCATCAATTCAGAAACTGAAGATAAGTGCAGGAGATACTTAAGAATTCTTCCTTGTTACTTACTATGATCCATGTAATCAAATCCAGGGGTTTTTACATTTAAATTAGAGATAGTATTCACTAATGATTGCTTGTGTGATCTGATCTGGCTTTTGCACATGTTGAACTATGGATTGAATTTGGTGCACTGTTCTCCCTATTAGAGACTCATGCAGGGTTTGTGTTGCTAATAAAAATGTACGGAATCCAGCTACAGAATTTGAAGTAAAATGCTGTGCAGGATATCTGTCAAAGACCTCAGAATAGACCCCTGACATAGCCACAAGGCATGAGTATTGCTTTTTTTTTCCTTCACTGGGGCATGTATTATTTGGAGAAACAGAAATCAGTCATCTGCCTGTGGTTTTCCCTGGCAAAGGCTTTGAACAGCAGGGCAACAAAATCCACAAGAAAATTTTCTGGAGTACCTCCATGGAGAGCCTGAAACTTCTGCAATATCATCGTGTAGGGTTTTTCTAACAATATATACTTTATCTGTAATAATTTTTTTAGGTTGTTTTATTTTTCTTCCATGATGATGTGACAATTTCCATATCTTCCAGCATTCTAGTAAATAGTAATTTACTAAACTTAAATTTAATTTAAGAAAATTCTAGTAAATAATTGTCAATGTCTATTTTTGGATTTTGCTTATGATTGCATCACAGCAGCCTCCTGTTCAATGTTTCTTCTTGCCTTTAGAAATTATATTATTGAAAAATAGTCATTTGAGCAGTTTTTTTGAAGGACTGGAGTTGCCTCAAGCCCTAATATTCAAGCCCTGGTCGCTGAGCAGAGAGGGGTGTTTTTAGGGATGCTAGAAAAAGGCATATAGATATTGTTGTGTAGCGTAGTACACCAGTGTCTCAGAACTACAGATAAGTTTGTCTTCTCACACACATTTATCAGTATAAATGCTATTAACAGTTTCCAACTTCTTTACAGGTACAACACACCAAACTTTAAGAAAGAGAGATCTGTAAGAGAATCTTCATTTGAAATTGCAGTAATTTGAAATGTCTGGTTTAGCACATGACTAAGCTTCTTCACAATAATCTTAAATTGTGCTATTGCAACTTTAGATTAAAATTTTATGAAGTATTATATAGGGTCTATAATACTGAAAACATTTTTAGTTTATTATACTTTTGTTTGATTCTTCAAATTTTGTTTCAATCAATGGAAGTCCTGTTTATGGTTTGGGTTTTTTCTTTTATTTTTGTCATGTTCTACTTCCTTCCACCACCAAATTCCTTAGCCATTTTTCCCATTTGGCAGACTCATGAATTTGAGGAGCGGAAGCTCTTTAACAGGAAATAAGAAGCCGGAGCAAAAGTTGTATCCTATTCTCAAACCTTGTTTTTCTTCACCCTCACCCTTTTCCTTTATCTCTACAGTTTCTCTATGCCCAAATTATATGGCTGAACTCATTTGCAAAAGCCAAACTGGTATAGAAGGTTAGATTTTATAGTTCAAGAAAATGATTTAATAAAATGTTCATTATTACATGTATGATAGTTCACCATATCTCTTGCAGACCTATATTTCTCCAAGTGCTGCTATATTTAAAGTGGCAGACGTTGGTGAAGAAACAGAGGCTATGCTGAACAACATGAGAGTCTATGGAACATGTATTGTCATTCTGATGGCCATAGTGGTTTTTGTGGGAGTAAAGTATGTTAACAAACTTGCACTGGTCTTCCTTGCCTGTGTGATTCTTTCCATCATTGCCATATATGCTGGAGTTATTAAGACTGCTTTTGACCCACCTGACTTTCCGTAAGTGCAATATCGAAGTTGTGTGGGTTATTTAAAAGGAAAAAAGTGTGGGGAGGGACTAGCTACTGTAACCATTTCATATTTTAAGCGAAGTTTCAAATTACAAACACATTAGTTTCAGTGGTAGGTTTATGTAGTTTAAATACCAATGTGGTCATTTGCTATTCTGAGCTACATAGCTGAATATTTCTCTCATCTTTCATAAGATATGGTAATTCTAGAAAATGTTCTTTGATGCTTAAAATTTGGCTGTTATTTCATCCACACCCAAGGAGCAAGAAGGTCCTTTTTGCTGACAGTAAATGTAACTGCTCTATCTAAAGATTTAAACTAAAAACCTATAGAATAAAGTAAAAAGAAGCCATTGTAGCTATTAACCATAGTTATAAAAAAAGCCCATAAATTTAAACTTTCTGTGTTGTGAAGAAATTTTAGAAACTTCCATTTCTTCCTACTTGAAAATGACACATTGAATTGTTTAAATTCACTTGTGTTTGTGAAGGCTTTCCCATTAATAAAATAAAATGTTATTTTTATGCATGACACATTGATTCTCAAGGTCCTTGATCTGCTTAATTCTTAGCTCAATAGCAGTTACTTCTTCACTCCAGTTATTAGCTACATTTTACTTTACCCAGTTACATGAGTTGTATTTTTCTGCATATTTTTCTGTTGAAAGAGGAAACAAAATTATACTGCTTAAGACATGATCAGAATAGGCTGATAACTTCAATCTTGTGTGACACTTCATAGTAAGAGTTATCCTTTGCTGTATGATTGTTACAAATTCAATATTTCTTTGAAGTGTTGGTAATTACATTACAAATTGACCATTACAGTAGTACTTGTGGATTGTTCTGTAACATTGTTTTACATGTAATATGTAAAACTTTGACATATTTCTGAATAAAACTTCTGTTTCTTACACTAACTTCCAGTAATATAGTATACAGGAGAAACAGTAATATCTTTTTGTCACCTGTATAGGTAAAAGAGAGTTTATGTGGATATGTAGCATAGGTGAGGCTCATTACCAAGTTTCTGGAGACTATATGTGGCTGCAACTGTTATATTATTGTATTGGGGGAAAAAATAGAAAGTGTTTATTTTCCACTAAATATAATGGTTTACATTTAGAATCTGCCTCAAAATGAGAAACTCAAGTACAGTTTTGTGTAATGGTAAGACTGATCTGATGATGGTTGTTAAGAAAACCCAAACAAAACAGCTTCCACTTAGCTGGTTAGTTAGGTTGGTATCACTAACCTCCATTAAGCTTGTCCATTGTGTAGGTGGTAAAATAATTTACCTCAAGATCTCCCAGTTGAATCAAACTAAAAGAAGTTTCCATTGCTTATATCATTTGACCCTGCTGCTATTGAGTCGTCAAATCAGTAGCAATTAAAAAGAAAAATAAGCAAGGCAAGTGACAAGATTATCTCTTTAGCAATAGTTTCTGTTAAATCTGCTCAAATTCCATGAGATGCAATACCTTGAAGCTGTGCTGGTGTATCTGCCTAACCCTGGTGTTATATTTGATGTTCCTTGTTTTGTCTTCGAAGATCTATATCATTCCATTTTTAAGCAAGCCTGGAATCTTAAACATCTTTTGTATAGTTTAACAAAGAAATATAACTAGATCCTTAATGTACTCTGCTGGTAGGAATTTGCTTTTGACAGCTGTTCAGACTTTTCTAATTCTCTTTCATTCCTGAAAAGAAAAAAACAAATTGCTTCCCAATACATGATTCTTTAATATCTCATCACTAAATTGCTAAATTTTGCTGTTTAATCTTCCTGGCTTCCTTACCTTTTCGATTGCAATGGTTTTGAGGATCATCTAAAGTTTTCAATTGCTTGAAAAAGAAGAGAATGGTTTACTTGCTTAATCTCACTTTTATATTTTCTTCTACAAACTCATCTTTTAATTAAGTTTATAAGGTATTACTTAATTTACTTCTTTCTTGTAGGACTGAATACATCATACTTGCTTTTATTTAGTAGTCAAGCTGCTTAAATTGATTATAGTTTCTGAAGAACAAATCAGAAGACAAAATAGCTGCCAATACCATAAGAAATATTTGATCCATATTTTAAAGACTATTGGTGATAGTTTTAGATGTAGAAACTATATACTGTTTTAGTAGATGTAGTGTAGGCCTTAAGGTAGATAGTGTAAATAACAGTTTTCTGAAGAGGTCTAATGGACAAAAAATGGCTTAATTCTCAGCCTTGTATTGAAGGAACACTGATTTTATTTTTCTTGTTTATAGTATCTGTCTCCTTGGAAACCATACATTGTCAAAACGCAGCTTTGATGTCTGTGCCAAATTTACTGAAAGCAATAATGAAACAAAGACTACACCTTTGTGGCGCATGTTCTGTGACAGTTCTTTGCTTAATGCTACATGTGATGACTACTTTAGTCTCAATAATGTAACAGAAATTCAAGGAATTCCAGGAATAATGAGTGGAGTTCTAACTGGTAAGTTGGAAAGCACAGTGATTTAAAAGTTTTTGGACATTATTAATTTCGCCAATGGCTGGTCAGTAATGTAGTGGTCTAGTCTGTCACTGTTTCTTTACCCCTAGTCTGTGTGAAAGATTGCTACCTTGAGCATGCTTCTTCCTATAAAAGAACCTTGTTTTAGAATCTTAGTATCAAGTGCTTTAATTTGGGGGTAATTAGAGTTTTATAGATACTCTTTCAAAAGCCATTGTTCAATCAAAAAGGTGATAAAGTGTACATCACAGCACTTTTTTTTAAATGTTTATGCCAAACACACATTTCAATAAGCCGTTTTCAAACTCTCCTGAGAGAACTTGTTTCCAGTTCACAGTGGCGCAATGAGAATGAAATTCTGTGGATTGTCCAATGTGTACAAGTTAGTGATTAAATTAGAGAAGAGCAGTTTACGAAGTGTATAGATTTTATTCTCTTTACAGATCTGTATGGTTGTGGCAGCTTGGAATTCAGATTGCATCAAGTCACAGGATTAATCTTAAATGTGTAATAATTCGTATTGTACACACACAAATAATGTTTCTGGGAATGAAATGGATACTCTGATACCTCTCCTTTGCATTTCCTTAAAATAAAGTTTGATTTATATAAATATGCTACATAGGGACACTAGACAGTCACTGCTGCCATAGTACTCCAGTTTAAAATATCACATATAAAGTGTACAAATACATTAAAAGATACTAAATGAAACATAGGCTTCTCTGAATCTAAATTTGTGGTTTTTAAAAAAATAATTTTCTCAATGAAAAATGAAATAATTTGCTTGTTACAAGAAATGTAACTTAGAGTTTGTTCTCTGAGTTTTATGATTTACCATATGCATATCTACAATTTTTCATGAATAATTTTGGACTTCCTGCCCCAGATCACAAGTTAGCTGTATGTTACAATTTTTTGCTACCCTGTAAGATTTAAATTGTTCTTTTACTTTTTGGAGGTTTCAGGCTGAGTACTATTTTTTTTTTCCTTTGTTCCATTTACTGTTTAATGTTTCATTCAACAAGCAGTCCTGTATAAAAGTATATTTTGCTAATTTATTCTCACATAATGTTAAGATCTCTAAAGACCAGGAGTCTGCTGAAAGCTCATTGTGAGCGACATGCTTTGCAGTATTCAGTGCTCTTTGCTTACATGTAGTGGATTTCATCAATTCCATTATGTTTACTCATGGAATCTGATACATTTTTTGCTTGGTTTTGGGGTTTTTTTAAGTTCCTTGCAGCTGTTTTTCCTTCTACAACTTTGAATTAACTGAGAATTGCCAGCAGGCTCTCATCTTGGTGCTAACTCCCATTTTTGGGCTGTTTGAGTGTACTGGATAGCACTGGTTACATCCTGATGGTCATTCTTGTAGAAGTTTCCTGGTGGTTCTTCTGCATTACAAAGCTGTATTTCCATTAATTTTACCTGTTGTTTTCTGTCTTTGAATTGTTTTTTTTAATCCATGTGAGGAGATTTCCTCTTATCCAATGTCTTATGTAGATTCCTTGGGTGAGGAATATTTAAATAACATGGGCAATATAGATGGACTGATCCAAGTGGATTGCCTTCGTTTATGTTTATCTCAAGAAATTTGAATACTTCTGACAATTTTCTTTTGCAAAAGCTGAGTTGAGGCTTCCTCAGTTTTTCAAAACTAAAGAAAAACTGTGAATAACTACTAAGCTTTGTCAGAAATAAAAAATAACTTCCCCGTTTATTGCCTCTATCAACTGCTATTGTTGCTATTGACTGTTCCTGTAGAGATGCTACTCATGAGTCCTTAGTTTCTGTATCTTCCTGAAACACTTTTAAATTAAAGAAATGGCCTTTAATTTGTCTTTGGGTATTGATACTATTTCATGTCAAAGTCAGGTATTTAGGTATTTCAGTGTTCTTGGAGATTTCAGGCTGAGTACTGCTTTTCCTGCTTTTGAAAATATGCGCTCTGCTTCTGTTCAGTGAATAGCATTTCTCTGAACAAGAGCTACTCCATAACAATGCATTTCACTTACCTAGTTACACCTAATGCTAAAACTAGGTGTCTTACTTGCTGAGTGTGAGCACACATTGTGATATCTAGCATAAGCTTGAGCTCTCATGGCAGAGATTTCTCAAGGAGAATTTTCTTCCACATGATGAATTTTCTGCCTTGTGTGAAGACTTTGGAGCTGTAGGCTCTGGACATTAAAGTTTCTTGAGCTGTGACTGGGAATATTCAGATGCTATGACTGAGTGTCTCAGGAAGTGTGCTAAGTCCTCACACCATTTATTGGGCACTCATATGGGGTAAGTATACATCTCTTCTATACCTTCTGTGAGTGTTGTCCTAACAATAATAAATCATGCTGCAAGTGGCTGACTAAATATGCCTCTAACCCTAACAGAAATGATACAGTTCTGCTACTAGCTTTATCAACATTGTTCTGATGGTGGTAGCATGTTGGTCTGATACATTGTACCTGTTCTTGTGTACATACCCTAAATGTTAGCTGCTAGAGGAGCCTTAGCAATCAAGGAATGGTCCTAGAACGGCCAAATGTCTGGATTTTTCTGAAAAGTTATTCTTTTTTCTCACCCTAACTTTCAAGTCCACTTGGATTATCACTTTTGGGAGAATGAGCATAGGAAAGCTCTGTGTGGCATGTTATAAAATGGGAAAGTGATTTCTATTCAACAAAATATCTAAGCTGATTTTACCCATGTGCTGGCATGCACAGTTCCACAGTTAAACTGTATGCATTGCAGTGCTCAGGTCATTGTCACTCCTGTGTCATGCTGAATAAAGGACAGAAGCTGTTGAGTGCTTATTAAGAATTTAAGTGCTTTTGATTGGCAATTCAAACTGATTTTTGGATTTTTCTTCTTATGTTTCACAGGGGATAGATAGATGCTAATTTGGAGATCTAGTCTTATTTTCATCACTCATCAAATCTCTGATAAAATTCCTGAAATTTAAAATTCTCTTGTTTCATTAACTTCTTATGGCTTCAGTCTTATCTCTAGATCAGTCTGTTACTCCTCTTCATTTGATTGTAGTAATACACATAGCATTCCTTAGCAAATAATACTTATTTTTAATCTTTATTCTGCTTTCTCTTCTGCTTCTCATGCATACTTCCATATATGCTTATGTAAGATTTTTTTAAAAAATGTGGGTATGAGTACCCTCTCTTTGGCCACTTATGGTTCAAAGTTCATCCTCTATTGTGCTCAAGATTACTTTTTGCTATTATAAAGGCTTAGAATACTGTACTTGAATTCTCTAGAGTTGTTCAGGATGTCTGAAAACTGGCTATTCAATCATCCTGGCAGTCCATGGGAATTGTTTATTTCCTTGCTGTAGAATCCTTTGCCTTCTTGACAGGCCAGAAGAGTATCTACTTTGTTTTCCCACATATGACAGGACAACTTGTCTCATTTTCAAATAAGAATCAGTTTGGCCTGTTCTCACAGTCTTATCAAAGTACATAAACCAGTGTTTTCCACAAATGTAAGCTCTCAAAATTTACTCTTTGACCTATCACTCTTCTAACATATGTGCTTAGTTTGCTGGGGAATTTGAGTCATATTCTGCTGGGTTTTTTTTTGCTTATCAGTGATCTTCTGGAGTCTGGTTATCCTGGTTTTGTCACTATATGGAAATTTTTTGTCATTAACAGCTGAATCCTGAACTGTTATGCAGGATCATTCTGTACAGGAGGTGTCAAAGAACTCAAATTACTGTTAAGTAGCATTTCTTTTTCATACTGCTCCTCAAAATACAAGAACAAGAAGTATTAGTATATACTAAGATTCCTTGAACCTGGAGATAAGTTTCCTTATTTTTTCCCAATAGAGCATCTGTGTGCCTGTGCAATGTAAGTGTACATTCTACAAATATGTTAGAATTTAATTCTATATTTTGCTTTAGAGAAAGAGAAAATTTTGCAGGACACATCTCACACTACTGCATTTTTACTAGCATGGACAGGAGTGCCCACCTGTTACAATTGGTATTAATCATACTGGGAAACATCATGATTTTTGTGTAAGAAAAAGGCATCTGATTCCTAGGATTATTGCATTCTCATTAGTTGATATCCTGAAACAGAGAGATGACACTGATTTTGTTTTTTCCCCCACCTTGTAGATAATCTCTGGAGTGCCTATTCAGAAAAAGGATCAATAGTTGAGAAAAAAGATCAGCCATCAGTTGCTGGATCAGAAGAATCAAAAATGGGTGGACTTCCTTATGTTTTTACAGACATCACGACCTACTTCACAATGCTTGTAGGGATTTATTTCCCATCTGTGACAGGTAGACACAACTACTTTTCTTGCATAAAGATGTGTACTTGCATCTGGGGAAAAAAAAAATTCATGTGAAATGTTTTCATTTTCACCAATCTTATAGATGACTCATGCTGTTGCAAGTTTCTGTGTATGAGGTTATGTACCTAAAACCTTCTTGTGCCAGGGAGACATAGGTCATGGCTGATGACTTTTGGAGATCATAGGACGTAAACAAGAAATCTGTTTAAGGGCCATTTCTATGTCTGCAAAGAAGGCAAAACCCTCATGTTACTAAATGTTTATTCAAAATAAGGTGCCTTTATAACACTTTAATCTTCAAGGGCTTGAGAGAACAACTTAATACTAAAATGATTCTTCCAGTGTCCAAGCTGCCTGGTTAACTGCCTGGGATTTGTTCACATGTCCAATATTTTGCCACATTAACTGTGTAGACTTTTTTGTCAAGCCTAGACTAGTTGTATTTCATTTTTCTCAGCTCATGCTTAAATGAAGAAAAACACGTTTCTATTCAAAAGTCCCAGCTGAAGTAATTGTAGCATCAAGTAAGAATTTGCTCCAATAAGAATTTGCAGCACTGTTTGGTAGTTTATTATGAAGTGGAATCATCCCTTTGTATTCACTGTTTGAACCCCACTGCTCCCATTTCTTTACTACAGACTCTTACCAACATTTCATCATATCTGAACCTATGGTCATTGTTTTATTCCATGGAGTTTGACAATGGTTTTGCACTGGAACATCTTGACATTAGCTTCCATATTTTTGCTTCCAGTGGTCAGGTCAATTCTAGGAGAGATGGCAGAGTTAGTTATTGTGTAGGTTTCTTTCCCTCCTGTCATTGTATGTGCTACAAAATAATTCTGTTCTCTTTTTAAATTCACACGCATGCATACGTGTGATTTTTCTAACCATTCTTTTTCTTGCCTGCTCCTTTCTTTTTTGCTTCTAAGGTTTTATTTGTTAGTTAATTGATTTGCTTGCTTACATTTACTTTTTATTATGACAGTCTGTTTCATAGAAAGTTAGTGCATTAGGTCATACTGGCTAAAATTACTGAGTCCCTATAAATTTATAACATCCATCCCTAGTAGTATTTCTTGATTTCAAGAATTATTCTGAAGTAATTCTTGAAAAATATTTTTTTAATCTGTCTTTTTACTGACCTTTATAGGATTTGCTTACTCAAGTGGGTAGTAACACAGATTTCTGAATAAAATGAAGGTATAAATTGAGGATTTGTGCAGGATTATAATATGCTTCTGTAGCCTGCTCCATTGGTAATCTTCAAGTTAAATTTGGCTTCAAATTAGATGTTCTTATTTTCTTAGTTATTATCGTGGAGTTATTTTTAATTGTTTTTATGATATAAATTTTGTCTCTCTTTAAGGTATTATGGCAGGTTCAAATAGATCTGGAGATCTAAAGGATGCTCAGAAATCTATTCCTACTGGAACAATTTTGGCTATTTCAACTACATCTTTTATTTGTATCCTTTATAGTGTGACTTTTTTCTTAGTCTACATTCTGTAGATTCTGTAGGTATAACAGGTTTTTCACTGGAAAATCATTAGTTTCCTGAGTAGGAAATGAATTAAATCTAAACTGAAAAGAAATCTTTTATATTTGTCTAAAATACCAGTATTATTTATAAATATTATTAAAATATGTCAAATTTTATTAACAAATATATATATTCTACTAGTGCTTTAAATTCCAATATGTAATTGATGGTTCTAGTCAAGTGATCTGAAGGGTTTTAGCATTAGGCTTCAGTTGGCAGATTGTCATAGTCAATATAACCAGGTCTTAAACCAAACAACAGTAATAGTAGTTGTCAGTCCTTCAAAACCTAGACTACACAAGTACTTGTTTATTTGTAAGAGAAAATGCCTGTTCTATTGCATGATATATGAGCTGGCTACTTCCAGTACTTCACAAATCACTGTGAAATACAGTCATAAAGAACATAAACTAAAAAATGGTAGCAGGGAAGAACTAAAAAAAACAAACAAAAAAGCAGCCAGGAAACACACCTACATTCTGCATTGTCATGGACATTTTCATTTCATACCTTGGTGAAAAAAGGTGGAATTTCCTCTATGTGATTTTTTTAGAGTAATCTTCCTTCAGTCTCAGTGACAGATCTCTCCTGTATAGTGTTGTTTGGTGCCTGTATAGAAGGTGTAATATTAAGAGATAAGTAAGTAATATTCAGCTTCTAATATTACATGGAGTATATGTAATCATATATTAATAGGACTTATTAATGGCTCTAGTGTGAAATATCTATGTGGTATATATTTCTTTTGCTTAGTTTAAAACTGGAGGGAAAGCATGTCTGTTAAACTGAGATGGCTGCAAAAACTGGTCAGGTTATTAGACTGTATGCCTTCAAGAAGCAGAAGAAGAATCTAAGATGAAGTTGAACCAGCCTAATGAAATGTTCTTGATGAAGAAAATCATAATTAGTATTTGCAGAGCTGATGGATGGGGATAAGGGGATATTACTTTGAGAGAAGTAATAGGTTTTTGAGGAACAAGTTTCAAAATTTGACAGTTACATGACAAGGGGAGTTTGTAAGAAGACTGCAGTACACCATCAGACCCATGATTTTCGCTAGACATATGACTATTTTTTGTTTCAAAATCTCAGTGGTACATCAGGAGTCATGTCTATTTTCAACCATGTAATTGCCTGATAAATTTAAGGCATAATATGAAGAATGAAGGGAATAAATGTGATGGACACAAGTATGAAGAGAATCTCCATATTTTGATCAATTTCTCCATTAGGAGAAGTTGGTTAATATGAAACTGTTGTCAGGTTTCACAATTGTTTTCTTGCTGGTGTCTGGTTCTGTTTTCTACTGAGGCCCATGTTTGCCTGTGGTGATAAAACAGTGTCATTGGGGTATTGTTTAAAAGATGGCGAAGTTGATGCTCGGACAACTTATTTCATAAGTCTAGAAGGAAAACCATAAGTTAAAAGTTGGATTCTAATCAAACTAATACAAGAAGCAGCAGGGGATCCATGAATGACTTTTGACACCCTCTCACAGCATCCTCATAGGCAAACTCAAGAACTGTGGACAGTGAGGTGGATTGAGAAGTGTCTGACTGGCAAATCCCAGAGGGTCATGATCAGTGGCAGAGTCTACTTGGATGCCTGTAACTAGTGGTGTCCCCTAGGGTACTGTATTGGACCAGTGGTATGCCCTTGGTGGCCAAGAAGATCAGTGTAATCCTATGGGAATAAATCTTGCAGACTCCATTTTCTTCATGGTGGAAAAGCCATTTCTTTATTCACATAACTCCTTTTTTTACAGCATTACAGACCTCGTGTGTGACTCCAATTGGTTAGTAGCATCGCCAGCCAGGGGTCTATGTACAAATTGCAAACAGGACAGGACTGCTAAGGAACGTGTCTCGAGCTGTTTTTTTTTCCAGCATCAGTCTTGTTACATGGTTATGACAATGGGAAGATGCCAGCAGCTCGCGTCCCCGGCAGCAGACGATGAACTTAATGTTACAACTTAATTTAAAAGTTTTTTGACCAATCACACAAAGAAAAAGCATATTTACAGTAGTTCTATCTAACCACTATAAGCACACATACCTTTGGTTAAAACAGTGCTTGCTTATTTCAAATACAATACCTGCTTGTAAGCCTTAAAACACAATGCACAGAGCTCCATTACTAAGCTTAGAACTTCCTTATATCTTGCTAGATATACTTTTCTCCAGCTTAGGGAGTTATTCTATCCAAGCGTTAATACACAGACCGTTGTTCTGTTTGTTCTTACTTTTTCTTCTTATATAATTTTTCTGCTGACAAATCTTTCGGTTACTGCTTAGCTCTAATCGCAGTTCTGCTGTCTCTGAGGCCTGCCTTTTGCAGCTTTCCCAAAACCCTCTGATTTTAAGGATTCCCACAAGTAGCTTTCTTGCCACTTATTTATTGGTTAGTAACAAGTTGTTATCTTGTATTGATTGGTCACTGAAACCCCCAGTGTGTATGTGCAGGAAACGTTGCTTGTGAGAGGTAGTTTTCATTTTTCTATCTAACAGTGTAAAAACACTTTATACGGGTGCTAGTTGTTTTGCATCCAGCAAGGGATTATTATGGTAACAAACTGCTCACACCAGGAGTGCTTTCACTTGGGAATTTGTAAAATGCTCCCTTGACAAGGCCAGCCACTGATTCCAGGAGACCAGGCCTGATCTTATGAGGCCTTTCTTTTATGATTTTTCTACCTTACAGAACATAATCCTGGTTTATGTTAGGAGGAAGAGCATTGCCAGTGGGTCAAGGGAGATCATTCTGCCCCTCTACTCAGCCCTGGTGAGACTGCATTTGGACTGCTGTGTCCATTTCTGGGCTCCTCAGTACAAGAGTGACATGGAGCCTCTGGAGGTCCAGAGGACGGCTATGAAGATGATAAAGGGATTGGAGCATCCCTCTTATGAGAAAAGGCTGAGGGAACTGGGTCTGTTGAGCCTTAAGAAGAGACAACTGAGAGGGGACCTCATCAATGTATTTAAGTAACTATAAAGGAAGGGTGCTAAGAAGATGGACATGGGCTCTTATCAGTGTTGCCAGCCAACAGGACAAGAAGCAATGGGCAGAAACTGATGCACAGGAAGTTCCACATGAATATGAGGAAGAGCTTCTTTATTGTGCAAGTGATTGTGCACTGGAACAGATTGCCCAGAGAGGTTTTGGAGTCTCTGCCACTGGAGATATTCAGGAACTATCTGGACACAATCCTGTGCATTGCACTCTGCTTGAGCAAGAAGGCTGGATCAGATGACCCACTGTGGTTCCTTCCAACATTACTTGTTCTGTGATTCTGTGACTTCTACTTTAAAGTGATATTGCTGCATCAGTGAAAATATCTGTTAGTTTTTTCTTCACCATAAATATAGAAACCAAATCAAACTGTCTAGGAAATAGTAAATGAATTCTGAAATAAGAAATTAAAGCAGAGCTAAACTCGTATTTTTGAAATTTACAGGGTGGGGAGGGGTGAGGGAATTTTGTAACCTCTTAGCTATTATTAGAGCAGGCTGCATAGTAGCAAGAACTTGAGTTCAAGATACTTGAGTCCATGAACTTTCATTTACAATGCTGCCAGTTTTTACTTGGCTGAAATTCAGCTGAACAGTAAAGTCTGTGGATTTTCAGTCTGGTCTAAAAACTGGGTTCTGAGGCTTTTTTCATTATGATGGTCATATCTGCAACAAGAAAAAGTAGGTTGTACATTTTTCTTTTTCTTGCATCTCTTGGAGTTATTCCTATCCTATGTTTAGTTGAAAAATAGGCATTAGAATTTGAACTAAGAATAATATACAGGGTTAGAAATCTTGTTATAGAAGCACAATATAGGTTTTATCCTATAATTTTTAAGAATGAGATTTACCTTTTTTTTTTCATCTGCTGAAAATAGTACATAGTCGTGCATCCCAACTTGGGCATAAGCAAGAATTTGAACACTGGCATATTATATGCACTTTGTTGCTGTGTTTCTTGACCGTATTTTAAAGGCAGGTTTGAAAAGACAAAAAACATTTAAATTTTCTCTTCTCTTATTTATGTAGGCTTTTCCTTTTATTTAGAAAAAAACTGAACACATTAGGAAAAAATAATGGTGGTATCACACTTAAAATTAATTTTGGCTGCTTACTAACAACAGTAAGATGAACTATAAGAACGTTACTTGCTTTTAAAACAATACTGCCAGTTCGAAGGAAGGGGTAGGGTGGAATAATTTTTTTGTAGTTTATTCACGTCATGCCTAAATTAACATAAAGTTAGGTATCTAAAAAAAAAAGAGTGGAGGTAGTATTGGATGGGACACTCAGGACTGTAATGAAAGCACCTCTTCCTGACTTCTACCCACTTGTTTGCTCTAGTAAATTAAAAATTGCATCAGTTAGCACAACAGCCAGAAGATGTGGAAAACTCAAAATGGTTCTGTCTGGTAATTTCTCTATTGCATGTCAGTGTCACACTTTTAAAAGGAAAGACTAATACTTCTTCTGAATCTCCTGCTTATGCCCCAGTGTATACTTATATATAGTGGAACAGATTTCCGCTAACTGGTTCCTAGCTCTCACAAGGATCTGTAAGATACAAATGTACATATTCCTGCAATTGTTTTAATTCAGGAACGTTTGCCAAGATATCTGATAATTGCTGCATATCTGCTTAGACGCAGCACTTAATTTGAAGTGATTATAATGTCTTCTTTAAAACAGCACAATAGAGATTGCTTGGTTGGGAAATCCTATAGTGCATACTGTAACACAGTGTTTATTGTCAAAAAGTGCTGTTGTCCAGAAAGATTGTTAAAGCTATTGTAAAAGTTATTTTAATGCTTACTGATTATTTTTTGTTTTGTTTTGTTTTAATTATTTTTGTTGTCCTTTTCTTTCCTAAGGTTTGGAGAAGCAGTTAATGGAAATCTGGTGGTTGGTACACTGGCCTGGCCTTCTCCATGGGTTATTGTGATTGGTTCATTCTTTTCAACATGTGGTGCTGGTCTCCAGAGTCTCACTGGTGCACCCCGGCTATTGCAGGCCATTGCAAGAGATGGCATTGTACCATTTATTCAAGTGAGATTTTTTTTTGTTCATGTTGTTACAGTATTTTGAAAATAAAAACTGACACATTATTTCAGCTGTTCCTGTAAAATGTGAAGAAAAGATTTGAAACTCAGTTCTATTTGTGTACAATAACAGATCAGGTTATTGTAGGACAAAGTTTGAGCTTCAATATTTTTGTGCAATGCAATTTAATTATATTGGATTTTACACATAAAAGTTAGCAGTTCCAAACTGAGAATATAGTATTTTATAAATGGAAATAAATGGAACTAAGAAGCAACTCATTACTGAACTTCTAGACTCTAGGCTGTGTTTACTGCTTGCATTTGTGAACAGAGCTATTTAATCTCACTATGGAACTGCATAAAACTTCTCATATTAGAGAGATGAAATTCTAGATTTTATTCATTTTTGTAAGGTAAATTAAGTCAGTAAAGATGTAACAATAGAATTCTATCCCATGACTCCAAATATGAAGATTTTTTCCAAGATCTCTGTACATGTTTTAAGAAGAAATAAATCAGATTTTTCTCAAAGTAAGGGAGCTGGTAAACAGAAGATAATGAGAGAATTCTTGCTGGGCTGCTTCTGCAAAACCTAGACAACTACACTTGAGTTAAAAATAAGTAAATAAAACTCCAAAAGATTATACTGTCTGGAGAGCAAAGCTGTGGTCTGTATGGTGAAGTTTGGAGTTTGAAAGCTTACCTCAAGACTTGCAAGACTATCTGTAAGAGGAAATAAATACACTAAGTATGCTAGGGTGGAGGGACTGAGTAGTGGTGGAGTTTGACTTGTCAGTGGAAAGGGGCTGTAATGCAGTAAGTTGTAAGTTCTGCATAGTATAGAGAAAAAGAAACAAAAAATATTTACTTTTGCCTGAAGCAAAAATTTGGTATAGAGAAGGTGACATTATGATTACACTGAGACTTAGTCCTGAGAGTTAGACCTGAAAGGAATGAAGAATCAAAAGGAAAGATTTGTGGTTCAGGAAGTAAAAGAAAGAGAACTGAAGAGAAGCAGGATATTTAGAGAAGGATTTGACACTTGAGGATGCACTTGCTGTTTTGGAGTGATATGGTTTCTGCATGGACAAATAAGGAAATGCAAGGAGATTATTATAGAAGCAAGACTATGCCATATTTAAGAAAAAAACCCAAAATACTTGAAACATGAGTAGAAAAAAAGAGGCTTTTAATATAATAGTAGGAAAATTTATGGAGGACAGGAAGCTAAAAGAATAGGACAGCATGGAGAATGAATGAAGTCTTAATTTCTGTATTTGAATGGAGGAATATGGAGGAGAATAAATACCACTGGAACCTCAGCCATTTTGCCATCTGACACCAGTATGGCTGTACAGAATTCTCCACAAAGGAAATTACCACATGCAAAATGATTTTGTGCAGGATCATCGTCTTGTCTAATTTCTCTTTAAGGATCAATATTATGTTGATAAGTACTGAATTGACACCTAATTTCTATGTTACAAAAAATACTGGCCTAAACTATATTAACTTTTTACTAGGCTTAAATCTCTTATGCATATGGTTTTTAATTTTCTTAAGAATATTTCAATAACAGCTTTCATAGGACTTCAATATTATGTAGTCATTGCTTACTTTAGTAAGCATATTTCATATTGGAAATGTGTGGTTTGCAATTTTAATTTTGGCTTTTCATAGGATAGATTGCATAATTTTCCTTTGTAGCTAATAACTACTTTTAGTTTGAGTTAGACTAAATAAGTTAGTTCATTATTTGCATAGTTTATTACTGTATAATGAACAGCTTTCCATAATCTTACTGTGAACTTGAATTTAACTAGATATTTGGTCATGGAAAAGCAAATGGAGAACCAACTTGGGCTCTGCTTCTCACTGTTGGTATTTGTGAAATAGGAATTTTGATAGCCTCATTGGACAGTGTAGCACCAATTCTTTCAATGTAAGTATGAGTGTGATGTTTTATGTTCTTAAGTTAAATAGTGTTTTCTTTTAAAATTAACTAGGTAATTATTTTTCTTTTTTAAATAATACATGTTCGACTTTGTTTTCTATCAAAACCAAAGTTTTCTATCTTTGTTTTCTATCTTTGTTTTCCTATTTGATCCTGGAGATAATATGAAACAACAAAATGTTTTGGCTGAACTAATTTCTAGGCACAAAGAACTTTTTCCATGACAGAGGTCTGGAATGCAAATAAAAACATGTTCAAGTTTCAAAAAATTTGGATTTAAAAATAATAATTACTGCTATTTTAGGTCAAGTGCATCTAACAGAGACAGACAAAAATCAGTCTTTTAGAGTATGAATGGAATTTCTTTTTTATTGATTTTGTCCAGAACATGATACCATCTGAGCTACTATAGAAAAAGAAAAAAATTAACTCTGTCCCAGCCAAAAATGATACACCATGATTGTCAGTTAGTTGCCACGTTTGTCTCCAAAATACATGTTTGAGGCTCTATATTATGATAACACGATATTTTGAGGCCTAATATTCTGTAAGCAATCTTAATGTGTGTTTCGTGTTCTCTTGGCCACTGTGAACATAGTATACAGAAAACTGTATACTAGTATACAGGAAACTGGACAACTTCCATCCCTTTTTTGGATTGTGTTTATATTTTAATCCATATCTGTCTAGTACGTTTCTCATTAGGAAATGCTCTTCCTTTCTTAACAGGTTTTTCCTTATGTGCTATATGTTTGTAAATCTGGCTTGTGCAGTTCAGACGCTTTTGCGAACTCCCAACTGGAGACCTCGTTTCAAGTATTACCACTGGTAGGGGATATTTCTTCATTCAGAAGAGTTAAAACTAACTATACAGCCCTGAATTGTTAATTTTATTGCAATAATAAAGCAAAATCTCCTTTCTGACTTAAATGAGTTGTGATTCATGCAGTCAATAAGAGCATCATTTGTTTTCATGTTTTTAGAATAGCGCCATGGTAATAACAGTGATCATGAAAATGTGTGGCTAATATAGATGGTTTGGAGAAGCGTTACAGGATGACATTTTATTCTGCTTAGAACCAAAGAGATCTTCTGTTGGAAAATGAGGACGAAAAACCATGAAATTTGCCTTGTATATATACTTAAGGAGAACTGGCAAGGATGATTTTTATTTTGGTTATGCAAAAAATACACAAACCTAAAACTTCTACAGAAAAAAGTCTCATTCAAAATACATCAGTTGGTTCATTGATGATGTGATGACTGGTTTTAAAATATGTTTTGGACACTGTATTTAATAACTGAAGTAAACCCTTTAAAAAGTGAGTAATAATACAGAAGGTGAAAGTGTGGTTTTTTGGTTTAATCTTTTTTTAATGGGTTAAGAATTTAAACATGTCAAACCAAGATTGGGAAACTTCTTGATTCTTTTCTAACTGTATGTTTAAAGTACCTAACTTCATTAAAAATAATTCTATTAAGAAATTTTACTGCTGAAATAACCTTAAATACTAGAGCATTTAGTAGATAAGCTGGCATGATTCTAGGATGTAAGAGTTACTTATGGTTTTTCTTTTTAAAGAGTTGAGTGAAAACAAAATGTTGCAGTTTTAGCTTTGATAAAACTTGTTAAATCTGCTCTGTAGTTACATACTAGTTTGACACCTAACCCTCCGAATACATACATTTGGCAACAATTCGTTTTTATATTTTTCTCAGAGACATCAGTGAGGCAGCTGACTCACTGTGTGACTACCTCTAGCCAAAGCAGGTTTTGGATTGTTTAGCAGGAATTGGGATGGCATTTTCTTTTCTGAGTGAAAGTAGAGTCTTAGATTAATTCAGGCATGAAAGAGCAGCTGTTGTTCTTTTATACAAACTACAAGACTGATGTCCTCAGAACTTGTAGAAAGCATTCCCGTAGTTTAAAATTGAACTCAGCGCACTAAAGTACCAAACTAAAGGTACCAAACCAAAGTTAACTATATTGACACCCCGTCAATATAGTCAAAGCTAGCTCTAATTTGGAAATTGGGTGAAAACTAATTTGGGAGGTTGTATATGACTAAAAATATACACAAAACTTTTAATTTTGAGATTATTTACATCTAAATTCGATAAATGTGGGCAAACTAGGCATATAGACTGAAGTTTGGAAATGCTTTTGTAATTTTTTCAGTTTACATTCATTCTGCTTCATAACCTTTAGAAGATTGTTTTCTGTATTCTATTGACTTGTGTTAATTGCCAAGAGACAGACCACAACAGAAGTGAAGAACAGAATTGATGAGTCAAGTAGAATTTAAACTAATCAACTATTTTTGCTGGAAGTAACAAAATTGTTTTTTACTGTTTGAATTTTTTAGCTTAAATTCAAATCAACAGTAGTATGTGATAATGTGTTTTGAAACTGAGCTTACTTGGAGGTACTGGTGTTTCAATACTGTATATACTACAAATGTAGTAAAACTATTGTTATATCTAATTTAGATGCATTATTTATGTCACACAAAGGTTCTTAATGCAATTTTTTCATATAAGCTAAAATTGAGACAATGTATTTTTTATTTTATAATAGCTAAAAAATAGCTTTTGAAGGTGAAAGGCCTTTCTGGAAGTTAAATAAGAAATTAATTTTGTAGAATATTTGCATGCCTATTTAAAAAAATGGAAAAAAATGGTTTCTTTTAGGACTCTTTCATTCCTGGGGATGAGTTTATGTCTTGCCTTGATGTTCATTTGCTCTTGGTACTATGCTTTGATTGCCATGCTAATCGCAGGATGTATATACAAATACATAGAATATAGAGGGTAAGACCATATATCTTATTTATTCTATATTTAATATCTTTACCATTCAGCAAAAAGCTCCTTTGTATAAAATAGATACAATTGAAGTTATAAAGTTCAGAGTATTCTTTGAAACAAGGTAAGATCCGATCTCTGTTAAGGGTTGTAAGTTTTCCGATTTGAATTTCTCTGGAAGATCTGTTACATACTTTTCATCAGCAAGAACTGACAGAAGTAAGGGCAAAGAAGTCTGGGAAACTCACTGGAGAAAAGATGATGGTGTAAACTTTTGGTACTTCAGGAACATTACCTTTCAATATCAAGCAGCATCCATAACAAAACTGTAAATTATTATTACCTTGTGCAGAAGCTCAGACTCGCATTTTTGTGTGTATAGACTTGATTACTTTCTAGAATTAATCTTTAAATTGCAACATACTTTGCACTGTATGCATTTGTCAAGAGATAGTCATACCTGTAGGACATGCTGAGCAACTATGGGTCTTAAAGTGTTCATAAAAAAACTCCAAAAAAAATACCAGCAAAGACCCTAACTAAACAACATATAGAAACACTACAAGTAATTATGATCAGGAAAGGTCATGCTGTCCCTTTCTAAGGATAGATACCCTGTGCTGAAAGAAAATAGTAATATCTTGGAGCAGGAAATTGAAGCTAGGCCACTGTTTTGATGAGTGATTAAGCACAGCTCTTAAGTGGATCAGCTGGTATAAACTGTTCCACCCTGTGGATCCTCCATCTTTTAATATCTCCATTTCCAGATTAGATGCTTTCCTGGATTATAACATCTCCATTTACTGGCCTAGTGATAAGGAAATTAATTTCCCGATTTTAGTCAGGAAGTCAGATCAGATGGTAACAGTTCTTCATACATGTATGTGTGTGTGTGTATGTGTGTGTGTATATATATATATATATATATATATATATAGCAAATTATGCATAATTCCAAATTTATATATAAGTTCTACAAATGTTGGTACATACCAGAACATTTATCTTGCTGAAGGAGATGCTTTACTAGAGGTAGCTTAGTTCAGAGAAAATTCATGAGTGAAAATCAGAGGGAGGGAGGGAGGGAGGGTGGGCAAAGGAGAGGGACCCCTTGCCATTATAGAATCCATTCTCCTGACCACTTTCAATCATCAATATTCTATACTGGAATTAAAAAGACTGGAAAATGTAGGGAGACTGAAAATGGTCAGGATAATGGTTGGAGCTTAAGGCTTTCTGGGAGAGAAGCTGCGAAGAAAAGAAAGTGGAGAAGGCTATCGTGGTGGTGTTGAGGGCAAGACAGGTTATACTAATCCATGTAAAGTCAAGTTTCACTTACTAATTTTGCTACTTTAAAATAATTCCTTTTAAGTATCCTTCACTTATTCATTCTAGTGCTAAAAAGCAACTTTAGTAGCTCTCACCATTACAAAAATGCTTCTGAAGTATGAATAAAATAGACCATAGTAAATATTTATAAATACGGAAAAAATTACCCTGAACGGGTTTGGAATGCTTTACCTTGGTTAGTCTTCAATTCTTTTTTAAGTCTACAAGACAAGGTTTTTTCATGCATTCATGCAAAAAGAGTGGTCATTTTTTGCATCCATGAGAAAAAGTACTTGATCTGTATAAATAAATGGGACCCTGTTAATTGAATCTCTTGTATCCTGAAGAGCGGAAAAAGAATGGGGCGATGGAATCCGAGGACTGTCTCTGAATGCAGCTCGCTATGCTTTGCTTCGTGTTGAAGACGGTCCTCCTCACACCAAGAACTGGAGGTAGAGTCCTATGTTTCTCGGAGTCACTTAATTCTTGAAATATGGAAATATATTGGAATACTGCTGGTAAAGCAGTGAAGTAAAGTGAGATTCACCTTTAAAATAATGTTTTAACTTGGGCATGGCAATAATGTCATTGCAATACTACTATTTTACTGAAACGGAATGTGACTTGTGGTCGTCAGCTTTGTGGCAAACTAACTAGAAGTTAAATCCATATAGTGTTGACATGGTTTTCAAAAACGCAGAAGCATTGTAATGTTTGATTATTTATAGATTTTTCAGATTCAAAGAAACAGAATCTCACTGTCTCTATAGAAGAAACACTGCAGTTCCATAAGTGCAATTTTTTTTTGTTTGTGCATATGTTCCTACTGAAATACATTGTACAAATCTACAGAGGACCCTTTTTTGTTTAAATTCTTTTTTGTGGTGTTCTCTTTATATAGCTTCATTCAATAGTAGCACTTTCTAAATTGCTTAGATGCCATTAAAACAAAATCTCAAATTTTACTGTAATGGAGTTAGATGTCCACTACTATTTTTGCAATATATTTTTTTTACTTGTTAAATTTAATTTTCCTCAAAGCCTACTTTAAAAGTTACTTAATATTTAAAAATGAAGGACGTTTGCACATTGTCACTCCTGATGTCATGTGATACTTTAATTCTAGTCACTGCTCAGTGATAGTATCATGGCGTGCATGCACATGCAGTGTTCTGTTGTCCTTCAGTATAATGGCATTACTTTACCATTTTTCCTGGGACTGATGAACTTGGCATCTCAGAGATACTGGTGTAATATAGCATTGACAATCCTGTTAAATATTTGACTGCTTCAGTTCCAAATGAGCTATCTTTCTATTGTGTCAATATAATTGCTAGAACTGAACAATCTTGTTACACCTTAAACTATGCTAATTTTGAGGTAGGAAGTATGATCCAACTTGTCATCAGTCTTTTGAACTTGTAGCAAAGACAGGAAAAGTATAAAATGTTGATTTGGGAAAAGTAAATGGACTGAATATTGATTAAAGGAAACAGAGTGCATCCTCATCTAGTATGCAGCTGAAACTTTGGGTACTCTTGGTATGCTTAAGGGGTTGACTGTCCTTTTGTAAGGACCTATGCAGGTAGAGGGGTGGGTCATTTGAGAACATCATGAAAATCTAGAAGGATAACTGCAAGTTATCCTTCTATCCTTACCTGAATATGGCTAGTACAGGCATATTCAGAGCAGTGATAGAAGACTGCGAAGCTGCTTTGGTAGAAAAGGACCTGTGGTTCCCGGTAGGTAGCAATCCAGCAGTGTGTCTTGGCAATAGCATGCTGGACAGGAGGACAAATAGTATATTGAGAAGTAAATATATTGGGAGATATTTATTTTTGTTTAGCACTTATTAGAATATATTTAGAATATTTCTTCCATGTTTATGTACCATGATGTAGGAATGACAAAGTCGAGTAGATACCACTGCAGATGATAGTTGAAGCACAGGGGCATCTCTCCTGTAGGGAAGGGCTGAGGGGCTATGCTTATTCAGCTTGGAGGAGGCTGAAGAGGAACCTAGAAGTTATAACTAACTTATAAACATGCAAAACCTAAAAGAAGGTTACTAAGAAGATGGAGTCAGATTTCTTGCAGCAGATTAGGATAGGAGAATAAGAGAACATGATAAAATAATTTACCACTGAAGAGGTGACCCAGAGGTTTGTTTCTAGAGGTTTTCCAAATCTAACTGAATGAAGCAGTAAGCAATGTTCAGCGTTTAGTCATTTCAAGCAGCAGGTTGCACCAGATGACACTGGAAGAGTGATTTTATAATTTTCTAGGGGTCACTGGTCTTTAAGGGAACTTTTCAAAATTACATTGTGATGGTTTATGTATTCTGTACCTGAACTGTTGTTTGTAATTGCAAATTATGGCTTACCTACTTAGGAATTGCCTGTTTTCCATTGAATTAAGCAATTAATCTGCATTTTATTAATTCTTCATTTTAATTTTCAAGTTCTTCCTAAGGAATGTGTGTGTGCACTAAACTTCTTTTCCCTTTGTTTGGCAGACCTCAACTTTTGGTCTTGTTAAACTTGGATAATGAGCAGTTAGTCAAACACCCGAGATTGCTTTCTTTTACCTCTCAGTTGAAGGCTGGTAAAGGACTGACTATTGTGGGTTCTGTGCTTCAGGGAATCTACTTAGATAAATATACAGAAACTCAGAAAGCTGAAGAGGTATGTAAAAGAGAGCTTGCAAAGACTTGTTATTTACATTAGAATTTAAATGTTTAATCTGAATAGCTCATATATTTAATGAGAACAGACTGTTTTAAAATGTTGAATAAAACATCTATTTTTGCTTTAAGCACAATCAATGATTATATAAAAAGAATGGATTGGTGTATGTAGCAAAATGTTCTATAAAATTTTCTAATAGGATGAGGCAACACTTATACTTCCTAGCTTTTTCTTTAATATTGAGAGTCCTGGGCTTACAATCAAATTACATAAAAAAAAAAATTTAACACCCCCCTCCAAAAAACCAAACCCCCCCCACAAACCCCCCAAAAACAACAACAAAAAAACCACCAAAACTCAGCAAGCTTTAACAAATTACCTTATAAAGCAAACAGCATATATTTAACAAAAAAGTTAATGTTTAACTAACAAATGCAAATGTTTGGCATAACATCATCCTCATGATGTGATTTTCTACATCCTTCTAGAAATACATATGAGAATTAGGATTAGGAGTACTCTTTGCCAGAAAACTCTGAACAGGATCCTTCTTGGGATCCTTTATTTTATCTTTCTATTTTTACCATATCTCCAGAAAAAATAGGATAGGTAGAAAAAAATAGTAAGTTGTTATATAATTTAAAATTATATCCAACTATACCTACAAACAAAAGTAAATTTAGTTTCAATTCAATATCTTTAATAATAGTACTTATATTTACTTGCCTATGCAAACTCTCCTCCTCCTATCTTTATAGAGTGGGAAAATATTTGGAGAAACTGTCATGTTTCCTGTACTTTTTTAAAATGTTCAAAAGCAGGTTTTGATTGCCATTATATCTTCCACATTGGTTAATTTCTGCAGTGTTGCTCAAAAGAGTACCAGTTATATGTCTACTGTTTTGATCCAAGTAGCCTTCAAAGCTGTGTAAAAACCCCTGTGATTTTTTCAGATCTCGTATCTCTTAAATAGATGAGCATTTAAAATCTTGAAATGGACTAGCTAGCATAGCTAACTGCCCATTTCCTTACAGTTTTCCTTTTTCTTCCTCTTGCTATTCAGGCTTATCCATAGTGGTTTTTAAAATAACAAAGTATAAAGAGACCAATTAACTTGAAAACGAGTTGAAAAGTTGAACCATGCTATGTTGTGGAAGCAGTTGTTACTAAGCTGTTGCTATCAACATGTATGAGTAGAAAACAAGATGAAGAATACAAAATTAGGCCTATGAAATAAAACAGGAAAAAACCTTTAGACAGAAATTGTTTGCCCACAAGAATTTGAAATGTTATGCGTAGACAGCCTAACTTAGCTGTTTTTCTGAGGGATGGAAAATGAATGAGTTTAAGGGAGGCCTAATCCATGGGTTTTCTGGAAAGTCAGACCTGATGTTAAGATTTAGGAAACGATTGCTTTTAAAATGGAAATGAAGATGAATTGTAAAAGTTTTAGCATCTGGAGGCCTCATTGGTTCTGGAGAGATTAAACTAGAAAGTGTTTCTAGGACACCTGTAGAAAATAAAGATTTTCTTCTGTCTGTCATTAAAAAACCCCCATCTATTTAAACTGATAAGCCCTCACAGATATTATTTGTACAGACATAGTTGTTATCTTTGCTAGCAAGTTCTCTGAAGACTTTTTTCTCTGTTACATGGAGTTTCTGATGTGAAGCTACACTGAGACAGTGCCTGGCACACTGATTTAATCTGTTTCTGATGATTTTTGACAAATTTTGGTTTTTGTAAAATTCAGAATATTTATGTATTAGTTCTTCCTACTGAAACATGTTGATCTCCCCCACAAGTCACTGATTATGATGGAGAGTTTTAAAGTTATTTAATCAGAAAATAATAATTGCCAAAGTTCATGTTCCCTGGTCAAGCTTGATACTGGTTTGAATGCTTCTTTTAAATTACCTGGTTATATGTCTTCATGTTTGTCAGTGTTTAAATGGAGGACAGCTATTCTGAAATTAAAGGATTGTGGGATATTTAATCTGGTCAGTTTATCTTGTCATTATTTGGACAGTGCTTCCAATTTTCTCCTGCACATCTGTTTTTCCATGTTGGGAGCTGATAAATAATCAGCCTCTTAATGTCAAAGGTATTTAAGGAACTTTGGCAGCCTCTTCTTTTTAAGTACTTGGCATGACACTTGCAAACTCTTCCAATTCCAAAACAATGACTGATCATTCCAACCATATGTTGCTTTGTCAGTCACTGGTTTTGACTTTACCTGAAGCAGGGTTACTTAATTTGTCTTTATCTACGTGTTTTTACTCATGTCTTGTTAATTCTTCTTTGGAAGTAAAAGGCTGAATAATTAAAATAATGAAAAAACTGTGTGTGGTGTCTTTTGGGGTGGTAGCAATTTGGGCTGTAGTTTTCATAGAATCATGTTCACTCTTTTGGAATTAGTGATTTCTTCATGTTGGTTATACATTGTTGTTAAAGTTTTGCTATTATTTAATGTTGTTACTCCTTCTGGTGTTAATTATCAGTGTTGATGGTTTGTATTTCCCTATGTGTAATTTTCCTGTTGCAGAATGTTAAGGCCTTAATGGGTGTAGAAAAGACTAAAGGATTTTGCCAGATTGTGGTATCTCCTCACTTCAGAGATGGAATATCCTATTTGATTCAGTCAGCTGGTCTAGGAGGGATGAAGCACAACACGGTCCTGATGGCATGGCCACAGTCGTGGAAGCAGGCAGAAAATCGTTTCTCATGGAAAAATTTTGTTGGTATGTGTTTATTGACTTTCTCATTTGCATTTGTAATTCGACTGTGTGACTAATGTATTTGCTGTGTGGAGGAAATGTGCTACTGAACTCTGATGAACAATTGAATCTGTATCTGATTTAATCTGGAGTGGGTTCTCTCAGCCCTCTTCAACCACTGGTTTGCGTTTTCTTATAAGCCGGTTGGTTACTAAAATCAGTGTCATGGTTTAGGAATGTTGCTCGGCAATTTAGTGCTACCAGTGAGACTTTCCAAATCACACTGCTGCTTGCTGCCCTTCTTCACCTTCCCCCACCCACCTTGGGCGGGGTTGGAGAGAAAAATTGGAGGCACAAAAGGTAAAGATCACAGATTGAGATAAGAACAATTTACTGGAAACAGCAATGAGATAAGAAAATGAGCAGTAAGAGCAACAGTGTTAATAACAGAAAGTATACAAAGAGAGTGATTCTCATGCAAAAATGTCCACCTCGGAGTTTGACCCAACCATAGCCATGCCACTCCAACTACTCCCTCTGCCTCAGAACTGGTGCCACTCGGCCATTCCTTCTGGCTTTGAATCGGGCCAATGCTTATTCTACCAGAAGAAACCCCTTCTCCTTGGAAGAGACTGCCTTAGCCCTGCCCCTGGCAATGACCTGAGGTGGTACAGAATAACCTCTGGGTCCTAGCCATGCCCCTTCCTGGCTGTTGCAAAAATTAACTTAATCCACCCCATATTTTATACCATTTATGTCATGCCCCTTCCATATATATATATATATATATATATATATATATATGTATGTATGTACATATATGAATGTTTGTGTATATATATATGTATATATATACACAAACAAGTATAATTTCCTCAATCAATATCCATTCCTCCTAGATGTCTCTTAAGTTCATTTAGTCCATGACTGCAGGTTTTAAGTGTTTTCCAGCATAGGAGGGTTGGTTGCAAGCTGCATCAGGAGCTCAAAACTAGTGCATCTGTGGTAGTCCATGCTCATTGTCCATGGTTAAGTCCACTTCTCCATCACAAACCCATAGCTATGTTGCATCTCTTTTCCAGTGACCTTGGCCCATTGAGCCAGAAATAATTCAGCCTATGTTGTCACCTGAGAGACTTCATTCTTGGCTGCCCAATGCACCTGTCCATTGTTGCAATGTACTTCAATAGCCTGACTTTTGGGTATGTGTGCATCTACATGATGCTTTTACAACCAACTTCTCTATCCAAGCAGCAATGTTTTGCCACGATTCAGCAGCCCAGGTGGCTTTACCTCTGTGCTGCCAAGAGGTCTTTTTTAGTAGTTTTAGCCATCCCCACAAAGCATTTGCTACCATACATGAGTCAGTGTACAGCTAAAGTGTTGGCCATTTCTTTTGTTCAGTGATACTTAAAGCCAGCTGGATGCCTTTCAGCTCTGCAACCTGATTTGATCCACCTTTTCCCTCAATAGCTTCTGTGACTCACATAGGAGTCCATACAGCAGCCTTCCATTTTCCATGTATCCCTACAATATGACAGGAACTATCAGTAAAAACAGCATAACACTTTTCTTTTTCAGGTAGCTGATTATATGGTGGAGCCTCCTCAGCATATATCACCTTTTCCTCCTCTGATTTTAGTACAAAATTTTCACTTTTGGTCTGGTTTGTCATGACTTCCAAGATGCCTGTGTAATAAGGGTTTCCTGTTCAAGCTCACTGTGTGATCAGCATGACCCATTTACTCCACATAACATCAGTGGCATGATGCGTGGAAGAGATTTTCCCTTTGAACATTCAGTCCAGCACTGGCAGTCATAATGCCAGGAGGAGCTGTGCTTTGGTGCTAATCACTTCTGAAGATGCTTGAACCTCTTTATAATATGCAGTTATAATGCCAGTAGCCCTTTTTCAGTAGGGGTGTAACAGGCATCAGATCCCTTGTATGCTAGATTCCTGAACCCTAGGAATCATTGTTGAGTCTCTCCAGATACTGGGGGTTTTTTTGCCAGAAATTCCAGGAAGAACTAATCTTCCCAGCTGCAGCATAGAGCACATTTTTCACATTTTGTCCTGTCCTGACTTGCCAAGGGCTACTGCATGAACAGTCTTTTGTTTCATTTGTTCAAAAGCCTTTTGTTGTTCAAGACTGCACTTAAAATCATTCTTCTTCCAAGTCATATAATAGAGAGGACTTATGATTTGACTGTGTTCTGGAATATGCATCTTCCAAAAACCCACACTGCCTAGGAAAGCCTGTGCTTCCTTCCTGCTAGTTGGTGAGAATGTAGCTGCTGTTTTGTTGACCACATCCATGGCAATCTGATGATATCCATGTTGCCATTTTATTCCTAAAATCTGAGTTTCCTGGGCAGGTCCCTTGACCTTACTTTGCATTATGGCAAAACTGGCCTCCAAGATGATTTGGGTTATCTTCTCCCCTTTCTCAAAACGGTCTGCTGCGTTGCCCCACAAGATGATGTAATCAATGTACTCCATGTGTTCTGGAGCGTCACCCTTTTCCAGTGCAACCTTGCTTTCTTATAGCAGCAACTGTTCCATACTGGCAGAGTATGGGATATCTTCTTTCTAACTTCCTTGAGCTTTTCAAATCTCTCTGCAGTCTTAGACAGCCAAGGCATAGGTCATTAGGGAGGGAAAAAGATGATCTTCATATTGTTGTAGTCAGATAGTTGCCTGAAGCATTGTTTGTTCTCCTTTCATTGACATCAGTCCCAATGAGTTGGCATACAATGATGGCACATGCTGTACAAATTTCTCCCATGCAGATTGTGTACAATGGACCTCATCTGGATCTACAGAGGATTGTTTGTTATTTGAATCCCTATAGATTACCTTCAGCACAGCTCTTATGTACTGGATACCTTTCTCCATGGTGTTCCATCTGCATGAGTGCAGTACTAGGTCATCCTTGAGAAGTACCTTTCCTTCATGCTTGGCAGGACTTGGCTTCAGAGGCTGAGAGTTTCTGTTTTCTTCCCAATCCCCTTGCCAATGCTGACATCCCAGTTCAGGGATCTCTTCACTACCATCTAGTTTCATATTACAGGCAGCAATATCCCAGCATCAGAGCAGCTAAGTCAGTAGGGGCTCACCCAATTGGTGGCTGAATTTTTTTTTGCATATCTCACAGCTCACCTGGAGATAGGGATTGGGTGATTATCTCTGGCCCTGTCTATTCCTCGTGTTGTGAGATCTCTCCTTCCTTTTCATCCTTCACTAAGTGAACTGATTTTGTCTTTGATTTCTTTTTCTATATAGGGAAGACTGCTACTGGGACAGGTTGTTCCTCTGGTTCAGCTGCAGTTTGAGCGGCCACACTGCCTGTCAGTCTGCCTTCCTCCTCTTCTCCCTGAGACTGCTGTCTAGTATTGTGGAGTGTCCAATAAATAGTAGCCAAGGCCCAGCATGTTGCAAAACTTCACACATCCTTGGATTCTGTTAATTTACCATGGTCCTGTAGTTGTTGAGGAGTGAAGTTCCAAACCACTGAAGCAGAATAATCCTTCAAAAGCTGGCCCATTTTCTCCCACGTGCCATGTTACTCACGATTATACACCCTTGGGACAGATCTCTGAGCAAACTCCTAAGAAAACTCTGTCACTCTAAATGTGGTATAGACTGAGGAGACCTGGTAGACTTAGCACAAAGAATATGATTTCCTTAACATCTAAATGGAATTCAAAATTCTCTGAATATATGTCCTAGGTTGACTATATGATGCTTTTATCCCCAATCGTCTTGTTCCGTTTATGCTGAATAGTAAGTTTTGCACCTTTAAGACTTGCTCCAAGGATTGAGGGGGGGAGAGGAGGTGCGCAGTTTGTTTTCAGACATTGGACTCACTCCTACACATTCCTGCTCCTGGACTGCGTTGTCTGCGGATGAACAGACGGCGGGACAGGGCTCTCTTTTTTTTGCTTTTAGTTAGTTTAGCTAGCTGAGGCAAAGAAGTTCCCTGGACTGTGCTTTTTTTTCCTTTTTTCCCCTTTCTTTGGACCTGTTCACACTTGCTCTGGACTGAACAACCATAAGAGCACCAGCAGCTTACATCGGTGGGCCAGGCCGGGCCTGGGCTACGGCATTTCCAGTGCCGGAGGGACTGATAAGGGACTGAGTGAGCTGAACTGGAATCTGGGGAGGGGACTTTCTGGGTTTGTCATCTCTTTTGGAGCAGCAAGGGGTTTTATTGTTTAATATTGTTTAGATTTTCTTGTTTAATAAACAGTTTTTTTCCACTTTTCTCCAAGGAGGTATTTTCTCCCGGACCGGTTGGGGGAGGGGTGGTAGAATCCAATTTCCTAGGGGGGCCCTTTGGGGGTTCTCTCCCAAATTTGCCCTGAACCAGGACAAATACATCTATTGGCGCCCAACGCATGGCTTGAGAAAGTAGAAAAAAGCATTATTGATTTCATGTTGGTTGTGCTTGCTCTGTAGTGAGTTAAAGCAGTCAGTAGCCATGTTGCTTGATTTCGTAATGTCTCTTGGGGTGGAGGCCTTCATGTGGTTCTGGTCTATAAGCCTTTTTGAGGTTTCAATACCTTTCTGGTCACTAGGATTATTGTCCCTAAGACGTAGTTTTCACAGTACAGGGGCACGGATTGGAATAGCTATTTTTCTGGCCTTGGTGATAATGATTTATAAGGCATTTACAAGGTTACTGGAGTCTGCTTAAAATATGTATAGTTTATGGTTCCTTCGTCCTACCCCGCGTCCTAGTTCCGGTAGTATGTTTTGGGAATTTATTAGTAATTGCACCTAGTTTGTTAGAGGAGGAGCAGGGAATGAGACTTTCCAGCCTTTCCTTTCCTTCTCCTCTGAATCTGTTATGTCACTTTTTGAGAATTTTCAGTTTCCCCTGACTGTTAAGGAGACCATGTTTCTGGCATTTAATGTGGTAAGCTTCCTCTATATGGTCTGCAGCTTCTCTAGAATGAGTGCTGAGATGTCCAGAGGTGCTGACAAGACCCCTGACCCAGAAGTAGACTCAGGCATGAAAAATGATGAGTGGTGTGGATAATGGGAAAATATGGGCCAAACCCTGAAGGAATTTTCTGATCCTGTAGACTGGGATTTTCCATGTGAACAAATTCAGAACCCAGCTGAGGTGGGAAAATACCTGGAAAATAAATGCCATGGTGACTGTAAGGAAAAAAGTCTCATTGCAATAAGCTGGGCCCTGGCCTACGCTTATCGCACCCTACTAGATACTGTAGGGCAGCAGACAGAGGCAGGCAGGCAGGGAGATAAAGCAACAGCTACCCCAGTCACTCAGGCTGTAGCCAACACTCCAGCTGCTCAGGCTGGAGCTGAACCAGACAGTAAGCCTAAGCCACTGGCAGCTGCTGCAGGAAAGAAGCACATGAGCAAAACCAATCGGCCAGTGACTGACGATGATGATCCACGGGAAGGACCCTCACCACCAACTACTGATAAAAAGCCCAAAGTTAATGAAACTGACACAGCCTCAGAAGCCAATATTGAGTCCTATTCCCTGAAGGACCTTCATGGCCTAAGGAAGGATTATACCCGGCGGCCTGATGAATCCATAATTAGTTGGTTAGTCCGTCTCTGGGATGCTGCAGGTGAGGCTACAGTTTTGGATGGTAGTGAAGCCAGGCATTTGGGATCCCTGTCACATGATCCTGTCATTGACCAAGGAATGATGAGGGGGGCTAACCCTCACAGCCTCTGGGCACGGGTACTGGGAAGTATTGCGCTAAGATACCTGTGTGCAGACGATCTCTATATGCAGCAAACACCATAGAGCATGGGAGTATCGGAAGACCATAGAGCAAGGGATCCAACACTTAAGGGAAATGGCAGTGGCAGAGATTGTCTTCTTGGATGATGTAAACACTGTAAATCCAGACTTGGTACCATGCACATCTGTAATGTGGAGAAAACTTGTACGACTTGGGCCACATGAATATGCTTCTGCTCTAGCAATAATGAAGCGAGATGATGGTGAGGAGACCGTGCTGCATATGGCAAAGAAACTCCGAGCATATGCAGACGCTGTGCATGGCCCGACACATGCCAGAATCACAGCAGTGGAAACACGTCTGCAGAGGTTAGAGGATAAGATAGAGGAGAATCACAAGAAGCTCAGAGAGGAGATTAAGGAAGACCTTCTTCAAATCTCAGCAGTACAGATCAGAGGTTCTGTTGCCCAACGCAGACGCTCCCCAGATGGAGAGAGAAGGTACACCCCACGAGCTGAGCTGTGGTTCTTCCTGTGTGATTGTAGAGAAAACATGAGGAGATGGGATGGAAAACCTACTGCTGCTCTGGTACAACAGGTGCGTGAACTGAAGACTCAGAGAAGAAGTTCCAAAAGGGAAGTAGCTCCAGTAGCCAGTAACCGAACTGTCATATATGATGATAATGACAATATTTTTGATGCCCTTGAAAGAACCTCCAAGACATATGTCCAGGGAAAGAAGGATAACCAGGCTTAGAGGGGCCCTGCCTCTAGCCATGTAGAGGCTAGGGAAAACCATGTTTTTTGGACCTTGTGGATTCGTTGGCCTGGCACATCTGAACCACAAGAATACGAAGCTTTAGTCGACACTGGTGCGCAATGTACATTAATCCCATCGAGACATGTGGGGGCAGAGTCTGTTTCTATTGCCGGTGTGACAGGGGGATCCCAGGATTTCACTTTGGTGGAAGCTGAGGTGAGCCTGACTGGAAATGAGTGGAAGAAACACCCTATTGTGACTGGCCCAGAGGCCCCAGGCATTTTAGGCATAGACTTCCTCCGAAGTGGGTATTTCAAGGACCCAAAGGAATTCAGATGGGCATTTGGAATAGCTGCTATAGAGACAGAGGGCGTCAAGCAATTGAACACCTTTGCCTGGACTGTCAGAAGACCCATCTGCAGTAGGACTTTTGAAGGTGGAAGAGCAACAGGTGCCAATTGCCACCTCGATGGTGCGCCACCGGCAGTATCGGACGAATCGAGATGCCGTGATCCCCATCCACAAAATGATCTGTGAGCTGGAGAGCCAAGGGGTGGTCAGCAAGATCCACTCACCCTTCAACAGTCCCATCTGGCCTGTGCGTAAATCTGAAGGAGAATGGAGATTGACTGTGGACTACCGTGCATTGAATGAAGTGACTCCACCACTGAGCGCTGCTGTGCCAGACATGCTGGAACTCCAGTACGAGCTAGAGTCCAAGGCAGCGAAGTGGTATGCCACCATTGACATTGCCAATGCATTTTTCTTCATTCCTCTGGCAGCAGACAGCAGGCCTCAGTTTGCTTACACGTGGAGGGGAGTGCAGTATACCTGGAACCGACTGCCCCAGGGGTGGAAGCACAGCCCCACTATCTGCCATGGACTGATCCAGAGTGTACTAGAAAAGGGTGAGGCTCCAGAACATCTGCAATGCATTGATGACATCATTGTATGGGGGAAGACGGCAGCAGAAGTGTTTGAGAAAGGAAAGGAAATTATCCAGATTCTCCTGAAAGCCAGCTTCGCCATCAAAAAGAGCAAAGTCAAGGGACCTGCTCAAGAGATCCAGTTTCTGGGAGTGAAGTGGCAAGATGGACGGCGTCAGATTCCCACTGATGTCATCAACAAGATCACAGCAATGTCTCCACCATCCAGCAAGAAGGAAACACAAGCTTTCCTAAGTGCCATAGGCTTTTGGAGAATGCACATTCCTGAGTACAGTCAGATTGTGAGCCCTCTCTACCTGGTCACCCGTAAGAAGAACAAGTTCCACTGGGGCCCTGAGCAGCAACAAGCCTTCACCCAGATCAAGCAGGAGATCGCTCATACAGTTGCCCTTGGCCCAGTCAGGACAGGACTAGAGGTGAGGAATGTGCTCTACTCTGCAGCTGGGAACCATGGCTTGTCCTGGAGCCTTTGGCAGAAGGTGCCTGGGGAGACTCGAGGCCGACCACTTGGATTTTGGAGTCGAAGCTACAGAGGGTCTGAAGCCAACTATACCCCAACAGAGAAGGAAATTTTAGCAGCCTATGAAGGAGTCCAAGCTGCCTCAGAGGTAATAGGCACTGAAGCACAACTCCTTCTGACACCCCGACTATCAGTACTGGGGTGGATGTTCAAAGCAAAGGTTCCCTCTACGCACCATGCCACCAGTGCCACATGGAGCAAATAGATCGCTCTGATCACACAGCGCGCCCATATTGGAAAACTGAATCGCCCTGGGATTCTGGAAATAATTACAAACTGGCCAGAAGGTGAAAACTTTGGTCTTGCTGATGAAGAGGAAGAAGAAGTGACACGTGCTGAAGAAGCTCCACCATACAATGAACTGCCAGTGGAAGAAACGCGCTACGCTCTTTTCACTGATGGTTCTTGTCACATTGTGGGAATGAAACGAAAGTGGAAAGCAGCCATATGGAGCCCCACACAACAAGTTGATCAAGCTACTGAAGGAGCAGGTGGATCAAGCCAACACTCAGAGCTCAAGGCCGTTCAACTGGCCCTGGACATTGCTGAGAGAGAGAAGTGGCCAAGGCTCTACCTTTACACTGATTCATGGATGGTAGCCAATGCTCTGTGGGGATGGCTGGAGAGGTGGAAAGAAGCTAACTGGCAACATAGAGGAAAACCGATTTGGGCTGCTGATGAGTGGAAAGACATCGCTACCAGGGTAGGGAAGCTACCTGTGAAGGTCTGCCATGTAGATGCCCATGTCCCCAAGAGCAGAGCTAATGAGGAGCACCAAAACAATGAGCAGTAGACCGGGCTGCAAAGATAGAGGTGTCAAAGATAGACCTAGATTGGGAACACAAGGGAGAGTTATTCCTAGCTCGGTGGGCCCACGACGCCTCAGGTCATCAGGGTAGAGATGCCACCTATAAGTGGGCACAAGACCGAGGGGTGGATCTAACCATGGACAGTATTTCTCAGGTTATCCATGACTGTGAGACGTGTGCTGCCATCAAGCAAGCCAAGCGAGTGAAGCCCCTGTGGTATAGTGGGCGGTGGTCCAAGTACAAGTATGGGGAGGCCTGGCAGATCGACTACATCACACTGCCCCAAACACGCCAAGGCAAGCACTACGTGCTGACCATGGTAGAAGCCACCACGGGATGGCTGGAAACCTATCCTGTGTCTCATGCTACTGCCCGGAACACCATCCTGGGTCTTGAAAAGCAAGTCCTGTGGAGACATGGAACCCTTGAGCGGATTGAGTCAGACAATGGGACTCATTTCAAGAACAGCCTTATCAACACCTGGGCTAGGGAGCATGGCATTGAGTGGGCGTACCATATTCCCTACCATGCACCAGCTGCAGGGAAAGTGGAGAGGTACAATGGACTGTTCAAAACCACTTTGAAAGCATTAGGTGGAGGATCTTTCAAAAACTGGGAGCAGCATCTGGTAAAAGCCACCTGACTAGTTAACACCCGAGGCTCTACTAACCAAGTGGGCCCTGCCCAATCTGAGCCTTTGCATAGAGTAGATGGAGACAAAGTCCCAGTGGTACATGTCAGAGGTTTGTTAGGGAAGACAGTTTGGATCAATTCTGCCTCGAGTACAGACAAACCCATTCATGGGGTTGTCTTTGCTCAGGGACCAGGTTCCACATGGTGGATAATGCAAAGAGATGGAAGAACACGATGTGTACCTCAGGGAGATCTCATTGTTGGGTGAGACCTACGTGTAAATATCACTGTTTGCTAAATGTTACTACCATTGTCTGTGTATAGCTGTATATTGAATGTCTGATGTATATGTTTATAGAGTTAGAATATATATTAGTTTTAATAGTAAGCCGATGATTTGGGGATTAGGGGTGGAATGTCCTAGGTTGACTACATGATGCTTTTATCCCCAATCGTCTTGTTCCGTTTATGCTGAATAGTAAGTTTTGCACCTTTAAGACTTGCTCCAAGGATTGAGGGGGGGAGAGGAGGTGCGCAGTTTGTTTTCAGACATTGGACTCACTCCTACACATTCCTGCTCCTGGACTGCGTTGTCTGCGGATGAACAGACGGCGGGACAGGGCTCTCTTTTTTTTGCTTTTAGTTAGTTTAGCTAGCTGAGGCAAAGAAGTTCCCTGGACTGTGCTTTTTTTTCCTTTTTTCCCCTTTCTTTGGACCTGTTCACACCTGCTCTGGACTGAACAACCATAAGAGCACCAGCAGCTTACATCGGTGGGCCAGGCCGGGCCTGGGCTACGGCATTTCCAGTGCCGGAGGGACTGATAAGGGACTGAGTGAGCTGAACTGGAATCTGGGGAGGGGACTTTCTGGGTTTGTCATCTCTTTTGGAGCAGCAAGGGGTTTTATTGTTTAATATTGTTTAGATTTTCTTGTTTAATAAACAGTTTTTTTCCACTTTTCTCCAAGGAGGTATTTTCTCCCAGACCGGTTGGGGGAGGGGTGGTAGAATCCAATTTCCTAGGGGGGCCCTTTGGGGGTTCTCTCCCAAATTTGCCCTGAACCAGGAAAATATAACAGGCTGAAGGGGGTGTAAAAGGCCAGTAAAAGGGGATGAAAAGCTGGGGAAAATTATCCTCCCCCATTCCAGCCACAGAGTGTGTATGGTTGGTAAACACGCAAAGGTAGTACCCGAGGTAAGCGTAGGAGAGCAACAGTCAATATCTATCCCAACTGGTCGTCATTGTCTTTGTTGTTATCATGTCATAAACTGACATCCCTCAATATATATCAGCAACGAAATACTGATTGCTGTTCCTACTCTGAAAAATATAATGGCAAGCATATACAGGAATATATACAGGATTAGTTACCACTCCCACTTGAACAGACCAAGCAACATTGTGACCAGTGGCTCCATACCTAAACCAAAAAAAAGCCTAGATCAAATTTGTTTCCGACCTGCTCTGGGCAGTCTGTTGTTCAACTCGTTTTGCCTCACCTCAGACACCAAATCAAGGTTGTTGTGGCTTAGGAGTTGTACTCCCTAATTGAGTGTTCCCACTGACACATTCCAAATCGTGCTGCTGCTCTCTCACTTTTCCCCTGAGGCTGGTTTGAAAAGAGAACTGGAGGCACAAAAGGTAATCATCACAGGTTGAGAACAATTTACTGGAAACGACAACAATATTAATAGCAAAAAGTGTACAAAGGAGAGAATAATGCATATGCAAAAATGCTCACCATGAAGCTCCATCTGATCACAGCTGTGACACCTCAACCTCTCTGTCTGTCTTGGAACTGGCGCCACCCAACCACTCTCTCCAGCTCATAACCAGCACCATGCTTATTGGACCAGAAGGAACCCCTTCTCTTTGGAAGATATTCCCCCCACTTTCAGCAATGGCATTAAGTAGTGCAGAGTAACCTCTGGATCCTAGCCACAACCCTCCTTGCTATTGCAACAATTAGCCTTGTCCCAGCTGCAACCAAGACACCCAGGATATTTCTCTACTGCCAAGACACCTGGAATATTTCTCTTTTGTCTCAGCAGAATCTGGGAGGGATTAATCTTTTGAATTTAAAACAAAAGCAAAATCTGTGTATGAAAGCTAGGAGTTCTTGATTAAATGTCTTGTTTTCCCTTACAGATACTGTACGAGAAACAACTTCAGCTCAACAAGCGCTCTTGGTGGCTAAAAACATTGACTTATTTCCAACAAATCAAGAACGTTTTACTGAAGGAAATATAGATGTGTGGTGGATTGTTCATGATGGTGGTATGCTGATGTTGCTGCCTTTTCTTCTTCGACAGCACAAGGCAAGGACAACAGAAAATGGCTGGGATTTAATTTTGTAGCAGTAAATTGTTCTAAGCATATCTAATTAAAAACTCCTTCACCTTGTTCAAATTATGCATAGTAATAGCAATCACAGTGTTACAAACTGTTATTATGTATCTTTTTGGTAGGTTTGGAGAAAATGTAAAATGCGTATCTTCACCGTTGCTCAAATGGATGATAATAGCATTCAAATGAAGAAGGATCTTCAGATGTTCTTATACCACCTTAGACTAAATGCTCAAGTGGAAGTTGTTGAAATGGTTTGTTACTATATATTTTTAAGGTGCAACTGGGACTAAACTTGGGAAAACAGATTTAGCTTTTTTCAAATAAAGAGCTATTAGCCCAAATATAGAAATTTAAAAATTGTAGTCCCACAAAAACCAAGAAGTTAAGCATCATTATCTTACCATGTTACAATGCTGCTGTATGTGGTGGTGAGTTCAATGGGTTTGTCAAGTAGAGTTTGAGATGTTTTATGTGTTAATTCTTACTTTATTTATGACTACTAGTCCATAGAGCTGGTTCATTCAGAAGGAAAAGCTTGAATTTTTAGCAAGCAGTGAAATTGAAGGCTGAATGTGCTTAATCTAATAAGCTAAGACATATGGTATGAGACAGGATGGACTTGTCTATGTCTCCAACTACTTTAAGAATACCTCTTGGAATAAGGAATCCCTAGGCTCAAATGAGAGTTGTTCTGGGCATCTCCAGCCTCAGACAGTACTGAAACCAGGACCTACAGTTTCATAAGTCAAGGTAGTGACAAAATGACTTTGGTAACTTTTTTCCTTTTTTAAATATGGGTCATAAACTGTTTAGGAGAGAAAGGACAAAAGCTATGTCTGTCTCGGCCCACTTTTTTTGGAAACTAAGGATGCAATTTCCAGCAATAAAAGGTGACTAGCATAATGTCCAACGTAAGATTCATGGGGGAAAAAAAGAACCCCAACCAAAACTTTTACTCATTCTGAAGTGAGATGAAGATGAGTAAACTGGTTGAAAACTTCATTACCACTGGTTTCTAGAATCACCAGAACTTATTAAAAGGTTTATCATGCTAATTAATCATAAAACAATTTTAAGAATTGTTTTAATTAGTTAGGGAAAAAAATGCTTCTGAAAAAATTTGCTGTTCTTTGCTTAGAGTCCTAAATATGAAAGTCTCAAATGCTGTGGAATGTACAGTTGAAATAACACAGAGTGCCATGAAATGGCTCAGCCTTGGTTGAATTTTGAGCAGAAGGCAGTATAGAAAGTTGTGCTTGTTTCAGCTGAGGTAATTTTCTTCATGGAGGTTGGGATGGGGCTGTGTTTTGGATATGTGCTGAGCACAGGGTTGATAATATTGGGATGTTGTTGTTATTGTGAAGCAGGTCTTACACAGAACCAAGATATTTTCTGTTTTTTGTACTGCCACACCAGCAAGGAAGTTGGGGGAGTTTGGCAGGAGATACAGTTGGGACAGGTATCCCAAACTGACCAAAGGGCTATTCCAGACCATATGACATGCTCAGTATATAAGTTGGGGAGAAGAGGGAAGAAGGGGGGGGGAACGTTTGGAGTGATGCTGTTTGAATTCTCAAGTAACCATTATGCATGATGGGAATCTGCCCATGGGAAGCAGTGAATTAATTCCTTGCTTTGCTTGCTTGAGTGCACAATTTTTGCTTTTCCTAATAAACTGTCTTTATCTCAACCCATGCGTTCTCTAGCTTCTATCCTGATTCTCTCCCAAATCCACTTGTGGGGCAGTTAGAGTCTGCATGGGCCTTGGTTGCTGGCTGGGGTTAAACCACTACAGAAATACAATTTATTCTTTTCTTCTGTGAGTAATATTTAATTCTGAGAATCTTCCAGAGGATAAGAGATATATTACAAGTCAGTGACAATACAGGTGACTGGTATAGATTTTTATATTGTATTTTCATTTTCAGCCAATATGCCTGAATTTCTTGCTATGGCAAGAAATGGCTTTATTTATGAACATTTCTCACCGATGAAAGGATAAGGTGTTATTTGTGCCTAACACAGTTATGGTTTTTAAGGAAACAAGTGTCCGCACATGCTCAGGTGGCAGCAATGCATACCCAGTTTAAATAAGTGCTTTCAACTTTCACTTCTGCAGTCTAGTTGGAACAGAATAGTTAGTGAAAAATCTGTTCCAAATACTAAAATTTAGATAAAATCACAATAATATTGTTACAGTAAATTCATGCAGTTCACTGTATGAAATTGATGTTTGAAGATTAGGTTTTAAGAATGAGGACAGAAGTGATTGATCAATTATATGCTTAGGATTACTCTAATGCCATGAATACATCCACCAAATGAATACAGGTATGAGAGATATATTATTTAAATGTTGTTCTTCAAAGTAGTACTTTTCTTCTGATGTTGCTAATGCCAATTCCTTTTGCAGTTTGAAAATGATATTTCTGCGTTCACATATGAGAAGACACTTATGATGGAACAGCGATCTCAGATGCTAAAACAGATGCAACTATCAAAGAATGAAAGAGAAAGAGAGGTAGGATTTTTGACTTGACAGGATGTTTTGTGAAAAATCTGAAAGTACAATCTTCTGGCTGTAGCTTCTAATCAGTTTCTAACTAGTCAAAAACTTTCATAACTGCATTGTGTTTCTCTACAACCAGTTTTACTTGGAAGGTTAAAGTTATGTGCGGAAAAAAATTTTTTTTTTATTTAAACAGATTTTAAGAGTTTTCCTCTTTTTGTTGAGTGCAAGTGTTGATTAGCAAAACATTTCAGCATCAGTGTAGAATACATTAAGAGCCTTTCCAAACTTGTCATCAGTAGCTAAGATTCATGATCATGCAATTGGACTGATTATCTTTGATTATGATTTGGTCTTAGGATCATAGAATCATTTACGTTGAAAAAGACCTTTACGTCAAGTCTGACCACTAACCTAATGCTGCCAAGTCCACCACTAAACCATGTCCCTAAGTGCCATATCTACATGTTGTTTACTTCCAGGGACTCAACTTCAGCCACCTCCCTCCACCACCAGCCCATTCAAATGCTTGATAACCCTATCAGTGAAGAAATTTTTCCTAATGTCCAATCTAAACATTCTCTGGTACTACTTAAGGCCGTTTCCTCTTGTTACTGAGGAAAAGAGACCAATCCCCACCTCACTACTACTGTCTTCCAGGTAGTTGAATAGAGTGAGAAAGTCCTTCCTGAGCCTCCTTTTCTCCATTCTAGAAAACCCAACCTCCTTCAGCCGCTCCTCACATTACTTACAAATACACCATATTACACAATATAATACAAATTTGTTCAAATCACTCTATATTTTAGTTTCTGCATTATTTTGCATGTTTTATGAATCAACTCCTTTTTTTTTGGAACCAAAATTAGCTCAACAAAGTATAATTTTCTAATATCAAGATGGAAATGCTGGTTTTGCTGCTCCCCTATCCTTACTATTTTGCATATTGTAGCAACAAGCTTCTTTCAGCTGTATTTTTATGAATATTTGTAACTCACAAGTCCTTTCCTTTTAATTTGTGCTTCTACCCCCTCATCTTTTCAGCTAACTCTTTCAGTATTATCAAGACTTGTATCAAGTGATGTAGAAGATAGTGAATGCTCTGGCTTTGCCATCACATAAATGATTTCCATCCCATAGCAAACAAGAGATCTCTACTGTGCTTAATTTCTTAATTATATAATACCTAGATTTGTTTTCTAATGGCTTTTCTTTTGTGGTGTTAATCATACTAGTCCAAGCAGTTTGGGGTTTTGGTGGTTTTTTCCTTTAATTTGTCCTCTCTATTCATTTTTCCGTCTCACAGGATTTTTTAAAGATTCCTAAAGATGCCTGCTATTGTTACAGTTTATTTCTGTGAAACATCTTTCTTATCCATGTCATGGTAGTTTTCTTTCAATTTGAGCCTGCCTAACATCCTTCCAGTAAAAAACCCAAACTTTTCTGTGCAACTTATTCAGCCTTATTGTTTCTTTACTGAGCAGCAGTATTTTCCAGTGGAGTTTGAGTAATTTGTCTGTTGTAGATTTTGAAGGATTTAACTTCCACATGATTAGTAGAAGCTATTGCTCTGTATTCTATAGCACATAAATTGCAGAGGAGATGAAAAGCTCTGAGCTGGTGGGAATCTGGACTATACTTCGGAGTATTGTTTGTTTGGAAGTTTTATTTCTTTCTATTCCCTCCATAGAGTTTTCTTTCTTTATTACTCACTTTTATCTGAACTTTACCATCACCATTATAGCCTCAGTTTCTTCCTTCTTATCAGGCAGGGTAAAATCTGAGACATTCAAAACACCACTGAATTTACTTCAGGGTCTGAAGTAAAACCCTTGGTAACTCCAGGAACCTCTAGTACTTACTGCCTTGTCCCAAAATAAAAGTGATATCCATCAAATGTTTCTGATTAGGCTATCTAAATATACCTTGTTCTTTTGTATCTTCATAAAAAAATGTGGTTTATTGAAGTGACTGCCAGAACCCAGGCTAACTCTTAAAACTCCATTGCAACACTTGGATTCGGGAACTGCCTTGGTATGGGGATTTTCCAGAGGCAGAACCTTTAGAGCCACTTGGTCTACGGTGCCACACACAAGACAGAGACCAGGCAGAGGAGGAAGGAGAAGGCTCTCCATCTTGAGGTTCCACAAGGAATGGTTTATTCCAGATGAAAAGAGCAGGACAAAAAGCCTGCAGCTCTATTGTGCAAGGGGTTTTGTTCAGATGCAAGTCAGGAGGTGGATACAAACAACTAACCAATAGGGAATCATCAGGGGAGGAATGAGGGGATTACACCAAGTGTCTGGGGCCCATTGGGGTAGGAGGGTGGAAAGGATGGGTCACATCGGCCAATGGGGCTTCCAGGAGTCAGGGATTTCCAAAGGGGTGTTGCAGACAGGGATTGGCCCGAGGTTTAAGTGGCCGAGAAGGTTTGGGAATCGAGGGCTGGGATGCCTTGACAGGCAGGGAAAGAGGTGGAACAAGGGGTGGGGAATGGCATGAGGGACAACTTTGAGGGAGGGTAAAACCCAGGGATAAACCAACTTGGGGAGAACATGGGGATACAACAGAATGAACCATTTAACAAAGAATCAGTAAAATAAATTCAAACCGCAACAGTTTATTTATGTCTTCACTTCCTATGGAGATTAGTGTATGCACTCAGAGTGCCTGGCCCATTCTTACTCTGATCTTTTTAATTAGCTGAGCCATTCTTTTCAGTTTTTTGCTGACATCCAAAACATTTCTTTTATTAGTATCACTAGTTCAAATTAGCATTGCTTTTCATTTTAACATCTGTCTCCAGGCCTTCAAATATAACCTGGTATTCCAGTTTTGAATAGTGAGTATAGTTTGGTTTCCTGTTACCACCAAGATTAGTACTTTAACCTCACTTTTGTGCATGTATGCCTTCAAATGACACTCAGGCCTTCCCAAAGTGAAGACTTTGGTTTTGTACAGTGTTTATTTGCTGTTTTAGTCATAAGCATGCTTTTACCCCTGAGCAATCACCCTAATCCTCCCTTCTCCTGTCACTTTTTAAAACAGAATTGATTTGATCTTGCCTCTGGGTTTTCTTGTAGAACTGGGGATCGAGCACTCACCAGATTTTTGTTTACTTTTTTTGAAAACTTGGTCAATTTGCTTCTTTTGGGTATAAATATAATAACTGCCTGCAAAACATAACATAGGCAACTTAGGTGTAACTGGTAAATGTCTATTTACTTGACTTAGTCAGTAGTGCTGCAAAGGGAAAAGAAAATGTAGAACCTCATTCCCTCTGTTCCTTCCATTTCTGGTGGTTGTTGACTTTTTTCTCTGGTAAACCCTCACTAAGAATTCTTGGGCAAGGCAGTGATAATGGGACCTGTGAGAAGGTAATAATACTTTGCACCAACAAATTGTCTTGGGTTGTGCTGTTAGGTAAGATTGGCAGAAATTTGGGTGCATGCAAGTAAGTGATACATGAACAGATGACTCTTCAACTAATTAAAGTTAAAAAGAAGGGTATTTATTGCAGCATGCTGGACACATGTGGAATCATTTCCAAATACATGTGCAAGGAGTCGCAGATTCTTGTTCTCTATTTTGATCTGCTGGTCATGGTCCAAGCCTCTCCTATCTGTTAGATTATTCTTAAGGCAAGGTATTTCTATGGTCTCTGCCCTTTCACAATTGCTACATCTATCCTTGTCACTCCTAGCTTCTCTTTCCTAATGTATTTGTTACTTTTTAACTAAGGTACTTGATTCCTGCCACCTATATAACTAATTTAGCTTCTTAACTAATTTTAAAATCTTAACTAAAATATGCAATCTTCTACTATCCCAAATATATTCCCAGCTAGCCCCTCAACTCATCTACTGTGTTCAATTATCCTAAATACATTTCCAGCTGACCCATTGACTGATTACTGTTTCACTGTATGTGAATGATTAGATTTTTAGGGTTTTAGGGTTTTACAGTTGAAAAGTAGCTTTCTCACATGCTTTTATTTTTTTTATGATTTTGATTGTAATTAAGTGAAAAATTTCACCTGAATGTATACATATATGAAAGGATGTGACCCTCAAAAACAAGTGAATATTTGAGCTTCCCATAGAGACTGAAGGACTCAGTTGGCTTCCTGTTTTCACAAATGTCTATAAAAAGGACTTCATAACTAACTACTAAACATTTAAAAATGGTCCCTCCGTTATCCAGGAGGAGGCAATCAGAGAACTGCTGAGCCGTTTGGATATTCATAATCCATGGGATCCATCCTAGGGTGATGAGGGAACTGGCAGATGAGCTTGCAAAGCCGCTCTGCATCGTTTACCAGCAGGCCTGGCTCACTGACGAGGTTCCAGATTACTGGAAGCTGGCCAATGTGACGCCCATTCATAAAAACGGTGGGAAGGAGGATTCTGTTAATTATAGGCTGGTTAGCCTGACCTCAGTACCCAGTAAGGTTGTAGAACAGTTTATACTGAGTCTCACCACACAAAACTTACAGGATGGCCAGGGTATCAGATCCAGCCAGCATGGGTTTAGGAGGGGTAGGTGATGTTTGATCAACCTGATTTCCTTTTATGACCAAGTGACCTGCCTGGTGGATGCAGGAAAGGCTGTTGATGTTGTGTACCTGGATTTCAGCCAGGCCTTTGACACTGTCTCCCACAGCATACTCCTGACAAAGCTGACAGCCCATGGCTTGGACAGGAGCACTCTTTGCTGGGTTAAGCACTGGCTGGATGGCCGGGCCCAGAGAGTGGTGGTGAACAGTGCTGCATCCAGCTGGTGGCCAGTCACGAGCAGTGTCCCTCAAGGGTCTGTGCTGGGACCAGTTCTTTTCAATATCTTTATTGACAACATGGATGAGGGGATTGAGTCTTTCATTAGTAAATTTGTGGACGACACTAAGCTTGGCACGTATGTTGATCTGTTGGAAGGTAGGAGGGCTCTGCAGAGAGACTTGGAAAGGTTGAATGGATGGACAGAGTCCAATAGGATGAAGTTTATTAAATCCAAGTGCCAAGTCCTGCATTTTGGCCCCTGTAAATAACCCCCTGCAATCTTGTAGGCTGGGGATCATGTGGCTGGACAGTGCCCAGATGGAAAGGGACCTGGGGTACTGGTCAACAGCCAGCTGAACATGAGCCAGCAGTGTGCCCGGTGGCCAAGAAGGCCAATGGCATCCTGGCCAGTATCAGGAATAGTGTGGCCAGCAGGAGCAGGGAGGTCATTTTTCCGCTATACTTGGCACTGGTGAGGCCACACCTTGAGTACTATGTCCAGTTCTGGGCCCCTCAGTTTAGGAAGGACATTGAGATGCTTGAGCGCATCCAGAGGAAGGCAGCTAGGTTGGGAGGGGGCTTGGAACTCAAGCCCCATGTGGAATGACTGAGGGAACTGGGGTTGTTTGGCCTGGAGAAAAGGAGACTCAGAGGTGACCTTATCACTTTCAACTTACTGAAAGGTGGTTGTAGTCAGGTGGGGGTTGGTAACTTTCACCAGGCAGCAACTGACAGAATGAGAGGACACAGTCTCAAGCTGAATCAAGGGAAATAGAGATTGGATATTAGGAAAAAGTTTTTCATGGAAAGAGTGATAAAGTTCTGGAATGGTTTGCCCAGGGAGGTGGTGGAGTCACCATCCCTGGATGTGTTTAAAAAAAGGCTCGATATGGCACTTGATGCCGTGGTTTAGTTGAGGTGTTAGGGCATGGTCAATTGATCTTGAAGGTCTCTTCCAACCTAGTCATTCTGTAAATTCGGTGAAAAAGGCCTTATGAGTTGATATCTCATCTATTAAAATGAAGAATAATATGATATCTGCTTTTTTCTGTAGACTTTTTTTTGTCATTGGTAACATTTTTGTCCCAGATTCAGAGCATCACAGATGAGTCTCGAGGCTCAGTTAGAAGAAAAAGCTACTCCAGTCCATTGTCCATTATCCAAGATGCTCAGGCACTGCTGAGTAATGATTATCAAGAGGAAGAGGTAGCTCAACATAGTGCTGACTATGACTAGACTATATTTTCCATTGCAACACTTCAAGTACCGCTATCGCAAACTGAACTACATATTAACTACAATTTTTTCTAAATTAATTATGTTACCCTGTATTTTTTGTCTTTAGATTATGCTTCTGTGACATGAACTATATTCTCTTTCTCACAATTATTTTCCATAAAAGAAATAAATTTCTGAGACTGTCTGTTTTCTTAAAAGCCAGAAGCAGGGTGTTACATTAATAAACATATTTCATGCTTTCATTGACTTCCTTTATAGTTCTTCTATTGAAGTACTGAAGATTCTTTCATGCTTTCATTGCCTTCCTTTTTAGTTCCTCTATTGAAGTACTGAAGATTCTTGGAGACTGTATTGATATACTAGATATTTTAGGGAGTGGAAGCCATTTTTATTTGCAAGCTATTATTAACCCATATATGTCATTACTGTATTATGTGGGGTGACACTGAAAGGAAATGGACTGGTATAATCAATGAGTTTAGTGTGCACTTGAAGTGTTGCTCATATGTAAAATGTGTAGCCTAGTTTGTAGAAGTGGTGTATACCTTTGCATTTCCCTTTCATCATGGAGTGAGAGAGCAAGCTGTTGTGTTTCATTAATTGAATTTAGTATCAAAATAGCACTAACAAAAATGTGCTTTTGTTGTGTTTGCATGTTTATAAACATGTATTATAGGTCCAGAATTTCTCTTGGTCTCACTGTCTTTCTAAAAATGGCAAAATTTCTTCCATTGAAGCATAGTTGTACTGAACTCACAGTTTTTAATTTGAAATTTTAGTACATTGAATAGTGCTGCATGGTATTTACTATATTGGCATGTATTTGTCAGCTGTTTTGATTCTTGTAATAGAACTGTATTCACAGTAACTTCTGATTTGTGGTCTTGGATCATCATTTAATTATCTGTGAATGTAGGAAGACCATCATACTAAGAGATATTTATGTGAACCTCACAACTGCACTCCAGAATTTGGGAATCCTGAAGGATAGGGACTAGGAAGTAATTTAGGGAATATACTGAAGCTCAAAGGCATTTAAAACCACCTGCAATTGCAGTTTGTGAACCACTAGAGGAATTGCTTTTCTGAGAACGAAAGTACAATTCTCATCTGCTTGGATTTTATTCATGGCTTTTATTGACCTGCACAAAATTCTTAATTACCAGGTATGTGGACGGACCATGACTATGTCTAACATGTGAATAATTGAGGTTCCCAAATGGAACAGGAACTTCAACTCATGATTTAACAAGTCTCTGAATAGCTTTCAGAACTGTTAAATATCTTAAACAAAAAGCAAACAAACAATCGCAGGATAAAATAAATACCACCTCCAAAACAAAAAATTTCAAAGCACAAAAGGAATCCTGCCCCCAATTACCAATTCACTTATAATTTTTAGAGTCTAAGGTACTGTATTTGTGTGATATTTGATGGAAGTAGAGAAGCCTATGGAAAAATTATTATGAGAGAAAGTAAGTAAATAATGTGTTAAATATTTAATCTTCTTTTACTCCAAAGAAGCAAGGAGAATGGAAAATATGAAACACAATATTCTTCCCACATGCATATGCGCTTTTTTCTTCTTGAAGTTGATTAGCGTTTCTACTGTGAAAATGGAAGAGAAGGCCCCTTCATGGCTAGATTGGTTAGATTTGTTATGTAATATGCTCTTGTAGGCATAAATAAATCTATAACTAGACTTCAAATCAGCCAGTCCCATACTGACATCAGAGATTGATGTTGTAGTTCAGCTAAAGGCATGTGAAATGGACAATGTTTACAACAGTAGCTGAGAAAATAATGTAACTTGTGAACAATGAGAATACTGACTTTAAAATTTTTCATTGGCAAAACACCTTGATGTTAATAAAATGCTCTCTGATGGAATTCAACCTCACTTTAGTTAATTACAAAAGTAACATTCCATGTAAGATATAGTCTTGCAAATATAAACAAATATGAACATTTTTACAAGCAATTTCACTTCATGCTGAAGTCACAATAGTCTCATATTTGTTCAGAAAGTAAAGGTGCATTTTTCTTTGGCTTCTTTGGTTCTATGACTGTGAAACTCCTTTTCAAAACTGTAATAACATGTAATTTACAAATGCTGATTTTGGCTGAATTTTGGGGTGATTATTTGTTTTGTGGCCAGGCTCAGCTGATCCATGATAAAAACACTGCCTCACGCTCTGCTCCAGCAGTTGAAGCAAGTGTGGCTGCTGCTGTGCCAGAGAAAGTGCAAATGACCTGGACTAAAGAAAAGTTTGTAGCAGAAAAGCATAAAAACAAGGATCCCAATGTGTCTGGCTTTAAAGATATTTTCAACATGAAGCCGTGAGTATGCATGTGGTATTTGGAGCTTTTTATTTAATTGTATTTTAATTGGGGGGGGATGGGGGGTGGGGGGGTGGTTCTAGTTTGTTGTTTTGTCTGAGTTTTGCTTTTTAAGAGATTCTGCTTTATTTAAAATTGGATACAAAAATGAGTTTTTTATACACTTCACTTAAATGGCATCCTTATAAAAATAGCATAGACTTGGGTGGAATGACTGTAAAGAGTCATTCACAAGAATGTTGTGAGTGAAGTTTAAATATGACAGCCTTTAAGCTGTTAACTCAACTTCTGGGTTGTACCAGAAAGCATATGCATTAAAAAGCTTAATGATAACTTTTTATTTCTTCCTGTGAGTGAAAAATTAGTGTATATGTCCCTGTATTTTTATTGTGTTTGGTATTAGAGGGAGTTCCAAAGAAGCATATAGTCTTTCAAGACATTTAGCTTATGTTTTTGATTTTAGGTGCATGATTTTGCGTGTGGGGGGTGTTTTCTTGGGAAGAGAGGGGAGTGAGGAGTTTTTGTTTGTTTGTTTTAATGGACATGCAGCCCTCATCCTGTAAATTAAAGAAATAGAAAACTTGTGTAAATATGTATGTATTACTATATTAAGTATTTCCTGTTTAAATGTTCCTTAATATCTTTTTCTTAAAAAGATAAGAGCTACTCCCTGTGTCAAACCAGTGTAGTACACACAAAAACAATGACAGAAGGAAATCAGCTTGTTTCCTCATGTTCTGATCTGAACATGCGTCTTTTCTTAGTTCTGCAAGAAGACTGCACTTAGAAACATAGCTTAAATTATTTTCTGCACATGATCAAACCAAAACTGTGGATGTTAAGGGAAATCTTAATATCTAAATGAAACACATCTTAAATCTAGGACTTGTAGGCATTGCAGTTAGAAAGAATATTTTAAATTAGTACCCTCATGTCCTAAGTCCTGAGTCCTGGATTTGCTTTGAACTCTTTAGAAACAGCTTGCTTTCTGCACATTCCAAAAGTTATTGTGCTCATGCTCTAAGGCATTGTCCTAGGCTGCATTATATTCTAATTATTAGGGGTTTTTAGAATTTATATCTTTGAAACATTTCTTATTACTACTCTGGAATTGTACAAAACACTGATTTCAGATAATATTATTTTAAGACTACTATATATAGTTGGGTAGAAATTACAGTTCAAACTTGGTGTGCCTGTATATTATATTAATATTGTTGACTTTAAAATGTACCTGATGGCATAATTTTTTTTTCTATGCATTTGCTTCCCTTTCACATAGAGAATGGGAAAATCTGTAAGTCTAAATTTCACTTTACCTAAACCACATAGGCTGGATTCTCTGGTTCTTGTGATCTTGTACATTGTATGCATGGTTCTAAATTGTAATTTGCAATGCATGTATTTTTTTGTTCCTTGTTTAATATACTGTGATTTAGCACGTCATTAAACAAAATATCATTGTGACTTTTTAATGTTCTCTTAAATATGGTCAACTTTCTATTCAAGGTAAGTCACAAAACCTGTGTTATAGTTTCTGTAAGAATATAAAACTTGACAGTACTTCTCTGCACCAGCATAATATTTAGTGTTTTAATTAACTACATTAAAAAAGAAATATATGTTTTTTTCTGGAAGAATAGCCTCCCATTGTGCTGTAACTACTTGGACAATAGTGAATATTTGTTCACAAAGGGAACTTTCATGTTTCATCATGAGTCAGTTCTTGTCTGCCTTCTACCAACCCATGCATGTGTAGAAGTAACAAAAGTTTGGTCATACATTGGGTATGACAGCATATAAAAATGGACTACTTCATCTCTTGCGTGGAACTTACTTGACTGCTCTGCTTTTTTTCAGAGTCTTCTTAATTTCAGCATTTTCTTCAGCATTCTCTTAATTTTATCTGCTTAACAAATTGAGCTTCTTATAAAAATTTTGGAAGTTTACTTTGTCTACTGTGTATGATTTCAGTTCTACCAGTGCTTCAAGGATAAGTGGTGTTAGCCTCAGTTTGCATTTTACACACCATGAGCCTTTATTTCAGTGCTGAATTTTTCCCCACTCTGTCACAAAGTTGCACCCTGCATTTTATTTTCAGTTTAACAATATTTCAGTTTCCATATTTATGCATCTCAGTTATACAATCTTGCGTCTCTTCATAGTTCTTTTTAGTCATCTCAAAATGCAGGTCTGCTTCCAAAAAATGGAATTTCAAGCTTTCCTTTGTTCCGTGTATAGTTTTGGTACAGTTGGTTCTTAGGATAGCTGGCCACCATAACAGAAAATCCCCCAGGAGGGACTGATAAACTCAGTTTTAGAAATATCATTCTCTTGTAGCGGGGAAGATGGGAGGTGGCAGAGCATGAAGAATCAATTTAATTGATAGGGCTGGTTTACACTGGCCACTAAATTTCAGGCCAAATGACTTTTAACTATTTATTTGGGGGAAAAAAACCCAAACAAACCCAAAAACAACCCCTACTTTTAGGCAGCAGATCTTTTAGATAAATGGACTAAGGTAGTTTTAAGATTTTTGTCACACTGTAGCGTGTGACTCATTTCCAGCCTTGGCTAATTCTACACACAGCTGTTTCTCAGGAACTGTAAGGAAACTGTTCTTTTGTTCTGAAAAACTACTGAACCATACAAAAGAGATACTAAAATAAGGACATTTTAAAAACCCTAGCAATTTTTTCTTCTTGTGCACAGATCTACAACAATTATATTTGTAGGTTAAACAAGGAAAATATTAGGTAATGTTGATAATGTAAAGTGATAAGCTCAATTTCAGTTCACTGCTTACTGCCATACTGTTACAACATAAGAAGTTAGCATTTTTTTCAAAATTCTGTGGTGTTTCTGAATTTTCTTCAGCAGCTGGTAGAATTTAGTAATGTTTCCAAAAGAGCATGAGTAAACTCTTTTACTGTACAACATAAATATTGTGATCTTTCTATTGCATTCCTGTAATTTCATTGTTTGGAAATTCTTGTATAAATCCAGTTACTTTTTAATGTAAGTCATTAAACAAAATTCTTAGTGGTTCTTGTCTGATCTGTAATATCTATTGAAACCATTTTTTATTTATCTTGATAAAAAATAATTGACAACTGGAAGATTTGTGCATTTTGACAATTTACTTAGAACAGCTTGAATTTCAGAGTTAAATATTCTTGTCAAATATATTGCATTTTATTTATTTTAAATATGGACATATTCAAAATTTTCATATTCAAAATAAATACTACTATCTATGAAAATACCTTGTTTTACATACTTATAATTTCAAATAAATATGGTATGATTCAATTACGTAAATGTTATAACCATGCTTAATAATGTTTCTTTGTATGCTAGGAATCAGTCAAATGTGAGAAGAATGCACACTGCTGTGAAGCTCAATGGAGTAGTGCTTAATAAATCACAACATGCTCAGCTAGTTCTCCTGAATATGCCTGGACCTCCTAAAAACAGAAAAGGGGATGAAAACTGTATCCTCTACTGTATTGATTCCATATTTCTTGAAATTGAGAATTTCATGTTTGTGATTCTGCCATTACCTGTTGGGATAACCATTACTAAGTAGGGTAAGCATAAGTCTGCCTATAAGAAAATCACATAAAGAGAGTTAAAAAATAAAACATAAAAAATCTTGATGGGGGGCGATTTATTGACATAAAGGATTTCCTTAACTTTGAAATAATTTTAAAACTTCCTATTCTTATCTTTTTTTGTAGGTGAGTAGGGCAAAACTAAGAATTTTCCCCAAGTTAGGCTTTACTTCCACTTGAATAACCAGCTAGCAGGACAGTAAAGGGTGACACAGAAATACACTTTGATGAAATTGTTGAACTCTATTTTTGCATTATATGTTAGACTTTCTGAGAGATTACTAGATATTTTGTTTCACTTCTGAGTAAATTCCTTGACCAAATGATATTTCAGACATGGAATTTCTGGAAGTTCTGACAGAAGGTCTAGATAGAGTTCTCCTAGTCCGAGGCAGTGGACGTGAAGTGATCACCATTTATTCTTGAACTGTTTGCCAAACACAACACACCCCTCACCATAAGAAAACAAAGTTTTTTGCCATAATTTGAGCAGCTTCATTGTCTCCTAGTGCATTGAAAATTAGCTTCAAACTGAATCTTCTGATGATGTGTTCTTTTTTTCCCAGCAAGATGCTCTATTTAAATAATATTTTAAGCAGATTTATGTAGAAAATTAATAAATGGTGAATTAATAAATGGTGGATGGCTTAGGATATTTATATGCAGCGTATTCTGACACTTCTTAAGCTGTGGTAAAACAAAAAAAAATTGTTAATGGAATCATATTTTTAAAGATATAGAAATGTCATGTCATAATCAAATGATATTTAATCTTTGCATCTAAATAAAAGGGAAGGGTTTTAGAAAAGGTTGTCTTTTTTTCATACAAAAATGCTGCTATGTTGCTTCTTTTGGAATTAGTCATGGTTCAGGAACCTTCCTTCCGAGATGTATACAGCCAGTCAAATTTATTTATGAAGTGAATTAAGTGTTTCCCAGAAGTTCGTTATTTGCCATCCCTGTTAAAAATAACATTTCTGTATTTAAAATACTTAGGTAGCTGAAACCTCCAGATTATAGTAAATAGATAAACTATGTGAGTTCTTTTCTATTAGGTACTAGCAGTTACCGGTTTTTTGCATGATTATAGCAATAATGCAACATGAGAGCATCCAACTTATAGGAAGGCTGTGGTGCAGGAACTCCACCTGGTTCCAAATATAATTCAACAGTTGATAAACCACAACAAGGTGGTTAATGAAATGCAGTCTCTTGTTTTCAAATATTTATATTTTGAAAATGTTGTATGTATGTGCTGCTGTTTGAAATAAAATCTGCTTTTCTGAACTGAACGAACTCCTAAATGTTTTTCATTTGAAATTGTTGAGTAGTTTAGTTTAGGTGCTCAACAGAAACCATTTGCTCCTGTTACAATTCTCTTCCTTTTTAGGCAGTCTTAATTTTGTAAATGTTGTTGAAGACCTAAAGTGTATCAGAAGATTGTTCTGCTCTAAAAAGAATAGGTCTGTTTAAACATATAAACCACTATCTTATTTTTTTCTTTTTTTTTATTCCTTTATAATACAATCGAGATGTCTATTGCTCAGACTAGAACAAGAGTGATGTAGTGCCCAAGTCCCTGGCTAGGCTCAAGGCCAGTGTTTTTATCATAACACTCAGGTGAAGTAAGACAAAGCTATAAATAGCAAAAGCTGAAAGCAGCCATTACCTGTCCCTGTAGTTTGATGCACAGGAACAGAAGGAATAAAAAGGTAATCAGGTGGCCCAGTGAACTCCTGATGTGTCAAAAGCACTGCTGAGATACTTCAAAAGGCAATTGGAAAGGCATGCTGCACGCCAGAATGTACTCATATACCACTTGGTGTGACTGCAGCTCTATGCCTTTGGTTAGGAATAGGTCTATGCATAGGCATTTAGAGGTACCTTGGGGGCACACCAAAGACACTCCTTGATTTCTTAGGTACTGTGAAAAGCACATGGAGGTCCTGTGGACAGATCAGGAGGCATGTGAAGGTTCTAACTTTCCACAGCATATCAATTGAATTAAAAAACATTCTCAGGCCAGTGAGGAGAAGAAAAACATCAGCAGATGCCCCTACTGCACTCCAGATGGCTCTAAGCTTTTCATGGGACATATGAAGGCACTCCGTGGGCTGCGGTGCAAGGTCATTAGCAGGCATTTATAGAAAGGATATGTGGGGTTGTGGGTTGGAGACAGAAACACGACACACGACCAGTGGGTCATCAGCAAACAGCAATCAGTTTAATATGTCTGCCCCTTTTATAGGGACTTTGGATTTCCCAGGCTCAGATAGTTGATTGGATGACCTCTCTCTGCCCATCTCTAGCCAGTGGTGTATCAGCATCTGAGCTAGAACAGGGTTGGCTGAGGTCTTTGCTTGGGTTTGAATTCAACCTATCTGTGCCTTATCCAGGGACTTGCTTTCTTCTAGGTTGGTTGAGTTTAGGGGCAGCTTCAGATCAGCTGCAATGCAACAACAGACAACTGCAGACAGTTTGTAGTAAAAGGAATTATAAAAATTTAGTTTAGAAATAGGCTTTCAGAGGCATCTGGGACCTACCAAAAGCTCTATGAATTCCCTTAGATGCAAGAAAAGAATGACAGAGGTTTCTGTGGGCATACCAGTAGGCATTTAATAAGCTTGTGGAAGTGGTAGCAAACAAACCTTCAAGCTGGAAAGTAAAAAACATGAACTTAGGAAGTTTTTGAAGATCCAACTTCAGAAAAAGATAGGCTAGGCTTCTGAGACTCTTATATGGGCGTGTGTGTTACAGGGGCCACCCATGCTGTGATGGAGGAGGACATGCAAACACACACATGCCGGCTTCATTTTTTTTGAGATTTGCTTGTAGGTTCACAGTATTAAGAATTACAGGCTATGAGTTATCAAACACTATGATTTAAAGTGGTGGATAGGTGGGATAGTCACATGCAAGACTAGTCAGGGCAAAATGCTGTTGAAGCCTTTTTTCTGGTGATGGTTTGTTATATTTCCTAATGATAAGAAAGAGCTACAGGACAATTTTGGACCTATTCTCACCTGTAAATCTGTCTCCTGCAACCTTTAAATATGTCAAAAAGTGAGGTAAGAATCCATTAACTTGTGGCAGTAAACATATGTCTTGGTTTGAGAGGAAGTGAGTTTTTTGGGATGCTGTGATCAAACCAATAGGTGCTCAGATTTGAATATTGGCACCTGGTGTGGCTACTGAGGACATGGATATGCCTCTGAGAACACAGGGAGTTAAAAGCTGTGAACTCCCAGGGGGAAGCTCTCTTGGTTTCTGGTGAAAGAGGTCAGACCTGCCCTGCCCAGCTGTGGGCTGGGCGGGGGAGGGGAAGCCACAAGGCCTGAGTGAGATAGGATGGGGCCTTGGCCAGAGAAGGGAGGTGAAGGCCCCTGCAGGATGAAAGGGTGGAGGAACCCTGAGAGACATTGGGCAGCCCCCCCCCCCCCGAGGAAGAGAGAGCCTGTGCCTGCGCTGGTGCCACCTTGAAATTTGATAGCACGGCTGGCCAAGAAGGAGAAAGGGGGGGGTGCAGCGAGAAGGTGCCCAGCAGGGCCAGCGTGGGAGTTTTGGACAGGCAGAGCCTGATATTTTAACCCTTTTCTTGGATGATGGAAACCTTACAAATGCTGATCCTCCTGGAGCTGAATGAGGAGAGAGATAGAGATGGAATAGCAGGAAATGGGCAAGTGTGATGCAAGTTTGTGCAAGTGAAAGATGTCCAAGAGAAGTTGAGAAGAATCCTAGGTGGGAGGAGATGATGGAGTGGCCTTTGGCTGGACTTTTCTTGTATAGCCATGGACAGAACCATTTTTCCTGTGACACAGAGACTGCATTTAGAGGGAGGCAATGGCTCGGAGCCAAGAAAGTGCAGTGATGTGATGTGAAGGAGTGCGTGAACAGAGATGACGAGTGAGGAGGGTGGTAGTGCCCTCGATCTTCAGTGAAGGAGAAGATCTCTGTTCTTGAGACCCCTCAGCCCCAGGGGGTGAAATTTGAGGGGGGAGAGGTGTCCCAAAATTGAGAGACTGTGTTCTTTTTGGAACTGGGCAAAGCACCCTTAAAAGGAAAACCCTAGAAGCAGCTCTGGTCCATGCGCAGTGGTGAGAGCACTGTACATGGAAGGAAGATGTCACGATGGCAAATGTTCTCCAGGCGGTGCCACGTGTGACATGGAAACACATGAGGCTTCAACTGTGTTTCCTGGAGAAGCCCATGGTGCAAGAGGGACTCCTCTCTTCTTGATGAACTGAGAATTGATTATCTGAAGGGTGGAGATGGACTGAGAGTTAGTTATCTGAGAGGTGATAACTGAATTGAGAATCCAAGGTTTTGTCTTACTGTGATGTATTGGAAGTTTGGTGGGGGAAGGAGGAAGGTTTTCCAAATCTTCTGTGTGTTTCTTTTATATATTATAGGTTAATAAAGTTTTTTTTTCCCTTTTATTCCTAAGCTAGAGCCTGCTTTGCTCTATTTCTGATCACATTTCACAGTAGACACCAGAGAGAATGTATTTTCATGAGGGCACTGGCATTGCACCAGCATCAAACCATGACAACATAGATCATGGATACTATTGGCAATGATGAGAGAGACAGGGAGACTGTGAGATGGTCAAAATAATCCAAATTTATTGTGGACTACATTGCTTATATACTATTTTAGGAAGACTAGTAACGTTTTAATACAATGACTGGGTTAATCATCACATAAACAAACATACATTTTACAACATCTCTTGCTTGCAGAAGTCTTGATGTCATTTTCTTTTCCAGTAAGTGAGTGTAATTTAATCTTATTGCAATCTTCAAAGCTGTTTGTTCTTGCCAGGGCATCTTGATTATCAAATCTATTATGCTAACCAGGTCCAAAGTCCATCATCTGTCTTATGTGTCCCAATATCTCCCTCTTCTCTTTTCAACCAAAACCACTCCTTTAATGGCCTTATTAATTAATCTCTGCATACATTGAAACAAGCAAGATATCATGATTAATACAATTATTATAAAAAATCATCACAAACCCATTTTAAACAGAATCTTTTAGCTATAAACCTTAGCTACTAAAGGCTTTGGCTTGATCTTTGAAACATTCCCGATGACAGCCACAGGGGGAGCATTACTGGATTTAAAAAGTCTGCCAGAAGTATAATTGCACCAAAAGGCTTGATTCTTATATCCAAAGTGATAGGGAGAAACGTCCCAAGTTTTGGAATTATTTCTTCCTGTGTATTTAAAATTAACACAAAAATCCAGTTTCACAGAACCCAGAGGCTCTAATTCTTGGGGTTCTGAGGGTGTTTAAGGAGGGTAAGGGGTCAAATTTGATTTGATTTGATTTGATTTGATTTCAAAATTTTTAATGTAAATATTAGTGTAAAGTTCTGGAGGAGCTATATTCCACCCTATTTTTTTTTGTTTTTAATAATGTGTGTTTCTTGTTATGAACATGGAGGCAACATAAAAGCAAAACAATAAAACCAATAAACTTATACTAAGTAAAAATAAATTAGATAACATGTACAACTAGTAGTACATGAAAAATACAAGGGTGATTTAAAACAATGCATTATCAATTTTTTAAATATTGTACTGTTACTTAGAATTTGTAGTAATTGGCAAGCTTCCTTCTAAAGGGAGAGATTGGAAAACCATTACTGGGTAAGATTTCCAAGTTCACTTCAAAAGAAGATTTAGATATTATAGGTCTAAATTTGGCAAGTCAAAATTACTTGAGTATAGTTTTGATGTAGAAAACACTTGGGTTTATTGGTATATTTCCCTACAAGTTAAGGCCAGGACTCGGCCAGGGTCCAGGCTTTAACTGGAACAGTCTTTTTAATCTTTTAAAAACCTCTAAGTAATAGTAGTTAGAAAATTTCTTTAAAATAATGCATGTCTTATAAATAGCTATATAACAGTATGTGGAGGTTTGTAAATCAGGTGCCTTTGTCATTTACCTTTAGCTAAATAATAGCAAAAAAAAGGCATTAAACAGCTTACAACTGATAACAGTCATAAGATGAAATTGTTACTCATTCTTTAGTTCTACTTATAAGCAATAAAATAGCAAAAATTGTTCTTATTTCTATAACAAAATAGCTGTATCTCACAATTTAAATTAGTAAATCCTGACAAAATTAATTTAGGCTTTATGTCAATCATTTGTATAGCAAGCGGGCATACCTATGGGTGGTGCAAACAGTGTTGTAACTCATGGGGAGGTTCCTTGCCTGGCCCCTGCTGTAGGGCAGGGGCAGTGGACAGGAACATGGCTCTGGCCATCTGGTACTTGACCAGGTGATCGTTAGCCACAAACTGTCAACAGAAAGTGCTCTCACTGAAGTGTATGTGTTCCTTTCTGATTGGTAAAGTCATGTCCACATTATTGCCTGAGAAATTTGTACTAGCAGCAGTAGTGTACAAAGAAACTTCCTTAATATTTATCTTTTTGTGTCTATTTTTTTTTTTTACCAGTGACTGTGGCAGTTACTTTTTGCCATCACAATGTTAAGGGGTTTGTTCTAGAAATATGTACACTCTATAAAAAGTCTCTTGGTTTTGTTTACAGAGCTTGTGAACAAATGCATAGGTTCAGACATTCATATTGTAATGAAGAATGATTAAAATATTGTTGGAACATTTCTCAGATTTGATGACTTTGTCAGTATCCTTTAATGGAAACAGTTAAGGTCATTCACTTTATGCTTTGGCTCAAGTAATTAACTGCCTTTGAGTTCATTCGCTAGAACCATTCTCTATTATTTAGTTGAGAGAGGAATGAGGGATTTGTCTTTAGAAACAAGCTATGGGTCTGCTGGTAGATAAAACAAGCGCTGAGAGATAAAAGAAACAATGGGAAGGATTCCACTGATTGATGAATGGAAGATACTTGCTTTTACAAATAAACTTTAGGTTTGATGAAAAATGAAATTGGACATTGAAAGATGAAAGAAACAATGGGGAAAAAACCCCTAAATTCCATAAGAATTAAAAATTAATAATCAAATGGGAGGATTATACATTAGAGGGAAATCTTTTGTATTAGGCATTTTGGGAAGTCTGTACCTCTCAAGTACCTCAGCCAGTCAGGAAAGAGAGAAGGGAAATGCAGCCAGGAAATTAGGATAAAAAGGAGGCTGCATCCTCCAAAAATTTGAGAGAGCGCGGGGGAATGCCCCATGGCCTCTCCCTTTATTAGAATAAAGTAAAAGGACTCCTCTGTCTCCTTTTCAGACATAAACCTCTGATGTTTGTGGATTAATTTTCCTGACAAGCTGGGGGCTCATCCTGGAATCTTTCCACTTTCTGGGGCAGCGGGCAGTGAGTGGAGCTGAAGGTGTGCCTCACCCAGTTTGGGTGATCAGCTCCTCTTGGTGGCGGCCGGCACCAGGCAATTGATTGGGTTCCTGAGCCTGTCCAGGAGACAGATGAGTGGCAGACCAGGGGTGTCCGTGTAGAGTCCACAGGGAAGGACCACTGAAAATCTCACTGGTGAGTAAAATGGGATCTTCAGGGAGCAAACCTGGGAGGGCACCCATGGAGAGTAGCACAGGTGAAACAAGGTGCCCATGGAGGGTTGCAAGGAGGGTTGCAACAGTAAAGCTGGGAAGCAGCCCCAGCAAAAGGTATGATGATCCTATAATACCCCCGGAGAGTCCCTCAGGGAGAATGCTGAGGTCTTGGAACAGATTATGCATTCACCCAGAGGTTACTATGGAGATCATCATAAAATATTGTTATTTTGTGTGGCCAGAGTATAAGTTGCCAGAGGGGCTTATATGGCCACATTATGGAACACATAGAATTTGTGTTGAATTTTGTGAAGGTATTTAGAGGAGAATTGGAAAGGATGGATTGAAAGGGAAGGTGGATTGATATGGATCAGACAAGCAACAGGAGAATTTTATGTGTTAAGAAAAAAAGGGAGGAAGAGGAAAATGGTGAGGATTGGGATGCAGGTCCCCTGTATCCTCACCTCCCAGAGCAAGGGGATAAGGGAAATGCTGTTCCTTTGGCCCCACCTGAGAATAATGATGGTGTGGGGGGAGGAGAGCAGCATACTGTATCTCTCCCTAGAACTAGAAGAGGAACTCAGTTTAGGACATCAGAAGCCCCCTGGACCCAAGAGACAGGGGTATTCAGGTGGCGCCACTCCACCAAGTTCCTTTGGGTGTCAAGGGGGAGGGTTTGGGTTTGTAATTGTACCACTTACTACCCAGGGTGAGGGTTGAAAAAAAGAATTAACCCCATATTTGGATGATCCCATCAGGGTGGGGGAAAAGATAGAGGAATATTTGGGAAATGTGGATTATACATGGAAGGACTGGGATTTTCTTTTGGGGATTTTGTTTGGGCAAGCTTTGCAGAAAATATTAAGAGAATTTACTCCAACCCAGGAATTAGGTTGTTGCAGTATGTAGATGATTTGCTTTTATCAGGGGAAAAGGAAAAGGCGGTTGAGGAGGCTACTGTAAAACTGCTTAATTTTCTTGCCAAAAAAAAAGTCAAATACTTGGGACACATTCTGACTGGGGGGTTACAGGGTATTGATCCAGAAAGAATACAAGGGATTTTACAAGTACCATTACCCCAGACAAGGAAAGGAGTTGCAGCAGTTTTTTGCAGTTGGTGGGATACTGCAGAGCATGGATTCAGGATTTTTCTGTTGTGGCCAGACCTCTGTGTGACTTTTTAACCCAGGATAGTCCTGGTGTTGTGGTGTGGACACCAGAAGGAGAACAAAGTTTTGAAGAATTGGAGGACGGGTTGATTGATGCCCCAGTCTTGGCTCTTCTGGACTCATAGGGGAAATTTGAACTATATGTGGATGTTAAACAGGATCATGCTAAAGGAATTTTGGTGCAAGAGCATGGGGGAACATGGCAGCCTGTGGCTTATTTCTAAGCTGTTAGACCTGGTGGCCGGAGGCTGGTCCCATTGTCTGCAGAACTGTGCAGCCACAGCTCTGATGGTGGCTGAGGCCTGAGGGCTAACAAGGAGAGGGTATCTGATTGGTAAATTTCACATCAGATTAAAGATTTGTTGGCTGAGAGAGCCTCTGAGTGGATGACCAGCGCTCAGTTGTTACAGTGTGAATCTTATTTGATGGAACAGAGGGATTTAAAATTTGGAAGTGGAGAGGAGTTTAACCCAGACTCCTGTTTGGATGGCCCTGGGGAGTGGGGCCAAGAGGAGACCCTGACTGTGTTCGGGTGGTTGGCCTCAAGACCCTGGCTGGGAAGGATTTGAGGGATGCTCCCTGGCCTGAGGGAGAAAGTGCTGGTTGATCAGTCTTCAGGGGTGGTAGAGAGGAGAGATTTGCAGGATACTCTATCATGAATGGAAAGCAATTTAAGGAAGGGGGGAGGTTACCACCCACCTAGTCAACACACACAGCAGAGCTGTGTGCACTTGTGAAAGCCTGTGAATTATACCAGGACAATACAGTGAATGTTTTTACTGATTCTAAATATGCATATGGGTGACACATGCATTTGGGAGGCCATGGGAAGAAGGAGGTTTATTGGTTTGCAGGGGAAGGATGTTAGCTCATGAGATTTTGATCTTTCACCTGTTGGAAGTGGTGAGCTTGCCAAAAAGGGTGGCAGCAGTATGCATTGGGGGGGGGGGGTGGGGGGGGGTGGGGTGGGCAGAGTAGCTGGCAGGGTGCTTGGAGGAGGCAATGGAAGGCCAACTGGCTGATGGAGAAGCTTGGCAAGCTGCATTGTTACCAGCAATCTCTGAGATCGTCTCCTTGCTCCCAGTGATTACCCTGCTGCCAGAGAAATTGTTTTTTGCCATCAGAGGAACTTAAGATAACTAAAAAGAGTGGAGCAGAGGAGAAGGGAGATAATTGGTTTACAAGGGATGGTAAGCAGTGCATGCCAAAAGTTCTGGCCTTACAGTTGTTAACTATAGTATATAATATAGATAATTCATGCTATGTAGGTGTATAAAATATTATAAAGATCCAACATCTGCTTCTGACCATCGTAAGCCGAAGGCAGAGTTCTTTTTTTTTATTCAAACGGGTCTCGGACATCATCCAGATAAAAATCAGGTTGTCTGCTCCTCTGGCCAGGAGCAAAGTCTATGCAAATATTTCCCGGACTTCGGACTTCGTTCAGATAGCATCGAGTCTGTTAACGTGTGAATGGGACCTTCCTGGGCAATCAGCACCAATTTCCCAGGAATGCCAGACACTCACTAGAGACCCACCTGGACAGATTGCATCCCTGTTGCATGTGTAACATCCCTGTTACATGTGAAAGAAAGTTACCCCGGAAAGCACAGACAAGCCATTTGGATTTCTGGACTTACTTTTGTATATGTTCGAATCTGTATAGTCCCAGTTATACATCTGAAGGGACATACAGTAGTCTGTTGTCATTTCTGCCTCAGGCAGAATAAATGGTATATATACCGGCTGCAAGAAGCAATCAGGGTGAACCACCACAGAGATGCTGATGCTCTGTCAGATGATTCCAAGGTTCACCCAGCGCTGACACCCGGGGTTGACGCTGTCTTAGCTGTGGCGGGTTTTTTCGCAGTTCTATTTTTGTTGTCGATCTAATAAATTTTTATAAATTTTTTTGTAAATTTGGCTACCAATCTGATCATTTACCACATTAACTTCATGAAGGGAGTTACTGGGGCTCCCAAGGACTGGCAGAACCCTTCCTCAAAACATATGCTGCTATGGGTCTTTTTAGCAAAGCAGGCTATTGACGGTTGTTTGATTTGTACTAAAACCAATAACAGAGTTACAAAGAGACTTACTGGGGTGGGGGGGGGGGGGGGGGGAGGGGATGTAGTGTAGGGGAAGCCTTGGGCTCTACATCCCTTCCAGAGATGCCAGGTGGATTTTACTGAAATTCCCAGAGTGCAAAGATTTAAATATCTTCTGGTAATAGTATGTCAGCTAACAAGGCCAGAAGCATTTCCAGTCCTTTCAGCAACTACAGGATCTGTTCTTAAAGTATTTTTGGAACAAATAATTCCAAGATATAGGATTGTGGGAGCTATAAACTCTGATAGAGGATCTCATTTTACAGGAAAAATTCTTCAATGACTTATGACTGCTTTAGGGATACAGGGAAACTCCATACCCCTGGCACTCCCAGAGTTTGGGCCAGGTTGAAAGGATGAATGAAAAAATAAAGAAACACTGCCTGTTATAAATTATGAACAAGAAAACCAACTTAATAAATGTGAAAGATTTTATTTTTGCGACCAAAATACGGTCCTCAAAAACTACAGTCAAAGAGACAGCATCGAGCCCAGGACTGGTGCTGGGTGAACCTAGATCCAACCTCTATCACATCAGATATCCCTCTGTTCATGAATGCTGTTTCCAGCAAGGCTGTTTTATACAGTTTTTTTATGCCTGAGGCAGAGGTACCCTGATTTCTTTTGTAACCCTGCATATGTATGAAGGTTTCTTTCACTGTGCAGGGCTGGACAATTGCTGTTTCCTGAGTAGTGGCAGGCACTGATCATGTCAGGGGAAGTCGTGTATTCAAATGTATGTTTCTTGGTGACTTCGGTTATCTTGATTGATGGTATCTACCAAGCGATGATCCCCCTTGGGTGTTCCCTGATGGCTCTAGAGGAAGCCCATCTCTGCGCCAGCTACATTCTTTTATTAGTAAACGAGGCATTGTTCTCCTGCTGCCAGCAGGAGTTTCATAATTCTAGTATGGTAACCTGTCTCCAGGTTGCTCGTGTTCAGATGTTCTTAGGGTGTTAGATTTCTTTTACAATTTTTATTTTATACATTCTCTCTTTAAGCATGAATTATTTTATAATATATATTACAATTTTTCTTCTTTTATATAAACACATTAATTTATGTTTCTCACTCTTATATCTATTATCTACGTTTTAGCTAAAGCTACCTTTCACCTCTTAGGACTTCTTACAAGAAGAGGAGGGACTTTTTCAGACTCTCTCTGTGTCCTGTTCTCCTTGTGGGACCTTTTGGATAATTTGTGTTTCTATCACTTTTGATTTGTTTTTCAAATTTCGTTAGGACTTCAGATGCTTTACTTTCTTGTTCACCTTCCCTCCAAGTTCATTATTTTGGATATCATCTTGTTTTTGGAAGCTAGCTCCAGGTCTATTGGCGTTGCCGCTATTTGCATGCTCTGTACCACAGACTGTATCAACTTAATGAAGCAAGTTATTAGGCATGGTAGGAATATGACTCCGGCTACTGAACACATCACAAAAAAATATTAGCTTTTTCTACTAGGCTCTATTGAATAGTCGTTCTCACCAAGTTGCCCGCAAGATGGAATTCTATTTTTGCACTGGGACATGAGCCATCTTTTTAATTTCTGCTGCTAAACTTCTGATGGTTTCTCTATAATCGTCAATCTCAATGCAGCACTCAGACTCATTAAATTTTCCACACACTCTTGCTTCTTCAGCTAACAAATAGTCTAATGCTATTCTGTTTTGGTATATCAGAATGCTGCTGGCTTAACAACTCAAGGGCCTCTGAGGTGTGGTTCGAGACTATTTCTACCACTACCTGTAGTCTAATCAGTCTGTTCAGTAAGTAAATTGGGGTCTTATATCCTCCCCTCCTGTCTTGTGTTTATGTGGCCGGCCCATAATATTCTATTATTCTCTCAGCTGGCCATTCTTCTCTCTATGTTTGACGGCCTCTTACGGCAGGGAATTTCTTTTTCAAACTTCTGTTCTCTTTGTTCAGAGTCTCATACAAGGGAGCTCTTAACAGGTTGTTTTGTGATTGGGGGAGAGTGAAGAATACAGATCGAATCATACTTAAAGTGCACAACTCATTCTACTTTGGGGGTAACATACTATATGCTTTCTTCTTACAGATCTAGTAAATTGTGTCTGGGGCTTTCTACCTGATATTTGTTCTTCTTGGTTCCTTCTAATATTCTCTTAATTCTCTCAAGGATTGGTAAGGGTTAACTCTGGAGCCTTTGACCCAACAAAGTCTAATCTTGTCATTCTAGTCGCAATTTTTTTTTTTTTTCTGACTCTAACATCTCGTAGGAGGCTCTGGTTGCCAGACTTTGCTTCTACTACTTGAATTTACTGCTAATGTGGATATACACAGGGTATACCCAACTACCTCAGTATATTCTATTCTTTCTCTGCTGATACAAATCGTTCCAATCACCTACTGATCTAACACTTAACCTTCAGGTCTCTGTGTCATCTTGGAGACCCGGGTGTTATCTTATTTCAACAGCTGCTCCGGGGTTAAACTCTCACCTTTCCAAGGCCACTTCTCGTCAGATTTCCGCCCCCCATAAATCCAACAATTTGACAATCTTAGTTCCCTGGCAATTTCCTGGACAAGGTCAATGAATAAATTTCAACCTGGGGCAGATAGTCCCCAGTCGGCATATTGCTTTTCAAGTTGCTCATATTGTTCACTCAGAGTTTTTAACTTTTCTTGCTCTACCTTCCTTTTCTTCAACTCTGACTCCTGTATCTTCAATTCTTGAGCTATTTGCTTCATTTTGCTTTTGGGATCTATCCCTTCCTTGTTTTTCAAGAAGCAGAAAACTCAATCATATTGAGGACAGGCTCTGTCATCATTTGCCTCAAGGAGGTTCAAGATGACAGGCTCGCTGTTCAGGGGGAGCTTATTCTCATATTTCAAATTCTTTCCAACTTAGTACATTTTTCTATTCATTACACACATTTTAATTCTGGTATTATCATAACTCAATGGGTTAACTTTGTAATACGCTACAAAAACCAATTCAGTTTTTCCTTCCACCTACACAGTTTGATTGCATTGGTTACAAACAGGGACTGATATCTTTCTCGCATCTCCTTTTTGTATTTTGTGATCGAACGCTTCTGACAGCCCGCCCTTAACTCTCGCCTTTTGATTGAAACATAATGTTTCTTTGCTCAATCTGCATAATTTCAATTGAGTGCCATTCATGATGCAGTACCTGCCTTGCTGCATGATGCAATCTTCCAGGGCCTGGTATGCTGAGACTCTCTCTCCTTGTCTTTCTTGGACAATCTGTGTGCATTGTCTGCAGCAAGAGTACTCTTCCAGGATCTCACTCTCGGACCGAGCCCCATACGTCCTCTTAAAGGTGCCTCACTTTGACTGCATCTGCGCTGCAAGGTACTCTGATCAATTTTCAGCACTCAACATCTAAGATCTCAGCTTTAGAATGTAGTTTCTCTCTTACACCATTCTTAAATATGTAATACTACTCTTGAGACTCTATTATTCTTAAATTAGTGGCAAGAGTTAAGATACAGCCAGTTCGAGTTTTTTTTCCCAAACACAGGGTACACAATCTCTTCAGCCACTGTCCCCTTCTACAATGTATAACATAAACGTCTAGACAGTACTCGCACTTAAAATACGCGAACTGATGACATACACAATGAGGCAGTATACAATTATCTGCTCTCCGTCTGTCATTTACTTGGTCGGTGTAGTTTTATCTTTAAGTCCCCAGGGGAAGAGGTGATCCTCCACTCAGGAGCTTCTTCCCGATGCTCGACTTTTTTCACTCATGACACGTGTGTCCAGCTTTTTTCTGCCATCCAAATGGCCGTGTCTGTTGTCAGAAGGACAAGAAAGCAACCTTCCCAGAGAGGGGAGAGGGGAACTTCTTTCTAAACCTTCACAAGTACTTTATCTTCTGGTCATATTTTGTGGATAGCAAACCCCAGAGGGGCACTCTGAAATACTATCCCATGTTTCTTTAATTATTGTAAATTCTTATTTATCGCTATCAGGTAAGGTGGAATTTGACTATCCTCCAATCTGAGGTGTTCCACCACCATTCTATGTTCAAATGGCATTCCATATAATATTTCAAAAGGTGAGAGCTTCGTCTAGGAGTGAGGCATAGTCTTGATATTAAGCAAGGCAAGGGGAGGCACTTCAGCCAGGATATCTGGGTTTCTAATATTAATTTTGATAATTGTGCTTTCAATGTTTGATTCATTCTTTGTACTTGTCCCGAACTCTGGGGATGCCACAGAATGTGGTATTCCCACTGGATGCCTAGAGCCTCAGCCAACTGCTTAATAATCTTTGAGGTGAAATGAGTTCCCTGGTCTGAATCTATGTAGCTCACTACTTCATATTGGGGTACAATTTCTTCCAAAAATATTTTGGATACTGTTTGAGCTGTCGCCCTTGAGCTCAGAAAGGCTTCTACCCAATGGGTCAGTTCATCTACTATTACTAACAAGAATTCGTACGTTCCCACCTTGGGCAGTTCAGTAAAATCAACTTGAATTCTTTCAAACACTATGGGTCTGCTCTCCAGGATTGCCTGTCGTGCCTTGGCTTGGTTAACTTTCTGGCAGATCAAGCATCCTTGTACCTCCTGCTTGGCTAATTCATAAATTCCTCTGCACCCGAAAAATTTCAAGAACTGTTCTCCATGGGCTTGTGCCCCACAGTGTGTTTGTTGGTGCAACCTCTTTAAGATTCTTCTGGTATAACTCTTTGACACTAATTTTCTTCTGTCTGGTAATTTCTACTTACCGCCTTCTAATTTTCTCCTAATTTTCTCGTAACTTTCAATTTCTTTTTGGGAAGGCTGTGGAGGATATTCTGGGGCCTCAGTTCTTTCGACGTCTGGGGTACTTACTGTCAGTAACGCTGCATTTTTGGCTTCTTTGTCTGACAAGTTGTTTCCCTGGCTTCGAAACTGCATTCTCGCTTGATGCCCTTTTACATGTACTATTGAAATTTCTTCTGGCTCTTTTACTGCTTCTAAGATTTGCCTTATTAATTCTCCATGCACCAGTCCCCATCCTTGAGTGTTAATCAGCCCTCTCTCTTCCTAAATCTTCTCGAATGTGTGAACCACTTCAAAAGCTTATTTGGAGTCTGTAAAAATTGTCTCCTTTTTCTCTTTCAGCTTTTTTAAAGCTCTCAAGACTGTGTACAGTTGGCATGCTTGAGCCAACTATCTCACATTCAGAGGACCTGCTTCTATTATTTCTCTTGTCTTGCTATCTACAACTGCATATCTCTATTTCCTTTTTCATTCTATCATTCTCACTGATCTAGTCACAAACCATTTTTCTCTCTTTTCTAATTCTTCTTCTTCCAAATCCGGTCTTATCTTGGTCTGCAGCTCTACCACTTCCGTGCAGTTATGTACAAACTTCTCTGAGACCTCTCCTAACAAAAACTGGGCCGGATTTTGTGCGGTTGTTGTTCGTAGCTCCAAGTCAGATGAGTAAATCAAAATTACTTCATTCTTAAGCATCTTAGAGTCTGTGAGCCATTTGTCTGCTTTTTGTTGACATATACTCTGCACATTATGTGGCGCATATACTACCAATGGAGCCTCAAAGGTTACCTTCTTACTTTCTTCTACCAACAATGCCACAGCCACAATTGCTTGCAAACAAGTGGGCCAACCTCTGCTTACAGGGTCCAGAAGCTTAGATAAGTAACCTACTGGTTTCCTGGCTCTGGCCCAGTCCTGCATGAAGACGCCATGGGCGGTGTGACTGCTGACGTCTACAAACAACTGGAATGGCCATTTCACATGGGGGAGACTCAGCACTGGTGCTGGCACAAGTGCTTTTTTTAATTCGTTAAATCTATCTTTGTCTTTTTCTGTCAATTTAAATTTGTCAGTAGTGAGCTTTTCATATAAGAACTTTACATTCTCACTGTACCCTTCAATCCATTGCTGGCGATAGCTCAAAAGCCTTAATAATTGTCTCACCTCTCTCTTTGTCCATGGGGGAGGCAGGGCAATGATCTCTGCCACCTTCTGGGGTCTAATTTCTTCTCACCTTTTGTTAACTAAAGTCCTAAATACCTGACTTCAGGCTCTGTGAACTGCAGTTTTGACTTAGACACTTTCAGTCCTTTGTCTCTTAAGAAATTCAAGAGCGCCACAGTACTTATCTCTACATCTTCTTCTCATGGACCTGCATTCAATAAATTGTCCATATACTGTAATAATTTTGTTCCTTACACTGGTACATAGTGACTCAGCACTTGCTCAAGTGCTTGCCCGAACAAGTTTGGCAAGTCTGCAAACCCCTGAGGCAAAGATGTCTATCTGAATTGTTGTTTTCAGTTGGTTTCTGGGTCTCCCCATTGAAACACAAAATAGTCTCTTCTGTCCTTAGCTAAAGGACAGGTCCAAAAGGCATCTTCCAGATTGATCACGCTGTACTACATGTCCTCAGAAGAGACATTATTTAACAAAGTGTAAGGATGTGAAACCATGGGGAACAGTGTCTTAGTCTTTTGGTTCACACCCTTTAAATCTTTCACTAATCTATAACTACCATCTGTTTTCTGCACTGCCAATATTGGGGTATTATGTCTGGACATGCACGGCTCTAACATTCTTTTCTTCACTAATTCTTCTATCACTGGTTTCAGCCTCCTCTTCCATGGGAATGGAGTACTGCTTTACTCTAATAGTGTCTTCTGGCCTCTCAATTTCAATGCGGATTGGTTCGATGTCTAACTTCCCAGCCTCCCCTTGAGTGTACTGAATTTTTGGATCTATCTTCTCTTCATCCTCTGTTGCGGTGTGATGTGATAGCTTGCCTCAATTATCCCAGTCCTTCCCCAGGTGCCAATCACCTCTCCTTTCCCCCACCCTGACCCCTGCTAATTGCTGTTTGTCAGTCCTGGCCTTCCAGAAGAGTGTCGAGTGATTGGCAGAATTCAAAAAATGCCTTACACCCCTGGAGGACATTGGGCCATCCAGGTGTCATTTGTCCCCTGAGACTTCCCCCACCCTACCTGGTTGGTGGGATCCCTACCCCTTCCTTTCCCCCTCTCCCAACGGTTAAAAGGAACAGCAACCACGCGGTTCTGGAGTTTTGTTAGAGCTGTTACAGGATTCAGAGGCCCATGGGCCAGGAATAAAGCTCTGGATAGAAAACCCTCCTTCAGAACTGACCCCTTTCCTTCATCCTCGCCTTAAAGCTTCTCCACCAGAGGTAAACCTGAGCTCCTGCATGTCTGGACTTGCATCCATGCACCCAGCTGCAACATCCAAATAGCCAAAGGCGTCTCTGAGGTGAAAATACCACAGTTGCCGCCTTATGGTCAAGCAGCAAAGGCCATACAAGCCCAGGCACGTCCCGTTCCAGCTATATTGGTAATTATTCCAATAATCCTTGGCAGTGAGTTGGTACAACCTCCCCTTGAGCTGAGAATTCTGCACTACTAGGCTGATTTCTAGTGCCAACATCAGATCTCTTCCCAGTAGACTGAATTCTGCTTCTTCAACTAGTAACATATGCAACACTTATTGTCTGATTATATTCTAACATTTTTAATATTTGGAACCTTAAAAGGTTCTCCTTTTGCTCTGATTACCATTGTAATATCATCGCTTATAGAGCATCTCAGTGGTAATCGCTGTACAGTGGTTTGTTCGGCTCTAGAATCTACTAAAAATACTACTTCTTGCTTGTGGGGTCCTAGTCTCAACTTTATCAAGTGCTCTTTGGATGTCTTGAACCTCAAATTAAAAAGCTCCTGACACCTCTATTCTTCCTGAAACATTTTCTCATCCTTGACTTTCTTTGGACAATTCTTTCGAATGTGGCCTTTTTTTTGCAGTAAAAGCACTCAATATCTTTTTTCTGATTGTGTCTTTACCTTGGAAAGAGGTAAAGACGGTGCTGACTTTGCTGAATCTCGGACTTGTTCTTGTTTCTGTGCTTCCTTTACTGTTCTTGTTTCTGTGCTTCCTTGACGGTGCTGACTTTGCTGAATCTCGGACTTGTTCTTGTTTCTGTGCTTCCTTTACTGCAGCCACTAGCACTTTTGCCTGGATTTTCCGTTTTTCCTCATCTCTTCTCATGTAGACTTTCTGGGCCTCCCAAAGCAAATCCTGCAATTCTTTATCTTGCCATCCCTCCATCTTTTTTAGTTTCTTCCTTATATCTTCCCATGATTTCGCCACAAATTGAGTTTTCAACAGGACCGCCCCAATTGGGGACTCAGGGTCCATTCCTGAATACATTGGGAGGCTCTTTCTCAGCCTTTCCAGCCATTTGGTGGGTGTCTCATCCTTTCCCTGGCACTCCCCGAGTACTTTACTCCTGTTTTGCTCTTTCGGCACTGCCTCCTGTATACCTTGTATTACCATGTTTCTGAGATTTATCATCTTCTGTCTGCCTTCTTCTGTCTTGGCGCTCCAAGATGGTTTCTGGTCTGGCCACCTCTGGTCCTCTTGCTCCCCTTGTGGGTTCTTATGTTCTCAATCCCTGATCAAGGCTTGCCTGATCATTTCCCTTTCTTCATTGTTAAACAACGACCTTAATATTGCATTAAGGTCATCATAGGTGTAAATGCTGGTTCTTAGGAACTCATCTAGTCTTTCTGCCACCCTGAACGGATCATCCATCAACTTCCCCATCTCCTTTTTGAAAGCCCTGACATCCTCAGTATTGATCGGCACATTCACAAAGCTGATAATTCCTGGAGCAATCGTCACTTCCCATAAAGGGAAGAGGTTGGGCTTTTCTTCCTCGTCTTCACTATCATCAGTGTTTACCTTCCTAGTTCTTCGTCGTGTTCGATGGGCTGGGGGAGAGCTGGCTCCTCCCGTGGGGAGGACACACTTCTCTTCCAGTTTGGGTGGTGGCGGGGGCTGGGGCTGCTCCTGTGGGAGTGAAGGCGTCAAAGTCTGTTCTTGTGGGAGTGGAGGCGCTGAAGCCTGCTCCTGTGGGAGCAAGGCTTCTGGAGGTAACACGGGCACCGGAGGAACCTCGGCTCGTGGAGGTCCTGCAACTGTGGGCACCAGGACTTGGTCTTGCTCCAGCTGGGGCAGAGGGACTAGATAGGGAGGTGGGAGGTTATCCAGGGGCTCCCATTCCCTGCCCAGAGTTGCTGCGGGCCTGTGGGCTCTTATCAGGAATAATCTCAAACAAGCATTTCTCTACATTCCAGCATATCCTAATTCTTCCAAGTCTTGTGGGTACTTGTCTGCCACATGATCGTATAAAGTTTGGCACGTCCACCTCTCAAACGTGCTGAAAACAGGCCAGACTGTGTACCTCCCAGTCTCTTTTCCTCCTCATTTCTCAATGCAAAAATGGATCATTCTCTCTTTAGATTTTCCCTCCCTCTTAGGGTTGTCCTCTCAATGTTCTAACATCCATCTCAATGGACTATCCCTTGGGATTTCAGGTAGAAACTTTTCTGGGGCCTTTGAAGACTTTTCTTGGGGTTTTCTTGCACTTTCTCTGTCTCATTTTTGAAAACGACTTTTCTTGAGCTTTCTTACCTTAAGTTTGTTTTGGCTGGGATTCTTGAAGAGAATCCCGGGTCTCTATCTGGTACTGGTTTCTGCGACGTCTGCTAAAAATTTACCAGCTTACTTAGCCTCATGGAGAACTGTTCTGTCGACTTTTGGGCTGGTAACGAGCTCTCTTACTTGAACTCTGGACCAGAAGGTTTACCAGCTCCTATACTCTTTGGGAACATCTCTTCTGACCTAAACCTGTGATTGAACCCCTGAACTCCCCCCAGGTTTCAGGCTTCCCGTGCATAATGAGCCAAGGAGTCCGCTTCCCCCACGACCGACCACTTCCCTCACGGGAGAGTGGAATTGCGATCTTGGGCTCCACACTCGCTTTGTGATAGAATCACGTCTCGTATACGCTTGATCACACACCACTCGACCACACAGTACTCATGGTTCCTTTTCCCACGTGGATTCTTCGTGGACATAGACTTTTCCAAGTGAAAAGCACCGCGGCCCCAGAGATTCCTCTCTGGGTTGCTCCAAATTCCTAAGATCTCTGGCCCCTTTTTATCCTCTCTTTGACTGTGGTTCTGGCTTTGGTTCGGAATCTTATTGGTTCTGCTGGTTCCTAATCCTGTCAGGACGCTGAAATCAGCAGGGTGCCTCCTGACTGGAGAGGGGGTCCCCGGATCCAAAATTCAGATCACATTGGGGTCACCAGAATTGTCGTAAATGATCAACGAGAAAGCCAAATTAATAAATATGAAAGATTTTATTTTTGCGACCAAAATACGGTCCTCAAAAACTACAGTCAAAGAGACAGCATCGAGCCCAGGACTGGTGCTGGGTGAACCTAGATCCAACCTCTATCACATCAGATATCCCTCTGTTCATGAATGCTGTTTCCAGCAAGGCTGTTTTATACAGTTTTTTTATGCCTGAGGCAGAGGTACCCTGATTTCTTTTGTAACCCTGCATATGTATGAAGGTTTCTTTCACTGTGCAGGGCTGGACAATTGCTGTTTCCTGAGTAGTGGCAGGCACTGATCATGTCAGGGGAAGTCGTGTATTCAAATGTATGTTTCTTGGCGACTTCGGTTATCTTGATTGATGGTATCTACCAAGCAATGATCCCCCTTGGGTGTTCCCTGATGGCTCCAGAGGAAGACCATCTCTGCACCGGCTACGTTCTTTTACTAGTAAACGAGGCACCTGCTGCCACCAGAAGTTTCATAATTCTAGTGTGGTAACCTGTGTCTAGGCTTCTCTTAGTCAGAAGTTCTTAGGGTGTTAGATTCCTTTTACAATTTTTATTTTATACATTCTCCCCTTAAGCATGAATTACTTTATAATATATATTACACTGCCTGAAGCTGGTGATAGAAACTAAGTTGCCATGGGTACTGCTCTTGCAAGCAGTATGCTTGCTTTGGCAAGAATAAGGGCCAGGGGAGATATTAAATTGATGTTTGAATTGATGTTTGGCATTCCTTACCCTTGTAATTCTCAACTGTGATAAATGAATATGATTCATGTTTGTTGGGAAGGATGAAAGTTTGACAAGAAAGTCTCACAGATAAGTTTGCTTGCCAGAAAGATTTTTAAATATATAGAATCTGAAGAAGGAATAGAGTTGGAAGCAAGTTTTCATCTAGAAGAAAAGAATTGCTGAGCCAGTCTTACTGGATAACCAAGGAGGCAAAGGGTATGTTAGTTAGAAGGGGTTTTTATGACTTAGAACAAAGGATAAACCCACCTCAAACAACAAGATGTTCTTACCAAGCACGTTTGCTTGTTTTTTACAAGCAAACAAGCCTGCCGATGTGGCAAGAAGAAAAAAGGTCTCCGAATTTTCCACTGCCAAGAAAACTGAAAAACAACTTTTAGCTTAAACTGTAATGTACTGACTTTTAGTGAGTGGAGAATAGTAACATGAATATGGTAATTAGAGTAGTTATGATAGGCTATGGACAATAGTTAAGGCATAGATTGGTTCTACTGTATGAAGATGCTCAGCAAAGAAAAGTATATAAAGCAATGTAACCAAAACCAAAGGGTCTTCAGGCCTGCCTGCAGCTAGAGCTGACAGCTGTAGGCACAGGCTGTCACCCTTGACCCTGGACTGCTGCAAAGTTTTGGATGGAATAAACTGCATTTTGGAGAGCCGCCTGGAGTCCTGCATCCCTCATTTAGGCTCTTACAGTAGCATCCATGTTTTAGTTGGCAAACTCTTGCTTAATGGCAGTAAGAGACCTCCCAGTGAACTCAGTAGGAAGCAGCCACAAGGATCAGGCATCTGGAACCCTTGTTTTTCCCATTCCTGCAAAGTGAACAAAAGCCTGGGACCAAGGCCATTCGGTAACATATTGACTAAGGGGACTCTCAGTCCCTTCTATCAATTTGGGTTTAACTATTGTACTTACCATGGGCTTCGTAGTCTCAGTCCCTTCTGCCTACTGGTATGTAACTTCTGTACTCCATGTGAGCTTTGTGCTCTCAGTCCCTTCTACCCACTGGGGTGTAACTACGGTTCTCAGTGTGGGTTTTGTTGTAGCGTTTATCTTAAATTTATGAACTAAGCCTTTTAAACCTAACAGGTCGGTCAAGTTATTTTGCCAGCGGCATGCCACATAAGTCGGTTTAGCTAAAGGAAAATTATGCCAGCAATCAATTGGTTCATTTTTACAATCCTTTGTAATTGCGACATTGTTAGTTTTGGGACCTAGAGTGTAATTACCAACATACTCCTGGCGGCAACAGAGAGTAAGGGGAATTTGTTTGGCATACTCCCACTTCTTTGTAGGACACAGTCTCGCTGAAGGGATAGCCAGATAATTTTTCCCACCTGGCTCCATAACATTTCCGGCATCTGTAATGGAGGTGGCTTTCTCATAGAAAATCCTTCCATTTTTCTGCATGCTCTCACAACGGACTCACCAATTGTTCCAGTTAGGGTTCTAGTCCAGTCCTTCTGATCCCACTCACTTGGATGATATACCTCAGAGTCATGCAGCACTATAGGCTCTAGGTTCAGGTGGTGACCCTTGGGATACCATCCTAGAACATTAGCGTGATGGATGGTAGCTTCAGACCACCACCACTCAGCAGGATTGTGTCCATGGAGTTGTGGTAGGATACAGAAAAGTACCACCAGTGTTCTCAAGGTTCAGATGATTCTCATATCCCCCGGGGTTCTTCTGTAAAAGTAAAAACAACAGAAATCCTGCCACTGAGAGGCAGAAAAGAGTTCAAATGATGGGATTATCCAGCGTGTATTTATCCAATGCTCTTTCCCTAGAGCATAGGAGGCTACCCATGCATATTTATTCAGAGGGGTTTTCAGCACTAGTGGTACTTCCCCTACAGTAGGGAGGTCCACCAGAACAGATTGTCTAGGGTAATGTGCTGGATCTTATGAATTGTCAGGTCCTCGTAGTGAGGGAATGATGCTTAGAGCTGTCAGGCAAAAGGCAGTGATTTTGGGATGTCCATTCACACCTCATCTGCTGTTCACTCCTTCAACAGCTTCCCAGAACTGAACGTCCCAATTTGACTTCAGCAGTCATTTCAAAATACCATTGGTCCTTTCTACAATTCCGTTCGCTTGAGAGTAGTAAGGGGTGTGGAAAGTCCACTTAATTCCTTCACCTTTTGCCAATGCTATACACCTCTAGCAGTGAAGGACCTGTTGTCAGACTGAATTTCCTGTGGCTTTGGGAAAGTTCCAAACCACCCCTGCAAAGCTTTAACCATATTATCACCTGTAGCTCTTTTAAAAGCATCAGCTTCAACCAACCCAGATACAATTTCTACTCCTACTAGCACAAAGTGTTTACCTCCTGACTTCTTAAAGGAGCCGATATAGTCTACCTGCCACGCGTCCCATAAGTCTTTACCCTTTCTTAAATGCAGATGGTCATCTTCTAAAGGATGTCTCTCCAGTCGCCTGCAACATTGTATGCAGGCTGATATGCATGTTTTACACATTTCCCTGGTAACCGGCCAACCATGAGCATGAGCTTCCTTGTACAAATTTTTCGCAGCCGTGTGCTGTCTTTTTACATGCAGCCATTCTAGTAGTTGATCCCAGTCCTCAGTAGTTAGTTCCTTTTTCAAGGGACTGAGCCTTGCTTGTCCATCAGCTCAATTATTCCACTCTCCTGCTGGATTTCCATCTGTTTGGTGAGAAGCTACCCAACCAACAGCAAAATTTCCTTGACTCGCGATATCTGAAATTTCTTGCCACTTTTCCTTTTGCCACACTGGAGTTCTGTGAACTTCCCAATCACTTTGCTGCCAGAAAGGAAGCCACTCGGGTACAACTTTTGTACACTGCATAAGAGTCGGTGTAAATGCAGACAAGAGAAATGTTCTGTGCTTCATGTCAGAAAACACTCCAAACAGCTGTGAGCTCCGCAACCTGAGCGCTGCCTTCCCTTTCGGTAATGATTCTTTCACCAGATGAAATGTGTAAGGCAGCTGCTCTGCATCTCCATACCTTCCCTTCCCGTTTTGCAGAGGCATCTATGAACCAAGAACTTCCTGCTAGTTCAGGGGAGAAAGGAAGGGCAGCTTTGATTCCAGGGGCAGATTTATCTTGGCTGCTAGCCAGGCTCTCAGTGTCTTGGGTTGCTAGATTTTTAGCAGCCACTTCTGTTATTGAGACGGTATTACAGTAGTGTTCCATCTGAGTGTGCCATTTTCTAAGTGAGGCCCTTTGGGCCAGCCTGCCAGGTGGGGGGATCCCATTAGTGACAGTTTTGATAACTTTGAAAGGGCCTCTTTATACAATAGGCTGTTGTCGTCCAACTTTTTCCTCTTCTATGAGAGCTAAACTAACCACAAACAACCCCTTTTCCCAGGTAGCGTATCTTTTCTCAGCATCTTTGAAACCACGGGAATAAAACCCAAGAGTCCCAGTCGGACCCTGAGGACCCCTCTGCCAAATGTGTACAGATAGCCCCGAGCAGGCAAATCCCCATTCCACCTAAAAGGGATCTGTGGGATGGATAGGGCCTAGTGCTTGGTGAGCTGTTGCCTCAAAAATCAGTAATTGCAATGCTTCTTCCTGAGCAGGAGTCCAATCCCATTTCACCCTTTTCTTCAGCAAGTCATGAAGCAGCCTAGCCATTATTGAGAAATCTGGGATGTGTTTTCTCCAGAACACTCATAAAGCTTGCTGGAGATCTTTCCTGGATTCAGGCATTTGAATCTGATCTAAAGAGGTTAGGGTATCAGGTGGAATACATGTCATAACTCCTTTCCACCAAATTCCCAAAAACTTCACTTCCTGAGAAGGCTTCTGAATTTTCTCTGGGGGCATCTGCAAATCAAGACTTTCTAAGTGAGAGATTATTTTCTCTCACTTAGAAAGATGTTTCCCTACTACCTCTATTTCATCCCCCCCCCCCCCCCGCCACCAGAATGTCATCTGTGTATTGATAAACAGCTACAGGATCAGGTCTGGGTATTTTTTCTAATTCCTGGGCTAAAGCATGCTGGGCCAAAGTGGGGGAGTGTTTGTAGCCTTGGGGAAGCCTAGTGAAAGTGTATTGCTGTTCTTTCCCAGTGAAGGCAAAACGGTCCATATCTTCTGGCTGTATAGGTATCATAAAGAAGATGTCTTTGACATCTATAGTTGCCATGATCGGGTGAGCCTTTTCTTGAATTGATGTTATTAATTCAGCTAAGTTTGGGACCACTGTTGTAAGAGGGTCTGTGCTGGCATGAGGCCTGCAAAAATCTACTGTTAAATCTCCACTTTCCATTGGCTTTTTGGACTGGCCATACTGGCAAATTAAAAGGAGAATGTGTGTGAATTATTACCCCTTGGTTTCTTAAGTCATGTATAACTGCTTTGATACCTTCTCTGGTACCAGAAGGTAGAGGGTATTGTTTTACATTAGTTCTTTTACTGTACGGTAGAGAGGGTGAGGTTTTGAAGCAGCCTAATGTTAAGTGGCAGTGTACCAAAAGACCACAGAAATCCCTCAGAGTCTTCCCACTGCCTCCCAGCAAGGACATCCATTCCTAATAAATTATTTGGAATATCCCCGATTCCCATTTTTGACGACTAATTGATGCTCATCCCCAGTGGAGCATCAGTTTGACTAAGGCAACATTCATAGATTCTGTAGTTCCCAGAGCATTAAGAACACAACATTGTCTCTTAGTTGGAACAATTTCACACCTCTCGGCATCCTTTTTTGTTAGTGCAGAGTTTTGAGCCCCAGTGTCAATCCAAAAGGTTACTAGTAGCCTTTTGGGGCCCTTGATAGCTGGGATTAATATATCTCCTGATTTCTTTTAAGTGAGCATTCTTAAATAAACCCAAGGTCCGCCCCTTTGCCCACCTGTAAGCGGCAGAGAGATTAGTTTCCTGAAAACCCTGTTGGTTTTGGCTCACTGCCTGTGTTCTGAGGGAGAGCCTAGGGGAGGGTTCCGCTGCTAGGACACTGAGAAAGAAGCTGGCAGAGGGGTAATTTTGGCTCATTGCCCGTGTTCTGTGGGAGAGGCTGGGGGAGGGCTGGTTTTGGTTCCTGAGAAGGGAGGGGTGCACTGGCTTGAGCCGATGGATTTGGTTTTCGATGATGCCAATTCTTGTTTTCTGCAATTTATCAAGGGGCAAACCATCTATCACCTCTTTGAGGACCCCCCTTTTTAACTCCCAAAAACCACCAATGGTGGCGGTTAGAGATCTCTTTTCCCTTCTCTATATTTTCACTGTGAGGAGCCCCAAATAACCCAACACCTTTTGTTTTTTCTGATTTCTCCTCCGGGGTTCTTATAGGTCCATATTGTCTACAATAGTTCATCAGATCTACTGCAACTTCACTCCATGCCCAAACTTTACGGCTACTGGCAGGTGAATCAGATTGAGAAGCTGAGGGCTGGGAGGGGGAAGAGTATGGAGTAAAGCCAGGATCTCTAGATCCACTTTGGTCACTGGAGTTCCTGAGCAATCTATCTAGTCTTTCTACAGGACTCAAAGCCATGATGGTTTTCTGTAGAGTGACTGCTGTAGGTTTAAGGGTTTCTGGAAGCCCACGAATTCAAGGGCTCATTAGTTCTGGCTTCACAGGTAATTGCATTGGGGATTCAAAACCAGGAATGAATTTCTTATCATCAATCATTTGCGGGCAGGCGGCTTTGTGGACACTTTCAAAGAGCTGCTCGGGGGTACCAATGATTGCCAGGGGGTCACCTCTTTTCAAAGGATTCATTCCCCTGGGCCAAAAAGCCGCACGCTGTGTCAGGGACCATGCGTCACGCTTACTTCCTGTTGTTGAGAAGACTCCATGCACCCAGTACCCACTGGCCTCCTGTTCAGTTAATTTAATTTGATCTCCACCAGTGAGGGACACTTGGAAGACATATTCTGTCTCCAATTCTTGTGGGAGGAGCCCGAATTCTTTTTTCAGCTTAGCTAATTCAGTAGCACTGAATGGTATTTGTTTAGTTGTGACACCTGGGTCAAGATCCTCATTATTAATATAGTTCGAGTCTGTTTGAACCAAGGGTCTCAAGCAAGGACAGCAGTATTCTCCCCAAGTTTTTACTGCCTCAAGTTCCTTATGGGGATAGATTTGTTTAATGTGAGGAGTTTCCTTTTCCTCTGCCTCTGTAGAGGAATCCGTATTATGTGAATTCTTAACATGTTCCTCTCTAAGGGCAGCTCACAACATATAGATCTCATTTCTGTCTTCCTTTAATTCTTTTTGCAAAATTTCAACTAGGTTTGGAAGGGAATCTATTACTGCTATTTCCTCATTTCTTCCCTTAAAATGGGCTTCTGTGGCTGCTGTGAGGCAAGCTCCCAAAACTGAGCAGAGGATGGTTTTATTTTTGCCCAGTTTAAATTCCATTTCACCTTGTAGAGAACATATTCTATTGTTCTGGATTAGGGCAAAACTGGGAGAGAATCGCCAAAAAGGGGGCCCCTCCAGAAAGCAAACCCACATGGCCCCTCCCCCCAACCAGTTTGGGAAGAATTCCTCAGAGAGAGGTGGAAAGAACCTGTTTATTTAAAAGGCACTGCACCCCCCAACACACAAAATGAACAATACCAGATGACACCACTCTTTCACCGTTCTGAAAAAGATGACAAATTCAGAAAGTCTCTCCTGGGGTGGTTGCTCTGTTATTGGTCCCTCCAGCACTGGAGCAGCTGCTGCAGCCCCAAGGTGCAAACTCTCGGTGTTTCCCAGGTCCCAGCCCGGAGCAGGTTTGGGTAGATCCAAAAAGGAAAGGAAGAAATTTGGGCTGTTTAGCTAAACTAACTAATGAGAAGAAGCAGAAAGCAAGAGCAAGCAGAAGCAAAGCAGAAGCAAGAGCAAAGCGAAAAGCAGGGCAAAAAGCAAAACCAGCACTATGTACTGTCCTGTCTGTGTGTCCCGCCAGCTGTGAGGGAGTGGCTGATGAGAGGCCCAAAACAAAACTTTCACTCTGCAGAGCCAGTCTTGAAGGCACAGAACATAATATCCAGCACAAATAACACACACGGATGGGGATACAAGCATCCTAACATCACCCTAGGACATCTATCTACAGCATTTTCTAAATTAAACCAGTTGTTCTTTGCCCAAATCTCCCACTCCAGGAGAGGGCTTGGCCTTGTATTTAGCAAGCAGAGCAGAAAATTCAGCATTAACTTTTGTGCTAGAGTTTTCAGTCATTTTATGAAGGGACCAAAACCATGATAAGGAGGTGCAAACTTAAGTTACACAATCTCACAGCCTTTGCTGTGTTTCCCTTTGCTTCCCTGGGTGGGTGAAGAGACAAAAACTGCCTGGGAGGCCCTGCTTAGTTCTTTCAAGTTGTCCCTTCCTTCCCAGACAGTCCAAATTCATACATACACAAAAACAGTTTTCCCTTTTGCACCAAGAGATCTTTTGTGAAATTCTAAAGACAGAACCCTCAATAGAGTATGGGGGTGTATTTCACCTGGGTGTGTGCAGTTTGCAGGAAATTCAAAGAGCTTTCCTTGCTATCCAGCTTTGTTCAACCCTTTTGGGATGATGGGCTAGGTACAGCTGAAGCAAATCCTCCTTCCCCTGTTACAGACTACAAACAGCTCTGCAGACCCCTCTGTCTATCAGAATCCTGTCCATGACGCCAACTTAATGTCACAATCTGCTCATGCGAACAGGGCTAGTGATGGTTCCTTAACTGACTGAGGAGTGCAAAAGACAACATGGAAAGGGGATTGCAGTATCAATCAAAACAAATGCACCTTTCTAGAATGACCACAGCAAATGCCTTAAAGGAATTAGGGAGAGGAAAAGAACAGAAAAGAGAGGGAGAAAGAGACAGGGAGTTGTCCTAGGTTGACTATGTGATGCTTTTATCCCCAATCGTCTTGTTCTGTTTATGCTGAATAATAAGTTCTGCACCTTTAAGACTTGTTCCAGAGAGTCAAAGGGAGAAAGAAGAGTGCAATTTGTTTTCAGACACTGCACTCATTCCTCCGCATTCCTGCTCCTGGACTGTATTATCTGTGGTTGAACAGACAGCAGGAACAACCTTTCCTTTGCTTTTAGTTAGCTTTAGCTAGCTGAGGCAAATAAGTTCCTCCTAGGGCAGTGGTTTTTTCTTTTTTCCCTTTTCTTTGGACCTATTTAAACCTGCTCTGGACTGAACACCCAGAAGAGCACTGGCAGCTAGCACCTGTGGCCCACCATGCCGGACCTGGCCCATGACATTTCCAGCATGGGAGGGACTGATAAGGGACTGAGTGAGCTGAACTGCAACCCGGGGAGGGGACTTTCTCAGTTTGTCATCTCTTGTGGAGCAGCAAGGGGTTTTATTGTTTAAGAAACAGATTTTTTCCACTTTTCTCCAAGGCGGTCTATTCTCCCAGACTTGTTGCGGGGACAGGCCAAGCCAATCTGCTTTCCTAGAGGATCCCCTCTGGGGGTTCTCTCCAAAATTTGCCCTGAACTAGGAGAGGAGTATAGCTACCAAATGCAGAGAGACGAAGTCCTCACAGTCCAGCCGACTGAGTTCTCCTAGGGGAGATCTCAAAGTCCTGATTAGCTCAAGGTTCTATTATAGTCCATTGCTGAGGGGGGAAACAGATCTAGAAATGGCTGAGGGGGAGCAGATGCAATAAAGAGCAAGTCTATTGAAAGTGCTGAGGGGGAAAATGGTATTGAAGACAGGTACAGACAGTCCATGTTCTCAGCAGAAGTCAATATCAGCAGTGAGTGGGACCCATTGTTTCAGGACTGGTTTCTATGGGAAACCAGTCTAGGTCCAGCGAACACATCTGCAGGCAACATTTAGCAGGCATCCTGCTTCAGTCACACCAGCACCCCTGGATCAGAATTACGGGGTTCTCAGCCTCAGTCCTTGGGAGGGGGGCTTCAATCTCTGTCCCTCACGGTGGTAGTGGAGCAGATGAAGGATTTTCCATGGGGCGGCTACCACAGTTGCCCCAGCGAGTTCATCTGGCCAAGAGGTGGGAAAATTCCTGGGCTGGTGTCGCCAAGCAGGTGCAGGCATATAGGGCGCGTTGCCCCTTGGCAGGCCCTGCTAGAACCAGTCACTGTAGACACAGCTGCGAACAATCACTTGGCAGGCTAGAATTCTGCTCAGGGGCCTCAGGATTCCTGACATTCCTCCACCACCGGCAGGCCAGCATTCCGATCAGGGTCCTCAGGGTCCTGATGTCTGTCCTGGGAACGGTCGTGAGGCAAATGCGGGGAACTTCGGACCATCTTTCACAGGTATCAGAAAATCTGTTTACTAAAATGGCCAAAAAAGAATGCGTAATATTTACAGTTGAGGAAAAATAAAAACCAAGACCAAACCCAAAGCGTTTGGGCAAAATCATTCTAGAGAATGACAAGTATCTATGAGAAGTACAAAAAAGATCTTTTTTCAAATGCACTTACAAATCACCATTTTGCATCTGTTTTTTTTGTTTGAAAGCTCTGGCACTTATCTAATTCCATTTTGAGCTAGTTCCGCTCATTAATCTGGTAAGAAAGCAGCTAAAAGTAAAGAGAAGAACCTGTGGGGACCAGGATGCCACTTCAGCCACATTGTAGTGAAGCATTAGGTCAGCCTTCTGGGTTGTAGAAATATGTCTGTCATGGATGAAAATCAGTGCATAGCACTATCTTCTTTTAAACTTTGTCCTTGCTACTGGGTTCCTGAATGATCAAGATGCTTTCAAACCAAACAACACCCTGCCCTCTAAGATACTCACCAAACTATTGTGATGGAATAACTTGATCAGGTGAATAGCTCGCTATGCAAAACCTGAATATGATGTCAAGAATGCTCTGTTGTGGATTACCATTGCTTGGGATCATTTCTCCCTTACTCCACCATGTAGGTATAGGAAAAAGTTAGGTTGCCACAAGGCTTTTACAGCTGTTCTTGTTTTTTGGGATAGTAAGGATTTAGGGGAGTAAACAAAACTGTGGTGAGTTTTACTATTGACTTGATTGCTCTTTCACTTTGAATTAACTGCCTTGCATGTCAGCTTACCCATCACTTTAAATGAGAAGAATACTATCTTCCTGCCTGCCTGAAGGATGTTTCATTATGCCTGTGATGTCAGAGGTTTAAAAGCGAAAAACATTGTGATTGAAAGGAAGCATTGGCATGCCACAAGGTAACTGTAGTGAGCTGTGTTTCCTCCTCAGCTTCACTGTGATAGTAGAATTTTAATGAGCAGTTCCAAAACTGCTAATAAATTGAGATGAAATATCTAATTAAATATCTATTGAGATATGTCTGGTGACATGTCTCAATAGAGCTGTGTCCTAGGGTGACTTTATGATGCTTATATCCCCAGTCATCTTTTCTGGTAATGCTGGATATGATATTCTCTGCCTTCAAGACTGGTTCTGAGAGCAATGGTGATGAAGAGAAGAAGCTCGGAGTTTGTCAGCAGAGGCTGCACCCCTTAAAAAGCAACACTCCTCCACATTCTGCATTGCACAGTGTTGTCTGGGCAGTGATGGAGCAGAACAGAGTGCTCATTTGCTTTTTAGTGGGTTTAGCTGGCTGAGGCAGAGTTTTCCCTGGACTGGTTTTGTTTTTTCCCTTTCTCTTTTCTTGGAAGGTTTCTAATCTGCTCCAGACTAGGACCTGGGGAGCGCTGAGAGCTTGCACTTTGTGGCCTATGGGGGCCTACTCTGGGCAGCAGCCTTCCCAGTGCCGGAGGGATTGATAACAGAGTGAGCACCCACAGGAGAGACTTTCTGATTTGTCGTCTCCTCAGAGTGGCAAATGAGTTTTGTCATCTGGTATTGTTCATTTTTTGTGCTGGGGAGTGCTTTGCCTGTTAAATAAACAGCTTTTTCCCACTTCTTTCAGAGGAAATTTTCCCCAAATCATTTGAGGGGAGGGGCCGTGTGGGTGGGTTTTCTCGGGGCGGGGCGGGGGGGGTGCTTTTTGAGGTTTTCTGCTGAATTTGCCCTAAACCAGGACAATTGGGATATGCGACTTAGAGAAACATGGAATCACTTTGGTTGGAAAAGACCTTTAAGAACATTGAGTCTAAATGGAATTAGCAAATGCAACCATCAAGAAATGCTTTGCTGTTTCAAGAGGACATGGTTTATCTGGTAAACTTTGCAAGTATTTGTGTCATCACAAGCACACATGTCCAATGCATTAGATGGGAATATAATAAGAAACCTGTGCAGATCAACAGAATGATTCTCAGGGTAGGATATTTGCATGTTTCATCTTTCTTCCTGACTTCTTCAAATGAATTCTTTTTAGAAAGTAATGATTGGAATTGTTACTCTTTTGACAGTTCTGAGTGTATTACTGACCTTTTTGGCATATGAATGCCAAACGGGTTAATTCACCTCGTTTTTCAGATAAAGACTGAGATTTAGTGTTGCTTCAGCTGGAGGCAGAAACATTGAAATCCTCCCGCCTCCTTCTTAGTACCTAATTTCTATTACAAAATCAGTGCACAATCTTGTCCCTTAAGGTCCACTTAGCTCAGTTTATACCAACAGGGTGACATTAGCAGTGCTCACATGATGCTGCACACAGAAGCCCTCAGTGTGCAGCTCTAGCAGACAGTAATTCCATGCAGCTGGATAATCCCAGTGCTGACTTTGGATCACCAGAAGAGTAGAACAAGGCAGATTTAATGGAGAGGTCTCTGCAGGAAGTGGCCTGAAGAAGACAGCAGAAATCCCAGCTGTGTGTTTGTAGAAATCATTTGAATGCCATTTCCAGAAAAAGATCTTCAAACCTAGCTTGCTTTTTCTGCAGATTATTTGTAAACTATATGCATTACATGGACAGTTTCACTGAGCATCTGAAATACAGCTGCGTTTAAGTGGATTGAATCAGGGTTGGGAAGCAGTGGAATAAAGCTTTTCAGGAATCCCTGACATCCAAGTCCCGCAGAAATGGATCCATTTTTTATGTCCAGATGCTTTTTAAAATAATGGGTGACCATTTAGCTACCTCATCGTTTTAATCAGAAATACAAAGAAAATTTTAAGTTCAAATTTTTTATAGCTTGACTATTTTTCTTTGTTTATTTCCTGCTTTCCAATTCAGTTCTACAAATAATATGATTAGGTAATGAGAACTCATGTTATATAAAAATATTTAATGCTATACTTCCAAATTAAGGCCATTTATTTCCTGGGACTGTTTCAAAAAAAAAAAAAAAAGCCTGTCTGGATTCTCTCTTCCCCATGCTCATTATTATATGAAAATCCTTTCAATATTCTATTTTGACATTAGATGGTGCAATATTATATTCAGAAATTCAAGGCTCTACTGTTAGGTTGTTTACATGGTTTTCTGGCCATTCTAACTTTGCACAACCACCACTCTCTGCAGCTATATCTTTTTGCAGTGAGGCATCACAGGGGTCTGTGAGAAGTTTTAATGTGAAGCAGAACTAACATGCAAACAACACGTGACGTACTCGACATATTTCACTTCAGAAAGTTACAGTATGCTTAGATGGGATGAAAAACTAAAGAAATAGACTTTACACAACATTTCTAAATCTTGGAAATCTATAACCTGATCATTTTTAAGTCAGTTTGCAGGACTCTGTAGAAATGCAAACATGAAGTCCAAGGAGTAGAGCAGAAGGCATATTGGGCAGGGGGACAGAAGATTGCTCTAAAGGCTGATGTAAGCAAGATTGTATCCTATAAAGATAGCAGCTGCTTCTGCTGGTGCCAACATAGAGAATTTGTGCCACTGGCCTAGTTTTCTGGGGACTTTTGACCTGTACGCTCTTGAGGGCTTGCAGATGTGAATTAATCTGTCCTTTGATCTTTTCTTTCATTTGAATGTCTATGACCTGTTTTGGTCTTGTGTACTGTACTGTATTGTTTTATAAACAGACATGTTTCCACTGTTTGAAAGCTGTAGTTGAAAGTTAGGTTGCACTTATGAGTTGGCTGTCAAAAGAATTAATTTTCTGCTTAAAGCAAAATATCAACAGAAACATTCAATCCACTCCTGTGATACAGATTCATTTTGAATTTACAGGGTAATTTACATCAGTGGTTGTACTGCCTGTGCAATAAATATGACTTTCTTGGTTTCTAATGATGATAATAGTCCTCTTTGTATTACTACAAGAATTGAATCCACCATCATTGTTTTCCTATTATTATTATGCTGTAAAGGAAAAACAGTTTTGCATTAACCAAGGAGTAAAATGCATGCATTGAGCATGATTCTTGCAGGTAGTCCTCAATTCTGAAAAGACCTGTCAGAAGCTGCATCAAATGGGAAAGCTAGACAGATGGCAGAATGCAGAACGTGCCGTTTAGGATTGAGTACAAAATGACACCCAAGAAATTCTTCATGGATGCTGCATAAGTACAAAGACGCCCTTATTTCAAGGTGAAAAATAGTCAATGTGAAACTTGTTTGATGAATAAAAAACCATGCTAATTAAGACACTAGAGTACCAAGCGTGCGACAAGGCTTTTTTGTAATGAACATCATTCCCAGCATGAAAAAGTACTCTTTTTATTCTAGATTGTTTAGGAGTGCACAACAATTTGGAAAAAAAGTGCTTTATTTTTTTCTATTAATAAGAACTGCGTATCTTTCTAAGAGATACTGGAAACAGGTTTTTGAAAACAATGTTATTTTAAAGGTTACTTCTATTCATAAATACTTCACAGGAAAAAATTTGATCTGCTGTTCATCCTGAAGACTCTTAAAGTAAAATGTCTTGGTTGCATTCTCTTCTGACTAGTTCAGGAGCTCAGTCTTACCTGCATTCTAATGCTTTTTTATGTTTCTGATGGCATGGCTTAGACATCCTTGTCTCCATTACCATCATGATTTCCATATCAAGTGATGAGAATTTTTCTTCATGATTGGTGAAGTGTCATAACATTAATGTCAAGTCAATTTGAAGTTTTTTTTCTAAAGGAATCTCCTCCTTCCTAATGAAAACCATTGGCAATAGCAAACCTACTCAGTTATTCAGAAAGTGATATAATACACCTCTAGAGTGCAATGTCCGCCGAGTTGTTTTTCGTCAGAAGAAGAAAACTGCTGTTTTCTTCTTTTTCTATCGCATTAGACTTACTTTATTCAAAACCTTTTTAAACCTTTGAATTTCTATTTATAGCAAATTCCTTTCGCAGTGTACTATAGCATATGTATTTTAAAAGGCCATTTGTACATATTCAAATGGCTTACTTCTATTCTACTAAGAAATGGCTGTACTTCTAGTAGAGAAACATTAAGGTGCAGTAATATTTTATCTTGTACAATATTTAAAAAACCCCAGCTCTTAAAAATGATACCAGAAAATGACGTCTGTAAGACTGTGGCAGGAGGCTTTTTCCAGAACAATGTGCAGTTATTCCCAATTCTATTTTTCCCTCTGATTACCTTGTACACAAATATTATTACGCAGTCTCCCAACAGTGGCGTGTTACTACTGGGGTAGAGTATTGCCCTGCCAGCATTGGAATTGACTCGACTGTAGTTGTGTTCAAATTTGCTGATGGGACAAGGGCTTTTTTGCTGAAGATACTTTAGCAAGCAAGAGAGCTTCTTGGTCTTTAGATGCTATGAGTCCCAGAAAAAGATGAATGAGGTGGTGACATGCGTCATGTTCTCAAGAGATCAGAAACTTATTTCTGGGGTCACCTCCCTTTTGGTACAGAAAGCGTACAGAGGGCTTTGAAGCAGCACTTTCACCCTCTTTGCATTCACTAGTAAATCTGAGACAGAGCTTGCCCCAAAGTTTGTGCAAAAATACTCTTTTGATGCAACTGTTCACCAGACAATATCTCTGGGAAAATTTGCAGGGGCAGAAAGCAAGCCCTTCCTGGGAAATCTACTGAAATGGTTCAGAAGTTATTCCCACTCACTGTTGCTAACCTCTGCTGTCTAGCTGTCGGATATGATTGGGACCATGTTGAAATAATTCTAAACAATGTACTGAGGCTGCAATATTGAGTAAACATAGGTATTTTCCATAGGTGTCAGGGAAAAATATTTCTATTGGTAAAAATGAGTTCCATAGAAAACAAGAACAGCATGGTAGAAAAAAAATTACATCCATAGAATGAAGATGCCCAGAATTCTTCTTTTGAAGTTGCACAGAGTCAATATTTTCTAAAGAAGGTTGTGAAACTTATGAAGAAGTAGGAGTACATTCCACCTGACTGGTGCACAAGTTCATGTTTCCAACTTACAAAATACATATTATTAAAAGAAAAATATTCCACCTCGCGGAAAAGTAGCCCATTAGTAATTTTATCAAAGGTAGGATTAGATCAAGTATTCCTACAAGACAGTAGTAGTACTGTGAAAAGCCTTTTGGCATCTATTTGACTACAGGAAACTTGAGCAAGCAGATGTGTCTTTCCCTGCTGCAAGCTGTACTTCCTATTTGCTACTGCTGCTTAAACATTGTTCAAAGAAAACTTGTCAAAAAAGGACTACTCTATACAAGCAACTGGAACTATCCATTGCGTTCCAGTCAATTTTAACTAGAAAATATCAGACACACACTCTAGTTGAATATTCTAATGTATAGATGGAGTATACCATCACTAAGAAATTGGAACGCTGGAAAAAGGAGCAAATGCAGATGAATTTCAGAGAAGGAAATTATTGGAGAGCTAACTGCAGTCCCTCGACTTTACAAGAAATGTTGTCCAGTAAATCCCAACCTGAAACATAAAGAAGTGCATTTTGAAGTGAGTTGCATCTTTGGTCCTCTGTTCTTTCTATATGAAGAAACTGTGTCTTGAATCAATATTCCAAGTGGTATGGCTAAAGACCTTAGATATCTCAATTTTTTTTTTTTTTTTTCCAGAAGCAACTGTCTCGAAACCTCTTTAAACTGACTTTTCCCCTTAAGATGCCATATTTTAAAAGAGCACCTTGTCATTTAACAGGGTATTCCAAACATCATTTCCAAGTTTAGACTAAAAGTGACACTCTTCCTAGTTATCTTTTTTTTGCAGTTGCCTGCTAACATAGGCAGCAAAGTAGAGAACAGACCACAGCTCTTTCTGGAGCATCTTGAACAAATGCCCTTGCTTATGTTCCAATCTTTCACTTCTCCAAAATCCCTAACGATGAAGAAAAGGTTGTGAAGGCATTACTAGTAGTATGATATGGCAATGTATGGGTGTGATTTATCAAGCAGAATTTGTATCACATAGATGATACTTGGCAAACAGCAAATGAAGGGGTTTCTTTCAGCTCTCAGACTGATGTTTTTCCCCTTTTCCTAATAAACTGTATTTCTGACTTGGAGTTTTGCTGCGGCTCTGGATTTCTTCAGCCCAACTAGCTCCCAACAGCGACAGCGAGAGTGGGCCACCGCAAGAAAGCTGTCGAATCCGGGCTGCAGCTGTAGGGCACAGCTGCTCTATGGCACAGGTGGGCTGCCTTGGGGATAGAAGTGCACTGAGGGCAGGGACAAGGAACAGGGAGAGGTCTTCTGTATGTTTTCCAGTCTATTCCTGGAGGGTCAAGGACAGAAAGACAGTGAATCAAAGGCATACATCAGCTTATAAATGGGGCAAGGTCCCAGGGGAGGATACAATCTTTAACCAACTGGGAGTAACTGGGGGTGGAACACAAGGAGGGGAATACAATGTTGAAACCAGTAGGGGGACTACAGAGGAGGAGAATAACTTGAACGAACCAATGGGGTTTCCAAGGGTACAAAACTGAGAGGGAAGTTTCAAGAGAAAGGGGCAGGCTTGGGGAGGGGTTGATGATATTCAATGGGAGAAGGAACAGGGAACAAAAGGGCAGGTCTTTGGGGACATGGACAGCTAGGGCAAAAACCAACAATACAGGGGGCAAAGGAACAATCCATTAATAATAACATATGCTATAACAGCACAAAATAGGAAGGATTATAAAACGGACTACTAGAACTGCATTACGATAATAAACACACACTGCAACAGAGTGTCTCACTGGTTTGGCTTTCAAACCAGAAGAGGTGCCAACCTAAAAATTTCCAAACTTTAAAGACAACTGGCTGCAGTTTTGATTTCCTTCTTAAATATATCACCGAGGCGCTACCAGCTTCTGTAATTGGCTTAGCAGCATGTCTGTTCTTAGTGCCAAGCAGGGATTCACTTTGCCAGGCATGGAGGAAGCTTCTAGGAGCTTTCCACAAAAAATCACTTCTGTGGCAGGCTTCTTCCCTCCCCACCAAAAACCAAGCCATGCCAAGCACAAACCTTAACTAATCCGTAATACTTAGTACACATCCAATAATTTCTTTCAAATGATACTTTATGGTTTTTACCAAACACACTGAAAAGAAGTGGATCAATAATATTGATAAAAATTGTTCCAGTTCAGTAGAAATATTGGGTCATGTAACTCTAGATTACAGAGCTATTTTTTTGTACAATACACAGAAGTTTTTTTCACCTCCACATAAGAGCCTAAATGAGGGATGCGGGACTCCAGGCGGCTCTCCAAAATGCAGTTTATTCCATCCAAGACCTTGCAGCAGTACATGGTAGTGGGAAACAGAGCCTGTGCCTACAGCTGTCAGCTCTAGCTGCAGGCAGGCCTGGAGAGGCTTTGATTTTGGTTACATTGCTTTATATACTTTGCTGAGCATCTTCATACAGTAGAACCAATCTATGCCTTAACTATTATCTATAGCCTATCATAACTACTCTAATTACCATATTCATGTTACTATTCTCCACTCACTAAAAGTGAGTACATTACCGTTTAAGCTGAAAGTTGTTTTTCAGTTTTCTTGGCAGTGGAAAATTCGGAGACCTTTTATCTGCTTGCCACATTTGCTGACTTGTTTCCTGTGCTATCTTCCTGTTTGGTAAAAACATCTTCTTGTTTGGGGTGGGTTTATCCTTTGCTCCAAGTCATAAAACCCCCTTCTAACTAACATACCCTTTGCCTCCTTGGTTATCCAGTAAGACTGGCTCAGCAATTCTTTTCTTCTAGATGAAAACTTGCTTCCAACTCTATTCCTTCTTCAGATTTCACATCCAAAAATCTTTCTGCCAAGCATACATATCTGTCAGACTTTCTTGTCAAACTTTCATCTTTCCCAACACCTCTAAAGAAAGGTTTCCTGATGGTTTGGATCAGAAGATCCAGTATTGCCATCCTGAGATTTTTGTTTCAAAGCCCGTAAGCTGTGCTCAAGGTTTTGGCTATGTTCTTTGTTGTGCCTTGCATATATTTTGGCTTAAAAGCCGGTGTAGATGATGTCCTTGCTGCAGTGACCATGGGAAATAATGTGGAGTGTCTGGCTGATGTTCTGGGGCTGTTGACTATCCACCACTCACCCAGGGAGGTGAGGATCCCTAAAGGAATAGAATATTGGCTATGCTCTGGGAGTTTTACAGAGAGAAAGATCCTCCTAGCTCAAATGATTTGTCTCCTGGAGTTCTGAGGAATATGTTGGGAAGAAGAAGGCTGCTGTCTTTTCCAAGAATCTTCCGTGCATTCAGGAGGATCATTGAACTTCTTGTCTGAGAATGAAAGAAATATTAGTTGTAATTAGTCCTTTTTCTTTGTGCATCACTGATTGAATTTGGGTAGGTTCTATTTTGTTTATTTATTTCGTTGAATAATTCATCATAAGGTGTTCCAAATCCCCAAATTCTGCTTCACTTCTTTTTTTTGTAGGCCAGTCTTGTTCATCTTCTCTCTGCTGTATTATTGCAGACCATATCTGAATGGATTTTTTTTTTTTTCATTTTGAACATTAGGTTTAAACTGAATGAACAGAACACTTTATTTATCATTATTTTACCAGTTTGCAAGGAAATCCAGAATTTTGAAGAGAAGTGACGCGTCTCCACTTGAGGTTTTCAATGGAAGAGAAGAATGACGATGTCCTACATTCACAGCACTGTTTACAGTAATATTGCAGCTAGTTTCCAGCAACGAAGGTCAGGTTCTGGAAGCACGCAGCCATGATAGTATAGAAGTCTAAAAAGTTTCCGTTTGGCCACTTTTCTTGAAAAATAGCTAATATGTCTCAATGTTGTACTGAATCTTGTTGTACAGACATTTCTTTTGAGGTCTGAACTCCTTGCTGGACTTCTGTATCTAAGAGTCAGATACAGTAAACCTATGTTTCCTTATATGCTGTAAGAATTTGGTTCTAATCTAGAAGAGCAAGAAAAAGTTGCCATATTAATAGAAGTTAAAGAATCTGCTAAGAAAGCAGTAAATGGACTGCTTTTTTATACAAATCGGAGCAGGGATTTAGTTGTTTGATGGGGTTTTTTTTTTGCTTCTCAATAAAATTTTAGAAGTGGTGGGGTAAGAAATTGTGGGTTTTGATAGGTTTGCCTTGAAAGAAGAATTACAGGGGAAACTGTTGAAAAGAATTAATGCTGAGCGCTATGCATTAATGCACACTTTCATACAGAGTTTCCGAAGGGAAAACCAAGAGGAGAGAGTGCCGACAAGATGATTTACTAGAATGAATTCAAAATAGCATTCTTTTCTCTCTGAATTAAAGCTTTAAACCTCAGGGTATTAATATGAAGTACATAACAATCTCAAAGATTTAAAAATGGATGATGAAGTTTTATATCCAGTAAACTGTAAGGCTTCACATTTTAATCAGGTTTGCCTTTTGGCAAAAGCCTGGAATCTTTTGCAATTTGCCAGATAACAATGGATGTAGAACAGGAAGTATGCAAGTAATCTTTTGGACCCTTCATCTCCCTTCTTAGAACAATGAAAACATTTATTATGCTCCTATTTTTATTCCATCATTGGATTTGATCATGGAAATGTCTAGTCATTCTTTTCTTGTTTTCAACCCCTCAAAGAGCATGAATCAACACTATTCAGAAGTTCTTGATCTGCAACAGTGACAAGCTCTACACTGGTAATAGTCAGTGGACATTAACAGATCCCCTATGACAGCCCACTATGGCAGGCTGTTCTGGCAGGACTGATGTTTGAGGGGCTGGAATTCTGTGAAATAGAACATTGTATGAATGGGAAAAATGGAAACAGATTCTGAACGTTCAACCCAACACATGAAGAAGTAATAGGGCATGTAATTTTCTGTGGAAATTTCTTTAGCCCCAGTGTTGTGGATGATGATTACTCTTCCTACCTCCTTTGGCCAGCTGCCAGCGTAGCCACCTTACTCCGCTTATGGACAGAAAGCCAGAAGAAGTGATTTTTGAACAAAACACCTATCAGGACCTTAGAGATTTTTTTGCTGCAAAATGTTTCAAGGCAGATGGGGAAACAATTCCATTGTAGAGAGTGTGTTGAGAAGACCAGGTTGGAAGTTAAAAACCATAGGTTTTGTTTCTATATGTTACTGACTTTGCTTATTATCTCTTTAGTGGGGGCTGGTTTTTGGTTTGTTGTTTTGTTTTGTTGGGTTTTTTTTGCCTGCATCCTTGAGATGAAAGCATAAGACAGAAAAGTACGGTAAGGTTAAAATACTTTTGCGATGCCTTGTGCTGAAAAACTTGTAGGTACTACTAAGGCCCATTGGCCAGTTCCTGTTTCATTTCTGAGAAGCTATAAAATTCCCATCTGTATTTTAGTTCTAACCATCTGTTGTTATGGTGGAGATGCAAATTAAGAAGAACAATTTTTGAATCTGTAGGGATGTATTAACCATTTTGTAGCTGCCTTTTCAGTCTCTGAGCCATCAATGAAAAAAAGGAGAAGAATCTATACAGTTTTCAACCCGTGGACCATCCACTACTGTCCACATGCTCAGATTCAAAGCCAAACAATCCTGTCGGGCCTGATTGGGAGGAATTATTTGGATTCAAAATACTAGACTAGTATTGGATTTCCACCAGCACAGTCCATTGGGCAGCATCTATCATCTGCATTTCAGTATTGAATCTTCCTCTACGTTTACTGTGCAAAGCTCTTTCAGAATGATGGTGTGCCCACTGTCTCACCAGCTGTGATGTTTTCACCGAGACTCCCATGGAAAGGAGCTGAAGAAAAGGCAAGGCAAGGCAGTGATTTCTGTTGCTCAGTTGCATTACCCACAAGTCAAAGCTATTTAGTCAAAGCTATTCTTTTTCAGCCTAATTTGAGGCTGAAAAAGAAAATGCCTTCAAATGATTCAAAAAATCATTGCTCAGTACTGAAGTTCAGTGTTCAGGACTTGAGCACATCACACAGACTGAGAGAATTCGGGCTGTTTACCCTAGTGAAGAGAAGGTTGCATGGAGACCTAACAGCACCTTCCAGTATCTGAAGGGGAAGCAGGAGAGGAACTCTTCATTAGGAACTATGGAGACAGGACAATGGGCAACGGCTTCAAAGTGAAAGAGGGCAGGTTTCAATTCGATACTAGGAAGAAATTCTTCCCTGTGAGGGTGGTGAGGCACTGGCACAGCTTGCCCAGAGAAGTTATGGACACCCCTACCTGGCATTCAAAACCAGACTGGATGGGGCTCTGAGCAACTTGGGCAAGTAAAAGGTGTCCCTGCCCATGTCAGAGGGTTGGAGCTAGATAGCCTTTAAGGTCTTTTTCAACCCCGGCCTTTCTATGATTCTGTGATTCTTCCATGGTAGCATTAGGGATGAAGCGTGTTCTGCATGCTGGCCATTTCCAATACACCATTGGTTCCAGGTGCCATGCACTAGCTTGCTACCTGAAAATTCTGTCAGAATGAAGAACATCTCTATATATATTATACATAATAAATGGACAAATGGGTCTGCACATTTGTCCACTAAGGTTTTGATGAGATTGCTGTGAAGTTTCTTTTGGTTTTCTCGTTTGCTCGTGAGGCCGACTGTCCTTGTGTCAACTGCCTCAAAGGCAGCTTGTGCCTCCTCCTCCCTCCTCCCTCTTTCAATTTCTTTCTGCCGACAATTTAATGTTGTTTTTCCCTTTCATACTTGAAAATCCCTGCATGCTTCTGGGTTTTCTCCCTTTTCATACAGATCTTCTTCCAGCCTTGACAATCCATACTTTTCATAACATAAGGGCATGTTTGTAGGCATAAAAGATTTTGATTCCTTACTATATCCATGGGAATTTAGTTACTAGCTTCATGCCTTTTCATAGAAACAGTAGGGAATCGGTAGCTTGTTGCCTGAGTTACATCAGGAAGAGAATGAAACATTAATCATGTGGAGTGGAAAAGTTGCTATCTATTTTCTTCCAAGAACTACCCCAAAAGATGCAGCGGGTGATGAAGCCTGGCTAGATGAGTTTCCCTTCTAATGGAAGGAAACTACCATGCTAATAAGGGCTCTGTGCTGAGGTCTCAGAAGAGGAGGGAAGCATATGTGTTTGAAGCATATGTGAAATGTTTGTTAGGCACTTCCCTCTTCGAAGCAGCCTGTTCCATGCCAAGCAGACAACAAAGAAACAAAAGATGAGTGGGACTCTGCATTCAAATCCTGCAATGTTCCCAGAAGCGAATTTCTCTCTTCTATAGGGCTGACTTGTATGAAGGTAGACCGTGAAGTGTAGCAAATGTCTACTTTTCATTTGCATCTTTACCCTTTATCTAACAATAACCTCAACTATTAAAATAATGGTTGCTTTCCTCACTCAGACATCTGCCCTCCTGTGGTTTTAATACAGCTGAAGTTACCCATCATTGACAACAAATTTGCTATTAGGTCTCCGATGACGCAGATGCTTCTCATGCCAGTAACAAACCCATTGCAGTATCAGCTTCCAGACAACACCCTACCCGTGCAAAGTCTTCCCTCTTCAACCATTCTACACTTGTTTCATTCGTGGAAAGATTAATACATAAAGCAAGAAATTGCTGTGCTATTGAAATGTGCCCTTTCAATACCTTTCCTTCTCTTCAAGAAGCTATAAATTTGTGGGAAAGGCAAAATTATTCCAAAAAGGGAATGAATTGCCCCTATGAAGACTAATAATCTAATAAGAGGCCACTCTTTGCATAATCCCAACTGTTCTGCAGGAGATTTTCTTTTCTTTACGTGTCTCTGCCTTACTGTCCAAACATTTGACTGAGGAATACTCTTTCTTCTTGGTTTTGCTTGAGGGTTGCTGTTACATTGCTCTGCATCAGTGGTTCCAGTCCCTGCTCCGTGCCACTGGAGTCCCTGCCTTGATAGCCCGGGACCTACAGGGACCTATCAGCGTCTAGCCTGGGCTGCAGGTATCTCATTAGGAGTTGGGCTGTGTGAGGATCACACCAAAGGAGCTGTCTAGAGCCGGGAGTTTTGAACTGCCTATAAAAGTAAGCTCTGAACAATAAAACAGGCTGTTTATCACAAGGACCTTTGGAATGTGTATCATCTCTGTCTGCAAGCCACAGCCCTCCCCATAACACTTGAACACAAGAAATGCTTGGCAGGGTTGACGCTCTCAGCTGCTTTCCTCTTTCGTACTGCTTCATACCGGATGTGACTAATGGCCTCGTTTTGCAATCAGCATTTTGCTGTGGTTTGCTAAAAAACTGGCATGCACTGCCAACTCACAACTTGTGTGTTGGCATTTCAGGGGCTTTGATGGGTTCCTTTCTGAGATTGCCATGCACTGGACTTTCACAATCACAAAGACTTCATCTACCATGGGTCGAATTTCAGTATTTAATACTCTTTCCTGGAATGTAGGCAACCTAGCAGCAAGTACTAAATTCGCTGCAAGCCCTGTCTTCCCAAAGGAAGGACCATTCAAAATGATTGCTTTTCCCCTCTGACCAATCTGCCAGTATTTTGATGGAGTATTTGGTACCTTAAATGAACCTCTTAGAAGGGATCTCATCACAGACAATATCTCAGGTTTTCTTGAAATACTGGCTCCTTTGGATCTCAATTCCATTCAGAGTGCATTTATGTTTTTTTTTTTCACTGAAGCCATTCAACAATGCCTCTTCTCTTATAAAACGTGATGCAAGGGACAAAGATGGATCCCCGTGAAAGGTTCTACAGATATCAAAGTTCGTCGTAAGAATGGTGGCTCTCTGCTGCAGTTCCATTTGTAACCAAGTTGATTTTCAAAAACTAAATATGCCAGACCTGTGAACACAAAAGGAAGTCTTTTTGTCTTTTGCAAGAATTACCCCTAGGAGGATTTGTGTTAATTTTGATTTCTGCGGTGTTAGCCCTGTTGCAGAAAAAAGTAGATTGTACTCTCTTCTTGTGTACTCTCTTCTCGTGCTCTCATTCCCCTCTCTCTGCTTTGCATGCCCTAGTTGATCTACTGGCCTAACTCATTTGGAATCATCTCATAGTGCAAATTCGGCATAGTTTCATGTACTTACGAATGCTAGTTGCCAGGGGGCTTATATAACCATTCAAGGGGTAAAGAATTGTAGGGCTGGGCAACTTCAGGTGCTGAAACTGGAAGTGGTTAAGTCATGCCATATTAAAACAACAGAGCAAATCCGTAGCTATAGGACTTTCAGCTGGACACTTCTGAGAATGGCAGCCTGTCAGCAATGACACTGCCAATGGGGATCTTCCAAGCTGTATTCCAGAAGGAGAACACGGACACCTTCCAAGGTTAAGATTTTTGGCAGGAGAAAACAGCAAAAAATGTACCACAAAATACTTGAGCCAGAAAAAGTGCATTTTCCTAGTGAGAATTTTGCAGTTGTTTTTTCTTGTCTGTGCCTTTAAATTTCACAGAAAATTGGGGGGTGGGGTGGGGAGAGTATTAGTTGGTATTGTTCTTTTGTTTAGTTTTGTTGGCATCCCTCTTTCAACCTGCAGTTAACAATTTTGCCTTTCTTTACTGGCTTCTCTCTCTTGTATAGAAGGTTGCATGAGGTGATCCAATCGTGTCATAAACATTCTTATAAAGTGGAAAGAAGGAGGAGGTACATCTTAATGGATAAAGCAAACCCACAAAAATAGAGATTTATTTAGAGACATCTGTGAGAACATTAGGAAAAAGATATCTTGAACTGAGATATGCAGAATTGCTTTAACTTTTAGTCCACACATTACTATTATTACAAGTGTTTGGACATTAGTACATAGCCTTTGAAAACATCCAGCCCAATATTTTGGTTACTTTTATTTCTAGCGAGACCCTGACAATTAACATAAGCCCTTTTCTCTGGGAAAACAAAACTTACCTGCTAGGGTTTCGAGATGGCAAATTGCAGGAGCCTCTTGCACTATCAAACCAGACCGAGTTAGCACTGGTGCCAGCTTGGGTCTTGAAGGCATCCTGCTCAATGCAGAATTTCAGGAGCCAGCCAGCCACTCCGGGCCACAAGCCCTCAAAAAAACCACCAGCCCTTTTCCCTGGGGAACCAATCTAACCCGCCCGGGTTTCCGATGGCAGATTGCAAGAGCCACCTGGCACTGTCAAAAAAAACTCTTTGCAAGTGGTGCCTGCTTGGGTCTGGGAGGCATCCTTGCAATACAGAATTTCCGAAGCCAGGGGGCCACTCCTGGCTACAGTCTCCTGGACACGAACGCCAGTCCTTTTCCCTGGGAAACAAACGTCATCTGACCGCCATCCTGATGGCAGATTGCATGACCCACTTGGCTCTGTCAAACAAGCCCTAGTTGCAAGTGATGCCAGTTTGGGTCTGGCAGGCACCCTGCGAAATGCGGAATTTCAGGAGCCAGCCAGCCACGCTGGGCTACAGGCCTTCGAACACAAATACCGGCCCTTTCCATGGGAAAGAAAACTCACCCGCCCGGGTATCTGCAGTCAGATTGAAGAAGCCACTTGGCACTGTCAAACAAGTCTGAGTTGCAAGAGGTGCCAGCTTGGGTCTGAGACACAATGCAGAATTTCAGGAGCCAGCCGGCCACTCTGGCCAACAGGCTCCCGAAAACAAACGCCTGCCCTTTTCACCGGGAAGCAAAACTCACCTGCCCGCATTCCTGACGGCAGATTGCAAGAGCCACCTGGCATTGTCAAAGCAGTCCAAGTTGCAAGTGGTGCCAGCATGTGTCTGGGAGGTATCCTGCGCAATGCGGAATTTTAGGAGCCAGCCGGCCACTCTGGGCCACAGGCTTTCAATCACAAAAGCCAGCCTTTTTCCCTGGGAAACAAAGCACACCTGCCCGCCTTCCTGATGGCAGATTGCAGGAGCCACCTGGGATTTTTAAACTAGCCCGAGTTTCAAGTGGTGCCAGCTTGGGTCTGGGAGGAATACTGCGCAATGTAGACTTTCAGGAGGAAGCCGGCCACTCTGGGCCACAGGCGTTCGAAAAAAAACGCTAGCCCTTTTCTCTGGGAAACGACATTCACCCACCCTAATACCTGATGGCAGATTGTAGGAGCCACTTGGCACTGTCAAACCAGACTGAGTAGGCACTGGTGCCAGCTGGGGTCTGAGAAGCAACCTGCGCAATGTGGAATTTAAGGGTCAGCAGGCCACTCTGGGCTTCAGGCCCCCGAAAACAAACATCGGGCCTTTTCACCGGGAAACAAAACACACCCGCCCGCCATCCTAAAGGCAGATTGCAAGAGCCACTCCACACTGTCAATCCAGACTGAGTTGCAAATGGTGCCAGATTGGGTCTGGGATGCATTCTGTGCAATGCGGAATCTTAGAAGTCAGCCGGCCACTCTGGGCCCCAGGCCACCTAAATAAAAATACTGGCCTTTTGCCAGGGAAACAAAACTCACCCCCCTGCATTCCTGATGGCAGACGGCAGGAGCCACTTGGCACTGTCAAACCAGCCAGAGTTGGTGCTGGTGCCAGCTTGGGTCTGGCAAGCATCCTGCGCAATGCGGAATTTCAGGAGCCAGTCAGCCACTCTGGGGCCACAAGCTCCCGCAAACACTAATGGCGGGCATTTTCCCTGGGAAAGAAAACTCACTTGTCCGACTTCCTGGTGGCAGATATCAAGAGCCACCTGGCACTGACCAAACAGCGCAAGTTGCAAGTGGTACCAGCTTGGGTCTGGGAGGCATCCTGCGCATGGCGTAATTTTAGGAGCCAGCCGGCCACTCTGTGCCTCAGGCCCCGGAACACAAACACTTGTCCATTTCTCTGGGAAACCAAACTCACCCGCCCACATTCCTGATGGCAGATTGCGTGAGCCACCTGGCAATGTCAAACCAGACCGAGTTTGTGCTGGTTCCAGCTTGAGTCTGGGAGACATACTGCCCGATGTGGAAATTCAGGAGCCAGCCGGCTACTCGGGGCCACAGGCCCCGAACACCAACAGCAGCCCTTTTCCCTGGGAAACAAAACTCAACTGCCTTGCGTCCTGATGGCAGATATCAAGAGCCACCTGGCACTGTCAAACCAGACTGAGTTGCAAGTGGTGTCAGCTTGGGTCTGAGACACAATGCAGAATTTCAGGAGCCAGCAGGCCACTCTGGGCAACAAGCTCCCGAAAACAAACGCCTGCCCTTTTCACCGGGAAACAAAACTCACCCACCCGCATTCCTGACGGCAGATTGCAAGAGCCACCTGGCATTGTCAAAGCAGTCCAAGTTGCAAGTGGCGTCAGCATGGGTCTGGGAGGAATCCTGCACAATGCAGAATTTTAGGAGCCAGCTGGCCACTCTGGGCCACAGGTCCTCGAACACAAACACGGCCCTTTTCCCTGGGAAACAAAACTTAACTGCCTGGCTGCCTGATGGCAGATATCAAGAGCCATCTGGCACTGTCAAACCAGACCAAGTAGGCACTGAAGCCAGTTTGGGTCTGGGAGGCATCCTGCGCAATGCGGAATTTCAGGAGCCAGCCGGCCACGCTGGGCCACAGGTCCTTGAACACAAACACGGCCCTTTTCCCCCTTTTCCCTGGGAATCAAAACTCAACTGCCTGGCTACCTGATGGCCTATATCAAGAGCCACCTGGCACTGTCAAACCAGACTGAGTAGGCACTGGTTCCAGCTTGGGTCTGGGACGCAATTTGGAATTTCAGGAGCCAGCCGGCCACTCCGGGCCACATGTCCCCAGGCGCCAACCTTTTCACCAGTAAACAAAACTCACCCTTCTGCATTTCTGATGGCAGATGGCAGGACCCACTTCGCAATGTCAAACCAGCCCAAGTTAGCACAGGTGCGAACTTGGGTCTGCAAAACATCTTGCGCAATGCGGACATTCAGGAGCCAGCTGGCCACTCTGGGCCATAGGCCTTCAAACACCAACGCCAGCCCTTATCCCTGCGAAAGAAAACTGACCCGGACAAATTCCTGATGGCAGATGGCAGGAGCCACTTGGCCCTGTTAAACAAGCCCGAGCTGCGAGTGGTGCCAGCTGGGGTCTGAGAAGCAACCTGCGCAATGTGGAATTTAAGGGTCAGCAGGCCACTCTGGGCCTCAGGCCCCCGAAAACAAACATCGGGCCTTTTCACCCGGAAACAAAACACACCCGCCCGCCATCCTAAAGGCAGATTGCAAGAGCCACTCCGCACTGTCAATCCAGACTGAGTTGTAAATGGTACCAGATTGGGTCTGGGATGCATCCTGTGCAATGCGGAATTTTAGAAGTCAGCCGGCCACTCTGGGCCCCAGGCCACCTAAATACAAATACCGGCCGTTTGCCAGGAAAACAAAACACACCAGCCTGCATTCCTGATGGCAGATGGCAGGAACCACTTGGCACTGTCAAACCAGACTGAGTTGGCGCTGGTGCCAGCTTGGGTCTGGCAGGCATCCTGCGCAATGCGGAATTTCAGGAGCCAGTCAGCCACTCTGGGGCCACAAGCTCCCAAACACTAATGCCAGGAATTTTCCCTGGGAAAGAAAACTCACTTGTCCGACTTCCTGGTGGCAGATTGCGTGAGCCACCTGGCACTGACCAAACAGCGCAAGTTGCAAGTGGTACCAGCTTGGGTCTGGGAGGCTTCCTGTGCAATACGGAATTTCTGAAGCCAGCGGGCCACTCCTGGCTACAGGCCCCTTGACACGATCGCCAGTCTTTTTCCCTGGGAAACAAACCTCATCCAACCGCCATCCTGAAGGCAGATTGCGTGAGCCACTTGGCTCTGTCAAACAAGCCCAAGCTGCATGTGGTGTCAGCTTGGGTCTGGGACGCATCCTGCGCAATACGGAATTTCATGTGCCATCTGGCCACTCTGGGCCGTCGGCTCGTGGAAACAAACACCAGCCCTTTTCCAAAGGAAAGAAAACTCACCCGCCCGCATTCCTGATGGCAGATTGCAGGAGCCACTTGACACTGTCAAACCAGACCGAGTTGGCGCTGGTGCCAGCTTGGGTCTGGGAAGCAACCTGTGCAATGTGGAATTTAAATGCCACCCGGCCTCTCTGGGCCACAGGCCCCCAAAATCAAATGCCAGCCCTTTTCACCGGGAAACAAAACACACCTGCCCGCCATCTTGAAGGCAGATTGCAAGAGCCACCTGGCACTGTAAATCCAGCCCGAGTTGGAAATGGTGCCAGCTTGGGTCTGGGATGCACCCTGTGCAATGCGGAATTTTAGGAGTCAGCCGGCCACTCTGGGCCCCAGGCCACCTAAATACGAACATCGGCTGTTTGCCAGGGAAACAAAACTCACCCGCCTGCATTCCTGATGGCATCTTGCCGGAGCCACTTGGCACTTCCAAACTAGCCAGAGGTTCAAATGGTGCCAGCTTGGGTCTGGGAGGCATCCTGCAAAATGCAGAATTTCTGGAGCCAGCCCTGCACTCCTGGCTACAGGCCTTAAACGCAAACACCGGCCCTATTTCCTGAGAGACAAAACTCACCCGCTCAGGTTCCTGATGGCAGATTGAAGGAGCCCCCTGGCACTGTCAAACCAGCCCGAATTAGCACTCTTGCCAGTTTGGGTCTTGCCTATCTAGTGCAATGCAGAATTTTCGGAGCCAGGGGGCCACTCCGGGCCTAATGAATTCTCTAGAGCAAGACCGTTCACGGTAGAGTGATGAAAAGCATCTTAACTTCTGGTATACTTTGTGTTGGTAATATGTATAGAAAAGAAAGGTTTCAGATTTTTTTTGCTTGCAAATGTAAGCATTTTTTGAAATAGCTGAGTTAGGTGTTCCACCCCTCCACCCCCCGCTTATACTTCTCTCTGAAATGTTACTCAGGGATTACAGACCAAAGCTCACCCTGTAAAATATGTTGCAGATACTCTGCAGGAATTTCCACTTAGCAGCTAGAGATGATAATGTGGGTTAAATGGCATTCCTTCTGCAGTGATGGAAACTCTGTCTACGCAGACATACTCAACAAAGCTTATGATGGCTTAGCTTCTGTCCTAAAGTTAATGTGCATTTCAAAACTTCCCCAGAAGTTGAATTCAAGCTCCTTCAATGCTCTGTGCTGGAGTCCCAAGAGAATTTCAGTGTGCTTTTTGTCATTTACTGCTGTCATTGCTTAGCTCTTGAACATGAGGCTCCCTCATGACTGACGAAAGTTGTCTAGTTAAGAGTGGGTCAAGGCCATGGTCCTGCTCTAGAAAGAGATGAGAAGGTTTCTGCAGCCTTTGTCATCTCTACTGCTTGTGATTTCTCTACAAAACCAGTGGGAAGTTTTCTGAAGGCAGTCCAGAAGTTGGCAATGTGGACAGCTTCGAACTGAACACTTGCTGCAGTGCTACCATGGTGATAGCAGAAATGACTTACAAAATTTAAAAGGGCAAACAAAGCAGTTGGAAGGAAAAGAACATTAACCGTCATTCTATTCTTCTAATATATCCTTCTTTAAATTATCGCCGGCCGGGGGTTTATATACAAATCACAAACAGGATGGGACTGCTGTGGAACGTGCCTAGAGCCGTTTTATTTTTTCACCATCAGTCTCATGACATGGTTATGACAATGGGAAGATGTTAGCAGCTCACATCCCAGGCAGCAGACAAAGAACTTCAGGTTACAACTTACTTTATAACTTTTTTCACCAATCACACAAAGCAGAAGCATATTGACAGCGGTTCCATCCAACTGCTATAAGCACACGTACCTTTGGTTAAAACAATGCTTGCTTATTTCAAATACAATGCCTGCTTGTAAGCCTTAAAACACAAGGCACAGAGCTCCATTATTAAGCTTCAAACTTCCTAATATCTTGCTAGACAAACTTTTCTGCAGCTTAGGAAGTTATCCTAGACAAGCATTAATACACAGACCATTGTTCTATTCGTCCTTGCTTTTCTACTTTTTAAATAATATTTCTGCTGACCAATCTCATGGCTACTGCTTAGCTCTAATCACAGTTCTGTTGTCTCTGAGGCCTGCCTTTTGCAGCTTTCCCAAAACCCTCTGATTTTGTGGATTCCCACATCAATCATCATTTTCATGCAGTTTCACGGCTTGCGTTGGACCCCCGCAAAAGGAATCTGAGACAGAGTAAGCTTTTTCATGGAGTAGATGTGACAAACGCAGGCCAAGTTGCCTTTTTTGACATCAAATACGAGTTGTGCTTGAGCTACCCTTTGCCTAAGGTACTTAGCTCCCACTAAGAATTTCACTCACGGTTGAGCAAATTTTACTGTCATGATTGAGTAAATTTTATTAATGACTGAGTAAATTTGACTGTCACTCAGAATTTTACCGTCATGATTGGCATTGAAACTCTTCAAGGAAAGCTCTGAATTGCAACGTTTGTGTAAAAATAGTATTTTATCGCCTGTATTTGTGTGAAGCAGGTAAGCCTTTTGCTGTCACTAGTGTTGCTTAACCTTTGTCGTACCTCATGCCATATCCCTCTTCATATCCATATTGTGCTGAAGGGTTATTAATCTACTTTAGAATTGGCACGTGGAATTAGACTACTTTTTCTTTTTGAAAGCCAATGTCATTTGACCTACTTACAGCAAATAATTCATTAATTGTAAATCCCCAGCTAGCATCTTTTACGCATATTCTAACCTTCTAAACAAGTAAGAAAAGCACTCTCCAATACTTTACTTTTTTAAGCACACAAAATGCTTCCCTCCTTCGCAGTTGGCAACTCTAAAATGAACCACATGTCTGCAGTACTTTAACGTGCGGCATATTTAACCAAGGAATTCAAACCAAATAAAAGCAGTCCCTTCAATTGGGAAATCTTTTTCAATTGGTTTTCAAGATACAAAGCATACCAATACTGTAGGCATTGCCTGCAGATTTAATAGTCGTAAAAGCAAACCACATGCTTCTGTTCAGATAGCACGGTTTTCCACAGTTTTCCACAATTGTTCTTGGCACAGTTTTCTACTTGCGTCACTGTTAGGACACTCAAAGATACTTCTAAGGAACTGTAGTAAGCAGAAAAGGAGGGGAGGTTGTGCCTTATTTCTGGCTTCCTTTCGTTTTCTTTTTGGTTTTCTTCCTCTTGCTCTTTTTCATGTCACCTTTCTAGATACTGTGATTTAGATTTGCAGTTTACTTAGCTATGTTTTCTGTCTGGAATTCTTGTAAATTCTGAAAGGAACCCAACCTGTACATATGCACCTTTTGATGATTTGCTAGCTACATATAAAATCTTCCTGCTGCTCTAAAATGCTTTTCATTTGATATGCATTTTATCACCATTCAAATTAAAAGAGAACAGTTCCTCTATTCACTGCTGTTGTACTGGATTCAGTTCAACGTGCGCTAATGGTGCAAAAAAAAGTCCTGCTGGAAGAAAGGATCTGCATACAAATTGACCAAGACACGTGCTACAAGGCTGCTGTAAAGGTTGAAAGATCCTCTACCTTTCTGGCAGTCTGTCTTCATAGCAAGACTTGATGAGGTATTTTGCTAGCGTTTCTTTGACAGAAAGCAATAACACAGCAAGCAAAATGGAGCAGCAAAAGAAGATAGCAGCAAAAGGTACATGATTCCCTCTGTTATTTATCATTGTCAAAACAATTTTTTTCTCGCCATGTTACAGAAAATACCTTAGTAGAGCTAAAGACTAGAAAAATGCAACTCTGCTCTGGATTCACTGAAACCAAAGCTATCTGTGGACAGAAATGCCCAGCGTGATGCTGGGAACTCCTAGCTGGTCTCAGGAAGCTGTCTGGAGAACAGCATTTTCGGTGGGCTTTACTTGCGTGTGTGTTAGCTGGGGAGTTTATGTGTGGCCTTGAGCTCTGAGAGTGCCGTGGGCACAGAGACCCATCGTGTAGCTCTCTGACCAGCCGCAGCACATTGAGGCATGATGGATTACTCCCAGAGTTCATGTGGTAGAAAGGTTTTCTGCCTCTGTGAAGGACGACACTTCCATTTTCTTGCATAGAGCCATTCCGTACGTTACAATGGTACCTTGAATTAATCAAGTGCTATTTGCACAATGGCCAGTGAGCTTGGATTCTTAAGCTTCTCGTGTTTGATCTGTTTCCTGTTTCAGTAAATAGCAAAGCTTCCAAGGACTGCAACGACAAGAAGATGAAGCCGCTACCGTATTTCAAATGTTTGCGTAATAAAATCGTGATTCTTGCACATATTCGCAATGGTAATTTCAGGTACTGAAGCACCAGCTCTGCTCAGGGCAATTCTGAAATTGACTTGAGCTGTTTTCCATGTTTCTTAGCAGGTGAACTGAGACACTTCTAGCTTTCAAGGCAAGCCGTTTGACAGTATCCTCAAAAAGGCTGAGGCTTCTGGATGAAAAGGTGAAAAAACTGGGGGAATGAGGGAAATTTCACTTCTGCTTTATGTCACAGATTCAGCCAGATGTTCAACAATCATTATTTTAATGAGGTAGCAGTGTAGTCTTCACTCCCGCAGATCCCCAAAGGCTTTAAACCATCCAGCAGCTTCTTCCTTGCAACAAGTGCCACAGCCTGGCCTGGCCGTCACTTTCTCCTCGCAGCCTACAAACTCTGCCAAATGTACCGGTGATTCTCACTTTCCTTCTCTGCTACATGGACAAGCACATCCTCTCCGTGTCACCGAGTCCTTAGTGAAACCAAACAGCGGTCCACCTTCAAACAGCTCAGTGTGCCAGGACAGAAAGCTTTCATTGACCTGTCCCCTTGCCTTTTCCTTGCAGCCTTTTCTTTTCAGAGGACGCACCGAGGCATTGCACTTTGCTTCTCAGCTGAGTGCATTGTCACGTTGCTGGAGTCCCACGCGTCCATCTCCTTGTCGCACAAAGGGCTTCTGTTGAAACATGTTGATGTGATGTGCTTTCCTGCTCAGCTATTCACACCGTCACATTCTGTGACCTCCTTGCAGTCTGAATGTAAATGGAAAAGTTTCTGGCTACGTCCCTCACACACACAGAAGTGCCCGGATGAAAAGGTTGCTTGGACCTTGGCTCTTACGTTTGGAAACATCCATTCACTCCACAATCAAGAGACACCTTTCTTTGCTTTACATCCTGCAAACTTCACACACAGACACACACAGACACAGGCACAGACACAGACACACACACACAGACACACACACACGAGAGAGCTATGCACTTTCTTTCTTTCTTAGCTGCACTCACCTATTTCCCACCTTGAGCTCGCTACCACCTTTCTCTTGGCCTTGCTGTGCATGGACATTTCCTGTTGATACCCATTGTGTTGTCTATCTCTCCCCTACATTGTCTTGCCTTTCCTACCCAAACTTTCATTTCCTTGTCATTGCTAACCATTCCTTTCCTTTCCTTTGCCTTCCTGACCCATGCATGTCCTTCCCTTGCTCCTCATACAGACCCAGTGCCTTGCACTGACTTGCTCATCTATCCTTCTTTTCCTTCCCATATGTCCAGCTCCAAACTTTCATTTCCTTCTCCTTCTAGGACTCTTCTTGTCTTGCCTCCCTCTCCTTTGTGTTGCCTGGCAAAGCCACCACTTGTCTTGCCTTGCCCTTGAATCCCTCCCTTGCCTTGCATTACCTTGCTCACCAGTCCCCCACCTGGAATTCAACACCTCTCTTTTTGTGGAACTTCTTCCACTTGCCTTTCCCTGCCTGCTTCTCCTAGGATTCTCCAGGCTTCCACTGGCTTTTTTTCTCAAGGCCCCAGTGTTTCAGGAGCATGTGAGAGCAAGCCTGGAGGAGGTCATGTGCAAGCACACCTATCTGTCCTGACAGCTTTCTTCTGACATCTTTCCTTCCGTGTCTTGAATTTTGGACACAAAATTCTTCTTTCACCCTTGGGCTTCAGGACCAGAATGACAGTTTGTTTGCATACAAAGGAAAGCAGGCAACCCAAGTGTCTTAGGCGCAGGTTAGAGACGGCCCATGCAAGATCAAGGCTGGACAGAGCAGTCTGTCCTGGCCGCTTTTGTGTATCAGCAACCTTTGAATGCACCTGCCGCTTGCCTTGCTTTGGCAACCCAACGGTTTCCTTGCCTTGCCCAGCTGATTCTCCGTTGCTTTGCATTCCCCTGCATGTGACCTGCCTACAGTTTTCCTACTTTGGAAAGGGTTTTGCCTTCCTTGCCCTCCCTGTTACCATTACTTCCTATGCCCAGCCTTGCCTCTAACTTCTGGGACTTCTCTCACCTACCACTCCATTTGCTTTGCCCTCACGGCTTCAGCCTTGCCAACCTCTCCCTTGACTTGCCGACACTTGCTTTGCATTGCCTTACCCGCACGGAAGGCAAGGCAAAGAGCGGTAGGCAAGGCAAAGCAAAGCCAGGAAGTTGTTCTTTGTAGAGCTAGGCAAGGCAGACATAGACAAGCAAGCAAAACTAGGGTAGGGTAGGCTAGGAAAACTAGGCATGGTACTGGAGGCAAGGCCAAGCCAAGTGACTTGGAGTGCCTTTCCTTGCTTGGGAAGTAAAAGATATGGTGGCAATGTTGGTAGGGCAGCTGATAAGGTATCGCGGGGAGGTATAGTCCAGCAAAACATTTCTGTCCTGGCCCCTTTCTGTTTAGGAGCCATTGTTGGACAGAGTCAGTACCGGACCTGGTATGCAACTTTTGCTTGGTAAGTTCCTGAAGGAGAACAGCAATGCTTTCTCATGGGAAGGAAAGAACTTAGCCCCAGTGTTTGATGTGCAGATAAGGTGCAGATAAGAAACTGTGTTGTGCAGCTTAAGGGTGGCAGCAACCTTCTATCCTGGCATATTTGGTTTGGAAGCACTGACTCGATTTGTACAATCATGGAGTCCGTATCCATCTTTGGAAGGCAGTCTCCTTCCTGAAAGAATCCATTTGGCATGTGTTTTTCACTTCCTTGAGGCAGCCTTCTTGAAAATCTGCCAGCACGCATCTTTTGGACAAGGTAAACAGCTGCACTGGGTCTTGGTGTGCAGCGTACCTAGTGCCCCGCGCAGGTAATGCCCAATAGCAATGTTCTGACACCTTTGTATAGGATCAGGCCCTGGATGGTTTGGATTTTGGAGGAGGGAATGCACTTTGGGTGGTCTCTGTGAATTGAAAGGCTTTCCCCAATAGGTGGTTCTCTGGGTTAGAGTTGTTGAACTGCCAGTGGGAATGCAGAGGCCAGGCCTCTGCAGGACAGGTTTTTGTCCCTTGTAGCTTTAGTGTGTGAGCAGTCCCTGGTGCCATCCCATTTGGATCCTGACTCTGTGGGATTGAAGGCTTACCGTGGTACCTAGAGCTGAGAAGGAAAAGTGGCGATGGCCGGGTCTGTGTGTGCAGTTTGATGGGTGCAATTGAAATCGTAGGCAGCAAAGAGCTTTCTCCACCAACAGTTTTGCGAGCTCTGATTTTGGCTGAGGTTTTGAAGTTTGTTACCAGACTCTACGAGAGCGAAAAAGTTTGTTAGGGCAGAAGAGCTGGTGTTGGCCTTTGAGCGTGGTGCAAAGAAGAGTATCCACTCGGAAGGGGAAGATTGGTGAAATCTTTTTGTCCCAACACAGTTGATTGAGAGCAGGGACGTTTCTGACTTGGCTGCGTCCTGGGGGTGGTTTCGATGTGGGCTTGGCGCGTGTCCTTGTTTTGTGAGTCGAAAATGCCATGGTGTGGTTATTTAGATGAGGGCTGACAGTGCCCAGGAAAAAGACAAGCGCTTTTCTAGCCCAGCCCCGTTCCTGTGGGAGCAGTGTGGGGGCAAGAGCTCCGCTGCGGATCCTGGCTCTTGGGCACGGACAGGATGTGGTCCTGCATGTAGCAGAGAAGGAAGAGGAATAATTTCATTGTTGGCTGCACAGTTTATAAGCTTCAAAATAAAAGACAATTGCAGCACGGCCTCTTCCTTTTAGAACGTTTTCTGGGCCATCAGCTGCTCAACATGGAACTCACACCCACTGAATTGCATCCAGCTCCCTGGAGATATGCACTTTCCCTCAAGATCTATGTACCATCTTGCACTCTAACTCTTGAAGATCCCAAACCACTTCAAAATGTCCAGCGGCTGCTCTCAAAGAAAAAGTCCTACAACAAAAAGGCAGTGCTGACCATAACACTCCCTTTGCAGTCTGTCAACTAAATGAAACACGCTAGTGATTCCCACAGTCCTTCTCAACGATAGATAGATAGATAGATAGATAGATAGATAGATAGATAGATAGATAGATAGATATAGCATCAGCACATTCTCTCAAAGTGGCAGGGACTATGGTTACAGCCAAGCATTTTCAGCTGCACTTCTGACTGACAGATGTGCCGGGACAGAAGGCATTTGCCAACCTACCCTCTTTCCTGTGCAAACTGACATTGGCAGTGCAAATATTTTCACATTCTTTCATTGTGTCCAACCGTGTCCAAGCAGCTAGAGGTCATGCAGGTGGAAGTGTCAAGACAGGAGATGTTCTCAAAGTACCTCCTTTTCTAAACAGCTTTTAAACTGTGCGCAATGCTCTCCATCTTCTTTCCCAGATAGACCTGCCATCACATTTTCACTCTCAAATCTTTGTTGCAAATGTCCAGCAGCTGTATGCATAGAAAAAGGCTCCAGAAATAAAAGCGAGCCTTGGGCTGCACCTTCCGCCTGCCCCACATAAGCCACATCAAACTCACCAGTGCATTCTGTCCTTCCCTTCTCCGCTGCATCTACCATTGTGTTCTCTGGATCTCGGAACCGAAAGGTAGGCACAGTTGTTTCCACTAAAGGGTTGGAAGAGACATAGGTAGCAGCACAAATAGCTCTCACTGAACTTTAAACCTTACCACTGCCACCATGAGTTCAGTTGGTAGGCCAGTAACAGCCACGCTCCTTTTCCAAGCCGGTATGCTGCAACAACCAGCCCAGTGCTCTGTGGCTTCGTTCTTCGACTCTTGTAACCAGTCCTGCTTTTACTCTCACGGAGGGCAATAGGCATCTATTTCTCGCACAGATCACTGTGGCAGCAGCAAAGGGCTCTAGCGCACTGCTTCTGCCAAAAGACGCTCAGGCCAGGCACTTACATTCTCAGCACTACGTAGCCCCGAATTCTGCGTCTCTTGTCGTCCAAATCCTACCAGAAAGCATTTCACAGAGAGAAAATGTGCCAGGATAACAAGCTTTGCTGGAGTGTACTCCTGAAACTGGTGGAAATTTGGATTTGCACCACATTCAAGGGGCAGTCCTCTTTCCTATGCAACTTGCAAACCGCTGTCAGATCTCAGTGCTCTCTGCCCTCTCCTTCTTACCTTGAAGTACCCATGCACACATTACAGCCTCGCAAGGACAAAAGATCCAGAGAGATGTCACCGTGCATTCGTGCAGCACAGACGCTGAAAAGTGGCAAGGCTGAATGCCTTCGCTGAGCTTCAGTTCTGTGCAGATCACAGAATGAAGCGGCAGAGTGCTGGGACGTTGTGCACAGTGCACCTCATTGCGGAAGTCGAGAAAGAGCTCGTTCACAGTCAGGTGAGAATATGCTTGTAGCCATAGAACTTTCTAATCCAATGGACAGTCACCAGAGAGTATGTTTTCTTTTCTAACCTGTCACCTTTAGAGTATGTTTTCTTTTCTAACCTGTCACCTTTACTTCTTTCTACTGCAATGTGGATACTTTTGCCTAATAAGGTCTGATTACGCATACACATATATGTCTCTATTAGAGTAGCTAAACTCTCAGCTTATTCTATTACAATGACATGGCTACATTACTATACTATAAAACCCTTCCTTATCTTATCTAATACACTTTCTTGCTTACTTAAGGCCTATTCTTACTTATAACTATAGAAGCATAGGTTGATGATTTCTCTGTTCAGTGTCTGTGTACCTTGCTTTCACATCAGCCTAGGCTTCTTCTAAGGCGGTAAATCAAGCCCTCTTGAGTCTGTGAAGATTTCTATCTTTCTGATTCCCACACCTCTTCCAATTCTCTCTGGAAATTCCAACTGGAGTGTATTCCGGTGTCTTCATAAGTGGGCTTCTTCTGGCTTGATCACGTGAACACTGCCCGTCTAAGGAAAAATCGAATGTCCCAGCTATGGAACATGTAGACAAAGGTTTGTGTGTCATCAAGGAGATGTTTGTGCTCACACACATGCAGTGAGGGCAGAGCAGTGTTGTGGGGAGGGCTGTGGCTTGCAGACAGAGATGATACACATTCCAAAGGTCCTTGTGACAAACAGCCTGTTTTATTGTTCAGAGCTTACTTTTATAGGCAGTTCAAAACTCCCGGCTCTAGACAGCTCCTTTGGTGTGATCCTCACACAGCCCAACTGCCAATGAGATACCTGCAGCCCAGGCTGGAGGCTGATAGGTCCCTGTAGGTCCCGGGCTATCAAGGCAGGGACTCCAGTGGCACGGAGCGGGGACTGGAACCACTGATGCAGAGCAATGTAACAGCAACCCTCAAGCAAAACCAAGAAGAAAGAGTATTCCTCAGTCAAATGTTTGGACAGTAAGACAGAGACACGTAAAGAAAGGAAAACCTCCTGCAGAACAGTTGGGATTATGCAAAGAGTGGCCTCCTATTAGATTATTAGTCTTCATAGGGGCAATTCATTCCCTTTTTGGAATAACTTTGCCTTTCCCACAAATTTATAGCTTCCTGGAGAGAAGGAAAAGGTATTGAAAAGGCACATTTCAATAGCACAGCAATTTCTTGCTTTACGTTATAATCTTTCCACGAATGAAACAAGTGTAGAATGGTTGAAGAGGGAAGACTTTGCACGGGTAGGGTGTTGTCTGGAAGCTGATACTGCAATGGGTTTGTTACTGGCATGAGAAGCATCTGCGTCATCGGAGACCTAATAGCAAATTTGTTGTCAATGATGGGTAACTTCAGCTGTATTAAAACCACAGGAGGGCAGATGTCTGAGTGAGGAAAGCAACCATTATTTTAATAGTTGAGGTTATTGTTAGATAAAGGGTAAAGATGCAAATGAAAAGTAGACATTTGCTACACTTCACGGTCTACCTTCATACAAGTCAGTCCCTTAGAAGAGAGAAATTCGCTTCTGGGAACATTGCAGGATTTGAATGCAGAGTCCCACTCATCTTTTGTTTCTTTGTTGTCTGCTTGGCATGGAACAGGCTGCTTCGAAGAGGGAAGTGCCTAACAAACACTTCACATATGCTTCAAACACATATGCTTCCCTCCTCTTCTGAGACCTCAGCACAGAGCCCTTATTAGCATGGTAGTTTCCTTCCATTAGAAGGGAAACTCATCTAGCCAGGCTTCATCACCCGCTGCATCTTTTGGGGTAGTTCTTGGAAGAAAATAGATAGCAACTTTTCCACTCCACATGATTAATGTTTCATTCTCTTCCTGATGTAACTCAGGCAACAAGCTACCGATTCCCTACTGTTTCTATGAAAAGGCATGAAGCTAGTAACTAAATTCCCATGGATATAGTAAGGAATCAAAATCTTTTATGCCTACAAACATGCCCTTATGTTATGAAAAGTATGGATTGTCAAGGCTGGAAGAAGATCTGTATGAAAAGGGAGAAAACCCAGAAGCATGCAGGGATTTTCAAGTATGAAAGGGAAAAACGACATTAAATTGTCGGCAGAAAGAAATTGAAAGAGGGAGGAGGGAGGAGGAGGCACAAGCTGCCTTTGAGGCAGTTGACACAAGGACAGTCGGCCTCACGAGCAAACGAGAAAACCAAAAGAAACTTCACAGCAATCTCATCAAAACCTTAGTGGACAAATGTGCAGACCCATTTGTCCATTTATTATGTGTATAATATATATATAGAGATGTTCTTCATTCTGACAGAATTTTCAGGTAGCAAGCTAGTGCATGACACTTGGAACCAATGGTATATTGGAAATGGCCAGCATGCAGAACACGCTTCATCCCTAATGCTACCATAGAAGAATCACAGAATCATAGAACGGCCTGGGTTGAAAAAGACCTTAAAGGCTATCTAGCTCCAGCCCTCTGACATGGGCAGGGACACCTTTACTTGCTCAAGTTGCTCAGCGCCCCATCCAGTCTGGCCTTGAACACCAGGTAGGGGTGTCCATAACTTCTCTGGGCAAGCTGTGCCAGTGCCTCACCACCCTCACAGGGAAGAATTTCTTCCTAGTATCGAATTGAAACCTGCCCTCTTTCACTTTGAAGCCGTTGCCCATTGTCCTGTCTCCATAGTTCCTAATGAAGAGTTCCTCTCCTGCTTCCCCTTCAGATACCGGAAGGTGCTGTTAGGTCTCCATGCAACCTTCTCTTCACTAGGGTAAACAGCCCGAATTCTCTCAGTCTGTGCGATGTGCTCAAGTCCTGAACACTGAACTTCAGTATTGAGCAATGATTTTTTGAATCATTTGAAGGCATTTTCTTTTTCAGCCTCAAATTAGGCTGAAAAAGAATAGCTTTGACTAAATAGCTTTGACTTGTGGGCAACGCAAGCGAGCAACTGAAATCACTGCCCTGCCTTGCCTTTTCTTCAGCTCCTTTCCATGGGAGTCTCGGTGAAAACATCACAGCTGGTGAGACAGTGGGCACACCATCATTCTGAAAGAGCTTTGCACAGTAAACGTAGAGGAAGATTCAATACTGAAATGCAGATGATAGATGCTGCCCAATGGACTGTGCTGGTGAAAATCCAATACTAGTCTAGTATTTTGAATCCAAATAATTCCTCCCAATCAGGCCCGACAGGATTGTTTGGCTTTGAATCTGAGAACGTGGACAGTAGTGGATGGTCCACAGGTTAAAAACAGTGTAGATTCTTCTCCTTTTTTCATTGATGGCTCAGAGACTGAAAAGGCAGCTACAAAATGGTAAATACATCCCTACAGATTCAAAAATTGGTCTTCTTAATTTGCATCTCCGCCATAACAACAAATGGTTAGAACTAAAATACGGATGGGAATTTTAAAACTTCTCAGAAATGAAACAGGAACTGGCCCAGGGGCCTTAGCAGTAGCTACAAGTTTTTCAGCACAAGGCATCTCAAAAGAATTTTAGCCTTACAGTACTTTTCTGTCTTATGCTTTCATCTCAAGGATGCAGACAAGAAAAAAAACCAAAAAACCAACAACCAAAAACCAGCCCCTACTAAAGAGATAAGAAGCAAAATCAGTAATATATAGAAACAGATCCCATGTTTTTTAACTTCCAACCTGGTCTTCTCAACACACTCTCTAAAATGGAATTGCTTCCCCATATGCTTTGAAACACTTTGCCGCAAAAAACACTCCAAGGTCCTGATAGGTGTTTTGTTAAAAAATCACTTCTTCTGGCTTTCTGTCCATAAACAGAGTAACGTGGCTGTGCTGGCAGCTGGCCAAAGGAGGTAGGAAGAGTAATCATCATCCACAACACTGGGGCTAAAGAAATTTCCACAGAAAATTACCTGCCCTATTACTTCTTCATGTGTTGGGTGGAATGTTCAGAATCTGTTTCCATTTTCCCCATTCATAGAATGTTCTATTTCACAGAATGCCAGCCCCTCAAACATCAGTCCTGACAGAACAGCCCGCCATAGGGGGCTGTCATAGGGGATCTGCTAATGTCCACTGACTCTTACCAGTATAGTGCTTGTCAGATCAAGAACTTCTGAATAGTGTTGATTCATGCTCTTTGAGGGGTTGAAAACAAGAAAAGAATGACTAGACATTTCCATGATCAAATCCCCTGATGGAATAAAAATAGGAGCATAATAAATGTATTTGTTGTTCTAAGAAGGGAGATGAAGGGTCCAAAAGATTACTTGCATACTTCCTGTTCTAAATCCCTTGTTATCTGGCAAATTGCAAAAGATTCCAGGCTTTTGCCAAAATGCAAACCTGATTAAAATGTGAAGCCTTACATTTTACTGGATATAAAATTTCATCATCCATTTTTAAATCTTTGAGATTGTTATGTACTTCCTATTAATATCCTGAGGTTTAAAGCTGTAATTCGGAGAGAAAAGAATGCTATTTTGAATTCATTCTATTAAATCATCTTGTCGGCACTCTCTCCTCTTGGTTTTCACTTTGGAAACTCTGTACGAAAGAGTGCATTAATGCATAGAGCTCTGCATCAATTCTTTTCAACAGTTTCCCCTGTAATTCTTCTTTCAAGGCAAACCTATAAAAATCCACACTTTCTTACCCCACCACTTCTGAAATTCTATTGAGAAGCAAAAATAAACCCCATCAAATAATTAAATCTCTGCTCCAATCAGTATAAAAAAAGCAGTCCATTAACTGCTTTCTTAGCAGATTCCTTAGCTTCTATTATTATGGCAACCTTTTCTTGCTCTTCTAGATTAGAACCAAATTCTTACAGCATATAAGGAAACATAGGTTTACTGTATCTGATTCTTAGATACAGAAGTCCAGCAAGGAGTTCAGACCTCAAAAGAAATGTCTGTACAACAAGATTCAGCACAACGTTGAGACATATTAGCTATTTTTCAGGAAAAGTGGCCAAACGGAAACTTTTTAGACTTCTCTACAATCATGCGTGCCTGCTTCCAGAACCTGACCTTCGTTGCTGGAAACTAGCTGCAATGTTACTGTAAACAGTGCTGTGAATGTAGGACATCGTCATTCTTCTCTTTCTTTTGAAAACCTCAAGTGGAGTCACGTCACTTCTCTTCAAAATTCTGGATTTCCTTGCAAACTGGTAAAATAATGATAAATAAAGTGTTCTGTTCATACAGTTTAAACCTAATGTTCAAAATGAAAAAAAAAAAATCCATTCAGATATGGTCTGCAATAATATAGCAGAGAGAAGATGAACAAGACTGGCCTACAAAAGAAAGAAGTGAAGAAGAATTTGGGAATTTGGAACACCTTATGATGTAATATAAAAAAAATAAATAAACAAAATAGAACCTACCCAAATTCAATCAGTGATGCGCATAGAAAAAGAACTAATTACTTCTAATATTTCTTTCATTCTCAGACAAGAAGTTCAATGATCCTCTTGAATGCACAGAAGATTCTTGGAAAAGACAGCAGCCTTCTTCTTCCCAACATATTCCTCAGAACTCCAGGAGACAAATCATTTGAGCTAGGAGGATCTTTCTCTCTGTAAAACTCCCAGAGCATAGCCAATATTCTATTCCTTTAGGGATCCTCACCTCCCTGGGGGAGTGGTGGATAGTCTACAGCCCCAGAACATCAGCCAGACACTCCACCTTATTCCCCGTGGCTAATGCAGCAAGGACATCATCTACACTGGCCTTCTAGCCAAAATATATGCAAGGCGCAACAAAGAACATAGCCAAAACCTTGAGCACAGCGTATGGGCTTTGAAACAAAAATCTCAGGATGGCAGAACTGGACCTTCTGATCCAAACCATCAGGAAACCTTTCTTTAGAGGTGTTGGGAAAGATGAAAGTTTGACAAGAAAGTCTGACAGATATGTATGCTTGCCAGAAAGATTTTTGAACGTTGGGTCTGAAGAACGAATAGAGTTGGAAGCAAATTTTCATCTAGAAGAAAAGAATTGCTGAGCCAGTCTTACTGGATAACCAAGGAGGCAAAGGGTATGTTAGTTAGAAGGGGGTTTTATGACTTGGAGCAAAGGATAAACCCACCCCAAACAAGATGTTTTTTCCAAGCAGGAAGATAGCATAGGCAAACAAGTCAGCAAATGTGGCAAGCAGAAAAAAGGTCTCCGAATTTTCCACTGCCAAGAAAACTGAAAGAACAATTTTCAGCCTAAACTGTAATGTACTGACTATTAGTGAGTGGAGAATAGTAACATGAATATGGTAATTGGAGTAGTTATGATAGGGTATAGATAATAGTTAAGGGATAGATTGGTTCTACTGTATGAAGATGCTCAGCAAAGTATTTAATGCATTGTAACCAAAATCAAAGCCTCTCCAGGCCTGCCTGCAGCTAGAGCTGACAGCTGTAGGCACAGGCTCTGTCGCCCACCACCCTGGACTGCTGCAAAGTTTTGGATGGAATAAACTGCATTTTGGAGAGCTGCCTGGAGTCCCATATCCTTCATTTAGGCTCTTACATGGAGGTGAAGAAAGCTTCTGTATATTGTACAAAAAAATAGCTCTGTAATCTAGAGTTGTATGACCCAATATTTCTACTGAACTGGAACAATTTTTATCAATATTATGGATCCACTTCTTTTCAGTGTGTTTGGTAATAACCGTAAAGTGTGGTTTGAAAGAAATGATTGGATGCGTACTAAGTACTACGGATTAGTTAAGGTGTTGGTTTTGCATGGCTTGGTTTTTGGTGGGGAGGGGAGAAGCCAGCCAAGGAAGTGACTTTTTGTGGAAAGCTCCTAGAAGCTTCCTCCATGCCTGACAAAGTGAATCCCTGCTTGGCACTAAGAACAGACATGCTGCTGAGCCAATTACAGAAGCTGGGAGCGCCTCGGTGATATATTTAAGAAGGAAATCAAAACGGCAGCCAGTTAACTTTGAAGTTGGGAAATTATTGGGTTGGCACCTCTTCTGGTTTGAAAGTAAAACCAGTGAGACACTCTGTTGCAGTGTGTGTTTATTATTGTATTGCAGTTCTAGTAGTCCATTTTATAATCCTTCCTATTTTGTGCTGTTATAGCATATGTTATTATTAATGGATTGTTCCTTTCCCCCCTGTATTGTTGGTTTTTGCCCGAGCTGTCCATCTTCCCAAAGACCTGCCCTTTTGTTCCCTGTTCCTTCTCCCATTGAACATCAACCCCTCCCCTAGTCTGCCCCTTTCTCTAGAAACTTCCCTCTCAATTTTGTACCCTTGGAAACCCCATTGGTTTGTTCAAGTTATTCTCCTCCCCTGTAGTCCCCCTACTGGTTTCAACATTGTGTTCCCCACCTTGTGTTCCACCCCCCAGTTTCTCCCAGTTGGTTAAAGATTGTATCCTCTCGTGGAACCTCCCCCCATTTATAAGTTGAGGTATGCCTTTGTGTCAGTGTCTTTCTGTCCTTGACCCTCCAGGGAGTAAACTGAAAAACATACAGAAAATCTCTCCCTGTTCCTTGTCCCTGCTCTCATTGCACTTCTATCCCCAAGGCAGTCCACCTCTGCAGTAAAGCAGCTCTGCCCTATAGCTGCAGCTCTGATTCAACAGCTTTCTTGGGGCGGCCCATTCTCGTTGTCGGTGTTGGGAGCTAGTTGGGCTGAAGAAATCAGGCACTGCAGCAAGATTTTAAGACAGAAATACAATTATTAGGAAAAGGGGGGAAAACACAAATACATGCAAGAATACAAAAGAAAAATCACTGACAGAGTCAGAATACAAGCTTACGTTCTGCTAGGTAGGGTGGTGGTAGCAGTTTGTATGAAATGGTCTTGAAATCCTTTTAATTTCCAGATTGCCTTCCTGAATCCTCAGTTTAATTCGAAAACATTGTGTTTGTAAAGGAGTTCCAGTTTAATTGCTTCTGCAAATTCACATTCATTTTATAGGATTGTACTTCAAGAAATCTTGTTTCATTCAAACGTGAAAAGTATAGATTTGACCTCATATGCGACCCTTTCATCTGTCGGAACTGCATTTCATTGCGTGAGTTTCACAGTTGCCTCAAAGAAGATTCCTTTCAATTCGCAAAGCATGTTATCTGAAGATCTGTCTGCATTCTTCACTTGCTTTAATGGGAAGACAAGGGAAATACATTCTGAATGTTATCTTTTATAGTCTACTCTTACCTACCGGTGTGCTTATATTGACTAGAACCAATTTCAGCTGGAAAGAACATATTGTCATGATCCGCTTACACAATGGGGGTGGTGATGGTTCCTTAACTGGTCTTGGAGTGCAAAAGACAAGATGGAAAGGGGATTGCAGTATCACTCAAAACAAATGCACCTTTCTAGAATGATCACAGCAAATGCGTTAAAGGAATTAGGGAGAGGAAAAGAATAGAAAAGAGGGGGAGAAAGAGAGAGGGAATATAGCTACCAAATGGAGAGAGAGGATGTCCTTGCAGTCCAGCCAATGGAGTTCTCCTAGGGGAGATCTCCAAGTCCTGGTTAACTCAAGGCTCTATTATAGTCCATTGCTGACGGGGGGCACAGATCTAGAAATGGCTGAGGGGGAGCAGATACACCAAAAAGAGCAAGTCTATTGAAATTGCTGAGGGGGACAAAGGTATTGAAGACAGATACAGACAGTCCATGTTCTTAGCAGGATAAGTCAATAGCAATATCAGCAGTGAGTGGGATCCATTGTTTCTGGACTGGTTTCTAGGGGAAACCAATCGAGGTCCAGCGAACACATCTGCAGGCAACACTTAGCAGGCATCCTGCTTCAGTCAGGCCAGCACCCCTGGATCAGAATTACAGGGGGCTCAGCCTCAGTCTTTGGGAGGGGGGGTTTCAATCTCTGTCCCTCACAGTGTTAGAGGAGCAGAAGAAGAATTTTCCATGGGGCGGCTACCACAGTTGCCCCAGCAAGTTCATCTGGCCAAGAGGGGGGAAAATTCCTGGGCTGGTGTTCGCGAAGCAGGTGCAAGCATATAGGGCGCGTTGCCCCTTGGCAGGCCCTGCTAGAAGCAGCCACTGTAGACACAGCTGCGAATCACTTGGCAGGCCAGAATTCTGCTCAGGGGCCCCTGGATTTCTGGCATTCCTCCACCACCGGCAGGCCAGCATTCTGATCGGGGTCCTCAGGGTCCCGATGTCTGTCCTGGGAACGGTCGTGAGGCAAATGCGGGGAACTTCGGACCGTCTTTCACAGGTATCAGAAAATCTGTTTAGTAAAATGACCAAAAAAGAATGTGTAACATTTAGAATTGAGGAAAAATAAAAACCCAAAACCAAACCCAAGCGTTTGGGCAAAATCATTCCAGAGAATGCCATGTATCTATGAGAAGTACAAAAAACTTCTGTTTTCAAATGCACTTACAAATGACCATTTTGCATCTGTGGTGGTTTTTTTTTTTTTTTTTTTTTTTTGTTGTTGGTTTTGTTTTGTTTTGTTTTGTTTTGTTTGTTTGAAAGCTCTGGCACTTATCTGATTCCATTTTGAGCTAATTCCGCTCATTAATCTGGCAAGAAAGCAGCTAAAAGTAAACAGAAATACCTATGGGAACCAGGATGCCACTTCAGCCACATTGTAGTGAAGCATTAGGTCAGCCTTCTGGGTTGTAGGAATATGTCTGTCATAGATAAAAATCAATGCATAGCACTATCTTCTTTTAAACTTTGTCCTTGCTACTGGGTTCCTGAATGATCAAGATGGTTTCAAACCAAACAACACCCAGCCCTCTAAGATACTCCCCAAAGTATTGTGATCGAATAACTCGATCAGGTGAATAGCTTGCTATGCAAAACCTGAATATGATGTCAAGAATGCTTTGTTCTGGATTGCCATTGTTTGGGATCGTTTCTCCCTTACCCCACCATGTAGGTATAGGGAAAAAATTAGGTAGCTACAAGGCTTTTACAGTTCTTCTTGTATTTTGGGATAGTAAGGATTTAGGGGAGTAACCAGTACTGTGGTGAGTTTTACTATTGACTTGACTGCTCTTTCACTTTGAAATAACTGCTTTGCATGTCAGCTTACCCATCACTATAAATGCGAAGAATGTTATCTTCCTTCCTGCCCAAAGTGCGTTTCATTTTGCCTGTGATGTCCTGGACTTAAAAGTGAAAAACATTGTGATTGAAAGGAAGTACTGGCATGCCACAAGGTAACTGTAGTGAGCTGTGTTTCCTCCTCAGCTTCACTGTCATAGTAGAATTTTAATGAGCAGTTCCAAAACTGCTAATTAAATTGAGATGAAATATCTAATTAAATATCTATTGAGATATGTCTGGTGACATATCTCAATAGAGCAGTGTCCAAGGGTGACTTTATGATGCTTGTATCCCCAGTCATCTGTTCCAGTAATGCTGGATATGATATTCTCTGCCTTCAAGACTGGTTCTGAGAGCAATGGTGATGAAGAGAGGAAGCTCGGAGTTTGTTATCAGAGGCTGCACCCCTTAAAAAGCAACACTCCTCCACATTCTGCACTGCACAGTGTTGTCTGGGCACTGATGGAGCAGAACAGAACGCTCATTTGCTTTTTAGTGGGTTTAGCTGGCTGAGGCAGAGTTTTCCCTGGACTGTTTTGCTTTTTCCCTTTCTCTTTTCTTGGAACGTTTCGATTCTGCCCCGGACTGGGACCTGGGGAGCATTGGGAGCTTGCACTTTGTGGCCTAAGGGGGCCTACTCTGGGCAGCAGCCTTCCCCATTGGGGGAGGCATTGATAACAGAGCGAGCACCCACAGGAGAGACTTTCTGATTTGTCGTCTCTTCAGAGTGGCAAATGAGTTTTGTCATCAGGTATTGTTAATTTTTTGTGCTGAGGAGTGCTTTGCCTCTTAAATAAACAGAATTCCCATTTCTTTCAGAGGAAATTTTCCCCAAACAATTTGAGAGGATTGGCCGTGAGGGTGGGCTTTCTCGGGTGAGGTGGGGGAAGGGGGGGCCTTTTTGAGGTTTTCTGCCAAAATTGCCCTAAACCAGGACAATTGGGATATGCAACTTAGAGAATGAAGGCTGGAACTTCGGTTGGAAAAGACCTTTAAGAACATTGGGTCTAAATGGAATTAGCAAATGCAACCATCAAGAAATGCTTTGCTGTTTGAAGAATACATGGTTTATCTGGTAAGCAGTGGAATAAAGCTTTTCAGGAATACCTGACATTCAATTCCCGCAGAAATGGATCCGTTTTTTATGTCCAGATGCTTTTTAATATAATGGGTGACCATTTAGCTACCTCTTCGTTTTAATCAGAAATACAAAGAAAATTTTAAATTCACAGTTTTTATAGCTTGACTATTTTTCTTTGTTTATTTCCTACTTTCCGATTCAGTTATACATATCATATGATTAGGTAATGAGAACTCAGGCTATATAAAAATATTTAATGCTATGCTTCCAAGTTAAGGCCATTTATTTCCTGGAACTGTTTCAAAAAAAGAAGCCTATCTGGATTCTCTCTTCCCCACGCTCATTTTTAGATGAAAATCATTTAAATATTCTATTTTGACTTTACATGGTGCAATATTATATTCAGAAATTCAAGGCTCTACTGTTAGGTTGTTTACATGGTTTTCTGGCCATTCTAACTTTGCACAACCACCACTCTTTGCAGCTATATATTTTTGCAGTAAGGCATCACAGGAGTCTGTGAGAAGTTTTAATGTGAAGCAGCACTAACATGCAAACTACACGTGACATAATCGACATATTTCACTTCAGAAAGTTACAGTATGCTTAGATGGGATGAAAAACTAAAGAAATAGACTTTACACAACATTTCTAAATCTTGGAAATCTACTACCCGAACTTTGAGTCAGTTTGCAGGACTCTGTAGAAATGCAAACGTGAAGTCCAAGGAGTAGAGCAGAAGGCGTATTGGGCAGGGGGACAGAAGACTGCTCTGAAGGGTGATGTAAGCAAGATTGCATCCTATAAAGAGAGCAGCTGCTTCTGCTGGTGCCAACATCGAAAATTTGTGCCACTGGCCTAGTTTTCTGGGGACTTTTGACCTGTACGCTCTTGAGGGCTTGCAGATGTGAATTAATCTGTCCTTTGATCTTTTCTTTCATTTAAATGTCTATGACCTGATTTGGTCTTGTGTACTGTACTGTATCGTGTTATAAACAGACATGTTTCCACTGTTTGAAAGCTGTAGTTGAAAGTTAGGTTGCAGGTATGAGTTGGCTGTCAAAAGAATTAATTGTCTGCTTTAAGCAAAATATCAATAGAAACATTCAATCCACTCCTGTGATACAGATTCATTTTGAATTTACAGGGTAATTTACATCAGTGGTTGTACTGCATGTGCAATAAATATGACTTGCTTGGTTTCTAATGATGATAATAGTCCTCTTTGTATTACTACAAGAATTGAATCCACCATCATTCTTTACCTATTATTATTGTGCTGTAAAGGAGAAACAGTTTTCCATTAACCAAGGAGTAAAAGGCATGCATTTAGCATCATTCTTGCAGGTAGTCCTCAGTTCTGAAAAGACCTCTCAGAAGCTGCATCAAACAGGAAAGCTAGACAGATGGCAGAATGCAGAACGTGCCGTTTAGGATCAAGTACAAAATGACACCCAAGAAATTCTTCATGGATGCTGCATAAACACAAAGATGCCATTATTTCAAGGTGAAAGATAGTCAATGTGAAACTTGTTCGATGAATAAAAAACTATGCTAATCAAGACACTAGAGTACCAAGCGTGCTACAAGGCTTTTTTGTAATGAACATCATTCCCAGCATGAAAAAGTACTCTTTTTATTCTAGATTGTTTAGGAGTGCACAAGAGTTTGGGAAAAAAGTGCTTTTCTTTTTTCTATTAATAAGAAATGTGTATCATTCTAAGAGATACTGGAAACAGGTTTTTGTAAACAATGTTATTTTGAAGGTTAATTCTATGCCTTGGTTGCGTTCTCTTCTCACTAGTTCTGGAGCTCAGTCTTATCTGCATTCTAATGCTTTTTTATGTTCCTGATGGCACGGCTTAGATATCCTTGTCTCCATTACCATCATGATTTCCATATCAAGTGATAAGAATTTTTCTTCATGATTGGTGAAATTAAGTGTCATAACTTTAATGTCGAGTCAATTTGAAGTTTTTTTTTTCAAAGGAATCTCTTCCTTCCAAATGAAAACCATTGGCAACAGCAAACCTACTCAGTTTTTCAGGAAGTGATATAATATACCTTTAGAGTACAATATCCTCCGAGTTTTTTTTTCACCAGAAGAAGAAAACTGCTATTTTCTCCTTCTATCACCTTAGACTTTATTCAAAACCTTTCTAAACCTTTGAATTTCTATTTAAAGCTAATTACTACTCTACTAAGAAATGGCTGTACTGCTATTAGGGAAACATCAAGGGGCAGTAATATTTTATCTTGTACAAAATTTGAAAAACCCCAACTCTTAAAAATGATACCTGAAAATGACGTCTGTAAGACTGTGGCAGGAGGCTTTTTCCAAAACAATGTGCAGTTCTTCCCAATTTTTTTTTCCCTCTGATTACTTTGTACACTAATATTTTTACACAGTCTTCTAGCAGTGGCATGTTACTACTGGGGTAGAGTATTGCCCTGCCAGCACTGGAATTGACTCGACTGTAATTGTGTTCAAATTTGCTGATGGGACAAGGGTTTTTTTGCTGAAGACACTTTAGCAAGCAAGAGAGCTTCTTGGTCTTCAGATGCTATGAGTCCCAGAAAAAGATAAATGAGGTGGTGACATGCCTCGTGTTCTCAAAAGAGATCAGAAACTTATTTCTGGGGTCACCTCCCTTTTGGTACAAAAAGCCCATAGAGGGCTTTGAAGCAGCACTTTCACCCTCTTTGCATTTCACTAGTAAATCTGAGACAGAGCTTGCCCCAAGGTTTGTGCAAAATTGCTCTTTTGATGCAACTGTTCACCAGACAATATCTCTGGGAAAATTTGCAGGGGCAGAAAGCAAGCCCTTCCTGGGGAATCTACTGAAATGGTTCAGAAGTTATTCCCACTCACTGTTGCTAACCTCTGCTGTCTTGCTGTCGGATATGCTTGGGACCATGTTGAAATAATTCTAAACAATGTACTGAGGCTGCAATATTGAGTAAACATAGGTATTTTCCATAGGTGTCAGGGGAAAATATTTCTATTGGTAAAAATGAGTTCCATAGAAAACAAGAACAGCATGGTAGAAAAAAAATTACATCCATAGAATGAAGATGCCCAGAATTCTTCTTTTGAAATTGCACAGAGTCAATATTTTCTAAAGAAGGTTGTGAAACTTATGAAGAAGTAGGAGTACATTCCACCTGACTGGTGCACAAGTTCATGTTTCCAACTTACAAAATACATATTATTAAAAGAAAAATGTTCTGCCTTATGGAAAAGTAGCCCTTTAGTAATTTTATCAAAGGTAGGATTAGATCAAGTATTCCTACAAGACAGTAGTAGTACTAAGAAAAGCCTTTTGGCATCTATCTGACTACAGGAAACTTGAGCAAGCAGAAGTGTCTTTCCCTGCCGCAAGCTGTACTTCCTATTTGCTACTGCTGCTTAAACATAGTCGAAAGAAAACTTGTCAAAATAAGACTACTCTATACAAGCAACTGGAACTATCCAATGCGTTCCAGCCAATTTTAACTAGAAAATATCAGACACACACTCTAGTTGAATATTCTAATGCATAGATGGAGTATACCAGCACTAAGAAATGGGAATGCTGGACAAAGGAGCAAATGCAGTTGAATTTCAGGGAAGGAAATTATTGGAGAGCTAACTGCAGTCCCTCGACTTCACAAGAAATGATGTCCAGTAAATCCCAACCTGAAACATAAAGAACTCCACTTTGAAATTGGTTGCATCTATGGTTCTCTGTTCTTCCTAGATGAAGAAACTGTGTCTTGAATCAATCTTCCAAGTGATATAGATAAAGACCTTGGATACCTCGATTTTTTTTTTTTTTTTTTTTTTTCCAGAAGCAACTGTCTCAAAACGCCTTTAAACTGACTTTTTCCCTTAAGATGCCATATTTTAAAAGAGCACCTTGTCATTTAACAGGGTATTCCAAACATCATTTTCAAGTTTAGACTAAAAGTGACACTCTTCCTAGTTATCTTTCTTTATTTTGCAGTTTCCTGCTAACATAGGCAGCAAAGAAGAGAACAGACCACAGCTCTTTCTGGAGCATCTTGAACAAATGCCCTTGCTTATGTTCCAATCTTTCACTTCTCCAAAATCCCTAACGATGAAGAAAAGGTTGTGAAGGCATTACTAGTAGTATTAGATGGCAATGTATGGGTGTGATTTATCAAGTAGAATTTGTATCACATAGATCATACTTGGCAAACAACAAATGAAGGGGTTTCTTTCAGCTCTCAGACTGATGTTACATGTCAGTAATTTAAACCAAAGATAACAAGAAGGATATTTTTTAACAGTGAACTTAATTACACCCCTACCCATGGACATCTGAATCTTAGGAATAGACAGTGTCTGATTTAGGAAAAAAAATAGAATTATCACAGTTTAAAGAAGCATATGATCATGAACACTTTGCTGATGGAACATAGCCTATTCTTTGGCTGAAATGAAGCAGGTAGACAGGACATAGGAAATATTGTTTTTTGGATCAAACATTTATTTTTTTTAAAGTGATGCTTACAGATGGTGAACTCACCAACTTCGATATTGCACAGTAGATAAGGGTACCTAAATTGTTCCATCAAGCATCAAGTTATCCCTTGGAATCATCATCCAAGGGCATTTTCCCCTACCTCTGTGAAAATGTGCCTACCTTTTTCACAATACTTCTGCAGCAGCATTATTAGGCCTGATCTGCTGGTATGGAGGGTGAATTATCAGCAGCAAGGTGACTGGCCAGGGTCATTTGCTTCAATGGATTGTGATCTACCGGATATTTTGAAGACCTGCTTCAGCCCTGTTGGTCAAACACAGCCTTCAAATGGTGCTAAACAATTGTTCGGGCTGTGGACCACATGAAAAAGTACTTTCTGCTGCCTGTACTGGGCCATATGCTCTTTATTCTCTCCCTCAACTTCTCCATCACCTCTCATCTCTTTCACATGAGCTATGTTCAAGGTCCACAGGCTACTTTCCACAGAATCTTCAGGCCTGATGCAGTAAGAATGATGAAAAAAACGTAGCTGGGATGAATTTTCCACTTTGGATAAAACCTCTTGTGCACACAAATCCCCCTATGCCCAGAAAAACCTTCACTAAGTACTCGTGTTCTACCTAAACCGCAATTTAGTCTGAAAGAAAAGCTTTTGTCTGAGAGTATCTGAGAGATTAGCATGAAGCAGAGATATCTGACAGATACAATTTTGAATATGAGAGGAAAAAGAAAACGGCAAGAAGTTTTTAATTTTACTGGTTTTAATTTTCAGTTTCATGCACTTCTTCAAAAAGTGTCAATCTTAAATGGCCATCAACATGATTCAGTCATCTGTAAGTTAGTATTCATATCAAATGTGTTTCAAATCAAAAGAATTTCAAACCTTTCCTCAAAGTTTATATGCCTAGATTTAGTACTTCTGATCTAGATTAGATGAAAGGAAGACATTTTTTGCTGTTGGTTTGCTGGAACGCTGGAACCGGTTGACCAGAGAAGTTGTGTTAGTCCCATCCCTGAAAGTATTCAAGGTCAGCTTGGATGGGGCTTTGAACAGCAACAAATGCGACCCTTGATGGTAGATAAACAAAGCTTGAATACAGAAGAATCTCAGATTGAAGTATACGAGCAAATTTTCTCTCAGCTCTTGGGGTAAATTCAAAGTTATACAAAATTGCATTTCTCTGTGATTTTCACTACTGTATCAGAAAGATTAATGAAAACTATGCAGAAGATATCAAATTTTAAAAGCGACAGGAACTACAACATCAAACACATGGGATGGGTTTCAACATGGGACACTCTCTGAGAGAAAATCTCTGTATTTCAACACTTCATCCCAATCATTCAGATTTCAGGAAGTGCCAAAGAAGGCAGCAAAATATCCTTCATGACATTTTTTACTGTATTTCAGCCTGGCCATTAGTTGGAATTGGTGTTTGAACTAATGTAGATGTACCACACACACTTTCCATGCACTGACAAATTACTGTTTACAATGAATAAGCAATGAGGATCAAAATTGACTGAAAGCATCTTAAAAATGTCAAGTGTGGTCCTTCCCTGTGGCCACGGGAGCAAGTCAGTCCTGGCTAGCTGCTCCCCAAGCTTGGCCGGAGGCAGCCACAAGATCTGCCACCCCCAGGATCTCTTAGAGGACCCCACGTTGTGGTGCCGTCTGTGGCATGTGAGGCACAGGCGAGGATGAGACCACGAGGAGTCCAAGGTAAAGGAAGAAAGAGAGGACACTTGCGTGGCTGTCAAGGAGACTTTATTCCTCAACGGGTCCAGTGGCAAGTGACAAGGAAGACAGGCTTGGGGAGGAACTGATAAAGGGAGTGGGCGTGGAAGGAGGAGACTCAGGATAGCCAATAAGGAAAGGGCAGGGGACGAATGGACAACATACTTGAACCAATGGGGATTATACATAGGAGGGGAAAAGCCCTGGAGGCAAATCATACAGCACAGTAAGGATGACTGACATCGAAAAATCTCGAACAAATGGGGGGTGGTTACAGTAACTGACAAGGGGAGTTGGTGGCACCACTGGGAGGGGAGAGGACTTATAAGGGCAGGGAGGGAGGAGGGAAGGATCACTGGGTTTGATAGGCAGGCAAGTGGCGGGAAAAGAGAGTAACAAACAACCTGGGACAAACCATCGTGAGGGGAGAACATGGGGGGAACCAAGGACCAAACCATTTTCTTAAAACACAAAGCAACTAACACAACCAATAACAACAAATCTTTAAAAACACAATGCCACAGTCAAGTATTTCACTGTAAATGATCTATGATCAAAATACTTATTCCACCTTAGTGAGGGACAAATAAATTCTTCCATACCATGATGGTTTAAAATTGTATAAACCAATGTTTTCTCCTGAAAAGACATCATCTAATTTTTTCTATTTGAAGAAGAAAATATTACTAGACATAGAACTCAGTAATTTTAAAAGAACAAATGAAAGGAAAATATTCAGCAAACAGAATTCAATGAAAACCTGTGTTTTAAATATGAGGTAGATATCCAACAGAATTTTTGTACCAGATATTTGAAACAGTGTACCAGCTATTTTGCCCACAAAGAGAGGCATTTAGCATTTCAGTCTTTTCCAAGGTGTTCACGATCTGCTATGCTGATCTCTGTGCATACCTAGGTGTGTGCGGAAGGTGGGGCATGTGAAGGGGAGTGTCTATGTTTGCTTAACACGTAGTGGCAGATTCATGCCTCAGCTCCATCATTTTTTTTAGAAACTTCACAGAGAGTGGATATGAAGTTTCATATCCAAAAGAGATCAATTCCCAACTCATCCATTTTACTCTACCTTTAAATCACATGCTTTCTTGCATATTTTATCAAATATACTTTCAAGCCACATGGAGAAATTAGAATGTGGAGAATCCCTCCAATGTCTTGCAACTTTTACGCAAATAGATTTTCAAGAAAATCATCATTTCTCTTTTAAATACATCTGGGACAGGCATGATGGTTGTGCCAACCTGTTGGAGTTTTTGTTGCTGGGGGAAGTTGTACGAAAGGATTGGTTTTTACATTGACCAGTTACTGAATCAAGTGCATGAACGCATTTGAAATTCAACTGGGGTTTCCTTTTTCTAGCAGACTACTTCTAGAACTAGCTAGCAGACTCAAGATGACTCTTTTTCTCTGTTTTTGTTTCTTTCCTATTTTCTTGGCTTCTTTGCAACTATCTACACAATTTTAGAAATTTTCCCCAACTAAAATTGTTTCATAGACTGATAATAAAGATACGCTTTTTACAAGGAATGTTTTAAATCTTTGTTTGAGTTGAGAAAGTTAAGGACATAGGTCTTTTTCTTCCCTTATGAATATTGCAATGAAATAGTTAAATAAAGACCAACTCTTTATTTTTATTTGGAATCCAAGTAGATAATTTCCATACAATAATACATTTGGTGGACCAATATTTGCCATTCTGATGTAAGTTGTCACTTCTTAACAATATGCCTTCAGTGACTACGTTGACAACACTTTTGGTAAAGATCCTAACTGGTCTTAGACACCCATAGGGAGAAATTTGCTCAGCCAGTGTCTGTCTTAAGCATGTGTCTCAGAAGATCTTTCTGTAGCTGGGCAATTTTCCCATGAAAGGGATTCAGTTATGGAAGAGACAGTTATCCCGGAGTTTTACATTCTTCTTGAACACTACTTCAGGAACTTAAATCCCGTGTCCATTTGGATCTCGCTCTGCACAGAGCTTTGTCATGCCAGTCCTTGAAATGCATCTCTAAGAGAATTCACTAGCACAGAATGAATGAGGATGGAAGGGGTCTGGGGGGCTCACCAAGTCCAATCCCCCTGCTTCAACCAGGATACCTAGAGCCTGTTGCCCAGGATTATATCTGGGCCTACTTTTAATGTCTTCAATGATCCAGACTCCACCATCTTTCTGGACACTCTGTGCCATGGTTCAGTCTCCGTCACAGTAAAAAATAATTTTGTGATGTTCAGAGGCAATCTCCTGTATTTCAGTGTGTGCCCACTGCCTCTTGTCATTTCACTGAGCATCATTGAAAAGACACTGGTTCCCTGCTCTTTACAGTATACCTTCCCGTATGTATGTGCGCTGCGATGTAGATAAATGTCAAAAACTTCCCTGAAGCCCAGGCAGATGATATTCTCTTCATCTACCAGGCAAGTTCATTCACCGGAGGAGTTTAAAAAGTTGTCAAGCACGAATTTCCCCTGGTAAATCCATGCTGACTACATTATTTTGTCCTCCTTCATGTGCCTGGCAATGCTTTCCAGGAATAGCTACTCCATCAACTTAACTTCCTGGGGATAAAAAGGAGGCTGGCTGGCTTGTACTTTTCTGAGTCCTCCTAGCTGCCTTTTGAGAAGATAGGTGACATTTGCTTTCATCCAGTCTTTGGGCCCTTTCCTCAGTCACCATGATCCATCAATCATGATCAGGAGTGGCCTCAGAATAATATCTGCTAACACCCTTGGGACCTGTGCATCCATCTCGACAGGGCCTGTGGACTTAAGGGAATACTTACCAATTCAGTGACTATGCCCATAAAAATTTGCATGGGATAAGAAGACATTTTAACAGGTACCTGAAGAGTGATTGAAAAGCTATGAAAGCAATCCAAAAGGACAAAGACTAGAGTTCCCTTTGAAGACAAAGCATCCCATCATTGAGCTGAGCAGCTTTAGATCCAGGTAAGCTTGCTCTCTGAAAGGATGCAGAAGACATGATTTTACCTTATCCAGTAATAAAATGTGTTGACCATTCACATGCAATACAAAAATTAAATGATTTCCAAAATTATTGCCTCCTATCTAGACAATAATGTACTGGCTGAGTATTCCCCTAACAGATGAGTGCACCTGCTTGATGTCTCTTATGCGTGCAGACTATTCAAATTAGGTCATTTGAGTGGGGATTACTGGTCTTTGAATTTTCTTTCTGATGAATTTGGAATATTTACTAAAGCAAGGACCTGAAGATGAAAACTTCATTTCCCATCAGCGCACATGGCCATAATGCCATTGTTTCTCCCCAACTGAGTCAAGAATTGATGAATACAAAGTGGATCAGCTCCAAAGGAAAGATAAAGGCTGGATAATATTCTCTCTTGGTAAAGCTATTTATCTCAAATGAAGTGACCAACTTCAGTGATCACTCACTGGCCTAAAGCTACAAGGATGGGGAGATGGACCAAGTTTACTTCCACTGCCGTTGTCTTTGTCGCCTCAGTGTTTAATATGGGTATGAAGACATTGAAAAAGATAGCTTTGCAGAATTCATAAAATTCAGTCTCAAAAAAATCATTTTTTTAGCAACTGTGATGAAAATAGCAAATAAAATGTATAAGTTTGTCTTGCCTTGTTCTACAGGTTTTGTAACTGGAACACCTTTTCTTTATTAACGCACTGTCCTTTCCTAAATACTCTCATATGGAGGAACATGCTTCTGATAAGAAGAGCACTAGGATGTCTTCACTCCACCTTTTATTTTCACTAATGCTTGGTCCTCTGAAATGAATGGTTTTCCAAAATTGAAATGTGCTACTATTGTTCCCACGGGGTAGGCCTCAGACTCTTCCTGTTGGAGGTGTCACTAATAAGCTATTCTCCTATCTGCCTTTAAGTAGTTGAATGTTCTGGTCTAAAAGTAGCACCTTCTATGTAGCCATGCTCTTAGTTGCCAGTGTCATCCTAAATCCAAACACCCTCCTACAAAGGACCACTTGTTCTGAAGTAAACTAAGGATAAAAGACCCATCCATCCATCCATGTTTTCTGATTTAAACTATTAGGCTATGATGTCCCTAAACAATTCCCTGCAGTTGAACACGACTTATCTTTGGCGTATTCCTTCAACCCACTTGCAAGTCATTCATGCCTTAGGTTATTGGGAGAATTGCTTCATTTGAAGATGATTAAAGGGGGTATGAGAATTCTTTTGTGCCTCTGCTATGAGGATACTTTTCAAATCCATACAAACTTCCTGCAAATGCAAAAACCTGCATCCTGTATTGTCCTAGCTTACAATATAGAAATGCATTCTATTCCCACCCTCAAGAACTGCTGAAAGCAGGGGGGGCATCGTTTTTTCCTTACCTCCTGTTAATGGGTCCATCAATGTCTTGCCACATGACTCAGAGATAACTCCCTCCAGGAGCCATTTCTGTTTAACGGTTAATCAAAGACCTACAGCATGACTCAGAACAATATCAGCCCATTGTGAGATGCTCCGCCCAGGGGGTAGGAGCTAAGCATCCCCACCTGGATATAATCTGTGTTTTGGGACGCAACTGCATTCCCAGAGCAACGGCCACCCTTACCCACTGGTTTTCTGGACGACAAGAGCTACCAGAAGGTTTCTACAGAATCACCTTTTCAACAAGACCATTTCATCCAAACTGCTACCATCATCCTAACTAGCAGGATGTCAGCTTGTATTCTGACTCTGTCAGTGGTTTTTCTTTTGTATTCTTTCATGAATTTTGGGGTTTTCCCCTTTTCCTAATAAACTGTATTTCTGACTTCGAGTTTTGCTGCGGTGCTGGATTTCTTCAGCCCAACTAGCTCCTGACACAGACAACGAGAGTGGGCCGCCCCCAAGAAAGCTGTTGAATCCGAGCTGCAGCTGTAGGGCACAGCTGCAGCACGGTGGACTGCCTTGGGGATAGAAGTGCACTGAGGGCAGGGACAAGGAACAGGGAGAGGTCTTCTGTATGTTTTCCAGTTTACTCCCTGGAGAGTCAAGGACAGAAAGACACTGACACAAAGGCATACCTCAACTTATAAATGGGGGGAGGTCCCAGGGGAGGATACAATCTTTAACCAACTGGGAGAAACTGGGGGTGGAACACAAGGCAGGGAATGCAATGTTGAAACCAGTAGGGGGACTACAGGAGAGGAGAATAACTTGAACAAACCAATGGGGTTTCCAAGGGTACAAAATTGAGAGGGAAGTTTCTAGAGAAAGGGGCAGACTAGGGGAGGGGTTGATGTTCAATGGGAGAAGGAACAGGGAACAAAAGGGCAGGTCTTGGGAAGATGGACAGCTCAGGCAAAAACCAACAATACAGGGGGGAAAGGACCAATCCATTAATAATAACATATGCTATAACAGCACAAAATAGGAAGGCTTAGAAAACGGACTACTAGAACTTCAGTACAATAATAAACACACAGTGCAACAGAGTGTCTCACTGGTTTTGCTCTCAAACCAGAAGAGGTGCCAACTTAATCATTTCCCAACTTCAAAGTTAACTGGCTGCAGTTTTGATTTCCTTCTTAAATATATCACCAAGGCGCTACCAGCTTCTGTAATTGGCTCAGCAGCATGTCTGTTCTTAGTGCCAAGCAGGGATTCACTTTGCCAGGCATGGAGGAAGCTTCTAGGACCTTTCCACAAAAAGTCACTTCTGTGGCTGGCTTCTTCCCTCCCCACCAAAAACCAAGCCATGCAAAACCAACCAACACCTTAACTAATCCGTAGTACTTAGTACGCATCCAATCATTTCTTTCAAACCACACTTTACGGTTTTTACCAAACACACTGAAAAGAAGTGGATCCATAATATTGATAAAAATTGTTCCAGTTCAGTAGAAATATTGGGTCATGCAACTCTAGATTACAGAGCTATTTTTTTGTACAATATACAGAAGCTTTCTTCACCTCCATGTAAGAGCCTAAATGAAGGATATGGGACTCCAGGCAGCTCTCCAAAATGCAGTTTATTCCATCCAAAACTTTGCAGCAGTCCAGGGTGGTGGGCGACAGAGCCTGTGCCTACAGCTGTCAGCTCTAGCTGCAGGCAGGCCTGGAGAGGCTTTGATTTTGGTTACAATGCATTAAATACTTTGCTGAGCATCTTCATACAGTAGAACCAATCTATCCCTTAACTATTATCTATACCCTATCATAACTACTCCAATTACCATATTCATGTTACTATTCTCCACTCACTAAAAGTCAGTACATTACAGTTTAGGCTGAAAGTTGTTTTTCAGTTTTCTTGGCAGTGGAAAATTTGGAGACCTTTTTTCTGCTTGCCACATTTGCTGGCATGTTTCCTGTGCTATCTTCCTGCTTGGTAAAAATATCTTCTTGTTTGGGGTGGGTTTATCCTTTGCTCCAAGTCATAAAACCCCCTTCTAACTAACATACCCTTTGCCTCCTTGGTTATCCAGTAAGACTGGCTCAGCAATTCTTTTCTTCTAGATGAAAATTTGCTTCCAACTCTATTCGTTCTTCAGACCCAACGTTCAAAAATCTTTCTGGCAAGCATACATATCTGTCAGACTTTCTTGTCAAACTTTCATCTTTCCCAACACCTCTAAAGAAAGGTTTCCTGATGGTTTGGATCAGAAGGTCCAGTTCTGCCATCCTGAGATTTTTGTTTCAAAGCCCGTAAGCTGTGCTCAAGGTTTTGGCTATGTTCTTTGTTGTGCCTTGCATATATTTTGGCTAAAAAGCCGGTGTAGATGATGTCCTTGCTGCAGTAGCCATGGGAAATAAGGCGGAGTGTCTGGCTGATGTTCTGGGGCTGTAGACTATCCACCACTCCCCCAGGGAGGTGAGGATCCCTAAAGGAATAGAATATTGGCTATGCTCTGGGAGTTTTACAGAGAGAAAGATCCTCCTAGCTCAAATGATTTGTCTCCTGGAGTTCTGAGGAGTATGTTGTGAAGAAGAAGGCTGCTGTCTTTTCCAAGAATCTTCCATGCATTCAAGAGGATCATTGAACTTCTTGTCCGAGAATGAAAAAAATATTAGTAGTAATTAGTTCTTTTTCTTTGTGCATCACTGATGGTATTTGGGTAGGTTTGTTTTTCGTTTTTTTTTTTTTTTTTTTATATTACATCATCAGGTGTTCCAAATTCCCAAATTCTTCTTCACTTCTTTCTTTTGTAGGCCAGTCTGCTTCATCTTCTATCTGCTGTATTATTGCAGACCATATCTGAGTGGATTTTTTTTTTTTCATTTTGAACATTAGGTTTAAACTGTATGAACAGAACACTTTATTTATCATTATTTTACCAGTTTGCAAGGAAATCCAGAATTTTGAAGAGAAGTGACGCGACTCCACTTGTGGTTTTCAAAAGAAAGAGAAGAATGACGATGTCCTACATTCACAGCACTGTTTACAGTAACATTGCAGCTAGTTTCCAGCAACTTAGGTCAGGTTCTGGAAGCAGGCACGCATGATTGTAGAGAAGTCTAAAAAGTTTCCGTTTGGCCACTTTTCCTGAAAAACAGCTAATATGTCTCAACGTTGTGCTATATCTTTTTGTACAGACATTTCTTTTGAGGTCTGAACTCCTTGCTGGACTTCTGTATCTAAGAGTCAGATACAGTAAACCTATGTTTCCTTATATGCTGTAAGAATTTGGTTCCAATCTAGAAGAGCAAGAAAAGGTTGCCATATTAATAGAAGCTAAGGAATCTGCTAAGAAAGCAGTTAATGGACTGCTTTTTTTATACTGATTGGAGCAGAGATTTAATTATTTGATGGGGTTTTTTTTTTGCTTCTCAATAGACTTTTCGAAGTGGTGGGGTAAGAAAGTGTGGATTTTGATAGGTTTGCCTTGAAAGAAGAATTACAGGGGAAACTGTTGAAAAGAATTGATGCTGAGCTCTATGCATTAATGCACTCTTTCCTACAGAGGTCCCAAACTGAAAACCAAGAGGAGAGAGTGCCGACAAGATGATTTAATAGAATGAATTCAAAATAGTATTTTTTTCTCTCTCAATTACAGCTTTAAACCTGAGCGTATTAATAGGAAATACATAACAATCTCAAAGATTTAAAAATGGATGATGAAGTTTTATATCCAGTAAACTGTAAGGCTTCACATTTTAATCTGGTTTGCATTTTGGCAAAAGCCTGGAATCTTTTGCAATTTGCCAGATAACAAGGGATTTAGAACAGGAAGTATGCAAGTAATCTTTTGGACCCTTCATGTTCCTTCTTAGAAAAACGAATACATTTATTATATTCCTGTTTTTATTCCATCAGGGGATTTGATCATGGAAATGTCTAGTCATTCTTTTCTTGTTTTCAACCCCTCAAAGAGCATGAATCCAAACTATTCAGAAGTTCTTGATCTGCAACAGTGACAAGCACTATACTGGTAAGAGTCAGTGGACATTAGCAGATCCCCTATGACAGCCCCCTATGGCGGGCAGTTCTGGCAGGACTGATGTTTGAGGGGCTGGCATTCTGTGAAATAGAACATTGTATGAATGGGAAAAATGGAAACAGATTCTGAACGTTCAACCCAACGCATGAAGAAGTAATAGGGCAGGTAATTTTCTGTGGAAATTTCTTTAGCCCCAGTGTTGTGGATGATGATTACTCTTCCTACCTCCTTTGGCCAGCTGCCAGCGTAGCCACCTTACTCCGCTTATGGACAGAAAGCCAGAAGAAGTGATTTTTGAACAAAACACCTATCAGGACCTTAGAGTGTTTTTTGCTGCAAAATGTTTCAAAGCAGATGGGGAAACAATTCCATTTTAGAGAGTGTGTTGAGAAGACCAGGTTGGAAGTTAAAAACCATGGGATCTGTTTCTATATATGTTACTGATTTTGCTTATTATCTATTTGATGGGGTTTTTTTTTTTTGGTGTTTTTTTTTTGTGGTTTTGGTTTTTTTTTTTTGCCTGCATCCTTGAGATTGAAGCATAAGACAGAAAAGTACTGTTAAGCGAAAATTCTTTTGAGATGCCTTGTGCTGAAAAACTTGTAGCTACTGCTAAGGCCCATAAGCCAGGTCCTGTTTCATTTCTGAGAAGTTTTAAAATTCCCATCCGTATTTTAGTTCTAACCATTTGTTGTTATGGCGGAGATGCAAATTAAGAAGAAGAATTTTTGAATCTGTAGGGATGTATTTACCATTTTGTAGCTGCCTTTTCAGTCTCTGAGCCATCAATGAAAAAAGGAGAAGAATCTACACTGTTTTTAACCTGTGGACCATCCACTACTGTCCACGTTCTCAGATTCAAAGCCAAACAATCCTGTCGGGCCTGATTGGGAGGAATTATTTGGATTCAAAATACTAGACTAGTATTGGATTTTCACCAGCACAGTCCATTGGGCAGCATCTATCATCTGCATTTCAGTATTGAATCTTCCTCTACGTTTACTGTGCAAAGCTCTTTCAGAATGATGGTGTGCCCACTGTCTCACCAGCTGTGATGTTTTCACGGAGACTCCCATGGAAAGGAGCTGAAGAAAAGGCAAGGCAGGGCAGTGATTTCAGTTGCTCGCTTGCGTTGCCCACAAGTCAAAGCTATTTAGTCAAAGCTATTCTTTTTCAGCCTAATTTGAGGCTGAAAAAGAAAATGCCTTCAAATGATTCAAAAAATCATTGCTCAATACTGAAGTTCAGTGTTCAGGACTTGAGCACATCGCACAGACTGAGAGAATTCGGGCTGTTTACCCTAGTGAAGAGAAGGTTGCATGGAGACCTAACAGCACCTTCCGGTATCTGAAGGGGAAGCAGGAGAGGAACTCTTCATTAGGAACTATGGAGACAGGACAATGGGCAACGGCTTCAAAGTGAAAGAGGGCAGGTTTCAATTCGATACTAGGAAGAAATTCTTCCCTGTGAGGGTGGTGAGGCACTGGCACAGCTTGCCCAGAGAAGTTATGGACACCCCTACCTGGTGTTCAAGGCCAGACTGGATGGGGCGCTGAGCAACTTGAGCAAGTAAAGGTGTCCCTGCCCATGTCAGAGGGCTGGAGCTAGATAGCCTTTAAGGTCTTTTTCAACCCAGGCCGTTCTATGATTCTGTGATTCTTCTATGGTAGCATTAGGGATGAAGCGTGTTCTGCATGCTGGCCATTTCCAATATACCATTGGTTCCAAGTGTCATGCACTAGCTTGCTACCTGAAAATTCTGTCAGAATGAAGAACATCTCTATATATATATTATACACATAATAAATGGACAAATGGGTCTGCACATTTGTCCACTAAGGTTTTGATGAGATTGCTGTGAAGTTTCTTTTGGTTTTCTCGTTTGCTCGTGAGGCCGACTGTCCTTGTGTCAACTGCCTCAAAGGCAGCTTGTGCCTCCTCCTCCCTCCTCCCTCTTTCAATTTCTTTCTGCCGACAATTTAATGTCGTTTTTCCCTTTCATACTTGAAAATCCCTGCATGCTTCTGGGTTTTCTCCCTTTTCATACAGATCTTCTTCCAGCCTTGACAATCCATACTTTTCATAACATAAGGGCATGTTTGTAGGCATAAAAGATTTTGATTCCTTACTATATCCATGGGAATTTAGTTACTAGCTTCATGCCTTTTCATAGAAACAGTAGGGAATCGGTAGCTTGTTGCCTGAGTTACATCAGGAAGAGAATGAAACATTAATCATGTGGAGTGGAAAAGTTGCTATCTATTTTCTTCCAAGAACTACCCCAAAAGATGCAGCGGGTGATGAAGCCTGGCTAGATGAGTTTCCCTTCTAATGGAAGGAAACTACCATGCTAATAAGGGCTCTGTGCTGAGGTCTCAGAAGAGGAGGGAAGCATATGTGTTTGAAGCATATGTGAAGTGTTTGTTAGGCACTTCCCTCTTCGAAGCAGCCTGTTCCATGCCAAGCAGACAACAAAGAAACAAAAGATGAGTGGGACTCTGCATTCAAATCCTGCAATGTTCCCAGAAGCGAATTTCTCTCTTCTAAGGGACTGACTTGTATGAAGGTAGACCGTGAAGTGTAGCAAATGTCTACTTTTCATTTGCATCTTTACCCTTTATCTAACAATAACCTCAACTATTAAAATAATGGTTGCTTTCCTCACTCAGACATCTGCCCTCCTGTGGTTTTAATACAGCTGAAGTTACCCATCATTGACAACAAATTTGCTATTAGGTCTCCGATGACGCAGATGCCTCTCATGCCAGTAACAAACCCATTGCAGTATCAGCTTCCAGACAACACCCTACCCGTGCAAAGTCTTCCCTCTTCAACCATTCTACACTTGTTTCATTCGTGGAAAGATTATAACGTAAAGCAAGAAATTGCTGTGCTATTGAAATGTGCCTTTTCAATACCTTTTCCTTCTCTCCAGGAAGCTATAAATTTGTGGGAAAGGCAAAGTTATTCCAAAAAGGGAATGAATTGCCCCTATGAAGACTAATAATCTAATAGGAGGCCACTCTTTGCATAATCCCAACTGTTCTGCAGGAGGTTTTCCTTTCTTTACGTGTCTCTGTCTTACTGTCCAAACATTTGACTGAGGAATACTCTTTCTTCTTGGTTTTGCTTGAGGGTTGCTGTTACATTGCTCTGCATCAGTGGTTCCAGTCCCCGCTCCGTGCCACTGGAGTCCCTGCCTTGATAGCCCGGGACCTACAGGGACCTATCAGCCTCCAGCCTGGGCTGCAGGTATCTCATTGGCAGTTGGGCTGTGTGAGGATCACACCAAAGGAGCTGTCTAGAGCCGGGAGTTTTGAACTGCCTATAAAAGTAAGCTCTGAACAATAAAACAGGCTGTTTGTCACAAGGACCTTTGGAATGTGTATCATCTCTGTCTGCAAGCCACAGCCCTCCCCACAACACTGCTCTGCCCTCACTGCATGTGTGTGAGCACAAACATCTCCTTGATGACACACAAACCTTTGTCTACATGTTCCATAGCTGGGACATTCGATTTTTCCTTAGACGGGCAGTGTTCACGTGATCAAGCCAGAAGAAGCCCACTTATGAAGACACCGGAATACACTCCAGTTGGAATTTCCAGAGAGAATTGGAAGAGGTGTGGGAATCAGAAAGATAGAAATCTTCACAGACTCAAGAGGGCTTGATTTACCGCCTTAGAAGAAGCCTAGGCTGATGTGAAAGCAAGGTACACAGACACTGAACAGAGAAATCATCAACCTATGCTTCTATAGTTATAAGTAAGAATAGGCCTTAAGTAAGCAAGAAAGTGTATTAGATAAGATAAGGAAGGGTTTTATAGTATAGTAATGTAGCCATGTCATTGTAATAGAATAAGCTGAGAGTTTAGCTACTCTAATAGAGACATATATGTGTATGCGTAATCAGACCTTATTAGGCAAAAGTATCCACATTGCAGTAGAAAGAAGTAAAGGTGACAGGTTAGAAAAGAAAACATACTCTAAAGGTGACAGGTTAGAAAAGAAAACATACTCTCTGGTGACTGTCCATTGGATTAGAAAGTTCTATGGCTACAAGCATATTCTCACCTGACTGTGAACGAGCTCTTTCTCGACTTCCGCAATGAGGTGCACTGTGCACAACGTCCCAGCACTCTGCCGCTTCATTCTGTGATCTGCACAGAACTGAAGCTCAGCGAAGGCATTCAGCCTTGCCACTTTTCAGCGTCTGTGCTGCACGAATGCACGGTGACATCTCTCTGGATCTTTTGTCCTTGCGAGGCTGTAATGTGTGCATGGGTACTTCAAGGTAAGAAGGAGAGGGCAGAGAGCACTGAGATCTGACAGCGGTTTGCAAGTTGCATAGGAAAGAGGACTGCCCCTTGAATGTGGTGCAAATCCAAATTTCCACCAGTTTCAGGAGTACACTCCAGCAAAGCTTGTTATCCTGGCACATTTTCTCTCTGTGAAATGCTTTCTGGTAGGATTTGGACGACAAGAGACGCAGAATTCGGGGCTACGTAGTGCTGAGAATGTAAGTGCCTGGCCTGAGCGTCTTTTGGCAGAAGCAGTGCGCTAGAGCCCTTTGCTGCTGCCACAGTGATCTGTGCGAGAAATAGATGCCTATTGCCCTCCGTGAGAGTAAAAGCAGGACTGGTTACAAGAGTCGAAGAACGAAGCCACAGAGCACTGGGCTGGTTGTTGCAGCATACCGGCTTGGAAAAGGAGCGTGGCTGTTACTGGCCTACCAACTGAACTCATGGTGGCAGTGGTAAGGTTTAAAGTTCAGTGAGAGCTATTTGTGCTGCTACCTATGTCTCTTCCAACCCTTTAGTGGAAACAACTGTGCCTACCTTTCGGTTCCGAGATCCAGAGAACACAATGGTAGATGCAGCGGAGAAGGGAAGGACAGAATGCACTGGTGAGTTTGATGTGGCTTATGTGGGGCAGGCGGAAGGTGCAGCCCAAGGCTCGCTTTTATTTCTGGAGCCTTTTTCTATGCATACAGCTGCTGGACATTTGCAACAAAGATTTGAGAGTGAAAATGTGATGGCAGGTCTATCTGGGAAAGAAGATGGAGAGCATTGTGCACAGTTTAAAAGCTGTTTAGAAAAGGAGGTACTTTGAGAACATCTCCTGTCTTGACACTTCCACCTGCATGACCTCTAGCTGCTTGGACACGGTTGGACACAATGAAAGAATGTGAAAATATTTGCACTGCCAATGTCAGTTTGCACAGGAAAGAGGGTAGGTTGGCAAATGCCTTCTGTCCCGGCACATCTGTCAGTCAGAAGTGCAGCTGAAAATGCTTGGCTGTAACCATAGTCCCTGCCACTTTGAGAGAATGTGCTGATGCTATATCTATCTATCTATCTATCTATCTATCTATCTATCTATCTATCTATCTATCTATCTATCGTTGAGAAGGACTGTGGGAATCACTAGCGTGTTTCATTTAGTTGACAGACTGCAAAGGGAGTGTTATGGTCAGCACTGCCTTTTTGTTGTAGGACTTTTTCTTTGAGAGCAGCCGCTGGACATTTTGAAGTGGTTTGGGATCTTCAAGAGTTAGAGTGCAAGATGGTACATAGATCTTGAGGGAAAGTGCATATCTCCAGGGAGCTGGATGCAATTCAGTGGGTGTGAGTTCCATGTTGAGCAGCTGATGGCCCAGAAAACGTTCTAAAAGGAAGAGGCCGTGCTGCAATTGTCTTTTATTTTGAAGCTTATAAACTGTGCAGCCAACAATGAAATTATTCCTCTTCCTTCTCTGCTACATGCAGGACCACATCCTGTCCGTGCCCAAGAGCCAGGATCCGCAGCGGAGCTCTTGCCCCCACACTGCTCCCACAGGAACGGGGCTGGGCTAGAAAAGCGCTTGTCTTTTTCCTGGGCACTGTCAGCCCTCATCTAAATAACCACACCATGGCATTTTCGACTCACAAAACAAGGACACGCGCCAAGCCCACATCGAAACCACCCCCAGGACGCAGCCAAGTCAGAAACGTCCCTGCTCTCAATCAACTGTGTTGGGACAAAAAGATTTCACCAATCTTCCCCTTCCGAGTGGATACTCTTCTTTGCACCACGCTCAAAGGCCAACACCAGCTCTTCTGCCCTAACAAACTTTTTCGCTCTCGTAGAGTCTGGTAACAAACTTCAAAACCTCAGCCAAAATCAGAGCTCGCAAAACTGTTGGTGGAGAAAGCTCTTTGCTGCCTACGATTTCAATTGCACCCATCAAACTGCACACACAGACCCGGCCATCGCCACTTTTCCTTCTCAGCTCTAGGTACCACGGTAAGCCTTCAATCCCACAGAGTCAGGATCCAAATGGGATGGCACCAGGGACTGCTCACACACTAAAGCTACAAGGGACAAAAACCTGTCCTGCAGAGGCCTGGCCTCTGCATTCCCACTGGCAGTTCAACAACTCTAACCCAGAGAACCACCTATTGGGGAAAGCCTTTCAATTCACAGAGACCACCCAAAGTGCATTCCCTCCTCCAAAATCCAAACCATCCAGGGCCTGATCCTATACAAAGGTGTCAGAACATTGCTATTGGGCATTACCTGCGCGGGGCACTAGGTACGCTGCACACCAAGACCCAGTGCAGCTGTTTACCTTGTCCAAAAGATGCGTGCTGGCAGATTTTCAAGAAGGCTGCCTCAAGGAAGTGAAAAACACATGCCAAATGGATTCTTTCAGGAAGGAGACTGCCTTCCAAAGATGGATACGGACTCCATGATTGTACAAATCGAGTCAGTGCTTCCAAACCAAATATGCCAGGATAGAAGGTTGCTGCCACCCTTAAGCTGCACAACACAGTTTCTTATCTGCACCTTATCTGCACATCAAACACTGGGGCTAAGTTCTTTCCTTCCCATGAGAAAGCATTGCTGTTCTCCTTCAGGAACTTACCAAGCAAAAGTTGCATACCAGGTCCGGTACTGACTCTGTCCAACAATGGCTCCTAAACAGAAAGGGGCCAGGACAGAAATGTTTTGCTGGACTATACCTCCCCGCGATACCTTATCAGCTGCCCTACCAACATTGCCACCATATCTTTTACTTCCCAAGCAAGGAAAGGCACTCCAAGTCACTTGGCTTGGCCTTGCCTCCAGTACCATGCCTAGTTTTCCTAGCCTACCCTACCCTAGTTTTGCTTGCTTGTCTATGTCTGCCTTGCCTAGCTCTACAAAGAACAACTTCCTGGCTTTGCTTTGCCTTGCCTACCGCTCTTTGCCTTGCCTTCCGTGCGGGTAAGGCAATGCAAAGCAAGTGTCGGCAAGTCAAGGGAGAGGTTGGCAAGGCTGAAGCCGTGAGGGCAAAGCAAATGGAGTGGTAGGTGAGAGAAGTCCCAGAAGTTAGAGGCAAGGCTGGGCATAGGAAGTAATGGTAACAGGGAGGGCAAGGAAGGCAAAACCCTTTCCAAAGTAGGAAAACTGTAGGCAGGTCACATGCAGGGGAATGCAAAGCAACGGAGAATCAGCTGGGCAAGGCAAGGAAACCGTTGGGTTGCCAAAGCAAGGCAAGCGGCAGGTGCATTCAAAGGTTGCTGATACACAAAAGCGGCCAGGACAGACTGCTCTGTCCAGCCTTGATCTTGCATGGGCCGTCTCTAACCTGCGCCTAAGACACTTGGGTTGCCTGCTTTCCTTTGTATGCAAACAAACTGTCATTCTGGTCCTGAAGCCCAAGGGTGAAAGAAGAATTTTGTGTCCAAAATTCAAGACACGGAAGGAAAGATGTCAGAAGAAAGCTGTCAGGACAGATAGGTGTGCTTGCACATGACCTCCTCCAGGCTTGCTCTCACATGCTCCTGAAACACTGGGGCCTTGAGAAAAAAAGCCAGTGGAAGCCTGGAGAATCCTAGGAGAAGCAGGCAGGGAAAGGCAAGTGGAAGAAGTTCCACAAAAAGAGAGGTGTTGAATTCCAGGTGGGGGACTGGTGAGCAAGGTAATGCAAGGCAAGGGAGGGATTCAAGGGCAAGGCAAGACAAGTGGTGGCTTTGCCAGGCAACACAAAGGAGAGGGAGGCAAGACAAGAAGAGTCCTAGAAGGAGAAGGAAATGAAAGTTTGGAGCTGGACATATGGGAAGGAAAAGAAGGATAGATGAGCAAGTCAGTGCAAGGCACTGGGTCTGTATGAGGAGCAAGGGAAGGACATGCATGGGTCAGGAAGGCAAAGGAAAGGAAAGGAATGGTTAGCAATGACAAGGAAATGAAAGTTTGGGTAGGAAAGGCAAGACAATGTAGGGGAGAGATAGACAACACAATGGGTATCAACAGGAAATGTCCATGCACAGCAAGGCCAAGAGAAAGGTGGTAGCGAGCTCAAGGTGGGAAATAGGTGAGTGCAGCTAAGAAAGAAAGAAAGTGCATAGCTCTCTCGTGTGTGTGTGTCTGTGTGTGTGTGTCTGTGTCTGTGCCTGTGTCTGTGTGTGTCTGTGTGTGAAGTTTGCAGGATGTAAAGCAAAGAAAGGTGTCTCTTGATTGTGGAGTGAATGGATGTTTCCAAACGTAAGAGCCAAGGTCCAAGCAACCTTTTCATCCGGGCACTTCTGTGTGTGTGAGGGACGTAGCCAGAAACTTTTCCATTTACATTCAGACTGCAAGGAGGTCACAGAATGTGACGGTGTGAATAGCTGAGCAGGAAAGCACATCACATCAACATGTTTCAACAGAAGCCCTTTGTGCGACAAGGAGATGGACGCGTGGGACTCCAGCAACGTGACAATGCACTCAGCTGAGAAGCAAAGTGCAATGCCTCGGTGCGTCCTCTGAAAAGAAAAGGCTGCAAGGAAAAGGCAAGGGGACAGGTCAATGAAAGCTTTCTGTCCTGGCACACTGAGCTGTTTGAAGGTGGACCGCTGTTTGGTTTCACTAAGGACTCGGTGACACGGAGAGGATGTGCTTGTCCATGTAGCAGAGAAGGAAAGTGAGAATCACCGGTACATTTGGCAGAGTTTGTAGGCTGCGAGGAGAAAGTGACGGCCAGGCCAGGCTGTGGCACTTGTTGCAAGGAAGAAGCTGCTGGATGGTTTAAAGCCTTTGGGGATCTGCGGGAGTGAAGACTACACTGCTACCTCATTAAAATAATGATTGTTGAACATCTGGCTGAATCTGTGACATAAAGCAGAAGTGAAATTTCCCTCATTCCCCCAGTTTTTTCACCTTTTCATCCAGAAGCCTCAGCCTTTTTGAGGATACTGTCAAACGGCTTGCCTTGAAAGCTAGAAGTGTCTCAGTTCACCTGCTAAGAAACATGGAAAACAGCTCAAGTCAATTTCAGAATTGCCCTGAGCAGAGCTGGTGCTTCAGTACCTGAAATTACCATTGCGAATATGTGCAAGAATCACGATTTTATTACGCAAACATTTGAAATACGGTAGCGGCTTCATCTTCTTGTCGTTGCAGTCCTTGGAAGCTTTGCTATTTACTGAAACAGGAAACAGATCAAACACGAGAAGCTTAAGAATCCAAGCTCACTGGCCATTGTGCAAATAGCACTTGATTAATTCAAGGTACCATTGTAACGTACGGAATGGCTCTATGCAAGAAAATGGAAGTGTCGTCCTTCACAGAGGCAGAAAACCTTTCTACCACATGAACTCTGGGAGTAATCCATCATGCCTCAATGTGCTGCGGCTGGTCAGAGAGCTACACGATGGGTCTCTGTGCCCACGGCACTCTCAGAGCTCAAGGCCACACATAAACTCCCCAGCTAACACACACGCAAGTAAAGCCCACCGAAAATGCTGTTCTCCAGACAGCTTCCTGAGACCAGCTAGGAGTTCCCAGCATCACGCTGGGCATTTCTGTCCACAGATAGCTTTGGTTTCAGTGAATCCAGAGCAGAGTTGCATTTTTCTAGTCTTTAGCTCTACTAAGGTATTTTCTGTAACATGGCGAGAAAAAAATTGTTTTGACAATGATAAATAACAGAGGGAATCATGTACCTTTTGCTGCTATCTTCTTTTGCTGCTCCATTTTGCTTGCTGTGTTATTGCTTTCTGTCAAAGAAACGCTAGCAAAATACCTCATCAAGTCTTGCTATGAAGACAGACTGCCAGAAAGGTAGAGGATCTTTCAACCTTTACAGCAGCCTTGTAGCACGTGTCTTGGTCAATTTGTATGCAGATCCTTTCTTCCAGCAGGACTTTTTTTTGCACCATTAGCGCACGTTGAACTGAATCCAGTACAACAGCAGTGAATAGAGGAACTGTTCTCTTTTAATTTGAATGGTGATAAAATGCATATCAAATGAAAAGCATTTTAGAGCAGCAGGAAGATTTTATATGTAGCTAGCAAATCATCAAAAGGTGCATATGTACAGGTTGGGTTCCTTTCAGAATTTACAAGAATTCCAGACAGAAAACATAGCTAAGTAAACTGCAAATCTAAATCACAGTATCTAGAAAGGTGACATGAAAAAGAGCAAGAGGAAGAAAACCAAAAAGAAAACGAAAGGAAGCCAGAAATAAGGCACAACCTCCCCTCCTTTTCTGCTTACTACAGTTCCTTAGAAGTATCTTTGAGTGTCCTAACAGTGACGCAAGTAGAAAACTGTGCCAAGAACAATTGTGGAAAACTGTGGAAAACCGTGCTATCTGAACAGAAGCATGTGGTTTGCTTTTACGACTATTAAATCTGCAGGCAATGCCTACAGTATTGGTATGCTTTGTATCTTGAAAACCAATTGAAAAAGATTTCCCAATTGAAGGGACTGCTTTTATTTGGTTTGAATTCCTTGGTTAAATATGCCGCACGTTAAAGTACTGCAGACATGTGGTTCATTTTAGAGTTGCCAACTGCGAAGGAGGGAAGCATTTTGTGTGCTTAAAAAAGTAAAGTATTGGAGAGTGCTTTTCTTACTTGTTTAGAAGGTTAGAATATGCGTAAAAGATGCTAGCTGGGGATTTACAATTAATGAATTATTTGCTGTAAGTAGGTCAAATGACATTGGCTTTCAAAAAGAAAAAGTAGTCTAATTCCACGTGCCAATTCTAAAGTAGATTAATAACCCTTCAGCACAATATGGATATGAAGAGGGATATGGCATGAGGTACGACAAAGGTTAAGCAACACTAGTGACAGCAAAAGGCTTACCTGCTTCACACAAATACAGGCGATAAAATACTATTTTTACACAAACGTTGCAATTCAGAGCTTTCCTTGAAGAGTTTCAATGCCAATCATGACGGTAAAATTCTGAGTGACAGTCAAATTTACTCAGTCATTAATAAAATTTACTCAATCATGACAGTAAAATTTGCTCAACCGTGAGTGAAATTCTTAGTGGGAGCTAAGTACCTTAGGCAAAGGGTAGCTCAAGCACAACTCGTATTTGATGTCAAAAAAGGCAACTTGGCCTGCGTTTGTCACATCTACTCCATGAAAAAGCTTACTCTGTCTCAGATTCCTTTTGCGGGGGTCCAACGCAAGCCGTGAAACTGCATGAAAATGATGATTGATGTGGGAATCCACAAAATCAGAGGGTTTTGGGAAAGCTGCAAAAGGCAGGCCTCAGAGACAACAGAACTGTGATTAGAGCTAAGCAGTAGCCATGAGATTGGTCAGCAGAAATATTATTTAAAAAGTAGAAAAGCAAGGACGAATAGAACAATGGTCTGTGTATTAATGCTTGTCTAGGATAACTTCCTAAGCTGCAGAAAAGTTTGTCTAGCAAGATATTAGGAAGTTTGAAGCTTAATAATGGAGCTCTGTGCCTTGTGTTTTAAGGCTTACAAGCAGGCATTGTATTTGAAATAAGCAAGCATTGTTTTAACCAAAGGTACGTGTGCTTATAGCAGTTGGATGGAACCGCTGTCAATATGCTTCTGCTTTGTGTGATTGGTGAAAAAAGTTATAAAGTAAGTTGTAACCTGAAGTTCTTTGTCTGCTGCCTGGGATGTGAGCTGCTAACATCTTCCCATTGTCATAACCATGTCATGAGACTGATGGTGAAAAAATAAAACGGCTCTAGGCACGTTCCACAGCAGTCCCATCCTGTTTGTGATTTGTATATAAACCCCCGGCCGGCGATAATTTAAAGAAGGATATATTAGAAGAATAGAATGACGGTTAATGTTCTTTTCCTTCCAACTGCTTTGTTTGCCCTTTTAAATTTTGTAAGTCATTTCTGCTATCACCATGGTAGCACTGCAGCAAGTGTTCAGTTCGAAGCTGTCCACATTGCCAACTTCTGGACTGCCTTCAGAAAACTTCCCACTGGTTTTGTAGAGAAATCACAAGCAGTAGAGATGACAAAGGCTGCAGAAACCTTCTCATCTCTTTCTAGAGCAGGACCATGGCCTTGACCCACTCTTAACTAGACAACTTTCGTCAGTCATGAGGGAGCCTCATGTTCAAGAGCTAAGCAATGACAGCAGTAAATGACAAAAAGCACACTGAAATTCTCTTGGGACTCCAGCACAGAGCATTGAAGGAGCTTGAATTCAACTTCTGGGGAAGTTTTAAAATGCACATTAACTTTAGGACAGAAGCTAAGCCATCATAAGCTTTGTTGAGTATGTCTGCGTAGACAGAGTTTCCATCACTGCAGAAGGAATGCCATTTAACCCACATTATCATCTCTAGCTGCTAAGTGGAAATTCCTGCAGAGTATCTGCAACATATTTTACAGGGTGAGCTTTGGTCTGTAATCCCTGAGTAACATTTCAGAGAGAAGTATAAGCGGGGGGTGGAGGGGTGGAACACCTAACTCAGCTATTTCAAAAAATGCTTACATTTGCAAGCAAAAAAAATCTGAAACCTTTCTTTTCTATACATATTACCAACACAAAGTATACCAGAAGTTAAGATGCTTTTCATCACTCTACCGTGAACGGTCTTGCTCTAGAGAATTCATTAGGCCCGGAGTGGCCCCCTGGCTCCGAAAATTCTGCATTGCACTAGATAGGCAAGACCCAAACTGGCAAGAGTGCTAATTCGGGCTGGTTTGACAGTGCCAGGGGGCTCCTTCAATCTGCCATCAGGAACCTGAGCGGGTGAGTTTTGTCTCTCAGGAAATAGGGCCGGTGTTTGCGTTTAAGGCCTGTAGCCAGGAGTGCAGGGCTGGCTCCAGAAATTCTGCATTTTGCAGGATGCCTCCCAGACCCAAGCTGGCACCATTTGAACCTCTGGCTAGTTTGGAAGTGCCAAGTGGCTCCGGCAAGATGCCATCAGGAATGCAGGCGGGTGAGTTTTGTTTCCCTGGCAAACAGCCGATGTTCGTATTTAGGTGGCCTGGGGCCCAGAGTGGCCGGCTGACTCCTAAAATTCCGCATTGCACAGGGTGCATCCCAGACCCAAGCTGGCACCATTTCCAACTCGGGCTGGATTTACAGTGCCAGGTGGCTCTTGCAATCTGCCTTCAAGATGGCGGGCAGGTGTGTTTTGTTTCCCGGTGAAAAGGGCTGGCATTTGATTTTGGGGGCCTGTGGCCCAGAGAGGCCGGGTGGCATTTAAATTCCACATTGCACAGGTTGCTTCCCAGACCCAAGCTGGCACCAGCGCCAACTCGGTCTGGTTTGACAGTGTCAAGTGGCTCCTGCAATCTGCCATCAGGAATGCGGGCGGGTGAGTTTTCTTTCCTTTGGAAAAGGGCTGGTGTTTGTTTCCACGAGCCGACGGCCCAGAGTGGCCAGATGGCACATGAAATTCCGTATTGCGCAGGATGCGTCCCAGACCCAAGCTGACACCACATGCAGCTTGGGCTTGTTTGACAGAGCCAAGTGGCTCACGCAATCTGCCTTCAGGATGGCGGTTGGATGAGGTTTGTTTCCCAGGGAAAAAGACTGGCGATCGTGTCAAGGGGCCTGTAGCCAGGAGTGGCCCGCTGGCTTCAGAAATTCCGTATTGCACAGGAAGCCTCCCAGACCCAAGCTGGTACCACTTGCAACTTGCGCTGTTTGGTCAGTGCCAGGTGGCTCACGCAATCTGCCACCAGGAAGTCGGACAAGTGAGTTTTCTTTCCCAGGGAAAATTCCTGGCATTAGTGTTTGGGAGCTTGTGGCCCCAGAGTGGCTGACTGGCTCCTGAAATTCCGCATTGCGCAGGATGCCTGCCAGACCCAAGCTGGCACCAGCGCCAACTCAGTCTGGTTTGACAGTGCCAAGTGGTTCCTGCCATCTGCCATCAGGAATGCAGGCTGGTGTGTTTTGTTTTCCTGGCAAACGGCCGGTATTTGTATTTAGGTGGCCTGGGGCCCAGAGTGGCCGGCTGACTTCTAAAATTCCGCATTGCACAGGATGCATCCCAGACCCAATCTGGTACCATTTACAACTCAGTCTGGATTGACAGTGCGGAGTGGCTCTTGCAATCTGCCTTTAGGATGGCGGGCGGGTGTGTTTTGTTTCCGGGTGAAAAGGCCCGATGTTTGTTTTCGGGGGCCTGAGGCCCAGAGTGGCCTGCTGACCCTTAAATTCCACATTGCGCAGGTTGCTTCTCAGACCCCAGCTGGCACCACTCGCAGCTCGGGCTTGTTTAACAGGGCCAAGTGGCTCCTGCCATCTGCCATCAGGAATTTGTCCGGGTCAGTTTTCTTTCGCAGGGATAAGGGCTGGCGTTGGTGTTTGAAGGCCTATGGCCCAGAGTGGCCAGCTGGCTCCTGAATGTCCGCATTGCGCAAGATGTTTTGCAGACCCAAGTTCGCACCTGTGCTAACTTGGGCTGGTTTGACATTGCGAAGTGGGTCCTGCCATCTGCCATCAGAAATGCAGAAGGGTGAGTTTTGTTTACTGGTGAAAAGGTTGGCGCCTGGGGACATGTGGCCCGGAGTGGCCGGCTGGCTCCTGAAATTCCAAATTGCGTCCCAGACCCAAGCTGGAACCAGTGCCTACTCAGTCTGGTTTGACAGTGCCAGGTGGCTCTTGATATAGGCCATCAGGTAGCCAGGCAGTTGAGTTTTGATTCCCAGGGAAAAGGGGGAAAAGGGCCGTGTTTGTGTTCAAGGACCTGTGGCCCAGCGTGGCCGGCTGGCTCCTGAAATTCCGCATTGCGCAGGATGCCTCCCAGACCCAAACTGGCTTCAGTGCCTACTTGGTCTGGTTTGACAGTGCCAGATGGCTCTTGATATCTGCCATCAGGCAGCCAGGCAGTTAAGTTTTGTTTCCCAGGGAAAAGGGCCGTGTTTGTGTTCGAGGACCTGTGGCCCAGAGTGGCCCGCTGGCTTCAGAAATTCCGTATTGCACAGGAAGCCTCCCAGACCCAAGCTGGTACCACTTGCAACTTGCGCTGTTTGGTCAGTGCCAGGTGGCTCACGCAATCTGCCACCAGGAAGTCGGACAAGTGAGTTTTCTTTCCCAGGGAAAATTCCTGGCATTAGTGTTTGGGAGCTTGTGGCCCCAGAGTGGCTGACTGGCTCCTGAAATTCCGCATTGCGCAGGATGCCTGCCAGACCCAAGCTGGCACCAGCGCCAACTCAGTCTGGTTTGACAGTGCCAAGTGGTTCCTGCCATCTGCCATCAGGAATGCAGGCTGGTGTGTTTTGTTTTCCTGGCAAACGGCCGGTATTTGTATTTAGGTGGCCTGGGGCCCAGAGTGGCCGGCTGACTTCTAAAATTCCGCATTGCACAGGATGCATCCCAGACCCAATCTGGTACCATTTACAACTCAGTCTGGATTGACAGTGCGGAGTGGCTCTTGCAATCTGCCTTTAGGATGGCGGGCGGGTGTGTTTTGTTTCCGGGTGAAAAGGCCCGATGTTTGTTTTCGGGGGCCTGAGGCCCAGAGTGGCCTGCTGACCCTTAAATTCCACATTGCGCAGGTTGCTTCTCAGACCCCAGCTGGCACCACTCGCAGCTCGGGCTTGTTTAACAGGGCCAAGTGGCTCCTGCCATCTGCCATCAGGAATTTGTCCGGGTCAGTTTTCTTTCGCAGGGATAAGGGCTGGCGTTGGTCTTTGAAGGCCTATGGCCCAGAGTGGCCAGCTGGCTCCTGAATGTCCGCATTGCGCAAGATGTTTTGCAGACCCAAGTTCGCACCTGTGCTAACTTGGGCTGGTTTGACATTGCGAAGTGGGTCCTGCCATCTGCCATCAGAAATGCAGAAGGGTGAGTTTTGTTTACTGGTGAAAAGGTTGGCGCCTGGGGACATGTGGCCCGGAGTGGCCGGCTGGCTCCTGAAATTCCAAATTGCGTCCCAGACCCAAGCTGGAACCAGTGCCTACTCAGTCTGGTTTGACAGTGCCAGGTGGCTCTTGATATAGGCCATCAGGTAGCCAGGCAGTTGAGTTTTGATTCCCAGGGAAAAGGGGGAAAAGGGCCGTGTTTGTGTTCAAGGACCTGTGGCCCAGCGTGGCCGGCTGGCTCCTGAAATTCCGCATTGCGCAGGATGCCTCCCAGACCCAAACTGGCTTCAGTGCCTACTTGGTCTGGTTTGACAGTGCCAGATGGCTCTTGATATCTGCCATCAGGCAGCCAGGCAGTTAAGTTTTGTTTCCCAGGGAAAAGGGCCGTGTTTGTGTTCGAGGACCTGTGGCCCAGAGTGGCCAGCTGGCTCCTAAAATTCTGCATTGTGCAGGATTCCTCCCAGACCCATGCTGACGCCACTTGCAACTTGGACTGCTTTGACAATGCCAGGTGGCTCTTGCAATCTGCCGTCAGGAATGCGGGTGGGTGAGTTTTGTTTCCCGGTGAAAAGGGCAGGCGTTTGTTTTCGGGAGCTTTTTGCCCAGAGTGGCCTGCTGGCTCCTGAAATTCTGCATTGTGTCTCAGACCCAAGCTGACACCACTTGCAACTCAGTCTGGTTTGACAGTGCCAGGTGGCTCTTGATATCTGCCATCAGGACGCAAGGCAGTTGAGTTTTGTTTCCCAGGGAAAAGGGCTGCTGTTGGTGTTCGGGGCCTGTGGCCCCGAGTAGCCGGCTGGCTCCTGAATTTCCACATCGGGCAGTATGTCTCCCAGACTCAAGCTGGAACCAGCACAAACTCGGTCTGGTTTGACATTGCCAGGTGGCTCACGCAATCTGCCATCAGGAATGTGGGCGGGTGAGTTTTGTTTCCCAGAGAAATGGACAAGTGTTTGTGTTCCGGGGCCTGAGGCACAGAGTGGCCGGCTGGCTCCTAAAATTACGCCATGCGCAGGATGCCTCCCAGACCCAAGCTGGTACCACTTGCAACTTGCGCTGTTTGGTCAGTGCCAGGTGGCTCTTGATATCTGCCACCAGGAAGTCGGACAAGTGAGTTTTCTTTCCCAGGGAAAATGCCCGCCATTAGTGTTTGCGGGAGCTTGTGGCCCCAGAGTGGCTGACTGGCTCCTGAAATTCCGCATTGCGCAGGATGCTTGCCAGACCCAAGCTGGCACCAGCACCAACTCTGGCTGGTTTGACAGTGCCAAGTGGCTCCTGCCGTCTGCCATCAGGAATGCAGGGGGGTGAGTTTTGTTTCCCTGGCAAAAGGCCGGTATTTTTATTTAGGTGGCCTGGGGCCCAGAGTGGCCGGCTGACTTCTAAAATTCCGCATTGCACAGAATGCATCCCAGACCCAATCTGGCACCATTTGCAACTCAGTCTGGATTGACAGTGTGGAGTGGCTCTTGCAATCTGCCTTTAGGATGGCGGGCGGGTGTGTTTTGTTTCCCGGTGAAAAGGCCCGATGTTTGTTTTCGGGGGCCTGAAGCCCAGAGTGGCCTGCTGACCCTTAAATTCCACATTGCGCAGGTTGCTTCTCAGACCCAAGCTGGCACCAGTGCCTACTCAGTCTGGTTTGACAGTGCCAAGTGGCTCCTACAATCTGCCATCAGGTATTAGGGTGGGTGAATGTCGTTTCCCAGAGAAAAGGGCTAGCGTTTTTTTTCGAACGCCTGTGGCCCAGAGTGGCCGGCTTCCTCCTGAAAGTCTACATTGCGCAGTATTCCTCCCAGACCCAAGCTGGCACCACTTGAAACTCGGGCTAGTTTAAAAATCCCAGGTGGCTCCTGCAATCTGCCATCAGGAAGGCGGGCAGGTGTGCTTTGTTTCCCAGGGAAAAAGGCTGGCTTTTGTGATTGAAAGCCTGTGGCCCAGAGTGGCCGGCTGGCTCCTAAAATTCCGCATTGCGCAGGATACCTCCCAGACACATGCTGGCACCACTTGCAACTTGGACTGCTTTGACAATGCCAGGTGGCTCTTGCAATCTGCCGTCAGGAATGCGGGCAGGTGAGTTTTGCTTCCCGGTGAAAAGGGCAGGCGTTTGTTTTCGGGAGCCTGTTGGCCAGAGTGGCCGGCTGGCTCCTGAAATTCTGCATTGTGTCTCAGACCCAAGCTGGCACCTCTTGCAACTCAGACTTGTTTGACAGTGCCAGGTGGCTCTTGATATCTGCCATCAGGACGCAAGGCAGTTGAGTTTTGTTTCCCAGGGAAAAGGGCTGCCCTTGGTGTTCGGGGCCTGTGGCCCCGAGTAGCCGGCTGGCTCGTGAAATTCCTCATTGCGCAGGATGCCTCCCAGACCCAAGATGGCACCACTTGTAATTCGGGCTGGTTTGACAGTCCAGGGTGGCTTCAGCAATGTGCCATCAGGAACCCGGGCAGGTGAGTTTTGTTTCCCAGGGAAAATAGGTGGCGTTGCAGTTTGATGCCCTGGGCCCCGGAGTGGCTGGCTGGCTCCTAAATCTCCACATTGGGCAGTATGTCTCCCAGACTCAAGCTGGAACCAGCACAAACTTGGTCTGGTTTGACATTGCCAGGTGGCTTATGCAATCTGCCATCAGGAATGTGGGCAGGTGAGTTTGGTTTCCCAGAGAAATGGACAAGCGTTTGTGTTCCGGGGCCTGAGGCCCGGAGTGGCTGGCTGGCTCCTGAAATTCCGCATTTTGCAGGATACCTGCCAGACCCAAGCTGGCATCACTTGCGACTAGGGCTTGTTTGACAGAGCCAAGTGGGTCATGCAATCTGCCATCAGGATGGCGGTCAGATGACGTTTGTTTCCCAGGGAAAAGGACTGGCGATCATGTCCAGGGGGCTGTAGCCAGGAGTGGCCCGCTGGCTTCGGAAATTCTGTATTGCACAGGATGCCTCCCAGACCCAAGCTGGCACCACTTGCAAATTGTTTTGTTTGACAGTGCCAGATGGCTCTTGCAATCTGCCATTGGAAACCTGGGCGGGTTGGATTGGTTCCCCAGGGAAAATGGCTGGTGGTTTTTTGAGGGCCTGTGGCCCGGAGTGGCTGTCTGGCTCCTGAAATTCCGCATTGCGCAGGATGCCTCCCAGACCCAAGCTGGCACCAGTGCTAACTCTGGCTGGTTTGACAATGCCAACGGGCTCCTGCAATTTGCCATCTGGAAACCCGGGTGGGTGAGTTTTGTTTTCCCAGAGAAAAGGGCTTATGTTAATTGTCAGGGTCTCGCTAGAAATAAAAGTAACCAAAATACTGGGCTGGATGACTTCAAAAGCTATGTACTAATGTCCAAATGCTTGTAATAATAGTAATGTGTGGACTAAAAGCAATTCTGCATATCTCAGTTCAAGGTATCTTGTGTCCTAATGTTCTCACAGACGTCTGTAAATAAACCTCTATTTTTGTGGGTTTGCTTTATCCATTTAGAGGTACCTTCTCCTTCTTTCCACTGTTTAAGTATGTTTATGACATGATTGGATCACCTCATGCAACCTTCTATACAAGAGAGAGAAGCCAGTAAAGAAAGGCAAAATTGTTAACTGCAGGTTGAAAGAGGGATGCCAACAAAACTAAACAAAAGAACAATACCAACTAATACACTCCCCACCCCACCCCCCAATTTTCTGTGAAATTTAAAGGCACAGACAAGAAAAAACAACTGCAAAATTCTCACTAGGAAAATGCACTTTTTCTGGCTCAAGTATTTTGTGGTACATTTTTTGCTGTTTTCTCCTGCCAAAAATCTTAATCATGGAAGGTGTCCATTTTCTCTTTCTGGAATACAGCTTGGAAGATCACCATTGGCAGTGTCATTGCTGACAGGCTGCCATTCTCAGAAGTGTCCAGCTGAAAGTCCTATAGCTACGGATTTGCTCTGTTGTTTTAATATGGCATGACTTAACCACTTCCAGTTTCAGCACCTGAAGTTGCCCAGCCCTACAATTCTTTACCCCTTGAATGGTTATATAAGCTCCCTGGCAACTAGCATTCGTAAGTACATGAAACTATGCCGAATTTGCACTATGAGATGATGCCAAATGAGTCAGGCCAGTAGATCAACTAGGGCATGCAAAGCAGAGAGAGGGGAATGAGAGCACGAGAAGAGAGTACACAAGAAGAGAGTACAATCTACTTTTTTCTGCAACAGGGCTAACACCGCAGAAATCAAAATTAACACAAATCCTCCTAGGGGTAATTCTTGCAAAAGACAAAAAGATTTCCTTTTGTGTTCACAGGTCTGGCATATTTAGCTTTTGAAAATCAACTCGTTACAAATGGAACTGCAGGGGGGAGCCACAAATCTTACGAAAAAATTTGATATCTGTAGAACCTTTCACGGGGATCCATCTTTGTCACGTGCATCACGTTTTATAAGAGAAGAGGCATTGTTGAATGGCTTCAGTGAAAAAAAAACGCTTAAATGCACTCTGAATGGAATTGAGATCCAAAGGAGCCAGTATTTCAAGAAAGTCTGAGATATTGTCTGTGATGAGATCCCTTCTAAGAGGTTCATTTAAGGTACCAAATACTCCATCAAAATACTGGCAGATTGGTCAGAGGGGAAAAGCAATCATTTTGAATGGTCCTTTGGGAAGACAGGGCTTGCAGTGAATTTAGTACTTGCTGCTAGGTTGCCTACATTCCAGGAAAGAGTATTAAATACTGAAATTTGACCCATGGTAGATGAAGTCTTTGTGACTGTGAAAGTTCAGTGCATGGCAATCTCAGAAAGGAACCCATCAAAGCCCCTGAAATGCCAACACACAAGTTGTGAGTTGGCAGTGCATGACAGGTTTTAGCAAACCACAGCAAAATGCTGATTGCAAAATGAGGCCATTAAGTCACATACGGTATGAAGCAGTAGGAAAGAGGAAAGCAGCTGAGAGCGTCAACCCTGCCAAGTAGCTTCAGTATTCTTACTGGCATTAGCAGAAATGTGAAATGAGTCTATCAAAATTACAAAGGAGCTAAAAGAAAAGGGAGCGATGAGTCCTCTGGCATAGTGTTTCCTAACAGGGATCTTCAAAATGTAAAGATTGCATCATCCTTTAAACTGAAGGAAGGTATTAAAACGGCATTAAGGAAATGGCATCAAATGCTAGAAAGAATCTGGGCAATGTACTTCTAGACATAACTGCCACTGATGGAAAAATGACTAAACTGGCACTAATGCAGCAGCATTGTACTAAAGCCCAGATATGTCCACTGCTTCACTCTCTGCCATTCCTTTAATATTCACACAGCAGCTCTGCAACATTCCTACTCATCATCTCCTTGGAAAACTGGGCGTGAGGGTCCGTAGTGACACAGAGTCCCCAGGCAGGTGCAAAGGAGAGCTGCTTTCTTGCAAAAGCCAGGCTCTTGAAGCAGTCAGGCCTTTATTACTTGCATAGCTTTAAGCCACAACAAACATAATTCAACCAACCGCCATATACCACGCTGTGAACACGCGATGGTTCTAGAACTTGTTGATCTACTTCTAATTCAGCTGTCTCACTTTCCCATAGTCCTTTTCTACTTAGCCAAAGTAACGGCCCTCAGCCATGGTTTTACAAGGCCTTCCTTTTGGAAGGTTCTACCTATATGCAACAGCATACCAATAGTTTCTTCACCACCAAGAGTTTAGGTAGACGATTTGTAGCTGCCCTTGCGGTGAAACATAATGGGGAGAGAAAATGCTGTCAGAGATGTTCAGTCATTCCATTTTCTAGACAGGCCAAATCAAAAGAAAAGCAAGCTATAGGATTGTGTACTTGCTCTTACAAAACACCTGCTGCCATCTGACAATGAACTAGCAGAAAATCAGCAAAAATGAGACTTGAGGCAAACAACCTTTTGAAGGGAATAATGAGGTAAGAAATTAAGACAACACGTTTCCAGGCTATTGAGATACTTTAAATGACAGCAAAGGATTTGAGAGCAGAGGCTGAACTAATTTAAGGAAGGATTCAAAGAATCCCAAGAAAAACATGACCAAAGACTAAAAGAATCCCAAGAAAAATAGGGGCAACTGACCTGTTTGAGCCTTCAGGAAATCAGTGACCACTGATTTAGATAGGCCATTCAAGTTCATTTACTGGTGCACCTTCCACTCCTTTTTCAGCTGTCAGCATCACACGGTGAATTGGGACCTTGGAATCAAGATTATTTGGGATTCTGTTCTTAGCTTTAGGAGAGAAGTACAGCAGGTGAAGTACCTATTACTGCTGTGATACCCAGGAACAGAGAGTTGACACATTTCATTGAAGTCCAATCACAACTAGCAATACTAAGAGGATAGGATTGGCGCCTTTTCATGACGCTCTTCTTGTTATACAGCTTGCTCTAATTCTGGTGAAACTTTTTCATTAGCTTCTCTCTAAAAAGGAGAAAAAACAATTAAATGTCCCTTCCTGCTGATGCAGGTTTACCATTTGGTTTGTCGTGCCTAAAAGTGGAATTGGAACTAGCAGGAAATACTGTGCTTTAAGCCTCCAGTCTGTGAAGACAATCACAGGTTGATAAAAGCCTACATTCCATTAGCTAAATACTCCGTTTCCCCAAGATCGGATGCACGCAATTTAATCCAACTTTCTGTAACAAACTCCAGTAGTACAAAAGCATCACAAATAGCAGGAAGAATTATTTGACCATTTAAGGAAGCAACCTTCTCACCTCCTTTTGTCGTGAGCATAATCTGCTAGCTGAAGTAACAAACTTGAGGACAGAAATCTCCCTGCTCCTGAGAAATTGCTGACAAGGGAACCACTGAAGCTCTGTGACTTTCCCCTTTCCATTCATTGCTCAAGCTTAGTAGCCTAAAATTTATGGAGTCAATCAAAGACAAATGCTAATCTAGTCAGAGGTCTATGAAAGGGCCTAAAATAATTGGAATTCTTCTTAGACAATGGAAATGGAAGCAGAGCTACCAATCTATTTCCTTGCAACATATCCCTAAAACTCATTCCCTTCTATTCATGACTAATGTATAGCCACCAGTACAATCAAGAAAAGACGAAACTGACTGATGTCAGCAAGGGAAGGGTTTGAAAGAACTATTCCCATGAATCAACGTATAGAGAGTAACTCTAGCATTAAGATCTGAGCCCTTTTACTAAGTATCACTTATGGGAAATTCAGGAGTCCTGCACAATGGACCAAGAGGATTAAGCAGAAGCCGTTTATGGTTTACATGATGCACTTACACATTCTGACTCTCTGCACACGCTAGTCACGCAATTCTTATTGGTGCCTTTGTCTTGTAAACGCATTCTGCGTGCACCTCTCAGAAGATGTGTTTCCTTACAGTCCAGGTACTTTGCCCAGCTCCCTCCTACCCCTTTTTGGAGTTCTTGTGGTCTTGGAATTTGGTTTCTCAGCTTCTCCTCTCTAGTTTTAGCACGGCTTATGTCTTGATGAATTCCAGAAGGCCCTGAGAAAATTCTGAGAAGAACCGTTCCAAGCTGGATGGCTGGTGCATCCTGTAGTCTAAGCGGTTCAGATACATTGCCCCTACAATTCCCCCTTCTTCTTGCACCAGCCAGACCCTTTCCACCGTATTTTCTACCAAGAGGCACACCAGTTTCACAATGCATGGAATAACACAAAGCAATGAAATAATGACTACTGGATTAAAAAAAATGCTCCATTTACGAGATCTTTCAACCACCCAGTTCTCTCCCATCCCTCAAACCATTCATGAAAACCCCACTCATTCCCAGTCAATTTCTTCATGCTGTCTTGTAGTTGTGTGAGTTTCTTATGAATGGCTGCAGAATGGTCAAAAAGATTCATACAACACATTCCTTCAAATTCCTTACACTCGTGCCCATGTGCTACTAACAATAAATCTATTACAGCTCTTATTTGCAGTGTGCTATATCTAATAGTATCTACGTCAGTGAGCACCTGATTTAAAATAGAAAATGTTACGTTTAGTTGTTTGAACATCCAACATCCCAAATGATTAAAAGCAGCCAAACCTTGATAAGCAGCGACACCTAGCATAAGGAATGACGCAGTATTGCTACTGGAATGAGCAAAAGTCTACACAATGGAGGCAATCGCGTCTTAAGCTTCTGCTTGTTCTTTCGGTATTCCCAGAAACGACTAAGTGGCTTCCTCGTGCAAAGACCATTCTGAAAGTCATAGAGTGCTCCGGAGCGTGGCTTCTGCCGAAAGACACTGGGGACTGGCACCTACCTTCGGAGAGCTGTGTATGCCCGTCTTCTGCGTCTCTTGACGCCCGTATCTTAGCGAAAAGCTTTTCCACAAATTCTCTCCAGAAGAAACTGTGCAAGCACAGCAAACTGCCCCTGATTATGGCCTCATATTTTGCCTTTGCAGTGTATTCTAGAAGTACTCTTCTTTCGTAAGCTGCTAGTTGTTTTTAAATCGCCACTCTCCATGTCCTCTCCTACCCCGTGTGAATAGACACAGGCACATTACCTTGTAGATTATCAATCCAAGTAATAGGAGAATCCAAGAAGAATACGCCTTGACTTTGAGAGGCAATGCCTACTGAATAGGAAAAAAGATAATCCCTTCTTTGAGACCCAATATCACACATCTGTGTGCAGGGGGGGAGGTGTATCTGTGTGTGTGAATGGGAAGTGTACCCACCCACAAACCAGAGGCAATATTTAGTAACCAACATATTGTAAGGGTGGACGCATATCATTTCCTGCTCTTTATTGATCTTTTCTTTCAAAGGTTCATTTGTTTTTACAGATTTTCTAGTCAGTTGAAAAATTCTTCTGTGTTTGTTTGAGAATAGAAATCTCCATAAAGCTTACTGTGTGAGGAGAATCCTTTGGACTAGGTGATGACTATTTAGAAGATGATCTTTTCATCTGCATCAATCCATTTCCTTGTTTTGGAAATATTTTTCATTTTCAAAGTAGCAATTTTCAAGATGTATTTTTCGAAGTTGAAAAAATTGAGATCATAATTGGTATCACAGAAATACAAAAAAAAAAAAAAATCCCTTAAAATCATCCGTTGCATCATTTCAATGTTTCCTTTTTAAATTTTCAATAGCTAACTCTAAATCTCATGTTAATATCCTTTTTAAATGCTCTGTCTTCATACAATTTCCTTCTTGATCCATTTCTAAGCTTCAAAATGATATTCAGGGAATGGTAAATTACTGAAACTACTTCACATTTTACAAATTGAAATCACAGTGCAGGAAGGGAGATAGAGAGGGAGAAAGGGAAGGAAAGGAAGAAAAGAAAGAGAGAAAGAGAGAAAGAAAGAGAGAAAGAGAGAGAGTAAGAGAGAAGGAGAGAAGGAGAGAAGGAGAGAAAGAGAGAAAGAGAGAGAAAGAGAGAGAGAGAGAAAGAAAGAGAGAGAGAGAGAGAAAGAAAGAAAGAAAGAAAGAAAGAAGAAAGAAAGAAAGAAAGAAAGAAAGAAAGAAAGAAAGAAAGAAAGAAAGAAAGAAAGAAAGAAAGAAAGAAAGAAAGAGAGAGAGAAAGGAAATTCCCAAATGTCAGAAACCTTAAAAATTGTAAAATATTTGTGTGGATGATATTTAAGTGCAGAGACTGTTCCTACATATAATAATGCTAAAAGGAACTTCTACGTGAGACCAAACCATTTAAACTGAATGGCAGTTTCTCAGAATCAATAGTCTGTTTTTCTATCTTCAGCTAGTTACTGCTACTGCACAGAATGAATATTACCACCGAATAATAGAATGGTTTGCATTGGAAGGGACCTTAAAGTTCTCCTAAATTCACCCTCCATGTCACTGGCAGGGACACCTTCCACTAGACCGCCTTAAGCTCAAAGACCCATTCAAGCTGGCCTTGAACACTTCCAGGAATGGGTCATCCACATCATGTTCCAGTGTCTCACCAGCCTCCTGGCAAGGAATTTTTTCCCAATACCCAAAGGAAACATGTACTCTTCAGGTTTTAAAGCCATCAACACTTTTCCTATCGCTCCATGCCCTTGTGTAGCTCATCTGCCTCCTTCTGCTAGGCTGCCTTCAGATACTGGAGGACTGCTCTAACATTTGCTCAGAGTCTGCTCTTCTCCAGGCTGAGAAGATGCCTGGAGGACTCTGGCTTGATGACAGACTCCCAGAGCTACACTGGGGCCTCAGACCATTCTTCTTCTTGGACTTGTTGAAGGATGCACAAGCACTGCTGATTGTGCTTCATTGTGGTACAGGTAAATAAATAGTTGATTGTTTTAATAAAGACACACTTGAAACGAAAAGAGCCAATTTTTAAAGCACAATTAATTGGAGAAAGATTCCTAAACTTGTGGCCTGTTCCCCCAACCCATCTATTGATTGTAAATGACATTCCTTGCTGATGTTATGATGCCTGAACCAAAGCCAAGTAATGTATACTACTGAAGACAGACGTTCTACCTGCTTACTTGAATATGTTCTTGCAGTTTTAAAGCAATCCCTCGAATATTAAGAACAAGAGATTACCTCATGAAGTAATGAAGTGCTTTGGTTGAAAGTAAAATGCATTTGAAGGAAATGGGTTTGTGGGCGAGCACAGGAAGATCTCAGAAACAGAGTGCCAGCTTAGTTCTCTGCTTCTGAGATAAGTGAAGCAATTCAGGAATGTCTTTCCGTGAAAATAGTTTACAGATCTTTCTGCACAAAGGTAAACAACCAGCATCAGAAATGTGTGCAAATAATAGACTAGTCACTACAAGGCAGTCATCCGTGAGTGGTAGGGCAACTCAGACTCATAGCAGTGGTTTTGCTGTTGTGCCTCTTAGAATAGACAGAAAAGAATGAGGAAAACTAATTTTTCCATTCTTTCAGTATTGGTTCAAAGACTATTTTCCTGCCCTCAGGAGACAGCAAAAACTGTCAACAACTGAAATGCTTTAGAACTGGAAATGTTCTGAATCCCAAATATTTCTCTTCAAATAAATTTTAAAACTTAAGGCATAACTGTAAAGCAGAACGAGGTATTTAAGGATGAATGGTCTATACATACCAAAACATTCACAGAGATAACTAGTGTGTCCTAAGTCTGTATAAAAGTCCAGAGTTCCTGGTAAAAAGCTTATATGCAGATGAGGTAGCTACATGATATTCTCTTTCCAGCTTAATTATACTCTTCCCTCTCACCACCTCTACCAATTGATTTCCAGAAGTTCTTAGAAAACAGTAATTTAACTTTTTTAGTTCTATGAAAAAAATTGACAGTGACAAGAGTTCTTTGCACTCCCTGTTTTCTGAGAAGCCTGACCATCAAGCCTTAGGAACTTGATCATGAGTTTTATTTCATCTCAAAGTAAATTTTAAGGGAGTGGCAGAGAGAATGGGAGCCTCAAGAAAAACAATTTAGGCTTCCAATTCTTGTATTGTCCTACTTACTTATGGCAAGAACTGGAAAGAGGATAGATTAGAGTTAGCAGCTGTTTAATGTTGGCACATACTCTTCCTCTAAAGAAGAGGTCAAGGATGGTTTTCTGGCCCTCCCTCCACGAGCTGTGGCTTCCTTCAAGGCACTTTCACGTGCTGTGTCATGGAGCTCTCCACCAGCTGCAGTGTAGGTATGTGTTCCTCCATGGTTCTCTAGGGACTGCTGGGAGACAACCTGCTTCACTAGGATGTCTCCAGGGACTGCGGGGGATTCTTTGCTCTGTCAACTGGAACACCTCCTGTTGTGTTGTGTTAAGTTGCTCCCCCTCAGTTATGAGTTGGACTGTTCTGTTTTCCCCCGTATCTGGTATGGTTCAGCCTTGGCTCACTCCACCCTCCTCCTCACTGCCCATCAACACTGCTCCTCCCATCCCTCAATGTATCCTTCCCGGACTCCTCCCTGGTGCCCTGCCTGTCACTCAGCGCCCCCTCCCTTCCCTCTAGAAAGTTCTATCTGGGGCGTCGGGTGATTGGCTCAGGAGCCAGGTTTCCGGCCCCCATGTTCCCTTATTGGATGTTCCTCATTGTCACTCCCTCAGAGGCCAAACCCCTCTTCGCTTCCCATTGGCCCAAGGACTGTCTCCACCCTCATTTCTGGTGCCCTTCAAAAGCTGGTGTAAGCTGGGTTTGTGCTTTGTCTCCAGCTCTGGGTTTGTCTTTTGCACTGGGACTTCCCAGTTAAGAAAAGCCTGCTACAACCCTCAGCTGGAGTCCCTCTCTTTCCTGGCTGGATTGCTGCCACGAGTCTCCCGTCCTACGTAGGGAGCTGTCTCCACCAAAGAGTGGGGCAGTCGTCCCTAGGCGCTCTATGGGTAACCCAAGCCTAAGGGAGTGCCCCTTACTGCAAGCAGCGTGCTGCGTGCTTGCTGGGCGGCTGTGAGGGTCGAGCCCTCTTCTGAGATCACTCGCTGCTTCAACCTCCTCCTCCTTCTAGTCTCACTTTAGTATCATGGAGCTGCTTCCCATACTCTTTCTTCCCCCTCACTTGCCACTGCCTATTCATATCTGTTGGGCTTTTGAAAATATATTCTCACAGAGACTGATGGGCTCAGTTGCAAAAATGTGTCTTGCTAGAAAATGACATGCCATGCAAAACCATGATTTTATAGAAAAGAATAGTGGAAGTACAAATATACTGCTAAAGGTCTGGAAAATTGACAGTGCTTCATTGTAATACATCCCCTGATTTTGCCTTCTTTGTCCTTAAGACCTGGAAAGAATGCTGGGTAGGAGACAGTGTTGTTTCAAGGAAAAGACTTTTTTAGGATTCTAGGGTGCATGTTCAACTTTCTTGAGAACATTGAGGAAAGGCACTTTGTCTTTTGTGGTAAATATCATTAGGCAGTAGGGACAAATTCCGACCAACAAGAGCAGGTCAAAATCTGGTGAGACCAAGCAATACACCATGAGTGGCCAGGACAGAACCATAGAGTCGTAGAATCAGTTGAACTGGGAGGGGCCCGTCAGGAGCATCAAGTCCAACTTCTGGCCCTGCATGGGACCTTCCTCAAGAATCACACTGGATACCTGAGAGCAATGTCCAAAAGCTTCTTGAACTCAAGATAGGCGGCATGCTGTGACCACTCCCTGGAGAGACTCTTCCAGTGCCCAGCCATCCTCTGGTTAAAAAACTTTTTCCTGATACCTGACCTAACCCTCCTGTGACTCAGCTGCATGCCATTTCCTCCAGTTCTGTCCTTGTAAACCTCATTTGAGAACTTTCTAATACCTTCATGTCTTTTTTCACTGTGGTACCCAAAACTGCCCCCAAGCCTTCAAGGTGAGGCCGCCCCAGAGCAGAGCAGATCAGAACAGAGCAGAGCAGAACAGTGCCCTCCCTTGCCCAGCTGGCGATACTGTGCCTGATGCACCCCAGGACAGGCTTGGCCCTCCTGCCTGCCAGGGCACTGCTGATGCACATTCAGCTTGCCATTGGCCAGGAGCCTGGGTTCCTTTCTGCACTGCTTCTCTCCAGCCTCTGGCTCCCTAGTCTATACACACACAGAGCAGGATTGCCCTGTCCGAGGTGCTGAATGCAGCACTCGCTCTCGTCCAACTCCATATGGTTGGGGACTGCCTGTGGGAATCCTTGAAAACAGAGGATTTTGGGAAAGCTGCAAAAGGCCGGCCTCAGAGACAGCAGAACTGTGGCTGGAGCTAAGCAGTAGTCATAAGGTTTGTCAGCAGAAAAATGATAGAAGAAGTAGAGAAGTAAGGACAAATAGAACAATGGCCTGTGTATTAACGCTTGACATGAAGAACTCCCTAAGCTACAGCAAAGTATATCCAGCCAGATGTTAGGAAGTTCTAAGCTTAATAATGGAGCTCTGTGCATTCTATCTTAAGGCTTACAAGCAGGCCTTTGGTTCAAAAGAAGCAAGCATTCTTTTAACCAAAGGTATGTGTGCTTCTAGGGATTGGATAGAACTACTGTCAATATGCTTTTGCTTTGTGGGATTGGTCAAAAAACTTTTCAAGTCAGTTGTAACATCAAGTTCTTTGTCTGCTGCTGGGGACGTGAGCTGCTGGCATCTTCCCACTGTCATAACCATGTCATGAGACTGATGCTGGAAAATACAACAGCTTGGGACTCCTTCCCTAGCAGTCCCGCCCCTTTCGTGATTTGTGCATAGACTCCCGGCCAGCCATAATTGCCCATCTCTCTTATTTGTCAAGAACTCTTTGCAGGGTCTCTTTGCCCTCAAGGGAGTTAGTTCACAGCTCCTCCCAATGTAGTGTCTCTGGCAAACTTGTTTAATAATTCTTCAAGTGCCGAGTCCAGGTTGTTCAAAAGATATTGAAGAGAACAGGCCCAAGGATGATACTGTCTTAGCCACTGAAATTAGTGCTTCATGCTTCTTGCTCCTTAGTGCAGAAATCACAACAAATGTCTTCTTTGTTTCTTTTCTATCCATGCAGATAGCTTTGCTTATGCTCATGCTTTTTTTTCCAACAGCAGCTGACACAACATTTACATACACAGCAAGAGCACGCTTTTCCTGCTCTTACTAGACTTCACAATTTTGCAATCTGTCAATCAGTGACCTTTGCAACTGAAGTCAGACCTTCAGCATTTCTCATCAAAAGAGTAGAATGTCCTCAGAAGGAGAGAAAACTTTGCTGCATACTTTGTAAGCCTGCAGAATATATCATAAGGAGTTAGCATCACAATCATTAAGGCACAGACCCTATACTTGAGCAGGGAAAAAACTTCAAAGAAGAGCTATTTAATGCAGCAAGGTATCTGAGAAATAAAACAACTAGGATCTTCCAAACTGGTCCCTGCGGTAGAAATGTACTTGTAAGAATACAGAAGATAAAGATATGGTTTGGAAAGGCTGTATCCTTGCAAAGCTAAATTGGATCTCATCCTGTAGATGAAAGATCAAGAAGCTCAAAGTGGAGCTAGAGAGACAAGTCCAGATAATGAGATATAGCAAAGCATTTTTCAAGATAATTAGGCATTCTGGTGGACTGGGCAGTTAGGTTAAATCTGCCACACTTACTCACTTTTGGGGACTTCATTGAAGAGTGCTAAACCATATCTGCTGCTATATCAAGTAAAAGATCCATCCAAATTGTATGGTTAGTGTGAAGACTGTCATTCTCTATTGCTAAACACTTCATAAGCTATAAACCGGTCATAGGAACAAAATGAAATAAAGCCGTTATACCATCTTGGAATGGGAAAATATGTTCAAAATATTTTTTTCCTTATGTTTTCTTCTTATTCCATTTTTTTTTTTTTTAATCCCACAAGATGTGATTATAATTTCAACCATTCTGGAATGCTTTCAACAGATGAAGCCAGCACAGTATTTTTCTAACAGGCACTTGCCCCTTACATTCTTCATTACAGTTTTGGAATCTACTCCACAGTCATTTGATCTCAGTCAGTTTTTTATCTCTTTCCACCGAGACAAATTTTAAAGGACCATCTAACCACGAAAAATCATCATTTCTCTCGTTTCTCAAAGCTTTTTGAGAAAGTTGTTTCGGTTTGGTTTTTTTTATATTGCATCATTCCTAATGTCTTCAGACCTACAAGTGGAAGTTAAAAATAAATCATATCTTAAAGAGACTGTGAAAGATAATGAACTGCCAGTCTTGGTATTTGTATGTTTCTAAATCCTTTTGATTTCAAGGTTGCCTTCCTGAATCCTCAGTTTAATTTGAAAACATTGTGCTTCGACAGGAGACCTGCCAATTCACCTTCATTTTATAGGATTGTACTTCAAGAAATCTTGTTTCATTCAAACATGAAAAGTATAGATTTGACATCATATGCGACCCTTTCATCTGTCAGAACTGCATTTCATTGCTTGAGTTTCACAGTTGCCTCCAAGAAGATTCCTTTCCATTCGCATAGCATGTTATTTGAAGGTCTGTCTGCTGCCTTCACTTGCATTGATGGGAAGACAAGGGAAATACATTCTGAATGTTATCTTTTATAGTCTACTTTTACCTACCAGTGTGCTTCTATTGACTAGAACCAATTTCAGCTGGAAAGAACATATTGTTCTGATCCGCTCATACCAAGGGGGTGGTGATGGTTCCTTAACTGATCTTGGAGTGCAAAAGACAAGATGGAAAAGGGATTGCAGTATAACTCAAAACAAATGCATCTTTCTAGAATGACCACAGCAAATGCCTTAAAGGAATTAGGGAGAGGAAAAGAATAGAAAACAGGGGGAGAAAGAGAGAGGGGGTATAGCTACCAAATGGAGAGAGACGATGTCCTCGCAGTCCAGCCAATGGAGTTCTCCTAGGGGAGATCTCAAAGTCCTGGTTATCTCAAGGTTCTATTATAGTCCATTGCTGAGGTGGGAAACAGATCTAGAAATGGCTGAGGGGGAGCAGATGCAACAAAGAGCAAGTCTATTGAAATTGCTGAGGGGGACAAAGGTATTGAAGACAGGTACAGACAGTCCATGTTCTTAGCAGGAGAAGTCAATATTAGCAGTGAGTGGGACCCATTGTTTCAGGACTGGTTTCTAGGGGAAACCAGTCTAGGTCCAGCAAACACATCTGCAGGCAACACTTAGCAGGCATCCTGCTTCGGTCACGCCAGCACCCCTGGATCAGAATTACAGGGGGCTCAGCCTCAGTCCTTGGGAGGGGGGCTTCAATCACCGTCCCTCATGGTGGTAGTGGAGCAGATGAAGGATTTTCCATGGGGCGGCTACCCCAGTTGCCCCAGCGAGTTCATCTGGCCAAGAGGTGGGAAAATTCCTGGGCTGGTGTTTGCGAAGCAGGTGCAAGCATATAGGGCGCGTCGCCCCTTGGCAGGCCCTGCTAGAAGCAGCCACTGTAGGCACAGCTGCGAACAATCACTTGGCAGGCTAGAATTCTGCTCAGGGGCCTCAGGATTTCTGGCCTTCCTCTACCATCCGCAGACCAGCATTCCAATCCGGGTCCTCAGGGTCCCAATGTCTGTCCTGGGAACGGTCGTGAGGCAAATGAGGGGAACTTCGGAGTGTCTTTCACATGTATCAGAAAATCTGTTTACTAAAATGGCAAAAAGAATGCGCAAGATTTAGAATTGAGGAAAAATAAAAACCCAAAACCAAACCCAAAGCATTTGGGCAATATCATTTTAGAGAATGTCATGTATCTATGAAAAGTACAAAAAACTTCTGTTTACAAATGCACTTACAAATCACCATTTTGCATCTGGTTTTGTTTGTTTGTTTGTTTGTTTGTTTGTTTGTTTGTTTGTAATCTCTGGCACTTATCTGATTCCTTTTTGAGCTAATTCTGCTCAATAATCTGGTAGGAAAGCAGCTAAAAGTAAACAGAAAAACCTATGGAGACCAGGATGCCACTTCAGCCACTTTGTAGTCAAGCATTAGGTCAGCCTTCTGGGTTGTAGAAATATGTCTGTCATAGATGAAAATCAATGCAGAGCACTATCTTCTTTTAAACTTTATCCTTGCTACTGGGTTCCTGAATGATCAGGATGGTTTCAAACCAAACAACACTCAGCCCTCTAAGATACTCCCCAAAGTATTGTGATGGAATAACTTGACCAGGAGGAAGAGCTCACTATGCAAAACCTGAATATGATGTCAAGAATGCTCTGTTGTGGATTACCATTGTTTGGGATCGTTTTTCCTTTACCCCACCATGTAGGTATAGTAAAAAATCAGGTAGCCACAAGGCTTTTACAGCTCTTCTTGTATTTTGGGATAGTAAGGGTTTAGGGGAGTAAACAAAACTGAGGTGAGTTTTACTATTGACTTGATTGCTCTTTCACTTTGAATTAACTGCTTTGCATGTCAGCTTACCCATCAGTATAAATGAGAAGAATAATATCTTCCTTCCTGCCCAAAGGATGTTTCATTATGTCTGTGATGTCAGGGACTTAAAAATGAAGAACATTGTGATTGAAAGGAAGCACTGGCGTGCCACAAGGTAACTGTAGTGAGCTGTGTTTCCTCCTCAGCTTCACTGTGATAGCAGAAATTTAATGAGCAGTTCCAAAACTTTGTGTTAGCATAGTCTGGTGACATATGTCAATAGAGCAGTGTCCTAGGGTGACTTTATGATGCTTGTATCCCCAGTCATCTGTTCTGTTAATGCTGGATATGATATTCTCTGCCTTCAAGACTGGTTCTGAGAGCAAAAGTGGGGAGAAGAAGAAGCGCGGAGTTTGTTACCAGAGGCTGCACCCCTTAAAAAGCAACACTCTTCCACATACTGCGCTGCACTGTGTTGTCTGGGCACTGATGGAGCAGAACAGAGCGCTCATTTGCTTTTGAGTTGGTTTAGCTGGCGGAGGCAGAGTTTTCCCTGTTTTCCTAGATTGGTTTGTTTTTCTTCCCGTTTTCTTGGAATGTTTTGATTCTGCCTTGAATTGGGACCTGGGGAGCACTGAGAGCTTGCACTTTGTGGCCTATGGGGGCCTACTCTGGGCAGCAGCCTTCCCCATTGCCGGAGGGATTGATAACAGGGCGAGCACCCACAGGAGAGACTTTCTGATTTGTCGTCTCTTCAGAGTGGCAAATGAGTTTTGTCATCTGGTATTGTTCATTTTTTGTGCTGGGTATTGTTTTGCCTGTTGGCTTTTCCCACTTCTCTCTGAGGAAATTTTTCCCAAACCAGTTGAGGGGAGGGGCTGTGTGGGTGTGCTTTCTCGGGGCGGGGTAGGGTGGGGTAGCCTTTTTTCTGCCAAGTTTGCCCTAAACCAGGACAATCGGGATATGCGACTTAGAGAATGATGTTTGGAACTTTGGTTGGAAAAAACCTTTAAGAACATTGAGTCTAAATGGAATTAGCAAATGCAACCATCAAGAAATGCTTTGCTGTTTGAAGAGAACATGGTTTATCTGGTAAGCTTTGCAAGTATTTGTGTCATCACAAGCACACATGTCCAATGCATTAGATGGAAATATAATAAGAAACCTGTGCCGATCAACAGAATGATTCTCAGGGTAGGATATTTGCATGTTTCATCTTTCTTCCTGATTTCTTCAAATGAATTCGTTTTAGAAAGTAATGATTGGAATTGTTACTCTTTTGACAGTTCTGAGTGTATTACTAACCTTTTTGGCATATGAATGCCAAACGGGTTAATTCACCTAGTTTTTCAGATAAAGACCGAGATTTAGTGTTGCTTCAGCTGGAGGCAGAAACATTGAAATCCTCTTGCCTCCTTCTTAGTACCTAATTTCTATTACAAAATCAGTGCACAATCTTGTCCCTTAAGGTCCAGTTAGCTCAGTTTATACCAACAGGGTGACTTTAGTAGGGCTCACATGATGCTGCACACAGAAGCCCTCAGTGTGCAGCTCTAGCAGACAGTAATTCCATGCAGTTGGACAATCCCAGTGCTGACTTTGGATCACCAGAAGAGTAGAATGAGGCAGATTTAATGGAGAGGTCTCTGCAGGAAGTGGCCTGAAGAAGACAGCAAAAATCCCAGCTGTGTGTTTGTAGAAATCATTTGAATGCCATTTACAGAAAAAAAAATCTTCAAATCTAGCTAGCTTTTTCTGCAGATTATTTGTAAACTATATGCATTACATGGACAGTTTCACTGAGCATCTGAAATACAGCTGCGTTTAAGTGGATTGAATCAGGGTTGGGAAGCAGTGGAATAAAGCTTTTCAGGGATACCTGACATCCAAGTCCCGCAGAAATGGATCCATTTTTTATGTCCAGATGCTTTTTAAAATAATGGGTGACCATTTAGCTACCTCATCGTTTTAATCAGAAATACAAAGAAAGTTTTAAATTCACAGTTTTTATAGCTTGAATAATTTTCTTTGTTTATTTCCTGCTTTCCAATTCAGTTATACAAATCGCATGATTAGGTAATGAGAACTCATGCTATATAAAAATATTTAATGCTATGCTTCCAAGTTAAGGCCATTTATTTCCTGGAACTGTTTCAAAAAAAGAAGCCTATCTGGATTCTCTCTTCCTCATGCTCATTATTGGATGAAAATCATTTAAATATTCTATTTTGACTTTCGATTTTGCAAGATTATATTCAGAAATTCAAGGCTCTACTGTTAGGTTGTTTACATGGTTTTCTGGCCATTCTAACTTTGCACAACCACCACTCTTTGCAGCTATATCTTTTTGCAGTAAGGCATCACAGGGGTCTGTGAGAAGTTTTAATGTGAAGCAGCACTAACATGCAAACTGCACGTGACATACTGGACATATTTCACTTCAGAAATTTACAATACGCTTAGACGGGATGAAAAACAAAAGAAATAGACTTAACACAGCATTTCTAAATCTTGGAAATCTATCACCTGGCAATAGCAAACCTACTCAGTTTTTCAGAAAGTGATATAATACACCTGTAGAGTACAATGTCCTCCGAGTTACTTTTTCGCCAGCAGAAGAAAACTGCTGTTTTCTTCTTCTTCTATCACCTTAGAGTTTATTCAAAACCTTTTTAAACCTTTGAATTTCTATTTATATCTAATTCCTTTCACAGTGTGCTATAGCATTTGTATTTTAAAAGGCCATTTGTACATATTCAAATGGCTTACTTCTATTCTACTAAGAAATGGCTGTACTTCTCGTAGGGAAACTTCAAGGTCCAGTAAGATTTTATCTTGTGCAAAATTTAAGAAACTCCAACTCTTAAAAATGATACCAGAAAATGACGTCTGTAAGACTGTGGCAGGAGGCTTTTTCCAGAATAATGTGCAGTTCTTCCCAATTCTATTTTTCCCTCCCATTACTTTGCACACAAAAATTTTTACACAGTCTTCTAACAGTGGCATGTTACTACTGGGCTAGAGTATTGCCCTGCCAGCATTGGAATTGACTCGAATGCAGTTGTATCCAAATTTGCTGATAGGACAAGGGCTTTTTGCTGAAGACACTTTAGCAAGCAAGAGGGCTTCTTGGTCTTCAGAGGCTATGAGTCCCAGAAAAAGATGAATGAGGTGGTGACATGCCTCGTGTTTTGAAGAGAGATCAAAAACTTATTTCTGGGGTCACCTCCCTTTTGGTACAGAAAGCGCACAGAGGGCTTTGAAGCAGCGCTTTCACCCTCTTTGCATTCACTAGTAAATCTGAGACAGAGCTTGCCCCAAGGTTTGTGCAAAATTGCTCTTTTGATGCAACTGTTTACCAGACAATATCTCTGGGAAAATTTGCAGGGGCAGAAAGCAAGCCCTTCCTGGGAAATCTACTGAAATCGTTCAAAAGTTATTCCCATTCACTGTTGCTAACCTCTGCTGTCTAGCTGTCGGATATGCTTGGGACCATGTTGAAATAATTCTAAACAGTGTACTGAGGCTGCAACATTGAGTGAAACATAGGTATTTTCCATAGGTGTCAGGGGAAAATATTTCTATTGGTAAAAATGAGTTCCATAGAAAACAAGAACAGCATGGTAGAAAAAAAATTACATCCATAGAATGAAGATGCCCAGAATTCTTCTTTTGAAGTTACACAGAGTCAATATTTTCTAAAGAAGGTTGTGAAACTTATGAAGAAGTAGGAGTACATTCCACCTGACTGGTGCACAAGTTCATGTTTCCAGCTTACAAAAAACCATATTATTAAAAGAAAAATATTCCTCCTTGTGGAAAAGTAGCCCATTAGTAATTTTATCAAAGGTAGGATTAGATCAAGTATTCTTACAAGACAGTAGTAGTACTATGAAAAGCCTTTTGGCATCTATTTGACTACAGGAAACTTGAGCAAGCAGATGTGTCTTTCCCTGCTGCAAGCTGTACTTCCTATTTGCTACTGCTGCTTAAACACTGTCAAAAGAAAACTTGTCAAAAAAGGACTACTCTACACAAGCAACTGGAACTATCCATTGCATTCCAGTCAATTTTAACTAGAAAATATCAGACACATACTTCAGTTGAATATTCTAATGCATAGATGGAGTATACCAGCACTAAGAAATGGGAACGCTGGAGAAAGGAGCGAAAGCAGATGAATTTCAGGGAAGGAAATTATTGGAGAGCTAACTGCAGTCCCTCAACTTTACAAGAAATGATGTCCAGTAAATCCCAACCAGAAACCTACATAACTCCATTTTGAAGTAAGTTGCATCTATGGTCCTCTGTCCTTCCTAGATGAAGAAACTGTGTTTTGAATCAATCTTCCAAGCGCTATGGCTAAAGACCTTAGATACCTCAATTTTTTTTTTTTTTTTCCCCAGAAGCAGCTGTCTCAAAACCTCTTTAAAGCTGACTTTCCCCCTTAAGATGCCATATATTCAAAAAGAACCTTGTCATTTAACAGGGTATTCCAAACCTCATTTCCAAACTTAGAGGAAAAATAACACTCTTTCTAGTTATCTTTCTTTTTTTTTTTTTTTTTTTTTTTGCACGTTCCTCCTAACATAGGCAGCAAAATAGAGAACAGACCACAGCTCTTTCTGGAACATCTTGAACAAATGCCCTTGCTTGTGTTCCAATCATTCACTTTGCCAAAATCCCTAACGATGAAGAAAAGGTTGTGAAGGCATTACTAGTAGTATGATATGGATATGTATGGGTGTGATTTATCACGTAGAATTTGTATCACATAGATGATACTTGGCAAACAGCAAATGAAGGGGTTTCTTTCAGCTCTCAGACTGATGTTACATGTCAGTAATTTAAACCAAAGATAACAAGAAGGATATTTTTTAACAGTGAACCTAATTACACCCCTACCCATGGACATCTGAATCTTAGGAATAGACAGTGTCTGATTTAGGAAAAAATAAAGAATTATCACAGTTTAAAGAAGCATATGATCATGAACACTTTGCTGATGGAACATAGCCTATTCTTTGGCTGAAATGAAGCAGGTAGACAGGACATAGGAAATATTGTTTTTTGGATCAAACATTTATTTTTTTTAAAGTGATGCTTACAGATGGTGAACTCACCAACTTCGATATTGCACAGTAGATAAGGGTACCTAAATTGCTCCATCAAGCATCAAGTTATCCCTTGGAATCATCATCCAAGGGCATTTTCCCCTACCTCTGTGAAAATGTGCCTACCTTTTTCACAATACTTCTGCAGCAGCATTGCTAGGCCTGATCTGCTGGTATGGAGGGTGAATTATCAGCAGCAAGGTGACTGGCCAGGGTCATTTGCTTCAATGGATTGTGATCTACCGGATATTTTGAAGACCTGCTTCAGCCCTGTTGGTCAAACACAGCCTTCAAATGGTGCTAAACAATTGTTCGGGCTGTGGACCACATGAAAAAGTACTTTCTGCTGCCTGTACTGGGCCATATGCTCTTTATTCTCTCCCTCAACTTCTCCATCACCTCTCATCTCTTTCACATGAGCTATGTTCAAGGTCCACAGGATACTTTTCACAGAATCTTCAGGCCTGATGCAGTAGGAATGATGAACAGAACGCAGCTGGGATGAATTTTACAGTTTGGATAAAACCTTTTGTGCACACAAATCCCCCTATGCCCAGAAAAACCTTCACTAGTACTAGTGTTCTACCTAATCTGCAATTTAGTCTGAAAGAAAAGCTTTTGTCTGAGAGTATCTGAGAGATCTGCATGAAGCACAGATATCTGACCTATGCAATTTTGAATATCAGAGGAAAAAGAAAATGGCAAGACGTTTTTAATTTTACTGGTTTTAATTTTCAATTCCATGCACTTTTTCAAAAAGTGTCAATCTCAAATGGCCATCAACATATTTCAGTCATCTCTAAGTTAGTATTCCTATCAAATGTGTTTCAAATCAAAAGAATTTCAAACCTTTCCTCAAAGTTCATATGCCTAGATTTAGTATTTCTGGTCTAGATTAGATGAAAGGAAGACCTTTTTTACTGTTGGGGTGCTGGAACGCTGCAACAGGTTGCCCAGAGAAGTTGTGGATGTCCCGTCCCTGAACGTATTCAGTGTCAGTTTGGATGGGGCTTTGAACAGCAACGAATGCGACCCTTGATGGTAGATAAACAAAGCTTGAATATAGAAGAAACTCAGATTGAAGTATACGAGCAAATTTTCTCTCAGCTCTTGGGGTAAATTCAAAGTTGTACAAAATTGCATTTCTCTGTGATTTTCAATACTGTAACAGAAAGCTTCATGAAAACTGTGCAGAAGATACCAAATTTTAAAAGAGATAAGAACTACAACATCAAACGCATGGGATGGGTTTCAACATGGGACACTCTCTGAGAGAAAATCTCTGTATTTCAACACTTCATCCCAATCATTAGGATTTCAAGGAGTGCCAAAGAAGGCGGCAAAATATCCTTCAGGACATTATTTACTGTAGTTCAGCCTGGCCATTAGTTGGAATTGGTGTTTGAACTAAGGTCAATGTACCACACACACTTTCCATGCACTGAAAAATTACTGTTCACAATGAATAAGCAATGAGGATCAAAATTGATTGAAAGCATCTTAAAAATGTCAAGTATTTCACTGTAAATGATCTATGATCAAAATATTTATTCCACCTTAGTGAGGGACAAATAAATTCTTCCATAGCATGATGGTTTAAAATTGCATAAACCAATGTTTTCTTCTGAAAAGACATCATCTAATTTTTTTCTATTTGTAGAAGAAAATATTCCTAGACATAGAACTCAGTAATTTTAAAAGAACAAATGAAAGGAAAATATTCTGCAAACAGAATTCAATGAAAAGCTGTGTTTTAAATATGAGGTGGATATTAAACAGAATTTTAGTACCAGGTATTTGAAATAGCGTACCAGCTATTTTGCCCACAAAGAGTGGCATTTAGCATTACAGTCTTTTCCAAGGTGTTCATGATCTGCTATGCTGATCTCTGTGCATGCCTAGGTGTGTGCGGAAGGTGGGGCATGTGAAGGGGAGTGTCTATGTTTGTTTAACCCTCGTAGTGGCAGATTCATGCCTCAGCTCCATCTTTTTTTTTTAGAAACTTCACAGAGAGTGGATATGAAGTTTCATGTTCAAAAGAGATCAATTTCTAAGTCATCCATTTTACTCTACCTTGTAAATCACTTTGTTGATATTGATAAAATATGCTTTGTTTAATATTTTATCAAATATGCTTTCACGCTACATGGAGGAATGAGAATGTGGAGAATCCCTCCAATGCCTTGCAACTTTTACGCAAATAGATTTTCAAGAAAATCATCATTTCTCTTTTCAGTATGTCTGGGACAGGCATGATGGTGGTGTCAACCTGTTGGAGTTTTTGTTGCTGGGGGAAGTTGTACGAAAAGATTGGTTTTTACATTGACCAGTTACTGAATCAAGTGCATGAACACATTTGAAATTCAACTGGGGTTTCCTTTTTCTAACAGACCTCTTCTAGAACTAGCTAGTAGACTCAAGATGACTCTTTTTCTCTGTTTTTGTTTCTTTCCTATTTTCTTGGCTTCTTTGCAACTATCTACACAATTGTAGAACTTTTTTCCCCAACTAAAATTGTTTCATAGACAGATAATTAAGATACGCTTTTTACAAGGAATGTTTTAAATCTTTGTTAAAGTTAAGAAAGTTAAGGACATAGGTCCTTTTCTTCCCTTATGAATATTGCAATGAAATAGTTAAATAAAGACCAACTCTTTATTTTTACTTGGAATCCAAGTAGATAATTCCCATACAGTAATACATTTTGTGGACCAATATTTGTCATTCTGATGTAAGTTGTCGCTTCTTAAAAACATGCCTTCAGCGACTACGTTGACAACACTTTCGCTGAAGATCCTAACTGGTCTTAGACACACATAGGGAGAAATTTGCTCTGCCAGTGTCAGTCTTAAGCATGCATCTTAGAAGATCTTTCTATAGCTGGGGAATTTTCCCATGAAAGGGATTCAGTTATGGAAGAGACAGTTATCCCGGAGTTTTACATTCTTCTTGAACATTACTTAAGGAACTTAAATCCCATGTCCATTTGAATCTCGCTCTGCACAGAGCTTTGTCATGCCAGTCCTTGAAATGCATCTCTAAGAGAATTCACTAGCACAGAATGAATGAGGATGGAAGGGGTCTGGGGGGCTCACCAAGTCCAATACCCCTGCTTCAACCAGGATACTAGAGGTATGGGGTTCGGCTGTTTGTCTCTGCTCCCACACACGCTTAGGATGGTTCTTGCACGCTGGGCTTCAAAAGATGAGTCTGGACGCTAATCTTTTTCGGTCTTCAGAATTGTTTATTATTTCTTATCTAAAAAGTCCTTTCTCTGCCCGAAGGATCTGACCATCACGGCAGCCAAAGGCACTCTGCCCACCCCCAAGGTGGTCGCATCTTTTATAACAAAAACTTCGTATATCATATTTACCTTTTGTCCCCAATACCTATCACCCTCGCCACTAAGTACACCCTCACTCTAGACCAATCCCCAAATGCCAACACCACTGCAGAAGATGGAAGACAGGAAGAACAAAGAAGAGCCTGGTGGCATGCCCTGATTCCTCCATCTTGTCTCTACAACCCCCCTGTACCAAAACCCCAAAAGTTGTGATTCACCCTTTAATGATATCTTCCCTTCACCATTTACACCCGAGTGATTCTCACAGGTTCCATTTCCTCATACATCGGTGGCATATCCCTAGATGGATCAAAATCAAGCCACCAAGTGCTTTTGGCAACATTCCAAGACTCCCGAGCCCACCAAGGGTTCTCTCGGTAGCTCTGGACATCAGGAGTGATGTGCTGAGCTCCCACATAGAGCCTGTTGCCCAGGATTATATTTGTGCCTACTTTTAATGTCTTCAATGATCCAGACTCCACCATCTTTCTGGACACTCTGTGCCATGGTTCAGTCACCGTCACAGTAAAAAATAATTTTGTGATGTTCAGAGGCAATCTCCTGTATTTCAGTGTGTGCCCACTGCCTCTTGTCTTTTCACTGCGCATCATTGAAAAGACACTGGTTCCCTGCTCTTTGCACTATTCCTTCCCGTATGTATGTGAGCTGCGATGTAGATAAATGTCAAAAACTTCCCTGAAGTCCAGGCAGACGATATTCTCTTCATCTACCAGGCAAGTTCATTCACCAGAGGAGTTTAAAAAGTTGTCAAGCACAAATTTCCCCTGGTAAATCCATGCTGACTACATTATTTTGTCCTCCTTCATGTGCCTGGCAATGCTTTCCAGGAATAGCTACTCCATCAACTTAACTTCCTGGGGATAAAAATGAGGCTGGCTGGCTTGTGCTTTTCTGAGTCCTCCTAGCTGCCTTTTTTGAAGATGGGTGACATTTGCTTTCATCCAGTCTTTGGGCACTTTCCTCAGTCACTATGATCATCAAACATGCTCAGGAGTGGCCTCAGAATAACATCTGCTAACACCCTTGAGAGCTGTGCATCCATCTCAACAGGGCCTGTGGACTTTATGGAATACTTCCCAATTCAGTGACTATGCCCATAAAAATTTGCATGGGATAAGAGGACATTTTAGCAGGTACCTGAAGAGTGAGTGAAAAGCTATGGAAGCAATCCAAAAGGACAAAGACTAGAGTTCCCTTTGAAGATAAAGCATCCCATCATGGAGCTGAGCAGCTTTAGATCCAGGTAAGCTTGCTCTCTGAAAGGATGCAGAAGACATGATTTTACCTTATCCAGTAATAAAATGTGTTGACCATTCACATGCAATACAAAAAATTCAATGATTTCCAAAATTATTGCCCCCTAACTAGACAAAAATGTACTGGCTGGGTATTCCCCTAACAGATGAAAGCACCTGCTTGATGTGTCTTATGTGTGCAGACTTTTTGAATTAGGTCATTTGAGTGGGGATTCCTGGTCTTCGAATTTTCTTTCTGATGAATTTGGAATATTTACTGAAGCAAGGACCGGAAGATGAGAACTTCATTTCCCATCAGCGCACTCTAACATCCATGGCCGTAATGCCATTGTTTCTCCCCAACTGAGTCAAGAATTGATGACTACAAAGTGGATCAGCTCCAAAAGGAAAGATCAAGGCTGGATAATATTCTCTCTTGGTAAAGCTATTTATCTCAAATGAAGTGACCGACTTCAGTGATCTCTCCCTGGCCTAAAGCTACAAGGAGGGGGAGATGGACAAGGTTTCCTTCCGCTGCCGTTCTCTTTGTCACCTCAGTGTTTAATACGGGTATGAAGACATTCAAAAAGATAGCTTTGCAGAATTCATAAAATTCAATCTTAAAAAATCATTTCTTAGCAGCTGAAATGAAAATAGCAAATAAAATGCAATTAATTCCGTGGAAGATTGAAATGATTGTTTCTTCATTTTGCATTGGAGGATGTATATTGTATAAGTTTGTCTTGCCTTGTTCTCCAGGTTTTGTAACTGGCACACCTTTCCTTATGAACGCACTGTTCTTTCCTAAATACTCTCATATGGAGGAACATGCTTCTGATAAGAAGAGCAGTAGGATGTCTTTACTTGATCTTTTATTTTTATTGATGCTTGGTCCTCTGAAATGAATGGTTTTCCAAAATTGAAATGTGCTACTATTGTTCTCACGGGGTAAGCCGCAGACTCTTCCTGTCGGAGCTGTCACTAATCAGCTACTCTCCTATCTGCCTATAAGCAGTTGAATGTTCTGGTCTAAAAGTAGCACCTTCAATGTAACCTGCTCTTAGTTGCCAGTGTCATCCTAAATCCAAACACCCTCCTGCAAAGGACCGCTGGTCCTGTAGTCAACTAGGGAAAAAAGACCCGTCCATCCATGCTTTCATTTTTAAAATATTAGGGTATGATGTCCCTAAACAATTCTCTGCAGCTGAACACTACTTATCTTTGGCGTAGTCCTTTAACTCACTTGCAAGTCATTCATGCATTAGGTTATTGGGAGAATTGCTTCATTTGAAGATGATTAAAAGGGGTATGAGAATACTTTTGTGCCTTTGGTACATGGATACTTTTCAAATCCATACAAACTTCCTGCAAATGCAAAAACCTGCATCCTGTATTGTCCTAGCTTACAATATAAAAATGCATCCTATTCCCACCCTCAAGAACTGCTTTAACCAGTGGTGGCATTGTTTTTTCCTTACCTCCGGTTAATGGGCCCATCAATGTCTTGCCACATGACTCAGAGATAACTCCCTCCAGGAGCCATTTCTGTTTCACGGGTAATCAAGGACCCATAGCATGACTCAGAAGGATATCAGCCCATTGGGAGATGCTCCGCCCAGGGGGGAGGAGCTATGCATCCCCACCTGGATGTAATCTGGGTTTTGGGACACAACAAGCAGTCTTTCCACTGCATTGCCAGATGAACAGCAGCCCTTACCCAATGGTTTTCCAGAGGAAAAGAGCAACCAGATGGTTTCTACAGAATCACCATTTCAACAAGAATATTTCATCCAAACTGCTTTCACCACCCTAACTAGCAGGACGTCAGCTTCTATTCTGACTCTGTCAGTGATTTTTCTTTTGTATTCTTGCATGGATTTGGGTTTTTCCCCCCTTTTCCTAATAAACTGTATTTCTGACTTGGAGTCTTGCTGCGGTGCCCGATTTCTTCAGCCCGACTAGCTCCCAACACGGACAGCGAGAGTGGGCTGCCCCAAGAAAGCTGTCGAATCCGGGCTGCAGCTGGAGGGCAAAGCTGCTCTATGGCACAGGTGAACTGCCTTGGGGATAGAACTGCGCTGAGGGCAGGGACAAAGAACAGGGAGAGGTCATCTGTATGTTTTCCAGTTTACTCCCTGGAGGGTCAAGGACAGAAAGACACTGACTCAAAGCCATACATCAACTAAGAAATGAGGGGAGGTTCCAGGGGAGGATACAATCTTTAACCAACTGGGAGAAACTGGGGGTGGAACACAAGGAGGGGAATACAATGTTGAAACCAGCAGGGGGACTACAGAGGAGGAGTATAACTTGAACAAACCAATGGGGTTTCCAAGGGTACAAAATTGATAGGGAAGTTTCTAGAGAAAGGGGCAGGCTTGGGGACGGGTTGATGTTCAATGGGAGGAGGAAAAGGGAACAAAAGGGCAGGTTTTGGGGACATGGACAGCTAGGGCAAAAACCAACAATACAGGGGGGAAGGAACAATCCATTAATAATAACATATGCTATAACAGCACAAAATAGGAAGGCTTAGAAAACGGACTACTAGAACTGCAGTACAATAATGAACACACACTGCAACAGAGTGTCTCACTGGTTTGGCTTTCAAAGCAGAAGAGGTGCCAACCTAAAAATTTCCCAGCTTCAAAGTTAACTGGCTGCAGTTTTGATTTCCTTCTTAAATATATCACCGAGGCGCTACCAGCTTCTGTAATTGGCTTAGCAGCATGTCTGTTCTTAGTGCCAAGCAGGGATTCACTTTGCCAGGCATGGAGGAAGCTTCTAGGAGCTTTCCACAAAAAGTCACTTCTGTGGCTGGCTTCTTCCCTCCCCACCAAAAACCAAGCCATGAAAAACCAACACCTTAACTAATCCGTAGTACTTAGAACGCATCCAATCATTTCTTTCAAACGATACTTTACGGTTTTTACTAAGCGCACTGAAAAGAAGTGGATCCATAATATTGATAAAAATTGTTCCAATTCAGTAGAAATATTGGGTCATGCAACTCTGGATTACATAGCTATTTTTTTGTACAATACACAGAAGTTTTTTTCACCTCCATGTAAGAGCCTAAATGAGGGATGTGGGAGTCCAGGCGGTTCTCCAAAATGCAGTTTATTCCATCCAAGTTGTTGCAGCAGTCCAGGGTGGTGGGCGACAAAGCCTGTGCCTACAGCTGTCAGCTCTAGCTGCAGGCAGGCCTGGACACCCTTTGGTTTCGGTTACATTGCATTATATACTTTGCTGAGCATCTTCATACAGTAGAAGCAATCTATGCCTTAACTATTATCTATAGCCTATCATAACTACTCTAATTACCATATTCATGTCACTGTTCTCCAGTCACTAAAAGTCAGTACGTTACAGTTTCAGCTGAAAATTGTTCTTTCAGTTTTCTTGGCAGTGGAAAATTTGGAGACCTTTCTTCTGCTTGCCACATCGGCAGGCTTGTTTCCGGTGCTAGCTTCCTGCTTGGTAAAAAGATCTTCTTTTCCGGACTGGGTTTATCCTTTGCTCTAAGTCATAAAACCCTCTTCTAACTAACATACCCTTTGCCTCCTTTGTTATCCTGTAAGACTGGCTCAGCAGTTCTTCTCTTCTAGATCAAAACTTGCTTCCAACTCTATTCTTTCTTCAGACTCTACATTCAAAAATCTTTCTGCCAAGCATACTTATCTGTGAGACTTTCTTGTCAAACTTTCATCTTTTCCAACACCTCTAGAGAAATGTTCCCTGATGGTTTGGATCAGAAGATCCAGTATTGCCATCCTGAGATTTTTGTTTCGAAGCCCATAAGCTGTGCTCAAGGTTTTGGCTATGTTCTTTGTTGTGCCTTGCATATATTTTGGCTAGAAAGCCAGTGTAGATGATGTCCTTGCTGCAGTAGCCATGGGAAATAAGGTGGAGTGTCTGGCTGATGTACCGGGGCTGTAGACTATCCACTACTCCACCAGGGAGGCGAGGATCCCTAAAGGAATAGAATATTGGCTATGCTCTGGGAGTTTTACAGAGAGAAAGATCCTCACAGCTCAAATGATTTGTCTCCTGGAGTTCTGAGGAGTATGTTGTGAAGAAGAAGGCTGCTGTCTTTTCCAAGAATCTTCCATGCATTCAAGAGGATCATTGAACTTCTTGTCTGAGAATGAAAAAAATATTAGTAGTAATTAGTTCTTTTTCTCCGTCTGTGCATCACTGATTGAATTTGGGTAGGTTCTATTTTGTTTATTTATTTATTTGAATATTACATCATAAGGTGTTCCAAATTCCCAAATTCTGCTTCACTTCTTTCTTTTGTAGGCCAGTCTGCTTCCTCTTCTCCCTGCTGTATTATTGCAGACCATATCTGAATGGATTTTTTTTTTCATTTTGAACTTTAGGTTTAAACTGAATGAACAGAACACTTTATTTATCATTATTTTACCAGTTTGCAAGGAAATATAGAATTTTGAAGAGAAGTGATGCAACTCCATGCAAGGTTTTCAATGGAAGAGAAGAATGACCATGTCCTACATTCAAAGCATTCTTTACAGTAATATTGCAGCTAGTTTCCAGCAACTTAGGTCAGGTTCTGGAAGCAGGCAGCCGTGATAGTATAGAAGTCTAAAAAGTTTCAGTTTGGCTGCTCTTCTTGAAAAATAGCTAACATGTCTCAACGCTGTGCTGAATCTTGTTGTACAGACATTTCTTTTGAGGTCTGAACTCCTTGCTGGACTTCTGTATCTAAGAATCAGATATAGTAAATCTATGTTTCCTTATACGCTTTAAGAATTTGGTTCTAATCCAGAGGAGCAAGAAAGGTTGCTGTATGATTACAAGCTAAAGTATCTGCTAAGAAAGCAGTTATTGGACTGCTTTTTAAATACAAATTGGAGCAGAGATTTCATTGTTTGATGGGGGGTTTTTTTGCTTCTCAATAGAATTTTAGAAGTGGTGGGGTAAGAAAGTGTGGATTTTTATAGGTTTGCCTTGAAAAAAGAATTACAGGGGAAACTGTTGTAAAGAATTGATGCAGAGCTCTATGCATTAATGCACTCTTCCGTACAGAGTTTCAGAAGTGAAAACCAGGAGGAGAGAGTGCCGACAAGATGATTTAATAGAATGAATTCAAAATAGCATTCCTATATCTCTGAATTACAGCTCTAAACCTCAGGATATTAATAGGAAGTACATGACAATCTCAAAGATTTAAAAATGGATGATGAAATTTTATATCCAGTAAACTGTAAGGCTTCACATTTTAATCTGATTTGCATTTTGGCCAAAGCCAGGAATCTTTTGCAATCTGCAAGATAACAAGGGATTTAGAACAGGAAGTATGCAAGTAATCTTTTGGACCCTTCATCTCCCTTCTTAGAACAACAAATACATTTATTATGCTCCTATTTTTATTCCATCAGGGGATTTGATCCTAGAAATGTCTAGTCATTCTTTTCTTGTTTTCAACCCCTCAAAAAGCATGAATCAAAACTATTCAGAATTCTTGATCTGCAACAGTGACAAGCACTATACTGGTAAAGTCAGTGGACGTTAGTAGATCCCCTATGACAGCCCCCTATGGCGGTCAGTTCAGCAGGACTGATGTTTGAGGGGCTGGCATTCTGTGAAATAGAACATTCTATGAATGGGAAAAATGGAAACAGATTCTGAACGTTCAACCCAACGCATGAAGAAGTAATAGGGCAGGTAATTTTCTGTGTAAATTTCTTTAGCCCCAGAGTTGTGAATGATGATTACTCTTCCTACCTCCTTTGGCCAGCTGCCAGCGCAGCCATGTTACTCTGATTATGGACAGAAAACCAGAAGAAGTGATTTTTGAACAAAACACCCAGCAGGACCTTAGAGTGTTTTTTGCTGCAAAATGTTTCAAGGCAGATAGGGAAACAATTCCATTGTAGAGAGTGTGTTGAGAAGACAAGGTTGGAAGTTCAAAACCATGGCTTCTGTTTCCATATATGTTACTGATTTTGCTTATTAGCTATTTGGTGGGGGTTTTGTTTTTTAGGTTTGTTTTTATTTGCCTCCATCCTTGAGATGAAAGCATAAGACAGAAAAGTACTGTAAGGTTAAAATACTTTTGCGATGCCTTGTGCTGAAAAACTGCTAGCTACTGCTAAGGCCCATTGGCCAGTTCCTGTTTCATTTCTGAGAAGCTATAAAATTCCCATTGGTAATTTAGTTCTAACCATCTGTTGTTATGGTGGAGATGCAAATTAAGAAGAACAATTTTTGAATCTGTAGGGATGTATTTACCATTTTGTAGCTGCCTTTTCAGTCTCTGAGCCATCAATGAAAAGAAGGAGAAGAATCTACACTGTTTTCAACCTGTGGACCATCCACTACTGTCCACGTGCCAAGATTGAAAGCCAAACAATCCTGTCGGGCCTGATTGGGAGGAATTATTTGGATTCAAAATACTAGACTAGTATTTGATTTCCACCAGTACAGTCCATTGGGCATGAACTTTGACATCTATATAACCTTTCATGGGGACCCATCTTTGTCACCTGCATCACATTTTATAAGAGAAGAGGCATTGTTGAATGGCTTCAGTGGAAAAAAAAAATCTTAAATGCACTCTGAATGGAATTGAAATCCAAAGGAGCCAGTATTTCAAGAAAGCCTGAGATATTGTCTGTGATGAGATCCGTTCCAAGAGGTTCATTTAAGGTACCAAATTCTCCATCAAAATACTGGCAGATTGGTCAGAGGGGAAAAGCAGTCTTTTTAAATGGTCCTTTGGGAAGACAGGGCTTGCAGCAGATTTAGTACTTGCTGCTAGGTTGCCTACATTCCAGGAAAGAGTATTAAATACTGAACTTCAACGTATGGTAGATGAAGTCTTTGTGACTGTGAAAGTCCGGTGCATGGCAATCTCAGAAAGGAACCCATCAAAGCCCCTGAAATGCCAACACACAAGTTGTGAGTTGGCAGTGCATGCCAGGTTTTAGCAAACCACAGCAAAATGCTGATTGCAAAACGAGGCCATTAAGTCGCATACGGTATGAAGCAGTAGGAAAGAGGAAAGCAGCTGAGAGCGTCAACCCTGCTAAGTAGTCTCAGTATTCTTGTTGCCATTAGCAGAAATCTGAAATGAGTCTATAAATATTACAAAGGAGGCAAAAGACAAGGGAGTGATGACTCCTCTGGCATAGTGTTTCCTAACAGGGATCTTCAAAATGTAAAGATTCTATCATCCTTTAAACTGAAGGAAGGTATTAACACGACAGTAAGGAAATGGTATCAAATGCTAGAAAGACTCTGGGCAGTGTACTTCTAGACAGAAATGCCACTGATGGAAAACCGACTAAACTGGCACCAATGCAGCAGCATTGTACTAAAGCCCAGAAATGTCCACCGCTTCACTCTCTGCCATTCCTTTAATATGCACACAGCAGCTCTGCAACATTCCTACTCATCATCTCCTGGGCAAACTGGGCGTGAGGGTTCCGTAGTGACGCAGAGTCCCCAGGCAGGTGCAAAGGAGAGCCACTTTATTGCAAAAGCCAGGCTCTTGAAGCAGTCAGGCCTTTATCACTTGCATAGCTTTAAGCCACAACAAACATAATTCAACCAACCGCCATACACCACGCTGTGAACACGCGATGGTTCTAGAACTTGTTGATCTACCTCTAATTCAGCTGTCTCACTTTCCCACAGTCCTTTTCTACTTAGCCAAAGTAACGGGCCTCAGCCATGGTTTTACAAGGCCTTCCTTTTGGAAGGTTCTACCTATATGCAACTGCAAGCCACTAGTTTCTTCAGCGCCATGAGTTTAGGTAGACGATTTGCATCTGCCCTTGCAGTGAAACACAATGGGGAGAGAAAATGCTGTTGGAGATGTTCAGTCATTCAATTTTCTAGACAGGCCAAATCAAAAGAAAAGCAAGCTATAGGATTGTGCACTTGCTCTTACAGAACACCTGCTGCCATCTGACAATGAACTAGCAGAAAATCAGCAAAAATGAGACTTGAGGCAAACAACCTTTTGAAGGGAATAATGAGGTAAGAAATTAAGACAAATTAAGACAACACGTTTCCAGGCTATCGAGATACTTTAAATGACAGCAAAGGATTTGAGAGCAGAGGCTGAACTAATTTAAGGAAGGATTTAAAGAATCCCAAGAAAACCATGACCAAAGACTAAAAGAATCCCAAGAAAAATAGGGGCAACTGACCTGTTTAAGCCTTCAGGAAATCAGTGACCACTGATTTAGATAGGCCATTCAAGTTCATTTACTGGTGCACCTTCCACTCCTTTTTCAGCTGTCAGCATCACACGGTGAATTGGGACCTTGGAATCAAGATTATTTGGGATTCTGTTCTTAGCTTTAGGAGAGAAGTACAGCAGGTGAAGTACCTATTACGGATGTGATACCCAGGAACAGAGAGTTGACACATTTCATTGAAGTCCAATCACAACTAGCAATACTAAGAGGATAGGATTGGCCTCTTTTCATGACGCTCTTCTTGTTATACAGCCCGCTCTGATTCTGGTGAAACTTTTTCATTAGCTTCTCTCTAAAAAGGAGAAAAACCAATTAAATGTCCCTCCCTGCTGATGCAGGTTTACCATTCGGTTTGTCGAGCCTAAAAGTGGAATTGAAACTACTGCGCAGGAATTAATGTGCTTTAAGCCTCCGGTCCGTTAAGACAATCTCAGGTTGATAAAAGCCTACATGCTATTGGCTAAATCCTCTGTTTCCCCAGGAGCGGATGCATGCAATTTAATCCAACTTTCTGCAACAAACTCCAGTAATACAAAAGCGTCACAAATAGCAGGAAGAATTATTTGACCATTTAAGGAAGCAACCTTCTCACCTCCTTTTGGCGTGAGCATAATCTGCTAGCTGAAGTAACAAATTTGAGGACAGAAATCTCCCTGCTCCTGAGAAATTGCTGACAAGAGAACCACTGAGGCTTTGTGACTTTCCCCTTTCCATTCATTGGTCAAGCCTAGTAGCCTAAAATTTACGGAGTCAATCAAAGACAAATGCTAATCTAGTCAGAGGTCGATGAAAGGGCCAAAAATAATCATAATTCTACTTAGACAATGGAAATGGAAGCAGAGCTACCAGTCTATTTCCTTGCAACATATCCCTAAAACTCATTCCTTTCTATTCCTAACTAATGTATAGCCACCAGTACAATCAGGAAAAGACAAAACTGACTGATGTCAGCAAGGGAAGGATTTGAAAGAACTATTCCCATGAATCATCGTATAGACAGTAACTCTAGCATTAAAATCAGAACCCTTTTAGTAAGTATCACTTATGGGAAATTCGGGAGTCCTGCACAATGGACCAAGAGGATTAAGCAGAAGCCGTTTATGGTTTACATGATGCACTTACACATTCTGACTCTCTGCACACGCTAGTCACGCTTTTCTTATTGGTGCCTTTGTCTTGTCCACGCATTCTGCGTGCACCTCTCAGAAGATGTGTTTCCTTACAGTCCAGGTACTTTGCCCCTCCCCTCCCCCCCCCCTCCCCCCGTTTTGGAGTTCTTGTTGTCTTGGAATATGCTTTCTCAGCTTCTCCTCTCTTGTTTTAGCACGGCTTATGTCTTGATGAATTCCAGAGGGCCCTGAGAAAATTCTAAGAACCGTTCCAAGCTGGATGGCTGGTGCAGCCCGTAGTCTAAGCGGTTCAGATACATTGTGACAATTGCCCCTTCTTCTTGCACCAGCCAGATCTTTTCCAATGTAATTTTTAGTAAGAGGCACACCAGTTTCACGATGCATGGAATAACACAAAGCAACGAAATAACGAAAACTGGTAAAAACAATGTTCCATATACGAGATCTTTCAACCATCCAGTTCTTTCCCATCCCTCAAACCATTCATGCAAACCCCACTCGTTCCCAGTCAATTTCTTCATATTGTCTTGTACTTGTGTGAGTTTCGTATGAATGGCTGCAGAATGGTCAAAAAGATTCATGCAACATATTCCTTATAAAATTCCTAACACTCATGCCCATGTGCTAATAACAATAAATATATTACAGCTCTTATTTGCAGTGTGCTATATCTAATAGCATCGACTGCAGTGAGCACCTGATTTAAAAAAGAAAATGTTACGTTTAGTTGTTTGAACATCCAGCACCCAAATGGTTAAAAGCAGCCAAACCTTGATAAGCAGCGCCATCTAGCGTAAGAAAGAACGCAGTTATTCCTGCTGGAACGAGCAAAACTCTCCATAATGGTGCCAATCGCATCTTTAGCTACTGTTGCTCTCTAGATATTCCCGGAAACGACAAAGCGGCTTCCTCCTGTAAAGACCAAGATGAAGGTAACAGAGCCCTCCGAAGAGCGGCTTCTGTTAAAAGAATCCGGCTACCGGCACCTACTTTCGGAGAGTTGCGTATGCCCGTCTTCTGTGTCTCTTGCCGCGGACATCTTAGTGAAAAGCTTTTCCACGCATTTTCTCCAAAAGAAACTGTGCCAGCACAGCAAGCATCCCACGACGTTTTTCATGAAGGTACTCGAGTTCTTACCATCTCCGAGGAGAAAAGAAAAAGTAAGAATGGCCAGGGAGTGCCGCATAAGGTTTAGAAAGATGCAAAAGAAAGTTGTTTAAGAACTTTTTCCCTACTTATGGAGGAGTAAGTTTAAACTGTTGGAAAGTGGTTACTTATCATCTTTTCTCAGTTTGAGAGCTGCCCACTTAATCCCGCTGCTGTGCGGCTTCGTTCTTGGCGTCTCAGCATCTGCCGAGCTCTCCGGCTGCCGGAGGCGAAGAAGCGGCTTTTTCGCGCTCAGAGCTTTCTGCCGGTCGCGGTGTGCTCCGGACCGCGGCTTCGGCCGAAAGCCGCCCTGGACTGGCACCTACCTTTGCAGAGCTACGTATGCCCGTCTTCTGCGTCTCTTGCCGCCTTCACCTTAGCGAAAAAGCTTTTCAACACATTTACTCAAAAAGAAACTGTGCCAGCCCAGCAAGCGTCCCACGACGTTTTTCATGAATTTACTCGAGTTCTTACCATCTCCTGGAGAAATGAAAAAGATTGGCCAGGGTGTGCTGCATAAGGTTTAGAAGGATGCAAAAGTAAGTAGTCAAAGAACTTTTTCCCTACCTATGGTAATGTAAGTTCAAACCGTTGGAAAGTGCTTAGTTCCTGTCTTGTCTCAGTTTGAGAGATGCCCACTTAATCCCGCTGCTGTGCGGCTTCGTTCTTGGCGTCTCAGCATCTGCCGAGCTCTCCGGCTGCCGGAGGCGAAGAAGCGGCTTTTTCGCGCACAGGGCTTTCTGCCGGTCGCGGTGTGCTCCGGACCGCGGCTTCTGCCGAAAGCCGCCCTGGACTGGCACCTACCTTTGCAGAGCTACGTATGCCCGTCTTCTGCGTCTCTTGCCGCCTTCACCTTAGCGAAAAAGCTTTTCAACACATTTACTCAAAAAGAAACTGTGCCAGCCCAGCAAGCGTCCCACGACGTTTTTCATGAATTTACTCGAGTTCTTACCATCTCCTGGAGAAATGAAAAAGATTGGCCAGGGTGTGCTGCATAAGGTTTAGAAGGATGCAAAAGTAAGTAGTCAAAGAACTTTTTCCCTACCTATGGTAATGTAAGTTCAAACCGTTGGAAAGTGCTTAGTTCCTGTCTTGTCTCAGTTTGAGAGATGCCCACTTAATCCCGCTGCTGTGCGGCTTCGTTCTTGGCGTCTCAGCATCTGCCGAGCTCTCCGGCTGCCGGAGGCGAAGAAGCGGCTTTTTCGCGCACAGGGCTTTCTGCCGGTCGCGGTGCCCTCCGGACCGCGGCTTCTGCCGAAAGACACCCGGGGACCGGCACCTACCTTCGGAGAGCTGCGTATGCCCGTCTTCTGCGTCTCTTGCCGCCTACACCTTGGCGAAAATGATTTTCAACGCATTTTCTCAAAAAGAAACTCTGCCAGCACAGCAAGCGTCCCTCAACGTTTTTCATGAAGGTAGTTGAGTCCTTAACATCTAATGGAGAAAAGAAAAAGATTCACCACGGAGTGCTGCATAAGGTGTAGAAGGATCCAGAAGAAAGTTGTCCACGAACTTTTTCCCTACTTATGGTAAGCTAAGTTGAAACTGCTGGAAGGTGGTTAGTTATTGTCTTGTCTCAGTTTGAGAGCTGTGTACGTCATACCCTAATATTTTAAATCAGAAAGCATGGATAGACGGGTCTATTTTCCTTAGTTGACTACAGAACCAGCGGTCCTTTTCAGGAGGGTGTTTGGATTTAGGATGACACTGGCAACTAAGAGCATGGCTACATTGAAGATGCTACTTTTTTAGACCAGAACATTCAAGTACTTAAAAGCAGATAGGAGAATAGCTGATTAGTGACAGCTCCGACAGGAAGAGTCTGCGGCTTACCCCGTGGGAACAATAGTAGCACATTTCAATTTTAGAAAACCATTCATTTCAGAGGACCAAGCATCAATAAAAATAAAAGGTCAAGTAAAGACATCCTAGTGCTCTTCTTATCAGAAGTATGTTTCTCCATATGAGAGTATTTAGGAAAGGACAGCGCGTTCATAAGGGAAGGTGTGCCAGTTATAAAACCTGGAGAACAAGGCAAGACAAACCTTTACAATATACATCCTCCAATGCAAAATGAAGAAATAGTCATTTCAATTTTCCATGGAATTAATTGCATTTTATTTGCTATTTTCATTTCAGCTGCTAAGAAATGATTTTTTAAGACTGAATTTTATGAATTCTACAAAGCTCTCTTTTTGAATGTCTTCATACCCATATTAAACACTGAGGTGACAAAGGGAACGGCAGCGGAAGGAAACCTTGTCCATCTCCCCCTCATTGTAGCTTTAGGCCAGGGAGAGATCACTGAAGTCGGTCACTTCATTTGAGATAAATAGCTTTACCAAGAGAGAATATTATCCAGCCTTGATCTTTCCTTTTGGAGCTGATCCACTTTGTAGTCATCAATTCTTGACTCAGCTGGGGAGAAACAATGGCATTACGGCCATGGATGTTAGAGTGCGCTGATGGGAAATGAAGTTCTCATCTTCAGGTCCTTGCTTCAGTAAATATTCCAAATTCATCAGAAAGAAAATTCGAAGACCAGGAATCCCCACTCAAATGACCTAATTCAAAAAGTCTGCACACATAAGACACATCAAGCAGGTGCTTTCATCTGTTAGGGGAATACCCAGCCAGTACATTATTGTCTAGTTAGGAGGCAATAATTTTGGAAATCATTGAATTTTTTGTATTGCAAGTGAATGGTCAACACATTTTATTACTGGATAAGGTAAAATCATGTCTTCTGCATCCTTTCAGAGTGAAAACTTACCTAGATCTAAAGCTGCTCAGCTCCAAGATAGGATGCTTTATCTTCAAAGGGAACTCTACTCTTTGTCCTTTTGGATTGCTTCCATAGCTTTTCACTCACTCTTCAGGTACCTGTTAAAATATCTTTTTATCCCATGCAAATTTTTATGGGCATAGTCACTGAATTGGTAAGTATTCCATAAAGTCCACAGGCCTTGTTGAGATGGATGCACAGCTCTCAAGGGTGTTAACAGATGTTATTCTGAGGCCACTCCTGATCACGTTTGATGGATCATGGTGACTGAGGAAAGTGCGCAAAGACTGGATGAAAGCAAATGTCACCCATCTTCTCAAAAGGCAGCTAGGAGGACTCAGAAAAGTACAAGCCAGCCAGCCTCCTTTTTATCCCCAGGAAGTTAGTTGATGGAGTAGCTATTCCTGGAAAGCATTGCCAGGCACATGAAGGAGGACAAAATAATGTAGTCAGCATGGATTTACAAGGGGAAATTCGTGCTTGACAACTTTTTAAACTCCTCCAGTGAATGAACTTGCCTGGTAGATGAAGAGAATATCATCTGCCTGGGCTTCAGGGAAGTTTTTGACACTTATCTACATCGCAGCGCACATACATACGGGAAGGAATAGTGCAAAGAGCAGGGAAACAGTGTCGTTTCAGTGATGCCCAGTGAAAAGACAAGAGGCAGTGGGCACACACTGAAATACAGGAGATTGCCTCTGAACATCACAAAATTATTTTTTACCGTGACGGTGACTGAACCATGGCACAGAGTGTCCAGAAAGATGGTGGAGTCTGGATCATTGAAGACATTAAAAGTAGGCCCAGATATAATCCTGGGCAACAGGCTCTAGTATCCTGGTTGAAGCAGGGGGATGGGACTTGGTGAGCCCCACAGACCCCTTCCACCGTCATTCATTCTGTGCTAGTGAATTCTCTTAGAGATGCATTTCAAGGACTGGCATGACAAAGCTCTGTGCAGAGCGAGATCCAAATGGACATGGGATTTAAGTTCCTTAAGTAATGTTCAAGAAGAATGTAAAACTCCAGGAAACCTGTCTCTTCCATAACTGAATCCCTTTCATGGTTAAATTCCCCAGCTCTAGAAAGATCTTCTAAAACGCATGCTTAAGACTGACACTGGCAGAGCAAATTTCTCCCTTTGTGTGTCTAAGACCAGTTAGGATCTTCAGCGAAAGTGTTGTCAACGTAGTCACTGAAGGCATGTTTTTAAGAAGCGACAACTTACATCAGAATGGCAAATATTGGTCCACAAAATGCAATACTATATGGGAATTATCTACTTGGATTCCAAGTAAAAATAAAGAGTTGGTCTTTATTTAACTATTTCATTGCAATATTCATAAGGGAAGAAAAGGACCTATGTCCTTAACTTAACTTTAACAAAGATTTAAAACATTCCTTCTAAAAGAGTATCTTTATTATCAGTCTATGAAACAATTTTTGTTGGGAAAAAAGTCCTAAAACTGTGTAGATAGTTGCAAAGAAAGCAAGAAAATAGGAAAGAAACAAAAACAGAGAAAAAGAGTCATCTTGAGTCTGCTAGCTAGTTCTAGAAGTAGTCTGCTAGAAAAAGGAAACCCCAGTTGAATTTCAAATGTGTTCATGCACTTGATTCAGTAACTGGTCAATGTAAAAACCAATCCTTTCGTACAACTTCCCCAGCAACAAAAATTTCAACAGGTTGACACCACCATCATGCCTGTCCCAGATGTATTTAAAAGAGAAATGATGATTTTCTTGAAAATCTATTTGCGTAAAAGTTGCAAGACATTGGAGGGATTCTCCACATTCTCCTTCCTCCATGCGGCTTGAAAGTATATTTTGATAAAATATGCAACAAAGCATGTGATTTACAAGGTAGAGTAAAATGGATGACTTGGGAATTGATCTCTTTTGGATATGAAACTTCATATCCACTCTCTGGGAAGTTTCTAAAAGAAATGATGGAGCTGAGGCATGAATCTTCCACTACGAGGGTTAAACAAACATAGACACTCCCCTTCACATGCCCCCCCTTCCGCACACACCTAGGCATGCATAGAGATCAGCATAGCAGATCATGAACACCTTGGAAAAGACTGTAATGCTAAATGCCACTCTTTGTGGGCAAAATAGCTGGTACGCTATTTCAAATATCTGGTACTAAAATTCTGTTTAATATCCACCTCATATTTAAAACACAGCTTTTCATTGAATTCTGTTTGCAGAATATTTTCCTTTCATTTGTTCTTTTAAAATTACTGAGTTCTATGTCTAGGAATATTTTCTTCTACAAATAGAAAAAAATTAGATGATGTCTTTTCAGAAGAAAACATTGGTTTATGCAATTTTAAACCATCATGCTATGGAAGAATTTATTTGTCCCTCACTAAGGTGGAATAAGTATTTTGATCATAGATCATTTACAGTGAAATACTTGACATTTTTAAGATGCTTTCATTCAATTTTGATCCTCATTGCTTATTCATTGTGAACAGTAATTTTTCAGTGCATGGAAAGTGTGTGTGGTACATTGACCTTAGTTCAAACACCAATTCCAACTAATGGCCAGGCTGAACTACAGTAAATAATGTCCTGAAGGACATTTTGCCGCCTTCTTTGGCACTTCTTGAAATCCTAATGATTGGGATGAAGTGTTGAAATACAGAGATTTTCTCTCAGAGAGTGTCCCATGTTGAAACCCATCCCATGCGTTTGATGTTGTAGTTCTTATCTCTTTTAAAAGTTGATATCTTCTGCACAGTTTTCATGAAGCTTTCTGTTACAGTATTGAAAATCACAGAGAAATGCAATTTTGTACAACTTTGAATTTACCCCAAGAGCTGAGAGAAAATTTGCTCGTATACTTCAATCTGAGTTTCTTCTATATTCAAGCTTTCTTTATCTACCATCAAGGGTCACATTCGTTGCTGTTCAAAGCCCCATCCAAGCTGACACTGAATACGTTCAGGGACGGGACATCCACAACTTCTCTGGGCAACCTGTTGCAGCGTTCCAGCACCCCAACAGTAAAAAAGGTCTTCCTTTCATCTAATCTAGATCAGAAATACTAAATCTAGGCATATGAACTTTGAGGAAAGGTTTGAAATTCTTTTGATTTGAAACACATTTGATAGGAATACTAACTTCCAGATGACTGAAATATGTTGATGGTCATTTGAGATTGACACTTTTTGAAAAAGTGCATGGAATTGAAAATTAAAACCAATAAAATTAAAAACTTCTTGCCATTTTCTTTTTCCTCTGATATTCAAAATTGCATAGGTCAGATATCTGTGCTTCATGCAGATCTCTCAGATACTCTCAGACAAAAGCCTTTCTTTCAGACTAAATTGCAGATTAGGTAGAACACGAGTACTTAGTGAAGGTTTTTCTGGGCATAGGGGGATTTGTGTGCACAAAAGGTTTTATCCAAACTGTAAAATTCATCCCAGCTGCGTTCTGTTCATCATTCCTACTGCATCAGGCCTGAAGATTCTGTGAAAAGTATCCTGTGGACCTTGAACATAGCTCATGTGAAAGAGATGAGAGGTGATGGAGAAGTTGAGGGAGAGAATAAAGAGCATATGGCCCAGTACAGGCACCAGAAGGTATTTTTTCATGTGGTCCACAGCCCGAACAATTGTTTAGCACCATTTGAAGGCTGTGTTTGACCAACAGGGCTGAAGCAGGTCTTCAAAATATCCGGTAGATCACAATCCATTGAAGCAAATGAATCTGGCCAGTCACCTTGCTGCTGATAATTCACCCTCCATACCAGCAGATCAGGCCTAGCAATGCTGCTGCAGAAGTATTGTGAAAAAGGTAGGCACATTTTCACAGAGGTAGGGGAAAATGCCCTTGGATGATGATTCCAAGGGATAACTTGATGCTTGATGGAGCAATTTAGGTACCCTTATCTACTGTGCAATATCGAAGTTGGTGAGTTCACCATCTGTAAGCATCACTTTAAAAAAAATAAATGTTTGATCCACAAAACAATATTTCCTATGTCCTGTCTACCTGCTTCATTTCAGCCAATGAATAGGCTACGTTCCATCAGCAAAGTGTTCATGATCATATGCTTCTTTAAACGGTGGTAATTCTTTATTTTTTCTAAATCAGACACTGTCTATTCCTAAGATTCAGATGTCCATGGGTAGGGGTGTAATTAAGTTCACTGTTAAAAAATATCCTTCTTGTTAACTTTTGATTAAATTACTGACATGTAACATCAGTCTGAGAGCTGAAAGAAACCCCTTCATTTGCTGTTTGCCAAGTATCATCTATGTGATACAAATTCTACTTGATAAATCACACCCATACATTGTCATATCATACTACTAGTAATGCCTTCACAACCTTTTCTTCATCGTTAGGGATTTTGGAGAAGTGAAAGATTGGAACACAAGCAAAGGCATTTGTTCAAGATGCTCCAGAAAGAGCTGTGATCTGTTCTCTACTTTGCTGCCTATGTTAGCAGGAAGCTGCAAAAAAAAAAAAGAAAGATAACTAGGAAGAGTGTTATTTTTAGTCTAAGTTTGGAAATGATATTTGGAATACCCTGTTAAATGACAAGGTTCTTTTTGAATATGGCATCTTAAGGGAAAAAGTCAGCTTTACAGAGGTTTTGAGACAGTTGCTTCCGGAAAAGAAAAAAAATTTGAGGTATCTAAAGTCTTTAGCCATACCACTTGGAAGACTGATTCAAAACACAGTTTCTTCATCTAGGAAGAACAGAGGACCATAGATGCAACTCACTTCAAAATGGAGTTATGTAGGTTTCTGGTTGGGATTTACTGGACATCATTTCTTGTAAAGTCGAGGGACTGCAGTTAGCTCTCCAATAATTTCCTTCCCTGAAATTCATCTGCTTTCGCTCCTTTCTCCAGCGTTCCCATTTCTTAGTGCTGGTATACTCCATCTATGCATTAGAATATTCAACTAGAGTGTGTGTCTGATATTTTCTAGTTAAAATTGGCTGGAACGCAATGGATAGTTCCAGTTGCTTGTATAGAGTAGTCTTATTTTGACAAGTTTTCTTTCGACTATGTTTAAGCAGCAGTAGCAAATAGGAAGTACAGCTTGCGGCAGGGAAAGACACTTCTGCTTGCTCAAGTAGTCAAATAGATGCCAAAAGGCTTTTCATAGTACTACTACTGTCTTGTAGGAATACTTGATCTAATCCTACCTTTGATAAAATTACTAATGGGCTACATTTCCACAAGGCGGAACATTTTTCTTTTAATAATATGGTTTTTTGTAAGTTGAAAACATGAACTTGTGCACCAGTCAGGTGGAATGTACTCCTACTTCTTCATAAGTTTCACAACCTTCTTTAGAAAATATTGACTCTGTGTAACTTCAAAAGAAGAATTCTGGGCATCTTCATTCTATGGATGTAATTTTTTTTCTACCATGCTGTTCTTGTTTTCTATGGAACTCATTTTTACCAATAGAAATATTTTTCCCTGACACCTATGGAAAATACCTATGTTTACTCAATGTTGCAGCCTCAGTACACTGTTTAGAATTATTTCAACATGGTCCCAAGCATATCCGACAGCTAGACAGCAGAGGTTAGACACAGTGAATGGGAATAACTTCTGAACCATTTCAGTGGATTTCCCGGGAAGGGCTTGCTTTCTGCCCCTGCAAATTTTCCCAGAGATATTGTCTGGTGAACAGTTGCATCAAAATAGTATTTTTGCACAAACCTTGGGGCAAGCTCTGTCTAAGATTTACTAGTGAATGCAAAGAGGGTGAAAGTGCTGATTCAAAGCCCTCTGTGCACTTTCCGTACCAAAAGGGAGGTGACCCCAGAAATAAGTTTTTGATCTCTCTTCAAAACACGAGGCATGTCACCACCTCATTCATTTTTTTCTGGGACTCATAGCCTCTGAAGACCAAGAAGCTCTCTTGCTTGCTAAAGTGTGTTCAGCAAAAAACCCTTGTCCCATCAGTAAATTTGAACACAACTGCATTCGAGTCAATTCCAATGCTGGCAGGGCAATACTCTACCCCAGTAGTAACATGCCACTGTTAGAAGACTGTGTAAAAATCTTTGTGTATAAAAGTAATCAGAGGGAAAAATAGAATTGGGAAGAACTGCACATTGTTCTGGAAAAAGCCTCCTGCCACTGTCTTTCAGATGTCATTTTCAGGTATCATTTTTAAGAGTTGGGGTTTTTTAAATTTTGTACAAGATAAAATATTACTGCCCCTTGATGTTTCCCTAATAGCAGTACAGCCATTTCTTAGTAGAGTAGTAATTAGCTATAAATAGAAATTCAAAGGTTTAAAAAGGTTTTGAATAAAGTCTAAGGTGATAGAAGAAGAAAACAGCAGTTTTCTTCTTCTGGTGAAAAAACAACTCTGAGGACATTGTACTCTACAGGTGTATTATATCACTTCCTGAAAAACTGAGTAGGTTTGCTAGTGCCAATGGTTTTCATTAGGAAGGAAGAAATTCCTTTGGAAAAAACCCTTCAAATTGACTCAACATTAATGTTATGACACTTAACTTCACCAATCATGAAGAAAAATTCTCACCACTTGAAATGGAAGTCATGATGGTAACGGAGACAAGGATGTCTAAGCCGTGCCATCAGCAGCATAAAAAAGAATTAGAATGCCGGTAAGACTGAGCTCCTGAAGTAATGAGAAGAGAACGCAACCATGGCATTTTCCTTTAAGAGTCCTCAGGATGAAGAGCAGATCAGATTTTTTTCCTGTGAAGTATTTATGAATAGAATTAGCCTTTAAAATAACATTGTTTTCAAAAACCTGTTTCCAGTATCTCTTAGAATGATACACAGTTCTTTTTAATAGAAAAAAGAAAAGCACTTTTTTCCCAAACTCTTGTGCACTCCTAAACAATCTAGAATAAAAAGAGTACTTTTTCATGCTGGGAATGATGTTCATTACAAAAAAGCCTTGTAGCACGCTTGGTATTCTAGTGTCCTGATTAGCATAGTTTTTTATTCATCGAACAAGTTTCACAATGACTATCTTTCACCTTGAAATAAGGGCGTCTTTGTACTTATGCAGCATCCATGAAGAATTTCTTGGGTGTCATTTTGTACTCGATCCTAAACGGCACGTTCTGCATTCTGCCATCTGTCTAGCTTTCCCATTTGATGCAGCTTCTGACAGGTCTTTTCAGAATTGAGGACTACCTGCAAGAATCATGCTAAATGCATGCCTTTTACTCCTTGGTTAATGCAAAACTGTTTTTCCTTTACAGCACAATAATAAGAGGAAAAGAATGATGGTGGATTCAATTCTTGTAGTAATACAAAGAGGACTATTATCATCATTAGAAACCAAGCAAGTCATATTTATTGCACAGGCAGTACAACCACTGATGTAAATTACCCTGTAAATTCAAAATGAGTCTGTATCACAGGAGTGGATTGAATGTTTCTATTGATATTTTGCTTAAAGCAGACAATTAATTCTTTTGACAGCCAACTCATACCTGCAACCTAACTTTCAACTACAGCTTTCAAAGAGTGGAAACATGTCTGTTTATAAAACAATACAGTACAGTACACAAGACCAAATCAGGTCATAGACATTCAAATGAAAGAAAAGATCAAAGGACAGATTAATTCACATCTGCAAGCCCTCAAGAGCGTACAGGTCAGAAGTCCCCAGAAAACTAGGCCAGTGGCACAAATTCTCTATGTTGGCACCAGCAGAAGCAGCTGCTCTCTTTATAGGATGCAATCTTGCTTACATCAGCCTTCAAATCAATCTTCTGTCCCCCTGTCCAATACGCCTTCTGCTCTACTCCTTGGATTTCACGTTTGCATTTCTACAGAGTCCTGCAAACGGACTCAAAATTCAGGTAATAGATTTCCAAGATTTAGAAATGCTGTGTTAAGTCTATTTCTTTCGTATTTCAGCCTGTCTAAGCATACTGCAACTTTCTGAAGTGAAATATGTCGAGTATGTCACGTGTAGTTTGCATGTTAGTCCTGCTTCATATTAAAACTTCTCACAGACCCCTGTGATGCCTTACTGCAAAAATATATAGCTGCAAAGAGTGGTGGTTGTGCAAAGTTAGAAAGGCCAGAAAACCATGTAAACAACCTAACAGTAGAGCTTTGAATTTCTGAATATAATATTGCACCATCTAAAGTCAAAATAGAAAATTGAAATGATTTTCATCTAATAATGAGCGTCGGGAAGAGAGAATCCAGATAGGCTTCTTTTTTTTTTGGAACAGTTCCAGGAAATACATGGCCTTGACTTGGAAGCATAGCATTAAATATTTTTATATAGCATGAGTTCTCATTACCTAATCATATGATTTGGAGAACTGAATTGGAAAGTAGGAAATAAACAAAGAAAAATATTCAAGCTATAAAAAATGTGAATTTAAAGTTTTCTTTGTATTTCTGATTAAAACCATGCTAAATGGTCACCCATTATTTTAAAAAGCATCGGGACATAAAACCTGGAGACATTCCTGCAGGTCTTGGATGTCAGGGATTCCTGAAAATCTTTATTTCACTGCTTCCCAAGCCTGATTCAATCCCCTTAAATGCAGCTTTATTTCAGATGCTCAGTGAAACTGTCCATGGAATGCATATAGTTTACAAATAATCTGCAGAAAAAGCTAGCTAGATTTGAAGATCTTTTTCTGGAAATGGCATTCAAATGATTTCTACAAACACACAGGTGGGATTTCTGCTGTCTTCTTCAGGCCACTTCCTGCAGAGACCTCTCCATTAAATCTGTCTCGTTCTACTCTTCTTGTGATCCAAAGTCAGCACTGGGATTGTCCAACTGCATGGAATTACTGTCTGCTAGAGCTGCACACTGAGGGCTCCTGTGTGCAGCATCATGTGAGCCCTACTAAAGTCACCCTGTTGGTATACACTGAGCTAACTGGACCTTAAGGGACAAGATTGTGCACTAATTTTGTAATAGAAATTAGGTACTAAGAAGGAGGCCAGAGGATTTCAATGTTTCTGCCTCCAGCTGAAGCAAAACTAAATCTTAGTCTTTATCTGAAAAACTAGGTGAATTAACCCGTTTGGCATTCATATGCCAAAAAGGTTAGTAATACACTCAGAACTGTCAAAAGAGTAACAATTCCAATCATTACTTTCTAAAAAGAATTCATTTGAAGAAGTCAGGAAGAAAGATGAAACATGCAAATATCCTACCCTGAGAATCATTCTGTTGATCTGCACAGGTTTCCTATTATATTCCCATCTAATACATTGGACATGTGTGCTTGTGATGACACAAATACTTGCAAAGCTTATCAGATAAACCATGGTCTCTTCAAACAGCAAAACATTTCTTGATGGTTGCATTTGCTAATTCCATTTAGACCCAATGTTCTTAAAGGTCTTTTCCAACCAAAGTGATTCCATCATTCTCTAAGTCGCACATCCCAATTGTCCTGGTTTAGGGCAAATTTGGCAGAAAACCTCAAAAAGGGTCCCCCCCCAGAAAGCCCACCCACATGGCCCTTTACCTCAACTGGTTTGGGGAAAATTTCCTCAGAGAGAAGTGGGAAAAAGCTGTTTATTTAACAGGCAAAGCACTCCCCAGCACAAAAAATGAACAATACCAGATGACAAAACTCAATTGCCACTCTGAAGAGACAACAAATCAGAAAGTCTCTCCTGTGGGTGCTCGCTCTGTTATCAATCCCTCTGGCAATGGGGAAGGCTGCTGCCCAGAGCAGGCCTCTATAGGCAACAAAGTGCAAGCTCTCAGTGCACCCCAGGTCCCAATCCGGGGCAGATTCGAAACGTTCCAAGAAAAGGGTAAGGAAAATAAAAAAAAAAACAGTCCAGGGAAAACTCTGCCTCAGCCAGCTACACCACCTAAAAAGCAAATGAGCGCTCTGTTCTGCTCCGTCAGTGCCCAGACAACACAGTGCAGTGCAGAATGTGGAAGAGTGTTGCTTTTTAAGGGGTGCAGCCTCTGGTAACAAACTCTGTGCTTCTTCTTCTCCCCACCTTTGCTCTCAGAACCAGTCTTGAAGGCAGAGAATATCATATCCAGCATTAACAGAACAGATGACTGGGGATACAAGCATCATAAAGTCACCCTTGGACACTGCTCTATTGAGATATGTCACCAGACTATGCTAAGACCAAGTTTTGGAACTGCTCATTAAAATTCTACTCTCACAGTGAAGCTGAGGAGGAAACACAGCTCACTACAGTTACCTTGTGGCACGCCAGTGCTTCCTTTCAATCACAATGTTCTTCATTTTTAAGTCCCTGATATCACAGGCATAATGAAACATCCTTTGGGCAGGAAGGAAAATATTATTCTTCTCATTTATACTGATGGGTAAGCTGACATGCAGAGCAGTTAATTCAAAGTGAAAGAGCAATCAAGTCAATAGTAAAACTCACCTCAGTTTTGTTTACTCCCCTAAATCCTTACTATCCCAAAATACAAGAACAGCTGTAAAAGCCTTGTGGCTACCTAGTTTTTTCCTATACCTACATGGTGGGTGTCCTGGTTTAGGGCAAATTTGGGAGAGAATCCCCAAAAAGGGCTTCTCCAAAAAACAAATCCACACGGCCCCTCCCCGCAACCCGTTCGGGAAGAATTCCTCGGAGAGAGGTGGAAAGAACCTATTTATTTGACAAGCACAGCAACCCCCGGCACACAAAATGAACAATACCAGATGACACCACTCTTTCACCGCTCTGAAAAAAGATGACAAATTCAGAAAGTCTCTCCTGGGGGTGGTCGCTGTTATCAGTCCCTCCGGCGCTGGGGCAGCTGCTCGGTGTTTCCAAATCGGTGGTTCCAATCCCAGTCCGGAGCAGGTTCTGCGGGTCCACCCAGGGGAAACAGTCCAGAAAGGAATTTGGACTGTTTAGCTAAATTAACTAATGAGAAGAGGGGGAAAAAAGCAAGAGGAAGCAAAGCAGAAGCACAAGCAGAAGCAAGAGCAAAGGCAAAAAGCAGCGCAAAAAGCAAAAAAGCAACACTAAGTACTGGTGCTCTCTGTATGTCCCGCCAAGTGGCTGATAAGAGGCCCAAAACAAAACTTTCACTCTGCCTGTCTTAAAGGCACAGAACAAAATATCCAGCATAAATTGCACACACCAATGGGGATAACAATCACCCTAGGACAGTGGGGTAAGGGATAAACGGTCCCACACAATGGTAATCCACAACAAAGCATTCTTGACATCATATTCAGGTTTTGCATAGTGAGGTCTTCACCTGATCAAGTTATTCCATCACAATACTTTGGGGAGTATCTTAGAGAGCTGGGTGTTATTTGCTTTGAAAGCACCTTGATCATTCAGGAACCCAGTAGCAAGGACAAAGTTTAAAAGAAGATAGTGCTATGCATTGATTTTCATCTAGGACAGACATATTTCTACAACCCAGAAGGCTGACCTAATGCTTCACGACAACGTGGCTGAAGTGGCATCCTGGTCCCCATAGGTTTTTCTCTTTACTTTTAGCTGCTTTCTTACCAGATTATTGAGCTGAATTAGCTCAAAAAGGAATCAGATAAGTGCCAGAGCTTTCAAACAAAAGAAAAAAAAAAAAACAGATGCAAAATGGTGATTTGTAAGTGCATTTGAAAATAGAAGTTTTTTTGTACTTCTCATAGATACATGGCATTCTATAGAGTGGTATTTCTCCAGCGCTTTGGGTTTCGTTTTGGGTTTTTATTTTTCCTCAATTCTAAGTGCTACGCATTCTTTTTGGCCATTTTAGGAAACAGATTTTCCAATACATGGTCCGAAGTTCCCCGCATTTGCCTCACGACCGTCCCCAGGACAGCCATCGGGACCCTGAGGACCCTGATCGGAATGCTGGCCTGCCGGTGGTGGAGGAATGCCAGAAATCCTGAGGCCCCTGAGCAGAATTCTGGCCTGCCAAGTGATTGTTCGCAGCTGTGTCTACAGTAACTGCTTCTAGCAGGGCCTGCCAAGGGGTGATGCGCCCTATATGCTCGCACCTGCTTGGCAACACCAGCCCAGGAATTTTCCCACCTCTTGGCCAGATGAACTCGCTGGGGCAACTGTGGTAGCCGCCCCATGGAAAATCCTTCATCTGCTCCACTACCACCATGAGGGATGGAGATTGAAGCCCCCCCTCCCAAGGACTGAGGCTGAGACCCCCGTAATTCTGATCCAGGGGTGCTGGCCTGACTGAAGCAGGATGCCTGCTAAGTGTTGCCTACAGATGTGTTCGCTGGACCTAGACTGGTTTCCCATAGAAACCAGTCCTGAAACCACGGGTCCCACTCACTGCTGATATTGATATTGACTTATCCTGCTAAGAACATGGACTGTCTGTACCCGTCTTCAATACCTTTGTCCCCCTCAGCAATTTCAATAGACTTGCTCTTTATTGCATCTGCTCCCCCTCAGCCATTTCTAGATCTGTTTCCCCCCTCAGCAATGGACTATAATAGAGCCTTGAGATAACCAGGACTTGGAGATCTCCCCTAGGAGAACTCCATTGGCTGGACAGCGAGGACATCGTCTCTCTCCATTTGGTAGTTATACTCCCTCTCTCTTTCTCCCCCTCTTTTCTATTCTTTTCCTCTCCCTAATTCCTTTAAGGTATTTGCTGTGGTCATTCTAGAAAGGTGCATTTGTTTTGAGTGATACTGCAATCCCCTTTCCATCTTGTCTTTTGCACTCCGAGATCAGTTAAGGAACCATCACCACCCCCTTGGTATGAGCGGATCAGAACAATATGTTCTTTCCAGATGAAGTTGGTTCTAGTCAATAGAAGCACACTGGTAGGTAAAAGTAGACTATAAAAGATAACCTTCAGAATGTATTTCCCATGTCCTCCCATTAATGCAAGTGAAGAAAGCAGACAGATCTTCAGATAACATGCTATGCGAATGGAAAGGAATCTTCTTGGAGGCAACTGTGAAACTCACACAATGAAATAGAGTTCCAACAGATGAAAGGGCCACATATGATGTCAAATCTATACTTTTGATGTTTGAATGAAAGAAGATTTCTTGAAGTACAATCCTATAAAATGAAGGTGAATTTGCAGAAGCAATTGAACTAGGTCTCCTTTAGAAACACAATGTTTTCTAATTAAACTGAGCATTCAGGAAGGCAACCTTGAAATCAAAAGGATTTAGAAACATACAAATACCAAGACTGGCAGTTCATTATCTTGCTCAGTCTCTTTAAGATAAGATTTACTTTTAACTTCCACTTGTAGTAGGTCTGAAGACATTAGGAATGATGCAATATAAAAACCAAAACAAAACCACGTTCTCAAAAAGCTTTGAGAATCCAGAGAAATGATGACTTTTAGGGGTTAGGTAGTCCTTTAAAATTTGTCTCAGGGGAAAGAGATAAAAAACTGACTGAGACCAAATGACTGTGGAGTATATTCCAAAACTGTAATGAAGAATGTAAGGGGCCTGAAAGAAAAATTCTATGCTGGCTTCATCTGTTGAAAGCATTCCAGAATGGTTGAAATTATGAATCACATCTTGTGGGATTAAAAAAAAAAAAAAAAAAAAAAAAAAAAAATTTGGAACATATTTTCCCATTCCAGGATGGCATGACAGCTTTATTTCATTTTGTTCCTATGACCGGTTAATAGCTTATGAAGTGTTTTACAATAGAGTGAGAGTGTTCACACTAGCCATACAATTTGTATGAATCTCTTTTACTTTATATAGCAGCAAATATGGTTTAGCACTCCACAATTCAGTCCCCAAAAGTGAGTAAGTGCGGCAGATTTAATCTAACTGCCCAGTCCACCAGTGTAGCCTCTCTCCCACGGCTGCGGGGCTGTGCGGGTGTCCGGCTAGGCTGACCGCGGCCCAGCCGAAGATGGCCACACAAAGTGCCACTCCCAGATTCCCTCCGGAACCCTGAGGAGTTGTGTACCATCTGTGGCATGGGTGGCGCAGGCGGGATTTTCGGCTACGAGGTACCAAAGCAAAGGAAGGAGGAGGGACGCCTGTATAAGTACCAAGGACCTTTTAATCTTGTTCTTCTTCCCCGGTGGGTTCAGGGAGAGGCGACAAAGGCAGAGTCCCGGGGGGACGCTGATAAAGGGAGTGGGTGTGATAGGAGGAGACACAAAGCTTACCAATAGCAAAGACCCAGGGAGGAGTGTGGGTTACAGCTAAGCCACTGAGGATCACACAGGGGAGGGGAAAAACTCCAGGGGCAAATCATACATCAAATTAAGGAATGACTGGCAGAGAGAATTCTCGAGATAAGAAGGGTGATTACCATGACAGGCAGGGGAGGGGGGAGCAGCTCTAACAGGGAGAAAGCATTGTGAGGGAAGTACATGGTGGGGAACCGAATACCCCGAACCATTATTGAGTTACAAAAGGAATAACTGATTCTAAAAACACACAATGCCACACACCAGAATGCCTAATTATCTTGAAAAATGCTTTGCTATATCTCATTATGTGGATGTGTCTCTCTAGCTCCACTTTGAGCTTCTTGATCTTTCATCTACGGGATGAGATCCAATTTAGCTTTGCAAGGATATAGCCTTTCCAAACCATATCTTTTACCTTCTGTATTCTTACAAGTACATTTCTACTGCAGGGACCAGTTTGGAAGATCCTAGTTGTTTCATTTCTCAGATATGTTGCTGCATTAAATAGCTCTTCTTTGAAGTTTTTTCCCTGCTCAAGTATAGGGTCAGTGCTGAAATGATTGTGATGCTAACTCCTCATGATATATTCTGCAGGCTTACAGAGTATGCAGCAAAGTTTTCTCTTCTTCTGAGGACATTCTACTCTTTTGATGAGAAATGCTGAAGGTCTGACTTCAGTTGCAAAGGTCACTGATTGACAGATTGCAAAATTGTGAAGTCTAGTAAGAGCAGGAAAAGCGTGCTCCTGCTGTGTATGTAAATGTCGTGTCAGCTGCTGTTGGGATAAAAAGCATGAGCATAAGCAAAGATATCTGCATGGATAGAAAAGAAACAAAGAAGACATTTGTTGTGATTTCTGCACTAAGGAGCAAGAAGAAGCATGAAGCGCTAATTTCAGTGGCTAAGACAGTATCATCCTTGAGTCAGTTCTTTTCAACATCTTTGGAACGACCTGGACTCGGCACTTGAAGGAATATTAGGCAAGTTTGCCAGAGACACTACATTTGGAGGAGCTGTGAACTAACTCCCTTGAGGGCAGTGAGACCCTACAAGAGAGATCTGGACAAATAAGAGAGATGGGCATTTATGGCTGGCTGGGAGTCTATGCACAAATCACGAAAGGGGCTGTTTTATTTTCCAGCATCAGTCTCATGACATGCTTATGACAGTGGGAAGATGCCAGCAGCTCACGTCCCCAGCAGCAGACAAAGAACTTGATGTTACAACTGACTTGAAAAGTTTTTTGACCAATCCCACAAAGCAAAAGCATATTGACAGTAGTTCTATCCAATCCCTAGAAGCACACATACCTTTGGTTAAAAGAATGCTTGCTTCTTTTGAATAAAAGACCTGCTTGTAAGCCTTAAGATAGAATGCACAGAGCTCCATTAATAAGCTTAGAACTTCCTAACATCTGGCTGGATATACTTTGCTGTAGCTTAGGGAGTTCTTCATGTCAAGCGTTAATACACAGGCCATTGTTCTATTTGTCCTTACTTCTCTACTTCTTCTATCATTTTTCTGCTGACAAACCTTATGACTACTGCTTAGCTCCAATCACAGTTCTGCTGTCTCTGAGGCCGGCCTTTTGCAGCTTTCCCAAAATCTGCTGTTCACAAGGTTTCCCACAGGCAATCCCCAAGGATATGGCATTGAACGAGAGCGAGTGCTGAATTCAGCACCTGGGACTGGGCAATCGTGGTGCGTGTGTGTATAGACTAGGGAGCCAGAGGCTGGAGAGAAGCAGTGCAGAAAGGAACCCAGGCTCCTGGCCAATGGCAGGCTGAATGTGCATCAGCAGTTCCCTGGCCTGATGTATCCCAGAGGGCCAAGCCTGTCCTGGGGTGCATCAGGCACAGTATCACCAGCTGGGCAAGAGAGGGTATTTTCCCGCTCTGCTCTGCTCTGGGGCGGCCTCACCTTGAGTGCTTGGGGGCGGCTTTGGGTGCCACAATGAAAAAAGACATGAAGGTATCAGAAAGTTCTCAAATGAGGTTTACAAGGACAGAACTCGAGGAAAGGGCATGCAGCTGAGTCAGGGGAGGGTATCAGGCAAAAGTCTTTTAACCAGAGGATGGCTGGGTACTGGAAGAGTCTCTCCAGGGAGTGGTCAAAGCATCACGCCTATCTAAAGTTCAGGAAGCTTTTGGACATTACTCTCAGGCATCTGGTGTGATTCTCGAGGAAGGTCCCATGCAGGGCCAGAAGTTGGACTTGATGCTCCTGACGGGCTCCTTCCAATTCAACTGATTCTACAACTCTATGGTTCTGTCCTGTCCACTCAAGGTATATTGCTTGGTCTCACCAGATTTTGACCTGCTCTTGTTGGTCGGAATTTGTCACTACTGCCTAATGATATTTACCACAAAAGACAAAGTGCCTTTCCTCAATGTTCTCAAGAAAGTTGATCATGCACCCTAGAATCCTAAAAAAGTCTTTTCCTTGAAACAGCACTGTCTCCTGCCCAGTATTCTTTCCAGATCTAAAGGGGAATGAAGGAAAAATCAGGGGATGTATTACAATGAAGCACTCTCAAATTTCTGGACCTTTAGCAGTGTATTTGTACCTCCACTACTCTTTTCTATAATATCATGGTTTTGTACGGCATGTCATTTTCTAGCAAGACACATTTTTGCAACTGAGCCCATCAGTCTCTATGAGAATATATGGTCAAAAGCCCAAAATATATGAATAGGCAGTGGCAAGTGAGGGGAAAAAAGAGTATGGGAAGCAGCTCCATGATACTAAAGTGAGACAAGAAGGAGGAGGAGGAGGTGTTCCAGTTGACAGAGCAAAGAATCCCCCGCAGTCCCTGGAGATATCCTAGTGAAGCAGGTTGTCTCCCAGCAGTCCCTAGAGAACCATGGAGGAACACATACCTACAGTGCAGCTGCTGAAGGGCTCCATGCCACGTCAGGTGAAAGTGCCTTGAAGGAAGCTGCAGCTTGTGGAGGGAGGGCCAGAAAACCATCCTTGACCTCTTCTTTAGTGGAAGAGTATGTGCAAATGTTCAACAGCTGCTAACTCTAATCTATCCTCTTTCCAGTTCTTGTCGTAGGTAAGTAGGACAATACAAGAATTAGAAGCCTAAATTGTTTTTCTTGAGGCTCCCATTCTCTCTGCCACTCCCTTAAAAATTACTTTGAGATGAAATAAAACTCATGATCAAGTTCCTAAGGCATGATGGTCAGGCTTCTCAGAAAACAGGGAGTGCAAAGAACTCCTGTCACTGTCATTTTTTTTCATAGAACTAAAAAAGTTAAATAACTGTTTTCTAAGAACATTTGGAAATCAATTGGTAGTGGCGGTGAGAGTGAAGAGTATAAATAAGCTGGAAAGAGATTATCACGTAGCTACCTCATCTGCATATAAGCTTTTTACCAGGAACTCTAGACTTTTAAACAGACTTAGGACACAAGAGTTATCTCTGGGAATGTTTTAGTATGTATAGAAAGTACATTCATCTTTAAATAGCTCAATCTGTTTTACAGTTATGACTGATGTTTTAAATTTTATTTGAAAAGAAATATTTGTGATTCAGATCATTTCCAGTTCTAAAGCATTTCAGTTGTTGACAGATTTTACTGTCTCCTGAGGGCAGGAAAATAGTCTTGGAACCAATACTGAAAGAAACTAGATGGAAAAATTAGTTTTCCTCATTCTTTTTTGTCTATTCTAAGAGGCACAACAGCAAAACCACTGATATGAGTCTGAATTGCCTTACCACTCACGGATGACTACCTTGTAGTGACTAGTCTATTATTTGCACACATTTCTGATGCTGTTTGTTAACTGTTGGGCAGAAAGATCTGTAAACTATTTTCACGGAAAGACATTCCTGAATTGCTTCACTTATCTCAGAAGCAGAGAACTAAGCTGGCACTCTGTTTCTGAGATCTTCCTGTGCTCGCCCACAAACCCATTTCCTTCAAATGCAATTTACTTTCAACCAAAGCACTTCATTACTTCATGAGGTAATCTCTTGTTCTTAATATTCGAGGGATTGCTTTAACACCGTAAGAACATATTCTAGTAAGAAGGTAGAACGTCTGTCTTAAGTAGTAGACATCACTTGGCTTTGGTTCATACTCCATAACAACAGCAAGGAAGATCAATAGATGGGTTGGGGAAAGCGGCCACAAGTTTAGGAATCTTTCTCCAATTAATTTTGCTTTAAAATTTGGCTCTTATCATTTCAAGTGTGTCTTTATTAAAACAATCAACTATTTATTACCTGTACCACAATGAAGCACAATCGGCAGTGCTTGTGCATCTTTCAACAAGTCCAAGAAGAAGAATGGTCTGAGCCTCCAGTGTAGTTCAGGCAGTCTGTCATCAAGCCAGAGTGCTCCAGGCATCTTCTCAACCTGGAGAAGAGCAGACTCTGAGCAAATGTTAGAGCAGTCCTCCAGTATCTGAAGGCAGCCTAGCAGAAGGAGGCAGATGAGCTACACAAGGGCATGGAGCGATAGGAAAAGTGTTGATGGCTTTAAAACCTGAAGAGTACATGTTTCCTTTGGGTATTGGGAAGAAATTCCTTGCCAGGAGGCCTGGTGAGACACTGGAACATGTTGTGGGTGACCCATTCCTGGAAGTGTTCAAGGCCAGCTAGAATGGGTCTTTGAGCTTAAGGTGGCCTAGTGGAAGGTGTCCCTGCCAATGACATGTGGGGTGAATTTAGGTGAATTTTAAGGTCCCTTCCAATCCCAACCATTCTATTATTCTGTGGTAATAGTCATTCTGTGCAGTAGCAGTAACTAGCTGAAGATAGAAAAAACAGACTATTGATTCTGAGAAACTGCCATCCAGTTTAACTGTTTTGGACTCACATAGAAGCTCCTTTTAGCGTTATTTATATGTAGGAACAGTCTCAGCACTAAAATATCATCCACACAAATATTTTATAATTTTTAAGGTTTCGGACATTTGGGAATGTCCTTTCTCTCTCTCTCTCTCTTTCTTTCTTTCTTTCTTTCTTTCTCTTTCCTTCCTTCCTTCCTTCCTTCCTTCCTTCCTTCCTTCCTTCCTTCCTTCCTTCCTTCCTTCCTTCCTTCCTTCCTTCCTTCCTTCTTTTCTTTCTTTCTTTCTTTCTTTCTTTCTTTCTTTCTTCCTTTCTTCCTTTCTTCCTTTCTTTCTTTCTTTCTTTCTTTCTTTCTTTCTTTCTTTCTTTCTCTTTCTTTCTTTCCTTCTTTCTTTCCTTCTTTCTTTCCTTCTTTCTTTCCTTCTTTCTTTCCTTCTTTCATTTCTTCCTCCCTCTCTGCACTGTGATGTCATTTTGTAAAATGTGAAGTAGTGTCAGTAATTGACTCCAACCTGAATATCATTTTGAAGCTTAGAAATGGATCAAGAAGAAAATTGTGTGAAGACAGAGCATTTAAAAAGGTTTTAACATCAGATTTAGAGTTAGGTATTGAAAATTCAAAAAAACAACATTGAAATGATGCAATGAATAATTTTAAGGGATTTTTTTTTTTTGTATTTCTCTGATACCAATTATGATCTCAATTTTTTCACCTTCGAAAAATACATCTTGAAAATTGTTACTTTGAAAACCAAAAATATTTCCAAAACAAGGAAATGGATTGATGCAGATGGAAATATCATCTTCTAAATAGTCATCATCTAGTCCAAAGGATTCTCCTCACACAGTAAGCTTTATGGAGATTTCTATTCTCACACAAACACAGAAGAATTTTTCAACTGACTAGAAAATCTGTAAAAACAAATGAACCTTGGAAAAAAAAGTTCAATAAAGAGCAGGAAATTATATGCATCCACCCTTACGATATGTTGGTTACTAAATATTGCCTCTGGTTTGTGGGTGAGTACACTTCCCATTCACACACACAGATACACCTCTCCCCCCACACACAGATGTCTGATAATGGCTCTCAAAGAAGGGATTATCTTTTTTCTATTCAATAGGCATTGCTTCTAAAACTCAAGATGTATTCTTATTGGATTCTCCTATTACCTGGATTTAATACCTACAAGGTAAAGTGCCTCTGTCTATTCGCACGGGGTAGGAGGGGACATGGAGAGCGGCGATTTGAAAACAACTAGCAGCTTAAATAAGAAAGAAGAGTGCTCCTGGAATCCATAGCAAAGGCAAAATATGAGGCCATAATCAGGGGCAGTTTGCTGTGCTGGCACAGTTTCTTTTTGAGAGAAAGCGTGAAAAAGCCTTTCGCTAAGGTGTAGGCGGCAAGAAACGCAGAAGACGGGCATACGCAGCTGTCCGAAGGTAGGTGCCGGTCCCCGGGCGTCTTTCGGCAGAAGCCGTGGTCCGGAGGGCACCGCGACCGGCAGAAAGCTCTGTGCACGAAAAAGCCGCTTCTTCGCCTCCGGCAGCCGGAGAGCTCGGCAGATGCTGAGACACCAAGAACGAAGCCGCACAGCACCCGGATAAAGTGAGCATCTCTCAAACTGAGAGAAGACAGGAGCAAAGCACTTTCCAACAGTTTAAACTTAGATTACCATAAGTAGGGAAAAAGTTCTCAAACAACTTTCTTTTCCACCTTTCTAAACTTTATGCAGCACTCCCTGGGAAATATTACTTTTTCTGTTCTCCAGGAGATGGTAAGAACTCGAGTACCTTCATGAGAAACGACGTGGGACGCTTGCTGTGCTGGCAGAGTTTCTTTTTGAGAGAAAGAGTGGAAAAGCTTTTCGCTAAGGTGTAGGCGGCAAGAGACGCAGAAGACGGGCATACGCAGTCCCCCGAAGGTAGGTGCCGGTCTCCGGGCGTCTTTCAGCAGAAGCCGCGGTCCGGAGCGCACCGTGACCGGCAGAAAGCTCTGTGCGCGAAAAAGCCGCTTCTTCGCCTCCGGCAGCCGGAGAGCTCGGCAGATGCAGAGACACCAAGAACGAAGCCGCACAGCACCCGGATAAAGTGGGCATCTCTCAAACTGAGAGAAGACAGGAGCAAAGCACTTTCCAACAGTTTAAACTTAGATTACCATAAGTAGGGAAAAAGTTCTCAAACAACTTTCTTTTGCATCTTTCTAAACCTTATGCAGCACTCCCTGGCCAATCTTACTTTTTCTTTTCTCCAGCAGATGGTAAGAACTCGAGTACCATCATGAGAAACGTCGTGGGACGCTTGCTGTGCTGGCAGAGTTTCTTTTTGAGAGAAAGAGTGGAAAAGCTTTTCGCTAAGGTGTAGGCGGCAAGAGGCGCAGAAGACGGGCATACGCAGCTGTCCGAAGGTAGGTGCCGGTCTCCGGGCGTCTTTCGGCAGAAGCCGCCGTCCGGAGCGCACCGTGACCGGCAGAAAGCTCTGTGCGCGAAAAAGCCGCTTCTTCGCCTCCGGCAGCCGGAGAACTCGGCAGATGGTGAGACACCAAGAACGAAGCCGCACAGCACCCGGATAAAGTGGGCATCTCTCAAACTGAGAGAAGACAAGAGCAAAGCACTTTCGAACAGTTTAAACTTAGAATAGCATAAGTAGGGAAAAAGTTCTCAAACAACTTTCTTTTGCATCTTTCTAAACCTTATGCAGCACTCCCTGGCCAATCTTACTTTTTCTTTTCTCCAGGAGATGGTAAGAACTCGAGTACCTTCATGAGAAACGTCGTGGTACGCTTGCTGTGCTGGCAGAGTTTCTTTTTAGAGAAAGAGTGGAAAAGCTTTTCGCTAAGGTGTAGGCGGCAAGAGACGCAGAAGACGGGCATACGCAGCTGTCCGAAGGTAGGTGCCGGTCCCCGGACGTCTTTCGGCAGAAGCCGCGGTCCGGAGCGCACCGCGACCGGCAGAAAGCTCTGTGCGCGAACAAGCCGCTTCTTCGCCTCCGGCAGCCGGAGAGCTCGGCAGATGGTGAGACACCAAGAACGAAGCCGCACAGCACCCGGATAAAGTGGGCATCTCTCAAACTGAGAGAAGACAGGAGCAAAGCACTTTCCAACAGTTTAAACTTAGATTACCATAAGTAGGGAAAAAGTTCTCAAACAACTTTCTTTTGCATCTTTCTAAACCTTATGCAGCACCCCCTGGCCAATCTTAGTTTTTCTTTTCTCCAGGAGATGGTAAGAACTCGAGTACCTTCATGAGAAACGTCGTGGGACGCTTGCTGTGCTGGCAGAGTTTCTTTTTGAGAGAAAGAGTGGAAAAGCTTTTCGCTAAAATGTAGGCGGCAAGAGACGCAGAAGACGGGCATACGCAGCTCTCCGAAGGTAGGTGCCGGTCCCCGGGCGTCTTTCGGCAGAAGCCACGGTCCGGAGCGCACCGCGACCGGCAGAAAGCTCTGGGCGCGAAAAAGCCGCTTCTTCGCCTCCGGCAGCCGGAGAGCTCGGCAGATGCTGAGACGCAAAGAACGAAGCCGCTCAGCACCTGGAATAAGTCCGCAGCTCGGAAACAGAATGAAAATGATAATTATCCACTTTCTAACAGTTTAAACTTTGATTACCATAAGTAGGGAAAAAGTTCTCAAACAACTTTCTTTTGCATCTTTCTAAACCTTATGCAGCACTCCCTGGCCAATCTTACTTTTTCTTTTCTCCAGGAGATGGTAAGAACTCGAGTACCTTCATGAAAACGGTAGTGGGACGCTTGCTGTGCTGGCAGAGTTTCTTTTTAAAAGAAAGAGTGGAAAAGCTTTTCGCTAAGGTGTAGGCGGCAAGAGACGCAGAAGACGGGCATACGCAGCTGTCCGAAGGTAGGTGCCGGTCTCCGGGCGTCTTTCGGCAGAAGCCGCGGTCCGGAGCGCACCGCGACCGGCAGAAAGCTCTGGGCGCGAAAAAGCCGCTTCTTCGCCTCCGGCAGCCGGAGAGCTCGGCAGATGCTGAGACGCCAAGAACGAAGCCGCATAGCACCCGGATAAAGTGGGCATCTCTCAAACTGAGAGAAGACAGGAACAAAGCACTTTCCAACAGTTTAAACTTAGATTAGCATAAGTAGGGAAAAAGTTCTCAAATAACTTTCTTTTGCATCTTTCTAAACCTTATGCAGCACTCCCTGGCCAATCTTACTTTTTCTTTTCTCCAGGAGATGGTAAGAACTCGAGTACCTTCATGAAAAAGGTAGTGGGACGCTTGCTGTGCTGGCAGAGTTTCTTTTTGAGAGAAAGCGTGAAAAAGCTTTTCGCTAAGGTGTAGGCGGCAAGAGACGCAGAAGACGGGCATACGCAGCTCTCCGAGGGTAGGTGCCGGTCCCCGGGCGTCTTTCGGCAGAAACCGCGGTCCGGAGAGCACCGTGACCGGCAGAAAGCTCTGTGCGCGAAAAAGCCGCTTCTTCGCCTCCGGCAGCCGGAGAGCTCGGCAGATGCTGAGACACCAAGAACGAAGCCGCACAGCACCCATATAAAGTGAGCATCTCTCAAACTGAGAGAAGACAGGAGCAAAGCACTTTCGAACAGTTTAAACTTAGATTAGCATGAGTAGGGAAAAAGTTCTCAAACAACTTTCTTTTGCATCTTTCTAAACCTTATGCAGCACTCCCTGGCCAATCTTACTTTTTCTTTTCTCCAGCAGATGGTAAGAACTCGAGTACCTTCATGAAAAAGGTCGTGGGACGCTTGCTGTGCTGGCAGAGTTTCTTTTTGAGAGAAAGAGTGGAAAAGCTTTTCGCTAAGGTGTAGGCGGCAAGAGGCGCAGAAGACGGGCATACGCAGCTCTCCGAAGGTAGGTGCCGGTCCCCGGGCGTCTTTCGGCAGAAGCCGCGGTCCGGAGCGCACCGCGACCGGCAGAAAGCTCTGTGCCCGAAAAAGCCGCTTCTTCGCCTCCGGCAGCCGGAGAGCTCGGCAGATGCTGAGACGCAAAGAACGAAGCCGCACAGCACCTGGAATAAGTCCGCAGCTCGGAAACAGAAAGAAAATGATAATTATCCACTTTCGAACAGTTTAAACTTAGATTACCATAAGTAGGGAAAAAGTTCTCAAACAACTTTCTTTTGCATCTTTCTAAACCTTATGCAGCACTGCCTGGCCAATCTTACTTTTTCTTTTCTCCACGAGATGGTAAGAACTCGAGTACCTTCATGAGAAACGTCGTGGGACGCTTGCTGTGCTGGCAGAGTTTCTTTCTGAGAGAAAGAGTGGAAAAGCTTTTCGCTAAGGTGTAGGCGGCAAGAAACGCAGAAGACGGGCATACGCAGCTCTCCGAAGGTAGGTGCCGGTCTCCGGGCGTCTTTCGGCAGAAGCCGCGGTCCGGAGCGCACCGCGACCGGCAGAAAACTCTGTGCGCGAAAAAGCCGCTTCTTCGCCTCCGGCAGCCGGAGAGCTCGGCAGATGCTGAGACGCCAAGAACGAAGCCGCTCAGCACCTGGAATAGGTCCGCAGCTCGGAAACAGAATGAAAATGATAATTATCCTCTTTCGAACAGTTTAAACTTAGATTAGCATAAGTAGGGAAAAAGTTCTCAAACAACTTTCTTTTGCATCTTTCTAAACCTTATGCAGCACTCCCTGGCCAATCTTACTTTTTCTTTTCTCCAGGAGATGGTAAGAACTCGAGTACCTTCATGAAAAAGGTAGTGGGACGCTTGCTGTGCTGGCAGAGTTTCTTTTTGAGAGAAAGCGTGAAAAAGCTTTTCGCTAAGGTGTAGGCGGCAAGAGACGCAGAAGACGGGCATACGCAGCTGTCCGAAGGTAGGTGCCGGTCCCCGGGCGTCTTTCGGCAGAAGCCGCGGTCCGGAGCGCACCGCGACAGGCAGAAAGCTCTGTGCGCGAAAAAGCCGCTTCTTCGCCTCCGGCAGCCGGAGAGCTCGGCAGATGCTGAGACACCAAGAACGATGCCGCACAGCACCCGGATAAAGTGAGCATCTCTCAAACTGAGAGAAGACAGGAGCAAAGCACTTTCCAACAGTTTAAACTTAGATTAGCATGAGTAGGGAAAAAGTTCTCAAACAACTTTCTTTTGCATCTTTCTAAACCTTATGCAGCACTCCCTGGCCAATCTTACTTTTTCTTTTCTCCAGCAGATGGTAAGAACTCGAGTACCTTCATGAGAAACGTCGTGGGACGCTTGCTGTGCTGGCAGAGTTTCTTTTTGAGAGAAAGAGTGGAAAAGCTTTTCGCTAAGGTGTAGGCGGCAAGAGGCGCAGAAGACGGGCATACGCAGCTCTCCGAAGGTAGGTGCCGGTCTCCGGGCGTCTTTCGGCAGAAGCCGCGGTCCGGAGCGCACCGCGACCGGCAGAAAGCTCTGTGCGCGAAAAAGCCGCTTCTTCGCCTCCGGCAGCCGGAGAGCTCGGCAGATGCTGAGACGCCAAGAACGAAGCCGCTCAGCACCTGGAATAGGTCCGCAGCTCGGAAACAGAATGAAAATGATAATTATCCACTTTCGAACAGTTTAAACTTAGATTAGCATAAGTAGGGAAAAAGTTCTCAAACAACTTTCTTTTGCATCTTTCTAAACCTTATGCAGCACTCCCTGGCCAATCTTACTTTTTCTTTTCTCCAGGAGATGGTAAGAACTCGAGTACCTTCATGAAAAAGGTAGTGGGACGCTTGCTGTGCTGGCAGAGTTTCTTTTTGAGAGAAAGCGTGAAAAAGCTTTTCGCTAAGGTGTAGGCGGCAAGAGACGCAGAAGACGGGCATACGCAGCTGTCCGAAGGTAGGTGCCGGTCCCCGGGCGTCTTTCGGCAGAAACCGCGGTCCGGAGAGCACCGTGACCGGCAGAAAGCTCTGTGCGCGAAAAAGCCGCTTCTTCGCCTCCGGCAGCCGGAGAACTCGGCAGATGCTGAGACACCAAGAACGAAGCCGCACAGCACCCATATAAAGTGAGCATCTCTCAAACTGAGAGAAGACAGGAGCAAAGAACTTTCGAACAGTTTAAACTTAGATTAGCATGAGTAGGGAAAAAGTTCTCAAACAACTTTCTTTTGCATCTTTCTAAACCTTATGCAGCACTCCCTGGCCAATCTTACTTTTTCTTTTCTCCACGAGATGGTAAGAACTCGAGTACCTTCATGAAAAAGGTCGTGGGACGCTTGCTGTGCTGGCAGAGTTTCTTTTTGAGAGAAAGCGTGAAAAAGCTTTTCGCTAAGGTGTAGGCGGCAAGAGACGCAGAAGACGGGCATACGCAGCTCTCCGAAGGTAGGTGCCGGTCCCCGGGCGTCTTTCGGCAGAAGCCGCGGTCCGGAGCGCACCGCGACCGGCAGAAAGCTCTGTGCGCGAAAAAGCCGCTTCTTCGCCTCCGGCAGCCGGAGAGCTCGGCAGATGCTGAGACGCAAAGAACGAAGCCGCACAGCACCTGGAATAAGTCCGCAGCTCGGAAACAGAAAGAAAATGATAATTATCCACTTTCGAACAGTTTAAACTTAGATTACCATAAGTAGGGAAAAAGTTCTCAAACAACTTTCTTTTGCATCTTTCTAAACCTTATGCAGCACTGCCTGGCCAATCTTACTTTTTCTTTTCTCCACGAGATGGTAAGAACTCGAGTACCTTCATGAAAATCGTCGTGGGACGCTTGCTGTGCTGGCAGAGTTTCTTTCTGAGAGAAAGAGTGGAAAAGCTTTTCGCTAATGTGTAGGCGGCAAGAAACGCAGAAGACGGGCATACGCAGCTCTCCGAAGGTAGGTGCCGGTCTCCGGGCGTCTTTCGGCAGAAGCCGCGGTCCGGAGCGCACCGCGACCGGCAGAAAGCTCTGGGCGCGAAAAAGCCGCTTCTTCGCCTCCGGCAGCCGGAGAGCTCGGCAGATGCTGAGACGCCAAGAACGAAGCCGCTCAGCACCTGGAATAGGTCCGCAGCTCGGAAACAGAATGAAAATGATAATTATCCACTTTCGAACAGTTTAAACTTAGATTAGCATAAGTAGGGTAAAAGTTCTCAAACAACTTTCTTTTGCATCTTTCTAAACCTTATGCAGCACTCCCTGGCCAATCTTAGTTTTTCTTTTCTCCACGAGATGGTAAGAACTCGAGTACCTTCATGAGAAACGTCGTGGGACGCTTGCTGTGCTGGCAGAGTTTCTTTTTGAGAGAAAGCGTGAAAAAGCTTTTCGCTAAGGTGTAGGCGGCAAGAGACGCAGAAGACGGGCATACGCAGCTGTCCGAAGGTAGGTGCCGGTCCCCGGGCGTCTTTCGGCAGAAGCCGCGGTCCGGAGCGCACCGCGACCGGCAGAAAGCTCTGTGCCCGAAAAAGCCGCTTCTTCGCCTCCGGCAGCCGGAGAGCTCGGCAGATGCTGAGACACCAAGAACGAAGCCGCACAGCACCCATATAAAGTGAGCATCTCTCAAACTGAGAGAAGACAGGAGCAAAGAACTTTCGAACAGTTTAAACTTAGATTAGCATGAGTAGGGAAAAAGTTCTCAAATAACTTTCTTTTGCATCTTTCTAAACCTTATGCAGCACTCCCTGGCCAATCTTAGTTTTTCTTTTCTCCACGAGATGGTAAGAACTCGAGTACCTTCATGAAAAAGGTCGTGGGACGCTTGCTGTGCTGGCAGAGTTTCTTTTTGAGAGAAAGAGTGGAAAAGCTTTTCGCTAAGGTGTAGGTGGCAAGAGACGCAGAAGACGGGCATACGCAGCTGTCCGAAGGTAGGTGCCGGTCCCCGGGCGTCTTTCGGCAGAAGCCGCGGTCCGGAGCGCACCGCGACCGGCAGAAAGCTCTGTGCCCGAAAAAGCCGCTTCTTCGCCTCCGGCAGCCGGAGAGCTCGGCAGATGCTGAGACGCAAAGAACGAAGCCGCACAGCACCTGGAATAAGTCCGCAGCTCGGAAACAGAAAGAAAATGATAATTATCCACTTTCGAACAGTTTAAACTTAGATTACCATAAGTAGGGAAAAAGTTCTCAAACAACTTTCTTTTGCATCTTTCTAAACCTTATGCAGCACTGCCTGGCCAATCTTACTTTTTCTTTTCTCCACGAGATGGTAAGAACTCGAGTACCTTCATGAGAAACGTCGTGGGACGCTTGCTGTGCTGGCAGAGTTTCTTTCTGAGAGAAAGAGTGGAAAAGCTTTTCGCTAAGGTGTAGGCGGCAAGAGACGCAGAAGACGGGCATACGCAGCTCTCCGAAGGTAGGTGCCGGTCTCCGGGCGTCTTTCGGCAGAAGCCGCGGTCCGGAGCGCACCGCGACCGGCAGAAAGCTCTGAGCGCGAATAAGCCGCTTCTTCGCCTCCGGCAGCCGGAGAGCTCGGCAGATGCTGAGACACCAAGAACGAAGCCGCACAGCACCCGGATAAAGTGGGCATCTCTCAAACTGAGAGAAGACAGGAGCAAAGCACTTTCGAACAGTTTAAACTTAGATTACCATAAGTAGGGAAAAAGTTCTCAAACAACTTTCTTTTGCATCTTTCTAAACCTTATGCAGCACTCCCTGGCCAATCTTAGTTTTTCTTTTCTCCACGAGATGGTAAGAACTCGAGTACCTTCATGAGAAACGTCGTGGGTCGAATGCTGTGCTGGCAGAGTTTCTTATTGAGAGAAAGAGTGGAAAAGCTTTGCGCTAAGGTGTAGGCGGCAAGAGACGCAGAAGACGGGCATACGCAGCCCTCCAAAGGTTGGTGCCGGTCCCCGGGCGTCTTTCGGCAGAAGCCGCGGTCCGGAGCGCACCGCGACCGGCAGAAAGCTCTGTGCGCGAAAAAGCCGCTTCTTCGCCTCCGGCAACCAGAGAGCTCGGCAGATGCTGAGACACCAAGAACGAAGCCGCACAGCACCCGGATAAAGTGGGCATCTCTCAAACTGAGAGAAGACAGGAGCAAAGCACTTTCCAACAGTTTAAACTTAGATTACCGTAAGTAGGGAAAAAGTTCTCAAACAATTTTCTTTTGCATCTTTCTAAACCTTATGCAGCACTCCCTGGCCAATCTTACTTTTTCTTTTCTCCAGGAGATGGTAAGAACTCGAGTACCTTCATGAGAAACGTCGTGGGACGCTTGCTGTGCTGGCAGAGTTTCTTTTTGAGAGAAAGCGTGAAAAAGCTTTTCGCTAAGGTGTAGGCGGCAAGAGACGCAGAAGACGGGCATACGCAGCTCTCCGAAGGTAGGTGCCGGTAGCCGGATTCTTTTAACGGAAGCTGCTCTTCGGAGTGCTGTGTTACCTTCATAATGGTTTTTGCTGGAGGAAGCCGCTTTTTCGTTTCCGGGAATACCTAGAGAGCAACAGTAGCTAAAGAGGCGATTGGCACCATTATGGAGAGTTTTTCTCGTTCCAGCAGGAATAACTGCGTTATTCCTTACGCTAGATGGCGCTGCTTATCAAGGTTTGGCTGCTTTTAACCATTTGGGGTGCTGGATGTTCAAACAACTTATCGTAACTTCTTCTAAGTCAGGTGCTCACGTCCGTAGATGCTATTAGATATAGCACACTGCAAATAAGAGCTGTAATAGAGTTATTGTTATTAGCACATGGGCACGAGTGTTAGGAATTTTATAAGGAATATGTTGCATGAATCTTTTTGACCATTCTGCAGCCATTCATACGAAACTCACAAAAGAATAATATAAAATTGACTGGGAACGAGTGGGGTTTGCATCAATGGTTTGAGGGATGGGAAAGAACTGGGTGGTTGAAAGATCTCGTAAATGGAGCTTTGTTTTTACTAGTAGTCATTATTTCATTGCTTTGTGTTATTCCATGCATCGTGAAACTGGTGTGCCTCTTGCTAAAAATTACATTGGAAAAGATCTGGCTGGTGCAAGAAGAAGGGGCAATTGTCAAAATGTATCTGAGCCGCTTAGACTACGGGCTGCACCAGCCATCCAGCTTGGAACGGTTCTTCTCAGAATTCTCTCAGGGCCCTCTGGAATTCATCAAGACATAAGCCGTGCTAAAACAAGAGAGGAAAAGCTGAGAAACTAAATTCCAAGACCACAAGAACTCCAAAAAGGGGGGGTGTGGGGGGGGAGGGGCAAAGTACCTGGACTGTAAGGAAACACATCTTCTGAGAGGTGCACGCAGAATGCGTGGACAAGACAAAGGCACCAATAAGAAATGCGTGACTAGCGTGTGCAGAGAGTCAGAATGTGTAAGTGCATCATGTAAACCATAAACGGCTTCTGCTTAATCCTCTTGGTCCATTGTGCAGGAGTCCTGAATTTCCCATAAGTGATACTAAAAGGGTTCTTATTTTAATGCTAGATTTACTGTCTATGCGATGATTCATGGGAATAGTTCTTTCAAATCCTTCCCTTGCTGACATCAGTCAGCTTCATCTTTTCCTGAATGTACTGCTGGCTATACATAAGTTATGAATAGAAGGGAATGAGTTTTAGGGATGTGTTGCAAGGAAACAGATTGGTAGCTCTGCTTCCATTTCCATTGAATAAGAAGAATTCCAAATATTTTTGACCCTTTCATAGACCTCTGACTCGATCAGCATCAGCAGGGAGGGACATTTGATTGGTTTTTCTCCTTTTTAGAGAGAAGCTAATGAAAAACTTTCACCAGAATTAGAGCAGGCTATGTAACAAGAAGAGCGTCATGAAAAGAGGCCAATCCTATCCTCTTAGTATTGCTAGTTGTGATTGGACTTCAATGAAATGTGTCAACTCTGTGTTCCTGGGTATCACATCAGTAATAGGTACTTCACCTGCTGTACTTCTCTCCTAAAGCTAAGAACAGAATCCCAAATAATCTTGGTTCCAAGGTCCCAGTTCACCCTGTGATGCTGACAGGTGAAAAAGGAGTGGAAGGTGGACCAGTAAATGAACTTGAATGGCCTATCTAAATCAGCGGCCACTGATTTCCTGAAGGCTTAAACAGGTCAGTTGCCCCTATTTTTCTTGGAGTTCTTTTATTCTTTGGTCAGGTTTTTCTTGGGATTCTTTGAATCCTTCCCCATGAGTTCAGCCTCTGCTCTCAAATCCTTTGCTGTCATTTAAAGTATCTCGATAGCCTGGAAACTGTTGTCTTTATTTATCAACCCATTATTCCCTTCAAAAGGTTGTTTGCCTCAAGTCTCATTCTTGCTGATTTTCTGCTAGTTCATTGTCAGATGGCAGCAGGTGTTCTGTAAGAGCAAGTACTCAATCCTATAGCTTGCTTTTCTTTTGATTTGGCCTGTCTAGAAAATGGAATGACTGAGCATCTCCGACAGCATTTTCTCTCCCCATTGTGTTTCACCGCAAGGGCAGGTGCAAATCATCTACCTAAACTCTTGGTGGTGAAGCAACTAGTGATATGCTGTTGCATATAGGTAGAAGTTCCCGAAAGGAAGGCCTTGTAAAACCATGGCTGAGGCCCGTTACTTTGGCTAAGTAGAAAATGACTAGGGTAAAGTGAGACAGCTGAATTAGAGGTAGATCAAGAAGTTCTAGAACCGTTGCGTGTTCACAGCGTGGTGTATGACGGTTGGTTGAATTATGTTTGTTGTGGCTTAAAGCTATGCAACTGACAAAGGCCTGACTGCTCCAAAAGCGTGGCTTTTGCAAGAAAGCGGCTCTCCTTTGCACCTGCCTGGGGACTCTGCATCACTACGGACCCTCACGCCCAGTTTGCCAAGGAGATGATGAGTAGGAATGTTGCAGAGCTGCTGTGTGCATATTAAAGGAATGGCAGAGAGTGAAGCGCAGGACATTTCTGGGCTTTAGTACAATGCTGCTGCATTGGTGCCAGTTTAGTCGGTTTTCCATCAGTGGCATTTCTGTCTAGAAGTACACTGCCCAGAGTCTTTCTAGCATTTGATGCCATTTCATTACTGCCATTAATACCTTCCTTCAGTTTAAATGATGATAGAATCTTTACATTTTGAAGATCCCTGTTAGGGAACAATATGCCAGAGGAGTCATCGCTCCCTTTTCTTTTGCCTCTGTAATTTTTATTGACTCATTTCACATTTCTGCTAATGGCAATAGGAATACTGAGACTACTTAGCAGGGTTGATGCTCTCAGCTGCTTTCCTCTTTCGTACTGCTTCATACCGTATGTGACTTGATGGCCTCGTTTTGCAATCAGCATTTTGCTGTGGTTTGCTAAAACCTGGCATGCACTGCCAACTCACAACTTGTGTGTTGGCATTTCAGGGGCTTTGATGGGTTCCTTTCTGAGATTGCCATGCACTGGACTTTCACAGTCACAAAGACTTCATCTACCATTGCTTGAAGTTCAGTATTTAATACTCTTTCCTGGAATGTAGGCAACCTAGCAGCAAGTACTAAATTCGCTGCAAGCCCTGTCTTCCCAAAGGACCATTCAAAATGTTTGCTCTTCCCCTCTGACCAATCTGCCAGTATTTTGATGGAGAATTTGGTACCTTAATAGAACCTCTTAGAAGGGATCTCATCACAGACAACATCTCAGGCTTTCTTGAAATACTGGCTCCTTTGGATCTCAATTCCATTCAGAGTGCATTTAAGATTTTTTTTTCCACTGAAGCCATTCAACAATGCCTCTTCTCTTATAAAATGTGATGCACGTGTCAAAGATGGATCCCCGTGAAAGGTTCTATTGATATCAAAATTCGTGCCCAATGGACTGTGCTGGTGGAAATCAAATACTAGTCTAGTATTTGGAATCCAAATAATTCCTCCCAATCAGGCCCGACAGGATTGTTTGGCTTTCAGTCTCGGCACGTGGACAGTAGTGGATGGTCGACAGGTTGAAAACAGTGTAGATTCTTCTCCTTTTTTTCATTGATGGCTCAGAGACTGAAAAGGCAGCTACAAAATGGTAAATACATCCCTACAGATTCAAAAATTGTTCTTAATTTGCATCTCCACCATAACAACAGATGGTTAGAACTAAATTACCAATGGGAATTTTATAGCTTCTCAGAAATGAAACAGGACCTGGCTAATGGGCCTTAGCAGTAGCTACAAGGTTTTTCAGCACAAGGCATCTCAAAACTATTTTAACCTTACAGTACTTTTCTGTCTAATGCTCTAATCTCAAGGGTGCCGGCAAAAAAAGAAAAAAAAAAAGAAAAAAAAAAAAAAAGAAACCCCAACAAATTAATAATAAGCAAAATCAGTGACATATATAGAAAAGATCCCATGGTTTTTAACTTCCAACTACCAAACTTGTCTTCTAAGCACACTCTCTACAATGGAATTGTTTCCCTATCTGCCTTGAAACATTTTGCAGCAAAAAACACTCTAAGGCCCAGATAGGTGTTTTGTTCAAAAATCACTTCTTCTAGCTTTCTGTCCATAAGCGGAGTAATGTGGCTGTGCTGGCAGCTGGCCAAAGGAGGTAGGAAGAGTAATCATCATCCACAACACTGGGGCTAAAAAATTTCCACAGAAAATTACCTGCCCTATTACTTGTTCACGTGTTGTGTTGAACGTTCAGAATCTGTTTCCATTTTCCCCATTCATAGAATGTTCTATTTCACAGAATGCCAGCCCCTCAAACATCAGTCCTGCCAGAACAGCCTGCCATAGGGGGCTGTCATAGGGGATCTGCTAATGTCCACTGACTCTTACCAGTATAGTGCTTGTCACTGTTGCAGATCAAGAACTTCTGAATAGTTTGGATTCATGCTCTTTGAGGGGTTGAAAACAAGAAAAGAATGACTAGACATTTCCATGATCAAATCCCCTGATGGAATATAAATAGGAGCATAATAAATGTATTCATTGTTCTAAGAAGGGAGATGAAGGGTCCAAGAGATTACTTGCATACTTCCTGTTCTAAATCCCTTGTTATCTGGCAAATTGCAAAAGATTCCAGGCTTTTGCCAAAATGCAAACCAGATTAAAATGTGAAGCCTTACAGTTTACTGGATATAAAATTTCATCATCCATTTTGAAATCTTTGAGATTGTTATGTACTTCCTATTAATACCCTGAGGTTTAGAGCTGTAATTCAGAGAGAGAAAAGAATGCTATTTTGAATTCATTCTAGTAAATCGGCACTCTCATCTTGTCGGCACTCTCTCCTCTTGGTTTTCACTTCTGAAACTCTGTACGAAAGAGTGTATTAATGCATAGAGCTCTGCATCAATTCTTTTCATCTGTTTCCCCTGAAATTCTTCTTTCAAGGCAAACCTATCAAAATCCACACTTTCTTACCCCACCACTTCTAATATTCTATTGAGAAGCAAAAAAAAATACCCCATCAAACCACTAAATCACTGCTCCAATAAAAAAAGCAGTCCATTAACTGCTTTCTTAGCAGGTTCTTTAGCTTCTATTATTATGGCAACCTTTTCTTGCTCTTCTAGATTAGAACCAAATTCTTACAGCATATGAGGAAACATAGGTTTACTGTATCTGATTCTCAGATAGAGAAGTCCAGCAAGGAGTTCAGATCTCAAAAGAAGTGTCTGTACAACGAGATTCAGCACAACGTTGAGACATATTAGCTATTTTTCAAGAAAAGCGGCCAAACTGAAACTTTTTAGACTTCTCTACAATCATGCGTGCCTGCTTCCAGAACCTGACCTTCGTTGCTGGAAACTAGCTGCAATGTTACTGTAAACAATGCTGTGAAGGTAGGACATGGTCATTCTTCTCTTCCATTGAAAACCTCAAGTGGAGTCGCGTCACTTCTCTTCAAAATTCTGTATTTCCTTGCAAACTGGTAAAATAAGGATAAATAAAGTGTTCTGCTCATTCAGTTTAAACCTAAAGTTCAAAATGAAAAAAAAAAAAATCCATTCAGATATGGTCTGCAATAATACAGTAGAAGAGAAGATGAACCAGACTGGCCTACAAAAGAAAGACGTGAAGCAGAATTTGGGAATTTGGAAGACCTTATGATGAATAATTCAAATAAATAAATAAAAAAAAATATAACCTACCCAAATTCAATCAGTGATGCACAGACAGAGAAAAAGTACTAATTACTACTAATATTTCTTTAATTCTCAGACAAGAAGTTCAATGATCCTCTTGAATGCACGGAAGATTCTTGGAAAAGACAGCAGCCTTCTTCTTCACAACATACTCCTCAGAACTCCAGGAGACAAATCATTTGAGCTGTGAGGATCTTTCTCTCTGTAAAACTCCCAGAGCATAGCCAATATTCTATTCCTTTAGGGATCCTGGCCTCCCTGGGGGAGTGCTGGATAGTCTACATCCCGGTACATCAGCCAGACACTCCACCTTATTTCCCATGGCTACTGCAGCAAGGACATCATCTACACTGGCTTTCTAGCCAAAAGAGATGCAAGGCACAACAAAGAACATAGCCAAAACCTTGAGCACAGCTTATGGGTTTCGAAACAAAAATCTCAGGATGGCAATACTGGATCTTCTGATCCAAACCATCAGGAAACATTTCTTTAGAGGTGTTGGGAAAGATGAAAGTTTGACAAGAAAGTCTCACAGATATGTATGCTTGGCAGAAAGATTTTTGAATGTGGAGTCTGAAGAAAGAATAGAGTTGGAAGCAAGTTTTGATCTAGAAGAAAAGAATTGCTGAGCCAGTCTTACAGGATAACCAAGGATACGTTAGTTAGAAGAGGGTTTTATGACTTAGAGCAAAGGATAAACCCAGTCCAAACAAGAAGATGTTTTTACCAAGCAGGAAGCTAGCACAGGCAAACAAGTCAGCAAATGCTGCAAGCAGAAAAAAGTCTCCAAATTTTCCACTGCCAAGAAAACTGAAAAACACCTTTCCGCTTCAACTGTAATATACTGACTTTTAGTGAGTGGAGAATAGCAACATATGGTAATTAGAGTAGTTATGATAGGCTATAGATAATAGTTAAGGGATAGATTGGTTCTACTGTATGAAGATGCTCAGCGAAGTACCAAAACCAAAGGGTCTCCAGGCCTGCCTGCAGCTAGAGCTGACAGCTGTAGGCACAGGCTCTGTCGCCCACTACCCTGGACTGCTGCAACGTCTTCGATGGAATAAACTGCATTTTGGAGAGCCGCCTGGACTCCCACATCCCTCATTTAGGCTCTTACATGGAGGTGAAAAAAGCCTCTGGGTATTGTACAAAAAAACAGCTATGTAATCTAGAGTTGCATGACCCAATATTTCTATTGAACTGGAACAATTTTTATCAATATTATGGATCCACTTCTTTTCAGTGCGTTTGGTAAAAAACATAAAGTATTGTTTGAAAGAAATGATTGGATGCGTACTAAGTACTACGGATTAGTTAAGATTTTGGTTTGGCATGGCTTGGTTTTTGGTGGGGAGGGAAGAAGCCAGCCACAGAAGTGATTTTTTGTGCAAAGCTCCTAGAAGCTTCCTCCATGCCTGGCAAAGTGAATCCCTGCTTGGCACTAAGAACAGACATGCTGCTGAGCCAATTACAGAGGTGGGTAGCGTCTTGGTGATATATTTAAGAAGGAAATCAAAACAGCAGCCAGTTAACTTTGAAGTTGGGAAATTTTTAGGTTGGCACCTCTTCTGCTTTGAAAGCCAAACCAGTGAGACACTCTGTTGCAGTGTGTGTTTATTATTGTACTGCAGTTCTAGCAGTCTGTTTTCTAAGGCTTCCTATTTTGTGCTGTTATAGCATATGTTATTATTAATGGATTGTCCTTTCCCCCCAGTATTGTTGGCTTTTGCCCTAGCTGTCCATCTCCCCAAAGACCTGCCCTTTTGTTCCCTGTTCCTTCTCCCATTGAACATCAACCCCTCCCCAAGCCTGCCCCTTTCTCTAGAAACTTCCCTCTCAATTTTGTACCCTTGGAAACCCCATTGGTTTGTTCAAGTTATTCTCCTCCCCTGTAGTCCCCCTACTGGTTTCAACATTGTATTCCCCTCCTTGTGTTCCACCCCCAGTTTCTCCCAGTTGGTTAAAGATTGTATCCTCCTCTGGGACCTTCCCCCCATTTAGAAGTTGATGTATGCCTTTGAATCAGTGTCTTTCTGTCCATGACCCTCCAGGGAGTAAACTGAAAAATATACAGAAGACCTCTCCCTGTTCCTTGTCCCTGCCCTCAGCGCAGTTCTATCCCCAAGGCAGTCCACCTGTGCCATAGAGCAGCTGTGCCCTACAGCTGCAGCCCCGGATTCAATAGCTTTCTTGGGGCGGCCCATTCTCGCTGTTGGTGTTGGGAGCTAGTTGGGCTGAAGAAATCCAGCACCGCAGCAGGACTCCAAGTCAGAAATACAGTTTATTAGGAAAAGGGGGAAAAACCCAAATCCATGCAAGAATACAAAAGAAAAACCACTGACAGAGTCAGAATACAGGCTGACGTCTTGCTAGTTAGGGTGGTGAAAGCAGTTTGGATGAAATGGTCTTGTTGAAGTGGTGATTCTGTAGAAACCATCTGGTAGCTCTTGTCCTCTGGAAAACCAGTGGCTAAGGGTGGCCGTTCCTCTGGCAATGCGGTAGAAATAGTGCTTCTTGCCTTCATAAACCCAGATTATATCCAAGTGGGGATGCTTAGCTCCTACCCCCTGGGCAGAGCATCTCCCAATGGGCTGATATCGTTCTGAGTCATGATGTGGGTCCTTGATTACCCGTGAAACAGAAATGGCTCCTGGAGGGAGTTATCTCTGAGTCATGTGGCAAGACATTGATGGGCCCATTAACAGGAGATAAGGAAAAAAAGATGCCACCCCTGCTTTCCGCAGTTCTTGAGGGTGGGAATAGGATGCATTTTTATATTGTAAGCTAGGACAATACACGATGCAGGTTTTGGCATTTGCAGGAAGTTTGCATGGATTTGAAAAGTATCCTCATAGCAGAGGCACAAAAGTATTCTCATACCCCTTTTAATCATCTTCAAATGAAGCAATTCTCCCAATAACCTAAGGCATGAATGACTTGCAAGTGCGTTGAAGAAACACGCCAAAGATAAGTAGTGTTCAGCTGCAGAGAATTGTTTAGGGACATCATACCCTAATATTTAAAATCAGAAAGCATGGATGGACGGGTCTTTTTTCCTTAGTTGACTACAGAACCAGCGGCCCTTTGCAGGAGGGTGTTTGGATTTAGGATGACACTGGCAACTAAGAGCATGGTTATATAGAAGGTGCTACTTTTAGACCAGAACATTCAACTACTAAAGGCAGATAGGAGAATAGCTGATTAGTGACAGCTCCGACAGGAAGAGTCCGCGGCTTACCCCGTGGGAACAATAGTAGCACATTTCAATTTTAGAAAACCATTCATTTCAGAGGACCAAGCATCAGTGAAAAGTAAAGGTCGAGTAAAGACATCCTAGTGCTCTTCTTATCAGAGGCACATTCCTCCATATGAGAGTATTTAGGAAAGAACAGCGCGTTCATAAGGGAAGGTGTGCCAGTTACAAAACCTGGAGAACAAGGCAAGACAAACTTATACATTTTATTTGCTATTTCTATTTCACCTGCTAAAAAATGATTTACTTAAGACTGAATTTTATGAATTCTGCAAAGCTCTCTTTTTGAACGTCTTCATACCCATATTAAACTCTGAGGTGACAAAGAGAGCAGCAGTGGAAGGAAAGCTGGTCCATCTCCCCCTCCTTGTAGCTTTAGGCCAGTGAGTGATTAGAAGTGGGTCACTTCATTTGAGATAAATAGCTTTACCAAGAGAGAATATTATCCAGCCTTGATCTTTCCTTTGGAGCTGATCCACTTTGTAGTCATCAATTCTTGACTCAGTTGGGGAGAAACAATGGCATTACGGCCATGGATGTTAGAGTGCGCTGATGGGAAATGAAGTTCTCATCTTCAGGTCCTTGCTTCAGTAAATATTCCAAATTCATCAGAAAGAAAATTCGAAGACCAGTAATCCCCACTCAAATGACCTAATTCAAAAAGTCTGCACACATAAGACACATCAAGCAGGTGCTTTCATCTGTTAGGGGAATACCCAGCCAGTACATTATTGTCTAGTTAGGAGGCAATAATTTTGGAAATCATTGAATTTTTTGTATTGCAAGTGAATGGTCAACACATTTTATTACTGGATAAGGTAAAATCATGTCTTCTGCATCCTTTCAGAGTGAAAACTTACCTAGATCTAAAGCTGCTCAGCTCCAAGATAGGATGCTTTATCTTCAAAGGGAACTCTACTCTTTGTCCTTTTGGATTGCTTCCATAGCTTTTCACTCACTCTTCAGGTACCTGTTAAAATATCTTCTTATCCCATGCAAATTTTTATGGGCATAGTCACTGAATTGGAAAGTATTCCATAAAGTCCACAGGCCCTGTTGAGATGGATGCACAGCTCTCAAGGGTGTTAACAGATGTTATTCTGAGGCCACTCCTGATCACGTTTGATGGATCATGGTGACTGAGGAAAGTGCGCAAAGACTGGATGAAAGCAAATGTCACCCATCTTCTCAAAAGGCAGCTAGGAGGACTCAGAAAAGTACAAGCCAGCCAGCCTCCTTTTTATCCCCAGGAAGTTAGTTGATGGAGTAGCTATTCCTGGAAAGCATTGCCAGGCACATGAAGGAGGACAAAATAATGTAGTCAGCATGGATTTACAAGGGGAAATTCGTGCTTGACAACTTTTTAAACTCCTCCGGTGAATGAACTTGCCTGGTAGATGAAGAGAATATCATCTGCCTGGGCTTCAGGGAAGTTTTTGACACTTATCTACATCGCAGCTCACATACATACGGGAAGGAATAGTGCAAAGAGCAGGGAAACAGTGTCGTTGCAGTGATGCCCAGTGAAAAGACAAGAGGCAGTGGGCACACACTGAAATACAGGAGATTGCCTCTGAACATCACAAAATTATTTTTTACCGTGACGGTGACTGAACCATGGCACAGAATGTCCAGAAAGATGGTGGAGTCTGGATCATTGAAGACATTAAAAGTAGGCCCAGATATAATCCTGGGCAACAGGCTCTAGTATCCTGGTTGAAGCAGGGGGATGGGACTTGGTGAGCCCCACAGACCCCTTCCACCGTCATTCATTCTGTGCTAGTGAATTCTCTTAGAGATGCATTTCAAGGACTGGCATGACAAAGCTCTGTGCAGAGCGAGATCCAAATGGACATGGGATTTAAGTTCCTTAAGTAATGTTCAAGAAGAATGTAAAACTCCAGGAAACCTGTCTCTTCCATAACTGAATCCCTTTCATGAGAAAATTCCCCAGCTCTAGAAAGATCCTCTGAGACGCATGCTTAAGACTGACACTGGCTGAGCAAATTTCTCCCTAGGTGTGTCTAAGACCAGTTAGGATCTTTACCAAAAGTGTTGTCAACGTAGTCTCAGAAGGCATACTGTTAAGAAGTGACAACTTACATCAGAATGGCAAATATTGGCCCACCAATGAATTACTGTATGGGAATTATCTACTTGTATTCCAAATAAAAAAAAGGAGTTGGTCTTTATTTCACTATTTCATTGCAATATTCATAAGGGAAGAAAAAGACCTATGTCCTTAACTTTCTTAACTCTAACAAAGATTTAAAACATTCCTTGTAAAAAGCGTATCTTAATTATCGGTCTATGAAACAATTTCTGTTTGGAAAAAAGTCCTAAAATTGTGTAGACAGTTGCAAAGAAGCCAAGAAAATAGGAAAGAAACAAAAACAGAGAAAAAGAGTCATCTTGAGTCTACTAGCTAGTTCTAGAATTAGTCTGCTAGAAAAAGGAAACCCCAGTTGAATTTCAAATGTGTTCATGCACTTGATTCAGTAACTGGTCAATGTAAAAACCAATCCTTTCGTACAACATCCCCCAGCAACAAAAACTTCAACAGGTTGACACCACCATCATGCCTGTCCCAGACATATTGAAAAGAGAAATGATGATTTTCATGAAAATCTATTTGTGTAAAAGTTGCAAGACATTGGAGGGATTCTCCACAATCTCCTTCCTCCATGCGGCTTGAAAGTATATTTGATAAAATATGCAACAAAGCATGTGATTTACAAGGCAGAGTAAAATGGATGACTTGGGAATTGATCTCTTTTGGATATGAAACTTCATATCCACTCTCTGGGAAGTTTCTAAAAGAAATGATGGAGCTGAGGCATGAATCTGCCACTACGAGTGCTAAGCAAACATAGACACTCCCCTTCACATGCCCCCCCCCCCCCCTTCTGAACACACCTAGGCACGCACAGAGATCAGCATAGCAGATCATGAACACCTTGGAAAAGACTGAAATGCTAAATACCTCTCTTTGTGGACAAAATTGCTGGTACGCTATTTCAAATATCTGGTACAAAAACTCTGTTGAATATCTACCTGATATTTAAAACACAGGTTTTCATTGAATTCTGTTTGAAGAATATTTTCCTTTCATTTGTTCCTTTAAAATTACTTTGTTCTATGTCTAGGAATATTTTCTTCTACAAATAGAAAAAATTAGAGGATTTCTTTTCAGAAGAAAACATTGGTTTAGACAATTTTAAACCATCATGGTATGGAAGAATTCATTTGTCCCTCACTAAAGAGGAATAAGTATTTTGATCCTAGATCATTTACAGTGAAATACTTGACATTTTTAAGATGCTTTCAATCAATTTTGATCCTCATTGCTTATTCATTGTAAACAGTAAGTTTTCAGTGCATGGAAAGTGTGTGTGGTACATCTACATTAGTTCAAACACCAATTCCAACTAATGGCCAGGCTGAACTACAGTAAATAATGTCCTGAAGGATATTTTGCCGCCTTCTTTGGCACTTCTTGAAATCCTAATGATTGGGATGAAGTGTTGAAATACAGAGATTTTCTCTCAGAGAGTGGCCCGTGTTGAAACCCATCCCATGTGTTTGATGTTGTAGTTCTTATCTCTTTTAAAATTTGATATCTTCTGCACAGTTTTCATGAAGCTTTCTGTTACAGTATTGAAAATCACAGAGAAATGCAATATTGTACAACTTTGAACTTACCCCAAGAGCTGAGAGAAAATTTGCTCGTATACTTCAATCTGAGTTTCTTCTATATTCAAGCTTTGTTTATCTACCATCAAGGGTCACAGTCGTTGCTGTTCAAAGCCCCATCCAAGCTGACACTGAATACGTTCAGGGATGGGACATCCACAACTTCTCTGGGCAACCTGTTGCAGTGTTCCAGCACCCCAACAGCAAAAAATGTCTTCATTTCATCTAATGGAGATCATAAATACTAAATCTAGGCATATGAACTTTGAGGAAAGGTTTGAAATTCTTTTGATTTGAAACACATTTGATAGGAATACTAACTTACAGATGACTGAAATATGTTGATGGCCATTTGAGATTGACACTTTTTGAAAAAGTGCATGGAGTTGAAAATTAAAACTGGCAAAATTAAAAACTTCTTGCCATTTTCTTTTTCCTCTGATATTCAAAATTGCATGGGTCAGATATCTGTGCTTCATGCAAATCTCTCAGATACTCTCAGACAAATGCTTTTCTTTCAGACTAAATTGCGGTTTAGGTAGAACACGAGTACTTAGTGAAGGTTTTTCTGGGCATAGGGGGATTTGTGTGCACAAGAGGTTTTATCCAATCTGGAAAATTCATCCCAGCTGCGTTCTGTTCATCATTCTTACTGCATCAGGCCTGAAGATTCTGTGAAAAGTATCCTGTGGACCTTGAACATAGCTCATGTGAAAGAGATGAGAGGTGATGGAGAAGTTGAGGGAGAGAATAAAGAGCATATGGCCCAGTAAAGGCACCAGAAAGTATTTTTTTCATGTGGTCCACAGCCCAAACAATTGTTTAGCACCATTTGAAGGCTGTGTTTGACCAACAGGGCTGAAGCAGGTCTTCAAAATATCCGGTAGATCAAAATCCATTGAAGCAAATGACCCTGGCCAGTCACCTTGCTGCTGATAATTCACCCTCCATACCAGCTGATCAGGCCTAATAATGCTGTTGCAAAAGTGTTGTGAAAAAGGTAGGCACATTTTCACAGAGGCAGGGGAAAATGCCCTTGGATGATGATTCCAAGGGATAACTTGATGGCGCAAGTTAGAAACACTTATCTACTGTGCAATATCGAAGTTGGTGAGTTCACCATCTGTAAGCATCACTTTAGAAAATAAATGTTTGATCCACAAAACGATACTTCCTGTGTCCTGTCTACCTGCTTCATTTAAACCAATGAATAGGCTACGTTCCATCAGCAAAATGTTCATGATCATATGCTTCTTTAAACTGTAATAATTCTTTTTTTTTTTCTAAATCAGACACTGTCTGTTCCTAAGATTCAGATGTCCATGGGTAGGGGTGTAATTAAGTTCACTGTTAAAAAATATCCTTCTTGTTATCTTTGGTTTAAATTATTGACATGTAACATCAGTCTGAGAGCTGAAAGAAACCCCTTCATTTGCTGTTTGCCAAGTATCATCTATGTGATACAAATTCTACTTGATAAATCACTCCCATCCATTGCTATCTAATACTACTAGTAATGCCTTCACAACATTTTCTTCATCGTTAGGGATTTTGGAGAAGTGAAAGATTGGAACATAAGCAAGGGCATTTGTTCAAGATGCTCCAGAAAGAGCTGCCGTCTGTTCTCTTCTTTGCTGCCTATGTTGGCGGGAAGCTGCAAAAAACCCAAAGATAACTAGAAAGAGTGTTATTTTAGTCTAAATTTGGAAATGATGTTTGGAATACCATGTTAAATGACAAGGTGCTCTTTTAAAATATGGCATCTTAAGGGGAAAAGTCAGCTTTACAGAGGTTTTGAGACAGTTGCTTCTGGAAAAAAAAAAAAAAAAAATTGAGGTATCCAAGGTCTTTAGCCATACCACTTGGAAGATTGATTCAAAACACAGTTTCTTCATCTAGGAAGGACAGAGGACCATAGATGCAACCCATTTCAAAATGGAGTTCTTTATGTTTCAGTTTGGGATTTACTGGACATCATTTCTTGTAATGTCGAGGGACTGCAGTTAGCTCTCCAATAATTTCCTTCCCTGAAATTCATCTGCATTTGCTCCTTTCTCCAGCGTTCCCATTTCTTAGTGCTGGTATACTCCATCTATGCATTAGAATATTCAACTAGAGTGTGTGTCTGATATTTTCTAGTTAAAATTGACTGGAACGCAATGGATAGTTCCAGTTGCTTGTATACAGTAGTTTTATTTTGACAAGTTTTCTTTTGACAATGTTTAAGCAGCAGTAGCAAATAGGAAGTGCAGCTTGCAGCAGGGAAAGACACATCTGCTTGCTCAAGTTTCCTGTAGTCAGATAGATGCCAAAAGGCTTTTCATAATACTACGACTGTCTTGTAGGAATATTTGATCTAATCCTACTTTTGATAAAATTACTAATGGGCTACTTTTCCACAAGGTGGAATATTTTTCTTTTAATAATATGGTTTTTTGTAAGCTGAAAACATGAACTTGTGCACCAGTCAGGTGGAATGTACTCCTCCTTCTTCATAAGTTTCACAACCTTCTTTAGAAAATATGGACTCTGTGTAACTTCAAAAGAAGAAGTCTGGGCATCTTCATTCTATGGATGTAATTTTTTTTCTACCATGCTGTTCTTGTTTTCTATGGAACTCATTTTTACCAATAGAAATATTTTTCCCTGACACCTATGGAAAATACCTATGTTTACTCAATACTGCAGCCTCAGTATATTGTTTAGAATTATTTCAACATGGTCCCAAGCATATCCGACAGCTAGACAGCAGAGGTTAGCAACAGTGAATGGGAATAACTTCTGAACCATTTCAGTAGATTTCCCAGGAAGGGCTTGCTTTCTGCCCCTGCAAATTTTCCCAGAGATATTGTCTGGTAAACAGTTGCATCAAAAGAGTATTCTTCACAAACCTTGGGGCAAGCTCTGTCTAAGATTTACTAGTGAATGCAAAGAGGGTGAAAGTGCTGCTTCAAAGCCCACTGTGCGCTTTCTGTACCAAAAGGGAGGTGACTCCAGAAATAAGGTTTTGATCTCTCTTCAAAACACAAGGAATGTCACCACCTCATTCATCTTTTTCTGGGACTCATAGCCTCTGAAGACCAAGAAGCTCTCTTGCTTGCTAAAGTGTGTTCAGCAAAAAACCCTTGTCCCATCAGCAAATTTGAACACAACTGCATTCGAGTCAATTCCAATGCTGGCAGGGCAATACTCTACCCCAGTAGTAACATGCCACTGTTAGAAGACTGTGTAAAAATCTTTGTGTACAAAGTAATCAGAGGGAAAAATAGAATTGGGAAGAACTGCACATTGTTCTGGAAAAAGCCTCCTGCCACTGTCTTTCAGACGTCATTTTCAGGTATCATTTTTAAGAGTTGGAGTTTTTTAAATTTTGTACAAGATAAAATCTTACTGGACCTTGAAGTTTCCCTACTAGAAGTACAGCCATTTCTTAGTAGAGTACTAATTAGCTATAAATAGAAATTCAAAGGTTTAAAAAGGTTTTGAATAAAGTCTAAGGTGATAGAAGAAGAAAACAGCAGGTTTCTTCTGGTGAAAAAGCAACTCGGAGGACATTGTACTCTACAGGTGTATTATATCACTTTCTGAAAAACGGAGTAGGTTTGCTATTTCAGATGGTTTTCATTAGGAAGGAAGAAATTCCTTTAGAAAAAACCCTTCAAATTGACTCGACATTAATGTTATGACACTTAACTTCACCAATCATGAAGAAAAATTCTCATCATTTGAAATGGAAGTCATGATGGTAATGGAGACAAGGATGTCTAAGCCGTGCCATCAGGAACGAAAAAAAGCATTAGAATGCAGGTAAGACTGATCTCCTGAACTAGTCAGAAGAGAACGCAACCAAAAGATTTTCCTTTAAGAGTCTTCAGGATGAACAGCAGATCAAATGTTTTACTGTGAAGAATTTATGAATAGAATTAACCTTTAAAATAACATTGTTTTCAAAAACCTGTGTCCACTATCTCTTAGAATGATACACAGTTCTTTTTAATAGAAAAAAGAAAAGCACTTTTTTCCAAACTGTTGTGCACTTTTAAATGACCTACAATAAAAAGAATACTTTTTCATGCTGGAAATGATGTTCATTACAAAAAAGACTTGTAGCACGCTTGGTACTCTAATGTTCTGATTAGCATAGTTTTTTATTCATCGAACAAGTTTCACATTGACTATCTTTCACCTTGAAATAAGGGGGGCGTCTTTGTACTTCTGCAGCATCCATGAAGAATTTCTTGGGTGTCATTTTGTACTCGATCTTAAACGGCAAGTTCTGCATTCTGCCATCTGTCTAGCTTTCCCGTTTGATGCAGCTTCTGAGAGGTCTTTTCAGAACTGAGGACTACTTGCAAGAATCATGCTCAATGCATGCATTTTACTCCTTGGTTAATGCAAAACTGTTTTTCCTTTACAGCACAATAATAAGAGGAAAAGAATGATGGTGGATTCAATTCTTACAGTAATACAAAGAGGACTATTATCATCATTAGAAACCAAGCAAGTTATATTTATTGCACAGTCAGTACAACCACTGATGTAAATTACCCTGTAAATTCAAAATGAATCTGTATCACAGGAGTGGATTGAATGTTTCTATTGATATTTTGCTTAAAGCAGACAATTAATTCTTTTGACAGCCAACTCATACCTGCAACCTAACTTTCAACTACAGCTTTCAAAGAGTGGAAACATGTCTGTTTATAAAACAATACAGTACAGTACAAGACCGAAACAGGTCATAGACATTTAAATGAATAAAAGATCAAAGGACAGATTAATTCACATCTGCAAGCCCTCAAGAGCGTACAGGTCAAAAGTCCCCAGAAAACTAGGCCAGTGGCACAAATTCTCTATGTTGGCACCAGAAGAAGCAGCTGCTCTCTTTATAGGATGCAATCTTGCTTACATCAGCCTTCAGAGCAATCTTCTGTCCCCCTGCCCAATACGCCTTCTGCTCTACTCCTTGGACTTCACGTTTGCATTTCTACAGAGTCCTGCAAACTGACTCAAAGTTCAGGTAGCAGATTTCCAAGATTTAGAAATGTTGTGTTAAGTCTATCTTTCGTATTTCACCCTGTCTAAGCATACTGTAACTTTCTGAAGTGAAATATGTCGAGTATGTCACGTGTAGTTTGCATGTTAGTCCTGCTTCATATTAAAACTTCTCACAGACCCCTGTGATGCCTTACTGCAAAAAGATATAGCTGCAAAGAGTGGTGGTTGTGCAAAGTTAGAAAGGCCAGAAAACCATGTAAACAACCTAACAGTAGAGGCTTGAATTTCTGAATATAATCTTGCACCATCTAAAGTCAAAATAGAATATTGAAATGATTTTCATCTAATAATGAGCTTTGGGAAGAGAGAATCCAGATAGGCTTCTTTTTTTTTGAAACCATTTCCAGGAAATACATGGCCTTAACTTGGAAGCATAGAATTAAATATTTTTATATAGCATGAGTTCTCATTACGTAATCATATGATTTGGAGAACTGAATTGGAAAGCAGGAAATAAACAAAGAAAATTATTCAAGCTATAAAAAATGTGAATTTAAAATTTTCTTTGTATTTCTGATTAAAACTATGCTAAATGGTCACCCATTATTTTAAAAAGCATCTGGACATAAAACATGGAGACATTCCTGCGGGTCTTGGATGTCAGGGATTCCTGAAAAGCTTTATTCCACTGCTTCCCAACGCTGATTCAATCCCCTTAAACGCAGCTGTATTTCAGATGCTCAGTGAAACTGTCCATGGAATGCATATAGTTTACAAATAATCTGCAGAAAAAGCTAGCTAGATTTGAAGATCTTTTTCTGGAAATGGCATTCAAATGATTTCTACAAACACACAGGTGGGATTTCTGCTGTCTTCTTCAGGCCACTTCCTGCAGAGACCTCTCCATTAAGTCTGTCTCGTTCTACTCTTCTGGTGATCCAAAGTCAGCACTGGGATTGCCCAGCTGCATGGAATTACTGTCTGCTAGAGCTGCACACTGAGGGCTTCTGTGTGCAGCATCATGTGAGCCCTACTAAAGTCACCCTGTTGGTATACACTGAGCTAACTGGACCTTAAGGGACAAGATTGGGCACTAATTTTGTAATAGAAATTAGGTACTAAGAAGGAGGCCAGAGGATTTCAATGTTTGTGCCTCCAGCCGAAGGAAAACTAAATCTTAGTCTTTATCTAAAAAACTAGGTGTATTAACCCATTTGGCATTCATATGCCAAAAAGGTCAGTAATACACTCAGAACTGTCAAAAGAGTAACAATTCCAATCATTACTTTCTAAAAAGAATTCATTTGAAGAAGTCAGGAAGAAAGATGAAACATGCAAATATCCTACCCTGAGAATCATTCTGTTGATCTGCACAGGTTTCCTATTATATTCCCATCTAATGCATTGGACATGTGTGCTTGTGATGACACAAATACTTGCAAAGCTTATCAGATAAACCATGGTCTCATCAAACAGCAAAGCATTTCTTGATGGTTGCATTTGCTAATTCCATTTAGACCCAATGTTCTTAAAGGTCTTTTCCAACCAAAGTGATTCCATCATTCTCTAAGTCGCACATCCCAATTGTCCTGGTTTAGGGCAAATTTGGCAGAAAACCTCAAAAAGGGTCCCCCCCAGAAAGCCCACCCACATGGCCCCTCCCCTCAACTGGTTTGGGGAAAATTTCCTCAGAGAGAAGTGGGAAAAAGCTGTTTATTTAACAGGCAAAGCACTCCCCAGCACAAAAAATGAACAATACCAGATGACAAAACTCAGTTCCCACTCTGAAGAGACAACAAATCAGAAAGTCTCTCCTGTGGATACTCGCTCTGTTATCAATGCCTCCGGCAATGGGTAAGGCTGCTGCCCAGAGTAGGCCTCCATAGGCCACAAACTGCAAGTTCCCAGTGCTTCCCAGGTCCCAGTCTGGTGCAGATTTGAAACGTTCCAAGAAAAGGGTAAGGAAAATAAAAAAAAAACAGTCCAGGGAAAACTCTGCCTCAGCCAGCTAAACCAACTAAAAAGCAAATGAGCGCTCTGTTCTGCTCCGTCAGTTCCCAGAAAACACAGTGCAGCGCAGAATGTGGAAGAGTGTTGCTTTTTAAGGAGTGCAGCCTCTGGTAACAAACTCCGTGCTTCTTCTTCTCCCCACCTTTGCTCTCAGAACCAGTCTTGAAGGCAGAGAATATCATATCCAGCATTAACAGAACAGATGACTGGGGATACAAGCATCATAAAGTCACCCTTGGACACTGCTCTATTGAGATATGTCACCAGACTATGCTAAGACCAAGTTTTGGAACTGCTCATTAAAATTCTACTATCACAGTGAAGCTGAGGAGGAAACACAGCTCACTACAGTTACCTTGTGGCACGCCAGTGCTTCCTTTCAATCCCAATGTTCTTCATTTTTAAGTCCCTGACATCACAGGCATAATGAAACATCCTTTGGGCAGGAAGGAAGATATTATTCTTCTCATTTATACTGATGGGTAAGCTGACATGCAGAGCAGTTAATTCAAAGTGAAAGAGCAATAAAGCCAATAGTAAAACCACAGTTTTGTTTACTCCCCTAAACCCTTACTATCCCAAAATACAAGAAGAGCTGTAAAAGCTTGTGGCTACCTAGTTTTTTCCCATACCTACATGGTGGGGTAAGGGATAAACAATCCCAAACAATGGTAATCCACAACAAAGCATTCTTGACATCATATTCAGGTTTTGCATCGCGAGTTCTTCCTCCTGATAAAGTTATTCCATCACAATAATTTGGGGAGTGTCTTAGGGGGTGGGTGTTGTTTGGTTTGAAAGCATCTTGATCATTCAGGAACCCAGTAGCAAGGACAAAGTTTAAAAGAAGATAGTGCTGTGCATTGGTTTTCATCTAGGACAGACATATTTCTACAACGCAGAAGGCTGACCTAATGATTCACGACAACATGGCTGAAGTGGCATCCTGGTCCCCATAGGTTTTTCTGTTAACTTTTAGCTGCTTTCTTACCAGATTAATGAGCTGAACTAGCTCAAAAAGGAATCAGATAAGTGCCAGAGCTTTCAAACAAAAAATTTAAAAATAAAACCAAACCAGGTACAAAATGATGATTTGTAAGTGCATTTGAAAACAGACGTTTTTTGTACTTTTCATAGGTACATGGCATTCTCTAGAATGATATTGCCGAAACGCTTTGGATTTGGTTTTGGTTTTTATTTTTCGTCAATTTAAGTGCTACGCATTCTTTTTGGCCATTTTAGGAAACAGATTTTCTGATCCATGTGAAAGACACTCCAAAGTTCCCCGCATTTGCCTCACGACCACTCCCAGGACAGACATCAGGACCCTGAGGACCCTGATTGGAATGCTGGCCTGCCAGTGGTGGAGGAATGCCAAAATCCTGAGGCCTCTGAGCAGAATTCTGGCCTGCCAAGTGATTGCTGGCAGCTGTGTCTACAGTGACTGCTTCTAGCAGGGCCTGCCAAGGGTCGAGGCGACCTATGTGCCTGCGTGTGCTTCGCGACACCAGCCCAGGAATTTTCCCACCTCCTGGCCAGATGAACTTGCTGGGGCAACTGTGGTAGCCGCCCCATGGAAAATCCTTCATCTGCTCCACTACCACCGTGAGGGATGGAGATTGAAGCCCCCCTCCCAAGGACTGAGGCTGAGACCCCCGTAATTCTGATCCAGGGGTGCTGGCGTGACTGAAGCAGGATGCCTACTAAGTGTTGCCTGCTAATGTGTTCGCTGGACCTAGACTGGTTTCCCATAGAAACCAGTCCTGAAACCACGGGTCCCACTCACTGCTGATGTTGATATTGACTTCTCCTGCTGAGAACATGGACTGTCTGTACCCGTCTTCAATACCATTTTCCCCCTCAGCAATTTCAATAGACTTGCCCTTTATTGCATCTGCTCCCCCTCAGCCATTTCTAGATCTGTTTCCCCCCTCAGCAATGGACTATAACAGAACCTTGAGTTTACCAAGACTTTGAGATCTCCCCTAGGAGAACTCCATCGGCTGGGCTGCGAGGACTTTTTCTCTCTCCATTTGGTAGCTATACTCCCTCTCTCTTTCTCCCCCTCTTTTCTATTCTTTTCCTCTCCCTAATTCCTTTAAGGCATTTGCTGTGGTCATTCTAGAAAGGTGCATTTGTTTTGAGTGATACTGCAATCCCCTTTCCATCTTGTCTTTTGCACTCCGAGATCAGTTAAGGAACCATCACCACCCCTTCGTATGAGCCGATCAGAACAATATGTTCTTTCCAGCTGAAATTGGTTCTAGTCAATAGAAGCACTCTGGTAGGTAAAAGTAGACTATAAAAGATAACCTTCAGAATGTATTTCCCATGTCTTCCCATTCAAGCAAGTGAAGAAAGCAGACAGATCTTCAGATAACATGCTATGCGAATTGAAAGGAATCTTCTTGGTGGTAACTGTGAAATTCATTCCATGAAATGCAGTTCTGACAGATGAAAGGGCCACATATGATGTCAAATCTATACTTTTGATGTTTGAATGAAAGAAGATTTCTTGAAGTACAATCCTATAAAACGTAGGTGAATTTGCAGAAGCAATTGAACTGGGTCTCCTTTAGAAACACAATGTTTTCTAATTAAACTGAGCATTCAGGAAGGCAACCTTGAAATTAAAAGGATTTAGAAACATACAAATACCAAGACTGGCAGTTCATTATCTTTAACAGTCTCTTCAAGATAAGATTTATTTTAAACTTCCACTTGTAGTAGGTCTGAAGACATTATGAATGATGCAATATGAAAAAACCAAAACAAATCAACTTTCTCAAAAAGCTTTGAGAATCCAGAGAAATGATGATTTTTCGTGGTTAGGTAGTCCTTTAAAATTTGTCTTGGGGGAAAGAGATAAAAAACTGACTGAGATCAAATGACTGTGGAGTATATTCCAAAACTGTAATGAAGAATGTAAGGGGCAAGAGCCTGTTAGAAAAATACTGTGCTGGCTTCATCTGTTGAAAGCATTCCAGAATGGTTGAAATTATGAATCACATTTTGTGGGATTAAAAAAAAAAAAAAAAAAAAAAAAAAGAAGAGGAAGAAAACAGAAGGAAAAAAAGATTTGGAACATATATATTTTTCCATTCCAAGATGGTATAACAGCTTTATTTCATTTTGTTCCTATGACCGGTTAATAGCTTATGAAGTGTTTAGCAATAGAGAGTGAGAGTCTTCACACTAACCATACCATTTGGATGTGTCTCTTTTACTTTCTATAGCAGCAGATATGGTTTAGCACTCCACAATTCAGTCCCCAAAAGTGAGTAAGTGTGGCAGATTTAACCTAACTGCCCAGTCCACCAGAATGCCTAATTATCTTGAAAAATGCTTTGCTATATCTCATTATGTGGATGTGTCTCTCTAGCTCCACTTTGAGCTTCTTGATCTTTCATCTACAGGATGAGATCCAATTTAGCTTAGCAAGGATATAGCCTTTCCAAACCAAATCTTTTACCTTCTGTATTCTTACAAGTACATTCCTACCGCAGAGACCAGTTTGGAAGATCCTAGTTGTTTTATTCCTTAGATTATGTTGCTGCATTAATTAGCTCTTCTTTGAAGTTTTTTCCCTGCTCAGGTATAGGGTCTGTGCTGAAATGATTGTGATGCTAACTCCTCATGATATATTCTGCAGGCTTACAGAGTATGCAGCAAAGTTTTCTCTTCTTCTGAGGACATTCTATTCTTTTGATGAGAAATGCTGAAGGTCTGACTTCAGTTGCAAAGGTCACTGATTGACAGATTGCAAAAGTGTGAAGTCTAGTAAGAGCAGGAAAAGCGTGCTCCTGCTGTGTATGTAAATGTCGTGTCAGCTGCTGTTGGGATAAAAAGCATGAGCATAAGCAAAGATATCTGCATGGATAGAAAAGAAACAAAGAAGACATTTGTTGTGATTTCTGCACTAAGGAGCAAGAAGAAGCATGAAGCGCTAATTTCAGTGGCTAAGACAATATCATCCTTGGGCCAGTTCTCTTCAACATCTTTGGAACCACTTGGACTCGGCACTTGAAGGAATATTAAGCAAGTTTGCCAGAGACACTACATTGGGAGGAGCTGTCAACTAACTCCCTTGAGGCCAGTGAGACGCTGCAGAGAGATCTGGACAAATAGGAGAGATGGGCATTTATCGCAGGCCGGGAGTCCATGCACAAATCACGAAAGGGGCGGGACTGCTGGGGAAGGCGTCCCAGGCTGTTGTATTTTCCAGCATCAGTTTCATGACATGGTTATGACAGTGGGAAGATGCCAGCAGCTCACGTCCCCAGCACTTGAAAAGTTTATTGACCAATCCCACAAAGCAAAAGCATATTGACAGTAGTTCTATCCGATTCCTAGAAGCACACATAACTTGGTTCAAAGAACGCTTGCTTCTTTTGAATAAAAGACCTGCTTGTAAGCCTTAAGATAGAATGCACAGAGCTCCATTATTAATCTTAGAACTTCCTAACATCTGGCTAGATATACTTTGCTGTAGCTTAGGGAGTTCTTCTGGTCAAGTGTTAATACACAGGCCATTGTTCTATTTGTCCTTACTTCTCTACTTCTTCTATCATTTTTCTGCTGACAAACCCTATGACTACTGCTTAGCTCCAATCACAGTTCTGCTGTTTCTGAGGCCTGCCTTTTGCAGCTTTCCCAAAATCCTCTGTTTTCAAGGATTCCCACAGGTAATCCCCAACCTTCGGGAGTTGTGCAATGGCAAGTGCTGGATTCAGCACCTGGGACAGGGCAATCCTGCTGTGTGTGTGTATAGACTAGGAAGCCAGAGGCTGGAGAGAAGCAGTGCAGAAAGGAACCCAGGCTCCTGGCCAATGGCAAGCTGAACGTGTATCAGCAGTGTCCTGGCAGCCAGGAGGGCCAAGCCTGTCCTGGGGTGCATCAGGCACAGTACCCCCAGCTGGGCAAGGGAGGGCATTGTCCTGCTCTGTTCTGCTCTGCTCTGCTCTGCTCTGGGGTGGCCTCACCTTGAGTGCTTGGGTGCAGTTTTGGGTGCCACAATGAAAAAAGACATGAAGGTATCAGAAAGTTCTCCAATGAGGTTTACAAGGACAGAGCTCAAGGAGATGGCATGCCGCTGAGTCAGAGGAGGGTTAGGTCGGGTATCAGGAAAAAGTCTTTTAACCAGAGGATGGCTGGGCACTGGAAGAGTCTCTCCAGGGAGTGGTCACAGCATCACGACTATCTAAAGTTCAGGAAGCTTTTGGACATTGCTCTCAGGTATCTGGTGTGATTCTCGAGGACGGTCCCTTGCAGGGCCAGAAGTTGGACTTGATTCTTCTGACGGACTCCTTCCAATTCAACTAAATCTATGAGTCTATGGTTCTGTCCTGGCCACTCAAGGTATATTGCTTGGTCTCACCAAGATTTTGATCTGCTCTTTTTGGTCGGAATTTGTCACTACTGCCTAATGATATTTACCACAAAAGACAAAGTGCCTTTCCTCAAAGTTCTCAAAAAAGTTGAACATGCACCCTAGAATCCTAAAAAAGTCTTTTCCTTGAAACAGCACTGTCTCCTGCCCAGTATTCTTTCCAGATCTAAAGGGGAATGAAGGAAAAATCAGGGGATGTATTACAATGAAGCACTCTCAAATTTCCGGACCTTTAGCAGTCTATTTGTACTTCCACTAATCTTTTCTATAATATCATGGTTTTGTAGCCCATGTCATTTTCTAGCCAGACACATTTTTGCAACTGAGCCCATCAGTCTCTGTGAGAATATATGGTCAAAAGCCCAAAACATATGAATAGGCAGTGGCAAGTGAGGGGAAAAAAGAGTATGGGAAGCAGCTCCATGATACTAAAGTGAGACAAGAAGGAGAAGGAGGTGGAGGTGTTCCAGTTGACAGAGCAAAGAATCTCCCGCAGTCCCTGGAGATATCCTAGTAAAGCAGGTTGTCTCCCAGCAGTCCCTAGAGAACCATGGAGGAACACATACCTACAGTGCAGCTGCTGGAGGGCTCCATGCCACAGCAGGTGAAAGTGCCTTGAAGGAAGCTGCAGCTTGTGGAGGGAGGGCCAGAAAACCATCCTTGACCTCTTCTTTAGTGGAAGAGTATGGGCAAATGTTCAACAGCTGCTAACTCTAATCTATCCTTTTTCCAGTTCCTGTCATAGGTAAGAAGGACAGTACAAGAATTAGAAGCCTAAATTGTTTTGCTTGAGGCTCCCATTCTCTCTGCCACTCCCTTAAAATTTACTTTGATATGAAATAAAACTCATGATCAAGTTCTTAAGGCTTGATGGTCAAGCATTCAGAAAACAGGGAGTGCAAAGAACTCTTGTCATTGTCATTTTTTTGCATAGAACTAAAAAAGTTAAATTACTGTTTTCTAAGAACTTATGGAAGTTAATTGGTAGTGGTGGTGAGAGTGAAGAGTATAATTAAGCTGGAAAGAGACTATCACGTAGCTACCTCATCTGCATATAAGTTTTTTACCAGGAACTCTAGACTTTTAAACAGACTTAGGACACAAGAGTTATCTCTGGGAATGTTTTAGCATGTATAGAAAGAACACTCATATTTAAATAGCTCAATCTGTTTTACAGTTATGACTGATGTTTTAAATTTTTTTTGAAATAAAATATTTGTGATTCAGATCATTTCCAGTTCTAAAGCATTTCAGTTGTTGACAGATTTTACTGTCTCCTGAGGGCAGGAAAATAGTCTTGGAACCAATACCGAAAGAAACTAGATGGAAAAATTAGTTTTCCTCATTCTTTTCTGTCTAGTCTAAGAGGCACAACAGCAAAACCACTGCTATGAGTCTGAGTTGTCCTACCACTCATGCATGACAACCTTGTAGTGACTAGTCTATTATTTGCAAACATTTCTGAGGCTGTTTGTTAACTGTTGTGCAGAAAACTATTTTCACGGAAAGACATTCCTGAATTGCTTTACTTATCTCTGAAGCAGAGAACTAAGCTGGCACTCTATTTCTGAGATCTTACTGTGCTCGCCCACAAACCCATTTCCTTGAAATGCAATTTACTTCCAACCAAAGCACTTCATTACTTCATGAGGTAATCTCTTGTTCTTAATGTTCGGGGGATTGCTTTAAAACTGTAAGCTCATATTCTAGGAAGCAGGTCGAACATCTGTCTTAAGCAGTATACATCACTTGGCTTTGGTTCATGCATCATAACATCAGCAAGGAAAGTCATTTACAACCAATAGATGGGTTGGGGTAACAGGCCACAAGTTTGGGAATCTTTCTCCAATTAATTTTGCTTTAAAATTTGGCTCTTATCATTTCAAGTGTGTCTTTATTAAAACAATCAACTATTTATTACCTGTACCACAATGAAGCACAATCGGCAGTGCTTGTGCATCTTTCAACAAGTCCAAGAAGAAGAATGGTCTGAGCCCCCAGTGTAGCTCAGGGAGTCTGTCATCAAGCCAGAGTCCTCCAGGCATCTTCTCAGCCTGGAGAAGAGCAGACTCTGAGCAAATGTTAGAGCAGTCCTCCAGTATCTGAAGGCAGCCTAGCAGAAGGAGGCAGATGAGCTACACAAGGGCATGGAGCAATAGGAAAAGTGTTGATGGCGTTAAAACCTGAAGAGTATATGTTTCCTTTGGGTATTGGGAAGAAATTCCTTGCCAGGAGGCTGGTGAGACACTGGAACATGTTGTGGGTGACCCATTCCTGGAAGTGTTCAAGGCCAGCTTGAATGGGTCTTTGAGCTTAAGGCGGTCTAGTGGAAGGTGTCCCTGCCAACGACATGTGGGGTAAATTTAGGTGAACTTTAAGGTCCCTTCCAATGCAAACCATTCTATTATTCGGTGGTAATATTCATTCTGTGCAGTAACAGTAACTGGCTGAAGATAGAAATAACTGACTATTATTCTGAGAAACTGCCATCCAGTTTAACTGTTTTGGTTTCACACAGAAGTTCCTTACAGCATTATTAAATAGAGGAACAGTCTTGGCACTTAAATATCATCCACACAAATATTTTACCCTTTTTAAGGTTTCTGACATTTGGGATTTTCCTTTTTCTTTCTTTCTCTTTCTTTCTTTCTTTCTTTCTTTCTTTCTTTCTTTCTTTCTTTCTTTCTTTCTTTCTTTCTTTCTTTCTTTCTTTCTTTCTTTCTTTCTTCTCTCTCTCTCTCTCTCTCTCTCTCTCTCTCTCTCTCTTCTCTCTCTCTCTCTCTTTCTCTCTCTCTTTCTTTCTCTCTTTCTCTTTTTGCTCTCCCTTTCTCTCTTCTCTCTTTCTATTCTTCCTCCCTTCCCTTCCTCCCTCACTTCCTCCCTCCCTGCACTATGATGTCATTTTGTAAAATGTGAAGTAGTTTCAGAAATTTACTCTTACTTGAATAACATTTTGAAGCTTAGAAATGGATCAAGAAGAAAATTGTGTGAAGACAGAGCATTTAAGAAGGTTTTAACATCAGATTTAGAGTTAGCTATTGAAAATTCAAAAAAACAACATTGAAATGATGCAATGAATGATTTTAAGGGATTTTTTTTTTTTGTATTTCTCTGATACCAATTATGATCTCAATTTTTTCATCTTCGAAAAATACATCTTGAAAGTTGCTAGTTTTAAAACTCAAAATATTTCTAAAACAAGGAAATGGATTGATGCAGATGAAAATATCATCTTCTAAATAGTCATCATCTAGTCCAAAGGATTCTCCTCACACGGTAAGCTTTATGGAGATTTCTATTCTCACACAAACACAGAAGAATTTTTCAACTGACTAGAAAATCTGTAAAAACAAATGAACCTTTGAAAAAAAAAAACATCAATAAAGAGCAGGAAATTATATGCATTCACCCTTACGATATGTTGGTTACTAAATATTGCCTCTGGTTTGTGGGTGAGTACACTTCCCATTCACACACACACATACACCTCCCCCCCCCCCCGCCGGCACACAGATGTGTGATATTGAGTCTCAAAGAAGGGCGTTATCTTTTTTCTATTCAGTAGGCATTGCTTCTCAAAGTCAAGGCATATTCTTCCTGGATTCTCCTATTGCCTGGATTTATTACCTACAAGGTAATGTGCCTGTGTCTATTCACACGGGGTAGGAGGGGACATGGAGAGCGGTGATTTGAAAACAACTAGCAGCTTAACTAAGAAAGTGGAGTACTTCCTAAATCCAGTGCAAAGGCCAAATATGAGGCCATAATCAGGGGCAGTTTGCTGTACTGGCAGAGTTTCTTCTGGAGAGAAAGTGTGGAAAAGCTTTTCGCTAAGATGTAGGTGACAAGAGATGCAGAAGATGGGTAAACGCAGCTCTTTGAGGGTAGGTGCCGGTCCCCGGCGTCTTTCAGCAGAAGCCGTGCTCCGGAGCGCACCGCGACCGGCACAAGCTATGTGCGCGAAAAAGCCGCTTCTTCGCCTCCGGGAGACGGAGAGCTCGGCAGATGCTGAGACGCCAAGAATGAAGCCACACAGCACCAGGATTGAGTGCGCTGCTCTCAGACTGAGAGAGGACAAGAACAAACAACTCTCCAGCAGTTTAAACCCTTATTAACATCCGAAGGGAAAGAGTTCTTGGACAACTTTCCTTTGCATCCTTCCAAACCTTATGCAGTACTCCCTGGCCAATCTTACTTTTTCTTTCCGCCTCGGAGCTGGTTAGAACTCAACTAACATAATGAAAAGTGTCGAGGAACGCTTGCTATGCTGGCACAGTTTCTTCGGGAGAGAAAGCGTGGAAAGGCTTTTCGCTAAGATGTAGGCAGCAAGAGATGGAGAAGACGGGCATGCGCAGCTCTCCGAAGGTTGGTGCTGGTCCCCGTCGTCTTTCAGCAGTAGCCGCACTCCTTTAGTGCACCGCGAACGACACAATGCTCTGTGCTCGAAAAAGCTGCTTCTTCGCCTCCGAGAGACGGAGAGTTCAGCAGATGCTGAGACGCGAAGAATGAAGCCACACAGCACCGGGATTGAGTGCTCAGCTCTCAAACTGAAAGAGGATGGTATCTTGTCACTTGCCTGAATCCTAAACTCACATTAGCCCTCGTACTAAAAGAGGTCCTGGAAAATTTTCTTGTGCTTTTTTCTACTGCTCTTGCAGCCCTCGGTGCCGCTTCTAGAGCAAGACTGAGAGACGCTTGCTGTGTTGGCACAGTTTCTCTTTGAGACAGATGCTGCAAAAGCTTTTCGCTAAGATGTAGGCGACAAGAGACACAGAAGACGGGCATACGCCGCTTTTCGAAATTAGGCGCCGGTCTCGAGCGTCTTTCGGCAGAAGCCGTGCTCCGGAGCGCTCCGTGACCTTCACAATGGTCTTTGCAAGAGGAAGCTGCTTCGTTGTTTCCGGGAATACCGAAAGAACAAGCATAAGCTTTAGACGCGATTGGCACCAGTCCTGAATTTCCCATAAGTGATACTTACTAAAAGGGTTCTGATTTTAATGCTAGAGTTACTGTCTATGCGATGATTCATGGGAATAGTTCTTTAAAATCCTTCCCTTGCTGACATCAGTCAGCTTCATCTTTTCCTGAATGTACTGCTGGCTAGTAGATGCTTAGACGCCAAGAACGAAGCCGCACAGCACCGGGATTAAGTGTCCAGCTCTCAAACTGAGAGAAAATGATAACTAACCACTTTAGAACAGTTTAAACTTAGATTACCATAAGTAGAGGAAAAGTTCTCAAACAACTTTCTTTTGCATCCTTTTTAAACTTATGCAGCACTCCCTGGGAAATCTTACTTTTCCTTTTCTCCAGGAGATGGTAAGAACTCGAGTACCTTCATAAAAATTGTCGTGGGACGCTTGCTGTGCTGGCACAGTTTCTTTTTGAGAGAAAGCGTGGAAAAGCTTTTCGCTAAGGTGTAGGCGGTAAGAGACACAGAAGACGGGCATACGCAGCTCTCCGAGGGTAGGTGCCGGTAGCCGGGCGTCTTTCGGCAGAAGCCGCGGTTCGGAGCGCACCGCGACCGGCAGAAAGCTCTGTGTGCGAAAAAGCCGCCTCTTCGCCTCCGGCAGCCGGAGAGCTCGGCAGATGCTGAGACACCAAGAACAAGACCGCACAGCACCGGGATTGAGTGCGCAGCTCTCAAAGTGAGAGAAAATGATAACTAACCACTTTAGAACAGTTTAAACTTAGATTACCATAAGTAGAGGAAAAGTTCTCAAACAACTTTCTTTTGCATCCTTTTTAACCTTATGCAGCACTCCCTGGCCAATCTTACTTTTCCTTTTCTCCAGGAGATGGTAAGAACTCGAGTACCTTCATGAAAATCGTCGTGGGACGCTTGCTGTGCTGGAACAGTTTCTTTTTGAGAGAAAGCGTGAAAAAGCTTTTCGCTGAAGTGTAGGCGGTAAGAGACACAGAAGACGGGCATACGCAGCTCTCCGAAGGTAGGTGCCGGTCCCTGGGCGGCTTTCGGCAGAAGCCGCCGTCTGGAGCACACCGCGACCGGCAGAAAGCTCTGTGCGCGAAAAAGCCGCTTCTTCGCCTCCGGCAGCCGGAGAGCTCGGCAGATGCTTAGACGCCAAGAACGAAGCCGCACAGCACCGGGATTGAGTGCGCAGCTCTCCAACTGAGAGAAGACAGGAACAAACCACTTTCCAACGGTTTAAACTTACATTACCATAAGTGGGGAAAAAGTTCTCAAAAAACTTTCTTTTGCATCTTTCTAAACCTTATGCAGCATTCCGTGGCAAAAATTTTTCTTTTCTCCTCAAGGATGATAAGAGCTCGACTACCATCGTGAAAAACGTCCTGAGGCGCTTGCTGTGCTGGCACAGTTTCTTTTTGAGAAAATGCGTTAAAAAGCTTTTCGCTAAGATGTTCGTGGCAAGAGACGCAGAAGACGGGTAACGCAGCTCTCCGAAGGTAGGTGCCGGTAGCCGGATTCTCTTAACAGAAGCTGCTCTTCGGAGGGCTCTGTTACCTTCATATTGGTCTTTGCAGGAGGAAGCCGCTCTTTCGTTTCCGGGAATATCTAGAGAGCAACAGTAGCTAAAGACGCGATTGTCACCATTATGGAGAGTTTTGCTCATTCCAGCGGGAATAACTGCGTTCTTCCTTACACTAGGTGTCGCTGCTTATCAAGGTTTGGCTGCTTTTAACCATTTGGGTGCTGGATGTTCAAACAACTTATCGTAACTTCTTCTATTTTAAGTCAGGTGCTCACTGCCGTAGATGCTATTAGATATAGAACACTGCAAATAAGAGTTGTAATAGATTTATTGTTATTAGCACATGGGCACGAGTGTTAGGAATTTTATAAGGAATATGTTGCATGAGTCTTTTTGACCATTCTGCAGCCATTCATACGAAACTCACACAAGTACAAGACCTTATGAAGAAATTGACTGGGAACGAGTGGGGTTTGCATCAATGGTTTGAGGGATGGGAAAGAACTGGGTGGTTGAAAGATCTCGTATATGGAACATTGTTTTTACTAGTAGTCATTATTTCATTGCTTTGTGTTATTCCATGCATCGTGAAACTGGTGTGCCTCTTGCTAAAAATTACATTGGAAAAGATCTGGCTGGTGCAAGAAGAAGGGGTAATTGTGACAATGTATCTCAACCGCTTAGACTACAGGCTGCACCAGCCATCCAGCTTGGAACGGTTCTTCTCAGAATTTTCTCAGGGCCCTCTGGAATTCATCAAGACATAAGCCGTGTTAAAACAAGAGAGGAAAAGCTGAGAAACTAAATTCCAAGACCACAAGAACTCCAAAAAGGGGGGGTGGGAGGGGGGCAGGGGCAAAGTACCTGGACTGTAAGGAAACACATCTTCTGAGAGGTGCACGCAGAATGCGTGGACAAGACAAAGGCACCAATAAGAAATGCGTGACTAGCGTGTGCAGAGAGTCAGAATGTGTAAGTGCATCATGTAAAGCATAAACGGCTTCTGCTTAATCCTCTTGGTCCATTGTGCAGGACTCCTGAATTTCCCATAAGTGATACTTACTAAAAGGGTTCTGATTTTAATGCTAGAGTTACTGTCTATACGATGATTCATGGGAATAGTTCTTTCAAATCCTTCCCTTGCTGACATCAGTCAGCTTCATCTTTTCCTGAATGTACTGCTGGCTATACATAAGTTATGAATAGAAGGGAATGAGTTTTAGGGATGTGTTGCAAGGAAATAGATTGGTAGCTCTGCTTGCATTTCCATTGTCTAAGTAGAATTCCGATTATTTTTGACCCTTTCATCGATTTCTGACTAGATTAGCATTTGTCTTTGATTGACTCCGTAAATTTTAGGCTACTAGGCTTGACCAATGAATGGAAAGGGGAAAGTCACAGAGCCTCAGTGGTTCTCTTGTCAGCAATTTCTCAGGAGCAGGGAGATTTCTGTCCTCAAGTTTGTTACTTCAGCTAGCAGATTATGCTCACGCCAAAAGGAGGTGAGAAGGTTGCTTCCTTAAATGGTCAAATAATTCTTCCTGCTATTTGTGACGCTTTTGTATTACTGGAGTTTGTTGCAGAAAGTTGGATTAAATTGCATGCATCAGCTCCTGGGGAAACAGAGGATTTAGCCAATAGCACGTAGGCTTTTATCAACCTGAGATTGTCTTAACGGACCGGAGGCTTAAAGCACATTAATTCCTGCACAGTAGTTTCAATTCCACTTTTAGGCTCGACAAACCGAATGGTAAACCTGCATCAGCAGGGAGGGACATTTAATTGGTTTTTCTCCTTTCTAGAGAGAAGCTAATGAAAAAGTTTCACCAGAATCAGAGCGGGCTGTATAACAAGAAGAGCGTCATGAAAAGAGGCCAATCCTATCCTCTTAGTATTGCTAGTTGTGATTGGACTTCAATGAAATGTGTCAACTCTGTGTTCCTGGGTATCACATCAGTAACAGGTAAATCAGCTGCTGTACGTCTCTCCTAAAGCTAAGTACAGAATCTCAAATAATCTTGATTCCAAGGTCCCAATTCACCCTGTGATGCTGACAGGTGAAAAAGGAGTGGAAGGTGCACCAGTAAATGAACTTGAATGGCCTATCTAAATCAGCGGCCACTGATTTCCTGAAGGCTTAAACAGGTCAGTTGCCCCTATTTTTCTTGGGGTTCTTTTATTCTTTGGTCATGTTTTTCTTGGGATTCTTTGAATCCTTCCTTAAATTAGTTCAGCCTCTGCTCTCAAATCCTTTGCTGTCATTTAAAGTATCTCAATAGCCTGGAAACGTGTTGTCTTTATTTATCAACCCATTATTCCCTTCAAAAAGTTGTTTGCATCAAGTCTCATTCTTGCTGATTTTCTGCTAGTTCATTGTCAGATGGCAGCAGGTGTTTTGTAAGAGCAAGTACTCAATCCTATAGCTTGCTTTTCTTTTGATTTGGCCTGTCTAGAAAATGGAATGACTGAACATCTCCGACAGCATTTTCTCTCCCCATTGTGTTTCACCGCAAGGGCAGGTGCAAATCATCTACCTAAACTCTTGGTGGTGAAGAAACTAGTGGTATGCTGTTGCATATAGGTAGAACTTTCCGAAAGGAAGGCCTTGTAAAACCATGGCTGAGGCCCGTTACTTTGGCTAAGTAGAAAATGACTAGGGTAAAGTGAGACAGCTGAATTAGAGGTAGATCAAGAAGTTCTAGAACCATTGCGTGTTCACAGCGTGGTGTATGACGGTTGGTTGAATTACGTTTGTTGTGGCTTAAAGCTATGCAAGTGATAAAGGCCTGACTGCTTCAAAAGCCTGGCTTTTGCAAAAAAGCGGCTCTCCTTTGCACCTGCCTGGGGACTCTGCGTCACTACGGACCCTCACGCCCAGTTTGCCAAGGAGATGATGAGTAGGAATGTTGCAGAGCTGCTGTGTGCATGTTAAAAGAAAGGCAGAGAGTGAAGCAGTGGACATTTCTGGGCTTTAGTACAATGTTGCTGCATTGGTGCCAGTTTAGTCCGTTTTCCATCAGTGGCATTTCTGTCTAGAAGTACACTGCCCAGAGTCTTTCTAGCATTTGATGCCATTTCGTTACTGCCATTAATACCTTCCTTCAGTTTAAAGGATGATAGAATCTTTACATTTTGAAGATCCCTGTTAGGGAACACTATGCCAGAGGAGTCATCACTCCCTTTTCTTTTGCCTCCTTTGTAATTTTTATAGACTCATTTCACATTTCTGCTAATGGCAATAGGAATACTGGGACTACTTAGCAGGGTTGACGCTCTCAGCTGCTTTCCTCTTTCCTACTGCTTCATACCGTATGCGACTTAATGGCCTCGTTTTGCAATCAGCATTTTGCTGTGGTTTGCTAAAACCTGGCATGCACTGCCAACTCACAACTTGTGTGTTGGCATTTCAGGGGCTTTGATGGGTTCCTTTCTGAGATTGCCATGCACTGGACTTTCACAGTCACAAAGACTTCATCCACCATCCGTCGAATTTCAGTATTTAATGCTCTTTCCTGGAATGTAGGCAACCTAGCAGCAAGTACTAAATTCGCTGCAAGCCCTGTCTTCCCAAAGGACCACTTAAAAAGTTTGCTTTTCCCCTCTGACCAACCTGCCAGTATTTTGATGGAGAATTTGGTACCTTAATAGAACCTCTTAGAAGGGATCTAATCACAGACAACATCTCAGGCTTTCTTGAAATACTGGCTCCTTTGGATCTCAATTCCATTCAGAGTGCATTTAAGATTTTTTTTCCACTGAAGCCATTCAACAATGCCTCTTCTTTTATAAAATGTGATGCACGTGACAAAGATGGATCCCCGTGAAAGGTTCTATAGATATCAATATTTGTGCCCAATGGACTGTGCTGGTGGAAATCCAATATTACTCCAGTATTTTGAATCCAAATAATTCCTCCCAATCAGGCCCGACAGGATTGTTTGGCTTTGAATCTCGGCACGTGGACAGTAGTGGATGGCCCACAGGTTGAAAACAGTGTAGATTCTTCTCCTTCTTTTCATTGATGGCTCAGAGACTGAAAAGGCAGCTGCAAAATGGTAAATACATCCCTACAGATTCAAAAATTGTTCTTCTTAATTTGCATCTCCACCATAACAACAGATGGTTAGAACTAAATTACCAATGGGAATTTTATAGCTTCTCAGAAATGAAACAGGACCTGGCTAATGGGCCTTAGCAGTAGCTACAAGGTTTTTCAGCACAAGGCATCTCAAAACTATTTTAACCTTACAGTACTTTTCTGTCTAATGCTCTAATCTCAAGGGTGCTGGCAAAAAAAAAAAAAAAAAAAAAAAAACCCCAACAAAACAAGAAACCCCACCAAATAGTTAATAAGCAAAATCAGTGACATATATAGAAACAGATCCCACGGTTTTTAACTTCCAAACTTGTCTTCTCAGCACACTCTCTACAATGGAATTGTTTCCCTATCTGCCTTGAAACATTTTGCAGCAAAAAACACTCTAAGATCTTGATAGGTGTTTTGTTCAAAAATCACTTCTTCTAGCTTTCTTTCCATAAGCGGAGTAACGTGGCTGTGCTGGCAGCTGGCCAAAGGAGGTAGGAAGAGTAATCATCATCCACAACACTGGGGCTAAAGAAATTTCCACAGAAAATTACCTGCCCTATTACTTGTTCATGTGTTGGGTTGAACATTCAGAATCTGTTTCCATTTTCCCCATTCATAGAATGTTCTATTTCACAGAATGCCAGCCCCTCAAACATCAGTCCTGACAGAGAGGGCTGTCATAGGGGATCTGCTAATGTCCACTGACTCTTACCAGTATAGTGCTTGTCACTGTTGCAGATCAAGAACTTCTGAATAGTTTGGATTCATGCTCTTTGAGGGGTTGAAAACAAAAAAGAATGACTAGACATTTCCATGATCAAATCCCCTGATGGAATATAAATAGGAGCATAATAAATGTATTCATTGTTCTAAGAAGGGAGATGAAGGGTCCAAGAGATTACTTGCATACTTCCTGTTCTAAATCCCTTGTTATCTGGCAAATTGCAAAAGATTCCAGGCTTTTGCCAAAATGCAAACCAGATTAAAATGTGAAGCCTTACCATTTAATGGATATAAAATTTCATCATCCATTTTGAAATCTTTGAGATTGTCATGTACTTCCTATTAATACCCTGAGGTTTAGAGCTGTAATTCAGAGAGAGAAAAGAATGCTATCTTGAATTCATTCTAGTAAATCGGCACTCTCATCTTGTCGGCACTCTCTCCTCTTGGTTTTCACTTCTGAAACTCAGTACGAAGGAGTGTATTAATGCATAGAGCTCTGCATCAATTCCTTTCATCTGTTTCCCCTGAAATTCTTCTTTCAAGGCAAACCTATCAAAATCCACACTTTCTTACCCCACCACTTCTAATATTCTATTGAGAAGCAAAAAAAAAAAAACCCATCAAACCACTAAATCACTGCTCCAATAAAAAAAGCAGTCCATTAACTGCTTTCTTAGCAGGTTCTTTAGCTTCTATTATTATGGCAACCTTTTCTTGCTCTTCTAGATTAGAACCAAATTCTTACAGCATATGAGGAAACATAGGTTTACTGTATCTGATTCTCAGATACAGAAGTCCAGCAAGGAGTTCAGACCTCAAAAGAAGTGTCTGTACAACAAGATTCAGCACAACGTTGAGACATATTAGCTATTTTTCAAGAAAAGCGGCCAAACTGAAACTTTTTAGACTTCTCTGACCTTCGTTCCTGGAAACTAGCTGCAATGTTACTGTAAACAATGCTGTGAATGTCATCATCATCGTCATTCTTCTCTTCCATTGAAAACCTCAAGTGGAGTCGCGTCACTTCTCTTCAAAATTCTGTATTTCCTTGCAAACTGGTAAAATAAGGATAAATAAAGTGTTCTGCTCATTCAGTTTAAACCTAATGTTCAAAATGAAAAAAAAATCCATTCAGATATGGTCTGCAATAATACAGTAGAAGAGAAGATGAACCAGACTGGCCTACAAAAGAAAGACGTGAAGCAGAATTTGGGAATTTGGGAATTTGGAAGACCTATGATGAATAATTCAAATAAATAAATAAAAAAAAAAAACCTACCCAAATTCAATCAGTGATGCACAGACAGAGAAAAAGTACTAATTACTACTAATATTTCTTTCATTCTCAGACAAGAAGTTCAATGATCCTCTTGAATGCACGGAAGATTCTTGGAAAAGACAGCAGCCTTCTTCTTCACAACATACTCCTCAGAACTCCAGGACAAAAATCATTTGAGCTGTGAGGATCTTTCTCTCTGTAAAACTCCCAGAGCATAGCCAATATTCTATTCCTTTAGGGATCCTCGCCTCCCTGGGGGAGTGCTGGATAGTCTACATCCCGGTACATCAGCCAGACACTCCACCTTATTTCCCATGGCTACTGCAGCAAGGACATCATCTACACTGGCTTTCTAGCCAAAATAGATGCAAGGCACAACAAAGAACATAGCCAAAACCTGGAGCACAGCTTATGGGTTTCGAAACAAAAATCTCAGGATGGCAATACTGGATCTTCTGATCCAAACCATCAGGAAACATTTCTTTAGAGGTGTTGGGAAAGATGAAAGTTTGACAAGAAAGTCTCACAGATAAGTATGCTTGGCAGAAAGATTTTTGAATGTGGAGTCTGAAGAAAGAATAGAGATGGAAGCAAGTTTTGATCTAGAAGAAAAGAATTGCTGAGCCAGTCTTACAGGATAACCAAGGATACGTTAGTTAGAAGAGGGTTTTATGACTTAGAGCAAAGGATAAACCCAGTCCAAACAAGAAGATGTTTTTACCAAGCAGGAAGCTAGCACAGGCAAACAAGTCAGCAAATGCTGCAAGCAGAAAAAGGTCTCCAAATTTTCCACTGCCAAGAAAACTGAAAAACAACTTTCCGCTTCAACTGTAATATACTGACTTTTAGTGAGTGGAGAATAGCAACTTATGGTAATTAGAGTAGTTATGATAGGCTGTAGATAATAGTTAAGGGATAGATTGGTTCTACTGTATGAAGATGCTCAGCAAAGTACCAAAACCAAAGGGTCTCCAGGCCTGCCTGCAGCTAGAGCTGACAGCTGTAGGCACAGGCTCTGTCGCCCACTACCCTGGACTGCTGCAACGACTTGGATGGAATAAACTGCATTTTGGAGAGCCGCCTGGACTCCCACATCCCTCATTTAGGCTCTTACATGGAGGTGAAAAAAGCCTCTGGGTATTGTACAAAAAAATAGCTATGTAATCTAGAGTTGCATGACCCAATATTTCTATTGAACTGGAACAATTTTTATCAATATTATGGATCCACTTCTTTTCAGTGCGTTTGGTAAAAAACATAAAGCATCGTTTAAAAGAAATGATTGGATGCGTACTAAGTACTACGGATTAGTTAAGATTTTGGTTTGGCATGACTTGGTTTTTGGTGGGGAGGGAAGAAGCCAGCCACAGAAGTGATTTTTTGTGCAAAGCTCCTAGAAGCTTCCTCCATGCCTGGCAAAGTGAATCCCTGCTTGGCACTAAGAACAGACATGTTGCTGAGCCAATTACAGAGGCGGGTAGCGTCTTGGTGATATATTTAAGAAGGAAATCAAAACAGCAGCCAGTTAACTTTGAAGTTGGGAAATTTTTAGGTTGGCGCCTCTTCTGGTTTGAAAGCCAAACCAGTGAGACACTCTGTTGCAGTGTGTGTTTATTATTGTACTGCAGTTCTAGCAGTCCGTTTTCTAAGCCTTCCTATTTTGTGCTGTTATAGCATATGTTATTATTAATGGATTGTTCCTTTCCCCCCAGTATTGTTGGCTTTTGCCCTAGCTGTCCATCTCCCCAAAGACCTGCCCTTTTGTTCCCTGTTTCTTCTCCCATTGAACATCAACCCCTCCCCAAGCCTGCCCCTTTCTCTAGAAACTTCCCTCTCAATTTTGTACCCTTCAAAACCCCATTGGTTTGTTCAAGTTATTCTCCTCCCCTGTAGTCCCCCCACTGGTTTAAACATTGTATTCCCCTCCTTGTGTTCCACCCCCAGTTTCTCCCAGTTGGTTAAAGATTGCATCCTCCCCTGGGACCTTCCCCCCATTTAGAAGTTGATGTATGCCTTTGAATCAGTGTCTTTCTGTCCTTGACCCTCCAGGGAGTAAACTGGAAAACATAGAGAAGACCTCTCCCTGTTCCTTGTCCCTGCCCTCAGCGCAGTTCTATCCCCAAGGCAGTCCACCTGTGCCATAGAGCAGCTGTGCCCTACAGCTGCAGCCCGGATTCGACAGCTTTCTTGGGTGGCCCATTCTCGCTGTTGGTGTTGGGAGCTTGCTGGGCTGAAGAAATCCAGCACCACAGAAAGACTCCAAGTCAGAAATACAGTTTATTAGGAAAAGGGGGAAAAACCCAAATCCATGCAAGAATACAAAAGAAAAACCACTGACAGAGTCAGAATAGAAGCAGACGTCCTGCTAGTTAGGGTGGTGAAAGCAGTTTGGATGAAATGGTCTTGTTGAAGTGGTGATTCTGTAGAAACCATCTGGTAGCTCTTGTCCTCTGGAAAACCAGTGGCTAAGGGTGGCCGTTCCTCTGGCAATGCGGTAGAAATAGTGCTTCTTGCCTTCATAAACCCAGATTATATCCAAGTGGGGATGCTTAGCTCCTACCCCCTGGGCAGAGTACCTCCCAATGGGCTGAAATCGTTCTGAGTCATGATGTGGGTCCTTGATTATCCGTGAAACAGAAATGGCTCCTGGAGGGAGTTATCTCTGAGTCATGTGGCAAGACATTGATGGGCCCATTAACAGGAGAGAAGGAAAAAAAGATGCCACCCCTGCTTTCCGCAGTTCTTGAGGGTGGGAATAGAATGCATTTTTACATTGCAAGCTAGGACAATACAGGATGCAGGTTTTTTCATTTGCAGGAAGTTTGTATGGATTTGAAAAGTATCCTCATAGCAGAGGCACAAAAGTATTCTCACACCCCTTTTAATCATCTTCAAATGAAGCAATTCTCCCAATAACCTAAGGCATGAATGACTTGCAAGTGCGTTGAAGAAACACGCCAAAGATAAGTAGTGTTCAGCTGCAGAGAATTGTTTAGGGACATCATACCCTAATATTTAAAATCAGAAAGCATGGATGGACGGGTCTTTTTTCCTTAGTTGACTACAGAACCAGCGGTCCTTTGCAGGAGGGTGTTTGGATTTAGGATGACACTGGCAACTAAGAGCATGGTTACACAGAAGGTGCTACTTTTAGACCAGAACATTCAACTACTAAAGGCAGATAGGAGAGTAGCTGATTAGTGACAGCTCCGACAGGACGAGTCTGCGGCTTACCCCGTGGGAACAATAGTAGCACATTTCAATTTTAGAAAACCATTCATTTCAGAGGACCAAGCATCAGTGAAAAGAAAAGGTCGAGTAAAGACATCCTAGTGCTTTTCTTATCAGAAGCATGTTCCTCCATATGAGAGTATTTAGGAAAGAACAGCGCGTTCATACGGAAAGGTGTGCCAGTTACAAAACCTGGAGAACAAGGCAAGACAAACTTATACAATATACATCCTCCAATGCAAAATGAAGAAATAATCATTTCAATCTTCCATGGAATTAATTGCATTTTATTTGCTATTTTCATTTCAGCTGCTAAGAAATGATTTTTTATGACTGAATTTTATGAATTCTGCAAAGCTATCTTTTTGAATATCTTCATACCTGTATTGAACACTGAGGTAACAAAGAGAACGGCAGTGGAAGGAAACCTTGTCCATCTCCCCCTCCTTGTAGCTTTAGACCAGTGAGAGATCACTGAAGTCGGTCACTTCATTTGAGATAAATAGCTTTACCAAGAGAGAATATTATCCAGCCTTGATCTTTCCTTTTGGAGCTGATCCACTTTTTAGTCATCGATTCTTCACTCATTTGGGGAGAAACAATGGCATTACGGCCATGGATGTTAGAGTGCGCTGATGGGAAATGAGGTTCTCATCTTCAGGTCCTTGCTTCCGAAAATATGCCAAATTCATCAGAAAGAAAATTCAAAGACCAGTAATCCCCACTCAAATGACCTAATTCAAATAGTCTGTACGCATACGAGACATCAAGCAGGTGCTCTCGTCTGTTAGGGGAATACTCAGCCAGTACATTATTGTCTAGTTAGGAGGCAATAATTTTGGAAATCATTGAATTTTTTGTATTGCAAGTGAATGGTCAACACATTTTATTACTGGATTAGGTAAAATCATGTCTTCTGCATCCTTTCAGAGAGGAAGCTTACCTGGATCTAAAACTGCTCAGCTCCATGATAGGATGCTTTGTCTTCAAAGGGAACTCTAGTCTTTGTCCTTTTGGATTGCTTCCATAGCTTTTCACTCACTCTTCAGGTACCTGTTAAAATGTCCTCTTATCCCATGCAAATTTTTATGGGCATAGTCACTGAATTGGTAAGTATTCCATAAAGTCCACAGGCCCTGTTGAGATGGATGCACAGCTCTCAAGGGTGTTAGCAGATGTTATTCTGAGGCCACTCCTGATCATGTTTGATGATCATAGTGACTGAGGAAAGTGCGCAAAGACTGGATGAAAGCAAATGTTACCCATCTTCACAAAAGGCAACTAGGAGGACTCAGAAAGGCCCAAGCCAGCCAGCCTCATTTTGATCCCCAGGAAGTTAGTTGATGGAGCAGCTATTCCTGGAAAGCATTGCCAGGCACATGAAGGAGGACAGAACAAATGTAGTCAGCATGGATTTATCAGGGGAAATTCGTGCTTGACAACTTTTTAAACTCCTCCGGTGAATGAACTTGCCTGGTAGATGAAGAGAATATCATCTGCCTGGGCTTCAGGGAAGTTTTTGACATTTATCTACATGGCAGCTCACATACATACGGGAAGGAATAGTGCAAAGAGCAGGGAACCAGTGTCTTTTCAATGATGCTCAGTGAAAAGACAAGAGGCAGTGGGCACACACTGAAATACAGGAGATTGCCTCTGAACATCACAAACTGATTTTTTACCGTGACGGTGACTGAACCATGGCACAGAGTGTCCAGAAAGATGGTGGAGTCTGGATCATTGAAGACATTAAAAGTAAGCCCAGATACAATCCTGGGCAACAGGCTCTATGTGGGAGCTCAGCACATCACTCCTGATGTCCAGAGCTACCGAGAGAACCCTTGGTGGGCTCGGGAGTCTTGGAATGTTCCAAAAGCACTTGGTGGCTTGATTTTGATCCATCTAGGGATATGCCATCGATGCATGTGGAAATGGAACCTGTGAGATTCACTCAGGTGTAAATGGTGAAGGGAAGATATCATTAAAGGGTGAATCACAACTTTTGGGGTTTTGGTACAGGGGGGTTGTAGCGACAAGATGGAGGAATCAGGGCCTGCCACCAGGCTCTTCTTTCTTCTTCCTGTCTTCCATCTTCTGCAGTGGTGTTGGCATTTGGGGATTGGTCTAGGGTGAGGGTGTACTTAGTGATGAGGGTGATAGGTATTGGGGACAAAAGGTAAACATGATATAAGAAGTTTTTGTTATAAAAGATGCGACCACCTTGGGGGTGGGCAGAGTGCCTTTGGCTGCCGTGCTGGTCAGATCCTTCGGGCAGAGAAAGTACTTTTTAGATAAGAAATAATAAACAATTCTGAAGACCGAAAAAAACTAGCGTCCAGACTCATCTTTTGAAGCCCAGCGTGCAAGAACCATCCTAAGCGTGTGTGGGAGCAGAGACAAATAGCCGAACCCCATACCTCTAGGTATCCTGGTTGAAGCAGGGGGATTGGACTTGGTGAGCCCCACAGACCCCTTCCACCCTCATTCATTCTGTGCTAGTGAATTCTCTTAGAGATGCATTTCAAGGACTGGCATGACAAAGCTCTGTGCAGAGGGAGATTCAAATGGACATGGGATTTAACTTCCTTAAGTAATGTTCAAGAAGAATGTAAAACTCCGGGATAACTGTCTCTTCCATAACTGAATCCCTTTCATGGGAAAATTCCCCAGCTCTAGAAAGATCTTCTAAGATGCATGCTTAAGACTGACACTGGCAGAGCAAATTTCTCCCTATGTGTGTCTAAGACCAGTTAGGATCTTCAGCGAAAGTGTTGGCAAGGTAATCACTGAAGGCCTGTTTTTAAGAAGTGACAACTTACATCAGAATGGCAAATATTGGTCCACAAAATGTATTACTGTATGGGAATTATCTACGTGGATTCCAAGTAAAAATAAAGAGTTGGTCTTTATTTAACTATTTCATTGCAATATTCATAAGGGAAGAAAAGGACCTATGTCCTTAACTTTCTTAACTCTAACAAAGATTTAAAACATTCCTTGTAAAAAGCGTATCTCAATTATCAGTCTATGAAACAATTTTAGTTGGGAAAAAAGTTCTACAACTGTGTAGATAGTTGCAAAGAAAGCAAGAAAATAGGAAAGAAACAAAAACAGAGAAAAAGAGTCATCTTGAGTCTACTAGCTAGTTCTAGAATTAGTCTGCTAGAAAAAGGAAACCCCAGTTGAATTTCAAATGTGTTCATGCACTTGATTCAGTAACTGGTCAGTGTAAAAACCAATCCTTTCGTACAACTTCCCCCAGCTACAAAAACTCCAAAAGGTTGACACCACCATCATGCCTGTCCCAGACATATTGAAAAGAGAAATGATGATTTTCTTGAAAATCTATTTGCGGAAAAGTTGCAAGGCATTGGAGGAATTCTCCACATTTTCATTCCTCCATGTAGCGTGAAAGCATATTTGATAAAATATGCAACAAAGCATATTATATCAATATCAAGAAAGTGATTTACAAGGTAGAGTAAAATGGATGACTTAGGAATTGATCTCTTTTGAACATGAAACTTCATATCCACTCTCTGGGAAGTTTCTAAAAAAAAATGATGGAGCTGAGGCATGAATCTGCCACTACAAGTGCTAAGCAAACATAGACACTCCCCTTCACATGCCCCCCCCTTCCGCACACACCTAGGCATGCACAGAGATCAGCATAGCAGATCATGAACACCTTGGAAAAGACTGTAATGCTAAATGCCACTCTTTGTGGGCAAAATTGCTGGTACGCTATTTCAAATATCTGGTACTAAAATTCTGTTTAATATGCACCTCATATTTAAAACACAGGTTTTCATTGAATTCTGTTTGCAGAATATTTTCCTTTCATTTGTTCTTTTAAAATTACTTTGTTCTATGTCTAGGAATATTTTCTTCTACAAATAGAAAAAATTAGAGGATTTCTTTTCAGAAGAAAACATTGGTTTAGACAATTTTAAACCATCATGGTATGGAAGAATTCATTTGTCCCTCACTAAGGAGGAAAAAGTATTTTGATCATAGATCATTTACAGTGAAATACTTGACATTTTTAAGATGCTTTCAATCAATTTTGATCCTCATTGCTTATTCATTGTAAACAGTAAGTTTTCAGTGCATTGAAAGTGTGTGTGGTACATCGACCTTAGTTCAAACACCAATTCCAACTAATGGCCAGGCTGAACTACAGTAAATAATGTCCTGAAGGATATTTTGCCGCCTTCTTTGGCACTTCTTGAAATCCTAATGATTGGGATGAAGTGTTGAAATACAGAGATTTTCTCTCAGAGAGTGGCCCATGTTGAAACCCATCCCATGTGTTTGATGTTGTAGTTCTTATCTTTTTTAAAATTTGATATCTTCTGCATAGTTTTCATGAAGCTTTCTGTTACAGTATTGAAAATCACAGCGAAATGCAATTTTGTACAACTTTGAACTTACCCCAAGAGCTGAGAGAAAATTTGCTCCTATAGTTCAATGTGAGTTTCTTCTATATTCAAGCTTTGTTTATCTACCATCAGGGGTCGCATTCGTTGCTGTTCAAAGCCCCATCCAAGCTGACCTTGAATACGTTCAGGGATGGGACATCCACAACTTCTCTGGGCAACCTGTTGCAGTGTTCCAGCACCCCAACAGCAAAAATGTCTTCCTTTCATCTAATGGAGATCAGAAATACTAAATCTAGGCATATGAACTTTGAGGAAAGGTTTGAAATTCTTTTGATTTGAAACACATTTGACAGGAATACTAACTTACAGATGACTGAAATATGTTGATGGCCATTTGAGATTGACACTTTTTGAAAAAGTGCATGGAATTTAAAATTAAAACCAGTAAAATTAAAAACTTCTTGCCATTTTCTTTTTTCCTCTGATATTCAAAATTGCATAGGTCAGATATCTGTGCTTCATGCAGATACTCCCAGATACTCTCAGACAAAAGCCTTTCTTCCAGACTAAATTGCGGTTTAGGTCGAACACTAGTACTAGTGAAGGTTTTTCTGGGCATAGGGGGATTTGTGTGCACAAAAGGTTTTATCCAAACTGGAAAATTCATCCCAGCTGCGTTCTGTTCATCATTCTTACTGCATCAGGCCTGAAGATTCTGTGAAAAGTATCCTGTGGACCTTGAACATAGCTCATGTGAAAGAGATGAGAGGTGATGGAGAAGTTGAGGGAGAGAATAAAGAGCATATGGCCCAGTAAAGGCACCAGAAAGTACTTTTTCATGTGGTCCACAGACCCAACAATTGTTTAGCACCATTTGAAGGCTGTGTTTGACAAAGAGGGCTGAAGCAGGTCTTCAAAATATCTGGTAGATCAAAATCCATTGAAGCAAATGACCCTGGCCAGTCACCTTGCTGCTGATAATTCACCCAGCTGATCAGGCCTAGCAATGCTGCTGCAAAAGTGTTGTGAAAAAGGTAGGCACATTTTCACAGAGGCAGGGGGAAATGCACTTGGATGATGATTCCAAGGGATAACTTGATGGAGCAAGTTAGGTACCCTTATGTACTGTGCAATATCGAAGTTGGTGAGTTCACCATCTGTAAGCATCACTTTAAAAAAAAATATGTTTGATCCACAAAACAATATTTCCTATGTCCTGTCTACCTGCTTCATTTCAGCCAATGAATAGGCTACGTTCCATCAGCAAAATGTTCATGATCATATGCTTCTTTAAACTGTGGTCATTCTTTTTTTTTTTCTAAATCAGACACTGTCTATTCCTAAGATTCAGATGTCCATGGGTAGGGGTGTAATTAAGTTCACTGTTAAAAAATATCCTTCTTGTTATCTTTTTAATAAATTACTGACATGTAACATCAGTCTGAGAGCTGAAAGAAACCCCTTCATTTGCTGTTTGCCAAGTATCATCTATGTGATACAAATTCTACTTGATAAATCACACCCATACATTGCCATATCATACTACTAGTAATGCCTTCACGACCTTTTCTTCATCGTTAGGCATTTTGGCAAAGTGAATGATTGGAACACAAGCAAGGGCATTTGTTCAAGATGCTCCAGAAAGAGCTGTGGTCTGTTCTCTTCTTTGCTGCCTATGTTAGCAGGATCCTGCAAAAAAAGAAAAAAAAAAAGAAAGATAACTAGGAAGAGTGTTTTTTTTGGTCTAAGTTTGGAAATGATGTTTGGAGGACCCTGTTAAATGACAAGGTGCTCTTTGAATATATGGCATCTTAAGGGGAAAAGTCAGCTTCACAGAGGTTTTGAGACAGTTGCTTCTGGGGAAAAAAAAAAAAAAAAATTAAAGTATCGAAGGTCTTTAGCCATACCACTTGGAAGATTGATTCAAAACACAGTTTCTTCATCTAGGAAGGACAGAGGACCATAGATGCAACTCACTTCAAAATGGAGTTATGTAGGTTTCTGGTTGGGATTTACTGGACATCATTTCTTGTAAAGTCGAGGGACTGCAGTTAGCTCTCCAATAATTTCCTTCCCTGAAATTCATCTGCATTTGCTCCTTTCTCCAGCGTTCCCATTTCTTTGTGATGGTATACTCCATCTATGCATTAGAATATTCAGCTAGAGTGTGTGTCTGATATTTTCTAGTTAAAATTGACTGGAACGCAATGGATAGTTCCAGTTGCTTGTATACAGTAGTTTTATTTTGACAAGTTTTCTTTTGACAATGTTTAAGCAGCAGTAGCAAATCGGAAGTGCAGCTTGCAGCAGGGAAAGACACTTCTGCTTGCTCAAGTTTCCTGTAGTCAAATAGATGCCAAAAGGCTTTTCATAGTACTACGACTGTCTTGTAGGAATACTTGATCTAATCCTACTTTTGATAAAATTACTAATGGGCTACTTTTCCACAAGGCGGAACATTTTTCTTTTAAAAATAGGTTTTTTTAATATGGAAAAATGAACTTGTGCACCAGTCAGGTGGAATGTACTCCTCCTTCTTCATAAGTTTCACAACCTTCTTTAGAAAATATGGACTCTGTGTAACTTCAAAAGAAGAATTCTGGGCATCTTCATTCTATGGATGTAATTTTTTTTCTACCATGCTGTTCTTGTTTTCTATGGAACTCATTTTTACCAATAAAAATATTTTCCCCTGACACCTATGGAAAATACCTATGTTTACTCAATACTGCAGCCTCAGTACATTGTTTAGAATTATTTCAACATGATCCCAAGCGTATCCGACAGCTAGACAGCAGAGGTTAGCAACAGTGAATGGGAATAACTTCTGAACCATTTCAGTAGATTTCCCAGGAAGGGCTTGCTTTCTGCCCCTGCAAATTTTCCCAGAGATATTGTCTGGTGAACAGTTGCATCTAAATAGTATTTTTGCACAAACCTTGGGGCAAGCTCTGTCTCAGATTTACTAGTGAATGCAAAGAGGGTGAAAGCGCTGCTTCAAAGCCCTCTGTGCGCTTTCTGTACCAAAAGGGAGGTGACCCCCCGAAATAAGGTTTTGATCTTTCTTCAAAACACAAGGCATGTCACCACCTCATTCATCTTTTTCTGGGACTCATAGCATCTAAAGACCAAGAAGCCCTCTTGCTTGCTAAAGTGTGTTCAGCAAAAAGCCCTTGTCCCCTCTGCAAATTTGAACACAACTGCATTCGAGTCAATTCCAATGCTGGCAGGGCAATACTCTACCCCAGAAGTAACACACCACTATTAGAAGACTTTGTAAAAATCTTTGTGTACAAAGTAATCGGAGGGAAAAATAGAATTGGGAAGAACTGCACATTGTTCTGGAAAAAGCCTCCTGCCACAGTTTTACAGATGTCATTTTCTGGTATCATTTTTAAGAGTTGGATTTTTTTAAATTATGTACGAGATAAAATCTTACTGGACCTTGAAGTTTTCCTACTAGAAGTACAGAGATTTCTTAGTAGAATAGAAGTAAGCCATTTGAATATGTACAAATGGCCTTTCAAAATACATATGCTATAGCCCACTGTGAAAGGAATTAGCTATAAAAATAGAAATACACAGGTTTAAAAAGGTTTTGAATAAAGTAAGTCTAAGGTGATAGAAGAAGAAGAAAACAGCAGTTTTCTTCTTCTGGTGAAAAAGCAACTCGGAGGACATTGTACTCTACAGGTGTAATTATATCACTTCCTGAAAAACTGAGTAGGTTTGCTAGTGCCAATGGTTTTCATTAGGAAGGAAGAAATTCCTTTGGAAAAAAGCCTTCAAATTGACTCGACATTAATGTTATGACACTTAACTTCACCAATCATGAAGAAAAATTCTCATCACTTGAAATGGAAGTCATGATGGTAATGGAGACAAGGATGTCTAAGCCGTGCCATCAGCAGCATAAAAAAGCATTAGAATGCCGGTAAGACTGAGCTCTTGAAGTAGTGAGAAGAGAACGCAACCATGGCATTTTCCTTTGAGAGTCCTCAGGATGAACAGCAGATCAGATTTTTTTCCTGTGAAGTATTTATGAATAGAATTAACCTTTAAAATGACATTGTTTTCAAAAACCTGTGTCCAGTATCTCTTAGAATGATACACAGTTCTTTTTAATAGAAAAAAGAACAGCACTTTTTTCCAAACTGTTGTGCACTTTTAAACGATCTACAATAAAAAGAGTACTTTTACATGCTGGGAATGATGTTCATTACAAAAAAGCCTTGTAGCACGCTTGGTACTCTAGTGTTCTGATTAGCATAGTTTTTTATTCATTGAACAAGTTTCACATTGACTATCTTTCACCTTGAAATAAGGGCATCTTTGTACTTCTGCATCATCCATGAAGAATTTCTTGGGTGTCATTTTGTACTCGATCCTAAACGGCAAGTTCTGCATTCTGCCATCTGTCTAGCTTTCCCGTTTGATGCAGCTTCTGAGAGGTCTTTTCAGAACTGAGGACTACCTGCAAGAATGAGTCTCAATGCATGCATTTTACTCCTTGGTTAATGCAAAACTGTTTTTCCTTTACAGCAAAATATAATAATAGGAAAAGAATGATGGTGGATTCAATTCTTATAGTAATACAAAGAGGACTATTATCATCATTAGAAACCAAGCAAGTCATATTTATTGCACAGGCAGTACAACCACTGATGTGAATTACCCTGTAAATTCAAAATGAATCTGTATCACAGGAGTGGATTGAATGCTTCTATTGATATTTTGCCTAAAGCAGACAATTAATTCTTTTGACAGCCAACTCATAAGTGCAACCTAACTTTCAACTACAGCTTTCAAAGAGTGGAAACATGTCTGTTTATAAAACAATACAGTACAGTACACAAGACCAAATCAGGTCATAGACATTCAAATGAAAGAAAAGATCAAAGGACACATTAATTCACATCTGCAAGCCCTCAAGAGCATACAGGTCAAAAGTCCCCAGAAAACTAGGCCAGTGGCACAAATTCTCTATGTTGGCACCAGCAGAAGCAGCTGCTATCTTTATAGGATGCAATCTTGCTTACATCAGCTTTCAGAGCAATCTTCTGTCCCCCTGCCCAATACGCCTTCTGCTCTACTCCTTGGATTTCACGTTTGCATTTCTACAGAGTCCTGCAAACGGACTCAAAGTTCAGGTAGTAGATTTCCAAGATTTAGAAATGTTGTGTTAAGTCTATTTCTTTCGTATTTCACCCTGTCTAAGCATACTGTAACTTTCTGAAGTGAAATATGTCGAGTATGTCACGTGCAGTTTGCATGTTAGTCCTGCCTCACATTAAAACGTCTCACAGACCCCTGTGATGCCTTACTGCAAAAAGATATAGCTTCAAAGGGTGGTTATGCAAAGTTAGAAAGGCCAGAAAACCATGTAAACAACCTAACAGTAGAGGCTTGAATTTCTGAATATAATATTGCACCATGTTGTTTTGCAGAGAAAATCAAAAACTCCACAACTTTGTAAAAGTTGTAAAGCAGATACGTTTTTTGCAGCGCTGGACGCATGCGGGGATTACTCTCCTTAAAAGGCATGTGTACCTCTGGGATCTTCAGGTCCCCTTTTATCTTTCTTCCCAAATACATATGCATACAATTTCACAATAGGTTCATACATATTCATTTTACAGACTTCGAGTGACATTTAGCGCTAGTTCTTTTGTTATCAGAAAGAATTCCTAGGCCAAGCCGACCTGTCACCCCCCCCTTATCTCTGCCCTTCACTGAATCAATTTTGATGAGTTCAGACTAAACAGCTAAGATTCCAAGGCTTAACTAAAAGATGTACATTTAACCTAAATAAAAATGGATTTCTACCCCGGAACCTGGAAAATTTCTACTTTGTCTCAATGTAAAGTCAAAATAGAATATTGAAATGATTTTCATCTAATAATGAGCGTCGGGAAGAGAGAATCCAGATAGGCTTCTTTTTTTTTGAAACCATTTCCAGGAAATACATGGCCTTAACTTGGAAGCATAGAATTAAATATTTTTATAGAGCATGAGTTCTCATTACCTAAGCATGTGATTTGGAGAACTGAATTGGAAAGCAGGAAAAAAACAAAGAAAAATATTCAAGCTATAAAAAATGTGAATTTAAAATTTTCTTTGTATTTCTGATTAAAACTATGCTAAATGGTCACCCATTATTTTAAAAAGCATCTGGACATAAAACATGGAGACATTCCTGCGGGTCTTGGATGTCAGGGATTCCTGAAAAGCTTTATTCCACTGCTTCCCAACGCTGATTCAATCCCCTTAAACGCAGCTGTATTTCAGATGCTCAGTGAAACTGTCCATGGAATGCATATAGTTTACAAATAATCTGCAGAAAAAGCTAGCTAGATTTGAAGATCTTTTTCTGGAAATGGCATTCAAATGATTTCTACAAACACACAGCTGGGATTTCTGCTGTCTTCTTCAGGCCACTTCCTGCAGAGACCTCTCCATTAAATCTGTCTCGTTCTACTCTTCTGGTGATCCAAAGTCAGCACTGGGATTGTCCAACTGCATGGAATTACTGTCTGCTAGAGCTGCACACTGAGGGCTTCTGTGTGCAGCATCATGTGAGCCCTACTGAAGTCACCCTGTTGATACACTGAGCTAACCGGACCTTAAGGGACAAGGTTGGGCACTAATTTTGTAATAGAAATTAGGTACTAAGAAGGAGGCCAGAGGATTTCAATGTTTCTGCCTCCAGCTGAAGCAGAACTAAATCTTAGTCTTTATCTAAAAAACTAGGTGAATTAACCCATTTGGCATTCATATGCCAAAAAGGTCAGTAATACACTCAGAACTGTCAAAAGAGTAACAATTCCAATCATTACATTCTAAAAAGAATTCATTTGAAGAAGTCAGGAAGAAAGATGAAACATGCAAATATCCTACCCTGAGAATCATTCTGTTGATCATCACAGGTTTCTTATTATATTCCCATCAAATGCATTGGTCATGTGTGCTTGTGATGACACAAATACTTGCAAAGCTTATCAGATAAACCATGGTCTCTTCAAACAGCAAAACATTTCTTGATGGTTGCATTTGCTAGTTCCATTTAGACTCAATGTTCTTAAAGGTCTTTTACAACCAAAGTGATTCCATCATTCGCTAAGTCGCACATCCTGATTGTCCTGGTTTAGGGCAAATTTGGCAGAAAACCTCAAAAAGGCCCACCACACCCCCCCCCCCCCCCCCCCAAACCCCGAGAAAGCGCACCCACACAGCCCCTCCCCTCAACTGGTTTGGGGAAAATTTCCTCGGAGAGAAGTGGGAAAAAGCTGTTTATTTAACAGGCAAAGCACTCCCCAGGACAAAAAATGAACAATACCAGATGACAAAACTCAATTGCCACTCTGAAGAGACAACAAATCAGAAAGTCTCTCCTGTGGGTGCTCGCTCTGTTATTAATCCCTCCGGCAATGGGGAAGGCTGCTGCCCAGAGTAGGCCCCCATAAGCAGCAAAGTGCAAGCTCTCAGTGCTCCCCAGGTCCCAGTCTGGGGCAGACTCTAAATGTTCCAAGAAAAGGGAATGGAAAAAAAAAAAAAACAGTGCAGGGAAAACTCTGCCTCAGCCAGCTAAACCAACTCAAAAGCAAATGAGCACTCTGTTCTGCTCTGTCAGTTCTCAGACAACACAGTGCAGTGCAGAATGTGGAAGAGTGTTGCTTTTTAAGGGGTGCAGCCTCTGATAACAAAATCCGTGCTTCTTCTTCTCCCCACCTTTGCTCTCAGAACCAGTCTTGAAGGCAGAGAATATCATATCCAGCATTAACAGAACAGATGACTGGGGATACAGGCATCATAAAGTCACCCTAGGACACTGCTCCTTTGAGATATGTCACCAGACTATGCTAAGACCAAGTTTTGGAACTGCTCATTAAAATTCTACTCTCACAGTGAAGCTGAGGAGGAAACACAGCTCACTACAATTACCTTGTGGCATGCCAGTTCTTCCTTTCAATCCCAATGTTCTTCTTTTTGAAGTCCCTGACATCACAGGCATCATGAAACATCCTTTGGGCAGGAAGGAAGATATTATTCTTCTCATTTATACTGATGGGTAAGCTGACATGCAGAGCAGTTAATTCAAAGTGAAAGAGCAATCAAGTCAATAGAAAAAACTCACCACAGTTTTGTTTACTCCCCTAAATCCTTACTATCCCAAAATACAAGAAGAGCTGTAAAAGCCTTGTGGCTACCTAATTTTTTCCCATACCTACATGGTGGGGTAAGGGATAAACAATCCCAAACAATGGTAATCCACAACAAAGCATTCTTGACATCATATTCAGGTTTTGCATAGCGAGCTCCTCTTCCTGATAAAGTTATTCCATTACAATACTTTGGGGAGTATCTTAGAGGGCTGGGTGTTGTTTGGTTTGAGAGCATCTTGATCATTCAGGAACCCAGTAGCAAGGACAAAGTTTAAAAGAAGATAGTGCTATGCATTGATTTTCATCTAGGACAGACATATTTCCACAACCCAGAATGCTGACCTAATGTTTCACGACAACGTGGCTGAAGTGGCATCCTGGTCCCCATAGGTTTTTCTCTTTACTTTTAGCTGCTTTCTTACCAGATTATTGAGCTGAATTAGCTCAAAAAATAATCAGATAAGTGCCAGAGCTTTCAAACAAACAAACAAACAAAAACCAAACAAAAAAACCAGATGCAAAACAGTGATTTGTAAGTGCATTTGAAAATAAAATTGTTTTGTACTTCTCATAGGTACATGGCATTCTCTAAAATGATATTGTCCAAACACTTTGGGTTTGGTTTTGGGTTTTTATTTTTCCTCAATTCTAAATCTTACGCATTCTTTTTGGCCATTTTAGGAAACAGATTTTCTGATATATGTGAAAGATGGTCCGAAGTTCCCTGCATTTGCCTCACGACCGTCCCCAGGACAGCCATCGGGACCCTGAGGACCCTGATCGGAATGCTGGCCTGCCGGTGGTGGAGGAATGCCAGAAATCCTGAGGCCCCTGAGCAGAATTCTGGCCTGCCAAGTGATTGTTTGCAGCTGTGTCTACAGTGACTGCTTCTAGCAGGGCCTGCCAAGGGGCGATGCGCCCTATATGCTGCACCTGCTTGGCAACACCAGCCCAGGAATTATCCCACCTTTTGGCCAGATGAACTTGCTGGGGTGACTGTGGTAGCCGCCCCATGGAAAATCCTTCATCTGCTCCACTACCACCGTGAGGGACGGAGATTGAAGCCCCCCCCTCCCAAGGACTGAGGCTGAGACCCCCGTAATTCTGATCCAGGGGTGCTGGCGTGACCGAAGCAGGATGCCTGCTAAGTGTTGCCTGCAGATGTGTTCACTGGACCTAGACTGGTTTCCCATAGAAACCAGTCCTGAAACCACGGGTCCCACTCACTGCTGATGTTGACTTATCCTGCTGAGAACTTGGACTGTCTGTACCCGTCTTCAATACCTTTGTCCCCCTCAGCAATTTCAATAGACTTGCCCTTTATTGCATCTGCTCCCCTCAGCCATTTCTAGATCTGTTTCCCACCTCAGCAATGGACTATAATAGAGCCTTGAGTTAGCCAGGACTTGGAGATTTCCCCTAGAAGAACTCCATCAGCTCAACTGCGAGGACTTTTTCTCTCTCCATTTGGTCGCTATACTCCTCTTCTAGTTCAGGGCAAATTTGGGAGAGAACCCCCAAAGGGCTCCTGTAGGAAAGCAGATTGCTTGGCCCCTTCCCCCAACGAGTCTGGGAGATAATACCTCCTTGGAGAAAAGTTGAAAAAACCTGTTTCTTAAACAATAAAACCCCTTGCTGCTCCACAAGAGATGACAAACTGAGAAAGTTTCCTCCCCAGGCTGCAGTTCAGCTCACTTAGTCCCTTATCAGTCCCTCCTGTGCTGGGAATGTTGCAGGCCAGACCCCGTCTGGTGGGCCACAGGTGCTAGCTGCTTGGTGCTCTTCTGGGTGTTCAGTCCGGAGCATGTTTAAATAGATCCAAAGAAAAGGGAAAAAAGAAAAACCACAGCCCAGGGAACTTCCTTGCCTCAGCTAGCTAAAGCTGAGTAAAAGCAAAGGAGAGCTCATTCCCGCTGTCTGTTCAACTGCAGATAATACAGTCCAGGAGCAGGAATGTGGAGCAATGTGTGCAGTGTCTTAAAACAAACTGCACTCTTCTTCTTTCTCCCCTTGACTCTCTGGAACAAGCCTTAAAAGTGTAGAACTTATTATTCAGCATAAACAGAACAAGATGATTGGGGGTAAAAGCTTCATATAGCCAACCTAGGACAACTCCCTGTCTCTTTCTCCCTCTCTTTTCTGTTCTTTTCCTCTCCCTAATTCCTTTAAGGCATTTGCTGTGGTCATTCTAGAAAGGTACATTTGTTTTAATTGATACTGCAATCCCCTTTCCGTGTTGTCCTTTACACTCCTCAATCAGTTAAGGAACCATCACCAGCCCCGTTCGCATGAGCGGATTGTGACATTAAGCTGGCCTCACGGACAGGATTCTGATAGACAGAGGGGTCTGCAGGGCTGTTTGTAGTCTGTAACAGGGGAAGGAGGATTTGCTTCAGCCGCACCTAGCCCATCATCCCAAAAGGGTTGAACAAAGCTGGATAGCAAGGAAAGCTCTCTGAATTTCCCGCAAACTGCACACGCCCAGGTGAAATACACCCCCAACTCTATTGAGGGTTCTGTCTTTAGAATTTCACAAAAGATCTCTTGGTGCAAAAGGGAAAACTGTTTTTGTGTATGTGTGAATTTGGACTGTCTGGGAAGGACGGGACAACTTGAAGGAACTCAGCAGGGCCTCTCAGGCAGTTTTTGTCTCTTCATCCACCCAGGGAAGCAAAGGGGAGCACAGCAAAGGCTGTGAGATTGTGTAACTTAAGTTTGCACCTCCCTGTCGTGGTTTTGGTCCCTTCATAAAATGGCTGAAAACTCTAGCACAAAAGTTAATGCTGAATTTTCTGCTCTGCTTGCTAAATACAAGGCCAAGCCTTCTCTGGGGGTGGGGGGGGGGGGGGAGGTGTGGAGATTTGGGCAGAGAACAACTGGATGTAATTTAGAAAATGCTGTAGATAGAATATGTTCTTTACAACATGAAATAGAATTTAAACTGGGCAAAAATAAAACCATCCTCTGCTCAGTTTTGGGAGCTTGTCTCACAACAGCCATAGAAACCCGTTTTAAGCGAAGAAATGAGGGAATAGCAGTAATAGATTCCCTTCCAAACCTAGTTGAAATTTTGCAAAAAGAATTAAAGGAAGATAGAAATGAGATCTATATGTTGTGAGCTGCCCTTAGAGAGGAACATATTAAGAATTCACATAATACTGATTCCTCTACAGAGGCAGAGGAAAAGGAAACTCCTCACATGAAACAAATCTATCCCCATAAGGAACTTGAGGCAGTAAAAACTTGGGGAGAATACTGCTGTCCTTGCTTGAGACCCTTGGGTCAAACAGACTCGAACTATATTAATGATGAGGATCTTGACCCAGGTGTCACAACTAAACAAATACCATTCAGTGCTACTGAATTAGCTAAGCTGAAAAAAGAATTCGGGCGCCTCCCACAAGAATCAGACACAGGTCTTCCGAGTGTCCCTCACTGTGAACAGGAGGCCAGTGGGTACTGGGGACATGGAGTCTTCTCAACAACAGGAGGTAAGTGTGACGCATGGTCCCTGACACAGCGTGCGGCTTTTTGGCCCAGGGGAATGAATCCTTTGAAAAGGGGTGACCCCCCCTGGCAATCGTTGGTACCCCCGAGCAGTTCTTTGAAAATGTCCACAAATCCGCCTGCCCGCAAATGACTGATGAAAAGAAATTCATTCCTGGTTTTTGAATCCCCAATGCAATTACCTGTGAAGCCAGAACTAATGAGCCCTTGAATTCGTGGGCTTCCAGAAACCCTTAAACCTACAGCAGTCACTCTACAGAAAACCATCATGGCTTTGAGTCCTGTAGAAAGACTAGATAGATTGCTCAGGAACTCCAGTGACCAAAGTGGATCTAGAGATCCTGGCTTCACTCCATACTCTTCCCCCTCCCAGCCCTCAGCTTCTCAATCTGATTCACCTGCCAGTAGCCGCAAAGTTTGGACATGGGGTGAAGTTGCAGTAGATCTGATGAACTATTGTAGACAATATGGACCTATAAAAACCCTGGAGGAGAAATCAGAAAAAACAAAAGGTGTTGGGTTATTTGGGGCTCCTCACAGTGAAAATGTAGAGAAGGGAAAAGAGATCTCTAACCGCCATCATTGGTGGTTGTTGGGAGTTAAAAAGGGGGGTCCCCCAAGAGATGATAGATGGTTTGCCCCTTGATAAATCACAGAAAATAAGAAAGAATTGGCACCATCGAAAACCAAATCCATCGGCTCAAGCCAGTGCACCCCTCCCTTCTCAGGAACCAAAACCAACCCTCCCCCAGCCTCTCCCACAGAACACGGCCAATGAGCCAAGATTACCCCTCTGCCAGCTTCTTTCTCAGCATCCTAGCAGCAGAACCCTCCCCTAGCTTCTCCCTCAGAACACAGGCAGTGAGCCAAAACCAACAGGGTTTTTGGGAAACTAATCTCTCTGCTGCTTACAGGTGGGCAAAGCAGGTGGACCTTGGGTTTATTTAAGAATGCTCACTTAAAAGAAATCAGGAGATATATTAATCCCAGCTATCAAGGGCCCCAAAAGGCTACTAGTAACCTTTTGGATTGACACTGGGGCTCAAAACTCTGCACTAACAAAAAAGGATGCCCAGAGATGGGTAATTGTTCTAACTAAGAGGCAATGCTGTGTTCTTAATGCTCTGGGAACTACAGAATCTATGAATGTTGCCTTAGTCAAACTGATGCTCCACTGGGGATGAGCATCAATTAGTCATCAAAAATGGGAATTGGGGACATTCCAAATAATTTATTAGGAATGGGTGTCCTTGCTGAGAGGCAGTGGGAAGACTCTGAGGGATTTCTGTGGTCTTTTGGTACACTGCCACTTAACATTAGGCTGCTTCAAAACCTCACCCTCTCTACCATATAGTAAAATAACTAATGTAAAACAATACCCTCTACCTTCTGGTGCCAGAGAAGGTATCAAAGCAGTTATACAGGACTTGAGAAACCAAGGGGTAATAATTCACACACATTCTCCTTTTAATTCGCCACTATGGCCAGTCCAAAAAGCCAATGGAAAGTGGAGATTTAACAGTAGATTTTTGCAGGCCTCATGCCAGCACAGACCCTCTTACAACAGTGGTCCCAAACTTAGCTGAATTAATAACATCAACTCAAGAAAAGGCTCACCCGATCATGGCAACTATAGATGTCAAAGACATCTTCTTTATGATACCTATACAGCCAGAAGATATGGACCGTTTTGCCTTCACAGGGAAAGAACAGCAATACACTTTCACTAGGCTTCCCCAAGGCTACAAACACTCCCCCACTTTGGCCCAGCATGCTTTAGCCCAGGAATTAGAAAAAATACCCAGACCTGATCTTGTAGCTGTTTATCAATACATGGATGACATTCGGCGGGGGGGGGGGGGGGGGGGGGGGGGTGCGGATAAAATAGGGGTAGTAGGGAAACATCAGCAGAAAATAATCTCTCACTTAGAAAGTCTTGATTTGCAGATGCCCCCAGAGAAAATTCAGAAGCCTTCTCAGGAAGTGAAGTTTTTGGGAATTTGGTGGAAAGGAGGTATGACATGTATATTCCACCTGATACCCTAACCTCTTTAGATCAGATTCAAATGCCTGAATCCAGGAAAGATCTCCAGCAAGCTCTATTAGTGTTCTGGAGAAAACACATCCCTGATTTCTCAATAATTGCGAGGCCGCTTTATGACTTGCTGAAGAAAAGGGTGAGATGGGATTGGACTCCTTCTCAGGAAGAAGCATTGCAATTACTGATTTTTGAGGCAACAGCTCACCAAGCACTAGGACCTATCCATCCCACAGATCCCCTTCAGGTGGAATGGGGATTTGCCTCCTCAGGGCTATCTGTACACGTTTGGCAGCGGGGTCCCCAGGGTCCGACTGGGACTCTTGGGTTTTATTCCCGTGGTTTCAAAGATGCTGAGAAAAGATACACTACCTGGGAAAAGGGGTTGTTTGTTGTTAGCTTAGCTCTCATACAAGAGGAAAAAGTTGGACGACAACAGCCTATTGTACAAAGAGGCCCTTTCAAAGTTATCAAAACTGTCACTAATGGGATCCCCCCACCTTGCAGGCTGGCCCAAAGGGCCTCACTTAGAAAATGGCACACTCAGATGGAACACTACTGTAATATCCTCTCAATAACAGAAGTGGCTGCTAAAAATCTAGCAATCCAAGACACTGAGAGCCTGGCTAGCAGCCAAGATAAACCTGCCTCTGGAATCAAAGCTGCCCTTCCTTTCTCCCCTGAACTAGCAGCAAGTTCTTGGTTGACAGATGCCTCTGCAAAACGGGAAGGGAAAGTATGGAGATGCAGAGCAGCTGCCTTACACATTTCATCTGGTGAAAGAATCATTACGGAAGGGGAAGGCAGTGCTCAGGTTGGGGAGCTCATAGCTGTTTGGAATGTTTTCTGACGTGAGGCACAGACCATTTCTCTTGTCTGCATTTACACCGACTCTTATGCAGCGTACAAAGGTTGTACCCGAGTGGCTTCCTTTCTGGCAGCAAAATGATTGGGAAGTTCACAGAATTCCAGTGTGGCAAAAGGAAAAGTGGCAAGAAATTTTAGATATGGCTAGTCAAGGATATTTTGCTGTTGGTTGATAGCTTCTCACCAAACAGATGGAAATCCAGCGGGAGAGTGGAATAATAAAGCTGATGGACAAGCAAGGCTCAGCCCCCTGAAAAAGGAACTAACTACTGAGGACTGGGATCAACTACTAGAATGGCTGCATGTAAAAAGACAGCACACGGCTGCGAAAAATTTGTACAAGGAAGCTCATGCTCGTGGTTGGCTGGTTACCAGGGAAATGTCTAAAACATGCATATCAGCCTGCGGGCAATGTTGCCGGTGACTGGAAAGACATCCTTTAGAAAATGACCATCTGCATTTAAGAAAGGGTACAGGCTTGTGGGACGCGTGGCAGGTAGACCATAAGAAGTCAGGAGGTAAGCACTTTGTGCTAGTAGGAGTAGAAATTGTATCTGGGTTGGTTGAAGCTGATGCTTTTAAAAGAGCTACAGGTGATAATACAGTTAAAGCTTTGCAGGGGTGGTTTGGAACTTTCCCAAAGCCACAGGTAATTCAATCTGTCAACAGGTCCCACTTCACTGCTAGAGGTGTACAGCTTTGGCAAAAGGTGAAGGAATGAAGTGGACTTTCCACACCCCTTACTACTCTCAAGCGAACGGAATTGTAGAAAGGACCAAAGGTATTTTGAAATGACTTCTGAAGCCACAGGAGGCAAATTGGGACGTTCGGTTATGGGAAGCTGTTGAAGGAGTGAACAGCAGATGGGGTGTGAATGGATGTCCCAAAATCACTGCCTTTTGCCCGACAGCTCCGAGCATTATTCCCTCACTACGAGGACCTGACGATTCAAAAGATCCAGCACATTACCCTGGACAACCTGTTCTGGTGGACCTCCCTACTGTAGGGGAAGTACCACTAGTGCTGAAAACCCCTCTGAATAAATATGCATGGGTAGGCTCTGGTGCTCTAGGGAAAGAGCATTGGATAAATACACGCTGGATAATCCCATCATTTGAACTCTTTTCTGCCTCTCAGTGGCAGGATTTCTGTTGTTTTTACTTTTACAGAAGAACCCCGGGGGACACGAGAATCATCTGAGGCATGAGAACACTGGTGATACTTTTCTGCATCCTACCACAACTCCACGGACACAATCCTGCTGAGTGGTGGTGGTCTGAAGCTACCATCTATCACACTAATGTTCTAGGATGGTATCCCAAGGGTCACCACCTGAACCTAGAGCCTATAGTGCTGCATGACTCCGAGGTATATCGTCCAAGTGAGTGGGGATGGGATCAGAAGGACTGGACTAGAACCCTAACTGGAACAATTGATGATTCCATTGTGGTAACATGCAGAAAAATGGAAGGATCTCTCTATGAGAAAGCCACCTCCATTACAGATGCCAGAAATGTTATGGAACCAGGTGGGAAAAATTACCTGGCTATCCCTTCAGCGAGACTGTGTCCTACAAAGAAGTGGGAGTGTGCCAAACAAATTCCCCTTACTCTCTGTTGCCGCCAGGAGTATGTTGGTAATTACACTCTAGGTCCCAAAACTAACAATGTCGCAATTACAAAGGATTGTAAAAATGAACCAATTGATTGCTGGCATAATTTTACTTTAGCTAAACCAACTTATGTGGCATGCCGCTGGCAAAATAACTCAACCGACCCGTTAGGTTTAAAAGGCTTAGTTCATAAATTTAAGATAAATGCTACAGCAAAACCCACACTGAGTACCATAGTTACATCCCAGTGGATAGAAGGGACTGAGAGCATGAAGCCCACACCGAGTACCGTAGTTACACCCCAGTGGGTAGAAGGGACTGAGAGCACAAAGATCACATGGAGTACAGTAGTTACATCCCAGTAGGTAGAAGGGACTGAGACTACGAAGCCCATGTTAAGTGCAAGAGTTCTACCCCAGTTGGTGGTAGGGACTGAGTCCCCTTTGTCAATATGTTACCGAATGGCCTTGGTCCCAGGCTTTTGTTCACTTTGCAGGAATGGGAAAAACAAGGGTTCCAGATGCCTGATCCTTGCGGCCACTTCCTACTGAGTTCACCTGGAGGTCTCTTACTGCCAATAAGTCCGAATTTGCCAACTAAAACGTGGGCGCCACTGTAAGAGCCTAAATGAGAGATGCAAGATTCGAGGCGGATCTCCAAAATGCAGTTTATTCCATCCAAGATGTTGCAGCAGTCCAGGGTCATGGGTGACAGAGCCTGTGCCTACAGCTGTCAGCTCTAGCTGCAGGCAGGCCTGGAGACCCTTTGGTTTTGGTTACAATGCATTATATAATTTCTTTGCTGAGCATCTTCAAACAGTAGAACCAATCTATCCCTTAACTATTATCTATAGCCTATCATAACTACTCTAATTACCATTTTCATGTTGGTATTCTCTATTCACTAAAAGTCAGTACATTACAGTTGAAGCGGAAAGTTGTTTTTCAGTTTTCTTGGCAGTGGAAAATTCGGAGACCTTTTTTCTGCTTGCCACATTTGCTGACTTGTTTGCCTGTGCTATCTTCCTGCTTGGTAAAAACATCTTCTTGTTTGGACTGGGTTTATCCTTTGCTGTAAGTCATAAAAGCCCCTTCTAACTAACACACCCTTTGCCTCCTTGGTTATCCAGTAAGACTGGCTCAGCAATTCTTTGCTTCTAGATCAAAACTTGCTTCCATCTCTATTTCTTCTTCAGATTCTACATTCAAAAATCTTTCTGCTAAGCATACATATCTGTCAAACTTTCATCCTTCCCAACACCTGGCAGCTTCAAGGGGTAGTGGGAGAAGAAATTAGCATAGGATGCTGAATGATTAACGGAACTACCTGTACTAAAGCAGTCTCAATCAGTGTTTTGACAGTTCAGATGAATAAGCATGAACAGGTTTGTGCGCACCCAAGCATACAAGACTGTTGGCAAAATTTTACATTAACACAAACTGCACAAGTAGTTTGTCTTTGGTCCAAAAATACTGAAGGCCTTTCTTTTAAGTTGATAATAAATGCTATGACCCAACCTTCTACTACCACCACTCCAGCCCAACCACTGCTTATGCTTAGCCCAAGAATTTTTGAAATTGGACCCTATATAATCAGGAAAACTGGTCAACAACAAATATTGTTCAATCCAGCATGGTCTCTTAAACAAGTCACATTGCTGATGATGGAAAGCAATGTCTCAGAAATTCAGCCCGCCTGTTCGCCTTTTTTGCAGACTTTCTTTGAGGGTTGGACCACCTGGCTGCGAAAACGGAAAGTCCGTTTTTTTTAAAAACCAGATGGACACGAAGAGATGTAACCGGTTTTGCGGGAACAAGTTTGGGAATTCTAAATAGTATTGATTCAGAAGTACTAATGAATAAATTGGCTACCACCAATAGAGATTTGACCGAATTACAACAACCACTGCACTCATCCTTATTGGCTTTGGCAACACAGCAGTGGTTGCTATCAACCATATTACCAGCTTGGGAAACGGTAAATGGAAATGATCACAAATTGGTAACTGATGCACTCGGGGCTACGCAAAACAACCTTTCTTTGGCTCTTTGCTGTATCCAGGCTCAACTGGGGATGCAGTCAGTTGCTGCCTCAATTATAAGAGCAGGTGAAGAAGGCACTTTTCCTACTGAAATTCGGAAAGTAATTTGGGACAATGCCGCTGATTTTGAAAGAGAATTCCAATCCTGGTGGAACTTGGTGAATTTTACTTATGACCCCATTACAAACACAACCACAGCTCTTGTATTAACCATACACAATGCCTCAGTGCATTTGCTATTTCTCTAGCTTTCTGAACATAGAGAATGGGCCCGTCAAACTGGTGAAAAATGGCAAAATGTTAATTCGGAATCTTGTATTGTCCGAGAACAAGGCTTCATCTGTGAAAGTAATGCAAGTATAGCTCAAGACACATGTTTGGATACAGAGCAAAATATCTGTCCTTTTGAAATTCATCCTAATGAGACTTCTGAAACAGTCCTTATATATATAGGCAATGGGTATGCATGCTTTAGAACTGCTTGTGATATGGTATTGGTAGAAAATGTAGTAGTGGATACTAAAAATCATTCAAATTTTTTGTGCTTGTTACTTTACCAAAATTGCAGGATGTGATTTTTCTGAAGAAGCTCCAGTTACCTCCCATTACCTTTTACAATCCAATTGCACTCCAATTTACAAAGTATTACCTACTCCCATTGGGATGAACATTACTTTGGTGAAGCAATTGTTGCTTCATCAGGACTTAATCAAAATATTGGAGAAGATCAAGAAGAATGGACAGAAAACCCTGGTAACTGTTCATCACAATGTGAAAGAAATACACTGTGTCATGGAGCGAGTAAGAAAAGATGCTGAACACAGGTGGCGCGATACTCTTTTTGGGTGCTCACCTACTGCCACAAGTGTCCTGAACAATATGTGTCATCCCATCATTGTCCTTTTGAGTTTCGTTTGGATTGGGTTTTTTTAATCAGCAATCTTACTCACTAGGAATTGGAGAATGATGAAATGGTTAGCAAAATTGACGTCTATAATTAATGCACACAACTTGGCTGATGTCCTTTTCACTGTGGACATCTCCAAGACTAATGACAGAAGGCAATTATAAATTAGACTATGTGTTTTGAAATAATCTTCAATTTTCTTTTGTGATTATAAGAAAATTGCCTTTGATTTTTGGTGAATTGTTTTGAAAAAAAAATTATTTTAAATTAACATTTGTTGATTTGTTTATTGCTTTATTGCCTTTGATTATTTGTGATTAGTTTTGATCATTTGAAAAAATTCTTTTAAAATAATATTCTTTAAATTACTATTAATTATATTTGTTTCTTGGTTCCTTCCCCCACCACCCCCCCTACCCCACCCCACGCACCCCCCTGCATTTTCCTATCTTTTCTTTTCCGTCGTTTCTCTCTAACTCTCTCAGTCCTACAGTCTCTGCTTTCTGGGATATGCTACAATGGTACAACGAGTCCTGAAGTCTTTGCAATGATACTGCGGAACCCTACTGATGAAGACCCAAGGAAGACTGCCGTGAGTCACCTGGTGATGTGAAAGACGGTCCGAAGTTCCCCTTATTTGCCTCACGACCGTCCCCAGGACAGCCATCAGGACCCTGAGGACCCTGATCGGAATGCTGGCCTGCCGGTGGTGGAGGAATGCCAGAAATCCTGAGGCCCCTGAGCAGAATTCTGGCCTGCCAAGTGATTGTTTGCAGCTGTGTCTACAGTGACTGCTTCTAGCAGGGCCTGCCAAGGGGCGATGCGCCCTATATGCTCGCACCTGCTTGGCGAATACCAGCCCAGGAATTTTCCCACCTCTTGGCCAGATGAACTTGCTGGGGCAACTAGGGTAGCCGCCCCATGGAAAATCCTTCATCTGCTCCACTACCACCGTGAGGGATGGAGATTGAAGCCCCCCTCTCAAGGACTGAGGCTGAGACCCCCGTAATTCTGATCCAGGGGTGCTGGCGTGACTGAAGCAGGATGCCTACTAAGTGTTGCCTGCAGATGTGTTCGCTGGACCTAGACTGGTTTCCCATAGAAACCAGTCCTGAAACCACGGGTCCTACTCACTGCTGATATTGACTTCTCCTGTTGAGAACATGGACTGTCTGTACCCATCTTCAATACCATTTTCCCCCTCAGCAATTTCAATAGACTTGCTCTTTATTGCATCTGCTCCCCCTCAGCCATTTCTAGATCTGTTTCCCCCCTCAGCAATGGACTATAATAGAGCCTTGAGTTTACCAGGACTTGGAGATCTCCTCTAGGAGATCTCCTCTACGAGAACTCCATCGGCTCAACTGCGAGGACTTTGTCTCTCTCCATTTGGTAGCTATACTCCCTCTCTCTTTCTCCCCCTCTTTTCTATTCTTTTCCTCTCCCTAATTCCTTTAAGGCATTTGCTGTGGTCATTCTAGAAAGGTGCATTTGTTTTGAGGGGATACTGCAATCCCCTTTCCATCTTGTCTTTTGCACTCCAAGATCAGTTAAGGAACCATCACCACCCCCTTGGTATGAGCGGATCAGAACAATATGTTCTTTCCAGCTGAAATTGGTTCTAGTCAATAGAAGCACTCTGGTAGGTAAAAGTAGACTATAAAAGATAACCTTCAGAATGTATTTCCCTTGTCTTCCCATTCAAGCAAGTGAAGAAAGCAGACAGATCTTCAGATAACATGCTATGCGAATTGAAAGGAATCTTCTTGGAGGCAACTGTGAAACTCACACAATGAAATACAGTTCCGACAGATGAAAGGGTCACATATGATGTCAAATCAATACTTTTGATGTTTGAATGAAAGAAGATTTCTTGAAGTACAATCCTATAAAATGAAGGTGAATTTGCAGAAGCAATTGAACTAGGTCTCCTTTAGAAACACAATGTTTTCTAATTAAACTGAGCATTCAGGAAGGCAACCTTGAAATCGAAAAGATTTAGAAACATACAAATACCAAGACTGGCAGTTCATTATCTTGCTCAGTCTCTTTAAGATAAGATTTATTTTTAACTTCCACTTGTAGTAGGTCTGAAGACATTAGGAATGATGCAATATGAAAAAACCAAAACAAATCAACTTTCTCAAAAAGCTTTGAGAATGCAGAGAAATTATGATTTTTAGGGGTTAGGTAGTCCTTTAAAATTTGTCTCAGGGGAAAGAGATAAAAAACTGACTGAGACCAAATGACTGTGGAGTATATTCCAAAACTGTAATGAAGAATGTAAGGGGCAAGAGCCTGTTAGAAAAATACTTTGCTGGCTTCATCTGTTGAAAGCATTCCAGAATGGTTGAAATTATGAATCACATTTTGTGGGATTAAAAAAAAAAAAAAAAAAAGAGGAAGAAAACATAAGGAAAAAAATATTTGGAACATATTTTCCCATTCCAGGATGACATGACAGCTTTATTTCATTTTGTTCCTATGACAGCTTAATAGCTTATGAAATGTTTTACAATAGAGAGTGAGAGTGTTCACATTAACCATACCATTTGGATGGATCTCTTTTACTCTATATAGCAGCAGATATGGTTTAGCACTCCACAAATCTGTCCCCAAAAGCGAGTAAGTGCAGCAGATTTACCCTAACTGCACAGTCCACCAGAATGCCTAATTATCTTGAAAAATGCTATGCTATATCTCATTATCAGGACGTGTCACTCTAGCTCCACTTTGAGCTTCTTGATCTTTCATCTACGGGATGAGATCCAATTTAGCTTTGCACGGATATAGCCTTTCCAAACCATATCTTTTATCTTCTGTATTCTTACAAGTACATTTCTACTGCAGGGACCAGTTTGGAAGATCCTAGTTGTTTCATTTCTCAGATATGTTGCTGCATTAAATAGCTCTTCTTTGAAGTTTTTTCCCTGCTCAAGTATAGGGTCAGTGCTGAAATGATTGTGATGCTAACTCCTTATGATCTATTCTGCAGGCTTACAGAGTATGCAGCAAAGTTTTCTCTTCTTCTGAGGACATTCTACTTTTTTGATGAGAAATGCTGAAGGTCTGACTTCAGTTGCAAAGGTCACTGATTGACAGATTGCAAAAGTGTGAAGTCTAGTAAGAGCAGGAAAAGCGTGCTCCTGCTGTGTATGTAAATGTCGTGTCAGCTGCTGTTGGGAAAAAAAGCATGAGCATAAGCAAAGATATCTGCATGGATAGAAAAGAAACAAAGAAGACATTTGTTGTGATTTCTGCACTAAGGAGCAAGAAGAAGCATGAAGCGCTAATTTCAGTGGCTAAGACAGTATCATCCTTGAGTCAGTTCTTTTCAACATCTTTGGAACGACCTGGACTCGGGACTTGAAGGAATATTAAGCAAGTTTGCCAGAGACACTACATTGGGAGGAGCTGTGAACTAACTCCCTTGAGGCCAGTGAGACCCTGCAAGAGAGATCTGGACAAATAAGAGAGATGGGTATTTATGGCAGGCCGGGAGTCTATGCACAAATCACGAAAGGGGCTGTTGTATTTTCCAGCATCAGTCTCATGACATGCTTATGACAGTGGGAAGATGCCAGCAGCTCACATCCAGCAGCAGACAAAGAACTTGATGTTACAACTTGAAAAGTTTTTTGACCAATCCCACAAAGCAAAAGCATATTGACAGTAGTTCTATCCAATCCCTAGAAGCACACATAACTTTGGTTAAAAGAATGCTTTCTTCTTTTGAATACAAGACCTGCTTGTAAGCCTTAAGATAGAATGCAAAGAGCTCCATTATTAAGCTTAGAACTTCCTAACATCTGGCTGGATATACTTTGCTGTAGCTTAGGGAGTTCTTCTGGTCAAGCGTTAATACACAGGCCATTGTTCTATTTGTCCTTACTTCTCTACTGCTTCTATCATTTTTCTGCTGACAAACCTTATGACTACTGCTTAGCTCCAATCACAGTTCTGCTGTCTCTGAGGCCTGCCTTTTACAGCTTTCCCAAAATCCTCTGTTTTCAAGGATTCCCACAGGCAATCCCCGACCATATGGAGTTGTACGAGAGTGAGTGCTGGATTCAGCCGCTGGGACAGGGCAATCGTGGTGCGTGTGTGTATATACTAGGGAGCCAGAGGCTGGAGAGAAGCAGTGCAGAAAGGAACCCAGGCTCCTGGCCAATGGCAAGCTGAATGTGCATCAGCAGTGCCCTGGCCTGATGCACCCCAGGAGGGCCAAGCCTGTCCTGGGTTGCATCAGGCACAGTATCACCAGCTGGGCAAGGGAGGGCATTGTCCTGCTCTGCTCTGTTCTGCTCTGCTCTGCTCTGGGGCAGCCTCACCTTGAGTGCTTGGGGGCTGCTTTTGGTGCCACAATGAAAAAAGGCATGAAGGTACTAGAAAGTTCACGAATGAAATTTACAAGGACAGAGCTCAAGGAAATGGCATGCCGCTGAGTCAGGGGAGGGTTAGGTCGGGTATCAGGAAAAAGTCTTTTAACCAGAGGTTGGCTGGGCACTGGAAGAGTCTCTCCAGGGAGTGGTCACAGCATCACGCCTATCTAAAGTTTAGGAAGCTTTTGGACATTGCTCTCAGGCATCTGGTGTGATTCTCGGGGAAGGTCCCATGAAGGGCCAGAAGTTGGACTTGATGCTCCTGACGGGCTCCTTCCAATTCAACTGATTCTATGACTCTATGGTTCTGTCCTGGCCACTCAAGGTATATTGCTTGGTCTCACCAGATTTTGACCTGCTCTTGTTGGTCGGAATTTGTCACTACTGCCTAATGATATTTACCACAAAAGACAAAGTGCCTTTTCTCAATTTTCTCAAGAAAGTTGAACATGCACCCCAGAATCCTAAAAAAGTCTTTTCCTTGAAACAGCATTGTCTCCTGCCCAGTATTCTTTCCAGATCTTAAGGAGAAAGAAGGCAAAATCAGGGGATGTTTTACAATGAAGCACTGTCAATTTTCCGGACCTTTAGCAGTATATTTGTACTTCCACTATTCTTTTCTATAAAATCATGATTTTGTAGTGCCTGTCATTTTCTAGCAAGACACAGTTTTGCAACTGAGCCCATCAGTCTCTGTGAGAATATATGGTCAAAAGCATAAAACATATGAATAGGCAGTGGCAAGTGAGGGGAAAAAAGAGTATGGAAAGCAGCTCCATGATACTAAAGTGAGACAAGAAGGAGGAGGAGGAGGTGTTCCAGTTGACAGAGCAAAGAATCCCCCGCAGTCCCTGGAGATATCCTAGTGAAGAAGGTTGTCTCCCAGCAGTCCCTAGAGAACCATGGAGGAATACATACCTACAATGCAGCTGGTGGAGGGCTCCATGCCACAGCAGGTGAAAGTGCCTTGAAGGAAGCTGCAGCTCATGAAGGGAGGGCCAGAAAACCATCCTTGACCTCTTCTTTAGTGGAAGAGTATGTGCAAATGTTCAACAGCTGCTAACTCTAATCTATCCTTTTTCCAGTTCTTCTCGTAGGTAAGTAGGACAATACAAGAATTAGAAGCCTAATTTGTTATGCCTGAGGCTCCCATTCTCTCTGCCACTCCCTTAAAATTTACTTTGAGATGAAATAAAACTCATTATCAAGTTCCTAAGGCTTGATGGTCAGGCTTCTCAGAAAACAGGGAGTGCAAAGAACTCTTGTCGCTGTCATTTTTTTTCATAGAACTAAAAAAGTTAAATTACTGTTTTCTAAGAACTTACGAAAATCAACTGGTAGAGGTGGTGAGAGTGAAGAGTATAATTAAGCTGGAAAGAGACTATCATGTAGCTACCTCATCTGCATATAAGTTTTTTACCAGGAACTCTAGACTTTTAAACAGACTTAGGACACAAGAGTTATCTCTGGGAATGTTTTAGTATGTATAGAACATTCATATTTAAATAGCTCGATCTGTTTTACCGTTATGACTGACGTTTTAAATTATATTTGAAAAGAAATATTTGTGATTCAGATATTTTCCAGTTCTAAAGCATTTCAGTTGTTGACAGTTTTTGCTGTCTCCTGAGGGCAGGAAAATAGTCTTGGAACCAATACTGTTAGGGTTGAGGAACACATAATCACCAGAAATGATTATATGCAGGTGCTTTTATTGAAGAGCTCTGGGTGTCAGGGGTAAAGACCCAAATCTGACTCTGACATAGGTTCAGGATGGAGATGCTTTTATATTCTATAGTTATATAACTTTCATGTTAATTATTAAACTTACATTGTTCTATAGTATACATAGATTTCAGCCAAGCATGGCCACCTTAGACTAGGAACATACAGTTTCTCATTGTTCTTCTTATGATTATACAACAATTATTTTAATCACAAAACAATCATTTCAGCTAGCAATTATACTACTTACGCAGATAAAACACAAGGCTTAGCATTTCAGAGTTTATCTTAGCATTTTCCAGGGCGCCACTATCATTATCCCCCCTTTGAAAGCATTTTCTCTTCACTATAGGTGTAAATGTTTTCACTTGATACAGTCCTTTACTTCTCAATTTATGTTTGATGTTCTTCAAATCCAGGGTTGATGTAAAATTTGTCGTGGATGCTATCACGGGCTGGAGAACCAGAAGATAGTGGGCGTGGATCTCATGTCAGTGCCTTTATTATTTTCTGGTTCCAGGAAGTTTTCTTCTGTATTTCTCTCCTTAAAATGCTGTAAACTAACCAAATTGCTAAGAATACAATTAGTAAGATTATCCCACTCTCAATGATAGATTTAATCCATGAACTCACATTCCACTCTAACCCTTTAAAGATTTTTCCTAATCAGCTTGCAGTCAAATCTTTTTGCTCTTCTTGTGCTTCATGCTCTATTTGTTTCAACTGGTTGATGTCATATTCTACATCTGCAGTTACATTTGGGATGTGAACGCAGCAATGATCAACTCGTCTCTTTAAAAATCCACATACTCCATGCTCCTTCAGGAGTAACAAATCTAAGGCTAATCGATTTTGCAAAGTCATTTTTGTGGTGGCTTGTAATTGTACGTTTAATTTTTAAATCTTTCTCGGGTGATTCTTGCTAGTCTATCTACTTGGCCTGTAAGTTTGTACAGCATCTCTCTATTCTGATAGTTTGCTATAGGACCGAGTAAAGACTCTAGGGCCCACCTAAGTTTCACTCCACTAGAGGGTTCTTGCCAAGTGTCGTCTGGATTTTTGTTGTCTAGAACTTCTCGTCTTGCTCTTATCTGCAGAAGTTCATGTTTTCCATTAAATGGGGACTTTTTCCAAATTGGACATAAGGTTGGGAGGCCCAGAGTAATTTCCTTTACTTTCCCATCTACAGGCAGATGTGTTGTCCAGGTACCATCGCTTGTTACCCATACAAATTGTCCTGGACTTTTAATTGTACTCTTGGTACATCCTATAATCACTTTATAATTCATTTTGCCTTGTTTATGTTTGATCTCTCTGCAAGCACAACCAATCTGTAGGGCTATTGCCAGGGGTGGTATCTGTTTTATCTCTGCATCATCAGAAGTGCAGTCATAAGTTTTATTGCATGCCCACTAACTTACTTTGTCTGCCCACGTTCTGCTACTAGTGGCAGTGTATGTTACTGCTGGATCTATTTTACTCTCAGAACTTTCCCACTTAATACACCAAGGGGTGTTTGCCATATATTGGAATTTTTAAAGTATACTCACAGACTACGCACTGTCCTAAGGCTCTATCTGATCTTTCTGATCTTCGGCCTCTCACTTCCATACCAGAGTAGTTTCTGTAACATTTTCTATGATCTTTTTATAATGTGGCAAATAGCATTGTGTGATGCCTCCTGACTGTCTCAAAGGGGTTCCTAGTATGCCATCACTTAGAATACAGTCTTTCTGGCTCATAGGTCTCATCTATGTTCTTACTTTTTCCCAAGTTTCTTTGACTACCTGTCTCGGTTCAAGTACCTGTTTGCATGCAATTGTTTTGTTCTTTTGTATTTCAGGTAGTTTTGATGTTATGATTCCTCAATTTACTGGATCTCCTGCTGCCTTAGGTATTGGCAGACTTATTCTACTGCTGTTTTGTATTTTGGCAAAATCTTTGACTATTGGCAGTTATTCTACTGCTGTTTTGTATTTTGGCAAAATCTTTGACTAATCTAATCATTACATTCTCAGCTCGAACTGCGTTAGAAATATTTATCACTTGTGTTTCTGCCTCTCTCTTCATTCTAGAATGAAGAGTGGTTAGTTGATCTTTTTGCATTCCACATCTCAAAGACATTAATGACCATAATATTAGCACAATTACTAATAGCATTCTCAAAGTAATTAAACACATCTTCTCTGCAGTCTTGGTTCCACAGTTTACACAGTCTGTGATCCGGGATGGACTTTCTTCACTCAGGTATAGTGAATCCAGGGGTCCACACCGGCTACTTTCACTGCTGTAAAGGTGGTCAGCAGTACCTGATAGGGTCTATTCTACTTTTCTTTCAGCGGTTCTTCATTCCAGTTTTTAATGTACACCTCGTCTCCTGGAAGTATGTTATGAACTGGGTTCTCGAGAGTTATTGGTCTATTCCACACGAGGATGCTCCGGAGCCGAGCTAAAGTTTTCCCAAGAGACAGAACATAATTATACACTTCCTGTTTTCCTGTAATGTGTACATTAGGGTTTGGCTCAGGAGATTTATATGGTTTCTCATACAATATCGCATAAGGACTGACTGACATCCCGCTCTTAGGTTTTATCCTAATCCTCAACAGTGCTATTGGCAAAGCCTGGGGCCACTGCAGCTTGGCTTGCCATATTTTACTGATTTGCCTTTTTAGTGTCTGATTCATCCTCTCTACTTGTCCACTTGACTGGGGTCTCCACGGTGTGTGGAGGTCCCAAGTTATCCCCAGCAATCTACTTACTTCTTTTACTACTGTAGCTATGAAATGGGGCCCCCTATCTGATGATACCCTTAGGGGTACCCCAAATCTGGGAATAATTTCCTGTAGTAACCACTTAACTGTTTCTTTTGCTTGGTTTGTGCGACAGGGAAGGGCTTCTGGCCATCTGGAAAATGTGTCAACCCCTACTAACAGGTATTTGTATCCTCGAGTTCTTGGCAATTCTACGAAATCTACCTGCCAATAATCTCCTGGTTCTATTCCTATCCGAATTCTTCTTAGCTGTGCCTGTTGCCTAGCCACGGGGTTGTTTTTCAAGCAGACATCGCATTTTGACATGACTGATTTTGCCATTGTTAACATCCGTACCGAAATTAAATTCTGCTTTAGCAATTTTACCAATGCCTCTGCGCCTCAATGACATTCGTTATGTTTAATTTGTAGAACTTCTCTCATTATCAAGGGGGATACCACTATTTGTCCTTGTGCAGTCAAATACCATCCTTCCTAGTTCTTTTGTGCATTCAGTAAACGTGCCAGTCTCTCATCTTCTACTGAATATCTTGGTTTTGGAGGCAGATTAAACTGGGATATATTGAGCTTTGAAGGTATCAATGCCATTGTTGTTTGCACCTCTCGAGCAACTTGTCGGGCTGCCCAGTCTGCCTTTCGATTTTCTTCACAAATTTTGGAGCTTTCTGATTGGTGTGCTTTACAATGTATAATTGCCACTTGCTCAGGTTTTTGTACTGCTTTTATCAGTTGCAGGACTGCCTCTTGGTGTTTAATGTGTGTACCTCGAGAAGACAATAATCCCCTTTCTTTCCACAGTGCTCCGTGTACATGCACTACCCCAAAGGCATATTTTGAGTCAGTCCATATATTTACCTTTTTCCCTTCACTTAATTCTGGTGCTCTGGTTAGAGCAACCAGTTCTGCCTTCTGGGCAGATGTATTTGGTGGTAATGCCTTTGCTTTCACTACTGTGCTGACTGTTGTTACTGCATATCCAGCGTATCTGGTTCTGTTTTCCACGAAGCTGCTCCCATCTGTAAATAGCTCCCACTCCGGCTGCTCTAGCGGGACGTCTTTCAAGTCTTCTCTTGCTGAATAGGTGTACTCTATTACCTCTACACAGTCATGTTCCAATGGGCTTTCTTCAGTTGTGGTACCTAGGAACAAAGCTGGATTCAAAAGGTTAGTTGTTTTTAATGTGACATCATCTTGCTCAGTCAGGACTACCTGGAATTTTATCATCCTGCTTGGAGATAGCCAATGGCCCCCCTTCTGTTCTAAGACAGTGGTTACCATGTGTGGTACATAGACATCTATGTGTCTTCCCATAGTAAGCTTCCTGGCTTCTTGTATCAGCATCACGGTGGCTGCGACCGCCCGCAGACATGGAGGCCACCCCGCACTTATGTTGTCAAGTTGTTTGGAAAAGTAGCCCACCGGCCTTTTCCAACTTCCCAGATGTTGGGTCAGGACTCCTAGTGCTAGGCATAGCCTTTCATGTACAAACAGCTGAAAATCTTTAGACAGATCAGGTAACCCTAATGCTGGAGCAGTCGTCAGTGCCTCTTTTAGTTTTAGGAAGGCTTCCTTCTGTGGCTTGCCTCAGGTGAATGGCTGCGTCTTCTGAGCTTCGTACAGGGGTTTCGCAATCAGTCCATAGTCCATGATCCACAAGCGACACCATCTTGCCATCCCGAGGAAGACTCGCAGCTCATGTAAGTTCTGGGGCTCTGGAATAGCACAGATAGCTTGGATACGGTTAGTACCTAGTTTTCTTTGCCCTTGTGAAATTTCACATCCCAGGTAGATCACAGTCTGTTGGGCAATTTGTGCCTTTCCTCTGGATACTTGGTAACCTCCCATTCCCAGTGAATTTAAAATCTCAATGGTTACCTTTATACAGGTTGCTTTTTCTTCTGTAGCTATTGGTATATCATCAACATACTGCAACAATAGGTATTGGTCTCTTGGTACTTGCCCATTTTTGGTCCAAATTTCCAGCTCCTTTGCCAGCTGGTTTCCAAATAAAGTCGGACTGTTCTTAAATCCTGTGGTAATTGTGTTCAGGTGAGCTGGGTCTTTCTTCTGTTCCCTGGGTTTTCCTACTCAAAGGCAAACAGTTTCCTACTTTCTTTGTCAAGGGGAATGCAGAAAAAGGCATCTTTTAAATCAATTACAGTAAACCATTTATAGATCTCCTTTACAGATGTTAGCAATGTGTAGGGATTTGTTACCACTGGATAAATGTCTTTTGTTATTTTATTTATTGCTCTCAAATCCTGCACTAATCTATATTCTCCATTTGGTTTCTTTACTGGAAATATTGGTGTGGTAAATTCTGATTCACATTCTTTTAAAATTTGGTACTTCAAGAATTTCTCAATAGTCTTTACTATTCCTTGCCGTGCTTCTGGTTTTATGGGATACTGTTTGATTTGTACAGCTCTTGCCCCTTCCTTTAATTCTACATGCACTGGTTGTGCCAATTTAGATTTCCCTTGTATATCCATTTCCCATACAGAAGGAATCACTGCATCATCTACCTTCCTAGGGATAGAGGGAACTGGTTTTTCTTTGATCATTAAAATCTGTCCCGTCTTTGATTCAGGTATTTTCATTACAAGTTCCCCGTTTTCAAAGGTTATTACCGCATCAAGTTTCGCCAGCAGATCCCTCCCTAAAAGCGGAATTGGACACTCAGGTACATATAGGAATTCATGCGTTAAAGTCTTGTTCCCAAAGCACAAATCTAGGGGTTGCAAGAATGGCCGATTTTCCTCCTTCCCTGTAGCCCCAACTATTGTTGTTTGCTTATTTCCAATTTTTCCTTGTAGATCATTCAGCACAGAGTAAGTAGCTCCAGTATCCACTAGAAATTTGACTTCCTTATGCCCTAGCTGTATAGTTATGACAGGTTCTTTAACCTGTTTTACGGGTTCCATGTCTAGTCAGCTATTATATTCGCCTAACACCATTGCCTTGGCAATGTTTTCCTGCTGGAACTGATTGCCCTGGTGAAACCGGTTGTTTGGCTTGTTTGGGCACTCTCTCTTCCAATGCCCCTCTCGCTTACAATACGCACATTGATTTAGGCTTAACCCTTGCATAACTGGTCCTCTACCACAACTACCTCCGCCACGTCCCCCGAAACTTGGGTTCCCTTTTCCTTCTACTACTGCCAAAGATTTTGCTGCTGCCCCCCACCAGCTTCTCTTTCGCAATTATTATACACCCTCCAGGCCACCCTCAGGATTCTGAGTTTTCATAACTATTTTCACTACTCATGCTACCTTACCAGGACCTTCTCTACAAGTTCTAGCTGACCGCCTCTAAATAATTAAATCTGCAGGAAAAAAGGCACTTCTACAAACACTGACCCCTCCACTCCCACACCTTGTCGCAAGGGAGCAATCACAGTCCATTTTTGTCTGCCTATGTCTTTTCTTTCTACAACCAGGGCAAGCACCGACCGGCTTTGGGTTCCGCGGGCCACTGGGATCACTGATTCATTACCATCACCATCTTTTTCACCTGCATCCCTCTCCCTCCTTTCTATCATGGCCAGGCTTTGCCCAACTTTCGAGGAAGAGGAATCAGGTGATGATGTGAGAGGAGGATAAAGAGAGAAAGGTGTACTAGATGAGACAGGCTTAGGATCAGGTGAGGTAGGGGCAGGCAGTGGGACAAGGACAGATGAAGCAGGTGGATAGGGTTAGGTTCTCTTAGTCTTATTAGAGCTACCTGTAAATCAATATCTGTATAATTTCCCCTATTCAATGCCAAATGTTTTAGAAAATGTTTCTTGCAAACTCCACACTTATCATTTGCAGATGTTCTAACCACCATTAATCTACATTCATACGGCCATTCTGGCTTTCCCGCAAATAGAAAAACAAATCAACATACGAAACCTCATCCATTGTGGGGTGTTTTTTTTGGTTTTTTTTTTTTCCTTCTTGCTTACGAAACAACATTAAGTGTGAAATACTGTTATATTGGAAAGTCCCTTATTTTGGCTATTTTTCACCATTCTCCAAGACACATTCTGGCCAGCATGTATTACAGTAATTAATCAACTTAGCTTTACATAATTCTTCCCCAAAATTACCCTGTTTCCAATGTGCTATTAAGCACCCCAAAGGAGAAGTTTGTGGAATAGAGGCATTGCTGGCCAAAATTCCTTTGAGCTTCTCCAACCAAAAATACCAAAGCCAAACCAGCAACGCTTTCGCGATTGTCTTACGGACGGCGCCTAGGCAATACCACCAGGAATTCCTTAGCCCAACCAAGCATAGCTTTCGCTCCGTCTTACTGGCAGGCACCCAAACCAAAATAAAAGCACCTTACCTCTCTCCCGGGGACGTTGTGAGCGGCAGAAGCGGTCGTGGCCGATGGGCTCCTCGAGAATCCCTCGGTGCCGGCTGGAGCGTGATCGAGTCGCGAACTCGCTCAGCAGCACTCACAGGGTCCCATCTGGGTCGCCAATACTTGTTAGCGTTGAGCAACACGTAATCACGAGAAATGATTATATGCAGGTGCTTTTATTGAAGAGCTCTGGGTGTCAGGGGTAAAGACCCAAATCTGACTCCGACATAGGTTCGGGATGGATATGCTTTTATATTCTATCGTTATATAACTTTCATGTTAATTATTAAACTTACATTGTTCTATAGGATACATAGATTTCAGCCAAGCATGGCCACCTTAGACTAGGAACACAGAGTTTCTCATTGTTCTTCTTATGATTATACAATAATTATTTTAATCACAAAACAATCATTTCAGCTAGCAATTATACTACTTACGCAGGTTAAAACACAAGGCCTAACATTTCAGAGTTTATCTTAGAATTTTCCAGGGCGCCACTTTCAATACTGAAAGAAACTAGATGGAAAAATTAGTTTTCCTCATTCTTTTCTGTCTATTCTAAGAGGCACAACAGCAAAACCACTGCTATGAGTGAGAGTTGCCCTACCACTCATGGATGACAACCTTGTAGTGACTAGTCTATTATTTGCACACATTTCTGATGCTGCTTGGTAAACATTGTGCAGAAAGATCTGTAAACAATTTTCACGGAAAGACATTCCTGAATTGCTTCACTTATCTGTGAAGCAGAGAACTAAGCTGGCACTCTACTTCTGAGATCTTGCTGTGCTCGCCCACAAACCCATTTCCTTCAAATGCATTTTACTTTCAACCAAAGCACTTCACTACTTCATGAGGTAATCTCTTGTTCTTAATGTTTGGGGGATTGCTTTAAAACTGTAAGCACATATTCTAGTAAGCAGGTAGAACATCTGTCTTAAGTAGTATACATCACTTGGCTTTGGTTCATGCATCATAACATCAGCAAGGAAGGTCATTTACAACCAATAGATGGGTTGGGGTAACAGGCCACAAGTTTAGGAATCTTTCTCCAATTAATTTTGCTTTAAAATTTGGCTCTTAGCATTTCAAGTGTGTCTTTATTAAAACAATCAACTATTTATTACCTGTACCACAAGGAAGCACAATCAGCAGTGCTTGTGCATCCTTCAACAAGTCCAAGAAGAAGAATGGTCTGAGCCCCCAGTGTAGCTCAGGGAGTCTGTCATCAAGCCAGAGTGCTCCAGGCATCTTCTCAGCCTGGAGAAGAGCAGACTCTGAGCAAATGTTAGAGCAGTCCTCCAGTATCTGAAGGCAGCCTAGCAGAAGGAGGCAGATGAGCTACACAAGGGCATGGAGCAATAGGAAAAGTGTTGATGGCTTTAAAACCTGAAGAGTATATGTTTCCTTTGGGTATTGGGAAGAAATTCCTTGCCAGGAGGCTGGTGAGACACTGGAACATGTTGTGGGTGACCCATTCCTGGAAGTGTTCAAGGCCAGCTTGAATGGGTCTTTGAGCTTAAGGCGGTCTAGTGGAAGGCGTCCCTGCCAACGACATGGGGGGTAAATTTAGGTGAACTTTAAGGTCCCTTCCAATGCAAACCATTCTATTATTCTGTGGTAATATTCATTCTGTGCAGTAGCAGTAACTAGCTGAAGATAGAAAAACAGACTATTGATTCTGAAAAACTGCCATCCAGTTAAGCTTTTTTGCTCTCACATAGAAGCTCCTTTTAGCATTATTATATGTAGGAAAAGTTTGGGCACTTAAATATCATGAACAAAAATATTTCATTCTTTTTAATGCTTCTGACATTTGGGAATTTCCTTTCACTCTCTGTTTTTTTCTTCTATTCTTTCTTTCATCCTTCCTTCCTTCCTTCCTTCCTTCCTTCCTTCCTTCCTTCCTTCCTTCCTTCCTTCCTTCCTTCCTTCCTTCCTTCCTTCCTTCCTTCCTTCCTTCCTTCCTTTCTTCCTTCCTTCCTTCCTTCCTTCCGCCACTTCCTTCCGCCACTTCCTTCCGCCACTTCCTTCCGCCACTTCCTTCCGCCACTTCCTTCCGCCACTTCCTTCCGCCACTTCCTTCCTTCCGCCGCTTCCTTCCTTCCGCCACTTCCTTCTGCCACTTCCTTCCTTCCTTCCTTCCTTCCTTCTTTCTTTCTTTCTTTGAATATCTTCCCCCTTTCCATTCCTCCCTTTCTCCCTCCCTCCATTGTAATGTCAATTTGTTAAACAGGAAGTAGTTTCAGGAATTTTCTCTTACCTGAATATAATTTTGAAGCTTAGAAATGGATCAAGAAGAAAATTGTGTGAAGACAGAGCATTTTAAAAGATTTTAACATCAGATTTAGAGTTAGCTATTGAAAATTCAAAAAGACAACATTGAAATGATGGAATGGATGACTCTAAGGGTCTTTTTTTTTTATTTTTTGATACTAATTATGATCTCAATTTTTCACCTTCGAAAAATACGTCTTGAAAATTGCTACTTTGAAAACCAAAAATATTCCCAAAACAAGGAAATGGATTGATGCAGATGAAAAATATCATCTTCTAAATAGTCATCATCTAGTCCAAAGGATTCTCCTCACACAGTAAGCTTTATGGAGATTTCTATCCTCACACAAACACAGAAGAATTTTTCAACTGACTAGAAAATCTGTAAAAACAAATGAACCTTTGAAAAAAAACATCCATAAAGAGCAGGAAATTATATGCATCCATCCTTACGATATGTTGGTTACTAAATATTGCCTCTGGTTTGTGGGTGAGTACACTTTCCATTCACACACATACATACACCTGCCCCCCTGCACACGTCTGATATTGGATCTCAAAGAGAGGATTTTCTTTTTTCTATTCAGTAGGCATTGCTTCTCAAAGTCAAGGCCTATTCTTTTTTGATTCTCCTATTGCCTGGATTTATTACCTACAAGGTAATGTGCCTCTGTCTATTAGCACGGGGTAGGAGGGCACATGGAGAGCTGCGATTTGAAAGCAACTAGCAGCTTAAGAAAGAGGAGTACTTCTGGAATGCACTGTAAAGGCAAAATATGAGGCCATAATCAGGGGCAGTTTGCTGTACTGGCACAGCTTCTTCTGGAGAGAAAGCATGGAAAACCTCTTCGCTAAGATGTTTGCGGCAAGAGATGCAGAAGGCGGGCAGACGGCAGCTCTCCGAAGGTAGGTGCTGGTCCCGGGCGTCTTTCAGCAGAAACCGCGGTCTGGAGCGCACCGCGACCGGCACAATGCTCTGTGAGTGAAAAAGCCGCTTCTTCACCTCCAGGAGACGGTGATCTCGCAGATGCTGAGACGCCAAGAATGAAGTCGCACAGCACCGGGATTGAGTGCGCAGCACTCACACTGCTAGAGGACAGGGACTAACCACTTTCCAGAAATTAAAACTTATTCAAAATTACGTAGGGAAAGTGTTCTCTGAAAACCTTCTTTTACAACCTTCCAAGACATTTGCAGCACTCTGTGGCTTATCTACTTCTTTGTTTTCTTGTCGGAGATGGTATGAACTCGACTGACTTCATGAAAATTGTTTTTGGACATTTGCTGTGCTGGCACAGTTCCTCCTTGAGAGAAAGCATGGAAAAGCTTTTCGCTAAGATGTAGGCGGCAAGAGACGCAGAAGAGGGGCAGACGGCAGCTCTCCGAAGGTAGGTGCCGGTCCCGGGCGTCTTTCGGCAGAAGCCGTGCTCCATAGCGCACCGCGACCGGCACAATGCTCTGTGAGTGAAAAAGCCGCTTCTTCACCTCCAGGAGACAGTGATCTCGGCAGATGCTGAGATGTACAGAACGAAGCCGCACAGCACCGGGATTGAGTGCACAGCCTTCAAACTGAGAGATGAAAGAAACTAACCAATTTCCAGCAGTTTATATATATATTAACATACGTAGGGAAAGAGTTTTTAGACAACTTTCCCTTTGCATCCTCCTAAGTCTTATGCAGCATTCCGTGCACAATCTTACTTTTTGCTTTCGCCCCGGAGATGGTAAGAACTGGACTAACTACATGAAAAAAGTTTCAGGGACGCTTGCTGTGCTGGCACAGTTTCTTCTTGAGAGAAACCGTGGAAAAGCTTTTCGCTAAGATGTAGGCGGCAAGAGACGCAGAAGACGGGCATACACAGCTCTCTGAAGGTAGGTGCCGGTCCCGGGCGTCTTTCGGCAGAAGCCGTCCTCCATAGCGCACCGCGACTGGCAAAATGCTCTGTACGCGAAAAAGCCACTTCGTCGCCTCCGGGAGACGGTGAGGTCAGCTAATGCTGAGACGCAAAGAACGAAGCCACACAGCACCGGGATTGAGTGCGCAGAAGCTGCGTTTAGGAGCGCTCCGTGACCTTCACAATGGTTTTTACATGAGCAAACCGCTTTGTGGTTTCGGGGAATACCGAAAGAACAAGCAGAAGCTTTAGACACGATTGCCACCATTGTGTAGAGTTTTGCTCGTTCCAGCAGGAATAACTGCTTCAGTTCTTACACTAGGTGTTGCTGCTTATCAAGGTTTGGCTGCTTTTAATCATTTGGGATGCTGGATGTTCAAACAGCTAAACGTAACATCTTTTTTAAATCAGGTGTTCATGACGTAGATACTATTAGACATAGCACACTCCAAATAAGAGTTGTAATAGGTTTATTGTTAGGATTACACATGGGCACGAGTGTAAGGAATTTGAAGGAATGTGTTGTATGAATCTTTTTGAGCATTCTGCAGCCGTTCATAAGAAACTCACACAAGGACAAGATAATATGAAGAAATCGACTGCCCATGTGCTAATAACAATAAATCTATTGCAGCTCTTATTTGCAGTGTGCTATGTCTAATAGTATCTACGTCAGTGAGCACCTGATTTAAAACAGAAGATGTTAGGTTTAGTTGTTTGAACATCCAGCATCTCAAATGATTAAAAACAGCCAAACCTTTATAGGCAGCGACACCTAGCGTAAAAATTGACGCAGTTATTCCTGCTAAAACGAGCAAAACTCTACACAATGGTGGCAATCAGGTCTTAAACTTGTGCTTGTTCTTTTGGTATTTCCGGACACGTGCAAAGACCATTGTGAAGGTCACAAAGTGCTCCGGACCACGGCTGCTGCAGAAAGAAGCCCGGGACCGGCGCCTACCTTCAGAGAGCTGCGTAGGCCCATTTTCTGCATGTCTAACCATCTACATCTTAGCGAAAAGCTTTTCCACGCTTTCTCTCAAGAAGAAACTCTGCCAGCACTGCAAGCGTCCAAAAACGTTTTTCATGAAGTTAGTTGAGTTCTTACCAGCTCCGAGGCGAAAAGAAAAAGTAAGATTGACAACGGAGTACTAGATAAGGTTTAGAAGGATGCAAAGGGAAAGTTATCCAAGAACTCTTTCCTTTTGAATGTTAATGTAAGTTTAAACTGCTGGAAATTGGTTACCTCCTGTCCTCTCTCAGTCTGAAAGCTGCACAATCAATCCCGGTGCTGTGAGGCTTTGCTCTTCGCGTCTCATCATCTGCCGAGCTCTCCATCTCTCGGAGGCGAAGAAGCAGCTTTTTCGCGCACTGAGCATTGTGCACGTCACGGTGCGCTCCGGAGAGCTGCCGTCTGCCCGTCTTCTGCGTCTCTTGTCGCCTACATCTTAGCGAAAAGCTTTTCCAAGCTTTCTCTCCAGAAGAAACAGTGCCAGTACAGCAAACTGCCCCTGATTATGGCTTCATATTTTGCCTTTGCAATGGATTCCAGAAGTACTCCTCTTTCTTAAGCGGCTAGTTGTCTTCAAATCACCGCCATCCATGACCACTCCTACCCCGTGTGAATAGACAGAGGCACATTACCTTGTAGGTAATAAATCCAGGCAATAGGAGAATCAAAAAAGAATAGGCCTTGACTTTGAGAAGCAATGCCTACTGAATAGAAAAAACAAAATCCTCTCTTTGAGATCCAATATCAGACGTGTGCGGGGGGGGAGGTGTATGTGTGTATGAATGGGAAGTGTACTCACCCATAAACCAGAGGCAATATTTAGTAACCAACATATCATAAGGGTGGATGCATATAATTTCCTGCTCTTTATGGATGTTTTTTTTCAAAGGTTCATTTGTTTTTACAGATTTTCTAGTCAGTTGAAAAATTCTTCTGTGTTTGTGTGAGGATAGAAATCTCCATAAAGCTTACTGTGTGAGGAGAATCCTTTGGACTAGATGATGACTATTTAGAAGATGATATTTTCATCTGCATCAATCCATTTCCGTGTTTCGGAAATATTTTGGTGTTTCAAAGTAGCAATTTTCAAGATGTATTTTTCGAAGGTGAAAAAATTGAGATCATAATTGGTATCAAAGAAATACCAAAAAAAATCCCTTAAAATCATCCATTCCATCATTTCAATGTTGTCTTTTTGAATTTTCAAAAGCTACCTCTAAATCTCATGTTTTTATTCTTTTAAAATGCTCTGTCTTCACACAATTTTCTTCTTGATCTATTTTGAAGTTTCAAAATGTTATTCAAGTAAGAGTAAATTTCTGAAACTACTTCACATTTTACAAAATGACATCACAGTGCAGGGAGGGAGGAAGAGAGGGAGGAAGGGAAGGGAGGAAGAAAAGAAAGAGAGAAAGAGAGAAAGAAAGAGAGAGCAAAGAGAGAAAGAGAGAAAAAGAAAGAAAGAAAAAAAGAAAGAAAGAGAGAGAAAGGAAAATCCCAAATGTCAAAAATCCTAAAAAGTATAAAATATTTGTGTGGATGATAATTAAGTGCCGAGACTGTTCCTACATATAATAATGCTAAAAGGAACTTCTATGTGAGACCAAAACAGTTAAACTGGAAGGCAGTTTCTCAGAATCAATAGTCTTCTATCTTCAGCTAGTTACTGCTACTGCACAGAATGAATATTACCATAGAATAATAGAATGGTTTGCATTGGAAGGGACCTTAAAGTTCACCTAAATTTACCCCACATGTCGTTGGCAGGGACACCTTCCACTAGGCCGCCTTAAGCTCAAAGACCCATTCAAGCTGGCCTTGAACACTTCCAGGAATGGGTCACCCACAACATGTTCCAGTGTCTCACCAGCCTCCTGGCAAGGAATTTCTTCCCAATACCCAAAGGAAACATATACTCTTCAGGTTTTAAAGCCATCAACACTTTTCCTATTGCTCCATGCCCTTGTGTAGCTCATCTGCCTCCTTCTGCTAGGCTGCCTTCAGATACTGGAGGACTGCTCTAACATTTGCTCAGAGTCTGCTCTTCTCCAGGCTGAGAAGATGCCTGGAGCACTCTGGCTTGATGACAGACTCCCTGAGCTACACTGGGGGCTCAGACCATTCTTCTTCTTGGACTTGTTGAAGGATGCACAAGCACTGCTGATTGTGCTTCCTTGTGGTACAGGTAATAAATAGTTGATTGTTTTAATAAAGACACACTTGAAATGCTAAGAGCCAAATTTTAAAGCAAAATTAATTGGAGAAAGATTCCTAAACTTGTGGCCTGTTACCCCAACCCATCTATTGGTTGTAAATGACCTTCCTTGCTGATGTTATGATGCATGAACCAAAGCCAAGTGATGTATACTACTTAAGACAGATGTTCTACCTGCTTACTAGAATATGTGCTTACAGTTTTAAAGCAATCCCCCAAACATTAAGAACAAGAGATTACCTCATGAAGTAATGAAGTGCTTTGGTTGAAAGTAAAATGCATTTGAAGGAAATGGGTTTGTGGGCGAGCACAGCAAGATCTCAGAAGTAGAGTGCCAGCTTAGTTCTCTGCTTCAGAGATAAGTGAAGCAATTTAGGAATGTCTTTCCGTGAAAATTGTTTACAGATCTTTCTGCACAATGTTTACCAAGCAGCATCAGAAATGTGTGCAAATAATAGACTAGTCACTACAAGGTTGTCATCCATGAGTGGTAGGGCAACTCTCACTCATAGCAGTGGTTTTGCTGTTGTGCCTCTTAGAATAGACAGAAAAGAATGAGGAAAACTAATTTTTCCATCTAGTTTCTTTCGGTATTTGTTCCAGGACTATTTTCCTGCCCTCAGGAGACAGCAAAAACTGTCAACAACTGAAATGCTTTAGAACTGGAAATGATCTGAATCACAAATATTTCTTTTCAAATAAAATTTAAAACGTCAGTCATAACTGTAAAACAGATTGAGCTATTTAAATATGAATGTTCTATACATACTAAAACATTCCCAGAGATAACTCTTGTGTCCTTAGTCTGTTTAAAAGTCCAGAGTTCCTGGTAAAAAACTTATATGCAGATGAGGTAGCTACGTGATAGTCTCTTTCCAGCTTAATTATACTCTTCACTCTCACCACCACTACCAATTGATTTCCATAAGTTCTTAGAAAACAGTAATTTAACTTTTTTAGTTTTATGCAAAAAAATGACAGCGACAAGAGTTCTTTGCACTCCCTGTTTTCTGAGAAGCCTGACCATCAAGCCTTAGGAACTTGATAATGAGTTTTATTTCATCTCCAAGTAAATTTTAAGGGAGTGGCAGAGCGAATGGGAGCCTCAGGCAAAACAATTTGGGCTTCTAATTCTTGTATTGTCCTACTTACCTACGACAAGAACTGGAAAGAGGATAGATTCGAGTTAGCAGCTGTTAAACATTTGCCCATACTCTTCCACTAAAGAAGAGGTCAAGGATGGTTTTCTGGCCCTCCCTTCATGAGCTGCAGCTTCCTTCAAGGCACTTTCCCCTGCTGTGGCATGGAGCCCTTCACCAGCTGCAGTGTAGGTATGTGTTCCTTCATGGTTCTCTAGGGACTGCTGGGAGACAACCTGCTTCACTAGGATATCTCCAGGGACTGCGGGGGATTCTTTGCTCTGTCAACTGGAACACCTCCTCCTCCTCCTTCTTGTCTCACTTTAGTATCATGGACCTGCTTCAGGGCAAATTTGGGAGAGAACCCCCAAAGGGCCCCCCTAGGAAATCGGATTCTACCACCCCTCCCCCAACCGGTCCAGGAGAAAATACTTCCTTGGAGAAAAGTGGAAAAAAAACTGTTTATTAAACAAGAAAACTTAATATTAAACAATGAAACCCCTTGCTGCTCCAAAGGAGATGACAAACCCAGAAAGTCCCCTCCCCAGATTCCAGTTCAGCTCACTCAGTCCCTTATCAGTCCCTCCGGCGCTGGAAATGCCGTGGCCCAGGCCCGGCCCGGCCCACCGATGAGAGCTGCTGGTGCTCTTATGGTTGTTCAGTCCAGAGAAGGTGTGAACAGGTCCAGAGAAAGGGGAAAAAAAGGAAAGAAAAGCACAGTCCAGGGAACTTCTTTGCCTCAGCTAGCTAAACTAACTAAAAAAAAGCAAGAAAAAAAGAGAGCCCTGTCCCACTGTCTGTTCATCCGCAGAAAACACGCAGTCCAGAAGCAGGAATGTGTAGGAGTGAGTTCAGTGTCTGAAAACAAACTGCGGGCCTCCTCTCCCCCCCTCAATCTTTGAAGCAAGTCTTAAAGGTGCAAAACTTACTATTCAGCATAAACTGAATGAGACGATTGGGGATAAAAGCATCATATGGTCAACCTAGGACATTCCACCCCTCATCCCCATATCGTCAGCTTACTACTAAAACTAATATGTATATTCTAACTCTATAAACACATACATCAGACATTCAATATACAGCTATACACAGACAATGGTAGTAACATTTAGCAAACAGTGATATTTACACGTAGGTTTCACCCAACAATGAGATCTCCCTGAGGTACACATCGTGTTCTTCCATCTCTTTGCATTATCCACCATGTGGAACCTGGTCCCTGAGCAAAGACAACCCCACGAATGGGTTTGTCTCTACTTGAGGCAGAATTGATCCAAACTGTCTTCCCTAATAAACCTCTGACATGTACCACTGGGACTTTGTCTCCATCTACTCTATGCAAAGGCTCAGATTGGGCAGGGCCCACTCGGTTAGTAGAGCCTCAGGTGTTAACTAGCCAAGTGGCTTTTGCCAAATGCTGCTCCCAGTTTTTGAAAGATCCCCCACCTAATGCTTTCAAAGTTGTTTTCAACAGTCCATTGTACCTCTCCACTTTCCCTGCAGCTGGTGCATGGTAGGGAATATGGTACACCCACTCAATGCCATGTTCCCTAGCCCAGGTGTTGATAAGGCTGTTCTTGAAATGAGTCCCATTGTCTGACTCAATCCGCTCAAGGGTTCCATGTCTCCACAGGACTTGCTTTTCAAGACCCAGGATGGTGTTCCGGGCAGTAGCATGAGACACAGGATAGGTTTCCAGCCATCCCGTGGTGGCTTCTACCATGGTCAGCACGTAGTGCTTGCCTTGGCGTGTTTGGGGCAGTGTGATGTAGTCGATCTGCCAGGCCTCCCCATACCTGTACTTGGACCACCGCCCACCATACCACAGGGGCTTCACTCGCTTGGCTTGCTTGATGGCAGCACACGTCTCACAGTCATGGATAACCTGAGAAATACTGTCCATGGTTAGATCCACCCCTCGGTCTCGTGCCCACTTATAGGTGGCATCTCTACCCTGATGACCTGAGGCATCGTGGGCCCACCGAGCTAGGAATAACTCTCCCTTGTGTTCCAAATCTAGGTCTATCTTTGACACCTCTGTCTTTGCAGCCGGGTCTACCTGCTCATTGTTTTGGTGCTCCTCATTAGCTCTGCTCTTGGGGACATGGGCATCTACATGGCGGACCTTCACAGGTAGCTTCCCTACCCTAGCAGCGATGTCTTTCCACTCATCAGCAGCCCAAATCGGTTTTCCTCTACGTTGCCAGTTAGCTTCTTTCCACCTCTCCAGCCATCCCCACAGAGCATTGGCTACCAACCATGAATCAGTGTAAAGGTAGAGCCTTGGCCACTTCTCTCTCTCAGCAATGTCCAGGGCCAGTTGAACGGCCTTGAGCTCTGCAAGTTGGCTTGATCCACCTTCTCCTTCGGTAGCTTGAGCGACCTGTCTTGTGGGGCTCCATACGGCTGCTTTCCACTTTCGTTTCATTCCCACAATGCGACAAGAACCGTCAGTGAAAAGAGCGTAGCGCGTTTCTTCCACTGGCAGTTCATTGTATGGTGGAGCTTCTTCAGCACGTGTCACTTCTTCTTCCTCTTCATCAGCAAGACCAAAGTTTTCACCTTCCGGCCAGTTTGTAATTATTTCCAGAATCCCAGGGCGATTCAGTTTTCCAATATGGGCGCGCTGTGTGATCAGAGCAATCCATTTGCTCCATGTGGCACTGGTGGCATGGCGCGTAGAGGGAACCTTTGCTTTGAACATCCACCCCAGTACTGGTAGTCGGGGTGCCAGGAGGAGTTGTGCTTCAGTGCCTATTACCTCTGAGGCAGCTTGGACTCCTTCATAGGCTGCTAAAATTTCCTTCTCTGTTGGGGTATAGCTGGCTTCAGACCCTCTGTAGCTTCGACTCCAAAATCCAAGTGGTCAGCCTCGAGTCTCCCCAGGCACCTTCTGCCAAAGGCTCCAGGACAAGCCATGGTTCCCGGCTGCAGAGTAGAGCACATTCCTCACCTCTGGTCCTGTCCTGACTGGGCCAAGGGCAACTGCATGAGCGATCTCCTGCTTGATCTGGGTGAAGGCTTGTTGCTGCTCAGGGCCCCAGTGGAACTTGTTCTTCTTACGGGTGACCAGGTAGAGAGGGCTCACAATCTGACTGTACTCAGGAATGTGCATTCTCCAAAAGCCTATGGCACCCAGGAAAGCTTGTGTTTCCTTCTTGCTGGATGGTGGAGACATTGCTGTGATCTTGTTGATGACATCAGTGGGAATCTGACGCTTTCCATCTTGCCACTTCACTCCCAGAAACTGGATCTCTTGAGCAGGTCCCTTGACTTTGCTCTTTTTGATGGCAAAGCCGGCTTTCAGGAGAATCTGGATAATTTCCCTTCCTTTCTCAAACACTTCTGCTGCCGTCTTCCCCCATACAATGATGTCATCAATGTATTGCAGATGTTCTGGAGCCTCACCCTTTTCTAGTACACTCTGGATCAGTCCATGGCAGATAGTGGGGCTGTGCTTCCACTCCTGGGGCAGTCGGTTCCAGGTATACTGCACTCCCCTCCAGGTGAAAGCAAAATGAGGCCTGCAATCTGCTGCCAGAGAAATGGAGAAAAATGCATTGGCAATGTCAATGGTGGCATACCACTTCGCTGCCTTGGACTCTAGCTCATACTGGAGTTCCAGCATGTCTGGCACAGCAGCGCTCAGTGGTGGAGTCACTTCATTCAATGCACGGTAGTCCACAGTCAATCTCCATTCTCCCTCAGATCTACGCACAGGCCAGATGGGGCTGTTGAAGGGTGAGTGGGTCTTGCTGACCACCCCTTGGCTCTCCAGCTCACGGATTATTTTGTGAATGGGGATCACGGCGTCTCGATTCGTCCGATACTGCCGGCGGTGCACTATCGAGGTGGCAATTGGCACCTGTTGCTCTTCCACCTTCAGAAGTCCTACTGCAGATGGGTCTTCTGACAGTCCAGGCAAGGTGCTCAATTGCTTGACGCCCTCTGCCTCTACAGCAGCTATTCCAAATGTCCATCGGAATCCCTTTGGGTCCTTGAAATACCCACTTCGGAGGAAGTCTATGCCTAAAATGCATGGGGCCTCTGGGCCAGTCACAATAGGGTGTTTCTTCCACTTATTTCCAGTCAGGCTCACCTCAGCTTCCACCAAAGTGAAATCCTGGGATCCCCCTGTCACACCGGCAATAGAAACAGACTCTGCCCCCACATGTCTCGATGGGATTAATGTACATTGTGCACCAGTGTCAACCAAAGCTTCGTATTCTTGTGGTTCAGATGTGCCAGGCCAACGAATCCACACAGTCCAAAAAACACTGTTTTCCCTAGCCTCTACCTGGCTAGAGGCAGGGCCCCTCTAAGCCTGGTTATCCTTCTTTCCCTGGACATATGTCTTGGAGGTTCCTTCAAGGGCATCAAAAATATTGTCATTATCATCATATATGACAGTTCGGTTACTGGCTACTGGAGCTGCTTCCCTTTTGGAACTTCCTCTCTGAGTCTTCAGTTCACGCACCTGTTGTACCAGAGCAGCAGTAGGTTTTCCATCCCATCTCCTCATGTTTTCTCCACAATCACGCAGGAAGAACCACAGCTCAGCTCGTGGGGTGTACCTTCTCTCTCCATCTGGGGAGCATCTGCGCTGGGCACCAGAACCTCTGATCTGTACTGCTGAGATTTGAAGAAGGTCTTCCTTAATCTCCTCTCTGAGCTTCTTGTGATTCTCCTCTATCTTATCCTCTAACCTCTGCAGACGTGTTTCCACTGCTGTGATTCTGGCATGTGTTGGGCCATGCACAGCGTCTGCATATGCTCAGAGTTTTTTTGCCATATCCAGCATGGTCTCCTCACCATCATTATTGCTAGAGCAGAAGCATATTCATGTGGCCCGAGTCGTACAAGTTTTGTCCACATTACAGATGTGCATGGTACCAAGTCTGGATTTACAGTGTTTACATCATCCGAGAAGACAATCTCTGCCACTGCCATTTCCCTCAAGCGTTGGATCCCTTGCTCTATGGTCTTCCACTGTGTTTGCTGCATATAGAGATCGTCTGCACACAGGTATCTTTGTGCAACACTTCCCAGGACCCGTGCCCAGAGGCTGTGAGGGTTAGCCCCCCTCATCATTCCTTGGTCAATGACAGGATCATGTGACAGGGATCCCAAATGCCTGGCTTCACTACCATCCAAAACTGTAGCCTCACCTGCAGCATCCCAGAGACGGACTAACCAACTAATTATGGATTCATCAGGCCGCCGGGTATAATCCTTCCTTAGGCCACGAAGGTCCTTCAGGGAATAGGACTCAATATTGGCTTCTGAGGCTGTGTCAGTTTCATTAACTTTGGGCTTTTTGTCAGTAGTTGGGGGTGAGGGTCCTTCCCCTGGATCATCATCGTCAGTCACTGGCCGATTGGTTTTGCTCGTGTACTTCTTTCCTGCAGCAACTGCCAGTGGCTTAGGCTTACTGTCTGGTTCAGTTCCAGCCTGAGCAGTTGGAGTGTTGGCTGCAGCCTGAGTGATTGGAGTAGCTGCTGCTTTATCTCCCTGCCTGCCTGCCTCTGTCTGCTGCCCTACAGTATCTAGCAGGGAGCGATAAGCATAGGCCAGGGCCCAGCTTATTGCAATGAGACTTTTTTCCTTACAGTCACCATGGCATTTCTCTTTCAGGTATTTTCCCACCTCAGCTGGGTTCTGAATTTGTTCACATGGAAAATCCCAGTCTACAGGATCAGAAAATTCCTTCAGGGTTTGGCCCATATTTTCCCACTCTCCACACCACTCATCATTTTTCATGCCTGAGTCTACTTCTGGGTCAGGGGTCTTGTCAGCACCTCTGGACATCTCAGCCCTCATTCTAGAGAAGCTGCAGACCATATAGAGGAAGCTTACCACATTAAATGCCAGAAACATGGTCTCCTTACCATTCAGGGGAAACTGAACATTCTCAAAAAGTGACATAACAGATTCAGAGGAGAAGAAGGAAAGGAAAGGCTGGAAAGTCTCATTCCCTGCTCCTCCTCTAACAAACTGGGTGCAATTACTAACAAATTCCCAAAACATACTGCCGGAACTAGGACGCGGGGTAGGACGAAGAAACCATAAACCATACATATTGTAAGCAGACTCCAGCAACCTTGTAAATGCCCTATAAATCATTATCACCAAGGCCAGCAAAATAGCTATTCCAATCCGTGCCCCTGTACTGTGAAACTTACGTCTTAGGGACAATAATCCTAGTGACCAGAAAGGTACTGAAACCTCAAAAAGGCTTATAGACCAGAACCACATGAAGGCCTCCACCCCAAGAGACATTACAAAATCGAGCAACATGGCTACGGACTGCTTTAACTCACTACAGAGCAAGCACAACCAACATGCAATCAATAATGCTTTTTTCCACTGTCTCGAGCCCCACATTGGGTGCCAATTGATGTGTTTGTCCTCGTTCAGGGCAAATTTGGGAGAGAACCCCCAAAGGGCCCCCCTAGGAAATCGGATTCTACCACCCCTCCCCCAACCGGTCCAGGAGAAAATACTTCCTTGGAGAAAAGTGGAAAAAAACTGTTTATTAAACAAGAAAACTTAATATTAAACAATGAAACCCCTTGCTGCTCCAAAGGAGATGACAAACCCAGAAAGTCCCCTCCCCAGATTCCAGTTCAGCTCACTCAGTCCCTTATCAGTCCCTCCGGTGCTGGAAATGCCGTGGCCCAGGCCCGGCCCACCGATGAGAGCTGCTGGTGCTCTTATGGTTGTTCAGTCCAGAGAAGGTGTGAACAGGTCCAGAGAAAGGGGAAAAAAAGGAAAGAAAAGCACAGTCCAGGGAACTTCTTTGCCTCAGCTAGCTAAACTAACTAAAAAAAAGCAAGAAAAAAAGAGAGCCCTGTCCCACTGTCTGTTCATCCGCAGAAAACACGCAGTCCAGAAGCAGGAATGTGTAGGAGTGAGTTCAGTGTCTGAAAACAAACTGCGGGCCTCCTCTCCCCCCCTCAATCTTTGAAGCAAGTCTTAAAGGTGCAAAACTTACTATTCAGCATAAACTGAATGAGACGATTGGGGATAAAAGCATCATATAGCCAACATAGGACATTTCCATACTCTTTTTTCTCCTCACTTGCCACTGCCTATTCATATGTTTTGGGCTTTTGACCATATATTCTCATAGAGACTGATGGGCTCAGTTGCAAAAATGTGTCTTGCTAGAAAATGTCATGCTGTACAAAACCATAATATTATAGAAAAGAGTAGTGGAGGTACAAATATACTGCTAAAGGTCCAGAAAATTGACAGTGCTTCATTGTAATACATCCCCTGATTTTTCCTTCTTTCTCCTTAAGATCTGGAAAGAATACTGGGCAGGAGACAGTGCTGTTTCAATGAAAAGACTTTTTTAGGATTCTAGGGTGCATGTTCAACTTTCTTGAGAACATTGAGGAAAGGCACTTTGTCCTTTGTGGTAAATATCATTAGGCAGTAGTGACAAATTCCGACCAACAAGAGCAGGTCAAAATCTGGTGAGACCAAGCAGTACACCTTGAGTGGCCAGGACAGAACCATAGACTCGTAGATTTAGTTGAATTGGAAGGAGTCCGTCAGGAGAATCAAGTCCAACTTCTGGCCCTGCATGGGACCTTCCTCGAGAATCACACCAGATGCCTGAGAGTAATGTCCAAAAGCTTCCTGAACTTTAGATAGGCGCGATGCTGTGACCACTCCCTGGAGAGACTCTTCCAGTACCCAGCCAACCTCTGGTTAAAAGACTTTTTCCTGATACCCTCCCCTGACTCAGCTGCATGCCCTTTCCTCGAGTTCTGTCCTTGTAAACCTCATTTGAGAACTATCTGATATCTTCATGTCTTTTTTCATTGTGGAACCAAAAGCTGCCCCCAAGCACTCAAGGTGAGGCCGCCCCAGAGCAGAGCAGAGCAGGAAAATGCCCTCTCTTGCCCAGCTGGTGATACTGTGCCTGATGCACCCCAGGACAGGCTTGGCCCTCTGGGATACATCAGGCCAGGGAACTGCTGATGCACATTCAGCTTGCCATTGGCCAGGAGCCTGGGTTCCTTTCTGCACTGCTTCTCTCCAGCCTCTGGCTCCCTAGTCTAGTCTATACACACACGCACCACGATTGCCCAGTCCCAGGTGCTGAATTCAGCACTCGCTCTCGTTCAATGCCATATGCTTGGGGATTGCCTGTGGGAAACCTTGTGAACAGCAGATTTTGGGAAAGCTGCAAAAGGCAGGCCTCAGAGACAGCAGAACTGTGATTGGAGCTAAGCAGTAGTCATAAGGTTTGTCAGCAGAAAAATGATAGAAGTAGAGAAGTAAGGACAAATAGAACAATGGCCTGTGTATTAACGCTTGACCAGAAGAACTCCCTAAGCTACAGCAAAGTATATCCAGCCAGATGTTAGGAAGTTCTAAGCTTAATAATGGAGCTCTGTGCATTCTATCTTAAGGCTTACAAGCAGGTCTTTTATTCAAAAGAAGCAAGCATTCTTTTAACCAAAGTTATGTGTGCTTCTAGGGATCGGATAAAACTACTGTCAATATGCTTTTGCTTTGTGGGATTGGTCAAAAAACTTTTCAAGTAAGTTGTAACATCAAGTTCTTTGTCTGCTGCTGGATGTGAGAGCTGGCATCTTCCCACTGTCATAAGCATGTCATGAGACTGATGCTGGAAAATACAACAGCCCCTTTCGTGATTTGTGCATAGACTCCCGGCCTGCCATAAATACCCATCTCTCTTATTTGTCCAGATCTCTCTTGTAGGGTCTCACTGCCCTCAAGGGAGTTAGTTCACAGCTCCTCCAAATGTAGTGTCTCTGGCAAACTTGCCTAATATTCCTTCAAGTGCCGAGTCCAGGTCGTTCCAAAGATGTTGAAAAGAACTGACTCAAGGATGATACTGTCTTAGCCACTGAAATTAGCGCTTCATGCTTCTTCTTGCTCCTTAGTGCAGAAATCACAACAAATGTCTTCTTTGTTTCTTTTCTATCCATGCAGATATCTTTGCTTATGCTCATGCTTTTTATCCCAACAGCAGCTGACACGACATTTACATACACAGCAAGAGCACGCTTTTCCTGCTCTTACTAGACTTCACAATTTTGCAATCTGTCAATCAGTGACCTTTGCAACTGAAGTCAGACCTTCAGCATTTCTCATCAAAAGAGTAGAATGTCCTCAGAAGAAGAGAAAACTTTGCTGCATACTCTGTAAGCCTGCAGAATATATCATAAGGAGTTAGCATCACAATCATTTCAGCACTGACCCTATACTTGAGCAGGGAAAAAACTTCAAAGAAGAGCTAATTAATGCAGCAACATATCTGAGAAATGAAACAACTAGGATCTTCCAAACTGGTCCCTGCAGTAGAAATGTACTTGTAAGAATACAGAAGATAAAAGATATGGTTTGGAAAGGCTATATCCGTGCAAAGCTAAATTGGATCTCATCCCGTAGATGAAAGATCAAGAAGCTCAAAGTGGAGCTAGAGGGACACATCCACATAATGAGATATAGCAAAGCATTTTTCAAGAGAATTAGGCATTCTGGTGTGTGGCATTGTGTGTTTTTAGAATCAGTTATTCCTTTTGTAACTCAATAATGGTTCGGGGTATTTGGCTCCCCACCATGTACTTCCCTCACAATGCTTTCTCCCTGTTAGAGCTGCTCCCCCCTCCCCTGCCTGTCATGGTAACCACCCTTCTTATCTCGAGAATTCTCTCTGCCAGTCATTCCTTAATTTGATGTATGATTTGCCCCTGGAGTTTTTCCCCTCCCCTGTGTGATCTTCAGTGGCTTAGCTGTAACCCACGCTCCTCCCTGGGTCCTTGCTATCGGTAAGCTTTGTGTCTCCTCCTATCACACCCACTCCCTTTATCAGCGTCCCCCCGGGACTCTGCCTTTGTCACCTCTCCCTGAACCCACCGGGGAAGAAGAACAAGATTAAAAGGTCCTTGGTACTTATACAGGCGTCCCTCCTCCTTCCTTTGCTTTGGTACCTCGTAGCCGAAAATCCCGCCTGCGTCACCCATGCCGCAGATGGTACACAACTCCTCAGGGTTCCGGAGGGAATCTGGGAGTGGCACTTTGTGTGGCCATCTTCGGCTGGGCTGCGCTCAGCCTAGCCGGGCACCCGCACAGCCCCGCGGCCTTGGGAGAGAGGCTACACTGGTGGACTGGGCAGTTAGATTAAATCTGCCGCACTTACTCACTTTTGGGGACTGAATTGTGGAGTGCTAAACCATATCTGCTGCTATATAAAGTAAAAGAGATTCATCCAAATTGTATGGTTGGTGTGAACACTCTCACTCTATTGTAAAACCCTTCATAAGATATTAACCGGTCATAGGAACAAAATGAAATAAAGCTGTCATGCCATCCTGGAATGGGAAAATATGTTCCAAATTTTTTTTTTTTTTTTTTTTAAATCCCACAAGATGTGATTCATAATTTCAACCATTCTGGAATGCTTTTAACAGATGAAGCCAGCATAGAATTTTTCTTTCAGGCCCCTTACATTCTTCATTACAGTTTTGGAATATACTCCACAGTCATTTGGTCTCAGTCAGTTTTTTATCTCTTTCCCCTGAGACAAATTTTAAAGGACTACCTAACCCCTAAAAATCATAATTTCTCTGCATTCTCAAAGCTTTTTGAGAAAGTTGATTTGTTTTGGTTTTTTCATATTGCATCATTCCTAATGTCTTCAGACCTACTTCAAGTGGAAGTTAAAAGTAAATCTTATCTTAAAGAGACTGAGCAAGATAATGAACTGCCAGTCTTGGTATTTGTATGTTTCTAAATCCTTTTGATTTCAAGGTTGCCTTCCTGAATGCTCAGTTTAATTAGAAAACATTGTGTTTCTAAAGGAGACCTAGTTCAATTGCTTCTGCAAATTCACCTTCATTTTATAGGATTGTACTTCAAGAAATCTTCTTTCATTCAAACATCAAAAGTATAGATTTGACATCATATGTGACCCTTTCATCTGTCGGAACTCTATTTCATTGTGTGAGTTTCACAGTTGCCTCCAAGAAGATTCCTTTCAATTCGCATAGCATGTTATCTGAAGATCTGTCTGCTTTCTTCACTTGCTTGAATGGGAAGACAAGGGAAATACATTCTGAAGGTTATCTTTTATAGTCTACTTTTACCTACCAGAGTGCTTCTATTGACTAGAACCAATTTCAGCTGGAAAGAACATATTGTTCTGATCTGCTCATACCAAGGGGGTAGTGATGGTTCCTTAACTGATCTCGGAGTGCAAAAGACAAGATGGAAAGGGGATTGCAGTATCACTCAAAACAAATGCACCTTTCTAGAATGACCACAGCAAATGCCTTAAAGGAATTAGGGAGAGGAAGAGAATAGAAAAGAGGGGGAGAAAGAGAGAGGGAGTATAGCTACCAAATGGAGAGAGAAAAAGTCCTCGCAGTAGAGCCGATGGAGTTCTCCTAGAGGAGATCTCCAAGTCCTGGTTAACTCAAGGCTCTATTCTAGTCCATTGCTGAGGGGGGAAACAGATCTAGAAATGGCTGAGGGGGAGCAGATGCAATAAAGAGCAAATCTATTGAAATTGCTGAGGGGGAGAAAGGTATTGAAGACGGGTACAGACAGTCCATGGTCTTAGCAGGATAAGTCAATATCAATATCAGCAGTGAGTGGGACCCGTGGTTTCAGGACTGGTTTCTATGGGAAACCAGTCTAGGTCCAGTGAACACATCTGCAGGCAACACTTAGCAGGCATCCTGCTTCGGTCACGCCAGCACCCCTGGATCAGAATTACGGGGGTCTCAGCCTCAGTCCTTGGGAGGGGGGGCTTCAATCTCCATCCCTCACGGTGGTAGTGGAGCTGATGAAGGATTTTCCATGGGGCGGCTACCACAGTTGCCCCAGTGAGTTCATCTGGCCAAGAGGTGGGAAAATTCCTGGGCTGGTGTTGCCAAGCAGGTGCGAGCATATAGGGCGCATCACTCCTTGGCAGGCCCTGCTAGAACCAGTCACTGTAGACACAGCTGCAAACAATCACTTGGCAGGCCAGAATTCTGCTCAGGGGCCTCAGGATTTCTGGCATTCCTCCACCACCAGCAGGCCAGCATTCTGATCAGAGTCCTCAGGGTCCCGATGGCTGTCCTGGGGACGGTCGTGAGGCAAATGCGGGGAACCTCAGACCATCTTTCACATGTATTAGAAAATCTGTTTACTAAAATGGCCAAAAAGAATGCGTTGCACTTAGAATTGAGGAAAAATAAAAACCCAAAACCAAACCCAAAACGCTGGAGCAATATCATTCTAGAGAATGCCATGTATCTATGAGAAGTACAAAAAAACTTCTATTTTCAAATGCACTTACAAATAACCATTTTGCATCTGTTTTTTTTTTTTGTTTGTTTGTTTGTTTTTTTTTTTTTTGTTTGAAAGCTCTGGCACTTATCTGATTCCTTTTTGAGCTAATTCAGCTCAATAATCTGGTAAGAAAGCAGCTAAAAGTAAAGAGAAAAACCTATGGGGACCAGGATGCCACTTCAGCCACGTTGTTGTGAAGCATTCGGTCAGCCTTCTGGGTTGTAGAAATATGTCTGTCCTAGATGAAAATCAATGCATAGCACTATCTTCTTTTAAACTTTGTCCTTGCTACTGGGTTCCTGAATGATCAAGGTGGTTTCAAAGCAAACAACACCCAGCTCTCTAAGATACTCCCCAAAGTATTGTGATGGAATAAGTTGATCAGGTGAAGAGCTCACTATGCAAAACCTGAATATGATGTCAAGAATGCTTTGTTGTGGATTACCATTGTGTGGGACCGTTTATCCCTTACCCCACTGTCCTAGGGTGATTGTTATCCCCATTGGTGTGTGTAATTTATGCTGGATATTTTGTTCTGTGCCTTTAAGACGGGCAGAGTGAAAGTTTTGTTTTGGGCCTCTTATCAGCCACTCGGTGGGACATACAGAGAGCACCAGTACTTAGTGTTGCTTTTTTGCTTTTTGCGCTGCTTTTTGCCTTTGCTCTTGCTTGTGCTTTGCTTCTGCTTTGCTTGCTCTTGCTTTTTTCCCCCTCTTCTCATTAGTTAATTTAGCTAAACAGTCCAAATTCCTTTCTGGACTGTTTCCCCTGTGTGGACCTGCGGAACCTGCTCCGGACTGGGATTGGAACCACCGATTTGGAAACACCGAGCAGCTGCCCCAGCGCCGGAGGGACTGATAACAGCAACCACCCCCAGGAGAGACTTTCTGAATTTGTCATCTTTTTTCAGAGCGGTGAAAGAGTGGTGTCATCTGGTATTGTTCATTTTGTGTGCCAGGGGTTGCTGTGCTTGTCAAATAAATAGGTTCTTTCCACCTCTCTCCGAGGAATTCTTCCCGAACCGGTTGGGGGGAGGGGGCCGTGTGGATTTGTTTTTTAGAGAAGTCCTTTTTGGGGATTCTCTCCCAAATTTGCCCTAAACCAGGACACCCACCATGTAGGTATAGGAAAAAACTAGGTAGCCACAAGGCTTTTACAGCTGTTCTTGTATTTTGGGATAGTAAGGATTTAGGGGAGTAAACAAAACTGAGGTGAGTTTTACTATTGACTTGATTGCTCTTTCACTTTGAATTAATTGCACTGCATGTCAGCTTACCCATCAGTATAAATGAGAAGAATATTATCTTCCTTCCTGCCCAAAGGATGTTTCATTATGCCTGTGATGTCAGGGACTTAAGAAAGAAGAACATTGTGATTGAAAGGAAGCACTGGCATGCCACAAGGTAACTGTAGTGAGCTGTGTTTCCTCCTCAGCTTCACTGTGAGAGTAGAATTTTAATGAGCAGTTCCAAAACTTGGTCTTAGCATAGACTGGTGACATATCTCAATAGAGCAGTGTCCAAGGGCGACTTTATGATGCTTGTATCCCCAGTCATCTGTTCTGTTAATGCTGGATATGATATACTCTGCCTTCAAGACTGGTTCTGAGAGCAAAGGTGGGGAGAAGAAGAAGCACTGTGTTTGTTACCAGAGGCTGCACCCCTTAAAAAGCAACACTCCTCTACATTCTGCGCTGCACTGTGTTGTCTGAGCACTGACGGAGCAGAACAGAGCGCTCATTTGCTTTTTAGTTGGTTTAGCTGGCTGAGGCAGGGTTTTCCCTGGACTGTTTTTTTTTTATTTTACTTACCCTTTTCTTGGAACGTTTCGAATCTGCCCCGGACTGGGACCTGGGGAGCACTGAGAGCTTGCACTTTGTTGCCTATGGAGGCCTGCCCTGGGAAGCAGCCTTCCCCATTGCCGGAGGCATTGATAACAGAGCGAGCACCCACAGGAGAGACTTTCTGATTTGTTGTCTCTTCAGAGTGGCAATTGAGTTTTGTCATCTGGTATTGTTCATTTTTTGTGCTGGGGAGTGCTTTGCCTGTTAAATAAACAGCTTTTTCCCACTTCTCTCCGAGGAAATTTTCCCCAAACCAGTTGAGGGGAGGGGCTGTGTGGGTGGGCTTTCTGGCGGGGGACCCTTTTTGAGGTTTTCTGCCAAATTTGCCCTAAACCAGGACAATTGGGATGTGCGACTTAGCGAATGATGGAATCACTTTGGTTGGAAAAGACCTTTAAGAACATTGGGTCTAAATGGATTTAGCAAATGCAACCATCAAGAAATGTTTTGCTGTTTGAAGAGACCATGGTTTATCTGATAAGCTTTGCAAGTATTTGTGTCATCACAAGCACACATGTCCAATGCATTAGATGGGAATATAATAGGAAATCTGTGCAGATCAACAGAATGATTCTCAGGGTAGGATATTTGCATGTTTCATCTTTCTTCCTGACTTCTTCAAATGAATTCTTTTTAGAAAGTAATGATTGGAATTGTTACTCTTTTGACAGTTCTGAGTGTATTACTAACCTTTTTGGCATATGAATGCCAAATGGGTTAATACACCTAGTTTTTTAGATAAAGACTAAGATTTAGTTTTGCTTCAGCTGGAGGCAGAAACATTGAAATCCTCTGGCCTCCTTCTTTGTACCGAATTTCTATTACAAAATTAGTGCCCAATCTTGTCCCTTAAGGTCCAGTTAGCTCAGTGTATACCAACAGGGTGACTTTAGTAGGGCTCACATGATGCTGCACACAGAAGCCCTCAGTGTGCAGCTCTAGCAGACAGTAATTCCATGCAGTTGGACAATGCCAGTGCTGACTTTGGATCACCAGAAGAGTAGAACGAGACAGATTGAATGGAGAGGTCTCTGCAGGAAGTGGCCTGAAGAAGACAGCAGAAATCCCAGCTGTGTGTTTGTAGAAATCATTTGAATGCCATTTCCAGAAAAAGATCTTCAAATCTGGCTAGCTTTTTCTGCAGATTATTTGTAAACTATATGCATTCCATGGACAGTTTCACTGAGCATCTGAAATACAGCTGCGTTTAAGTGGATTGAATCAGGGTTGGGAGGCAGTGGAATAAAGCTTTTCACGAATACCTGACATCCAAGACCCGCAGGAATGTCTCCATGTTTTATGTCCAGATGCTTTTTAAAATAATGGGTGACCATTTAGCATAGTTTTAATCAGAAATACAAAGAAAATTTTAAATTCGCATTTTTTATAGCTTGAATAATTTTCTTTGTTTATTTCCTGCTTTCCAATTCAGTTCTCCAAATCATATGATTAGGTAATGAGAACTCATGCTGTATAAAAATATTTAATTCTATGCTTCCAAGTTAAGGCCATGTATTTCCTGGAACTGTTCCAAAAAAAAAGAAGCCTATCTGGATTCTCTCTTCCCCACGCTCATTATTAGATGAAAATCATTTCAATATTCTATTTTGACTTTAGATGGTGCAAGATTATATTCAGAAATTCAAAGCTCTACTGTTAGGTTGTTTACATGGTTTTCTGGCCTTTCTAACTTTGCACAACCACCACTCTTTGCAGCTATATCTTTTTGCAGTAAGGCATCCCAGGGGTCTGCGAGAATTTTTAATGTCAAGCAGAACTAACATGTAAACTGCACGTGACATACTCGACATATTTCACTTCAGAAAGTTACAGTATGCTTAGACAGGGTGAAATACGAAAGGTAGACTTAACACAACATTTCTAAATCTTGGAAATCTATTACCTGAACTTTGAGTCAGTTTGCAGGACTCTGTAGAAATGCAAACGTGAAGTCCAAGGAGTGGAGCAGAAGGCGTATTGGGCAGGGGGACAGAAGATTGCTCTGAAGGCTGATGTAAGCAAGATTGCATCCTATAAAGAGAGCAGGTGCTTCTGCTGGTGCCAACATAGAGAATTTGTGCCACTGGCCTAGTTTTCTGGGGACTTTTGACCTGTACGCTCTTGAGGGCTTGCAGATGTGAATTAATCTGTCCTTTGATCTTTTATTCATTTAAATGTCTATGACCTGTTTTGGTCTTGTACTGTACTGTATTGTTTTATAAACAGACATGTTTCCACTCTTTGAAAGCTGTAGTTGAAAGTTAGGTTGCAGTTATGAGTTGGCTGTCAAAAGAATTAATTGTCTGCTTTAAGCAAAATATCAGTAGAAACATCCAATCCACTCCTGTGATACAGATTCATTTTGAATTTACAGTGTAATTTACATCAGTAGTTGTACTGCCTGTCCAATAAATATGACTTGCTTGGTTTCTAATGATGATAATAGTCCTCTTTGTATTACTACAAGAATTGAATCCACCATCATTCTTTTCCTCTTATTATTGTGCTGTAAAGGAAAAACAGTTTTGCATTAACCAAGGAGTAAAAGGCATGCATTTAGCATGATTCTTGCAAGTAGTCCTCAATTCTGAAAAGACCTCTCAGAAGCTGCATCAAACGGGAAAGCTAGAGAGATGGCAGAATGCAGAATTTGCTGTTTAGGATCGAGTACAAAATGACACCCAAGAAATTCTTCATGGATGCTGCAGAAGTGCAAAGACGCCCCCCTTATTTCAAGGTGAAAGATAGTCAATGTGAAACTTGTTCGATGAATAAAAAACTATGCTAATCAGGACACTAGAATACCAAGCGTGCTACAAGGCTTTTTTGTAATGAACATCATTTCCAGCATGAAAAATACTCTTTTTATAGTAGATCATTTAAAAGTGCACAACAGTTTAGAAAAAAGTGCTTTTCTTTTTTCTATTAAAAAGAACTGTGTATCATTCTAAGAGATACTGGGCACAGGTTTTTGAAAACAATGTTATTTTAAAGGCTAATTCTATTCATAAATACTTCACAGGAAAAAAATCGGATCTGCTGTTCATCCTGAGGACTCCTAAAGGAAAATGCCATGGTTGCATTCTCTTCTCACTACTTCAGGAGCTCAGTCTTACCGGCATTCTAATGCTTTTTTATGCTGCTGATGGCACGGCTTAGACATCCTTGTCTCCATTACCATCATGATTTCCATTTCAAGTGATGAGTGTTTTTCTTCATGATTGGTGAAGTTAAGTGTCATAACATTAATGTTGAGTCAATTTGAAGGGTTTTTTCCAAAGGAATTTCTTCCTTCCTAATGAAAACCATTGGCACTAGCAAACCTACTCAGTTTTTCAGGAAGTGATATAATACACCTGTAGAGTACAATGTCCTCTGAGTTGCTTTTTCACCAGAAGAAACCTGCTGTTTTCTTCTTCTATCACCTTAGACTTTATTCAAAACCTTTTTAAACCTTTGAATTTCTATTTATAGCTAATTCCTTTCACAGTGTGCTATAGCATATGTATTTTGAAAGGCCATTTGTACATATTCAAATGGCTTACTTCTATTCTACTAAGAAATGGCTGTACTTCTAGTAGGGAAACTTCAAGGTCCAGTAAGATTTTATCTTGTACAAAATTTAAAAAACCCCAACTCTTAAAAATGATACCAGAAAATGACGTCTGTAAGACTGTGGCAGGAGGCTTTTTCCAGAACAATGTGCAGTTCTTCCCAATTCTATTTTTCCCTCCCATTACTTTGTACACAAAGATTTTTACACAGTCTTCTAACAGTGGTATGTTACTACTGAGGTAGAGTATATCCCTGCCAGCATTGGAATTGACTCGAATGCAGTTGTGTTCAAATTTGCTGATGGGACAAGGGTTTTTTGCTGAACACACTTTAGCAAGCAAGAGGGCTTCTTGGTCTTCAGAGGCTATGAGTCCCAGAAAAAGATGAATGCGGTGGTGACATGCCTTGTGTTTTGAAGAGAGATCAAAACCTTATTTCTGGAGTCACCTCCCTTTTGGTACAGAAAGCGCACAGAGGGCTTTGAAGCAGCACTTTCACCCTCTTTGCATTCACTAGTAAATCTGAGACAGAGCTTGCCCCAAGGTTTGTGCAAAATTGCTCTTTTGATGCAACTGTTCACCAGACAATATCTCTGGGAAAATTTGCAGGGGCAGAAAGCAAGCCCTTCCTGGGAAATCTACTGAAATGGTTCAGAAGTTATTCCCATTCACTGTTGCTAACCTCTGCTGTCTAGCTGTCGGATATGCTTGGGACCATGTTGAAATAATTCTAAACAGTGTACTGAGGCTGCAATATTGAGTAAACATAGGTATTTTCCATAGGTGTCAGGGAAAAATATTTCTATTGGTAAAAATGAGTTCCATAGAAAACAAGAACAGCATGGTAGAAAAAAAATTACATCCATAGAACGAAGATGCCCAGAATTCTTCTTTTGAAGTTACACAGAGTCAATATTTTCTAAAGAAGGTTGTGAAACTTATGAAGAAGGAGGAGTACATTCCACCTGACTGGTGCACAAGTTCATGTTTTCAACTGACAAAAAACTATATTATTAAAAGAAAAATGTTCCCCCTTGTGGAAAAGTAGCCCATTAGTAATTTTATCAAAGGTAGAATTAGATCAAGTATTCCTACAAGACAGTAGTAGTACTATGAAAAGCCTTTTGGCATCTATCTGACTACAGGAAACTTGAGCAAGCAGAAGTGTCTTTCCCTGACGCAAGCTGTACTTCCTATTTGCTACTGCTGCTGAAACATTGTCGAAAGAAAACTTGTGAAAATAAGACTACTCTATACAAGCAACTGGAACTATCCATTGCGTTCCAGCCAATTTTAACTAGAAAATATCAGACACACACTCTAGCTGAATATTCTAATGCATAGATGGAGTATACCAGCACTAAGAAATGGGAACGCTGGAGAAAGGAGCAAATGCAGATGAATTTCAGGGAAGGAAATTATTGGAGAGCTAACTGTAGTCCCTCGACTTTACAAGAAATGATGTCCAGTAAATCCCAACCAGAAACCTACATAACTCCATTTTGAAGTGAGTTGCATCTATGGTCCTCTGTTCTTCCTAGATGAAGAAACTGTGTTTTGAATCAGTCTTCCAAGTGGTATGGCTAAAGACTTTAGATACCTCAATTTTTTTTTTTTTTTCCAGAAGCAACTGTCTCAAAACCTCTGTAAAGCTGACTTTTCCCCTTAAGACGCCATATATTCAAAAAGAACCTTGTCATTTAACAAGGTATTCCAAACATCATTTCCAAACTTAGACTAAAAATAACACTCTTCCTAGTTATCTTTCTTTTTTTTTTTTTGCAGCTTCCTCATAACCTAGGCAGCAAAGTAGAGAACAGACCACAGCTCTTTCTGGAGCATCTTGAACAAATGCCCTTGCTTGTGTTCCAATCATTCACTTTGCCAGAATCCCTTACGATGAAGAAATGGTTGTGAAGGCATTACTAGTAGTATGATATGACAATGTATGGGTGTGATTTATCAAGTAGAATTTGTATCACATAGATGATACTTGGCAAACAGCAAATGAAGGGGTTTCTTTCAGCTCTCAGACTGATGTTACATCTCAGTAATTTAATCAAAAGTTAACAAGAAGGATATTTTTTAACAGTGAACTTAATTACACCCCTACCCATGGACATCTGAATCTTAGGAATAGACAGTGTCTGATTTAGAAAAAAAGAAAAAATTATCACAGTTTAAAGAAGCATATGATCATGAACACTTTGCTGATGGAACGTAGCCTATTCTTTGGCTGAAATGAAGCAGGTAGACAGGACATAGGAAATATTGTTTTGTGGATCAAACATTTATTTTTTTAAAGTGATGCTTGCAGATGGTGAACTCACCAACTTCGATATTGCACAGTAGATAAGAGTACCTAACTTGCGCCATCAAGTTATCCCTTGGAATCATCATCCAAGGGCATTTTCCCCTGCCTCTGTGAAAATGTGCCTACCTTTTTCACAATACTTTCGCAGCAGCATTTCTAGGCCTGATCAGCTGGCATGGCGGGTGAATTATCAGCAGCAAGGTGACTGGCCAGGGTCATTTGCTTCAATGGATTTTGATCTACTGGATATTTTGAAGACCTGCTTCAGCCCTGTTGGTCAAACACAGCCTTCAAATGGTGCTAAACAATTGTTTGGGCTGTGGACCACATGAAAAAGTACCTTCTGGTGCCTTTACTGGGCCATATGCTCTTTATTCTCTCCCTCAACTTCTCCCTCACCTCTCATCTCTTTCACATGAGCTATGTTCAAGGTCCACAGGATACTTTTCACAGAATCTTCAGGCCTGATGCAGTAAGAATGATGAACAGAACGCAGTTGGGATGAATTTTCCAGTTTGGATAAAACCTCTTGTGCACACAAATCCCCCTATGCCCAGAAAAACCTTCACTAAGTGCTCGTGTTCTACCTAAACCGCAATTTAGTCTGAAAGAAAGGCTTTTGTCTGAGAGTATCTGAGAGATCTGCATGAAGCACAGATATCTGACAGATGCAATTTTGAATATCAGAGGAAAAAGAAAATGGCAAGAAGTTTTTAATTTTGCCTTTTTTAATTTTCAATTCCATGCACTTTTTCAAAAAGTGTCAATCTCAAATGGCCATCAACATATTTCAGTCATCCCTAAGATAGTATTCCTATCAAATGTGTTTCAAATCAAAAGAATTTCAAACCTTTCCTCAAAGTTCATATGCCTAGATTTAGTATTTCTGATCTCTATTAGATGAAAGGAAGACATTTTTTGCTGTTGGGGTGCTGGAACGCTGCAACAGGTTGCCCAGAGAAGTTGTGGATGTCCCATCCCTGAGTGTATTCAAGGTCAGCTTGGATGGGGCTTTGAACAGCAACGAATGCGACCCTTGATGGTAGATAAACAAAGCTTGAATATAGAAGACACTCAGATTGAAGTATACGAGCAAATTTTCTCTCAGCTCTTGGGGTAAATTCAAAGTTGCACAAAATTGCATTTCTCTGTGATTTCACTACTGTAAAAGAAAGCTTCATGAAAACTGTGCAGAAGATATCAAATTTTCAAAGAGATAAGAACTACAACATCAAACACATGGGATGGGTTTCAACATGGGACACTCTCTGAGAGAAAATCTCTGTATTTCAACACTTCAACCCAATCATTAGGATTTCATGCAGTGCCAAAGAAGGCGGCAAAATATCCTTCAGGACATTATTTACTGTAGTTCAGCCTGGCTATTAGTTGGAATTGGTGTTTGAACTAATGTAGATGTACCACACACACTTTCCATGCACTGAAAACTTACTGTTTACAATGAATAAGCAATGAGGATCAAAATTGATTGAAAGCGTCCTAAAAATGTCAAGTATTTCACTGTAAATGATCTATGATCAAAATACTTATTCCTCCTTAGTGAGGGACAAATAAATTCTTCCATACCATGATGGTTTAAAATTGTCTAAACCAATGTTTTCTTCTGAAAAGACATCATCTAGTTTTTTCTATTTGTAGAAGAAAATATTCCTAGACATAGAACAAAGTAATTTTAAAAGAACAAATGAAAGGAAAATATTCTGCAAACAGAATTCAATGAGAACCTGTGTTTTAAATATGAGGTAGAAGTTCAACAGAGTTTTTGTACCTGATATTTGAAAAAGTGTACTGGCTATTTTGTCCACAAAGAGAGCTATTTAGCATTTCAGTCTTTTCCAAGGTGTTCATGATCTGCTATGCTGATCTCTGTGCGTGCCTAGGTGTGTGCGGGGGGGGGGGGGGGGGGGCATGTGAAGGGGAGTGTCTATGTTTGCTTAGCACTCGTAGTGGCAGATTCATGCCTCAGCTCCATCATTTCTTTTAGAAACTTCCCAGAGAGTGGATATGAAGTTTCATATCCAAAAGAGATCAATTCCCAAGTCAACCATTTTACTCTACCTTTAAATCACATGCTTTTTGCATATTTTATCAAATATACTTTCAAGCCGCATGGAGGAAGGAGAATGTGGAGAATCCCTCCAATGCCTTGCAACTTTTACGCAAATACATTTTCAAGAAAATCATCATTTCTCTTTTAAATACATCTGGGACAGGCATGATGGTGGTGTCAATCTGTTGAAGTTTTTGTTGCTGGGGGAAGTTGTACGAAAGGATTGTTTTTTACATTGACCAGTTACTGAATCAAGTGCATGAACACATTTGAAATTCAACTGGGGTTTCCTTTTTCTAGCAGACTACTTCTAGAACTAGCTAGCAGACTCAAGATGACTCTTTTTCTCTGTTTTTGTTTCTTTCCTATTTTCTTGGCTTCTTTGCAACTGTCTACACAGTTTTAGGACTTTTTTCCCAACAAAAATTGTTTCATAGACCGATAATTATGATACGCTTTTTACAAGGAATCTTTTTTAAATCTTTGTTAAAGTTAAGTTAAGGACATAGGTCATTTTCTTCCCTTATGAATATTGCAATGAAATAGTTAAATAAAGACCAACTCTTTATTTTTATTTGGAATTCAAGTAGATAATTCCCATACAGTAATGCATTTTGTGGACCCAATATTTGCCATTCTGATGTAAGTTGTCACTTCTTAAAAACATGCCTTCAGTGACTACGTTGACAACACTTTCGCTGAAGATCCTAACTGGTCTTAGACACACATAGGGAGAAATTTGCTCAGCCAGTGTCAGTCTTAAGCATGCGTCTCAGAGGATCTTTCTAGAGCTGGGGAATTTTCCCATGAAAAGGATTAAGTTATGAAAGAGACAGGTTTCCTGGAGTTTTACATTCCTCTTGAACACTACTTAAGGAACCTAAATTCCATGTCCATTTGGATCAAAGCACAGAGCTTTGTCATGCCAGTCCTTGAAATTCTATAAGAGAATTCACTAGCACAGAATGAATGAGGGTGGAAGGGGTCTGTGGGGCTCACCAAGTCCCATCCCCCTGCTTCAACCAAGATACCTAGAGCCTGTTGCCCAGGATTATATCTGGGCCTACTTTTAATGTCTTCAATGATCCAGACTCCACCATCTTTCTGGACACTTTGTGCCATGGTTCAGTCACCGTCACGGTAAAAAATAATTTTGTGATGTTCAGAGGCAATCTCCTGTATTTCAGTGTGTGCCCACTGCCTCTTGTCTTTTCACTGAGCATCATTGAAAAGACACTGGTTCCCTGCTCTTTGCACTATTCCTTCCCGTAGGTATGTGCGCTGCCATGTAGACAAACGTCAAAAACTTCCCTGAAGCCCAGGCAGATGATATTCTCTTCATCTACCAGGCAAGTTCATTCACCGGAGGAGTTTAAAAAGTTGTCAAGCACGAATTTCCCCTGGTAAATCCATGCTGACTACATTTGTTCTGTCCTCCTTCATGTGCCTGGCAATGCTTTCCAGGAATAGCTACTCCATCAACTAACTTCCTGGGGATAAAAAGGAGGATGGCTGGCTTGTGCTTTTCTGAGTCCTCCTGGTTGCCTTTTTTGAAGATGGGTGACATTTGCTTTCATCCAGTCTTTGCGCACTTTCCTCAGTCACCATGATCCATCCAACGTGATCAGGAGTGGCCTCAGAATAACATCTGTTAACACCCTTGAGAGCTGTGCATCCATCTCTACAGGGCCTGTGGACTTAATGGAATACTTACCAATTCAGTGACTATGCCCATAAAAATTTGCATGGGATAAGAGGACATTTTAACAGGTACCTGTAGAGTGAGTGAAAAGCTATGGAAGCAATCCAAAAGGACAAAGACTAGAGTTCCCTTTGAAGACAAAGCATCCTATCATGGAGCTGAGCAGCTTTAGATCCAGGTAAGCTTCCTCTCTGAGAGGATGCAGAAGACATGATTTTACCTTATCCAGTAATAAAATGTGTTGACCATTCACTTGCAATACAAAAAATTCAATGATTTCCAAAATTATTGCCTCCTATCTAGACAATAATGTACTGGCTGGGTATTCCCCTAACAGACGAGAGCACCTGCTTGATGTCTCGTATGCGTACAGACTATTTGAATTAGGTCATTTGAGTGGGGATTACTGGTCTTTGAATTTTCTTTCTGATGAATTTGGAATATTTACTGAAGCAAGGACCGGAAGATGAAAACTTCATTTCCCATCAGCGCACTCTAACATCCATGGCCGTAATGCCATTGTTTCTCCCCAACTGAGTCAAGAATTGATTACTACAAAGTGGATCAGCTCCAAAAGGAAAGATCAAGGCTGGATAATATTCTCTCTTGGTAAAGCTATTTATCTCAAATGAAGTGACCGACTTCAGTGATCTCTCCCTGGCCTAAAGCTACAAGGAGGGGGAGATGGACCAGGTTTCCTTCCACTGCCGTTCCCTTTGTCACCTCAGTGTTTAATATGGGTATGAAGACATTCAAAAAGAGAGCTTTGCAGAATTCATAAAATTCAGTCGTAAAAAATCATTTCTTAGCAGCTGAAATGAAAATAGCATATAAAATGCAATTAATTCCATGGAAGATTGAAATGACTATTTCTTCATTTTGCATTGGAGGATGTATATTGTAAAGGTTTGTCTTGCCTTGTTCTCCAGGTTTTATAACTGGCACACCTTTCCTTATGAACGTGCTGTCCTTTCCTAAATACTCTCATATGGAGAAACATACTTCCGAAAAGAAGAGCACTAGGATGTCTTTACTTGACCTTTTATTTTTATTGATGCTTGGTCCTCTGAAATGAATGGTTTTCTAAAATTGAAATGTGCTACTATTGTTCCCACGGGGTAAGCCGCAGACTCTTCCTGTCGGAGCTGTCACTAATCAGCTATTCTCCTATCTGCTTTTAAGTAGTTGAATGTTCTGGTCTAAAAAAGTAGCACCTTCTGTGTAGCCATGCTCTTAGTTGCCAGTGTCATCCTAAATCCAAACACCCTCCTGCAAAGGGCCGCTGGTTCTGTAGTCAACTAAGGAAAAAAGACCCGTCTATCCATGCTTTCTGATTTAAAATATTAGGGTATGACGTACGCAGCTCTTAAACTGTGACAAGACAATAACTAACCACCTTCCAGCAGTTTCAACTTAGCTTACCATAAGTAGGGAAAAAGTTTGTGGACAACTTTCTTCTGGATCCTTCTACACGTTATGCAGCACTCCGTGGTGAATCTTTTTCTTTTCTCCATTAGATGTTAAGGACTCAACTACCTTCATGAAAAACATTGAGGGACGCTTGCTGTGCTGGCACAGTTTCTTTTTGAGAAAATGCGTTGAAAATCATTTTCGCTAATGTGTAGGCGACAAGAGACGCAGAAGACGGCATACGCAGCTCTCCAAAGGTAGGTTCCGGTCCCCGGGCGTCTTTCGGCAGAAGCCACGGTTCGGAGGGCACCGCGACCGGCAGAAAGCTCTGTGCGCGAAAAAGCCGCTTCTTCGCCTCCGGCAGCCGGAGAGCTCGGCAGATGCTGAGGCGCCAAGAACGAAGCCGCACAGCAGCGGGATTAAGTGGGCAGCTCTCAAACTGAGAAAAGATGATAACTAACCACTTTCCAACAGTTTAAACTTACTCCTCCATAAGTAGGGAAAAAGTTCTTAAACAACTTTTTTTTGCATCCTTCTAAACCTTATGCGGCACTCCCTGGCCATTCCTACTTTTTCTTTTCTCGTCGGAGATGGTAAGAATTCGAGTACCTTCGTGAAAAACGTCATGGGACGCTTGCTGTGCTGGCACAGTTTCTTTTTGAGAAAATGCGTGGAAAAGCTTTTCGCTAAGATGTCAGCGGCAAGAGACACAGAAGACGGGCATACACAGCTCTCCGAAGGTAGGTGCCGGTAGCCGGATTCTTTTAACAGAAGGTGCTCTTCTGAGGGCTCTGTTACCTTCATATTGGTCTTTGCAGGAGGAAGCCGCTTTTTCGTTTCTGGGAATATCTAGAGAGCAACAGTAGCTAAAGACGCGATTGGCACCATTATGGAGAGTTTTGCTCGTTCCAGCAGGAATAACTGCGTTCTTCCTTACGCTAGGTGTCGCTGCTTATCAAGGTTTGGCTGTTTTTAACCATTTGGGTGCTGGATGTTCAAACAACTTATCGTAACTTCTTCTATTTTAAGTCAGGTGCTCACTGCCGTAGATCCTATTAGATATAGCACACTGCAAATAAGAGCTGTAATAGATTTATTGTTATTAGCACATGGGCACGAGTGTTAGGAATTTTATAAGGAATATGTTGCATGAATCTTTTTGACCATTCTGCAGCCATTCATACGAAACTCACACAAGTATAAGACATTATGAAGAAATTGACTGGGAACGAGTGGGGTTTGCATCAATGGTTTGAGGGATGGGAAAGAACTGGGTGGTTGAAAGATCTCGTAAATGGAACTTTGTTTTTACTAGTAGTCATTATTTCATTGCTTTTTGTTATTCCATACATCGTGAAACTGGTGTGCCTCTTGCTAAAAATTACATTGGAAAAGATCTGGCTGGTGCAAGAAGAAGGGGCAATTGTCACAATGTATCTGAACCGCTTAGACTACGGGCTGCACCAGCCATCCAGCTTGGAACGGTTCTTCTCAGAATTCTCTCAGGGCCCTCTGGAATTCATCAAGACATAAGCCGTGCTAAAACAAGAGAGGAAAAGTTGAGAAACTAAATTCCAAGACCACAAGAACTCCAAAAAGGGGGGGGGTTGGGGGGGAGGGGAGGGGCAAAGTACCTGGACTGTAAGGAAACACATCTTCTGAGAGGTGCACGCAGAATGCGTGGACAAGACAAAGGCACCAATAAGAAAAGCGTGACTAGCGTGTGCAGAGAGTCAGAATGTGTAAGTGCATCATGTAAACCATAAACGGCTTCTGCTTAATCCTCTTGGTCCATTGTGCAGGAGTCCTGAATTTCCCATAAGTGCTACTTACTAAAAGGGTTCTGATTTTAATGCTAGATTTACTGTCTATGCGATGATTCATGGGAATAGTTCTTTCAAATCCTTCCCTTGCTGACATCAGTCAGCTTCATCTTTTCCTGAATGTACTGCTGGCTATACATAAGTTATGAATAGAAGGGAATGAGTTTTAGGGATATGTTGCAAGGAAACAGATTGGTAGCTCTGCTTCCATTTCCATTGTCTAAGAAGAATTCTGAATATTTTTGGCCCTTTCATAGACCTCTGACTCGATTAGCATCAGCAGGGAGGGACATTTGATTGGTTTTTCTCCTTTTTTGAGAGAAGCTAATGAAAAACTTTCACCAGAATCAGAGCAGGCTGTGTAACAAGAAGAGCGTCATGAAAAGGCACCAATCCTATCCTCTTAGTATTGCTAGATGTGATTGGACTTCAATGAAATGTGTCAACTCTGTGTTCCTGGGTATCACATCAGTAATAGGTACTTCACCTGCTGTACTTCTCTCCTAAAGCTAAGAACAGAATCCCAAATAATCTTGATTCCAAGGTCCAAGTTCACCCTGTGATGCTGACAGGTGAAAAAGGAGTGGAAGGTGCACCAGTAAATGAACTTGAATGGCCTATCTAAATCAGCGGCCACTGATTTCCTGAAGGCTTAAACAGGTCAGTTGCCCCTATTTTTCTTGGGGTTCTTTTATTCTTTGGTCAGGTTTTTCTTGGGATTCTTTGAATCCTTCCCCATGAGTTCAGCCTCTGCTCTCAAATCCTTTGCTGTCATTTAAAGTATCTCGATAGCCTGGAAACGTGTTGTCTTTATCTATCAACCCATTATTCCCTTCAAAAGGTTGTTTGCCTCAAGTCTCATTCTTGCTGATTTTCTGCTAGTTCATTGTCAGATGGCAGCAGGTGTTCTGTAAGAGCAAGTACACAATCCTATAGCTTGCTTTTCTTTTGATTTGGCCTGTCTAGAAAATGGAATGACTGAACATCTCCGACAGCATTTTCTCTCCCCATTGTGTTTCACCGCAAGGGCAGGTGCAAATCATCTAAATAAACTCTTGTTGGTGAAGCAACTAGTGGTATGCTGTTTCATATAGGTAGAACTTTCCGAAAGGAAGGCCTTGTAAAACCATGGCTGAGGCCCGTTACTTTGGCTAAGTAGAAAATGACTAGGGGAAAGTGAGACAGCTGAATTAGAAGTAGATCAAGAAGTTCTAGAACCATTGCGTGTTCACAGCGTGGTGTATGACGGTTGGTTGAATTACGTTTGTTGTGGCTTAAAGCTATGCAAGTGACAAAGGCCTGACTGCTTCAAAAGCCTGGCTTTTGCAATAAAGCGGCTCTCCTTTGCACCTGCCTGGGGACTCTGCGTCACTACGGACCCTCATGCCCAGTTTGCCAAGGAGATGATGAGTAGGAATGTTGCAGAGCTGCTGTGTGCATATTAAAGGAATGGCAGAGAGTGAAGCGCAGGACATTTCTGGGCTTTAGTACAATGCTGCTGCATTGGTGCCAGTTTAGTCGGTTTTCCATCAGTGGCATTTCTGTCTAGAAGTACACTGCCCAGAGTCTTTCTAGCATTTGATGCCATTTCCTTACTGTCGTGTTAATACCTTCCTTCAGTTTAAAGGATGATAGAATCTTTACATTTTGAAGATGCCTGTAAGGAAACACTATGCCAGAGGAGTCATCACTCCCTTTTCTTTTGCCTCCTTTGTAATTTTTATAGACTCATTTCACATTTCTGCTAATGGCAATAGGAATACTGAGACTACTTAGCAGGGATGACGCTCTCAGCTGCTTTCCTCTTCCTACTGCTTCATACCGTATGTGACTTAATGGCCTCGTTTTGCAATCAGCATTTTGCTGTGGTTTGCTAAAACCTGGCATGCACTGCCAACTCACAACTTGTGTGTTGGCATTTCAGGGGCTTTGATGGGTTCCTTTCTGAGATTGCCATGCACTGGACTTTCACAGTCACAAAGACTTCATCCACCATCCGTCGAATTTCAGTATTTAATACTCTTTCCTGGAATGTAGGCAACCTAGCAGCAAGTACTAAATTCGCTGCAAGCCCTGTCTTCCCAAAGGACCATTTAAAAAGTTTGCTTTTCCCCTCTGACCAACCTGCCAGTATTTTGATGGAGAATTTGGTACCTTAATAGAACCTCTTAGAAGGGATCTCATCACAGACAATATCTCAGGCTTTCTTGAAATACTGGCTCCTTTGGATTTCAATTCCATTCAGAGTGCATTTAAGATTTTTCTTCCACTGAAGCCATTCAACAATGCCTCTTCTCTTATAAAATGTGATGCACATGAGAAAGATGGATCCCTGTGAAAAGTTCTATTGATATCAAAATTTGTGTCCAATGGACTGTGCTGGTGGAAATCAAAAACTAGTCTAGTATTTTGAATCCAAATAATTCCTCCCAATGAGGCCCGACAGGATTGTTTGGCTTTGAATCTCGGCACGTAGACAGTAGTGGATGGTCCACAGGTTGAAAACAGTGTAGATTCTTCTCCTTCTTTTCATTGATGGCTCAGAGACTGAAAAGGCAGCTACAAAATGGTAAATACATCCCTCCAGATTCAAAAATTGTTCTTCTTAATTTGCATCTCCACCATAACAACAGATGGTTAGAACTAAATTACCAATGGGAATTTTATAGCTTCTCAGAAATGAAACAGGACCTTGCCAATGGGCCTTAGCAGTAGCTACAAGTTTTTCAGCACAAGGCATCTCAAAAGTATTTTAACCTTACAGTACTTTTCTGTCTTATGCTTCAATCTCAAGGATGCAGGCAAAAAAAACCCAAAAAAAACCCCAACAAAACAAGAAACCCCACCAAATAGATAATAAGCAAAATCAGTGACATATATAGAAACAGATTCCATGGTTTTTAACTTCCAAACTTGTCTTCTCAGCATACTCTCTACAATGGAATTGTTTCCCTATCTGCCTTGAAACATTTTGCAGCAAGACCACTCTAAGGTCCTGATAGGTGTTTTGTTCAAAAATCACTTCTTCTAGCTTTCTGTCCATAAGCAGAGTAATGTGGCTGTGCTGGCAGCTGGCCAAAGGAGGTAGGAAGAGTAATCATCATCCACAACACTGGGGCTAAAAAATTTCCACAGAAAATTATCTGCCCTATTACTTGTTCATGTGTTGGGTTGAACATTCAGAATCTGTTTCCATTTTCTCCATTCATAGAATGCTCTATTTCACAGAATTCCAGCCCCTCAAACATCAGTCCTGCCAGAACTGCCCGCCATAGGGGGCTGTCATAGGGAATCTGCTAATGTCCACTGACACTTACCAGTATAGTGCTTGTCACTGTTGCAGGTCAAGAACTTCTGAATAGTTTGGATTCATGCTCTTTGAGGGGTTGAAAACAAGAAAAGAATGACTAGACATTTCCATGATCAAATCCCCTGATGGAATAAAAATAGGAGCATAATAAATGTATTCATTGTTCTAAGGGAGATGAAGGGTCCAAGAGATTACTTGCATACTTCCTGTTCTAAATCCCTTGTTATCTGGCAAATTGCAAAATATTCCTGGCTTTTGCCAAAATGCAAACCAGGTTAAAATGTGAAGCCTTACAGTTTACTGGATATAAAAGTTCATCATCCATTTTTAAATCTTTGAGATTGTCATGTACTTCCTATTAATACCCTGAGGTTTAGAGCTGTAATTCAGAGAGAGAAAAGAATGCTGACTTGAATTCATTCTAGTAAATTGGCTCTCTCATCTTGTCGGCATTCTCTCCTCTTGGTTTTCACTTCTGAAACTCTGTACGAAAGAGTGTATTAATGCATAGAGCTCTGCATCAATTCTTTTCAACAGTTTCCCCTGTAATTCTTCCTTCAAGGCAAACCTATAAAAATCCACACTTTCTTACCCCACCACTTCTAAAATTCTATTGAGAAGTAAAAAAAAAAACCCATCAAACCACTAAATCACTGCTCCAATAAAAAAAGCAGTCCATTAACTGCTTTCTTAGCAGGTTCTTTAGCTTCCATTAATATGGCAACCTTTTCTGTCTCTTCTGGATTAGAACCAAATTTTTAAAGCGTATTAGGAAACATAGGTTTACTGTATCTGATTCTTAGATACAGAAGTCCAGCAAGGAGTTCAGATCTCAAAAGAAGTGTCTGTACAACAAGATTCAGCACAACGTTGAGACATACTAGTTTTTTTTCAAGAAAAGTGGCCAAACTGAAACTTTTTAGACTTCTCTACAATTATGTGTGCCTGCTTCCAGAACCTGACCTTCGTTGCTGGAAACTAGCTGCAATGTTACTGTAAACAGTGCTGTGAATGTAGGACATCGTCATTCTTCTCTTCCATTGAAAACCTCAAGTGGAGTCGCGTCACTTCTCTTCAAAATTCTGTATTTCCTTGCAAACTGGTAAAATAAGGATAAATAAAGTGTTCTGTTCATTCAGTTTAAACCTAATGTTCAAAAAAAAAAAAAAATCCATTCAGATATGGTCTGCAATAATACAGTAGAAGAGAAGATGAACCAGATTGGCCTACAAAAGAAAGAAGTGAAGCAGAATTTGGGAATTTGGAAGACCTTATGATGAATAATTCAAATAAATAAATAAAAATATAACCTACCCAAATTCAATCAGTGATGCACAGACAGAGAAAAAGTACTAATTACTACTAATATTTTTTTCATTCTCAGACAAGAAGTTCAATGATCCTCTTGAATGCACGGAAAATTCTTGGAAAAGACAGCAGCCTTCTTCTTCACAACATACTCCTCAGAACTCCAGGACAAAAATCATTTGAGCTGTGAGGATCTTTCTCTCTGTAAAACTCCCAGAGCATAGCCAATATTCTATTCCTTTAGGGATCCTCGCCTCCCTGGGGGAGTGCTGGATAGTCTACATCCCGGTACATCAGCCAGACACTCCACCTTATTTCCCATGGCTACTGCAGCAAGGACATCATCTACACTGGCTTTCTAGCCAAAATATATGCAAGGCACATCAAAGAACATAGCCAAAACCTGGAGCACAGCTTATGGGTTTTGAAACAAAAATCTCAGGATGGCAATACTGGATCTTCTGATCCAAACCATCAGGAAACATTTCTTTAGAGGTGTTGGGAAAGATGAAAGTTTGACAAGAAAGTCTCACAGATATGTATGCTTGGCAGAAAGAGTTTTGAATGTGGAGTCTGAAGAAGGAATAGAGTTGGAAGCAAGTTTTGATCTAGAAGAAAAGAATTGCTGAGCCAGTCTTACTGGGTAACCCAGGATACGTTAGTTAGAAGAGGGTTTTATGACTTACAGCAAAGGATAAACCCACCCCAAACACGAAGATGTTTTTACCAAGCAGGAAGCTAGCACAGGCAAACAAGTCAGCAAATGCTGCAAGCAGAAAAAGGTCTCCAAATCTTCCACTGCCAAGAAAACTGAAAAACAACTTTCCGCTTCAACTGTAATATACTGACTTTTAGTGAGTGGAGAATAGCAACATATGGTAATTAGAGTAGTTAGGATAGGCTATAGATAATAGTTAAGGGATAAATTGGTTCTACTGTATGAAGATGCTCAGCAAAGTACCAAAACCAAAGGGTCTCCAGGCCTGCCTGCAGCTAGAGCTGACAGCTGTAGGCACAGGCTCTGTTGCCCACTACCCTGGACTGCTGCAACGTCTTGGATGGAATAAACTGCATTTTGGAGAGCCGCCTGGACTCCCACATCCCTCATTTAGGCTCTTCCATGGAGGTGAAAAAAGCCTCTGGGTATTGTACAAAAAAATAGCTATGTAATCTAGAGTTGCATGACCCAATATTTCTATTGAACTGGAACAATTTTTATCAATATTATGGATCCACTTCTTTTCAGTGCGTTTGGTAAAAAACATAAAGCATCGTTTAAAAGAAATGATTGGATGCGTACTAAGTACTATGGATTAGTTAAGGTTTTGGTTTGGCATGGCTTGGTTTTTGATGGGGAGGGAAGAAGCCAGCCCCAGAAGTGATTTTTTGTGCAAAGCTCCTAGAAGCTTCCTCCATGCCTGGCAAAGTGAATCCCTGCTTGGCACTAAGAACAGACATGCTGCTGAGCCAATTACAGAAGCTGATAGCGCCTTGGTGATATATTTAAGAAGGAAATCAAAACTGCAGCCAGTTAACTTTGAAGTTGGGAAATTTTTAGGTTGGCACCTCTTCTGCTTTGAAAGCCAAACCAGTGAGACACTCTGTTGCAGTGTGTGTTTATTATTGTACTGCAGTTCTAGTAGTCCGTTTTCTAAGCCTTCCTATTTTGTGCTGTTATAGCATATGTTATTATTAATGGATTGTTCCTTTCCCCTCAGTATTGTTGGCTTTTGCCCTAGCTGTCCATCTCCCCAAAGACCTGCACTTTTGTTCCCTGTTCCTTCTCCCATTGAACATCAACTCCTCCCCAAGCCTGCCCCTTTCTCTAGAAACTTCCCTCTCAATTTTGTACCCTTGGAAACCCCATTGGTTTGTTCAAGTTCAAGTTCTCCTCCCCTCTAGTCCCCCTACTGGTTTAAACATTGTATTCCCCTTCTTGTGTTCCACCCCCAGTTTCTCTCAGTTGGTTAAAGATTGTATCCTCCCCTGGGACCCTCCCCCCATTTAGAAGTTGATGGATGCCTTTGAATCAGTGTCTTTCTGTCCTTGACCCTCCAGGGAGTAAACTGAAAAACATACAGAAGTCCTCTCTCTCCCTGTTCCTTGTCCCTGCCCTCAGCGCAGTTCTATCCCCAAGGCAGTCCACCTGTGCCGTAGAGCAGCTGTGCCCTCCAGCTGCAGCCCGGATTCGACAGCTTTCTTGGGGCGGCCCATTCTCGCTGTCGGTGTTGGGAGCTAGTTGGGCTGAAGAAATCCAGCACCACAGCAAGACTCCAAGTCAGAAATCCAGTTTATTAGGAAAAGGGGGAAAAACCCAAATCCATGCAAGAATACAAAAGAAAAACCACTGACAGAGTCAGAATACAGGCTGACGTCCTGCTAGTTAGGGTGGTGAAAGCAGTTTGGATGAAATGGTCTTGTTGAAGTGGTGATTCTGTAGAAACCATCTGGTAGCTCTCGTCCTCTGGAAAACCAGTGGCTAAGGGTGGCCGTTCCTCTGGCAATGCGGTAGAAATAGCGCTTCTTGTCTTCATAAACCCAGATTATATCCAGGTGGGGATGCTTAGCTCCTACCCCCTGGGCAGAGCATCTCCCAATGGGGTGATATCATTCTGAGTCATGATGTGGGTCCTTGATTACCCGTGAAACAGAAATGGCTCCTGGAGGGAGTTATCTCTGAGTCATGTGGCAAGACATTGATGGGCCCATTAACAGGAGATAAGGAAAAAACGATGCCACCCCTGCTTTCCGCAGTTCTTGAGGGTGCGAATAGGATGCATTTTGATATTGTAAGCTAGGACAATACAGGATGCAGGTTTTTGCATTTGCAGGGAGTTTGTATGGATTTGAAAAGTATCCTCATAGCAGAGGCACAAAAGTATTCTCATACCCCTTTTAATCATCTTCAAATGAAGCAATTCTCCCAATAACCTAACGCATGAATGACTTGCAAGTGAGTTGAAGAAACCCGCCAAAGATAAGTAGTGTTCAACTGCAGAGAATTGTTTAGGGACATCATACCCTAATATTTTAAATCAGAAAGCATGGATAGACGGGTCTTTTTTCCTTAGTTGACTACAGAACCAGCGGTCCTTTGCAGGAGGGTGTTTGGATTTAGGATGACACTGGCAACTAAGAGCATGGCTACACAGAAGGTGCTACTTTTTTACACCAGAACATTCAACTACTAAAGGCAGATAGGAGAATAGCTGATTAGTGACAGCTCCGACAGGAAGAGTCTTCGGCTTACCCCGTGGGAACAATAGTAGCACATTTCAATTTTAGAACACCATTCATTTCAGAGGACCAAGCATCAGTGAAAAGAAAAGGTCGAGTAAAGACATCCTAGTGCTCTTCTTATCAGAAGCATGTTCCTCCATATGAGAGTATTTAGGAAAGGACAGCGCGTTCATAAGGAAAGGTGTGCCAGTTAAAAACCTGGAGAACAAGGCAAGACAAACTTATACATTTTATTTGCTATTTTTATTTCACCTGCTAAAAAATGATTTTTTAAGACTGAATTATATGAATTCTGCAAAGGTCTCTTTTTGAACCTCTTCATACCCATATTAAACACTGAGGTGACAAAGAGAGCAGCAGTGGAAGGAAAGCTGGTCCATCTCCCCCTCCTTGTAGCTTTAGGCCAGTGAGTGATTAGAAGTGGGTCACTTCATTTGAGATAAATAGCTTTACCAAGAGAGAATATTATCCAGCCTTGATCTTTCCTTTGGAGCTGATCCACTTTGTAGTCATCAATTCTTGACTCAGTTCGGGAGAAACAATGGCATTACGGCCATGGATGTTAGAGTGCGCTGATGGGAAATGAGGTTCTCATCTTCAGGTCCTTGCTTCAGTAAATATTCCAAATTCATCAGAAAGAAAATTCAAAGACCAGTAATCCCCACTCAAATGACCTAATTCAAATAGTCTGTACGCATTCGAGACATCATGCAGGTGCTCTCGTCTGTTAGGGGAATACCCAGCCAGTACATTATTGTCTAGTTAGGAGGCAATAATTTTGGAAATCATTTAATTTTTTGTATTGCAATTGAATGGTCAACACATTTTATAACTGGATAAGGTAAAATCATGTCTTCTGCATCCTTTCAGAGAGGAAGCTTACCTGGATCTAAAGCTGCTCAGCTCCATGATGGGATGCTTTGTCTTCAAAGGGAACTCTAGTCTTTGTCCTTTTGGATTGTTTCCATAGCTTTTCACTCACTCTTCAGGTACCTGTTAAAATGTCCTCTTATCCCATGCAAATTTTTATGGGCATAGTCACTGAATTGGGAAGTATTCCATAAAGTCCACAGGCCTTGTTCAGATGGATGCACAGCTCTCAAGGGTGTTAGCAGATATTATTCTGAGGCCACTCCTGATCATGTTGGATGGATCATGGTGACTGAGGAAAGTGCCCAAAGACTGGATGAAAGCAAATGTCACCCATCTTCAAAAAAGGCAACCAGGAGGACTCAGAAAAGCACAAGCCAGCCATCCTCCTTTGGATCCCCAGGAAGTTGATGGAGTAGCTATTCCTGGAAAGCATTGCCAGGCACACCAAGGAGGACAGAACAAATGTAGTCAGCATGGATTTATCAGGGGAAATTCGTGCTTGACAACTTTTTAAACTCCTCCAGTGAATGAACTTGCCTGGTAGATGAAGAGAATATCATCTGCCTGGCCTTCAGGGAAGTTTTTGACGTTTGTCTACATGGCAGCACACATACCTACAGGAAGGAATAGTGCAAAGAGCAGGGAACCAGTGTCTTTTCAATGATGCTCAGTGAAAAGACAAGAGGCAGTGGGCACACACTGAAATACAGGAGATTGCCTCTGAACATCACAAACTGATTTTTTCCCGTGACGGTGACTGAACCATGGCACAGAGTGTCCAGAAAGATGGTGGAGTCTGGATCATTGAAGACATTAAAAGTAGGCCCAGATATAATCCTTGGCAACAGGCTCTAGTATCCTGATTGAAGCAGGGGGATGGGGCTTGGTGAGCCCCGCAGACCCCTTCCACCCTCATTCATTCTGTGCTAGTGAATTCTCTTAGAGATGCATTTCAAGGACTGGCATGACAAAGCTCTGTGCAGAGTGAGATCCAAATGGACATGGGATTTAAGTTCCTTAAGTAGTGTTCAAGAAGAATGTAAAACTCCAGGAAACCTGTCTCTTCCATAACTGAATCCCTTTCATGAGAAAATTCCCCAGCTCTAGAAAGATCCTCTGAGACGCATGCTTAAGACTGACACTGGCTGAGCAAATTTCTCCCTATGTGTGTCTAAGACCAGTTAGGATCTTTACCAAAAGTGTTGTCAACGTAGTCACTGAAGGCATATTGTTAAGAAGTGACAACTTACATTAGAATAGCAAATATTGGCCCACCAATGAATTACTGTATGGGTATTATCTACTTGGATTCCAAATAAAAAAAAGGAGTTGGTCTTTATTTAACTATTTCATTGCAATATTCATAAGGGAAGAAAAAGACCTATGTCCTTAACTTAACTTTAACAAAGATTTTAAAAAGATTCCTTGTAAAAAGCGTATCATAATTATCGGTCTATGAAACAATTTTTGTTTGGAAAAAAGTTCTAAAATTGTGTAGACAGTTGCAAAGAAGCCAAGAAAATAGGAAAGAAACAAAAACAGAGAAAAAGAGTCATCTTGAGTCTGCTAGCTTGTTCTAGAAGTAGTCTGCTAGAAAAAGGAAACCCCAGTTGAATTTCAAATGTGTTCATGCACTTGATTCAGTAACTGGTCAATGTAAAAACCAATCCTTTCGTACAACTTCCCCCAGCAACAAAAACTTCAACAGATTGATACACCCATCACGCCTGTCCCAGATGTATTTAAAAGAGAAATGATGATTTTCATGAAAATCTATTTGCGTAAAAGTTGCAAGACATTGGAGGGATTCTCCACAATCTCCTTCCTCCATGCGGCTTGAAAGTATATTTGATAAAATATGCAACAAAGCATGTGATTTACAAGGTAGGGTAAAATGGATGACTTGGGAATTGATCTCTTTTGGATATGAAACTTCATATCCACTCTCTGGGAAGTTTCTAAAAGAAATAATGGAGCTCAGGCATGAATCTGCCACTACGAGTGCTAAGCAAACATAGACACTCCCCTTCACATGCCCCCCCCCCCCTTCCGCACATACCTAGGCACGCACAGAGATCAGCATAGCAGATCATGAACACCTTGGAAAAGACTGAAATGCTAAATACCTCTCTTTGTGGACAAAATAGCCTGCACACTATTTAAAATATCTGGTACAAAAACTCTGTTGAATATCTACCTCATATTTAAAACACAGCTTTTCATTGAATTCTGTTTGCAGAATATTTTCCTTCCATTTGTTCCTTTAAAATTACTTTGTTCTATGTCTAGGAATATTTTCTTCTACAAATAGAAAAAATTAGATGATGTCTTTTCAGAAGAAAACATTGGTTTAGGCAATTTTAAACCATCATGGTATGGAAGAATTTATTTGTCCCTCACAAAGGAGGAATAAGTATTTTGATCATAGATCATTTACAGTGAAATACTTGACATTTTTAAGATGCTTTCAATCAATTTTGATCCTCATTGCTTATTCATTGTAAACAGTAAGTTTTCAGTGCATGGAAAGTGTGTGTGGTATATCTACATTAGTTCAGACAACAATTCCAACTAATGGCCAGGCTGAACTACAGTAAATAATGTCCTGAAGGATATTTTGCCGCCTTCTTTGGCACTGCATGAAATCCTAATCATTGGGATGAAGTGTTGAAATACAGAGATTTTCTCTCAGAGAGTGTCCCATGTTGAAACCCATCCCATGTGTTTGATGTTGTAGTTCTTATCTCTTTCAAAATTTTATATCTTCTGCATAGTTTTCATGAAGCTTTCTGTTACAGTAGTGAAAATCACAGAGAAATGCAATTTTGTACAACTTTGAATTTACCCCAAGAGCTGAGAGAAAATTTGCTCGTATACTTCAATCTGAGTTTCTTCTATATTCAAGCTTTGTTTATCTACCATCAAGGGTTGCATTTGTTGCTGTTCAAAGCCCCATCCAAGCTGACCTTGAATACGTTCGGGGATGCGACATCCACGACTTCTCTGGGCAACCCGAAGCAGCGTTCCAGCACCCCAACAGCAAAAAATGTCTTCCTTTCATCTAATCTAGATCAGAAATACTGAATCTAGGTATATAAACTTGGAGGAAAGGTTTGAAATTCTTTTGATTTGAAACACATTTGATAGGAATACTAACTTACAGATGACTGAAATATGTTGATGGCCATTTGAGATTGACACTTTTTGAAAAAGTGCATGGAATTGAAAATTAAAACCAGTAAAATTAAAAACTTCTTGCCATTTTCTTTTTCCTCTGATATTCAAAATTGCTTAGGTCAGATATCTGTGCTTCATGCAAATCTCTCAGATACTCTCAGACAAAAGCTTTTCTTTCAGACTAAACTGCGGTTTAGGTAGAACATGAGTGCTTAGTGAAGGTTTTTCTGGGCATAGGGGGATTTGTGTGCACAAGAGGTTTTATCCAATCTGGAAAATTCATCCCAGCTGCGTTCTGTTCATCATTCCTGCTGCATCAGGCCTGAAGATTCTGTGAAAAGTATCCTGTGGACCTTGAACATAGCTCATGTGAAAGAGATGAGAGGTGATGGAGAAGTTGAGGGAGAGAATAAAGAGCATATGGCCCAGTAAAGGCACCAGAAAGTATTTTTTCATGTGGTCCACAGCCCGAACAATTGTTTAGCACCGTTTGAAGGCTGATTTTGACAAAGAGGGCTGAAGCAGGTCTTCAAAATATCCAGTAGATCAAAATCCATTGAAGCAAATGACCCTGGCCAGTCACCTTGCTGCTGATAATTCACCCTCCATACCAGCTGATCAGGCTTAGCAGTGCTGGTGCAAAAGTGTTGTGAAAAAGGTAGGCACATTTTCACAGAGGCAGGGGGAAATGCCCTTGGATGGTGATTCCAAGGGATAACTTGATGGCGCAAGTTAGCTACTCTTATCTACTGTGCAATATCGAAGTTGATGAGTTCACCATCTGTAAGCATCACTTTAGAAAATAAATGTTTGATCCACAAAACGATACTTCCTGTGTCCTGTCTACCTGCTTTATTTCAGCCAATGAATAGGCTATGTTCCATCAGCAAAGTGTTCATGATCATATGCTTCTTTAAACTGTGGTAATTCTTTATTTTTTTCTAAATCAGACACTGTCTATTCCTAAGATTCAGATGTCCATGGGTAGGGGTGTAATTAAGTTCACTGTTAAAAAATATCCTTCTTGTTATCTTTGGTTTAAATTATTGACATGTAACATCAGTCTGAGAGCTGAAAGACACCCCTTCATTTGCTGTTTGCCAAGTATCATCTATGTGATACAAATTCTACTTGATAAATCACACCCATACATTGCCATATCATACTACTAGTAATGCCTTCACAACATTTTCTTCATCGTTAGGGATTTTGGGGAAGTGAAAGATTGGAACATAAGCAAATGCATTTGTTCAAGATGCTACAGAAAGAGCGGCGGTCTGTTCTCTTCTTTGCTGCCTATGTTCGCGGGAAACCGCAAAAAACCCAAATATAACTAGAAAGAGTGTTACTTTAAGTCTAAATTTGGAAATGATGTTTGGAATACCATGTTAAATGACAAGGTGCTCTTTTAAAATATGGCATCTTAAGGGGGAAAAGTCAGCTTTAAAGAGGTTTTGAGACAGTTGCTTCTGGAAAAAAAAAATATAATTTGAGGTATCCAAGGTCTTTAGCCATACCACTTGGAAGATTGATTCAAAACACAGTTTCTTCATCTAGGAAGGACAGAGGACCATAGATGCAACCCATTTCAAAACAGAGTTCTTTATGTTTCAGGTTGGGATTTACTGGACATCATTTCTTGTAAAGTCGAGGGACTGCAGTTAGCTCTCCAATAATTTCCTTCCCTGAAATTCATCTGCATTTGCTCCTTTCTCCAGAGTTCCCATATCTTAGTGCTGGTATACTCCATCTATGCATTAGAATATTCAACTGGAGTGTGTGTCCGATATTTTCTAGTTCAAATTGGCTGGAACGCAATGGATAGTTCCAGTTGCTTGTATACAGTAGTCTTATTTTAAAAAGTTTTCTTTGCACAATGTTTAAGCAGCAGTAGCAAATAGGAAGTACAGCTTGCGGCAGGGAAAGACACTTCTGCTTGCTCAAGTTTCCTGTAGTGAGAGAGATGCCAAAAGGCTTTTCATTGTACTACTACTGTCTTGTAGGAATACTTGATCTAATCCGACTTTTGATAAAATTACTAATGGGCTACTTTTCCACAAGGCGGAACATTTTTCTTTTAATAATATAGTTTTTTGTAAGTTGAAAACATGAACTTGTGCACCAGTCAGGTGGAATGTACTCCTCCTTCTTCATAAGTTTCACAACCTTCTTTAGAAAATATTGACTCTGTGTAACTTCAAAAGAAGAATTCTGGGCATCTTCATTCTATGGATGTAATTTTTTTTCTACCATGCTGTTCTTGTTTTCTATGGAACTCATTTTTACCAATAGAAATACTTTTCCCTGACACCTATGGAAAATACCTATGTTTACTCAATACTGCAGCCTCAGTACATTGTTTAGAATTATTTCAATATGGTCCCAAGCATATCCGACAGCTAGACAGCAGAGGTTAGCAACAGTGAATGGGAATAACTTCTGAACCATTTCAGTAGATTTCCCAGGAAGGGCTTGCTTTCTGCCCCTGCAAATTTTCCCAGAGATATTGTCTGGTAAACAGTTGCATCAAAAGAGTATTTTTGCACAAACCTTGGGGCAAGCTCTGTCTCAGATTTACTAGAGAATGCAAAGAGGGTGAAAGTGCTGCTTCAAAGCCCACTGTGCGCTTTCTGTACCAAAAGGGAGGTGACCCCAGAAATAAGGTTTTGATCTCTCTTCAAAACACAAGGCATGTCACCCCGCATTCATCTTTTTCTGGGACTCATAGCCTCTGAAGACCAAGAAGCTCTCTTGCTTGCTAAAGTGTGTTCAGCAAAAAGCCCTTGTCCCATCAGCAAATTTGAACACAACTGCATTCGAGTCAATTCCAGTGCTGGCAGGACAATACTCTACCCCAGTAGTAACATGCCACTGTTAGAAGACTGTGTAAAAATCTTTGTGTACAAAGTAATCAGAGGGAAAAATAGTATTGGGAAGAACTGCACATTGTTCTGGAAAAAGCCTCCTGCCACAGTCCTACAGACGTCATTTTCAGGTATCATTTTTAAGAGTTGGGGTTTTTAAATTTTGTACAAGATAAAATATTACTGCCCCTTGATGTTTCCCTAATAGCAGTACAGCCATTTCTTAGTAGAGTAGTAATTAGATATAAATAGAAATTCAAAGGTTTAAAAAGGTTTTGAATAAAGTCTTAGGTGATAGAAGAAGAAAACAGCAGTTTTCTTCTTCTGGTGAAAAAGCAACTCTGAGGACACTGTACTCTACAGGTGTATTATATCACTTCCTTAAAAACTGAGTAGGTTTGCTAGTGCCAATGGTTTTCATTAGGAAGGAAGAAATTCCTTTGGAAAAAAACCCTTCAAATTGACTCAACATTAATGTTATGACACTTAACTTCACCAATCAGGAAGAAAAATTCTCATCACTTGAAATGCCGTGCCATCAGGAACATAAAAAAGCATTAGAATGTAGGTAAGACTGAGCTCCTGAAGTAGTGAGAAGAGAACGCATCCACGGCATTTTCCTTTAGGAGTCTTCAGGATGAACAGCAGATCAGATGTTTTCCTGTGAAGTATTTATGAATAGAATTAACCTTTAAAATAACATTGTTTTCAAAAACCTATGTCCAGTATCTCTTAGAATGATACACAGTTCTTTTTAATAGAAAAAAGAAAAGCACTGTTTTCCAAACTGTTGTGCACTTTTAAATGACCTACAATAAAAAGAATACTTTTTCATGCTGGGAATGATGTTCATTACAAAAAAGCCTTGTAGCACGCTTGGTACTCTAGTGTCCTGATTAGCATAGTTTTTTATTCATTGAACAAGTTTCACATTGACTATCTTTCACCTTGAAATAAGGGGGGCGTCTTTGTACTTCTGCAGCATCCATGAAGAATTTCTTGGGTGTCATTTTGTACTCAATCCTAAACGGCAGCTTCTGCATTCTGCCATCTCTCTAGCTTTCCCGTTTGATGCAGCTTCTGAGAGGTCTTTTCAGAATTGAGGACTACTTGCAAGAATCATGCTCAATGCATGCATTTTACTCCTTGGTTAATGCAAAACTGTTTTTCCTTTACAGCACAATAATAATAGGAAAAGAATGATGGTGGATTCAATTCTTATAGTAATACAAAGAGGGCTATTATCATCATTAGAAACCAAGCAAGTCATATTTATTGCACAGGCAGTACAACCACTGATGTAAATTACCCTGTAAATTCAAAATGAATCTGTATCACAGGAGTGGATTGAATGTTTCTATTGATATTTTGCTTAAAGCAGACAATTAATTCTTTTGACAGCCAACTCATACCTGCAACCTAACTTTCAACTACAGCTTTCAAAGAGTGGAAACATGTCTGTTTATAAAACAATACAGTACAGTACAAGACCAAAACAGGTCATAGACATTCAAATGAAAGAAAAGATCAAAGGACAGATTAATTCACATCTGCAAGCCCTCAAGAGCGTACAGGTCAAAAGTCCCCAGAAAACTAGGCCAGTGGCACAAATTCTCTATGTTGGCACCAGCAGAAGCAGCTGCTCTCTTTATAGGATGCAATCTTGCTTACATCAGCCTTCAGAGCAATCTTCTGTCCCCCTGCCCAATACACCTTCTGCTCTACTCCTTGGACTTCACGTTTGCATTTCTACAGAGTCCTGCAAACTGACTCAAAGTTCAGGTAGTAGATTTCCAAGATTTAGAAATGTTGTGTTAAGTCTATTTCTTTCGTATTTCACCCTGTCTAAGCATACTGTAACTTTCTGAAGTGAAATATGTCGAGTATGTCACGTGTAGTTTGCATGTTAGTCCTGCTTCATATTAAAACTTCTCACAAACCCCTGTGATGCCTTACTGCAAAAATATATAGCTGCAAAGAGTGGTGGTTGTGCAAAGTTAGAATGGCCAGAAAACCATGTAAACAACCTAACAGTAGAGCTTTGAATTTCTGAATATAATATTGCACCATCTAAAGTCAAAATAGAATATTGAAATGATTTTCATCTAATAATGAGCGTGGGGAAGAGAGAATCCAGATAGGCTTCATTTTTTTTGGAACAGTTCCAGGAAATACATGGCCTTAACTTGGAAGCATAGCATTAAATATTTTTATATAGCATGAGTTCTCATTACCTAATCATATGATTTGGAGAACTGAATTGGAAAGCAGGAAATAAACAAAGAAAAATATTCAAGCTATAAAAAATGTGAATTTAAAATTTTCTTTGTATTTCTGATTAAAACTATGCTAAATGGTCACCAATTATTTTAAAAAGCGTCTGGACATAAAAAATGGAGACATTCCTGCGGGTCTTAGATGTCAGGGAATCCTGAAAATTTTTATTCCACTGCTCCCCAACCCTGATTCAATCCACTTAAACGCAGCTGTATTTCAGATGCTCAGTGAAACTGTCCATGTAATGTATATAGTTTACAAATAATCTGCAGAAAAAGCTAGCTAGATTTGAAGATCTTTTTCTGTAAATGGCATTCAAATGATTTCTACAAACACACAGCTGGGATTTCTGCTGTCATCTTCAGGCCACTTCCTGCAGAGACCTCTCCATTAAATCTGCCTCGTTCTACTATTCTGGTGATCCAAAGTCAGCACTGGCATTGTCCAACAGCATGGAATTACTGTCTGCTAGAGCTGCACACTGAGGGCTTCTGTGTGCAGCATCATGTGAGCCCTACTAAAGTCACCCTGTTGGTATACACTGAGCTAGCTGGACCTTAAGGAACAAGATTGTGCACTGATTTTGTAATAGAAATTAGGTACTAAGAAGGAGGCCAGAGGATTTCAATGTTTCTGCCTCCAGCTGAAGCAAAACTAAATCTTAGTCTTTATCTGAAAAACTAGGTGAATTAACCTGTTTGGCATTCATATGCCAAAAAGGTTAGTAATACACTCAGAACTGTCAAAAGAGTAACAATTCCAATCATTACTTTCTAAAAAGAATTCATTTGAAGAAGTCAGGAAGAAAGATGAAACATGCAAATATCCTACCCTGAGAATCATTCTGTTGATCTGCACAGGTTTCTTATTATATTCCCATCTAATGCATTGGACATGTGTGCTTGTGATGACACAAATACTTGCAAAGCTTATCAGATAAACCATGGTCTCTTCAAACAGCAAAACATTTCTTGATGGTTGCATTTGCTAATTCCATTTAGACCCAATGTTCTTAAAGGTCTTTTCCAACCAAAGTTCCAACCATCATTCTCTAAGTCGCACATCCCAATTGTCCTGGTTTAGGGCAAATTTGGCAGAAAACCTCTAAAAGGGTCCCCCCCCAGAAAGCCCACCCACACGGCCCCTCCCCTCAACTGGTTTGGGGAAAATTTCCTCAGAGAGAAGTGGGAAAAAGCTGTTTATTTAACAGGCAAAGCACTCCCCAGCACAAAAAATGAACAATACCAGATGACAAAACTCAATTGCCACTCTGAAGAGACAACAAATCAGAAAGTCTCTCCTGTGGGTACTCGCTCTGTTATCAATGCCTCCGGCAATGGGGAAGGCTGCTGCCCAGAGCAGGACTCCATAGGCAACAAAGTGCAAGCTCTCAGTGCTCCCCAGGTCCCAGTCCGGGGCAGATTCGAAGCGTTCCAAGAAAAGTGTAAGTAAAATAAAAAAAAACCAGTCCAGGGAAAACTCTGCCTCAGCCAGCTAAACCCGCTAAAAAGCAAATGAGCGCTCTGTTCTGCTCTGTCAGTGCCCAGACAACACAGTGCACTGCAGAATGTGGAGGAGTGTTGCTTTTTAAGGGGTGCAGCCTCTGGTAACAAACTCCGTGCTTCTTCTTCTCCCCACCTTTGCTCTCAGAACCAGTCTTGAAGGCAGAGAATATCATATCCAGCATTAAGAGAACAGATGACTGGGGATACAAGCATCATAAAGTCACCCTAGGACACTGCTCTATTGAGATATGTCACCAGACTATGCTAAGACCAAGTTTTGGAACTGCTCATTAAAATTCTACTCTCACAGTGAAGCTGAGGAGGAAACACAGCTCACTACAGTTACCTTGTGGCATGCCAGTTCTTCCTTTCAATCCCAATGTTCTTCTTTTTTAAGTCCCTGACATCACAGGCATAATGAAACATCCTTTGGGCAGGAAGGAAGATATTATTCTTCTCATTTATACTGATGGGTAAGCTGACATGCAGTACAGTAATTCAAAGTGAAAGAGCAATAAAGCCAATAGTAAAACCACAGTTTTGTTTACTCCCCTAAATCCTTACTATCCCAAAATACAAGAACAGCTGTAAAAGCCTTGTGGCTACCTAGTTTTTTCCTATACCTACATGGTGGGTGTCCTGGTTTAGGGCAAATTTGGGAGAGAATCCCCAAAAAGGGCTTCTCCAAAAAACAAATCCACACGGCCCCTCCCCCCAACCGGTTCGGGAAGAATTCCTCAGAGAGAGGTGGAAAGAACCTATTTATTTGACAAACACAGCAACCCCTGGCACACAAAATGAACAATACCAGATGACACCACTCTTTCACCGCTCTGAAAAAAGATGACAAATTCAGAAAGTCTCTCCTGGGGGTGGTCGCTGTTATCAGTCCCTCCGGCGCTGGGGCAACTGCTCGGTGTTTCCAAATCGGTGGTTCCAATCCCAGTCCAGAGCAGGTTCCGCAGGTCCACACAGGGGAAACAGTCCAGAAAGGAATTTGGACTGTTTAGCTAAATTAACTAATGAGAAGAGGGGGAAAAAAGCAAGAGGAAGCAAAGCAGAAGCAAAGCAGAAGCAAGAGCAAAGGCAAAAAGCAGCGCAAAAAGCAAAAAAGCAACAGTAAGTACTGGTGCTCTCTGTATGTCCCGCCGAGTGGCTGATAAGAGGCCCAAAACAAAACTTTCACTCTGCCCGTCTTAAAGGCACAGAACAAAATGTCCAGCATAAATTACACACACCAATGGTGATAACAATCACCCTAGGACAGGGGGTAAGGGATAAACGGTCCCACACAATGGTAATCCACAACAAAGCATTCTTGACATCATATTCAGGTTTTGCATAGTGAGCTCTTCACCTGATCAACTTATTCCATCACAATACTTTGGGGAGTATCTTAGAGAGCTGGGTGTTGTTTGCTTTGAAAGCACCTTGATCATTCAGGAACCCAGTAGCAAGGACAAAGTTTAAAAGAAGATAGTGCTATGCATTGATTTTCATCTAGGACAGACATATTTCTCCAACCCAGAAGGCTGACCTAATGCTTCACGACAACGTGGCTGAAGTGGCATCCTGGTCCCCATAGGTTTTTCTCTTTACTTTTAGCTGCTTTCTTACCAGATTATTGAGCTGAATTAGCTCAAAAAGGAATCAGATAAGTGCCAGAGCTTTCAAACAAAACAAAAACAAACAAACAAAAAAAAAACAGATGCAAAATGGTTATTTGTAAGTGCATTTGAAAATAGAAGTTGTTTTGTACTTCTCATAGATACATGGCATTCTATAGAATGATATTGCTCCAGCGCTTTGGGTTTGGTTTTGGGTTTTTATTTTTCCTCAATTCTAAGTGCTACTCATTCTTTTTGGCCATTTTAGGAAACAGATTTTCTGATACATGTGAAAGATGATCCGAAGTTCCCCGCATTTGCCTCACGACCGTCCCCAGGACAGCCATCGGGACCCTGAGGACACTGATTGGAATGCTGGCCTGCTGGTGGTGGAGGAATGCCAGAAATCCTGAGGCCCCTGAGCAGAATTCTGGCCTGCCAAGTGATTATTCACAGCTGTGTCTACAGTGACTGGTTCTAGCAGGGCCTGCCAAGGGGCGATGCGCCCTATATGCTCGCACCTGCTTGGCAACACCAGCCCAGGAATTTTCCCACCTCTTGGCCAGATGAACTCGCTGGGGCAACTGTGGTAGCCACCCCATGGAAAATCCTTCATCTGCTCCACTACCACCGTGAGGGACGGAGATTGAAGCCCTCCCTCCCAAGGACTGAGGCTGAGACCCCTGTAATTCTGATCCAGGGGTGCTGGCGTGACTGAAGCAGGATGCCTGCTAAGTGTTGCCTGCAGATGTGTTCACTGGACCTAGACTGGTTTCCCATAGAAACCGGCCCTGAAACAATAGCTCCCACTCACTGCTGATATTGATATTGACTTATCCTGCTAAGACCATGGACTGTCTGTACCCGTCTTCAATACCTTTCTCCCCCTCAGCACTTTCAATAGACTTGCTCTTTATTGCATCTGCTCCCCCTCAGCCATTTCTAGATCTGTTTCCCCCCTCAGCAATGGACTAGAATAGAGCCTTGAGTTAACCAGGACTTGGAGATCTCCTCTAGGAGAACTCCATCGGCTCTACTGCGAGGACTTTTTCTCTCTCCATTTGGTAGCTATACTCCCTCTCTCTTTCTCCCCCTCTTTTCTATTCTTTTCCTCTCCCTAATTCCTTGAAGGCATTTGCTGTGGTCATTCTAGAAAGGTGCATTTGTTTTGAGGGGATACTGCAATCCCCTTTCCATCTTGTCTTTTGCACTCCGAGATCAGTTAAGAAAACATCACCACCCCCTTGGTATGACAATATGTTCTTTCCAGCTGAAATTGGTTCTAGTCAATTGAAGCACACTGGTAGGTAAAAGTAGACTATAAAAGATAACATTAAGAATGTATTTCCCATGTCCTCCCATTAATGCAAGTGAAGAAAGCAGACAGATCTTCAGATAACATGCTATGCGAATGGAAAGGAATCTTCTTGGAGGCAACTGTGAAACTCACACAATGAAATAGAGTTCCGACAGATGAAAAGGGTCACATATGATGTCAAATCTATACTTTTCATGTTTGAATGAAAGAAGATTTTTGAAGTACAATCCTATAAAATGAAGGTGAATTTGCAGAAGCAATTGAACTAGGTCTCCTTTAGAAACAAAATGTTTTCTAATTAAACTGAGCATTCAGGAAGGCAACCTTGAAATCAAAAGGATTTAGAAACATACAAATACCAAGACTGGCAGTTCATTATCTTGCTCAGTCTCTTTAAGATAAGATTTACTTTTAATTTCCACTTGTAGTAGGTCTGAAGTCATTAGGAATGATGCAATATAAAAACCAAAACAAAACCACGTTCTCAAAAAGCTTTGAGAATCCAGAGAAATTATGATTTTTAGGGGTTAGGTAGTCCTTTAAAATTTGTCTTGGGGGAAAGAGATAAAAAACTGACTGAGACCAAATGACTGTGGAGTATATTCCAAAACTGTAATGAAGAATGTAAGGGGCCTGAAAGAAAAATTCTATGCTGGCTTCATCTGTTAAAAGCATTCCAGAATGGTTGAAATTACGAATCACATCTTGTGGGATTAAAAAAAAAAAAAAAAAAAAAAGTAGAAGAAAACATAAGGAAAAAAATATTTGGAACATATTTTCCCATTCCAGGATGGCATGACAGCTTTGTTTCATTTTTTTCCTATAACCAGTTAATAGCTTATGAAGTGTTTTACAATAGAGTGAGAGTGTTCACACTAACCATATAATTTGGATGAATCTCTTTTACTTTATATAGCAGCAGATATGGTTTAGCACTCCACAATTCAGTCCCCAAAAGTGAGTAAGTGCAGCAGATTTAATCTAACTGCCCAGTCCACCAGTGTAGCCTCTCTCCCAAGGCCGCGGGGCTGTGCGGGTGCCCGGCTAGGCTGACCGCGGCCCAGCCGAAGATGGCCACACAAAGTGCCACTCCCAGATTCCCTCCGGAACCCTGAAAAGTTGTGTACCATCTGCGGCATGGGTGGCGCAGGCAGGATTTTCGGCTACGAGGTACCAAAGCAAAGGAAGGAGGAGGGACGCCTGTATAAGTACCAAGGGTCTTTTAATCTTGTTCTTCTTCCCCGGTAGGTTCAGGGAGAGGTGACAAAGGCAGAGTCCCAGGGGGATGCTTATAAAGGGAGTGGGTGTGATAGGAGGAGACACAAAGCTTACCAATGGGAGGGGAAAAACTCCAGGGGCAAATCATACATCAAATTAAGGAATGACTGGCAGAGAGAATTCTCGAGATAAGGAGGGTGGTTACCATGACAGGCAGGGGAGGGGGAGCAGCTCTAACAGGGAGAAAGCATTTTGAGGGAAGTACATGGTGGGGAACCGAATACCCCAAACCATTATTGAGTTACAAAAGGAATAACTGATTTTAAAAACACACAATGCCACACACCAGAATGTCTAATTATCTTGAAAAATGCTTTGCTATATCTCATTATGTGGATGTGTCTCTCTAGCTCCACTTTGAGCTTCTTGATCTTTCATCTACGGGATGAGATCCAATTTAGCTTTGCAAGGATATAGCCTTTCCAAACCATATCTTTTATCTTCTGTATTCTTACAAGTACATTTCTACTGCAGGGACCAGTTTGGAAGATCCTAGTTGTTTCATTTCTCAGATATGTTGCTGCATTAAATAGCTCTTCTTTGAAGTTTTTTCCCTGCTCAAGTATAGGGTCAGTGCTGAAATGATTGTGATGCTAACTCCTTATGATATATTCTGCAGGCTTACAGAGTATGCAGCAAAGTTTTCTCTTCTTCTGAGGACATTCTATTCTTTTGATGAGAAATGCTGAAGGTCTGACTTCAGTTGCAAAGGTATCTGATTGACAGATTGCAAAATTGTGAAGTCTAGTAAGAGCAGGAAAAGCGTGCTCTTGCTGTGTATGTAAATGTCGTGTCAGCTGCTGTTGGGAAAAAAATCATGAGCATAAGCAAAGATATCTGCATGGATAGAAAAGAAACAAAGAAGACATTTGTTGTGATTTCTGCACTAAGGAGCAAGAAGAAGCATGAAGCGCTAATTTCAGTGGCTAAGACAGTATCATCCTTGAGTCAGTTCTTTTCAACATCTTTGGAACGACCTGGACTCGGCACTTGAAGGAATATTAGGCAAGTTTGCCAGAGACACTACATTGGGAGGAGCTGTGAACTAAATCCCTTGAGGGCAGTGAGACCCTACAAGAGAGATCTTGACAAATAAGAGAGATGGGCATTTATGGCAGGCCGGGAGTCCATGCACAAATCACGAAAGGGGCTGTTGTATTTTCCAGCATCAGTCTCATGACATGGTTATGACAGTGGGAAGATGCCAGCAGCTCATGTCCCCAGCAGCAGAAAAAGAACTTGATGTTACAACTTACTTGAAAAGTTTTTTGACCAATCCCACAAAGCAAAAGCATATTGACAGTAGTTCTATCCAATCCCTAGAAGCACACATAACTTTGGTTCAAAGAATGCTTGCTTCTTTTGAATAAAAGTCCTGCTTGTAAGCCTTAAGATAGAATGCACAGAGCTCCATTATTAAGCTTAGAACTTCCTAACATCTGGCTAGATCTACTTTGCTGTAGCTTAGGGAGTTCTTCTGGTCAAGCTTTAATACACAGGCCATTGTTCTATTTGTCCTTACTTCTCTACTTCTTCCATCATTTTTCTGCTGACAAACCTTATGACTACTGCTTAGCTCCAAGCACAGTTCTGCTGTCTCTGAGGCCTGCCTTTTGCAGCTTTCCCAAAATCCTCTGTTTTCAAGGATTCCCACAGGCAATCCCCAACCTTAGGGAGTTGTGCGATGGCAAGTGCTGGATTCAGCACTTGGGACAGGGCAATCCTGCTCTGTGTGTGTATAGACTAGGGAGCCAGAGGCTGGAGAGAAGCACTGCAGAAAGGAAGCCAGGCTCCTGGCCAATGGCAAGCTAAATGTGCATCAGCAGTGCCCTGGCAGCCAGGAGGGCCAAGCCTGTCCTGGGGTGCATCAGGCACAGTATCGCCAGCTGGGCAAGAGAGGGCATTGTCCTGCTCTGCTCTCCTCTGCTCTGCTCTGTACTGGGGCAGCCTGACCTTGAGTGCTTGGGGGCAGTTTTGGGTGCCACAATGAAAAAAGACATGAAGTTATCAGAAAGTTCTCAAATGAGGTTTACAAGGACAGAACTGGAGGAAATGGCATGCCGCTGAGTCAGGGGAGGGTCAGGTCCGGTATCAGGAAAAAGGTTTTTAACCAGAAGATGGCTGGGCCCTGGAAGAGTCTCTCCAGGGAGTGGTCACAGCATCACGCCTATCTAAAGTTCAAGAACCTTTGGGACATTGCTCTCAGGCATCTGGTGTGATTCTTGAGGAATGTCCCATGCAGGGCCAGAAGTTGGACTTGATTCTCCTGATGGGCCCCTTTCAATTCAACTGATTCTACCACTCTATGATTCTGTCCTGGCCACTCAAGGTATATTGCTTGGTCTCACCAGATTTTGACCTGCTCTTGTTGGTCAGAATTGGTCCCTACTGCCTAATGATATTTATCACAAAAGACAAAGTGCCTTTTCTCAATTTTCTCAAGAAAGTTGAAGATGCACCCTAGAATCCTAAAAAAGTCTTTTCCTTGAAACAGCACTGTCTCCTGCCCAGTATTCTTTCCAGATCTTAAGGAGAAAGAAGGCAAAATCAGGGGATGTATTACAATGAAGCACTGTCAATTTTCCAGACCTTTAGCGGTATATTTGCACTTCCACTATTCTTTTCTATAAAATCATGGTTTTGTAGCGCATGTCATTTTCTAGCAAGACACATTTTTGCAACTGAGCCCATCAGTCTCTGTGAGAATATATTGTCAAAAGCACAAAACGTATGAATAGGCAGTGGCAAGTGAGGGGAAAAAACAGTACGGGAAGCAGCTCCGTGATACTACAGTAAGACAAGAAGGAGGAGGAGGAGGTGTTCCAGTTGACAGAGCAAAGAAACCCCTGCAGTTCCTGGAGACATCCTAGTGAAGCAGGTTGTCTCCCAGCAGTCCCTAGAGAACCATGGAGGAACACATACCTACACTGCAGCTGGTGAAGGGCTCCATGCTACAGCAGGTGAAAGTGCCTTGAAGGAAGCTGCAGCTCATGAAGGGAGGGCCAGAAAACCATCCTTGACCTCTTCTTTAGTGGAAGAGTATGTGCAAATGTTTAACAGCTGCTAACTCTAATCTATCCTCTTTCCAGTTCTTGTCGTAGGTAAGTAGGACAATACAAGAATTAGAAGCCTAAATTGTTTTGCTTGAGGCTCCCATTCTCTCTGCCACTCCCTTAAAATTTACTTTGAGATGAAATAAAACTCATGATCAAGTTCCTAAGGCTTGATGGTCAGGCTTCTCAGAAAACAGGGAGTGCAAAGAACTCTTATCACTGTCATTTTTTTGCATAGAACTAAAAAAGTTAAATTACTGTTTTCAAAGAACTTACGAAAATCAACTAGTAGAGGTGGTGAGAGTGAAGAGTATAATTAAGCTGGAAAGAGACTATCATGTAGCTACCTCATCTGCATATAAGTTTTTTACCAGGAACTCTGGACTTTTAAACAGACTTAGGACACAACAGTTATCTCTGGGATTGTTTTAGTATGTATAGAACATTCATCTTTAAATAGCTCAATCTGTTTTACCCTTATGAGTTACCATTTAAATTTTATTTGAGGAGAAATATTTGTGATTCAGATAATTTCAAGTTCTGAAGCATTTCAGTTTTTGAGAGTTTTTGCTGTCTCCTGAGGGCAGGAAAATAGTCTTGGAACCAATACTGAAAGAAACCAGATGGAAAAATTAGTTTTCCTCATTCTTTTTTGTCTATTCTAAGAGGCACAAGAGCAAAACCACTGGTATGAGTGAGAGTTGCCTTACCACTCACGGATGACAACCTTGTAGTGACTAGTCTATTATTTGCAAACATTTCTGATGCTGGTTTTTACCTGTTGTGTAGAAAGATCTGTAAACAATTTTCATAGAAAGACATTCCTGAATTGCTTCACTTATCTGTGAAGCAGAGAACTAAGCTGGCACTCTACTTCTGAGATCTTCCTGTGCCCGCCCACAAACCCATTTCCTTCAAATGCAATTTACTTTCAACCAAAGCACTTCATTACTTCATGAGGTAATCTCTTGTTCTTAATGTTTGGGGGATTAATTTAAAAGGGTAAGAACATAATCTAGTAAGAAGGTAGAACATCTGTCTTAAGTAGTATACATCACTTGGCTTTGGTTCATGCACCCTAACAACAGCAAGTGATGTTGTTTACAATCAGTAGATGGGTTGGGGTAATAGGCCACAAGTTTAGGAATCTTTCTCCAATTAATTTTGCTATAAAATTTGGCTCTTATCATTTCAAGTGTGTTTTTATTAAAACAATCAACTATTTATTACCTGTACCACAATGAAGCACAATCGGCAGTGCTTGTGCATCCTTCAACAAGTCCAAGAAGAAGAATGGTCTGAGCCTCCAATGTAGCTCTGGGAGTCTGTCATCAAGCCAGAGTCCTCCAGGCATCTTCTCAACCTGGAGAAGAGCAGACTCTGAGAAAATGTTAGAGCAGTCCTCCAGGATCTGAAGGCAGCCTAGCAAAAGGAGGCAGATGAGCTACACAAGGGCATGGAGCGATAGTAAAAGTGTTGATGGCGTTAAAACCTGAAGAGTATATGTTTCCTTTGGGTATTGGGAAGAAATTCCTTGCCAGGAGGCTGGTGAGACACTGGAACATGATGTGGGTGACCCATTCCTGGAAGTGTTCAAGGCCAGCTTGAATGGGTCTTTGAGCTTAAGGCGGTCTAGTGGAAGGTGTCCCTGCCAACGACATGGGGGTTGAATTTAGGTGAATTTTAAGGTCCCTTCCAATCCCAACCATTCTATTATTCTGTGGTAATAGTCATTCTGTGCAGCAGCAGTAACTAGCTGAAGATAGAAAAAACAGACTGCCATCCAGTTTAACAGTTTTGGACTCATATACAAGTTCCTTTTAGCATTATTATAAGTCGGAACAGTCTTGGCACTAAAATATCATCCACACAAATATTTTATAATTTTTAAGGTTTCGGACATTTGTTAATTTCCTTTCTCTCTCTTTCTTTCTTTCTTTCTTTCTTCCTTTCTTCCTTTCTTACTTCCTTTCTTCCTTTCTTTCTTCCTTTCTTTCTTTCTTTTCTTTCTCCTTCCTTCCTTCCTTCCTTCCTTCCTTCCTTCCTTCCTTCCTTCCTTCCTTCCTTCCTTCCTTCCTTCCTTCCTTCCTTCCTTCCTTCCTTCCTTCCTTCCTTCCTTCCTTCCTTCCTTCCTTCCTTCCTTCCTTCCTTCCTTCCTTCCTTCCTTCCTTCCTTCCTTCCTTCCTTCCTTCCTTCCTTCCTTCCTTCCTTTTTTCCTTCCTTCCTTCCTTCCTTCCTTCCTTCCTTCCTTCCTTCCTTCCTTCCTTCCTTCCTTCCTTCCTTCCTTCCTTCCTTCCTTCCTTCCTTCCTTCCTTCCTTCCTTCCTTCCTTCCTTCCTTCCTTCCTTCCTTCCTTCCTCCCTTCCTCCCTCCCTCCCTCCTTGCACTGTTATTTCAATTTGTAAAATGTGAAGTAGTTTCAGTAATTGACTCTTACCTGAATATCATTTTGAAGCTTAGAAATGGATCAAGAAGAAAAGTGTGTGAAGACAGAGCATTTAAAAGATATTAATATGAGATTTAGAGCTAGCTATAGAAAATTCAAAAAGACAACATTGAAAAGATGCAACGGATGATTTTAAGGGATTTTTTTTTTGTATTTCTCTGATACCAATTAGGATCTCGGTTTTTTCACCTTCGAAAAATACCTCTTGAAAATTGTTACTTTGAAAACCAAAAATATTTCCAAAACAAGGAAATGGATTGATGCAGATGAAAATAACATCTTCTAAATAGTCATCATCTAGTCCAAAGGATTCTCCTCACACAGTAAGCTTTATGGAGGTTTCTATTCTCACACAAACACAGAAGAATTTTTCAACTGACTAGAAAATCTGTAAAAACAAATGAACCTTGGAAAAAAAAGTTCAATAAAGAGCAGGAAATTATATGCATCCACCCTTATGATATGTTGGTTACTAAATACTGCCTCTGGTTTGTGGGTGAGTACACTTCCCATTCACACACACACATACACCTCCCCCCCCCACACACAGATGTCTGATAATGGGTGTCAAAGAAGGGATTATCTTTTTTCTATTCAATAGGAATTGCTTCTAAAACTCAAGGCGTATTCTTCTTGGATTCTCCTACTGCCTGGATTTATTACCTACAAGGTAATGTGCCTGTGTCAATTCGCACGGGGTGGGAGGCGACATGGAGAGCGGCGATTTGAAAACAACTAGGAGCTTAAATAAATAAGAAGAGTGTTTCTGGAATCCATAGCAAAGGCAAAATATGAGGCCACAATCAGGGGCAGTTTGCTGTGTTGGGACAGTTTATTCTGGAGAGAATTTGTGGAAAAGCTTTTCGCTAAGATGCGGGCGTCAAGAGACGCAGAAGACGGGCATACGCAGCTGTCCGAAGGTAGGTGCCAGTCCCAGGCGTCTTTCGGCAGAAGCCGCGCTCCAGAGGGCACTGCATCTGGTACAATGCTCTATGAGCGAAAAAGCCCCTTCTTCGCCTCCGGCAGCTGGAGAGCTCGGCAGATGCTGAGATGCAAAGAACGAAGAAGTACAGCACGTGGATTGAATGCGCAGCTTTCAAACTGAGAGCGGACAGGAACTAACTACTTTCCAACAGTTTAAACTTACATTACCGTAAGTAGGAAAAAGTTCTTGCACTACATTCTTTTGCATCCTTCTAAACCTTATGCAGCACTCCCTATCCAATCTTGCTTTTACTTTTCTCCAGGAGATGGTAAGAACTCGAGTACCTTCATGAAAAACGTCATGGAATGGTTGCTGTGCTGGCACAGTTTCTTTCTGAGAAAATGCTTGGAAAATCTTTTCGCTAAGGTGTAGGCGGCAAGAGACGCAGAAGACGGGCATACGCAGCTCTCCGAAGGTAGGTGCCGGTCCTGGGCGGCTTTCGGCAGAAGCCGCGGTCCGGAGGGAACCGCGACTGGCAGAAAGCTCTGTGCGCGAAAAAGCCGCTTCTTCGCCTCTGGGAGCCGGAGAGCTCGGCAGATGCTGAGACTCCAAGAACAAAGCTGCACAGCACCGGGATTAAGTGCGCAGCTCTCAAACTGAGAGAAGACAGGAACTAAGCACTTTCCAACAGTTTAAACTTACATTACCATAATTAAGGGAAAAGTTCTTAAACAACTTTCTCTTGCATCCTTTGAAACCTTATGCAGAACTCCGTGGCGAGTCTAAATTTTTCCTTTTCTCCAGGAGATGGTACGAACTCAACTACCTTCATGAAAAACGTCCCTTCATGAGGGACGCTTGCTGTGCTGGCACAGTTTCTTCTTGACAGAAAGCGTGGGAAAGCTTTTCGCCAAGATGTAGGCAGCAAGAGACGCAGAAGACGGGCATACGCAGCTCTCCGAAGGTAGGTGCCAGTAGCCGGATTCTTTTAACGGAAGCCGCTCTTCTGAGGGCTCTTTTACCTTCATAATTGTCTTTGGTGGACGAAGCCGCTTTTTCGTTTCCGGGAATACCTAGAGAGCAGCACTAGCTAAAGACGCGATTGGCACCATTATGGAGAGTTTTTCTCGTTCCAGCAGGAATAACTGAGTTGTCTCTTACTCTAGATGTCGCTGCTTATCAAGATTTGGCTGCTTTTAACCATTTGGGTTGCTGGATGTTCAAACAACTTATCGTAACTTCTTCTATTTTAAGTCAGGTGCTCACTGCCGTAGATGTTGTTAGATATAGCACACTGCAAATAAGAGCTGTAATAGATTTATTGTTATTAGCACATGGGCACGGAAGTTTGGAATTTTATAAGGAATATGTTGCATGAATCTTTTTGACCATTCTGCAGCCATTCATACGAAACTCACACAAGTACAAGACAATATGAAGAAATTGACTGGGAACGAGTGGGGTTTGCATCAATGGTTTGAGGGATGGGAAAGAACTGGATGGTTGAAAGATCTCGTAAATGGAACTTTGTTTTTACCAGTTTTCATTATTTCATTGTTTTGTGTTATTCCATGCATCGTGAAACTGGTGTGCCTCTTGCTAAAAATTACATTGGAAAAGATCTGGCTGGTGCAAGAAGAAGGGGCAATTGTGACAATGTATCTGAACCGCTTAGACTACAGGCTGCACCAGCCATCCAGCTTGGAACGGTTCTTCTCAGAATTTTCTCAGGGCCCTCTGGAATTCATCAAGACATAAACCGTGCTAAAACAAGAGAGGAGAAGCTGAGAAAGCATATTCCAAGACCACAAGAACTCCAAAACGGGTGTGGGGGGGGGGGAGGGGAGGGGCAAAGTACCTGGACTGTAAGGAAACACATCTTCTGAGAGGTGCACGCAGAATGCGTGGACAAGACAAAGGCACCAATAAGAAATGTGTGACTAGCGTGTGCAGAGAGTCAGAATGTGTAAGTGCATCATGTAAACCATAAACGGCTTCTGCTTAATCCTCTTGGTCCATTGTGCAGGAGTCCTGAATTTCCCATAAGTGATACTAAAAGGGTTCTGATTTTAATGCTAGAGTTACTGTCTATATGATGATTCATGGGAATAGTTCTTTCAAATCCTTCCCTTGCTGACATCAGTCAGTTTTGTCTTTTCCTGATTGTACTGCTGGCTATACATTAGTTAGGAATAGAAAGGAATGAGTTTTAGGGATATGTTGCAAGGAAATAGACTGGTAGCTCTGCTTCCATTTCCATTGTCCAAGTAGAATTCCGATATTTTTGGCCCTTTCATCGACCTCTGACTAGATTAGCATTTGTCTTTTATTGACTCTGTAAATTTTAGGCTACTAGGCTTGACCAATGAATGGAAAGGGGAAAGTCACAGAGCCTCAGTGGTTCTCTTGTCAGCAATTTCTCAGGAGCAGGGAGATTTCTGTCCTCAAGTTTGTTACTTCAGCTAGCAGATTATGCTCACGCCAAAAGGAGGTGAGAAGGTTGCTTCCTTAAATGGTCAAATAATTCTTCCTGCTATTTGTGACGCTTTTGTATTACTGGAGTTTGTTGCAGAAAGTTGGATTAAATTGCATGCATCCGCTCTTGGGGAAACAGCGTATTTAGCCAATAGCACGTAGGCTTTTATCAACCTGAGATTGTCTTAATGGACTGGAGGCTTAAAGCACATTAATTCCTGCACAGTAGTTTCAATTCCACTTTTAGGCTCGACAAACCGAATGGTAAACCTGCATCAGCAGGGAGGGATATTTAATTGGTTTTTCTCCTTTTTAGAGAGAAGCTAATGAAAAAGTTTCACCAGAATCAGACCGGGCTGTATAACAAGAAGAGCGTCATGAAAAGAGGCCAATCCTATCCTCTTAGTATTGCTAGTTGTGATTGGACTTCAATGAAATGTGTCAACTCTGTGTTCCTGGGTATCACATCAGTAACAGGTAAATCAGCTGCTGTACGTCTCTCCTAAAGCTAAGAACAGAATCCTAAACAATCTTGATTCCAAGGTCCCAATTCACCCTGTGATGCTGACAGTTGAAAAAGGAGTGGAAGGTGCACCAGTAAATGAACTTGAATGGCCTATCTAAATCAGCGGCCACTGATTTCCTGAAGGCTTAAACAGGTCAGTTGCCCCTATTTTTCTTGGGGTTCTTTTATTCTTTGGTCAGGTTTTTCTTGGGATTCTTTGAATCCTTCCTTAAATTAGTTCAGCCTCTGCTCTCAAATCCTTTGCTGTCATTTAAAGTATCTCGATAGTCTGGAAACGTGTTGTCTTTATTTATCAACCCATTATTCCCTTCAAAAGGTTGTTTGCCTCAAGTCTCATTCTTGCTGATTTTCTGCTAGTTCATTGTCAGATGGCAGCAGGTGTTCTGTAAGAGCAAGTACACAATCCTATAGCTTGCTTTTCTTTTGATTTGGCCTGTCTAGAAAATGGAATGACTGAACATCTCCGACAGCATTTTCTCTCCCCATTGTGTTTCACCGCAAGGGCAGGTGCAAATCATCTACCTAAACTCTTGGTGGTGAAGCAACTAGTGGTATGCTGTTGCATATAGGTAGAAGTTCCCGAAAGGAAGGCCTTGTAAAACCATGGCTGAGGCCCGTTACTTTGGCTAAGTAGAAAATGACTAGGGGAAAGTGAGTCAGCTGAATTATGGTGTATGATGGTTGGTTGAATTACGTTTGTTGCGGCTTAAAGCTATGCAACTGACAAAGGCCTGACTGCTTCAAAAGCCTGGCTTTTGCAAGAAAGCGGCTCTCCTTTGCACCTGCCTGGGGACTCTGCGTCACTACGGACCCTCACGCCCAGTTTGCCAAGGAGATGATGAGTAGGAATTTTGCAGAGCTGCTGTGTGCATATGAAAGGAATGGCAGAGAGTGAAGCGGTGGACATTTCTGGGCTTTAGTACAATGCTGCTGCATTGGTGCCAGTTTAGTCGGTTTTCCATCAGTGGCATTTCTGTCTAGAAGTACACTGCCCAGAGTCTTTCTAGCATTTGATGCCATTTCCTTACTGCCATTAATACCTTCCTTCAGTTTAAAGGATGAGAGAATCTTTACATTTTGAAGATCCCTGTTAGGAAACAATATGCCAGAGGAGTCATCACTCCCTTTTCTTTTGCCTCCTTTGTAATTTTTATAGACTCATTTCACATTTCTGCTAATGGCAATAGGAATACTGAGACTACTTAGCAGGGTTGATGCTCTCAGCTGCTTTCCTCTTTCCTACTGCTTCATACCGTATGTGACTTGATGGCCTCGTTTTGCAATCAGCATTTTGCTGTGGTTTGCTAAAACCTGGCATGCACTGCCAACTCACAACTTGTGTGTTGGCATTTCAGGGGCTTTGATGGGTTCCTTTCTGAGATTGCCATGCACTGGACTTTCACAGTCACAAAGACTTCATCCACCATCGGTTGAAGTTCAGTATTTAATACTCTTTCCTGGAATGTAGGCAACCTAGCAGCAAGTACTAAATTCGCTGCAAGCCCTGTCTTCCCAAAGGACCATTTAAAAAGTTTGCTTTTCCCCTCTGACCAACCTGCCAGTATTTTGATGGAGAATTTGGTACCTTAAATGAACCTCTTAGAAGGGATCTCATCACAGACAATATCTCAGGCTTTCTTGAAATACTGTCTTCTTTGGATCTCAATTCCATTCAGAGTGCATTTAAGATTTTTTTTTCACTGAAGCCATTCAACAATGCCTCTTCTCTTATAAAATGTGATGCACATGAGAAAGATGGATCCCCGTGAAAGGTTCTATTGATATCAAAATTCGTGCCCAATGGACTGTGCTGGTGGAAATCAAATACTAGTCTAGTATTTTGAATCCAAATAATTCCTCCCAATCAGGCCCGACAGGATTGTTTGGCTTTCAGTCTCGGCACGTGGACAGTAGTGGATGGTCCACAGGTTGAAAACAGTGTAGATTCTTCTTCTTTTCATTGATGGCTCAGAGACTGAACAGGCAGCTACAAAATGGTAAATACATCCCTACAGATTAAAAAATTGTTCTTCTTAATTTGCATCTCCAGCATAACAACAGATGCTTAGAACTAAATTACCAATGGGAATTTTATAGCCTCTCAGAAATGAAACAGGACCTGGCTTATGGGCCTTAGCAGTAGCTACAAGGTTTTTCAGCACAAGGCATCTCAAAACAATTTTAACCTTACAGTACTTTTCTGTCTTATGCTTTCATCTCAAGGATGCAGGCAAAAAAACCCAAAAAAACCCCAACAAATCAAGAAACCCCACCAAATTGATAATAAGCAAAATCAGTGACATATATAGAAACAGATCCCATGGTTTTTAACTTCCAAACTTGTCTTCTCAGCACACTCTCTACAATGGAATTGTTTCCCTATCTGCCTTGAAACATTTTGCAGCAAAAACACTCTAAGGTCCTGCTGGGTGTTTTGTTCAAAAATCACTTCTTCTGGTTTTCTGTCCATAAGCGGAGTAACGTGACTGTGCTGGCAGCTGACCAAAGGAGGTAGGAAGAGTAATCATCATCCACAACACTGGGGCTAAAGAAATTTCCACAGAAAATTACCTGCCCTAGTACTTGTTCACGTGTTGGGTTGAACGTTCAGAATCTGTTTCCATTTTCCCCATTCATAGAATGTTCTATTTCACAGAATTCCAGCCCCTCAAACATCAGTCCTGCCAGAACTGCCCGCCATAGGGGGCTGGCATAGGGGATCTGCTAATGTCCACTGACTCTTACCAGTATAGTGCTTGTCACTGTTGCAGATCAAGAACTTCTGAATAGTTTGGATTCATGCTCTTTGAGGGGTTGAAAACAAGAAAAGAATGACTAGACATTTCCATGATCAAATCCCCTGATGGAATAAAAATAGGAGCATAATAAATGTATTCATTGTTCTAAGAAGGGAGATGAAGGCTCCAAATGATTACTTGCATACTTCCTGTTCTGAATCCCTTGTTATCTGGCAAATTGCAGAAGATTCCAGGCTTTTGCCAAAATGCAAACCAGGTTAAAATGTGAAGCCTTACAGTTTACTGGATATAAAACTTCATCATCCATTTTTAAATCTTTGAGATTGTTATGTACTTCCTATTACTACCCTGAGGTTTAGAGCTGTAATTCAGAGAGCTAAGAATGCTATCTTGAATTCATTCTAGTAAATCGGCACTCTCATCTTGTCGGCACTCTCTCCTCTTGGTTTTCACTTCTGAAACTCTGTACGGAAGAGTGCATTAATGCATAGAGCTCTGCATCAATTCTTTACAACAGTTTCCTCTGTAATTCTTCTTTCAAGGCAAACCTATAAAAAGCCACACTTTCTTACCCCACCACTTCTAAAATTCTATTGAGAAGCAAAAAAAAAAAAAAAACCCATCAAACCACTAAATCACTGCTCCAATAAAAAAAGCAGTCCATTAACTGCTTTCTTAGCAGGTTCTTTACCTTGTATTAATATGGCAACCTTTTCTTGCTCTTCTAGATTAGAACCAAATTCTTACAGCATATAAGGAAACATAGGTTTACTGTATCTGATTCTTAGATACAGAAGTCCAGCAAGGAGTTCAGACCTCAAAAGAAGTGTCTGTACAACGAGATTCAGCACAACGTTGAGACATATTAGCTATTTTTCAAGAAAAGCGGCCAAACTGAAACTTTTTAGACTTCTCTACAATCATGCGTGCCTGCTTCCAGAACCTGACCTTTGTTGCTGGAAACTAGCTGCAATGTTACTGTAAACAATGCTGTGAATGTCATCATCATCGTCATTCTTCTCTTCCATTGAAAACCTCAAGTGGAGTCGCGTCACTTCTCTTCAAAATTCTGTATTTCCTTGCAAACTGGTAAAATAAGGATAAATAAAGCGTTCTGTTCATTCGGTTTAAACCTAATGTTCAAAATGAAAAAAAAAAAAATCCATTCAGATATGGTCTTCAATAATACAGTAGAAGAGAAGATGAACCAGACTGGCCTACAACAGAAAGAAGTGAAGCAGAATTTGGGAATTTGGAAGACCTTATGATGTATTATTCAAACAAATAAATAAATAAAATATAACCTAGCCAAATTCAATCAGTGATGCACAGACAGAGAAAAAGTACTAATTACTACTAATATTTCTTTCATTCTCAGACAAGAAGTTCAATGATCCTCTTGAATGCACCGAAGATTCTTGGAAAAGACAGCAGCCTTCTTCTTCACCACATACTCCTCAGAACTCCAGGAGACAAATCATTTGAGCTGTGAGGATCTTTCTCTCTGTAAAACTCCCAGAGCATAGCCAATATTCTATTCCTTTAGGGATCCTGGCCTCCCTGGGGGAGTGCTGGATAGTCTACATCCCGGTACATCAGCCAGACACTCCACCTTATTTCCCATGGCTACTGCAGCAAGGACATCATCTACACTGGCTTTCTAGCCAAAATAGATGCAAGGCACAAGGAAGAACATAGCCAACACCTTCAGCACAGCTTATGGGTTTTGAATGAAAAATCTCAGGATGGCAATACTGGATCTTCTGATCCAAACCATCAGGAAACATTTCTTTAGAGGTGTTGGGAAAGATGAAAGTTTGACAAGAAAGTCTCACAGATATGTATGCTTGGCAGAAAGATTTTTCAATGTGGAGTCTGAAGAAGGAATAGAGTTGGAAGCAAGTTTTGATCTAGAAGAAAAGAATTGCTGAGCCAGTCTTACTGGATAACCGAGGATACCTTAGTTAGAAGAGGGTTTTATGACTTACAGCAAAGGATAAACCCACCCTAAACAAGAAGATGTTTTTACCAAGCAGGAAGCTAGCACAGGCAAACAAGTCAGCAAATGCTGCAAGCAGAAAAAGCTCTCCAAATTTTCCACTGTCAAGAAAACTGAAAAACAACTTTCCGCTTCAACTGTAATATACTGACTTTTAGTGAGTGGAGAATAGCAACATATGGTAATTAGAGTCGTTAGGATAGGCTATAGATAATAGTTAAGGGATAGATTGGTTCTACTGTATGAAGATGCTCAGCAAAGTGCCAAAACCAAAGGGTCTCCAGGCCTGCCTGTAGCTAGAGCTGACAGCTGTAGGCACAGGCTCTGTTGCCCACTACCCTGGACTGCTGCAACGTCTTGGATGGAATAAACTGCATTTTGGAGAGCCGCCTGGACTCCCACATCCCTCATTTAGGCTCTTCCATGGAGGTGAAAAAAGCCTCTGGGTATTGTACAAAAAAACAGCTATGTAATCTAGAGTTGCATGACCCAATATTTCTATTGAACTGGAACAATTTTTATCAATATTATGGATCCACTTCTTTTCAGTGCGTTTGGTCAAAAACATAAAGCATCGTTTAAAAGACATTCTTGGATGCGTACTAAGTACTACGAATTAGTTAAGGTGTTGGTTTGGCATGGCTTGGTTTTTGGTGGGGAGGGAAGAAGCCAGCCCCAGAAGTGATTTTTTGTGCAAAGCTCCTAGAAGCTTCCTCCATGCCTGGCAAAGTGAATCCCTGCTTGGCACTAAGAACAGACATGCTGCTGAGCCAATTACAGAAGCTGATAGCGCCTTGGTGATATATTGAAGAAGGAAATCAAAACTGCAGCCAGTTAACTTTGAAGTTGGGAAATTTTTAGGTTGGCACCTCTTCTGCTTTGAAAGCCAAACCAGTGAGACACTCTGTTGCAGTGTGTGTTTATTATTGTACTGCAGTTCTAGTAGTCCGTTTTCTAAGGCTTCCTATTTTGTGCTGTTATAGCATATGTTATTATGAATGGATTGTTCCTTTCCCCCCAGTATTGTTGGCTTTTGCCCTAGCTGTCCCTCTCCCCAAAGACCTGCCCTTTTGTTCCCTGTTCCTTCTCCCATTGAACATCAACCCCTCCCCAAGCCTGCCCCTTTCTCTAGAAACTTCCCTCTCAATTTTGTACCCTTCAAAACCCCAGTGGTTTCTTCAAGTTATTCTCCTCCCCTGTAGTCCCCCTACTGGTTTCAACATTGTATTCCCCTCCTTGTCTACCACCCCCAGTTTCTCCCAGTTGGTTAAAGATTGTATCCTCCCCTGGGACCTTCCCCCCATTTAGAAGTTGATGGATGCCTTTGAATCAGTGTCTTTCTGTCCTTGACCCTCCAGGGAGTAAACTGAAAAATATGCAGAAGACCTCTCCCTGTTCCTTGTCCCTGCTCTCAGCGCAGTTCTATCCCCAAGGCAGTCCACCTGTGCCGTAGAGCAGCTGTGCCCTACAGCTGCAGCCCGGATTCGACAGCTTTCTTGGGGCGGCCCACTCTCGCTGTCGGTGTCGGGAGCTAGTTGGGCTGAAGAAATCCAGCACCGCAGCAAGACTCCAAGTCAGAAATCCAGTTTATTAGGAAAAGGGGGAAAAACCCAAATCCATGCAAGAGTACAAAAGAAAAACCACTGACAGAGTCAGAATACAAGCTGACATCCTGCTAGTTAGGGTGGTGAAAGCAGTTTGGATGAAATGGTCTTGTTGAAGTGGTGATTCTGTAGAAACCATCTGGTAGCTCTCATCCTCTGGAAAACCAGTGGCTAAGGGTGGCCGTTCCTCTGGCAATGCAGTAGAAATGGTGCTTCTTGCCTTCCAAAACCCAGATTATATCCAGGTGGGGATGCTTAGCTCCTACCCCCTGGGCAGAGCATCTCCCAATGGGCTGATATCATTCTGAGTCATGATGTGGGTCCTTGATTACCCGTGAAACAGAAATGGCTCCTGGAGGGTGTTATCTCTGAGTCATGTGGCAAGACATTGATGGGCCCATTAACAGGAGAGAAGGAAAAAACGATGCCACCCCTGGTTTCCTCAGTTCTTGAGGGTGGGAATAGGATGCATTTTGATATTGTAAGCTAGGACAATACAGGATGCAGGTTTTTGCATTTGCAGGAAGTTTGTATGGATTTGAAAAGTATCCTCATAGCAGAAGCACAAAAGTATTCTCATACCCCTTTTAATCATCTTCCAATGAAGCAATTCTCCCAATAACCTAAGGCATGAATGACTTGCAAGTGAGTTGAAGGAACACGCCAAAGATAAGTAGTGTTCAACTGCAGAGAATTGTTTAGGGACATCATACCCTAATATTTTAAATCAGAAAGCATGGATGGACGGGTCTTTTTTCCCTAGTTGACTACAGAACCAGCGGTCCTTTGCAGGAGGGTCTTTGGATTTAGGATGAGACTGGCAACTAAGAGCATGGCTACACAGAAGGTGCTACTTTTAGACCAGAACATTCAACTACTAAAGGCAGATAGGAGAATAGCTGATTAGTGACAGCTCCGACAGGAAGAGTCTTCGGCTTACCCCGTGGGAACAATAGTAGCACATTTCAATTTTAGAAAACCATTCTTTTCAGAGGACCAAGCATCAGTGAAAAGAAAAGGTCGAGTAAAGACATCCTAGTGCTCTTCTGATCAGAAGCGTGTTCCTCCATATGAGAGTATTTAGGAAAGGACAGTGCGTTCATAAGGAAAGGTGTGCCAGTTACAAAACCTGCAGAACAAGGCAAGACAAACTTATATATTTTATTTGCTATTTTTATTTCACCTGCTAAAAAATGATTTTTTTTAAGACTGAATTTTATGAATTCTGCAACGCTGTCTTTTTGAACGTCTTCCTACTCGTATTAAACACCAAGGTGACAAAGAGAGCAGCAGTGGAAGGAAAGCTGGTCCATCTCCCCCTCCTTGTGGCTTTAGGCCAGTGAGCGATTAGAAGTTGGTCACTTCATTTGAGATAAATAGCTTTACCAAGAGAGAATATTATCCAGCCTTGATCTTTCCTTTGGAGCTGATCCACTTTGTAGTCATGAATTCTTGACTCAGCTGGGGAGAAACAATGGCATTACGGCCATGGATGTTAGAGTGCGCTGATGGGAAATGAAGTTTTCCTCTTCCGGTCCTTGCTTCAGTAAATATTCCAAATTCATCAGAAAGAAAATTCGAAGACCAGGAATCCCCACTCAAATGATCTACTTCAAATAGTCTGCACGCATAAGAGACATCAAGCAGGTGCTCTCATCTGTTAGGGGAATACCCAGCCAGTATATTATTGTCTACTTAGGAGGCAATAATTTTGGAAATCATTGAATTTTTTGTATTGCAAGTGAATGGTCAACACATTTTATTACTGGATTAGGTAAAATCATGTCTTCTGCATCCTTTCAGAGAGGAAGCTTACCTGGATCTAAAGCTGCTCAGCTCCATGATGGGATGCTTTGTCTTCAAAGGGAGCTCTAGTCTTCGTCCTTTTGGATTGCTTCCATAGCTTTTCACTCACTCTTCAAGTACCTGTTAAAATGTCCTCTTATCCCATGCAAATTTTTATGGGCATAGTCACTGAATTGGGAAGTATTCCATAAAGTCCACAGGCCTTGTTCAGATGGATGCACAGGTCTCAAGGGTGTTAGCAGATGTTATTCTGAGGCCACTCCTGATCATGTTGGATGGACCATGGTGACTGAGGAAAGTGCGCAAAGACTGGATGAAAGCAAATGTCACCCATCTTCAAAAAAGGCAACCAGGAGGACTCAGAAAAGTACAAGCCAGCCAGCCTCATTTGGATCCCCAGGAAGTTGATGGAGTAGCTATTCCTGGAAAGCATTGCCAGGCACACCAAGGAGGACAGAACAAATGTAGTCAGCATGGATTTACCAGGGGAAATTGGTGCTTGACGACTTTTTAAACTCCTCCGGTGAATGAACTTGCCTGGTAGATGAAGAGAATATCATCTGCCTGGGCTTCAGGGAAGTTTTGGACGTTTATCTACATGGCAGCACACATACCTACGGGAAGGAATAGTGCAAAGAGCAGGGAACCAGTGTCTTTTCAATGATGCTCAGTGAAAAGACAAGAGGCAGTGGGCACACACTGCAATACAGGAGATTGCCTCTGAGCATCACAAAATTATTTTTTATCGTGACGGTGACTGAACCATGGCACAGAGTGTCCAGAAAGATGGTGGAGTCTGGATCATTGAAGACATTAAAAGTAGGCCCAGATATAATCCTGGGCAACAGGCTCTAGGTATCCTGGTTGAAGCAGGGGGATGGGACTTGGGGAGCCGCACAGAGCCCTTCCACCCTCATTCATTCTGTGCTAGTGAATTCTCTTAGAGATGCATTTCAAGGACTGGCATGACAAAGCTCTGTGCAGAGTGAGATCCAAATGGACATGGGATTTAAGTTCCTTAAGTAGTGTTCAAGAAGAATGTAAAACTCCAGGAAACCTGTCTCTTCCATAACTGAATCCCTTTCATGGGAAAATTCCCCAGCTCTAGAAAGATCCTCTGAGACGCATGCTTAAGACTGACACCGGCAGAGCAAATTTCTCCCTATGCGTGTCTAAGACCAGTTAGGATCTTTACCAAAAGTGTTGTCAACGTAGTCACAGAAGGCATATTGTTAAGAAGTGACAACTTACATCAGAATGGCAAATATTGGTCCACCAATGAATTACTGTATGGGAATTATCGACTTGTATTCCAAATAAATAAAAAGGAGTTGGTCTTTATTGAACTCTTTCATTGCAATATTCATAAGGGAAGAAAAAGACCTATGTCCTTAACTTTCTTAATTCTAACAAAGATTTGAAACATTCCTTGTAAAAAGCGTATCTGAATTATCGGTCTATGAAACAATTTGAGTTGGGAAAAAAGTCCTAAAATTGTGTAGACAGTTGCAGAGAAAGCAAGAAAATAGGAAAGAAACAAAAACAGAGAAAAAGAGTCATCTTGAGTCTGCTAGCTAGTTCTAGAAGTAGTCTGCTAGAAAAAGGAAACCCCAGTGGAATTTCAAATGTGTTCATGCACTTGATTCAGTAACTGGTCAATGTAAAAACCAGTCCTTTCGTACAACTTCCCCCAGCAACAAAAACTTCAACAGATTGACGCCACCATCATGCCTGTCCCAGATGTATTTAAAAGAGAAATGATGATTTTCTTGAAAATCTATTTGCGTACAAGTTGCAAGACATTGGAGGGATTCTCCACATTCTCCTTCCTCCACGCGGCTTGAAAGTATATTTGATAAAATATGCAACAAAGCATGTGATTTACAAGGTAGAGTAAAATGGATGACTTGGGAATTGATCTCTTTTGGATATGAAACTTCATATCCACTCTCTGGGAAGTTTCTAAAAGAAATGATGGAGCTGAGGCATGAATCTGCCTCTCCGAGTGCTAAGCAAACATAGACACTCCCCTTCACATGGCCCCACCTTCCGCACACACCTAGGCATGCACAGAGATCAGCATAGCAGATCATGAACACCTTGGAAAAGACTGAAATGCTAAATAGCTCTCTTTGTGGACAAAATAGCCGGTACACTATTTCAAATATCTGGTACAAAAACTCTGTTGAATATCTACCTCATATTTAAAACACAACTTTTCATTGAATTCTGTTTGCAGAATATTTTCCTTCCATTTGTTCCTTTAAAATTCCTTTGTTCTATGTCTAGAAATATTTTCTTCTAAAAATAGAAAAAATTAGATGATGTCTTTTCAGAAGAAAACATTGGTTTAGACAATTTTTAACCATCATGGTATGCAAGAATTTATTTGTCCCTCACTAAGGAGGAATAAGTATTTTGATCATAGATCATATACAGTGAAATACTTGACATTTTTAAGATGCTTTCAATCAATTTTGATCCTCATTGCTTATTCATTGTAAACAGTAAGTTTTCAGTGCATGGAAAGTGTATGTGGTATGTCTACATTAGTTCAAACACCAATTCCAACTAATGGCCAGGCTGAACTACAGTAAATAATGTCCTGAAGGATATTTTGCCGCCTTCTTTGGCACTCCTTGAAATCCTAATGATTGGCATGAAGTGTCGAAATACAGAGATTTTCTCTCAGAGGGTGTCCCATGTTGAAACCCATCCCATGTGTTTGATGTTGTAGTTCTTATCGCTTTTAAAAGTTGATATCTTCTGCACAGTTTTCATGAAGCTTTCTGTTACAGTAGTGAAAATCACAGAGAAATGCAATTTTGTACAACTTTGAATTTACCCCAAGAGCTGAGAGAAAATTTGTTCGTATACCTCACTCTGAGTCTCTTCTATATTCAAGCTTTGTTTATCTACCATCAAGGGTCGCATTCGTTGCTGTTCAAAGCCCCATCCAAGCTGACTTGAATACGTTCAGGGATGGGACATCCACAACTTCTCTGGGCAACCCGAAGCAGCGTTCCAGCACCCCAACAGCAAAAAATGTCTTCCTTTCATCTAATCTAGATCAGAAATGCTAAATCTAGGTATATAAACTTTGAGGAAAGGTTTGAAATTCAATTGATTTGAAACACATTTGATATGAATACTAACTTCCAGACGACTGAAATATGTTGATGGCCATTTGAGATTGACACTTTTTGAAAAAGTGCATGGAATTGAAAATTAAAACCGGCAAAATTAAAAACTTCTTGCCATTTTCTTTTAACTCTGATCTTCAAAATTGCATAGGTCAGATATCTGTGCTTCATGCAAATCTCTCAGATACTCTCAGACCAAAGCTTTTCTTTCAGACTAAACTGCGGTTTAGGTAGAACACGAGTGCTTAGTGAAGGTTTTTCTGGGCATAGGGGGATTTGTGTGCACAAGAGGTTTTATCCAAACTGGAAAATTCATCCCAGCTGCATTTGTTCATCATTCCTACTGCATCAGGCCTGAAGATTCTGTGAAAAGTATCCTGTGGACCTTGAACATAGCTCATGTGAAAGAGATGAGAGGTGATGGAGAAGTTGAGGGAGAGAATCAAGAGCATATGGCCCAGTAAAGGCACCAGAAGGTATTTTTTCATGTGGTCCACAGCCCGAACAATTGTTTAGCACCGTTTGAAGGCTGTGTCTGACAAAGAGGGCTGAAGCAGGTCTTCAAAATATCCAGTAGATCAAAATCCATTGAAGCAAATGACCCTGGCCAGTCACCTTGCTGCTGATCATTCACCCTCCATACCAGCTGATCAGGCCTAAGAATGCTGCTGCAAAAGTGTTGTGAAAAAGGTAGGCACATTTTCACAGAGGCAGGGGAAAATGCCCTTGGATGGTGATTCCAAGGGATAACTTGATGGCGCAAGTTAGGTACCCTTATCTACTGTGCAATATCGAAGTTGGTGAGTTCACCATCTGTAAGCATCACTTTAGAAAATAAATGTTTGATCCACAAAACGATACTTCCTATGTCCTGTCTACCTGCTTCATTTCAGCCAAGGAATAGGCTACGTTCCATCAGCAAAGTTTTCATGATCATATGCTTCTTTAAACTGTGGTCATTCTTTCTTTTTTTCTAAATCAGACACTGTCTATTCCTAAGATTCAGATGTCCATGGGTAGGGGTGTAATTAAGTTCACTGTTAAAAAATATCCTTCTTGTTATCTTTTTAATAAATTACTGAGATGTAACATCAGTCTGAGAGCTGAAAGAAACCCCTTCATTTGCTGTTTGCCAAGTATCATCTATGCGATACAAATTCTATTTGACCCATCCATTGCCATCTAATACTACTAGTAATGCCTTCACAACCTTTTCTTCATCGTTAGGGATTTTGGAGAAGTGAAAGATTTGAACATAAGCAAGGGCATTTGTTCAAGATGCTCCAGAAAGAGCTGCCGTCTGTTCTCTTCCTTGCTGCCTATGTTGGCAGGAAGCTGCAAAAAACCCAAAGATAACTAGAAAGAGTGTTACTTTTAGTCTAAATTTGGAAATGATGTTTGGAATACCCTGTTAAATGAAAAGGTGCTCTTTTAAAAGATGGCATCTTCAGGGGAAAAGTCAGTTTAGAGAGGTTTTGAGACAGTTGCTTCTGGAAAAAAAAAAAAAAATTTTGAGGTATCCAAGGTCTTTAGCCATACCACTTGGAAGATTGATTCAAAACACAGTTCCTTCATCTAGGAAGAACAGAGGACCATAGATGCAGCCCATTTCAAAACGGAGTTCTTTATGTGTCAGGTTGGGATTTACTGGACATCATTTCTTGTAAAGTCGAGGGACTGCAGTTAGCTCTCCAATAATTTCCTTCCCTGAAATTCATCTGCATTTGCTCCTTTCTCCAGCGTTCCCATTTCTTAGTGCTGGTATACTCCATCTATGCATTAGAATATTCAACTGGAGTGTGTGTCCGATATTTTCCAGTTCAAATTGGCTGGAACGCAATGGATAGTTCCAGTTGCTTGTATACACTAGTTTTATTTTGACAAGTTTTCTTTGAACAATGTTGAAGCAGCAGTAGCAAATCGGAAGTACAGCTTGCAGCAGGGAAAGACACTTCTGCTTGCTCAAGTTTCCTGTAGTCAGATAGATGCCAAAAGGCTTTTCATAGTACTACTACTGTCTTGTAGGAATACTTGATCTAATCCTACCTTTGATACAATTACGAATGGGCTACTTTTCCACAAGGTGGAACATTTTTCTTTTAATAATATGTTTTTTGTAAGTTGGAAACATGAACTTGTGCACCAGTCAGGTGGAAGGTACTCTTACTTCTTCATAAGTTTCACAACATTATTTAGAAAATATTGACTCTGTGTAACTTCAAAAGAAGAATTCTGGGCATCTTCATTCTATTGATGTGATTTTTTTTCTACCATGCTCTTCTTGTTTTCTATGGAACTCATTTTTACCAATAGAAATATTTTTCCCTGACACCTATGGAAAATACCTATGTTTACTCAATATTGCAGCCTCAGTACACTGTTTAGAATTATTTCAACATGGTCCCAAGCATATCCGACAGCTAGACAGCAGAGGTTAGTACCAGTGAGTGGGAATAACTTCTGAACCATTTCAGTAGATTTCCCAGGAAGGGCTTGCTTTCTGCCGCTGCAAATTTTCCCAGAGATATTGTCTGGTGAACAGTTGCATCAAAAGAGTATTTTTGCACAAACCTTGGGCCAAGCTCTGTCTCAGATTTACTAGGGAATGCAAAGAGGGTGAAAGTGCTGCTTCAAAGCCCTCTGTGTGCTTTCCGTACCAAAAGGGAGGTGACCCCAGCAATAACTTTTTGATCTCTCTTCAAAACACGAGGCACGTCACCACCTCATTCATCTTTTTCTGGGACTCAGCATCTAAAGACCAAGAAGCCCTCTTGCTTGCTAAAGTGTGTTCAGCAAAAAAACCCTTGTCCCATCAGCAAATTGGAACACAGCTGCATTCCAGTCAATACCAATGCTGGCAGGGCAATACTCTAGCCCAGTAGTAACATGCCACTGTTAGAAGACTGTGTAAAAATCTTTGTGTACAAAGTAATGGGAGGGAAAAATAGAATTGGGAAGAACTGCACATTGTTCTGGAAAAAGCCTCCTGCCACAGTCTTACAGACGTCATTTTCTGGTATCATTTTTAAGAGTTGGAGTTTTTTAAATTTTGTACAAGATAAAATCTTACTGGACCTTGAAGTTTCCCTACTAGAAGTACAGCCATTTCTTAGTAGAATAGAAGTAAGCCATTTGAATGTGTACAAATGGCCTTTCAAAATACATATGCTATAGCCCACTGTGAAAGGAATTAGCTATCAAAATAGAAATTCAAAGGTTTAAAAAGGTTTTGAATAAAGTAACTCTAAGGTGATAGAAGAAGAAGAAAACAGCAGTTTTCTTCTTCTGGTGAAAAAACAACTCCGAGGACATTGTACTCTACAGGTGTATTATATCACTTTCTGAAAAACTGAGTAGGTTTGCCATTTCAAATGGTTTTCATTAGGAAGGAAGAGATTCCTTTGGAAAAAAAACTTCAAATTGACTTGCATTAATGTTATGACACTTCACCAATCATGAAGAAAAATTCTCATCACTTGATATGGAAATCATGACAGTAATGGAGACAAGGATGTCTAAGCTGTGCCATCAGGAACATAAAAAAGCATTAGAATGCAGGTAAGACTGAGCTCCTGAACTAGTGAGAAGAGAACGCAACCAAAACATTTTCCTTTAAGAGTCTTCAGGATGAACAGCAGATCAAATGTTTTCCTGTGAAGTATTTATGAATTGAATTAACCTTTAAAATAACATTGTTTTCAAAAACCTGTGTCCAGTATCTCTTAGAATGATACAGAGTTCTTATTACTAGAAAAAAGAAAAGCACTTTTTTCCAAACTGTTGTGCACTTTTAAACGATCTACAATAAAAAGAGTACTTTTTCATGCTGGGCATGATGTTCATTACAAAAAAGCCTTGTCGCACGCTTGGTACTCTAGTGTCTTGATTAGCATCGTTTTTTATTCATTGACTCTTTTTCACCTTGAAATAATGGCGTCTTTCTACTTATGCAGCATCCATGAAGAATTTCTTGGGTGTCATTTTGTACTCGATCCTAAATGGCAGCTTCTGCATTCTGCCATCCGTCTAGCTTTCCCATTTGATGCAGCTTCTGAGAGGTCTTTTCAGAATTGAGGACTACCTGCAGTAATGATGCTAAATGCATGCATTTTACTCCTTGGTTAATGCAAAAGAGTTTCTCCTTTACAGCATAATAATAACAGGAAAAGAATGATGGTGGATTCAATTCTTATAGTAATACAAAGAGAACTATTATCATCATTAGAAACCAAGCAAGTCATATTTATTGCTCATGCAGTACAACCACTAATGCAAATTACCCTGTAAATTCAAAATGAATCTGTATCACAGGAGTGGATTGAATGTCTCTCTTGATATTTTGCTTAAAGCAGAAAATTAATTCTTTTGACAGCCAACTCATAATTGCAACCTAACTTTCAACTCCAGCTTTCAAACAGTGGAAACATGTCTGTTTATAACACGATACAGTACCGTACACAAGACCAAAACAGGTCCTAGACGTTCAAATGAAAGAAGAGATCAAAGGACAGATTAATTCGTGTCTGCAAGCCCTCAAGAGCGTGCAGGTCAAAAGTCCTCAGAAAACTAGGCCAGTGGCACAAATTCTCGATGTTGGCACCAGCAGAAGCAGCTGCTATCTTTCTAGGATGCAATCTTGCTTACATCATCCTTCAAAGCAATCTTCTGTCCCCCTGCCCAATATGCCTTCTGCTCTACTCCTTGGACTTCACGTTTGCATTTCTACAGAGTCCTGCAAACTGACTCAAAGTTCAGGTAATAGATTTCCAAGATTTAGAAATATTGTGTTAAGTCTATTTCTTTCGTATTTCATCCCGTCTAAGCATACTGTAACTTTCTGAGGTGAAATATGTCGAGTATGTCACGTGTAGTTTACATGTTAGTTCTGCTTGACATTAAAACTTCTCACAGACCCCTGGGATGCCTTACTGCAAAAATATATAGCTGCAAAGAGTGGTTGCACAAAGTTAGAAGGGCCAGAAAACCATGTAAACAACCTAACAGTAGAGGCTTGAATTTCTGAATATAATCTTGCACCATCTAAAGTCAAAATAGAATATTGAAATAATTTTCATCTAATAATGAGCGTGGGGAAGAAAGAATCCAGATAGGATTTTTTTTTTTTTTTTGAAACAGTTCCAGGAAATACATGGCCTTAACTTGGAAGTATAGCATTAAATATTTTTATACAGCATGAGTTCTCATTACCTAATCATATGATTTGTAGAACTGAATTGGAAAGTAGGAAATAAACAAAGAAAAATATTCAAGCTATAAAAAATGTGAGTATAAAATTTTCTTTGTATTTCTGATTAAAACGATGAGGTAGCCAAATGGTCACCCATTATTTTCAAAAGCATCTGGACATAAAAAACGGATCAATTTTGGCGGGACTTGGATGTCCGGTATTCCTGAAAAGCTTTATTTCACTGCTTCCCAACCCTGATTCAATCCCCTTAAATGCAGCTGTATTTCAGTTGCTCAGTGAAACTGTCCATCTCATGCATATAGTTTACAAATAATCTGCAGAAAAAGCTAGCTAGATTTAAAGATCTTTTTTCTGTAAATGGCCTTCAACTGATTTCTACAAAAACACAGCTGGGATTTCTGCTGTCTTCTTCAGGCCACTTCCTGCAGAGACCTCTCCATTAAATTTGTCTCGTTCTACTAAGAACGCTTCTGGTGATCCAAAGTCAGCACTGGGATTGTCCAACTGCATGGAATTACTGTCTGCTAGAGCTGCACACTGAGGGCTTCTGTGTGCAGCATCATGTGAGCCCTGCTAATGTCACCCTGTTGGTATAAACTGAGCTAAGTGGACCTTAAGGGACAAGATTGTGCACTGATTTTGTAATAGAAATTCGGTACAAAGAAGGAGGCGGGAGGATTTCAATGTTTCTGCCCCCAGCTGAAGCAACACTAAATCTCGGTCTTTATCTGAAAAACTAGGTGAATTAACCCGTTTGGCATTCATATGCCAAAAAGGTCAGTAATACACTCAGAACTGTCAAAAGAGTAACAATTCCAATCATTACTTTCTAAAAAGAATTCATTTGAAGAAGTCAGGAAGACAGATGAAACATGCAAATATCCTACCCTGAGAATCATTCTGTTGATCTGCACAGGTTTCTTATTATATTCCCATCTAATGCATTGGTCATGTGTGCTTGTGATGACACAAATACTTGCAAAGCTTACCAGATAAATCACATTCTCTTCAAACAGCAAAGCATTTCTTGATGGTTGCATTTGCTAATTCCATTTAGACTCAGTGTTCTTAAAGGTCTTTTCCAACCAAAGTTCCAACCACCATTCTCTAAGTCGCACATCCTGATTGTCCTGGTTTAGGGCTAAATTTGGCAGAAAACCTCACAAAGGGCCACTGCAACCTCCCCCCCACCGAAAGCCCACCCACACAGCCGCTCCCTTCAACTGGTTTGGGGAGAGAAGTGGGAAAAAGCTGTTTCTTTAACAGGCAAAGCACTTCCCAGCACAAAAAAATGAACAATACCAGATGACAAAACTCATTTGCCGCACTGAAGAGACGACAAATCAGAAAGTCTCTCCTGTGGGTGCTCACTCTGTTATCAATGCCTCCGGCAATGGGGAAGGCTGCTGCCCAGGGTAGGCCCCAGTAGGCCACAAAGTGCAAGTTCCCAGTGCTTCCCAGGTCCCAGTCCGGAGCAGATTCGAAACGTTCCAAGAAAAAGGAAAGGAAAAAAAAAAACAGTCCAGGGAAAACTCTGCCTCAGCCAGCTAAACCAACTAAAAAGCAAATGCGTGCTCTGTTCTGCTCCGTCAGCGCCCAGACAACACAGTGCAGCGCAGAATGTGGAAGAATGTTGCTTTCTAAGATGTGCAGCCTCTGATAAGAAACTCGGTGCTTCTTCTTCTCCCCACCTTTGCTCTCAAAACCAGTCTTGAAGGCAGAGAATATCATATCCAGCATTAAGAGAACAGATGACTGGGGATACAAGCATCATAAAGTCACCCTAGGACACTGCTCCTTTGAGATATGTCACCAGACTATGCTAAGACCAAGTTTTGGAACTGCTCATTAAAATTCTACTCTCACAGTGAAGCTGAGGAGGAAACACAGCTCACTACACTTACCTTGTGGCATGCCAGTGCTTCCTTTCAATCACAATGGTCTTCGTTTTTAAGTCCCTGACATCACAGGCATCATGAAACATCCTTTGTGCAGGAAGGAAGATAATATTCTTCTCATTGATGCTGATGGGTTAGCTGACATGCAAAGCAGTTAATTCAAAGTGACAGAGCAATCAAGTCAATAGGAAAACTCACCACAGTTTTGTTTACTCCCCTAAATCCTTACTATCCCAAAATACAAGAACAGCTGTAAAAGCCTTCTGGCTACCTAATTTTTTCCTAGACCTACATGGTGGGGTAAGAGATAAACAATCCCAAACTATGGTAATCCACAACAAAGCATTCTTGACCTCATATTCAGGTTCTGCATAGCGAGCTCTTCCTCCTGATCAAGTTATTCCATCGCAATACTTTGGGGAGTATCTCAGAGGGCTGGCTGTTGTTTGGTTTGAAAGCATCTTGATCATTCAGGAACCCAGTAGCAAGGACAAAGTTTAAAAGAAGATAGTGCTATGCATTGATTTTCATCTAGGACAGAGATATTTCTACAACACAGAAGGCTGACCTAATGCTTCACGACAACGTGGCTGAAGTGGCATCCTGGTCCCCATAGGTTTTTCTCTTTACTTTTAGCTGCTTTCTTACCAGATTAATGAGCTGAACTAGCTCAAAAAAGAATCAGATAAGTGCCAGAGCTTTCAAACAAACAAACAAACAAAAAAAAAAAAAAAAAAAAAAAAAAAAAAAAACAAAAAAAAACAAAACCCAAAACAGATGCAAAAGGGTGATTTGTAAGTGCATTTGAAAACAGAAGTTTTTTGTACTTCTCATAGATTCATGGCATTCTCTAGAATGATATTGCTCCAATGCTTTGGGTTTGGTTTTGTTTTTGTTTTTTTCCTCAATTCTAAATGTTACACATTCTTTTTTGGCCATTTTAGTAAACTGATTTTCTGATCCATGTGAAAGACAGTCCGAAGTTCCCCTCATTTGCCTCACGACCATCCCCAGGACAGACATTGGGACCCTGAGGACCCTGACTGGAATGCTGGCATGCCGGTCAGAGAGGAATGCCAGAAATCCTGAGGCCCCTGAGCAGAATTCTGGCCTGCCAAGTGATTGTTGGCAGCTGTGTCTACAGTGACTGCTTCTAGCAGGGCCTGCCAAGGGGCGAGGCGACCTATGGGCCTGCACATGCTTCGCGACACCAGCCCAGGAATTTTCCCACCTCTTGGCCAGATGAACTTGCTGGGGCAACTGTGGTAGCCGCCCCATGGAAAATCCTTCATCTGCTCCACTACCACCGTGAGGGACGCAGATTGAAGCCCCCCTCCCAAGGACTGAGGCTGAGACGCCCGTAATTCTGATCCAGGGCTACTGGCCTGACTGAAGCAGGATGCCTGCTAAGTGTTGCCTGCAGATGTGTTCGCGGGACCTAGACTGGTTTCCTATAGAAACCAGTCCTGAAACAATAGCTCCCACTCACTGCTGATATTGATATTGACTTCTCCTGCTGAGAACATGGACTGTCTGTACCCGTCTTCAATACCATTTTCCCCTCAGCAATTTCAATAGACTTGCTCTTTATTGTATCTGCTCCCCCTCAGCCATTTCTAGATCTGTTTCCCCCCTCAGCAATGGACTAGAATAGAACCTTGAGATAACTAGGACTTTGAGATCTCCCCTAGGAGAACTCCATCGGCTGGGCTGCGAGGACTTCATCTCTCTCCATTTGGTAGCTATACTCCCTCTCTCTTTCTCCCCCTCTTTTCTATTCTTTTCCTCTCCCTAATTCCTTGAAGGCATTTGCTGTGGTCATTCTAGAAAGGTGCATTTGTTTGGAGTGATACTGCAATCCCTTTTCCATCTTGTCTTTTGCCCTCCGAGATCAGTTAAGAAAACATCATCCCCCCTTGGTAGGAGCGGATCAGAACAATATGTTCTTTCCAGCTGAAATTGGTTCTAGTCAATAGAAGCACACTGGTAGGTAAAAGTAGACTATAAAAGATAACCTTCAGAATGTATTTCCCATGTCTTCCCATTCAAGCAAGTGAAGAAAGCAGACAGATCTTCAGATAACATGCTATGCGAATTGAAAGGAATCTTCTTGGAGGCAACTGTGAAACTCATGCAATGAAATACAGATGAGAGAGATGAAAGGGTCACATATGATGTCAAATCTATTCTTTTAATGTTTGAATGAAACAAGATTTCTTGAAGTACAATCCTACAAAATGAAGGTGAACTTGCAGAAGCAATTGAACTGGGTCTCCTTTAGAAACACAATGTTTTCTAATTAAACTGAGCATTCAGGAAGGCAACCTTGAAATCAAAAGGATTTAGAAAAATACAAAATACCAAGACTGGCAGTTCGTTATCTTTCACGGTCTCTTTAAGATAAGATTGATTTGAACTTCCACTTGTAGTAGGTCTGAAGACATTAGGAATGATGCAATATGAAAAAACCAAAACAAAACAACTTTCTCAAAAAGCTTTGAGAAACCAGAGAAATGATGATTTTTAGTGGTTAGGTAGTCCTTTAAAATTTGTCTTGGGGGGAGAGAGATAAAAAACTGACTGAGATCAAATGACTGTGGAGTATATTCCAAAACAGTAATGAAGAAGGTAAGGGGCAAGAGCCTGTTAGAAAAATACTATGCTGGCTTCATCTATTGAAAGCATTCCAGAATGGTTGAAATTATGAATCATATCTTCTGGGATTAAAAAAAAAAAAAAAAAAAAAAAAAAGAGGAAGAAAACAGAAGGAAAAAAATATTTTGAACATATTTTTCCATTCCAAGATGGTATAATGGCTTTATTTCATTTTGTTCCTATGACCGGTTAATAGCTTATGAAATGTTTAGCAATAGAGAGTGAGAGTCTTCACACTAACCATACCATTTGGATGTGTCTGTTTTACTTTCTAGAGCAGCAGATATGGTTTAGCACTCCACAATTCAGTCCCCAAAAGTGAGTAAGTGTGGCAGATTTAACCTAACTGCCCAGTCCACCAAAATGCCTAATTATCTTGAAAAATGCTTTGCTCTATCTCATGATCTGGACATGTCTCTCTAGCTCCACTTTGAGCTTCTTGATCTTTCATCTACAGGATGAGATCCAATTTAGCTTTGCAAGGATGTAGCCTTTCCAAACCATATCTTTTACCTTCTGTATTCTTACAAGTACATTTCTACCGCAGGGACCAGTTTGGAAGATCTTAGTTGTTTTATTCCTTAGATTATGTTGCTGCATTAATTAGCTGTTCTTTGAAGTTTTTTCCCTGCTCAAGTATAGGGTCAGTGCTGAAATGATTGTGATGCTAACTCCTTATGATCTATTCTGCAGGCTTACAGAGTATGCAGCAAAGTTTTCTCTTCTTCTGAGGACATTCTACTCTTTTGATGAGAAATGCTGAAGGTCTGACTTCAGTTGCAAAGGTATCTAATTGACAGATTGCAAAATTGTGAAGTCTAGTAACAGCAGGAAAAGCGTGCTCTTGCTCTGTATGTAAATGTCGTGTCAGCTGCTGTTGGGATAAAAAGCATGAGCATAAGCAAAGATATCTGCATGGATAGAAAAGAAAGAAAGAAGATATTTGTTGTGATTTCTGCACTAAGGAGCAAGAAGAAGCATGAAGCGCTAATTTCAGTGGCTAAGACAGTATCGTCCTTGGGCCAGTTCTCTTCAACATCTTTTGAACCACTTGGACTCGGCACTTGAAGGAATATTAAGCAAGTTTGCCAGAGACGCTACATTGGGAGGAGCTGTCAACTAACTCCCTTGAGGCCAGTGAGACACTGCAGAGAGATCTTGACAAATAAGAGAGATGGGCAATTATGGCTGGCCGGGAGTCTATGCACAAATCACGAAAGGGGCGGGACTGCTGGGGAAGGCGTCCCAAGCTGTTGTATTTTCCAGCATCAATCTCATGACATGGTTATGACAGTGGGAAGATGCCAGCAGCTCACGTCCCCAGCAGCAGAAAAAGAACTTCATGTTACAACTTACTTGAAAAGCTTTTTGACCAATCCCACAAAGCAAAAGCATATTGACAGTAGTTCTTTCTGATCCCTAGAAACACACAGAACTTTGGTTCAAAGAACGCTTGCTTCTTTTGAATAAAAGACCTGCTTGTAAGCCTTAAGATAGAATGCACAGAGCTCCATTATTAAGCTTAGAACTTCCTAACATCTGGCTAGATCTACTTTGCTGTAGCTTAGGGAGTTCTTCTGGTCAAGCTTTAATACACAGGCCATTGTTCTATTTGTCCTTACTTCTCTACTTCTTCCATCATTTTTCTGCTGACAAACCTTATGACTACTGCTTAGCTCCAAGCACAGTTCTGCTGTCTCTGAGGCCTGCCTTTTGCAGCTTTCCCAAAATCCTCTGTTTTCAAGGATTCCCACAGGCAATCCCCAACCTTAGGGAGTTGTGCGATGGCAAGTGCTGGATTCAGCACCTGGGACAGGGCAATCCTGCTCTGTGTGTGTGTATAGACTAGGGAGCCAGAGGCTGAAAGGAAGCCAGGCTCCTGGCCAATGGCAAGCTAAATGGGTATCAGCAGTGCCCTGGCAGCCAGGAGGGCCAAGCCTGTCCTGGGGTGCATCAGGCACAGTATCACCAGCTGGGCAAGAGAGGGCATTGTCCTGCTCTGCTCTGCTCTGCTCTGCTGTGTTCTGGGGCGGCCTCACCTTGAGTGCTTGGGGGCAGTTTTGGGTACCACAATGAAAAAAGACATGAAGGTAACAGAAAGTTCTCCAATGAGGTTTACAAGGACAGAACTGGGGGAAATAGCATGCAGCTGAGTCAGGGGAGGCTCAGGTCCGGTATCAGGAAAAAGTTTTTTAACCAGAGGATGGCTGGGCACTGGAAGAGTCTCTCCAGGGAGTGGTCACAGCATCACACCTATCTTGAGTTCAAGAACCTTTGGGACATTGCTCTCAGGCATCTGGTGTGATTCTTGAGGAAGGTCCCATGCAGGGCCAGAAGTTGGACTTGATGCTCCTGACGGGCCCCTTCCAATTCAACTGATTCTACCACTCTATGATTCTGTCCTGGCCACTCAAGGTATATTGCTTGATCTCACCAGATTTTGACCTGCTCTTGTTGGTCAGAATTTGTCCCTACTGCCTAATGATATTTACCACAAAAGACAAAGGGCCTTTTCTCAATTTTCTCAAGAAAGTTGAAGATGCACCCTAGAATCCTAAAAAAGTCTTTTCCTTGAAACAACACTGTCTCCTGCCCAGTATTCTTTCCAGATCTTAAGGAGAAAGAAGGCAAAATCAGGGGATGTATTACAATGAAGCACTGTCAAGTTTCCGGACCTTTAGCAGTATATTTGTACTTCCACTATTCTTTTCTATAAAATCATGGTTTTGTAGAGCATGTCATTTTCTAGCAAGACACATTTTTGCAACTGAGCCCATCAGTCTCTGTGAGAATATATTGTCAAAAGCACAAAACATATGAATGGGCAGTGGCAAGTGAGGGGAAAAACCAGTATGGGAAGCAGCTCCGTGATACTACAGTAAGACAAGGAGGAGGAGGTGTTCCAGTTGACAGAGCAAAGAATCGCCCGCAGTCCCTGGAGATATCCTAGTGAAGCAGGTTGTCTCCCAGCAATCCCTAGAGAACCATGGAGGAACACATACCTACACTGCAGCTGCTGGAAAGCTCCATGCCACAACAGGTGAAAGTGCCTTGAAGGAAGCTGCAGCTTGTGGAGGGAGGGCCAGAAAACCATCCTTGACCTCTTCTTTAGCGGAAGAGTATGTGCAAATGTTTAACAGCTGCTAACTGGAATCTATCCTCTTTCCAGTTCTTGTCGTAGGTAAGTAGGACAATACAAGAATTAGAAGCCTAAACTGTTTTGCATGAGGCTCCCATTCTCTCTGCCACGCCCTTAAAATTTACTTTGAGATGAAATAAAACTCATGATCAAGTTCCTAAGGCTTGATGGTCAGGCTTCTCAGAAAACAGGCAGTGCAAAGAACTCTTGTCACTGTCATTTTTTTTCATAGAACTAAAAAAGTTAAAGTACTGTTTTCTAAGAACTTACGAAAATCAACTGGTAGAGGTGGTGAGAGTGAAGAGTATAATTAAGCTGGAAAGAGACTATCATGTAGCTACCTCATCTGCATAGAAGTTTTTTTACCAGGAACTCTGGACTTTTAAACAGATTTAGGACACAATAGTTATCTCTGGGAATGTTTTAGTATGTATAGAACATTCATCTTTAAATAGCTCGATCTGTTTTACCGTTATGACTTACGTTTTAAATTTTATTTGAGGAGAAATATTTGCCATTCAGATCATTTCAAGTTCTGAAGCATTTCAGTTGTTGACAGTTTTTGCTGTCTCCTGAGGGCAGGAAAATAGTCCTGGAACCAATACTGAAAGAAACTAGATGGAAAAATTAGTTTTCCGCATTCTTTTCTGTCTATTCTATGAGGCACAAGAGCAAAACCACTGCTATGAGTCTGAGTTGCCTTACCACTCATGGATGACAACCTTGTAGTGACTAGTCTGTTATTTGCACACATTTCTGATGCTGGTTGTTACCTGTTGTGCAGAAAGATCTGTAAACTATTTTCACGGAAAGACATTCCTGAATTGCTTCACTTATCTCTGAAGCAGAGAACTAAGCTGGCACTCTACTTCGGAGATCTTCCTGTGCTCGCCCCCAAACCCGTTTCCTTCAAATGCAATTTACTTTCAACCAAAGCAGTTCATTACTTCATCAGGTAATCTCTTGTTCTTAATGTTCGGGGTAGTGTTTTAAAAGGGTAAGAACATATTCTAGTAAGAAGGTAGAACCTCTTTCTTAAGTAGTAGACATCACTGGGCTTTGGTTCATGCACCAGAACAACAGCAAGGAATGTCGTTTGCAATCAATAGATGGGTTGGGGAAAGCGGCCACAAGTTTAGGAATCTTTCTCCAATTAATTATGCTTTAAAATTTGTCTCTTAGCATTTCAAGTGGTTTTTTATTAAAACAATCAACTATTTATTACCTGTACCACAACGAAGCACAATCAGCAGTGCTTGTGCATCCTTCACCAATTCCAAGAAGAAGAATGGTCTGAGCCTCCAGTATAGCTCATTACCATAAGCTGAAAAAAAGTTCTTGGAAAAATTTCTTTTGCATCCTTCTAAACCTTATGCACCACTTCCTGGCCAATCTTACATTTTCTTTTCTCCAGGAGATGGGAAGAACTCGAGTACCTTCATGAAAACCGTCGCGGGTCGCTTGCTGTGCTGGGAGAGTTCCTTTTTGAGATAATGCCTGGAAAAGCTTTTCGCTAAGGTCTAGGCGGCAAGAGACGCAGAAGACGGGCATACGCAGCTGTCCGAAGGTAGGTGCCGGTCCCCGGCGGCTTTCGGCAGAAGCCGCGGTTCGGAGCGCACCGCGACCGGCAGAAAGCTCTGGGCGCGAAAAAGCCGCTTCTTCGCCTCCAGCAGCCGGAGAGCTCGGCCGATGCTGAGACGTCAAGAACGAAGCCGCACAGCACTGGGATTAAGTGAGCAGCTCTCAAACTGAGGGAAAACGATAACTAACCACTTTCCAACAGTTTCAACTTGCATTACCATAAGTAAGGAAAAAGTTCTTGGACAGCTTTCTTTTGCATCCTTCTAAACCTTATGCAGCACTTCCTGGTCAATCTTACTTTTTCTTTTCTCCAGGAGATGGTAAGAACTCGAGTACCTTCATGACAACCGTCGTGGGACGCTTGCTGTGCTGGCAGAGATCCTTTTTGAGATAATGCCTGGAAAAGCTTTTCGCTAAGGTCTAGGCGGCAAGAGACGCAGAAGAAGGGCATACGCAGCTGTCCGAAGGTAGGTGCCGGTCCCCGGCGGCTTTCGGCAGAAGCCGCGGTTCGGAGCGCGCCGCGACCGGCAGAAAGCTCTGTGCGCGAAAAAGCCGCTTCTTCGCCTCCGGCAGACGGAGAGCTCGGCAGATCCTGAGACGCCAAAAACCAGACCGCAAAGCACCGGGATTATGTGCGCAGCTCTCAAACTGAGAGAAAATGATAACCAACCACTTTCGAACAGTTTAAAGAACAGTTTAAACTTAGATTACCATAGGTAGAGAAAAAGTTCTCAAACAACTTTCTTTTACATCCTTCTAAAACTTATGCAGCACTCTCTGGCCAATCTAACTTTTTCTTTTCTCCAGGAGATGGTAAGAACTCGAGTACCTTCTTGAAAATCACCGTGACACGCTTGCTGTGCTGGCACAGTTTCTTTTTGAGAGAAAGCGTGAAAAAGCTTTTCGCTAAGGTGTAGGTGGCAGGAGACGCAGAAGACGGGCATATGCAGCTCTCCGAGGGTAGGTGCCGGTCTCCGGGCGTCATTCGGCAGAAGCCGCCGTCCGGAGCGCACTGCGACAGGCAGAAAGCTCTGTGCGCGAAAAAGCCGCTTCTTCGCCTCCGGCAGACAGAGAGCTCGGCAGATGCTGAGACGCAAAGAACGAAGCCGCACAGCACTGGGATTGAGTGCGCAGCTCTCAAACTGAGAGAAAATGATAACTAACCACTTTCGAACAGTTTAAACTTTGATTACCATAGGTAGAGAAAAAGTCCTCAAACAACTTTCCTTTACATCTTTCTAAACCTCATGCAGCACTCCCTGGGAAATATTACTTTTTCTTTTCTCCAGGAGATGGTAAGAACTCGAGGACCTTCATGAAAATCGTCGTGAGACGCTTGCTGTGCTGGCACAGTTTCTTTTTGAGAGAAAGCGTGAAAAAGCTTTTCGCTAAGGTGTAGGCGGCAAGAGTCGCAGAAGACGGGCATATGCAGCTCTCCGAGGGTAGGTGCCGGTCTCCGGGTGTCCTTCGGCAGAGGCCGCGGTCCGGAGCGCACCGCGACCGGCAGAAAGCTCTGTGCGCGAAAAAGCCGCTTCTTCGCCTCTGGCAGCCGGAGAGCTCGGCAGATGCTGAGACGCCAAAAACAAGACCGCACAGCATCGGGATTGAGTGCGCAGCTCTCAAACTGAGAGAAAATGATAACTAACCACTTTCGAACAGTTGAAACTTAGATTACCATAAGCAGGGAAAAAGTTCTCAAACAACTTTCTTTTGCATCTTTTTAAACCTTATGCAGCACTCCCTGGACAATCTAACGTTTTCTTTTTTCCAGGAGATGGTAAGAACTCGAGGACCTTCATGAGAATCGTCCTGAGACGCTTGCTGTGCTGGCACAGTTTCTTTTTGAGAGAAAGCGTGAAAAAGCTTTTCGCTAAGGTGTAGGCGGCAAGAGACGCAGAAGACAGGCATATGCAGCTCTCCGAGGGTAGGTGCCGGTCTCCGGGCGTCTTTCGGCAGAAGCCGCAGTCCGGAGCGCACCGCGACCGGCAGAAAGCTCTGTGCGCGAAAAAGCCGCTTCTTCGCCTCCGGCAGCCGGAGAGCTCGGCAGATCCTGAGACGCAAAGAACGAAGCCGCACAGCACCGGGATTGAGTGCGCAGCTCTCAAACTGAGAGAAAATGATAACCAACCACTTTCGAACAGTTTAAAGAACAGTTTAAACTTAGATTACCATAGGTAGAGAAAAAGTTCTCAAACAACTTTCTTTTACATCCTTCTAAAACTTATGCAGCACTCTCTGGCCAATCTAACTTTTTCTTTTCTCCAGGAGATGGTAAGAACTCGAGTACCTTCATGAAAAACATCGTGGGACGCTTGCTGTGCTGGCACAGTTTCTTTTTGAGAGAAAGCGTGAAAAAGCTTTTCGCTAAGGTGTAGGCGGCAGGAGACGCAGAAGACGGGTATATGCAGCTCTCCGAGGGTAGGTGCCGGTCTTCGGGCGTCCTTCGGCAGAAGCCGCCGTCCGGAGCGCACTGCGACAGGCAGAAAGCTCTGTGCGCGAAAAAGCCGCTTCTTCGCCTCCGGCAGACAGAGAGCTCGGCAGATGCTGAGACGCCAAGAAAGAAGCCGCACAGCACCGGGATTGAGTGCGCAGCTCTCAAACTGAGAGAAAATGATAACCAACCACTTTTGAACAGTTTAAACTTTGATTACCATAGGTAGAGAAAAAGTCCTCAAACAACTTTCTTTTACATCCTTCTCAACCTCATGCAGCACTCCCTGGGAAATCTTACTTTTTCTTTTCTCCAGGAGATGGTAAGAACTCGAGTACCTTCATGAAAATCGTCGTGAGACGCTTGCTGTGCTGGCACAGTTTCTTTTTGAGAGAAAGCGTGAAAAAGCTTTTCGCTAAGGTGTAGGCGGCAAGAGACGCAGAAGACGGGCATATGCAGCTCTCCGAGGGTAGGTGCCGGTCTCCGGGCGTCTTTCGGCAGAAGCCGCGGTCCGGAGCGCACCGCGACCGGCAGAAAGCTCTGTGCGCGAAAAAGCCGCTTCTTCGCCTCCGGCAGCCGGAGAGCTTGGCAGATGCTGAGACGCCAAGAACGATGCCGCACAGCACCGGGATTGAGTGCGCAGCTCTCAAACTGAGAGAAAATGATAACTAACCACTTTCGAACAGTTGAAACTTTGATTACCATAGGTAGAGAAAAAGTCCTCAAACAACTTTCTTTTACATCCTTCTAAACCTCATGCAGCACTTCCTGGGAAATCTTACTTTTTCTTTTCTCCAGGAGATGGTAAGAACTCGAGTACCTTCATGAAAATCGTCGAGGGACGCTTGCTGTGCTGGCACAGTTTCTTTTTGAGAGAAAGCGTGAAAAAGCTTTTCGCTAAGGTGTAGGCGGCAGGAGACGCAGAAGACGGGCATATGCAGCTCTCCGAGGGTAGGTGCCGGTCTCCGGGCGTCCTTCGGCAGAGGCCGCGGTCCGGAGCGCACCGCGACCGGCAGAAAGCTCTGTGCGCAAAAAAGCCGCTTCTTCGCCTCCGGCAGACGGAGAGCTCGGCAGATCCTGAGACGCCAAAAACAAGACCGCAAAGCACCGGGATTATGTGCGCAGCTCCCAAAGTGAGAGAAAATGATAACCAACCACTTTCGAACAGTTTAAACTTAGATTACCATAGGTAGAGAAAAAGTTCTCAAACAACTTTCTTTTACATCCTTCTAAAGCTCATGCAGCACTCCCTGGGTAATCTTACTTTTTCTTTTCTCCAGGAGATGGTAAGAACTCGAGTACCTTCATGAAAATCGTCGTGGGACGCTCGCTGTGCTGGCACAGTTTCTTTTTGAGAGAAAGCGTGAAAAAGCTTTTCGCTAAGGTGTAGGCGGCAAGAGACGCAGAAGACGGGCATATGCAGCTCTCCGAGGGTAGGTGCCGGTCTCCGGGCGTCCTTCGGCAGAAGCCGCGGTCCGGAGCGCACCGCGACCGGCAGAAAGCTCTGGGCGCGAAAAAGCCGCTTCTTCTCCTCCGGCAGCCGAAAAGCTTGACAGATGCTGAGACGCCAAAAACAAGACCGCAAAGCACCGGGATTATGTGCGCAGCTCCCAAAGTGAGAGAAAATGATAACCAACCACTTTCGAACAGTTTAAACTTAGATTACCATAGGTAGAGTAAAAGTTCTCAAACAACTTTCTTTTACATCCTTCTAAAGCTCATGCAGCACTCCCTGGGTAATCTTACTTTTTCTTTTCTCCAGGAGATGGTAAGAACTCGAGTACCTTCATGAAAATCGTCGTGGGACGCTTGCTGTGCTGGCACAGTTTCTTTTTGAGAGAAAGCGTGAAAAAGCTTTTCGCTAAGGTGTAGGCGGCAAGAGACGCAGAAGACGGGCATATGCAGCTCTCCGAGTGTAGGTGCCGGTCTCCGGGCGTCCTTCGGCGGAGGCCGCGGTCCTTAGCGCACCAGGACCGGCAGAAAGTTCTGTGCGCGAAAAAGCCGCTTCTTCGCCTCCGGCAGCCGGAGAGCTCGGCAGATGCAGAGACGCCAAGAACAAGACCGCACAGCATCGGGATTGAGTGCGCAGCTCTCAAACTGAGAGAAAATGATAACTAACCACTTTCGAACAGTTGAAACTTAGATTACCATAGGTAGAGAAAATGTTCTCAAACAACGTTCTTTGGCATTTTTCTAAACCTTATGCAGCACTCCCTGGCCAATCTAACTTTTTCCTTTTTCAAGGAGATGGTAAGAACTCGAGTACCTTCATGATAATCATCTTGAGACGCTTGCTGTGCTGGCACAGTTTCTTTTTGAGAGAAAGCGTGAAAAAGCTTTTCGCTAAGGTGTAGGCGGCAAGAGACGCAGGAGACGGGCATATGCAGCTCTCCGAGGGTAGGTGCCGGTCTCCGGGCGTCCTTCGGCGGAGGCCGCGGTCCTTAGCGCACCAGGACTGGCAGAAAGTTCTGTGCGCGAAAAAGCCGCTTCTTCGCCTCTGGCAGCCGGAGAGCTCGGCAGATGCAGAGACGCCAAGAACAAGACCGCACAGCATCGGGATTGAGTGCGCAGCTCTCAAAATGAGAGAAAATGATAACTAACCACTTTCGAACAGTTGAAACTTAGATTACCATAGGTAGAGAAAATGTTCTCAAACAACTTTCTTTGGCATTATTCTAAAACTTATGCAGCACTCCCTGGGAAATCTTACTTTTTCTTTTCTCCAGGAGATGGTAAGAACTCGAGTACCTTCTTGAAAATCATTGTGACACGCTTGCTGTGCTGGCACAGTTTCTTTTTGTGAGAAAGCGTAAAAAAGCTTTTCGCTAAGGTGTAGGCGGCAAGAGACGCAGAAGACGGGCATATGCAGCTCTCCGAGTGTAGGTGCCGGTCTCCGGGCGTCCTTCGGCGGAGGCCGCGGTCCTTAGCGCACCAGGACCGGCAGAAAGTTCTGTGCGCGAAAAAGCCGCTTCTTCGCCTCCGGCAGCCGGAGAGCTTGGCAGATGCAGAGACGCCAAGAACAAGACCGCAGAGCATCGGGATTGAGTGGGCAGCTCTCAAACTGAGAGAAAATGATAACTAACCACTTTCGAACAGTTGAAACTTAGATTACCATAGGAAGAGAAAATGATCTCAAACAACTTTCTTTGGCATTTTTCTAAACCTTATGCAGCACTCCCTGGCCAATCTAACTTTTTCCTTTTTCAAGGAGATGGTAAGAACTCGAGTACCTTCATGATAATCGTCCTGAGACGCTTGCTGTGCTGGCACAGTTTCTTTTTGAGAGAAAGCGTGAAAAAGCTTTTCGCTAAGGTGTAGGCGGCAAGAGACGCAGGAGACGGGCATACGCAGCTCTCCGAGGGTAGGTGCCGGTCTCCGGGCGTCTTTCGGCAGAAGCCGCGGTCCGGAGCGCACCGCGACCGGCAGAAAGCTCTGTGCGCGAAAAAGCCGCTTCTTCGCCTCCGGCAGCCGGAGAGCTTGGCAGATGCTGAGACGCCAAGAACGATGCCGCACAGCACCGGGATTGAGTGCGCAGCTCTCAAACTGAGAGAAAACGATAACCAACCACTTTCGAACAGTTTAAACTTAGATTACCATAGGTAGAGAAAAAGTCCTTAAACAACTTTCTTCTACATCCTTCTAAAACTTATGCAGCACTCCCTATCCAATCTTACTTTTTCTTTTCTCCAGGAGATGGTAAGAACTCGAGTACCTTCTTGAAAATCGTCCTGAGACGTTTGCTGTGCTGGCACAGTTTCTTTTTGAGAGAAAGCGTGAAAAAGCTTTTCGCTAAGGTGTAGGCGGCAAGAGACGCAGAAGACGGGCATATGCAGCTCTCCGAGGGTAGGTGCCGGTCTCCGGGCGTCTTTCGGCAGAAGCCGCGGTCCGGAGCGCACCGCGACCGGCAGAAAGCTCTGGGCGCGAAAAAGCCGCTTCTTCGCCTCCGGCAGCCGGAGAGCTCGGCAGATGCTGAGACGCCAAAAACAAGACCGCACAGCACCGGGATTATGTGCGCAGCTCTCAAACTGAGAGAAAATGATAACCAAACACTTTCGAACAGTTGAAACTTTGATTACCATAGGTAGAGAAAAAGTCCTCAAACAACTTTCTTTTACATCCTTCTAAACCTCATGTAGCACTCCCTGGCCAATCTTACTTTTTCTTTTCTCCAGGAGATGGTAAGAACTCGAGTACCTTCTTAAAAATCGTCCTGAGACGCATGCTGTGCTGGCACAGTTTCTTTTTGAGAGAAAGCGTGAAAAAGCTTTTCGCTAAGGTGTAGGCGGCAAGAGACGCAGGAGACGGGCATATGCAGCTCTCCGAGGGTAGGTGCCGGTCTCCGGGCGTCCTTCGGCAGAGGCCGCGGTCCGGAGCGCACCGCGACCGGCAGAAAGCTCTGTGCGCGAAAAAGCCGCTTCTTCGCCTCCGGCAGCCGGAGAGCTCGGCAGATGCTGAGACGCCAAAAACAAGATCGCACAGCATCGGGATTGAGTGCGCAGCTCTCAAACTGAGAGAAAATGATAACTAACCACTTTCGAACAGTTGAAACTTAGATTACCATAAGCAGGGAAAAAGTTCTCAAACAACTTTCTTTTGCATCTTTTTAAACCTTATGCAGCACTCCCTGGACAATCTAACGTTTTCTTTTCTCCAGGAGATGGTAAGAACTCGAGTACCTTCATGAAAAACATCGTGGGACGCTTGCTGTGCTGGCACAGTTTCTTTTTGAGAGAAAGCGTGAAAAAGCTTTTCGCTAAGGTGTAGGCGGCAAGAGACGCAGAAGACAGGCATATGCAGCTCTCCGAGGGTAGGTGCCGGTCTCCGGGCGTCTTTCGGCAGAAGCCGCGGTCCGGAGCGCACCGCGACCGGCAGAAAGCTCTGTGCGCGAAAAAGCCGCTTCTTCGCCTCCGGCAGCCGGAGAGCTCGGCAGATCCTGAGACGCAAAGAACGAAGCCGCACAGCACCGGGATTGAGTGCGCAGCTCTCAAACTGAGAGAAAATGATAACCAACCACTTTCGAACAGTTTAAAGAACAGTTTAAACTTAGATTACCATAGGTAGAGAAAAAGTTCTCAAACAACTTTCTTTTACATCCTTCTAAAGCTCATGCAGCACTCCCTGGGTAATCTTACTTTTTCTTTTCTCCAGGAGATGGTAAGAACTCGAGTACCTTCATGAAAATCGTCGTGGGACGCTCGCTGTGCTGGCACAGTTTCTTTTTGAGAGAAAGCGTGAAAAAGCTTTTCGCTAAGGTGTAGGCGGCAAGAGACGCAGAAGACGGGCATATGCAGCTCTCCGAGGGTAGGTGCCGGTCTCCGGGCGTCCTTCGGCAGAAGCCGCGGTCCGGAGCGCACCGCGACCGGCAGAAAGCTCTGGGCGCGAAAAAGCCGCTTCTTCGCCTCCGGCAGCCGAAGAGCTTGGCAGATGCTGAGACGCCAAAAACAAGACCGCAAAGCACCGGGATTATGTGCGCAGCTCCCAAAGTGAGAGAAAATGATAACCAACCACTTTCGAACAGTTTAAACTTAGATTACCATAGGTAGAGTAAAAGTTCTCAAACAACTTTCTTTTACATCCTTCTAAAGCTCATGCAGCACTCCCTGGGTAATCTTACTTTTTCTTTTCTCCAGGAGATGGTAAGAACTCGAGTACCTTCATGAAAATCGTCGTGGGACGCTTGCTGTGCTGGCACAGTTTCTTTTTGAGAGAAAGCGTGAAAAAGCTTTTCGCTAAGGTGTAGGCGGCAAGAGACGCAGAAGACGGGCATATGCAGCTCTCCGAGTGTAGGTGCCGGTCTCCGGGCGTCCTTCGGCGGAGGCCGCGGTCCTTAGCGCACCAGGACCGGCAGAAAGTTCTGTGCGCGAAAAAGCCGCTTCTTCGCCTCCGGCAGCCGGAGAGCTCGGCAGATGCAGAGACGCCAAGAACAAGACCGCACAGCATCAGGATTGAGTGCGCAGCTCTCAAACTGAGAGAAAATGATAACTAACCACTTTCGAACAGTTTAAACTTAGATTACCATAGGTAGAGAAAATGTTCTCAAACAACGTTCTTTGGCATTTTTCTAAACCTTATGCAGCACTCCCTGGCCAATCTAACTTTTTCCTTTTTCAAGGAGATGGTAAGAACTCGAGTACCTTCATGATAATCATCTTGAGACGCTTGCTGTGCTGGCACAGTTTCTTTTTGAGAGAAAGCGTGAAAAAGCTTTTCGCTAAGGTGTAGGCGGCAAGAGACGCAGGAGACGGGCATATGCAGCTCTCCGAGGGTAGGTGCCGGTCTCCGGGCGTCCTTCGGCGGAGGCCGCGGTCCTTAGCGCACCAGGACTGGCAGAAAGTTCTGTGCGCGAAAAAGCCGCTTCTTCGCCTCTGGCAGCCGGAGAGCTCGGCAGATGCAGAGACGCCAAGAACAAGACCGCACAGCATCGGGATTGAGTGCGCAGCTCTCAAACTGAGAGAAAATGATAACTAACCACTTTCGAACAGTTGAAACTTAGATTACCATAGGTAGAGAAAATGTTCTCAAACAACTTTCTTTGGCATTATTCTAAAACTTATGCAGCACTCCCTGGGAAATCTTACTTTTTCTTTTCTCCAGGAGATGGTAAGAACTCGAGTACCTTCTTGAAAATCATTGTGACACGCTTGCTGTGCTGGCACAGTTTCTTTTTGTGAGAAAGCGTAAAAAAGCTTTTCGCTAAGGTGTAGGCGGCAAGAGACGCAGAAGACGGGCATATGCAGCTCTCCGAGTGTAGGTGCCGGTCTCCGGGCGTCCTTCGGCGGAGGCCGCGGTCCTTAGCGCACCAGGACCGGCAGAAAGTTCTGTGCGCGAAAAAGCCGCTTCTTCGCCTCCGGCAGCCGGAGAGCTTGGCAGATGCAGAGACGCCAAGAACAAGACCGCAGAGCATCGGGATTGAGTGGGCAGCTCTCAAACTGAGAGAAAATGATAACTAACCACTTTCGAACAGTTGAAACTTAGATTACCATAGGAAGAGAAAATGATCTCAAACAACTTTCTTTGGCATTTTTCTAAACCTTATGCAGCACTCCCTGGCCAATCTAACTTTTTCCTTTTTCAAGGAGATGGTAAGAACTCGAGTACCTTCATGATAATCGTCCTGAGACGCTTGCTGTGCTGGCACAGTTTCTTTTTGAGAGAAAGCGTGAAAAAGCTTTTCGCTAAGGTGTAGGCGGCAAGAGACGCAGGAGACGGGCATACGCAGCTCTCCGAGGGTAGGTGCCGGTCTCCGGGCGTCTTTCGGCAGAAGCCGCGGTCCGGAGCGCACCGCGACCGGCAGAAAGCTCTGTGCGCGAAAAAGCCTCTTCTTCGCCTCCGGCAGATAGAGAGCTCGGCAGATGCTGAGATGCCAAAAACAAGACCGCACAGCACCAGGATTATATGCGCAGCTCCCAAACTGAGAGAAAACGATAACCAACCACTTTCGAACAGTTTAAACTTAGATTACCATAGGTAGAGAAAAAGTCCTTAAACAACTTTCTTCTACATCCTTCTAAAACTTATGCAGCACTCCCTATCCAATCTTACTTTTTCTTTTCTCCAGGAGATGGTAAGAACTCGAGTACCTTCTTGAAAATCGTCCTGAGACGTTTGCTGTGCTGGCACAGTTTCTTTTTGAGAGAAAGCGTGAAAAAGCTTTTCGCTAAGGTGTAGGCGGCAAGAGACGCAGGAGACGGGCATATGCAGCTCTCCGAGTGTAGGTGCCGGTCTCCGGGCGTCTTTCGGCAGAAGCCGCGGTCCGGAGCGCACCGCGACCGGCAGAAAGCTCTGTGCGCGAAAAAGCCGCTTCTTCGCCTCCGGCAGCCGGAGAGCTCGGCAGATGCTGAGACGCCAAAAACAAGACCGCACAGCACCGGGATTATGTGCGCAGCTCTCAAACTGAGAGAAAATGATAACCAAACACTTTCGAACAGTTGAAACTTTGATTACCATAGGTAGAGAAAAAGTCCTCAAACAACTTTCTTTTACATCCTTCTAAACCTCATGTAGCACTCCCTGGTCAATCTTACTTTTTCTTTTCTCCAGGAGATGGTAAGAACTCGAGTACCTTCTTGAAAATCGTCCTGAGACGCATGCTGTGCTGGCACAGTTTCTTTTTGAGAGAAAGCGTGAAAAAGCTTTTCGCTAAGGTGTAGGCGGCAGGAGACGCAGAAGACGGGCATATGCAGCTCTCCGAGGGTAGGTGCCGGTCTCCGGGCGTCCTTCGGCAGAGGCCGCGGTCCGGAGCGCACCGCGACCGGCAGAAAGCTCTGTGCGCGAAAAAGCCGCTTCTTCGCCTCCGGCAGCCGGAGAGCTCGGCAGATGCTGAGACGCCAAAAACAAGATCGCACAGCATCGGGATTGAGTGCGCAGCTCTCAAACTGAGAGAAAATGATAACTAACCACTTTCGAACAGTTGAAACTTAGATTACCATAAGCAGGGAAAAAGTTCTCAAACAACTTTCTTTTGCATCTTTTTAAACCTTATGCAGCACTCCCTGGACAATCTAACGTTTTCTTTTCTCCAGGAGATGGTAAGAACTCGAGTACCTTCATGAAAAACATCGTGGGACGCTTGCTGTGCTGGCACAGTTTCTTTTTGAGAGAAAGCGTGAAAAAGCTTTTCGCTAAGGTGTAGGCGGCAAGAGACGCAGAAGACAGGCATATGCAGCTCTCCGAGGGTAGGTGCCGGTCTCCGGGCGTCTTTCGGCAGAAGCCGCGGTCCGGAGCGCACCGCGACCGGCAGAAAGCTCTGTGCGCGAAAAAGCCGCTTCTTCGCCTCCGGCAGCCGGAGAGCTCGGCAGATCCTGAGACGCAAAGAACGAAGCCGCACAGCACCGGGATTGAGTGCGCAGCTCTCAAACTGAGAGAAAATGATAACCAACCACTTTCGAACAGTTTAAAGAACAGTTTAAACTTAGATTACCATAGGTAGAGAAAAAGTTCTCAAACAACTTTCTTTTACATCCTTCTAAAACTTATGCAGCACTCTCTGGCCAATCTAACTTTTTCTTTTCTCCAGGAGATGGTAAGAACTCGAGTACCTTCATGAAAAACATCGTGGGACGCTTGCTGTGCTGGCACAGTTTCTTTTTGAGAGAAAGCGTGAAAAAGCTTTTCGCTAAGGTGTAGGCGGCAGGAGACGCAGAAGACGGGTATATGCAGCTCTCCGAGGGTAGGTGCCGGTCTTCGGGCGTCCTTCGGCAGAAGCCGCCGTCCGGAGCGCACTGCGACAGGCAGAAAGCTCTGTGCGCGAAAAAGCCGCTTCTTCGCCTCCGGCAGACAGAGAGCTCGGCAGATGCTGAGACGCCAAGAAAGAAGCCGCACAGCACCGGGATTGAGTGCGCAGCTCTCAAACTGAGAGAAAATGATAACCAACCACTTTCGAACAGTTTAAACTTTGATTACCATAGGTAGAGAAAAAGTCCTCAAACAACTTTCTTTTACATCCTTCTCAACCTCATGCAGCACTCCCTGGGAAATCTTACTTTTTCTTTTCTCCAGGAGATGGTAAGAACTCGAGTACCTTCATGAAAATCGTCGTGAGACGCTTGCTGTGCTGGCACAGTTTCTTTTTGAGAGAAAGCGTGAAAAAGCTTTTCGCTAAGGTGTAGGCGGCAAGAGACGCAGAAGATGGGCATATGCAGCTCTCCGAGGGTAGGTGCCGGTCTCCGGGCGTCCTTCGGCAGAAGCCGCGGTCCGGAGCGCACCGCGACCGGCAGAAAGCTCTGTGCGCGAAAAAGCCGCTTCTTCGCCTCCGGCAGCCGGAGAGCTCGGCAGATGCTGAGACGCCAAGAACGATGCCGCACAGCACCGGGATTGAGTGCGCAGCTCTCAAACTGAGAGAAAATGATAACTAACCACTTTCGAACAGTTGAAACTTTGATTACCATAGGTAGAGAAAAAGTCCTCAAACAACTTTCTTTTACATCCTTCTAAACCTCATGCAGCACTTCCTGGGAAATCTTACTTTTTCTTTTCTCCAGGAGATGGTAAGAACTCGAGTACCTTCATGAAAATCGTCGAGGGACGCTTGCTGTGCTGGCACAGTTTCTTTTTGAGAGAAAGCGTGAAAAAGCTTTTCGCTAAGGTGTAGGCGGCAGGAGACGCAGAAGACGGGCATATGCAGCTCTCCGAGGGTAGGTGCCGGTCTCCGGGCGTCCTTCGGCAGAGGCCGCGGTCCGGAGCGCACCGCGACCGGCAGAAAGCTCTGTGCGCAAAAAAGCCGCTTCTTCGCCTCCGGCAGACGGAGAGCTCGGCAGATGCTGAGACGCCAAAAACAAGACCGCAAAGCACCGGGATTATGTGCGCAGCTCCCAAAGTGAGAGAAAATGATAACCAACCACTTTCGAACAGTTTAAACTTAGATTACCATAGGTAGAGAAAAAGTTCTCAAACAACTTTCTTTTACATCCTTCTAAAGCTCATGCAGCACTCCCTGGGTAATCTTACTTTTTCTTTTCTCCAGGAGATGGTAAGAACTCGAGTACCTTCATGAAAATCGTCGTGGGACGCTCGCTGTGCTGGCACAGTTTCTTTTTGAGAGAAAGCGTGAAAAAGCTTTTCGCTAAGGTGTAGGCGGCAAGAGACGCAGAAGACGGGCATATGCAGCTCTCCGAGGGTAGGTGCCGGTCTCCGGGCGTCCTTCGGCAGAAGCCGCGGTCCGGAGCGCACCGCGACCGGCAGAAAGCTCTGGGCGCGAAAAAGCCGCTTCTTCGCCTCCGGCAGCCGAAGAGCTTGGCAGATGCTGAGACGCCAAGAACAAGACCGCACAGCACCGGGATTATGTGCGCAGCTCCCAAAGTGAGAGAAAATGATAACCAACCACTTTCGAACAGTTTAAACTTAGATTACCATAGGTAGAGTAAAAGTTCTCAAACAACTTTCTTTTACATCCTTCTAAAGCTCATGCAGCACTCCCTGGGTAATCTTACTTTTTCTTTTCTCCAGGAGATGGTAAGAACTCGAGTACCTTCATGAAAATCGTCGTGGGACGCTTGCTGTGCTGGCACAGTTTCTTTTTGAGAGAAAGCGTGAAAAAGCTTTTCGCTAAGGTGTAGGCGGCAAGAGACGCAGAAGACGGGCATATGCAGCTCTCCGAGTGTAGGTGCCGGTCTCCGGGCGTCCTTCGGCGGAGGCCGCGGTCCTTAGCGCACCAGGACCGGCAGAAAGTTCTGTGCGCGAAAAAGCCGCTTCTTCGCCTCCGGCAGCCGGAGAGCTCGGCAGATGCAGAGACGCCAAGAACAAGACCGCACAGCATCGGGATTGAGTGCGCAGCTCTCAAACTGAGAGAAAATGATAACTAACCACTTTCGAACAGTTGAAACTTAGATTACCATAGGTAGAGAAAATGTTCTCAAACAACGTTCTTTGGCATTTTTCTAAACATTATGCAGCACTCCCTGGCCAATCTAACTTTTTCCTTTTTCAAGGAGATGGTAAGAACTCGAGTACCTTCATGAGAATCATCTTGAGACGCTTGCTGTGCTGGCACAGTTTCTTTTTGAGAGAAAGCGTGAAAAAGCTTTTCGCTAAGGTGTAGGCGGCAAGAGACGCAGGAGACGGGCATATGCAGCTCTCCGAGGGTAGGTGCCGGTCTCCGGGCGTCCTTCGGCGGAGGCCGCGGTCCTTAGCGCACCAGGACTGGCAGAAAGTTCTGTGCGCGAAAAAGCCGCTTCTTCGCCTCTGGCAGCCGGAGAGCTCGGCAGATGCAGAGACGCCAAGAACAAGACCGCACAGCATCGGGATTGAGTGCGCAGCTCTCAAACTGAGAGAAAATGATAACTAACCACTTTCGAACAGTTGAAACTTAGATTACCATAGGTAGAGAAAATGTTCTCAAACAACTTTCTTTGGCATTATTCTAAACCTTATGCAGCACTCCCTGGGAAATCTTACTTTTTCTTTTCTCCAGGAGATGGTAAGAACTCGAGTACCTTCTTGAAAATCATCGTGACACGCTTGCTGTGCTGGCACAGTTTCTTTTTGTGAGAAAGCGTAAAAAAGCTTTTCGCTAAGGTGTAGGCGGCAAGAGACGCAGAAGACGGGCATATGCAGCTCTCCGAGTGTAGGTGCCGGTCTCCGGGCGTCCTTCGGCGGAGGCCGCGGTCCTTAGCGCACCAGGACCGGCAGAAAGTTCTGTGCGCGAAAAAGCCGCTTCTTCGCCTCCGGCAGCCGGAGAGCTTGGCAGATGCAGAGACGCCAAGAACAAGACCGCAGAGCATCGGGATTGAGTACGCAGCTCTCAAACTGAGAGAAAATGATAACTAACCACTTTCCAACAGTTGAAACTTAGATTGCCATAAGTAGGGAAAAAGTTCTCAGACAACTTTCTTTTGCATCTTTTTAAACCTCATGTAGCACTCCCTGGCCAATCTTACTTTTTCTTTTCTCCAGGAGATGGTAAGAACTCGAGTACCTTCTTGAAAATCGTCCTGAGACGCATGCTGTGCTGGCACAGTTTCTTTTTGAGAGAAAGCGTGAAAAAGCTTTTCGCTAACGTGTAGGCGGCAAGAGACGCAGGAGACGGGCATATGCAGCTCTCCGAGTGTAGGTGCCGGTCTCCAGGCGTCTTTCGGCAGAAGCCGCGGTCCGGAGCGCACCGCGACCGGCAGAAAGCTCTGGGCGCGAAAAAGCCGCTTCTTCGCCTCCGGCAGCCGGAGAGCTCGGCAGATGCTGAGACGCCAAAAACAAGACCGCACAGCACCGGGATTATGTGCGCAGCTCCCAAACTGAGAGAAAATGATAACTAACCACTTTCGAACAGTTTAAACTTAGGTTGCCATAAGTAGAGAAAAAGTCCTCAAACAACTTTCTTTTGCATCTTTCTAAACCTCATGCAGCACTCCCTGGCCAATCTTACTTTTTCTTTTCTCCAGGAGATGGTAAGAACTCGAGTACCTTCATGAAAATCGTCGTGAGACGCTTGCTGTGCTGGCACAGTTTCTTTTTGTGAGAAAGCGTGAAAAAGCTTTTCGCTAAGGTGTAGGCGGCAAGAGACGCAGAAGACAGGCATATGCAGCTCTCCGAGGGTAGGTGCCGGTCTCCGGGCGTCCTTCGGCAGAGGCCGCGGTCCGGAGCGCACCGCGACCGGCAGAAAGCTCTGTGCGCGAAAAAGCCGCTTCTTCGCCTCCGGCAGCCGGAGAGCTCGGCAGATGCTGAGACGCCAAAAACAAGATCGCACAGCATCGGGATTGAGTGCGCAGCTCTCAAACTGAGAGAAAATGATAACTAACCACTTTTGAACAGTTGAAACTTAGATTACCATAAGCAGGGAATAAGTTCTCAAACAACTTTCTTTTGCATCTTTTTAAACCTTATGCAGCACTCCCTGGACAATCTAACGTTTTCTTTTCTCCAGGAGATGGTAAGAACTCGAGTACCTTCATGAAAAACATCGTGGGACGCTTGCTGTGCTGGCACAGTTTCTTTTTGAGAGAAAGCGTGAAAAAGCTTTTCGCTAAGGTGTAGGCGGCAAGAGACGCAGAAGACGGGCATATGCAGCTCTCCGAGGGTAGGTGCCGGTCTCCGGGCGTCTTTCGGCAGAAGCCGCGGTCCGGAGCGCACCGCGACCGGCAGAAAGCTCTGTGCGCGAAAAAGCCGCTTCTTCGCCTCCGGCAGCCGGAGAGCTCGGCAGATGCTGAGACGCCAAGAACGAAGCCGCACAGCACCGGGATTGAGTGCGCAGCTCTCAAACTGAGAGAAAATGATAACCAACCACTTTCGAACAGTTTAAAGAACAGTTTAAACTTAGATTAACATAGGTAGAGAAAAAGTTCTCAAACAACTTTCTTTTACATCCTTCTAAAACTTATGCAGCACTCTCTGGCCAATCTAACTTTTTCTTTTCTCCAGGAGATGGTAAGAACTCGAGTACCTTCATGAAAAACATCGTGGGACGCTTGCTGTGCTGGCACAGTTTCTTTTTGAGAGAAAGCGTGAAAAAGCTTTTCGCTAAGGTGTAGGCGGCAGGAGACGCAGAAGACGGGCATATGCAGCTCTCCGAGGGTAGGTGCCGGTCTTCGGGCGTCCTTCGGCAGAAGCCGCCGTCCGGAGCGCACCGCGACCGGCAGAAAGCTCTGTGCGCGAAAAAGCCGCTTCTTCGCCTCCGGCAGACAGAGAGCTCGGCAGATGCTGAGACGCCAAGAAAGAAGCCGCAGAGCATCGGGATTGAGTGCGCAGCTCTCAAACTGAGAGAAAATGATAACCAACCACTTTCGAACAGTTTAAACTTTGATTACCATAAGCAGGGAAAAAGTTCTCAAACAACTTTCTTTTACATCCTTCTAAACCTCATGCAGTACTCCCTGGGAAATCTTAATTTTTCTTTTCTCCAGGAGATGGTAAGAACTCGAGTACCTTCATGATAATCGTCCTGAGACGCTTGCTGTGCTGGCACAGTTTCTTTTTGAGAGAAAGCGTGAAAAAGCTTTTCGCTAAGGTGTAGGCGGCAAGAGACGCAGAAGACGGGCATATGCAGCTCTCCGAGGGTAGGTGCCGGTCTCCGGGCGTCCTTCGGCAGAAGCCGCAGTCCGGAGCGCACCGCGACCGGCAGAAAGCTCTGTGCGCGAAAAAGCCGCTTCTTCGCCTCCGGCAGACGGAGAGCTCGGCAGATCCTGAGACGCCAAAAACCAGACCGCAAAGCACCGGGATTATGTGCGCAGCTCTCAAACTGAGAGAAAATGATAACCAACCACTTTCGAACAGTTTAAAGAACAGTTTAAACTTAGATTACCATAGGTAGAGAAAAAGTTCTCAAACAACTTTCTTTTACATCCTTCTAAAACTTATGCAGCACTCTCTGGCCAATCTAACTTTTTCTTTTCTCCAGGAGATGGTAAGAACTCGAGTACCTTCATGAAAAACATCGTGGGACGCTTGCTGTGCTGGCACAGTTTCTTTTTGAGAGAAAGCGTGAAAAAGCTTTTAGCTAAGGTGTAGGTGGCAGGAGACGCAGAAGACGGGCATATGCAGCTCTCCGAGGGTAGGTGCCGGTCTTCGGGCGTCCTTCGGCAGAAGCCGCCATCCGGAGCGCACTGCGACAGGCAGAAAGCTCTGTGCGCGAAAAAGCCGCTTCTTCGCCTCCGGCAGACGGAGAGCTCGGCAGATGCTGAGACGCAAAGAACGAAGCCGCACAGCATCGGGATTGAGTGCGCAGCTCTCAAACTGAGAGAAAATGATAACTAACCACTTTCGAACAGTTTAAACTTTGATTACCATAGGTAGAGAAAAAGTCCTCAAACAACTTTCTTTTACATCTTTCTAAACCTCATGCAGCACTCCCTGGGAAATATTACTTTTTCTTTTCTCCAGGAGATGGTAAGAACTCGAGGACCTTCATGAAAATCGTCGTGAGACGCTTGCTGTGCTGGCACAGTTTCTTTTTGAGAGAAAGCGTGAAAAAGCTTTTCGCTAAGGTGTAGGCGGCAAGAGTCGCAGAAGACGGGCATATGCAGCTCTCCGAGGGTAGGTGCCGGTCTCCGGGTGTCCTTCGGCAGAGGCCGCGGTCCGGAGCGCACCGCGACCGGCAAAAAGCTCTGTGCGCGAAAAAGCCGCTTCTTCGCCTCTGGCAGCCGGAGAGCTCGGCAGATGCTGAGACGCCAAAAACAAGACCGCACAGCATCGGGATTGAGTGCGCAGCTCTCAAACTGAGAGAAAATGATAACTAACCACTTTCGAACAGTTGAAACTTAGATTACCATAAGCAGGTAAAAAGTTCTCAAACAACTTTCTTTTGCATCTTTTTAAACCTTATGCAGCACTCCCTGGACAATCTAATGTTTTCTTTTTTCCAGGAGATGGTAAGAACTCGAGGACCTTCATGAGAATCGTCCTGAGACGCTTGCTGTGCTGGCACAGTTTCTTTTTGAGAGAAAGCGTGAAAAAGCTTTTCGCTAAGGTGTAGGCGGCAAGAGACGCAGAAGACGGGCATATGCAGCTCTCCGAGGGTAGGTGCCGGTCTCCGGGCGTCTTTCGGCAGAAGCCGCAGTCCGGAGCGCACCACGACCGGCAGAAAGCTCTGTGCGCGAAAAAGCCGCTTCTTCGCCTCCGGCAGCCGGAGAGCTCGGCAGATCCTGAGACGCCAAGAACGAAGCCGCACAGCACCGGGATTGAGTGCGCAGCTCTCAAACTGAGAGAAAATGATAACCAACCACTTTCGAACAGTTTAAAGAACAGTTTAAACTTAGATTACCATAGGTAGAGAAAAAGTTCTCAAACAACTTTCTTTTACATCCTTCTAAAACTTATGCAGCACTCTCTGGCCAATCTAACTTTTTCTTTTCTCCAGGAGATGGTAAGAACTCGAGTACCTTCATGAAAATCATCGTGACACGCTTGCTGTGCTGGCACAGTTTCTTTTTGAGAGAAATCGTGAAAAGGCTTTTCGCTAAGGTGTAGGCGGCAAGAGACGCAGAAGACGGGCATATGCAGCTCTCCGAGGGTAGGTGCCGGTCTTCGGGCGTCCTTCGGCAGAAGCCGCCGTCCGGAGCGCACTGCGACAGGCAGAAAGCTCTGTGCGCGAAAAAGCCGCTTCTTCGCCTCCGGCAGACGGAGAGCTCGGCAGATGCTGAGACGCCAAGAAAGAAGCCGCACAGCACCGGGATTGAGTGCGCAGCTCTCAAACTGAGAGAAAATGATAACCAACCACTTTCGAACAGTTTAAACTTTGATTACCATAGGTAGAGAAAAAGTCCTCAAACAACTTTCTTTTACATCCTTCTCAACCTCATGCAGCACTCCCTGGGAAACCTTACTTTTTCTTTTCTCCAGGAGATGGTAAGAACTCGAGTACCTTCATGAAAATCGTCGTGAGACGCTTGCTGTGCTGGCACAGTTTCTTTTTGAGAGAAAGCGTGAAAAAGCTTTTCGCTAAGGTGTAGGCGGCAAGAGACGCAGAAGACGGGCATATGCAGCTCTCCGAGGGTAGGTGCCTGTCTCCGGGCGTCCTTCGGCAGAAGCCGCGGTCCGGAGCGCACCGCGACCGGCAGAAAGCTCTGTGCGCGAAAAAGCCGCTTCTTCGCCTCCGGCAGACGGAGAGCTCGTCAGATGCTGAGACGCCAAGAACGAAGCCGCACAGCATCGGGATTGAGTGCGCAGCTCTCAAACTGAGAGAAAATGATAACTAACCACTTTCGAACAGTTGAAACTTAGATTACCATAGGTAGAGAAAATGTTCTCAAACAACTTTCTTTTACATCTTTCTAAACCTCATGCAGCACTCCCTGGGAAATATTACTTTTTCTTTTCTCCAGGAGATGGTAAGAACTCGAGGACCTTCATGAAAATCGTCCTGAGACGCTTGCTGTGCTGGCACAGTTTCTTTTTGAGAGAAAGCGTGAAAAAGCTTTTCGCTAAGGTGTAGGCGGCAAGAGACGCAGAAGACGGGCATATGCAGCTCTCCGAGGGTAGGTGCTGGTCTCCGGGCGTCTTTCGGCAGAAGCCGCAGTCCGGAGCGCACCGCGACCGGCAGAAAGCTCTGTGCGCGAAAAAGCCGCTTCTTCGCCTCTGGCAGCCGGAGAGCTCGGCAGATGCTGAGACGCCAAGAACGAAGCCGCACAGCACCGGGATTGAGTGCGCAGCTCTCAAACTGAGAGAAAATGATAACCAACCACTTTCGAACAGTTTAAAGAACAGTTTAAACTTAGATTAACATAGGTAGAGAAAAAGTTCTCAAACAACTTTCTTCTACATCCTTCTAAAACTTATGCAGCACTCTCTGGCCAATCTAACTTTTTCTTTTCTCCAGGAGATGGTAAGAACTCGAGTACCTTCATGAAAAACATCGTGGGACGCGTGCTGTGCTGGCACAGTTTCTTTTTGAGAGAAAGCGTGAAAAAGCTTTTCGCTAAGGTGTAGGCGGCAGGAGACGCAGAAGACGGGCATATGCAGCTCTCCGAGGGTAGGTGCCGGTCTTCCGGCGTCTTTCGGCAGAGGCCGCAGTCCGGAGCGCACCGCGACCGGCAGAAAGCTCTGTGCGCGAAAAAGCCGCTTCTTCGCCTCCGGCAGCCGGAGAGCTCGGCAGATGCTGAGACGCCAAAAACAAGACCGCACAGCATCGGGATTGAGTGCGCAGCTCTCAAACTGAGAGAAAATGATAACTAACCACTTTCGAACAGTTGAAACTTAGATTACCATAAGCAGGGAAAAAGTTCTCAAACAACTTTCTTTTGCATCTTTTTAAACCTTATGCAGCACTCCCTGGACAATCTAACGTTTTCTTTTTTCCAGGAGATGGTAAGAACTCGAGTACCTTCATGAGAATCGTCCTGAGACGCTTGCCGTGCTGGCACAGTTTCTTTTTGAGAGAAAGCGTGAAAAAGCTTTTCGCTAAGGTGTAGGCGGCAAGAGACGCAGAAGACGGGCATATGCAGCTCTCCGAGGGTAGGTGCTGGTCTCCGGGCGTCTTTCGGCAGAAGCCGCGGTCCGGAGCGCACCGCGACCGGCAGAAAGCTCTGTGCGCGAAAAAGCCGCTTCTTCGCCTCCGGCAGACAGAGAGCTCGGCAGATGCTGAGACGCCAAGAACGAAGCCGCACAGCATCGGGATTGAGTGCGCAGCTCTCAAACTGAGAGAAAATGATAACCAACCACTTTCGAACAGTTTAAACTTTGATTACCATAGGTAGAGAAAAAGTCCTCAAACAACTTTCTTTTACATCCTTCTCAACCTCATGCAGCACTCCCTGGGAAATCTTACTTTTTCTTTTCTCCAGGAGATGGTAAGAACTCGAGTACCTTCATGAAAATCGTCGTGAGACGCTTGCTGTGCTGGCACAGTTTCTTTTTGAGAGAAAGCGTGAAAAAGCTTTTCGCTAAGGTGTAGGCGGCAGGAGACGCAGAAGACGGGCATATGCAGCTCTCCGAGGGTAGGTGCCGGTCTCCGGGCGTCTTTCGGCAGAGGCCGCGGTCCGGAGCGCACCGCGACCGGCAGAAAGCTCTGTGCGCAAAAAAGGCGCTTCTTCGCCTCCGGCAGCCGGAGAGCTCGGCAGATGCTGAGACGCCAAAAACAAGACCGCAAAGCACCGGGATTATGTGCGCAGCTCCCAAAGTGAGAGAAAATGATAACCAACCACTTTCGAACAGTTTAAACTTAGATTACCATAGGTAGAGAAAAAGTTCTCAAACAACTTTCTTTTACATCCTTCTAAAGCTCATGCAGCACTCCCTGGGTAATCTTACTTTTTCTTTTCTCCAGGAGATGGTAAGAACTCGAGTACCTTCATGAAAATCGTCGTGGGACGCTTGCTGTGCTGGCACAGTTTCTTTTTGAGAGAAAGCGTGAAAAAGCTTTTCGCTAAGGTGTAGGCGGCAAGAGACGCAGAAGACGGGCATATGCAGCTCTCCGAGGGTAGGTGCCGGTCTCCGGGCGTCCTTCGGCAGAAGCCGCGGTCCGGAGCGCACCGCGACCGGCGGAAAGCTCTGTGCGCAAAAAAGCCGCTTCTTCGCCTCCGGCAGCCGGAGAGCTCGGCAGATGCTGAGACGCCAAAAACAAGACCGCAAAGCACCGGGATTATGTGCGCAGCTCCCAAAGTGAGAGAAAATGATAACCAACCACTTTCGAACAGTTTAAACTTAGATTACCATAGGTAGAGTAAAAGTTCTCAAACAACTTTCTTTTACATCCTTCTAAAGCTCATGCAGCACTCCCTGGGTAATCTTACTTTTTCTTTTCTCCAGGAGATGGTAAGAACTCGAGTACCTTCATGAAAATCGTCGTGGGACGCTTGCTGTGCTGGCACAGTTTCTTTTTGAGATGAAGCGTGAAAAAGCTTTTCGCTAAGGTGTAGGCGGCAGGAGACGCAGAAGACGGGCATATGCAGCTCTCCGAGGGTAGGTGCCGGTCTTCGGGCGTCCTTCGGCAGAAGCCGCCGTCTGGAGCGCACCGCGACAGGCAGAAAGCTCTGGGCGCGAAAAAGCCGCTTCTTCGCCTCCGGCAGACGGAGAGCTCGGCAGATGCTGAGACGCCAAGAAAGAAGCCGCACAGCATCGGGATTGAGTGCGCAGCTCTCAAACTGAGAGAAAATGATAACTAACCACTTTCGAACAGTTGAAACTTAGATTACCATAGGTAGAGAAAAAGTTCTCAAACAACTTTCTTTTACATCTTTCAAAACCTCATGCAGCACTCCCTGGGAAATATTCCTTTTTCTTTTCTCCAGGAGATGGTAAGAACTCGAGGACCTTCATGAAAATCGTCCTGAGACGCTTGCTGTGCTGGCACAGTTTCTTTTTGAGAGAAAGCGTGAAAAAGCTTTTCGCTAAGGTGTAGGCGGCAAAAGACGCAGAAGACGGGCATATGCAGCTCTCCGAGGGTAGGTGCTGGTCTCCGGGCGTCTTTCGGCAGAAGCCGCCGTCCGGAGCGCACCGCGACCGGCAGAAAGCTCTGTGCGCGAAAAAGCCGCTTCTTCGCCTCTGGCAGCCGGAGAGCTCGGCAGATGCTGAGACGCAAAGAACGAAGCCGCACAGCACCGGGATTGAGTGCGCAGCTCTCAAACTGAGAGAAAATGATAACCAACCACTTTCGAACAGTTTAAAGAACAGGTTAAACTTAGATTAACATAGGTAGAGAAAAAGTTCTCAAACAACTTTCTTTTACATCCTTCTAAAACTTATGCAGCACTCTCTGGCCAATCTAACTTTTTCTTTTCTCCAGGAGATGGTAAGAACTCGAGTACCTACATGAAAAACATCGTGGGACGCGTGCTGTGCTGGCACAGTTTCTTTTTGAGAGAAAGCGTGAAAAAGCTTTTCGCTAAGGTGTAGGCGGCAGGAGATGCAGAAGACGGGCATATGCAGCTCTCCGAGGGTAGGTGCCGGTCTTCCGGCGTCTTTCGGCAGAGGCCGCGGTCCGGAGCGCACCGCGACCGGCAGAAAGCTCTGTGCGCGAAAAAGCCGCTTCTTCGCCTCCGGCAGCCGGAGAGCTCGGCAGATCCTGAGACGCCAAAAACAAGACCGCACAGCATCGGGATTGAGTGCGCAGCTCCCAAAGTGAGAGAAAATGATAACTAACCACTTTCGAACAGTTGAAACTTAGATTACCATAAGCAGGGAAAAAGTTCTCAAACAACTTTCTTTTGCATCTTTTTAAACCTTATGCAGCACTCCCTGGACAATCTAACGTTTTCTTTTTTCCAGGAGATGGTAAGAACTCGAGTACCTTCATGAGAATCGTCCTGAGACGCTTGCCGTGCTGGCACAGTTTCTTTTTGAGAGAAAGCGTGAAAAAGCTTTTCGCTAAGGTGTAGGCGGCAAGAGACGCAGAAGACGGGCATATGCAGCTCTCCGAGGGTAGGTGCTGGTCTCCGGGCGTCTTTCGGCAGAAGCCGCGGTCCGGAGCGCACCGCGACCGGCAGAAAGCTCTGTGCGCGAAAAAGCCGCTTCTTCGCCTCTGGCAGCCGGAGAGCTCGGCAGATGCTGAGACGCCAAGAACGAAGCCGCACAGCACCGGGATTGAGTGCGCAGCTCTCAAACTGAGAGAAAATGATAACCAACCACTTTCGAACAGTTTAAAGAACAGTTTAAACTTAGATTAACATAGGTAGAGAAAAAGTTCTCAAACAACTTTCTTTTACATCCTTCTAAAACTTATGCAGCACTCTCTGGCCAATCTAACTTTTTCTTTTCTCCAGGAGATGGTAAGAACTCGAGTACCTTCATGAAAAACATCGTGGGACGCTTGCTGTGCTGGCACAGTTTCTTTTTGAGAGAAAGCGTGAAAAAGCTTTTCGCTAAGGTGTAGGCGGCAGGAGACGCAGAAGACGGGCATATGCAGCTCTCCGAGGGTAGGTGCCGGTCTTCCGGCGTCTTTCGGCAGAAGCCGCCGTCCGGAGCGCACCGCGACAGGCAGAAAGCTCTGTGCGCGAAAAAGCCGCTTCTTCGCCTCCGGCAGACAGAGAGCTCGGCAGATGCTGAGACGCCAAGAATGAAGCCGCACAGCATCGGGATTGAGTGCGCAGCTCTCAAACTGAGAGAAAATGATAACCAACCACTTTCGAACAGTTTAAACTTTGATTACCATAGGTAGAGAAAAAGTCCTCAAACAACTTTCTTTTACATCCTTCTAAACCTCATGCAGCACTCCCTGGGAAATCTTAATTTTTCTTTTCTCCAGGAGATGGTAAGAACTCGAGTACCTTCATGAAAATCGTCGTGAGACGCTTGCTGTGCTGGCACAGTTTCTTTTTGAGAGAAAGCGTGAAAAAGCTTTTCGCTAAGGTGTAGGCGGCAAGAGACGCAGAAGACGGGCATATGCAGCTCTCCGAGGGTAGGTGCCGGTCTCCGGGCGTCTTTCAGCAGAAGCCGCGGACCGGAGCGCACAGCGACCGGCAGAAAGCTCTGTGCACGAAAAAGCTGCTTCTTCGCCTCCGGCAGGCAGAGAGCTCGGCAGATGCTGAGACGCCAAGAACAAGACCGCAGAGCATCGGGATTGAGTACGCAGCTCTCAAACTGAGAGAAAATGATAACTAACCACTTTCGAACAGTTTAAACTTTGATTACCATAGGTAGAGAAAAAGTCCTCAAACAACTTTCTTTTACATCTTTCAAAACATCATGCAGCACTCCCTGGGAAATATTACTTTTCTTTTCTCCAGGAGATGGTAAGAACTCGAGTACCTTCATGAAAAACATCGTGGGACGCGTGCTGTGCTGGCACAGTTTCTTTTTGAGAGAAAGCGTGAAAAAGCTTTTCGCTAAGGTGTAGGCGGCAGGAGACGCAGAAGACGGGCATATGCAGCTCTCCGAGGGTAGGTGCCGGTCTTCGGGCGTCCTTCGGCAGAAGCCGCCATCCGGAGCGCACTGCGACAGGCAGAAAGCTCTGTGCGCGAAAAAGCCGCTTCTTCGCCTCCGGCAGCCGGAGAGCTCGGCAGATGCTGAGACGCAAAGAACGAAGCCGCACAGCATCGGGATTGAGTGCGCAGCTCTCAAACTGAGAGAAAATGATAACTAACCACTTTCGAACAGTTGAAACTTAGATTACCATAGGTAGAGAAAAAGTTCTCAAACAACTTTCTTTTACATCCTTCTAAAGCTCATGCAGCACTCCCTGGGTAATCTTACTTTTTCTTTTCTCCAGGAGATGGTAAGAACTCGAGTACCTTCATGAAAATCGTCGTGGGACGCTTGCTGTGCTGGCACAGTTTCTTTTTGAGAGAAAGCGTGAAAAAGCTTTTCGCTAAGGTGTAGGCGGCAAGAGACGCAGAAGACGGGCATATGCAGCTCTCCGAGGGTAGGTGCCGGTCTCCGGGCGTCCTTCGGCAGAAGCCGCGGTCCGGAGCGCACCGCGACCGGCGGAAAGCTCTGTGCGCAAAAAAGCCGCTTCTTCGCCTCCGGCAGCCGGAGAGCTCGGCAGATGCTGAGACGCCAAAAACAAGACCGCAAAGCACCGGGATTATGTGCGCAGCTCCCAAAGTGAGAGAAAATGATAACCAACCACTTTCGAACAGTTTAAACTTAGATTACCATAGGTAGAGTAAAAGTTCTCAAACAACTTTCTTTTACATCCTTCTAAAGCTCATGCAGCACTCCCTGGGTAATCTTACTTTTTCTTTTCTCCAGGAGATGGTAAGAACTCGAGTACCTTCATGAAAATCGTCGTGGGACGCTTGCTGTGCTGGCACAGTTTCTTTTTGAGATGAAGCGTGAAAAAGCTTTTCGCTAAGGTGTAGGCGGCAAGAGACGCAGAAGACGGGCATATGCAGCTCTCCGAGGGTAGGTGCCGGTCTCCGGGCGTCCTTCGGCAGAAGCCGCGGTCCGGAGCGCACCGCGACCGGCAGAAAGCTCTGTGCGCGAAAAAGCCGCTTCTTCGCCTCCGGCAGCCGGAGAGCTCGGCAGATGCTGAGATGCCAAAAACAAGACCGCACAGCATCGGGATTGAGTGCGCAGCTCTCAAACTGAGAGAAAATGATAACTAACCACTTTCGAACAGTTGAAACTTTGATTACCATAGGTAGAGAAAAAGTCCTCAAACAACTTTCTTTTACATCCTTCTAAACCTCATGCAGCGCTTCCTGGGAAATCTAACGTTTTCTTTTCTCCAGGAGATGGTAAGAACTCGAGTACCTTCATGATAATCGTCGTGGGACGCTTGCTGTGCTGGCACAGTTTCTTTTTGAGAGAAAGCGTGAAAAAGCTTTTCGCTAAGGTGTAGGCGGCAAGAGACGCAGAAGACGGGCATATGCAGCTCTCCGAGGGTAGGTGCCGGTCTCCGGGCGTCTTTCGGCAGAAGCCGCGGTCCGGAGCGCACCGCGACCGGCAGAAAGCTCTGTGCGCGAAAAAGCCGCTTCTTCGCCTCCGGCAGCCGGAGAGCTCGGCAGATGCTGAGACGCCAAGAACAAGACCGCACAGCACCGGGATTATGTGCGCAGCTCTCAAAATGAGAGAAAATGATAACCAAACACTTTCGAACAGTTGAAACTTTGATTACCATAGGTAGAGAAAAAGTCCTCAAACAACTTTCTTTTACATCCTTCTAAAACTTATGCAGCACTCTCTGGCCAATCTAACTTTTTCTTTTCTCCAGGAGATGGTAAGAACTCGAGGACCTTCATGAAAAACATCGTGGGACGCTTGCTGTGCTGGCACAGTTTCTTTTTGAGAGAAAGCGTGAAAAAGCTTTTCGCTAAGGTGTAGGCGGCAGGAGACGCAGAAGACGGGCATATGCAGCTCTCCGAGGGTAGGTGCCGGTCTTCGGGCGTCCTTCGGCAGAAGCCGCCGTCTGGAGCGCACCGCGACAGGCAGAAAGCTCTGTGCGCGAAAAAGCCGCTTCTTCGCCTCCGGCAGACGGAGAGCTCGGCAGATGCTGAGACGCCAAGAAAGAAGCCGCACAGCATCGGGATTGAGTGCGCAGCTCTCAAACTGAGAGAAAATGATAACTAACCACTTTCGAACAGTTGAAACTTAGATTACCATAGGTAGAGAAAAAGTTCTCAAACAACTTTCTTTTACATCTTTCAAAACCTCATGCAGCACTCCCTGGGAAATATTCCTTTTTCTTTTCTCCAGGAGATGGTAAGAACTCGAGGACCTTCATGAAAATCGTCCTGAGACGCTTGCTGTGCTGGCACAGTTTCTTTTTGAGAGAAAGCGTGAAAAAGCTTTTCGCTAAGGTGTAGGCGGCAAAAGACGCAGAAGACGGGCATATGCAGCTCTCCGAGGGTAGGTGCTGGTCTCCGGGCGTCTTTCGGCAGAAGCCGCAGTCTGGAGCGCACCGCGACCGGCAGAAAGCTCTGTGCGCGAAAAAGCCGCTTCTTCGCCTCTGGCAGCCGGAGAGCTCGGCAGATGCTGAGACGCAAAGAACGAAGCCGCACAGCACCGGGATTGAGTGCGCAGCTCTCAAACTGAGAGAAAATGATAACCAACCACTTTCGAACAGTTTAAAGAACAGTTTAAACTTAGATTAACATAGGTAGAGAAAAAGTTCTCAAACAACTTTCTTTTACATCCTTCTAAAACTTATGCAGCACTCTCTGGCCAATCTAACTTTTTCTTTTCTCCAGGAGATGGTAAGAACTCGAGTACCTACATGAAAAACATCGTGGGACGCGTGCTGTGCTGGCACAGTTTCTTTTTGAGAGAAAGCGTGAAAAAGCTTTTCGCTAAGGTGTAGGCGGCAGGAGATGCAGAAGACGGGCATATGCAGCTCTCCGAGGGTAGGTGCCGGTCTTCCGGCGTCTTTCGGCAGAGGCCGCGGTCCGGAGCGCACCGCGACCGGCAGAAAGCTCTGTGCGCGAAAAAGCCGCTTCTTCGCCTCCGGCAGCCGGAGAGCTCGGCAGATCCTGAGACGCCAAAAACAAGACCGCACAGCATCGGGATTGAGTGCGCAGCTCCCAAAGTGAGAGAAAATGATAACTAACCACTTTCGAACAGTTGAAACTTAGATTACCATAAGCAGGGAAAAAGTTCTCAAACAACTTTCTTTTGCATCTTTTTAAACCTTATGCAGCACTCCCTGGACAATCTAACGTTTTCTTTTTTCCAGGAGATGGTAAGAACTCGAGTACCTTCATGAGAATCGTCCTGAGACGCTTGCCGTGCTGGCACAGTTTCTTTTTGAGAGAAAGCGTGAAAAAGCTTTTCGCTAAGGTGTAGGCGGCAAGAGACGCAGAAGACGGGCATATGCAGCTCTCCGAGGGTAGGTGCTGGTCTCCGGGCGTCTTTCGGCAGAAGCCGCGGTCCGGAGCGCACCGCGACCGGCAGAAAGCTCTGTGCGCGAAAAAGCCGCTTCTTCGCCTCTGGCAGCCGGAGAGCTCGGCAGATGCTGAGACGCCAAGAACGAAGCCGCACAGCACCGGGATTGAGTGCGCAGCTCTCAAACTGAGAGAAAATGATAACCAACCACTTTCGAACAGTTTAAAGAACAGTTTAAACTTAGATTAACATAGGTAGAGAAAAAGTTCTCAAACAACTTTCTTTTACATCCTTCTAAAACTTATGCAGCACTCTCTGGCCAATCTAACTTTTTCTTTTCTCCAGGAGATGGTAAGAACTCGAGTACCTTCATGAAAAACATCGTGGGACGCTTGCTGTGCTGGCACAGTTTCTTTTTGAGAGAAAGCGTGAAAAAGCTTTTCGCTAAGGTGTAGGCGGCAGGAGACGCAGAAGACGGGCATATGCAGCTCTCCGAGGGTAGGTGCCGGTCTTCCGGCGTCTTTCGGCAGAAGCCGCCGTCCGGAGCGCACCGCGACAGGCAGAAAGCTCTGTGCGCGAAAAAGCCGCTTCTTCGCCTCCGGCAGACAGAGAGCTCGGCAGATGCTGAGACGCCAAGAATGAAGCCGCACAGCATCGGGATTGAGTGCGCAGCTCTCAAACTGAGAGAAAATGATAACCAACCACTTTCGAACAGTTTAAACTTTGATTACCATAGGTAGAGAAAAAGTCCTCAAACAACTTTCTTTTACATCCTTCTAAACCTCATGCAGCACTCCCTGGGAAATCTTAATTTTTCTTTTCTCCAGGAGATGGTAAGAACTCGAGTACCTTCATGAAAATCGTCGTGAGACGCTTGCTGTGCTGGCACAGTTTCTTTTTGAGAGAAAGCGTGAAAAAGCTTTTCGCTAAGGTGTAGGCGGCAAGAGACGCAGAAGACGGGCATATGCAGCTCTCCGAGGGTAGTTGCCGGTCTCCGGGCGTCTTTCAGCAGAAGCCGCGGACCGGAGCGCACAGCGACCGGCAGAAAGCTCTGTGCACGAAAAAGCTGCTTCTTCGCCTCCGGCAGGCAGAGAGCTCGGCAGATGCTGAGACGCCAAGAACAAGACCGCAGAGCATCGGGATTGAGTACGCAGCTCTCAAACTGAGAGAAAATGATAACTAACCACTTTCGAACAGTTTAAACTTTGATTACCATAGGTAGAGAAAAAGTCCTCAAACAACTTTCTTTTACATCTTTCAAAACATCATGCAGCACTCCCTGGGAAATATTACTTTTCTTTTCTCCAGGAGATGGTAAGAACTCGAGTACCTTCATGAAAATCGTCCTGAGACGCTTGCTGTGCTGGCACAGTATCTTTTTGAGAGAAAGCGTGAAAAAGCTTTTCGCTAAGGTGTAGGCGGCAAGAGACGCAGAAGACGGGCATATGCAGCTCTCCGAGGGTAGGTGCCGGTCTCCGGGCGTCCTTCGGCAGAGGCCACGGTCCGGAGCGCACCGCGACCGGCAGAAAGCTCTGTGCGCGAAAAAGCCGCTTCTTCGCCTCTGGCAGCCGGAGAGCTCGGCAGATGCTGAGACGCCAAAAACAAGACCGCACAGCATCGGGATTGAGTGCGCAGCTCTCAAACTGAGAGAAAATGATAACTAACCACTTTCGAACAGTTGAAACTTTGATTACCATAAGCAGGGAAAAAGTTCTCAAACAACTTTCTTTTGCATCTTTTTAAACCTTATGCAGCACTCCCTGGACAATCTAACGTTTTCTTTTTTCCAGGAGATGGTAAGAACTCGAGTACCTTCATGATAATCGTCCTGAGACGCTTGCTGTGCTGGCACAGTTTCTTTTTGAGAGAAAGCGTGAAAAAGCTTTTCGCTAAGGTGTAGGCGGCAAGAGACGCAGAAGACGGGCATATGCAGCTCTCCGAGGGTAGGTGCCGGTCTCCGGGCGTCTTTCAGCAGAAGCCGCAGACCGGAGCGCACAGCGACCGGCAGAAAGCTCTGTGCACGAAAAAGCTGCTTCTTCGCCTCCGGCAGCCGGAGAGCTCGGCAGATGCTGAGACGCCAAGAACGAAGCCGCACAGCACCGGGATTGAGTGCGCAGCTCTCAAACTGAGAGAAAATGATAACCAACCACTTTCGAACAGTTTAAAGAACAGTTTAAACTTAGATTACCATAGGTAGAGAAAAAGTTCTCAAACAACTTTCTTTTACATCCGTCTAAAACTTATGCAGCACTCTCTGGCCAATCTAACTTTTTCTTTTCTCCAGGAGATGGTAAGAACTCGAGTACCTACATGAAAAACATCGTGGGACGCGTGCTGTGCTGGCACAGTTTCTTTTTGAGAGAAAGCGTGAAAAAGCTTTTCGCTAAGGTGTAGGCGGCAGGAGACGCAGAAGACGGGCATATGCAGCTCTCCGAGGGTAGGTGCCGGTCTTCGGGCGTCCTTCGGCAGAAGCCGCCATCCGGAGCGCACTGCGACAGGCAGAAAGCTCTGTGCGCGAAAAAGCCGCTTCTTCGCCTCCGGCAGCCGGAGAGCTCGGCAGATGCTGAGACGCAAAGAACGAAGCCGCACAGCATCGGGATTGAGTGCGCAGCTCTCAAACTGAGAGAAAATGATAACTAACCACTTTCGAACAGTTTAAACTTAGATTACCATAGGTAGAGAAAAAGTCCTCAAACAACTTTCTTTTACATCTTTCTAAACCTCATGCAGCACTCCCTGGGAAATATTACTTTTTCTTTTCTCCAGGAGATGGTAAGAACTCGAGGACCTTCATGAAAATCGTCCTGAGACGCTTGCTGTGCTGGCACAGTTTCTTTTTGAGAGAAAGCGTGAAAAAGCTTTTCGCTAAGGTGTAGGCGGCAGGAGACGCAGAAGACGGGCATATGCAGCTCTCCGAGGGTAGGTGCCGGTCTCCGTGCGTCCTTCGGCAGAAGCCGCGGTCCGGAGCGCACCGCGACCGGCAGAAAGCTCTGTGCGCGAAAAAGCCGCTTCTTCGCCTCCGTCAGCCGAAGAGCTCGGCAGATGCTGAGACGCCAAAAACAAGACTGCACAGCATCGGGATTGAGTGCGCAGCTCTCAAACTGAGAGAAAATGATAACTAACCACTTTCGAACAGTTGAAACTTAGATTACCATAAGCAGGGAAAAAGTTCTCAAACAACTTTCTTTTGCATCTTTTTAAACCTTATGCAGCACTCCCTGGACAATCTAACGTTTTCTTTTCTCCAGGAGATGGTAAGAACTCGAGTACCTTCATGAGAATCGTCCTGAGACGCTTGCTGTGCTGGCACAGTTTCTTTTTGAGAGAAAGCGTGAAAAAGCTTTTCGCTAAGTTGTAGGCAGCAAGAGACGCAGAAGACGGGCATATGCAGCTCTCCGAGGGTAGGTGCCGGTCTCCGGGCGTCTTTCGGCAGAAGCCGCCGTCCGGAGCGCACCGCGACCGGCAGAAAGCTCTGTGCGCGAAAAAGCAGCTTCTTCGCCTCCGGCAGATGGAGAGCTCGGCAGATGCTGAGACGCCAAGAACAAGACCGCACAGCACCGGGATTGAGTGCGCAGCTCTCAAACTGAGAGAAAATGATAACTAACCACTTTCGAACAGTTGAAACTTAGATTACCATAAGTAGAGTAAAAGTTCTCAAACAACTTTCTTTTACATCCTTCTAAAGCTCATGCAGCACTCCCTGGGTAATCTTACTTTTTCTTTTCTCCAGGAGATGGTAAGAACTCGAGTACCTTCATGAAAAACATCGTGGGACGCTTGCTGTGCTGGCACAGTTTCTTTTTGAGAGAAAGCGTGAAAAAGCTTTTCGCTAAGGTGTAGGCGGCAGGAGACGCAGAAGACGGGCATATGCAGCTCTCCGAGGGTAGGTGCCGGTCTCCGGGCGTCTTTCGGCAGAAGCCGCGGACCGGAGCGCACAGCGACCGGCAGAAAGCTCTGTGCACGAAAAAGCCGCTTCTTAGCCTCCGGCAACCGGAGAGCTCGGCAGATGCTGAGACGCCAAAAACAAGACCGCAGAGCATCGGGATTGAGTGCGCAGCTCTCAAACTGAGAGAAAATGATAACCAACCACTTTCGAACAGTTGAAACTTAGATTACCATAGGTAGAGAAAAAGTTCTCAAACAACTTTCTTTTACATCCTTCTAAACCTCATGCAGCGCTTCCTGGGAAATCTTACTTTTTCTTTTCTCCAGGAGATGGTAAGAACTCGAGTACCTTCATGAAAATCGTCGTGGGACGCTTGCTGTGCTGGCACAGTTTCTTTTTGAGAGAAAGCGTGAAAAAGCTTTTCGCTAAGGTGTAGGCGGCAAGAGACGCAGAAGACGGGCATATGCAGCTCTCCGAGGGTAGGTGCCGGTCTCCGGGCGTCCTTCGGCAGAGGCCGCGGTCCGGAGCGCACCGCGACCGGCAGAAAGCTCTGTGCGCGAAAAAGCCGCTTCTTCGCCTCCGGCAGCCGGAGAGCTCGGCAGATGCTGAGACGCCAAGAAAGAAGCCGCACAGCATCGGGATTGAGTGCGCAGCTCTCAAACTGAGAGAAAATGATAACTAACCACTTTCGAACAGTTGAAACTTAGATTACCATAAGCAGGGAAAAAGTTCTCAAACAACTTTCTTTTGCATCTTTTTAAACCTTATGCAGCACTCCCTGGACAAGCTAACGTTTTCTTTTTTCCAGGAGATAGTAAGAACTCGAGTACCTTCATGAGAATCGTCCTGAGACGCTTGCTGTGCTGGCACAGTTTCTTTTTGAGAGAAAGCGTGAAAAAGCTTTTCGCTAAGGTGTAGGCGGCAAGAGACGCAGAAGACGGGCATATGCAGCTCTCCGAGGGTAGGTGCCGGTCTCCGGGCGTCCTTCGGCAGAGGCCGCGCTCCGGAGCGCACCGCGACCGGCAGAAAGCTCTGTGCGCGAAAAAGCCGCTTCTTCGCCTCCGGCACCCGGTGAGCTCGGCAGATGCTGAGACGCCAAAAACAAGACCGCACAGCACCGGGATTATGTGCGCAGCTCCCACCCTGAGAGAAAATGATAACCAACCACTTTCGAACAGTTTAAACATAGATTACCATAGGTAGAGAAAAAGTCCTCAAACAACTTTCTTTTACATCTTTCAAAACATCATGCAGCACTCGCTGGCCAATCTTACTTTTTCTTTTCTCCAGGAGATGGTAAGAACTCGAGTACCTTCATGAAAATCGTCGTGATACGCTTGTTGTGCTGGCACACCTTATTTTTGAGAGAAAGCGTGAAAAAGCTTTTCGCTAAAGTGTAGGCGGCAAGAGACGCAGAAGACGGGCATATGCAGCTCTCCGAGGGTAGGTGCCGGTCTCCGGGCGTCCTTCGGCAGAAGCCGCAGAACGGAGCGCACAGCGACCGGCAGAAAGCTCTGTGCACGAAAAAGCCGCTTCTTAGCCTCCGGCAACCGGAGAGCTTGGCAGATGCTGAGACGCCAAAAACAAGACCGCAGAGCATCGGGATTGAGTGCGCAGCTCTCAAACTGAGAGAAAATGATAACTAACCACTTTCGAACAGTTGAAACTTTGATTACCATAAGCAGGGAATAAGTTCTCAAACAACTTTCTTTTGCATCTTTTTAAACCTTATGCAGCACTCCCTGGACAATCTAACGTTTTCTTTTTTCCAGGAGATGGTAAGAACTCGAGTACCTTCATGATAATCGTCCTGAGACGCTTGCTGTGCTGGCACAGTTTCTTTTTGAGAGAAAGCGTGAAAAAGCTTTTCGCTAAGGTGTAGGCGGCAAGAGACGCAGAAGACGGGCATATGCAGCTCTCCGAGGGTAGGTGCCGGTCTCCGGGCGTCTTTCGGCAGAAGCCGCAGTACGGAGCGCACCGCGACCGGCAGAAAGCTCTGTGCGCGAAAAAGCCGCTTCTTCGCCTCCGGCAGCCGGAGAGCTCGGCAGATGCTGAGACGCCAAGAAAGAAGCCGCACAGTACCAGGATAAGTACGCAGCTCTCAAACTGGGAGAAGACAGGAACTAACCACTTTCCAACGGTTTAAACTTACACTACCATAAGTGGGGAAAAAGTTCTAAAAAAACTTTTTTTTGCATCTTTCTAAACCTTATGCAGCATTCCTTGGCGAAAATTTTTCTTTTCTTCTCAAGGATGGTAAGAGCTCGACTACCTTCGTGAAAAACGTCGTGGTACGCTTGCTGTGCTGTCACAGTTTCTTTTCGAGATAATGCGTAGAAAAGCTTTTCGCTAAGGTGTAGGCGGCAAGAGACGCAGAAGATGGGCATACGCCACTCTCTGATGATAGGTGCTGGTAGCCGGATTCTTTTAACAGAAGCTGCTCTTCGGAGGGCTCTCTTACCTTCATATTTGTCTTTGCAGGAGGAAGCCTCTTTTTCGTTTCCGGAAATATCTAGAGAGCAACAGTTGCTAAAGACGCGATTGGCACCATTATGGAGAGTTTTGCTCGTTCCAGCAGGAATAACTGCGTTCTTCCTTACGCTAGGTGTCGCTGCTTATCAAGGTTTGGCTGCTTTTAACCACTTGGGGTGCTGGATGTTCAAACAACTTATCGTAACTTCTATTTTAAGTCAGGTGCTCACTGCCGTAGATGCTATTAGATATAGCACACTGCAAATAAGAGCTGTAATAGTTTTATTGTTATTAGCACATGGGCACGAGTGTTAGGAATTTTATAAGGAATATGTTGCATGAATCTTTTTGACTATTCTGCAGCCATTCATACGAAACTCACACAAGTACAAGACAATATGAAGAAATTGACTGGGAACGAGTGGGGTTTGCATCAATGGTTTGAGGGATGGGAAAGAACTGGGTGGTTGAAAGATCTTGTAAATGGAACTTTGTTTTTACTAGTAGTCGTTATTTCATTGCTTTGTGTTATTCCATGCATCGTGAAACTGGTGTGCCTCTTGCTAAAAATTACATTGGAAAAGATCTGGCTGGTGCAAGAAGAAGGGGCAATTGTGACAATGTATCTGAGCCGCTTAGACTATGGGCGGCACCAGCCATCTAGCTTGGAACGGTTCTTCTCAGAATTTTCTCAGGGCCCTCTGGAATTCATCAAGACATAAGCCTTGCTAAAACAAGAGAGGAAAAGCTGAGAAACTAAATTCCAAGACCACAAGAACTCCAAAAAGGGGGGGGGGGGGGGTGGGGGGGGGGGAGGGGAGGGACAAAGTACCTGGACTGTAAGGAAACACATCTTCTGAGAGGTGCACGCAGAATGCGTGGACAAGACGAAGGCACCAATAAGAAAAACGTGACTAGCGTGTGCAGAGAGTCAGAATGTGTAAGTGCATCATGTAAACCATAAACGGCTTCTGCTTAATCCTCTTGGTCCATTGTGCAGGAGTCCTGAATTTCCCATAAGTGATACTTACTAAAAGGGTTCTGATTTTAATGCTAGAGTTACTCTCTATATGATGATTCATGGGAATAGTTCTTTCAAATCCTTCCCTTGCTGACATCAGTCAGCTTCATCTTTTCCTGAATGTACTGCTGGCTATACATAAGTGATGAATAGAAGGGAATGAGTTTTAGGGATATGTTGCAAGGAAACAGATTGGTAGCTCTGCTTCCATTTCCATTGAATAAGAAGAATTCCAAATATTTTTTGCCCTTTCATAGACCTCTGACTCGATTAGCATCAGTAGGGAGAGACATTTGATTGGTTTTTCTCCTTTTTAGAGAGAAGCTAATGAAAAAGTTTCACCAGAATCAGAGCAGGCTGCGTAGCAAGAAGAGCGTCATGAAAAGGCGCCAATCCTATCCTCTTAGTATTGCTAGTTGTGATTGGACTTCAATGAAATGTGTCAACTCTGTGTTCCTGGGTATCACATCAGTAATAGGTACTTCACCTGCTGTACTTCTCTCCTAAAGCTAAGAACAGAATCCCAAATAATCTTGATTCCAAGGTCTCAATTCACCCTGTGATGCTGACAGGTGAAATAGGAGTGGAAAATGCACCAGTAAATGAACTTGAATGGCCTATCTAAATCAGCGGCCACTGATTTCCTGAAGGCTTAAACAGGTCAGTTGCCCCTATTTTTCTTGGGGTTCTTTTATTCTTTGGTCATGTTTTTCTTGGGATTCTTTGAATCCTTCCCCACCAGTTCAGCCTCTGCTCTCAAATCCTTTGCTGTCATTTAAAGTATCTCGATAGTCTGGAAACGTGTTGTCTTTATTTATCAACCCATTATTCCCTTCAAAAGGTTGTTTGCCTCAAGTCTCATTCTTGCTGATTTTCTGCTAGTTCATTGTCAGATGGCAGCAGGTGTTCTGTAAGAGCAAGTACACAATCCTATAGCTTGCTTTTCTTTTGATTTGGCCTGTCTAGAAAATGGAATGACTGAACATCTCCGACAGCATTTTCTCTCCCCATTGTGTTTCACCGCAAGGGCAGGTGCAAATCATCTACCTAAACTCTTGGTGGTGAAGCAACTAGTGGTATGCTGTTGCATATAGGTAGAAGTTCCCGAAAGGAAGGCCTTGTAAAACCATGGCTGAGGCCCGTTACTTTGGCTAAGTAGAAAATGACTAGGGGAAAGTGAGTCAGCTGAATTATGGTGTATGATGGTTGGTTGAATTACGTTTGTTGCGGCTTAAAGCTATGCAACTGACAAAGGCCTGACTGCTTCAAAAGCCTGGCTTTTGCAAGAAAGCGGCTCTCCTTTGCACCTGCCTGGGGACTCTGCGTCACTACGGACCCTCACGCCCAGTTTGCCAAGGAGATGATGAGTAGGAATTTTGCAGAGCTGCTGTGTGCATATGAAAGGAATGGCAGAGAGTGAAGCGGTGGACATTTCTGGGCTTTAGTACAATGCTGCTGCATTGGTGCCAGTTTAGTCGGTTTTCCATCAGTGGCATTTCTGTCTAGAAGTACACTGCCCAGAGTCTTTCTAGCATTTGATGCCATTTCCTTACTGCCATTAATACCTTCCTTCAGTTTAAAGGATGAGAGAATCTTTACATTTTGAAGATCCCTGTTAGGAAACAATATGCCAGAGGAGTCATCACTCCCTTTTCTTTTGCCTCCTTTGTAATTTTTATAGACTCATTTCACATTTCTGCTAATGGCAATAGGAATACTGAGACTACTTAGCAGGGTTGATGCTCTCAGCTGCTTTCCTCTTTCCTACTGCTTCATACCGTATGTGACTTGATGGCCTCGTTTTGCAATCAGCATTTTGATGTGGTTTGCTAAAACCTGGCATGCACTGCCAACTCACAACTTGTGTGTTGGCATTTCAGGGGCTTTGATGGGTTCCTTTCTGAGATTGCCATGCACTGGACTTTCACAGTCACAAAGACTTCATCCACCATCGGTTGAAGTTCAGTATTTAATACTCTTTCCTGGAATGTAGGCAACCTAGCAGCAAGTACTAAATTCGCTGCAAGCCCTGTCTTCCCAAAGGACCATTTAAAAAGTTTGCTTTTCCCCTCTGACCAACCTGCCAGTATTTTGATGGAGAATTTGGTACCTTAAATGAACCTCTTAGAAGGGATCTCATCACAGACAATATCTCAGGCTTTCTTGAAATACTGTCTTCTTTGGATCTCAATTCCATTCAGAGTGCATTTAAGATTTTTTTTTCACTGAAGCCATTCAACAATGCCTCTTCTCTTATAAAATGTGATGCACATGAGAAAGATGGATCCCCGTGAAAGGTTCTATTGATATCAAAATTCGTGCCCAATGGACTGTGCTGGTGGAAATCAAATACTAGTCTAGTATTTTGAATCCAAATAATTCCTCCCAATCAGGCCCGACAGGATTGTTTGGCTTTCAGTCTCGGCACGTGGACAGTAGTGGATGGTCCACAGGTTGAAAAGAGTGTAGATTCTTCTTCTTTTCATTGATGGCTCAGAGACTGAACAGGCAGCTACAAAATGGTAAATACATCCCTACAGATTAAAAAATTGTTCTTCTTAATTTGCATCTCCAGCATAACAACAGATGCTTAGAACTAAATTACCAATGGGAATTTTATAGCCTCTCAGAAATGAAACAGGACCTGGCTTATGGGCCTTAGCAGTAGCTACAAGGTTTTTCAGCACAAGGCATCTCAAAACAATTTTAACCTTACAGTACTTTTCTGTCTTATGCTTTCATCTCAAGGATGCAGGCAAAAAAACCCAAAAAAACCCCAACAAATCAAGAAACCCCACCAAATTGATAATAAGCAAAATCAGTGACATATATAGAAACAGATTCCATGGTTTTTAACTTCCAAACTTGTCTTCTCAGCACACTCTCTACAATGGAATTGTTTCCCTATCTGCCTTGAAACATTTTGCAGCAAAAACACTCTAAGGTCCTGCTGGGTGTTTTGTTCAAAAATGACTTCTTCTGGTTTTCTGTCCATAAGCAGAGTAACGTGACTGTGCTGGCAGCTGGCCATAGGAGGTAGGAAGAGTAATCATCATCCACAACACTGGGGCTAAAGAAATTTCCACAGAAAATTACCTGCCCTAGTACTTGTTCATGTGTTGGGTTGAATGTTCAGAATCTGTTTCCATTTTCCCCATTCATAGAATGTTCTATTTCACAGAATTCCAGCCCCTCAAACATCAGTCCTGCCAGAACTGCCTGCCATAGGGTGCTGTCATAGGGGATCTGCTAATGTCCACTGACTCCTACCAGTATAGTGCTTGTCACTGTTGCAGATCAAGAACTTCTGAATAGTTTGGATTCATGCTCTTTGAGGGGTTGAAAACAAGAAAAGAATGACTAGACATTTCCATGATCTAATCCCCTGATGGAATATAAATAGGAGCATAATAAATGTATTCATTGTTCTAAGAAGGGAGATGAAGGCTCCAAATGATTACTTGCATACTTCCTGTTCTAAATCCCTTGTTATCTGGCAAATTGCAAAAGATTCCAGGCTTTTGCCAAAATGCAAACCAGGTTAAAATGTGAAGCCTTACAGTTTACTGGATATAAAACTTCATCATCCATTTTTAAATCGTTGAGATTGTTATGTACTTCCTATTAATACCCTGAGGTTTAGAGCTGTAATTCAGAGAGAGAAAAGAATGCTGTCTTGAATTCATTCTAGTAAATCGGCACTCTCATCTTGTCGGCACTCTCTCCTCTTGGTTTTCACTTCTGAAACTCAGAACGAAGGAGTGTATTAATGCATAGGGCTCTGCATCAATTCCTTTCAACAGTTTCCGCTGTAATTCTTCTTTCAAGGCAAACCTATAAAAATCCACACTTTCTTACCCCACCACTTCTAAAATTCTATTGAGAAGCAAAAAAAAAAAAAAAAAACCATCAAACCACTAAATCACTGCTCCAATTAAAAAAGCAGTCCATTAACTGCTTTCTTAGCAGGTTCTTTAGCTTCTATTAATATGGCAACCTTTTCTTGCTCTTCTAGATTAGAACCAAATTCTTACAGCATATAAGGAAACATAGGTTTACTGTATGTGATTCTTAGACACAGAAGTCCAGCAAGGAGTTCAGACCTCAAAAGAAGTGTCTGTACAACAAGATTCAGCACAACGTTGAGACATATTAGCTATTTTTCAAGAAAAGCGGCCAAACTGAAACTTTTTAGACTTCTCTACAATCATGCGTGCCTGCTTCCAGAACCTGACCTTCGTTGCTGGAAACTAGCTGCAATGTTACTGTCAACAATGCTGTGAATGTAGGACATGGTCATTCTTCTCTTCCATTGAGAACCTCAAGTGGAGTCGCGTCACTTCTCTTCAAAATTCTGTATTTCCTTGCAAACTGGTAAAATAAGGATAAATAAAGTGTTCTGTTCATTTGGTTTAAACCTAATGTTCGAAATGAAAAAAAAAAATCCATTCAGATATGGTCTGCAACAATACAGTAGAAGAGAAGATGAACCAGACTGGCCTACAACAGAAAGAAGTGAAGCAGAATTTGGGAATTTGGAAGACTTTATGATGAATAATTCAAATAAATAAATAAAAAAAAAATAACCTACCCAAATTCAATCAGTGATGCACAGACAGAGAAAAAGAACTAATTACTACTAATATTTCTTTCATTCTCAGACAAGAAGTTCAATGATCCTCTTGAATGCACGGAAGATTCTTGGAAAAGACAGCAGCCTTCTTCTTCACCACATACTCCTCAGAACTCCAGGAGACAAATCATTTGAGCTAGGAGGATCTTTCTCTCTGTAAAACTCCCAGAGCATATCCAATATTCTATTCCTTTAGGGATCCTTGCCTCCCTGGGGGAGTGCTGGATAGTCTACATCCCGGTACATCAGCCAGACACTCCACCTTATTTCCCATGGCTACTGCAGCAAGGACATCATCTACACTGGCTTTCTAGCCAAAATAGATGCAAGGCACAACAAAGAACATAGCCAAAACCTTGAGCACAGCTTATGGGTTTCGAAAGAAAAATCTCAGGATGGCAATACTGGATCTTCTGATCCAAACCATCAGGAAACATTTCTTTAGAGGAGTTGGGAAAGATGAAAGTTTGACAAGAAAGTCTCACAGATATGTATGCTTGGCAGAAAGATTTTTGAATGTGGAGTCTGAAGAAAGAATAGAGTTGGAAGCAAGTTTTGATCTAGAAGAGAAGAATTGCTGAGCCAGTCTTACTGGATAACCGAGGATACCTTAGTTAGAAGAGGGTTTTATGACTTACAGCAAAGGATAAACCCAGTCCAAACAAGAAGATGTTTTTACCAAGCAGGAAGCTAGCACAGGCAAACAAGTCAGCAAATGCTGCAAGCAGAAAAAGCTCTCCAAATTTTCCACTGCCAAGAAAACTGAAAAACAACTTTCCGCTTCAACTGTAATATACTGACTTTTAGTGAGTGGAGAATAGCAACATATGGTAATTAGAGTAGTTATGATAGGCTATAGATAGTAGTTAAGGGATAGATTGGTTCTACTGTATGAAGATGCTCAGCAAAGTACCAAAACCAAAGGGTCTCCAGGCCTGCCTGCAGCTAGAGCTGACAGCTGTAGGCACAGGCTCTGTTGCCCACTACCCTGGACTGCTGCAACGTCTTGGATGGAATAAACTGCATTTTGGAGAGCCGCCTGGACTCCCACATCCCTCATTTAGGCTCTTCCATGGAGGTGAAAAAAGCCTCTGGGTATTGTACAAAAAAACAGCTATGTAATCTAGAGTTGCATGACCCAATATTTCTATTGAACTGGAACAATTTTTATCAATATTATGGATCCACTTCTTTTCAGTGCGTTTGGTAAAAAACATAAAGCATCGTTTAAAAGAAATGATTGGATGCGTACTAAGTACTACGGATTAGTTAAGGTGTTGGTTTGGCATGGCTTGGTTTTTGGTGGGGAGGGAAGAAGCCAGCCACAGAAGTGATTTTTTGTGCAAAGCTCCTAGAAGCTTCCTCCATGCCTGGCAAAGTGAATCCCTGCTTGGCACTAAGAACAGACATGCTGCTGAGCCAATTACAGAAGCTGGTAGCACCTTGGTGATATATTTAAGAAGGAAATCAAAACTGCAGCCAGTTAACCTTGAAGTTGGGAAATTTATAGGTTGGCACCTCTTCTGCTTTGAAAGCCAAACCAGTGAGACACTCTGTTGCAGTGTGTGTTTATTATTGTACTGCAGTTCTAGTAGTCCGTTTTCTAAGGCTTCCTATTTTGTGCTGTTATAGCATATGTTATTATGAATGGATTGTTCCTTTCCCCCCAGTATTGTTGGCTTTTGCCCTAGCTGTCCCTCTCCCCAAAGACCTGCCCTTTTGTTCCCTGTTCCTTCTCCCATTGAACATCAACCCCTCCCCAAGCCTGCCCCTTTCTCTAGAAACTTCCCTCTCAATTTTGCACCCTTGGAAACCCCATTGGTTTCTTCAAGTTACTCTCCTCCCCTGTAGTCCCCCTACTGGTTTCAACATTGTATTCCCCTCCTTGTCTTCCACCCCCAGTTTCTCCCAGTTGGTTAAAGATTGCATCCTCCCCTGGGACCTTCCCCCCATTTAGAAGTTGATGGATGCCTTTGAATCATTGTCTTTCTGTCCTTGACCCTCCAGGGAGTAAACTGAAAAATATGCAGAAGACCTCTCCCTGTTCCTTGTCCCTGCCCTCAGCGCAGTTCTATCCCCAAGGCAGTCCACCTGTGCCGTAGAGCAGCTGTGCCCTACAGCTGCAGCCCGGATTCGACAGCTTTCTTGGGGTGGCCCACTCTCGCTGTCGGTGTCGGGAGCTAGTTGGGCTGAAGAAATCCAGCACTGCAGCAAGACTCCAAGTCAGAAATCCAGTTTATTAGGAAAAGGGGAAAAAACCCAAATCCATGCAAGAGTACAAAAGAAAAACCACTGACAGAGTCAGAATACAAGCTGACGTCCTGCTAGTTAGGGTGGTGAAAGCAGTTTGGATGAAATGGTCTTGTTGAAGTGGTGATTCTGTAGAAACCATCTGGTAGCTCTTGTCCTCTGGAAAACCAGTGGCTAAGGGTGGCCATTCCTCTGGCAATGCAGTAGAAATGGTGCTTCTTGCCTTCCAAAACCCAGATTATATCCAGGTGGGGATGCTTAGCTCCTACCCCCTGGGCAGAGCATCTCCCAATGGGCTGATATCGTTCTGAGTCATGATGTGGGTCCTTGATTACCCGTGAAACAGAAATGGCTCCTGGAGGGAGTTATCTCTGAGTCATGTGGCAAGACATTGATGGGTCCATTAACAGGAGAGAAGGAAAAAACGATGCCACCCCTGGTTTCCTCAGTTCTTGAGGGTGGGAATAGGATGCATTTTGATATTATAAGCTAGGACAATACAGGATGCAGGTTTTTGCATTTGCAGGGAGTTTGTATGGATTTGAAATGTATCCTCATAGCAGAAGCACAAAAGTATTCTCATACCCCTTTTAATCATCTTCCAATGAAGCAATTCTCCCAATAACCTAAGGCATGAATGACTTGCAAGTGCGTTGAAGAAACACGCCAAAGATAAGTAGTGTTCAACTGCAGAGAATTGTTTAGGGACATCATACCCTAATATTTTAAATCAGAAAGCATGGATGGACGGGTCATTTTTCCTTAGTTGACTACAGAACCAGCGGTCCTTTGCAGGAGGGTCTTTGGATTTAGGATGACACTGGCAACTAAGAGCATGGCTACACAGAAGGTGCTACTTTTAGACCAGAACATTCAACTACTAAAGGCAGATAGGAGAATAGCTGATTAGTGACAGCTCCAACAGGAGGAGTCTGCGGCTTACCCCATGGGAACAATAGTAGCACATTTCAATTTTAGAAAACCATTCATTTCAGAGGACCAAGCATCAGTGAAAAGAAAAGGTCGAGTAAAGACATCCTAGTGCTCTTCTGATCAGAAGCATCTTCCTCCATATGAGAGTATTTAGGAAAGGACAGTGCGTTCATAAGGAAAGGTGTGCCAGTTACAAAACCTGCAGAACAAGGCAAGACAAACTTATATATTTTATTTGCTATTTTTATTTCACCTGCTAAAAAATGATTTTTTTTAAGACTGAATTTTATGAATTCTGCAACGCTGTCTTTTTGAACGTCTTCCTACCTTTATTAAACACCGAGGTGACAAAGAGAGCAGCAGTGGAAGGAAAGCTGGTCCATCTCCCTCTCCTTGTAGCTTTAGGCCAGTGAGCAATTAGAAGTCGGTCACTTCATTTGAGATAAATAGCTTTACCAAGAGAGAATATTATCCAGCCTTGATCTTTCCTTTGGAGCTGATCCACTTTGTAGTCATGAATTCTTGACTCAGTTGGGGAGAAACAATGGCATTATGGCCATGGATGTTAGAGTGCGCTGATGGGAAATGAAGTTTTCCTCTTCCGGTCCTTGCTTCAGTAAATATTCCAAATTCATCAGAAAGAAAATTCGAAGACCAGGAATCCCCACTCAAATGACCTAATTCGAATAGTCTGCACGCATAAGAGACATCAAGCAGGTGCTCTCATCTGTTAGGGGAATACCCAGCCAGTATATTATTGTCTACTTAGGAGGCAATAATTTTGGAAATCATTGAATTTTTTGTATTGCAAGTGAATGGTCAACACATTTTATTACTGGATTAGGTAAAATCATGTCTTCTGCATCCTTTCAGAGAGGAAGCTTACCTGGATCTAAAGCTGCTCAGCTCCATGATGGGATGCTTTGTCTTCAAAGGGAACTCTACTCTTTGTCCTTTTGGATTGCTTCCATAGCTTTTCACTCACTCTTCAGGTACCTGTTAAAATGGCCTCTTATCCCATGCAAATTTTTATGGGCATAGTCACTGAATTGGGAAGTATTCCATAAAGTCCACAGGCCTTGTTCAGATGGATGCACAGGTCTCAAGGGTGTTAGCAGATGTTATTCTGAGGCCACTCCTGATCATGTTGGATGGACCATGGTGACTGAGGAAAGTGCCCAAAGACTGGATGAAAGCAAATGTCACCCATCTTCAAAAAAGGCAACCAGGAGGACTCAGAAAAGTACAAGCCAGCCAGCCTCATTTGGATCCCCAGGAAGTTGATGGAGTAGCTATTCCTGGAAAGCATTGCCAGGCACATGAAGGAGGACAGAACAAATGTAGTCAGCATGGATTTACCAGGGGAAATTGGTGCTTGACGACTTTTTAAACTCCTTCGGTGAATGAACTTGCCTGGTAGATGAAGAGAATATCATCTGCCTGGGCTTCAGGGAAGTTTTGGACGTTTATCTACATGGCAGCACACATACCTATGGGAAGGAATAGTGCAAAGAGCAGGGAACCAGTGTCTTTTCAATGATGCTCAGTGAAAAGACAAGAGGCAGTGGGCACACACTGCAATACAGGAGATTGCCTCTGAGCATCACAAAATTATTTTTTACCGTGACGGTGACTGAACCATGGCACAGAGTGTCCAGAAAGATGGTGGAGTCTGGATCATTGAAGACATTAAAAGTAGGCCCAGATATAATCCTGGGCAACAGGCTCTAGGTATCCTGGTTGAAGCAGGGGGATGGGACTTGGTGAGCTGCACAGAGCCCTTCCACCCTCATTCATTCTGTGCTAGTGAATTCTCTTAGAGATGCATTTCCAGGACTGGCATGACAAAGCTCTGTGCAGAGTGAGATCCAAATGGACATGGGATTTAAGTTCCTTAAGTAGTGTTCAAGAAGAATGTAAAGCTCCAGGAAACCTGTCTCTTCCATAACTGAATCCCTTTCATGGGAAAATTCCCCAGCTCTAGAAAGATCCTCTGAGACGCATGCTTAAGACTGACACTGGCTGAGCAAATTTCTCCCTATGCGTGTCTAAGACCAGTTAGGATCTTTACCAAAAGTGTTGTCAACGTAGTCACAGAAGGCATATTGTTAAGAAGTGACAACTTACATCAGAATGGCAAATATTGGTCCACCAATGAATTACTGTATGGGAATTATCGACTTGTATTCCAAATAAATAAAAAGGAGTTGGTCTTTATTGAACTCTTTCATTGCAATATTCATAAGGGAAGAAAAAGACCTATGTCCTTAACTTTCTTAATTCTAACAAAGATTTAAAACATTCCTTGTAAAAAGCGTATCTGAATTATCGGTCTATGAAACAATTTGAGTTGGGAAAAAAGTCCTAAAATTGTGTAGACAGTTGCAGAGAAAGCAAGAAAATAGGAAAGAAACAAAAACAGAGAAAAAGAGTCATCTTGAGTCTGCTAGCTAGTTCTAGAAGTAGTCTGCTAGAAAAAGGAAACCCCAGTGGAATTTCAAATGTGTTCATGCACTTGATTCAGTAACTGGTCAATGTAAAAACCAGTCCTTTCATACAACTTCCCCCAGCAACAAAAACTTCAACAAATTGACGCCACCATCATGCCTGTCCCAGATGTATTTAAAAGAGAAATGATGATTTTCTTGAAAATCTATTTGCGTACAAGTTGCAAGACATTGGAGGGATTCTCCACATTCTCCTTCCTCCACGCGGCTTGAAAGTATATTTGATAAAATATGCAACAAAGCATGTGATTTACAAGGTAGAGTAAAATGGATGACTTGGGAATTGATCTCTTTTGGATATGAAACTTCATATCCACTCTCTGGGAAGTTTCTAAAAGAAATGATGGAGCTGAGGCATGAATCTGCCACTCCGAGGGCTAAGAAAACATAGACACTCCCCTTCACATGGCCCCACCTTCCGCACACACCTAGGCATGCACAGAGATCAGCATAGCAGATCATGAACACCTTGGAAAAGACTGAAATGCTAAATAGCTCTCTTTGTGGACAAAATAGCCGGTACACTATTTCAAATATCTGGTACAAAAACTCTGTTGAATATCTACCTCATATTTAAAACACAGCTTTTCATTGAATTCTGTTTGCAGAATATTTTCCTTCCATTTGTTCCTTTAAAATTCCTTTGTTCTATGTCTAGAAATATTTTCTTCTAAAAATAGAAAAAATTAGATGATGTCTTTTCAGAAGAAAACATTGGTTTAGACAATTTTTAACCATCATGGTATGGAAGAATTTATTTGTCCCTCACTAAGGAGGAATAAGTATTTTGATCATAGATCATATACAGTGAAATACTTGACATTTTTAAGATGCTTTCAATCAATTTTGATCCTCATTGCTTATTCATTGTAAACAGTAAGTTTTCAGTGCATGGAAATTGTGTGTGGTATGTCTACATTAGTTCAAACACCAATTCCAACTAATGGCCAGGCTGAACTACAGTAAATAAAGTCCTGAAGGATATTTTGCCGCCTTCTTTGGCACTCCTTGAAATCCTAATGATTGGCATGAAGTGTCGAAATACAGAGATTTTCTCTCAGAGGGTGTCCCATGATGAAACCCATCCCATGTGTTTGATGTTGTAGTTCTTATCGCTTTTAAAAGTTGATATCTTCTGCACAGTTTTCATGAAGCTTTCTGTTACAGTAGTGAAAATCACAGAGAAATGCAATTTTGTACAACTTTGAATTTACCCCAAGAGCTGAGAGAAAATTTGTTCGTATACCTCAATCTGAGTCTCTTCTATATTCAAGCTTTGTTTATCTACCATCAAGGGTCGCATTCGTTGCTGTTCAAAGCCCCATCCAAGCTGACTTGAATACGTTCAGGGATGGGACATCCACAACTTCTCTGGGCAACCCGAAGCAGCGTTCCAGCACCCCAACAGCAAAAAATGTCTTCCTTTCATCTAATAGAGATCAGAAATACTAAATCTAGGTATATAAACTTTGAGGAAAGGTTTGAAATTCTATTGATTTGAAACACATTTGATATGAATACTAACTTCCAGACGACTGAAATATGTTGATGGCCATTTGAGATTGACACTTTTTGAAAAAGTGCATGGAATTGAAAATTAAAACCGGCAAAATTAAAAACTTCTTGCCATTTTCTTTTAACTCTGATCTTCAAAATTGCATAGGTCAGATATCTGTGCTTCATGCAAATCTCTCAGATACTCTCAGACCAAAGCTTTTCTTTCAGACTAAACTGCGGTTTAGGTTGAACACGAGTGCTTAGTGAAGGTTTTTCTGGGCATAGGGGGATTTGTGTGCACAAGAGGTTTTATCCAAACTGGAAAATTCATCCCAGCTGCATTTGTTCATCATTCCTACTGCATCAGGCCTGAAGATTCTGTGAAAAGTATCCTGTGGACCTTGAACATAGCTCATGTGAAAGAGATGAGAGGTGATGGCGAAGTTGAGGGAGAGAATCAAGAGCATATGGCCCAGTAAAGGCACCAGAAGGTATTTTTTCATGTGGTCCACAGCCCGAACAATTGTTTAGCACCATTTGAAGGCTGTGTCTGACAAAGAGGGCTGAAGCACGTCTTCAAAATATCCAGTAGATCAAAATCCATTGAAGCAAATGACCCTGGCCAGTCACCTTGCTGCTGATCATTCACCCTCCATACCAGCTGATCAGGCTTAGCAATGCTGCTGCAAAAATGTTGTGAAAAAGGTAGGCACATTTTCACAGAGGCAGGGGAAAATGCCCTTGGATGGTGATTCCAAGGGATAACTTGATGGAGCAAGTTAGGTACCCTTATCTACTGTGCAATATCAAAGTTGGTGAGTTCACCATCTGTAAGCATCACTTTAAAAAAATAAATGTTTGATCCACAAAACAATATTTCCTATGTCCTGTCTACCTGCTTCATTTCAGCCAATGAATAGGCTACGTTCCATCAGCAAAGTGTTCATGATCATATACTTCTTTAAACTGTGATAATTCTTTTTTTTTTTTTCTAAATCAGACACTGTCTATTCCTAAGATTCAGATGTCCATGGGTAGGGGTGTAATTAAGTTCACTGTTAAAAAATATCCTTCTTGTTATCTTTTTAATAAATTACTGAGATGTAACATCAGTCTGAGAGCTGAAAGAAACCCCTTCATTTGCTGTTTGCCAAGTATCATCTATGCGATACAAATTCTATTTGACCCATCCATTGCCATCTAATACTACTAGTAATGCCTTCACAACCTTTACTTCATCGTTAGGGATTTTGGAGAAGTGAAAGATTTGAACATAAGCAAGGGCATTTGTTCAAGATGCTCCAGAAAGAGCTGCCGTCTGTTCTCTTCCTTGCTGCCTGTGTTGGCAGGAAGCTGCAAAAAACCCAAAGATAACTAGAAAGAGTGTTACTTTTAGTCTAAATTTGGAAAACCCTGTTAAATGAAAAGGTGCTCTTTTAAAAGATGGCATCTTCAGGGGAAAAGTCAGTTTAGAGAGGTTTTGAGACAGTTGCTTCTGGGAAAAAAAAAAAAAAATTTGAGGTATCTAAGGTCTTTAGCCATACCACTTGGAAGATTGATTCAAAACACAGTTCCTTCATCTAGGAAGAACAGAGGACCATAGATGCAGCCCATTTCAAAACGGAGTTCTTTATGTGTCAGGTTGGGATTTACTGGACATCATTTCTTGTAAAGTCGAGGGACTGCAGTTAGCTCTCCAATAATTTCCTTCCCTGAAATTCATCTGCATTTGCTCCTTTCTCCAGCCTTCCCATTTCTTAGTGCTGGTATACTCCATCTATGCATTAGAATATTCAATTGGAGTGTGTGTCCGATATTTTCTAGTTCAAATTGGCTGGAACGCAATGGATAGTTCCAGTTGCTTGTATACACTAGTTTTATTTTGACAAGTTTTCTTTGAACAATGTTGAAGCAGCAGTAGCAAATCGGAAGTACAGCTTGCAGCAGGGAAAGACACTTCTGCTTGCTCAAGTTTCCTGTAGTCAGATAGATGCCAAAAGGCTTTTCATAGTACTACTACTGTCTTGTAGGAATACTTGATCTAATCCTACCTTTGATACAATTACGAATGGGCTACTTTTCCACAAGGTGGAACATTTTTCTTTTAATAATATGTTTTTTGTAAGTTGGAAACATGAACTTGTGCACCAGTCAGGTGGAAGGTACTCTTACTTCTTCATAAGTTTCACAACATTATTTAGAAAATATTGACTCTGTGTAACTTCAAAAGAAGAATTCTGGGCATCTTCATTCTATTGATGTGATTTTTTTTCTACCATGCTCTTCTTGTTTTCTATGGAACTCATTTTTACCAATAGAAATATTTTTCCCTGACACCTATGGAAAATACCTATGTTTACTCAATATTGCAGCCTCAGTACACTGTTTAGAATTATTTCAACATGGTCCCAAGCATATCCGACAGCTAGACAGCAGAGGTTAGCAACAGTGAGTGGGAATAACTTCTGAACCATTTCAGTAGATTTCCCAGGAAGGGCTTGCTTTCTGCCCCTGCACATTTTCCCAGAGATATTGTCTGGTGAACAGTTGCATCAAAAGAGTATTTTTGCACAAACCTTGGGCCTTTCTCAGGCTCAGAGATTTGTCTCAGATTTGCTAGTGAATGCAAAGAGGGTGAAAGTGCTGCTTCAAAGCCCTCTGTGTGCTTTCCGTACCAAAAGGGAGGTGACCCCAGAAATAAGTTTTTGATCTCTCTTCAAAACACGAGGCATGTCACCACCTCATTCATCTTTTTCTGGGACTCAGCATCTAAAGACCAAGAAGCCCTCTTGCTTGCTAAAGTGTGTTCAGCAAAAAAACCCTTGTCCCATCAGCAAATTGGAACACAGCTGCATTCCAGTCAATACCAATGCTGGCAGGGCAATACTCTAGCCCAGTAGTAACATGCCACTGTTAGAAGACTGTGTAAAAATCTTTGTGTACAAAGTAATGGGAGGGAAAAATAGAATTGGGAAGAACTGCACATTGTTCTGGAAAAAGCCTCCTGCCACAGTCTTACAGACGTCATTTTCTGGTATCATTTTTAAGAGTTGGAGTTTCTTAAATTTTGTACAAGATAAAATCTTACTGGACCTTGAAGTTTCCCTACTAGAAGTACAGCCATTTCTTAGTAGAATAGAAGTAAGCCCTTTGAATATGTACAAATGGCCTTTCAAAATACATATGCTATAGCCCACTGTGAAAGGAATTAGCTATAAAAATAGAAATTCAAAGGTTTAAAAAGGTTTTGAATAAAGTAAGTCTAAGGTGATAGAAGAAGAAGAAAACAGCAGTTTTCTTCTTCTGCTGAAAAAACAACTCCGAGGACATTGTACTCTACAGGTGTATTATATCACTTTCTGAAAAACGGAGTAGGTTTGCTATTTCAAAAGGTTTTCATTAGGAAGGAAGAGATTCCTTTGGAAAAAAAAACTTCAAATTGACTTGACATGAATGTTATGACACTTCACCAATCATGAAGAAAAATTCTCATCACTTGATATGGAAATCATGACGGTAACTGAGTCAAGGATGTCTAAGCCGTGCTATCAGGAACATAAAAAAGCATTAGAATGCTGGTAAGACTGAGCTCCTGAACTAGTCAGAAGAGAACGCAACCAAAACATTTTCCTTTAAGAGTCTTCAGGATGAACAGCAGATCAAATGTTTTCCTGTGAAGTATTTATGAATAGAATTAACCTTTAAAATAACATTGTTTTCAAAAACCTGTGTCCAGTATCTCTTAGAATGATACAGAGTTCTTATTACTAGACAAAAGAAAAGCACTTTTTTCCAAACTGTTGTGCACTTTTAAACGATCTACAATAAAAAGAGTACTTTTTCATGCTGGGCATGATGTTCATTACAAAAAAGCCTTGTCGCACGCTTGGTACTCTAGTGTCTTGATTAGCATCGTTTTTTATTCATTGACTCTTTTTCACCTTGAAATAATGGCGTCTTTGTACTTATGCAGCATCCATGAAGAATTTCTTGGGTGTCATTTTGTACTCGATCCTAAACGGCAGGTTCTGCATTCTGCCATCCGTCTGGCTTTCCCGTTTGATGCAGCTTCTGAGAGGTCTTTTCAGAATTGAGGACTACCTGCAAGAATGATGCTAAATACATGCATTTTACTCCTTGGTTAATGCAAAACTGTTTTTCCTTTACAGCACAATAATAATAGGAAAAGAATGATGGTGGATTCAATTCTTACAGTAATACAAAGAGGACTATTATCATCATTAGAAACCAAGCAAGTCATATTTATTGCTCATGCAGTACAACCACTAATGCAAATTACCCTGTAAATTCAAAATGAAGCTGTATCACAGGAGTGGATTGAATGCTTCTATTGATATTTTGCTTAAAGCAGAAAATTAATTCTTTTGACAGCCAACTCATAATTGCAACCTAACTTTCAACTCCAGCTTTCAAACAGTGGAAACATGTCTGTTTATAAAACAATACAGTACAGTACACAAGACCAAAACAGGTCATAGACATTCAAATGAAAGAAAAGATCAAAGGACAGATTAATTCACATCTGCAAGCCCTCAAGAGCGTACAGGTCAAAAGTCCCCAGAAAACTAGGCCAGTGGCACAAATTCTCTATGTTGGCACCAGCAGAAGCAGCTGCTCTCTTTATAGGATGCAATCTTGCTTACATCACCCTTCAAAGCAATCTTCTGTCCCCCTGCCCAATACGCCTTCTGCTCTACTCCTTGGACTTCACGTTTGCATTTCTACAGAGTCCTGCAAAGTGACTCAAAGTTCAGGTAACAGATTTCCAAGATTTAGAAATACTGTGTTAAGTCTATTTATTTCCTATTTCATCCCGTCTAAGCATACTGTAACTTTCTGAAGTGAAATATGTCGAGTATGTCACGTGTAGTTTACATGTTAGTTCTGCTTGACATTAAAACTTCTCACAGACCCCTGTGATGCCTTACTGCAAAAATATAAAACTGCAAAGAGTGGTTGCGCAAAGTTAGAATGGCCAGAAAACCATGTAAACAACCTAACAGTAGAGGCTTGAATTTCTGAATATAATCTTGCACCATCTAAAGTCAAAATAGAATATTGAAATGATTTTCATCTAATAATGAGCGTGGGGAAGAAAGAATCCAGATAGGATTTTTTTTTTTTTTGAAACAGTTCCAGGAAATACATGGCCTTAACTTGGAAGTATAGCATTAAATATTTTTATACAGCATGAGTTCTCATTACCTAATCATATGATTTGTAGAACTGAATTGGAAAGTAGGAAATAAACAAAGAAAAATATTCAAGCTATAAAAAATGTGAGTTTAAAATTTTCTTTGTATTTCTGATTAAAACGATGAGGTAGCCAAATGGTCACCCATTATTTTCAAAAGCATCTGGACATAAAAAACGGATCAATTTTGGCGGGACGTGGATGTCCGGTATTCCTGAAAAGCTTTATTTCACTGCTTCCCAACCCTGATTCAATCCCCTTAAATGCAGCTGTATTTCAGTTGCTCAGTGAAACTGTCCATCTCATGCATATAGTTTACAAATAATCTGCAGAAAAAGCTAGCTAGATTTAAAGATCTTTTTTCTGTAAATGGCCTTCAACTGATTTCTACAAACACACAGCTGGGATTTCTGCTGTCTTCTTCAGGCCACTTCCTGCAGAGACCTCTCCATTAAATTTGTCTCGTTCTACTAAGAACGCTTCTGGTGATCCAAAGTCAGCACTGGGATTGTCCAACTGCATGGAATTACTGTCTGCTAGAGCTGCACACTGAGGGCTTCTGTGTGCAGCATCATGTGAGCCCTGCTAATGTCACCCTGTTGGTATAAACTGAGCTAAGTGGACCTTAAGGGACAAGATTGTGCACTGATTTTGTAATAGAAATTAGGTACTAAGAAGGAGGCGGGAGGATTTCAATGTTTCTGCCCCCAGCTGAAGCAACACTAAATCTCGGTCCTTATCTGAAAAACGAGGTGAATTAACCCGTTTGGCATTCATATGCCAAAAAGGTCAGTAATACACTCAGAACTGTCAAAAGAGTAACAATTCCAATCATTACTTTCTAAAAAGAATTCATTTGAAGAAGTCAGGAAGACAGATGAAACATGCAAATATCCTACCCTGAGAATCATTCTGTTGATCTGCACAGGTTTCTTATTATATTCCCATCTAATGCATTGGTCATGTGTGCTTGTGATGACACAAATACTTGCAAAGCTTACCAGATAAATCACGTTCTCTTCAAACAGCAAAGCATTTCTTGATGGTTGCACTTGCTAATTCCATTTAGACTCAGTGTTCTTAAAGGTCTTTTCCAACCAAAGTTCCAACCACCATTCTCTAAGTCGCACATCCTGATTGTCCTGGTTTAGGGCTAAATTTGGCAGAAAACCTCACAAAGGGCCACTGCACCCTCCCCCCCACCGAAAGCCCACCCACACAGCCGCTCCCCTCAACTGGTTTGGGGAGAGAAGTGGGAAAAAGCTGTTTCTTTAACAGGCAAAGCACTTCCCAGCACAAAAAAATGAACAATACCAGATGACAAAACTCATTTGCCGCACTGAAGAGACGACAAATCAGAAAGTCTCTCCTGTGGGTGCTCACTCTGTTATCAATGCCTCCGGCAATGGGGAAGGCTGCTGCCCAGGGTAGGCCCCAGTAGGCCACAAAGTGCAAGTTCCCAGTGCTTCCCAGGTCCCAGTCCGGAGCAGATTCGAAACGTTCCAAGAAAAGGGAAAGGAAAAAAAAAACCAGTCCAGGGAAAACTCTGCCTCAGCCAGCTAAACCAACTAAAAAGCAAATGCGTGCTCTGTTCTGCTCCGTCAGTGCCCAGACAACACAGTGCAGGGCAGAATGTGGAAGAGTGTTGCTTTTTAAGGAGTGCAGCCTCTGATAAGAAACTCGGTGCTTCTTCTTCTCCCCACCTTTGCTCTCAGAACCAGTCTTGAAGGCAGAGAATATCATATCCAGCATTAAGAGAACAGATGACTGGGGATACAAGCATCATAAAGTCACCCTAGGACACCGCTCCTTTGAGATATGTCACCAGACTATGCTAAGACCAAGTTTTGGAGCTGCTCATTAAAATTCTACGCTCACAGTGAAGCTGAGGAGGAAACACAGCTCACTACAGTTACCTTGTGGCATGCCAGTGCTTCCTTTCAATCACAATGGTCTTCGTTTTTAAGTCCCTGACATCACAGGCATCATGAAACATCCTTTGTGCAGGAAGGAAGAAAATATTCTTCTCATTGATGCTGATGGGTTAGCTGACATGCAAAGCAGTTAATTCAAAGTGACAGAGCAATCAAGTCAATAGGAAAACTCACCACAGTTTTGTTTACTCCCCTAAATCCTTACTATCCCAAAATACAAGAACAGCTGTAAAAGCCTTGTGGCTACCTAATTTTTTCCTAGACCTACATGGTGGGGTAAGAGATAAACAATCCCAAACTATGGTAATCCACAACAAAGCATTCTTGACCTCATATTCAGGTTCTGCATAGCGAGCTCTTCCTCCTGATCAAGTTATTCCATCGCAATACTTTGGGGAGTATCTCAGAGGGCTGGCTGTTGTTTGGTTTGAAAGCATCTTGATCATTCAGGAACCCAGTAGCAAGGACAAAGTTTAAAAGAAGATAGTGCTATGCATTGATTTTCATCTAGGACAGAGATATTTCTACAACACAGAAGGCTGACCTAATGCTTCACGACAACGTGGCTGAAGTGGCATCCTGGTCCCCATAGGTTTTTCTGTTAACTTTTAGCTGCTTTCTTACCAGATTAATGAGCTGAACTAGCTCAAAAAAGAATCAGATAAGTGCCAGAGCTTTCAAACAAAAAAAAAAAAAAAAAAAAAAAAACCAAACCAAAAAAAAAACCCAAAACAGATGCAAAAAGGTGATTTGTAAGTGCATTTGTAAACAGAAGTTTTTTGTACTTTTCATAGATACATGGCATTCTCTAGAATGATATTGCTCCAATGCTTTGGGTTTGGTTTTGTTTTTGTTTTTTTCCTCAATTCTAAATGTTACACATTCTTTTTTGGCCATTTTAGTAAACTGATTTTCTGATCCATGTGAAAGACAGTCCGAAGTTCCCCTCATTTGCCTCACGACCGTCCCCAGGACAGACATCGGGACCCTGAGGACCCTGACTGGAATGCTGGCATGCCGGTCAGAGAGGAATGCCAGAAATCCTGAGGCCCCTGAGCAGAATTCTGGCCTGCCAAGTGATTGTTGGCAGCTGTGTCTACAGTGACTGCTTCTAGCAGGGCCTGCCAAGGGGCGAGGCGACCTATGGGCCTGCACGTGCTTCGCGACACCAGCCCAGGAATTTTCCCACCTCTTGGCCAGATGAACTTGCTGGGGCAACTGTGGTAGCCGCCCCATGGAAAATCCTTCATCTGCTCCACTACCACCGTGAGGGACGCAGATTGAAGCCCCCCTCCCAAGGACTGAGGCTGAGACGCCCGTAATTCTGATCCAGGGCTACTGGCCTGACTGAAGCAGGATGCCTGCTAAGTGTTGCCTGCAGATGTGTTCGCGGGACCTAGACTGGTTTCCTATAGAAACCAGTCCTGAAACAATAGCTCCCACTCACTGCTGATATTGATATTGACTTCTCCTGCTGAGAACATGGACTCTCTGTACCCGTCTTCAATACCATTTTCCCCCTCAGCAATTTCAATAGACTTGCTCTTTATTGTATCTGCTCCCCCTCAGCCATTTCTAGATCTGTTTCCCCCCTCAGCAATGGACTAGAATAGAACCTTGAGATAACCAGGACTCTGAGATCTCCCCTAGGAGAACTCCATCGGCTGGGCTGCGAGGACTTCATCTCTCTCCATTTGGTAGCTATACTCCCTCTCTCTTTCTCCCCCTCTTTTCTATTCTTTTCCTCTCCCTAATTCCTTGAAGGCATTTGCTGTGGTCATTCTAGAAAGGTGCATTTGTTTGGAGTGATACTGCAATCCCTTTTCCATCTTGTCTTTTGCCCTCCGAGATCAGTTAAGAAAACATCATCCCCCCTTGGTAGGAGCGGATCAGAACAATATGTTCTTTCCAGCTGAAATTGGTTCTAGTCAATAGAAGCACACTGGTAGGTAAAAGTAGACTATAAAAGATAACCTTCAGAATGTATTTCCCATGTCTTCCCATTCAAGCAAGTGAAGAAAGCAGACAGATCTTTAGATAACATGCTATGCGAATTGAAAGGAATCTTCTTGGAGGCAACTGTGAAACTCACGCAATGAAATACAGATGAGAGAGATGAAAGGGTCACATATGATGTCAAATCTATTCTTTTAATGTTTGAATGAAACAAGATTTCTTGAAGTACAATCCTACAAAATGAAGGTGAACTTGCAGAAGCAATTGAACTGGGTCTCCTTTAGAAACACAATGTTTTCTAATTAAACTGCGCATTCAGGAAGGCAACCTTGAAATCAAAAGGATTTAGAAAAATACAAATACCAAGACTGGCAGTTTGTTATCTTTCACAGTCTCTTTAAGATAAGATTGATTTGAACTTCCACTTGTAGTAGGTCTGAAGACATTAGGAATGATGCAATATGAAAAAACCAAAACAAAACAACTTTCTCAAAAAGCTTTGAGAAACCAGAGAAATGATGATTTTTAGTGGTTAGGTAGTCCTTTAAAATTTGTCTTGGGGGGAGAGAGATAAAAAACTGACTGAGATCAAATGACTGTGGAGTATATTCCAAAACAGTAATGAAGAAGGTAAGGGGCAAGAGCCTGTTAGAAAAATACTATGCTGGCTTCATCTATTGAAAGCATTCCAGAATGGTTGAAATTATGAATCATATCTTCTGGGATTAAAAAAAAAAAAAAAAAAAAAAAAAAAAGAGGAAGAAAACAGAAGGAAAAAAATATTTTGAACATATTTTTCCATTCCAAGATGGTATAATGGCTTTATTTCATTTTGTTCCTATGACTGGTTAATAGCTTATGAAATGTTTAGCAATAGAGAGTGAGAGTCTTCACACTAACCATACCATTTGGATGTGTCTCTTTTACTTTCTAGAGCAGCAGATACGGTTTAGCACTCCACAATTCAGTCCCCAAAAGTGAGTAAGTGTGGCAGATTTAACCTAACTGCCCAGTCCACCAAAATGCCTAATTATCTTGAAAAATGCTTTGCTCTATCTCATGATCTGGACATGTCTCTCTAGCTCCACTTTGAGCTTCTTGATCTTTCATCTACAGGATGAGATCCAATTTAGCTTAGCAAGGATGTAGCCTTTCCAAACCATATCTTTTACCTTCTGTATTCCTAAAAGTACATTTCTACCGCAGGGACCAGTTTGGAAGATCTTAGTTGTTTTATTCCTTAGATTATGTTGCTGCATTAATTAGCTCTTCTTTGAAGTTTTTTCCCTGCTCAAGTATAGGTCAGTGCTGAAATGATTGTGATGCTAACTCCTTATGATCTATTCTGCAGGCTTACAGAGTATGCAGCAAAGTTTTCTCTTCTTCTGAGGACATTCTACTCTTTTGATGAGAAATGCTGAAGGTCTGACTTCAGTTGCAAAGGTATCTGATTGACAGATTGCAAAATTGTTAAGTCTAGTAACAGCAGGAAAAGCGTGCTCTTGCTCTGTATGTAAATGTCGTGTCAGCTGCTGTTGGGATAAAAAGCATGAGCATAAGCAAAGATATCTGCATGGATAGAAAAGAAACAAAGAAGATATTTGTTGTGATTGCTGCACTAAGGAGCAAGAAGAAGCATGAAGCGCTAATTTCAGTGGCTAAGACAGTATCGTCCTTGGGCCAGTTCTCTTCAACATCTTTTGAACCACTTGGACTCGGCACTTGAAGGAATATTAAGCAAGTTTGCCAGAGACGCTACATTGGGAGGAGCTGTCAACTAACTCCCTTGAGGCCAGTGAGACACTGCAGAGAGATCTTGACAAATAGGAGAGATGGGCAATTATGGCTGGCCGGGAGTCTATGCACAAATCACGAAAGGGGCGGGACTGCTGGGGAAGGCGTCCCAAGCTGTTGTATTTTCCAGCATCAGTCTCATGACATGGTTATGACAGTGGGAAGATGCCAGCAGCTCACGTCCCCAGCAGCAGAAAAAGAACTTCATGTTACAACTTACTTGAAAAGCTTTTTGACCAATCCCACAAAGCAAAAGCATATTGACAGTAGTTCTTTCCGATCCCTAGAAGCACACAGAACTTTGGTTCAAAGAACGCTTGCTTCTTTTGAATACAAGACCTGCTTGTAAGCCTTAAGATAGAATGCACAGAGCTCCATTATTAAGCTTAGAACTTCCTAACATCTGGCTAGATCTACTTTGCTGTAGCTTAGGGAGTTCTTCTGGTCAAGCTTTAATACACAGGCCATTGTTCTATTTGTCCTTACTTCTCTACTTCTTCTATCATTTTTCTGCTGACAAACCTTATGACTACTGCTTAGCTCCAAGCACAGTTCTGCTGTCTCTGAGGCCTGCCTTTTGCAGCTTTCCCAAAATCCTCTGTTTCCAAGGATTCCCACAGGCAATCCCCAACCTTAGGGAGTTGTGCGATGGCAAGTGCTGGATTCAGCACCTGGGACAGGGCAATCCTGCTCTGTGTGTGTGTATAGACTAGGGAGCCAGAGGCTGAAAGGAAGCCAGGCTCCTGGCCAATGGCAAGCTAAATGTGCATCAGCAGTGCCCTGGCAGCCAGGAGGGCCAAGCCTGTCCTGGGGTGCATCAGGCACAGTATCACCAGCTGGGCAAGAGAGGGCATTGTCCTGCTCTGCTCTGCTCTGCTCTGCTGTGTTCTGGGGCGGCCTCACCTTGAGTGCTTGGGGGCAGTTTTGGGTACCACAATGAAAAAAGACATGAAGGTATCAGAAAGTTCTCCAATGAGGTTTACAAGGACAGAACTGGAGGAAATAGCATGCAGCTGAGTCAGGGGAGGCTCAGGTCCAGTATCAGGAAAAAGTTTTTTAACCAGAGGATGGCTGGGCACTGGAAGAGTCTCTCCAGGGAGTGGTCACAGCATCACACCTATCTTGAGTTCAAGAACCTTTGGGACATTGCTCTCAGGCATCTGGTGTGATTCTTGAGGAAGGTCCCATGCAGGGCCAGAAGTTGGACTTGATGCTCCTGACGGGCCCCTTCCAATTCAACTGATTCTACCACTCTATGATTCTGTCCTGGCCACTCAAGGTATATTGCTTGATCTCACCAGATTTTGACCTGCTCTTGTTGGTCAGAATTTGTCCCTACCTAATGATATTTATCACAAAAGACAAAGGGCCTTTTCTCAATTTTCTCAAGAAAGTTGAAGATGCACCCTAGAATCCTAAAAAAGTCTTTTCCTTGAAACAACACTGTCTCCTGCCCAGTATTCTTTCCAGATCTTAAGGAGAAAGAAGGCAAAATGAGGGGATGTGTTACAATGAAGCACTGTCAAGTTTCCGGACCTTTAGCAGTATATTTGTACTTCCACTATTCTTTTCTATAAAATCATGGTTTTGTAGAGCATGTCATTTTCTAGCAAGACACATTTTTGCAACTGAGCCCATCAGTCTCTGTGAGAATATATTGTCAAAAGCACAAAACATATGAATAGGCAGTGGCAAGTGAGGGGAAAAACCAGTATGGGAAGCAGCTCCGTGATACTACAGTAAGACAAGGAGGAGGTGTTCCAGTTGACAGAGCAAAGAATCGCCCGCAGTCCCTGGAGATATCCTAGTGAAGCAGGTTGTCTCCCAGCAGTCCCTAGAGAACCATGGAGGAACACATGCCTACAGTGCAGCTGCTGGAAAGCTCCATGCCACAGCAGGTGAAAGTGCCTTGAAGGAAGCTGCAGCTTGTGGAGGGAGGGCCAGTAAACCATCCTTGACCTCTTCTTTAGCGGAAGAGTATGTGCAAATGTTTAACAGCTGCTAACTCGAATCTATCCTCTTTCCAGTTCTTGTCGTAGGTAAGTAGGACAATACAAGAATTAGAAGCCTAAACTGTTTTGCATGAGGCTCCCATTCTCTCTGCCACGCCCTTAAAATTTACTTTGAGATGAAATAAAACTCATGATCAAGTTCCTAAGGCTTGATGGTCAGGCTTCTCAGAAAACAGGCAGTGCAAAGAACTCTTGTCACTGTCATTTTTTTTCATAGAACTAAAAAAGTTAAAGTACTGTTTTCTAAGAACTTACGAAAATCAACTGGTAGAGGTGGTGAGAGTGAAGAGTATAATTAAGCTGGAAAGAGACTATCATGTAGCTACCTCATCTGCATAGAAGTTTTTTTACCAGGAACTCTGGACTTTTAAACAGATTTAGGACACAAGAGTTATCTCTGGGAATGTTTTAGTATGTATAGAACATTCATCTTTAAATAGCTCGATCTGTTTTACCGTTATGACTTACGTTTTAAATTTTATTTGAGGAGAAATATTTGCCATTCAGATCATTTCAAGTTCTGAAGCATTTCAGTTGTTGACAGTTTTTGCTGTCTCCTGAGGGCAGGAAAATAGTCCTGGAACCAATACTGAAAGAAACTAGATGGAAAAATTAGTTTTCCGCATTCTTTTCTGTCTATTCTATGAGGCACAAGAGCAAAACCACTGCTATGAGTCTGAGTTGCCTTACCACTCATGGATGACAACCTTGTAGTGAGTAGTCTGTTATTTGCACACATTTCTGATGCTGGTGGTTACCTGTTGTGCAGAAAGATCTGTAAACTATTTTCACGGAAAGACATTCCTGAATTGCTTCACTTATCTCTGAAGCAGAGAACTAAGCTGGCACTCTACTTCGGAGATCTTCCTGTGCTCGCCCCCAAACCCGTTTCCTTCAAATGCAATTTACTTTCAACCAAAGCACTTCATTACTTCATCAGGTAATCTCTTGTTCTTAATGTTCGGGGTAGTGTTCTAAAAGGGTAAGAACATATTCTAGTAAGAAGGTAGAACCTCTTTCTTAAGTAGTAGACATCACTGGGCTTTGGTTCATGCACCAGAACAACAGCAAGGAATGTCGTTTGCAATCAATAGATGGGTTGGGGAAACCGGCCACAAGTTTAGGAATCTTTCTCCAATTAATTATGCTTTAAAATTTGTCTCTTAGCATTTCAAGTGTTTTTTTATTAAAACAATCAACTATTTATTACCTGTACCACAACGAAGCACAATCAGCAGTGCTTGTGCATCCTTCACCAATTCCAAGAAGAAGAATGGTCTGAGCCTCCAGTATAGCTCATTACCATAAGCTGAAAAAAAGTTCTTGGAAAAATTTCTTTTGCATCCTTCTAAACCTTATGCAGCACTCCCTGGCCAATCTTACATTTTCTTTCCTCCAGGAGATGGTAAGAACTCGAGTACCTTCATGATAACCGTCGTGGGACGCTTGCTGTGCTGGCAGAGTTCCTTTTTGAGAAAATGCTTGGAAAAGCTTTTCGCTAAGGTCTAGGCGGCAAGAGACGCAGAAGACGGGCATACGCAGCTGTCCGAAGGTAGGTGCCGGTCCCCGGCGGCTTTCGGCAGAAGCCGCGGTTCGGAGCGCACCGCGACCGGCAGAAAGCTCTGTGCGCGAAAAAGCAGCTTCTTCGCCTCCAGCAGCCGGAGAGCTCGGCCGATGCTGAGACGTCAAGAACGATGCCGCACAGCACTGGGATTAAGTGAGCAGCTCTCAAACTGAGGGAAAACGATAACTAACCACTTTCCAACAGTTTCAACTTACATTACCATAAGTAGGAAAATTTTCTCAAACAACTTTCTTTTCTATCGTTCTTAACCATTTGCAGCACTTCCTGGTCAATCTTATATTTTCTTTTCTCCAGGAGATGGTAAGAACTCGAGTACCTTCATGAAAACCATCGTGATGGCACAGTTCCTTTTTGAGATAATGCCTGGAAAAGCTTTTCGCTAAGGTCTAGGCGGCAAGAGACGCAGAAGACGGGCATACGCAGCTCTCCGAAGGTAGGTGCCGGTAGCCGGATTCTTTTAACAGAAGCCGCTCTTCGGCGGGCTCTCTTACCTTCATAATGGGTTTTGCTGGAGGAAGCCGCTTTTTCGTTTCCGGGAATACCTAGAGAGGAACACTAGCTAAAGACGTGATTGGCACCATTATGTCGAGTTTTGCTCGTTCCAGCAGGAATAACTGTGTTCTTCCTTACGCTAGATGGCGCTGCTTATCAAGGTTTGGCTGCTTTTATTCATTTGGGGTGCTGGATGTTCAAACGACTTATCGTAACTTCTTCTATTTTAAGTCAGGTGCTCACTGACGTAGCAGTGAGCACCTGACTTAAACTATATTAGATATAGCACACTGCAAATAGGAGGTGAAATAGATTTATTGTTACTAGCACATGGGTACGAGTGTTAGGAATTTTATAAGGAATATGTTGGATGAATCTTTTTAACCATTCTGCAGCCATTCATACGAAACTCACACAAGTACAAGACAATATGAAGAAATTGACTGTGAACGAGTGGGGTTTGCATCAATGGTTTGAGGGATGGGAAAGAACTGGGTGGTTGAAAGATCTCGTAAATGGAGCTTTGTTTTTACCAGTAGTCATTATTTCATTGCTTTGTGTTATTCCATGCGTCGTGAAACTGGTGTGCCTCTTGCTAAAAATTACATTGGAAAAGATCTGGCTGGTGCAAGAAGAAGGGGCAATTGTGACAATGTATCTGAACCGCTTAGACTACGGGCTGCACCAGCCATCCAGCGTGGAACGGTTCTTCTCAGAATTTTCTCAGGGCCCTCTGGAATTCATCAAGACATAAGCCTTGCTAAAACAAGAGAGGAAAAGCTGAGAAACTAAATTTCAAGGAACTCCAAAACGGGGGGGGGGGGGGGGGTGGGAGGGGCAAAGTACCTGGACTGTAAGGAAACACATCTTCTGAGAGGTGCACGCAGAATGCGTGGACAAGACAAAGGCACCAATAAGAAAAGCGTGACTAGCGTGTGCAGAGAATCAGAATGAGTAAGTGCATCATGTAAACCATAAACGGCTTCTGCTTAATCCTCTTGGTCCATTGTGCAGGAGTCCTGAATTTCCCATAAGTGATACTTACTAAAAGGGTTCTGATTTTAATGCTAGAGTTACTGTCTATACGATGATTCATGGGAATAGTTCTTTCAAGTCCTTCCCTTGCTGACATCAGTCAGTTTCATCTTTTCCTGAATGTACTGCTGGCTATACATAAGTTATGAATAGAAGGGAATGAGTTTTAGGGATATGTTGCAAGGAAATAGATTGGTAGCTCTGCTTCCATTTCCATTGTCTAAGAAGAATTCCGAATATTTTTGGCCCTTTCATAGACCTCTGACTCGATTAGCATCAGCAGGGAGGGACATTTAATTGGTTTTTCTCCTTTTTAGAGAGAAGCTAATGAAAAAGTTTCACCAGAATCAGAGCAGGCTGCGTAACAAGAAGAGCGTCATGAAAAGGCGCCAATCCTATCCTCTTAGTATTGCTAGTTGTGATTGGACTTCAATGAAATGTGTCAACTCTGTGTTCCTGGGTATCACATCAGTAACAGGTACTTCACCTGCTGTACTTCTCTCCTAAAGCTAAGAACAGAATCCCAAATAATCTTGATTCCAAGGTCTCAATTCACCCTGTGATGCTGACAGGTGAAATAGGAGTGGAAGGTGCACCAGTAAATGAACTTGAATGGCCTATCTAAATCAGCGGCCACTGATTTCCTGAAGGCTTTAACAGGTCAGTTGCCCCTATTTTTCTTGGGGTTCTTTTATTCTTTGGTCATGTTTTTCTTGGGATTCTTTGAATCCTTCCCCACCAGTTCAGCCTCTGCTCTCAAATCCTTTGCTGTGACAGCAAAGTATCTCAAAGATACTTTAAAGTATCTCAAGAGCCTGGAAACTGTTGTCTTTATTTATCAACCCATTATTCCCTTCCAAAGGTTGTTTGCCCCAAGTCTCATTCTTGCTGATTTTCTGCTAGTTCATTGTCAGATGGCAGCAGGTGTTCTGTAAGAGCAAGTACACAATCCTATAGCTTGCTTTTCTTTTGATTTGGCCTGTCTAGAAAATGGAATGACTGAACATCTCCAACAGGATTTTCTCTCCCCATTGTGTTTCACCGCAAGGGCAGATGCCAATCCATCTACCTAAACTCTTGGTGGTGAAGAAACTAGTGGTATGCTGTTGCATATAGGTAGAACTTTCCGAAAGGAAGGCCTTGTAAAACCATGGCTGAGGCCCGTTACTTTGGCTAAGTAGAAAATGACTAGGGGAAAGTGAGACAGCTGAATTAGAGGTAGATCAAGAAGTTCTAGAAGCATTGCGTGTTCACAGCGTGGGGTATGACGGTTGGTTGAATTATGTTTGTTGCGGCTTAAAGCTATGCAAGTGATAAAGGCCTGACTGCTTCAAAAGCCTGGCTTTTGCAAGAAAGCGGCTCTCCTTTGCACCTGCCTGGGGACTCTGCGTCACTACGGACCCTCACGCCCAGTTTGCCAAGGAGATGATGAGTAGGAATGTTGCAGAGCTGCTGTGTGCATATGAAAGGAATGGCAGAGAGTGAAGCCGTGGACAATTTCTGGGCTTTAGTACAATGCTGCTGCATTGGTGCCAGTTTAGTTGGTTTTCCATCAGTGGCATTTCTGTCTAGAAGTACACTGCCCAGAGTCTTTCTAGCATTTGATGCCATTTCCTTACTGCCATTAATACCTTCCTTCAGTTTCAAGGATGAGAGAATCTTTACAGGATTTTGAAGATCCCTGTTAGGAAACACTATGCCAGAGGAGTCATCACTCCCTTTTCTTTTGCCTCCTTTGTACTTTTTATAGACTCATTTCACATTTCTGCTAATGGCAATAAGAATACTGAGACTACTTAGCAGGGTTGATGCTCTCAGCTGCTTTCCTCTTTCCTACTGCTTCATACCGGATGTGACTTGATGGCCTCATTTTGCAATCAGCATTTTGCTGTGGTTTGCTAAAACCTGGCATGCACTTGATGTGACTTGATGGCCTCATTTTGCAATCAGCATTTTGCTGTGGTTTGCTAAAACCTGGCATGCACTGCCAACTCACAACTTGTGTGTTGGCATTTCAGGGGCTTTGATGGGTTCCTTTCTGAGATTGCCATGCACTGGACTTTCACAGTCACAAAGACTTCATCCACCATCGGTCAAATTTCAGTATTTAATACTCTTTCCTGGAATGTAGGCAACCTAGCAGCAAGTACTAAATTCGCTGCAAGCCCTGTCTTCCCAAAGGACCATTCAAAAAGTTTGCTTTTCCCCTCTGACCAATCTGACAGTATTTTGATGAAGAATTTGGTACCTTAATAGAACCTCTTAGAAGGGATCTCATGGCAGACAACATCTCAGGCTTTCTTGAAATACTGGCTCCTTTGGATCTCAATTCCATTCAGAGTGCATTTAAGATTTTTTTTCACTGAAGCCATTCAACAATGCCTCTTCTCTTTAAAATGTGCTGCAGGTGAGAAAGATGGATCCCCGTGAAAGGTTCTATTGATATCAAAATTTGTGCCCAATGGACTGTGCTGATGGAAATCAAATACTAGTCTAGTATTTTGAATCCAAATAATTCCTCCCAATGAGGCCCGACAGGATTGTTTGGCTTTGAATCTGAGCACGTGGACAGTAGTGGATGGTCCACAGGTTGAAAAGAGTGTAGATTCTTCTCCTTCTTTTCATTGATGGCTCAGAGACTGAAAAGGCAGCTACAAAATGGTAAATACATCCCTACAGATTCAAAAACTGTTCTTCTTAATTTGCATCTCCACCATAACAACAGATGCTTAGAACTAAATTACCAATGGGAATTTTATAGCTTCTCAGAAATGAAACAGGACCTGGCTTATGGGCCTTAGCAGTAGCTACAAGTTTTTCAGCACAAGCCATCTCAAAAGTATTTTAACTTTACCGTACTTTTCTGTCTTATGCTTTCATCTCAAGGATGCAGGAAAAAAAATTAAAAAAAAAAAAAAAAAAAAACCCACAACAAAAAAAAACCAAAAAAAAAAAAACCAACAAAACAAGAAACCCCACCAAATTGATAATAAGCAAAATCAGTGACATATATAGAAACAGATCCCATGGTTTTTAACTTCCAAACTTGTCTTCTCAGCACACTCTCTACAATGGAATTGTTTCCCTATCTGCCTTGAAACATTTTGCAGCAAAAACACTCTAAGGTCCTGCTGGGTGTTTTGTTCAAAAATGACTTCTTCTGGTTTTCTGTCCATAAGCGGAGTAACGTGACTGTGCTGGCAGCTGACCAAAGGAGGTAGGAAGAGTAATCATCATCCACAACACTGGGGCTAAAGAAATTTCCACAGAAAATTACCTGCCCTAGTACTTGTTCATGTGTTGGGTTGAACGTTCAGAATCTGTTTCCATTTTCCCCATTCATAGAATGTTCTATTTCACAGAATTCCAGCCCCTCAAACATCAGTCCTGCCAGAACTGCCCGCCATAGGGGGCTGGCATAGGGGATCTGCTAATGTCCACTGACTCTTACCAGTATAGTGCTTGTCACTGTTGCAGATCAAGAACTTCTGAATAGTTTGGATTCATGCTCTTTGAGGGGTTGAAAACAAGAAAAGAATGACTAGACATTTCCATGATCAAATCCCCTGATGGAATAAAAATAGGAGCATAATAAATGTATTCATTGTTCTAAGAAGGGAGATGAAGGCTCCAAATGATTACTTGCATACTTCCTGTTCTAAATCCCTTGTTATCTGGCAAATTGCAGAAGATTCCTGGCTTTTGCCAAAATGCAAACCAGGTTAAAATGTGAAGCCTTACAGTTTACTGGATATAAAACTTCATCATCCATTTTTAAATCTTTGAGATTGTTATGTACTTCCTATTACTACCCTGAGGTTTAGAGCTGTAATTCAGAGAGAAAAGAATGCTATCTTGAATTCATTCTAGTAAATCGGCACTCTCATCTTGTCGGCACTCTCTCCTCTTGGTTTTCACTTCTGAAACTCTGTACGGAAGAGTGCATTAATGCATAGAGCTCTGCATCAATTCTTTACAACAGTTTCCCCTGTAATTCTTCTTTCAAGGCAAACCTATAAAAAGCCACACTTTCTTACCCCACCACTTCTAAAATTCTATAGAGAAGCAAAAAAAAAAAAAAAACCCATCAAACCACTAAATCACTGCTCCAATAAAAAAAGCAGTCCATTAACTGCTTTCTTAGCAGGTTCTTTACCTTGTATTAATATGGCAACCTTTTCTTGCTCGTCTAGATTAGAACCAAATTCTTCCAGCATATAAGGAAACATAGGTTTACTGTATCTGATTCTTAGATACAGAAGTCCAGCAAGGAGTTCAGACCTCAAAAGAAGTGTCTGTACAACGAGATTCAGCACAACGTTGAGACATATTAGCTATTTTTCAAGAAAAGCGGCCAAACTGAAACTTTTTAGACTTCTCTACAATCATGCGTGCCTGCTTCCAGAACCTGACCTTCGTTGCTGGAAACTAGCTGCAATGTTACTGTAAACAATGCTGTGAATGTCATCATCATCGTCATTCTTCTCTTCCATTGAGAACCTCAAGTGGAGTCGCGTCACTTCTCTTCAAAATTCTGTATTTCCTTGCAAACTGGTCAAATAAGGATAAATAAAGCGTTCTGTTCATTCGGTTTAAACCTAATGTTCAAAATGAAAAAAAAAAAATCCATTCAGATATGGTCGGCAATAATACAGTAGAAGAGAAGATGAACCAGACTGGCCTACAACAGAAAGAAGTGAAGCAGAATTTGGGAATTTGGAAGACCTTATGATGAATAATTCAAATAAATAAATAAAAAAAATATTGCCTACCCAAATTCAATCAGTGATGCACAGACAGAGAAAAAGTACTAATTACTACTAATATTTCTTTCATTCTCAGACAAGAAGTTCAATGATCCTCTTGAATGCACGGAAGATTCTTGGAAAAGACAGCAGCCTTCTTATTCACAACATACTCCTCAGAACTCCAGGAGACAAATCATTTGAGCTGTGAGGATCTTTCTCTCTGTAAAACTCCCAGAGCATAGCCAATATTCTATTCCTTTAGGGATCCTGGCCTCCCTGGGGGAGTGCTGGATAGTCTACATCCCGGTACATCAGCCAGACACTCCACCTTATTTCCCATGGCTACTGCAGCAAGGACATCATCTACACTGGCTTTCTAGCCAAAATAGATGCAAGGCACAATGAAGAACATAGCCAACACCTTGAGCACAGCTTATGGGTTTCGAAACAAAAATCTCAGGATGGCAATACTGGATCTTCTGATCCAAACCATCAGGAAACATTTCTTTAGAGGTGTTGGGAAAGATGAAAGTTTGATGAGAAAGTCTCACAGATATGTATGCTTGGCAGAAAGATTTTTCAATGTGGAGTCTGAAGAAGGAATAGAGTTGGAAGCAAGTTTTGATCTAGAAGAAAAGAATTGCTGAGCCAGTCTTACTGGATAACCGAGGATACGTTAGTTAGAAGAGGGTTTTATGACTTACAGCAAAGGATAAACCCACCCCAAACAAGAAGATGTTTTTACCAAGCAGGAAGCTAGCACAGGCAAACAAGTCAGCAAATGCTGCAAGCAGAAAAAGCTCTCCAAATTTTCCACTGTCAAGAAAACTGAAAAACAACTTTCCGCTTCAACTGTAATATACTGACTTTTAGTGAGTGGAGAATAGCAACATATGGTAATTAGAGTCGTTAGGATAGGCTATAGATAATAGTTAAGGGATAGATTGGTTCTACTGTATGAAGATGCTCAGCAAAGTGCCAAAACCAAAGGGTCTCCAGGCCTGCCTGCAGCTAGAGCTGACAGCTGTAGGCACAGGCTCTGTTGCCCACTACCCTGGACTGCTGCAATGTCTTGGATGGAATAAACTGCATTTTGGAGAGCCGCCTGGACTCCCACATCCCTCATTTAGGCTCTTCCATGGAGGTGAAAAAAGCCTCTGGGTATTGTACAAAAAAACAGCTATGTAATCTAGAGTTGCATGACCCAATATTTCTATTGAACTGGAACAATTTTTATCAAAATTATGGATCCACTTCTTTTCAGTGCGTTTGGTCAAAAACATAAAGCATGGTTTAAAAGACATTCTTGGATGCGTACTAAGTACTACGAATTAGTTAAGGTGTTGGTTTGGCATGGCTTGGTTTTTGGTGGGGAGGGAAGAAGCCAGCCCCAGAAGTGATTTTTTGTGCAAAGCTCCTAGAAGCTTCCTCCATGCCTGGCAAAGTGAATCCCTGCTTGGCACTAAGAACAGACATGCTGCTGAGCCAATTACAGAAGCTGATAGCGCCTTGGTGATATATTGAAGAAGGAAATCAAAACTGCAGCCAGTTAACCTTGAAGTTGGGAAATTTTTAGGTTGGCACCTCTTCTGCTTTGAAAGCCAAACCAGTGAGACACTCTGTTGCAGTGTGTGTTTATTATTGTACTGCAGTTCTAGTAGTCCGTTTTCTAAGGCTTCCTATTTTGTGCTGTTATAGCATATGTTATTATGAATGGATTGTTCCTTTCCCCCCAGTATTGTTGGCTTTTGCCCTAGCTGTCCATCTCCCCAAAGACCTGCCCTTTTGTTCCCTGTTCCTTCTCCCATTGAACATCAACCCCTCCCCAAGCCTGCCCCTTTCTCTAGAAACTTCCCTCTCAATTTTGTACCCTTCAAAACCCCAGTGGTTTCTTCAAGTTATTCTCCTCCCCTCTAGTCCCCCTACTGGTTTCAACATTGTATTCCCCTCCTTGTCTACCACCCCCAGTTTCTCCCAGTTGGTTAAAGATTGTATCCTCCCCTGGGACCTTCCCCCCATTTAGAAGTTGATGGATGCCTTTGAATCAGTGTCTTTCTGTCCTTGACCCTCCAGGGAGTAAACTGAAAAATATGCAGAAGACCTCTCCCTGTTCCTTGTCCCTGCTCTCAGCGCAGTTCTATCCCCAAGGCAGTCCACCTGTGCCGTAGAGCAGCTGTGCCCTACAGCTGCAGCCCGGATTCGACAGCTTTCTTGGGGCGGCCCACTCTCGCTGTCGGTGTCGGGAGCTAGTTGGGCTGAAGAAATCCAGCACTGCAGCAAGACTCCAAGTCAGAAATGCAGTTTATTAGGAAAAGGGGGAAAAACCCAAATCCATGCAAGAGTAGAAAAGAAAAACCACTGACAGAGTCAGAATACAAGCTGACATCCTGCTAGTTAGGGTGGTGAAAGCAGTTTGGATGAAATGGTCTTGTTGAAGTGGTGATTCTGTAGAAACCATCTGGTAGCTCTCGTCCTCTGGAAAACCAGTGGCTAAGGGTGGCCGTTCCTCTGGCAATGCAGTAGAAATGGTGCTTCTTGCCTTCCAAAACCCAGATTATATCCAGGTGGGGATGCTTAGCTCCTACCCCCTGGGCAGAGCATCTCCCAATGGGCTGATATCATTCTGAGTCATGATGTGGGTCCTTGATTACCCGTGAAACAGAAATGGCTCCTGGAGGGAGTTATCTCTGAGTCATGTGGCAAGACATTGATGGGCCCATTAACAGGAGAGAAGGAAAAAACGATGCCACCCCTGGTTTCCTCAGTTCTTGAGGGTGGGAATAGGATGCATTTTGATATTGTAAGCTAGGACAATACAGGATGCAGGTTTTTGCATTTGCAGGAAGTTTGTATGGATTTGAAAAGTATCCTCATAGCAGAAGCACAAAAGTATTCTCATACCCCTTTTAATCATCTTCCAATGAAGCAATTCTCCCAATAACCTAAGGCATGAATGACTTGCGAGTGAGTTGAAGGAACACGCCAAAGATAAGTAGTGTTCAACTGCAGAGAATTGTTTAGGGACATCATACCCTAATATTTTAAATCAGAAAGCATGGCTGGACGGGTCTTTTTTCCTTGGTTGACTACAGAACCAGCGGTCCTTTGCAGGAGGGTCTTTGGATTTAGGATGAGACTGGCAACTAAGAGCATGGCTACACAGAAGGTGCTACTTTTAGACCAGAACATTCAACTACTAAAGGCAGATAGGAGAATAGCTGATTAGTGACAGCTCCGACAGGAGGAGTCTGCGGCTTACCCCATGGGAACAATAGTAGCACATTTCAATTTTAGAAAACCATTCTTTTCAGAGGACCAAGCATCAGTGAAAAGAAAAGGTCGAGTAAAGACATCCTAGTGCTCTTCTGATCAGAAGCATCTTCCTCCATATGAGAATATTTAGGAAAGGACAGTGCGTTCATAAGGAAAGGTGTGCCAGTTACAAAACCTGCAGAACAAGGCAAGACAAACTTATATATTTTATTTGCTATTTTTATTTCACCTGCTAAAAAATGATTTTTTTTTAAGACTGAATTTTATGAATTCTGCAACGCTGTCTTTTTGAACGTCTTCCTACTCGTATTAAACACCGAGGTGACAAAGAGAGCAGCAGTGGAAGGAAAGCTGGTCCATCTCCCCCTCCTTGTGGCTTTAGGCCAGTGAGCGATTAGAAGTTGGTCACTTCATTTGAGATAAATAGCTTTACCGAGAGAGAATATTATCCAGCCTTGATCTTTCCTTTGGAGCTGATCCACTTTGTAGTCATGAATTCTTGACTCTGTTGGGGAGAAACAATGGCATTATGGCCATGGATGTTAGAGTGCGCTGATGGGAAATGAAGTTTTCCTCTTCCGGTCCTTGCTTCAGTAAATATTCCAAATTCATCAGAAAGAAAATTCGAAGACCAGGAATCCCCACTCAAATGATCTACTTCAAATAGTCTGCACGCATAAGAGACATCAAGCAGGTGCTCTCATCTGTTAGGGGAATACCCAGCCAGTATATTATTGTCTACTTAGGAGGCAATAATTTTGGAAATCATTGAATTTTTTGTATTGCAAGTGAATGGTCAACACATTTTATTACTGGATTAGGTAAAATCATGTCTTCTGCATCCTTTCAGAGAGGAAGCTTACCTGGATCTAAAGCTGCTCAGCTCCATGATGGGATGCTTTGTCTTCAAAGGGAACTCTACTCTTTGTCCTTTTGGATTGCTTCCATAGCTTTTCACTCACTCTTCAGGTACCTGTTAAAATGGCCTCTTATCCCATGCAAATTTTTATGGGCATAGTCACTGAATTGGGAAGTATTCCATAAAGTCCACAGGCCTTGTTCAGATGGATGCACAGGTCTCAAGGGTGTTAGCAGATGTTATTCTGAGGCCACTCCTGATCATGTTGGATGGACCATGGTGACTGAGGAAAGTGCGCAAAGACTGGATGAAAGCAAATGTCACCCATCTTCAAAAAAGGCAACCAGGAGGACTCAGAAAAGTACAAGCCAGCCAGCCTCATTTGGATCCCCAGGAAGTTGATGGAGTAGCTATTCCTGGAAAGCATTGCCAGGCACACCAAGGAGGACAGAACAAATGTAGTCAGCATGGATTTACCAGGGGAAATTGGTGCTTGACGACTTTTTAAACTCCTCCGGTGAATGAACTTGCCTGGTAGATGAAGAGAATATCATCTGCCTGGGCTTCAGGGAAGTTTTGGACGTTTATCTACATGGCAGCACACATACCTACGGGAAGGAATAGTGCAAAGAGCAGGGAACCAGTGTCTTTTCAATGATGCTCAGTGAAAAGACAAGAGGCAGTGGGCACACACTGCAATACAGGAGATTGCCTCTGAGCATCACAAAATTATTTTTTACCGTGACGGTGACTGAACCATGGCACAGAGTGTCCAGAAAGATGGTGGAGTCTGGATCATTGAAGACATTAAAAGTAGGCCCAGATATAATCCTGGGCAACAGGCTCTAGGTATCCTGGTTGAAGCAGGGGGATGGGACTTGGGGAGCCCCACAGAGCCCGTCCAACCTCATTCATTCTGTGCTAGTGAATTCTCTTAGAGATGCATTTCAAGGACTGGCATGACAAAGCTCTGTGCAGAGTGAGATCCAAATGGACATGGGATTTAAGTTCCTTAAGTAGTGTTCAAGAAGAATGTGAAACTCCAGGAAACCTGTCTCTTCCATAACTGAATCCCTTTCATGGGAAAATTCCCCAGCTCTAGAAAGATCCTCTGAGACGCATGCTTAAGACTGACACCGGCAGAGCAAATTTCTCCCTATGCGTGTCTAAGACCAGTTAGGATCTTTACCAAAAGTGTTGTCAACGTAGTCACAGAAGGCATATTGTTAAGAAGTGACAACTTACATCAGAATGGCAAATATTGGTCCACCAACGAATTACTGTATGGGAATTATCGACTTGTATTCCAAATAAATAAAAAGGAGTTGGTCTTTATTGAACTCTTTCATTGCAATATTCATAAGGGAAGAAAAAGACCTATGTCCTTAACTTTCTTAATTCTAACAAAGATTTAAAACATTCCTTGTAAAAAGCGTATCTGAATTATCGGTCTATGAAACAATTTGAGTTGGGAAAAAAGTCCTAAAATTGTGTAGACAGTTGCAGAGAAAGCAAGAAAATAGGAAAGAAACAAAAACAGAGAAAAAGAGTCATCTTGAGTCTGCTAGCTAGTTCTAGAAGTAGTCTGCTAGAAAAAGGAAACCCCAGTGGAATTTCAAATGTGTTCATGCACTTGATTCAGTAACTGGTCAATGTAAAAACCAGTCCTTTCGTACAACTTCCCCCAGCAACAAAAACTTCAACAGATTGACGCCACCATCATGCCTGTCCCAGATGTATTTAAAAGAGAAATGATGATTTTCTTGAAAATCTATTTGCGTACAAGTTGCAAGACATTGGAGGGATTCTCCACATTCTCCTTCCTCCACGCGGCTTGAAAGTATATTTGATAAAATATGCAACAAAGCATGTGATTTCCAAGGTAGAGTAAAATGGATGACTTGGGAATTGATCTCTTTTGGATATGAAACTTCATATCCACTCTCTGGGAAGTTTCTAAAAGAAATGATGGAGCTGAGGCATGAATCTGCCACTCCGAGTGCTAAGCAAACATAGACACTCCCCTTCACATGGCCCCACCTTCCGCACACACCTAGGCATGCACAGAGATCAGCATAGCAGATCATGAACACCTTGGAAAAGACTGAAATGCTAAATAGCTCTCTTTGTGGACAAAATAGCCGGTACACTATTTCAAATATCTGGTACAAAAACTCTGTTGAATATCTGCCGCATATTTAAAACACAGGTTTTCATTGAATTCTGTTTGCAGAATATTTTCCTTCCATTTGTTCCTTTAAAATTCCTTTGTTCTATGTCTAGAAATATTTTCTTCTAAAAATAGAAAAAATTAGATGATGTCTTTTCAGAAGAAAACATTGGTTTAGACAATTTTTAACCATCATGGTATGGAAGAATTTATTTGTCCCTCACTAAGGAGGAATAAGTATTTTGATCATAGATCATTTACAGTGAAATACTTGACATTTTTAAGATGCTTTCAATCAATTTTGATCCTCATTGCTTATTCATTGTAAACAGTAAGTTTTCAGTGCATGGAAATTGTGTGTGGTATGTCTACATTAGTTCAAACACCAATTCCAACTAATGGCCAGGCTGAACTACAGTAAATAAAGTCCTGAAGGGTATTTTGCCGCCTTCTTTGGCACTCCTTGAAATCCTAATGATTGGCATGAAGTGTCGAAATACAGAGATTTTCTCTCAGAGGGTGTCCCATGTTGAAACCCATCCCATGTGTTTGATGTTGTAGTTCTTATCGCTTTTAAAAGTTGATATCTTCTGCACAGTTTTCATGAAGCTTTCTGTTACAGTAGTGAAAATCACAGAGAAATGCAATTTTGTACAACTTTGAATTTACCCCAAGAGCTGAGAGAAAATTTGTTCGTATACCTCACTCTGAGTCTCTTCTATATTCAAGCTTTGTTTATCTACCATCAAGGGTCGCATTCGTTGCTGTTCAAAGCCCCATCCAAGCTGACTTGAATACGTTCAGGGATGGGACATCCACAACTTCTCTGGGCAACCCGAAGCAGCGTTCCAGCACCCCAACAGCAAAAAATGTCTTCCTTTCATCTAATAGAGATCAGAAATACTAAATCTAGGTATATAAACTTTGAGGAAAGGTTTGAAATTCTATTGATTTGAAACACATTTGATATGAATACTAACTTCCAGACGACTGAAATATGTTGATGGCCATTTGAGATTGACACTTTTTGAAAAAGTGCATGGAATTGAAAATTAAAACCAGCAAAATTAAAAACTTCTTGCCATTTTCTTTTAACTCTGATCTTCAAAATTGCATAGGTCAGATATCTGTGCTTCATGCAAATCTCTCAGATACTCTCAGACCAAAGCTTTTCTTTCAGACTAAACTGCGGTTTAGGTAGAACACGAGTGCTTAGTGAAGGTTTTTCTGGGCATAGGGGGATTTGTGTGCACAAGAGGTTTTATCCAAACTGGAAAATTCATCCCAGCTGCATTTGTTCATCATTCCTACTGCATCAGGCCTGAAGATTCTGTGAAAAGTATCCTGTGGACCTTGAACATAGCTCATGTGAAAGAGATGAGAGGTGATGGAGAAGTTGAGGGAGAGAATCAAGAGCATATGGCCCAGTAAAGGCACCAGAAAGTACTTTTTCATGTGGTCCACAGCCCAAACAATTGTTTAGCACCGTTTGAAGGCTGTGTTTGACCAACAGGGCTGAAGCAGGTCTTCAAAATATCCAGTAGATCAAAATCCATGGAAGCAAATGACCCTGGCCAGTCACCTTGCTGCTGATCATTCACCCTCCATACCAGCTGATCAGGCCTAAGAATGCTGCTGCAAAAGTGTTGTGAAAAAGGTAGGCACATTTTCACAGAGGCAGGGGAAAATGCCCTTGGATGGTGATTCCAAGGGATAACTTGATGGCGCAAGTTAGGTACTCTTATCTACTGTGCAATATCGAAGTTGGTGAGTTCACCATCTGTAAGCATCACTTTAGAAAATAAATGTTTGATCCACAAAACGATACTTCCTATGTCCTGTCTACCTGCTTCATTTCAGCCAAGGAATAGGCTACGTTCCATCAGCAAAGTGTTCATGATCATATGCTTCTTTAAACTGTGGTCATTCTTTCTTTTTTTCTAAATCAGACACTGTCTATTCCTAAGATTCAGATGTCCATGGGTAGGGGTGTAATTAAGTTCACTGTTAAAAAATATCCTTCTTGTTATCTTTTTAATAAATTACTGAGATGCAACATCAGTCTGAGAGCTGAAAGAAACCCCTTCATTTGCTGTTTGCCAAGTATCATCTATGTGATACAAATTCTATTTGACCCATCCATTGCCATCTAATACTACTAGTAATGCCTTCACAACCTTTTCTTCATCGTTAGGGATTTTGGAGAAGTGAAAGATTTGAACATAAGCAAGGGCATTTGTTCAAGATGCTCCAGAAAGAGCTGCCGTCTGTTCTCTTCCTTGCTGCCTATGTTGGCAGGAAGCTGCAAAAAACCCAAAGATAACTAGAAAGAGTGTTACTTTTAGTCTAAATTTGGAAATGATGTTTGGAATACCCTGTTAAATGAAAAGGTGCTCTTTTAAAAGATGGCATCTTCAGGGGAAAAGTCAGTTTAGAGAGGTTTTGAGACAGTTGCTTCTGGAAAAAAAAAAAAAATTTGAGGTATCCAAGGTCTTTAGCCATACCACTTGGAAGATGGATTCAAAACACAGTTCCTTCATCTAGGAAGAACAGAGGACCATAGATGCAGCCCATTTCAAAACGGAGTTCTTTATGTGTCAGGTTGGGATTTACTGGACATCATTTCTTGTAAAGTCGAGGGACTGCAGTTAGCTCTCCAATAATTTCCTTCCCTGAAATTCATCTGCATTTGCTCCTTTCTCCAGCCTTCCCATTTCTTAGTGCTGGTATACTCCATCTATGCATTAGAATATTCAATTGGAGTGTGTGTCCGATATTTTCTAGTTCAAATTGGCTGGAACGCAATGGATAGTTCCAGTTGCTTGTATACACTAGTTTTATTTTGACAAGTTTTCTTTGAACAATGTTGAAGCAGCAGTAGCAAATCGGAAGTACAGCTTGCAGCAGGGAAAGACACTTCTGCTTGCTCAAGTTTCCTGTAGTCAGATAGATGCCAAAAGGCTTTTCATAGTACTACTACTGTCTTGTAGGAATACTTGATCTAATCCTACCTTTGATACAATTACGAATGGGCTACTTTTCCACAAGGTGGAACATTTTTCTTTTAATAATATGTTTTTTGTAAGTTGGAAACATGAACTTGTGCACCAGTCAGGTGGAAGGTACTCTTACTTCTTCATAAGTTTCACAACATTATTTAGAAAATATTGACTCTGTGTAACTTCAAAAGAAGAATTCTGGGCATCTTCATTCTATTGATGTGATTTTTTTTCTACCATGCTGTTCTTGTTTTCTATGGAACTCATTTTTACCAATAGAAATATTTTTCCCTGACACCTATGGAAAATACCTATGTTTCCTCAATATTGCAGCCTCAGTACACTGTTTAGAATTATTTCAACATGGTCCCAAGCATATCCGACAGCTAGACAGCAGAGGTTAGCAACAGTGAGTGGGAATAACTTCTGAACCATTTCAGTAGATTTCCCAGGAAGGGCTTGCTTTCTGCCCCTGCAAATTTTCCCAGAGATATTGTCTGGTGAACAGTTGCATCAAAAGAGTATTTTTGCACAAACCTTGGGCCAAGCTCTGTCTCAGATTTACTAGTGAATGCAAAGAGGGTGAAAGTGCTGCTTCAAAGCCGTCTGTGTGCTTTCCGTACCAAAACGGAGGTGACCCCAGCAATAACTTTTTGATCTCTCTTCAAAACACGAGGCACGTCACCACCTCATTCATCTTTTTCTGGGACTCAGCATCTAAAGACCAAGAAGCCCTCTTGCTTGCTAAAGTGTGTTCAGCAAAAAAACCCTTGTCCCATCAGCAAATTGGAACACAGCTGCATTCCAGTCAATACCAATGCTGGCAGGGCAATACTCTAGCCCAGTAGTAACATGCCACTGTTAGAAGACTGTGTAAAAATCTTTGTGTACAAAGTAATGGGAGGGAAAAATAGAATTGGGAAGAACTGCACATTGTTCTGGAAAAAGCCTCCTGCCACAGTCTTACAGACGTCATTTTCTGGTATCATTTTTAAGAGTTGGAGTTTCTTAAATTTTGTACAAGATAAAATCTTACTGGACCTTGAAGTTTCCCTACTAGAAGTACAGCCATTTCTTAGTAGAATAGAAGTAAGCCCTTTGAATATGTACAAATGGCCTTTCAAAATACATATGCTATAGCCCACTGTGAAAGGAATTAGCTATCAAAATAGAAATTCAAAGGTTTAAAAAGGTTTTGAATAAAGTAAGTCTAAGGTGATAGAAGAAGAAGAAAACAGCAGTTTTCTTCTTCTGCTGAAAAAACAACTCCGAGGACATTGTACTCTACAGGTGTATTATATCACTTTCTGAAAAACGAAGTAGGTTTGCTATTTCAAAAGGTTTTCATTAGGAAGGAAGAGATTCCTTTGGAAAAAAAAACTTCAAATTGACTTGACATGAATGTTATGACACTTCACCAATCATGAAGAAAAATTCTCATCACTTGATATGGAAATCATGACGGTAACGGAGTCAAGGATGTCTAAGCCTTGCCATCAGGAACATAAAAAAGCATTAGAATGCTGGTAAGACTGAGCTCCTGAACTAGTGAGAAGAGAACGCAATCAAAACATTTTCCTTTAAGAGTCTTCAGGATGAACAGCAGATCAAATGTTTTCCTGTGAAGTATTTATGAATAGAATTAACCTTTAAAAGAACATTGTTTTCAAAAACCTGAGACCAGTATCTCTTAGAATGATACAGAGTTCTTATTACTAGAAAAAAGAAAAGCACTTTTTTCCAAACTGTTGTGCACTTTTAAACGATCTACAATAAAAAGAGTACTTTTTCATGCTGGGCATGATGTTCATTACAAAAAAGCCTTGTCGCACGCTTGGTACTCTAGTGTCTTGATTAGCATCGTTTTTTATTCATTGACTCTTTTTCACCTTGAAATAATGGCGTCTTTGTACTTATGCAGCATCCATGAAGAATTTCTTGGGTGTCATTTTGTACTCGATCCTAAACGGCAGGTTCTGCATTCTGCCATCCGTCTGGCTTTCCCGTTTGATGCAGCTTCTGAGAGGTCTTTTCAGAATTGAGGACTACCTGCAAGAATGATGCTAAATACATGCATTTTACTCCTTGGTTAATGCAAAACTGTTTTTCCTTTACAGCACAATAATAATAGGAAAAGAATGATGGTGGATTCAATTCTTACAGTAATACAAAGAGGACTATTATCATCATTAGAAACCAAGCAAGTCATATTTATTGCTCATGCAGTACAACCACTAATGCAAATTACCCTGTAAATTCAAAATGAATCTGTATCACAGGAGTGGATTGAATGTCTCTCTTGATATTTTGCTTAAAGCAGAAAATTAATTCTTTTGACAGCCAACTCATAATTGCAACCTAACTTTCAACTCCAGCTTTCAAACAGTGGAAACATGTCTGTTTATAAAACAATACAGTACCGTACACAAGACCAAAACAGGTCATAGACATTCAAATGAAAGAAAAGATCAAAGGACAGATTAATTCACATCTGCAAGCCCTCAAGAGCGTACAGGTCAAAAGTCCCCAGAAAACTAGGCCAGTGGCACAAATTCTCTATGTTGGCACCAGCAGAAGCAGCTGCTCTCTTTATAGGATGCAATCTTGCTTACATCACCCTTCAAAGCAATCTTCTGTCCCCCTGCCCAATATGCCTTCTGCTCTACTCCTTGGACTTCACGTTTGCATTTCTACAGAGTCCTGCAAAGTGACTCAAAGTTCAGGTAACAGATTTCCAAGATTTAGAAATACTGTGTTAAGTCTATTTATTTCCTATTTCATCCCGTCTAAGCATACTGTAACTTTCTGAAGTGAAATATGTCGAGTATGTCACGTGTAGTTTACATGTTAGTTCTGCTTGACATTAAAACTTCTCACAGACCCCTGTGATGCCTTACTGCAAAAATATAAAACTGCAAAGAGTGGTTGCGCAAAGTTAGAATGGCCAGAAAACCATGTAAACAACCTAACAGTAGAGGCTTGAATTTCTGAATATAATCTTGCACCATCTAAAGTCAAAATAGAATATTGAAATGATTTTCATCTAATAATGAGCGTGGGGAAGAAAGAATCCAGATAGGATTTTTTTTTTTTTTTGAAACAGTTCCAGGAAATACATGGCCTTAACTTGGAAGTATAGCATTAAATATTTTTATACAGCATGAGTTCTCATTACCTAATCATATGATTTGTAGAACTGAATTGGAAAGTAGGAAATAAACAAAGAAAAATATTCAAGCTATAAAAAATGTGAGTTTAAAATTTTCTTTGTATTTCTGATTAAAACGATGAGGTAGCCAAATGGTCACCCATTATTTTCAAAAGCATCTGGACATAAAAAACGGATCAATTTTGGCGGGACGTGGATGTCCGGTATTCCTGAAAAGCTTTATTTCACTGCTTCCCAACCCTGATTCAATCCCCTTAAATGCAGCTGTATTTCAGTTGCTCAGTGAAACTGTCCATCTCATGCATATAGTTTACAAATAATCTGCAGAAAAAGCTAGCTAGATTTAAAGATCTTTTTTCTGTAAATGGCCTTCAACTGATTTCTACAAAGACACAGCTGGGATTTCTGCTGTCTTCTTCAGGCCACTTCCTGCAGAGACCTCTCCATTAAATTTGTCTCGTTCTACTAAGAACGCTTCTGGTGATCCAAAGTCAGCACTGGGATTGTCCAACTGCATGGAATTACTGTCTGCTAGAGCTGCACACTGAGGGCTTCTGTGTGCAGCATCATGTGAGCCCTGCTAATGTCACCCTGTTGGTATAAACTGAGCTAAGTGGACCTTAAGGGACAAGATTGTGCACTGATTTTGTAATAGAAATTAGGTACTAAGAAGGAGGCGGGAGGATTTCAATGTTTCTGCCCCCAGCTGAAGCAACACTAAATCTCGGTCCTTATCTGAAAAACGAGGTGAATTAACCCGTTTGGCATTCATATGCCAAAAAGGTCAGTAATACACTCAGAACTGTCAAAAGAGTAACAATTCCAATCATTACTTTCTAAAAAGAATTCATTTGAAGAAGTCAGGAAGACAGATGAAACATGCAAATATCCTACCCTGAGAATCATTCTGTTGATCTGCACAGGTTTCTTATTATATTCCCATCTAATGCATTGGTCATGTGTGCTTGTGATGACACAAATACTTGCAAAGCTTACCAGATAAATCACGTTCTCTTCAAACAGCAAAGCATTTCTTGATGGTTGCACTTGCTAATTCCATTTAGACTCAGTGTTCTTAAAGGTCTTTTCCAACCAAAGTTCCAACCACCATTCTCTAAGTCGCACATCCTGATTGTCCTGGTTTAGGGCAAATTTGGCAGAAAACCTCAAAAAGCCCCGCCCCACCCACCGAGAAAGCCCACCCACACGGCCCCTCCCCTCAACTGGTTTGGGGAAAATTTCCTCAGAGAGAAGTGGGAAAAAGCTCTTTATTTAACAGGCAAAGCACTTCCCAGCACAAAAAATGAACAATACCAGGTGACAAAACTCATTTGCCGCACTGAAGAGATGACAAATCAGAAAGTCTCTCCTGTGGGTGCTCGCTCTGTTATCAATGCCTCCGGCAATGGGGAAGGCTGCTGCCCAGAGTAGACCCCAGTAGGCCACAAAGTGCAAGTTCCCAGTGCTTCCCAGGTCCCAGTCCAGAGCAGATTCGAAACGTTCCAAGAAAAGGGAAAGGAAAAAAAAAACCAGTCCAGGGAAAACTCTGCCTCAGCCAGCTAAACCAACTAAAAAGCAAATGAGCGCTCTGTTCTGCTCCGTCAGTGCCCAGACAACACAGTGCAGGGCAGAATGTGGAAGAGTGTTGCTTTTTAAGGAGTGCAGCCTCTGATAAGAAACTCGGTGCTTCTTCTTCTCCCCACCTTTGCTCTCAGAACCAGTCTTGAAGGCAGAGAATATCATATCCAGCATTAACAGAACAGATGACTGGGGATACAAGCATCATAAAGTCACCCTAGGACACTGCTCCTTTGAGATATGTCACCAGACTATGCTAAGACCAAGTTTTGGAACTGCTCATTAAAATTCTACTATCACAGTGAAGCTGAGGAGGAAACACAGCTCACTACAGTTGCCTTGTGGCATGCCAGTGCTTCCTTTCAATCACAATGTTCTTCATTTTTATGTCCCTGACATCACAGGCATAATGAAACATCCTTTGTGCAGGAAGGTAGATAATATTCCTCTCATTTTTACTGATGGGTAAGCTGACATGCAAAGCAGTTAATTCAAAGTGAAAGAGCAATAAAGTCAATAGGAAAACTCACCACAGTTTTGTTTACTCCCCTAAATCCTTACTATCCCAAAATACAAGAACAGCTGTAAAACTTGTGGCTACCTAATTTTTTCCTATACCTACATGGTGGGGTAAGGGATAAACAATCCCAAACAATGGTAATCCACAGCAAAGCATTCTTGACATCATATTCAGGTTTTGCATAGCGAGCTCTTCCTCCTGATAAAGTTATTCCATCCCAATACTTTGGGGAGTATCTTAGAGGGCTGGGTGTTGTTTGGTTTGAAAGCATCTTGATCATTCAGGAACCCAGTTGCAAGGACAAAGTTTAAAAGAAGATAGTGCTATGTGTTGATATTCATATATGACAGACCTATTTCTACAACGCAGAAGGCTGACCTAATGCTTCATGACAACATGGCTGAAGTGGCATCCTGGTCCCCATAGGTTTTTCTGTTAACTTTTAGCTGCTTTCATACCAGATTATTGAGCTGAACTAGCTCAAAAAGGAATCAGATAAGTGCCAGAGCTTTCAAACAAAAAAAAAAGCAAACCAGATGCAAAATGGTGATTTGTAAGTGCATTTGAAAACAGAAGATTTTTGTACTTCTCATAGGTACACGGCATTCTGTAGAATGATATTGCCCAAACGCTTTGGGTTTGGTTTTGGTTTTTATTTTTCCTCAATTCTAAATGTTACGCATTCTTTTTGGCCATTTGAGTAAACAGATTTTCTGATCCATGTGAAAGACAGTCCGAAGTTCCCCTCATTTGCCTCACGACCGTCCCCAGGACAGACATCGGGACCCTGAGGACCCTGATTGGAATGCTGGCATGCCGGTCGTGGAGGAATGCCAAAATCCTGAGGCCCCTGAGCAGAATTCTGGCCTGCCAAGTGATTGTTGGCAGCTGTGTCTACAGTGACTGCTTCTAGCAGGGCTTGCCAATGGGAGACGCAACCTATGTGCCCGCACTTGCTTCGCGACACCAGCCCAGGAATTTTCCCACCTCTTGGCCAGATGAACTTGCTGGGGCAACTGTGGTAGCCGCCCCATGGAAAATCCTTCATCTCCTCCACTACCACCGTGAGGGACAGAGATTGAAGCCCCCCTCCCAAGGACTGAGGCTGAGTCCCCCGTAATTCTGATCCAGGGGTGCTGGCCTGACTGAAGCAGGATGCCTGCTAAGTGTTGCCTGCAGATGTGTTCGCGGGACCTAGACTGGTTTCCCATAGAAACCAGTCCTGAAACACTAGATCCCACTCACTGCTGATATTGATAGTGACTTCTCCTGCTGAGAACATGGACTCTCTGTACCGGTCTTCAATACCATTTTCCCCCTCAGCAATTTCAATAGACTTGCGCTTTATTGTATCTGCTCCCCCTCAGCCATTTCAAGATCTGTTTCCCCCCTCAGCAATGGACTAGAATAGAACCTTGAGATAACCAGGACTTTGAGATCTCCCCTAGGAGAACTCCATCGGCTGGGCTGCGAGGACTTCATCTCTCTCCATTTGGTAGCTATACTCCTGTCGTAAGCTCTCTTTCTAGCTGGTCAGAGTGACCCCGACTAAAGTTCGAAAGTTTCTTTTCCCAGCCCGGTGCTTGAAGAAGAAATCAGGGCTCTTCATTTTTTCGGTCTCAAGATTGTTTATTGCATCTTATCTATAAAGTTCCTTCTCCCTGTCCAGCCGAGATCCGTTTGGCAGGACAGCCAGAGGCACTCCCCCGTCCTCCAGGGCGGTGTTATCTTTATATACTACAAACTACGTGTACAATATTTACAGTTATTTTCCAATACCTATCATCTATATTAGACAGTGAGTTTCTACTTTAGACCAATCTAAAAGTGCCAACATCACCAGACAAGATGGAGGTAGAGAAGAAGAAGAAAGGCTAGACACGCCCAAATCCCTCCATCTTGTCACCAGAAACCCCTATACCAAAAATCCTAAAACCTACATTTAGACTCTGTAATTATTTTATTCTTACACTATTTACACTATTGTGGCTTTTATCTCTTTCTATAAAGGGGACAAGTTATTCCGTGGTTCATAATCAAACCCACTGGTGTTCTGGGCTGTGTGCCAGGGTCTCCGAGCCCCCTGGCAAGGGTCCCAGGAAACTCTGGACTCCCAAAGGAATGTCCTGAGTTCCGACATCTCCCCCTTCTGTTTGCACCAAGAAGACCTCTTTGGCAGCTTGGCTGACAACCCGCCATATACACAAAAGAATGCATGGCGCAATGAACAAGAGAACTAAAAGCCCTACTAAAATATAACAAGCAATCATCTAACAACAGTTCTACAACACCACTGATTCCCACACCCATGAAGAGACCCAAAGTCCACAGTCTTCTGTGGGCAAAACACAAGGGTTGGAATCTCTGTGCAGTCCACATCTCTACATCTTCTTTTCTGCTTATGGAATGGTCAGCGTTTTCTTGCCCATGCTTCTTGTCAGCATTGTCTTGCACTGGATGGAGTTTCACATTCTTCACTGAGATTCACCCGGACTTTTGTACCTGCTAAAACACAAACAAATCCACGCCCCCGAAGAGACTGGAGGATTTTCTCAAAATCTCGGAGGTGAAGAATGGGTCCTGATATGAAAATAAAACATTGATCAACTCTGTTTCAGTCTCTATGCAATTGCATAGGGAAATGTAAAATGACAGCAATTAGAAATCAATTAGATAATACACATAACCAATAACACATCTGAAATCATACAATTGTCAAACACTACAACACTGAACTGTCATCCCAGAGTCTGCGACAGCTGATGAACCTTACAACAACAGAGAAGTGGAGAATCCATGTCCGGATTCATGTTTCTCCAAACTCTCTCTGAAAACAGGCTCAGCTATCATTGACGGTCAAATTGCCAAGCCAAAAGGACTTGAATACTTTTTGATGCAGAAAACATCTGGGCTGATTGTCAATCACTCCATTCAAGTAGAGCTAGGACTTGGCCAGAGCCCGAACTCTAATTGATGGATATCACTTAGCACATTCTTAAAATGAGACTCTTAAAAACAGCAATTATGAATAGGAAACCTTAGGATTAAAGATCTATCAAACCATTAAATAATTGGATCCTTCTGAAACTTCTGTTGGGATAGAAATTCTTCAAACACAGTAGACTTCTTGAATTCTTGGCTGAAGTACCTCTGTAATAACTGAAGAAACAATAAATGAAGAAAACCACAAAAGCGGCAATTTGGATTTAAAAGAAATCCAAAAACCTGTGAGTAGTTAGGAAATAAAGACAAGATTCTGAAGAGACGTGGCTTCTCACAAAAGAGATAGTGGAACACTGGCTGGCTATAAACACTACAATACCCTGATAATAATTCTTATCACAAATTCTGAGAATTCTCATTATATAATCAACTTATCAACAGGAAGTATTTGAAGGAGTTAAGACAACCTTTTTAAAGTATTCATATAACATTAACAGCAATCCTTATTTATCAGTATTACCTATAAAATCTAAAAATAACAAAGGTTACAAACTCACTGACAACAATCCCTAAAACTCTGAACCATTGGAGAATCAGCTGATGACCCCACAGATAGGATCTGATTGATGTTTCTCAAATGCTCTGTCTTCAGAGACACTTTGAGTAATTGAATCTTTACTAATACTTCTATCTTTATATGGTGCCGTCTCTCTCCCTGAGAGGCATTTTTCAAAATAGATTTCCATCTACATCATATTTGGAATAACATTGATTTGCATTGATTTTCCCTTCTTTTTTCTGTATCTTGGGCAAAAGCCTGGTGCTTTCTCACTTTTCTCTGATTTTTGGACAACTTTTTTTTTTTTTTTTTTTTTTTTTTTTTTTTTTTTTTTTTTTTTCCCTCCACGCCCATCTTTTGCATCTGAGACTTGATCATCTGATAAATGTTGTTTCTGTCACTTCTGTGGGACTAGCCTGTTGAAGAGCTCGGTGTGCCTCACTCAACATGTGCTGCACCCGCGAAAAATCTCCAACTTGAGATTTTGATGGAGGCTGAAACTGTGTGCTGGCTGCTGCGGTTGGCTGGGTGCCCGTTGCCCTGGGATCGGAGAGGGGTGCTACCTGGGGCAGCCTCTGTACCCTGATCACGCCCCGTCTCTGCCTGTGCCGTCACGGGAGTGTGGACAACCCCGCCCCGACAGCGCCTCCCCTGCGCTCGTCTCGGCACAGGCGCGGTCTCGGAAATGTCCTTCTCTCTCTGATCGACACCAGTACAGCTCAGATCCCATTCTGGCCCCGTGCCAACACCCGCAGCCGGCGCGCGGTCCCTGCTCGGCCGGTGCCCGTCCCGCGTCCGCGAACTGGGGAAAAAGCCCTTCGCGCCCCGACTTCCGGGTCCTGCATCATCACCACGCGTCTCCTGCGTCTGCCTACGGGCACCGCTTGGAGCCCTGCAGCTGCTCCAAGTTTACCGCCCGCGTCTGACGTGGACGCTATGATTTGAGAGCCCTTCCTGGACGTCCCGCGGGTCTCGCCCTGCGCGCGCGTCTTTGGCACTGCGCCAGCTGAGGCTGCCGCTGTCGGTGTCGCGCTTACAGCCCCCGCTCCGAAACTCGCGTCCCCCACTGCCTCCGCGCTCCCCCCGCCGCTCCGCAGCCACACTCGCCGCGAGAGAGCAATCCCTCCTCCCCCTCCGGTCCCCGTTCGCCCCCCCTTTCCGACTTGGACGCTTTTCCCGTCCCTTTCCCCTGCTGTTTTCGCGAACTGGGAGGGTTTGCCCCTACAGGGCGTTCTTGCCCCTCCGATTCGCTAGATGAAAATTCTAATTCATCTGGGGTAAGGACCGTATTTGCGTCCGAATCGGAACCCGAACTCCCCGCTGTTTCTGGGGTTTCAGGGCGTTTTGGAGGCCTCCTGGGCTTTCAGGGTAGAGGAATTGGAGGCAGTAAAGCTGCTTCCCACTCCCTCTCATCGGGAGCTACTTCCCGCTCCCTCTCATCGGGAGCTATTTCCCGCTCCCTCTCATCGGGAGCTATTTCCCGCTCCCTCTCATCGGGAGCTACTTCCCCAGGGCTGGTTGGGACCAGAGACAATCTCTGCTTTGAGCTTTGCTCTCCTCCCCCCGCCCCTGTGGGATTCACAATTAATGACCTTTTAGCTCTACTCCGGGATCTTGCCGTAATTGCCTCTAACATGATCCTTGCTGGGGATAAAAGCTTCAAGGCCGTTTTACCTTTTTTCAGAGATTTTCACAAGGTGTGTGGCTGCCAGACCTTGTAAGGCTGACAAAATCCTTAACTGTTCCTGAGAGCATGTCCCCTCCATGTTCTCAAATCTCAACCTTCTTACCAAAAGCTGAATCATTTGCAAGGTCCGTCCGGAGGTCGCCCTGGTCACTGGCCCCCCCGCCAGATCTGGATGCGAGTCTGTTTAGCAGAAGTTGAATCTTGGGTCTTCTGTGTGGATTTTTTTTTTTTTTTTTTTTTCTTTTTCCCCTTTTTTTTTTTCTTTTTTTTTTTTTTCTTTTTGGGAGTGCCTGCTTCTTTTCCTTGTCCTTTTTTGTTCTCTTCACGGGCTGTGTTTCAGTGGCTGATGTCTGGTGGCGTGGCTGCCTGCCAGCTGCCCACCTGGGTGCTTTCTTGCTGCCCAACGTGTCGTGGTCTCTCTTTTGCAGCCCATCTCTTGCAGCCGTCTCTCTTTCCGCCCATCCGGGTTGTTCTCTTGCCGCCCAGCTCTTGCAGCCCACCTGGGAATGCCAAATGCCGGGTCTTTCTTGCAGCCAAGCCAGGGAACGCCAGTTGCCGCATCTTCCTTCGAGCCCACACAGGGAACGCCAGTTGCCGGGGTCTCTCTTTCTAGCTGGTCAGAGTGACCCCGACTAAAGTTCGAAAGTTTCTTTTCCCAGCCCGGTGCTTGAAGAAGAAGTCAGGGCTCTTCATTTTTTCGGTCTCAAGATTGTTTATTGCATCTTATCTATAAAGTTCCTTCTCCCTGTCCAGCCGAGATCCGTTTGGCAGGACAGCCAGAGGCACTCCCCCGTCCTCCAGGGCGGTGTTATCTTTATATACTACAAACTACGTGTACAATATTTACAGTTATTTTCCAATACCTATCATCTATATTAGACAGTGAGTTTCTACTTTAGACCAATCTAAAAGTGCCAACATCACCAGACAAGATGGAGGTAGAGAAGAAGAAGAAAGGCTAGACACGCCCAAATCCCTCCATCTTGTCACCAGAAACCCCTATACCAAAAATCCTAAAACCTACATTTAGACTCTGTAATTATTTTATTCTTACACTATTTACACTATTGTGGCTTTTATCTCTTTCTATAAAGGGGACAAGTTATTCCGTGGTTCATAATCAAACCCACTGGTGTTCTGGGCTGTGTGCCAGGGTCTCCGAGCCCCCTGGCAAGGGTCCCAGGAAACTCTGGACTCCCAAAGGAATGTCCTGAGTTCCGACATACTCCCTCTCTCTTTCTCCCCCTCTTTTCTATTCCTTTCCTCTCCCTAATTCCTTGAAGGCATTTGCTGTGGTCATTCTAGAAAGGTGCATTTGTTTGGAGTGATACTGCAATCCCTTTTCCATCTTGTCTTTTGCCCTCCGAGATCAGTTAAGAAAACATCATCCCCCCTTGGTAGGAGCGGATCAGAACAATATGTTCTTTCCAGCTGAAATTGGTTCTAGTCAATAGAAGCACACTGGTAGGTAAAAGTAGACTATAAAAGATAACATTCAGAATGTATTTCCCATGTCTTCCCATTCAAGCAAGTGAAGAAAGCAGACAGATCTTCAGATAACATGCTTTGCGAATGGAAAGGAATCTTCTTTGAGGCAACTGTGAAACTCACGCAATGAAATGCAGTTCCGACAGATGAAAGGGTCACAAATGATGTCAAATCTATTCTTTTAATGTTTGAATGAAACAAGATTTCTTGAAGTACAATCCTACAAAATGAAGGTGAATTTGCAGAAGCAATTGAACTGGGTCTCCTTTAGAAACACAATGTTTTCTAATTAAACTGCGCATTCAGGAAGGCAACCTTGAAATCAAAGGGATTTAGAAACATACAAATACCAAGACTGGCAGTTCATTATCTTGAACAGTCTCTTTAAGATAAGATTTATTTGAACTTCCACTTGTAGTAGGTCTGAAGACATTAGGAATGATGCAATATGAAAAAACCAAAACAAAACAACTTTCTCAAAAAGCTTTGAGAAACCAGAGAAATGATGATTTTTATTGGTTAGGTAGTCCTTTAAAATTTGTCTTGGGGGAAAGAGATAAAAAACTGACTGAGATCAAATGACTGTGGAGTATATTCCAAAACAGTAATGAAGAATGTAAGGGGCAAGAGCCTGTTAGAAAAATACTATGCTGGCTTCATCTGTTGAAAGTATTCCAGAATGGTTGAAATTATGAATCATATCTTGCGGGATTAAAAAAAAAAAAAAAAAAAAAAAAGAGGAAGAAAACAGAAGGAAAAAAATATTTTGAACATATTTTTCCATTCCAAGATGGTATAACGGCTTTATTTCATTTTGTTCCTATGACCGGTTAATAGCTCATGAAGTGTTTAGCAATAGAGAGTGAGAGTCTTCACACTAACCATACCATTTGGATGGGTCTCTTTTACTTTCTAGAGCAGCAGATATGGTTTAGCACTCCACAATTCAGTCCCCAAAAGTGAGTAAGTGTGGCAGATTTAACCTAACTGCCCAGTCCACCAGAATGCCTAATTATCTTGAAAAGTGCTTTGCTATATCTCCTTATCTGGACATGTCTCTCTAGCTCCACTTTGAGCTTCTTGATCTTTCATCTACAGGATGAGGTCCAATTTCGCTTTGCAAGGATATAGCCTTTCCAAACAATATCTTTTACCGTCTGTATTCTTACAAGTACATTTCTACCGCAGGGACCAGTTTGGAAGATCCTAGTTGTTTTATTCCTTAGATTATGTTGCTGCATTAATTAGCTCTTCTTTGAAGTTTTTTCCCTGCTCAAGTATAGGGTCTGTGCCTAAATGATTGTGATGCTAACTCCTTATGATCTATTCTGCAGGCTTACAGAGTATGCAGCAAAGTTTTCTCTTCTTCTGAGGACATTCTATTCTTTTGATGAGAAATGCTGAAGGTCTGACTTCAGTTGCAAGGGTATCTGATTGACAGATTGCAAAATTGTTAAGTCTAGTAACAGCAGGAAAAGCGTGCTCTTGCTCTCTATGTAAATGTCGTGTCAGCTGCTGTTGGGATAAAAAGCATGAGCATAAGCAAAGATATCTGCATGGATAGAAAAGAAACAAAGAAGATATTTGTTGTGATTGCTGCACTAAGGAGCAAGAAGAAGCATGAAACGCTAATTTCAATGGCTAAGACAGTATCATCCTTGGGCCAGTTCTCTTCAACATCTTTTGAACCACTTGGACTCGGCACTTGAAGGAATATTAAGCAAGTTTGCCAGAGACGCTACATTGGGAGGAGCTGTCAACTAACTCCCTTGAGGCCAGTGAGATGCTGCAGAGAGATCTTGACAAATAAGAGAGATGGGCAATTATGGCTGGCCGGGAGTCTATGCACAAATCACGAAAGGGGCGGGACTGCTGGAGAAGGCGTCCCAAGCTGTTGTATTTTCCAGCATCAGTCTCATGACATGGTTATGACAGTGGGAAGATGCCAGCAGCTCACGTCCCCAGCAGCAGAAAAAGAACTTCATGTTACAACTTACTTGAAAATTTTTTTGACCAATCCCACAAAGCAAAAGTATATTGACACTAGTTCTATCCGATCCCTAGAAGCACACAGAACTTTGGTTCAAAGAACGCTTGCTTCTTTTGAATACAAGACCTGCTTGTAAGCCTTAAGATAGAATGCACAGAGCTCCATTATTAAGCTTAGAACTTCCTAACATCTGGCTAGATCTATTTTGCTGTAGCTTAGGGAGTTCTTCTGGTCAAGCGTTAATACACAGGCCATTGTTCTATTTGTCCTTACTTCTCTACTTCTTCTATCATTTTTCTGCTGACAAACCTTATGACTACTGCTTAGCTCCAAGCACAGTTCTGCTGTCTCTGAGGCCTGCCTTTTGCAGCTTTCCCAAAATCCTCTGTTTTCAAGGATTCCCACAGGCAATCCCCAACCTTAGGGAGTTGTGCGATGGCAAGTGCTGGATTCAGCACCTGGGACAGGGCAATCCTGCTCTGTGTGTGTGTATAGACTAGGGAGCCAGAGGCTGGAGAGAAGCACAGCAGAAAGGAAGCCAGGCTCCTGGCCAATGGCAAGCTAAATGTGCATCAGCAGTGCCCTGGCAGCCAGGAGGGCCAAGCCTGTCCTGGGGTGCATCAGGCACAGTATCGCCAGCTGGGCAAGAGAGGGCATTGTCCTGCTCTGCTCTCCTCTGCTCTGCTCCTTACTGGGGCAGCCTGACCTTGAGTGCTTGGGGGCAGTTTTGGGTACCACAATGAAAAAAGACATGAAGGTATCAGAAAGTTCTCCAATGAGGTTTACAAGGACAGAACTGGAGGAAATAGCATGCAGCTGAGTCAGGGGAGGGTCAGGTCCGGTATCAGGAAAAAGCTTTTTAACCAGAGGATGGCTGGGCACTGGAAGAGTCTCTCCAGGGAGTGGTCACAGCATCACGCCTATCTTGAGTTCAAGAACCTTTGGGACATTGCTCTCAGGCATCCGGTGTGATTCTTGAGGAAGGTCCCATGCAGGGCCAGAAGTTGGACTTGATGCTCCTGACGGGCCCCTTCCAATTCAACTGATTCTACCACTCTATGGTTCTGTCCTGGCCACTCAAGGTGTATTGCTTGATCTCACCAGATTTTGACCTGCTCTTGTTGGTCAGAATTTGCCACTACTGCCTAATGATATTTACCACAAAAGACAAAGTGCCTTTCCTCGATTTTCTCAAGAAAGTTGAACATGCACCCTAGAATCCTAAAAAAGTCTTTTCCTTGAAACAACACTGTCTCCTGCCCAGTATTCTTTCCAGATCTTAAGGAGAAAGAAGGCAAAATGAGGGGATGTGTTACAATGAAGCACTGTCAAGTTTCCGGACCTTTAGCAGTATATTTGTACTTCCACTATTCTTTTCTATAAAATCATGGTTTTGTAGAGCATGTCATTTTCTAGCAAGACACATTTTTGCAGCTGAGCCCATCAGTCTCTGTGAGAATATATTGTCAAAAGCACAAAACATATGAATAGGCAGTGGCAAGTGAGGGGAAAAAGCAGTATGGGAAGCAGCTCCGTGATACTACAGTAAGACAAGAAGGAGGTGGAGGTGTTCCAGTTGACAGAGCAAAGAATCCCCCGCAGTCCCTGGAGACATCCTAGTGAAGCAGGTTGTCTCCCAGTGGTCCCTGGAGAACCATGGAGGAACACATACCTACAGTGCAGCTGGTGGAGGGCTCCATGCCACAGCAGGTGAAAGTGCCTTGAAGGAAGCTGCAGCTTGTGGAGGGAGGGCCAGAAAACCATCCTTGACCTCTTCTTTAGCGGAAGAGTATGTGCAAATGTTAAACGGCTGCTAACTCGAATCTATCCTCTTTCCCGTTCTTGTCCTAGGTAAGTAGGACAATACAAGAATTAGAAGCCTAAATTGTTTTGCTTGAGGCTCCCATTCTCTCTGCCACTCCCTTAAAATTTAGTTTGAGATGAAATAAAACTCATGATCAAGTTCCTAAGGCTTGATGGTCGGGCTTCTCAGAAAACAGGCAGTGCAAAGAACTCTTATCACTGTCATTTTTTTTCATAGAACTAAAAAAGTTAAATTAATGTTTCCTAAGAACTGACGGAAATCAATTGGTAGTGGTGGTGAGAGTGGAGAGTATAATTAAGCTGGAAAGAGAATATCATGTAGCTACCTCATCTGCATATAAGTTTTTTACCAGGAACTCTGGACTTTTAAACAGACCTAGGACACAAGAGTTATCTCTGGGAATGTTTTAGTATGTATAGAACATTCATCTTTAAATAGCTCAATCTGTTTTACCCTTATGAGTTACGTTTTAAATTTTATTTGAGGAGAAATATTTGTGATTCAGATCATTTCGAGTTCTGAAGCATTTCAGTTTTTGAGAGTTTTTGCTGTCTCCTGAGGGCAGGAAAATAGTCTTGGAACCAATACTGAAAGAAAGTAGATGGAAAACTTAGTTTTCCTCATTCTTTTCTGTCTATTCTAAGAGGCACGAGAGCAAAACCACTGCTATGAGTGAGAGTTGCCTTATCACTCATGGATGACAACCTTGTAGTGAGTAGTCTATTATTTGCACACATTTCTGATGCTGGTGGTTACCTGTTGTGCAGAAAGATCTGTAAACTCTTTTCACGGAAAGACATTCCTGAATTGCTTCACTTATCTCTGAAGCAGAGAACTAAGCTGGCACTCTACTTCGGAGATCTTCCTGTGCTCGCCCCCAAACCCGTTTCCTTCAAATGCAATTTACTTTCAACCAAAGCACTTCATTACTTCATCAGGTAATCTCTTGTTCTTAATGTTCGGGGTAGTGTTCTAAAAGGGTAAGAACATATTCTAGTAAGAAGGTAGAACCTCTTTCTTAAGTAGTAGACATCACTGGGCTTTGGTTCATGCACCAGAACAACAGCAAGGAATGTCGTTTGCAATCAATAGATGGGTTGGGGAAACCGGCCACAAGTTTAGGAATCTTTCTCCAATTAATTATGCTTTAAAATTTGTCTCTTAGCATTTCAAGTGTTTTTTTATTAAAACAATCAACTATTTATTACCTGTACCACAACGAAGCACAATCAGCAGTGCTTGTGCATCCTTCAACAATTCCAAGAAGAAGAATGGTCTGAGCCTCCAGTGTAGCTCAGGGAGTCTGTCATCAAGCCAGAGTCCTCCAGGCATCTTCTCAACCTGGAGAAGAGCAGACTCTGAGCAAATGTTAGAGCAGTCCTCCAGGATCTGAAGGCAGCCTAGCAAAAGGAGGCAGATGAGCTACACAAGGGCATGGAGTGATAGGAAAAGTGTTGATGGCTTTAAAACATAAGAGTATATGTTTCCTTTGGGTATTGGGAAGAAATTCCTTGCCAGGAGGTTGGTGAGACATTGGAACATGGTGTTGGGTGACCCATTCCTGGAAGTGTTCAAGGCCAGCTTGAATGGGTCTTTGAGCTTAAGGCGGCCTAGTGGAAGGTGTCCCTGCCAATGACATGGGGGGTGAATTTAGGTGAATTTTAAGGTCCCTTCCAATCCCAACCATTCTGTTATTCTGTGGTAATAGTCATTCTGTGCAGTAGCAGTAACTAGCTGAAGATAGAAAAAACAGACTACTGATTCTGAGAAACTGCCATCCAGTTTAACTGTTTTGGACTCACATAGAAGTTCCTTTTAGCATTATTATAAGTAGGAACAGTCTCAGCACTTAAATATCATCCACACAAATATTTTATAATTTTTAAGGCTTCGGACATTTGAGAATTTCTTTTCTTTCTTTCTTTCTTTCTTTCTTTCTTTCTTTCTTTCTTTCTTTCTTTCTTTCTTTCTTTCTTTCTTTCTTTCTTTCTTTCTTTCTTTCTTTCTTTTCTTTCTTTCCTTTTTTCCTTCTTTCCTTCTTTCCTTCTTTCCTTCTTTTCTTCCTCCTTTCCCTTCCTTCCTCCCTCCCTCCCTCCCTGCACTGTGATTTCAATTTGTAAAATGTGAAGTAATTTCAGTAATTGACTCTTACCTGAATTTCATTTCAAAGCTTAGAAATGGATCAAGAAGAAAATTGTGTGAAGACAGAGCATTTAAAAAGAATATTAGTATGAGGTTTAGAGGTAGCTATTGAAAATTCAAAAAGACAACATTGAAATGATGTAACGGATGATTTTAAGGGATTTCTTTTTTGTATTTCTGTGATACCAATTAGGATCTTGGATTTTTCACCTTTGAAAAATACATCTTGAAAATTGTTACTTTGAAAACCAAAAATATTTCCAAAACAAGGAGATGGATTGATGCAGATGAAAATATCATCTTCTAAATAGTCATCATCTAGTCCAAAGGATTCTCCTCACACAGTAAGATTTATGGAGGTTTCTATTCTCACACAAACACAGAAGAAATTTTCAACTGACTAGAAAATCTGTAAAAACAAATGAACATTTGAAATTAAAAATCAATAAAGAGCAGGAAATTATATGCATCCACCCTTATGATATGTTGGTTACTAAATATTGCCTCTGGTTTGTGGGTGAGTACACTTCCAATTCACACACACAGATACACCTCCCCCCCCCACACACAGAGATGTCTGATAATGGGTCTCAAAGAAGGGATTATCTTTTTTCTATTCAATAGGCATTGATTCTCAAAGGGAAGGCGTATTCTTCTTGGATTCTCCTATTGCCTGGATTTAATATCTACAAGGTAATATGTCTATTTGCACGGGGTAGGAGGGGACATGGAGAGCGGCGATTTGAAAACAACTAGAAGCTTAAAAAAGAAAAAGAGTACTTCTGGAATCCATAGCAAAGGCAAAATATGAGGCCATAATCAGGGGCAGTTTGCTGTGCTGGGACAGTTTCTTCTGGAGAGAATATGTGGAAAAGCTTTTCGCTAAGATGCAGGACTCCCTGACCAAACTTACTCTTTTCCCCTCGGAGATGGTAAGAACTCGACTACCTTCATGAAAAACGTCGAGGGACGCTTGCTGTGCTGGCACAGTTTCTTTTTGAGATAATGCCTGGAAAAGCTTTTCGCTAAGGTGTAGGTGGCCAGAGACGCAGAAGACGGGCATAGGCAGCTCTCCGAAGGTAGGTGCCGGTCCCGGGCGTCTTTCGGCAGAAGCCGCAGTCCAGAGCACACCGTGACCGGCAGAAAGCTTTGTGCGCGAAAAAAGCTGCTTCTTCGCCTCCGGGAGCCAGAGAGCTCGGCAGATGCTGAGACGCCAAGAACAATGCTGCACAGCACCGGGATTGAGTGCGCAGCTCTCAAACTGAGAGAAGACAGGAACTAACCACTTTCGAACAGTTTCAACTTACATTACCATAATTAGGGAAAAAGTTCTTGGATAACTTTCTTTTGCATCCTTCTAAACCGTATGCAGCACTCCCTGGCCAATCTTAATTTTTCTTTTCTCCTCGGAGAAGGTAAGAACTCGACTACCTTCATAAAAACCGTCGTGGGACGCTTGCTGTGCTGGCAGAGTTTCTTCTTGACAGAAAGCGTGGAAAAGCTTTTCGCTGAGATGTAGGCTGCAAGAGACGCAGAAGACGGGCATACGCAGCTCTCCGAAGGTAGGTGCCAGTAGCCGCATTCTTTTAACAGAAGCCGCTCTTTGGAGGGCTCTTTTACCTCATAAAGATCTTTGCTGGACGAAGCCGCTTTTTCGTTTCCGGAAATACCTAGAGAGCAGCACTAGCTAAAGACGCGATTGGCACCATTATGGAGAGTTTTGCTCGTTCCAGCAGGAATAACTGCGTTGTTCCTTACGCTAGGTGTCGCTGCTTATCAAGGTTTGGCTGCTTTTAACCAGTTGGGGTGCTGGATCTTCAAACAACTTATCGTAACTTCTTCTATTTTAAGTCAGGTGCTCACTGACGTAGATCCTATTAGATATAGCACACTGCAAATAAGAGCTGAAATAGATTTATTGTTATTAGCACATGGGCACGAGTGTTAGGAATTTTATAAGGAATATGTTGCATGAATCTTTTGGACCATTCTGCAGCCATTCATACGAAACTCACACAACTACAAGGCAATATGAAGAAATTGACTGGGAACGAGTGGGGTTTGCATGAATGGTTTGAGGGATGGGAAAGAACTGGATGGTTGAAAGATCTCCTAAACGGAGCTTTGTTTTTACCAGTTTTCATTATTTCGTTGCTTTGTGTTATTCCATGCATTGTGAAACTGGTGTGCCTCTTGGTAGAAAATACAGTGGAAAGGGTCTGGCTGGTGCAAGAAGAAAGGGGGAATTGTGACAATGTATCTGAACCGCTTAGACTACAGGGTGCACCAGCCATCCAGCGTGGAACTGTTCTTCTCAGAATTTTCTCAGGGCCTTCCGGAATTCATCAAGACATAAGCCATGCTAAAACAAGAGAGGAGAAGCTGAGAAAGCATATTCCAAGACCACAAGAACTCCAAAATGGGGGGGGGGGGGCGGGGCAAAGTACCTGGACTGTAAGGAAACACATCTTCTGAGAGGTGCACGCAGAATGCGTGGACAAGACAAAGGCACCAATAAGAAATGAGTGACTAGCGTGTGCAGAGAGTCAGAATGCGTAAGTGCATCATGTAAACCATAAACGGCTTCTGCTTAATCCTCTTGGTCCATTGTGCAGGAGTCCTGAATTTCCCCTAATACTTACTATAAGGGCTCCGATTTTAATGCTAGAGTTACTGTCTATACGATGATTCATGGGAATGGTTCTTTCAAATCCTTCCCTTGCTGACATCAGTCAGTTTAGTCTTTTCCTGATTGTACTGATGGCTATACATTAGTTAGGAATAGAAAGGAATGAGTTTTAGGGATATGTTGCATAGAAATAGACTGGTAGCTCTGCTTCCATTTCCATTGTCTAAGTAGAATTCCGAATATTTTTGGCCCTTTCATAGACCTCTGACTAGATTAGCATTTGTCTTTGATTGACTCCCTAAATTTTAGGCTACTAGGCTTGACCAGTGAATGGAAAGGGGAAAGTCACAGAGCTTCAGTGGTTCTCTTGTCAGCAATTTCTCAGGAGCAGGGAGATTTCTTTCCTCAGGTTTGTTACTTCAGCTAGCAGATTGTGCTCATGCCAAAAGGAGGTGAGAAGGTTGCTTCCTTAAATGGTCAAATAATTCTTCCTGCTATTTGTGATGCTTTTGTATTACTGGAGTTTGTTCCAGAAAGTTGGATTAAATTGCATGCATCCGCTCCTGGGGAAACAGAGCATTTAGCCAATAGCACGTAGGCTTTTATCAACCTGAGATTGTCTTAACGGACCGGAGGCTTAAAGCACGTTAATTCCTGCACAGTAGTTTCAATTCCACTTTTAGGCTTGACAAACCGAATGGTAAACCTGCATCATCAGGGAGGGACATTTAATTGGTTTTTCTCCTTTTTAGAGAGAAGCTAATGAAAAAGTTTCACCAGAATCAGAGCGGGCTGTATAACAAGAAGAGCGTCATGAAAAGAGGCCCATCCTATCCTCTTAGTATTGCTAGCTGTGATTGGACTTCAATGAAATGTGTCAACTCTGTGTTCCTGGGTATCACATCAGTAACAGGTACTTCAGCTGCTGTACGTCTCTCCTAAAGCTAAGAACAGAATCTCAAATAATCTTAATTCCAAGGTCCCAATTCACCGTGTGATGCTGACAGGTGAAAAAGGAGTGGAAGGTGCACCCGTAAATGAACTTGAATGGCCTATCTAAATCAGCGGCCACTGATTTCCTGAAGGCTTAAACAGGTCAGTTGCCCCTATTTTTCTTGGGATTCTTTTAGTCTTTGGTCATGTTTTTCTTGGGATTCTTTAAATCCTTCCCCATTAGTTCAGCCTCTGCTCTCAAATCTTTTGCTGCCATTTAAAGTATCTCGATAGCCTGGAAACGTGTTGTCTTTATTCATCACCTCATTATTCCTTTCAAAGGGTTGTTTGCCCCAAGTCTCATTTTTGCTGATTTTCTGCTAGTTCATTGTCAGATGGCAGCAGGTGTTTTGTAAGAGCAAGTGCACAATCCTATAGCTTGCTTTTCTATTGATTTGGCCTGTCTAGGAAATGGAATGACTGAACATCTCCAACAGCATTTTCTCTCCCCATTGTGTTTCACCGCAAGGGCAGATGCAAATCGTCTACCTAAACTCATGGCGCTGAAGAAACTAGTGGTATGCTGTTGCATGTAGGTAGAACTTTCGGAAAGGAAGGCCTTGTAAAACCATGGCTGAGGCCCGTTACTTTGGCTAAGTAGAAAAGGACTATGGGAAAGTGAGGCAGCTGAATTAGAGGTAGATCAACAAGTTCTAGAACCGTCGCGTGTTCACAGCGTGGTGTATGGCGGTTGGTTGAATTATGTTTGTTGTGGCTTAAAGCTATGCAACTGACAAAGGCCTGACTGCTTCAAAAGCCTGGCTTTTGCAAGAAAGCAGCTCTCCTTTGCACCTGCCTGGGGACTCTGCGTCACTACGGACCCTCACGCCCAGTTTGCCAAGGAGATGATGAGTAGGAATGTTGCAGAGCTGCTGTGTGCATATGAAAGGAATGGCAGAGAGTGAAGCCGTGGACATTTCTGGGCTTTAGTACAATGCTGCTGCATTGGTGCCAGTTTAGTCGGTTTTCCATCAGTGGCATTTCTGTCTAGAAGTACACTGCCCAGAGTCTTTCTAGCATTTGATGCCATTTCCTTACTGTCGTCTTAATACCTTCCTTCAGTTTAAAGGATGATGCAATCTTTACGTTTTGAAGATCCCTTTTAGGAAACACTATGCCAGAGCGTTTCCCATCGCTCCCTTTTCTTTTGCCTCCTTTGTAATTTTTATAGACTCATTTCACATTTCTGCTAATGGCAATAAGAATACTGAGACTACTTAAGCAGGGATGACGCTCTCAGCTGCTTTCTTCTTTCCTACTGCTTCATACCGTATGCGACTTGATGGCCTCGTTTTGCAATCAGCATTTTGCTGTGGTTTGCTAAAAACTGGCATGCACTGCCAACTCACAACTTGTGTGTTGGCATTTCAGGGGCTTTGATGGGTTCCTTTCTGAGATTGCCATGCACTGGACTTTCACAGTCACAAAGACTTCATCTACCATTGCTCGAAGTTCAGTATTAAATAGTCTTGCCTGGAAAGTAGGCAACCTAGCAGCAAGTACTAAATTTGCTGCAAGCCCTGTCGTCCCAAAGGACCATTTAAAAAGACTGCTTTTCCCCTCTGACCAGTCTGCCAGTATTTTGTTGGAGAATTTGGTACCTTAAGTGAACCTCTTGGAACGGATCTCATCACAGACAATATCTCAGGCTTTCTTGAAATACTGGCTCCTTTGGATTTCAATTCCATTCAGAGTGCATTTAAGATTTTTTCTTTTTTCACTGAAGCCGTTCAACGATGCCTCTTCTCTTATAAAATGTGCTGCAGGTGAGAAAGATGGATCCCCGTGAAAGGTTATATAGATGCCAAAGTTCATGCCCAATGGACTGTACTGGTGGAAATCCAGTACTAGTCTAGTATTTTGAATCCAAATAATTCCTCCCAGTCAGGCCCGACAGGATTGTTTGGCTTTGAATCTGAGCACGTGGACAGTAGTGGATGGTCCACAGGTTGAAAACAGTGTAGATTCTTCTCCTTTTTTCATTGATGGCTCAGAGACTGAAAAGGCAGCTACAAAATGGTAAGTACATCCCTCCAGATTCAAAAATTGTTCTTCTTAATTTGCATCTCCACCGTAACAACAGATGGTTAGAACTAAATTACCAATGGGAATTTTATAGCTTCTCAGAAATGAAACAGGAACTGGCCAATGGGCCTTAGCAGTAGCTACAAGTTTTCCAGCACAAGGCATCTCAAAAGTATTTTAACCTTACAGTACTTTTCTGTCTTATGCTTTCATCTCACGGATGCAGGCAAATAAAAACAACCCCAAAAAACCAAACCCCCACCAAATAGCTAATAAGCAAAATCAGTAACATATATAGAAGCAGAAGCCATGGTTTTTAACTTCCAACCTTGTCTTCTCAACACACTCTCTAAAATGGAATTGTTTCCGTTTCTACCTTAAAGCATTTTGCAGCAAAAAACACTCTAAGGTCCTGATAGGTGTTTTGTTCACCTATCAGGTGAACCATCACTTCTGGTTTTCTGTCCATAATCAGAGTAACATGGCTGCGCTGGCAGCTGGCCAAAGGAGGTAGGAAGAGAAATCATCATCCACAACACTGGGGCTAAAGAAATTTCCACAGAAAATTACCTGCCCTATTACTTGTTCATGTGTTGGGTTGAACGTTCAGAATCTGTTTCCACTTTTTCCCATTCATAGAATGTTCTATTTCACAGAATGCCAGCCCGTCAAACATCAGTCCTGCCAGAACTGCCCGCCATAGGGGGCTGTCATATGGGGATCAGCTAATGTCCACTGACTCTTACCAGTATAGTGCTTGTCACTGTTGCAGATCAAGAACTTCTGAATAGTTTGGATTCATGCTCTTTGAGGGGTTGAAAACAAGAAAAGAATGACTAGACATTTCTAGGATCAAATCCCCTGATGGAATAAAAATAGGAGCATTAAAAATGTATTCGTTGTTCTAAGAAGGGAGATGAAGGCTCCAAATGATTACTTGCATACATCCTGTTCTAAATCCCTTATTATCCGGCAAATTGCAAAAGATTCCAGGCTTTTGCCAAAATGCAAATCAGATTAAAATGTGAAGCCTTACAGTTTACTGGATATAAAACTTCATCATCCATTTTTAAATCTTTGAGATTGTCATGTACTTCCTATTATTACCCTGAGGTTTAGAGCTGTAATTCAGAGAGCTAAGAATGCTATTTTGAATTCATTCTATTAAATCATCTTGTCGGCACTCTCTCCTCTTGGTTTTCACTTCTGAAACTCTGTACGGAAGAGTGCATTAATGCAGAGAGCTCTGCATCAATTCTTTACAACAGTTTCCTCTGTAATTCTTTCAAGGCAAACCTATAAAAATCCACACTTTCTTACCCCACCACTTCTTAAATTCTATTGAGAAGCAAAAAAACCCCCCATCAAACAATGAAATCTCTGCTCCAAATTGTATTTAAAAAGCAGTCCATTAACTGCTTTCTTAGCAGATACTTTAGCTTGTAATCATACAGCAACCTTTCTTGCTCTTCTGGATTAGAACTAAATTCTTAAAGCGTATAAGGAAACATAGGTTTACTGTATCTGATTCTTAGATACAGAAGTCCAGCAAGGAGTTCAGACCTCAAAAGAAATGTCTGTACAAGAAGATTCAGCACAACGTTGAGACATATTAGCTATTTTTCAAGAAGAGCAGCCAAACTGAAACTTTTTAGACTTCTATACTATCACGGCTGCCTGCTTCCAGAACCTGACCTAAGTTGCTGGAAACTAGCTGCAATATTACTGTAAACACTGCTGTGAATGTAGGACATGGTCATTCTTCTCTTCCATTGAAAACCTCAAGTGGAGTCGCGTCACTTCTCTTCAAAATTCTGTATTTCCTTGCAAACTGGTAAAATAAGGATAAATAAAGTGTTCTGTTCATTCAGTTTAAACCTAATGTTCAAAATGAAAAAAAAAAAATCCATTCAGATATGGTCTGCAATAATACAGCAGAGAGAAGAGGAAGCAGACTGGCCTACAACAGAAAGAAGTGAAGCAGAATTTGGGAATTTGGAAGACCTTATGATGTATTATTCAAACAAATAAATAAATAAAATATAACCTAGCCAAATTCAATCAGTGATGCACAGACAGAGAAAAAGTACTAATTACTACTAATATTTCTTTCATTCTCAGACAAGAAGTTCAATGATCCTCTTGAATGCACGGAAGATTCTTGGAAAAGACAGCAGCCTTCTTCTTCACCACATATTCCTCAGAACTCCAGGAGACAAATCATTTGAGCTGTGAGGATCTTCCTCTGTAAAACTCCCAGAGCATAGCCAATATTCTATTCCTTTAGGGATCCTGGCCTCCCTGGGGGAGTGCTGGATAGTCTACATCCCGGTACATCAGCCAGACACTCCACCTTATTTCCCATGGCTACTGCAGCAAGGACATCATCTACACTGGCTTTCTAGCCAAAATAGATGCAAGGCACAACAAAGAACATAGCCAAAACCTTGAGCTCAGCTTATGGACTTCGAAACAAAAATCTCAGGATGGCAATACTGGATCTTCTGATCCAAACCATCAGGAAACATTTCTTTAGAGGTGTTGGGAAAGATGAAAGTTTGACAAGAAAGTCTCACAGATATGTATGCTTGGCAGAAAGATTTTTGAATGTGGAGTCTGAAGAAAGAATAGAGTTGGAAGCAAGTTTTGATCTAGAAGAAAAGAATTGCTGAGCCAGTCTTGCTGGATAACCAAGGAAGCAAAGGGTATGTTAGTTAGAAGGGGGTTTTATGACTTAGAGCAAAGGATAAACCCAGTCCAGACAAGAAGATGTTTTTACCAAGCAGGAAGATAGCACCGGAAACAAGCCTGCCGATGTGGCAAGCAGAAGAAAGGTCTCCGAATTTTCCACTGCCAAGAAAACTGAAAAAACAATTTTCAGCTTAAACTGTAACATACTGACTTTTAGTGATTGGAGAACAGTGACATGAATATGGTAATTAGAGTAGCTATGATAGGCTATAGATAATAGTTAAGGCATAGATTGGTTCTACTGTATGAAGATGCTCAGCAAAGTATATAATGCAATGTAACCAAAACCAAAGGGTGTCCAGGCTGGAGCTGACAGCTGTGGGCACAGGCTTTGTCGCCCACCACCCTGGACTGCTGCAACAACTTGGATGGAATAAACTGCATTTTGGAGGGCCGCCTGGAGTCCCGCATCCCTCATTTATGCTCTGACATGGAGGTGAAAAAAACTTTTGTGTATTGTACAAAAGAATAGCTATGTAATCCAGAGTTGCATGACCCAATATTTCTACTGCACTGGAACAATTTTTATCAATATTATTGATCCACTTCTTTTCAGTGCGCTTGGTAAAAACCGAAAAGTATCGTTTGAAAGAAATTATTGGATGCGGTCTAAGTTCTACGGATTAGTTAAGGTGTTGGTATTTCATGGCTTGGTTTTTGGTGGGGAGGGAAGAAGCCAGCCACAGAAGTGACTTTTTGTGCAAAGCTCCTAGAAGCTTCCTCCATGCCTGGCAAAGTGAATCCCTGCTTGGCACTAAGAATAGACATGTTGCTAAGCCAATTACAGAAGCTGGTAGCGCCTCGGTGATATATTTAAGAAGGAAATCAAAACTGCAGCCAGTTGTCTTTAAGGTTTGGAAATTTTTAGGTTGGCACCTCTTCTGGTTTGAAAGACAAACCAGTGAGACACTCTGTTGCAGTGTGTGTTCATTATTGTAATGCAGTTCTAGTAGCCCGTTTTATAATCCTTCCTATTTTGTGCTGTTATAGCATATGTTATTCTTAATGGATTGTTCCTTTCCCCCCTGTATTGTTGGGTTTTTCCCTAGCTGTCCATCTCCCCAAAGACCTGCCCTTTTGTTCCCTTTTCCTCCTCCCATTGAACATCAACCCCTCCCCAAGCCTGCCCCCTTCTCTAGAAACTTCCCTATCAATTTTGTACCCTTCAAAACCCCAGTGGTTTCTTCAAGTTATTCTCCTGCCCTGTAGTCCCCCTACTGGTTTAAACATTGTATTCCCCGCCTTGTGTTCCACCCCCAGTTTCTCCCAGTTGGTTAAAGATTGTATCCTCCCCTGGAACCTTCCCTCATTTCTTAGTTGATGTATGCCTTTGAGTCAGTGTCTTTCTGTCCTTGACCCTCCAGGGAGTAAACTGGAAAACATACAGAAGACCTCTCCCTGTTCCTTGTCCCTGCCCTCAGCGCAGTTCTATCCCCAAGGCAGTCCACCTGTGCCGTAGAGCAGCTGTGCCCTACAGCTGCAGCCCGGATTCGACAGCTTTCTTGGGGCGGCCCACTCTCGCTGTCGGTGTCGGGAGCTAGTTGGGCTGAAGAAATCGGGCACAGCAGCAAGACTCCAAGTCAGAAATCCAGTTTATTAGGAAAAGGGGGAAAACCCCAAATCCATGCAGGAATACAAAAGAAAAACCACTGACAGAGTCAGAATACAAGCTGACGTCCTGCTTGTTAGGGTGGTGAAAGCAGTTTGGATGAAATGGTCTTGTTGAAGTGGTGATTCTGTAGAAACCATCTGGTAGCTCTCGTCCTCTGGAAAACCAGTGGCTAAGGGTGGCCGTTCCTCTGGCAATGCAGTAGAAATGGTGCTTCTTGCCTTCCAAAACCCAGATTATATCCAGGTGGGGATGCTTAGCTCCTACCCCCTGGGCAGAGCATCTCCCAATGGGCTGATATCCTTCTGAGTCATGCTATGGGTCCTTGATTACCCGTTAAACAGAAATGGCTCCTGGAGGGAGTTATCTCTGAGTCATGTGGCAAGACATTGATGGGCCCATTAACAGGAGGTAAGGAAAAAACAATGCCACCGCTCAGCAGTTCTTGAGGGTGGGAATAGGATGCATTTTGATATTGTAAGCTAGGACAATACAGGATGCAGGTTTTTGCATTTGCAGGAAGTTTGTATGGATTTGAAAAGTATCCTCATAGCAGAGGCACAAAAGTATTCTCATACCCCTTTTAATCATCTTCAAATGAAGCAATTCTCCCAATAACCTAACGCATGAATGACTTGCAAGTGAGTTGAAGGAACACGCCAAAGATAAGTAGTGTTCAACTGCAGAGAATTGTTTAGGGACGTCATACCCTAAGATTTTAAATCAGAAAGCATGGATGGACGGGTCATTTTTCCTTAGTTGACTACAGAACCAGCGGTCCTTTGCAGGAGGGTCTTTGGATTTAGGATGAGACTGGCAACTAAGAGCATGGCTACATAGAAGGTGCTACTTTTAGACCAGAACATTCAACTACTTAAAGGCAGATAGGAGAATAGCTGATTAGTGACTGCTCCGACAGGAAGAGTCTGCGGCTTACCCCGTGGGAACAATAGTAGCACATTTCAATTTTAGAAAACCATTCGTTTCAGAGGACCAGGCATCAGTAAAAATAGAAGGTCAAGTAAAGACATCCTAGTGCTCTTCTTATCAGAAGCATGTTCCTCCATATGAAAGTATTTAGGAAAGAACAGTGCGTTCATAAGGAAAGGTGTGCCAGTTACAAAACCTGGAGAACAAGGCAAGACAAACTTATACAATATACATCCTCCAATGCAAAATGAAGAAACAATCATTTCAATCTTCCACGGAATTAATTGCATTTTATTTGCTATTTTCATTTCAGCTGCTAAGAAATGATTTTTTACGACTGAATTTTATGAATTCTGCAAAGCTATCTTTTGGAATGTCTTCATACCTGTATTAAACACTGAGGTGACAAAGAGAATGGCAGTGCAAGGAAACCTTGTCCATCTCCCCCTCCTTGTAGCTTTAGACCAGTGAGAAATCACTGAAGCCAGTCACTTCATTTGAGATAAATAGCCTTACCAAGAGAGAATATTATCCAGCCTTGATCTTTCCTTTTGGAGCTGATCCACTTTGTAGTCATCAATTCTTGACTCAGCTGGGGAGAAACAATGGCATTACGGCCATGGATGTTAGAGTGCGCTGATGGGAAATGAAGTTCTCATCTTCAGGTCCTTGCTTCAGTAAATATTCCAAATTCATCAGAAAGAAAATTCGAAGACCAGTAATCCCCACTCAAATGACCTAATTCGAATCGTCTGCACGCATAAGAGACATCAGGCAGGTGCTTTCATCTGTTAGGGGCATACCCAGCCAGTACACTATTGTCTACTTAGGAGGCAATAATTTTGGAAATCATTGAATTTTTTGTATTGCAAGTGAATGGTCAACACATTTTATTACTGGATAAGGTAAAATCATGTCTTCTGCATCCTTTCAGAGAGCAAGCTTACCTGGATCTAAAGCTGCTCAGCTCCATGATGGGATGCTTTGTCTTCAAAGGGAACTCTAGTCTTTGTCTTTTTGGATTGTTTCCATAGCTTTTCACTCACTCTTCAGGTACATGTTAAAATGTCCTCTTATCCCATGCAAATTTTTATGGGCATAGTCACTGAATTGGGAAGTATTCCATAAAGTCCACAGGCCCTGTTGAGATGGATGCACAGGTCTCAAGGGTGTTAGCAGATGTTATTCTGAGGCCACTCCTGATCATGTTTGACGGATCATGGTGACTGAGGAAAGTGAGCAAAGACTGGATGAAAGCAAATGTCACCCATCTTGAAAAAAGGCAACTAGGAGGACTCAGAAAAGCACAAGCCAGCCAGCCTCATTTTTATCCCCAGGAAGTTAGTTGATGGAGTAGCTATTCCTGGAAAGCATTGCCAGGCACATGAAGGAGGACAAAATAATGTAGTCAGCATGGATTTACCAGGGGAAATTTGTGCTTGACAACTTTTTAAAGTCCTCCGGTGAATGAACTTGCCTGGTAGATGAAGAGAATATCGTCTGCCTGGGCTTCAGGGAAGTTTTTAACATTTATCTACATCGCACCGCAATGTAGGAAGGAATAGTGCAAAGAGCAGGGAACCAGTGTCTTTTCAATGATGCTCAGTGAAAAGACAAGAGGCAGTGGGCACACACTGAAATACAGGAGATTGCCTCCGAACATTACAAACTGATTTTTTACTGTGATGGTGACTGAACCATGGCACAGAGTGTCCAGAAAGATGGTGGAGTCTGGATCATTGAAGACATTAAAAGTAAGCCCAGATATAATCCTGGGAAACAGGCTCTAGGTATCCTGGTTGAAGCAGGGGGATTGGACTTGGTGAGCCCCACAGGCCGCTTCCACCCTTATTCATTCTGTGCTAGTGAATTCTCTTAGATATGCATTTCAAGGACTGGAATGACAAAGCTCTGTGCAGAGCGAGATTCAAATGGACATGGGATTTAAGTTCCTTAAGTAATGTTCAAGATGAATGTAAAACTCCGGGATAACTGTCTCTTCCATAACTGAATCCCTTTCATGAGAAAATTCCCCAGCTCTAGAAAGATCTTCTAAGACGCATGCTTAAGACTGACACTGGCTGAGCAAATTTCTCCCTATGTGTGTCTAAGACCAGTTAGGATCTTCACCGAAAGTGTTGTCAACGTAGTCACTGAAGGCATGTTTTTAAGAAGCGACAACTTACATCAGAATGACAAACATCGGTCCTCAAAATGTATTACTGTATGGGAATTATCTACTTGGATTCCAAATAAAAATAAAGAGTTGGTCTTTATTTAACTTTTTCATTGCAATATTCATAAGGGAAGAAAAGGACCTATGTCCTTAACTTTCTTAACTCTAACAAAGATTTAAAACATTCCTTGTAAAAAGCGTATCTTAATTATCAGTCTATCAAACAATTTGAGTTGGGAAAAAAGTTCGACAATTGTGTAGATAGTTGCAAAGAAGCCAAGAAAATAGGAAAGAAACAAAAACAGAGAAAAAGAGTCATCTTGAGTCTGCTAGCTAATTCTAGAAGTAGTATGCTAGAAAAAGGAAACCCCAGTTGAATTTCAAATATGTTCATGCAATTGATTCAGTAACTGGTCAATGTAAAAACCAATCCTTTCGTACAACTTCCCCCAGCAACAAAAACTCCAACAGGTTGACACCACCATCATGCCTGTCCCAGACATATTGAAAAGAGAAATGATGATTTCCTTGAAAATCTATTTGCAGAAAAGTTGCAAGGCATTGGAGGGATTCTCCACATTCTCATTCCTCCATGTAGCGTGAAAGCATATTTGATAAAACATGCAACAAAGCATATTTTATCAATATCAACAAAGTGATTTACAAGGTAAAGTAAAATGGATGACTTAGGAATTGATCTCTTTTGAACATGAAACTTCATATCCACTCTCTGTGAAGTTTCTTACAAAAAATGATGGAGCTGAGGCATGAATCTGCCACTACGAGGGTTAAACAAACATAGACACTCCCCTTCACATGCCCCCCCTTCCGCACACACCTAGGCACGCACAGAGATCAGCATAGCAGATCATGAACACCTTGGAAAAGACTGAAATGCTAAATGCCACTCTTTGTGGGCAAAATAGCTGGTACACTATTTCAAATATCTGGTACTAAAATTCTGTTTAATATCTACCTCATATTTAAAACACAGCTTTTCACTGAATTCTGTTTGCAGAATATTTTCCTTTCATTTGTTCCTTTAAAATTACTGAGTTCTATGTCTAGGAAGATTTTCTTCTACAAATAGAAAGAATTAGATGATGTCTTTTCAGAAGAAAACATTGGTTTAGACAATTTTAAACCATCGTGGTATGGAAGAATTTATTTGTCCCTCACTAAGGTGGAATAAGTATTTTGATCATAGATCATTTACAGTGAAATACTTGACATTTTTAAGATGCTTTCAATCAATTTTGATCCTCATTGCTTATTCATTGTAAACAGTAATTTTCAGTGCATGGAAAGTGTGTGTGGTACATCGACATTAGTTCAAACACCAATTCCAACTAAAGGCTGAACTACAGTAAATAATGTCCTGAAGGACATTTTGCCGCCTTCATTGGCACTTCATGAAATCCTAATGATTGGGATGAAGTGTTGAAATACAGAGATTTTCTCTCAGAGCGTGTCCCATGTTGAAACCCATCCCGTGTGTTTGATATTGTAGTTCTTATCGCTTTTAAAATGTGATATCTTCTGCACAGTTTTCATGAAGCTTTCTGTTACAGTAGTGAAAATCACAGAGAAATGCAATTTTGTACAACGTTGAACTTGCCCCAAGAGCTGAGAGAAAATTTGCTCCTGTACTTCAATCTGAGTTTCTTCTATATTCAAGCTTTGTTTATCTACCATCAGGGGTCGCATTCGTTGCTGTTCAAAGCCCCATCCAAGCTGACCTTGAATACGCTCAGGGATGCGACATCCACAACTTCTCTGGGCAACCTGTTCCAGCGTTCCCGCACCCCAACAGCAAAAAATGTCTTCCTTTCATCTAATCTAGATCAGAAATACTAAATCTAGGCATATGAACTTTGAGGAGAGGCTTGAAATTCTTTTGATTTGAAACACATTTGATAGGAATACTAACTTACAGATGACTGAAATATGTTGATGGCCATTTGAGATTGACACTTTTTGAAAAAGTGCATGGAATTGAAAATTAAAACCAGTAAAATGAAAAACTTCCTGCCTTTTTCTTTTTTCTCTGATATTCAAAATTGCATAGGTCAGATATCTGTGCTTCATGCAGATCTCTCAGATACTCTCAGACAAAAGCTTTTCTTTCAGACTAAATTGCTGTTTAGGTAGAACACTAGTACTAGTGAAGGTTTTTCTGGGCATAGGGGGATTTGGGTGCACAAAAGGTTTTATCCAAACTGGAAAATTCATCCCAGCTGCGTTCTGTTCATCATTCTTACTGCATCAGGCCTGAAGATTCTGTGAAAAGTATCCTGTGGACCTTGAACATAGCTCATGTGAAAGAGATGAGAGGTGATGGAGAAGTTGAGGGAGAGAATCAAGAGCATATGGCCCAGTACAGGCACCAGAAAGTACATTTTCATGTGGTCCACAGCCCGAACAATTGTTTAGCACCATTTGAAGGCTGTGTCTGACAAAGAGGGCTGAAGCAGGTCTTCAAAATATCCGGTAGATCAAAATCCATGGAATCAAATGACCCTGGCCAGTCACCTTGCTGCTGATAATTCACCCTCCATACCAGCTGATCAGGCCTAGCAATGCTGCTGCAAAAGTATTGTGAAAAAGGTAGGCACATTTTCACAGAGGCAGGGGGAAATGCCCTTGGATGATGATTCCAAGGGATAACTTGATGGCGCAAGTTAGGTACCCTTATCTACTGTGCAATATCGAAGTTGGTGAGTTCACCATCTGTAAGCATCACTTTAAAAAAATAAATGTTTGATCCACAAAACAATATTTCCTATGTCCTGTCTACCTGCTTCAGTTCAGCCAATGAATAGGCTACGTTCCATCAGCAAAGTGTTCATGATCATATGCTTCTTTAAACTGTAATAATTCTTTTTTTTTTTTCTAAGTCAGACACTGTCTATTCCTAAGATTCAGATGTCCATGGTAGGGGTGTAATTAAGTTCACTGTTATAAAATATCCTTCTTGTTATCTTTTTAATAAATTACTGAGATGTAACATCAGTCTGAGAGCTGAAAGAAACCCCTTCATTTGCTGTTTGCCAGTATCATCTATGTGATACAAATTCTACTTGATAAATCACACCCATACATTGCCATATCATACTACTAGTAATGCCTTCACAACCTTTTCTTCATCATTATGGATTTTGGCAAAGTGAATGATTGGAACACAAGCAAGGGCATTTGTTCAAGATTTTCCAGAAAGAGCTGGGATCTGTTCTCTACTTTGCTGCCTATATTAGCAGGAAGCTGCAAAAAAAAAAAGAAAGATAACTAGGAAGAGTGTTATTTTTAGTCTAAGTTTGGAAATGATGTTTGGAATACCCTGTTAAATGAGAAGGTGCTCTTTGAATATATAGCGTCTTAAGGGGAAAAGCCAGCTTTAAAGAGGTTTTGAGACAGTTGCTTCTGGAAAAAAAAAAAAAAAATTGAGGTATCTAAGGTCTTTAGCCATACTGCTTGGAAGATTGATTCAAAACACAGTTTCTTCATCTAGGAAGGACAGAGGACCATAGATGCAACTCACTTCAAAATGGAGTTATGTAGGTTTCTGGTTGGGATTTACTGGACATCATTTCTTGTAAAGTCGAGGGACTGCAGTTAGCTCTCCAATAATTTCCTTCCCTGAAATTCATCTGCATTTGCTCCTTTCTCCAGCGTTCCCATTTCTTTGTGATGGTATACTCCATCTATGCATTAGAATATTCAGCTAGAGTGTGTGTCTGATATTTTCTAGTTAAAATTGACTGGAACGCAATGGATAGTTCCAGTTGCTTGTATAGAGTAGTTCTTTATTGACAAGTTTTCTTTTGACAATGTTTAAGCAGCAGTAGCAAATAGGAAGTACAGCTTGCAGCAGGGAAAGACGCTTCTGCTTGCTCAAGTTTCCTGTAGTCAAATAGATGCCAAAAGGCTTTTCATAGTACTACTACTGTCTTGTAGGAATACTTGATCAAATCCTACCTTTGATAAAATTACTAATGGGCTACTTTTCCACAAGGCGGAACATTTTTCTTTTAATAATATGGTTTTTGTAAGTTGGAAACATGAACTTGTGCACCAGTCAGGTGGAATGTACTCCTCCTTCTTCATAAGTTTCACAACCTTCTTTAGAAAATATTGACTCTGTGTAACTTCAAAAGAAGAATTCTGGGCATCTTCATTCTATGGATGTAATTTTTTTTCTACCATGCTGTTCTTGTTTTCTATGGAACTCATTTTTACCCATAAAAATATTTTCCCCTGACACCTATGGAAAATACCTATGTTTACTCAATATTGCAGCCTCAGTACACTGTTTAGAATTATTTCAACAAGGTCCCAAGCATATCCGACAGCTAGACAGCAGAGGTTAGCAACAGTGAATGGGAATAACTTCTGAACCATTTCAGTAGATTTCCCGGGAGGGGCTTGCTTTCTGCCACTGCAAATTTTCCCAGAGATATTGTCTGGTGAACAGTTGCATCAAAAGAGTATTTTTGCACAAACCTTGGGGCAAGCTCTTTCTCAGATTTACTAGAGAATGCAAAGAGGGTGAAAGCGCTGCTTCAAAGCCCTCTGTGTGCTTTCTGTACCAAAAGGGAGGTGACCCCAGAAATAAGTTTTTGATCTCTCTTCAAAACACGAGGCAAGTCACCACCTCATTCATCTTTTTCTGGGACTCATAGCATCGAAAGTCCAAGAAGCCCTCTTGCTTGCTAAAGTGTGTTCAGCAAAAAACCCTTGTCCCATCAGCAAATTGGAACACAGCTGCATTCCAGTCAATACCAATGCTGGCAGGGCAATACTCTAGCCCAGTAGTAACATGCCACTGTTAGAAGACTGTGTAAAAATCTTTGTGTACAAAGTAATGGGAGGGAAAAATAGAATTGGGAAGAACTGCACATTGTTCTGGAAAAAGCCTCCTGCCACAGTCTTACAGACGTCATTTTCTGGTATCATTTTTAAGAGTTGGAGTTTCTTAAATTTTGTACAAGATAAAATCTTACTGGACCTTGAAGTTTCCCTACTAGAAGTACAGCCATTTCTTAGTAGAATAGAAGTAAGCCATTTGAATGTGTACAAATGGCCTTTCAAAATACATATGCTATAGCCCACTGTGAAAGGAATTAGCTATCAAAATAGAAATTCAAAGGTTTAAAAAGGTTTTGAATAAAGTAAGTCTAAGGTGATAGAAGAAGAAGAAAACAGCAGTTTTCTTCTTCTGGTGAAAAAACAACTCCGAGGACATTGTACTCTACAGGTGAATTATATCACTTTCTGAAAAACTGAGTAGGTTTGCCATTTCAAATGGTTTTCATTAGGAAGGAAGAGATTCCTTTGGAAAAAAAACTTCAAATTGACTTGCATTAATGTTATGACACTTCACCAATCATGAAGAAAAATTCTCATCACTTGATATGGAAATCATGACAGTAATGGAGACAAGGATGTCTAAGCTGTGCCATCAGGAACATAAAAAAGCATTAGAATGCAGGTAAGACTGAGCTCCTGAACTAGTGAGAAGAGAACGCAACCAAAACATTTTCCTTTAAGAGTCTTCAGGATGAACAGCAGATCAAATGTTTTCCTGTGAAGTATTTATGAATTGAATTAACCTTTAAAATAACATTGTTTTCAAAAACCTGTGTCCAGTATCTCTTAGAATGATACACAGTTCTTATTACTAGAAAAATGAAAAGCACTTTTTTCCAAACTGTTGTGCACTTTTAAACGATCTACAATAAAAAGAGTACTTTTTCATGCTGGGAATGATGTTCATTACAAAAAAGCCTTGTCGCACGCTTGGTACTCTAGTGTCTTGATTAGCATCGTTTTTTATTCATCAAACAAGTTTCACATTGACTATTTTTCACCTTGAAATAGTGGTGTCTTTGTACTTATGCAGCATCCATGAAGAATTTCTTGGGTGTCATTTTGTACTCGATCCTAAACGGCAGCTTCTGCATTCTGCCATCCGTCTGGCTTTCCCGTTTGATGCAGCTTCTGAGAGGTCTTTTCAGAATTGAGGACTACCTGCAAGAATGATGCTAAATACATGCATTTTACCTCTTGGTTAATGCAAAACTGTTTTTCCTTTACAGCACAATAATAATAGGAAAAGAATGATGGTGGATTCAATTCTTACAGTAATACAAAGAGGACTATTATCATCATTAGAAACCAAGCAAGTCATATTTATTGCTCATGCAGTACAACCACTAATGCAAATTACCCTGTAAATTCAAAATGAATCTGTATCACAGGAGTGGATTGAATGCGTCTATTGATATTTTGCTTAAAGCAGAAAATTAATTCTTTTGACAGCCAACTCATAATTGCAACCTAACTTTCAACTCCAGCTTTCAAACAGTGGAAACATGTCTGTTTATAAAACAATACAGTACAGTACACAAGACCAAAACAGGTCATAGACATTCAAATGAAAGAAAAGATCAAAGGACAGATTAATTCACATCTGCAAGCCCTCAAGAGCATACAGGTCAAAAGTCCCCAGAAAACTAGGCCAGTGGCACAAATTCTCTATGTTGGCACCAGCAGAAGCAGCTGCTCTCTTTATAGGATGCAATCTTGCTTACATCACCCTTCAAAGCAATCTTCTGTCCCCCTGCCCAATACGCCTTCTGCTCTACTCCTTGGACTTCACGTTTGCATTTCTACAGAGTCCTGCAAAGTGACTCAAAGTTCAGGTAACAGATTTCCAAGATTTAGAAATACTGTGTTAAGTCTATTTATTTCCTATTTCATCCCGTCTAAGCATACTGTAACTTTCTGAAGTGAAATATGTCGAGTATGTCACGTGTAGTTTACATGTTAGTTCTGCTTGACATTAAAACTTCTCACAGACCCCTGGGATGCCTTACTGCAAAAAGATACAGCTGCAAAGAGTGGTTGCGCAAAGTTAGAAGGGCCAGAAAACCATGTAAACAACCTAACAGTAGAGGCTTGAATTTCTGAATATAATCTTGCACCATCTAAAGTCAAAATAGAATATTGAAATGATTTTCATCTAATAATGAGCGTGGGGAAGAAAGAATCCAGATAGGCTTTTTTTTTTTTTTTTTTTTGAAACAGTTCCAGGAAATACATGGCCTTAACTTGGAAGTATAGCATTAAATATTTTTATACAGCATGAGTTCTCATTACCTAATCATATGATTTGTAGAACTGAATTGGAAAGCAGGAAATAAACAAAGAAAAATATTCAAGCTATAAAATATGTGAGTTTAAAATTCTCTTTGTATTTCTGATTAAAACTATGAGGTAGCCAAATGGTCACCCATTATTTTCAAAAGCATCTGGACATAAAAAACGGATAAATTTTGGCGGGACTTGGATGTCAGGTATTCCTGAAAAGCTTTATTTCACTGCTTCCCAACCCTGATTCAATCCCCCTAAACGCAGCTGTATTTCAGATGCTCAGTGAAACTATCCGTGTAATGCATATAGTTTACAAATAATCTGCAGAAAAAGCTAGCTAGATTTAAAGATCTTTTTCTGTAAATGGAATTCAATTGATTTCTACAAACACACAGCTGGGATTTCTGCTGTCTTCTTCAGGCCACTTCCTGCCGAGACCTCTCCATTAAATCTGTCTCGTTCTACTAAGAACGCTTCTGGTGATCCAAAGTCCGCACAGGGATTGTCCAACTGCATGGAATTACTGTCTGCTAGAGCTGCACACTGAGGGCTTCTGTGTGCAGCATCATGTGAGCCCTGCTAATGTCACCCTGTTGGTATAAACTGAGCTAACTAGACCTTAAGGGACAAGATTGTGCACTGATTTTGTAATAGAAATTAGGTACTAAGAAGGAGGCGGGAGGATTTCAATGTTTCTGCCCCCAGCTGAAGCAACACTAAATCTCGGTCTTTATCTGAAAAACTAGGTGAATTAACCCGTTTGGCATTCATATGCCAAAAAGGTCAGTAATACACTCAGAACTGTCAAAAGAGTAACAATTCCAATCATTACTTTCTAAAAAGAATTCATTTGAAGAAGTCAGGAAGAAAGATGAAACATGCAAATATCCTACCCTGAGAATCATTCTGTTGATCTGCACAGGTTTCTTATTATATTCCCATCTAATGCATTGGTCATGTGTGCTTGTGATGACACAAATACTTGCAAAGCTTACCAGATAAATCACGTTCTCTTCAAACAGCAAAGCATTTCTTGATGGTTGCATTTGCTAATTCCATTTAGACTCAATGTTCTTAAAGGTCTGTTCCAACCAAAGTTCCAACCACCATTCTCTAAGTCGCACATCCTGATTGTCCTTTAGGTTTAGGGCAAATTTGGCAGAAAACCTCACACAAAGGGCCACTGCAACCTCCCCCCCACCGAAAGCCCACCCACACAGCCGCTCCCCTCAACTGGTTTGGGGAGAGAAGTGGGAAAAAGCTGTTTCTTTAACAGGAAAGGCACTCCCCAGCACAAAAAATGAACAATACCAGATGACAAAACTCATTTGCCGCACTGAAGAGACGACAAATCAGAAAGTCTCTCCTGTGGGTGCTCACTCTGTTATCAATGCCTCCGGCAATGGGGAAGGCTGCTGCCCAGGGTAGGCCCCAGTAGGCCACAAAGTGCAAGTTCCCAGTGCTTCCCAGGTCCCAGTCCGGAGCAGATTCGAAACGTTCCAAGAAAAGGGAAAGGAAAAACAAAACCAGTCCAGGGAAAACTCTGCCTCAGCCAGCTGAACCAACTAAAAAGCAAATGAGCGCTCTGTTCTGCTCCGTCAGTGCCCAGACAACACAGTGCAGCGCAGAATGTGGAAGAGTGTTGCTTTTTAAGGAGTGCAGCCTCTGATAAGAAACTCGGTGCTTCTTCTTCTCCCCACCTTTGCTCTCAGAACCAGTCTTGAAGGCAGAGAATATCATATCCAGCATTAAGAGAACAGATGACTGGGGATACAAGCATCATAAAGTCACCCTAGGACACTGCTCTATTGAGATATGTCACCAGACTATGCTAAGACCAAGTTTTGGAACTGCTCAATAAAATTCTACTCTCACAGTGAAGCTGAGGAGGAAACACAGCTCACTACACTTACCTTGTGGCATGCCAGTGCTTCCTTTCAATCACAATGGTCTTCGTTTTTAAGTCCCTGACATCACAGGCATCATGAAACATCCTTTGTGCAGGAAGGAAGATAATATTCTTCTCATTGATGCTGATGGGTTAGCTGACATGAAAACTCACCACAGTTTTGTTTACTCCCCTAAATCCTTACTATCCCAAAATACAAGAACAGCTGTAAAAGCCTTCTGGCTACCTAATTTTTTTCCTAGACCTACATGGTGGGGTAAGAGATAAACAGTCCCAAACTACGGTAATCCACAACAAAGCATTCTTGACCTCATATTCAGGTTCTGCATAGCGAGCTCTTCCTCCTGATCAAGTTATTCCATCGCAATACTTTGGGGAGTATCTCAGAGGGCTGGCTGTTGTTTGGTTTGAAAGCATCTTGATCATTCAGGAACCCAGTAGCAAGGACAAAGTTTAAAAGAAGATAGTGCTATGCATTGATTTTCATCTAGGACAGAGATATTTCTACAACACAGAAGGCTGACCTAATGCTTCACGACAACGTGGCTGAAGTGGCATCCTGGTCCCCATAGGTTTTTCTCTTTACTTTTAGCTGCTTTCTTACCAGATTAATGAGCTGAACTAGCTCAAAAAAGAATCAGATAAGTGCCAGAGCTTTCAAACAAACAAACAAAAAAAAAAAACCAACAAAAAAAAAAACAACAACAAAAAAAAAACCAACCCAAAACAGATGCAAAAAGGTGATTTGTAAGTGCATTTGAAAACAGAAGTTTTTTGTACTTTTCATAGATACATGGCATTCTCTAGAATGATATTGCTCCAATGCTTTGGGTTTGGTTTTGTTTTTGTTTTTTTCCTCAATTCGAAATGTTACACATTCTTTTTTGGCCATTTTAGTAAACTGATTTTCTGATCCATGTGAAAGACAGTCCGAAGTTCCCCTCATTTGCCTCACGACCGTCCCCAGGACAGACATCGGGACCCTGAGGACCCTGACTGGAATGCTGGCATGCCGGTCAGAGAGGAATGCCAGAAATCCTGAGGCCCCTGAGCAGAATTCTGGCCTGCCAAGTGATTGTTGGCAGCTGTGTCTACAGTGACTGCTTCTAGCAGGGCCTGCCAAGGGGCGAGGCGACCTATGGGCCTGCACGTGCTTCGCGACACCAGCCCAGGAATTTTCCCACCTCTTGGCCAGATGAACTTGCTGGGGCAACTGTGGTAGCCGCCCCATGGAAAATCCTTCATCTGCTCCACTACCACCGTGAGGGACGCAGATTGAAGCCCCCCTCCCAAGGACTGAGGCTGAGACGCCCGTAATTCTGATCCAGGGCTACTGGCCTGACTGAAGCAGGATGCCTGCTAAGTGTTGCCTGCAGATGTGTTCGCGGGACCTAGACTGGTTTCCTATAGAAACCAGTCCTGAAACAATAGCTCCCACTCACTGCTGATATTGATATTGACTTCTCCTGCTGAGAACATGGACTGTCTGTACCCGTCTTCAATACCATTTTCCCCTCAGCAATTTCAATAGACTTGCTCTTTATTGTATCTGCTCCCCCTCAGCCATTTCTAGATCTGTTTCCCCCCTCAGCAATGGACTAGAATAGAACCTTGAGATAACTAGGACTTTGAGATCTCCCCTAGGAGAACTCCATCGGCTGGGCTGCGAGGACTTCATCTCTCTCCATTTGGTAGCTATACTCCCTCTCTCTTTCTCCCCCTCTTTTCTATTCTTTTCCTCTCCCTAATTCCTTGAAGGCATTTGCTGTGGTCATTCTAGAAAGGTGCATTTGTTTGGAGTGATACTGCAATCCCTTTTCCATCTTGTCTTTTGCCCTCCGAGATCAGTTAAGAAAACATCATCCCCCCTTGGTAGGAGCGGATCAGAACAATATGTTCTTTCCAGCTGAAATTGGTTCTAGTCAATAGAAGCACACTGGTAGGTAAAAGTAGACTATAAAAGATAACCTTCAGAATGTATTTCCCATGTCTTCCCATTCAAGCAAGTGAAGAAAGCAGACAGATCTTCAGATAACATGCTATGCGAATTGAAAGGAATCTTCTTGGAGGCAACTGTGAAACTCATGCAATGAAATACAGATGAGAGAGATGAAAGGGTCACATATGATGTCAAATCTATTCTTTTAATGTTTGAATGAAACAAGATTTCTTGAAGTACAATCCTACAAAATGAAGGTGAACTTGCAGAAGCAATTGAACTGGGTCTCCTTTAGAAACACAATGTTTTCTAATTAAACTGAGCATTCAGGAAGGCAACCTTGAAATCAAAAGGATTTAGAAAAATACAAAATACCAAGACTGGCAGTTCGTTATCTTTCACGGTCTCTTTAAGATAAGATTGATTTGAACTTCCACTTGTAGTAGGTCTGAAGACATTAGGAATGATGCAATATGAAAAAACCAAAACAAAACAACTTTCTCAAAAAGCTTTGAGAAACCAGAGAAATGATGATTTTTAGTGGTTAGGTAGTCCTTTAAAATTTGTCTTGGGGGGAGAGAGATAAAAAACTGACTGAGATCAAATGACTGTGGAGTATATTCCAAAACAGTAATGAAGAAGGTAAGGGGCAAGAGCCTGTTAGAAAAATACTATGCTGGCTTCATCTATTGAAAGCATTCCAGAATGGTTGAAATTATGAATCATATCTTCTGGGATTAAAAAAAAAAAAAAAAAAAAAAAAAAGAGGAAGAAAACAGAAGGAAAAAAATATTTTGAACATATTTTTCCATTCCAAGATGGTATAATGGCTTTATTTCATTTTGTTCCTATGACCGGTTAATAGCTTATGAAATGTTTAGCAATAGAGAGTGAGAGTCTTCACACTAACCATACCATTTGGATGTGTCTGTTTTACTTTCTAGAGCAGCAGATATGGTTTAGCACTCCACAATTCAGTCCCCAAAAGTGAGTAAGTGTGGCAGATTTAACCTAACTGCCCAGTCCACCAAAATGCCTAATTATCTTGAAAAATGCTTTGCTCTATCTCATGATCTGGACATGTCTCTCTAGCTCCACTTTGAGCTTCTTGATCTTTCATCTACAGGATGAGATCCAATTTAGCTTTGCAAGGATGTAGCCTTTCCAAACCATATCTTTTACCTTCTGTATTCTTACAAGTACATTTCTACCGCAGGGACCAGTTTGGAAGATCTTAGTTGTTTTATTCCTTAGATTATGTTGCTGCATTAATTAGCTGTTCTTTGAAGTTTTTTCCCTGCTCAAGTATAGGGTCAGTGCTGAAATGATTGTGATGCTAACTCCTTATGATCTATTCTGCAGGCTTACAGAGTATGCAGCAAAGTTTTCTCTTCTTCTGAGGACATTCTACTCTTTTGATGAGAAATGCTGAAGGTCTGACTTCAGTTGCAAAGGTATCTAATTGACAGATTGCAAAATTGTGAAGTCTAGTAACAGCAGGAAAAGCGTGCTCTTGCTCTGTATGTAAATGTCGTGTCAGCTGCTGTTGGGATAAAAAGCATGAGCATAAGCAAAGATATCTGCATGGATAGAAAAGAAAGAAAGAAGATATTTGTTGTGATTTCTGCACTAAGGAGCAAGAAGAAGCATGAAGCGCTAATTTCAGTGGCTAAGACAGTATCGTCCTTGGGCCAGTTCTCTTCAACATCTTTTGAACCACTTGGACTCGGCACTTGAAGGAATATTAAGCAAGTTTGCCAGAGACGCTACATTGGGAGGAGCTGTCAACTAACTCCCTTGAGGCCAGTGAGACACTGCAGAGAGATCTTGACAAATAAGAGAGATGGGCAATTATGGCTGGCCGGGAGTCTATGCACAAATCACGAAAGGGGCGGGACTGCTGGGGAAGGCGTCCCAAGCTGTTGTATTTTCCAGCATCAATCTCATGACATGGTTATGACAGTGGGAAGATGCCAGCAGCTCACGTCCCCAGCAGCAGAAAAAGAACTTCATGTTACAACTTACTTGAAAAGCTTTTTGACCAATCCCACAAAGCAAAAGCATATTGACAGTAGTTCTTTCTGATCCCTAGAAACACACAGAACTTTGGTTCAAAGAACGCTTGCTTCTTTTGAATAAAAGACCTGCTTGTAAGCCTTAAGATAGAATGCACAGAGCTCCATTATTAAGCTTAGAACTTCCTAACATCTGGCTAGATCTACTTTGCTGTAGCTTAGGGAGTTCTTCTGGTCAAGCTTTAATACACAGGCCATTGTTCTATTTGTCCTTACTTCTCTACTTCTTCTATCATTTTTCTGCTGACAAACCTTATGACTACTGCTTAGCTCCAAGCACAGTTCTGCTGTCTCTGAGGCCTGCCTTTTGCAGCTTTCCCAAAATCCTCTGTTTTCAAGGATTCCCACAGGCAATCCCCAACCTTAGGGAGTTGTGCGATGGCAAGTGCTGGATTCAGCACCTGGGACAGGGCAATCCTGCTCTGTGTGTGTGTATAGACTAGGGAGCCAGAGGCTGAAAGGAAGCCAGGCTCCTGGCCAATGGCAAGCTAAATGGGTATCAGCAGTGCCCTGGCAGCCAGGAGGGCCAAGCCTGTCCTGGGGTGCATCAGGCACAGTATCACCAGCTGGGCAAGAGAGGGCATTGTCCTGCTCTGCTCTGCTCTGCTCTGCTGTGTTCTGGGGCGGCCTCACCTTGAGTGCTTGGGGGCAGTTTTGGGTACCACAATGAAAAAAGACATGAAGGTAACAGAAAGTTCTCCAATGAGGTTTACAAGGACAGAACTGGGGGAAATAGCATGCAGCTGAGTCAGGGGAGGCTCAGGTCCGGTATCAGGAAAAAGTTTTTTAACCAGAGGATGGCTGGGCACTGGAAGAGTCTCTCCAGGGAGTGGTCACAGCATCACACCTATCTTGAGTTCAAGAACCTTTGGGACATTGCTCTCAGGCATCTGGTGTGATTCTTGAGGAAGGTCCCATGCAGGGCCAGAAGTTGGACTTGATGCTCCTGACGGGCCCCTTCCAATTCAACTGATTCTACCACTCTATGATTCTGTCCTGGCCACTCAAGGTATATTGCTTGATCTCACCAGATTTTGACCTGCTCTTGTTGGTCAGAATTTGTCCCTACTGCCTAATGATATTTACCACAAAAGACAAAGGGCCTTTTCTCAATTTTCTCAAGAAAGTTGAACATGCACCCTAGAATCCTAAAAAAGTCTTTTCCTTGAAACAACACTGTCTCCTGCCCAGTATTCTTTCCAGATCTTAAGGAGAAAGAAGGCAAAATCAGGGGATGTATTACAATGAAGCACTGTCAAGTTTCCGGACCTTTAGCAGTATATTTGTACTTCCACTATTCTTTTCTATAAAATCATGGTTTTGTAGAGCATGTCATTTTCTAGCAAGACACATTTTTGCAACTGAGCCCATCAGTCTCTGTGAGAATATATTGTCAAAAGCACAAAACATATGAATGGGCAGTGGCAAGTGAGGGGAAAAACCAGTATGGGAAGCAGCTCCGTGATACTACAGTAAGACAAGGAGGAGGAGGTGTTCCAGTTGACAGAGCAAAGAATCGCCCGCAGTCCCTGGAGATATCCTAGTGAAGCAGGTTGTCTCCCAGCAATCCCTAGAGAACCATGGAGGAACACATACCTACACTGCAGCTGCTGGAAAGCTCCATGCCACAGCAGGTGAAAGTGCCTTGAAGGAAGCTGCAGCTTGTGGAGGGAGGGCCAGAAAACCATCCTTGACCTCTTCTTTAGCGGAAGAGTATGTGCAAATGTTTAACAGCTGCTAACTGGAATCTATCCTCTTTCCAGTTCTTGTCGTAGGTAAGTAGGACAATACAAGAATTAGAAGCCTAAACTGTTTTGCATGAGGCTCCCATTCTCTCTGCCACTCCCTTAAAATTTACTTTGAGATGAAATAAAACTCATGATCAAGTTCCTAAGGCTTGATGGTCAGGCTTCTCAGAAAACAGGCAGTGCAAAGAACTCTTGTCACTGTCATTTTTTTTCATAGAACTAAAAAAGTTAAAGTACTGTTTTCTAAGAACTTACGAAAATCAACTGGTAGAGGTGGTGAGAGTGAAGAGTATAATTAAGCTGGAAAGAGACTATCATGTAGCTACCTCATCTGCATAGAAGTTTTTTTACCAGGAACTCTGGACTTTTAAACAGATTTAGGACACAATAGTTATCTCTGGGAATGTTTTAGTATGTATAGAACATTCATCTTTAAATAGCTCGATCTGTTTTACCGTTATGACTTACGTTTTAAATTTTTATTTGAGGAGAAATATTTGCCATTCAGATCATTTCAAGTTCTGAAGCATTTCAGTTGTTGACAGTTTTTGCTGTCTCCTGAGGGCAGGAAAATAGTCTTGGAACCAATACTGAAAGAAAGTAGATGGAAAAATTAGTTTTCCTCATTCTTTTCTGTCTATTCTATGAGGCACAAGAGCAAAACCACTGCTATGAGTCTGAGTTGCCTTACCACTCATGGATGACAACCTTGTAGTGAGTAGTCTGTTATTTGCACACATTTCTGATGCTGGTGGTTACCTGTTGTGCAGAAAGATCTGTAAACTATTTTCACGGAAAGACATTCCTGAATTGCTTCACTTATCTCTGAAGCAGAGAACTAAGCTGGCACTCTACTTCGGAGATCTTCCTGTGCTCGCCCCCAAACCCGTTTCCTTCAAATGCAATTTACTTTCAACCAAAGCACTTCATTACTTCATCAGGTAATCTCTTGTTCTTAATGTTCGGGGTAGTGTTTTAAAAGGGTAAGAACATATTCTAGTAAGAAGGTAGAACCTCTTTCTTAAGTAGTAGACATCACTGGGCTTTGGTTCATGCACCAGAACAACAGCAAGGAATGTCGTTTGCAATCAATAGATGGGTTGGGGAAACCGGCCACAAGTTTAGGAATCTTTCTCCAATTAATTATGCTTTAAAATTTGTCTCTTAGCATTTCAAGTGTTTTTTTATTAAAACAATCAACTATTTATTACCTGTACCACAACGAAGCACAATCAGCAGTGCTTGTGCATCCTTCACCAATTCCAAGAAGAAGAATGGTCTGAGCCTCCAGTATAGCTCATTACCATAAGCTGAAAAAAAGTTCTTGGAAAAATTTCTTTTGCATCCTTCTAAACCTTATGCAGCACTCCCTGGCCAATCTTACATTTTCTTTCCTCCAGGAGATGGTAAGAACTCGAGTACCTTCATGATAACCGTCGTGGGACGCTTGCTGTGCTGGCAGAGTTCCTTTTTGAGAAAATGCTTGGAAAAGCTTTTCGCTAAGGTCTAGGCGGCAAGAGACGCAGAAGAAGGGCATACGCAGCTGTCCGAAGGTAGGTGCCGGTATCCGGCGGCTTTCGGCAGAAGCCGCGGTTCGGAGCGCACTGCGACCGGCAGAAAGCTCTGTGCGCGAAAAAGCCGCTTCTTCGCCTCCGGCAGACGGAGAGCTCGGCCGATGCTGAGACGTCAAGAACGAAGCCGCACAGCACTGGGATTAAGTGAGCAGCTCTCAAACTGAGGGAAAACGATAACTAACCACTTTCCAACAGTTTCAACTTGCATTACCATAAGTAGGGAAAAAGTTCTTGGACAGCTTTCTTTTCTATCGTTCTTAGCCATTTGCAGCACTTCCTGGTCAATCTTACATTTTCTTTTCTCCAGGAGATGGTAAGAACTCGAGTACCCTCATGACAACCGTCGCGGGTCGCTTGCTGTGCTGGCAGAGTTCCTTTTTGAGATAATGCCTGGAAAAGCTTTTCGCTAAGGCCTAGGCGGCAAGAGACGCAGAAGACGGGCATACGCAGCTGTCCGAAGGTAGGTGCCAGTCCCCGGCGGCTTTCGGCAGAAGCCGCGGTTCGGAGCGCACCGCGACCGGCAGAAAGCTCTGGGCGCGAAAAAGCCGCTTCTTCGCCTCCGGCAGCCGGAGAGCTCGGCCGATGCTGAGACGTCAAGAACGAAGCCGCTCAGCACTGGTATTAAGTGAGCAGCTCTCAAACTGAGGGAAAACGATAACTAACCACTTTCCAACAGTTTCAACTTGCATTACCATAAGTAGGGAAAAAGTTCTTGGACAGCTTTCTTTTGCATCCTTCTAAACCTTATGCACCACTTCCTGGCCAATCTTACATTTTCTTTTCTCCAGGAGATGGTAAGAACTCGAGTACCTTCATGATAACCGTCGTGGGACGCTTGCTGTGCTGGCAGAGTTCCTTTTTGAGAAAATGCCTGGAAAAGCTTTTCGCTAAGGTCTAGGCGGCAGGAGACGCAGAAGACGGGCATATGCAGCTCTCCGAGGGTAGGTGCCGGTATCCGGCGGCTTTCGGCAGAAGCCGCCGTCCGGAGCGCACCGCGACTGGCAAAAAGCTCTGTGCGCGAAAAAGCCGCTTCTTCGCCTCCGGCAGCCGGAGAGCTCGGCCGATGCTGAGACGTCAAGAACGAAGCCGCACAGCACTGGGATTAAGTGATCAGCTCTCAAACTGAGGGAAAACGATAACTAACCACTTTCCAACAGTTTCAACTTGCATTACCATAAGTAGGGAAAAAGTTCTTGGACAGCTTTCTTTTGCATCCTTCTAAACCTTATGCACCACTTCCTGGCCAATCTTACATTTTCTTTTCTCCAGAAGATGGTAAGAACTCGAGTACCTTCATGACAACCGTCGTGGGACGCTTGCTGTGCTGGCAGAGTTCCTTTTTGAGAATATGCTTGGAAAAGCTTTTCGCTAAGGCCTAGGCGGCAGGAGACGCAGAAGACGGGCATACGAAGCTGTCAGAAGGTAGGTGCCGGTCCCGGGCGGCTTTCGGCAGAAGCCGCGGTTCGGAGCGCACCGCGACCGGCAGAAAGCTCTGGGCGCAAAAAAGCCGCTTCTTCGCCTCTGGCAGACGGAGAGCTCGGCCGATGCTGAGACGTCAAGAACGAAGCCGCACAGCACTGGGATTAAGTGAGCAGCTCTCAAACTGAGGGAAAACGATAACTAACCACTTTCCAACAGTTTCAACTTGCATTACCATAAGTAGGGAAAAAGTTCTTGGACAGCTTTCTTTTGCATCCTTCTAAACCTTATGCACCACTTCCTGGCCAATCTTACATTTTCTTTTCTCCAGGAGATGGTAAGAACTCGAGTACCTTCATGATAACCGTCGTGGGACGCTTGCTGTGCTGGCAGAGTTCCTTTTTGAGATAATGCCTGGAAAAGCTTTTCGCTAAGGTCTAGGCGGCAGGAGACGCAGAAGACGGGCATATGCAGCTCTCCGAGGGTAGGTGCCGGTATCCGGGCGTCTTTCGGCAGAAGCCGCCGTCCGGAGCGCACCGCGACTGGCAGAAAGCTCTGTGCGCGAAAAAGCCGCTTCTTCGCCTCCGGCAGCCGGAGAGCTCGGCCGATGCTGAGACGTCAAGAACGAAGCCGCACAGCACTGGGATTAAGTGATCAGCTCTCAAACTGAGGGAAAACGATAACTAACCACTTTCAAACAGTTTCAACTTGCATTACCATAAGTAGGCAAAAAGTTCTTGGACAGCTTTCTTTTGCATCCTTCTAAACCTTATGCACCACTTCCTGGCCAATCTTACATTTTCTTTTCTCCAGGAGATGGTAAGAACTCGAGTACCTTCATGACAACCGTCGTGGGACGCTTGCTGTGCTGGCAGAGTTCCTTTTTGAGAATATGCTTGGAAAAGCTTTTCGCTAAGGTCTAGGCGGCAGGAGACGCAGAAGACGGGCATACGCAGCTGTCAGAAGGTAGGTGCCGGTCCCGGGCGGCTTTCGGCAGAAGCCGCGGTTCGGAGCGCACCGCGACCGGCAGAAAGCTCTGGGCGCGAAAAAGCCGCTTCTTCGCCTCCGGCAGCCGGAGAGCTCGGCCGATGCTGAGACGTCAAGAACGAAGCCGCACAGCACTGGGATTAAGTGAGCAGCTCTCAAACTGAGCGAAAACGATAACTAACCACTTTCCAACAGTTTCAACTTGCATTACCATAAGTAGGGAAAATTTTCTCAAACAACTTTCTTTTCTATCGTTCTTAGCCATTTGCAGCACTTTCTGGTCAATCTTACATTTTCTTTTCTCCAGGAAATGGTAAGAACTCGAGTACCTTCATGAAAACCGTCGTGGGACGCTTGCTGTGCTGACAGACATCCTTTTTGAGATAATGCCTGGAAAAGCTTTTCGCTAAGGTCTAGGCGGCAAGAGACGCAGAAGAAGGGCATACACAGCTGTCCGAAGGTAGGTGCCGGTCCCCGGCGGCTTTCGGCAGAAGCCGCGGTTCGGAGCGCACCGCGACCGGCAGAAAGCTCTGTGCGCAAAAAAGCCGCTTCTTCGCCTCCGGCAGACGGAGAGCTCGGCCGATGCTGAGACGTCAAGAACGAAGCCGCACAGCACTGGGATTAAGTGAGCAGCTCTCAAACTGAGGGAAAACGATAACTAACCACTTTCCAACAGTTTCAACTTACATTACCATAAGTAGGAAAATTTTCTCAAACAACTTTCTTTTCTATCGTTCTTAGCCATTTGCAGCACTCCCTGGTCAATCTTATATTTTCTTTTCTCCAGGAGAATGTAAGAACTCGAGTACCTTCATGAAAACCGTCGTGATGGCAGAGTTCCTTTTTGAGATAATGCCTGGAAAAGCTTTTCGCTAAGGTCTAGGCGGCAAGAGACGCAGAAGACGGGCATACGCAGCTGTCCGAAGGTAGGTGCCGGTAGCCGGATTCTTTTAACAGAAGCCGCTCTTCGGCGGGCTCTCTTACCTTCATAATGGGTTTTGCTGGAGGAAGCCGCTTTTTCGTTTCCGGGAATACCTAGAGAGGAACATTAGCTAAAGACGTGATTGGCGCCATTATGTCGAGTTTTGCTCGTTCCAGCAGGAATAACTGTGTTCTTCCTTACGCTAGATGGCGCTGCTTATCAAGGTTTGGCTGCTTTTAATCATTTGGGGTGCTGGATGTTCAAACGACTTATCGTAACTTCTTCTATTTTAAGTCAGGTGCTCACTGACGTAGATCCTATTAGATATAGCACACTGCAAATAGGAGGTGAAATAGATTTATTGTTACTAGCACATGGGTACAAGTGTTAGGAATTTTATAAGGAATATGTTGCATGAATCTTTTTAACCATTCTGCAGCCATTCATACGAAACTCACACAAGTACAAGACAATATGAAGAAATTGACTGGGAACGAGTGGGGTTTGCATCAATGGTTTGAGGGATGGGAAAGAACTGGGTGGTTGAAAGATCTCGTAAATGGAGCTTTATTTTTACCAGTAGTCATTATTTCATTGCTTTGTGTTATTCCATGCGTCGTGAAACTGGTGTGCCTCTTGCTAAAAATGACATTGGAAAAGATCTGGCTGGTGCAAGAAGAAGGGGCAATTGTGACAATGTATCTGAACCGCTTAGACTATGGGCTGCACCAGCCATCCAGCGTGGAACGGTTCTTCTCAGAATTTTCTCAGGGCCCTCTGGAATTCATCAAGACATAAGCCTTGCTAAAACAAGAGAGGAAAAGCTGAGAAACTAAATTCCAAGACCACAAGAACTCCAAAACGGGGGAGGGGGGGGGGGGGGGAGGGGCAAAGTACCTGGACTGTAAGGAAACACATCTTCTGAGAGGTGCACGCAGAATGCGTGGACAAGACAAAGGCACCAATAAGAAAAGCGTGACTAGCGTGTGCAGAGAGTCAGAATGAGTAAGTGCATCATGTAAAGCATAAACGGCTTCTGCTTAATCCTCTTGGTCCATTGTGCAGGAGTCCTGAATTTCCCATAAGTGATACTTACTAAAAGGGTTCTGATTTTAATGCTAGAGTTACTGTCTATACGATGATTCATGGGAATAGTTCTTTCAAGTCCTTCCCTTGCTGACATCAGTCAGTTTCATCTTTTCCTGAATGTACTGCTGGCTATACATAAGTGATGAATAGAAGGGAATGAGTTTTAGGGATATGTTGCAAGGAAATAGATTGGTAGCTCTGCTTCCATTTCCATTGTCTAAGAAGAATTCCCAATATTTTTGGCCCTTTCATAGACCTCTGACTCGATTAGCATCAGCAGGGAGGGACATTTAATTGGTTTTTCTCCTTTTTAGAGAGAAGCTAATGAAAAAGTTTCACCAGAATCAGAGCAGGCTGCGTAACAAGAAGAGCGTCATGAAAAGGCGCCAATCCTATCCTCTTAGTATTGCTAGTTGTGATTGGACTTCAATGAAATGTGTCAACTCTGTGTTCCTGGGTATCACATCAGTAACAGGCACTTCACCTGCTGTACTTCTCTCCTAAAGCTAAGAACAGAATCCCAAATAATCTTGATTCCAAGGTCTCAATTCACCCTGTGATGCTGACAGGTGAAATAGGAGTGGAAGGTGCACCAGTAAATGAACTTGAATGGCCTATCTAAATCAGCGGCCACTGATTTCCTGAAGGCCTTAACAGGTCAGTTGCCCCTATTTTTCTTGGGGTTCTTTTATTCTTTGGTCATGTTTTTCTTGGGATTCTTTGAATCCTTCCCCACCAGTTCAGCCTCTGCTCTCAAATCCTTTGCTGTCATTTAAAGTATCTCAAGAGCCTGGAAACTGTTGTCTTTATTTATCAACCCATTATTCCCTTCCAAAGGTTGTTTGCCTCAAGTCTCATTCTTGCTGATTTTCTGCTAGTTCATTGTCAGATGGCAGCAGGTGTTCTGTAAGAGCAAGTACTCAATCCTATAGCTTGCTTTTCTTTTGATTTGGCCTGTCTAGAAAATGGAATGACTGAACATCTCCAACAGCATTTTCTCTCCCCATTGTGTTTCACCGCAAGGGCAGATGCCAATCATCTACCTAAACTCTTGGTGGTGAAGAAACTAGTGGTATGCTGTTGCATATAGGTAGAACTTTCCGAAAGGAAGGCCTTGTAAAACCATGGCTGAGGCCCGTTACTTTGGCTAAGTAGAAAATGACTAGGGGAAAGTGAGGCAGCTGAATTAGAGGTAGATCAAGAAGTTCTAGAAGCATTGCGTGTTCACAGCGTGGGGTATGACGGTTGGTTGAATTATGTTTGTTGCGGCTTAAAGCTATGCAAGTGATAAAGGCCTGACTGCTTCAAAAGCCTGGCTTTTGCAAGAAAGCGGCTCTCCTTTGCACCTGCCTGGGGACTCTGCGTCACTACGGACCCTCACGCCCAGTTTGCCAAGGAGATGATGAGTAGGAATGTTGCAGAGCTGCTGTGTGCATATGAAAGGAATTGCAGAGAGTGAAGCCGTGGACATATTCTGGGCTTTAGTACAATGCTGCTGCATTGGTGCCAGTTTAGTCGGTTTTCCATCAGTGGCATTTCTGTCTAGAAGTACACTGCCCAGAGTCTTTCTAGCATTTGATGCCATTTCCTTACTGCCATTAATACCTTCCTTCAGTTTCAAGGATGAGAGAATCTTTACAGGATTTTGAAGATCCCTGTTAGGAAACACTATGCCAGAGGAGTCATCACTCCCTTTTCTTTTGCCTCCTTTGTAATTTTTATAGACTCATTTCACATTTCTGCTAATGGCAATAAGAATACTGAGACTACTTAGCAGGGTTGACGCTCTCAGCTGCTTTCCTCTTTCCTACTGCTTCATACCGGATGTGACTTGATGGCCTCGTTTTGCAATCAGCATTTTGCTGTGGTTTGCTAAAACCTGGCATGCACTGCCAACTCACAACTTGTGTGTTGGCATTTCAGGGGCTTTGATGGGTTCCTTTCTGAGATTGCCATGCACTGGACTTTCACAGTCACAAAGACTTCATCCACCATCGGTCAAATTTCAGTATTTAATACTCTTTCCTGGAATGTAGGCAACCTAGCAGCAAGTACTAAATTCGCTGCAAGCCCTGTCTTCCCAAAGGACCATTCAAAAAGTTTGCTTTTCCCCTCTGACCAATCTGACAGTATTTTGATGAAGAATTTGGTACCTTAATAGAACCTCTTAGAAGGGATCTCATGGCAGACAACATCTCAGGCTTTCTTGAAATACTGGCTCCTTTGGATCTCAATTCCATTCAGAGTGCATTTAAGATTTTTTTTTTCACTGAAGCCATTCAGCAATGCCTCTTCTCTTTAAAATGTGATGCAGGTGAGAAAGATGGATCCCCGTGAAAGGTTCTATTGATATCAAAATTTGTGCCCAATGGACTGTGCTGATGGAAATCAAATACTAGTCTAGTATTTTGAATCCAAATAATTCCTCCCAATCAGGCCCGACAGGATTGTTTGGCTTTGAATCTGAGCACGTGGACAGTAGTGGATGGTCCACAGGTTGAAAAGAGTGTAGATTCTTCTCCTTCTTTTCATTGATGGCTCAGAGACTGAAAAGGCAGCTCCAAAATGGTAAATACATCCCTACAGATTCAAAAATTGTTCTTCTTAATTTGCATCTCCACCATAACAACAGATGCTTAGAACTAAATTACCAATGGGAATTTTATAGCTTCTCAGAAATGAAACAGGACCTGGCTTATGGGCCTTAGCAGTAGCTACAAGTTTTTCAGCACAAGCCATCTCAAAAGTATTTTAACTTTACCGTACTTTTCTGTCTTATGCTTTCATCTCAAGGATGCAGGAAAAAAAATAAACAAAAAAAAAAAAAAGCAACAAAAAAAAAAACAAAAAAAAAAACCAACAAAACAAGAAACCCCACCAAATTGATAATAAGCAAAATCAGTGACATATATAGAAACAGATCCCATGGTTTTTAACTTCCAAACTTGTCTTCTCAGCACACTCTCTACAATGGAATTGTTTCCCTATCTGCCTTGAAACATTTTGCAGCAAAAACACTCTAAGGTCCTGCTGGGTGTTTTGTTCAAAAATCACTTCTTCTGGTTTTCTGTCCATAAGCGGAGTAACGTGACTGTGCTGGCAGCTGACCAAAGGAGGTAGGAAGAGTAATCATCATCCACAACACTGGGGCTAAAGAAATTTCCACAGAAAATTACCTGCCCTAGTACTTGTTCATGTGTTGGGTTGAACGTTCAGAATCTGTTTCCATTTTCCCCATTCATAGAATGTTCTATTTCACAGAATTCCAGCCCCTCAAACATCAGTCCTGCCAGAACTGCCCGCCATAGGGGGCTGGCATAGGGGATCTGCTAATGTCCACTGACTCTTACCAGTATAGTGCTTGTCACTGTTGCAGATCAAGAACTTCTGAATAGTTTGGATTCATGCTCTTTGAGGGGTTGAAAACAAGAAAAGAATGACTAGACATTTCCATGATCAAATCCCCTGATGGAATAAAAATAGGAGCATAATAAATGTATTCATTGTTCTAAGAAGGGAGATGAAGGCTCCAAATGATTACTTGCATACTTCCTGTTCTGAATCCCTTGTTATCTGGCAAATTGCAGAAGATTCCAGGCTTTTGCCAAAATGCAAACCAGGTTAAAATGTGAAGCCTTACAGTTTACTGGATATAAAACTTCATCGTCCATTTTTAAATCTTTGAGATTGTTATGTACTTCCTATTACTACCCTGAGGTTTAGAGCTGTAATTCAGAGAGAAAAGAATGCTATCTTGAATTCATTCTAGTAAATCGGCACTCTCATCTTGTCGGCACTCTCTCCTCTTGGTTTTCACTTCTGAAACTCTGTACGGAAGAGTGCATTAATGCATAGAGCTCTGCATCAATTCTTTACAACAGTTTCCTCTGTAATTCTTCTTTCAAGGCAAACCTATAAAAAGCCACACTTTCTTACCCCACCACTTCTAAATTTATTGAGAAGCAAAAAGAAAAAAAAAACCCATCAAACCACTAAATCACTGCTCCAATAAAAAAAGCAGTCCATTAACTGCTTTCTTAGCAGGTTCTTTACCTTGTATTAATATGGCAACCTTTTCTTGCTCTTCTAGATTAGAACCAAATTCTTACAGCATATAAGGAAACATAGGTTTACTGTATCTGATTCTTAGATACAGAAGTCCAGCAAGGAGTTCAGACCTCAAAAGAAGTGTCTGTACAACGAGATTCAGCACAACGTTGAGACATATTAGCTATTTTTCAAGAAAAGCGGCCAAACTGAAACTTTTTAGACTTCTCTACAATCATGCGTGCCTGCTTCCAGAACCTGACCTTCGTTGCTGGAAACTAGCTGCAATGTTACTGTAAACAATGCTGTGAATGTCATCATCATCGTCATTCTTCTCTTCCATTGAAAACCTCAAGTGGAGTCGCGTCACTTCTCTTCAAAATTCTGTATTTCCTTGCAAACTGGTCAAATAAGGATAAATAAAGCGTTCTGTTCATTCGGTTTAAACCTAATGTTCAAAATGAAAAAAAAAAAAATCCATTCAGATATGGTCTGCAATAATACAGTAGAAGAGAAGATGAACCAGACTGGCCTACAAAAGAAAGAAGTGAAGCAGAATTTGGGAATTTGGAAGACCTTATGATGAATAATTCAAATAAATAAATAAAAAAAATAATGCCTACCCAAATTCAATCAGTGATGCACAGACAGAGAAAAAGTACTAATTACTACTAATATTTCTTTCATTCTCAGACAAGAAGTTCAATGATCCTCTTGAATGCACGGAAGATTCTTGGAAAAGACAGCAGCCTTCTTCTTCACCACATACTCCTCAGAACTCCAGGAGACAAATCATTTGAGCTGTGAGGATCTTTCTCTCTGTAAAACTCCCAGAGCATAGCCAATATTCTATTCCTTTAGGGATCCTGGCCTCCCTGGGGGAGTGCTGGATAGTCTACATCCCGGTACATCAGCCAGACACTCCACCTTATTTCCCATGGCTACTGCAGCAAGGACATCATCTACACTGGCTTTCTAGCCAAAATAGATGCAAGGCACAAGGAAGAACATAGCCAACACCTTCAGCACAGCTTATGGGTTTTGAATGAAAAATCTCAGGATGGCAATACTGGATCTTCTGATCCAAACCATCAGGAAACATTTCTTTAGAGGTGTTGGGAAAGATGAAAGTTTGACAAGAAAGTCTCACAGATATGTATGCTTGGCAGAAAGATTTTTGAATGTGGAGTCTGAAGAAGGAATAGAGTTGGAAGCAAGTTTTGATCTAGAAGAAAAGAATTGCTGAGCCAGTCTTACTGGATAACCGAGGATACCTTAGTTAGAAGAGGGTTTTATGACTTACAGCAAAGGATAAACCCACCCTAAACAAGAAGATGTTTTTACCAAGCAGGAAGCTAGCACAGGCAAACAAGTCAGCAAATGCTGCAAGCAGAAAAAGCTCTCCAAATTTTCCACTGTCAAGAAAACTGAAAAACAACTTTCCGCTTCAACTGTAATATACTGACTTTTAGTGAGTGGAGAATAGCAACATATGGTAATTAGAGTCGTTAGGATAGGCTATAGATAATAGTTAAGGGATAGATTGGTTCTACTGTATGAAGATGCTCAGCAAAGTGCCAAAACCAAAGGGTCTCCAGGCCTGCCTGCAGCTAGAGCTGACAGCTGTAGGCACAGGCTCTGTTGCCCACTGCCCTGGACTGCTGCAACGTCTTGGATGGAATAAACTGCATTTTGGAGAGCCGCCTGGACTCCCACATCCCTCATTTAGGCTCTTCCATGGAGGTGAAAAAAGCCTCTGGGTATTGTACAAAAAAACAGCTATGTAATCTAGAGTTGCATGACCCAATATTTCTATTGAACTGGAACAATTTTTATCAATATTATGGATCCACTTCTTTTCAGTGCGTTTGGTCAAAAACATAAAGCATCGTTTAAAAGACATTCTTGGATGCGTCCTAAGTACTACGAATTAGTTAAGGTGTTGGTTTGGCATGGCTTGGTTTTTGGTGGGGAGGGAAGAAGCCAGCCCCAGAAGTGATTTTTTGTGCAAAGCTCCTAGAAGCTTCCTCCATGCCTGGCAAAGTGAATCCCTGCTTGGCACTAAGAACAGACATGCTGCTGAGCCAATTACAGAAGCTGGTAGCGCCTTGGTGATATATTTAAGAAGGAAATCAAAACTGCAGCCAGTTAACCTTGAAGTTGGGAAATTTTTAGGTTGGCACCTCTTCTGCTTTGAAAGCCAAACCAGTGAGACACTCTGTTGCAGTGTGTGTTTATTATTGTACTGCAGTTCTAGTAGTCCGTTTTCTAAGGCTTCCTATTTTGTGCTGTTATAGCATATGTTATTATGAATGGATTGTTCCTTTCCCCCCAGTATTGTTGGCTTTTGCCCTAGCTGTCCCTCTCCCCAAAGACCTGCCCTTTTGTTCCCTGTTCCTTCTCCCATTGAACATCAACCCCTCCCCAAGCCTGCCCCTTTCTCTAGAAACTTCCCTCTCAATTTTGTACCCTTGGAAACCCCAGTGGTTTCTTCAAGTTATTCTCCTCCCCTGTAGTCCCCCTACTGGTTTCAACATTGTATTCCCCTCCTTGTCTACCACCCCCAGTTTCTCCCAGTTGGTTAAAGATTGTATCCTCCCCTGGGACCTTCCCCCCATTTAGAAGTTGATGGATGCATTTGAATCAGTGTCTTTCTGTCCTTGACCCTCCAGGGAGTAAACTGAAAAATATGCAGAAGACCTCTCCCTGTTCCTTGTCCCTGCTCTCAGCGCAGTTCTATCCCCAAGGCAGTCCACCTGTGCCGTAGAGCAGCTGTGCCCTACAGCTGCAGCCCGGATTCGACAGCTTTCTTGGGGCGGCCCACTCTCGCTGTCGGTGTCGGGAGCTAGTTGGGCTGAAGAAATCCAGCACCGCAGCAAGACTCCAAGTCAGAAATGCAGTTTATTAGGAAAAGGGGGAAAAACCCAAATCCATGCAAGAGTAGAAAAGAAAAACCACTGACAGAGTCAGAATACAAGCTGACATCCTGCTAGTTAGGGTGGTGAAAGCAGTTTGGATGAAATGGTCTTGTTGAAGTGGTGATTCTGTAGAAACCATCTGGTAGCTCTCGTCCTCTGGAAAACCAGTGGCTAAGGGTGGCCGTTCCTCTGGCAATGCAGTAGAAATGGTGCTTCTTGCCTTCCAAAACCCAGATTATATCCAGGTGGGGATGCTTAGCTCCTACCCCCTGGGCAGAGCATCTCCCAATGGGCTGATATCATTCTGAGTCATGATGTGGGTCCTTGATTACCCGTGAAACAGAAATGGCTCCTGGAGGGAGTTATCTCTGAGTCATGTGGCAAGACATTGATGGGCCCATTAACAGGAGAGAAGGAAAAAACGATGCCACCCCTGGTTTCCTCAGTTCTTGAGGGTGGGAATAGGATGCATTTTGATATTGTAAGCTAGGACAATACAGGATGCAGGTTTTTGCATTTGCAGGAAGTTTGTATGGATTTGAAAAGTATCCTCATAGCAGAAGCACAAAAGTATTCTCATACCCCTTTTAATCATCTTCCAATGAAGCAATTCTCCCAATAACCTAAGGCATGAATGACTTGCGAGTGAGTTGAAGGAACACGCCAAAGATAAGTAGTGTTCAACTGCAGAGAATTGTTTAGGGACATCAAACGCTAATATTTTAAATCAGAAAGCATGGATGGACGGGTCTTTTTTCCTTGGTTGACTACAGAACCAGCGGTCCTTTGCAGGAGGGTCTTTGGATTTAGGATGAGACTGGCAACTAAGAGCATGGCTACACAGAAGGTGCTACTTTTAGACCAGAACATTCAACTACTAAAGGCAGATAGGAGAATAGCTGATTAGTGACAGCTCCGACAGGAGGAGTCTGCGGCTTACCCCATGGGAACAATAGTAGCACATTTCAATTTTAGAAAACCATTCATTTCAGAGGACCAAGCATCAGTGAAAAGAAAAGGTCGAGTAAAGACATCCTAGTGCTCTTCTGATCAGAAGCATCTTCCTCCATATGAGAGTATTTAGGAAAGGACAGTGCGTTCATAAGGAAAGGTGTGCCAGTTACAAAACCTGCAGAACAAGGCAAGACAAACTTATATATTTTATTTGCTATTTTTATTTCACCTGCTAAAAAATGATTTTTTTTAAGACTGAATTTTATGAATTCTGCAACGCTGTCTTTTTGAACGTCTTCCTACTCGTATTAAACACCAAGGTGACAAAGAGAGCAGCAGTGGAAGGAAAGCTGGTCCATCTCCCCCTCCTTGTAGCTTTAGGCCAGTGAGCGATTAGAAGTTGGTCACTTCATTTGAGATAAATAGCTTTACCAAGAGAGAATATTATCCAGCCTTGATCTTTCCTTTGGAGCTGATCCACTTTGTAGTCATGAATTCTTGGCTCAGCTGGGGAGAAACAATGGCATTACGGCCATGGATGTTAGAGTGCGCTGATGGGAAATGAAGTTTTCATCTTCCGGTCCTTGCTTCAGTAAATATTCCAAATTCATCAGAAAGAAAATTCGAAGACCAGGAATCCCCACTCAAATGACCTACTTCAAATAGTCTGCACGCATAAGAGACATCAAGCAGGTGCTCTCATCTGTTAGGGGAATACCCAGCCAGTATATTATTGTCTAGTTAGGAGGCAATAATTTTGGAAATCATTGAATTTTTTGTATTGCAAGTGAATGGTCAACACATTTTATTACTGGATTAGGTAAAATCATGTCTTCTGCATCCTTTCAGAGAGGAAGCTTACCTGGATCTAAAGCTGCTCAGCTCCATGATGGGATGCTTTGTCTTCAAAGGGAACTCTACTCTTTGTCCTTTTGGATTGCTTCCATAGCTTTTCACTCACTCTTCAAGTACCTGTTAAAATGTCCTCTTATCCCATGCAAATTTTTATGGGCATAGTCACTGAATTGGGAAGTATTCCATAAAGTCCACAGGCCTTGTTGAGATGGATGCACAGGTCTCAAGGGTGTTAGCAGATGTTATTCTGAGGCCACTCCTGATCATGTTGGATGGACCATGGTGACTGAGGAAAGTGCCCAAAGACTGGATGAAAGCAAATGTCACCCATCTTCAAAAAAGGCAACCAGGAGGACTCAGAAAAGTACAAGGCAGCCAGCCTCATTTGGATCCCCAGGAAGTTGATGGAGTAGCTATTCCTGGAAAGCATTGCCAGGCACACCAAGGAGGACAGAACAAATGTAGTCAGCATGGATTTACCAGGGGAAATTGGTGCTTGACGACTTTTTAAACTCCTCTGGTGAATGAACTTGCCTGGTAGATGAAGAGAATATCATCTGCCTGGGCTTCAGGGAAGTTTTGGACGTTTATCTACATGGCAGCACACATACCTACGGGAAGGAATAGTGCAAAGAGCAGGGAACCAGTGTCTTTTCAATGATGCTCAGTGAAAAGACAAGAGGCAGTGGGCACACACTGCAATACAGGAGATTGCCTCTGAGCATCACAAAATTATTTTTTATCGTGACGGTGACTGAACCATGGCACAGAGTGTCCAGAAAGATGGTGGAGTCTGGATCATTGAAGACATTAAAAGTAGGCCCAGATATAATCCTGGGCAACAGGCTCTAGGTATCCTGGTTGAAGCAGGGGGATGGGACTTGGGGAGCCGCACAGAGCCCTTCCACCCTCATTCATTCTGTGCTAGTGAATTCTCTTAGAGATGCATTTCAAGGACTGGCATGACAAAGCTCTGTGCAGAGTGAGATCCAAATGGACATGGGATTTAAGTTCCTTAAGTAGTGTTCAAGAAGAATGTAAAACTCCAGGAAACCTGTCTCTTCCATAACTGAATCCCTTTCATGGGAAAATTCCCCAGCTCTAGAAAGATCCTCTGAGACGCATGCTTAAGACTGACACCGGCAGAGCAAATTTCTCCCTATGCGTGTCTAAGACCAGTTAGGATCTTTACCAAAAGTGTTGTCAACGTAGTCACAGAAGGCATATTGTTAAGAAGTGACAACTTACATCAGAATGGCAAATATTGGTCCACCAATGAATTACTGTATGGGAATTATCGACTTGTATTCCAAATAAATAAAAAGGAGTTGGTCTTTATTGAACTCTTTCATTGCAATATTCATAAGGGAAGAAAAAGACCTATGTCCTTAACTTTCTTAATTCTAACAAAGATTTGAAACATTCCTTGTAAAAAGCGTATCTGAATTATCGGTCTATGAAACAATTTGAGTTGGGAAAAAAGTCCTAAAATTGTGTAGACAGTTGCAGAGAAAGCAAGAAAATAGGAAAGAAACAAAAACAGAGAAAAAGAGTCATCTTGAGTCTGCTAGCTAGTTCTAGAAGTAGTCTGCTAGAAAAAGGAAACCCCAGTGGAATTTCAAATGTGTTCATGCACTTGATTCAGTAACTGGTCAATGTAAAAACCAGTCCTTTCGTACAACTTCCCCCAGCAACAAAAACTTCAACAGATTGACGCCACCATCATGCCTGTCCCAGATGTATTTAAAAGAGAAATGATGATTTTCTTGAAAATCTATTTGCGTACAAGTTGCAAGACATTGGAGGGATTCTCCACATTCTCCTTCCTCCACGCGGCTTGAAAGTATATTTGATAAAATATGCAACAAAGCATGTGATTTACAAGGTAGAGTAAAATGGATGACTTGGGAATTGATCTCTTTTGGATATGAAACTTCATATCCACTCTCTGGGAAGTTTCTAAAAGAAATGATGGAGCTGAGGCATGAATCTGCCACTCCGAGTGCTAAGCAAACATAGACACTCCCCTTCACATGGCCCCACCTTCCGCACACACCTAGGCATGCACAGAGATCAGCATAGCAGATCATGAACACCTTGGAAAAGACTGAAATGCTAAATAGCTCTCTTTGTGGACAAAATAGCCGGTACACTATTTCAAATATCTGGTACAAAAACTCTGTTGAATATCTACCTCATATTTAAAACACAGCTTTTCATTGAACTCTGTTTGCAGAATATTTTCCTTCCATTTGTTCCTTTAAAATTCCTTTGTTCTATGTCTAGAAATATTTTCTTCTAAAAATAGAAAAAAATTAGATGATGTCTTTTCAGAAGAAAACATTGGTTTAGACAATTTTTAACCATCATGGTATGGAAGAATTTATTTGTCCCTCACTAAGGAGGAATAAGTATTTTGATCATAGATCATTTACAGTGAAATACTTGACATTTTTAAGATGCTTTCAATCAATTTTGATCCTCATTGCTTATTCATTGTAAACAGTAAGTTTTCAGTGCATGGAAAGTGTGTGTGGTATATCTACATTAGTTCAAACACCAATTCCAACTAATGGCCAGGCTGAACTACAGTAAATAATGTCCTGAAGGATATTTTGCCGCCTTCTTTGGCACTCCTTGAAATCCTAATGATTGGCATGAAGTGTCGAAATACAGAGATTTTCTCTCAGAGGGTGTCCCATGTTGAAACCCATCCCATGTGTTTGATGTTGTAGTTCTTATCGCTTTTAAAAGTTGATATCTTCTGCACAGTTTTCATGAAGCTTTCTGTTACAGTAGTGAAAATCACAGAGAAATGCAATTTTGTACAACTTTGAATTTACCCCAAGAGCTGAGAGAAAATTTGTTCGTATACCTCAATCTGAGTCTCTTCTATATTCAAGCTTTGTTTATCTACCATCAAGGGTCGCATTCGTTGCTGTTCAAAGCCCCATCCAAGCTGACTTGAATACGTTCAGGGATGGGACATCCACAACTTCTCTGGGCAACCCGAAGCAGCGTTCCAGCACCCCAACAGCAAAAAATGTCTTCCTTTCATCTAATAGAGATCAGAAATACTAAATCTAGGTATATAAACTTTGAGGAAAGGTTTGAAATTCTATTGATTTGAAACACATTTGATAGGAATACTAACTTCCAGACGACTGAAATATGTTGATGGCCATTTGAGATTGACACTTTTTGAAAAAGTGCATGGAATTGAAAATTAAAACCGGCAAAATTAAAAACTTCTTGCCATTTTCTTTTAACTCTGATCTTCAAAATTGCATAGGTCAGATATCTGTGCTTCATGCAAATCTCTCAGATACTCTCAGACCAAAGCTTTTCTTTCAGACTAAACTGCGGTTTAGGTAGAACACGAGTGCTTAGTGAAGGTTTTTCTGGGCATAGGGGGATTTGTGTGCACAAGAGGTTTTATCCAAACTGGAAAATTCATCCCAGCTGCATTTGTTCATCATTCCTACTGCATCAGGCCTGAAGATTCTGTGAAAAGTATCCTGTGGACCTTGAACATAGCTCATGTGAAAGAGATGAGAGGTGATGGAGAAGTTGAGGGAGAGAATCAAGAGCATATGGCCCAGTAAAGGCACCAGAAGGTATTTTTTCATGTGGTCCACAGCCCAAACAATTGTTTAGCACCGTTTGAAGGCTGTGTTTGACCAACAGGGCTGAAGCAGGTCTTCAAAATATCCAGTAGATCAAAATCCATGGAAGCAAATGACCCTGGCCAGTCACCTTGCTGCTGATCATTCACCCTCCATACCAGCTGATCAGGCCTAAGAATGCTGCTGCAAAAGTGTTGTGAAAAAGGTAGGCACATTTTCACAGAGGCAGGGGAAAATGCCCTTGGATGGTGATTCCAAGGGATAACTTGATGGCGCAAGTTAGGTACTCTTATCTACTGTGCAATGTCGAAGTTGGTGAGTTCACCATCTGTAAGCATCACTTTAGAAAATAAATGTTTGATCCACAAAACGATACTTCCTATGTCCTGTCTACCTGCTTCATTTCAGCCAAGGAATAGGCTACGTTCCATCAGCAAAGTGTTCATGATCATATGCTTCTTTAAACTGTGGTCATTCTTTCTTTTTTTCTAAATCAGACACTGTCTATTCCTAAGATTCAGATGTCCATGGGTAGGGATGTAATTAAGTTCACTGTTAAAAAATATCCTTCTTGTTATCTTTTTAATAAATTACTGAGATGTAACATCAGTCTGAGAGCTGAAAGAAACCCCTTCATTTGCTGTTTGCCAAGTATCATCTATGTGATACAAATTCTATTTGACCCATCCATTGCCATCTAATACTACTAGTAATGCCTTCACAACCTTTACTTCATCGTTAGGGATTTTGGAGAAGTGAAAGATTTGAACATAAGCAAGGGCATTTGTTCAAGATGCTCCAGAAAGAGCTGCCGTCTGTTCTCTTCCTTGCTGCCTATGTTGGCAGGAAGCTGCAAAAAACCCAAAGATAACTAGAAAGAGTGTTACTTTTAGTCTAAATTTGGAAATGATGTTTGGAATACCCTGTTAAATGAAAAGGTGCTCTTTTAAAAGATGGCATCTTCAGGGGAAAAGTCAGTTTAGAGAGGTTTTGAGACAGTTGCTTCTGGGAAAAAAAAAAAAAATTTGAGGTATCCAAGGTCTTTAGCCATACCACTTGGAAGATTGATTCAAAACACAGTTCCTTCATCTAGGAAGAACAGAGGACCATAGATGCAGCCCATTTCAAAACGGAGTTCTTTATGTGTCAGGTTGGGATTTACTGGACATCATTTCTTGTAAAGTCGAGGGACTGCAGTTAGCTCTCCAATAATTTCCTTCCCTGAAATTCATCTGCATTTGCTCCTTTCTCCAGCGTTCCCATTTCTTAGTGCTGGTATACTCCATCTATGCATTAGAATATTCAACTGGAGTGTGTGTCCGATATTTTCCAGTTCAAATTGGCTGGAACGCAATGGATAGTTCCAGTTGCTTGTATACACTAGTTTTATTTTGACAAGTTTTCTTTGAACAATGTTGAAGCAGCAGTAGCAAATCGGAAGTACAGCTTGCAGCAGGGAAAGACACTTCTGCTTGCTCAAGTTTCCTGTAGTCAGATAGATGCCAAAAGGCTTTTCATAGTACTACTACTGTCTTGTAGGAATACTTGATCTAATCCTACCTTTGATACAATTACGAATGGGCTACTTTTCCACAAGGTGGAACATTTTTCTTTTAATAATATGTTTTTTGTAAGTTGGAAACATGAACTTGTGCACCAGTCAGGTGGAATGTACTCTTACTTCTTCATAAGTTTCACAACATTATTTAGAAAATATTGACTCTGTGTAACTTCAAAAGAAGAATTCTGGGCATCTTCATTCTATTGATGTGATTTTTTTTCTACCATGCTGTTCTTGTTTTCTATGGAACTCATTTTTACCAATAGAAATATTTTTCCCTGACACCTATGGAAAATACCTATGTTTCCTCAATATTGCAGCCTCAGTACACTGTTTAGAATTATTTCAACATGGTCCCAAGCATATCCGACAGCTAGACAGCAGAGGTTAGCAACAGTGAGTGGGAATAACTTCTGAACCATTTCAGTAGATTTCCCAGGAAGGGCTTGCTTTCTGCCCCTGCACATTTTCCCAGAGATATTGTCTGGTGAACAGTTGCATCAAAAGAGTATTTTTGCACAAACCTTGGGCCAAGCTCTGTCTCAGATTTACTAGGGAATGCAAAGAGGGTGAAAGTGCTGCTTCAAAGCCCTCTGTGTGCTTTCCGTACCAAAAGGGAGGTGACCCCAGCAATAACTTTTTGATCTCTCTTCAAAACACGAGGCACGTCACCACCTCATTCATCTTTTTCTGGGACTCAGCATCTAAAGACCAAGAAGCCCTCTTGCTTGCTAAAGTGTGTTCAGCAAAAAAACCCTTGTCCCATTAGCAAATTGGAATACAGCTGCATTCCAGTCAATACCAATGCTGGCAGGGCAATACTCTAGCCCAGTAGTAACATGCCACTGTTAGAAGACTGTGTAAAAATCTTTGTGTACAAAGTAATGGGAGGGAAAAATAGAATTGGGAAGAACTGCACATTGTTCTGGAAAAAGCCTCCTGCCACAGTCTTACAGACGTCATTTTCTGGTATCATTTTTAAGAGTTGGAGTTTCTTAAATTTTGTACAAGATAAAATCTTACTGGACCTTGAAGTTTCCCTACTAGAAGTACAGCCATTTCTTAGTAGAATAGAAGTAAGCCCTTTGAATATGTACAAATGGCCTTTCAAAATACATATGCTATAGCCCACTGTGAAAGGAATTAGCTATAAAAATAGAAATTCAAAGGTTTAAAAAGGTTTTGAATAAAGTAAGTCTAAGGTGATAGAAGAAGAAGAAAACAGCAGTTTTCTTCTTCTGCTGAAAAAACAACTCCGAGGACATTGTACTCTACAGGTGTATTATATCACTTTCTGAAAAACGGAGTAGGTTTGCTATTTCAAAAGGTTTTCATTAGGAAGGAAGAGATTCCTTTGGAAAAAAAAACTTCAAATTGACTTGACATGAATGTTATGACACTTCACCAATCATGAAGAAAAATTCTCATCACTTGATATGGAAATCATGACGGTAACGGAGTCAAGGATGTCTAAGCCGTGCCATCAGGAACATAAAAAAGCATTAGAATGCTGGTAAGACTGAGCTCCTGAACTAGTGAGAAGAGACCGCAACCAAAACATTTTCCTTTAAGAGTCTTCAGGATGAACAGCAGATCAAATGTTTTCCTGTGAAGTATTTATGAATAGAATTAACCTTTAAAAGAACATTGTTTTCAAAAACCTGTGACCAGTATCTCTTAGAATGATACACAGTTCTTATTACTAGAAAAATGAAAAGCACTTTTTTCCAAACTGTTGTGCACTTTTAAACGATCTACAATAAAAAGAGTACTTTTTCATGCTGGGCATGATGTTCATTACAAAAAAGCCTTGTCGCACGCTTGGTACTCTAGTGTCTTGATTAGCATCGTTTTTTATTCGTTGACTCTTTTTCACCTTGAAATAAGGGCGTCTTTGTACTTATGCAGCATCCATGAAGAATTTCTTGGGTGTCATTTTGTACTCGATCCTAAACGGCAGCTTCTGCATTCTGCCATCCGTCTGGCTTTCCCGTTTGATGCAGCTTCTGAGAGGTCTTTTCAGAATTGAGGACTACCTGCAAGAATGATGCTAAATACATGCATTTTACCTCTTGGTTAATGCAAAACTGTTTTTCCTTTACAGCACAATAATAATAGGAAAAGAATGATGGTGGATTCAATTCTTACAGTAATACAAAGAGGACTATTATCATCATTAGAAACCAAGCAAGTCATATTTATTGCTCATGCAGTACAACCACTAATGCAAATTACCCTGTAAATTCAAAATGAAGCTGTATCACAGGAGTGGATTGAATGTCTCTCTTGATATTTTGCTTAAAGCAGAAAATTAATTCTTTTGACAGCCAACTCATAATTGCAACCTAACTTTCAACTCCAGCTTTCAAACAGTGGAAACATGTCCGTTTATAAAACAATACAGTACAGTACACAAGACCAAAACAGGTCATAAACATTCAAATGAAAGAAAAGATCAAAGGACAGATTAATTCACATCTGCAAGCCCTCAAGAGCGTGCAGGTCAAAAGTCCCCAGAAAACTAGGCCAGTGGCACAAATTCTCAATGTTGGCACCAGCAGAAGCAGCTGCTCTCTTTATAGGATGCAATCTTGCTTACATCATCCTTCAAAGCAATCTTCTGTCCCCCTGCCCAATACGCCTTCTGCTCTACTCCTTGGACTTCACGTTTGCATTTCTACAGAGTCCTGCAAAGTGACTCAAAGTTCAGGTAACAGATTTCCAAGATTTAGAAATACTGTGTTAAGTCTATTTCTTTCGTATTTCATCCCGTCTAAGCATACTGTAACTTTCTGAGGTGAAATATGTCGAGTATGTCACGTGTAGTTTACATGTTAGTTCTGCTTGACATTAAAACTTCTCACAGACCCCTGGGATGCCTTACTGCAAAAATATAAAACTGCAAAGAGTGGTTGCGCAAAGTTAGAATGGCCAGAAAACCATGTAAACAACCTAACAGTAGAGGCTTGAATTTCTGAATATAATCTTGCACCATCTAAAGTCAAAATAGAATATTGAAATGATTTTCATCTAATAATGAGCGTGGGGAAGAAAGAATCCAGATAGGCTTTTTTTTTTTTTTTTTTTTGAAACAGTTCCAGGAAATACATGGCCTTAACTTGGAAGTATAGCATTAAATATTTTTATACAGCATGAGTTCTCATTACCTAATCATATGATTTGTAGAACTGAATTGGAAAGTAGGAAATAAACAAAGAAAAATATTCAAGCTATAAAATATGTGAGTTTAAAATTCTCTTTGTATTTCTGATTAAAACTATGAGGTAGCCAAATGGTCACCCATTATTTTCAAAAGCATCTGGACATAAAAAACGGATAAATTTTGGCTGGACTTGGATGTCAGGTATTCCTGAAAAGCTTTATTTCACTGCTTCCCAAGCCTGATTCAATCCCCCTAAACACAGCTGTATTTCAGATGCTCAGTGAAACTGTCCGTGTCATGCATATAGTTACAAATAATCTGCAGAAAAAGCTAGCTAGATTTAAAGATCTTTTTCTGTAAATGGAATTCAACTGATTTCTACAAACACACAGCTGGGATTTCTGCTGTCTTCTTCAGGCCACTTCCTGCAGAGACCTCTCCATTAAATCTGTCTTGTTCTACTAAGAACGCTTCTGGTGATTCAAAGTCAGCACTGGGATTGTCCAACTGCATGGAATTACTGTCTGCTAGAGCTGCACACTGAGGGCTTCTGTGTGCAGCATCATGTGAGCCCTGCTAATGTCACCCTGTTGGTATAAACTGAGCTAAGTGGACCTTAAGGGACAAGATTGTGCACTGATTTTGTAATAGAAATTAGGTACTAAGAAGGAGGCAAGAGGATTTCAATGTTTCTGCCCCCAGCTGAAGCAACACTAAATCTCGGTCTTTATCTGAAAAACTAGGTGAATTAACCCGTTTGGCATTCATATGCCAAAAAGGTCAGTAATACACTCAGAACTGTCAAAAGAGTAACAATTCCAATCATTACTTTCTAAAAAGAATTCATTTGAAGAAGTCAGGAAGAAAGATGAAACATGCAAATATCCTACCCTGAGAATCATTCTGTTGATCTGCACAGGTTTCTTATTAAATTCCCATCTAATGCATTGGACATGTGTACTTGCGATGACACAAATACTTGCAAAGCTTACCAGATAAATCACGTTCTCTTCAAACAGCAAAGCATTTCTTGATGGTTGCATTTGCTAATTCCATTTAGACTCAATGTTCTTAAAGGTCTTTTCCAACCAAAGTTCCAACCATCATTCTCTAAGTCGCACATCCTGATTGTCCTGGTTTAGGGCAAATTTGGCAGAAAACCTCAAAAAGCCCCCCCCCACCCACCGAGAAAGCCCACCCACACGGCCCCTCCCCTCAACTGGTTTGGGGAAAATTTCCTCAGAGAGAAGTGGGAAAAAGCTCTTTATTTAACAGGCAAAGCACTCCCAAGCACAAAAAATGAACAATACCAGGTGACAAAACTCATTTGCCGCACTGAAGAGATGACAAATCAGAAAGTCTCTCCTGTGGGTGCTCGCTCTGTTATCAATCCCTCCGGCAATGGGGAAGGCTGCTGCCCAGAGTAGACCCCAGTAGGCCACAAAGTGCAAGTTCCCAGTGCTTCCCAGGTCCCAGTCCGGTGCAGATTCGAAACGTTCCAAGAAAAGGGAAAGGAAAAAAAAAACCAGTCCAGGGAAAAATCTGCCTCAGCAAGCTAAACCAACTGAAAAGCAAATGAGCGCTCTGTTCTGCTCCGTCAGTGCCCAGACAACACAGTCCAGTGCAGAATGTGGAAGAGTGTTGCTTTTTAAGGAGTGCAGCCTCTGATAAGAAACTCGGTGCTTCTTCTTCTCCCCACCTTTGCTCTCAGAATCAGTCTTGAAGGCAGAGAATATCATATCCAGCATTAAGAGAACAGATGACTGGGGATACAAGCATCATAAAGTCACCCGAGGACACTGCTCCTTTGAGATATGTCACCAGACTATGCTAAGACCAAGTTTTGAACCTGCTCATTAAAATTCTACTATCACAGTGAAGCTGAGGAGGAAACACAGCTCACTACAGTTGCCTTGTGGCATGCCAGTGCTTCCTTTCAATCACAATGGTCTTCGTTTTTATGTCCCTGACATCACAGTCATCATGAAACATCCTTTGTGCAGGAAGGCAGATAATATTCTTCTCATTTTTACTGATGGGTAAGCTGACATGCAAAGCAGTTAATTCAAAGTGAAAGAGCAATAAAGCCAATAGTAAAACCACAGTTTTGTTTACTCCCCTAAATCCTTACTATCCCAAAATACAAGAAGAGCTGTAAAACTTGTGGCTACCTAATTTTTTCCTATACCTACATGGTGGGGTAAGGGATAAACAATCCCAAACAATGGTAATCCACAACAAAGCATTCTTGAAATCATATTCAGGTTTTGCATAGCGAGCTCTTCCTCCTGATCAAGTTATTCCATCCCAATACTTTGGGGAGTATCTTAGAGGGCTGGGTGTTGTTTGGTTTGAAAGCATCTTGATCATTCAGGAACCCAGCAGCAAGGACAAAGTTTAAAAGAAGATAGTGCTATGTGTTGATATTCATATATGACAGACCTATTTCTACAACGCAGAAGGCTGACCTAATGCTTCACGACAACATGGCTGAAGTGGCATCCTGGTCCCCATAGGTTTTTCTGTTTACTTTTAGCTGCTTTCATACCAGATTATTGAGCTGAACTAGCTCAAAAAGGAATCAGATAAGTGCCAGAGCTTTCAAACAAAAAAAAAGCAAACCAGATGCAAAATGGTGATTTGTAAGTGCATTTGAAAACAGAAGTTTTTTGTACTTCTCATAGGTACACGGCATTCTCTAGAATGATATTGCCCAAACGCTTTGGGTTTGGTTTTGGTTTTTATTTTTCCTCAATTCTAAATGTTACGCATTCTTTTTGGCCATTTGAGTAAACAGATTTTTTGATCCATGTGAAAGACAGTCTGAAGTTCCCCGCATTTGCCTCACGACCGTTCCCAGGACAGACATCGGGACCCTGAGGACCCTGATTGGAATGCTGGCATGCCGGTCGTGGAGGAATGCCAAAATCCTGAGGCCCCTGAGCAGAATTCTGGCCTGCCAAGTGATTGTTGGCAGCTGTGTCTACAGTGACTGCTTCTAGCAGGGCTTGCCAATGGGAGACGCAACCTATGTGCCCGCACGTGCTTCGCGACACCAGCCCAGGAATTTTCCCACCTCTTGGCCAGATGAACTTGCTGGGGCAACTGTGGTAGCCGCCCCATGGAAAATCCTTCATCTGCTCCACTACCACCGTGAGGGACAGAGATTGAAGCCCCCCTCCCAAGGACTGAGGCTGAGTCCCCCGTAATTCTGATCCAGGGGTGCTGGCCTGACTGAAGCAGGATGCCTGCTAAGTGTTGCCTGCAGATGTGTTCGTGGGACCTAAACTGGTTTCCCATAGAAACCAGTCCTGAAACACTAGATCCCACTCACTGCTGATATTGATAGTGACTTCTCCTGCTGAGAACATGGACTCTCTGTACCCGTCTTCAATACCATTTTCCCCCTCAGCAATTTCAATAGACTTGCGCTTTATTGTATCTGCTCCCCCTCAGCCATTTCAAGATCTGTTTCCCCCCTCAGCAATGGACTAGAATAGAACCTTGAGATAACCAGGACTTTGAGATCTCCCCTAGGAGAACTCCATCGGCTGGGCTGCGAGGACTTCATCTCTCTCCATTTGGTAGCTATACTCCCTCTCTCTTTCTCCCCCTCTTTTCTATTCTTTTCCTCTCCCTAATTCCTTGAAGGCATTTGCTGTGGTCATTCTAGAAAGGTGCATTTGTTTGGAGTGATACTGCAATCCCTTTTCCATCTTGTCTTTTGCCCTCCGAGATCAGTTAAGAAAACATCATCCCCCCTTGGTAGGAGCGGATCAGAACAATATGTTCTTTCCAGCTGAAATTGGTTCTAGTCAATAGAAGCACACTGGTAGGTAAAAGTAGACTATAAAAGATAACCTTCAGAATGTATTTCCCATGTCTTCCCATTCAAGCAAGTGAAGAAAGCAGACAGATCTTCAGATAACATGCTATGCGAATTGAAAGGAATCTTCTTGGAGGCAACTGTGAAACTCACGCAATGAAATGCAGTTCCGACAGATGAAAGGGTCACATATGATGTCAAATCTATTCTTTTAATGTTTGAATGAAACAAGATTTCTTGAAGTACAATCCTACAAAATGAAGGTGAACTTGCAGAAGCAATTGAACTGGGTCTCCTTTAGAAACACAATGTTTTCTAATTAAACTGCGCATTCAGGAAGGCAACCTTGAAATCAAAAGGATTTAGAAAAATACAAAATACCAAGACTGGCAGTTCATTATCTTTCACGGTCTCTTTAAGATAAGATTGATTTGAACTTCCACTTGTAGTAGGTCTGAAGACATTAGGAATGATGCAATATGAAAAAACCAAAACAAAACAACTTTCTCAAAAAGCTTTGAGAAACCAGAGAAATGATGATTTTTAGTGGTTAGGTAGTCCTTTAAAATTTGTCTTGGGGGGAGAGAGATAAAAAACTGACTGAGATCAAATGACTGTGGAGTATATTCCAAAACAGTAATGAAGAAGGTAAGGGGCAAGAGCCTGTTAGAAAAATACTATGCTGGCTTCATCTATTGAAAGCATTCCAGAATGGTTGAAATTATGAATCGTATTTTCTGGGATTAAAAAAAAAAAAAAAAAAAAAAAAAAAGAGGAAGAAAACAGAAGGAAAAAAATATTTTGAACATATTTTTCCATTCCAAGATGGTATAATGGCTTTATTTCATTTTGTTCCTATGACCGGTTAATAGCTTATGAAGTGTTTAGCAATAGAGAGTGAGAGTCCTCACACTAGCCATACCATTTGGATGTGTCTCTTTTACTTTCTAGAGCAGCAGATATGGTTTAGCACTCCACAATTCAGTCCCCAAAAGTGAGTAAGTGTGGCAGATTTAACCTAACTGCCCAGTCCACCAAAATGCCTAATTATCTTGAAAAATGCTTTGCTATATCTCCTTATCTGGACATGTCTCTCTAGCTCCACTTTGAGCTTCTTGATCTTTCATCTACAGGATGAGATCCAATTTAGCTTTGCAAGGATGTAGCCTTTCCAAACCATATCTTTTACCTTCTGTATTCTTACAAGTACATTTCTACCGCAGGGACCAGTTTGGAAGATCTTAGTTGTTTTATTCCTTAGATTATGTTGCTGCATTAATTAGCTCTTCTTTGAAGTTTTTTCCCTGCTCAAGTATAGGGTCAGTGCTGAAATGATTGTGATGCTAACTCCTTATGATCTATTCTGCAGGCTTACAGAGTATGCAGCAAAGTTTTCTCTTCTTCTGAGGACATTCTACTCTTTTGATGAGAAATGCTGAAGGTCTGACTTCAGTTGCAAAGGTATCTGATTGACAGATTGCAAAATTGTGAAGTCTAGTAACAGCAGGAAAAGCGTGCTCCTGCTGTGTATGTAAATGTCGTGTCAGTTGCTGTTGGGATAAAAAGCATGAGCATAAGCAAAGATATCTGCATGGATAGAAAAGAAAGAAAGAAGATATTTGTTGTGATTTCTGCACTAAGGAGCAAGAAGAAGCATGAAGCGCTAATTTCAGTGGCTAAGACAGTATCGTCCTTGGGCCAGTTCTCTTCAACATCTTTTGAACCACTTGGACTCGGCACTTGAAGGAATATTAAGCAAGTTTGCCAGAGACGCTACATTGGGAGGAGCTGTCAACTAACTCCCTTGAGGCCAGTGAGACACTGCAGAGAGATCTTGACAAATAGGAGAGATGGGCAATTATGGCTGGCCGGGAGTCTATGCACAAATCACAAAAGGGGCGGGACTGCTGGGGAAGGCGTCCCAAGCTGTTGTATTTTCCAGCATCAGTCTCATGACATGGTTATGACAGTGGGAAGATGCCAGCAGCTCACGTCCCCAGCAGCAGAAAAAGAACTTCATGTTACAACTTACTTGAAAAGCTTTTTGACCAATCCCACAAAGCAAAAGCATATTGACAGTAGTTCTTTCCGATCCCTAGAAGCACACAGAACTTTGGTTCAAAGAACGCTTGCTTCTTTTGAATAAAAGACCTGCTTGTAAGCCTTAAGATAGAATGCACAGAGCTCCATTATTAAGCTTAGAACTTCCTAACATCTGGCTAGATCTACTTTGCTGTAGCTTAGGGAGTTCTTCTGGTCAAGCTTTAATACACAGGCCATTGTTCTATTTGTCCTTACTTCTCTACTTCTTCTATCATTTTTCTGCTGACAAACCTTATGACTACTGCTTAGCTCCAAGCACAGTTCTGCTGTCTCTGAGGCCTGCCTTTTGCAGCTTTCCCAAAATCCTCTGTTTTCAAGGATTCCCACAGGCTATCCCCAACCTTAGGGAGTTGTGCGATGGCAAGTGCTGGATTCAGCACCTGGGACAGGGCAATCCTGCTCTGTGTGTGTGTATAGACTAGGGAGCCAGAGGCTGAAAGGAAGCCAGGCTCCTGGCCAATGGCAAGCTAAATGGGTATCAGCAGTGCCCTGGCAGCCAGGAGGGCCAAGCCTGTCCTGGGGTGCATCAGGCTGGGCAAGAGAGGGCATTGTCCTCTCTTGCCCATATCACCAGCTGGGCAAGAGAGGGCATTGTCCTGCTCTGCTCTGCTCTGCTCTGCTGTGTTCTGGGGCAGCCTCACCTTGAGTGCTTGGGGGCAGTTTTGGGTACCACAATGAAAAAAGACATGAAGGTATCAGAAAGTTCTCCAATGAGGTTTACAAGGACAGAACTGGAGGAAATAGCATGCAGCTGAGTCAGGGGAGGCTCAGGTCCGGTATCAGGAAAAAGTTTTTTAACCAGAGGATGGCTGGGCACTGGAAGAGTCTCTCCAGGGAGTGGTCACAGCATCACACCTATCTTGAGTTCAAGAACCTTTGGGACATTGCTCTCAGGCATCTGGTGTGATTCTTGAGGAAGGTCCCATGCAGGGCCAGAAGTTGGACTTGATGCTCCTGACGGGCCCCTTCCAATTCAACTGATTCTACCACTCTATGATTCTGTCCTGGCCACTCAAGGTATATTGCTTGATCTCACCAGATTTTGACCTGCTCTTGTTGGTCAGAATTTGTCCCTACTGCCTAATGATATTTACCACAAAAGACAAAGGGCCTTTTCTCAATTTTCTCAAGAAAGTTGAACATGCACCCTAGAATCCTAAAAAAGTCTTTTCCTTGAAACAACACTGTCTCCTGCCCAGTATTCTTTCCAGATCTTAAGGAGAAAGAAGGCAAAATCAGGGGATGTATTACAATGAAGCACTGTCAAGTTTCCGGACCTTTAGCAGTATATTTGTACTTCCACTATTCTTTTCTATAAAATCATGGTTTTGTAGAGCATGTCATTTTCTAGCAAGACACATTTTTGCAACTGAGCCCATCAGTCTCTGTGAGAATATATTGTCAAAAGCACAAAACATATGAATGGGCAGTGGCAAGTGAGGGGAAAAACCAGTATGGGAAGCAGCTCCGTGATACTACAGTAAGACAAGGAGGAGGAGGTGTTCCAGTTGACAGAGCAAAGAATCGCCCGCAGTCCCTGGAGATATCCTAGTGAAGCAGGTTGTCTCCCAGCAGTCCCTAGAGAACCATGGAGGAACACATACCTACAGTGCAGCTGCTGGAAAGCTCCATGCCACAGCAGGTGAAAGTGCCTTGAAGGAAGCTGCAGCTTGTGGAGGGAGGGCCAGAAAACCATCCTTGACCTCTTCTTTAGCGGAAGAGTATGTGCAAATGTTTAACAGCTGCTAACTGGAATCTATCCTCTTTCCAGTTCTTGTCGTAGGTAAGTAGGACAATACAAGAATTAGAAGCCTAAACTGTTTTGCATGAGGCTCCCATTCTCTCTGCCACTCCCTTAAAATTTACTTTGAGATGAAATAAAACTCATGATCAAGTTCCTAAGGCTTGATGGTCAGGCTTCTCAGAAAACAGGCAGTGCAAAGAACTCTTGTCACTGTCATTTTTTTTCATAGAACTAAAAAAGTTAAACTACTGTTTTCTAAGAACTTACGAAAATCAACTGGTAGAGGTGGTGAGAGTGAAGAGTATAATTAAGCTGGAAAGAGACTATCATGTAGCTACCTCATCTGCATAGAAGTTTTTTTACCAGGAACTCTGGACTTTTAAACAGATTTAGGACACAATAGTTATCTCTGGGAATGTTTTAGTATGTATAGAACATTCATCTTTAAATAGCTCGATCTGTTTTACCGTTATGACTTACGTTTTAAATTTTATTTGAGGAGAAATATTTGCCATTCAGATCATTTCAAGTTCTGAAGCATTTCAGTTGTTGACAGTTTTTGCTGTCTCCTGAGGGTAGCAAAATAGTCCTGGAACCAATACTGAAAGAAACTAGATGGAAAAATTAGTTTTCCGCATTCTTTTCTGTCTATTCTATGAGGCACAAGAGCAAAACCACTGCTATGAGTCTGAGTTGCCTTACCACTCATGGATGACAACCTTGTAGTGAGTAGTCTGTTATTTGCACACATTTCTGATGCTGGTGGTTACCTGTTGTGCAGAAAGATCTGTAAACTATTTTCACGGAAAGACATTCCTGAATTGCTTCACTTATCTCTGAAGCAGAGAACTAAGCTGGCACTCTACTTCGGAGATCTTCCTGTGCTCGCCCCCAAACCCGTTTCCTTCAAATGCAATTTACTTTCAACCAAAGCACTTCATTACTTCATCAGGTAATCTCTTGTTCTTAATATTCGGGGTAGTGTTTTAAAAGGGTAAGAACATATTCTAGTAAGAAGGTAGAACCTCTTTCTTAAGTAGTAGACATCACTGGGCTTTGGTTCATGCACCAGAACAACAGCAAGGAATGTCGTTTGCAATCAATAGATGGGTTGGGGAAACCGGCCACAAGTTTAGGAATCTTTCTCCAATTAATTATGCTTTAAAATTTGTCTCTTAGCATTTCAAGTGTTTTTTTATTAAAACAATCAACTATTTATTATCTGTACCACAACGAAGCACAATCAGCAGTGCTTGTGCATCCTTCACCAATTCCAAGAAGAAGAATGGTCTGAGCCTCCAGTATAGCTCATTACCATAAGCTGAAAAAAAGTACTTGGAAAAATTTCTTTTGCATCCTTCTAAACCTTATGCAGCACTCCCTGGCCAATCTTACATTTTCTTTCCTCCAGGAGATGGGAAGAACTCGAGTACCTTCATGATAACCGTCGTGGGACGCTTGCTGTGCTGGCAGAGTTCCTTTTTGAGAAAATGCTTGGAAAAGCTTTTTGCTAAGGTCTAGGCGGCAAGAGACGCAGAAGACGGGCATACGCAGCTGTCCGAAGGTAGGTGCCGGTCTCCGGCGGCTTTCGGCAGAAGCCGCGGTTCGGAGCGCACCGCGACCGGCAGAAAGCTCTGGGCGCGAAAAAGCCGCTTCTTCGCCTCCGGCAGCCGGAGAGCTCGGCCGATGCTGAGACGTCAAGAACGAAGCCGCACAGCACTGGGATTAAGTGAGCAGCTCTCAAACTGAGGGAAAACGATAACTAACCACTTTCCAACAGTTTCAACTTGCATTACCATAAGTAAGGAAAAAGTTCTTGGACAGCTTTCTTTTGCATCCTTCTAAACCTTATGCATCACGTCCTGGCCAATCTTACATTTTCTTTTCTCCAGGAGATGGTAAGAACTCGAGTACCTTCATGAAAACCGTCGCGGGTCGCTTGCTGTGCTGGCAGAGTTCCTTTTTGAGATAATGCCTGGAAAAGCTTTTCGCTAAGGTCTAGGCGGCAAGAGACGCAGAAGAAGGGCATATGCAGCTGTCCGAAGGTAGGTGCCGGTCCCCGGCGGCTTTCGGCAGAAGCCGCGGTTCGGAGCGCACCGCGACCGGCAGAAAGCTCTGGGCGCAAAAAAGCCGCTTCTTCGCCTCCGGCAGCTGGAGAGCTCGGCCGATGCTGAGACGTCCAAGAACGAAGCCGCACAGCACTGGGATTAAGTGAGCAGCTCTGAAACTGAGGGAAAACGATAACTAACCACTTTCCAACAGTTTCAACTTGCATTACCATAAGTAGGGAAAAAGTTCTTGGACAGCTTTCTTTTGCATCCTTCTAAACCTTATGCAGCACTTCCTGGTCAATCTTACTTTTTCTTTTCTCCAGGAGATGGGAAGAACTCGAGTACCTTCATGAAAACCGTCGCGGGTCGCTTGCTGTGCTGGCAGTGTTCCTTTTTGAGATAATGCCAGGAAAAGCTTTTCGCTAAGGTCTAGGCGGCAAGAGACGCAGAAGACGGGCATACGCAGCTGTCCGAAGGTAGGTGCCGGTCCCCGGCGGCTTTCGGCAGAAGCCGCGGTTCGGAGCGCACCGCGACCGGCAGAAAGCTCTGGGCGCGAAAAAGCAGCTTCTTTGCCTCCGGCAGCCGGAGAGCTCGGCCGATGCTGAGACGTCAAGAACGAAGCCGCACAGCACTGGGATTAAGTGAGCAGCTCTCAAACTGAGGGAAAACGATAACTAACCACTTTCCAACAGTTTCTACTTGCATTACCATAAGTAAGGAAAAAGTTCTTGGACAGCTTTCTTTTCTATCGTTCTTAGCCATTTGCAGCACTTCCTGGTCAATCTTACATTTTCTTTCTCCAGGAGATGGTAAGAACTCGAGTATCCTCATGATAACCGTCGTGGGACGCTTGCTGTGCTGGCAGAGTTCCTTTTTGAGATAATGCCTGGAAAAGCTTTTCGCTAAGGTCTAGGCGGCAAGAGACGCAGAAGAAGGGCATACGCAACTGTCCGAAGGTAGGTGCCGGTCCCCGGCGGCTTTCGGCAGAAGCCGCGGTTCGGAGCGCACCGCGACCGGCAGAAAGCTCTGTGCGCGAAAAAGCCGCTTCTTCGCCTCCGGCAGACGGAGAGCTCGGCCGATGCTGAGACGTCAAGAACGAAGCCGCACAGCACTGGGATTAAGTGAGCAGCTCTCAAACTGAGGGAAAACGATAACTAACCACTTTCCAACAGTTTCAACTTACATTACCATAAGTAGGAAAATTTTCTCAAACAACTTTCTTTTCTATCGTTCTTAGCCATTTGCAGCACTCCCTGGTCAATCTTATATTTTCTTTTCTCCAGGAGAATGTAAGAACTCGAGTACCTTCATGAAAACCGTCGTGATGGCACAGTTCCTTTTTGAGATAATGCCTGGAAAAGCTTTTCGCTAAGGTCTAGGCGGCAAGAGACGCAGAAGACGGTCATACGCAGCTCTCCGAAGGTAGGTGCCGGTAGCCGGATTCTTTTAACAGAAGCCGCTCTTCGGCGGGCTCTCTTACCTTCATAATGGGTTTTGCTGGAGGAAGCCGCTTTTTCGTTTCCGGGAATACCTAGAGAGGAACATTAGCTAAAGACATGATTGGCGCCATTATGTCGAGTTTTGCTCGTTCCAGCAGGAATAACTGTGTTCTTCCTTACGCTAGATGGCGCTGCTTATCAAGGTTTGGCTGCTTTTAATCATTTGGGGTGCTGGATGTTCAAACGACTTATCGTAACTTCTTCTATTTTAAGTCAGGTGCTCACTGACGTAGATCCTATTAGATATAGCACACTGCAAATAGGAGGTGAAATAGATTTATTGTTACTAGCACATGGGTACAAGTGTTAGGAATTTTATAAGGAATATGTTGCATGAATCTTTTTAACCATTCTGCAGCCATTCATACGAAACTCACACAAGTACAAGACAATATGAAGAAATTGACTGGGAACGAGTGGGGTTTGCATCAATGGTTTGAGGGATGGGAAAGAACTGGGTGGTTGAAAGATCTCGTAAATGGAGCTTTATTTTTACCAGTAGTCATTATTTCATTGCTTTGTGTTATTCCATGCGTCGTGAAACTGGTGTGCCTCTTGCTAAAAATGACATTGGAAAAGATCTGGCTGGTGCAAGAAGAAGGGGCAATTGTGACAATGTATCTGAACCGCTTAGACTACGGGCTGCACCAGCCATCCAGCGTGGAACGGTTCTTCTCAGAATTTTCTCAGGGCCCTCTGGAATTCATCAAGACATAAGCCTTGCTAAAACAAGAGAGGAAAAGCTGAGAAACTAAATTCCAAGACCACAAGAACTCCAAAACGGGGGAGGGGGGGGGGGGGGGGGGCAAAGTACCTGGACTGTAAGGAAACACATCTTCTGAGAGGTGCACGCAGAATGCGTGGACAAGACAAAGGCACCAATAAGAAAAGCGTGACTAGCGTGTGCAGAGAGTCAGAATGAGTAAGTGCATCATGTAAAGCATAAACGGCTTCTGCTTAATCCTCTTGGTCCATTGTGCAGGAGTCCTGAATTTCCCATAAGTGATACTTACTAAAAGGGTTCTGATTTTAATGCTAGAGTTACTGTCTATACGATGATTCATGGGAATAGTTCTTTCAAGTCCTTCCCTTGCTGACATCAGTCAGTTTCATCTTTTCCTGAATGTACTGCTGGCTATACATAAGTGATGAATAGAAGGGAATGAGTTTTAGGGATATGTTGCAAGGAAATAGATTGGTAGCTCTGCTTCCATTTCCCTTGTCTAAGAAGAATTCCCAATATTTTTGGCCCTTTCATAGACCTCTGACTCGATTAGCATCAGCAGGGAGGGACATTTAATTGGTTTTTCTCCTTTTTAGAGAGAAGCTAATGAAAAAGTTTCACCAGAATCAGAGCAGGCTGCGTAACAAGAAGAGCGTCATGAAAAGGCGCCAATCCTATCCTCTTAGTATTGCTAGTTGTGATTGGACTTCAATGAAATGTGTCAACTCTGTGTTCCTGGGTATCACATCAGTAACAGGTACTTCACCTGCTGTACTTCTCTCCTAAAGCTAAGAACAGAATCCCAAATAATCTTGATTCCAAGGTCTCAATTCACCCTGTGATGCTGACAGGTGAAATAGGAGTGGAAGGTGCACCAGTAAATGAACTTGAATGGCCTATCTAAATCAGCGGCCACTGATTTCCTGAAGGCCTTAACAGGTCAGTTGCCCCTATTTTTCTTGGGGTTCTTTTATTCTTTGGTCATGTTTTTCTTGGGATTCTTTGAATCCTTCCCCACCAGTTCAGCCTCTGCTCTCAAATCCTTTGCTGTCATTTAAAGTATCTCAAGAGCCTGGAAACTGTTGTCTTTATTTATCAACCCATTATTCCCTTCCAAAGGTTGTTTGCCTCAAGTCTCATTCTTGATGATTTTCTGCTAGTTCATTGTCAGATGGCAGCAGGTGTTCTGTAAGAGCAAGTACTCAATCCTATAGCTTGCTTTTCTTTTGATTTGGCCTGTCTAGAAAATGGAATGACTGAACATCTCCAACAGCATTTTCTCTCCCCATTGTGTTTCACCGCAAGGGCAGATGCCAATCATCTACCTAAACTCTTGGTGGTGAAGAAACTAGTGGTATGCTGTTGCATATAGGTAGAACTTTCCAAAAGGAAGGCCTTGTAAAACCATGGCTGAGGCCCGTTACTTTGGCTAAGTAGAAAATGACTAGGGGAAAGTGAGACAGCTGAATTAGAGGTAGATCAAGAAGTTCTAGAAGCATTGCGTGTTCACAGCGTGGGGTATGACGGTTGGTTGAATTATGTTTCTTGCGGCTTAAAGCTATGCAAGTGATAAAGGCCTGACTGCTTCAAAAGCCTGGCTTTTGCAAGAAAGCGGCTCTCCTTTGCACCTGCCTGGGGACTCTGTGTCACTATGGACCCTCACGCCCAGTTTGCCAAGGAGATGATGAGTAGGAATGTTGCAGAGCTGCTGTGTGCATATGAAAGGAATGGCAGAGAGAGAAGCCGTGGACAATTTCTGGGCTTTAGTACAATGCTGCTGCATTGGTGCCAGTTTAGTCGGTTTTCCATCAGTGGCATTTCTGTCTAGAAGTACACTGCCCAGAGTCTTTCTAGCATTTGATGCCATTTCCTTACTGCCATTAATACCTTCCTTCAGTTTAAAGGATGAGAGAATCTTTACAGGATTTTGAAGATCCCTGTTAGGAAACACTATGCCAGAGGAGTCATCACTCCCTTTTCTTTTGCCTCCTTTGTAATTTTTATAGACTCATTTCACATTTCTGCTAATGGCAATAAGAATACTGAGACTACTTAGCAGGGTTGACGCTCTCAGCTGCTTTCCTCTTTCCTACTGCTTCATACCGGATGTGACTTGATGGCCTCGTTTTGCAATCAGCATTTTGCTGTGGTTTGCTAAAACCTGGCATGCACTGCCAACTCACAACTTGTGTGTTGGCATTTCAGGGGCTTTGATGGGTTCCTTTCTGAGATTGCCATGCACTGGACTTTCACAGTCACAAAGACTTCATCCACCATCGGTCAAATTTCAGTATTTAATACTCTTTCCTGGAATGTAGGTAACCTAGCAGCAAGTACTAAATTCGCTGCAAGCCCTGTCTTCCCAAAGGACCATTCAAAAAGTTTGCTTTTCCCCTCTGACCAATCTGACAGTATTTTGATGAAGAATTTGGTACCTTAATAGAACCTCTTAGAAGGGATCTCATGGCAGACAACATCTCAGGCTTTCTTGAAATACTGGCTCCTTTGGATCTCAATTCCATTCAGAGTGCATTTAAGATTTTTTTTTTCACTGAAGCCATTCAACAATGCCTCTTCTCTTTAAAATGTGCTGCAGGTGAGAAAGATGGATCCCCGTGAAAGGTCCTATTGATATCAAAATTTGTGCCCAATGGACTGTGCTGATGGAAATCAAATACTAGTGTAGTATTTTGAATCCAAATAATTCCTCCCAATCAGGCCCGACAGGATTGTTTGGCTTTGAATCTGAGCACGTGGACAGTAGTGGATGGTCCACAGGTTGAAAAGAGTGTAGATTCTTCTCCTTCTTTTCATTGATGGCTCAGAGACTGAAAAGGCAGCTCCAAAATGGTAAATACATCCCTACAGATTCAAAAACTGTTCTTCTTAATTTGCATCTCCACCATAACAACAGATGCTTAGAACTAAATTACCAATGGGAATTTTATAGCTTCTCAGAAATGAAACAGGACCTGGCTTATGGGCCTTAGCAGTAGCTACAAGTTTTTCAGCACAAGCCATCTCAAAAGTATTTTAACTTTACCGTACTTTTCTGTCTTATGCTTTCATCTCAAGGATGCAGGAAAAAAAATAAACAAAAACAAAACAAAACAAACAAAAAAAAAAAAACCCACAACAAAAAAAACCAAAAAAACAAAACAACAAAACAAGAAACCCCACCAAATTGATAATAAGCAAAATCAGTGACATATATAGAAACAGATCCCATGGTTTTTAACTTCCAAACTTGTCTTCTCAGCACACTCTCTACAATGGAATTGTTTCCCTATCTGCCTTGAAACATTTTGCAGCAAAAACACTCTAAGGTCCTGCTGGGTGTTTTGTTCAAAAATCACTTCTTCTGGTTTTCTGTCCATAAGCGGAGTAACGTGACTGTGCTGGCAGCTGACCAAAGGAGGTAGGAAGAGTAATCATCATCCACAACACTGGGGCTAAAGAAATTTCCACAGAAAATTACCTGCCCTAGTACTTGTTCATGTGTTGGGTTGAACGTTCAGAATCTGTTTCCATTTTCCCCATTCATAGAATGTTCTATTTCACAGAATTCCAGCCCCTCAAACATCAGTCCTGCCAGAACTGCCCGCCATAGGGGGCTGGCATAGGGGATCTGCTAATGTCCACTGACTCTTACCAGTATAGTGCTTGTCACTGTTGCAGATCAAGAACTTCTGAATAGTTTGGATTCATGCTCTTTGAGGGGTTGAAAACAAGAAAAGAATGACTAGACATTTCCATGATCAAATCCCCTGATGGAATAAAAATAGGAGCATAATAAATGTATTCATTGTTCTAAGAAGGGAGATGAAGGCTCCAAATGATTACTTGCATACTTCCTGTTCTGAATCCCTTGTTATCTGGCAAATTGCAGAAGATTCCAGGCTTTTGCCAAAATGCAAACCAGGTTAAAATGTGAAGCCTTACAGTTTACTGGATATAAAACTTCATCATCCATTTTTAAATCTTTGAGATTGTTATGTACTTCCTATTACTACCCTGAGGTTTAGAGCTGTAATTCAGAGAGAAAAGAATGCTATCTTGAATTCATTCTAGTAAATCGGCACTCTCATCTTGTCGGCACTCTCTCCTCTTGGTTTTCACTTCTGAAACTCTGTACGGAAGAGTGCATTAATGCATAGAGCTCTGCATCAATTCTTTACAACAGTTTCCTCTGTAATTCTTCTTTCAAGGCAAACCTATAAAAAGCCACACTTTCTTACCCCACCACTTCTAAAATTCTATTGAGAAGCAAAAAAAAAAAAAAAAACCCATCAAACCACTAAATCACTGCTCCAATAAAAAAAGCAGTCCATTAACTGCTTTCTTAGCAGGTTCTTTACCTTGTATTAATATGGCAACCTTTTCTTGCTCTTCTAGATTAGAACCAAATTCTTACAGCATATAAGGAAACATAGGTTTACTGTATCTGATTCTTAGATACAGAAGTCCAGCAAGGAGTTCAGACCTCAAAAGAAGTGTCTGTACAACGAGATTCAGCACAACGTTGAGACATATTAGCTATTTTTCAAGAAAAGCGGCCAAACTGAAACTTTTTAGACTTCTCTACAATCATGCGTGCCTGCTTCCAGAACCTGACCTTCGTTGCTGGAAACTAGCTGCAATGTTACTGTAAACAATGCTGTGAATGTCATCATCATCGTCATTCTTCTCTTCCATTGAAAACCTCAAGTGGAGTCGCGTCACTTCTCTTCAAAATTCTGTATTTCCTTGCAAACTGGTCAAATAAGGATAAATAAAGCGTTCTGTTCATTCGGTTTAAACCTAATGTTCAAAATGAAAAAAAAAAATCCATTCAGATATGGTCTGCAATAATACAGTAGAAGAGAAGATGAACCAGACTGGCCTACAAAAGAAAGAAGTGAAGCAGAATTTGGGAATTTGGAAGACCTTATGATGAATAATTCAAATAAATAAATAAAAAAAATATTGCCTACCCAAATTCAATCAGTGATGCACAGACAGAGAAAAAGTACTAATTACTACTCATATTTCTTTCATTCTCAGACAAGAAGTTCAATGATCCTCTTGAATGCATGGAAGATTCTTGGAAAAGACAGCAGCCTTCTTCTTCACCACATACTCCTCAGAACTCCAGGAGACAAATCATTTGAGCTGTGAGGATCTTTCTCTCTGTAAAACTCCCAGAGCATAGCCAATATTCTATTCCTTTAGGGATCCTCGCCTCCCTGGGGGAGTGCTGGATAGTCTACATCCCGGTACATCAGCCAGACACTCCACCTTATTTCCCATGGCTACTGCAGCAAGGACATCATCTACACTGGCTTTCTAGCCAAAATAGATGCAAGGCACAACAAAGAACATAGCCAAAACCTTGAGCACAGCTTATGGGTTTTGAATGAAAAATCTCAGGATGGCAATACTGGATCTTCTGATCCAAACCATCAGGAAACATTTCTTTAGAGGTATTGGGAAAGATGAAAGTTTGATGAGAAAGTCTCACAGACATGTATGCTTGGCAGAAAGATTTTTCAATGTGGAGTCTGAAGAAGGAATAGAGTTGGAAGCAAGTTTTGATCTAGAAGAAAAGAATTGCTGAGCCAGTCTTACTGGATAACCGAGGATACCTTAGTTAGAAGAGGGTTTTATGACTTACAGCAAAGGATAAACCCACCCCAAACAAGAAGATGTTTTTACCAAGCAGGAAGCTAGCACAGGCAAACAAGTCAGCAAATGCTGCAAGCAGAAAAAGCTCTCCAAATTTTCCACTGTCAAGAAAACTGAAAAACAACTTTCCGCTTCAACTGTAATATACTGACTTTTAGTGAGTGGAGAATAGCAACATATGGTAATTAGAGTCGTTAGGATAGGCTATAGATAATAGTTAAGGGATAGATTGGTTCTACTGTATGAAGATGCTCAGCAAAGTGCCAAAACCAAAGGGTCTCCAGGCCTGCCTGCAGCTAGAGCTGACAGCTGTAGGCACAGGCTCTGTTGCCCACTACCCTGGACTGCTGCAACGTCTTGGATGGAATAAACTGCATTTTGGAGAGCCGCCTGGACTCCCACATCCCTCATTTAGGCTCTTCCATGGAGGTGAAAAAAGCCTCTGGGTATTGTACAAAAAAACAGCTATGTAATCTAGAGTTGCATGACCCAATATTTCTATTGAACTGGAACAATTTTTATCAATATTATGGATCCACTTCTTTTCAGTGCGTTTGGTCAAAAACATAAAGCATCGTTTAAAAGACATTCTTGGATGCGTACTAAGTACTACGGATTAGTTAAGGTGTTGGTTTGGCATGGCTTGGTTTTTGGTGGGGAGGGAAGAAGCCAGCCACAGAAGTGATTTTTTGTGCAAAGCTCCTAGAAGCTTCCTCCATGCCTGGCAAAGTGAATCCCTGCTTGGCACTAAGAACAGACATGCTGCTGAGCCAATTACAGAAGCTGGTAGCGCCTTGGTGATATATTTAAGAAGGAAATCAAAACTGCAGCCAGTTAACCTTGAAGTTGGGAAATTTTTAGGTTGGCACCTCTTCTGCTTTGAAAGCCAAACCAGTGAGACACTCTGTTGCAGTGTGTGTTTATTATTGTACTGCAGTTCTAGTAGTCCGTTTTCTAAGGCTTCCTATTTTGTGCTGTTATAGCATATGTTATTATGAATGGATTGTTCCTTTCCCCCCAGTATTGTTGGCTTTTGCCCTAGCTGTCCATCTCCCCAAAGACCTGCCCTTTTGTTCCCTGTTCCTTCTCCCATTGAACATCAACCCCTCCCCAAGCCTGCCCCTTTCTCTAGAAACTTCCCTCTCAATTTTGTACCCTTCAAAACCCCAGTGGTTTCTTCAAGTTATTCTCCTCCCCTCTAGTCCCCCTACTGGTTTCAACATTGTATTCCCCTCCTTGTCTACCACCCCCAGTTTCTCCCAGTTGGTTAAAGATTGTATCCTCCCCTGGGACCTTCCCCCCATTTAGAAGTTGATGGATGCCTTTGAATCAGTGTCTTTCTGTCCTTGACCCTCCAGGGAGTAAACTGAAAAATATGCAGAAGACCTCTCCCTGTTCCTTGTCCCTGCTCTCAGCGCAGTTCTATCCCCAAGGCAGTCCACCTGTGCCGTAGAGCAGCTGTGCCCTACAGCTGCAGCCCGGATTCGACAGCTTTCTTGGGGCGGCCCACTCTCGCTGTCGGTGTCGGGAGCTAGTTGGGCTGAAGAAATCCAGCACTGCAGCAAGACTCCAAGTCAGAAATGCAGTTTATTAGGAAAAGGGGGAAAAACCCAAATCCATGCAAGAGTAGAAAAGAAAAACCACTGACAGAGTCAGAATACAAGCTGACATCCTGCTAGTTAGGGTGGTGAAAGCAGTTTGGATGAAATGGTCTTGTTGAAGTGGTGATTCTGTAGAAACCATCTGGTAGCTCTCGTCCTCTGGAAAACCAGTGGCTAAGGGTGGCCGTTCCTCTGGCAATGCAGTAGAAATGGTGCTTCTTGCCTTCCAAAACCCAGATTATATCCAGGTGGGGATGCTTAGCTCCTACCCCCTGGGCAGAGCATCTCCCAATGGGCTGATATCATTCTGAGTCATGATGTGGGTCCTTGATTACCCGTGAAACAGAAATGGCTCCTGGAGGGAGTTATCTCTGAGTCATGTGGCAAGACATTGATGGGCCCATTAACAGGAGAGAAGGAAAAAACGATGCCACCCCTGGTTTCCTCAGTTCTTGAGGGTGGGAATAGGATGCATTTTGATATTGTAAGCTAGGACAATACAGGATGCAGGTTTTTGCATTTGCAGGAAGTTTGTATGGATTTGAAAAGTATCCTCATAGCAGAAGCACAAAAGTATTCTCATACCCCTTTTAATCATCTTCCAATGAAGCAATTCTCCCAATAACCTAAGGCATGAATGACTTGCGAGTGAGTTGAAGGAACACGCCAAAGATAAGTAGTGTTCAACTGCAGAGAATTGTTTAGGGACATCATACCCTAATATTTTAAATCAGAAAGCATGGCTGGACGGGTCTTTTTTCCTTGGTTGACTACAGAACCAGCGGTCCTTTGCAGGAGGGTCTTTGGATTTAGGATGAGACTGGCAACTAAGAGCATGGCTACACAGAAGGTGCTACTTTTAGACCAGAACATTCAACTACTAAAGGCAGATAGGAGAATAGCTGATTAGTGACAGCTCCGACAGGAGGAGTCTGCGGCTTACCCCATGGGAACAATAGTAGCACATTTCAATTTTAGAAAACCATTCTTTTCAGAGGACCAAGCATCAGTGAAAAGAAAAGGTCGAGTAAAGACATCCTAGTGCTCTTCTGATCAGAAGCATCTTCCTCCATATGAGAGTATTTAGGAAAGGACAGTGCGTTCATAAGGAAAGGTGTGCCAGTTACAAAACCTGCAGAACAAGGCAAGAAAAACTTATATATTTTATTTGCTAAAAAATGATTTTTTTTAAGACTGAATTTTATGAATTCTGCAAAGCTGTCTTTTTGAACGTCTTCCTACTCGTATTAAACACCGAGGTGACAAAGAGAGCAGCAGTGGAAGGAAAGCTGGTCCATCTCCCCCTCCTTGTGGCTTTAGGCCAGTGAGCGATTAGAAGTTGGTCACTTCATTTGAGATAAATAGCTTTACCAAGAGAGAATATTATCCAGCCTTGATCTTTCCTTTGGAGCTGATCCACTTTGTAGTCATGAATTCTTGGCTCAGCTGGGGAGAAACAATGGCATTACGGCCATGGATGTTAGAGTGCGCTGATGGGAAATGAAGTTTTCATCTTCCGGTCCTTGCTTCAGTAAATATTCCAAATTCATCAGAAAGAAAATTCGAAGACCAGGAATCCCCACTCAAATGACCTACTTCAAATAGTCTGCACGCATAAGAGACATCAAGCAGGTGCTCTCATCTGTTAGGGGAATACCCAGCCAGTATATTATTGTCTACTTAGGAGGCAATAATTTTGGAAATCATTGAATTTTTTGTATTGCAAGTGAATGGTCAACACATTTTATTACTGGATTAGGTAAAATCATGTCTTCTGCATCCTTTCAGAGAGGAAGCTTACCTGGATCTAAAGCTGCTCAGCTCCATGATGGGATGCTTTGTCTTCAAAGGGAACTCTAGTCTTCGTCCTTTTGGATTGCTTCCATAGCTTTTCACTCACTCTTCAAGTACCTGTTAAAATGTCCTCTTATCCCATGCAAATTTTTATGGGCATAGTCACTGAATTGGGAAGTATTCCATAAAGTCCACAGGCCTTGTTCAGATGGATGCACAGGTCTCAAGGGTGTTAGCAGATGTTATTCTGAGGCCACTCCTGATCATGTTGGATGGACCATGGTGACTGAGGAAAGTGCCCAAAGACTGGATGAAAGCAAATGTCACCCATCTTCAAAAAAGGCAACCAGGAGGACTCAGAAAAGTACAAGCCAGCCAGCCTCATTTGGATCCCCAGGAAGTTGATGGAGTAGCTATTCCTGGAAAGCATTGCCAGGCACACCAAGGAGGACAGAACAAATGTAGTCAGCATGGATTTACCAGGGGAAATTGGTGCTTGACGACTTTTTAAACTCCTCTGGTGAATGAACTTGCCTGGTAGATGAAGAGAATATCATCTGCCTGGGCTTCAGGGAAGTTTTGGACGTTTATCTACATGGCAGCACACATACCTACGGGAAGGAATAGTGCAAAGAGCAGGGAACCAGTGTCTTTTCAATGATGCTCAGTGAAAAGACAAGAGGCAGTGGGCACACACTGCAATACAGGAGATTGCCTCTGAGCATCACAAAATTATTTTTTACCGTGACGGTGACTGAACCATGGCCCAGAGTGTCCAGAAAGATGGTGGAGTCTGGATCATTGAAGACATTAAAAGTAGGCCCAGATATAATCCTGGGCAACAGGCTCTAGGTATCCTGGTTGAAGCAGGGGGATGGGACTTGGGGAGCCGCACAGAGCCCTTCCACCCTCATTCATTCTGTGCTAGTGAATTCTCTTAGAGATGCATTTCAAGGACTGGCATGACAAAGCTCTGTGCAGAGTGAGATCCAAATGGACATGGGATTTAAGTTCCTTAAGTAGTGTTCAAGAAGAATGTAAAACTCCAGGAAACCTGTCTCTTCCATAACTGAATCCCTTTCATGGGAAAATTCCCCAGCTCTAGAAAGATCCTCTGAGACGCATGCTTAAGACTGACACGGGCAGAGCAAATTTCTCCCTATGCGTGTCTAAGACCAGTTAGGATCTTTACCAAAAGTGTTGTCAACGTAGTCACAGAAGGCATATTGTTAAGAAGTGACAACTTACATCAGAATGGCAAATATTGGTCCAGCAATGAATTACTGTATGGGAATTATCGACTTGTATTCCAAATAAATAAAAAGGAGTTGGTCTTTATTGAACTCTTTCATTGCAATATTCATAAGGGAAGAAAAAGACCTATGTCCTTAACTTTCTTAATTCTAACAAAGATTTAAAACATTCCTTGTAAAAAGCGTATCTGAATTATCGGTCTATGAAACAATTTGAGTTGGGAAAAAAGTCCTAAAATTGTGTAGACAGTTGCAGAGAAAGCAAGAAAATAGGAAAGAAACAAAAACAGAGAAAAAGAGTCATCTTGAGTCTGCTAGCTAGTTCTAGAAGTAGTCTGCTAGAAAAAGGAAACCCCAGTGGAATTTCAAATGTGTTCATGCACTTGATTCAGTAACTGGTCAATGTAAAAACCAGTCCTTTCGTACAACTTCCCCCAGCAACAAAAACTTCAACAGATTGACACCACCATCATGCCTGTCTCAGATGTATTTAAAAGAGAAATGATGATTTTCTTGAAAATCTATTTGCGTACAAGTTGCAAGACATTGGAGGGATTCTCCACATTCTCCTTCCTCCACGCGGCTTGAAAGTATATTTGATAAAATATGCAACAAAGCATGTGATTTACAAGGTAGAGTAAAATGGATGACTTGGGAATTGATCTCTTTTGGATATGAAACTTCATATCCACTCTCTGGGAAGTTTCTAAAAGAAATGATGGAGCTGAGGCATGAATCTGCCACTCCGAGTGCTAAGCAAACATAGACACTCCCCTTCACATGGCCCCACCTTCCGCACACACCTAGGCATGCACAGAGATCAGCATAGCAGATCATGAACACCTTGGAAAAGACCGAAATGCTAAATAGCTCTCTTTGTGGACAAAATAGCCGGTACACTATTTCAAATATCTGGTACAAAACCTCTGTTGAATATCTACCTCATATTTAAAACACAGCTTTTCATTGAATTCTGTTTGCAGAATATTTTCCTTCCATTTGTTCCTTTAAAATTCCTTTGTTCTATGTCTAGAAATATTTTCTTCTAAAAATAGAAAAAATTAGATGATGTCTTTTCAGAAGAAAACATTGGTTTAGACAATTTTTAACCATCATGGTATGGAAGAATTTATTTGTCCCTCACTAAGGAGGAATAAGTATTTTGATCATAGATCATTTACAGTGAAATACTTGACATTTTTAAGATGCTTTCAATCAATTTTGATCCTCATTGCTTATTCATTGTAAACAGTAAGTTTTCAGTGCATGGAAAGTGTGTGTGGTATATCTACATTAGTTCAAACACCAATTCCAACTAATGGCCAGGCTGAACTACAGTAAATAATGTCCTGAAGGATATTTTGCCGCCTTCTTTGGCACTCCTTGAAATCCTAATGATTGGCATGAAGTGTCGAAATACAGAGATTTTCTCTCAGAGGGTGTCCCATGTTGACACCCATCCCATGTGTTTGATGTTGTAGTTCTTATCGCTTTTAAAAGTTGATATCTTCTGCACAGTTTTCATGAAGCTTTCTGTTACAGTAGTGAAAATCACAGAGAAATGCAATTTTGTACAACTTTGAATTTACCCCAAGAGCTGAGAGAAAATTTGTTCGTATACCTCAATCTGAGTCTCTTCTATATTCAAGCTTTGTTTATCTACCATCAAGGGTCGCATTCGTTGCTGTTCAAAGCCCCATCCAAGCTGACTTGAATACGTTCAGGGATGGGACATCCACAACTTCTCTGGGCAACCCGAAGCAGCGTTCCAGCACCCCAACAGCAAAAAATGTCTTCCTTTCATCTAATAGAGATCAGAAATACTAAATCTAGGTATATAAACTTTGAGGAAAGGTTTGAAATTCTATTGATTTGAAACACATTTGATAGGAATACTAACTTCCAGACGACTGAAATATGTTGATGGCCATTTGAGATTGACACTTTTTGAAAAAGTGCATGGAATTGAAAATTAAAACCGGCAAAATTAAAAACTTCTTGCCATTTTCTTTTAACTCTGATCTTCAAAATTGCATAGGTCAGATATCTGTGCTTCATGCAAATCTCTCAGATACTCTCAGACCAAAGCTTTTCTTTCAGACTAAACTGCGGTTTAGGTAGAACACGAGTGCTTAGTGAAGGTTTTTCTGGGCATAGGGGGATTTGTGTGCACAAGAGGTTTTATCCAAACTGGAAAATTCATCCCAGCTGCATTTGTTCATCATTCCTACTGCATCAGGCCTGAAGATTCTGTGAAAAGTATCCTGTGGACCTTGAACATAGCTCATGTGAAAGAGATGAGAGGTGATGGAGAAGTTGAGGGAGAGAATCAAGAGCATATGGCCCAGTAAAGGCACCAGAAGGTACTTTTTCATGTGGTCCACAGCCCGAACAATTGTTTAGCACCGTTTGAAGGCTCTGTTTGACCAACAGGGCTGAAGCAGGTCTTCAAAATATCCAGTAGATCAAAATCCATGGAAGCAAATGACCCTGGCCAGTCACCTTGCTGCTGATCATTCACCCTCCATACCAGCTGATCAGGCCTAAGAATGCTGCTGCAAAAGTGTTGTGAAAAAGGTAGGCACATTTTCACAGAGGCAGGGGAAAATGCCCTTGGATGGTGATTCCAAGGGATAACTTGATGGCGCAAGTTAGGTACTCTTATCTACTGTGCAATGTCGAAGTTGGTGAGTTCACCATCTGTAAGCATCACTTTAGAAAATAAATGTTTGATCCACAAAACGATACTTCCTATGTCCTGTCTACCTGCTTCATTTCAGCCAAGGAATAGGCTACGTTCCATCAGCAAAGTGTTCATGATCATATGCTTCTTTAAACTGTGATAATTCTTTCTTTTTTTCTAAATCAGACACTGTCTATTCCTAAGATTCAGATGTCCATGGGTAGGGGTGTAATTAAGTTCACTGTTAAAAAATATCCTTCTTGTTATCTTTTTAATAAATTACTGAGATGTAACATCAGTCTGAGAGCTGAAAGAAACCCCTTCATTTGCTGTTTGCCAAGTATCATCTATGTGATACAAATTCTATTTGACCCATCCATTGCCATCTAATACTACTAGTAATGCCTTCACAACCTTTTCTTCATCGTTAGGGATTTTGGAGAAGTGAAAGATTTGAACATAAGCAAGGGCATTTGTTCAAGATGCTCCAGAAAGAGCTGCCGTCTGTTCTCTTCCTTGCTGCCTGTGTTGGCAGGAAGCTGCAAAAAACCCAAAGATAACTAGAAAGAGTGTTACTTTTAGTCTAAATTTGGAAAACCCTGTTAAATGAAAAGGTGCTCTTTTAAAAGATGGCATCTTCAGGGGAAAAGTCAGTTTAGAGAGGTTTTGAGACAGTTGCTTCTGGAAAAAAAAAAAAAAAATTTGAGGTATCCAAGGTCTTTAGCCATACCACTTGGAAGATTGATTCAAAACACAGTTCCTTCATCTAGGAAGAACAGAGGACCATAGATGCAGCCCATTTCAAAACGGAGTTCTTTATGTGTCAGGTTGGGATTTACTGGACATCATTTCTTGTAAAGTCGAGGGACTGCAGTTAGCTCTCCAATAATTTCCTTCCCTGAAATTCATCTGCATTTGCTCCTTTCTCCAGCGTTCCCATTTCTTAGTGCTGGTATACTCCATCTATGCATTAGAATATTCAACTGGAGTGTGTGTCCGATATTTTCTAGTTCAAATTGGCTGGAACGCAATGGATAGTTCCAGTTGCTTGTATACACTAGTTTTATTTTGACAAGTTTTCTTTGACAATGTTGAAGCAGCAGTAGCAAATCGGAAGTACAGCTTGCAGCAGGGAAAGACACTTCTGCTTGCTCAAGTTTCCTGTAGTCAGATAGATGCCAAAAGGCTTTTCATAGTACTACTTCTGTCTTGTAGGAATACTTGATCTAATCCTACCTTTGATACAATTACGAATGGGCTACTTTTCCACAAGGTGGAACATTTTTCTTTTAATAATATGTTTTTTGTAAGTTGGAAACATGAACTTGTGCACCAGTCAGGTGGAAGGTACTCTTACTTCTTCATAAGTTTCACACCATTATTTAGAAAATATTGACTCTGTGTAACTTCAAAAGAAGAATTCTGGGCATCTTCATTCTATTGATGTGATTTTTTTTCTACCATGCTGTTCTTGTTTTCTATGGAACTCATTTTTACCAATAGAAATATTTTTCCCTGACACCTATGGAAAATACCTATGTTAACTCAATATTGCAGCCTCAGTACACTGTTTAGAATTATTTCAACAAGGTCCCAAGCATATCCGACAGCTAGACAGCAGAGGTTAGCAACAGTGAGTGGGAATAACTTCTGAACCATTTCAGTAGATTTCCCAGGAAGGGCTTGCTTTCTGCCGCTGCAAATTTTCCCAGAGATATTGTCTGGTGAACAGTTGCATCAAAAGAGTATTTTTGCACAAACCTTGGGCCAAGCTCTGTCTCAGATTTACTAGTGAATGCAAAGAGGGTGAAAGTGCTGCTTCAAAGCCCTCTGTGTGCTTTCCGTACCAAAACGGAGGTGACCCCAGCAATAACTTTTTGATCTCTCTTCAAAACACGAGGCATGTCACCACCTCATTCATCTTTTTCTGGGACTCAGCATCTAAAGACCAAGAAGCCCTCTTGCTTGCTAAAGTGTGTTCAGCAAAAAAACCCTTGTCCCATCAGCAAATTGGAACACAGCTGCATTCCAGTCAATTCCAATGCTGGCAGGGCAATACTCTAGCCCAGTAGTAACATGCCACTGTTAGAAGACTGTGTAAAAATCTTTGTGTACAAAGTAATGGGAGGGAAAAATAGAATTGGGAAGAACTGCACATTGTTCTGGAAAAAGCCTCCTGCCACAGTCTTACAGACGTCATTTTCTGGTATCATTTTTAAGAGTTGGAGTTTCTTAAATTTTGTACAAGATAAAATCTTACTGGACCTTGAAGTTTCCCTACTAGAAGTACAGCCATTTCTTAGTAGAATAGAAGTAAGCCCTTTGAATATGTACAAATGGCCTTTCAAAATACATATGCTATAGCCCACTGTGAAAGGAATTAGCTATCAAAATAGAAATTCAAAGGTTTAAAAAGGTTTTGAATAAAGTAAGTCTAAGGTGATAGAAGAAGAAGAAAACAGCAGTTTTCTTCTTCTGCTGAAAAAACAACTCCGAGGACATTGTACTCTACAGGTTTATTATATCACTTTCTGAAAAACGGAGTAGGTTTGCTATTTCAAAAGGTTTTCATTAGGAAGGAAAAGATTCCTTTGGAAAAAAAAACTTCAAATTGACTTGACATGAATGTTATGACACTTCACCAATCATGAAGAAAAATTCTCATCACTTGATATGGAAATCATGACGGTAACGGAGACAAGGATGTCTAAGCCGTGCCATCAGGAACATAAAAAAGCATTAGAATGCTGGTAAGACTGAGCTCCTGAACTAGTGAGAAGAGAACGCAACCAAAACATTTTCCTTTAAGAGTCTTCAGGATGAACAGCAGATCAAATGTTTTCCTGTGAAGTATTTATGAATTGAATTAACCTTTAAAATAACATTGTTTTCAAAAACCTGTGTCCAGTATCTCTTAGAATGATACACAGTTCTTATTACTAGAAAAATGAAAAGTACTTTTTTCCAAACTGTTGAGCACTTTTAAACGATCTACAATAAAAAGAGTACTTTTTCATGCTGGGCATGATGTTCATTACAAAAAAGCCTCGTCGCACGCTTGGTACTCTAGTGTCTTGATTAGCATCGTTTTTTATTCATTGACTCTTTTGCACCTTGAAATAATGGCGTCTTTGTACTTATGCAGCATCCAGGAAGAATTTCTTGGGTGTCATTTTGTACTCGATCCTAAATGGCAGGTTCTGCATTCTGCCATCCATCTGGCTTTCCCGTTTGATGCAGCTTCTGAGAGGTCTTTTCAGAATTGAGGACTACCTGCAAGAATGATGCTAAATGCATGCATTTTACTCCTTGGTTAATGCAAAAGAGTTTCTCCTTTACAGCATAATAATAACAGGAAAAGAATGATGGTGGATTCAATTCTTACAGTAATACAAAGAGAACTATTATCATCATTAGAAACCAAGCAAGTCATATTTATTGCTCATGCAGTACAACCACTAATGCAAATTACCCTGTAAATTCAAAATGAATCTGTATCACAGGAGTGGATTGAATGTCTCTCTTGATATTTTGCTTAAAGCAGAAAATTAATTCTTTTGACAGCCAACTCATAGTTGCAACCTAACTTTCAACTCCAGCTTTCAAACAGTGGAAACATGTCTGTTTATAACACGATACAGTACCGTACACAAGACCAAAACAGGTCCTAGACATTCAAATGAAAGAAAAGATCAAAGGACAGATTAATTCGTGTCTGCAAGCCCTCAAGAGCGTGCAGGTCAAAAGTCCCCAGAAAACTAGGCCAGTGGCACAATTTCTCGATGTTGGCACCAGCAGAAGCAGCTGCTATCTTTCTAGGATGCAATCTTGCTTACATCATCCTTCAAAGCAATCTTCTGTCCCCCTGCCCAATATGCCTTCTGCTCTACTCCTTGGACTTCACGTTTGCATTTCTACAGAGTCTTGCAAACGGACTCAAAGTTCAGGTAATAGATTTCCAAGATTTAGAAATATTGTGTTAAGTCTATTTCTTTCGTATTTCATCCCGTCTAAGCATACTGAACTTTCTGAGGTGAAATATGTCGAGTATGTCACGTGTAGTTTACATGTTAGTTCTGCTTGACATTAAAACTTCGCACAGACCCCTGGGATGCCTTACTGCAAAAATATATAGCTGCAAAGAGTGGTTGCACAAAGTTAGAAGGGCCAGAAAACCATGTAAACAACCTAACAGTAGAGGCTTGAATTTCTGAATATAATCTTGCACCATCTAAAGTCAAAATAGAATATTGAAATGATTTTCATCTAATAATGAGCGTGGGGAAGAAAGAATCCAGATAGGATTTTTTTTTTTTTTGAAACAGTTCCAGGAAATACATGGCCTTAACTTGGAATTATAGCATTAAATATTTTTATACAGCATGAGTTCTCATTACCTAATCATATGATTTGTAGAACTGAATTGGAAAGTAGGAAATAAACAAAGAAAAATATTCAAGCTATAAAAAATGTGAGTTTAAAATTTTCTTTGTATTTCTGATTAAAACGATGAGGTAGCCAAATGGTCACCCATTATTTTCAAAAGCATCTGGACATAAAAAACGGATCAATTTTGGCGGGACTTGGATGTCTGGTATTCCTGAAAAGCTTTATTTCACTGCTTCCCAAGCCTGATTCAATCCCCTTAAATGCAGCTGTATTTCAGTTGCTCAGTGAAACTGTCCATCTCATGCATATAGTTTACAAATAATCTGCAGAAAAAGCTAGCTAGATTTAAAGATCTTTTTTCTGTAAATGGCCTTCAACTGATTTCTACAAACACACAGCTGGGATTTCTGCTGTCTTCTTCAGGCCACTTCCTGCAGAGACCTCTCCATTAAATTTGTCTCGTTCTACTAAGAACGCTTCTGGTGATCCAAAGTCAGCACTGGGATTGTCCAACTGCATGGAATTACTGTCTGCTAGAGCTGCACACTGAGGGCTTCTGTGTGCAGCATCATGTGAGCCCTGCTAATGTCACCCTGTTGGTATAAACTGAGCTAAGTGGACCTTAAGGGACAAGATTGTGCACTGATTTTGTAATAGAAATTAGGTACTAAGAAGGAGGCGGGAGGATTTCAATGTTTCTGCCCCCAGCTGAAGCAACACTAAATCTCGGTCTTTATCTGAAAAACGAGGTGAATTAACCCGTTTGGCATTCATATGCCAAAAAGGTCAGTAATACACTCAGAACTGTCAAAAGAGTAACAATTCCAATCATTACTTTCAAAAAGAATTCATTTGAAGAAGTCAGGAAGACAGATGAAACATGCAAATATCCTACCCTGAGAATCATTCTGTTGATCTGCACAGGTTTCTTATTATATTCCCATCTAATGCATTGGTCATGTGTGCTTGTGATGACACAAATACTTGCAAAGCTTACCAGATAAATCACGTTCTCTTCAAACAGCAAAGCATTTCTTGATGGTTGCATTTGCTAATTCCATTTAGACTCAGTGTTCTTAAAGGTCTTTTCCAACCAAAGTTCCAACCACCATTCTCTAAGTCGCACATCCTGATTGTCCTGGTTTAGGGCTAAATTTGGCAGAAAACCTCACAAAGGTCCACTGCACCCTCCCCCCCACCGAAAGCCCACCCACACAGCCGCTCCCTTCAACTGGTTTGGGGAGAGAAGTGGGAAAAAGCTGTTGATTTAACAGGCAAAGCACTTCCCAGCACAAAAAAATGAACAATACCAGATGACAAAACTCATTTGCCGCACTGAAGAGACGACAAATCAGAAAGTCTCTCCTGTGGGTGCTCACTCTGTTATCAATGCCTCCGGCAATGGGGAAGGCTGCTGCCCAGGGTAGGCCCCAGTAGGCCACAAAGTGCAAGTTCCCAGTGCTTCCCAGGTCCCAGTCCGGAGCAGATTTGAAACGTTCCAAGAAAAAGGAAAGGAAAAAAAAAACCAGTCCAGGGAAAACTCTGCCTCAGCCAGCTAAACCAACTAAAAAGCAAATGCGTGCTCTGTTCTGCTCTGTCAGTGCCCAGACAACACAGTGCAGCGCAGAATGTGGAAGAATGTTGCTTTCTAAGGAGTGCAGCCTCTGATAAGAAACTCGGTGCTTCTTCTTCTCCCCACCTTTGCTCTCAGAACCAGTCTTGAAGGCAGAGAATATCATATCCAGCATTAAGAGAACAGATGACTGGGGATACAAGCATCATAAAGTCACCCTAGGACACCGCTCCTTTGAGATATGTCACCAGACTATGCTAAGACCAAGTTTTGGAACTGCTCAATAAAATTCTACTCTCACAGTGAAGCTGAGGAGGAAACACAGCTCACTACAGTTACCTTGTGGCATGCCAGTGCTTCCTTTCCATCACAATGGTCTTCATTTTTAAGTCCCTGACATCACAGGCATCATGAAACATCCTTTGTGCAGGAAGGAAGAAAATATTCTTTTCATTGATGCTGATGGGTTAGCTGACATGCAAAGCAGTTAATTCAAAGTGACAGAGCAATCAAGTCAATAGGAAAACTCACCACAGTTTTGTTTACTCCCCTAAATCCTTACTATCCCAAAATACAAGAACAGCTGTAAAAGCCTTCTGGCTACCTAATTTTTTCCTAGACCTACATGGTGGGGTAAGAGATAAACAATCCCAAACTATGGTAATCCACAACAAAGCATTCTTGAAATCATATTCAGGTTTTGCATAGCGAGCTCTTCCTCCTGATCAAGTTATTCCATCGCAATACTTTGGGGAGTATCTCAGAGGGCTGGCTGTTGTTTGTTTTGAAAGCATCTTGATCATTCAGGAACCCAGTAGCAAGGACAAAGTTTAAAAGAAGATAGTGCTATGCATTGATTTTCATCTAGGACAGAGATATTTCTACAACACAGAAGGCTGACCTAATGCTTCACGACAACGTGGCTGAAGTGGCATCCTGGTCCCCATAGGTTTTTCTCTTTACTTTTAGCTGCTTTCTTACCAGATTAATGAGCTGAACTAGCTCAAAAAAGAATCAGATAAGTGCCAGAGCTTTCAAACAAACAAAAAAACAAAAAAAACAAAAAACAAAAAAAAACCACCCCAAAACAGATGCAAAAAGGTGATTTGTAAGTGCATTTGAAAACAGAAGTTTTTTGTACTTTTCATAGATACATGGCATTCTCTAGAATGATATTGCTCCAATGCTTTGGGTTTGGTTTTGTTTTTGTTTTTTTCCTCAATTCGAAATGTTACACATTCTTTTTTGGCCATTTTAGTAAACTGATTTTCTGATCCATGTGAAAGACAGTCCGAAGTTCCCCTCATTTGCCTCACGACCGTCCCCAGGACAGACATCGGGACCCTGAGGACCCTGACTGGAATGCTGGCATGCCGGTCAGAGAGGAATGCCAGAAATCCTGAGGCCCCTGAGCAGAATTCTGGCCTGCCAAGTGATTGTTGGCAGCTGTGTCTACAGTGACTGCTTCTAGCAGGGCCTGCCAAGGGGCGAGGCGACCTATGGGCCTGCACGTGCTTCGCGACACCAGCCCAGGAATTTTCCCACCTCTTGGCCAGATGAACTTGCTGGGGCAACTGTGGTAGCCGCCCTATGGAAAATCCTTCATCTGCTCCACTACCACCGTGAGGGACGCAGATTGAAGCCCCCCTCCCAAGGACTGAGGCTGAGACGCCCGTAATTCTGATCCAGGGCTACTGGCCTGACTGAAGCAGGATGCCTGCTAAGTGTTGCCTGCAGATGTGTTCGCGGGACCTAAACTGGTTTCCTATAGAAACCAGTCCTGAAACAATAGCTCCCACTCACTGCTGATATTGATATTGACTTCTCCTGCTGAGAACATGGACTGTCTGTACCCGTCTTCAATACCATTTTCCCCCTCAGCAATTTCAATAGACTTGCTCTTTATTGTATCTGCTCCCCCTCAGCCATTTCTAGATCTGTTTCCCCCCTCAGCAATGGACTAGAATAGAACCTTGAGATAACCAGGACTCTGAGATCTCCCCTAGGAGAACTCCATCGGCTGGGCTGCGAGGACTTCATCTCTCTCCATTTGGTAGCTATACTCCCTCTCTCTTTCTCCCCCTCTTTTCTATTCTTTTCCTCTCCCTAATTCCTTGGAGGCATTTGCTGTGGTCATTCTAGAAAGGTGCATTTGTTTGGAGTGATACTGCAATCCCTTTTCCATCTTGTCTTTTGCCCTCCGAGATCAGTTAAGAAAACATCATCCCCCCTTGGTAGGAGCGGATCAGAACAATATGTTCTTTCCAGCTGAAATTGGTTCTAGTCAATAGAAGCACACTGGTAGGTAAAAGTAGACTATAAAAGATAACCTTCAGAATGTATTTCCCATGTCTTCCCATTCAAGCAAGTGAAGAAAGCAGACAGATCTTCAGATAACATGCTATGCGAATTGAAAGGAATCTTCTTGGAGGCAACTGTGAAACTCATGCAATGAAATACAGATGAGAGAGATGAAAGGGTCACATATGATGTCAAATCTATTCTTTTAATGTTTGAATGAAACAAGATTTCTTGAAGTACAATCCTACAAAATGAAGGTGAACTTGCAGAAGCAATTGAACTGGGTCTCCTTTAGAAACACAATGTTTTCTAATTAAACTGCGCATTCAGGAAGGCAACCTTGAAATCAAAAGGATTTAGAAAAATACAAAATACCAAGACTGGCAGTTCGTTATCTTTCACAGTCTCTTTAAGATAAGATTGATTTGAACTTCCACTTGTAGTAGGTCTGAAGACATTAGGAATGATGCAATATGAAAAAACCAAAACAAAACAACTTTCTCAAAAAGCTTTGAGAAACCAGAGAAATGATGATTTTTAGTGGTTAGGTAGTCCTTTAAAATTTGTCTTGGGGGGAGAGAGATAAAAAACTGACTGAGATCAAATGACTGTGGAGTATATTCCAAAACAGTAATGAAGAAGGTAAGGGGCAAGAGCCTGTTAGAAAAATACTATGCTGGCTTCATCTATTGAAAGCATTCCAGAATGGTTGAAATTATGAATCATATCTTCTGGGATTAAAAAAAAAAAAAAAAAAAAAAAAAAAGAGGAAGAAAACAGAAGGAAAAAAATATTTTGAACATATTTTTCCATTCCAAGATGGTATAATGGCTTTATTTCATTTTGTTCCTATGACTGGTTAATAGCTTATGAAATGTTTAGCAATAGAGAGTGAGAGTCTTCACACTAACCATACCATTTGGATGTGTCTCTTTTACTTTCTAGAGCAGCAGATATGGTTTAGCACTCCACAATTCAGTCCCCAAAAGTGAGTAAGTGTGGCAGATTTAACCTAACTGCCCAATCCACCAAAATGCCTAATTATCTTGAAAAATGCTTTGCTCTATCTCATTATCTGGACATGTCTCTCTAGCTCCACTTTGAGCTTGTTGATCTTTCATCTACAGGATGAGATCCAATTTAGCTTAGCAAGGATGTAGCCTTTTCAAACCATATCTTTTACCTTCTGTATTCTTACAAGTACATTTCTACCGCAGGGACCAGTTTGGAAGATCTTAGTTGTTTTATTCCTTAGATTATGTTGCTGCATTAATTAGCTCTTCTTTGAAGTTTTTTCCCTGCTCAAGTATAGGTCAGTGCTGAAATGATTGTGATGCTAACTCCTTATGATCTATTCTGCAGGCTTACAGAGTATGCAGCAAAGTTTTCTCTTCTTCTGAGGACATTCTACTCTTTTGATGAGAAATGCTGAAGGTCTGACTTCAGTTGCAAAGGTATCTGATTGACAGATTGCAAAATTGTGAAGTCTAGTAACAGCAGGAAAAGCGTGCTCCTGCTGTGTATGTAAATGTCGTGTCAGCTGCTGTTGGGATAAAAAGCATGAGCATAAGCAAAGATATCTGCATGGATAGAAAAGAAAGAAAGAAGATATTTGTTGTGATTTCTGCACTAAGGAGCAAGAAGAAGCATGAAGCGCTAATTTCAGTGGCTAAGACAGTATCGTCCTTGGGCCAGTTCTCTTCAACATCTTTTGAACCACTTGGACTCGGCACTTGAAGGAATATTAAGCAAGTTTGCCAGAGACGCTACATTGGGAGGAGCTGTCAACTAACTCCCTTGAGGCCAGTGAGACACTGCAGAGAGATCTTGACCAATAGGAGAGATGGGCAATTATGGCTGGCCGGGAGTCTATGCACAAATCACAAAAGGGGCGGGACTGCTGGGGAAGGCGTCCCAAGCTGTTGTATTTTCCAGCATCAGTCTCATGACATGGTTATGACAGTGGGAAGATGCCAGCAGCTCACGTCCCCAGCAGCAGAAAAAGAACTTCATGTTACAACTTACTTGAAAAGCTTTTTGACCAATCCCACAAAGCAAAAGCATATTGACAGTAGTTCTTTCCGATCCCTAGAAGCACACAGAACTTTGGTTCAAAGAACGCTTGCTTCTTTTGAATAAAAGACCTGCTTGTAAGCCTTAAGATAGAATGCACAGAGCTCCATTATTAAGCTTAGAACTTCCTAACATCTGGCTAGATCTACTTTGCTGTAGCTTAGGGAGTTCTTCTGGTCAAGCTTTAATACACAGGCCATTGTTCTATTTGTCCTTACTTCTCTACTTCTTCTATCATTTTTCTGCTGACAAACCTTATGACTACTGCTTAGCTCCAACCACAGTTCTGCTGTCTCTGAGGCCTGCCTTTTGCAGCTTTCCCAAAATCCTCTGTTTCCAAGGATTCCCACAGGCAATCCCCAACCTTAGGGAGTTGTGCGATGGCAAGTGCTGGATTCAGCACCTGGGACAGGGCAATCCTGCTCTGTGTGTGTGTATAGACTAGGGAGCCAGAGGCTGAAAGGAAGCCAGGCTCCTGGCCAATGGCAAGCTAAATGTGCATCAGCAGTGCCCTGGCAGCCAGGAGGGCCAAGCCTGTCCTGGGGTGCATCAGGCACAGTATCACCAGCTGGGCAAGAGAGGGCATTGTCCTGCTCTGCTCTGCTGTGCTCTGCTGTGTTCTGGGGCGGCCTCACCTTGAGTGCTTGGGGGCAGTTTTGGGTACCACAATGAAAAAAGACATGAAGGTATCAGAAAGTTCTCCAATGAGGTTTACAAGGACAGAACTGGAGGAAATAGCATGCAGCTGAGTCAGGGGAGGCTCAGGTCCGGTATCAGGAAAACGTTTTTTAACCAGAGGATGGCTGGGCACTGGAAGAGTCTCTCCAGGGAGTGGTCACAGCATCACACCTATCTTGAGTTCAAGAACCTTTGGGACATTGCTCTCAGGCATCTGGTGTGATTCTTGAGGAAGGTCCCATGCAGGGCCAGAAGTTGGACTTGATGCTCCTGACGGGCCCCTTCCAATTCAACTGATTCTACCACTCTATGATTCTGTCCTGGCCACTCAAGGTATATTGCTTGATCTCACCAGATTTTGACCTGCTCTTGTTGGTCAGAATTGGTCCCTACTGCCTAATGATATTTATCACAAAAGACAAAGTGCCTTTTCTCAATTTTCTCAAGAAAGTTGAACATGCACCCTAGAATCCTAAAAAAGTCTTTTCCTTGAAACAACACTGTCTCCTGCCCAGTATTCTTTCCAGATCTTAAGGAGAAAGAAGGCAAAATCAGGGGATGTGTTACAATGAAGCACTGTCAAGTTTCCGGACCTTTAGCAGTATATTTGTACTTCCACTATTCTTTTCTATAAAATCATGGTTTTGTAGAGCATGTCATTTTCTAGCAAGACACATTTTTGCAACTGAGCCCATCAGTCTCTGTGAGAATATATTGTCAAAAGCACAAAACATATGAATGGGCAGTGGCAAGTGAGGGGAAAAAGCAGTATGGGAAGCAGCTCCGTGATACTACAGTAAGACAAGGAGGAGGAGGTGTTCCAGTTGACAGAGCAAAGAATCGCCCGCAGTCCCTGGAGATATCCTAGTGAAGCAGGTTGTCTCCCAGCAGTCCCTAGAGAACCATGGAGGAACACATACCTACAGTGCAGCTGCTGGAAAGCTCCATGCCACAACAGGTGAAAGTGCCTTGAAGGAAGCTGCAGCTTGTGGAGGGAGGGCCAGAAAACCATCCTTGACCTCTTCTTTAGCGGAAGAGTATGTGCAAATGTTTAACAGCTGCTAACTGGAATCTATCCTCTTTCCAGTTCTTGTCGTAGGTAAGTAGGACAATACAAGAATTAGAAGCCTAAACTGTTTTGCATGAGGCTCCCATTCTCTCTGCCACTCCCTTAAAATTTACTTTGAGATGAAATAAAACTCATGATCAAGTTCCTAAGGCTTGATGGTCAGGCTTCTCAGAAAACAGGCAGTGCAAAGAACTCTTGTCACTGTCATTTTTTTTCATAGAACTAAAAAAGTTAAACTACTGTTTTCTAAGAACTTACGGAAATCAACTGGTAGAGGTGGTGAGAGTGAAGAGTATAATTAAGCTGGAAAGAGACGATCATGTAGCTACCTCATCTGCATAGAAGTTTTTTTACCAGGAACTCTGGACTTTTAAACAGATTTAGGACACAATAGTTATCTCTGGGAATGTTTTAGTATGTATAGAACATTCATCTTTAAATAGCTCGATCTGTTTTACCGTTATGACTTACGTTTTAAATTTTATTTGAGGAGAAATATTTGCCATTCAGATCATTTCAAGTTCTGAAGCATTTCAGTTGTTGACAGTTTTTGCTGTCTCCTGAGGGTAGCAAAATAGTCCTGGAACCAATACTGAAAGAAACTAGATGGAAAAATTAGTTTTCCGCATTCTTTTCTGTCTATTCTATGAGGCACAAGAGCAAAACCACTGCTATGAGTCTGAGTTGCCTTACCACTCATGGATGACAACCTTGTAGTGAGTAGTCTGTTATTTGCACACATTTCTGATGCTGGTGGTTACCTGTTGTGCAGAAAGATCTGTAAACTATTTTCACGGAAAGACATTCCTGAATTGCTTCACTTATCTCTGAAGCAGAGAACTAAGCTGGCACTCTACTTCGGAGATCTTCCTGTGCTCGCCCCCAAACCCGTTTCCTTCAAATGCAATTTACTTTCAACCAAAGCACTTCATTACTTCATCAGGTAATCTCTTGTTCTTAATGTTCGGGGTAGTGTTCTAAAAGGGTAAGAACATATTCTAGTAAGAAGGTAGAACCTCTTTCTTAAGTAGTAGACATCACTGGGCTTTGGTTCATGCACCAGAACAACAGCAAGGAATGTCGTTTGCAATCAATAGATGGGTTGGGGAAACCAGCCACAAGTTTAGGAATCTTTCTCCAATTAATTATGCTTTAAAATTTGTCTCTTAGCATTTCAAGTGTGTTTTTATTAAAACAATCAACTATTTATTACCTGTACCACAACGAAGCACAATCAGCAGTGCTTGTACATCCTTCACCAATTCCAAGAAGAAGAATGGTCTGAGCCTCCAGTATAGCTCATTACCATAAGCTGAAAAAAAGTACTTGGAAAAATTTCTTTTTCATCCTTCTAAACCTTATGCAGCACTCCCTGGCCAATCTTACATTTTCTTTCCTCCAGGAGATGGTAAGAACTCGAGTACCTTCATGATAACCGTCGTGGGACGCTTGCTGTGCTGGCAGAGTTCCTTTTTGAGAAAATGCTTGGAAAAGTTTTCGCTAAGGTCTAGGCGGCAAGAGACGCAGAAGACGGGCATACGCAGCTGTCCGAAGGTAGGTGCCGGTCCCCGGCGGCTTTCGGCAGAAGCCGCGGTTCGGAGCTCACCGCGACCGGCAGAAAGCTCTGGGCGCGAAAAAGCCGCTTCTTCGCCTCCGGCAGACGGAGAGCTCGGCCGATGCTGAGACGTCAAGAACGAAGGGGCGCAGCACTGGGATTAAGTGAGCAGCTCTCAAACTGAGGGAAAACGATAACTAACCACTTTCCAACAGTTTCAACTTGCATTACCATAAGTAGGGAAAAAGTTCTTGGACAGCTTTCTTTTGCATCCTTCTAAACCTTATGCAGCACTCTCTGGCCAATCTTACTTTTTCTTTTCTCCAGGAGATGGTAAGAACTCGAGTACCTTCATGAAAACCGTCGCGGGTCGCTTGCTGTGCTGGCAGAGTTCCTTTTTGAGATAATGCCTGGAAAAGCTTTTCGCTAAGGTGTAGGCGGCAAGAGACGCAGAAGACGGGCATACGCAGCTGTCCGAAGGTAGGTGCCGGTCCCCGGCGGCTTTCGGCAGAAGCCGCGGTTCGGAGCGCACCGCGACCGGCAGAAAGCTCTGTGCGCGAAAAAGCAGCTTCTTCGCCTCCGGCAGCCGGAGAGCTCGGCCGATGCTGAGACGTCAAGAACGAAGCCGCACAGCACTGGGATTAAGTGAGCAGCTCTCAAACTGAGGGAAAACGATAACTAACCACTTTCCAACAGTTTCAACTTACATTACCACAAGTAGGGAAAAAAGTTCTTGGACAGCTTTCTTTTGCATCCTTCTAGACCTTATGCAGCACTTCCTGGCCAATCTTACTTTTTCTTTTCTCCAGGAGATGGTAAGAACTCGAGTACCTTCATGAAAACCGTCGCGGGTCGCTTGCTGTGCTGGGAGAGTTCCTTTTTGAGATAATGCCTGGAAAAGCTTTTTGCTAAGGTCTAGGCGGCAAGAGACGCAGAAGACGGGCATACGCAGCTGTCCGAAGGTAGGTGCCGGTCCCCAGCGGCTTTCGGCAGAAGCCGCGGTTCGGAGCGCACCGCGACCGGCAGAAAGCTCTGTGCGCGAAAAAGCAGCTTCTTCGGCTACGGCAGCCGGAGAGCTCGGCCGATGCTGAGACGTCAAGAACGAAGCCGCACAGCACTGGGATTAAGTGAGCAGCTCTGAAACTGAGGGAAAACGATAACTAACCACTTTCCAACAGTTTCAACTTGCATTACCATAAGTAGGGAAAAAGTTCTTGGACAGCTTTCTTTTGCATCCTTCTAAACCTTATGCAGCACTCTCTGGCCAATCTTACTTTTTCTTTTCTCCAGGAGATGGTAAGAACTCGAGTACCTTCATGAAAACCGTCGCGGGTCGCTTGCTGTGCTGGCAGAGTTCCTTTTTGAGATAATGCCTGGAAAAGCTTTTCGCTAAGGTGTAGGCGGCAAGAGACGCAGAAGACGGGCATACGCAGCTGTCCGAAGGTAGGTGCCGGTCCCCGGCGGCTTTCGGCAGAAGCCGCGGTTCGGAGCGCACCGCGACCGGCAGAAAGCTCTGGGCGCGAAAAAGCAGCTTCTTCGCCTCCGGCAGACGGAGAGCTCGGCCGATGCTGAGACGTCAAGAACGAAGCCGCACAGCACTGGGATTAAGTGAGCAGCTCTCAAACTGAGGGAAAACGATAACTAACCACTTTCCAACAGTTTCAACTTACATTACCACAAGTAGGGAAAAAAGTTCTTGGACAGCTTTCTTTTGCATCCTTCTAGACCTTATGCAGCACTTCCTGGCCAATCTTACTTTTTCTTTTCTCCAGGAGATGGTAAGAACTCGAGTACCTTCATGAAAACCGTCGCGGGTCGCTTGCTGTGCTGGCAGAGTTCCTTTTTGAGATAATGCCTGGAAAAGCTTTTCGCTAAGGTGTAGGCGGCAAGAGACGCAGAAGACGGGCATACGCAGCTGTCCGAAGGTAGGTGCCGGTCCCCGGCAGCTTTCGGCAGAAGCCGCGGTTCGGAGCGCACCGCGACCGGCAGAAAGCTCTGTGCGCGAAAAAGCAGCTTCTTCGCCTCCGGCAGCCGGAGAGCTCGGCCGATGCTGAGACGTCAAGAACGAAGCCGCACAGCACTGGGATTAAGTGAGCAGCTCTCAAACTGAGGGAAAACGATAACTAACCACTTTCCAACAGTTTCAACTTACATTACCACAAGTAGGGAAAAAAGTTCTTGGACAGCTTTCTTTTGCATCCTTCTAGACCTTATGCAGCACTTCCTGGCCAATCTTACTTTTTCTTTTCTCCAGGAGATGGTAAGAACTCGAGTACCTTCATGAAAACCGTCGCGGGTCGCTTGCTGTGCTGGGAGAGTTCCTTTTTGAGATAATGCCTGGAAAAGCTTTTCGCTAAGGTCTAGGCGGCAAGAGACGCAGAAGACGGGCATACGCAGCTGTCCGAAGGTAGGTGCCGGTCCCCGGCGGCTTTCGGCAGAAGCCGCGGTTCGGAGCGCACCGCGACCGGCAGAAAGCTCTGGGCGCGAAAAAGCCGCTTCTTCGCCTCCGGCAGACGGAGAGCTCGGCCGATGCTGAGACGTCAAGAACGAAGCCGCACAGCACTGGGATTAAGTGAGCAGCTCTCAAACTGAGGGAAAACGATAACTAACCACTTTCCAACAGTTTCAACTTTCATTACCACAAGTAGGGAAAAAAGTTCTTGGACAGCTTTCTTTTGCATCCTTCTAGACCTTATGCAGCACTTCCTGGCCAATCTTACTTTTTCTTTTCTCCAGGAGATGGTAAGAACTCGAGTACCTTCATGAAAACCGTCGCGGGTCGCTTGCTGTGCTGGCAGAGTTCCTTTTTGAGATAATGCCTGGAAAAGCTTTTCGCTAAGGTGTAGGCGGCAAGAGACGCAGAAGACGGGCATACGCAGCTGTCCGAAGGTAGGTGCCGGTCCCCGGCAGCTTTCGGCAGAAGCCGCGGTTCGGAGCGCACCGCGACCGGCAGAAAGCTCTGTGCGCGAAAAAGCAGCTTCTTCGCCTCCGGCAGCCGGAGAGCTCGGCCGATGCTGAGACGTCAAGAACGAAGCCGCACAGCACTGGGATTAAGTGAGCAGCTCTCAAACTGAGGGAAAACGATAACTAACCACTTTCCAACAGTTTCAACTTACATTACCACAAGTAGGGAAAAAAGTTCTTGGACAGCTTTCTTTTGCATCCTTCTAGACCTTATGCAGCACTTCCTGGCCAATCTTACTTTTTCTTTTCTCCAGGAGATGGTAAGAACTCGAGTACCTTCATGAAAACCGTCGCGGGTCGCTTGCTGTGCTGGGAGAGTTCCTTTTTGAGATAATGCCTGGAAAAGCTTTTCGCTAAGGTCTAGGCGGCAAGAGACGCAGAAGACGGGCATACGCAGCTGTCCGAAGGTAGGTGCCGGTCCCCGGCGGCTTTCGGCAGAGGCCGCGGTTCGGAGCGCACCGCGACCGGCAGAAAGCTCTGTGCGCGAAAAAGCAGCTTCTTCGGCTCCGGCAGCCGGAGAGCTCGGCCGATGCTGAGACGTCAAGAACGAAGCCGCACAGCGCTGGGATTAAGTGAGCAGCTCTGAAACTGAGGGAAAACGATAACTAACCACTTTCCAACAGTTTCAACTTGCATTACCATAAGTAGGGAAAAAGTTCTTGGACAGCTTTCTTTTGCATCCTTCTAAACCTTATGCAGCACTCTCTGGCCAATCTTACTTTTTCTTTTCTCCAGGAGATGGTAAGAACTCGAGTACCTTCATGACAACCGTCGCGGGTCGCTTGCTGTGCTGGCAGAGTTCCTTTTTGAGATAATGCCTGGAAAAGCTTTTCGCTAAGGTGTAGGCGGCAAGAGACGCAGAAGACGGGCATACGCAGCTGTCCGAAGGTAGGTGCCGGTCCCCGGCGGCTTTCGGCAGAAGCCGCGGTTCGGAGCGCACCGCGACCGGCAGAAAGCTCTGGGCGCGAAAAAGCAGCTTCTTCGCCTCCGGCAGACGGAGAGCTCGGCCGATGCTGAGACGTCAAGAACGAAGCCGCACAGCACTGGGATTAAGTGAGCAGCTCTCAAACTGAGGGAAAACGATAACTAACCACTTTCCAACAGTTTCAACTTACATTACCACAAGTAGGGAAAAAAGTTCTTGGACAGCTTTCTTTTGCATCCTTCTAGACCTTATGCAGCACTTCCTGGCCAATCTTACTTTTTCTTTTCTCCAGGAGATTGTAAGAACTCGAGTACCTTCATGAAAACCGTCGCGGGTCGCTTGCTGTGCTGGCAGAGTTCCTTTTTGAGATAATGCCTGGAAAAGCTTTTCGCTAAGGTGTAGGCGGCAAGAGACGCAGAAGACGGGCATACGCAGCTGTCCGAAGGTAGGTGCCGGTCCCCGGCGGCTTTCGGCAGAAGCCGCGGTTCGGAGCGCACCGCGACCGGCAGAAAGCTCTGGGCGCGAAAAAGCAGCTTCTTCGCCTCCGGCAGACGGAGAGCTCGGCCGATGCTGAGACGTCAAGAACGAAGCCGCACAGCACTGGGATTAAGTGAGCAGCTCTCAAACTGAGGGAAAACGATAACTAACCACTTTCCAACAGTTTCAACTTACATTACCATAAGTAGGGAAAAAGTTCTTGGACAGCTTTCTTTTGCATCCTTCTAAACCTTATGCACCACTTCCTGGCCAATCTTACATTTTCTTTTCTCCAGGAGATGGTAAGAACTCGCGTACATTCATGACAACCGTCGTGGGATGCTTGCTGTGCTGGCAGAGTTCCTTTTTGAGATAATGCCTGGAAAAGCTTTTTGCTAAGGTCTAGGCGGCAGGAGACGCAGAAAACGGGCATACGCAGCTGTCCGAAGGTAGGTGCCGGTCCCCGGCGGCTTTCGGCAGAGGCCGCGGTTCGGAGCGCACCGCGACCGGCAGAAAGCTCTGTGCGCGAAAAAGCAGCGTCTTCGCCTCCGGCAGCCGGAGAGCTCGGCCGATGCTGAGACGTCAAGAACGAAGGGGCGCAGTACTGGGATTAAGTGAGCAGCTCTCAAACTGAGGGAAAACGATAACTAACCACTTTCCAACAGTTTCAACTTGCATTACCACAAGTAGGGAAAAAAGTTCTTGGACAGCTTTCTTTTGCATCCTTCTAAACCTTATGCAGCACTCTCTGGCCAATCTTACTTTTTCTTTTCTCCAGGAGATGGTAAGAACTCGAGTACCTTCATGAAAACCGTCGCGGGTCGCTTGCTGTGCTGGCAGAGTTCCTTTTTGAGATAATGCCTGGAAAAGCTTTTCGCTAAGGTGTAGGCGGCAAGAGACGCAGAAGACGGGCATACGCAGCTGTCCGAAGGTAGGTGCCGGTCCCCGGCAGCTTTCGGCAGAAGCCGCGGTTCGGAGCGCACCGCGACCGGCAGAAAGCTCTGTGCGCGAAAAAGCAGCTTCTTCGCCTCCGGCAGCCGGAGAGCTCGGCCGATGCTGAGACGTCAAGAACGAAGCCGCACAGCACTGGGATTAAGTGAGCAGCTCTCAAACTGAGGGAAAACGATAACTAACCACTTTCCAACAGTTTCAACTTACATTACCACAAGTAGGGAAAAAAGTTCTTGGACAGCTTTCTTTTGCATCCTTCTAGACCTTATGCAGCACTTCCTGGCCAATCTTACTTTTTCTTTTCTCCAGGAGATGGTAAGAACTCGAGTACCTTCATGAAAACCGTCGCGGGTCGCTTGCTGTGCTGGGAGAGTTCCTTTTTGAGATAATGCCTGGAAAAGCTTTTCGCTAAGGTCTAGGCGGCAAGAGACGCAGAAGACGGGCATACGCAGCTGTCCGAAGGTAGGTGCCGGTCCCCGGCGGCTTTCGGCAGAAGCCGCGGTTCGGAGCGCACCGCGACCGGCAGAAAGCTCTGGGCGCGAAAAAGCCGCTTCTTCGCCTCCGGCAGACGGAGAGCTCGGCCGATGCTGAGACGTCAAGAACGAAGCCGCACAGCACTGGGATTAAGTGAGCAGCTCTCAAACTGAGGGAAAACGATAACTAACCACTTTCCAACAGTTTCAACTTTCATTACCACAAGTAGGGAAAAAAGTTCTTGGACAGCTTTCTTTTGCATCCTTCTAGACCTTATGCAGCACTTCCTGGCCAATCTTACTTTTTCTTTTCTCCAGGAGATGGTAAGAACTCGAGTACCTTCATGAAAACCGTCGCGGGTCGCTTGCTGTGCTGGCAGAGTTCCTTTTTGAGATAATGCCTGGAAAAGCTTTTCGCTAAGGTGTAGGCGGCAAGAGACGCAGAAGACGGGCATACGCAGCTGTCCGAAGGTAGGTGCCGGTCCCCGGCAGCTTTCGGCAGAAGCCGCGGTTCGGAGCGCACCGCGACCGGCAGAAAGCTCTGTGCGCGAAAAAGCAGCTTCTTCGCCTCCGGCAGCCGGAGAGCTCGGCCGATGCTGAGACGTCAAGAACGAAGCCGCACAGCACTGGGATTAAGTGAGCAGCTCTCAAACTGAGGGAAAACGATAACTAACCACTTTCCAACAGTTTCAACTTACATTACCACAAGTAGGGAAAAAAGTTCTTGGACAGCTTTCTTTTGCATCCTTCTAGACCTTATGCAGCACTTCCTGGCCAATCTTACTTTTTCTTTTCTCCAGGAGATGGTAAGAACTCGAGTACCTTCATGAAAACCGTCGCGGGTCGCTTGCTGTGCTGGGAGAGTTCCTTTTTGAGATAATGCCTGGAAAAGCTTTTCGCTAAGGTCTAGGCGGCAAGAGACGCAGAAGACGGGCATACGCAGCTGTCCGAAGGTAGGTGCCGGTCCCCGGCGGCTTTCGGCAGAGGCCGCGGTTCGGAGCGCACCGCGACCGGCAGAAAGCTCTGTGCGCGAAAAAGCAGCTTCTTCGGCTCCGGCAGCCGGAGAGCTCGGCCGATGCTGAGACGTCAAGAACGAAGCCGCACAGCGCTGGGATTAAGTGAGCAGCTCTGAAACTGAGGGAAAACGATAACTAACCACTTTCCAACAGTTTCAACTTGCATTACCATAAGTAGGGAAAAAGTTCTTGGACAGCTTTCTTTTGCATCCTTCTAAACCTTATGCAGCACTCTCTGGCCAATCTTACTTTTTCTTTTCTCCAGGAGATGGTAAGAACTCGAGTACCTTCATGACAACCGTCGCGGGTCGCTTGCTGTGCTGGCAGAGTTCCTTTTTGAGATAATGCCTGGAAAAGCTTTTCGCTAAGGTGTAGGCGGCAAGAGACGCAGAAGACGGGCATACGCAGCTGTCCGAAGGTAGGTGCCGGTCCCCGGCGGCTTTCGGCAGAAGCCGCGGTTCGGAGCGCACCGCGACCGGCAGAAAGCTCTGGGCGCGAAAAAGCAGCTTCTTCGCCTCCGGCAGACGGAGAGCTCGGCCGATGCTGAGACGTCAAGAACGAAGCCGCACAGCACTGGGATTAAGTGAGCAGCTCTCAAACTGAGGGAAAACGATAACTAACCACTTTCCAACAGTTTCAACTTACATTACCACAAGTAGGGAAAAAAGTTCTTGGACAGCTTTCTTTTGCATCCTTCTAGACCTTATGCAGCACTTCCTGGCCAATCTTACTTTTTCTTTTCTCCAGGAGATTGTAAGAACTCGAGTACCTTCATGAAAACCGTCGCGGGTCGCTTGCTGTGCTGGCAGAGTTCCTTTTTGAGATAATGCCTGGAAAAGCTTTTCGCTAAGGTGTAGGCGGCAAGAGACGCAGAAGACGGGCATACGCAGCTGTCCGAAGGTAGGTGCCGGTCCCCGGCGGCTTTCGGCAGAAGCCGCGGTTCGGAGCGCACCGCGACCGGCAGAAAGCTCTGGGCGCGAAAAAGCAGCTTCTTCGCCTCCGGCAGACGGAGAGCTCGGCCGATGCTGAGACGTCAAGAACGAAGCCGCACAGCACTGGGATTAAGTGAGCAGCTCTCAAACTGAGGGAAAACGATAACTAACCACTTTCCAACAGTTTCAACTTACATTACCATAAGTAGGGAAAAAGTTCTTGGACAGCTTTCTTTTGCATCCTTCTAAACCTTATGCACCACTTCCTGGCCAATCTTACATTTTCTTTTCTCCAGGAGATGGTAAGAACTCGCGTACATTCATGACAACCGTCGTGGGATGCTTGCTGTGCTGGCAGAGTTCCTTTTTGAGATAATGCCTGGAAAAGCTTTTTGCTAAGGTCTAGGCGGCAGGAGACGCAGAAAACGGGCATACGCAGCTGTCCGAAGGTAGGTGCCGGTCCCCGGCGGCTTTCGGCAGAGGCCGCGGTTCGGAGCGCACCGCGACCGGCAGAAAGCTCTGTGCGCGAAAAAGCAGCGTCTTCGCCTCCGGCAGCCGGAGAGCTCGGCCGATGCTGAGACGTCAAGAACGAAGGGGCGCAGTACTGGGATTAAGTGAGCAGCTCTCAAACTGAGGGAAAACGATAACTAACCACTTTCCAACAGTTTCAACTTGCATTACCACAAGTAGGGAAAAAAGTTCTTGGACAGCTTTCTTTTGCATCCTTCTAAACCTTATGCAGCACTCTCTGGCCAATCTTACTTTTTCTTTTCTCCAGGAGATGGTAAGAACTCGAGTACCTTCATGAAAACCGTCGCGGGTCGCTTGCTGTGCTGGCAGAGTTCCTTTTTGAGATAATGCCTGGAAAAGCTTTTCGCTAAGGTCTAGGCAGCAAGAGACGCAGAAGACGGGCATACGCAGCTGTCCGAAGGTAGGTGCCGGTCCCCGGCGGCTTTCGGCAGAAGCCGCGGTTCGGAGCGCACCGCGACCGGCAGAAAGCTCTGGGCGCGAAAAAGCAGCTTCTTCGCCTCCGGCAGCCGGAGAGCTCGGCCGATGCTGAGACGTCAAGAACGAAGCCGCACAGCACTGGGATTAAGTGAGCAGCTCTGAAACTGAGGGAAAACGATAACTAACCACTTTCCAACAGTTTCAACTTACATTACCATAAGTAGGGAAAAAGTTCTTGGACAGCTTTCTTTTGCATCCTTCTAAACCTTATGCACCAGTTCCTGGCCAATCTTACATTTTCTTTTCTCCAGGAGATGGTAAGAACTCGCGTACATTCATGACAACCGTCGTGGGATGCTTGCTGTGCTGGCAGAGTTCCTTTTTGAGATAATGCCTGGAAAAGCTTTTTGCTAAGGTCTAGGCGGCAAGAGACGCAGAAGAAGGGCATACGCAGCTGTCCGAAGGTAGGTGCCGGTCCCCGGCGGCTTTCGGCAGAAGCCGCGGTTCGGAGCGCACCGCGACCGGCAGAAAGCTCTGGGCGCGAAAAAGCAGCTTCTTCGCCTCCGGCAGACGGAGAGCTCGGCCGATGCTGAGACGTCAAGAACGAAGCCGCACAGTACTGGGATTAAGTGAGCAGCTCTCAAACTGAGGGAAAACGATAACTAACCACTTTCCAACAGTTTCAACTTGCATTACCATAAGTAGGGAAAAAGTTCTTGGACAGCTTTCTTTTGCATCCTTCTAAACCTTATGCAGCACTTCCTGGCCAATCTTACTTTTTCTTTTCTCCAGGAGATGGTAAGAACTCGAGTACCTTCATGAAAACCGTCGCGGGTTGCTTGCTGTGCTGGCAGAGTTCCTTTTTGAGATAATGCCTGGAAAAGCTTTTCGCTAAGGTCTAGGCGGCAAGAGACGCAGAAGACGGGCATACGCAGCTGTCCGAAGGTAGGTGCCGGTCCCCGGCGGCTTTCGGCAGAAGCCGCGGTTCGGAGCGCACCGCGACCGGCAGAAAGCTCTGTGCGCGAAAAAGCAGCTTTTTCGCCTCTGGCAGCCGGAGAGCTCGGCCGATGCTGAGACGTCCAAGAACGAAGCCGCACAGCACTGGGATTAAGTGAGCAGCTCTGAAACTGAGGGAAAACGATAACTAACCACTTTCCAACAGTTTCAACTTGCATTACCATAAGTAGGGAAAAAGTTCTTGGACAGCTTTCTTTTGCATCCTTCTAAACCTTATGCAGCACTTCCTGGCCAATCTTACTTTTTCTTTTCTCCAGGAGATGGTAAGAACTCGAGTACACTCATGACAACCGTCGCGGGTCGCTTGCTGTGCTGGCACAGTTCCTTTTTGAGATAATGCCTGGAAAAGCTTTTTGCTAAGGTCTAGGCGGCAAGAGACGCAGAAGACGGGCATACGCAGCTGTCCGAAGGTAGGTGCCGGTAGCCGGATTCTTTTAACAGAAGCCGCTCTTCGGCGGGCTCTCTTACCTTCATAATGGGTTTTGCTGGAGGAAGCCGCTTTTTCGTTTCCGGGAATACCTAGAGAGGAACACTAGCTAAAGACGTGATTGGCACCATTATGTCGAGTTTTGCTCGTTCCAGCAGGAATAACTGTGTTCTTCCTTACACTAGATGGCGCTGCTTATCAAGGTTTGGCTGCTTTTAATCATTTGGGGTGCTGGATGTTCAAACGACTTATCGTAACTTCTTCTATTTTAAGTCAGGTGCTCACTGACGTAGATCCTATTAGATATAGCACACTGCAAATAGGAGGTGAAATAGATTTATTGTTACTAGCACATGGGTACGAGTGTTAGGAATTTTATAAGGAATATGTTGCATGAATCTTTTTAACCATTCTGCAGCCATTCATACGAAACTCACACAAGTACAAGACAATATGAAGAAATTGACTGGGAACGAGTGGGGTTTGCATCAATGGTTTGAGGGATGGGAAAGAACTGGGTGGTTGAAAGATCTCGTAAATGGAGCTTTGTTTTTACCAGTAGTCATTATTTCATTGCTTTGTGTTATTCCATGCATCGTGAAACTGGTGTGCCTCTTGCTAAAAATTACATTGGAAAAGATCTGGCTGGTGCAAGAAGAAGGGGCAATTGTGACAATGTATCTGAACCGCTTAGACTATGGGCTACACCAGCCATCCAGCGTGGAACGGTTCTTCTCAGAATTTTCTCAGGGCCCTCTGGAATTCATCAAGACATAAGCCTTGCTAAAACAAGAGAGGAAAAGCTGAGAAACTAAATTCCAAGACCACAAGAACTCCAAAACGGGGGAGGGGGGGGGGGGGGAGGGGCAAAGTACCTGGACTGTAAGGAAACACATCTTCTGAGAGGTGCACGCAGAATGCGTGGACAAGACAAAGGCACCAATAAGAAAAGCGTGACTAGCGTGTGCAGAGAGTCAGAATGAGTAAGTGCATCATGTAAACCATACACGGCTTCTGCTTAATCCTCTTGGTCCATTGTGCAGGAGTCCTGAATTTCCCATAAGTGATACTTACTAAAAGGGTTCTGATTTTAATGCTAGAGTTACTGTCTATACGATGATTCATGGGAATAGTTCTTTCAAGTCCTTCCCTTGCTGACATCAGTCAGTTTCATCTTTTCCTGAATGTACTGCTGGCTATACATAAGTGATGAATAGAAGGGAATGAGTTTTAGGGATATGTTGCAAGGAAATAGATTGGTAGCTCTGCTTCCATTTCCATTGTCTAAGAAGAATTCCCAATATTTTTGGCCCTTTCATAGACCTCTGACTCGATTAGCATCAGCAGGGAGGGACATTTAATTGGTTTTTCTCCTTTTTAGAGAGAAGCTAATGAAAAAGTTTCACCAGAATCAGAGCAGGCTGCGTAACAAGAAGAGCGTCATGAAAAGGCGCCAATCCTATCCTCTTAGTATTGCTAGTTGTGATTGGACTTCAATGAAATGTGTCAACTCTGTGTTCCTGGGTATCACATCAGTAACAGGTACTTCACCTGCTGTACTTCTCTCCTAAAGCTAAGAACAGAATCCCAAATAATCTTGATTCCAAGGTCTCAATTCACCCTGTGATGCTGACAGGTGAAATAGGAGTGGAAGGTGCACCAGTAAATGAACTTGAATGGCCTATCTAAATCAGCGGCCACTGATTTCCTGAAGGCCTTAACAGGTCAGTTGCCCCTATTTTTCTTGGGGTTCTTTTATTCTTTGGTCATGTTTTTCTTGGGATTCTTTGAATCCTTCCCCACCAGTTCAGCCTCTGCTCTCAAATCCTTTGCTGTCATTTAAAGTATCTCAAGAGCCTGGAAACCTGTTGTCTTTATTTATCAACCCATTATTCCCTTCCAAAGGTTGTTTGCCTCAAGTCTCATTCTTGCTGATTTTCTGCTAGTTCATTGTCAGATGGCAGCAGGTGTTCTGTAAGAGCAAGTACTCAATCCTATAGCTTGCTTTTCTTTTGATTTGGCCTGTCTAGAAAATGGAATGACTGAACATCTCCAACAGCATTTTCTCTCCCCATTGTGTTTCACCGCAAGGGCAGATGCCAATCATCTACCTAAACTCTTGGTGGTGAAGAAACTAGTGGTATGCTGTTGCATATAGGTAGAACTTTCCGAAAGGAAGGCCTTGTAAAACCATGGCTGAGGCCCGTTACTTTGGCTAAGTAGAAAATGACTAGGGGAAAGTGAGACAGCTGAATTAGAGGTAGATCAAGAAGTTCTAGAAGCATTGCGTGTTCACAGCGTGGGGTATGACGGTTGGTTGAATTATGTTTGTTGCGGCTTAAAGCTATGCAAGTGATAAAGGCCTGACTGCTTCAAAAGCCTGGCTTTTGCAAGAAAGCGGCTCTCCTTTGCACCTGCCTGGGGACTCTGCGTCACTACGGACCCTCACGCCCAGTTTGCCAAGGAGATGATGAGTAGGAATGTTGCAGAGCTGCTGTGTGCATATGAAAGGAATGGCAGAGAGTGAAGCCGTGGACAATTTCTGGGCTTTAGTACAATGCTGCTGCATTGGTGCCAGTTTAGTTGGTTTTCCATCAGTGGCATTTCTGTCTAGAAGTACACTGCCCAGAGTCTTTCTAGCATTTGATGCCATTTCCTTACTGCCATTAATACCTTCCTTCAGTTTCAAGGATGAGAGAATCTTTACAGGATTTTGAAGATCCCTGTTAGGAAACACTATGCCAGAGGAGTCATCACTCCCTTTTCTTTTGCCTCCTTTGTAATTTTTATAGACTCATTTCACATTTCTGCTAATGGCAATAAGAATACTGAGACTACTTAGCAAGGTTGACGCTCTCAGCTGCTTTCCTCTTTCCTACTGCTTCATACCGGATGTGACTTGATGGCCTCGTTTTGCAATCAGCAATTTGCTGTGGTTTGCTAAAACCTGGCATGCACTGCCAACTCACAACTTGTGTGTTGGCATTTCAGGGGCTTTGATGGGTTCCTTTCTGAGATTGCCATGCACTGGACTTTTACAGTCACAAAGACTTCATCCACCATCGGTCAAATTTCAGTATTTAATACTCTTTCCTGGAATGTAGGCAACCTAGCAGCAAGTACTAAATTCGCTGCAAGCCCTGTCTTCCCAAAGGACCATTCAAAAAGTTTGCTTTTCCCCTCTGACCAATCTGACAGTATTTTGATGAAGAATTTGGTACCTTAATAGAACCTCTTAGAAGGGATCTCATGGCAGACAACATCTCAGGCTTTCTTGAAATACTGGCTCCTTTGGATCTCAATTCCATTCAGAGTGCATTTAAGATTTTTTTTTTCACTGAAGCCATTCAACAATGCCTCTTCTCTTTAAAATGTGCTGCAGGTGAGAAAGATGGATCCCCGTGAAAGGTCCTATTGATATCAAAATTTGTGCCCAATGGACTGTGCTGATGGAAATCAAATATTAGTCTAGTATTTTGAATCCAAATAATTCCTCCCAATCAGGCCCGACAGGATTGTTTGGCTTTGAATCTGAGCACGTGGACAGTAGTGGATGGTCCACAGGTTGAAAAGAGTGTAGATTCTTCTCCTTCTTTTCATTGATGGCTCAGAGACTGAAAAGGCAGCTCCAAAATGGTAAATACATCCCTACAGATTCAAAAATTGTTCTTCTTAATTTGCATCTCCACCATAACAACAGATGCTTAGAACTAAATTACCAATGGGAATTTTATAGCTTCTCAGAAATGAAACAGGACCTGGCTTATGGGCCTTAGCAGTAGCTACAAGTTTTTCAGCACAAGCCATCTCAAAAGTATTTTAACTTTACCGTACTTTTCTGTCTTATGCTTTCATCTCAAGGATGCAGGAAAAAAAAATAAACAAAAAAACAAAAAAACAAAAAACCAAAAAAAAACACAACAAAAAAACCAAAAAAATAAAACAACAAAACAAGAAACCCCACCAAATTGATAATAAGCAAAATCAGTGACATATATAGAAACAGATCCCATGGTTTTTAACTTCCAAACTTGTCTTCTCAGCACACTCTCTACAATGGAATTGTTTCCCTATCTGCCTTGAAACATTTTGCAGCAAAAACACTCTAAGGTCCTGCTGGGTGTTTTGTTCAAAAATGACTTCTTCTGGTTTTCTGTCCATAAGCGGAGTAACGTGACTGTGCTGGCAGCTGACCAAAGGAGGTAGGAAGAGTAATCATCATCCACAACACTGGGGCTAAAGAAATTTCCACAGAAAATTACCTGCCCTAGTACTTGTTCACGTGTTGGGTTGAACGTTCAGAATCTGTTTCCATTTTCCCCATTCATAGAATGTTCTATTTCACAGAATTCCAGCCCCTCAAACATCAGTCCTGCCAGAACTGCCCGCCATAGGGGGCTGGCATAGGGGATCTGCTAATGTCCACTGACTCTTACCAGTATAGTGCTTGTCACTGTTGCAGATCAAGAACTTCTGAATAGTTTGGATTCATGCTCTTTGAGGGGTTGAAAACAAGAAAAGAATGACTAGACATTTCCATGATCAAATCCCCTGATGGAATAAAAATAGGAGCATAATAAATGTATCCATTGTTCTAAGAAGGGAGATGAAGGCTCCAAATGATTACTTGCATACTTCCTGTTCTGAATCCCTTGTTATCTGGCAAATTGCAGAAGATTCCAGGCTTTTGCCAAAATGCAAACCAGGTTAAAATGTGAAGCCTTACAGTTTACTGGATATAAAACTTCATCATCCATTTTTAAATCTTTCAGATTGTTATGTACTTCCTATTACTACCCTGAGGTTTAGAGCTGTAATTCAGAGAGAAAAGAATGCTATCTTGAATTCATTCTAGTAAATCGGCACTCTCATCTTGTCGGCACTCTCTCCTCTTGGTTTTCACTTCTGAAACTCTGTACAGAAGAGTGCATTAATGCATAGAGCTCTGCATCAATTCTTTACAACAGTTTCCCCTGTAATTCTTCTTTCAAGGCAAACCTATAAAAAGCCACACTTTCTTACCCCACCACTTCTAAAATTCTATTGAGAAGCAAAAAAAAAAAAAAAAACCCATCAAACCACTAAATCACTGCTCCAATAAAAAAAGCAGTCCATTAACTGCTTTCTTAGCAGGTTCTTTAGCTTCTATTAATATGGCAACCTTTTCTTGCTCTTCTAGATTAGAACCAAATTCTTACAGCATATAAGGAAACATAGGTTTACTGTATCTGATTCTTAGATACAGAAGTCCAGCAAGGAGTTCAGACCTCAAAAGAAGTGTCTGTACAACGAGATTCAGCACAACGTTGAGACATATTAGCTATTTTTCAAGAAAAGCGGCCAAACTGAAACTTTTTAGACTTCTCTACAATCATGCGTGCCTGCTTCCAGAACCTGACCTTCGTTGCTGGAAACTAGCTGCAATGTTACTGTAAACAATGCTGTGAATGTAGGACATCGTCATTCTTCTCTTCCATTGAAAACCTCAAGTGGAGTCGCGTCACTTCTCTTCAAAATTCTGTATTTCCTTGCAAACTGGTCAAATAAGGATAAATAAAGCGTTCTGTTCATTCAGTTTAAACCAAATGTTCAAAATGAAAAAAAAAATCCATTCAGATATGGTCTGCAATAATACAGTAGAAGAGAAGATGAACCAGACTGGCCTACAAAAGAAAGAAGTGAAGCAGAATTTGGGAATTTGGAAGACCTTATGATGAATAATTCAAATAAATAAATTAAAAAAATATTGCCTACCCAAATTCAATCAGTGATGCACAGACAGAGAAAAAGTACTAATTACTACTAATATTTCTTTCATTCTCAGACAAGTTTAATGATCCTCTTGAATGCACGGAAGATTCTTGGAAAAGACAGCAGCCTTCTTCTTCACCACATACTCCTCAGAACTCCAGGAGACAAATCATTTGAGCTGTGAGGATCTTTCTCTCTGTAAAACTCCCAGAGCATAGCCAATATTCTATTCCTTTAGGGATCCTGGCCTCCCTGGGGGAGTGCTGGATAGTCTACATCCCGGTACATCAGCCAGACACTCCACCTTATTTCCCATGGCTACTGCAGCAAGGACATCATCTACACTGGCTTTCTAGCCAAAATAGATGCAAGGCACAACAAAGAACATAGCCAACACCTTGAGCACAGCTTATGGGTTTTGAATGAAAAATCTCAGGATGGCAATACTGGATCTTCTGATCCAAACCATCAGGAAACATTTCTTTAGAGGTGTTGGGAAAGATGAAAGTTTGACGAGAAAGTCTCACAGATATGTATGCTTGGCAGAAAGATTTTTCAATGTGGAGTCTGAAGAAGGAATAGAGTTGGAAGCAAGTTTTGATCTAGAAGAAAAGAATTGCTGAGCCAGTCTTACTGGATAACCGAGGATACCTTAGTTAGAAGAGGGTTTTATGACTTACAGCAAAGGATAAACCCACCCCAAACAAGAAGATGTTTTTACCAAGCAGGAAGCTAGCACAGGCAAACAAGTCAGCAAATGCTGCAAGCAGAAAAAGCTCTCCAAATTTTCCACTGTCAAGAAAACTGAAAAACAACTTTCCGCTTCAACTGTAATATACTGACTTTTAGTGAGTGGAGAATAGCAACATATGGTAATTAGAGTCGTTAGGATAGGCTATAGATAATAGTTAAGGGATAGATTGGTTCTACTGTATGAAGATGCTCAGCAAAGTGCCAAAACCAAAGGGTCTCCAGGCCTGCCTGTGACTAGAGCTGACAGCTGTAGGCACAGGCTCTGTTGCCCACTACCCTGGACTGCTGCAACGTCTTGGATGGAATAAACTGCATTTTGGAGAGCCGCCTGGACTCCCACATCCCTCATTTAGGCTCTTCCATGGAGGTGAAAAAAGCCTCTGGGTATTGTACAAAAAAACAGCTATGTAATCTAGAGTTGCATGACCCAATATTTCTATTGAACTGGAACAATTTTTATCAATATTATGGATCCACTTCTTTTCAGTGCGTTTGGTAAAAACATAAAGCATCATTTAAAAGACATTCTTGGATGCGTACTAAGTACTACGAATTAGTTAAGGTGTTGGTTTGGCATGGCTTGGTTTTTGGTGGGGAGGGAAGAAGCCAGCCCCAGAAGTGATTTTTTGTGCAAAGCTCCTAGAAGCTTCCTCCATGCCTGGCAAAGTGAATCCCTGCTTGGCACTAAGAACAGACATGCTGCTGAGCCAATTACAGAAGCTGGTAGCACCTTGGTGATATATTTAAGAAGGAAATCAAAACTGCAGCCAGTTAACCTTGAAGTTGGGAAATTTTTAGGTTGGCACCTCTTCTGCTTTGAAAGCCAAACCAGTGAGACACTCTGTTGCAGTGTGTGTTTATTATTGTACTGCAGTTCTAGTAGTCCATTTTCTAAGGCTTCCTATTTTGTGCTGTTATAGCATATGTTATTATGAATGGATTGTTCCTTTCCCCCCAGTATTGTTGGCTTTTGCCCTAGCTGTCCCTCTCCCCAAAGACCTGCCCTTTTGTTCCCTGTTCCTTCTCCCATTGAACATCAACCTCTCCCCAAGCCTGCCCCTTTCTCTAGAAACTTCCCTCTCAATTTTGTACCCTTCAAAACCCCATTGGTTTCTTCAAGTTACTCTCCTCCCCTGTAGTCCCCCTACTGGTTTCAACATTGTATTCCCCTCCTTGTCTTCCACCCCCAGTTTCTCCCAGTTGGTTAAAGATTGCATCCTCCCCTGGGACCTTCCCCCCATTTAGAAGTTGATGGATGCCTTTGAATCAGTGTCTTTCTGTCCTTGACCCTCCAGGGAGTAAACTGAAAAATATGCAGAAGACCTCTCCCTGTTCCTTGTCCCTGCTCTCAGCGCAGTTCTATCCCCAAGGCAGTCCACCTGTGCCGTAGAGCAGCTGTGCCCTACAGCTGCAGCCCGGATTCGACAGCTTTCTTGGGGCGGCCCACTCTCGCTGTCGGTGTCGGGAGCTAGTTGGGCTGAAGAAATCCAGCACTGCAGCAAGACTCCAAGTCAGAAATGCAGTTTATTAGGAAAAGGGGGAAAAACCCAAATCCATGCAAGAGTACAAAAGAAAAACCACTGACAGAGTCAGAATACAAGCTGACGTCCTGCTAGTTAGGGTGGTGAAAGCAGTTTGGATGAAATGGTCTTGTTGAAGTGGTGATTCTGTAGAAACCATCTGGTAGCTCTTGTCCTCTGGAAAACCAGTGGCTAAGGGTGGCCATTCCTCTGGCAATGCAGTAGAAATAGTGCTACTTGCCTTCTAAAACCCAGATGATATCCAAGTGGGGATGCTTAGCTCCTACCCCCTGGGCAGAGCATCTCCCAATGGGCTGATATCGTTCTGAGTCATGATGTGGGTCCTTGATTACCCGTGAAACAGAAATGGCTCCTGGAGGGAGTTATCTCTGAGTCATGTGGCAAGACATTGATGGGCCCATTAACAGGAGAGAAGGAAAAAACGATGCCACCCCTGGTTTCCTCAGTTCTTGAGGGTGGGAATAGGATGCATTTTGATATTATAAGCTAGGACAATACAGGATGCAGGTTTTTGCATTTGCAGGAAGTTTGTATGGATTTGAAAAGTATCCTCATAGCAGAAGCACAAAAGTATTCTCATACCCCTTTTAATCATCTTCAAATGAAGCAATTCTCCCAATAACCTAAGGCATGAATGACTTGCAAGTGAGTTGAAGGAACACGCCAAAGATAAGTAGTGTTCAACTGCAGAGAATTGTTTAGGGACATCATACCCTAATATTTTAAATCAGAAAGCATGGATGGACGGGTCATTTTTCCTTAGTTGACTACAGAACCAGCGGTCCTTTGCAGGAGGGTCTTTGGATTTAGGATGACGCTGGCAACTAAGAGCATGGCTACACAGAAGGTGCTACTTTTAGACCAGAACATTCAACTACTAAAGGCAGATAGGAGAATAGCTGATTAGTGACAGCTCCGACAGGAAGAGTCCGCAGCTTACCCCATGGGAACAATAGTAGCACATTTCAATTTTAGAAAACCATTCGTTTCAGAGGACCAAGCATCAGTGAAAAGAAAAGGTCGAGTAAAGACATCCTAGTGCTCTTCTGATCAGAAGCGTGTTCCTCCATATGAGAGTATTTAGGAAAGGACAGTGCGTTCATAAGGAAAGGTGTGCCAGTTACAAAACCTGCAGAACAAGGCAAGACAAACTTATACATTTTATTTGCTATTTTTATTTCACCTGCTAAAAAATGATTTTTTTTAAGACTGAATTTTATGAATTCTGCAACGCTGTCTTTTTGAACGTCTTCCTACTCGTATTAAACACCGAGGTGACAAAGAGAGCAGCAGTGGAAGGAAAGCTGGTCCATCTCCCCCTCCTTGTAGCTTTAGGCCAGTGAGCAATTAGAAGTTGGTCACTTCATTTGAGATAAATAGCTTTACCAAGAGAGAATATTATCCAGCCTTGATCTTTCCTTTGGAGCTGATCCACTTTGTAGTCATCAATTCTTGACTCAGTGCGGGAGAAACAATGGCATTACGGCCATGGATGTTAGAGTGCGCTGATGGGAAATGAAGTTTTCATCTTCCGGTCCTTGCTTCAGTAAATATTCCAAATTCATCAGAAAGAAAATTCGAAGACCAGGAATCCCCACTCAAATGACCTACTTCAAATAGTCTGCACGCATAAGAGACATCAAGCAGGTGCTCTCATCTGTTAGGGGAATACCCAGCCAGTATATTATTGTCTAGTTAGGAGGCAATAATTTCGGAAATCATTGAATTTTTTGTATTGCAAGTGAATGGTCAACACATTTTATTACTGGATTAGGTAAAATCATGTCTTCTGCATCCTTTCAGAGAGGAAGCTTACCTGGATCTAAAGCTGCTCAGCTCCATGATGGGATGCTTTGTCTTCAAAGGGAACTCTACTCTTTGTCCTTTTGGATTGCTTCCATAGCTTTTCACTCACTCTTCAAGTACCTGTTAAAATGGCCTCTTATCCCATGCAAATTTTTATGGGCATAGTCACTGAATTGGGAAGTATTCCATAAAGTCCACAGGCCTTGTTGAGATGGATGCACAGGTCTCAAGGGTGTTAGCAGATGTTATTCTGAGGCCACTCCTGATCATGTTGGATGGACCATGGTGACTGAGGAAAGTGCCCAAAGACTGGATGAAAGCAAATGTCACCCATCTTCAAAAAAGGCAACCAGGAGGACTCAGAAAAGTACAAGCCAGCCAGCCTCATTTGGATCCCCAGGAAGTTGATGGAGTAGCTATTCCTGGAAAGCATTGCCAGGCACACGAAGGAGGACAGAACAAATGTAGTCAGCATGGATTTACCAGGGGAAATTGGTGCTTGACGACTTTTTAAACTCCTCCGGTGAATGAACTTGCCTGGTAGATGAAGAGAATATCATCTGCCTGGGCTTCAGGGAAGTTTTGGACGTTTATCTACATGGCAGCACACATACCTACGGGAAGGAATAGTGCAAAGAGCAGGGAACCAGTGTCTTTTCAATGATGCTCAGTGAAAAGACAAGAGGCAGTGGGCACACACTGCAATACAGGAGATTGCCTCTGAGCATCACAAAATTATTTTTTATCGTGACGGTGACTGAACCATGGCACAGAGTGTCCAGAAAGATGGTGGAGTCTGGATCATTGAAGACATTAAAAGTAGGCCCAGATATAATCCTGGGCAACAGGCTCTAGGTATCCTGGTTGAAGCAGGGGGATGGGACTTGGGGAGCCCCACAGAGCCCGTCCACCCTCATTCATTCTGTGCTAGTGAATTCTCTTAGAGATGCATTTCAAGGACTGGCATGACAAAGCTCTGTGCAGAGTGAGATCCAAATGGACATGGGATTTAAGTTCCTTAAGTAGTGTTCAAGAAGAATGTAAAACTCCAGGAAACCTGTCTCTTCCATAACTGAATCCCTTTCATGGGAAAATTCCCCAGCTCTAGAAAGATCCTCTGAGACGCATGCTTAAGACTGACACCGGCAGAGCAAATTTCTCCCTATGCGTGTCTAAGACCAGTTAGGATCTTTACCAAAAGTGTTGTCAACGTAGTCACAGAAGGCATATTGTTAAGAAGTGACAACTTACATCAGAATGGCAAATATTGGTCCAGCAATGAATTACTGTATGGGAATTATCGACTTGTATTCCAAATAAATAAAAAGGAGTTGGTCTTTATTGAACTCTTTCATTGCAATATTCATAAGGGAAGAAAAAGACCTATGTCCTTAACTTTCTTAATTCTAACAAAGATTTAAAACATTCCTTGTAAAAAGCGTATCTGAATTATCGGTCTATGAAACAATTTGAGTTGGGAAAAAAGTCCTAAAATTGTGTAGACAGTTGCAGAGAAAGCAAGAAAATAGGAAAGAAACAAAAACAGAGAAAAAGAGTCATCTTGAGTCTGCTAGCTAGTTCTAGAAGTAGTCTGCTAGAAAAAGGAAACCCCAGTGGAATTTCAAATGTGTTCATGCACTTGATTCAGTAACTGGTCAATGTAAAAACCAGTCCTTTCGTACAACTTCCCCCAGCAACAAAAACTTCAACAGATTGACGCCACCATCATGCCTGTCCCAGATGTATTTAAAAGAGAAATGATGATTTTCTTGAAAATCTATTTGCGTACAAGTTGCAAGACATTGGAGGGATTCTCCACATTCTCCTTCCTCCACGCGGCTTGAAAGTATATTTGATAAAATATGCAACAAAGCATGTGATTTCCAAGGTAGAGTAAAATGGATGACTTGGGAATTGATCTCTTTTGGATATGAAACTTCATATCCACTCTCTGGGAAGTTTCTAAAAGAAATGATGGAGCTGAGGCATGAATCTGCCACTCCGAGTGCTAAGCAAACATAGACACTCCCCTTCACATGGCCCCACCTTCCGCACACACCTAGGCATGCACAGAGATCAGCATAGCAGATCATGAACACCTTGGAAAAGACTGAAATGCTAAATAGCTCTCTTTGTGGACAAAATAGCCGGTACACTATTTCAAATATCTGGTACAAAAACTCTGTTGAATATCTACCTCATATTTAAAACACAGCTTTTCATTGAATTCTGTTTGCAGAATATTTTCCTTCCATTTGTTCCTTTAAAATTCCTTTGTTCTATGTCTAGAAATATTTTCTTCTAAAAATAGAAAAAATTAGATGATGTCTTTTCAGAAGAAAACATTGGTTTAGACAATTTTTAACCATCATGGTATGGAAGAATTTATTTGTCCCTCACTAAGGAGGAATAAGTATTTTGATCATAGATCATTTACAGTGAAATACTTGACATTTTTAAGATGCTTTCAATCAATTTTGATCCTCATTGCTTATTCATTGTAAACAGTAAGTTTTCAGTGCATGGAAAGTGTGTGTGGTATGTCTACATTAGTTCAAACACCAATTCCAACTAATGGCCAGGCTGAACTACAGTAAATAATGTCCTGAAGGATATTTTGCCGCCTTCTTTGGCACTCCTTGAAATCCTAATAATTGGCATGAAGTGTAGAAATACAGAGATTTTCTCTCAGAGGGTGTCCCATGATGAAACCCATCCCATGTGTTTGATGTTGTAGTTCTTATCGCTTTTAAAAGTTGATATCTTCTGCACAGTTTTCATGAAGCTTTCTGTTACAGTAGTGAAAATCACAGAGAAATGCAATTTTGTACAACTTTGAATTTACCCCAAGAGCTGAGAGAAAATTTGTTCGTATACCTCAATCTGAGTCTCTTCTATATTCAAGCTTTGTTTATCTACCATCAAGGGTCGCATTCGTTGCTGTTCAAAGCCCCATCCAAGCTGACTTGAATACGTTCAGGGATGGGACATCCACAACTTCTCTGGGCAACCCGAAGCAGCGTTCCAGCACCCCAACAGCAAAAAATGTCTTCCTTTCATCTAATAGAGATCAGAAATACTAAATCTAGGTATATAAACTTTGAGGAAAGGTTTGAAATTCTATTGATTTGAAACACATTTGATATGAATACTAACTTCCAGACGACTGAAATATGTTGATGGCCATTTGAGATTGACACTTTTTGAAAAAGTGCATGGAATTGAAAATTAAAACCGGCAAAATTAAAAACTTCTTGCCATTTTCTTTTAACTCTGATCTTCAAAATTGCATAGGTCAGATATCTGTGCTTCATGCAAATCTCTCAGATACTCTCAGACCAAAGCTTTTCTTTCAGACTAAACTGCGGTTTAGGTAGAACACGAGTGCTTAGTGAAGGTTTTTCTGGGCATAGGGGGATTTGTGTGCACAAGAGGTTTTATCCAAACTGGAAAATTCATCCCAGCTGCATTTGTTCATCATTCCTACTGCATCAGGCCTGAAGATTCTGTGAAAAGTATCCTGTGGACCTTGAACATAGCTCATGTGAAAGAGATGAGAGGTGATGGAGAAGTTGAGTGTAGTATTGTCCACAAGGGTCCCAGGATGAAGGAAGAGACGAGAAAGTTGACTCCATGTATCAGCAAGCTAGGTTTATTATTTTATGATAGAAAATATATTAAAACTATACTAAAAGAACAGAGAGAAAAGATTTCATCAGAAGGCTAAGCTAAGAATAATAAAGGAATGAATAACAAAGGCTTGTCTCGGACCGAGACGGTCTGGACAGGTGAACTGTGGTTGGCCGTTAATTCCAAACAACCAGATGAGACCAATCACAGATTCCCCCTGTTGCATTCCACAGCAGCAGATAAGAATTGTTTACAGTTTGTTCCTGAGGCCTCTCAGCTTCTCAGGAGGGAAAAATCCTAAGGAAAGGATTTTTCCTAAAACATGTCGGTGACATCTCACCCTTTTTATTTTAAATAAATTAAAAGGAAAAGTGTTTGCAATTTCATCTGCTGGGCCATGCAGAGGAAAGAACAAGCACCTGAGAGGCTTAATGTTGCCAATCAAAACATCAATCAGTGCTGATGTGGAACCGTCAGGGAAATTCTTCACCTGCAAAGCATCAAATTACATCACACACCAAAACAATCTTAAGATATAAGAAAATGCAAAGACAATGAAAAGAAAGTTCATTGCTTCAAGTCCAAACAGCTGAGTTTCAGGGAAAGTCCAAACTGAAGATGTTCCTCTCTGACATCGCTGAAAGTCCCTTTTTGTCCTGAAACAGGCTTGCTTGGCTTTTCAATGCTTTTTGAGCTGCTAGCTCTTTCAACTCTTTTTATTTAATTTTTTTTTTTTTTTTTTTTTTTTTTTTTTTTTTTTTTTTTTGACGAAAGAGCAGCAGCAGAGAGGAGCCACTGAGGCTCTGCGGGGGCCCTGGCCCTCGTGGAAGGAACAGGGATCCCAGACCTGGCCTACAGAACGGTGGTCCAGGTCCTCGTGGAAGGATCAGGGATCCCAGACCTGGCCTACAGAACGGTGGCCCAGGTCCTCGTGGAAGGATCAGGGATCCCAGACCTGGCCTACAGAACGGTGGCCCAGGTCCTGACAGGGGAAGCAAAGCCCCCGAACCAAACAGCCGCTGGCCGGGCGGAGGCCCTGGCCCAGGGAACCGAGCCAAACGGCCCAGACCCGGCCCGCGGAGCGGGCTCTGTGGTCTCACAACCCGGCACTCTGCTGCCAATGCCTGGGCAGCACGAGTGACCGAACGCTTCATCCCCTCTGAACCGGTGCACACCAGCAGCTGGGGAAGAGAAGCTTTCCCAGGGATCATCACCCCAGATCTGGGGGTGCTTTGTCCCCAGAGCAATTGAGCGACGCTCACTTTCCACTGTTTCTCCTGCCTCTGCAACGCAAATGCAAAAGGTGTTCCTCCTTTCTGCCCCTCGGTACCACCCCCACTCCCTGCGGGCTGGGGACCAGAAGCAGAAGGCTCAGGAGCCACCTCCCCCACGGTGCTGGGGTGCGCAGGGGGAGTCAGGCATTCCAACCCCCAACGGGAACCTCCGAACCAAACCCGAACCGGCCCGCGAAAAACGCTGAGTTTGAAAGCAGGCAGACGGGCTGAGCCCGCAATCAGCTGTCGAGCCACAACCCCCCCACGGAGGGGCAGACCGGCATCCCCTTCCCCTGTCCCAGCTCCCCCCGCAGGGGCAGCCTCGGGACAGCCCGAAAAGCTCGGGGGGGAATCCAGGCTGATCGCAGGCGCTGCGGTGGCCGCCGCGGGGAGCGGCGGGGCCACGGGCGGCTCCAATGATGGTTCCGCTTGGTGGTTCTCAACCTCAGCCTCCTCCACTGGCATGGCAGGCAAAGGCGGAGCCGCCGCGTTCGGAGCCCTCACGGGCTCTGCTGGAGGGTCGAACGCGGATTCGACCGGCGCGGGCGGCGCGGCATCGACCCCCGCCGGGCTGGGGACAGCAGCCGCGTCTTCTCCGGGTACCGGAAGCTGCAGCGCGGGCGCAGACAGCAAAGCCGGCGGAGCCGACACGGGAGGCGGCGGGACAGCCGCGGGGGGCGGCAGGGGCGCGGGGCCTGCGCCCACTGGTGCCGCCTGCACTGTTGTCTCACTTTGCTTCGGGAGCGGCAGCGCAGTCGCGAGCTCTTGGCGATTGCTGTCGAGTGTGTCGCCTAGCAACTCGGGCGAAGCCGCGGGAGGCGGTGCTTCTGCCACGGGAACGCCGACAAACTCCGCTGGAGGCGACGGGTCCGGTCCGGGCTGAGGCGGTGCCGCGGGAGGGGCCGCGGGGACTGGCACCTCCTGCGGGGCGGGTTGGGGTGGGGCCCGCGGCTCCGGCTCGGGCGGTGGAGCCAACTCACCTCCCCCCTGAGAGCAGCGAGGCGGGGGAGGCGGTTCCGTCGGAGCATGCTCCAAAGGCGCAGAAAAAAACTTTTCTTCTGTCGCGGGCAAAACTTCGCCCCCCCGCCGCGATTCGGGGGGGCTGGGAACCTGCAGGCTGTGGATTTGCACTGGTTCCCCTCTTGCCAGCGCCAGCGAGAAGGGAGACATACCTCGGCAATCCGCAATCCACTGATATGTAGACGCTTTCCGTTTCAAAACTGGGAAGAGAGTTCTGAATGACGGATAAACCCGAGGAAATCCAAGTCCCCGGTAAAAAAGGTCTCGGATAATGAATTCCATGCATTCCCATATGTATGAATCAAGGGCATACAGCACATCAGTGAAAAAGCCATGGTGCTTTGCCCACCTGAAAAACTCATAGAAATGTATCTTCAGCATAGGAATTCTGTCCTCATGACCCCATTTTTGCCAGAGGCCAATAAGTTTCTCCTCTGAGGGAGAGAATGGAACCTCCGCCTCCGTAGGCACCCTTGTCCAGATCCGAATCTGCCTTGTAAGAAGGGAAGCATTTTCAGGAAGGGAAGTGTAAACAGTACCTTGTGACAGTGCCCTCTGGGCTTCGGCAGACTGCTCTGTGCTGCAAAGACTTCTGGACATCTTGTCTCGGAGACTTTTCAAAAGGTTCTCTCTGTGGCCAGCCAAATGAAGAATTCTTCCTCACTCAGGGTCCAATTGTGGTGATTCCTTCACTCGAGGTACCATCTGTCAGTTCTGTCCTCGGTGTTCACCTTCTGTGGTGGTGCTCCTTTTTTCACTCGGGGTCACCATTTGTAGTATTGTCCACAAGGGTCCCAGGATGAAGGAAGAGACGAGAAAGTTGACTCCATGTATCAGCAAGCTAGGTTTATTATTTTATGATAGAAAATATATTAAAACTATACTAAAAGAACAGAGAGAAAAGATTTCATCAGAAGGCTAAGCTAAGAATAATAAAGGAATGAATAACAAAGGCTTGTCTCGGACCGAGACGGTCTGGACAGGTGAACTGTGGTTGGCCGTTAATTCCAAACAACCAGATGAGACCAATCACAGATTCCCCCTGTTGCATTCCAAAGCAGCAGATAAGAATTGTTTACAGTTTGTTCCTGAGGCCTCTCAGCTTCTCAGGAGGGAAAAATCCTAAGGAAAGGATTTTTCCTAAAACATGTCGGTGACAGTTGAGGGAGAGAATCAAGAGCATATGGCCCAGTAAAGGCACCAGAGAGTACTTTTTCATGTGGTCCACAGCCCAAACAATTGTTTAGCACCATTTGAAGGCTGTGTCTGACAAAGAGGGCTGAAGCACGTCTTCAAAATATCCAGTAGATCAAAATCCATTGAAGCAAATGACCCTGGCCAGTCACCTTGCTGCTGATCATTCACCCTCCATACCAGCTGATCAGGCCTAAGAATGCTGCTGCAAAAGTATTGTGAAAAAGGTAGGCACATTTTCACAGAGGCAGGGGAAAATGCCCTTGGATGATGATTCCAAGGGATAACTTGATGGAGCAAGTTAGGTACCCTTATCTACTGTGCAATATCAAAGTTGGCGAGTTCACCATCTGTAAGCATCACTTTAAAAAAATAAATGTTTGATCCACAAAACAATATTTCCTATGTCCTGTCTACCTGCTTCATTTCAGCCAATGAATAGGCTACGTTCCATCAGCAAAGTGTTCATGATCATATGCTTCTTTAAACTGTGATAATTCTTTCTTTTTTTCTAAATCAGACACTGTCTATTCCTAAGACTCAGATGTCCATGGGTAGGGGTGTAATTAAGTTCACTGTTAAAAAATATCCTTCTTGTTATCTTTTTAATAAATTACTGAGATGCAACATCAGTCTGAGAGCTGAAAGAAACCCCTTCATTTGCTGTTTGCCAAGTATCATCTATGCGATACAAATTCTATTTGACCCATCCATTGCCATCTAATACTACTAGTAATGCCTTCACAACCTTTACTTCATCGTTAGGGATTTTGGAGAAGTGAAAGATTTGAACATAAGCAAGGGCATTTGTTCAAGATGCTCCAGAAAGAGCTGCCGTCTGTTCTCTTCCTTGCTGCCTGTGTTGGCAGGAAGCTGCAAAAAACCCAAAGATAACTAGAAAGAGTGTTACTTTTAGTCTAAATTTGGAAAACCCTGTTAAATGAAAAGGTGCTCTTTTAAAAGATGGCATCGTAAGGGGAAAAGTCAGTTTAGAGAGGTTTTGAGACAGTTGCTTCTGGGAAAAAAAAAAAAAATTTGAGGTATCCAAGGTCTTTAGCCATACCACTTGGAAGATTGATTCAAAACACAGTTCCTTCATCTAGGAAGAACAGAGGACCATAGATGCAGCCCATTTCAAAACGGAGTTCTTTATGTGTCAGGTTGGGATTTACTGGACATCATTTCTTGTAAAGTCGAGGGACTGCAGTTAGCTCTCCAATAATTTCCTTCCCTGAAATTCATCTGCATTTGCTCCTTTCTCCAGCGTTCCCATTTCTTAGTGCTGGTATACTCCATCTATGCATTAGAATATTCAACTGGAGTGTGTGTCCGATATTTTCTAGTTCAAATTGGCTGGAACGCAATGGATAGTTCCAGTTGCTTGTATACACTAGTTTTATTTTGACAAGTTTTCTTTGAACAATGTTGAAGCAGCAGTAGCAAATCGGAAGTACAGCTTGCAGCAGGGAAAGACACTTCTGCTTGCTCAAGTTTCCTGTAGTCAGATAGATGCCAAAAGGCTTTTCATAGTACTACTACTGTCTTGTAGGAATACTTGATCTAATCCTACCTTTGATACAATTACGAATGGGCTACTTTTCCACAAGGTGGAACATTTTTCTTTTAATAATATGTTTTTTGTAAGTTGGAAACATGAACTTGTGCACCAGTCAGGTGGAAGGTACTCTTACTTCTTCATAAGTTTCACAACATTATTTAGAAAATATTGACTCTGTGTAACTTCAAAAGAAGAATTCTGGGCATCTTCATTCTATTGATGTGATTTTTTTTCTACCATGCTCTTCTTGTTTTCTATGGAACTCATTTTTACCAATAGAAATATTTTTCCCTGACACCTATGGAAAATACCTATGTTTACTCAATATTGCAGCCTCAGTACACTGTTTAGAATTATTTCAACATGGTCCCAAGCATATCCGACAGCTAGACAGCAGAGGTTAGCAACAGTGAGTGGGAATAACTTCTGAACCATTTCAGTAGATTTCCCAGGAAGGGCTTGCTTTCTGCCGCTGCAAATTTTCCCAGAGATATTGTCTGGTGAACAGTTGCATCAAAAGAGTATTTTTGCACAAACCTTGGGCCAAGCTCTGTCTCAGATTTACTAGGGAATGCAAAGAGGGTGAAAGTGCTGCTTCAAAGCCCTCTGTGTGCTTTCCGTACCAAAAGGGAGGTGACCCCAGCAATAACTTTTTGATCTCTCTTCAAAACACGAGGCATGTCACCACCTCATTCATCTTTTTCTGGGACTCAGCATCTAAAGACCAAGAAGCCCTCTTGCTTGCTAAAGTGTGTTCAGCAAAAAAACCCTTGTCCCATCAGCAAATTGGAACACAGCTGCATTCCAGTCAATTCCAATGCTGGCAGGGCAATACTCTAGCCCAGTAGTAACATGCCACTGTTAGAAGACTGTGTAAAAATCTTTGTGTACAAAGTAATGGGAGGGAAAAATAGAATTGGGAAGAACTGCACATTGTTCTGGAAAAAGCCTCCTGCCACAGTCTTACAGACGTCATTTTCTGGTATCATTTTTAAGAGTTGGAGTTTCTTAAATTTTGTACAAGATAAAATCTTACTGGACCTTGAAGTTTCCCTACTAGAAGTACAGCCATTTCTTGGTAGAATAGAAGTAAGCCCTTTGAATATGTACAAATGGCCTTTCAAAATACATATGCTATAGCCCACTGTGAAAGGAATTAGCTATAAAAATAGAAATTCAAAGGTTTAAAAAGGTTTTGAATAAAGTAAGTCTAAGGTGATAGAAGAAGAAGAAAACAGCAGTTTTCTTCTTCTGCTGAAAAAACAACTCCGAGGACATTGTACTCTACAGGTGTATTATATCACTTTCTGAAAAACGGAGTAGGTTTGCTATTTCAAAAGGTTTTCATTAGGAAGGAAGAGATTCCTTTGGAAAAAAAAAACTTCAAATTGACTTGACATGAATGTTATGACACTTCACTTCACCAATCATGAAGAAAAATTCTCATCACTTGATATGGAAATCATGACGGTAACGGAGACAAGGATGTCTAAGCCGTGCCATCAGGAACATAAAAAAGCATTAGAATGCTGGTAAGACTGAGCTCCTGAACTAGTGAGAAGAGAACGCAACCAAAACATTTTCCTTTAAGAGTCTTCAGGATGAACAGCAGATCAAATGTTTTCCTGTGAAGTATTTATGAATAGAATTAACCTATAAAAGAACATTGTTTTCAAAAACCTGTGTCCAGTATCTCTTAGAATGATACAGAGTTCTTATTACTAGAAAAAAGAAAAGCACTTTTTTCCAAACTGTTGTGCACTTTTAAACGATCTACAATAAAAAGAGTACTTTTTCATGCTGGGCATGATGTTCATTACAAAAAAGCCTTGTCGCACGCTTGGTACTCTAGTGTCTTGATTAGCATCGTTTTTTATTCATTGACTCTTTTTCACCTTGAAATAATGGCGTCTTTCTACTTATGCAGCATCCATGAAGAATTTCTTGGGTGTCATTTTGTACTCGATCCTAAATGGCAGCTTCTGCATTCTGCCATCCGTCTAGCTTTCCCATTTGATGCAGCTTCTGAGAGGTCTTTTCAGAATTGAGGACTACCTGCAGGAATGATGCTAAATGCATGCATTTTACTCCTTGGTTAATGCAAAAGAGTTTCTCCTTTACAGCATAATAATAACAGGAAAAGAATGATGGTGGATTCAATTCTTATAGTAATACAAAGAGAACTATTATCATCATTAGAAACCAAGCAAGTCATATTTATTGCTCATGCAGTACAACCACTAATGCAAATTACCCTGTAAATTCAAAATGAATCTGTATCACAGGAGTGGATTGAATGTCTCTCTTGATATTTTGCTTAAAGCAGAAAATTAATTCTTTTGACAGCCAACTCATAGTTGCAACCTAACTTTCAACTCCAGCTTTCAAACAGTGGAAACATGTCTGTTTATAACACGATACAGTACCGTACACAAGACCAAAACAGGTCCTAGACGTTCAAATGAAAGAAAAGATCAAAGGACAGATTAATTCGTGTCTGCAAGCCCTCAAGAGCGTGCAGGTCAAAAGTCCCCAGAAAACTAGGCCAGTGGCACAAATTCTCGATGTTGGCACCAGCAGAAGCAGCTGCTCTCTTTATAGGATGCAATCTTGCTTACATCACCCTTCAAAGCAATCTTCTGTCCCCCTGCCCAATACGCCTTCTGCTCTACTCCTTGGACTTCACGTTTGCATTTCTACAGAGTCCTGCAAACGGACTCAAAGTTCAGGTAATAGATTTCCAAGATTTAGAAATATTGTGTTAAGTCTATTTCTTTCGTATTTCATCCCGTCTAAGCATACTGAACTTTCTGAGGTGAAATATGTCGAGTATGTCACGTGTAGTTTACATGTTAGTTCTGCTTGACATTAAAACTTCTCACAGACCCCTGGGATGCCTTACTGCAAAAATATATAGCTGCAAAGAGTGGTTGCACAAAGTTAGAAGGGCCAGAAAACCATGTAAACAACCTAACAGTAGAGGCTTGAATTTCTGAATATAATCTTGCACCATCTAAAGTCAAAATAGAATATTGAAATGATTTTCATCTAATAATGAGCGTGGGGAAGAAAGAATCCAGATAGGCTTTTTTTTTTTTTTTGAAACAGTTCCAGGAAATACATGGCCTTAACTTGGAAGTATAGCATTAAATATTTTTATACAGCATGAGTTCTCATTACCTAATCATATGATTTGTAGAACTGAATTGGAAAGTAGGAAATAAACAAAGAAAAATATTCAAGCTATAAAAAATGTGAGTTTAAAATTTTCTTTGTATTTCTGATTAAAACGATGAGGTAGCCAAATGGTCACCCATTATTTTCAAAAGCATCTGGACATAAAAAACGGATCAATTTTGGCGGGACTTGGATGTCCGGTATTCCTGAAAAGCTTTATTTCACTGCTTCCCAAGCCTGATTCAATCCCCTTAAATGCAGCTGTATTTCAGTTGCTCAGTGAAACTGTCCATCTCATGCATATAGTTTACAAATAATCTGCAGAAAAAGCTAGCTAGATTTAAAGATCTTTTTTCTGTAAATGGCCTTCAACTGATTTCTACAAACACACAGCTGGGATTTCTGCTGTCTTCTTCAGGCCACTTCCTGCAGAGACCTCTCCATTAAATTTGTCTCGTTCTACTAAGAACGCTTCTGGTGATCCAAAGTCAGCACTGGGATTGTCCAACTGCATGCAATTACTGTCTGCTAGAGCTGCACACTGAGGGCTTCTGTGTGCAGCATCATGTGAGCCCTGCTAATGTCACCCTGTTGGTATAAACTGAGCTAAGTGGACCTTAAGGGACAAGATTGTGCACTGATTTTGTAATAGAAATGAGGTACTAAGAAGGAGGCGGGAGGATTTCAATGTTTCTGCCCCCAGCTGAAGCAACACTAAATCTCGGTCTTTATCTGAAAAACGAGGTGAATTAACCCGTTTGGCATTCATATGCCAAAAAGGTCAGTAATACACTCAGAACTGTCAAAAGAGTAACAATTCCAATCATTACTTTCTAAAAAGAATTCATTTGAAGAAGTCAGGAAGACAGATGAAACATGCAAATATCCTACCCTGAGAATCATTCTGTTGATCTGCACAGGTTTCTTATTATATTCCCATCTAATGCATTGGTCATGTGTGCTTGTGATGACACAAATACTTGCAAAGCTTACCAGATAAATCACGTTCTCTTCAAACAGCAAAGCATTTCTTGATGGTTGCACTTGCTAATTCCATTTAGACTCAGTGTTCTTAAAGGTCTTTTCCAACCAAAGTTCCAACCACCATTCTCTAAGTCGCACATCCTGATTGTCCTGGTTTAGGGCTAAATTTGGCAGAAAACCTCACAAAGGGCCACTGCACCCTCCCCCCCACCGAAAGCCCACCCACACAGCCGCTCCCTTCAACTGGTTTGGGGAGAGAAGTGGGAAAAAGCTGTTGATTTAACAGGCAAAGCACTTCCTAGCACAAAAAAAATGAACAATACCAGATGACAAAACTCATTTGCCGCACTGAAGAGACGACAAATCAGAAAGTCTCTCCTGTGGGTGCTCACTCTGTTATCAATGCCTCCGGCAATGGGGAAGGCTGCTGCCCAGGGTAGGCCCCAGTAGGCCACAAAGTGCAAGTTCCCAGTGCTTCCCAGGTCCCAGTCCGGAGCAGATTCGAAACGTTCCAAGAAAAGGGAAAGGAAAAAAAAAACCAGTCCAGGGAAAACTCTGCCTCAGCCAGCTAAACCAACTAAAAAGCAAATGCGTGCTCTGTTCTGCTCCGTCAGTGCCCAGACAACACAGTGCAGCGCAGAATGTGGAAGAATGTTGCTTTTTAAGGAGTGCAGCCTCTGATAAGAAACTCGGTGCTTCTTCTTCTCCCCACCTTTGCTCTCAGAACCAGTCTTGAAGGCAGAGAATATCATATCCAGCATTAAGAGAACAGATGACTGGGGATACAAGCATCATAAAGTCACCCTAGGACACTGCTCCTTTGAGATATGTCACCAGACTATGCTAAGACCAAGTTTTGAACCTGCTCATTAAAATTTTACTATCACAGTGAAGCTGAGGAGGAAACACAGCTCACTACAGTTACCTTGTGGCATGCCAGTGCTTCCTGTCCATCACAATGGTCTTCATTTTTAAGTCCCTGACATCACAGGCATCATGAAACATCCTTTGTGCAGGAAGGAAGAAAATATTCTTTTCATTGATGCTGATGGGTTAGCTGACATGCAAAGCAGTTAATTCAAAGTGACAGAGCAATCAAGTCAATAGGAAAACTCACCACAGTTTTGTTTACTCCCCTAAATCCTTACTATCCCAAAATACAAGAACAGCTGTAAAAGCCTTGTGGCTACCTAATTTTTTCCTAGACCTACATGGTGGGGTAAGAGATAAACAATCCCAAACTATGGTAATCCACAACAAAGCATTCTTGACCTCATATTCAGGTTCTGCATAGCGAGCTCTTCCTCCTGATCAAGTTATTCCATCGCAATACTTTGGGGAGTATCTCAGAGGGCTGGCTGTTGTTTGGTTTGAAAGCATCTTGATCATTCAGGAACCCAGTAGCAAGGACAAAGTTTAAAAGAAGCTAGTGCTATGCATTGATTTTCATCTAGGACAGAGATATATCTACAACACAGAAGGCTGACCTAATGCTTCACGACAACGTGGCTGAAGTGGCATCCTGGTCCCCATAGGTTTTTCTCTTTACTTTTAGCTGCTTTCTTACCAGATTAATGAGCTGAACTAGCTCAAAAAAGAATCAGATAAGTGCCAGAGCTTTCAAACAAACAAAAAAAAAAAAACAAAAAACAAAAAAAAACCCCAAAACAGATGCAAAAATGTGATTTGTAAGTGCATTTGAAAACAGAAGTTTTTTGTACTTTTCATAGATACATGGCATTCTCTAGAATGATATTGCTCCAATGCTTTGGGTTTGGTTTTGTTTTTGTTTTTTTCCTCAATTCGAAATGTTACACATTCTTTTTTGGCCATTTTAGTAAACTGATTTTCTGATCCATGTGAAAGACAGTCCGAAGTTCCCCTCATTTGCCTCACGACCGTCCCCAGGACAGACATCGGGACCCTGAGGACCCTGACTGGAATGCTGGCATGCCGGTCAGAGAGGAATGCCAGAAATCCTGAGGCCCCTGAGCAGAATTCTGGCCTGCCAAGTGATTGTTGGCAGCTGTGTCTACAGTGACTGCTTCTAGCAGGGCCTGCCAAGGGGCGAGGCGACCTATGGGCCTGCACGTGCTTCGCGACACCAGCCCAGGAATTTTCCCACCTCTTGGCCAGATGAACTTGCTGGGGCAACTGTGGTAGCCGCCCTATGGAAAATCCTTCATCTGCTCCACTACCACCGTGAGGGACGCAGATTGAAGCCCCCCTCCCAAGGACTGAGGCTGAGACGCCCGTAATTCTGATCCAGGGCTGCTGGCTTGACTGAAGCAGGATGCCTGCTAAGTGTTGCCTGCAGATGTGTTCGCGGGACCTAAACTGGTTTCCTATAGAAACCAGTCCTGAAACAATAGCTCCCACTCACTGCTGATATTGATATTGACTTCTCCTGCTGAGAACATGGACTGTCTGTACCCGTCTTCAATACCATTTTCCCCCTCAGCAATTTCAATAGACTTGCTCTTTATTGTATCTGCTCCCCCTCAGCCATTTCTAGATCTGTTTCCCCCCTCAGCAATGGACTAGAATAGAACCTTGAGATAACCAGGACTCTGAGATCTCCCCTAGGAGAACTCCATCGGCTGGGCTGCGAGGACTTCATCTCTCTCCATTTGGTAGCTATACTCCCTCTCTCTTTCTCCCCCTCTTTTCTATTCTTTTCCTCTCCCTAATTCCTTGAAGGCATTTGCTGTGGTCATTCTAGAAAGGTGCATTTGTTTGGAGTGATACTGCAATCCCTTTTCCATCTTGTCTTTTGCCCTCCGAGATCAGTTAAGAAAACATCATCCCCCCTTGGTAGGAGCGGATCAGAACAATATGTTCTTTCCAGCTGAAATTGGTTCTAGTCAATAGAAGCACACTGGTAGGTAAAAGTAGACTATAAAAGATAACCTTCAGAATGTATTTCCCATGTCTTCCCATTCAAGCAAGTGAAGAAAGCAGACAGATCTTCAGATAACATGCTATGCGAATTGAAAGGAATCTTCTTGGAGGCAACTGTGAAACTCACGCAATGAAATACAGATGAGAGAGATGAAAGGGTCACATATGATGTCAAATCTATTCTTTTAATGTTTGAATGAAACAAGATTTCTTGAAGTACAATCCTACAAAATGAAGGTGAACTTGCAGAAGCAATTGAACTGGGTCTCCTTTAGAAACACAATGTTTTCTAATTAAACTGCGCATTCAGGAAGGCAACCTTGAAATCAAAAGGATTTAGAAAAATACAAAATACCAAGACTGGCAGTTCGTTATCTTTCACGGTCTCTTTAAGATAAGATTGATTTGAACTTCCACTTGTAGTAGGTCTGAAGACATTAGGAATGATGCAATATGAAAAAACCAAAACAAAACAACTTTCTCAAAAAGCTTTGAGAAACCAGAGAAATGATGATTTTTAGTGGTTAGGTAGTCCTTTAAAATTTGTCTTGGGGGGAGAGAGATAAAAAACTGACTGAGATCAAATGACTGTGGAGTATATTCAAAAACAGTAATGAAGAAGGTAAGGGGCAAGAGCCTGTTAGAAAAATACTATGCTGGCTTCATCTATTGAAAGCATTCCAGAATGGTTGAAATTATGAATCATATCTTCTGGGATTAAAAAAAAAAAAAAAAAAAAAAAAGAGGAAGAAAACAGAAGGAAAAAAATATTTTGAACATATTTTTCCATTCCAAGATGGTATAATGGCTTTATTTCATTTTGTTCCTATGACTGGTTAATAGCTTATGAAATGTTTAGCAATAGAGAGTGAGAGTCTTCACACTAACCATACCATTTGGATGTGTCTCTTTTACTTTCTAGAGCAGCAGATACGGTTTAGCACTCCACAATTCAGTCCCCAAAAGTGAGTAAGTGTGGCAGATTTAACCTAACTGCCCAGTCCACCAAAATGCCTAATTATCTTGAAAAATGCTTTGCTCTATCTCATTATCTGGACATGTCTCTCTAGCTCCACTTTGAGCTTCTTGATCTTTCATCTACAGGATGAGATCCAATTTAGCTTTGCAAGGATGTAGCCTTTCCAAACCATATCTTTTACCTTCTGTATTCTTACAAGTACATTTCTACCGCAGGGACCAGTTTGGAAGATCTTAGTTGTTTTATTCCTTAGATTATGTTGCTGCATTAATTAGCTCTTCTTTGAAGTTTTTTCCCTGCTCAAGTATAGGGTCAGTGCTGAAATGATTGCGATGCTAACTCCTTATGACCTATTCTGCAGGCTTACAGAGTATGCAGCAAAGTTTTCTCTTCTTCTGAGGACATTCTACTCTTTTGATGAGAAATGCTGAAGGTCTGACTTCAGTTGCAAAGGTATCTGATTGACAGATTGCAAAATTGTGAAGTCTAGTAACAGCAGGAAAAGCGTGCTCTTGCTCTGTATGTAAATGTCGTGTCAGCTGCTGTTGGGATAAAAAGCATGAGCATAAGCAAAGATATCTGCATGGATAGAAAAGAAAGAAAGAAGATATTTGTTGTGATTTCTGCACTAAGGAGCAAGAAGAAGCATGAAGCGCTAATTTCAGTGGCTAAGACAGTATCGTCCTTGGGCCAGTTCTCTTCAACATCTTTTGAACCACTTGGACTCGGCACTTGAAGGAATATTAAGCAAGTTTGCCAGAGACGCTACATTGGGAGGAGCTGTCAACTAACTCCCTTGAGGCCAGTGAGACACTGCAGAGAGATCTTGACAAATAGGAGAGATGGGCAATTATGGCTGGCCGGGAGTCTATGCACAAATCACGAAAGGGGCGGGACTGCTGGGGAAGGCGTCCCAAGCTGTTGTATTTTCCAGCATCAGTCTCATGACATGGTTATGACAGTGGGAAGATGCCAGCAGCTCACGTCCCCAGCAGCAGAAAAAGAACTTCATGTTACAACTTACTTGAAAAGCTTTTTGACCAATCCCACAAAGCAAAAGCATATTGACAGTAGTTCTTTCCGATCCCTAGAAGCACACAGAACTTTGGTTCAAAGAACGCTTGCTTCTTTTGAATAAAAGACCTGCTTGTAAGCCTTAAGATAGAATGCACAGAGCTCCATTATTAAGCTTAGAACTTCCTAACATCTGGCTAGATCTACTTTGCTGTAGCTTAGGGAGTTCTTCTGGTCAAGCTTTAATACACAGGCCATTGTTCTATTTGTCCTTACTTCTCTACTTCTTCTATCATTTTTCTGCTGACAAACCTTATGACTACTGCTTAGCTCCAAGCACAGTTCTGCTGTCTCTGAGGCCTGCCTTTTGCAGCTTTCCCAAAATCCTCTGTTTTCAAGGATTCCCACAGGCAATCCCCAACCTTCGGGAGTTGTGCGATGGCAAGTGCTGGATTCAGCACCTGGGACAGGGCAATCCTGCTCTGTGTGTGTGTATAGACTAGGGAGCCAGAGGCTGAAAGGAAGCCAGGCTCCTGGCCAATGGCAAACTAAATGGGTATCAGCAGTGCCCTGGCAGCCAGGAGGGCCAAGCCTGTCCTGGGGTGCATCAGGCACAGTATCACCAGCTGGGCAAGAGAGGGCATTGTCCTGCTCTGCTCTGCCCTGCTCTGCTGTGTTCTGGGGCGGCCTCACCTTGAGTGCTTGGGGGCAGTTTTGGGTACCACAATGAAAAAAGACATGAAGGTATCAGAAAGTTCTCCAATGAGGTTTACAAGGACAGAACTGGAGGAAATAGCATGCAGCTGAGTCAGGGGAGGCTCAGGTCCGGTATCAGGAAAACGTTTTTTAACCAGAGGATGGCTGGGCACTGGAAGAGTCTCTCCAGGGAGTGGTCACAGCATCACACCTATCTTGAGTTCAAGAACCTTTGGGACATTGCTCTCAGGCATCTGGTGTGATTCTTGAGGAAGGTGCCATGCAGGGCCAGAAGTTGGACTTGATGCTCCTGACGGGCCCCTTCCAATTCAACTGATTCTACCACTCTATGATTCTGTCCTGGCCACTCAAGGTATATTGCTTGATCTCACCAGATTTTGACCTGCTCTTGTTGGTCAGAATTTGTCCCTACTGCCTAATGATATTTATCACAAAAGACAAAGTGCCTTTCCTCAATTTTCTCAAGAAAGTTGAAGATGCACCCTAGAATCCTAAAAAAGTCTTTTCCTTGAAACAACACTGTCTCCTGCCCAGTATTCTTTCCAGATCTTAAGGAGAAAGAAGGCAAAATGAGGGGATGTGTTACAATGAAGCACTGTCAAGTTTCCGGACCTTTAGCAGTATATTTGTACTTCCACTATTCTTTTCTATAAAATCATGGTTTTGTAGAGCATGTCATTTTCTAGCAAGACACATTTTTGCAACTGAGCCCATCAGTCTCTGTGAGAATATATTGTCAAAAGCACAAAACATATGAATGGGCAGTGGCAAGTGAGGGGAAAAAACAGTATGGGAAGCAGCTCCGTGATACTACAGTAAGACAAGGAGGAGGTGTTCCAGTTGACAGAGCAAAGAATCGCCCGCAGTCCCTGGAGATATCCTAGTGAAGCAGGTTGTCTCCCAGCAGTCCCTAGAGAACCATGGAGGAACACATACCTACAGTGCAGCTGCTGGAAAGCTCCATGCCACAGCAGGTGAAAGTGCCTTGAAGGAAGCTGCAGCTTGTGGAGGGAGGGCCAGAAAACCATCCTTGACCTCTTCTTTAGCGGAAGAGTATGTGCAAATGTTTAACAGCTGCTAACTGGAATCTATCCTCTTTCCAGTTCTTGTCGTAGGTAAGTAGGACAATAAAAGAATTAGAAGCCTAAACTGTTTTGCATGAGGCTCCCATTCTCTCTGCCACGCCCTTAAAATTTACTTTGAGATGAAATAAAACTCATGATCAAGTTCCTAAGGCTTGATGGTCAGGCTTCTCAGAAAACAGGCAGTGCAAAGAACTCTTGTCACTGTCATTTTTATTCATAGAACTAAAAAAGTTAAACTACTGTTTTCTAAGAACTTACGAAAATCAACTGGTAGAGGTGGTGAGAGTGAAGAGTATAATTAAGCTGGAAAGAGACTATCATGTAGCTACCTCATCTGCATGGAAGTTTTTTTACCAGGAACTCTGGACTTTTAAACAGATTTAGGACACAATAGTTATCTCTGGGAATGTTTTAGTATGTATAGAACATTCATCTTTAAATAGCTCGATCTGTTTTACCGTTATGACTTACGTTTTAAATTTTATTTGAGGAGAAATATTTGCCATTCAGATCATTTCAAGTTCTGAAGCATTTCAGTTGTTGACAGTTTTTGCTGTCTCCTGAGGGCAGGAAAATAGTCCTGGAACCAATACTGAAAGAAACTAGATGGAAAAATTAGTTTTCCGCATTCTTTTCTGTCTATTCTATGAGGCACAAGAGCAAAACCACTGCTATGAGTCTGAGTTGCCTTACCACTCATGGATGACAACCTTGTAGTGAGTAGTCTGTTATTTGCACACATTTCTGATGCTGGTGGTTACCTGTTGTGCAGAAAGATCTGTAAACTATTTTCATGGAAAGACACTCCTGAATTGCTTCACTTATCTCTGAAGCAGAGAACTAAGCTGGCACTCTACTTCGGAGATCTTCCTGTGCTCGCCCCCAAACCCGTTTCCTTCAAATGCAATTTACTTTCAACCAAAGCACTTCATTACTTCATCAGGTAATCTCTTGTTCTTAATGTTCGGGGTAGTGTTTTAAAAGGGTAAGAACATATTCTAGTAAGAAGGTAGAACCTCTTTCTTAAGTAGTAGACATCACTGGGCTTTGGTTCATGCACCAGAACAACAGCAAGGAATGTCGTTTGCAATCAATAGATGGGTTGGGGAAACCGGCCACAAGTTTAGGAATCTTTCTCCAATTAATTATGCTTTAAAATTTGTCTCTTAGCATTTCAAGTGTTTTTTTATTAAAACAATCAACTATTTATTACCTGTACCACAACGAAGCACAATCAGCAGTGCTTGTGCATCCTTCACCAATTCCAAGAAGAAGAATGGTCTGAGCCTCCAGTATAGCTCATTACCATAAGCTGAAAAAAAGTTCTTGGAAAAATTTCTTTTGCATCCTTCTAAACCTTATGCAGCACTTCCTGGCCAATCTTACATTTTCTTTCCTCCAGGAGATGGTAAGAACTCGAGTACCTTCATGAAAACCGTCGTGGGACGCTTGCTGTGCTGGCAGAGTTCCTTTTTGAGAAAATGCTTGGAAAAGCTTTTTGCTAAGGTCTAGGCGGCAGGAGACGCAGAAGACGGGCATACGCAGCTGTCCGAAGGTAGGTGCCGGTCCCCGGCGGCTTTCGGCAGAAGCCGCGGTTCGGAGCGCACCGCGACCGGCAGAAAGCTCTGGGCGCAAAAAAGCCGCTTCTTCGCCTCCGGCAGCCGGAGAGCTCGGCCGATGCTGAGACGTCAAGAACGAAGCCGCACAGCACTGGGATTAAGTGAGCAGCTCTCAAACTGAGCGAAAACGATAACTAACCACTTTCCAACAGTTTCAACTTACATTACCATAAGTAGGGAAAAAGTTCTTGGACAGCTTTCTTTTGCATCCTTCTAAACCTTATGCAGCACTCCCTGGGAAATCTTACTTTTTCTTTTCTCCAGGAGATGGTAAGAACTCGAGTACCTTCATGAAAACCGTCGCCGGTCGCTTGCTGTGCTGGCAGAGTTCCTTTTTGAGATAATGCCTGGAAAAGCTTTTCGCTAAGGTCTAGGCGGCAAGAGACGCAGAAGACGGGCATACGCAGCTGTCCGAAGGTAGGTGCCGGTCCCTGGCGGCTTTCGGCAGAAGCCGCGGTTCGGAGCGCACCGCGACCGGCAGAAAGCTCTGGGCGCGAAAAAGCCGCTTCTTCGCCTCCGGCAGCCGGAGAGCTTGGCCGATGCTGAGACGTCAAGAACGAAGCCGCACAGCACTGGGATTAAGTGAGCAGCTCTCAAACTGAGGGAAAACGATAACTAACCACTTTCCAACAGTTTCAACTTACATTACCATAAGTAGGAAAATTTTCTCAAACAACTTTCTTTTCTATCGTTCTTAGCCATTTGCAGCACTTTCTGGTCAATCTTACATTTTCTTTTCTCCAGGAGATGGTAAGAACTCGAGTACTTTCATGAAAACCGTCGCGGGTCGCTTGCTGTGCTGGCAGAGTTCCTTTTTGAGATAATGCCTGGAAAAGCTTTTCGCTAAGGTCTAGGCGGCAAGAGACGCAGAAGACGGGCATACGCAGCTTTCCGAAGGTAGGTGCCGGTAGCCGGATTCTTTTAACAGAAGCCGCTCTTCGGCGGGCTCTCTTACCTTCATAATGGGTTTTGCTGGAGGAAGCCGCTTTTTCGTTTCCGGGAATACCTAGAGAGGAACACTAGCTAAAGACGTGATTGGCACCATTATGTCGAGTTTTGCTCGTTCCAGCAGGAATAACTGTGTTCTTCCTTACGCTAGATGGCGCTGCTTATCAAGGTTTGGCTGCTTTTAATCATTTGGGGTGCTGGATGTTCAAACGACTTATCGTAACTTCTTCTATTTTAAGTCAGGTGCTCACTGACGTAGATCCTATTAGATATAGCACACTGCAAATAGGAGGTGAAATAGATTTATTGTTACTAGCACATGGGTACGAGTGTTAGGAATTTTATAAGGAATATGTTGCATGAATCTTTTTAACCATTCTGCAGCCATTCATACGAAACTCACACAAGTACAAGACAATATGAAGAAATTGACTGGGAACGAGTGGGGTTTGCATCAATGGTTTGAGGGATGGGAAAGAACTGGGTGGTTGAAAGATCTCGTAAATGGAGCTTTGTTTTTACCAGTAGTCATTATTTCATTGCTTTGTGTTATTCCATGCATCGTGAAACTGGTGTGCCTCTTGCTAAAAATGACATTGGAAAAGATCTGGCTGGTGCAAGAAGAAGGGGCAATTGTGACAATGTATCTGAACCACTTAGACTACGGGCTGCACCAGCCATCCAGCGTGGAATGGTTCTTCTCAGAATTTTCTCAGGGCCCTCTGGAATTCATCAAGACATAAGCCTTGCTAAAACAAGAGAGGAAAAGCTGAGAAACTAAATTCCAAGACCACAAGAACTCCAAAACGGGGCGGGGGGGGGGGGAGGGGCAAAGTACCTGGACTGTAAGGAAACACATCTTCTGAGAGGTGCACGCAGAATGCGTGGACAAGACAAAGGCACCAATAAGAAAAGCGTGACTAGCGTGTGCAGAGAGTCAGAATGAGTAAGTGCATCATGTAAACCATACACGGCTTCTGCTTAATCCTCTTGGTCCATTGTGCAGGAGTCCTGAATTTCCCATAAGTGATACTTACTAAAAGGGTTCTGATTTTAATGCTAGAGTTACTGTCTATACGATGATTCATGGGAATAGTTCTTTCAAGTCCTTCCCTTGCTGACATCAGTCAGTTTCATCTTTTCCTGAATGTACTGCTGGCTATACATAAGTGATGAATAGAAGGGAATGAGTTTTAGGGATATGTTGCAAGGAAATAGATTGGTAGCTCTGCTTCCATTTCCATTGTCTAAGAAGAATTCCCAATATTTTTGGCCCTTTCATAGACCTCTGACTCGATTAGCATCAGCAGGGAGGGACATTTAATTGGTTTTTCTCCTTTTTAGAGAGAAGCTAATGAAAAAGTTTCACCAGAATCAGAGCAGGCTGCGTAACAAGAAGAACGTCATGAAAAGGCGCCAATCCTATCCTCTTAGTATTGCTAGTTGTGATTGGACTTCAATGAAATGTGTCAACTCTGTGTTCCTGGGTATCACATCAGTAACAGGTACTTCACCTGCTGTACTTCTCTCCTAAAGCTAAGAACAGAATCCCAAATAATCTTGATTCCAAGGTCTCAATTCACCCTGTGATGCTGACAGGTGAAATAGGAGTGGAAGGTGCACCAGTAAATGAACTTGAATGGCCTATCTAAATCAGCGGCCACTGATTTCCTGAAGGCCTTAACAGGTCAGTTGCCCCTATTTTTCTTGGGGTTCTTTTATTCTTTGGTCATGTTTTTCTTGGGATTCTTTGAATCCTTCCCCACCAGTTCAGCCTCTGCTCTCAAATCCTTTGCTGTCATTTAAAGTATCTCAAGAGCCTGGAAACTGTTGTCTTTATTTATCAACCCATTATTCCCTTCCAAAGGTTGTTTGCCTCAAGTCTCATTCTTGCTGATTTTCTGCTAGTTCATTGTCAGATGGCAGCAGGTGTTCTGTAAGAGCAAGTACACAATCCTATAGCTTGCTTTTCTTTTGATTTGGCCTGTCTAGAAAATGGAATGACTGAACATCTCCAACAGCATTTTCTCTCCCCATTGTGTTTCACCGCAAGGGCAGATGCCAATCATCTACCTAAACTCTTGGTGGTGAAGAAACTAGTGGTATGCTGTTGCATATAGGTAGAACTTTCCGAAAGGAAGGCCTTGTAAAACCATGGCTGAGGCCCGTTACTTTGGCTAAGTAGAAAATGACTAGGGGAAAGTGAGACAGCTGAATTAGAGGTAGATCAAGAAGTTCTAGAAGCATTGCGTGTTCACAGCGTGGGGTATGACGGTTGGTTGAATTATGTTTGTTGCGGCTTAAAGCTATGCAAGTGATAAAGGCCTGACTGCTTCAAAAGCCTGGCTTTTGCAAGAAAGCGGCTCTCCTTTGCACCTGCCTGGGGACTCTGCGTCACTACGGACCCTCACGCCCAGTTTGCCAAGGAGATGATGAGTAGGAATGTTGCAGAGCTGCTGTGTGCATTTGAAAGGAATGGCAGAGAGTGAAGCCGTGGACAATTTCTGGGCTTTAGTACAATGCTGCTGCATTGGTGCCAGTTTAGTCGGTTTTCCATCAGTGGCATTTCTGTCTAGAAGTACACTGCCCAGAGTCTTTCTAGCATTTGATGCCATTTCCTTACTGCCATTAATACCTTCCTTCAGTTTAAAGGATGAGAGAATCTTTACAGGATTTTGAAGATCCCTGTTAGGAAACACTATGCCAGAGGAGTCATCACTCCCTTTTCTTTTGCCTCCTTTGTAATTTTTATAGACTCATTTCACATTTCTGCTAATGGCAATAAGAATACTGAGACTACTTAGCAGGGTTGACGCTCTCAGCTGCTTTCCTCTTTCCTACTGCTTCATACCGGATGTGACTTGATGGCCTCGTTTTGCAATCAGCATTTTGCTGTGGTTTGCTAAAACCTGGCATGCACTGCCAACTCACAACTTGTGTGTTGGCATTTCAGGGGCTTTGATGGGTTCCTTTCTGAGATTGCCATGCACTGGACTTTCACAGTCACAAAGACTTCATCCACCATCGGTCAAATTTCAGTATTTAATACTCTTTCCTGGAATGTAGGCAACCTAGCAGCAAGTACTAAATTCGCTGCAAGCCCTGTCTTCCCAAAGGACCATTCAAAAAGTTTGCTTTTCCCCTCTGACCAATCTGACAGTATTTTGATGAAGAATTTGGTACCTTAATAGAACCTCTTAGAAGGGATCTCATGGCAGACAACATCTCAGGCTTTCTTGAAATACTGGCTCCTTTGGATCTCAATTCCATTCAGAGTGCATTTAAGATTTTTTTTTCACTGAAGCCATTCAACAATGCCTCTTCTCTTTAAAATGTACTGCAGGTGAGAAAGATGGATCCCCGTGAAAGGTTCTATTGATATCAAAATTTGTGCCCAATGGACTGTGCTGATGGAAATCAAATACTAGTGTAGTATTTTGAATCCAAATAATTCCTCCCAATGAGGCCCGACAGGATTGTTTGGCTTTGAATCTGAGCACGTGGACAGTAGTGGATGGTCCACAGGTTGAAAAGAGTGTAGATTCTTCTCCTTCTTTTCATTGATGGCTCAGAGACTGAAAAGGCAGCTCCAAAATGGTAAATACATCCCTACAGATTCAAAAACTGTTCTTCTTAATTTGCATCTCCACCATAACAACAGATGCTTAGAACTAAATTACCAATGGGAATTTTATAGCTTCTCAGAAATGAAACAGGACCTGGCTTATGGGCCTTAGCAGTAGCTACAAGTTTTTCAGCACAAGCCATCTCAAAAGTATTTTAACTTTACCGTACTTTTCTGTCTTATGCTTTCATCTCAAGGATGCAGGAAAAAAAAAAACCCAAAAAAAAAAAAAAAAAAAAAAAACCACAAAAAAAAAAAAAACACAACACAAAAAACCAAAACAAAAAACCAACAAAACAAGAAACCCCACCAAATTGATAATAAGCAAAATCAGTGACATATATAGAAACAGATCCCATGGTTTTTAACTTCCAAACTTGTCTTCTCAGCACACTCTCTACAATGGAATTGTTTCCCTATCTGCCTTGAAACATTTTGCAGCAAAAACACTCTAAGGTCCTGCTGGGTGTTTTGTTCAAAAATGACTTCTTCTGGTTTTCTGTCCATAAGCGGAGTAACGTGACTGTGCTGGCAGCTGACCAAAGGAGGTAGGAAGAGTAATCATCATCCACAACACTGGGGCTAAAGAAATTTCCACAGAAAATTACCTGCCCTAGTACTTGTTCATGTGTTGGGTTGAACGTTCAGAATCTGTTTCCATTTTCTCCATTCATAGAATGTTCTATTTCACAGAATTCCAGCCCCTCAAACATCAGTCCTGCCAGAACTGCCCGCCATAGGGGGCTGGCATAGGGGATCTGCTAATGTCCACTGACTCTTACCAGTATAGTGCTTGTCACTGTTGCAGATCAAGAACTTCTGAATAGTTTGGATTCATGCTCTTTGAGGGGTTGAAAACAAGAAAAGAATGACTAGACATTTCCATGATCAAATCCCCTGATGGAATAAAAATAGGAGCATAATAAATGTATCCATTGTTCTAAGAAGGGAGATGAAGGCTCCAAAAGATTACTTGCATACTTCCTGTTCTGAATCCCTTGTTATCTGGCAAATTGCAGAAGATTCCAGGCTTTTGCCAAAATGCAAACCAGGTTAAAATGTGAAGCCTTACAGTTTACTGGATATAAAACTTCATCATCCATTCTTAAATCTTTGAGATTGTTATGTACTTCCTATTACTACCCTGAGGTTTAGAGCTGTAATTCAGAGAGAAAAGAATGCTATCTTGAATTCATTCTAGTAAATCGGCACTCTCATCTTGTCGGCACTCTCTCCTCTTGGTTTTCACTTCTGAAACTCTGTACGGAAGAGTGCATTAATGCATAGAGCTCTGCATCAATTCTTTACAACAGTTTCCTCTGTAATTCTTCTTTCAAGGCAAACCTATAAAAAGCCACACTTTCTTACGCCACCACTTCTAAAATTCTATTGAGAAGCAAAAAAAAAAAAAAACCCATCAAACCACTAAATCACTGCTCCAATAAAAAAAGCAGTCCATTAACTGCTTTCTTAGCAGGTTCTTTACCTTGTATTAATATGGCAACCTTTTCTTGCTCTTCTAGATTAGAACCAAATTCTTCCAGCATATAAGGAAACATAGGTTTACTGTATCTGATTCTTAGATACAGAAGTCCAGCAAGGAGTTCAGACCTCAAAAGAAGTGTCTGTACAACGAGATTCAGCACAACGTTGAGACATATTAGCTATTTTTCAAGAAAAGCGGCCAAACTGAAACTTTTTAGACTTCTCTACAATCATGCGTGCCTGCTTCCAGAACCTGACCTTCGTTGCTGGAAACTAGCTGCAATGTTACTGTAAACAATGCTGTGAATGTCATCATCATCGTCATTCTTCTCTTCCATTGAAAACCTCAAGTGGAGTCGCATCACTTCTCTTCAAAATTCTGTATTTCCTTGCAAACTGGTCAAATAAGGATAAATAAAGCGTTCTGTTCATTCGGTTTAAACCTAATGTTCAAAATGAAAAAAAAAAAATCCATTCAGATATGGTCTGCAATAATACAGTAGAAGAGAAGATGAACCAGACTGGCCTACAACAGAAAGAAGTGAAGCAGAATTTGGGAATTTGGAAGACCTTATGATGAATAATTCAAATAAATAAATAAAAAAAATATTGCCTACCCAAATTCAATCAGTGATGCACAGACAGAGAAAAAGTACTAATTACTACTCATATTTCTTTCATTCTCAGACAAGAAGTTCAATGATCCTCTTGAATGCACGGAAGATTCTTGGAAAAGACAGCAGCCTTCTTCTTCACCACATACTCCTCAGAACTCCAGGAGACAAATCATTTGAGCTGTGAGGATCTTTCTCTCTGTAAAACTCCCAGAGCATAGCCAATATTCTATTCCTTTAGGGATCCTGGCCTCCCTGGGGGAGTGCTGGATAGTCTACATCCCGGTACATCAGCCAGACACTCCACCTTATTTCCCATGGCTACTGCAGCAAGGACATCATCTACACTGGCTTTCTAGCCAAAATAGATGCAAGGCACAACAAAGAACATAGCCAAAACCTTGAGCACAGCTTATGGGTTTTGAATGAAAAATCTCAGGATGGCAATACTGGATCTTCTGATCCAAACCATCAGGAAACATTTCTTTAGAGGTGTTGGGAAAGATGAAAGTTTGATGAGAAAGTCTCACAGATATGTATGCTTGGCAGAAAGATTTTTCAATGTGGAGTCTGAAGAAGGAATAGAGTTGGAAGCAAGTTTTGATCTAGAAGAAAAGAATTGCTGAGCCAGTCTTACTGGATAACCGAGGATACCTTAGTTAGAAGAGGGTTTTATGACTTACAGCAAAGGATAAACCCACCCCAAACAAGAAGATGTTTTTACCAAGCAGGAAGTTAGCACAGGCAAACAAGTCAGCAAATGCTGCAAGCAGAAAAAGCTCTCCAAATTTTCCACTGTCAAGAAAACTGAAAAACAACTTTCCGCTTCAGCTGTAATATACTGACTTTTAGTGAGTGGAGAATAGCAACATATGGTAATTAGAGTCGTTAGGATAGGCTATAGATAATAGTTAAGGGATAGATTGGTTCTACTGTATGAAGATGCTCAGCAAAGTGCCAAAACCAAAGGGTCTCCAGGCCTGCCTGCAGCTAGAGCTGACAGCTGTAGGCACAGGCTCTGTTGCCCACTACCCTGGACTGCTGCAACGTCTTGGATGGAATAAACTGCATTTTGGAGAGCCGCCTGGACTCCCACATCCCTCATTTAGGCTCTTCCATGGAGGTGAAAAAAGCCTCTGGGTATTGTACAAAAAAACAGCTATGTAATCTAGAGTTGCATGACCCAATATTTCTATTGAACTGGAACAATTTTTATCAATATTATGGATCCACTTCTTTTCAGTGCGTTTGGTCAAAAACATAAAGCATGGTTTAAAAGACATTCTTGGATGCGTACTAAGTACTACGAATTAGTTAAGGTGTTGGTTTGGCATGGCTTGGTTTTTGGTGGGGAGGGAAGAAGCCAGCCCCAGAAGTGATTTTTTGTGCAAAGCTCCTAGAAGCTTCCTCCATGCCTGGCAAAGTGAATCCCTGCTTGGCACTAAGAACAGACATGCTGCTGAGCCAATTACAGAAGCTGATAGCGCCTTGGTGATATATTGAAGAAGGAAATCAAAACTGCAGCCAGTTAACCTTGAAGTTGGGAAATTTTTAGGTTGGCACCTCTTCTGCTTTGAAAGCCAAACCAGTGAGACACTCTGTTGCAGTGTGTGTTTATTATTGTACTGCAGTTCTAGTAGTCCGTTTTCTAAGGCTTCCTATTTTGTGCTGTTATAGCATATGTTATTATGAATGGATTGTTCCTTTCCCCCCAGTATTGTTGGCTTTTGCCCTAGCTGTCCCTCTCCCCAAAGACCTGCCCTTTTGTTCCCTGTTCCTTCTCCCATTGAACATCAACCCCTCCCCAAGCCTGCCCCTTTCTCTAGAAACTTCCCTCTCAATTTTGTACCCTTCAAAACCCCAGTGGTTTCTTCAAGTTATTCTCCTCCCCTCTAGTCCCCCTACTGGTTTCAACATTGTATTCCCCTCCTTGTCTACCACCCCCAGTTTCTCCCAGTTGGTTAAAGATTGTATCCTCCCCTGGGACCTTCCCCCCATTTAGAAGTTGATGGATGCCTTGGAATCAGTGTCTTTCTGTCCTTGACCCTCCAGGGAGTAAACTGAAAAATATGCAGAAGACCTCTCCCTGTTCCTTGTCCCTGCCCTCAGCACAGTTCTATCCCCAAGGCAGTCCACCTGTGCCGTAGAGCAGCTGTGCCCTACAGCTGCAGCCCGGATTCGACAGCTTTCTTGGGGCTGCCCACTCTCGCTGTCGGTGTCGGGAGCTAGTTGGGCTGAAGAAATCCAGCACCGCAGCAAGACTCCAAGTCAGAAATCCAGTTTATTAGGAAAAGGGGAAAAAACCCAAATCCATGCAAGAGTACAAAAGAAAAACCACTGACAGAGTCAGAATACAAGCTGACATCCTGCTAGTTAGGGTGGTGAAAGCAGTTTGGATGAAATGGTCTTGTTGAAGTGGTGATTCTGTAGAAACCATCTGGTAGCTGTCGTCCTCTGGAAAACCAGTGGCTAAGGGTGGCCGTTCCTCTGGCAATGCAGTAGAAATAGTGCTTCTTGCCTTCCAAAACCCAGATGATATCCAGGTGGGGATGCTTAGCTCCTACCCCCTGGGCAGAGCATCTCCCAATGGGCTGATATCATTCTGAGTCATGATGTGGGTCCTTGATTACCCGTGAAACAGAAATGGCTCCTGGAGGGAGTTATCTCTGAGTCATGTGGCAAGACATTGATGGGCCCATTAACAGGAGAGAAGGAAAAAACGATGCCACCCCTGGTTTCCTCAGTTCTTGAGGGTGGGAATAGGATGCATTTTGATATTGTAAGCTAGGGCAATACAGGATGCAGGTTTTTGCATTTGCAGGGAGTTTGTATGGATTTGAAAAGTATCCTCATAGCAGAAGCACAAAAGTATTCTCATACCCCTTTTAATCATCTTCCAATGAAGCAATTCTCCCAATAACCTAAGGCATGAATGACTTGCGAGTGAGTTGAAGGAACACGCCAAAGATAAGTAGTGTTCAACTGCAGAGAATTGTTTAGGGACATCATACCCTAATATTTTAAATCAGAAAGCATGGATGGACGGGTCATTTTTCCTTAGTTGACTACAGAACCAGCGGTCCTTTGCAGGAGGGTCTTTGGATTTAGGATGAGACTGGCAACTAAGAGCATGGCTACACAGAAGGTGCTACTTTTAGACCAGAACATTCAACTACTAAAGGCAGATAGGAGAATAGCTGATTAGTGACAGCTCCGACAGGAGGAGTCTGCGGCTTACCCCATGGGAACAATAGTAGCACATTTCAATTTTAGAAAACCATTCGTTTCAGAGGACCAAGCATCAGTGAAAAGAAAAGGTCGAGTAAAGACATCCTAGTGCTCTTCTGATCAGAAGCATCTTCCTCCATATGAGAGTATTTAGGAAAGGACAGTGCGTTCATAAGGAAAGGTGTGCCAGTTACAAAACCTGCAGAACAAGGCAAGACAAACTTATACATTTTATTTGCTATTTTTATTTCACCTGCTAAAAAATGATTTTTTTTAAGACTGAATTTTATGAATTCTGCAACGCTGTCTTTTTGAACGTCTTCCTACCCGTATTAAACACCGAGGTGACAAAGAGAGCAGCAGTGGAAGGAAAGCTGGTCCATCTCCCCCTCCTTGTGGCTTTAGGCCAGTGAGCGATTAGAAGTTGGTCACTTCATTTGAGATAAATAGCTTTACCAAGAGAGAATATTATCCAGCCTTGATCTTTCCTTTGGAGCTGATCCACTTTGTAGTCATGAATTCTTGACTCAGCTGGGGAGAAACAATGGCATTACGGCCATGGATGTTAGAGTGCGCTGATGGGAAATGAAGTTCTCATCTTCCGGTCCTTGCTTCAGTAAATATTCCAAATTCATCAGAAAGAAAATTCGAAGACCAGGAATCCCCACTCAAATGACCTACTTCAAATAGTCTGCACGCATAAGAGACATCAAGCAGGTGCTCTCATCTGTTAGGGGAATACCCAGCCAGTATATTATTGTCTAGTTAGGAGGCAATAATTTTGGAAATCATTGAATTTTTTGTATTGCAAGTGAATGGTCAACACATTTTATTACTGGATTAGGTAAAATCATGTCTTCTGCATCCTTTCAGAGAGGAAGCTTACCTGGATCTAAAGCTGCTCAGCTCCATGATGGGATGCTTTGTCTTCAAAGGGAACTCTAGTCTTCGTCCTTTTGGATTGCTTCCATAACTTTTCACTCACTCTTCAAGTACCTGTTAAAATGTCCTCTTATTCCATGCAAATTTTTATGGGCATAGTCACTGAATTGGGAAGTATTCCATAAAGTCCACAGGCCTTGTTCAGATGGATGCACAGGTCTCAAGGGTGTTAGCAGATGTTATTCTGAGGCCACTCCTGATCATGTTGGATGGACCATGGTGACTGAGGAAAGTGCCCAAAGACTGGATGAAAGCAAATGTCACCCATCTTCAAAAAAGGCAACCAGGAGGACTCAGAAAAGTACAAGCCAGCCAGCCTCATTTGGATCCCCAGGAAGTTGATGGAGTAGCTATTCCTGGAAAGCATTGCCAGGCACACGAAGGAGGACAGAACAAATGTAGTCAGCATGGATTTACCAGGGGAAATTGGTGCTTGACGACTTTTTAAACTCCTCTGGTGAATGAACTTGCCTGGTAGATGAAGAGAATATCATCTGCCTGGGCTTCAGGGAAGTTTTGGACGTTTATCTACATGGCAGCACACATACCTACGGGAAGGAATAGTGCAAAGAGCAGGGAACCAGTGTCTTTTCAATGATGCTCAGTGAAAAGACAAGAGGCAGTGGGCACACACTGCAATACAGGAGATTGCCTCTGAGCATCACAAAATTATTTTTTACCGTGACGGTGACTGAACCATGGCACAGAGTGTCCAGAAAGATGGTGGAGTCTGGATCATTGAAGACATTAAAAGTAGGCCCAGATATAATCCTGGGCAACAGGCTCTAGGTATCCTGGTTGAAGCAGGGGGATGGGACTTGGGGAGCCCCACAGAGCCCTTCCACCCTCATTCATTCTGTGCTAGTGAATTCTCTTAGAGATGCATTTCAAGGACTGGCATGACAAAGCTCTGTGCAGAGTGAGATCCAAATGGACATGGGATTTAAGTTCCTTAAGTAGTGTTCAAGAAGAATGTAAAACTCCAGGAAACCTGTCTCTTCCATAACTGAATCCCTTTCATGGGAAAATTCCCCAACTCTAGAAAGATCCTCTGAGACGCATGCTTAAGACTGACACTGGCAGAGCAAATTTCTCCCTATGCGTGTCTAAGACCAGTTAGGATCTTTACCAAAAGTGTTGTCAACGTAGTCACAGAAGGCATATTGTTAAGAAGTGACAACTTACATCAGAATGGCAAATATTGGTCCAGCAATGAATTACTGTATGGGAATTATCGACTTGTATTCCAAATAAATAAAAAGGAGTTGGTCTTTATTGAACTCTTTCATTGCAATATTCATAAGGGAAGAAAAAGACCTATGTCCTTAACTTTCTTAATTCTAACAAAGATTTAAAACATTCCTTGTAAAAAGCGTATCTGAATTATCGGTCTATGAAACAATTTGAGTTGGGAAAAAAGTCCTAAAATTGTGTAGACAGTTGCAGAGAAAGCAAGAAAATAGGAAAGAAACAAAAACAGAGAAAAAGAGTCATCTTGAGTCTGCTAGCTAGTTCTAGAAGTAGTCTGCTAGAAAAAGGAAACCCCAGTGGAATTTCAAATGTGTTCATGCACTTGATTCAGTAACTGGTCAATGTAAAAACCAGTCCTTTCGTACAACTTCCCCCAGCAACAAAAACTTCAACAGATTGACGCCACCATCATGCCTGTCTCAGATGTATTTAAAAGAGAAATGATGATTTTCTTGAAAATCTATTTGCGTACAAGTTGCAAGACATTGGAGGGATTCTCCACATTCTCCTTCCTCCACGCGGCTTGAAAGTATATTTGATAAAATATGCAACAAAGCATGTGATTTCCAAGGTAGAGTAAAATGGATGACTTGGGAATTGATCTCTTTTGGATATGAAACTTCATATCCACTCTCTGGGAAGTTTCTAAAAGAAATGATGGAGCTGAGGCATGAATCTGCCACTCCGAGTGCTAAGCAAACATAGACACTCCCCTTCACATGGCCCCACCTTCCGCACACACCTAGGCATGCACAGAGATCAGCATAGCAGATCATGAACACCTTGGAAAAGACTGAAATGCTAAATAGCTCTCTTTGTGGACAAAATAGCCGGTACACTATTTCAAATATCTGGTACAAAAACTCTGTTGAATATCTACCTCATATTTAAAACACAGCTTTTCATTGAATTCTGTTTGCAGAATATTTTCCTTCCATTTGTTCCTTTAAAATTCCTTTGTTCTATGTCTAGAAATATTTTCTTCTAAAAATAGAAAAAATTAGATGATGTCTTTTCAGAAGAAAACATTGGTTTAGACAATTTTTAACCATCATGGTATGGAAGAATTTATTTGTCCCTCACTAAGGAGGAATAAGTATTTTGATCATAGATCATTTACAGTGAAATACTTGACATTTTTAAGATGCTTTCAATCAATTTTGATCCTCATTGCTTATTCATTGTAAACAGTAAGTTTTCAGTGCATGGAAAGTGTGTGTGGTATGTCTACATTAGTTCAAACACCAATTCCAACTAATGGCCAGGCTGAACTACAGTAAATAATGTCCTGAAGGATATTTTGCTGCCTTCTTTGGCACTCCTTGAAATCCTAATGATTGGCATGAAGTGTCGAAATACAGAGATTTTCTCTCAGAGGGTGTCCCATGTTGAAACCCATCCCATGTGTTTGATGTTGTAGTTCTTATCGCTTTTAAAAGTTGATATCTTCTGCACAGTTTTCATGAAGCTTTCTGTTACAGTAGTGAAAATCACAGAGAAATGCAATTTTGTACAACTTTGAATTTACCCCAAGAGCTGAGAGAAAATTTGTTCGTATACCTCAATCTGAGTCTCTTCTATATTCAAGCTTTGTTTATCTACCATCAAGGGTCGCATTCGTTGCTGTTCAAAGCCCCATCCAAGCTGACTTGAATACGTTCAGGGATGGGACATCCACAACTTCTCTGGGCAACCCGAAGCAGCGTTCCAGCACCCCAACAGCAAAAAATGTCTTCCTTTCATCTAATAGAGATCAGAAATACTAAATCTAGGTATATAAACTTTGAGGAAAGGTTTGAAATTCTATTGATTTGAAACACATTTGATATGAATACTAACTTCCAGACGACTGAAATATGTTGATGGCCATTTGAGATTGACACTTTTTGAAAAAGTGCATGGAATTGAAAATTAAAACCAGCAAAATTAAAAACTTCTTGCCATTTTCTTTTAACTCTGATCTTCAAAATTGCATAGGTCAGATATCTGTGCTTCATGCAAATCTCTCAGATACTCTCAGACCAAAGCTTTTCTTTCAGACTAAACTGCGGTTTAGGTAGAACACGAGTGCTTAGTGAAGGTTTTTCTGGGCATAGGGGGATTTGTGTGCACAAGAGGTTTTATCCAAACTGGAAAATTCATCCCAGCTGCATTTGTTCATCATTCCTACTGCATCAGGCCTGAAGATTCTGTGAAAAGTATCCTGTGGACCTTGAACATAGCTCATGTGAAAGAGATGAGAGGTGATGGAGAAGTTGAGGGAGAGAATCAAGAGCATATGGCCCAGTAAAGGCACCAGAAAGTACTTTTTCATGTGGTCCACAGCCCAAACAATTGTTTAGCACCGTTTGAAGGCTGTGTTTGACCAACAGGGCTGAAGCAGGTCTTCAAAATATCCAGTAGATCAAAATCCATGGAAGCAAATGACCCTGGCCAGTCACCTTGCTGCTGATCATTCACCCTCCATACCAGCTGATCAGGCCTAAGAATGCTGCTGCAAAAGTGTTGTGAAAAAGGTAGGCACATTTTCACAGAGGCAGGGGAAAATGCCCTTGGATGGTGATTCCAAGGGATAACTTGATGGCGCAAGTTAGGTACTCTTATCTACTGTGCAATATCGAAGTTGGTGAGTTCACCATCTGTAAGCATCACTTTAGAAAATAAATGTTTGATCCACAAAACGATACTTCCTATGTCCTGTCTACCTGCTTCATTTCAGCCAAGGAATAGGCTACGTTCCATCAGCAAAGTGTTCATGATCATATGCTTCTTTAAACTGTGATAATTCTTTCTTTTTTTCTAAATCAGACACTGTCTATTCCTAAGACTCAGATGTCCATGGGTAGGGGTGTAATTAAGTTCACTGTTAAAAAATATCCTTCTTGTTATCTTTTTAATAAATTACTGAGATGCAACATCAGTCTGAGAGCTGAAAGAAACCCCTTCATTTGCTGTTTGCCAAGTATCATCTATGCGATACAAATTCTATTTGACCCATCCATTGCCATCTAATACTACTAGTAATGCCTTCACAACCTTTACTTCATCGTTAGGGATTTTGGAGAAGTGAAAGATTTGAACATAAGCAAGGGCATTTGTTCAAGATGCTCCAGAAAGAGCTGCCGTCTGTTCTCTTCCTTGCTGCCTGTGTTGGCAGGAAGCTGCAAAAAACCCAAAGATAACTAGAAAGAGTGTTACTTTTAGTCTAAATTTGGAAAACCCTGTTAAATGAAAAGGTGCTCTTTTAAAAGATGGCATCGTAAGGGGAAAAGTCAGTTTAGAGAGGTTTTGAGACAGTTGCTTCTGGGAAAAAAAAAAAAAATTTGAGGTATCCAAGGTCTTTAGCCATACCACTTGGAAGATTGATTCAAAACACAGTTCCTTCATCTAGGAAGAACAGAGGACCATAGATGCAGCCCATTTCAAAACGGAGTTCTTTATGTGTCAGGTTGGGATTTACTGGACATCATTTCTTGTAAAGTCGAGGGACTGCAGTTAGCTCTCCAATAATTTCCTTCCCTGAAATTCATCTGCATTTGCTCCTTTCTCCAGCGTTCCCATTTCTTAGTGCTGGTATACTCCATCTATGCATTAGAATATTCAACTGGAGTGTGTGTCCGATATTTTCTAGTTCAAATTGGCTGGAACGCAATGGATAGTTCCAGTTGCTTGTATACACTAGTTTTATTTTGACAAGTTTTCTTTGAACAATGTTGAAGCAGCAGTAGCAAATCGGAAGTACAGCTTGCAGCAGGGAAAGACACTTCTGCTTGCTCAAGTTTCCTGTAGTCAGATAGATGCCAAAAGGCTTTTCATAGTACTACTACTGTCTTGTAGGAATACTTGATCTAATCCTACCTTTGATACAATTACGAATGGGCTACTTTTCCACAAGGTGGAACATTTTTCTTTTAATAATATGTTTTTTGTAAGTTGGAAACATGAACTTGTGCACCAGTCAGGTGGAAGGTACTCTTACTTCTTCATAAGTTTCACAACATTATTTAGAAAATATTGACTCTGTGTAACTTCAAAAGAAGAATTCTGGGCATCTTCATTCTATTGATGTGATTTTTTTTCTACCATGCTCTTCTTGTTTTCTATGGAACTCATTTTTACCAATAGAAATATTTTTCCCTGACACCTATGGAAAATACCTATGTTTACTCAATATTGCAGCCTCAGTACACTGTTTAGAATTATTTCAACATGGTCCCAAGCATATCCGACAGCTAGACAGCAGAGGTTAGCAACAGTGAGTGGGAATAACTTCTGAACCATTTCAGTAGATTTCCCAGGAAGGGCTTGCTTTCTGCCGCTGCAAATTTTCCCAGAGATATTGTCTGGTGAACAGTTGCATCAAAAGAGTATTTTTGCACAAACCTTGAGCCAAGCTCTGTCTCAGATTTACTAGGGAATGCAAAGAGGGTGAAAGTGCTGCTTCAAAGCCCTCTGTGTGCTTTCCGTACCAAAACGGAGGTGACCCCAGCAATAACTTTTTGATCTCTCTTCAAAACACGAGGCACGTCACCACCTCATTCATCTTTTTCTGGGACTCAGCATCTAAAGACCAAGAAGCTCTCTTGCTTGCTAAAGTGTGTTCAGCAAAAAAACCCTTGTCCCATCAGCAAATTGGAACACAGCTGCATTCCAGTCAATTCCAATGCTGGCAGGGCAATACTTTAGCCCAGTAGTAACATGCCACTGTTAGAAGACTGTGTAAAAATCTTTGTGTACAAAGTAATGGGAGGGAAAAATAGAATTGGGAAGAACTGCACATTGTTCTGGAAAAAGCCTCCTGCCACAGTCTTACAGACGTCATTTTCTGGTATCATTTTTAAGAGTTGGAGTTTTTTAAATTTTGTACAAGATAAAATCTTACTGGACCTTGAAGTTTCCCTACTAGAAGTACAGCCATTTCTTGGTAGAATAGAAGTAAGCCCTTTGAATATGTACAAATGGCCTTTCAAAATACATATGCTATAGCCCACTGTGAAAGGAATTAGCTATAAAAATAGAAATTCAAAGGTTTAAAAAGGTTTTGAATAAAGTAAGTCTAAGGTGATAGAAGAAGAAGAAAACAGCAGTTTTCTTCTTCTGCTGAAAAAACAACTCCGAGGACATTGTACTCTACAGGTGTATTATATCACTTTCTGAAAAACGGAGTAGGTTTGCTATTTCAAATGGTTTTCATTAGGAAGGAAGAGATTCCTTTGGAAAAAAAAACTTCAAATTGACTTGACATGAATGTTATGACACTTCACCAATCATGAAGAAAAATTCTCATCACTTGATATGGAAATCATGACGGTAACGGAGACAAGGATGTCTAAGCCGTGCCATCAGGAACATAAAAAAGCATTAGAATGCTGGTAAGACTGAGCTCCTGAAGTAGTGAGAAGAGAACGCAACCAAAACATTTTCCTTTAAAAGTCTTCAGGATGAACAGCAGATCAAATGTTTTCCTGTGAAGTATTTATGAATAGAATTAACCTTTAAAAGAACATTGTTTTCAAAAACCTGTGTCCAGTATCTCTTAGAATGATACAGAGTTCTTATTACTAGAAAAAAGAAAAGCACTTTTTTCCAAACTGTTGTGCACTTTTAAACGATCTACAATAAAAAGAGTACTTTTTCATGCTGGGCATGATGTTCATTACAAAAAAGCCTTGTCGCACGCTTGGTACTCTAGTGTCTTGATTAGCATCGTTTTTTATTCATTGACTCTTTTTCACCTTGAAATAATGGCGTCTTTCTACTTATGCAGCATCCATGAAGAATTTCTTGGGTGTCATTTTGTACTCGATCCTAAATGGCAGCTTCTGCATTCTGCCATCCGTCTAGCTTTCCCATTTGATGCAGCTTCTGAGAGGTCTTTTCAGAATTGAGGACTACCTACAGTAATGATGCTAAATGCATGCATTTTACTCCTTGGTTAATGCAAAAGAGTTTCTCCTTTACAGCATAATAATAACAGGAAAAGAATGATGGTGGATTCAATTCTTATAGTAATACAAAGAGAACTATTATCATCATTAGAAACCAAGCAAGTCATATTTATTGCTCATGCAGTACAACCACTAATGCAAATTACCCTGTAAATTCAAAATGAATCTGTATCACAGGAGTGGATTGAATGTCTCTCTTGATATTTTGCTTAAAGCAGAAAATTAATTCTTTTGACAGCCAACTCATAGTTGCAACCTAACTTTCAACGCCAGCTTTCAAACAGTGGAAACATGTCTGTTTATAACACGATACAGTACCGTACACAAGACCAAAACAGGTCCTAGACGTTCAAATGAAAGAAAAGATCAAAGGACAGATTAATTCGTGTCTGCAAGCCCTCAAGAGCGTGCAGGTCAAAAGTCCCCAGAAAACTAGGCCAGTGGCACAAATTCTCGATGTTGGCACCAGCAGAAGCAGCTGCTCTCTTTATAGGATGCAATCTTGCTTACATCACCCTTCAAAGCAATCTTCTGTCCCCCTGCCCAATACGCCTTCTGCTCTACTCCTTGGACTTCACGTTTGCATTTCTACAGAGTCCTGCAAACGGACTCAAAGTTCAGGTAATAGATTTCCAAGATTTAGAAATATTGTGTTAAGTCTATTTCTTTCGTATTTCATCCCGTCTAAGCATACTGAACTTTCTGAGGTGAAATATGTCGAGTATGTCACGTGTAGTTTACATGTTAGTTCTGCTTGACATTAAAACTTCTCACAGACCCCTGGGATGCCTTACTGCAAAAATATATAGCTGCAAAGAGTGGTTGCACAAAGTTAGAAGGGCCAGAAAACCATGTAAACAACCTAACAGTAGAGGCTTGAATTTCTGAATATAATCTTGCACCATCTAAAGTCAAAATAGAATATTGAAATGATTTTCATCTAATAATGAGCGTGGGGAAGAAAGAATCCAGATAGGCTTTTTTTTTTTTTTTGAAACAGTTCCAGGAAATACATGGCCTTAACTTGGAAGTATAGCATTAAATATTTTTATACAGCATGAGTTCTCATTACCTAATCATATGATTTGTAGAACTGAATTGGAAAGTAGGAAATAAACAAAGAAAAATATTCAAGCTATAAAATATGTGAGTTTAAAATTTTCTTTGTATTTCTGATTAAAACGATGAGGTAGCCAAATGGTCACCCATTATTTTCAAAAGCATCTGGACATAAAAAACGGATCAATTTTGGCGGGACTTGGATGTCCGGTATTCCTGAAAAGCTTTATTTCACTGCTTCCCAAGCCTGATTCAATCCCCTTAAATGCAGCTGTATTTCAGTTGCTCAGTGAAACTGTCCATCTCATGCATATAGTTTACAAATAATCTGCAGAAAAAGCTAGCTAGATTTAAAGATCTTTTTTCTGTAAATGGCCTTCAACTGATTTCTACAAACACACAGCTGGGATTTCTGCTGTCTTCTTCAGGCCACTTCCTGCAGAGACCTCTCCATTAAATTTGTCTCGTTCTACTAAGAACGCTTCTGGTGATCCAAAGTCAGCACTGGGATTGTCCAACTGCATGCAATTACTGTCTGCTAGAGCTGCACACTGAGGGCTTCTGTGTGCAGCATCATGTGAGCCCTGCTAATGTCACCCTGTTGGTATAAACTGAGCTAAGTGGACCTTAAGGGACAAGATTGTGCACTGATTTTGTAATAGAAATTAGGTACTAAGAAGGAGGCGGGAGGATTTCAATGTTTCTGCCCCCAGCTGAAGCAACACTAAATCTCGGTCTTTATCTGAAAAACTAGGTGAATTAACCCGTTTGGCATTCATATGCCAAAAAGGTCAGTAATACACTCAGAACTGTCAAAAGAGTAACAATTCCAATCATTACTTTCTAAAAAGAATTCATTTGAAGAAGTCAGGAAGACAGATGAAACATGCAAATATCCTACCCTGAGAATCATTCTGTTGATCTGCACAGGTTTCTTATTATATTCCCATCTAATGCATTGGTCATGTGTGCTTGTGATGACACAAATACTTGCAAAGCTTACCAGATAAATCACGTTCTCTTCAAACAGCAAAGCATTTCTTGATGGTTGCACTTGCTAATTCCATTTAGACTCAGTGTTCTTAAAGGTCTTTTCCAACCAAAGTTCCAACCACCATTCTCTAAGTCGCACATCCTGATTGTCCTGGTTTAGGGCTAAATTTGGCAGAAAACCTCACAAAGGGCCACTGCACCCTCCCCCCCACCGAAAGCCCACCCACACAGCCGCTCCCTTCAACTGGTTTGGGGAGAGAAGTGGGAAAAAGCTGTTGATTTAACAGGCAAAGCACTTCCCAGCACAAAAAAATGAACAATACCAGATGACAAAACTCATTTGCCGCACTGAAGAGGCGACAAATCAGAAAGTCTCTCCTGTGGGTGCTCACTCTGTTATCAATGCCTCCGGCAATGGGGAAGGCTGCTGCCCAGGGTAGGCCCCAGTAGGCCACAAAGTGCAAGTTCCCAGTGCTTCCCAGGTCCCAGTCCGGAGCAGATTTGAAACGTTCCAAGAAAAAGGAAAGGAAAAAAAAAACCAGTCCAGGGAAAACTCTGCCTCAGCCAGCTAAACCAACTAAAAAGCAAATGCGTGCTCTGTTCTGCTCTGTCAGTGCCCAGACAACACAGTGCAGCGCAGAATGTGGAAGAATGTTGCTTTTTAAGGAGTGCAGCCTCTGATAAGAAACTCGGTGCTTCTTCTTCTCCCCACCTTTGCTCTCAGAACCAGTCTTGAAGGCAGAGAATATCATATCCAGCATTAAGAGAACAGATGACTGGGGATACAAGCATCATAAAGTCACCCTAGGACACCGCTCCTTTGAGATATGTCACCAGACTATGCTAAGACCAAGTTTTGGAACTGCTCAATAAAATTCTACTCTCACAGTGAAGCTGAGGAGGAAACACAGCTCACTACAGTTACCTTGTGGCATGCCAGTGCTTCCTTTCCATCACAATGGTCTTCGTTTTTAAGTCCCTGACATCACAGGCATCATGAAACATCCTTTGTGCAGGAAGGAAGAAAATATTCTTCTCATTGATGCTGATGGGTTAGCTGACATGCAAAGCAGTTAATTCAAAGTGACAGAGCAATCAAGTCAATAGGAAAACTCACCACAGTTTTGTTTACTCCCCTAAATCCTTACTATCCCAAAATACAAGAACAGCTGTAAAAGCCTTCTGGCTACCTAATTTTTTCCTAGACCTACATGGTGGGGTAAGAGATAAACAATCCCAAACTATGGTAATCCACAACAAAGCATTCTTGACCTCATATTCAGGTTCTGCATAGCGAGCTCTTCCTCCTGATCAAGTTATTCCATCGCAATACTTTGGGGAGTATCTCAGAGGGCTGGCTGTTGTTTGGTTTGAAAGCATCTTGATCATTCAGGAACCCAGTAGCAAGGACAAAGTTTAAAAGAAGATAGTGCTATGCATTGATTTTCATCTAGGACAGAGATATTTCTACAACACAGAAGGCTGACCTAATGCTTCACGACAACGTGGCTGAAGTGGCATCCTGGTCCCCATAGGTTTTTCTCTTTACTTTTAGCTGCTTTCTTACCAGATTAATGAGCTGAACTTACTCAAAAAAGAATCAGATAAGTGCCAGAGCTTTCAAACAAAAAAAAAACCACCAAAAAACCAAACAAAAAAAAAACCCAAAACAGATGCAAAAAGGTGATTTGTAAGTGCATTTGAAAACAGAAGTTTTTTGTACTTTTCATAGATACATGGCATTCTCTAGAATGATATTGCTCCAATGCTTTGGGTTTGGTTTTGTTTTTGTTTTTTTCCTCAATTCTAAATGTTACACATTCTTTTTTGGCCATTTGAGTAAACTGATTTTCTGATCCATGTGAAAGACAGTCCGAAGTTCCCCTCATTTGCCTCACGACCGTCCCCAGGACAGACATCGGGACCCTGAGGACCCTGACTGGAATGCTGGCATGCCGGTCAGAGAGGAATGCCAGAAATCCTGAGGCCCCTGAGCAGAATTCTGGCCTGCCAAGTGATTGTTGGCAGCTGTGTCTACAGTGACTGCTTCTAGCAGGGCCTGCCAAGGGGCGAGGCGACCTATGGGCCTGCACGTGCTTCGCGACACCAGCCCAGGAATTTTCCCACCTCTTGGCCAGATGAACTTGCTGGGGCAACTGTGGTAGCCGCCCCATGGAAAATCCTTCATCTGCTCCACTACCACCGTGAGGGACGCAGATTGAAGCCCCCCTCCCAAGGACTGAGGCTGAGACGCCCGTAATTCTGATCCAGGGCTGCTGGCCTGACTGAAGCAGGATGCCTGCTAAGTGTTGCCTGCAGATGTGTTCGCGGGACCTAGACTGGTTTCCTATAGAAACCAGTCCTGAAACAATAGCTCCCACTCACTGCTGATATTGATATTGACTTCTCCTGCTGAGAACATGGACTGTCTGTACCCGTCTTCAATACCATTTTCCTCTCAGCAATTTCAATAGACTTGCTCTTTATTGTATCTGCTCCCCCTCAGCCATTTCTAGATCTGTTTCCCCCCTCAGCAATGGACTAGAATAGAACCTTGAGATAACCAGGACTTTGAGATCTCCCCTAGGAGAACTCCATCGGCTGGGCTGCGAGGACTTCATCTCTCTCCATTTGGTAGCTATACTCCCTCTCTCTTTCTCCCCCTCTTTTCTATTCTTTTCCTCTCCCTAATTCCTTGAAGGCATTTGCTGTGGTCATTCTAGAAAGGTGCATTTGTTTGGAGTGATACTGCAATCCCTTTTCCATCTTGTCTTTTGCCCTCCGAGATCAGTTAAGAAAACATCATCCCCCCTTGGTAGGAGCGGATCAGAACAATATGTTCTTTCCAGCTGAAATTGGTTCTAGTCAATAGAAGCACACTGGTAGGTAAAAGTAGACTATAAAAGATAACCTTCAGAATGTATTTCCCATGTCTTCCCATTCAAGCAAGTGAAGAAAGCAGACAGATCTTCAGATAACATGCTATGCGAATTGAAAGGAATCTTCTTGGAGGCAACTGTGAAACTCACGCAATGAAATACAGATGAGAGAGATGAAAGGGTCACATATGATGTCAAATCTATTCTTTTAATGTTTGAATGAAACAAGATTTCTTGAAGTACAATCCTACAAAATGAAGGTGAACTTGCAGAAGCAATTGAACTGGGTCTCCTTTAGAAACACAATGTTTTCTAATTAAACTGAGCATTCAGGAAGGCAACCTTGAAATCAAAAGGATTTAGAAAAATACAAAATACCAAGACTGGCAGTTCATTATCTTTCACGGTCTCTTTAAGATAAGATTGATTTGAACTTCCACTTGTAGTAGGTCTGAAGACATTAGGAATGATGCAATATGAAAAAACCAAAACAAAACAACTTTCTCAAAAAGCTTTGAGAAACCAGAGAAATGATGATTTTTAGTGGTTAGGTAGTCCTTTAAAATTTGTCTTGGGGGGAGAGAGATAAAAAACTGACTGAGATCAAATGACTGTGGAGTATATTCCAAAACAGTAATGAAGAAGGTAAGGGGCAAGAGCCTGTTAGAAAAATACTATGCTGGCTTCATCTGTTGAAAGCATTCCAGAATGGTTGAAATTATGAATCATATCTTCTGGGATTAAAAAAAAAAAAAAAAAAAAAAAAAGAGGAAGAAAACAGAAGGAAAAAAATATTTTGAACATATTTTTCCATTCCAAGATGGTATAATGGCTTTATTTCATTTTGTTCCTATGACCGGTTAATAGCTTATGAAATGTTTAGCAATAGAGAGTGAGAGTCTTCACACTAACCATACCATTTGGATGTGTCTCTTTTACTTTCTAGAGCAGCAGATACGGTTTAGCACTCCACAATTCAGTCCCCAAAAGTGAGTAAGTGTGGCAGATTTAACCTAACTGCCCAGTCCACCAAAATGCCTAATTATCTTGAAAAATGCTTTGCTCTATCTCATGATCTGGACATGTCTCTCTAGCTCCACTTTGAGCTTGTTGATCTTTCATCTACAGGATGAGATCCAATTTAGCTTAGCAAGGATGTAGCCTTTCCAAACCATATCTTTTACCTTCTGTATTCTTACAAGTACATTTCTACCGCAGGGACCAGTTTGGAAGATCTTAGTTGTTTTATTCCTTAGATTATGTTGCTGCATTAATTAGCTCTTCTTTGAAGTTTTTTCCCTGCTCAAGTATAGGGTCAGTGCTGAAATGATTGCGATGCTAACTCCTTATGACCTATTCTGCAGGCTTACAGAGTATGCAGCAAAGTTTTCTCTTCTTCTGAGGACATTCTACTCTTTTGATGAGAAATGCTGAAGGTCTGACTTCAGTTGCAAAGGTATCTGATTGACAGATTGCAAAATTGTTAAGTCTAGTAACAGCAGGAAAAGCGTGCTCCTGCTGTGTATGTAAATGTCGTGTCAGCTGCTGTTGGGATAAAAAGCATGAGCATAAGCAAAGATATCTGCATGGATAGAAAAGAAACAAAGAAGATATTTGTTGTGATTTCTGCACTAAGGAGCAAGAAGAAGCATGAAGCGCTAATTTCAGTGGCTAAGACAGTATCGTCCTTGGGCCAGTTCTCTTCAACATCTTTTGAACCACTTGGACTCGGCACTTGAAGGAATATTAAGCAAGTTTGCCAGAGACGCTACATTGGGAGGAGCTGTCAACTAACTCCCTTGAGGCCAGTGAGACACTGCAGAGAGATCTTGACAAATAAGAGAGATGGGCAATTATGGCTGGCCGGGAGTCTATGCACAAATCACGAAAGGGGCGGGACTGCTGGGGAAGGCGTCCCAAGCTGTTGTATTTTCCAGCATCAGTCTCATGACATGGTTATGACAGTGGGAAGATGCCAGCAGCTCACGTCCCCAGCAGCAGAAAAAGAACTTCATGTTACAACTTACTTGAAAAGCTTTTTGACCAATCCCACAAAGCAAAAGCATATTGACAGTAGTTCTTTCCGATCCCTAGAAGCACACAGAACTTTGGTTCAAAGAACGCTTGCTTCTTTTGAATAAAAGACCTGCTTGTAAGCCTTAAGATAGAATGCACAGAGCTCCATTATTAAGCTTAGAACTTCCTAACATCTGGCTAGATCTACTTTGCTGTAGCTTAGGGAGTTCTTCTGGTCAAGCTTTAATACACAGGCCATTGTTCTATTTGTCCTTACTTCTCTACTTCTTCTATCATTTTTCTGCTGACAAACCTTATGACTACTGCTTAGCTCCAAGCACAGTTCTGCTGTCTCTGAGGCCTGCCTTTTGCAGCTTTCCCAAAATCCTCTGTTTTCAAGGATTCCCACAGGCAATCCCCAACCTTCGGGAGTTGTGCGATGGCAAGTGCTGGATTCAGCACCTGGGACAGGGCAATCCTGCTCTGTGTGTGTGTATAGACTAGGGAGCCAGAGGCTGAAAGGAAGCCAGGCTCCTGGCCAATGGCAAGCTAAATGTGCATCAGCAGTGCCCTGGCAGCCAGGAGGGCCAAGCCTGTCCTGGGGTGCATCAGGCACAGTATCACCAGCTGGGCAAGAGAGGGCATTGTCCTGCTCTGCTCTGCTGTGCTCTGCTGTGTTCTGGGGCGGCCTCACCTTGAGTGCTTGGGGGCAGTTTTGGGTACCACAATGAAAAAAGACATGAAGGTATCAGAAAGTTCTCCAATGAGGTTTACAAGGACAGAACTGGAGGAAATAGCATGCAGCTGAGTCAGGGGAGGCTCAGGTCCGGTATCAGGAAAACGTTTTTTAACCAGAGGATGGCTGGGCACTGGAAGAGTCTCTCCAGGGAGTGGTCACAGCATCACACCTATCTTGAGTTCAAGAACCTTTGGGACATTGCTCTCAGGCATCTGGTGTGATTCTTGAGGAAGGTGCCATGCAGGGCCAGAAGTTGGACTTGATGCTCCTGACGGGCCCCTTCCAATTCAACTGATTCTACCACTCTATGATTCTGTCCTGGCCACTCAAGGTATATTGCTTGATCTCACCAGATTTTGACCTGCTCTTGTTGGTCAGAATTTGTCCCTACTGCCTAATGATATTTATCACAAAAGACAAAGTGCCTTTCCTCAATTTTCTCAAGAAAGTTGAAGATGCACCCTAGAATCCTAAAAAAGTCTTTTCCTTGAAACAACACTGTCTCCTGCCCAGTATTCTTTCCAGATCTTAAGGAGAAAGAAGGCAAAATGAGGGGATGTGTTACAATGAAGCACTGTCAAGTTTCCGGACCTTTAGCAGTATATTTGTACTTCCACTATTCTTTTCTATAAAATCATGGTTTTGTAGAGCATGTCATTTTCTAGCAAGACACATTTTTGCAACTGAGCCCATCAGTCTCTGTGAGAATATATTGTCAAAAGCACAAAACATATGAATGGGCAGTGGCAAGTGAGGGGAAAAAACAGTATGGGAAGCAGCTCCGTGATACTACAGTAAGACAAGGAGGAGGTGTTCCAGTTGACAGAGCAAAGAATCGCCCGCAGTCCCTGGAGATATCCTAGTGAAGCAGGTTGTCTCCCAGCAGTCCCTAGAGAACCATGGAGGAACACATACCTACAGTGCAGCTGCTGGAAAGCTCCATGCCACAGCAGGTGAAAGTGCCTTGAAGGAAGCTGCAGCTTGTGGAGGGAGGGCCAGAAAACCATCCTTGACCTCTTCTTTAGCGGAAGAGTATGTGCAAATGTTTAACAGCTACTAACTGGAATCTATCCTCTTTCCAGTTCTTGTCGTAGGTAAGTAGGACAATAAAAGAATTAGAAGCCTAAACTGTTTTGCATGAGGCTCCCATTCTCTCTGCCACGCCCTTAAAATTTACTTTGAGATGAAATAAAACTCATGATCAAGTTCCTAAGGCTTGATGGTCAGGCTTCTCAGAAAACAGGCAGTGCAAAGAACTCTTGTCACTGTCATTTTTATTCATAGAACTAAAAAAGTTAAACTACTGTTTTCTAAGAACTTACGAAAATCAACTGGTAGAGGTGGTGAGAGTGAAGAGTATAATTAAGCTGGAAAGAGACTATCATGTAGCTACCTCATCTGCATGGAAGTTTTTTTACCAGGAACTCTGGACTTTTAAACAGATTTAGGACACAATAGTTATCTCTGGGAATGTTTTAGTATGTATAGAACATTCATCTTTAAATAGCTCGATCTGTTTTACCGTTATGACTTACGTTTTAAATTTTATTTGAGGAGAAATATTTGCCATTCAGATCATTTCAAGTTCTGAAGCATTTCAGTTGTTGACAGTTTTTGCTGTCTCCTGAGGGCAGGAAAATAGTCCTGGAACCAATACTGAAAGAAACTAGATGGAAAACTTAGTTTTCCTCATTCTTTTCTGTCTATTCTATGAGGCACAAGAGCAAAACCACTGCTATGAGTCTGAGTTGCCTTACCACTCATGGATGACAACCTTGTAGTGAGTAGTCTGTTATTTGCACACATTTCTGATGCTGGTGGTTACCTGTTGTGCAGAAAGATCTGTAAACTATTTTCATGGAAAGACACTCCTGAATTGCTTCACTTATCTCTGAAGCAGAGAACTAAGCTGGCACTCTACTTCGGAGATCTTCCTGTGCTCGCCCCCAAACCCGTTTCCTTCAAATGCAATTTACTTTCAACCAAAGCACTTCATTACTTCATCAGGTAATCTCTTGTTCTTAATGTTCGGGGTAGTGTTTTAAAAGGGTAAGAACATATTCTAGTAAGAAGGTAGAACCTCTTTCTTAAGTAGTAGACATCACTGGGCTTTGGTTCATGCACCAGAACAACAGCAAGGAATGTCGTTTGCAATCAATAGATGGGTTGGGGAAACCGGCCACAAGTTTAGGAATCTTTCTCCAATTAATTATGCTTTAAAATTTGTCTCTTAGCATTTCAAGTGTTTTTTTATTAAAACAATCAACTATTTATTACCTGTACCACAACGAAGCACAATCAGCAGTGCTTATGCATCCTTCACCAATTCCAAGAAGAAGAATGGTCTGAGCCTCCAGTATAGCTCATTACCATAAGCTGAAAAAAAGTTCTTGGAAAAATTTCTTTTGCATCCTTCTAAACCTTATGCAGCACTTCCTGGCCAATCTTACATTTTCTTTCCTCCAGGAGATGGTAAGAACTCGAGTACCTTCATGAAAACCGTCGTGGGACGCTTGCTGTGCTGGCAGAGTTCCTTTTTGAGAAAATGCTTGGAAAAGCTTTTTGCTAAGGTCTAGGCGGCAGGAGACGCAGAAGACGGGCATACGCAGCTGTCCGAAGGTAGGTGCCGGTCCCCGGCGGCTTTCGGCAGAAGCCGCGGTTCGGAGCGCACCGCGACCGGCAGAAAGCTCTGGGCGCAAAAAAGCCGCTTCTTCGCCTCCGGCAGCCAGAGAGCTCGGCCGATGCTGAGACGTCAAGAACGAAGCCGCACAGCACTGGGATTAAGTGAGCAGCTCTCAAACTGAGCGAAAACGATAACTAACCACTTTCCAACAGTTTCAACTTACATTACCATAAGTAGGGAAAAAGTTCTTGGACAGCTTTCTTTTGCATCCTTCTAAACCTTATGCAGCACTCCCTGGGAAATCTTACTTTTTCTTTTCTCCAGGAGATGGTAAGAACTCGAGTACCTTCATGAAAACCGTCGCCGGTCGCTTGCTGTGCTGGCAGAGTTCCTTTTTGAGATAATGCCTGGAAAAGCTTTTCGCTAAGGTCTAGGCGGCAAGAGACGCAGAAGACGGGCATACGCAGCTGTCCGAAGGTAGGTGCCGGTCCCTGGCGGCTTTCGGCAGAAGCCGTGGTTCGGAGCGCACCGCGACCGGCAGAAAGCTCTGGGCGCGAAAAAGCCGCTTCTTCGCCTCCGGCAGCCGGAGAGCTTGGCCGATGCTGAGACGTCAAGAACGAAGCCGCACAGCACTGGGATTAAGTGAGCAGCTCTCAAACTGAGGGAAAACGATAACTAACCACTTTCCAACAGTTTCAACTTACATTACCATAAGTAGGAAAATTTTCTCAAACAACTTTCTCTTCTATCGTTCTTAGCCATTTGCAGCACTTTCTGGTCAATCTTACATTTTCTTTTCTCCAGGAGATGGTAAGAACTCGAGTACTTTCATGAAAACCGTCGCGGGTCGCTTGCTGTGCTGGCAGAGTTCCTTTTTGAGATAATGCCTGGAAAAGCTTTTCGCTAAGGTCTAGGCGGCAAGAGACGCAGAAGACGGGCATACGCAGCTGTCCGAAGGTAGGTGCCGGTCCCCGGCGGCTTTCGGCAGAAGCCGCGGTTCGGAGCGCACCGCGACCGGCAGAAAGCTCTGGGCGCAAAAAAGCCGCTTCTTCGCCTTCGGCAGCCGGAGAGCTCGGCCGATGCTGAGACGTCAAGAACGAAGCCGCACAGCACAGGGATTAAGTGAGCAGCTCTCAAACTGAGGGAAAACGATAACTAACCACTTTCCAACAGTTTCAACTTGCATTACCATAAGTAGGGAAAAAGTTCTTGGACAGCTTTCTTTTGCACCCTTCTAAACCTTATGCAGCACTCTCTGGCCAATCTCACTTTTTCTTTTCTCCAGGAGATGGTAAGAACTCGAGTACCTTCATGAAAACCATCCCGGGTCGCTTGCTGTGCTGGCAGAGTTCCTTTTTGAGATAATGCCTGGAAAAGCTTTTCGCTAAGGTCTAGGCGGCAAGAGACGCAGAAGAAGGGCATACGCAGCTGTCCGAATGTAGGTGCCGGTCCCCGGCGGCTTTCGGCAGAAGCCGCGGTTCGGAGCGCACCGCGACCGGCAGAAAGCTCTGGGCGCGAAAAAGCAGCTTCTTCGCCTCCGGCAGACGGAGAGCTCGGCCGATGCTGAGACGTCAAGAACGAAGGGGCGCAGCACTGGGATTAAGTGAGCAGCTCTCAAACTGAGGGAAAACGATAACTAACCACTTTCCAACAGTTTCAACTTGCATTACCATAAGTAGGGAAAAAGTTCTTGGACAGCTTTCTTTTGCATCCTTCTAAACCTTATGCACCACTTCCTGGCCAATCTTACATTTTCTTTTCTCCAGGAGATGGTAAGAACTCGAGTACCTTCATGACAACCGTCGTGGGACGCTTGCTGTGCTGGCAGAGTTCCTTTTTGAGAAAATGCTTGGAAAAGCTTTTCACTAAGGTCTAAGCGGCAGGAGACGCAGAAGACGGGCATAGGCAGCTGTCCGAAGGTAGGTGCCGGTCCCCGGCGGCTTTCGGCAGAAGCCGCGGTTCGGAGCGCACCGCGACCGGCAGAAAGCTCTGGGCGCGAAAAAGCCGCTTCTTCGCCTCCGGCAGCCGGAGAACTCCGCCGATGCTGAGACGTCATGAACGAAGGGGCGCAGCACTGGGATTAAGTGAGCAGCTCTCAAACTGAGGGAAAACGATAACTAACCACTTTCCCACAGTTTCAACTTACATTACCACAAGTAGGGAAAAAAGTTCTTGGACAGCTTTCTTTTGCATCCTTCTAAACCTTATGCACCACTTCCTGGCCAATCTTACATTTTCTTTCCTCCAGGAGATGGTAAGAACTCGAGTACCTTCATGACAACCGTCGTGGGACGCTTGCTGTGCTGGCAGAGTTCCTTTTTGAGAAAATGCTTGGAAAAGCTTTTCGCCTAGGTCTAGGCGGCAGGAGACGCAGAAGAAGGGCATACGCAGCTGTCCGAAGGTAGGTGCCGGTCCCCGGCGGCTTTCGGCAGAAGCCGCGGTTCGGAGCGCACCGCGACCGGCAGAAAGCTCTGGGCGCGAAAAAGCCGCTTCTTCGCCTCCGGCAGCCGGAGAGCTCGGCCGATGCTGAGACGTCCAAGAACGAAGCCGCACAGCACTGGGATTAAGTGAGCAGCTCTCAAACTGAGGGAAAACGATAACTAACCACTTTCCAACAGTTTCAACTTGCATTACCATAAGTATTGAAAAAAGTTCTTGGACAGCTTTCTTTTGCATCCTTCTAAACCTTATGCAGCACTCTCTGGCCAATCTTACATTTTCTTTTCTCCAGGAGATGGTAAGAACTCGAGTACCTTCATGAAAACCGTCGCGGGTCGCTTGCTGTGCTGGCAGAGTTCCTTTTTGAGATAATGCCTGGAAAAGCTTTTCGCTAAGGTCTAGGCGGCAAGAGACGCAGAAGAAGGGCATACGCAGCTGTCTGAAGGTAGGTGCCGGTCCCCGGCGGCTTTCGGCAGAAGCCGTGGTTCGGAGCGCACCGCGACCGGCAGAAAGCTCTGTGCGCGAAAAAGCCGCTTCTTCGCCTCCGGCAGCCGGAGAGCTCGGCCGATGCTGAGACGTCAAGAACGAAGGGGCGCAGCACTGGGGATTAAGTGAGCAGCTCTCAAACTGAGGGAAAACGATAACTAACCACTTTCCCACAGTTTCAACTTGCATTACCATAAGTAGGGAAAAAGTTCTTGGACAGCTTTCTTTTCTATCGTTCTTAGCCATTTGCACCACTTCCTGGTCAATCTTACATTTTCTTTTCTCCAGGAGATGGTAAGAACTCGAGTACCTTCATGACAACCGTCGTGGGACGCTTGCTGTGCTGGCAGAGTTCCTTTTTGAGATAATGCCTGGAAAAGCTTTTCGCTAAGGTCTAGGCGGCAAGAGACGCAGAAGACGGGCATACGCAGCTGTCCGAAGGTAGGTGCCGGTCCCCGGCGGCTTTCGGCAGAAGCCGCGGTTCGGAGCGCACCGCGACCGGCAGAAAGCTCTGGGCGCGAAAAAGCCGCTTCTTCGCCTCCGGCAGCCGGAGAGCTCGGCCGATGCTGAGACGTCAAGAACGAAGCCGCACAGCACTGGGATTAAGTGAGCAGCTCTCAAACTGAGCGAAAACGATAACTAACCACTTTCCAACAGTTTCAACTTACATTACCATAAGTAGGAAAATTTTCTCAAACAACTTTCTTTTCTATCGTTCTTAACCATTTGCAGCACTCCCTGGTCAATCTTATATTTTCTTTTCTCCTGGAGAATGTAAGAACTCGAGTACCTTCATGAAAACCGTCGTGATGGCACAGTTCCTTTTTGAGATAATGCCTGGAAAAGCTTTTCGCTAAGGTCTAGGCGGCAAGAGACGCAGAAGAAGGGCATACGCAGCTGTCCGAAGGTAGGTGCCGGTAGCCGGATTCTTTTAACAGAAGCCGCTCTTCGGCGGGCTCTCTTACCTTCATAATGGGTTTTGCTGGAGGAAGCCGCTTTTTCGTTTCCGGGAATACCTAGAGAGGAACACTAGCTAAAGACGTGATTGGCACCATTATGTCGAGTTTTGCTCGTTCCAGCAGGAATAACTGTGTTCTTCCTTACGCTAGATGGCGCTGCTTATCAAGGTTTGGCTGCTTTTAATCATTTGGGGTGCTGGATGTTCAAACGACTTATCGTAACTTCTTCTATTTTAAGTCAGGTGCTCACTGACGTAGATCCTATTAGATATAGCACACTGCAAATAGGAGGTGAAATAGATTTATTGTTACTAGCACATGGGTACGAGTGTTAGGAATTTTATAAGGAATATGTTGCATGAATCTTTTGGACCATTCTGCAGCCATTCATACGAAACTCACACAAGTACAAGACAATATGAAGAAATTGACTGGGAACGAGTGGGGTTTGCATCAATGGTTTGAGGGATGGGAAAGACCTGGGTGGTTGAAAGATCTCGTAAATGGAGCTTTGTTTTTACCAGTAGTCATGATTTCCTTGCTTTGTGTTATTCCATGCATCGTGAAACAGGTGTGCCTCTTGCTAAAAATGACATTGGAAAAGATCTGGCTGGTGCAAGAAGAAGGGGCAATTGTGACAATGTATCTGAACCGCTTAGACTACGGGCTGCACCAGCCATCCAGCGTGGAACGGTTCTTCTCAGAATTTTCTCAGGGCCCTCTGGAATTCATCAAGACATAAGCCTTGCTAAAACAAGAGAGGAAAAGCTGAGAAACTAAATTCCAAGACCACAAGAACTCCAAAAAGGGGAAAAGGGGGAGGGGGGGGGGGGGGGCAAAGTACCTGGACTGTAAGGAAACACATCTTCTGAGAGGTGCACGCAGAATGCGTGGACAAGACAAAGGCACCAATAAGAAAAGCGTGACTAGCGTGTGCAGAGAGTCAGAATGAGTAAGTGCATCATGTAAACCATACACGGCTTCTGCTTAATCCTCTTGGTCCATTGTGCAGGAGTCCTGAATTTCCCATAAGTGATACTTACTAAAAGGGTTCTGATTTTAATGCTAGAGTTACTGTCTATACGATGATTCATGGGAATAGTTCTTTCAAGTCCTTCCCTTGCTGACATCAGTCAGTTTCATCTTTTCCTGAATGTACTGCTGGCTATACATAAGTGATGAATAGAAGGGAATGAGTTTTAGGGATATGTTGCAAGGAAATAGATTGGTAGCTCTGCTTCCATTTCCATTGTCTAAGAAGAATTCCCAATATTTTTGGCCCTTTCATAGACCTCTGACTCGATTAGCATCAGCAGGGAGGGACATTTAATTGGTTTTTCTCCTTTTTAGAGAGAAGCTAATGAAAAAGTTTCACCAGAATCAGAGCAGGCTGCGTAGCAAGAAGAGCATCATGAAAAGGCGCCAATCCTATCCTCTTAGTATTGCTAGTTGTGATTGGACTTCAATGAAATGTGTCAACTCTGTGTTCCTGGGTATCACATCAGTAACAGGTACTTCACCTGCTGTACTTCTCTCCTAAAGCTAAGAACAGAATCCCAAATAATCTTGATTCCAAGGTCTCAATTCACCCTGTGATGCTGACAGGTGAAATAGGAGTGGAAGGTGCACCAGTAAATGAACTTGAATGGCCTATCTAAATCAGCGGCCACTGATTTCCTGAAGGCCTTAACAGGTCAGTTGCCCCTATTTTTCTTGGGGTTCTTTTATTCTTTGGTCATGTTTTTCTTGGGATTCTTTGAATCCTTCCCCACCAGTTCAGCCTCTGCTCTCAAATCCTTTGCTGTCATTTAAAGTATCTCAAGAGCCTGGAAACTGTTGTCTTTATTTATCAACCCATTATTCCCTTCCAAAGGTTGTTTGCCTCAAGTCTCATTCTTGCTGATTTTCTGCTAGTTCATTGTCAGATGGCAGCAGGTGTTCTGTAAGAGCAAGTACACAATCCTATCGCTTGCTTTTCTTTTGATTTGGCCTGTCTAGAAAATGGAATGACTGAACATCTCCAACAGCATTTTCTCTCCCCATTGTGTTTCACCGCAAGGGCAGATGCCAATCATCTACCTAAACTCTTGGTGGTGAAGAAACTAGTGGTATGCTGTTGCATATAGGTAGAACTTTCCGAAAGGAAGGCCTTGTAAAACCATGGCTGAGGCCCGTTACTTTGGCTAAGTAGAAAATGACTAGGGGAAAGTGAGACAGCTGAATTAGAGGTAGATCAAGAAGTTCTAGAAGCATTGCGTGTTCACAGCGTGGGGTATGACGGTTGGTTGAATTATGTTTGTTGCGGCTTAAAGCTATGCAAGTGATAAAGGCCTGACTGCTTCAAAAGCCTGGCTTTTGCAAGAAAGCGGCTCTCCTTTGCACCTGCCTGGGGACTCTGCGTCACTACGGACCCTCACGCCCAGTATGCCAAGGAGATGATGAGTAGGAATGTTGCAGAGCTGCTGTGTGCATATGAAAGGAATGGCAGAGAGTGAAGCCGTGGACAATTTCTGGGCTTTAGTACAATGCTGCTGCATTGGTGCCAGTTTAGTCGGTTTTCCATCAGTGGCATTTCTGTCTAGAAGTACACTGCCCAGAGTCTTTCTAGCATTTGATGCCATTTCCTTACTGCCATTAATACCTTCCTTCAGTTTCAAGGATGAGAGAATCTTTACAGGATTTTGAAGATCCCTGTTAGGAAACACTATGCCAGAGGAGTCATCACTCCCTTTTCTTTTGCCTCCTTTGTAATTTTTATAGACTCATTTCACATTTCTGCTAATGGCAATAAGAATACTGAGACTACTTAGCAGGGTTGACGCTCTCAGCTGCTTTCCTCTTTCCTACTGCTTCATACTGTATGTGACTTGATGGCCTCGTTTTGCAATCAGCATTTTGCTGTGGTTTGCTAAAACCTGGCATGCACTGCCAACTCACAACTTGTGTGTTGGCATTTCAGGGGCTTTGATGGGTTCCTTTCTGAGATTGCCATGCACTGGACTTTCACAGTCACAAAGACTTCATCCACCATCGGTCAAATTTCAGTATTTAATACTCTTTCCTGGAATGTAGGCAACCTAGCAGCAAGTACTAAATTCGCTGCAAGCCCTGTCTTCCCAAAGGACCATTCAAAAAGTTTGCTTTTCCCCTCTGACCAATCTGACAGTATTTTGATGAAGAATTTGGTACCTTAATAGAACCTCTCAGAAGGGATCTCATGGCAGACAACATCTCAGGCTTTCTTGAAATACTGGCTCCTTTGGATCTCAATTCCATTCAGAGTGCATTTAAGATTTTTTTTTCACTGAAGCCATTCAACAATGCCTCTTCTCTTTAAAATGTACTGCAGGTGAGAAAGATGGATCCCCGTGAAAGGTCCTATTGATATCAAAATTTGTGCCCAATGGACTGTGCTGGTGGAAATCAAATACTAGTCTAGTATTTTGAATCCAAATAATTCCTCCCAATGAGGCCCGACAGGATTGTTTGGCTTTGAATCTGAGCACGTAGACAGTAGTGGATGGTCCACAGGTTGAAAAGAGTGTAGATTCTTCTCCTTCTTTTCATTGATGGCTCAGAGACTGAAAAGGCAGCTCCAAAATGGTAAATACATCCCTACAGATTCAAAAATTGTTCTTCTTAATTTGCATCTCCACCATAACAACAGATGCTTAGAACTAAATTACCAATGGGAATTTTATAGCTTCTCAGAAATGAAACAGGACCTGGCTTATGGGCCTTAGCAGTAGCTACAAGTTTTTCAGCACAAGCCATCTCAAAAGTATTTTAACTTTACCGTACTTTTCTGTCTTATGCTTTCATCTCAAGGATACAGGAAAAAAAAATAAACAAAAAAACAAAAAAACAAAAAAAAAAAAAACAAAAAAAAAAAAAACAAAAAAAACCAAAAAAAAACCCAAAAAAATAAAACAACAAAACAAGAAACCCCACCAAATTGATAATAAGCAAAATCAGTGACATATATAGAAACAGATCCCATGGTTTTTAACTTCCAAACTTGTCTTCTCAGCACACTCTCTACAATGGAATTGTTTCCCTATCTGCCTTGAAACATTTTGCAGCAAAAACACTCTAAGGTCCTGCTGGGTGTTTTGTTCAAAAATGACTTCTTCTGGTTTTCTGTCCATAAGCGGAGTAACGTGACTGTGCTGGCAGCTGACCAAAGGAGGTAGGAAGAGTAATCATCATCCACAACACTGGGGCTAAAGAAATTTCCACAGAAAATTACCTGCCCTAGTACTTGTTCACGTGTTGGGTTGAACGTTCAGAATCTGTTTCCATTTTCCCCATTCATAGAATGTTCTATTTCACAGAATTCCAGCCCCTCAAACATCAGTCCTGCCAGAACTGCCCGCCATAGGGGGCTGGCATAGGGGATCTGCTAATGTCCACTGACTCTTACCAGTATAGTGCTTGTCACTGTTGCAGATCAAGAACTTCTGAATAGTTTGGATTCATGCTCTTTGAGGGGTTGAAAACAAGAAAAGAATGACTAGACATTTCCATGATCAAATCCCCTGATGGAATAAAAATAGGAGCATAATAAATGTATTCATTGTTCTAAGAAGGGAGATGAAGGCTCCAAATGATTACTTGCATACTTCCTGTTCTAAATCCCTTGTTATCTGGCAAATTGCAGAAGATTCCAGGCTTTTGCCAAAATGCAAACCAGGTTAAAATGTGAAGCCTTACAGTTTACTGGATATAAAACTTCATCATCCATTTTTAAATCTTTGAGATTGTTATGTACTTCCTATTACTACCCTGAGGTTTAGAGCTGTAATTCAGAGAGAAAAGAATGCTATCTTGAATTCATTCTAGTAAATCGGCACTCTCATCTTGTCGGCACTCTCTCCTCTTGGTTTTCACTTCTGAAACTCTGTACGGAAGAGTGCATTAATGCATAGAGCTCTGCATCAATTCTTTACAACAGTTTCCTCTGTAATTCTTCTTTCAAGGCAAACCTATAAAAAGCCACACTTTCTTACCCCACCACTTCTAAAATTCTATTGAGAAGCAAAAAAAAAAAAAACCCCATCAAACCACTAAATCACTGCTCCAATAAAAAAAGCAGTCCATTAACTGCTTTCTTAGCAGGTTCTTTACCTTGTATTAATATGGCAACCTTTTCTTGCTCTTCTAGATTAGAACCAAATTCTTACAGCATATAAGGAAACATAGGTTTACTGTATCTGATTCTTAGATACAGAAGTCCAGCAAGGAGTTCAGACCTCAAAAGAAGTGTCTGTACAACGAGATTCAGCACAACGTTGAGACATATTAGCTATTTTTCAAGAAAAGCGGCCAAACTGAAACTTTTTAGACTTCTCTACAATCATGCGTGCCTGCTTCCAGAACCTGACCTTCGTTGCTGGAAACTAGCTGCAATGTTACTGTAAACAATGCTGTGAATGTCATCATCATCGTCATTCTTCTCTTCCATTGAAAACCTCAAGTGGAGTCGCGTCACTTCTCTTCAAAATTCTGTATTTCCTTGCAAACTGGTCAAATAAGGATAAATAAAGCGTTCTGTTCATTCGGTTTAAACCTAATGTTCAAAATGAAAAAAAAAAAATCCATTCAGATATGGTCTGCAATAATACAGTAGAAGAGAAGATGAACCAGACTGGCCTACAACAGAAAGAAGTGAAGCAGAATTTGGGAATTTGGAAGACCTTATGATGAATAATTCAAATAAATAAATAAAAAAAATATTGCCTACCCAAATTCAATCAGTGATGCACAGACAGAGAAAAAGTACTAATTACTACTAATATTTTTTTCATTCTCAGACAAGAAGTTCAATGATCCTCTTGAATGCACGGAAGATTCTTGGAAAAGACAGCAGCCTTCTTCTTCACCACATACTCCTCAGAACTCCAGGAGACAAATCATTTGAGCTGTGAGGATCTTTCTCTCTGTAAAACTCCCAGAGCATAGCCAATATTCTATTCCTTTAGGGATCCTCGCCTCCCTGGGGGAGTGCTGGATAGTCTACATCCCGGTACATCAGCCAGACACTCCACCTTATTTCCCATGGCTACTGCAGCAAGGACATCATCTACACTGGCTTTCTAACCAAAATAGATGCAAGGCACAACGAAGAACATAGCCAAAACCTTGAGCACAGCTTATGGGTTTTGAATGAAAAATCTCAGGATGGCAATACTGGATCTTCTGATCCAAACCATCAGGAAACATTTCTTTAGAGGTGTTGGGAAAGATGAAAGTTTGATGAGAAAGTCTCACAGATATGTATGCTTGGCAGAAAGATTTTTCAATGTGGAGTCTGAAGAAGGAATAGAGTTGGAAGCAAGTTTTGATCTAGAAGAAAAGAATTGCTGAGCCAGTCTTACTGGATAACCGAGGATACCTTAGTTAGAAGAGGGTTTTATGACTTACAGCAAAGGATAAACCCACCCCAAACAAGAAGATGTTTTTACCAAGCAGGAAGCTAGCACAGGCAAACAAGTCAGCAAATGCTGCAAGCAGAAAAAGCTCTCCAAATTTTCCACTGTCAAGAAAACTGAAAAACAACTTTCCGCTTCAACTGTAATATACTGACTTTTAGTGAGTGGAGAATAGCAACATATGGTAATTAGAGTCGTTAGGATAGGCTATAGATAATAGTTAAGGGATAGATTGGTTCTACTGTATGAAGATGCTCAGCAAAGTGCCAAAACCAAAGGGTCTCCAGGCCTGCCTGCAGCTAGAGCTGACAGCTGTAGGCACAGGCTCTGTTGCCCACTACCCTGGACTGCTGCAACGTCTTGGATGGAATAAACTGCATTTTGGAGAGCCGCCTGGACTCCCACATCCCTCATTTAGGCTCTTCCATGGAGGTGAAAAAAGCCTCTGGGTATTGTACAAAAAAACAGCTATGTAATCTAGAGTTGCATGACCCAATATTTCTATTGAACTGGAACAATTTTTATCAATATTATGGATCCACTTCTTTTCAGTGCGTTTGGTCAAAAACATAAAGCATGGTTTAAAAGACATTCTTGGATGCGTACTAAGTACTACGAATTAGTTAAGGTGTTGGTTTGGCATGGCTTGGTTTTTGGTGGGGAGGGAAGAAGCCAGCCACAGAAGTGATTTTTTGTGCAAAGCTCCTAGAAGCTTCCTCCATGCCTGGCAAAGTGAATCCCTGCTTGGCACTAAGAACAGACATGCTGCTGAGCCAATTACAGAAGCTGATAGCGCCTTGGTGATATATTGAAGAAGGAAATCAAAACTGCAGCCAGTTAACCTTGAAGTTGGGAAATTTTTAGGTTGGCACCTCTTCTGCTTTGAAAGCCAAACCAGTGAGACACTCTGTTGCAGTGTGTGTTTATTATTGTACTGCAGTTCTAGTAGTCCGTTTTCTAAGGCTTCCTATTTTGTGCTGTTATAGCATATGTTATTATGAATGGATTGTTCCTTTCCCCCCAGTATTGTTGGCTTTTGCCCTAGCTGTCCCTCTCCCCAAAGACCTGCCCTTTTGTTCCCTGTTCCTTCTCCCATTGAACATCAACCCCTCCCCAAGCCTGCCCCTTTCTCTAGAAACTTCCCTCTCAATTTTGTACCCTTCAAAACCCCAGTGGTTTCTTCAAGTTATTCTCCTCCCCTCTAGTCCCCCTACTGGTTTCAACATTGTATTCCCCTCCTTGTCTACCACCCCCAGTTTCTCCCAGTTGGTTAAAGATTGTATCCTCCCCTGGGACCTTCCCCCCATTTAGGAGTTGATGGATGCCTTTGAATCAGTGTCTTTCTGTCCTTGACCCTCCAGGGAGTAAACTGAAAAATATGCAGAAGACCTCTCCCTGTTCCTTGTCCCTGCCCTCAGCACAGTTCTATCCCCAAGGCAGTCCACCTGTGCCGTAGAGCAGCTGTGCCCTACAGCTGCAGCCCGGATTCGACAGCTTTCTTGGGGCGGCCCACTCTCGCTGTCGGTGTCGGGAGCTAGTTGGGCTGAAGAAATCCAGCACCGCAGCAAGACTCCAAGTCAGAAATCCAGTTTATTAGGAAAAGGGGAAAAAACCCAAATCCATGCAAGAGTACAAAAGAAAAACCACTGACAGAGTCAGAATACAAGCTGACATCCTGCTAGTTAGGGTGGTGAAAGCAGTTTGGATGAAATGGTCTTGTTGAAGTGGTGATTCTGTAGAAACCATCTGGTAGCTCTCGTCCTCTGGAAAACCAGTGGCTAAGGGTGGCCGTTCCTCTGGCAATGCAGTAGAAATAGTGCTTCTTGCCTTCCAAAACCCAGATGATATCCAGGTGGGGATGCTTAGCTCCTACCCCCTGGGCAGAGCATCTCCCAATGGGCTGATATCATTCTGAGTCATGATGTGGGTCCTTGATTACCCGTGAAACAGAAATGGCTCCTGGAGGGAGTTATCTCTGAGTCATGTGGCAAGACATTGATGGGCCCATTAACAGGAGAGAAGGAAAAAACGATGCCACCCCTGGTTTCCTCAGTTCTTGAGGGTGGGAATAGGATGCATTTTGATATTGTAAGCTAGGACAATACAGGATGCAGGTTTTTGCATTTGCAGGGAGTTTGTATGGATTTGAAAAGTATCCTCATAGCAGAAGCACAAAAGTATTCTCATACCCCTTTTAATCATCTTCCAATGAAGCAATTCTCCCAATAACCTAAGGCATGAATGACTTGCGAGTGAGTTGAAGGAACACGCTAAAGATAAGTAGTGTTCAACTGCAGAGAATTGTTTAGGGACATCATACCCTAATATTTTAAATCAGAAAGCATGGATGGACGGGTCTTTTTTCCTTGGTTGACTACAGAACCAGCGGTCCTTTGCAGGAGGGTCTTTGGATTTAGGATGAGACTGGCAACTAAGAGCATGGCTACACAGAAGGTGCTACTTTTAGACCAGAACATTCAACTACTAAAGGCAGATAGGAGAATAGCTGATTAGTGACAGCTCCGACAGGAGGAGTCTGCGGCTTACCCCATGGGAACAATAGTAGCACATTTCAATTTTAGAAAACCATTCGTTTCAGAGGACCAAGCAGCAGTGAAAAGAAAAGGTCGAGTAAAGACATCCTAGTGCTCTTCTGATCAGAAGCATCTTCCTCCATATGAGAGTATTTAGGAAAGGACAGTGCGTTCATAAGGAAAGGTGTGCCAGTTACAAAACCTGCAGAACAAGGCAAGACAAACTTATACATTTTATTTGCTATTTTTATTTCACCTGCTAAAAAATGATTTTTTTTAAGACTGAATTTTATGAATTCTGCAACGCTGTCTTTTTGAACGTCTTCCTACTCGTATTAAACACCGAGGTGACAAAGAGAGCAGCAGTGGAAGGAAAGCTGGTCCATCTCCCCCTCCTTGTGGCTTTAGGCCAGTGAGCGATTAGAAGTTGGTCACTTCATTTGAGATAAATAGCTTTACCAAGAGAGAATATTATCCAGCCTTGATCTTTCCTTTGGAGCTGATCCACTTTGTAGTCATCAATTCTTGACTCAGCTGGGGAGAAACAATGGCATTACGGCCATGGATGTTAGAGTGCGCTGATGGGAAATGAAGTTTTCATCTTCCGGTCCTTGCTTCAGTAAATATTCCAAATTCATCAGAAAGAAAATTCGAAGACCAGGAATCCCCACTCAAATGACCTACTTCAAATAGTCTGCACGCATAAGAGACATCAAGCAGGTGCTCTCATCTGTTAGGGGAATACCCAGCCAGTATATTATTGTCTACTTAGGAGGCAATAATTTTGGAAATCATTGAATTTTTTGTATTGCAAGTGAATGGTCAACACATTTTATTACTGGATTAGGTAAAATCATGTCTTCTGCATCCTTTCAGAGAGCAAGCTTACCTGGATCTAAAGCTGCTCAGCTCCATGATGGGATGCTTTGTCTTCAAAGGGAACTCTAGTCTTCGTCCTTTTGGATTGCTTCCATAGCTTTTCACTCACTCTTCAAGTACCTGTTAAAATGTCCTCTTATCCCATGCAAATTTTTATGGGCATAGTCACTGAATTGTGAAGTATTCCATAAAGTCCACAGGCCTTGTTGAGATGGATGCACAGGTCTCAAGGGTGTTAGCAGATGTTATTCTGAGGCCACTCCTGATCATGTTGGATGGACCATGGTGACTGAGGAAAGTGCCCAAAGACTGGATGAAAGCAAATGTCACCCATCTTCAAAAAAGGCAACCAGGAGGACTCAGAAAAGTACAAGCCAGCCAGCCTCATTTGGATCCCCAGGAAGTTGATGGAGTAGCTATTCCTGGAAAGCATTGCCAGGCACACGAAGGAGGACAGAACAAATGTAGTCAGCATGGATTTACCAGGGGAAATTGGTGCTTGACGACTTTTTAAACTCCTCTGGTGAATGAACTTGCCTGGTAGATGAAGAGAATATCATCTGCCTGGGCTTCAGGGAAGTTTTGGACGTTTATCTACATGGCAGCACACATACCTACGGGAAGGAATAGTGCAAAGAGCAGGGAACCAGTGTCTTTTCAATGATGCTCAGTGAAAAGACAAGAGGCAGTGGGCACACACTGCAATACAGGAGATTGCCTCTGAGCATCACAAAATTATTTTTTACCGTGACGGTGACTGAACCATGGCACAGAGTGTCCAGAAAGATGGTGGAGTCTGGATCATTGAAGACATTAAAAGTAGGCCCAGATATAATCCTGGGCAACAGGCTCTAGGTATCCTGGTTGAAGCAGGGGGATGGGACTTGGGGAGCCGCACAGAGCCCTTCCACCCTCATTCATTCTGTGCTAGTGAATTCTCTTAGAGATGCATTTCAAGGACTGGCATGACAAAGCTCTGTGCAGAGTGAGATCCAAATGGACATGGGATTTAAGTTCCTTAAGTAGTGTTCAAGAAGAATGTAAAACTCCAGGAAACCTGTCTCTTCCATAACTGAATCCCTTTCATGGGAAAATTCTCCAACTCTAGAAAGATCCTCTGAGACGCATGCTTAAGACTGACACTGGCAGAGCAAATTTCTCCCTATGCGTGTCTAAGACCAGTTAGGATCTTTACCAAAAGTGTTGTCAACGTAGTCACAGAAGGCATATTGTTAAGAAGTGACAACTTACATCAGAATGGCAAATATTGGTCCACCAATGAATTACTGTATGGGAATTATCGACTTGTATTCCAAATAAATAAAAAGGAGTTGGTCTTTATTGAACTCTTTCATTGCAATATTCATAAGGGAAGAAAAAGACCTATGTCCTTAACTTTCTTAATTCTAACAAAGATTTAAAACATTCCTTGTAAAAAGCGTATCTGAATTATCGGTCTATGAAACAATTTGAGTTGGGAAAAAAGTCCTAAAATTGTGTAGACAGTTGCAGAGAAAGCAAGAAAATAGGAAAGAAACAAAAACAGAGAAAAAGAGTCATCTTGAGTCTGCTAGCTAGTTCTAGAAGTAGTCTGCTAGAAAAAGGAAACCCCAGTGGAATTTCAAATGTGTTCATGCACTTGATTCAGTAACTGGTCAATGTAAAAACCAGTCCTTTCGTACAACTTCCCCCAGCAACAAAAACTTCAACAGATTGACGCCACCATCATGCCTGTCCCAGATGTATTTAAAAGAGAAATGATGATTTTCTTGAAAATCTATTTGCGTACAAGTTGCAAGACATTGGAGGGATTCTCCACATTCTCCTTCCTCCACGCGGCATGTGATTTCCAAGGTAGAGTAAAATGGATGACTTGGGAATTGATCTCTTTTGGATATGAAACTTCATATCCACTCTCTGGGAAGTTTCTAAAAGAAATGATGGAGCTGAGGCATGAATCTGCCACTCCGAGTGCTAAGCAAACATAGACACTCCCCTTCACATGGCCCCACCTTCCGCACACACCTAGGCATGCACAGAGATCAGCATAGCAGATCATGAACACCTTGGAAAAGACTGAAATGCTAAATAGCTCTCTTTGTGGACAAAATAGCCGGTACACTATTTCAAATATCTGGTACAAAAACTCTGTTGAATATCTACCTCATATTTAAAACACAGCTTTTCATTGAATTCTGTTTGCAGAATATTTTCCTTCCATTTGTTCCTTTAAAATTCCTTTGTTCTATGTCTAGAAATATTTTCTTCTAAAAATAGAAAAAATTAGATGATGTCTTTTCAGAAGAAAACATTGGTTTAGACAATTTTTAACCATCATGGTATGGAAGAATTTATTTGTCCCTCACTAAGGAGGAATAAGTATTTTGATCCTAGATCATTTACAGTGAAATACTTGACATTTTTAAGATGCTTTCAATCAATTTTGATCCTCATTGCTTATTCATTGTAAACAGTAAGTTTTCAGTGCATGGAAAGTGTGTGTGGTATGTCTACATTAGTTCAAACACCAATTCCAACTAATGGCCAGGCTGAACTACAGTAAATAATGTCCTGAAGGATATTTTGCCGCCTTCTTTGGCACTCCTTGAAATCCTAATGATTGGCATGAAGTGTCGAAATACAGAGATTTTCTCTCAGAGGGTGTCCCATGTTGACACCCATCCCATGTGTTTGATGTTGTAGTTCTTATCGCTTTTAAAAGTTGATATCTTCTGCACAGTTTTCATGAAGCTTTCTGTTACAGTAGTGAAAATCACAGAGAAATGCAATTTTGTACAACTTTGAATTTACCCCAAGAGCTGAGAGAAAATTTGTTCGTATACCTCAATCTGAGTCTCTTCTATATTCAAGCTTTGTTTATCTACCATCAAGGGTCGCATTCGTTGCTGTTCAAAGCCCCATCCAAGCTGACTTGAATATGTTCAGGGATGGGACATCCACAACTTCTCTGGGCAACCCGAAGCAGCGTTCCAGCACCCCAACAGCAAAAAATGTCTTCCTTTCATCTAATAGAGATCAGAAATACTAAATCTAGGTATATAAACTTTGAGGAAAGGTTTGAAATTCTATTGATTTGAAACACATTTGATATGAATACTAACTTCCAGACGACTGAAATATGTTGATGGCCATTTGAGATTGACACTTTTTGAAAAAGTGCATGGAATTGAAAATTAAAACCGGCAAAATTAAAAACTTCTTGCCATTTTCTTTTAACTCTGATCTTCAAAATTGCATAGGTCAGATATCTGTGCTTCATGCAAATCTCTCAGATACTCTCAGACCAAAGCTTTTCTTTCAGACTAAACTGCGGTTTAGGTAGAACACGAGTGCTTAGTGAAGGTTTTTCTGGGCATAGGGGGATTTGTGTGCACAAGAGGTTTTATCCAAACTGGAAAATTCATCCCAGCTGCATTTGTTCATCATTCCTACTGCATCAGGCCTGAAGATTCTGTGAAAAGTATCCTGTGGACCTTGAACATAGCTCATGTGAAAGAGATGAGAGGTGATGGAGAAGTTGAGGGAGAGAATCAAGAGCATATGGCCCAGTAAAGGCACCAGAAGGTATTTTTTCATGTGGTCCACAGCCCAAACAATTGTTTAGCACCGTTTGAAGGCTGTGTTTGACCAACAGGGCTGAAGCAGGTCTTCAAAATATCCAGTAGATCAAAATCCATGGAAGCAAATGACCCTGGCCAGTCACCTTGCTGCTGATCATTCACCCTCCATACCAGCTGATCAGGCCTAAGAATGCTGCTGCAAAAGTGTTGTGAAAAAGGTAGGCACATTTTCACAGAGGCAGGGGAAAATGCCCTTGGATGGTGATTCCAAGGGATAACTTGATGGCGCAAGTTAGGTACTCTTATCTACTGTGCAATATCGAAGTTGGTGAGTTCACCATCTGTAAGCATCACTTTAGAAAATAAATGTTTGATCCACAAAACGATACTTCCTATGTCCTGTCTACCTGCTTCATTTCAGCCAAGGAATAGGCTACGTTCCATCAGCAAAGTGTTCATGATCATATGCTTCTTTAAACTGTGGTCATTCTTTCTTTTTTTCTAAATCAGACACTGTCTATTCCTAAGATTCAGATGTCCATGGGTAGGGGTGTAATTAAGTTCACTGTTAAAAAATATCCTTCTTGTTATCTTTTTAATAAATTACTGAGATGTAACATCAGTCTGAGAGCTGAAAGAAACCCCTTCATTTGCTGTTTGCCAAGTATCATCTATGTGATACAAATTCTATTTGACCCATCCATTGCCATCTAATACTACTAGTAATGCCTTCACAACCTTTACTTCATCGTTAGGGATTTTGGAGAAGTGAAAGATTTGAACATAAGCAAGGGCATTTGTTCAAGATGCTCCAGAAAGAGCTGCCGTCTGTTCTCTTCCTTGCTGCCTATGTTGGCAGGAAGCTGCAAAAAACCCAAAGATAACTAGAAAGAGTGTTACTTTTAGTCTAAATTTGGAAATGATGTTTGGAATACCCTGTTAAATGAAAAGGTGCTCTTTTAAAAGATGGCATCTTCAGGGGAAAAGTCAGTTTAGAGAGGTTTTGAGACAGTTGCTTCTGGAAAAAAAAAAAAAAAATTTGAGGTATCCAAGGTCTTTAGCCATACCACTTGGAAGATTGATTCAAAACACAGTTCCTTCATCTAGGAAGAACAGAGGACCATAGATGCAGCCCATTTCAAAACGGAGTTCTTTATGTGTCAGGTTGGGATTTACTGGACATCATTTCTTGTAAAGTCGAGGGACTGCAGTTAGCTCTCCAATAATTTCCTTCCCTGAAATTCATCTGCATTTGCTCCTTTCTCCAGCGTTCCCATTTCTTAGTGCTGGTATACTCCATCTATGCATTAGAATATTCAACTGGAGTGTGTGTCCGATATTTTCTAGTTCAAATTGGCTGGAACGCAATGGATAGTTCCAGTTGCTTGTATAGAGTAGTTCTTTTTTGACAAGTTTTCTTTGAACAATGTTGAAGCAGCAGTAGCAAATCGGAAGTACAGCTTGCAGCAGGGAAAGACACTTCTGCTTGCTCAAGTTTCCTGTAGTCAGATAGATGCCAAAAGGCTTTTCATAGTACTACTACTGTCTTGTAGGAATACTTGATCTAATCCTACCTTTGATACAATTACGAATGGGCTACTTTTCCACAAGGTGGAACATTTTTCTTTTAATAATATGTTTTTTGTAAGTTGGAAACATGAACTTGTGCACCAGTCAGGTGGAAGGTACTCTTACTTCTTCATAAGTTTCACAACATTATTTAGAAAATATTGACTCTGTGTAACTTCAAAAGAAGAATTCTGGGCATCTTCATTCTATTGATGTGATTTTTTTTCTACCATGCTGTTCTTGTTTTCTATGGAACTCATTTTTACCAATAGAAATATTTTTCCCTGACACCTATGGAAAATACCTATGTTTACTCAATATTGCAGCCTCAGTACACTGTTTAGAATTATTTCAACATGGTCCCAAGCATATCCGACAGCTAGACAGCAGAGGTTAGCAACAGTGAGTGGGAATAACTTCTGAACCATTTCAGTAGATTTCCCAGGAAGGGCTTGCTTTCTGCCCCTGCACATTTTCCCAGAGATATTGTCTGGTTAACAGTTGCATCAAAAGAGTATTTTTGCACAAACCTTGGGCCAAGCTCTGTCTCAGATTTACTAGTGAATGCAAAGAGGGTGAAAGTGCTGCTTCAAAGCCCTCTGTGTGCTTTCCGTACCAAAAGGGAGGTGACCCCAGCAATAACTTTTTGATCTCTCTTCAAAACACGAGGCACGTCACCACCTCATTCATCTTTTTCTGGGACTCAGCATCTAAAGACCAAGAAGCCCTCTTGCTTGCTAAAGTGTGTTCAGCAAAAAAACCCTTGTCCCATCAGCAAATTGGAACACAGCTGCATTCCAGTCAATACCAATGCTGGCAGGGCAATACTCTAGCCCAGTAGTAACATGCCACTGTTAGAAGACTGTGTAAAAATCTTTGTGTACAAAGTAATGGGAGGGAAAAATAGAATTGGGAAGAACTGCACATTGTTCTGGAAAAAGCCTCCTGCCACAGTCTTACAGACGTCATTTTCTGGTATCATTTTTAAGAGTTGGAGTTTCTTAAATTTTGTACAAGATAAAATCTTACTGGACCTTGAAGTTTCCCTACTAGAAGTACAGCCATTTCTTAGTAGAATAGAAGTAAGCCCTTTGAATATGTACAAATGGCCTTTCAAAATACATATGCTATAGCCCACTGTGAAAGGAATTAGCTATAAAAATAGAAATTCAAAGGTTTAAAAAGGTTTTGAATAAAGTAAGTCTAAGGTGATAGAAGAAGAAGAAAACAGCAGTTTTCTTCTTCTGCTGAAAAAACAACTCCGAGGACATTGTACTCTACAGGTGTATTATATCACTTTCTGAAAAACGGAGTAGGTTTGCTATTTCAAAAGGTTTTCATTAGGAAGGAAGAGATTCCTTTGGAAAAAAAAACTTCAAATTGACTTGACATGAATGTTATGACACTTCACCAATCATGAAGAAAAATTCTCATCACTTGATATGGAAATCATGACGGTAACGGAGTCAAGGATGTCTAAGCCGTGCCATCAGGAACATAAAAAAGCATTAGAATGCTGGTAAGACTGAGCTCCTGAACTAGTGAGAAGAGAACGCAACCAAAACATTTTCCTTTAAGAGTCTTCAGGATGAACAGCAGATCAAATGTTTTCCTGTGAAGTATTTATGAATTGAATTAACCTTTAAAATAACATTGTTTTCAAAAACCTGTGTCCAGTATCTCTTAGAATGATACAGAGTTCTTATTACTAGAAAAAAGAAAAGTACTTTTTTCCAAACTGTTGTGCACTTTTAAACGATCTACAATAAAAAGAGTACTTTTTCATGCTGGGCATGATGTTCATTACAAAAAAGCCTTGTCGCACGCTTGGTACTCTAGTGTCTTGATTAGCATTGTTTTTTATTCATTGACTCTTTTTCACCTTGAAATAGTGGCGTCTTTGTACTTATGCAGCATCCATGAAGAATTTCTTGGGTGTCATTTTGTACTCGATCCTAAATGGCAGGTTCTGCATTCTGCCATCCGTCTAGCTTTCCCATTTGATGCAGCTTCTGAGAGGTCTTTTCAGAATTGAGGACTACCTGCAAGAATGATGCTAAATGCATGCATTTTACTCCTTGGTTAATGCAAAAGAGTTTCTCCTTTACAGCATAATAATAATAGGAAAAGAATGATGGTGGATTCAATTCTTATAGTAATACAAAGAGAACTATTATCATCATTAGAAACCAAGCAAGTCATATTTATTGCTCATGCAGTACAACCACTAATGCAAATTACCCTGTAAATTCAAAATGAATCTGTATCACAGGAGTGGATTGAATGTCTCTCTTGATATTTTGCTTAAAGCAGAAAATTAATTCTTTTGACAGCCAACTCATAATTGCAACCTAACTTTCAACTACAGCTTTCAAAGAGTGGAAACATGTCTGTTTATAAAACAATACAGTACCGTACACAAGACCAAAACAGGTCCTAGACGTTCAAATGAAAGAAAAGATCAAAGGACAGATTAATTCGTGTCTGCAAGCCCTCAAGAGCGTGCAGGTCAAAAGTCCCCAGAAAACTAGGCCAGTGGCACAAATTCTCGATGTTGGCACCAGCAGAAGCAGCTGCTATCTTTCTAGGATGCAATCTTGCTTACATCATCCTTCAAAGCAATCTTCTGTCCCCCTGCCCAATATGCCTTCTGCTCTACTCCTTGGACTTCACGTTTGCATTTCTACAGAGTCCTGCAAACGGGCTCAAAGTTCAGGTAATAGATTTCCAAGATTTAGAAATATTGTGTTAAGTCTATTTCTTTCGTATTTCATCCCGTCTAAGCATACTGAACTTTCTGAGGTGAAATATGTCGAGTATGTCACGTGTAGTTTACATGTTAGTTCTGCTTGACATTAAAACTTCGCACAGACCCCTGGGATGCCTTACTGCAAAAATATACAGCTGCAAAGAGTGGTTGCACAAAGTTAGAAGGGCCAGAAAACCATGTAAACAACCTAACAGTAGAGGCTTGAATTTCTGAATATAATCTTGCACCATCTAAAGTCAAAATAGAATATTGAAATGATTTTCATCTAATAATGAGCGTGGGGAAGAAAGAATCCAGATAGGCTTTTTTTTTTTTTTTGAAACAGTTCCAGGAAATACATGGCCTTAACTTGGAAGTATAGCATTAAATATTTTTATACAGCATGAGTTCTCATTACCTAATCATATGATTTGTAGAACTGAATTGGAAAGTAGGAAATAAACAAAGAAAAATATTCAAGCTATAAAAAATGTGAGTTTAAAATTTTCTTTGTATTTCTGATTAAAACGATGAGGTAGCCAAATGGTCACCCATTATTTTCAAAAGCATCTGGACATAAAAAACGGATCAATTTTGGCGGGACTTGGATGTCCGGTATTCCTGAAAAGCTTTATTTCACTGCTTCCCAAGCCTGATTCAATCCCCTTAAATGCAGCTGTATTTCAGTTGCTCAGTGAAACTGTCCATCTCATGCATATAGTTTACAAATAATCTGCAGAAAAAGCTAGCTAGATTTAAAGATCTTTTTTCTGTAAATGGCTTTCAACTGATTTCTACAAACACACAGCTGGGATTTCTGCTGTCCTCTTCAGGCCACTTCCTGCAGAGACCTCTCCATTAAATTTGTCTCGTTCTACTAAGAACGCTTCTGGTGATCCAAAGTCAGCACTGGGATTGTCCAACTGCATGCAATTACTGTCTGCTAGAGCTGCACACTGAGGGCTTCTGTGTGCAGCATCATGTGAGCCCTGCTAATGTCACCCTGTTGGTATAAACTGAGCTAAGTGGACCTTAAGGGACAAGATTGTGCACTGATTTTGTAATAGAAATGAGGTACTAAGAAGGAGGCGGGAGGATTTCAATGTTTCTGCCCCCAGCTGAAGCAACACTAAATCTCGGTCCTTATCTGAAAAACGAGGTGAATTAACCCGTTTGGCATTCATATGCCAAAAAGGTCAGTAATACACTCAGAACTGTCAAAAGAGTAACAATTCCAATCATTACTTTCTAAAAAGAATTCATTTGAAGAAGTCAGGAAGACAGATGAAACATGCAAATATCCTACCCTGAGAATCATTCTGTTGATCTGCACAGGTTTCTTATTATATTCCCATCTAATGCATTGGTCATGTGTGCTTGTGATGACACAAATACTTGCAAAGCTTACCAGATAAATCACGTTCTCTTCAAACAGCAAAGCATTTCTTGATGGTTGCACTTGCTAATTCCATTTAGACTCAGTGTTCTTAAAGGTCTTTTCCAACCAAAGTTCCAACCACCATTCTCTAAGTCGCACATCCTGATTGTCCTGGTTTAGGGCTAAATTTGGCAGAAAACCTCACAAAGGGCCACTGCACCCTCCCCCCCACCGAAAGCCCACCCACACAGCCGCTCCCTTCAACTGGTTTGGGGAGAGAAGTGGGAAAAAGCTGTTGATTTAACAGGCAAAGCACTTCCCAGCACAAAAAAATGAACAATACCAGATGACAAAACTCATTTGCCGCACTGAAGAGACGACAAATCAGAAAGTCTCTCCTGTGGGTGCTCACTCTGTTATAAACCCCTCCAGCAATGGGGAAGGCTGCTGCCCAGGGTAGGCCCCAGTAGGCCACAAAGTGCAAGTTCCCAGTGCTTCCCAGGTCCCAGTCCGGAGCAGATTTGAAACGTTCCAAGAAAAGGGAAAAGAAAAAAAAAACCAGTCCAGGGAAAACTCTGCCTCAGCCAGCTAAACCAACTAAAAAGCAAATGCGTGCTCTGTTCTGCTCCGTCAGTGCCCAGACAACACAGTGCAGCGCAGAATGTGGAAGAGTGTTGCTTTTTAAGGAGTGCAGCCTCTGATAAGAAACTCGGTGCTTCTTCTTCTCCCCACCTTTGCTCTCAGAACCAGTCTTGAAGGCAGAGAATATCATATCCAGCATTAAGAGAACAGATGACTGGGGATACAAGCATCATAAAGTCACCCTAGGACACTGCTCCTTTGAGATATGTCACCAGACTATGCTAAGACCAAGTTTTGGAACTGCTCATTAAAATTCTACTCTCACAGTGAAGCTGAGGAGGAAACACAGCTCACTACAGTTACCTTGTGGCATGCCAGTTCTTCCTTTCAATCACAATGGTCTTCGTTTTTAAGTCCCTGACATCACAGGCATCATGAAACATCCTTTGTGCAGGAAGGAAGAAAATATTCTTCTCATTGATGCTGATGGGTTAGCTGACATGCAAAGCAGTTAATTCAAAGTGACAGAGCAATCAAGTCAATAGGAAAACTCACCACAGTTTTGTTTACTCCCCTAAATCCTTACTATCCCAAAATACAAGAACAGCTGTAAAAGCCTTGTGGCTACCTAATTTTTTCCTAGACCTACATGGTGGGGTAAGAGATAAACAATCCCAAACTATGGTAATCCACAACAAAGCATTCTTGACCTCATATTCAGGTTCTGCATAGCGAGCTCTTCCTCCTGATCAAGTTATTCCATCGCAATACTTTGGGGAGTATCTCAGAGGGCTGGCTGTTGTTTGGTTTGAAAGCATCTTGATCATTCAGGAACCCAGTAGCAAGGACAAAGTTTAAAAGAAGATAGTGCTATGCATTGATTTTCATCTAGGACAGAGATATTTCTACAACACAGAAGGCTGACCTAATGCTTCACGACAACGTGGCTGAAGTGGCATCCTGGTCCCCATAGGTTTTTCTGTTAACTTTTAGCTGCTTTCTTACCAGATTAATGAGCTGAACTAGCTCAAAAAAGAATCAGATAAGTGCCAGAGCTTTCAAACAAACAAAAAAAAAAAAAAAAAAAAAAAAAAAATTCAAAACAGATGCAAAAGGGTGATTTGTAAGTGCATTTGAAAACAGAAGTTTTTTGTACTTTTCATAGATACATGGCATTCTCTAGAATGATATTGCTCCAATGCTTTGGGTTTGGTTTTGTTTTTGTTTTTTTCCTCAATTCGAAATGTTACACATTCTTTTTTGGCCATTTTAGTAAACTGATTTTCTGATCCATGTGAAAGACAGTCCGAAGTTCCCCTCATTTGCCTCACGACCGTCCCCAGGACAGACATCGGGACCCTGAGGACCCTGACTGGAATGCTGGCATGCCGGTCAGAGAGGAATGCCAGAAATCCTGAGGCCCCTGAGCAGAATTCTGGCCTGCCAAGTGATTATTCACAGCTGTGTCTACAGTGACTGCTTCTAGCAGGGCCTGCCAAGGGGCGAGGCGACCTATGGGCCTGCACGTGCTTCGCGACACCAGCCCAGGAATTTTCCCACCTCTTGGCCAGATGAACTTGCTGGGGCAACTGTGGTAGCCGCCCCATGGAAAATCCTTCATCTGCTCCACTACCACCGTGAGGGACGCAGATTGAAGCCCCCCTCCCAAGGACTGAGGCTGAGACGCCCGTAATTCTGATCCAGGGCTCCTGGCTTGACTGAAGCAGGATGCCTGCTAAGTGTTGCCTGCAGATGTGTTTGCGGGACCTAAACTGGTTTCCTATAGTAACCAGTCCTGAAACAATAGCTCCCACTCACTGCTGATATTGATATTGACTTCTCCTGCTGAGAACATGGACTGTCTGTACCCATCTTCAATACCATTTTCCCCCTCAGCAATTTCAATAGACTTGCTCTTTATTGTATCTGCTCCCCCTCAGCCATTTCTAGATCTGTTTCCCCCCTCAGCAATGGACTAGAATAGAACCTTGAGATAACCAGGACTTTGAGATCTCCCCTAGGAGAACTCCATCGGCTGGGCTGCGAGGACTTCATCTCTCTCCATTTGGTAGCTATACTCCCTCTCTCTTTCTCCCCCTCTTTTCTATTCTTTTCCTCTCCCTAATTCCTTGAAGGCATTTGCTGTGGTCATTCTAGAAAGGTGCATTTGTTTGGAGTGATACTGCAATCCCTTTTCCATCTTGTCTTTTGCCCTCCGAGATCAGTTAAGAAAACATCATCCCCCCTTGGTAGGAGCGGATCAGAACAATATGTTCTTTCCAGCTGAAATTGGTTCTAGTCAATAGAAGCACACTGGTAGGTAAAAGTAGACTATAAAAGATAACCTTCAGAATGTATTTCCCATGTCTTCCCATTCAAGCAAGTGAAGAAAGCAGACAGATCTTCAGATAACATGCTATGCGAATTGAAAGGAATCTTCTTGGAGGCAACTGTGAAACTCACGCAATGAAATACAGATGAGAGAGATGAAAGGGTCACATATGATGTCAAATCTATTCTTTTAATGTTTGAATGAAACAAGATTTCTTCAAGTACAATCCTACAAAATGAAGGTGAACTTGCAGAAGCAATTGAACTGGGTCTCCTTTAGAAACACAATGTTTTCTAATTAAACTGAGCATTCAGGAAGGCAACCTTGAAATCAAAAGGATTTAGAAAAATACAAAATACCAAGACTGGCAGTTCATTATCTTTCACGGTCTCTTTAAGATAAGATTGATTTGAACTTCTACTTGTAGTAGGTCTGAAGACATTAGGAATGATGCAATATGAAAAAACCAAAACAAAACAACTTTCTCAAAAAGCTTTGAGAAACCAGAGAAATGATGATTTTTAGTGGTTAGGTAGTCCTTTAAAATTTGTCTTGGGGGAAAGAGATAAAAACCTGACTGAGATCAAATGACTGTGGAGTATATTCCAAAACAGTAATGAAGAATGTAAGGGGCAAGAGCCTGTTAGAAAAATACTATGCTGGCTTTATCTGTTGAAAGTATTCCAGAATGGTTGAAATTATGAATCATATCTTCTGGGATTAAAAAAAAAAAAAAAAAAAAAAAAAAAAAAAAAAAAAAAAAAAAGAGGAAGAAAACAGAAGGAAAAAAATATTTTGAACATATTTTTCCATTCCAAGATGGTATAATGGCTTTATTTCATTTTGTTCCTATGACCGGTTAATAGCTTATGAAATGTTTAGCAATAGAGAGTGAGAGTCTTCACACTAGCCATACCATTTGGATGTGTCTCTTTTACTTTCTAGAGCAGCAGATATGGTTTAGCACTCCACAATTCAGTCCCCAAAAGTGAGTAAGTGTGGCAGATTTAACCTAACTGCCCAGTCCACCAAAATGCCTAATTATCTTGAAAAATGCTTTGCTCTATCTCATGATCTGGACATGTCTCTCTAGCTCCACTTTGAGCTTCTTGATCTTTCATCTACAGGATGAGATCCAATTTAGCTTAGCAAGGATGTAGCCTTTCCAAACCATATCTTTTACCGTCTGTATTCTTACAAGTACATTTCTACCGCAGGGACCAGTTTGGAAGATCTTAGTTGTTTTATTCCTTAGATTATGTTGCTGCATTAATTAGCTCTTCTTTGAAGTTTTTTCCCTGCTCAAGTATAGGGTCAGTGCTGAAATGATTGTGATGCTAACTCCTTATGATCTATTCTGCAGGCTTACAGAGTATGCAGCAAAGTTTTCTCTTCTTCTGAGGACATTCTACTCTTTTGATGAGAAATGCTGAAGGTCTGACTTCAGTTGCAAAGGTATCTGATTGACAGATTGCAAAATTGTTAAGTCTAGTAACAGCAGGAAAAGCGTGCTCCTGCTGTGTATGTAAATGTCGTGTCAGCTGCTGTTGGGATAAAAAGCATGAGCATAAGCAAAGATATCTGCATGGATAGAAAAGAAACAAAGAAGATATTTGTTGTGATTTCTGCACTAAGGAGCAAGAAGAAGCATGAAGCGCTAATTTCAGTGGCTAAGACAGTATCGTCCTTGGGCCAGTTCTCTTCAACATCTTTTGAACCACTTGGACTCGGCACTTGAAGGAATATTAAGCAAGTTTGCCAGAGACGCTACATTGGGAGGAGCTGTCAACTAACTCCCTTGAGGCCAGTGAGACACTGCAGAGAGATCTTGACAAATAAGAGAGATGGGCAATTATGGCTGGCCGGGAGTCTATGCACAAATCACGAAAGGGGCGGGACTGCTGGGGAAGGCGTCCCAAGCTGTTGTATTTTCCAGCATCAGTCTCATGACATGCTTATGACAGTGGGAAGATGCCAGCAGCTCACGTCCCCAGCAGCAGAAAAAGAACTTCATGTTACAACTTACTTGAAAAGCTTTTTGACCAATCCCACAAAGCAAAAGCATATTGACAGTAGTTCTTTCCGATCCCTAGAAGCACACAGAACTTTGGTTCAAAGAACGCTTGCTTCTTTTGAATAAAAGACCTGCTTGTAAGCCTTAAGATAGAATGCACAGAGCTCCATTATTAAGCTTAGAACTTCCTAACATCTGGCTAGATCTACTTTGCTGTAGCTTAGGGAGTTCTTCTGGTCAAGCTTTAATACACAGGCCATTGTTCTATTTGTCCTTACTTCTCTACTTCTTCTATCATTTTTCTGCTGACAAACCTTATGACTACTGCTTAGCTCCAAGCACAGTTCTGCTGTCTCTGAGGCCTGCCTTTTGCAGCTTTCCCAAAATCCTCTGTTTCCAAGGATTCCCACAGGCAATCCCCAACCTTAGGGAGTTGTGCGATGGCAAGTGCTGGATTCAGCACCTGGGACAGGGCAATCCTGCTCTGTGTGTGTGTATAGACTAGGGAGCCAGAGGCTGAAAGGAAGCCAGGCTCCTGGCCAATGGCAAACTAAATGGGTATCAGCAGTGCCCTGGCAGCCAGGAGGGCCAAGCCTGTCCTGGGGTGCATCAGGCACAGTATCACCAGCTGGGCAAGAGAGGGCATTGTCCTGCTCTGCTCTGCTGTGCTCTGCTGTGTTCTGGGGCGGCCTCACCTTGAGTGCTTGGGGGCAGTTTTGGGTACCACAATGAAAAAAGACATGAAGGTATCAGAAAGTTCTCCAATGAGGTTTACAAGGACAGAACTGGAGGAAATAGCATGCAGCTGAGTCAGGGGAGGCTCAGGTCCGGTATCAGGAAAAAGTTTTTTAACCAGAGGATGGCTGGGCACTGGAAGAGTCTCTCCAGGGAGTGGTCACAGCATCACACCTATCTTGAGTTCAAGAACCTTTGGGACATTGCTCTCAGGCATCTGGTGTGATTCTTGAGGAAGGTCTCATGCAGGGCCAGAAGTTGGACTTGATGCTCCTGACGGGCCCCTTCCAATTCAACTGATTCTACCACTCTATGATTCTGTCCTGGCCACTCAAGGTATATTGCTTGATCTCACCAGATTTTGACCTGCTCTTGTTGGTCAGAATTTGTCCCTACTGCCTAATGATATTTATCACAAAAGACAAAGGGCCTTTTCTCAATTTTCTCAAGAAAGTTGAAGATGCACCCTAGAATCCTAAAAAAGTCTTTTCCTTGAAACAACACTGTCTCCTGCCCAGTATTCTTTCCAGATCTTAAGGAGAAAGAAGGCAAAATCAGGGGATGTATTACAATGAAGCACTGTCAAGTTTCCGGACCTTTAGCAGTATATTTGTACTTCCACTATTCTTTTCTATAAAATCATGGTTTTGTAGAGCATGTCATTTTCTAGCAAGACACATTTTTGCAACTGAGCCCATCAGTCTCTGTGAGAATATATTGTCAAAAGCACAAAACATATGAATGGGCAGTGGCAAGTGAGGGGAAAAAACAGTATGGGAAGCAGCTCCGTGATACTACAGTAAGACAAGGAGGAGGAGGTGTTCCAGTTGACAGAGCAAAGAATCGCCCGCAGTCCCTGGAGATATCCTAGTGAAGCAGGTTGTCTCCCAGCAGTCCCTAGAGAACCATGGAGGAACACATACCTACAGTGCAGCTGCTGGAAAGCTCCATGCCACAACAGGTGAAAGTGCCTTGAAGGAAGCTGCAGCTTGTGGAGGGAGGGCCAGAAAACCATCCTTGACCTCTTCTTTAGCGGAAGAGTATGTGCAAATGTTTAACAGCTGCTAACTGGAATCTATCCTCTTTCCAGTTCTTGTCGTAGGTAAGTAGGACAATACAAGAATTAGAAGCCTAAACTGTTTTGCATGAGGCTCCCATTCTCTCTGCCACGCCCTTAAAATTTACTTTGAGATGAAATAAAACTCATGATCAAGTTCCTAAGGCTTGATGGTCAGGCTTCTCAGAAAACAGGCAGTGCAAAGAACTCTTGTCACTGTCATTTTTTTTCATAGAACTAAAAAAGTTAAATTACTGTTTTCTAAGAACTTACGAAAATCAACTGGTAGAGGTGGTGAGAGTGAAGAGTATAATTAAGCTGGAAAGAGACTATCATGTAGCTACCTCATCTGCATAGAAGTTTTTTTACCAGGAACTCTGGACTTTTAAACAGATTTAGGACACAAGAGTTATCTCTGGGAATGTTTTAGTATGTATAGAACATTCATCTTTAAATAGCTCGATCTGTTTTACCGTTATGACTTACGTTTTAAATTTTATTTGAGGAGAAATATTTGTGATTCAGATCATTTCAAGTTCTGAAGCATTTCAGTTGTTGACAGTTTTTGCTGTCTCCTGAGGGCAGGAAAATAGTCCTGGAACCAATACTGAAAGAAACTAGATGGAAAACTTAGTTTTCCTCATTCTTTTCTGTCTATTCTAAGAGGCACAAGAGCAAAACCACTGCTATGAGTCTGAGTTGCCTTACCACTCATGGATGACAACCTTGTAGTGAGTAGTCTGTTATTTGCACACATTTCTGATGCTGGTGGTTACCTGTTGTGCAGAAAGATCTGTAAACTATTTTCACGGAAAGACATTCCTGAATTGCTTCACTTATCTCTGAAGCAGAGAACTAAGCTGGCACTCTACTTCGGAGATCTTCCTGTGCTCGCCCCCAAACCCGTTTCCTTCAAAATGCAATTTACTTTCAACCAAAGCACTTCATTACTTCATCAGGTAATCTCTTGTTCTTAATGTTCGGGGTAGTGTTCTAAAAGGGTAAGAACATATTCTAGTAAGAAGGTAGAACCTCTTTCTTAAGTAGTAGACATCACTGGGCTTTGGTTCATGCACCAGAACAACAGCAAGGAATGTCGTTTGCAATCAATAGATGGGTTGGGGAAACCGGCCACAAGTTTAGGAATCTTTCTCCAATTAATTATGCTTCAAAATTTGTCTCTTAGCATTTCAAGTGTTTTTTTATTAAAACAATCAACTATTTATTACCTGTACCACAACGAAGCACAATCAGCAGTGCTTGTGCATCCTTCACCAATTCCAAGAAGAAGAATGGTCTGAGCCTCCAGTATAGCTCATTACCAAGAGCTGAAAAAAAGTTCTTGGAAAAATTTCTTTTGCATCCTTCTAAACCTTATGCAGCACTTCCTGGTCAATCTTACATTTTCTTTTCTCCAGGAGATGGGAAGAACTCGAGTACCTTCATGACAACCGTCGCGGGTCGCTTGCTGTGCTGGCAGAGTTCCTTTTTGAGATAATGCCTGGAAAAGCTTTTCGCTAAGGTCTAGGCGGCAAGAGACGCAGAAGACGGGCATACACAGCTGTCCGAAGGTAGGTGCCGGTCCCCGGCGGCTTTCGGCAGAAGCCGCGGTTCGGAGCGCACCGCGACCGGCAGAAAGCTCTGGGCGCGAAAAAGCCGCTTCTTCGCCTCCGGCAGCCGGAGAGCTCGGCCGATGCTGAGACGTCAAGAACGAAGCCGCACAGCACTGGGATTAAGTGAGCAGCTCTCAAACTGAGGGAAAACGATAACTAACCACTTTCCAACAGTTTCAACTTGCATTACCATAAGTAGGGAAAAAGTTCTTGGACAGCTTTCTTTTGCATCCTTCTAAACCTTATGCAGCACTCTCTGGCCAATCTTACATTTTCTTTTCTCCAGGAGATGGTAAGAACTCGAGTACCTTCATGACAACCGTCGCGGGACGCTTGCTGTGCTGGCAGAGTTCCTTTTTGAGAAAATGCTTGGAAAAGCTTTTCGCTAAGGTCTAGGCGGCAGGAGACGCAGAAGACGGGCATACGCAGCTGTCCGAAGGTAGGTGCCGGTCCCCGGCGGCTTTCGGCAGAAGCCGCGGTTCGGAGCGCACCGCGACCGGCAGAAAGCTCTGGGCGCAAAAAAGCCGCTTCTTCGCCTCCGGCAGCCGGAGAGCTCGGCCGATGCTGAGACGTCAAGAACGAAGCCGCACAGCACTGGGATTAAGTGAGCAGCTCTCAAACTGAGGGAAAACGATAACTAACCACTTTCCAACAGTTTCAACTTGCATTACCATAAGTAGGGAAAAAGTTCTTGGACAGCTTTCTTTTGCATCCTTCTAAACCTTATGCAGCACTTCCTGGTCAATCTTACATTTTCTTTTCTCCAGGAGATGGGAAGAACTCGAGTACCTTCATGACAACCGTCGCGGGTCGCTTGCTGTGCTGGCAGAGTTCCTTTTTGAGATAATGCCTGGAAAAGCTTTTCGCTAAGGTCTAGGCGGCAAGAGACGCAGAAAACGGGCATACGCAGCTGTCCGAAGGTAGGTGCCGGTCCCCGGCGGCTTTCGGCAGAAGCCGCGGTTCGGAGCGCACCGCGACCGGCAGAAAGCTCTGGGCGCGAAAAAGCCGCTTCTTCGCCTCCGGCAGCCGGAGAGCTCGGCCGATGCTGAGACGTCAAGAACGAAGCCGCACAGCACTGGGATTAAGTGAGCAGCTCTCAAACTGAGGGAAAACGATAACTAACCACTTTCCAACAGTTTCAACTTGCATTACCATAAGTAGGGAAAAAGTTCTTGGACAGCTTTCTTTTGCATCCTTCTAAACCTTATGCAGCACTTCCTGGTCAATCTTACATTTACTTTTCTCCAGGAGATGGGAAGAACTCGAGTACCTTCATGACAACCGTCGCGGGTCGCTTGCTGTGCTGGCAGAGTTCCTTTTAGAGAAAATGCCTGGAAAAGCTTTTCGCTAAGGTCTAGGCGGCAAGAGACGCAGAAGACGGGCATACACAGCTGTCAGAAGGTAGGTGCCGGTCCCCGGCGGCTTTCGGCAGAAGCCGCGGTTCGGAGCGCACCGCGACCGGCAGAAAGCTCTGGGCGCGAAAAAGCCGCTTCTTCGCCTCCGGCAGCCAGAGAGCTCGGCCGATGCTGAGACGTCAAGAACGAAGCCGCACAGCACTGGGATTAAGTGAGCAGCTCTCAAACTGAGGGAAAACGATAACTAACCACTTTCCAACAGTTTCAACTTGCATTACCATAAGTAGGGAAAAAGTTCTTGGACAGCTTTCTTTTGCATCCTTCTAAACCTTATGCAGCACTCTCTGGCCAATCTTACATTTTCTTTTCTCCAGGAGATGGTAAGAACTCGAGTACCTTCATGACAACCGTCGCGGGTCGCTTGCTGTGCTGGCAGAGTTCCTTTTTGAGAAAATGCTTGGAAAAGCTTTTCGCTAAGGTCTAGGCGGCAAGAGACGCAGAAGACGGGCATACGCAGCTGTCCGAAGGTAGGTGCCGGTCCCCGGCGGCTTTCGGCAGAAGCCGCGGTTCGGAGCGCACCGCGACCGGCAGAAAGCTCTGGGCGCGAAAAAGCCGCTTCTTCGCCTCCGGCAGCCGGAGAGCTCGGCCGATGCTGAGACGTCAAGAACGAAGCCGCACAGCACTGGGATTAAGTGAGCAGCTCTCAAACTGAGGGAAAACGATAACTAACCACTTTCCAACAGTTTCAACTTGCATTACCATAAGTAGGGAAAAAGTTCTTGGACAGCTTTCTTTTGCATCCTTCTAAACCTTATGCAGCACCCTCTGGCCAATCTTACATTTTCTTTTCTCCAGGAGATGGTAAGAACTCGAGTACCTTCATGACAACCGTCGCGGGTCGCTTGCTGTGCTGGCAGAGTTCCTTTTTGAGAAAATGCTTGGAAAAGCTTTTCGCTAAGGTCTAGGCGGCAAGAGACGCAGAAGACGGGCATACGCAGCTGTCCGAAGGTAGGTGCCGGTCCCCGGCGGCTTTCGGCAGAAGCCGCGGTTCGGAGCGCACCGCGACCGGCAGAAAGCTCTGGGCGCGAAAAAGCCGCTTCTTCGCCTCCGGCAGCCGGAGAGCTCGGCCGATGCTGAGACGTCAAGAACGAAGCCGCACAGCACTGGGATTAAGTGAGCAGCTCTCAAACTGAGGGAAAACGATAACTAACCACTTTCCAACAGTTTCAACTTGCATTACCATAAGTAGGGAAAAAGTTCTTGGACAGCTTTCTTTTCTATCGTTCTTAGCCATTTGCAGCACTTCCTGGTCAATCTTACATTTTCTTTTCTCCAGGAGATGGTAAGAACTCGAGTACCCTCATGACAACCGTCGTGGGACGCTTGCTGTGCTGGCAGAGTTCCTTTTTGAGATAATGCCTGGAAAAGCTTTTCGCTAAGGTCTAGGCGGCAAGAGACGCAGAAGACGGGCATACGCAGCTCTCCGAAGGTAGGTGCCGGTAGCCGGATTCTTTTAACAGAAGCCGCTCTTCGGCGGGCTCTCTTACCTTCATAATGGGTTTTGCTGGAGGAAGCCGCTTTTTCGTTTCCGGGAATACCTAGAGAGGAACACTAGCTAAAGACGTGATTGGCACCATTATGTCGAGTTTTGCTCGTTCCAGCAGGAATAACTGTGTTCTTCCTTACGCTAGATGGCGCTGCTTATCAAGGTTTGGCTGCTTTTAATCATTTGGGGTGCTGGATGTTCAAACGACTTATCGTAACTACTTCTATTTTAAGTCAGGTGCTCACTGACGTAGATCCTATTAGATATAGCACACTGCAAATAGGAGGTGAAATAGATTTATTGTTACTAGCACATGGGTACGAGTGTTAGGAATTTTATAAGGAATATGTTGCATGAATCTTTTGGACCATTCTGCAGCCATTCATACGAAACTCACACAAGTACAAGACAATATGAAGAAATTGACTGGGAACGAGTGGGGTTTGCATCAATGGTTTGAGGGATGGGAAAGAACTGGGTGGTTGAAAGATCTCGTAAATGGAGCTTTGTTTTTACCAGTAGTCATGATTTCCTTGCTTTGTGTTATTCCATGCATCGTGAAACTGGTGTGCCTCTTGCTAAAAATTACATTGGAAAAGATCTGGCTGGTGCAAGAAGAAGGGGCAATTGTGACAATGTATCTGAACCGCTTAGACTACGGGCTGCACCAGCCATCCAGCGTGGAACGGTTCTTCTCAGAATTTTCTCAGGGCCCTCTGGAATTCATCAAGACATAAGCCTTGCTAAAACAAGAGAGGAAAAGCTGAGAAACTAAATTCCAAGACCACAAGAACTCCAAAACGGGCGGGGGGGGGGGGGGGGGGGGGGGCAAAGTACCTGGACTGTAAGGAAACACATCTTCTGAGAGGTGCACGCAGAATGCGTGGACAAGACAAAGGCACCAATAAGAAAAGCGTGACTAGCGTGTGCAGAGAGTCAGAATGAGTAAGTGCATCATGTAAACCATACACGGCTTCTGCTTAATCCTCTTGGTCCATTGTGCAGGAGTCCTGAATTTCCCATAAGTGATACTTACTAAAAGGGTTCTGATTTTAATGCTAGAGTTACTGTCTATACGATGGTTCATGGGAATAGTTCTTTCAAGTCCTTCCCTTGCTGACATCAGTCAGTTTCATCTTTTCCTGAATGTACTGCTGGCTATACATAAGTGATGAATAGAAGGGAATGAGTTTTAGGGATATGTTGCAAGGAAATAGATTGGTAGCTCTGCTTCCATTTCCATTGTCTAAGAAGAATTCCCAATATTTTTGGCCCTTTCATAGACCTCTGACTAGATTAGCATCAGCAGGGAGGGACATTTAATTGGTTTTTCTCCTTTTTAGAGAGAAGCTAATGAAAAAGTTTCACCAGAATCAGAGCAGGCTGCGTAACAAGAAGAGCGTCATGAAAAGGCGCCAATCCTATCCTCTTAGTATTGCTAGTTGGGATTGGACTTCAATGAAATGTGTCAACTCTGTGTTCCTGGGTATCACATCAGTAACAGGTACTTCACCTGCTGTACTTCTCTCCTAAAGCTAAGAACAGAATCCCAAATAATCTTGATTCCAAGGTCTCAATTCACCCTGTGATGCTGACAGGTGAAATAGGAGTGGAAGGTGCACCAGTAAATGAACTTGAATGGCCTATCTAAATCAGCGGCCACTGATTTCCTGAAGGCCTTAACAGGTCAGTTGCCCCTATTTTTCTTGGGGTTCTTTTATTCTTTGGTCATGTTTTTCTTGGGATTCTTTGAATCCTTCCCCACCAGTTCAGCCTCTGCTCTCAAATCCTTTGCTGTCATTTAAAGTATCTCAAGAGCCTGGAAACTGTTGTCTTTATTTATCAACCCATTATTCCCTTCCAAAGGTTGTTTGCCTCAAGTCTCATTCTTGCTGATTTTCTGCTAGTTCATTGTCAGATGGCAGCAGGTGTTCTGTAAGAGCAAGCACACAATCCTATCGCTTGCTTTTCTTTTGATTTGGCCTGTCTAGAAAATGGAATGACTGAACATCTCCAACAGCATTTTCTCTCCCCATTGTGTTTCACCGCAAGGGCAGATGCCAATCATCTACCTAAACTCTTGGTGGTGAAGAAACTAGTGGTATGCTGTTGCATATAGGTAGAACTTTCCGAAAGGAAGGCCTTGTAAAACCATGGCTGAGGCCCGTTACTTTGGCTAAGTAGAAAATGACTAGGGGAAAGTGAGACAGCTGAATTAGAGGTAGATCAAGAAGTTCTAGAAGCATTGCATGTTCACAGCGTGGGGTATGACGGTTGGTTGAATTATGTTTGTTGCGGCTTAAAGCTATGCAAGTGATAAAGGCCTGACTGCTTCAAAAGCCTGGCTTTTGCAAGAAAGCGGCTCTCCTTTGCACCTGCCTGGGGACTCTGCGTCACTACGGACCCTCACGCCCAGTTTGCCAAGGAGATGATGAGTAGGAATGTTGCAGAGCTGCTGTGTGCATATGAAAGGAATGGCAGAGAGTGAAGCCGTGGACATATTCTGGGCTTTAGTACAATGCTGCTGCATTGGTGCCAGTTTAGTCGGTTTTCCATCAGTGGCATTTCTGTCTAGAAGTACACTGCCCAGAGTCTTTCTAGCATTTGATGCCATTTCCTTACTGCCATTAATACCTTCCTTCAGTTTCAAGGATGAGAGAATCTTTACAGGATTTTGAAGATCCCTGTTAGGAAACACTATGCCAGAGGAGTCATCACTCCCTTTTCTTTTGCCTCCTTTGTAATTTTTATAGACTCATTTCACATTTCTGCTAATGGCAATAAGAATACTGAGACTACTTAGCAGGGTTGACGCTCTCAGCTGCTTTCCTCTTTCCTACTGCTTCATACCGGATGTGACTTGATGGCCTCGTTTTGCAATCAGCATTTTGCTGTGGTTTGCTAAAACCTGGCATGCACTGCCAACTCACAACTTGTGTGTTGGCATTTCAGGGGCTTTGATGGGTTCCTTTCTGAGATTGCCATGCACTGGACTTTCACAGTCACAAAGACTTCATCCACCATCAGTTGAAGTTCAGTATTTAATACTCTTTCCTGGAATGTAGGCAACCTAGCAGCAAGTACTAAATTCGCTGCAAGCCCTGTCTTCCCAAAGGACCATTCAAAAAGTTTGCTTTTCCCCTCTGACCAATCTGACAGTATTTTGATGAAGAATTTGGTACCTTAATAGAACCTCTTAGAAGGGATCTCATGGCAGACAACATCTCAGGCTTTCTTGAAATACTGGCTCCTTTGGATCTCAATTCCATTCAGAGTGCATTTAGGATTTTTTTTTCACTGAAGCCATTCAGCAATGCCTCTTCTCTTTAAAATGTGATGCAGGTGAGAAAGATGGATCCCCGTGAAAGGTTCTATTGATATCAAAATTTGTGCCCAATGGACTGTGCTGATGGAAATCAAATACTAGTCTAGTATTTTGAATCCAAATAATTCCTCCCAATCAGGCCCGACAGGATTGTTTGGCTTTGAATCTGAGCACGTGGACAGTAGTGGATGGTCCACAGGTTGAAAAGAGTGTAGATTCTTCTCCTTCTTTTCATTGATGGCTCAGAGACTGAAAAGGCAGCTCCAAAATGGTAAATACATCCCTACAGATTCAAAAATTGTTCTTCTTAATTTGCATCTCCACCATAACAACAGATGCTTAGAACTAAATTACCAATGGGAATTTTATAGCTTCTCAGAAATGAAACAGGACCTGGCTTATGGGCCTTAGCAGTAGCTACAAGTTTTTCAGCACAAGGCATCTCAAAAGTATTTTAACTTTACCGTACTTTTCTGTCTTATGCTTTCATCTCAAGGATGCAGGAAAAAAAAAAAAAAAAAAAAAAAACAAAAAAAAAAAAAAACCACCACAAAAAAAACCAAAAAAAAAAAACCAACAAAACAAGAAACCCCACCAAATTGATAATAAGCAAAATCAGTGACATATATAGAAACAGATCCCATGGTTTTTAACTTCCAAACTTGTCTTCTCAGCACACTCTCTACAATGGAATTGTTTCCCTATCTGCCTTGAAACATTTTGCAGCAAAAACACTCTAAGGTCCTGCTGGGTGTTTTGTTCAAAAATGACTTCTTCTGGTTTTCTGTCCATAAGCGGAGTAACGTGACTGTGCTGGCAGCTGACCAAAGGAGGTAGGAAGAGTAATCATCATCCACAACACTGGGGCTAAAGAAATTTCCACAGAAAATTACCTGCCCTAGTACTTGTTCACGTGTTGGGTTGAACGTTCAGAATCTGTTTCCATTTTCCCCATTCATAGAATGTTCTATTTCACAGAATTCCAGCCCCTCAAACATCAGTCCTGCCAGAACTGCCCGCCATAGGGGGCTGGCATAGGGGATCTGCTAATGTCCACTGACTCTTACCAGTATAGTGCTTGTCACTGTTGCAGATCAAGAACTTCTGAATAGTTTGGATTCGTGCTCTTTGAGGGGTTGAAAACAAGAAAAGAATGACTAGACATTTCCATGATCAAATCCCCTGATGGAATAAAAATAGGAGCATAATAAATGTATTCATTGTTCTAAGAAGGGAGATGAAGGCTCCAAATGATTACTTGCATACTTCCTGTTCTAAATCCCTTGTTATCTGGCAAATTGCAGAAGATTCCAGGCTTTTGCCAAAATGCAAACCAGGTTAAAATGTGAAGCCTTACAGTTTACTGGATATAAAACTTCATCATCCATTTTTAAATCTTTGAGATTGTTATGTACTTCCTATTACTACCCTGAGGTTTAGAGCTGTAATTCAGAGAGAAAAGAATGCTATCTTGAATTCATTCTAGTAAATCGGCACTCTCATCTTGTCGGCACTCTCTCCTCTTGGTTTTCACTTCTGAAACTCTGTACGGAAGAGTGCATTAATGCATAGAGCTCTGCATCAATTCTTTACAACAGTTTCCTCTGTAATTCTTCTTTCAAGGCAAACCTATAAAAAGCCACACTTTCTTACCCCACCACTTCTAAAATTCTATTGAGAAGCAAAAAAAAAAAAAAACCCATCAAACCACTAAATCACTGCTCCAATAAAAAAAGCAGTCCATTAACTGCTTTCTTAGCAGGTTCTTTACCTTGTATTAATATGGCAACCTTTTCTTGCTCTTCTAGATTAGAACCAAATTCTTACAGCATATAAGGAAACATAGGTTTACTGTATCTGATTCTTAGATACAGAAGTCCAGCAAGGAGTTCAGACCTCAAAAGAAGTGTCTGTACAACGAGATTCAGCACAACGTTGAGACATATTAGCTATTTTTCAAGAAAAGCGGCCAAACTGAAACTTTTTAGACTTCTCTACAATCATGCGTGCCTGCTTCCAGAACCTGACCTTCGTTGCTGGAAACTAGCTGCAATGTTACTGTAAACAATGCTGTGAATGTCATCATCATCGTCATTCTTCTCTTCCATTGAAAACCTCAAGTGGAGTCGCGTCACTTCTCTTCAAAATTCTGTATTTCCTTGCAAACTGGTCAAATAAGGATAAATAAAGCGTTCTGTTCATTCGGTTTAAACCTAATGTTCAAAATGAAAAAAAAAAAATCCATTCAGATATGGTCTGCAATAATACAGTAGAAGAGAAGATGAACCAGACTGGCCTACAAAAGAAAGAAGTGAAGCAGAATTTGGGAATTTGGAAGACCTTATGATGTATTATTCAAACAAATAAATAAATAAAATATAACCTAGCCAAATTCAATCAGTGATGCACAGACAGAGAAAAAGTACTAATTACAACTCATATTTCTTTCATTCTCAGACAAGAAGTTCAATGATCCTCTTGAATGCACGGAAGATTCTTGGAAAAGACAGCAGCCTTCTTCTTCACCACATACTCCTCAGAACTCCAGGAGACAAATCATTTGAGCTGTGAGGATCTTTCTCTCTGTAAAACTCCCAGAGCATAGCCAATATTCTATTCCTTTAGGGATCCTGGCCTCCCTGGGGGAGTGCTGGATAGTCTACATCCCGGTACATCAGCCAGACACTCCACCTTATTTCCCATGGCTACTGCAGCAAGGACATCATCTACACTGGCTTTCTAGCCAAAATAGATGCAAGGCACAACAAAGAACATAGCCAAAACCTTGAGCACAGCTTATGGGTTTTGAATGAAAAATCTCAGGATGGCAATACTGGATCTTCTGATCCAAACCATCAGGAAACATTTCTTTAGAGGTGTTGGGAAAGATGAAAGTTTGACGAGAAAGTCTCACAGATATGTATGCTTGGCAGAAAGATTTTTCAATGTGGAGTCTGAAGAAGGAATAGAGTTGGAAGCAAGTTTTGATCTAGAAGAAAAGAATTGCTGAGCCAGTCTTACTGGATAACCGAGGATACCTTAGTTAGAAGAGGGTTTTATGACTTACAGCAAAGGATAAACCCACCCCAAACAAGAAGATGTTTTTACCAAGCAGGAAGCTAGCACAGGCAAACAAGTCAGCAAATGCTGCAAGCAGAAAAAGCTCTCCAAATTTTCCACTGTCAAGAAAACTGAAAAACAACTTTCCGCTTCAACTGTAATATACTGACTTTTAGTGAGTGGAGAATAGCAACATATGGTAATTAGAGTCGTTAGGATAGGCTATAGATAATAGTTAAGGGATAGATTGGTTCTACTGTATGAAGATGCTCAGCAAAGTGCCAAAACCAAAGGGTCTCCAGGCCTGCCTGCAGCTAGAGCTGACAGCTGTAGGCACAGGCTCTGTTGCCCACTACCCTGGACTGCTGCAACGTCTTGGATGGAATAAAACTGCATTTTGGAGAGCCGCCTGGACTCCCACATCCCTCATTTAGGCTCTTCCATGGAGGTGAAAAAAGCCTCTGGGTATTGTACAAAAAAACAGCTATGTAATCTAGAGTTGCATGACCCAATATTTCTATTGAACTGGAACAATTTTTATCAATATTATGGATCCACTTCTTTTCAGTGCGTTTGGTCAAAAACATAAAGCATGGTTTAAAAGACATTCTTGGATGCGTACTAAGTACTACGAATTAGTTAAGGTGTTGGTTTGGCATGGCTTGGTTTTTGGTGGGGAGGGAAGAAGCCAGCCACAGAAGTGATTTTTTGTGCAAAGCTCCTAGAAGCTTCCTCCATGCCTGGCAAAGTGAATCCCTGCTTGGCACTAAGAACAGACATGCTGCTGAGCCAATTACAGAAGCTGATAGCGCCTTGGTGATATATTGAAGAAGGAAATCAAAACTGCAGCCAGTTAACCTTGAAGTTGGGAAATTTTTAGGTTGGCACCTCTTCTGCTTTGAAAGCCAAACCAGTGAGACACTCTGTTGCAGTGTGTGTTTATTATTGTACTGCAGTTCTAGTAGTCCGTTTTCTAAGGCTTCCTATTTTGTGCTGTTATAGCATATGTTATTATGAATGGATTGTTCCTTTCCCCCCAGTATTGTTGGCTTTTGCCCTAGCTGTCCCTCTCCCCAAAGACCTGCCCTTTTGTTCCCTGTTCCTTCTCCCATTGAACATCAACCCCTCCCCAAGCCTGCCCCTTTCTCTAGAAACTTCCCTCTCAATTTTGTACCCTTCAAAACCCCAGTGGTTTCTTCAAGTTATTCTCCTCCCCTGTAGTCCCCCTACTGGTTTCAACATTGTATTCCCCTCCTTGTCTACCACCCCCAGTTTCTCCCAGTTGGTTAAAGATTGTATCCTCCCCTGGGACCTTCCCCCCATTTAGAAGTTGATGGATGCCTTTGAATCAGTGTCTTTCTGTCCTTGACCCTCCAGGGAGTAAACTGAAAAATATGCAGAAGACCTCTCCCTGTTCCTTGTCCCTGCCCTCAGCGCAGTTCTATCCCCAAGGCAGTCCACCTGTGCCGTAGAGCAGCTGTGCCCTACAGCTGCAGCCCGGATTCGACAGCTTTCTTGGGGCGGCCCACCATCCCTGTCGGTGTCGGGAGCTAGTTGGGCTGAAGAAATCCAGCACCGCAGCAAGACTCCAAGTCAGAAATCCAGTTTATTAGGAAAAGGGGGAAAAACCCAAATCCATGCAAGAGTACAAAAGAAAAACCACTGACAGAGTCAGAATACAAGCTGACGTCCTGCTAGTTAGGGTGGTGAAAGCAGTTTGGATGAAATGGTCTTGTTGAAGTGGTGATTCTGTAGAAACCATCTGGTAGCTCTCGTCCTCTGGAAAACCAGTGGCTAAGGGTGGCCGTTCCTCTGGCAATGCAGTAGAAATAGTGCTTCTTGCCTTCCAAAACCCAGATGATATCCAGGTGGGGATGCTTAGCTCCTACCCCCTGGGCAGAGCATCTCCCAATGGGCTGATATCATTCTGAGTCATGATGTGGGTCCTTGATTACCCGTGAAACAGAAATGGCTCCTGGAGGGAGTTATCTCTGAGTCATGTGGCAAGACATTGATGGGCCCATTAACAGGAGAGAAGGAAAAAACGATGCCACCCCTGGTTTCCTCAGTTCTTGAGGGTGGGAATAGGATGCATTTTGATATTGTAAGCTAGGACAATACAGGATGCAGGTTTTTGCATTTGCAGGAAGTTTGTATGGATTTGAAAAGTATCCTCATAGCAGAAGCACAAAAGTATTCTCATACCCCTTTTAATCATCTTCCAATGAAGCAATTCTCCCAATAACCTAAGGCATGAATGACTTGCGAGTGAGTTGAAGGAACACGCCAAAGATAAGTAGTGTTCAACTGCAGAGAATTGTTTAGGGACATCAAACCCTAATATTTTAAATCAGAAAGCATGGATGGACGGGTCTTTTTTCCTTGGTTGACTACAGAACCAGCGGTCCTTTGCAGGAGGGTCTTTGGATTTAGGATGAGACTGGCAACTAAGAGCATGGCTACACAGAAGGTGCTACTTTTAGACCAGAACATTCAACTACTAAAGGCAGATAGGAGAATAGCTGATTAGTGACAGCTCCGACAGGAGGAGTCTGCGGCTTACCCCATGGGAACAATAGTAGCACATTTCAATTTTAGAAAACCATTCTTTTCAGAGGACCAAGCATCAGTGAAAAGAAAAGGTCGAGTAAAGAGATCCTAGTGCTCTTCTGATCAGAAGCATCTTCCTCCATATGAGAGTATTTAGGAAAGGACAGTGCGTTCATAAGGAAAGGTGTGCCAGTTACAAAACCTGCAGAACAAGGCAAGACAAACTTATATATTTTATTTGCTATTTTTATTTCACCTGCTAAAAAATGATTTTTTTTAAGACTGAATTTTATGAATTCTGCAACGCTGTCTTTTTGAACGTCTTCCTACTCGTATTAAACACCAAGGTGACAAAGAGAGCAGCAGTGGAAGGAAAGCTGGTCCATCTCCCCCTCCTTGTGGCTTTAGGCCAGTGAGCGATTAGAAGTTGGTCACTTCATTTGAGATAAATAGCTTTACCAAGAGAGAATATTATCCAGCCTTGATCTTTCCTTTGGAGCTGATCCACTTTGTAGTCATGAATTCTTGACTCAGCTGGGGAGAAACAATGGCATTACGGCCATGGATGTTAGAGTGCGCTGATGGGAAATGAAGTTCTCATCTTCCGGTCCTTGCTTCAGTAAATATTCCAAATTCATCAGAAAGAAAATTCGAAGACCAGGAATCCCCACTCAAATGACCTACTTCAAATAGTCTGCACGCATAAGAGACATCAAGCAGGTGCTCTCATCTGTTAGGGGGATACCCAACCAGTATATTATTGTCTACTTAGGAGGCAATAATTTTGGAAATCATTGAATTTTTTGTATTGCAAGTGAATGGTCAACACATTTTATTACTGGATTAGGTAAAATCATGTCTTCTGCATCCTTTCAGAGAGCAAGCTTACCTGGATCTAAAGCTGCTCAGCTCCATGATGGGATGCTTTGTCTTCAAAGGGAACTCTAGTCTTCGTCCTTTTGGATTGCTTCCATAGCTTTTCACTCACTCTTCAGGTACCTGTTAAAATGGCCTCTTATCCCATGCAAATTTTTATGGGCATAGTCACTGAATTGGGAAGTATTCCATAAAGTCCACAGGCCTTGTTGAGATGGATGCACAGGTCTCAAGGGTGTTAGCAGATGTTATTCTGAGGCCACTCCTGATCATGTTGGATGGACCATGGTGACTGAGGAAAGTGCCCAAAGACTGGATGAAAGCAAATGTCACCCATCTTCAAAAAAGGCAACCAGGAGGACTCAGAAAAGTACAAGCCAGCCAGCCTCATTTGGATCCCCAGGAAGTTGATGGAGTAGCTATTCCTGGAAAGCATTGCCAGGCACACGAAGGAGGACAGAACAAATGTAGTCAGCATGGATTTACCAGGGGAAATTGGTGCTTGACGACTTTTTAAACTCCTCTGGTGAATGAACTTGCCTGGTAGATGAAGAGAATATCATCTGCCTGGGCTTCAGGGAAGTTTTGGACGTTTATCTACATGGCAGCACACATACCTACGGGAAGGAATAGTGCAAAGAGCAGGGAACCAGTGTCTTTTCAATGATGCTCAGTGAAAAGACAAGAGGCAGTGGGCACACACTGCAATACAGGAGATTGCCTCTGAGCATCACAAAATTATTTTTTACCGTGACGGTGACTGAACCATGGCACAGAGTGTCCAGAAAGATGGTGGAGTCTGGATCATTGAAGACATTAAAAGTAGGCCCAGATATAATCCTGGGCAACAGGCTCTAGGTATCCTGGTTGAAGCAGGGGGATGGGACTTGGGGAGCCGCACAGAGCCCTTCCACCCTCATTCATTCTGTGCTAGTGAATTCTCTTAGAGATGCATTTCAAGGACTGGCATGACAAAGCTCTGTGCAGAGTGAGATCCAAATGGACATGGGATTTAAGTTCCTTAAGTAGTGTTCAAGAAGAATGTAAAACTCCAGGAAACCTGTCTCTTCCATAACTGAATCCCTTTCATGGGAAAATTCCTCAGCTCTAGAAAGATCCTCTGAGACGCATGCTTAAGACTGACACCGGCAGAGCAAATTTCTCCCTATGCGTGTCTAAGACCAGTTAGGATCTTTACCAAAAGTGTTGTCAACGTAGTCACAGAAGGCATATTGTTAAGAAGTGACAACTTACATCAGAATGGCAAATATTGGTCCACCAATGAATTACTGTATGGGAATTATCGACTTGTATTCCAAATAAATAAAAAGGAGTTGGTCTTTATTGAACTCTTTCATTGCAATATTCATAAGGGAAGAAAAAGACCTATGTCCTTAACTTTCTTAATTCTAACAAAGATTTAAAACATTCCTTGTAAAAAGCGTATCTGAATTATCGGTCTATGAAACAATTTGAGTTGGGAAAAAAGTCCTAAAATTGTGTAGACAGTTGCAGAGAAAGCAAGAAAATAGGAAAGAAACAAAAACAGAGAAAAAGAGTCATCTTGAGTCTGCTAGCTAGTTCTAGAAGTAGTCTGCTAGAAAAAGGAAACCCCAGTGGAATTTCAAATGTGTTCATGCACTTGATTCAGTAACTGGTCAATGTAAAAACCAGTCCTTTCGTACAACTTCCCCCAGCAACAAAAACTTCAACAGATTGACGCCACCATCATGCCTGTCCCAGATGTATTTAAAAGAGAAATGATGATTTTCTTGAAAATCTATTTGCGTAAAAGTTGCAAGACATTGGAGGGATTCTCCACATTCTCCTTCCTCCATGCGGCTTGAAAGTATATTTGATAAAATATGCAACAAAGCATGTGATTTCCAAGGTAGAGTAAAATGGATGACTTGGGAATTGATCTCTTTTGGATATGAAACTTCATATCCACTCTCTGGGAAGTTTCTAAAAGAAATGATGGAGCTGAGGCATGAATCTGCCTCTCCGAGTGCTAAGCAAACATAGACACTCCCCTTCACATGGCCCCACCTTCCGCACACACCTAGGCATGCACAGAGATCAGCATAGCAGATCATGAACACCTTGGAAAAGACTGAAATGCTAAATAGCTCTCTTTGTGGACAAAATAGCCGGTACACTATTTCAAATATCTGGTACAAAAACTCTGTTGAATATCTGCCTCATATTTAAAACACAGCTTTTCATTGAATTCTGTTTGCAGAATATTTTCCTTCCATTTGTTCCTTTAAAATTCCTTTGTTCTATGTCTAGAAATATTTTCTTCTAAAAATAGAAAAAATTAGATGATGTCTTTTCAGAAGAAAACATTGGTTTAGACAATTTTTAACCATCATGGTATGGAAGAATTTATTTGTCCCTCACTAAGGAGGAATAAGTATTTTGATCCTAGATCATTTACAGTGAAATACTTGACATTTTTAAGATGCTTTCAATCAATTTTGATCCTCATTGCTTATTCATTGTAAACAGTAAGTTTTCAGTGCATGGAAAGTGTGTGTGGTATGTCTACATTAGTTCAAACACCAATTCCAACTAATGGCCAGGCTGAACTACAGTAAATAATGTCCTGAAGGATATTTTGCCGCCTTCTTTGGCACTCCTTGAAATCCTAATGATTGGCATGAAGTGTCGAAATACAGAGATTTTCTCTCAGAGGGTGTCCCATGTTGACACCCATCCCATGTGTTTGATGTTGTAGTTCTTATCGCTTTTAAAAGTTGATATCTTCTGCACAGTTTTCATGAAGCTTTCTGTTACAGTAGTGAAAATCACAGAGAAATGCAATTTTGTACAACTTTGAATTTACCCCAAGAGCTGAGAGAAAATTTGTTCGTATACCTCAATCTGAGTCTCTTCTATATTCAAGCTTTGTTTATCTACCATCAAGGGTCGCATTCGTTGCTGTTCAAAGCCCCATCCAAGCTGACTTGAATATGTTCAGGGATGGGACATCCACAACTTCTCTGGGCAACCCGAAGCAGCGTTCCAGCACCCCAACAGCAAAAAATGTCTTCCTTTCATCTAATAGAGATCAGAAATACTAAATCTAGGTATATAAACTTTGAGGAAAGGTTTGAAATTCTATTGATTTGAAACACATTTGATATGAATACTAACTTCCAGACGACTGAAATATGTTGATGGCCATTTGAGATTGACACTTTTTGAAAAAGTGCATGGAATTGAAAATTAAAACCGGCAAAATTAAAAACTTCTTGCCATTTTCTTTTAACTCTGATCTTCAAAATTGCATAGGTCAGATATCTGTGCTTCATGCAAATCTCTCAGATACTCTCAGACCAAAGCTTTTCTTTCAGACTAAACTGCGGTTTAGGTAGAACACGAGTGCTTAGTGAAGGTTTTTCTGGGCATAGGGGGATTTGTGTGCACAAGAGGTTTTATCCAAACTGGAAAATTCATCCCAGCTGCATTTGTTCATCATTCCTACTGCATCAGGCCTGAAGATTCTGTGAAAAGTATCCTGTGGACCTTGAACATAGCTCATGTGAAAGAGATGAGAGGTGATGGAGAAGTTGAGGGAGAGAATCAAGAGCATATGGCCCAGTAAAGGCACCAGAAGGTATTTTTTCATGTGGTCCACAGCCCAAACAATTGTTTAGCACCGTTTGAAGGCTGTGTTTGACCAACAGGGCTGAAGCAGGTCTTCAAAATATCCAGTAGATCAAAATCCATGGAAGCAAATGACCCTGGCCAGTCACCTTGCTGCTGATCATTCACCCTCCATACCAGCTGATCAGGCCTAAGAATGCTGCTGCAAAAGTGTTGTGAAAAAGGTAGGCACATTTTCACAGAGGCAGGGGAAAATGCCCTTGGATGGTGATTCCAAGGGATAACTTGATGGCGCAAGTTAGGTACTCTTATCTACTGTGCAATATCGAAGTTGGTGAGTTCACCATCTGTAAGCATCACTTTAGAAAATAAATGTTTGATCCACAAAACGATACTTCCTATGTCCTGTCTACCTGCTTCATTTCAGCCAAGGAATAGGCTACGTTCCATCAGCAAAGTGTTCATGATCATATGCTTCTTTAAACTGTGGTCATTCTTTCTTTTTTTCTAAATCAGACACTGTCTATTCCTAAGATTCAGATGTCCATGGGTAGGGGTGTAATTAAGTTCACTGTTAAAAAATATCCTTCTTGTTATCTTTTTAATAAATTACTGAGATGTAACATCAGTCTGAGAGCTGAAAGAAACCCCTTCATTTGCTGTTTGCCAAGTATCATCTATGTGATACAAATTCTATTTGACCCATCCATTGCCATCTAATACTACTAGTAATGCCTTCACAACCTTTACTTCATCGTTAGGGATTTTGGAGAAGTGAAAGATTTGAACATAAGCAAGGGCATTTGTTCAAGATGCTCCAGAAAGAGCTGCCGTCTGTTCTCTTCCTTGCTGCCTATGTTGGCAGGAAGCTGCAAAAAACCCAAAGATAACTAGAAAGAGTGTTACTTTTAGTCTAAATTTGGAAATGATGTTTGGAATACCCTGTTAAATGAAAAGGTGCTCTTTTAAAAGATGGCATCTTCAGGGGAAAAGTCAGTTTAGAGAGGTTTTGAGACAGTTGCTTCTGGAAAAAAAAAAAAAAAATTTGAGGTATCCAAGGTCTTTAGCCATACCACTTGGAAGATTGATTCAAAACACAGTTCCTTCATCTAGGAAGAACAGAGGACCATAGATGCAGCCCATTTCAAAACGGAGTTCTTTATGTGTCAGGTTGGGATTTACTGGACATCATTTCTTGTAAAGTCGAGGGACTGCAGTTAGCTCTCCAATAATTTCCTTCCCTGAAATTCATCTGCATTTGCTCCTTTCTCCAGCGTTCCCATTTCTTAGTGCTGGTATACTCCATCTATGCATTAGAATATTCAACTGGAGTGTGTGTCCGATATTTTCTAGTTCAAATTGGCTGGAACGCAATGGATAGTTCCAGTTGCTTGTATAGAGTAGTTCTTTTTTGACAAGTTTTCTTTGAACAATGTTGAAGCAGCAGTAGCAAATCGGAAGTACAGCTTGCAGCAGGGAAAGACACTTCTGCTTGCTCAAGTTTCCTGTAGTCAGATAGATGCCAAAAGGCTTTTCATAGTACTACTACTGTCTTGTAGGAATACTTGATCTAATCCTACCTTTGATACAATTACGAATGGGCTACTTTTCCACAAGGTGGAACATTTTTCTTTTAATAATATGTTTTTTGTAAGTTGGAAACATGAACTTGTGCACCAGTCAGGTGGAAGGTACTCTTACTTCTTCATAAGTTTCACAACATTATTTAGAAAATATTGACTCTGTGTAACTTCAAAAGAAGAATTCTGGGCATCTTCATTCTATTGATGTGATTTTTTTTCTACCATGCTGTTCTTGTTTTCTATGGAACTCATTTTTACCAATAGAAATATTTTTCCCTGACACCTATGGAAAATACCTATGTTTACTCAATATTGCAGCCTCAGTACACTGTTTAGAATTATTTCAACATGGTCCCAAGCATATCCGACAGCTAGACAGCAGAGGTTAGCAACAGTGAGTGGGAATAACTTCTGAACCATTTCAGTAGATTTCCCAGGAAGGGCTTGCTTTCTGCCCCTGCAAATTTTCCCAGAGATATTGTCTGGTGAACAGTTGCATCAAAAGAGTATTTTTGCACAAACCTTGGGCCAAGCTCTGTCTCAGATTTACTAGTGAATGCAAAGAGGGTGAAAGTGCTGCTTCAAAGCCCTCTGTGTGCTTTCCGTACCAAAAGGGAGGTGACCCCAGCAATAACTTTTTGATCTCTCTTCAAAACACGAGGCACGTCACCACCTCATTCATCTTTTTCTGGGACTCAGCATCTAAAGACCAAGAAGCCCTCTTGCTTGCTAAAGTGTGTTCAGCAAAAAAACCCTTGTCCCATCAGCAAATTGGAACACAGCTGCATTCCAGTCAATACCAATGCTGGCAGGGCAATACTCTAGCCCAGTAGTAACATGCCACTGTTAGAAGACTGTGTAAAAATCTTTGTGTACAAAGTAATGGGAGGGAAAAATAGAATTGGGAAGAACTGCACATTGTTCTGGAAAAAGCCTCCTGCCACAGTCTTACAGACGTCATTTTCTGGTATCATTTTTAAGAGTTGGAGTTTCTTAAATTTTGTACAAGATAAAATCTTACTGGACCTTGAAGTTTCCCTACTAGAAGTACAGCCATTTCTTAGTAGAATAGAAGTAAGCCCTTTGAATATGTACAAATGGCCTTTCAAAATACATATGCTATAGCCCACTGTGAAAGGAATTAGCTATAAAAATAGAAATTCAAAGGTTTAAAAAGGTTTTGAATAAAGTAAGTCTAAGGTGATAGAAGAAGAAGAAAACAGCAGTTTTCTTCTTCTGCTGAAAAAACAACTCCGAGGACATTGTACTCTACAGGTGTATTATATCACTTTCTGAAAAACGGAGTAGGTTTGCTATTTCAAAAGGTTTTCATTAGGAAGGAAGAGATTCCTTTGGAAAAAAAAACTTCAAATTGACTTGACATGAATGTTATGACACTTCACCAATCATGAAGAAAAATTCTCATCACTTGATATGGAAATCATGACGGTAACGGAGTCAAGGATGTCTAAGCCGTGCCATCAGGAACATAAAAAAGCATTAGAATGCTGGTAAGACTGAGCTCCTGAACTAGTGAGAAGAGAACGCAACCAAAACATTTTCCTTTAAGAGTCTTCAGGATAAACAGCAGATCAAATGTTTTCCTGTGAAGTATTTATGAATAGAATTAACCTTTAAAAGAACATTGTTTTCAAAAACCTGTGTCCAGTATCTCTTAGAATGATACAGAGTTCTTATTACTAGAAAAAAGAAAAGTACTTTTTTCCAAACTGTTGTGCACTTTTAAACGATCTACAATAAAAAGAGTACTTTTTCATGCTGGGCATGATGTTCATTACAAAAAAGCCTTGTCGCACGCTTGGTACTCTAGTGTCTTGATTAGCATCGTTTTTTATTCATTGACTCTTTTTCACCTTGAAATAGTGGCGTCTTTGTACTTAATGCAGCATCCATGAAGAATTTCTTGGGTGTCATTTTGTACTCGATCCTAAACGGCAGGTTCTGCATTCTGCCATCCGTCTGGCTTTCCCGTTTGATGCAGCTTCTGAGAGGTCTTTTCAGAATTGAGGACTACCTGCAAGAATGATGCTAAATGCATGCATTTTACTCCTTGGTTAATGCAAAAGAGTTTCTCCTTTACAGCATAATAATAACAGGAAAAGAATGATGGTGGATTCAATTCTTACAGTAATACAAAGAGGACTATTATCATCATTAGAAACCAAGCAAGTCATATTTATTGCTCATGCAGTACAACCACTAATGCAAATTACCCTGTAAATTCAAAATGAATCTGTATCACAGGAGTGGATTGAATGTCTCTCTTGATATTTTGCTTAAAGCAGAAAATTAATTCTTTTGACAGCCAACTCATAATTGCAACCTAACTTTCAACTCCAGCTTTCAAACAGTGGAAACATGTCTGTTTATAACACGATACAGTACCGTACACAAGACCAAAACAGGTCCTAGACGTTCAAATGAAAGAAAAGATCAAAGGACAGATTAATTCGTGTCTGCAAGCCCTCAAGAGCGTGCAGGTCAAAAGTCCCCAGAAAACTAGGCCAGTGGCACAAATTCTCGATGTTGGCACCAGCAGAAGCAGCTGCTATCTTTCTAGGATGCAATCTTGCTTACATCATCCTTCAAAGCAATCTTCTGTCCCCCTGCCCAATATGCCTTCTGCTCTACTCCTTGGACTTCACGTTTGCATTTCTACAGAGTCCTGCAAACGGGCTCAAAGTTCAGGTAATAGATTTCCAAGATTTAGAAATATTGTGTTAAGTCTATTTCTTTCGTATTTCATCCCGTCTAAGCATACTGAACTTTCTGAGGTGAAATATGTCGAGTAGGTCACGTGTAGTTTACATGTTAGTTCTGCTTGACATTAAAACTTCGCACAGACCCCTGGGATGCCTTACTGCAAAAATATATAGCTGCAAAGAGTGGTTGCGCAAAGTTAGAAGGGCCAGAAAACCATGTAAACAACCTAACAGTAGAGGCTTGAATTTCTGAATATAATCTTGCACCATCTAAAGTCAAAATAGAATATTGAAATGATTTTCATCTAATAATGAGCGTGGGGAAGAAAGAATCCAGATAGGATTTTTTTTTTTTTTTGAAACAGTTCCAGGAAATACATGGCCTTAACTTGGAAGTATAGCATTAAATATTTTTATACAGCATGAGTTCTCATTACCTAATCATATGATTTGTAGAACTGAATTGGAAAGTAGGAAATAAACAAAGAAAAATATTCAAGCTATAAAAAATGTGAGTTTAAAATTTTCTTTGTATTTCTGATTAAAACGATGAGGTAGCCAAATGGTCACCCATTATTTTCAAAAGCATCTGGACATAAAAAACGGATCAATTTTGGCGGGACTTGGATGTCCGGTATTCCTGAAAAGCTTTATTTCACTGCTTCCCAAGCCTGATTCAATCCCCTTAAATGCAGCTGTATTTCAGTTGCTCAGTGAAACTGTCCATCTCATGCATATAGTTTACAAATAATCTGCAGAAAAAGCTAGCTAGATTTAAAGATCTTTTTTCTGTAAATGGCCTTCAACTGATTTCTACAAACACACAGCTGGGATTTCTGCTGTCTTCTTCAGGCCACTTCCTGCAGAGACCTCTCCATTAAATTTGTCTCGTTCTACTAAGAACGCTTCTGGTGATCCAAAGTCAGCACTGGGATTGTCCAACTGCATGGAATTACTGTCTGCTAGAGCTGCACACTGAGGGCTTCTGTGTGCTGATCCAAAGTCAGCACTGGGATTGTCCAACTGCATGGAATTACTGTCTGCTAGAGCTGCACACTGAGGGCTTCTGTGTGCAGCATCATGTGAGCCCTGCTAATGTCACCCTGTTGGTATAAACTGAGCTAAGTGGACCTTAAGGGACAAGATTGTGCACTGATTTTGTAATAGAAATTAGGTACTAAGAAGGAGGCGGGAGGATTTCAATGTTTCTGCCCCCAGCTGAAGCAACACTAAATCTCGGTCCTTATCTGAAAAACAAGGTGAATTAACCCGTTTGGCATTCATATGCCAAAAAGGTTAGTAATACACTCAGAACTGTCAAAAGAGTAACAATTCCAATCATTACTTTCTAAAAAGAATTCATTTGAAGAAGTCAGGAAGACAGATGAAACATGCAAATATCCTACCCTGAGAATCATTCTGTTGATCTGCACAGGTTTCTTATTAAATTCCCATCTAATGCATTGGACATGTGTACTTGCGATGACACAAATACTTGCAAAGCTTACCAGATAAATCATGTTCTCTTCAAACAGCAAAGCATTTCTTGATGGCTGCATTTGCTAATTCCATTTAGACTCAGTGTTCTTAAAGGTCTTTTCCAACCAAAGTTCCAACCATCATTCTCTAAGTCGCACATCCTGATTGTCCTGGTTTAGGGCAAATTTGGCAGAAAACCTCAAAAAGCCCCCCCCCAACCCACCGAGAAAGCCCACCCACACAGCCCCTCCCCTCAACTGGTTTGGGGAAAATTTCCTCAGAGAGAAGTGGGAAAAAGCTCTTTATTTAACAGGCAAAGCACTCCCAAGCACAAAAAATGAACAATACCAGGTGACAAAACTCATTTGCCGCACTGAAGAGATGACAAATCAGAAAGTCTCTCCTGTGGGTGCTCGCTCTGTTATCAATCCCTCCGGCAATGGGGAAGGCTTCTGCCCAGAGTAGACCCCAATAGGCCACAAAGTGCAAGTTCCCAGTGCTTCCCAGGTCCCAGTCCGGAGCAGATTTGAAACGTTCCAAGAAAAGGGAAAGGAAAAAAAAAACCAGTCCAGGGAAAACTCTGCCTCAGCCAGCTAAACCAACTAAAAAGCAAATGAGCACTCTGTTCTGCTCCGTCAGTGCCCAGACAACACAGTGCAGGGCAGAATGTGGAAGAGTGTTGCTTTTTAAGGAGTGCAGCCTCTGATAAGAAACTCGGTGCTTCTTCTTCTCCCCACCTTTGCTCTCAGAACCAGTCTTGAAGGCAGAGAATATCATATCCAGCATTAAGAGAACAGATGACTGGGGATACAAGCATCATAAAGTCACCCGAGGACACTGCTCTATTGAGATATGTCACCAGACTATGCTAAGACCAAGTTTTGGACCTGCTCATTAAAATTCTACTCTCACAGTGAAGCTGAGGAGGAAACACAGCTCACTACAGTTGCCTTGTGGCATGCCAGTGCTTCCTTTCAATCACAATGTTCTTCATTTTTATGTCCCTGACATCACAGGCATAATGAAACATCCTTTGTGCAGGAAGGCAGATAATATTCTTCTCATTTTTACTGATGGGTAAGCTGACATGCAAAGCAGTTAATTCAAAGTGAAAGAGCAATAAAGCCAATAGTAAAACCACAGTTTTGTTTACTCCCCTAAATCCTTACTATCCCAAAATACAAGAAGAGCTGTAAAACTTGTGGCTACCTAATTTTTTCCTATACCTACATGGTGGGGTAAGGGATAAACAATCCCAAACAATGGTAATCCACAACAAAGCATTCTTGACATCATATTCAGGTTTTGCATAGCGAGCTCTTCCTCCTGATCAAGTTATTCCATCGCAATACTTTGGGGAGTATCTTAGAGGGCTGGGTGTTGTTTGGTTTGAAAGCATCTTGATCATTCAGGAACCCAGCAGCAAGGACAAAGTTTAAAGGAAGATAGTGCTATGTGTTGATATTCATATATGACAGACCTATTTCTACAACGCAGAAGGCTGACCTAATGCTTCATGACAACATGGCTGAAGTGGCATCCTGGTCCCCATAGGTTTTTCTGTTTACTTTTAGCTGCTTTCATACCAGATTATTGAGCTGAACTAGCTTAAAAAGGAATCAGATAAGTGCCAGAGCTTTCAAACAAAAAAAACCAAACCAGATGCAAAATGGTGATTTGTAAGTGCATTTGAAAACAGAAGTTTTTTGTACTTCTCATAGGTACACGGCATTCTCTAGAATGATATTGCCCAAACGCTTTGGGTTTGGTTTTGGTTTTTATTTTTCCTCAATTCTAAATGTTACGCATTCTTTTTGGCCATTTGAGTAAACAGATTTTTTGATCCATGTGAAAGACAGTCCGAAGTTCCCCGCATTTGCCTCACGACCGTTCCCAGGACAGACATGGGGACCCTGAGGACCCTGATTGGAATACTGGCATGCCGGTCGTGGAGGAATGCCAAAATCCTGACGCCCCTGAGCAGAATTCTGGCCTGCCAAGTGATTGTTGGCAGCTGTGTCTACAGTGACTGCTTCTAGCAGGGCTTGCCAATGGGAGACGCAACCTATGTGCCCGCACGTGCTTCGCGACACCAGCCCAGGAATTTTCCCACCTCTTGGCCAGATGAACTTGCTGGGGCAACTGTGGTAGCCGCCCCATGGAAAATCCTTCATCTGCTCCACTACCACCGTGAGGGACAGAGATTGAAGCCCCCCTCCCAAGGACTGAGGCTGAGTCCCCCGTAATTCTGATCCAGGGGTGCTGGCCTGACTGAAGCAGGATGCCTGCTAAGTGTTGCCTGCAGATGTGTTCGCTGGACCTAGACTGGTTTCCCATAGAAACCAGTCCTGAAACACTAGATCCCACTCACTGCTGATATTGATAGTGACTTCTCCTGCTGAGAACATGGACTCTCTGTACCCGTCTTCAATACCATTTTTCCCCTCAGCAATTTCAATAGACTTGCGCTTTATTGTATCTGCTCCCCCTCAGCCATTTCTAGATCTGTTTCCCCCCTCAGCAATGGACTAGAATAGAACCTCGAGATAACCAGGACTCTGAGATCTCCCCTAGGAGAACTCCATCGGCTGGGCTGCGAGGACTTCATCTCTCTCCATTTGGTAGCTATACTCCCTCTCTCTTTCTCCCCCTCTTTTCTATTCCTTTCCTCTCCCTAATTCCTTGAAGGCATTTGCTGTGGTCATTCTAGAAAGGTGCATTTGTTTGGAGTGATACTGCAATCCCTTTTCCATCTTGTCTTTTGCCCTCCGAGATCAGTTAAGAAAACATCATCCCCCCTTCGTATGAGCGGATCAGAACAATATGTTCTTTCCAGCTGAAATTGGTTCTAGTCAATAGAAGCACACGGGTAGGTAAAAGTAGACTATAAAAGATAACATTCAGAATGTATTTCCCATGTCTTCCCATTCAAGCAAGTGAAGAAAGCAGACAGATCTTCAGATAACATGCTTTGCGAATGGAAAGGAATCTTCTTTGAGGCAACTGTGAAACTCACGCAATGAAATGCAGTTCCGACAGATGAAAGGGTCACAAATGATGTCAAATCTATTCTTTTAATGTTTGAATGAAACAAGATTTCTTGAAGTACAATCCTACAAAATGAAGGTGAATTTGCAGAAGCAATTGAACTGGGTCTCCTTTAGAAACACAATGTTTTCTAATTAAACTGAGCATTCAGGAAGGCAACCTTGAAATCAAAAGGATTTAGAAAAATACAAATACCAAGACTGGCAGTTCATTATCTTGAACAGTCTCTTTAAGATAAGATTGATTTGAACTTCCACTTGTAGTAGGTCTGAAGACATTAGGAATGATGCAATATGAAAAAACCAAAACAAAACAACTTTCTCAAAAAGCTTTGAGAAACCAGAGAAATGATGATTTTTAGTGGTTAGGTAGTCCTTTAAAATTTGTCTTGGGGGAAAGAGATAAAAAACTGACTGAGATCAAATGACTGTGGAGTATATTCCAAAACAGTAATGAAGAATGTAAGGGGCAAGAGCCTGTTAGAAAAATACTATGCTGGCTTTATCTGTTGAAAGTATTCCAGAATGGTTGAAATTATGAATCATATCTTGTGGGATTAAAAAAAAAAAAAAAAAAAAAAAAGAGTAAGAAAACAGAAGGAAAAAAATATTTTGAACATATTTTTCCATTCCAAGATGGTATAACGGCTTTATTTCATTTTGTTCCTATGACCGGTTAATAGCTCATGAAGTGTTTAGCAATAGAGAGTGAGAGTCTTCACACTAACCATACCATTTGGATGGGTCTCTTTTACTTTCTATAGCAGCAGATATGGTTTAGCACTCCACAATTCAGTCCCCAAAAGTGAGTAAGTGTGGCAGATTTAACCTAACTGCCCAGTCCACCAGAATGCCTAATTATCTTGAAAAGTGCTTTGCTATATCTCCTTATCTGGACATGTCTCTCTAGTTCCACTTTGAGCTTGTTGATCTTTCATCTACAGGATGAGATCCAATTTAGCTTAGCAAGGATATAGCCTTTCCAAACCATATCTTTTACCGTCTGTATTCTTACAAGTACATTTCTACCGCTGGGACCAGTTTGGAAGATCCTAGTTGTTTTATTCCTTAGATTATGTTGCTGCATTAATTAGCTCTTCTTTGAAGTTTTTTCCCTGCTCAAGTATAGGGTCTGTGCCTAAATGATCGTGATGCTAACTCCTTATGATCTATTCTGCAGGCTTACAGAGTATGCAGCAAAGTTTTCTCTTCTTCTGAGGACATTCTATTCTTTTGATGAGAAATGCTGAAGGTCTGACTTCAGTTGCAAGGGTATCTGATTGACAGATTGCAAAATTGTTAAGTCTAGTAACAGCAGGAAAAGCGTGCTCTTGCTCTGTATGTAAATGTCGTGTCAGCTGCTGTTGGGATAAAAAGCATGAGCATAAGCAAAGATATCTGCATGGATAGAAAAGAAACAAAGAAGATATTTGTTGTGATTTCTGCACTAAGGAGCAAGAAGAAGCATGAAGCGCTAATTTCAGTGGCTAAGACAGTATTGTCCTTGGGCCAGTTCTCTTCAACATCTTTTGAACCACTTGGACTCGGCACTTGAAGGAATATTAAGCAAGTTTGCCAGAGACACTACATTGGGAGGAGCTGTCAACTAACTCCCTTGAGGCCAGTGAGATGCTGCAGAGAGATCTTGACAAATAAGAGAGATGGGCAATTATGGCTGGCCGGGAGTCTATGCACAAATCACGAAAGGGGCGGGACTGCTGGGGAAGGCGTCCCAAGCTGTTGTATTTTCCAGCATCAGTCTCATGACATGCTTATGACAGTGGGAAGATGCCAGCAGCTCACGTCCCCAGCAGCAGAAAAAGAACTTCATGTTACAACTTACTTGAAAAGTTTTTTGACCAATCCCACAAAGCAAAAGCATATTGGCACTAGTTCTATCCGATCCCTAGAAGCACACATAACTTTGGTTCAAAGAACGCTTGCTTCTTTTGAATAAAAGTCCTGCTTGTAAGCCTTAAGATAGAATGCACAGAGCTCCATTATTAAGCTTAGAACTTCCTAACATCTGGCTAGATATACTTTGCTGTAGCTTAGGGAGTTCTTCTGGTCAAGCGTTAATACACAGGCCATTGTTCTATTTGTCCTTACTTCTCTACTTCTTCTATCATTTTTCTGCTGACAAACCTTATGACTACTGCTTAGCTCCAAGCACAGTTCTGCTGTCTCTGAGGCCTGCCTTTTGCAGCTTTCCCAAAATCCTCTGTTTTCAAGGATTGCCACAGGCAATCCCCAACCTTAGGGAGTTGTGCGATGGCAAGTGCTGGATTCAGCACCTGGGACAGGGCAATCCTGCTGTGTGTGTGTATAGACTAGGGAGCCAGAGGCTGGAGAGAAGCACTGCAGAAAGGAAGCCAGGCTCCTGGCCAATGGCAAGCTAAATGTGCATCAGCAGTGCCCTGGCAGCCAGGAGGGCCAAGCCTGTCCTGGGGTGCATCAGGCACAGTATCGCCAGCTGGGCAAGAGAGGGCATTGTCCTGCTCTGCTCTCCTCTGCTCTGCTCTGTACTGGGGCAGCCTGACCTTGAGTGCTTGGGGGCAGTTTTGGGTACCACAATGAAAAAAGACATGAAGGTATCAGAAAGTTCTCCAATGAGGTTTACAAGGACAGAACTGGAGGAAATGGCATGCAGATGAGTCAGGGGAGGGTCAGGTCCGGTATCAGGAAAAAGCTTTTTAACCAGAGGATGGCTGGGCACTGGAAGAGTCTCTCCAGGGAGTGGTCACAGCATCACGCCTATCTTGAGTTCAAGAACCTTTGGGACATTGCTCTCAGGCATCCGGTGTGATTCTTGAGGAAGGTCCCATGCAGGGCCAGAAGTTGGACTTGATGCTCCTGACGGGCCCCTTCCAATTCAACTGATTCTACGACTCTATGGTTCTGTCCTGGCCACTCAAGGTGTATTGCTTGATCTCACCAGATTTTGACCTGCTCTTGTTGGTCAGAATTTGTCCCTACTGCCTAATGATATTTACCACAAAAGACAAAGTGCCTTTTCTCAATTTTCTCAAGAAAGTTGAACATGCACCCTAGAATCCTAAAAAAGTCTTTTCCTTGAAACAACACTGTCTCCTGCCCAGTATTCTTTCCAGATCTTAAGGAGAAAGAAGGCAAAATCAGGGGATGTATTACAATGAAGCACTGTCAATTTTCCGGACCTTTAGCAGTATATTTGTACTTCCACTATTCTTTCCTATAAAATCATGGTTTTGTAGAGCATGTCATTTTCTAGCAAGACACATTTTTGCAACTGAGCCCATCAGTCTCTGTGAGAATATATTGTCAAAAGCACAAAACATATGAATGGGCAGTGGCAAGTGAGGGGAAAAAGCAGTATGGGAAGCAGCTCCGTGATACTACAGTAAGACAAGAAGGAGGTGGAGGTGTTCCAGTTGACAGAGCAAAGAATCCCCCGCAGTCCCTGGAGACATCCTAGTGAAGCAGGTTGTCTCCCAGCAGTCCCTAGAGAACCATGGAGGAACACATACCTACAGTGCAGCTGCTGGAGGGCTCCATGCCACAGCAGGTGAAAGTGCCTTGAAGGAAGCTGCAGCTTGTGGAGGGAGGGCCAGAAAACCATCCTTGACCTCTTCTTTAGCGGAAGAGTATGTGCAAATGTTTAACAGCTGCTAACTGGAATCTATCCTCTTTCCAGTTCTTGTCGTAGGTAAGTAGGACAATACAAGAATTAGAAGCCTAAACTGTTTTGCATGAGGCTCCCATTCTCTCTGCCACTCCCTTAAAATTTACTTTGAGATGAAATAAAACTCATGATCAAGTTCCTAAGGCTTGATGGTCGGGCTTCTCAGAAAACAGGCAGGGCAAAGAACTCTTATCACTGTCATTTTTTTTCATAGAACTAAAAAAGTTAAATTAATGTTTCCTAAGAACTTACGGAAATCAACTGGTAGTGGTGGTGAGAGTGGAGAGTATAATTAAGCTGGAAAGAGAATATCATGTAGCTACCTCATCTGCATATAAGTTTTTTACCAGGAACTCTGGACTTTTAAACAGACCTAGGACACAAGAGTTATCTCTGGGAATGTTTTAGTATGTATAGAACATTCATCTTTAAATAGCTCGATCTGTTTTACCCTTATGAGTTACGTTTTAAATTTTATTTGAGGAGAAATATTTGTGATTCAGATCATTTCGAGTTCTGAAGCATTTCAGTTGTTGACAGTTTTTGCTGTCTCCTGAGGGCAGGAAAATAGTCCTGGAACCAATACTGAAAGAAACTAGATGGAAAACTTAGTTTTCCTCATTCTTTTCTGTCTATTCTAAGAGGCACAAGAGCAAAACCACTGCTATGAGTGAGAGTTGCCTTATCACTCATGGATGACAACCTTGTAGTGAGTAGTCTATTATTTGCACACATTTCTGATGCTGGTTGTTACCTGTTGTGCAGAAAGATCTGTAAACTCTTTTCACGGAAAGACATTCCTGAATTGCTTCACTTATCTCTGAAGCAGAGAACTAAGCTGGCACTCTACTTCGGAGATCTTCCTGTGCTCGCCCCCAAACCCGTTTCCTTCAAATGCAATTTACTTTCAACCAAAGCACTTCATTACTTCATCAGGTAATCTCTTGTTCTTAATGTTTATGGGATTGTTTTAAAAGGGTAAGAACATATTCTAGTAAGAAGGTAGAACGTCTGTCTTAAGCAGTAGACATCACTTGGCTTTGGTTCATGCACCATAACAACAGCAAGGAATGTCGATTACAATCAATAGATGGGTTGGGGAAACCGGCCACAAGTTTAGGAATCTTTCTCCAATTAATTGTGCTTTAAAATTTGTCTCTTAGCATTTCAAGTGTGTTTTTTTTTAAAACAATCAACTATTTATTACCTGTACCAGAAGGAAGCACAATCGGCAGTGCTTGTGCATCCTTCACCAATTCCAAGAAGAAGAATGGTCTGAGCCTCCAGTGTAGCTCAGGGAGTCTGTCATCAAGCCAGAGTCCTCCAGGCATCTTCTCAACCTGGAGAAGAGCAGACTCTGAGCAAATGTTAGAGCAGTCCTCCAGGATCTGAAGGCAGCCTAGCAAAAGGAGGCAGATGAGCTACACAAGGGCAGGGAGTGATAGGAAAAGTGTTGATGGCTTTAAAACATAAGAGTATATGTTTCCTTTGGGTATTGGGAAGAAATTCCTTGCCAGGAGGTGGTGAGACATTGGAACATGGTGTTGGGTGACCCATTCCTGGAAGTGTTCAAGGCCAGCTTGAATGGGTCTTTGAGCTTAAGGCGGCCTAGTGGAAGGTGTCCCTGCCAATGACATGGGGGGTGAATTTAGGTGAATTTTAAGGTCCCTTTCAATCCCAACCATTCTGTTATTCTGTGGTAATAGTCATTCTGTGCAGTAGCAGTAACTAGCTGAAGATAGAAAAAACAGACTACTGATTCTGAGAAACTGCCATCCAGTTTAACTGTTTTGGACTCACATAGAAGTTCCTTTTAGCATTATTATAAGTAGGAACAGTCTCAGCACTTAAATATCATCCACACAAATATTTTATAATTTTTAAGGCTTCGGACATTTGAGAATTTCTTTTCTCTTTCTTTCTTTCTTTCTTTCTTTCTTTCTTTCTTTCTTTCTTTCTTTCTTTCTTTCTTTCTTTCTTTCTTTCTTTCTTTCTTCCTTCCTTCCTTCCTTCCTTCCTTCCTTCCTTCCTTCCTTCCTTCCTTCCTTCCTTCCTTCCTTCTTTCTTTCTTTCTTTCTTTCTTTCTTTCTTTCTTTCTTTCTTTCTTTCTTTCTTTCTTTCTTTCTTTCTTTCTTTTCTTTCTTTCCTTTTTTCCTTCTTTCCTTCTTTCCTTCTTTTCTTCCTCCTTTCCCTTCCTTCCTCCCTCCCTCCCTCCCTGCACTGTGATTTCAATTTGTAAAATGTGAAGTAATTTCAGTAATTGACTCTTACCTGAATTTCATTTCAAAGCTTAGAAATGGATCAAGAAGAAAATTGTGTGAAGACAGAGCATTTAAAAAGAATATTAGTATGAGGTTTAGAGGTAGCTATTGAAAATTCAAAAAGACAACATTGAAATGATGCAACGGATGGGCATGATGTTCATTACAAAAAAGCCTTGTCGCACGCTTGGTACTCTAGTGTCTTGATTAGCATCGTTTTTTATTCATTGACTCTTTTTCACCTTGAAATAATGGCGTCTTTGTACTTATGCAGCATCCATGAAGAATTTCTTGGGTGTCATTTTGTACTCGATCCTAAAAGGCAGGTTCTGCATTCTGCCATCCGTCTGGCTTTCCCGTTTGATGCAGCTTCTGAGAGGTCTTTTCAGAATTGAGGACTACCTGCAAGAATGATGCTAAATGCATGCATTTTACTCCTTGGTTAATGCAAAAGAGTTTCTCCTTTACAGCATAATAATAACAGGAAAAGAATGATGGTGGATTCAATTCTTATAGTAATACAAAGAGAACTATTATCATCATTAGAAACCAAGCAAGTCATATTTATTGCTCATGCAGTACAACCACTAATGCAAATTACCCTGTAAATTCAAAATGAATCTGTATCACAGGAGTGGATTGAATGTCTCTCTTGATATTTTGCTTAAAGCAGAAAATTAATTCTTTTGACAGCCAACTCATAATTGCAACCTAACTTTCAACTCCAGCTTTCAAACAGTGGAAACATGTCTGTTTATAACACGATACAGTACCGTACACAAGACCAAAACAGGTCCTAGACATTCAAATGAAAGAAAAGATCAAAGGACAGATTAATTCGTGTCTGCAAGCCCTCAAGAGCGTGCAGGTCAAAAGTCCCCAGAAAACTAGGCCAGTGGCACAAATTCTCGATGTTGGCACCAGCAGAAGCAGCTGCTATCTTTCTAGGATGCAATCTTGCTTACATCATCCTTCAAAGCAATCTTCTGTCCCCCTGCCCAATATGCCTTCTGCTCTACTCCTTGGACTTCACGTTTGCATTTCTACAGAGTCCTGCAAACGGACTCAAAGTTCAGGTAATAGATTTCCAAGATTTAGAAAGATTGTCTTAAGTCTATTTCTTTCGTATTTCATCCCGTCTAAGCATACTGAACTTTCTGAGGTGAAATATGTCGAGTAGGTCACGTGTAGTTTACATGTTAGTTCTGCTTGACATTAAAACTTCGCACAGACCCCTGGGATGCCTTACTGCAAAAATATATAGCTGCAAAGAGTGGTTGCACAAAGTTAGAAGGGCCAGAAAACCATGTAAACAACCTAACAGTAGAGGCTTGAATTTCTGAATATAATCTTGCACCATCTAAAGTCAAAATAGAATATTGAAATGATTTTCATCTAATAATGAGCGTGGGGAAGAAAGAATCCAGATAGGATTTTTTTTTTTTTTTTGAAACAGTTCCAGGAAATACATGGCCTTAACTTGGAAGTATAGCATTAAATATTTTTATACAGCATGAGTTCTCATTACCTAATCATATGATTTGTAGAACTGAATTGGAAAGCAGGAAATAAACAAAGAAAAATATTCAAGCTATAAAAAATGTGAGTTTAAAATTTTCTTTGTATTTCTGATTAAAACGATGAGGTAGCCAAATGGTCACCCATTATTTTCAAAAGCATCTGGACATAAAAAACGGATCAATTTTGGCGGGACTTGGATGTCCGGTATTCCTGAAAAGCTTTATTTCACTGCTTCCCAAGCCTGATTCAATCCCCTTAAATGCAGCTGTATTTCAGTTGCTCAGTGAAACTGTCCATCTCATGCATATAGTTTACAAATAATCTGCAGAAAAAGCTAGCTAGATTTAAAGATCTTTTTTCTGTAAATGGCCTTCAACTGATTTCTACAAACACACAGCTGGGATTTCTGCTGTCTTCTTCAGGCCACTTCCTGCAGAGACCTCTCCATTAAATTTGTCTCGTTCTACTAAGAACGCTTCTGGTGATCCAAAGTCAGCACTGGGATTGTCCAACTGCATGGAATTACTGTCTGCTAGAGCTGCACACTGAGGGCTTCTGTGTGCAGCATCATGTGAGCCCTGCTAATGTCACCCTGTTGGTATAAACTGAGCTAAGTGGACCTTAAGGGACAAGATTGTGCACTGATTTTGTAATAGAAATTAGGTACTAAGAAGGAGGCGGGAGGATTTCAATGTTTCTGCCCCCAGCTGAAGCAACACTAAATCTCGGTCCTTATCTGAAAAACGAGGTGAATTAACCCGTTTGGCATTCATATGCCAAAAAGGTCAGTAATACACTCAGAACTGTCAAAAGAGTAACAATTCCAATCATTACTTTCTAAAAAGAATTCATTTGAAGAAGTCAGGAAGACAGATGAAACATGCAAATATCCTACCCTGAGAATCATTCTGTTGATCTGCACAGGTTTCTTATTATATTCCCATCTAATGCATTGGTCATGTGTGCTTGTGATGACACAAATACTTGCAAAGCTTACCAGATAAATCACGTTCTCTTCAAACAGCAAAGCATTTCTTGATGGTTGCACTTGCTAATTCCATTTAGACTCAGTGTTCTTAAAGGTCTTTTCCAACCAAAGTTCCAACCACCATTCTCTAAGTCGCACATCCTGATTGTCCTGGTTTAGGGCTAAATTTGGCAGAAAACCTCACAAAGGGCCACTGCACCCTCCCCCCCACCGAAAGCCCACCCACACAGCCGCTCCCTTCAACTGGTTTGGGGAGAGAAGTGGGAAAAAGCTGTTGATTTAACAGGCAAAGCACTTCCCAGCACAAAAAAATGAACAATACCAGATGACAAAACTCATTTGCCGCACTGAAGAGACGACAAATCAGAAAGTCTCTCCTGTGGGTGCTCACTCTGTTATCAACCCCTCCAGCAATGGGGAAGGCTGCTGCCCAGGGTAGGCCCCAGTAGGCCACAAAGTGCAAGTTCCCAGTGCTTCCCAGGTCCCAGTCCGGAGCAGATTCGAAACGTTCCAAGAAAAGGGAAAGGAAAAAAAAAACCAGTCCAGGGAAAACTCTGCCTCAGCCAGCTAAACCAACTAAAAAGCAAATGCGTGCTCTGTTCTGCTCCGTCAGTGCCCAGACAACACAGTGCAGCGCAGAATGTGGAAGAGTGTTGCTTTTTAAGGAGTGCAGCCTCTGATAAGAAACTCGGTGCTTCTTCTTCTCCCCACCTTTGCTCTCAGAACCAGTCTTGAAGGCAGAGAATATCATATCCAGCATTAAGAGAACAGATGACTGGGGATACAAGCATCATAAAGTCACCCTAGGACACCGCTCCTTTGAGATATGTCACCAGACTATGCTAAGACCAAGTTTTGGAACTGCTCATTAAAATTCTACTCTCACAGTGAAGCTGAGGAGGAAACACAGCTCACTACAGTTACCTTGTGGCATGCCAGTGCTTCCTTTCAATCACAATGGTCTTCGTTTTTAAGTCCCTGACATCACAGGCATCATGAAACATCCTTTGTGCAGGAAGGAAGAAAATATTCTTCTCATTGATGCTGATGGGTTAGCTGACATGCAAAGCAGTTAATTCAAAGTGACAGAGCAATCAAGTCAATAGGAAAACTCACCACAGTTTTGTTTACTCCCCTAAATCCTTACTATCCCAAAATACAAGAACAGCTGTAAAAGCCTTGTGGCTACCTAATTTTTTCCTAGACCTACATGGTGGGGTAAGAGATAAACAATCCCAAACTATGGTAATCCACAACAAAGCATTCTTGACCTCATATTCAGGTTCTGCATAGCGAGCTCTTCCTCCTGATCAAGTTATTCCATCGCAATACTTTGGGGAGTATCTCAGAGGGCTGGCTGTTGTTTGGTTTGAAAGCATCTTGATCATTCAGGAACCCAGTAGCAAGGACAAAGTTTAAAAGAAGATAGTGCTATGCATTGATTTTCATCTAGGACAGAGATATTTCTACAACACAGAAGGCTGACCTAATGCTTCACGACAACGTGGCTGAAGTGGCATCCTGGTCCCCATAGGTTTTTCTGTTAACTTTTAGCTGCTTTCTTACCAGATTAATGAGCTGAACTAGCTCAAAAAAGAATCAGATAAGTGCCAGAGCTTTCAAACAAACAAAAAAAAAAAAAAAAAAAAAAAAAAAAAAATTCAAAACAGATGCAAAAGGGTGATTTGTAAGTGCATTTGAAAACAGAAGTTTTTTGTACTTTTCATAGATACATGGCATTCTCTAGAATGATATTGCTCCAATGCTTTGGGTTTGGTTTTGTTTTTGTTTTTTTCCTCAATTCTAAATGTTACACATTCTTTTTTGGCCATTTTAGTAAACTGATTTTCTGATCCATGTGAAAGACAGTCCGAAGTTCCCCTCATTTGCCTCACGACCGTCCCCAGGACAGACATGGGGACCCTGAGGACCCTGACTGGAATGCTGGCATGCCGGTCAGAGAGGAATGCCAGAAATCCTGAGGCCCCTGAGCAGAATTCTGGCCTGCCAAGTGATTGTTGGCAGCTGTGTCTACAGTGACTGCTTCTAGCAGGGCCTGCCAAGGGGCGAGGCGACCTATGGGCCTGCACGTGCTTCGCGACACCAGCCCAGGAATTTTCCCACCTCTTGGCCAGATGAACTTGCTGGGGCAACTGTGGTAGCCGCCCCATGGAAAATCCTTCATCTGCTCCACTACCACCGTGAGGGACGCAGATTGAAGCCCCCCTCCCAAGGACTGAGGCTGAGACGCCCGTCATTCTGATCCAGGGCTGCTGGCTTGACTGAAGCAGGATGCCTGCTAAGTGTTGCCTGCAGATGTGTTTGCGGGACCTAAACTGGTTTCCTATAGAAACCAGTCCTGAAACAATAGCTCCCACTCACTGCTGATATTGATATTGACTTCTCCTGCTGAGAACATGGACTGTCTGTACCCGTCTTCAATACCATTTTTCCCCTCAGCAATTTCAATAGACTTGCTCTTTATTGTATCTGCTCCCCCTCAGCCATTTCTAGATCTGTTTCCCCCCTCAGCAATGGACTAGAATAGAACCTTGAGACAACCAGGACTTTGAGATCTCCCCTAGGAGAACTCCATCGGCTGGGCTGCGAGGACTTCATCTCTCTCCATTTGGTAGCTATACTCCCTCTCTCTTTCTCCCCCTCTTTTCTATTCTTTTCCTCTCCCTAATTCCTTGAAGGCATTTGCTGTGGTCATTCTAGAAAGGTGCATTTGTTTGGAGTGATACTGCAATCCCTTTTCCATCTTGTCTTTTGCCCTCCGAGATCAGTTAAGAAAACATCATCCCCCCTTGGTAGGAGCGGATCAGAACAATATGTTCTTTCCAGCTGAAATTGGTTCTAGTCAATAGAAGCACACTGGTAGGTAAAAGTAGACTATAAAAGATAACCTTCAGAATGTATTTCCCATGTCTTCCCATTCAAGCAAGTGAAGAAAGCAGACAGATCTTCAGATAACATGCTATGCGAATTGAAAGGAATCTTCTTGGAGGCAACTGTGAAACTCACGCAATGAAATACAGATGAGAGAGATGAAAGGGTCACATATGATGTCAAATCTATTCTTTTAATGTTTGAATGAAACAAGATTTCTTGAAGTACAATCCTACAAAATGAAGGTGAACTTGCAGAAGCAATTAAACTGGGTCTCCTTTAGAAACACAATGTTTTCTAATTAAACTGAGCATTCAGGAAGGCAACCTTGAAATCCAAAGGATTTAGAAAAATACAAAATACCAAGACTGGCAGTTCGTTATCTTTCACGGTCTCTTTAAGATAAGATTGATTTGAACTTCCACTTGTAGTAGGTCTGAAGACATTAGGAATGATGCAATATGAAAAAACCAAAACAAAACAACTTTCTCAAAAAGCTTTGAGAAACCAGAGAAATGATGATTTTTAGTGGTTAGGTAGTCCTTTAAAATTTGTCTTGGGGGAAAGAGATAAAAAACTGACTGAGATCAAATGACTGTGGAGTATATTCCAAAACAGTAATGAAGAAGGTAAGGGGCAAGAGCCTGTTAGAAAAATACTATGCTGGCTTCATCTGTTGAAAGCATTCCAGAATGGTTGAAATTATGAATCATATCTTCTGGGATTAAAAAAAAAAAAAAAAAAAAAAAAAAGAGTAAGAAAACAGAAGGAAAAAAATATTTTGAACATATTTTTCCATTCCAAGATGGTATAATGGCTTTATTTCATTTTGTTCCTATGACCGGTTAGTAGCTTATGAAATGTTTAGCAATAGAGAGGGAGAGTCTTCACACTAGCCATACCATTTGGATGTGTCTCTTTTACTTTCTAGAGCAGCAGATATGGTTTAGCACTCCACAATTCAGTCCCCAAAAGTGAGTAAGTGTGGCAGATTTAACCTAACTGCCCAGTCCACCAAAATGCCTAATTATCTTGAAAAATGCTTTGCTCTATCTCATGATCTGGACATGTCTCTCTAGCTCCACTTTGAGCTTCTTGATCTTTCATCTACAGGATGAGATCCAATTTAGCTTAGCAAGGATATAGCCTTTCCAAACCATATCTTTTACCGTCTGTATTCTTACAAGTACATTTCTACCGCTGGGACCAGTTTGGAAGATCCTAGTTGTTTTATTCCTTAGATTATGTTGCTGCATTAATTAGCTCTTCTTTGAAGTTTTTTCCCTGCTCAAGTATAGGGTCAGTGCTGAAATGATTGTGATGCTAACTCCTTATGATCTATTCTGCAGGCTTACAGAGTATGCAGCAAAGTTTTCTCTTCTTCTGAGGACATTCTACTCTTTTGATGAGAAATGCTGAAGGTCTGACTTCAGTTGCAAAGGTATCTGATTGACAGATTGCAAAATTGTTAAGTCTAGTAACAGCAGGAAAAGCGTGCTCTTGCTCTGTATGTAAATGTCGTGTCAGCTGCTGTTGGGATAAAAAGCATGAGCATAAGCAAAGATATCTGCATGGATAGAAAAGAAACAAAGAAGATATTTGTTGTGATTTCTGCACTAAGGAGCAAGAAGAAGCATGAAGCGCTAATTTCAGTGGCTAAGACAGTATCGTCCTTGGGCCAGTTCTCTTCAACATCTTTTGAACCACTTGGACTCGGCACTTGAAGGAATATTAAGCAAGTTTGCCAGAGACGCTACATTGGGAGGAGCTGTCAACTAACTCCCTTGAGGCCAGTGAGACACTGCAGAGAGATCTTGACAAATAAGAGAGATGGGCAATTATGGCTGGCCGGGAGTCTATGCACAAATCACGAAAGGGGCGGGACTGCTGGGGAAGGCGTCCCAAGCTGTTGTATTTTCCAGCATCAGTCTCATGACATGCTTATGACAGTGGGAAGATGCCAGCAGCTCACGTCCCCAGCAGCAGAAAAAGAACTTCATGTTACAACTTACTTGAAAAGCTTTTTGACCAATCCCACAAAGCAAAAGCATATTGACAGTAGTTCTTTCCGATCCCTAGAAGCACACAGAACTTTGGTTCAAAGAACACTTGCTTCTTTTGAATAAAAGACCTGCTTGTAAGCCTTAAGATAGAATGCACAGAGCTCCATTATTAAGCTTAGAACTTCCTAACATCTGGCTAGATCTACTTTGCTGTAGCTTAGGGAGTTCTTCATGTCAAGCTTTAATACACAGGCCATTGTTCTATTTGTCCTTACTTCTCTACTTCTTCTATCATTTTTCTGCTGACAAACCTTATGACTACTGCTTAGCTCCAAGCACAGTTCTGCTGTCTCTGAGGCCTGCCTTTTGCAGCTTTCCCAAAATCCTCTGTTTCCAAGGATTCCCACAGGCAATCCCCAACCTTAGGGAGTTGTGCGATGACAAGTGCTGGATTCAGCACCTGGGACAGGGCAATCCTGCTCTGTGTGTGTGTATAGACTAGGGAGCCAGAGGCTGAAAGGAAGCCAGGCTCCTGGCCAATGGCAAGCTAAATGGGTATCAGCAGTGCCCTGGCAGCCAGGAGGGCCAAGCCTGTCCTGGGGTGCATCAGGCACAGTATCACCAGCTGGGCAAGAGAGGGCATTGTCCTGCTCTGCTCTGCTCTGCTCTGCTGTGTTCTGGGGCGGCCTCACCTTGAGTGCTTGGGGGCAGTTTTGGGTACCACAATGAAAAAAGACATGAAGGTATCAGAAAGTTCTCCAATGAGGTTTACAAGGACAGAACTGGAGGAAATAGCATGCAGCTTAGTCAGGGGAGGCTCAGGTCCGGTATCAGGAAAAAGCTTTTTAACCAGAGGATGGCTGGGCACTGGAAGAGTCTCTCCAGGGTGTGGTCACAGCATCACACCTCTCTTGAGTTCAAGAACCTTTGGGACATTGCTCTCAGGCATCTGGTGTGATTCTTGAGGAAGGTCCCATGCAGGGCCAGAAGTTGGACTTGATGCTCCTGATGGGCCCCTTCCAATTCAACTGATTCTACCACTCTATGATTCTGTCCTGGCCACTCAAGGTATATTGCTTGATCTCACCAGATTTTGACCTGCTCTTGTTGGTCAGAATTGGTCCCTACTGCCTAATGATATTTATCACAAAAGACAAAGGGCCTTTTCTCAATTTTCTCAAGAAAGTTGAAGATGCACCCTAGAATCCTAAAAAAGTCTTTTCCTTGAAACAACACTGTCTCCTGCCCAGTATTCTTTCCAGATCTTAAGGAGAAAGAAGGCAAAATCAGGGGATGTATTACAATGAAGCACTGTCAATTTTCCGGACCTTTAGCAGTATATTTGTACTTCCACTATTCTTTTCTATAAAATCATGGTTTTGTAGAGCATGTCATTTTCTAGCAAGACACATTTTTGCAACTGAGCCCATCAGTCTCTGTGAGAATATATTGTCAAAAGCACAAAACATATGAATGGGCAGTGGCAAGTGAGGGGAAAAACCAGTATGGGAAGCAGCTCCGTGATACTACAGTAAGACAAGGAGGAGGAGGTGTTCCAGTTGACAGAGCAAAGAATCCCCCGCAGTCCCTGGAGATATCCTAGTGAAGCAGGTTGTCTCCCAGCAGTCCCTAGAGAACCATGGAGGAACACATACCTACAGTGCAGCTGCTGGAAAGCTCCATGCCACAGCAGGTGAAAGTGCCTTGAAGGAAGCTGCAGCTTGTGGAGGGAGGGCCAGAAAACCATCCTTGACCTCTTCTTTAGCGGAAGAGTATGTGCAAATGTTTAACAGCTGCTAACTCGAATCTATCCTCTTTCCAGTTCTTGTCGTAGGTAAGTAGGACAATACAAGAATTAGAAGCCTAAACTGTTTTGCATGAGGCTCCCATTCTCTCTGCCATGCCCTTAAAATTTACTTTGAGATGAAATAAAACTCATGATCAAGTTCCTAAGGCTTGATGGTCAGGCTTCTCAGAAAACAGGCAGTGCAAAGAACTCTTGTCACTGTCATTTTTTTTCATAGAACTAAAAAAGTTAAAGTACTGTTTTCTAAGAACTTACGAAAATCAACTGGTAGAGGTGGTGAGAGTGAAGAGTATAATTAAGCTGGAAAGAGACTATCATGTAGCTACCTCATCTGCATAGAAGTTTTTTTACCAGGAACTCTGGACTTTTAAACAGATTTAGGACACAAGAGTTATCTCTGGGAATGTTTTAGTATGTATAGAACATTCATCTTTAAATAGCTCGATCTGTTTTACCGTTATGACTTACGTTTTAAATTTTATTTGAGGAGAAATATTTGCCATTCAGATCATTTCAAGTTCTGAAGCATTTCAGTTGTTGACAGTTTTTGCTGTCTCCTGAGGGCAGGAAAATAGTCCTGGAACCAATACTGAAAGAAACTAGATGGAAAAATTAGTTTTCCGCATTCTTTTCTGTCTATTCTATGAGGCACAAGAGCAAAACCACTGCTATGAGTCTGAGTTGCCTTACCACTCATGGATGACAACCTTGTAGTGAGTAGTCTGTTATTTGCACACATTTCTGATGCTGGTGGTTACCTGTTGTGCAGAAAGATCTGTAAACTATTTTCACGGAAAGACATTCCTGAATTGCTTCACTTATCTCTGAAGCAGAGAACTAAGCTGGCACTCTACTTCGGAGATCTTCCTGTGCTCGCCCCCAAACCCGTTTCCTTCAAATGCAATTTACTTTCAACCAAAGCACTTCATTACTTCATCAGGTAATCTCTTGTTCTTAATGTTCGGGGTAGTGTTCTAAAAGGGTAAGAACATATTCTAGTAAGAAGGTAGAACCTCTTTCTTAAGTAGTAGACATCACTGGGCTTTGGTTCATGCACCAGAACAACAGCAAGGAATGTCGTTTGCAATCAATAGATGGGTTGGGGAAACCGGCCACAAGTTTAGGAATCTTTCTCCAATTAATTATGCTTTAAAATTTGTCTCTTAGCATTTCAAGTGTTTTTTTATTAAAACAATCAATTATTTATTACCTGTACCACAACGAAGCACAATCAGCAGTGCTTGTGCATCCTTCACCAATTCCAAGAAGAAGAATGGTCTGAGCCTCCAGTATAGCTCATTACCATAAGCTGAAAAAAAGTTCTTGGACAGCTTTCTTTTGCATCCTTCTAAACCTTATGCAGCACTTCCTGGCCAATCTTACATTTTCTTTTCTCCAGGAGATGGTAAGAACTCGAGTACCTTCATGACAACCGTCGCGGGTCGTTTGCTGTGCTGGCAGAGTTCCTTTTTGAGAAAATGCTTGGAAAAGCTTTTCGCTAAGGTCTAGGCGGCAGGAGACGCAGAAGACGGGCATACGCAGCTGTCCGAAGGTAGGTGCCGGTCCCCGGCGGCTTTCGGCAGAAGCCGCGGTTCGGAGCGCACCGCGACCGGCAGAAAGCTCTGGGCGCGAAAAAGCCGCTTCTTCGCCTCCGGCAGCCGGAGAGCTCGGCCGATGCTGAGACGTCAAGAACGAAGCCGCACAGCACTGGGATTAAGTGAGCAGCTCTCAAACTGAGGGAAAACGATAACTAACCACTTTCCAACAGTTTCAACTTGCATTACCATAAGTAGGGAAAAAGTTCTTGGACAGCTTTCTTTTGCATCCTTCTAAACCTTATGCAGCACTCTCTGGCCAATCTCACTTTTTCTTTTCTCCAGGAGATGGTAAGAACTCGAGTACCTTCATGAAAACCGTCGCGGGTCGCTTGCTGTGCTGGCACAGTTCCTTTTTGAGATAATGCCTGGAAAAGCTTTTCGCTAAGGTCTAGGCGGCAGGAGACGCAGAAAACGGGCATACGCAGCTGTCCGAAGGTAGGTGCCGGTCCCCGGCGGCTTTCGGCAGAAGCCGCGGTTCGGAGCGCACCGCGACCGGCAGAAAGCTCTGGGCGCGAAAAAGCCGCTTCTTCGCCTCCGGCAGCCGGAGAGCTCGGCCGATGCTGAGACGTCAAGAACGAAGCCGCACAGCACTGGGATTAAGTGAGCAGCTCTCAAACTGAGGGAAAACGATAACTAACCACTTTCCAACAGTTTCAACTTGCATTACCATAAGTAGGGAAAAAGTTCTTGGACAGCTTTCTTTTGCATCCTTCTAAACCTTATGCAGCACTCTCTGGCCAATCTCACTTTTTCTTTTCTCCATGAGATGGTAAGAACTCGAGTACCCTCATGACAACCGTCGTGGGACGCTTGCTGTGCTGGCAGAGTTCCTTTTTGAGATAATGCCTGGAAAAGCTTTTCGCTAAGGTCTAGGCGGCAAGAGACGCAGAAGACGGGCATACGCAGCTGTCCGAAGGTAGGTGCCGGTAGCCGGATTCTTTTAACAGAAGCCGCTCTTCGGCGGGCTCTCTTACCTTCATAATGGGTTTTGCTGGAGGAAGCCGCTTTTTCGTTTCCGGGAATACCTAGAGAGGAACACTAGCTAAAGACGTGATTGGCACCATTATGTCGAGTTTTCCTCGTTCCAGCAGGAATAACTGTGTTCTTCCTTACGCTAGATGGCGCTGCTTATCAAGGTTTGGCTGCTTTTAATCATTTGGGGTGCTGGATGTTCAAACGACTTATCGTAACTTCTTCTATTTTAAGTCAGGTGCTCACTGACGTAGATCCTATTAGATATAGCACGCTGCAAATAGGAGGTGAAATAGATTTATTGTTACTAGCACATGGGTACGAGTGTTAGGAATTTTATAAGGAATATGTTGCATGAATCTTTTGGACCATTCTGCAGCCATTCATACGAAACTCACACAAGTACAAGACAATATGAAGAAATTGACTGGGAACGAGTGGGGTTTGCATCAATGGTTTGAGGGATGGGAAAGAACTGGGTGGTTGAAAGATCTCGTAAATGGAGCTTTGTTTTTACCAGTAGTCATGATTTCCTTGCTTTGTGTTATTCCATGCATCGTGAAACTGGTGTGCCTCTTGCTAAAAATGACATTGGAAAAGATCTGGCTGGTGCAAGAAGAAGGGGCAATTGTGACAATGTATCTGAACCGCTTAGACTACGGGCTGCACCAGCCATCCAGCGTGGAACGGTTCTTCTCAGAATTTTCTCAGGGCCCTCTGGAATTCATCAAGACATAAGCCTTGCTAAAACAAGAGAGGAAAAGCTGAGAAACTAAATTCCAAGACCACAAGAACTCCAAAACGGGGGGGGGGGGGGGGGGGGGGGGCAAAGTACCTGGACTGTAAGGAAACACATCTTCTGAGAGGTGCACGCAGAATGCGTGGACAAGACAAAGGCACCAATAAGAAAAGCGTGACTAGCGTGTGCAGAGAGTCAGAATGAGTAAGTGCATCATGTAAACCATACATGGCTTCTGCTTAATCCTCTTGGTCCATTGTGCAGGAGTCCTGAATTTCCCATAAGTGATACTTACTAAAAGGGTTCTGATTTTAATGCTAGAGTTACTGTCTATACGATGATTCATGGGAATAGTTCTTTCAAGTCCTTCCCTTGCTGACATCAGTCAGTTTCATCTTTTCCTGAATGTACTGCTGGCTATACATAAGTGATGAATAGAAGGGAATGAGTTTTAGGGATATGTTGCAAGGAAATAGATTGGTAGCTCTGCTTCCATTTCCATTGTCTAAGAAGAATTCCGAATATTTTTGGCCCTTTCATAGACCTCTGACTCGATTAGCATCAGCAGGGAGGGACATTTAATTGGTTTTTCTCCTTTTTAGAGAGAAGCTAACGAAAAAGTTTCACCAGAATCAGAGCAGGCTGCGTAACAAGAAGAGCGTCATGAAAAGGCGCCAATCCTATCCTCTTAGTATTGCTAGTTGTGATTGGACTTCAATGAAATGTGTCAACTCTGTGTTCCTGGGTATCACATCAGTAACAGGTACTTCACCTGCTGTACTTCTCTCCTAAAGCTAAGAACAGAATCCCAAATAATCTTGATTCCAAGGTCTCAATTCACCCTGTGATGCTGACAGGTGAAATAGGAGTGGAAGGTGCACCAGTAAATGAACTTGAATGGCCTATCTAAATCAGCGGCCACTGATTTCCTGAAGGCCTTAACAGGTCAGTTGCCCCTATTTTTCTTGGGGTTCTTTTATTCTTTGGTCATGTTTTTCTTGGGATTCTTTGAATCCTTCCCCACCAGTTCAGCCTCTGCTCTCAAATCCTTTGCTGTCATTTAAAGTATCTCAAGAGCCTGGAAACTGTTGTCTTTATTTATCAACCCATTATTCCCTTCCAAAGGTTGTTTGCCTCAAGTCTCATTCTTGCTGATTTTCTGCTAGTTCATTGTCAGATGGCAGCAGGTGTTCTGTAAGAGCAAGTACACAATCCTATAGCTTGCTTTTCTTTTGATTTGGCCTGTCTAGAAAATGGAATGACTGAACATTTCCAACAGGATTTTCTCTCCCCATTGTGTTTCACCGCAAGGGCAGATGCCAATCCATCTACCTAAACTCTTGGTGGTGAAGAAACTAGTGGTATGCTGTTGCATATAGGTAGAACTTTCCGAAAGGAAGGCCTTGTAAAACCATGGCTGAGGCCCGTTACTTTGGCTAAGTAGAAAATGACTAGGGGAAAGTGAGACAGCTGAATTAGAGGTAGATCAAGAAGTTCTAGAAGCATTGCGTGTTCACAGCGTGGGGTATGACGGTTGGTTGAATTATGTTTGTTGCGGCTTAAAGCTATGCAAGTGATAAAGGCCTGACTGCTTCAAAAGCCTGGCTTTTGCAAGAAAGCGGCTCTCCTTTGCACCTGCCTGGGGACTCTGCATCACTACGGACCCTCACGCCCAGTTTGCCAAGGAGATGATGAGTAGGAATGTTGCAGAGCTGCTGTGTGCATATGAAAGGAATGGCAGAGAGTGAAGCCATGGACAATTTCTGGGCTTTAGTACAATGCTGCTGCATTGGTGCCAGTTTAGTCGGTTTTCCATCAGTGGCATTTCTGTCTAGAAGTACACTGCCCAGAGTCTTTCTAGCATTTGATGCCATTTCCTTACTGCCATTAATACCTTCCTTCAGTTTCAAGGATGAGAGAATCTTTACAGGATTTTGAAGATCCCTGTTAGGAAACACTATGCCAGAGGAGTCATCACTCCCTTTTCTTTTGCCTCCTTTGTAATTTTTATAGACTCATTTCACATTTCTGCTAATGGCAATAAGAATACTGAGACTACTTAGCAGGGTTGACGCTCTCAGCTGCTTTCCTCTTTCCTACTGCTTCATACCGGATGTGACTTGATGGCCTCGTTTTGCAATCAGCATTTTGCTGTGGTTTGCTAAAACCTGGCATGCACTGCCAACTCACAACTTGTGTGTTGGCATTTCAGGGGCTTTGATGGGTTCCTTTCTGAGATTGCCATGCACTGGACTTTCACAGTCACAAAGACTTCATCCACCATCGGTCAAATTTCAGTATTTAATACTCTTTCCTGGAATGTAGGCAACCTAGCAGCAAGTACTAAATTCGCTGCAAGCCCTGTCTTCCCAAAGGACCATTCAAAAAGTTTGCTTTTCCCCTCTGACCAATCTGACAGTATTTTGATGAAGAATTTGGTACCTTAATAGAACCTCTTAGAAGGGATCTCATGGCAGACAACATCTCAGGCTTTCTTGAAATACTGGCTCCTTTGGATCTCAATTCCATTCAGAGTGCATTTAAGATTTTTTTTTCACTGAAGCCATTCAACAATGCCTCTTCTCTTTAAAATGTGCTGCAGGTGAGAAAGATGGATCCCCGTGAAAGGTTCTATTGATATCAAAATTTGTGCCCAATGGACTGTGCTGATGGAAATCAAATACTAGTGTAGTATTTTGAATCCAAATAATTCCTCCCAATCAGGCCCGACAGGATTGTTTGGCTTTGAATCTGAGCACGTGGACAGTAGTGGATGGTCCACAGGTTGAAAAGAGTGTAGATTCTTCTCCTTCTTTTCATTGATGGCTCAGAGACTGAAAAGGCAGCTCCAAAATGGTAAATACATCCCTACAGATTCAAAAATTGTTCTTCTTAATTTGCATCTCCACCATAACAACAGATGCTTAGAACTAAATTACCAATGGGAATTTTATAGCTTCTCAGAAATGAAACAGGACCTGGCTTATGGGCCTTAGCAGTAGCTACAAGTTTTTCAGCACAAGGCATCTCAAAAGTATTTTAACTTTACCGTACTTTTCTGTCTTATGCTTTCATCTCAAGGATGCAGGGAAAAAAAAAAAAAAAAAAAAAAAAAACCACAACAAAAAAAACCAAAAAAAAAAAAAAAACAAAACAAGAAACCCCACCAAATTGATAATAAGCAAAATCAGTGACATATATAGAAACAGATCCCATGGTTTTTAACTTCCAAACTTGTCTTCTCAGCACACTCTCTACAATGGAATTGTTTCCCTATCTGCCTTGAAACATTTTGCAGCAAAAACACTCTAAGGTCCTGCTGGGTGTTTTGTTCAAAAATGACTTCTTCTGGTTTTCTGTCCATAAGCGGAGTAACGTGACTGTGCTGGCAGCTGACCAAAGGAGGTAGGAAGAGTAATCATCATCCACAACACTGGGGCTAAAGAAATTTCCACAGAAAATTACCTGCCCTATTACTTGTTCACGTGTTGGGTTGAACGTTCAGAATCTGTTTCCATTTTCCCCATTCATAGAATGTTCTATTTCACAGAATTCCAGCCCCTCAAACATCAGTCCTGCCAGAACTGCCCGCCATAGGGGGCTGGCATAGGGGATCTGCTAATGTCCACTGACTCTTACCAGTATAGTGCTTGTCACTGTTGCAGATCAAGAACTTCTGAATAGTTTGGATTCGTGCTCTTTGAGGGGTTGAAAACAAGAAAAGAATGACTAGACATTTCCATGATCAAATCCCCTGATGGAATAAAAATAGGAGCATAATAAATGTATTCATTGTTCTAAGAAGGGAGATGAAGGCTCCAAAAGATTACTTGCATACTTCCTGTTCTAAATCCCTTGTTATCTGGCAAATTGCAGAAGATTCCAGGCTTTTGCCAAAATGCAAACCAGGTTAAAATGTGAAGCCTTACAGTTTACTGGATATAAAACTTCATCATCCATTTTTAAATCTTTGAGATTGTTATGTACTTCCTATTACTACCCTGAGGTTTAGAGCTGTAATTCAGAGAGAAAAGAATGCTATCTTGAATTCATTCTAGTAAATCGGCACTCTCATCTTGTCGGCACTCTCTCCTCTTGGTTTTCACTTCTGAAACTCTGTACGGAAGAGTGCATTAATGCATAGAGCTCTGCATCAATTCTTTACAACAGTTTCCTCTGTAATTCTTCTTTCAAGGCAAACCTATAAAAAGCTACACTTTCTTACCCCACCACTTCTAAAATTCTATTGAGAAGCAAAAAAAAAAAAAAACCCATCAAACCACTAAATCACTGCTCCAATAAAAAAAGCAGTCCATTAACTGCTTTCTTAGCAGGTTCTTTACCTTGTATTAATATGGCAACCTTTTCTTGCTCTTCTAGATTAGAACCAAATTCTTACAGCATATAAGGAAACATAGGTTTACTGTATCTGATTCTTAGATACAGAAGTCCAGCAAGGAGTTCAGACCTCAAAAGAAGTGTCTGTACAACGAGATTCAGCACAACGTTGAGACATATTAGCTATTTTTCAAGAAAAGCGGCCAAACTGAAACTTTTTAGACTTCTCTACAATCATGCGTGCCTGCTTCCAGAACCTGACCTTCGTTGCTGGAAACTAGCTGCAATGTTACTGTAAACAATGCTGTGAATGTCATCATCATCGTCATTCTTCTCTTCCATTGAAAACCTCAAGTGGAGTCGCATCACTTCTCTTCAAAATTCTGTATTTCCTTGCAAACTGGTCAAATAAGGATAAATAAAGCGTTCTGTTCATTCGGTTTAAACCTAATGTTCAAAATGAAAAAAAAAAAATCCATTCAGATATGGTCTGCAATAATACAGTAGAAGAGAAGATGAACCAGACTGGCCTACAACAGAAAGAAGTGAAGCAGAATTTGGGAATTTGGAAGACCTTATGATGAATAATTCAAATAAATAAATAAAAAAAATATTGCCTACCCAAATTCAATCAGTGATGCACAGACAGAGAAAAAGTACTAATTACTACTCATATTTCTTTCATTCTCAGACAAGAAGTTCAATGATCCTCTTGAATGCACGGAAGATTCTTGGAAAAGACAGCAGCCTTCTTCTTCACCACATACTCCTCAGAACTCCAGGAGACAAATCATTTGAGCTGTGAGGATCTTTCTCTCTGTAAAACTCCCAGAGCATAGCCAATATTCTATTCCTTTAGGGATCCTGGCCTCCCTGGGGGAGTGCTGGATAGTCTACATCCCGGTACATCAGCCAGACACTCCACCTTATTTCCCATGGCTACTGCAGCAAGGACATCATCTACACTGGCTTTCTAGCCAAAATAGATGCAAGGCACAACAAAGAACATAGCCAACACCTTGAGCACAGCTTATGGGTTTTGAATGAAAAATCTCAGGATGGCAATACTGGATCTTCTGATCCAAACCATCAGGAAACATTTCTTTAGAGGTGTTGGGAAAGATGAAAGTTTGACGAGAAAGTCTCACAGATATGTATGCTTGGCAGAAAGATTTTTCAATGTGGAGTCTGAAGAAGGAATAGAGTTGGAAGCAAGTTTTGATCTAGAAGAAAAGAATTGCTGAGCCAGTCTTACTGGATAACCGAGGATACCTTAGTTAGAAGAGGGTTTTATGACTTACAGCAAAGGATAAACCCACCCCAAACAAGAAGATGTTTTTACCAAGCAGGAAGCTAGCACAGGCAAACAAGTCAGCAAATGCTGCAAGCAGAAAAAGCTCTCCAAATTTTCCACTGTCAAGAAAACTGAAAAACAACTTTCCGCTTCAGCTGTAATATACTGACTTTTAGTGAGTGGAGAATAGCAACATATGGTAATTAGAGTCGTTAGGATAGGCTATAGATAATAGTTAAGGGATAAATTGGTTCTACTGTATGAAGATGCTCAGCAAAGTGCCAAAACCAAAGGGTCTCCAGGCCTGCCTGCAGCTAGAGCTGACAGCTGTAGGCACAGGCTCTGTTGCCCACTACCCTGGACTGCTGCAACGTCGTGGATGGAATAAACTGCATTTTGGAGAGCCGCCTGGACTCCCACATCCCTCATTTAGGCTCTTCCATGGAGGCGAAAAAAGCCTCTGGGTATTGTACAAAAAAACAGCTATGTAATCTAGAGTTGCATGACCCAATATTTCTATTGAACTGGAACAATTTTTATCAATATTATGGATCCACTTCTTTTCAGTGCGTTTGGTCAAAAACATAAAGCATGGTTTAAAAGACATTCTTGGATGCGTACTAAGTACTACGAATTAGTTAAGGTGTTGGTTTGGCATGGCTTGGTTTTTGGTGGGGAGGGAAGAAGCCAGCCCCAGAAGTGATTTTTTGTGCAAAGCTCCTAGAAGCTTCCTCCATGCCTGGCAAAGTAAATCACTGCTTGGCACTAAGAACAGACATGCTGCTGAGCCAATTACAGAAGCTGATAGCGCCTTGGTGATATATTTAAGAAGGAAATCAAAACTGCAGCCAGTTAACCTTGAAGTTGGGAAATTTTTAGGTTGGCACCTCTTCTGCTTTGAAAGCCAAACCAGTGAGACACTCTGTTGCAGTGTGTGTTTATTATTGTACTGCAGTTCTAGTAGTCCGTTTTCTAAGGCTTCCTATTTTGTGCTGTTATAGCATATGTTATTCTTAATGGATTGTTCCTTTCCCCCCTGTATTGTTGGGTTTTGCCCTAGCTGTCCCTCTCCCCAAAGACCTGCCCTTTTGTTCCCTGTTCCTTCTCCCATTGAACATCAACCCCTCCCCAAGCCTGCCCCTTTCTCTAGAAACTTCCCTCTCAATTTTGTACCCTTCAAAACCCCAGTGGTTTCTTCAAGTTATTCTCCTCCCCTGTAGTCCCCCTACTGGTTTCAACATTGTATTCCCCTCCTTGTCTACCACCCCCAGTTTCTCCCAGTTGGTTAAAGATTGCATCCTCCCCTGGGACCTTCCCCCCATTTAGAAGTTGATGGATGCCTTTGAATCAGTGTCTTTCTGTCCTTGACCCTCCAGGGAGTAAACTGAAAAATATGCAGAAGACCTCTCCCTGTTCCTTGTCCCTGCTCTCAGCGCAGTTCTATCCCCAAGGCAGTCCACCTGTGCCGTAGAGCAGCTGTGCCCTACAGCTGCAGCCCGGATTCGACAGCTTTCTTGGGGCGGCCCACTCTCGCTGTCGGTGTCGGGAGCTAGTTGGGCTGAAGAAATCCAGCACCGCAGCAAGACTCCAAGTCAGAAATCCAGTTTATTAGGAAAAGGAGGAAAAACCCAAATCCATGCAAGAGTACAAAAGAAAAACCACTGACAGAGTCAGAATACAAGCTGACGTCCTGCTAGTTAGGGTGGTGAAAGCAGTTTGGATGAAATGGTCTTGTTGAAGTGGTGATTCTGTAGAAACCATCTGGTAGCTCTCGTCCTCTGGAAAACCAGTGGCTAAGGGTGGCCGTTCCTCTGGCAATGCAGTAGAAATAGTGCTTCTTGCCTTCCAAAACCCAGATGATATCCAGGTGGGGATGCTTAGCTCCTACCCCCTGGGCAGAGCATCTCCCAATGGGCTGATATCATTCTGAGTCATGATGTGGGTCCTTGATTACCCGTGAAACAGAAATGGCTCCTGGAGGGAGTTATCTCTGAGTCATGTGGCAAGACATTGATGGGCCCATTAACAGGAGAGAAGGAAAAAACGATGCCACCCCTGGTTTCCTCAGTTCTTGAGGGTGGGAATAGGATGCATTTTGATATTGTAAGCTAGGACAATACAGGATGCAGGTTTTTGCATTTGCAGGAAGTTTGTATGGATTTGAAAAGTATCCTCATAGCAGAAGCACAAAAGTATTCTCATACCCCTTTTAATCATCTTCCAATGAAGCAATTCTCCCAATAACCTAAGGCATGAATGACTTGCAAGTGAGTTGAAGGAACACGCCAAAGATAAGTAGTGTTCAACTGCAGAGAATTGTTTAGGGACATCAAACCCTAATATTTTAAATCAGAAAGCATGGATGGACGGGTCTTTTTTCCTTGGTTGACTACAGAACCAGCGGTCCTTTGCAGGAGGGTCTTTGGATTTAGGATGAGACTGGCAACTAAGAGCATGGCTACACAGAAGGTGCTACTTTTAGACCAGAACATTCAACTACTAAAGGCAGATAGGAGAATAGCTGATTAGTGACAGCTCCGACAGGAGGAGTCTGCGGCTTACCCCATGGGAACAATAGTAGCACATTTCAATTTTAGAAAACCATTCTTTTCAGAGGACCAAGCATCAGTGAAAAGAAAAGGTCGAGTAAAGACATCCTAGTGCTCTTCTGATCAGAAGCATCTTCCTCCATATGAGAATATTTAGGAAAGGACAGCGCGTTCATAAGGAAAGGTGTGCCAGTTACAAAACCTGCAGAACAAGGCAAGACGAACTTATACATTTTATTTGCTATTTTTATTTCACCTGCTAAAAAATGATTTTTTTTAAGACTGAATTTTATGAATTCTGCAACGCTGTCTTTTTGAACGTCTTCCTACTCGTATTAAACACCGAGGTGACAAAGAGAGCAGCAGTGGAAGGAAAGCTGGTCCATCTCCCCCTCCTTGTGGCTTTAGGCCAGTGAGCGATTAGAAGTTGGTCACTTCATTTGAGATAAATAGCTTTACCAAGAGAGAATATTATCCAGCCTTGATCTTTCCTTTGGAGCTGATCCACTTTCTAGTCATCAATTCTTGACTCAGCTGGGGAGAAACAATGGCATTACGGCCATGGATGTTAGAGTGCGCTGATGGGAAATGAAGTTTTCATCTTCCGGTCCTTGCTTCAGTAAATATTCCAAATTCATCAGAAAGAAAATTCGAAGACCAGGAATCCCCACTCAAATGACCTACTTCAAATAGTCTGCAAGCATAAGAGACATCAAGCAGGTGCTCTCATCTGTTAGGGGAATACCCAGCCAGTATATTATTGTCTACTTAGGAGGCAATAATTTTGGAAATCGTTGAATTTTTTGTATTGCAAGTGAATGGTCAACACATTTTATTACTGGATTAGGTAAAATCATGTCTTCTGCATCCTTTCAGAGAGCAAGCTTACCTGGATCTAAAGCTGCTCAGCTCCATGATGGGATGCTTTGTCTTCAAAGGGAACTCTAGTCTTCGTCCTTTTGGATTGCTTCCATAGCTTTTCACTCACTCTTCAGGTACCTGTTAAAATGGCCTCTTATCCCATGCAAATTTTTATGGGCATAGTCACTGAATTGGGAAGTATTCCATAAAGTCCACAGGCCTTGTTGAGATGGATGCACAGGTCTCAAGGGTGTTAGCAGATGTTATTCTGAGGCCACTCCTGATCATGTTGGATGGACCATGGTGACTGAGGAAAGTGCCCAAAGACTGGATGAAAGCAAATGTCACCCATCTTCAAAAAAGGCAACCAGGAGGACTCAGAAAAGTACAAGCCAGCCAGCCTCATTTGGATCCCCAGGAAGTTGATGGAGTAGCTATTCCTGGAAAGCATTGCCAGGCACACCAAGGAGGACAGAACAAATGTAGTCAGCATGGATTTACCAGGGGAAATTGGTGCTTGACGACTTTTTAAACTCCTCTGGTGAATGAACTTGCCTGGTAGATGAAGAGAATATCATCTGCCTGGGCTTCAGGGAAGTTTTGGACGTTTATCTACATGGCAGCACACATACCTACGGGAAGGAATAGTGCAAAGAGCAGGGAACCAGTGTCTTTTCAATGATGCTCAGTGAAAAGACAAGAAGCAGTGGGCACACACTGAAATACAGGAGATTGCCTCTGAGCATCACAAAATTATTTTTTACCGTGACGGTGACTGAACCATGGCACAGAGTGTCCAGAAAGATGGTGGAGTCTGGATCATTGAAGACATTAAAAGTAGGCCCAGATATAATCCTGGGCAACAGGCTCTAGGTATCCTGGTTGAAGCAGGGGGATGGGACTTGGGGAGCCCCACAGAGCCCTTCCACCCTCATTCATTCTGTGCTAGTGAATTCTCTTAGAGATGCATTTCAAGGACTGGCATGACAAAGCTCTGTGCAGAGTGAGATCCAAATGGACATGGGATTTAAGTTCCTTAAGTAGTGTTCAAGAAGAATGTAAAACTCCAGGAAACCTGTCTCTTCCATAACTGAATCCCTTTCATGGGAAAATTCCCCAGCTCTAGAAAGATCCTCTGAGACGCATGCTTAAGACTGACACCGGCAGAGCAAATTTCTCCCTATGCGTGTCTAAGACCAGTTAGGATCTTTACCAAAAGTGTTGTCAACGTAGTCACAGAAGGCATATTGTTAAGAAGTGACAACTTACATCAGAATGGCAAATATTGGTCCACCAATGAATTACTGTATGGGAATTATCGACTTGTATTCCAAATAAATAAAAAGGAGTTGGTCTTTATTGAACTCTTTCATTGCAATATTCATAAGGGAAGAAAAAGACCTATGTCCTTAACTTTCTTAATTCTAACAAAGATTTAAAACATTCCTTGTAAAAAGCGTATCTGAATTATCGGTCTATGAAACAATTTGAGTTGGGAAAAAAGTCCTAAAATTGTGTAGACAGTTGCAGAGAAAGCAAGAAAATAGGAAAGAAACAAAAACAGAGAAAAAGAGTCATCTTGAGTCTGCTAGCTAGTTCTAGAAGTAGTCTGCTAGAAAAAGGAAACCCCAGTGGAATTTCAAATGTGTTCATGCACTTGATTCAGTAACTGGTCAATGTAAAAACCAGTCCTTTCGTACAACTTCCCCCAGCAACAAAAACTTCAACAGATTGACGCCACCATCATGCCTGTCCCAGATGTATTTAAAAGAGAAATGATGATTTTCTTGAAAATCTATTTGCGTACAAGTTGCAAGACATTGGAGGGATTCTCCACATTCTCCTTCCTCCACGCGGCTTGAAAGTATATTTGATAAAATATGCAACAAAGCATGTGATTTACAAGGTAGAGTAAAATGGATGACTTGGGAATTGATCTCTTTTGGATATGAAACTTCATATCCACTCTCTGGGAAGTTTCTAAAAGAAATGATGGAGCTGAGGCATGAATCTGCCACTCCGAGTGCTAAGCAAACATAGACACTCCCCTTCACATGGCCCCACCTTCCGCACACACCTAGGCATGCACAGAGATCAGCATAGCAGATCATGAACACCTTGGAAAAGACTGAAATGCTAAATAGCTCTCTTTGTGGACAAAATAGCCGGTACACTATTTCAAATATCTGGTACAAAAACTCTGTTGAATATCTGCCTCATATTTAAAACACAGGTTTTCATTGAATTCTGTTTGCAGAATATTTTCCTTCCATTTGTTCCTTTAAAATTCCTTTGTTCTATGTCTAGAAATATTTTCTTCTAAAAATAGAAAAAATTAGATGATGTCTTTTCAGAAGAAAACATTGGTTTAGACAATTTTTAACCATCATGGTATGGAAGAATTTATTTGTCCCTCACTAAGGAGGAATAAGTATTTTGATCCTAGATCATTTACAGTGAAATACTTGACATTTTTAAGATGCTTTCAATCAATTTTGATCCTCATTGCTTATTCATTGTAAACAGTAAGTTTTCAGTGCATGGAAAGTGTGTGTGGTATGTCTACATTAGTTCAAACACCAATTCCAACTAATGGCCAGGCTGAACTACAGTAAATAATGTCCTGAAGGATATTTTGCCGCCTTCTTTGGCACTCCTTGAAATCCTAATGATTGGCATGAAGTGTCGAAATACAGAGATTTTCTCTCAGAGGGTGTCCCATGTTGACACCCATCCCATGTGTTTGATGTTGTAGTTCTTATCGCTTTTAAAAGTTGATATCTTCTGCACAGTTTTCATGAAGCTTTCTGTTACAGTAGTGAAAATCACAGAGAAATGCAATTTTGTACAACTTTGAATTTACCCCAAGAGCTGAGAGAAAATTTGTTCGTATACCTCAATCTGAGTCTCTTCTATATTCAAGCTTTGTTTATCTACCATCAAGGGTCGCATTCGTTGCTGTTCAAAGCCCCATCCAAGCTGACTTGAATACGTTCAGGGATGGGACATCCACAACTTCTCTGGGCAACCCGAAGCAGCGTTCCAGCACCCCAACAGCAAAAAATGTCTTCCTTTCATCTAATAGAGATCAGAAATACTAAATCTAGGTATATAAACTTTGAGGAAAGGTTTGAAATTCTATTGATTTGAAACACATTTGATATGAATACTAACTTCCAGACGACTGAAATATGTTGATGGCCATTTGAGATTGACACTTTTTGAAAAAGTGCATGGAATTGAAAATTAAAACCGGCAAAATTAAAAACTTCTTGCCATTTTCTTTTAACTCTGATCTTCAAAATTGCATAGGTCAGATATCTGTGCTTCATGCAAATCTCTCAGATACTCTCAGACCAAAGCTTTTCTTTCAGACTAAACTGCGGTTTAGGTAGAACACGAGTGCTTAGTGAAGGTTTTTCTGGGCATAGGGGGATTTGTGTGCACAAGAGGTTTTATCCAAACTGGAAAATTCATCCCAGCTGCATTTGTTCATCATTCCTACTGCATCAGGCCTGAAGATTCTGTGAAAAGTATCCTGTGGACCTTGAACATAGCTCATGTGAAAGAGATGAGAGGTGATGGAGAAGTTGAGGGAGAGAATCAAGAGCATATGGCCCAGTAAAGGCACCAGAAGGTATTTTTTCATGTGGTCCACAGCCCAAACAATTGTTTAGCACCGTTTGAAGGCTGTGTTTGACCAACAGGGCTGAAGCAGGTCTTCAAAATATCCAGTAGATCAAAATCCATGGAAGCAAATGACCCTGGCCAGTCACCTTGCTGCTGATCATTCACCCTCCATACCAGCTGATCAGGCCTAAGAATGCTGCTGCAAAAGTGTTGTGAAAAAGGTAGGCACATTTTCACAGAGGCAGGGGAAAATGCCCTTGGATGGTGATTCCAAGGGATAACTTGATGGCGCAAGTTAGGTACCCTTATCTACTGTGCAATATCGAAGTTGGTGAGTTCACCATCTGTAAGCATCACTTTAGAAAATAAATGTTTGATCCACAAAACGATACTTCCTATGTCCTGTCTACCTGCTTCATTTCAGCCAAGGAATAGGCTACGTTCCATCAGCAAAGTGTTCATGATCATATGCTTCTTTAAACTGTGGTCATTCTTTCTTTTTTTCTAAATCAGACACAGTCTATTCCTAAGATTCAGATGTCCATGGGTAGGGGTGTAATTAAGTTCACTGTTAAAAAATATCCTTCTTGTTATCTTTTTAATAAATTACTGAGATGTAACATCAGTCTGAGAGCTGAAAGAAACCCCTTCATTTGCTGTTTGCCAAGTATCATCTATGTGATACAAATTCTATTTGACCCATCCATTGCCATCTAATACTACTAGTAATGCCTTCACAACCTTTACTTCATCGTTAGGGATTTTGGAGAAGTGAAAGATTTGAACATAAGCAAGGGCATTTGTTCAAGATGCTCCAGAAAGAGCTGCCGTCTCTTCTCTTCCTTGCTGCCTATGTTGGCAGGAAGCTGCAAAAAACCCAAAGATAACTAGAAAGAGTGTTACTTTTAGTCTAAATTTGGAAATGATGTTTGGAATACCCTGTTAAATGAAAAGGTGCTCTTTTAAAAGATGGCATCTTCAGGGGAAAAGTCAGTTTAGAGAGGTTTTGAGACAGTTGCTTCTGGAAAAAAAAAAAAAAAATTTGAGGTATCCAAGGTCTTTAGCCATACCACTTGGAAGATTGATTCAAAACACAGTTCCTTCATCTAGGAAGAACAGAGGACCATAGATGCAGCCCATTTCAAAATGGAGTTCTTTATGTGTCAGGTTGGGATTTACTGGACATCATTTCTTGTAAAGTCGAGGGACTGCAGTTAGCTCTCCAATAATTTCCTTCCCTGAAATTCATCTGCATTTGCTCCTTTCTCCAGCGTTCCCATTTCTTAGTGCTGGTATACTCCATCTATGCATTAGAATATTCAACTGGAGTGTGTGTCCAATATTTTCTAGTTCAAATTGGCTGGAACGCAATGGATAGTTCCAGTTGCTTGTATACACTAGTTTTATTTTGACAAGTTTTCTTTGAACAATGTTGAAGCAGCAGTAGCAAATCGGAAGTACAGCTTGCAGCAGGGAAAGACACTTCTGCTTGCTCAAGTTTCCTGTAGTCAGATAGATGCCAAAAGGCTTTTCATAGTACTACTACTGTCTTGTAGGAATACTTGATCTAATCCTACCTTTGATACAATTACGAATGGGCTACTTTTCCACAAGGTGGAACATTTTTCTTTTAATAATATGTTTTTTGTAAGTTGGAAACATGAACTTGTGCACCAGTCAGGTGGAAGGTACTCTTACTTCTTCATAAGTTTCACAACATTATTTAGAAAATATTGACTCTGTGTAACTTCAAAAGAAGAATTCTGGGCATCTTCATTCTATTGATGTGATTTTTTTTCTACCATGCTGTTCTTGTTTTCTATGGAACTCATTTTTACCAATAGAAATATTTTTCCCTGACACCTATGGAAAATACCTATGTTTCCTCAATATTGCAGCCTCAGTACACTGTTTAGAATTATTTCAACATGGTCCCAAGCATATCCGACAGCTAGACAGCAGAGGTTAGCAACAGTGAGTGGGAATAACTTCTGAACCATTTCAGTAGATTTCCCAGGAAGGGCTTGCTTTCTGCCCCTGCAAATTTTCCCAGAGATATTGTCTGGTGAACAGTTGCATCAAAAGAGTATTTTTGCACAAACCTTGGGCCAAGCTCTGTCTCAGATTTACTAGTGAATGCAAAGAGGGTGAAAGTGCTGCTTCAAAGCCCTCTGTGTGCTTTCCGTACCAAAAGGGAGGTGACCCCAGCAATAACTTTTTGATCTCTCTTCAAAACACGAGGCACGTCACCACCTCATTCATCTTTTTCTGGGACTCAGCATCTAAAGACCAAGAAGCCCTCTTGCTTGCTAAAGTGTGTTCAGCAAAAAAACCCTTGTCCCATCAGCAAATTGGAACACAGCTGCATTCCAGTCAATACCAATGCTGGCAGGGCAATACTCTAGCCCAGTAGTAACATGCCACTGTTAGAAGACTGTGTAAAAATCTTTGTGTACAAAGTAATGGGAGGGAAAAATAGAATTGGGAAGAACTGCACATTGTTCTGGAAAAAGCCTCCTGCCACAGTCTTACAGACGTCATTTTCTGGTATCATTTTTAAGAGTTGGAGTTTCTTAAATTTTGTACAAGATAAAATCTTACTGGACCTTGAAGTTTCCCTACTAGAAGTACAGCCATTTCTTAGTAGAATAGAAGTAAGCCCTTTGAATATGTACAAATGGCCTTTCAACATACATATGCTATAGCCCACTGTGAAAGGAATTAGCTATAAAAATAGAAATTCAAAGGTTTAAAAAGGTTTTGAATAAAGTAAGTCTAAGGTGATAGAAGAAGAAGAAAACAGCAGTTTTCTTCTTCTGCTGAAAAAACAACTCCGAGGACATTGTACTCTACAGGTTTATTATATCACTTTCTGAAAAACGGAGTAGGTTTGCTATTTCAAAAGGTTTTCATTAGGAAGGAAGAGATTCCTTTGGAAAAAAAAACTTCAAATTGACTTGACATGAATGTTATGACACTTCACCAATCATGAAGAAAAATTCTCATCACTTGATATGGAAATCATGACGGTAACGGAGTCAAGGATGTCTAAGCCGTGCCATCAGGAACATAAAAAAGCATTAGAATGCTGGTAAGACTGAGCTCCTGAACTAGTGAGAAGAGAACGCAACCAAAACATTTTCCTTTAAGAGTCTTCAGGATAAACAGCAGATCAAATGTTTTCCTGTGAAGTATTTATGAATAGAATTAACCTTTAAAAGAACATTGTTTTCAAAAACCTGTGTCCAGTATCTCTTAGAATGATACAGAGTTCTTATTACTAGAAAAAAGAAAAGTACTTTTTTCCAAACTGTTGTGCACTTTTAAACGATCTACAATAAAAAGAGTACTTTTTCATGCTGGGCATGATGTTCATTACAAAAAAGCCTTGTCGCACGCTTGGTACTCTAGTGTCTTGATTAGCATTGTTTTTTATTCATTGACTCTTTTTCACCTTGAAATAATGGCGTCTTTGTACTTATGCAGCATCCATGAAGAATTTCTTGGGTGTCATTTTGTACTCGATCCTAAATGGCAGCTTCTGCATTCTGCCATCCGTCTAGCTTTCCCATTTGATGCAGCTTCTGAGAGGTCTTTTCAGAATTGAGGACTACCTGCAAGAATGATGCTAAATGCATGCATTTTACTCCTTGGTTAATGCAAAAGAGTTTCTCCTTTACAGCATAATAATAACAGGAAAAGAATGATGGTGGATTCAATTCTTATAGTAATACAAAGAGAACTATTATCATCATTAGAAACCAAGCAAGTCATATTTATTGCTCATGCAGTACAACCACTAATGCAAATTACCCTGTAAATTCAAAATGAATCTGTATCACAGGAGTGGATTGAATGTCTCTCTTGATATTTTGCTTAAAGCAGAAAATTAATTCTTTTGACAGCCAACTCATAATTGCAACCTAACTTTCAACTCCAGCTTTCAAACAGTGGAAACATGTCTGTTTATAAAACAATACAGTACAGTACACAAGACCAAAACAGGTCCTAGACGTTCAAATAAAAGAAAAGATCAAAGGACAGATTAATTCGTGTCTGCAAGCCCTCAAGAGCGTGCAGGTCAAAAGTCCCCAGAAAACTAGGCCAGTGGCACAAATTCTCGATGTTGGCACCAGCAGAAGCAGCTGCTATCTTTCTAGGATGCAATCTTGCTTACATCATCCTTCAAAGCAATCTTCTGTCCCCCTGCCCAATATGCCTTCTGCTCTACTCCTTGGACTTCACGTTTGCATTTCTACAGAGTCCTGCAAACGGACTCAAAGTTCAGGTAATAGATTTCCAAGATTTAGAAATATTGTGTTAAGTCTATTTCTTTCGTATTTCATCCCGTCTAAGCATACTGAACTTTCTGAGGTGAAATATGTCGAGTATGTCACGTGTAGTTTACATGTTAGTTCTGCTTGACATTAAAACTTCGCACAGACCCCTGGGATGCCTTACTGCAAAAATATATAGCTGCAAAGAGTGGTTGCACAAAGTTAGAAGGGCCAGAAAACCATGTAAACAACCTAACAGTAGAGGCTTGAATTTCTGAATATAATCTTGCACCATCTAAAGTCAAAATAGAATATTGAAATGATTTTCATCTAATAATGAGCGTGGGGAAGAAAGAATCCAGATAGGATTTTTTTTTTTTTTGAAACAGTTCCAGGAAATACATGGCCTTAACTTGGAAGTATAGCATTAAATATTTTTATACAGCATGAGTTCTCATTACCTAATCATATGATTTGTAGAACTGAATTGGAAAGTAGGAAATAAACAAAGAAAAATATTCAAGCTATAAAAAATGTGAGTTTAAAATTTTCTTTGTATTTCTGATTAAAACGATGAGGTAGCCAAATGGTCACCCATTATTTTCAAAAGCATCTGGACATAAAAAACGGATCAATTTTGGCGGGACTTGGATGTCCGGTATTCCTGAAAAGCTTTATTTCACTGCTTCCCAAGCCTGATTCAATCCCCTTAAATGCAGCTGTATTTCAGTTGCTCAGTGAAACTGTCCATCTCATGCATATAGTTTACAAATAATCTGCAGAAAAAGCTAGCTAGATTTAAAGATCTTTTTTCTGTAAATGGCCTTCAACTGATTTCTACAAACACACAGCTGGGATTTCTGCTGTCTTCTTCAGGCCACTTCCTGCAGAGACCTCTCCATTAAATTTGTCTCGTTCTACTAAGAACGCTTCTGGTGATCCAAAGTCAGCACTGGGATTGTCCAACTGCATGGAATTACTGTCTGCTAGAGCTGCACACTGAGGGCTTCTGTGTGCAGCATCATGTGAGCCCTGCTAATGTCACCCTGTTGGTATAAACTGAGCTAAGTGGACCTTAAGGGACAAGATTGTGCACTGATTTTGTAATAGAAATTAGGTACTAAGAAGGAGGCGGGAGGATTTCAATGTTTCTGCCCCCAGCTGAAGCAACACTAAATCTCGGTCCTTATCTGAAAAACGAGGTGAATTAACCCGTTTGGCATTCATATGCCAAAAAGGTCAGTAATACACTCAGAACTGTCAAAAGAGTAACAATTCCAATCATTACTTTCTAAAAAGAATTCATTTGAAGAAGTCAGGAAGACAGATGAAACATGCAAATATCCTACCCTGAGAATCATTCTGTTGATCTGCACAGGTTTCTTATTATATTCCCATCTAATGCATTGGTCATGTGTGCTTGTGATGACACAAATACTTGCAAAGCTTACCAGATAAATCACGTTCTCTTCAAACAGCAAAGCATTTCTTGATGGTTGCACTTGCTAATTCCATTTAGACTCAGTGTTCTTAAAGGTCTTTTCCAACCAAAGTTCCAACCACCATTCTCTAAGTCGCACATCCTGATTGTCCTGGTTTAGGGCTAAATTTGGCAGAAAACCTCACAAAGGGCCACTGCACCCTCCCCCCCACCGAAAGCCCACCCACACAGCCGCTCCCTTCAACTGGTTTGGGGAGAGAAGTGGGAAAAAGCTGTTGATTTAACAGGCAAAGCACTTCCCAGCACAAAAAAATGAACAATACCAGATGACAAAACTCATTTGCCGCACTGAAGAGACGACAAATCAGAAAGTCTCTCCTGTGGGTGCTCACTCTGTTATAAACCCCTCCAGCAATGGGGAAGGCTGCTGCCCAGGGTAGGCCCCAGTAGGCCACAAAGTGCAAGTTCCCAGTGCTTCCCAGGTCCCAGTCCGGAGCAGATTCGAAACGTTCCAAGAAAAGGGAAAGGAAAAAAAAAACCAGTCCAGGGAAAACTCTGCCTCAGCCAGCTGAACCAACTAAAAAGCAAATGCGTGCTCTGTTCTGCTCCGTCAGTGCCCAGACAACACAGTGCAGCGCAGAATGTGGAAGAGTGTTGCTTTTTAAGGAGTGCAGCCTCTGATAAGAAACTCGGTGCTTCTTCTTCTCCCCACCTTTGCTCTCAGAACCAGTCTTGAAGGCAGAGAATATCATATCCAGCATTAAGAGAACAGATGACTGGGGATACAAGCATCATAAAGTCACCCTAGGACACTGCTCCTTTGAGATATGTCACCAGACTATGCTAAGACCAAGTTTTGGAACTGCTCATTAAAATTCTACGCTCACAGTGAAGCTGAGGAGGAAACACAGCTCACTACAGTTACCTTGTGGCATGCCAGTGCTTCCTTTCAATCACAATGGTCTTCGTTTTTAAGTCCCTGACATCACAGGCATCATGAAACATCCTTTGTGCAGGAAGGAAGAAAATATTCTTCTCATTGATGCTGATGGGTTAGCTGACATGCAAAGCAGTTAATTCAAAGTGACAGAGCAATCAAGTCAATAGGAAAACTCACCACAGTTTTGTTTACTCCCCTAAATCCTTACTATCCCAAAATACAAGAACAGCTGTAAAAGCCTTGTGGCTACCTAATTTTTTCCTAGACCTACATGGTGGGGTAAGAGATAAACAATCCCAAACTATGGTAATCCACAACAAAGCATTCTTGACCTCATATTCAGGTTCTGCATAGCGAGCTCTTCCTCCTGATCAAGTTATTCCATCGCAATACTTTGGGGAGTATCTCAGAGGGCTGGCTGTTGTTTGGTTTGAAAGCATCTTGATCATTCAGGAACCCAGTAGCAAGGACAAAGTTTAAAAGAAGATAGTGCTATGCATTGATTTTCATCTAGGACAGAGATATTTCTACAACACAGAAGGCTGACCTAATGCTTCACGACAACGTGGCTGAAGTGGCATCCTGGTCCCCATAGGTTTTTCTCTTTACTTTTAGCTGCTTTCTTACCAGATTAATGAGCTGAACTAGCTCAAAAAAGAATCAGATAAGTACCAGAGCTTTCAAACAAAAAAAAAAAAAAAACAAAAAACCAAACAAAAAAAAACCCCAAAACAGACGCAAAAGGGTGATTTGTAAGTGCATTTGAAAACAGAAGTTTTTTGTACTTTTCATAGATACATGGCATTCTCTAGAATGATATTGCTCCAATGCTTTGGGTTTGGTTTTGTTTTTGTTTTTTTCCTCAATTCTAAATGTTACACATTCTTTTTTGGCCATTTTAGTAAACTGATTTTCTGATCCATGTGAAAGACAGTCCGAAGTTCCCCTCATTTGCCTCACGACCGTCCCCAGGACAGACATGGGGACCCTGAGGACCCTGACTGGAATGCTGGCATGCCGGTCAGAGAGGAATGCCAGAAATCCTGAGGCCCCTGAGCAGAATTCTGGCCTGCCAAGTGATTGTTGGCAGCTGTGTCTACAGTGACTGCTTCTAGCAGGGCCTGCCAAGGGGCGAGGCGACCTATGGGCCTGCACGTGCTTCGCGACACCAGCCCAGGAATTTTCCCACCTCTTGGCCAGATGAACTTGCTGGGGCAACTGTGGTAGCCGCCCCATGGAAAATCCTTCATCTGCTCCACTACCACCGTGAGGGACGCAGATTGAAGCCCCCCTCCCAAGGACTGAGGCTGAGACGCCCGTCATTCTGATCCAGGGCTACTGGCCTGACTGAAGCAGGATGCCTGCTAAGTGTTGCCTGCAGATGTGTTCGCGGGACCTAAACTGGTTTCCTATAGAAACCAGTCCTGAAACAATAGCTCCCACTCACTGCTGATATTGATATTGACTTCTCCTGCTGAGAACATGGACTGTCTGTACCCGTCTTCAATACCATTTTCCCCCTCAGCAATTTCAATAGACTTGCTCTTTATTGTATCTGCTCCCCCTCAGCCATTTCTAGATCTGTTTCCCCCCTCAGCAATGGACTAGAATAGAACCTTGAGATAACCAGGACTCTGAGATCTCCCCTAGGAGAACTCCATCGGCTGGGCTGCGAGGACTTCATCTCTCTCCATTTGGTAGCTATACTCCCTCTCTCTTTCTCCCCCTCTTTTCTATTCTTTTCCTCTCCCTAATTCCTTGAAGGCATTTGCTGTGGTCATTCTAGAAAGGTGCATTTGTTTGGAGTGATACTGCAATCCCTTTTCCATCTTGTCTTTTGCCCTCCGAGATCAGTTAAGAAAACATCATCCCCCCTTGGTAGGAGCGGATCAGAACAATATGTTCTTTCCAGCTGAAATTGGTTCTAGTCAATAGAAGCACACGGGTAGGTAAAAGTAGACTATAAAAGATAACCTTCAGAATGTATTTCCCATGTCTTCCCATTCAAGCAAGTGAAGAAAGCAGACAGATCTTCAGATAACATGCTATGCGAATTGAAAGGAATCTTCTTGGAGGCAACTGTGAAACTCACGCAATGAAATACAGATGAGAGAGATGAAAGGGTCACATATGATGTCAAATCTATTCTTTTAATGTTTGAATGAAACAAGATTTCTTCAAGTACAATCCTACAAAATGAAGGTGAACTTGCAGAAGCAATTGAACTGGGTCTCCTTTAGAAACACAATGTTTTCTAATTAAACTGAGCATTCAGGAAGGCAACCTTGAAATCCAAAGGATTTAGAAAAATACAAAATACCAAGACTGGCAGTTCGTTATCTTTCACGGTCTCTTTAAGATAAGATTGATTTGAACTTCCACTTGTAGTAGGTCTGAAGACATTAGGAATGATGCAATATGAAAAAACCAAAACAAAACAACTTTCTCAAAAAGCTTTGAGAAACCAGAGAAATGATGATTTTTAGTGGTTAGGTAGTCCTTTAAAATTTGTCTTGGGGGAAAGAGATAAAAAACTGACTGAGATCAAATGACTGTGGAGTATATTCCAAAACAGTAATGAAGAAGGTAAGGGGCAAGAGCCTGTTAGAAAAATACTATGCTGGCTTCATCTGTTGAAAGCATTCCAGAATGGTTGAAATTATGAATCATATCTTCTGGGATTAAAAAAAAAAAAAAAAAAAAAGAGGAAGAAAACAGAAGGAAAAAAATATTTTGAAAATATTTTTCCATTCCAAGATGGTATAATGGCTTTATTTCATTTTGTTCCTATGACCGGTTAATAGCTTATGAAATGTTTAGCAATAGAGAGTGAGAGTCTTCACACTAGCCATACCATTTGGATGTGTCTCTTTTACTTTCTAGAGCAGCAGATATGGTTTAGCACTCCACAATTCAGTCCCCAAAAGTGAGTAAGGGTGGCAGATTTAACCTAACTGCCCAGTCCACCAAAATGCCTAATCATCTTGAAAAATGCTTTGCTCTATCTCATGATCTGGACATGTCTCTCTAGCTCCACTTTGAGCTTCTTGATCTTTCATCTACAGGATGAGATCCAATTTAGCTTAGCAAGGATGTAGCCTTTCCAAACCATATCTTTTACCTTCTGTATTCTTACAAGTACATTTCTACCGCTGGGACCAGTTTGGAAGATCCTAGTTGTTTTATTCCTTAGATTATGTTGCTGCATTAATTAGCTCTTCTTTGAAGTTTTTTCCCTGCTCAAGTATAGGGTCAGTGCTGAAATGATTGTGATGCTAACTCCTTATGATCTATTCTGCAGGCTTACAGAGTATGCAGCAAAGTTTTCTCTTCTTCTGAGGACATTCTACTCTTTTGATGAGAAATGCTGAAGGTCTGACTTCAGTTGCAAAGGTATCTGATTGACAGATTGCAAAATTGTTAAGTCTAGTAACAGCAGGAAAAGCGTGCTCTTGCTCTCTATGTAAATGTCGTGTCAGCTGCTGTTGGGATAAAAAGCATGAGCATAAGCAAAGATATCTGCATGGATAGAAAAGAAACAAAGAAGATATTTGTTGTGATTTCTGCACTAAGGAGCAAGAAGAAGCATGAAGCGCTAATTTCAGTGGCTAAGACAGTATCATCCTTGGGCCAGTTCTCTTCAACATCTTTTGAACCACTTGGACTCGGCACTTGAAGGAATATTAAGCAAGTTTGCCAGAGACGCTACATTGGGAGGAGCTGTCAACTAACTCCCTTGAGGCCAGTGAGACACTGCAGAGAGATCTTGACAAATAAGAGAGATGGGCAATTATGGCTGGCCGGGAGTCTATGCACAAATCACGAAAGGGGCGGGACTGCTGGGGAAGGCGTCCCAAGCTGTTGTATTTTCCAGCATCAATCTCATGACATGGTTATGACAGTGGGAAGATGCCAGCAGCTCACGTCCCCAGCAGCAGAAAAAGAACTTCATGTTACAACTTACTTGAAAAGCTTTTTGACCAATCCCACAAAGCAAAAGCATATTGACAGTAGTTCTTTCCGATCCCTAGAAGCACACAGAACTTTGGTTCAAAGAACACTTGCTTCTTTTGAATAAAAGACCTGCTTGTAAGCCTTAAGATAGAATGCACAGAGCTCCATTATTAAGCTTAGAACTTCCTAACATCTGGCTAGATCTACTTTGCTGTAGCTTAGGGAGTTCTTCATGTCAAGCTTTAATACACAGGCCATTGTTCTATTTGTCCTTACTTCTCTACTTCTTCTATCATTTTTCTGCTGACAAACCTTATGACTACTGCTTAGCTCCAAGCACAGTTCTGCTGTCTCTGAGGCCTGCCTTTTGCAGCTTTCCCAAAATCCTCTGTTTCCAAGGATTCCCACAGGCAATCCCCAACCTTAGGGAGTTGTGCGATGGCAAGTGCTGGATTCAGCACCTGGGACAGGGCAATCCTGCTCTCTGTGTGTGTATAGACTAGGGAGCCAGAGGCTGAAAGGAAGCCAGGCTCCTGGCCAATGGCAAGCTAAATGGGTATCAGCAGTGCCCTGGCAGCCAGGAGGGCCAAGCCTGTCCTGGGGTGCATCAGGCACAGTATCACCAGCTGGGCAAGAGAGGGCATTGTCCTGCTCTGCTCTGCCCTGCTCTGCTCTGCTGTGTTCTGGGGCGGCCTCACCTTGAGTGCTTGGGGGCAGTTTTGGGTACCACAATGAAAAAAGACATGAAGGTATCGGAAAGTTCTCCAATGAGGTTTACAAGGACAGAACTGGAGGAAATGGCATGCAGCTGAGTCAGGGGAGGCTCAGGTCCGGTATCAGGAAAAAGTTTTTTAACCAGAGGATGGCTGGGCACTGGAAGAGTCTCTCCAGGGTGTGCTCACAGCATCACACCTATCTTGAGTTCAAGAACCTTTGGGACATTGCTCTCAGGCATCTGGTGTGATTCTTGAGGAAGGTCCCATGCAGGGCCAGAAGTTGGACTTGATGCTCCTGACGGGCCCCTTCCAATTCAACTGATTCTACCACTCTATGATTCTGTCCTGGCCACTCAAGGTATATTGCTTGATCTCACCAGATTTTGACCTGCTCTTGTTGGTCAGAATTGGTCCCTACTGCCTAATGATATTTACCACAAAAGACAAAGGGCCTTTTCTCAATTTTCTCAAGAAAGTTGAACATGCACCCTAGAATCCTAAAAAAGTCTTTTCCTTGAAACAACACTGTCTCCTGCCCAGTATTCTTTCCAGATCTTAAGGAGAAAGAAGGCAAAATCAGGGGATGTATTACAATGAAGCACTGTCAAGTTTCCGGACCTTTAGCAGTATATTTGTACTTCCACTATTCTTTTCTATAAAATCATGGTTTTGTAGAGCATGTCATTTTCTAGCAAGACACATTTTTGCAGCTGAGCCCATCAGTCTCTGTGAGAATATATTGTCAAAAGCACAAAACATATGAATGGGCAGTGGCAAGTGAGGGGAAAAAGCAGTATGGGAAGCAGCTCCGTGATACTACAGTAAGACAAGGAGGAGGAGGTGTTCCAGTTGACAGAGCAAAGAATCCCCCGCAGTCCCTGGAGATATCCTAGTGAAGCAGGTTGTCTCCCAGCAGTCCCTAGAGAACCATGGAGGAACACATACCTACAGTGCAGCTGCTGGAAAGCTCCATGCCACAGCAGGTGAAAGTGCCTTGAAGGAAGCTGCAGCTTGTGGAGGGAGGGCCAGAAAACCATCCTTGACCTCTTCTTTAGCAGAAGAGTATGTGCAAATGTTTAACAGCTGCTAACTGGAATCTCTCCTCTTTCCAGTTCTTGTCGTAGGTAAGTAGGACAATACAAGAATTAGAAGCCTAAACTGTTTTGCATGAGGCTCCCATTCTCTCTGCCACTCCCTTAAAATTTACTTTGAGATGAAATAAAACTCATGATCAAGTTCCTAAGGCTTGATGGTCAGGCTTCTCAGAAAACAGGCAGGGCAAAGAACTCTTGTCACTGTCATTTTTTTTCATAGAGCTAAAAAAGTTAAAGTACTGTTTTCTAAGAACTTACGAAAATCAACTGGTAGAGGTGGTGAGAGTGAAGAGTATAATTAAGCTGGAAAGAGACTATCATGTAGCTACCTCATCTGCATAGAAGTTTTTTTATCAGGAACTCTGGACTTTTAAACAGATTTAGGACACAATAGTTATCTCTGGGAATGTTTTAGTATGTATAGAACATTCATCTTTAAATAGCTCGATCTGTTTTACCGTTATGACTTACGTTTTAAATTTTATTTGAGGAGAAATATTTGCCATTCAGATCATTTCAAGTTCTGAAGCATTTCAGTTGTTGACAGTTTTTGCTGTCTCCTGAGGGCAGGAAAATAGTCCTGGAACCAATACTGAAAGAAACTAGATGGAAAAATTAGTTTTCCGCATTCTTTTCTGTCTATTCTATGAGGCACAAGAGCAAAACCACTGCTATGAGTCTGAGTTGCCTTACCACTCATGGATGACAACCTTGTAGTGAGTAGTCTGTTATTTGCACACATTTCTGATGCTGTTTGTTAACTGTTGGGCAGAAAGATCTGTAAACTATTTTCACGGAAAGACATTCCTGAATTGCTTCACTTATCTCTGAAGCAGAGAACTAAGCTGGCACTCTACTTCGGAGATCTTCCTGTGCTCGCCCCCAAACCCGTTTCCTTCAAATGCAATTTACTTTCAACCAAAGCACTTCATTACTTCATCAGGTAATCTCTTGTTCTTAATGTTCGGGGTAGTGTTCTAAAAGGGTAAGAACATATTCTAGTAAGAAGGTAGAACCTCTTTCTTAAGTAGTAGACATCACTGGGCTTTGGTTCATGCACCAGAACAACAGCAAGGAATGTCGTTTGCAATCAATAGATGGGTTGGGGAAACCGGCCACAAGTTTAGGAATCTTTCTCCAATTAATTATACTTTAAAATTTGTCTCTTAGCATTTCAAGTGTTTTTTTATTAAAACAATCAACTATTTATTACCTGTACCACAACGAAGCACAATCAGCAGTGCTTGTGCATCCTTCACCAATTCCAAGAAGAAGAATGGTCTGAGCCTCCAGTATAGCTCATTACCATAAGCTGAAAAAAAGTTCTTGGACAGCTTTCTTTTGCATCCTTCTAAACCTTATGCAGCACTCCCTGGCCAATCTTACATTTTCTTTTCTCCAGGAGATGGTAAGAACTCGAGTACCTTCATGAAAACCGTCGCGGGACGCTTGCTGTGCTGGCAGAGTTCCTTTTTGAGATAATGCCTGGAAAAGCTTTTCGCTAAGGTCTAGGCGGCAAGAGACGCAGAAGACGGGCATAGGCAGCTGTCCGAAGGTAGGTGCCGGTCCCCGGCGGCTTTCGGCAGAAGCCGCGGTTCGGAGCGCACCGCGACCGGCAGAAAGCTCTGGGCGCGAAAAAGCCGCTTCTTCGCCTCCGGCAGCCGGAGAGCTCGGCCGATGCTGAGACGTCCAAGAACGAAGCCGCACAGCACTGGGATTAAGTGAGCAGCTCTCAAACTGAGGGAAAACGATAACTAACCACTTTCCAACAGTTTCAACTTGCATTACCATAAGTAGGGAAAAAGTTCTTGGACAGCTTTCTTTTGCATCCTTCTAAACCTTATGCACCACTTCCTGGCCAATCTTACTTTTTCTTTTCTCCAGGAGATGGTAAGAACTCGAGTACCTTCATGAAAACCGTCGCGGGTCGCTTGCTGTGCTGGCAGAGTTCCTTTTTGAGATAATGCCTGGAAAAGCTTTCCGCTAAGGTCTAGGCGGCAAGAGACGCAGAAGACGGGCATACGCAGCTGTCCGAAGGTAGGTGCCGGTCCCCGGCGGCTTTCGGCAGAAGCCGCGGTTCGGAGCGCACCGCGACCGGCAGAAAGCTCTGGGCGCGAAAAAGCCGCTTCTTCGCCTCCGGCAGCCGGAGAGCTCGGCCGATGCTGAGACGTCCAAGAACGAAGCCGCACAGCACTGGGATTAAGTGAGCAGCTCTCAAACTGAGGGAAAACGATAACTAACCACTTTCCAACAGTTTCAACTTGCATTACCATAAGTAGGGAAAAAGTTCTTGGACAGCTTTCTTTTGCATCCTTCTAAACCTTATGCACCACTTCCTGGCCAATCTTACTTTTTCTTTTCTCCAGGAGATGGTAAGAACTCGAGTACCTTCATGAAAACCGTCGCGGGTCGCTTGCTGTGCTGGCAGAGTTCCTTTTTGAGATAATGCCTGGAAAAGCTTTTCGCTAAGGTCTAGGCGGCAAGAGACGCAGAAGACGGGCATACGCAGCTGTCCGAAGGTAGGTGCCGGTCCCCGGCGGCTTTCGGCAGAAGCCGCGGTTAGGAGCGCACCGCGACCGGCAGAAAGCTCTGGGCGCGAAAAAGCCGCTTCTTCGCCTCCGCCAGCCGGAGAGCTCGGCCGATGCTGAGACGTCCAAGAACGAAGCCGCACAGCACTGGGATTAAGTGAGCAGCTCTCAAACTGAGGGAAAACGATAACTAACCACTTTCCAACAGTTTCAACTTACATTACCATAAGTAGGGAAAAAGTTCTTGGACAGCTTTCTTTTGCATCCTTCTAAACCTTATGCACCACTTCCTGGCCAATCTTACTTTTTCTTTTCTCCAGGAGATGGTAAGAACTCGAGTACCCTCATGACAACCGTCGTGGGACGCTTGCTGTGCTGGCACAGTTCCTTTTTGAGAAAATACTTGGAAAAGCTTTCCGCTAAGGTCTAGGCGGCAGGAGACGCAGAAGACGGGCATACGCAGCTGTCCGAAGGTAGGTGCCGGTCCCCGGCGGCTTTCGGCAGAAGCCGCGGTTCGGAGCGCACCGCGACCGGCAGAAAGCTCTGTGCGCGAAAAAGCCGCTTCTTCGCCTCCGGCAGCCGGAGAGCTCGGCCGATGCTGAGACGTCCAAGAACGAAGCCGCACAGCACTGGGATTAAGTGAGCAGCTCTCAAACTGAGGGAAAACGATAACTAACCACTTTCCAACAGTTTCAACTTGCATTACCATAAGTAGGGAAAAAGTTCTTGGACAGCTTTCTTTTGCATCCTTCTAAACCTTATGCACCACTTCCTGGTCAATCTTACTTTTTCTTTTCTCCAGGAGATGGTAAGAACTCGAGTACCTTCATGAAAACCGTCGCGGGTCGCTTGCTGTGCTGGCAGAGTTCCTTTTTGAGATAATGCCTGGAACAGCTTTTCGCTAAGGTCTAGGCGGCAAGAGACGCAGAAGACGGGCATACGCAGCTGTCCGAAGGTAGGTGCCGGTCCCCGGCGGCTTTCGGCAGAAGCCGCGGTTCGGAGCGCACCGCGACCGGCAGAAAGCTCTGGGCGCGAAAAAGCCGCTTCTTCGCCTCCGGCAGCCGGAGAGCTCGGCCGATGCTGAGACGTCAAGAACGAAGCCGCACAGCACTGGGATTAAGTGAGCAGCTCTCAAACTGAGGGAAAACGATAACTAACCACTTTCCAACAGTTTCAACTTGCATTACCATAAGTAGGGAAAAAGTTCTTGGACAGCTTTCTTTTGCATCCTTCTAAACCTTATGCAGCACTTCCTGGCTAATCTTACATTTTTTTTCTCCAGGAGATGGTAAGAACTCGAGTACCCTCATGACAACCGTCGTGGGACGCTTGCTGTGCTGGCAGAGTTCCTTTTTGAGATAATGCCTGGAAAAGCTTTTCGCTAAGGTCTAGGCGGCAAGAGACGCAGAAGAAGGGCATACGCAGCTGTCCGAAGGTAGGTGCCGGTAGCCGGATTCTTTTAACAGAAGCCGCTCTTCGGCGGGCTCTCTTACCTTCACAATGGGTTTTGCTGGAGGAAGCCGCTTTTTCGTTTCCGGGAATACCTAGAGAGGAACACTAGCTAAAGACGTGATTGGCACCATTATGTCGAGTTTTCCTCGTTCCAGCAGGAATAACGGAATAACTGTGTTCTTCCTTACGCTAGATGGCGCTGCTTATCAAGGTTTGGCTGCTTTTAATCATTTGGGGCGCTGGATGTTCAAACGACTTATCGTAACTTCTTCTATTTTAAGTCAGGTGCTCACTGACGTAGATCCTATTAGATATAGCACACTGCAAATAGGAGGTGAAATAGATTTATTGTTACTAGCACATGGGTACGAGTGTTAGGAATTTTATATGGAATATGTTGCATGAATCTTTTTAACCATTCTGCAGCCATTCATACGAAACTCACACAAGTACAAGACAATATGAAGAAATTGACTGGGAACGAGTGGGGTTTGCATCAATGGTTTGAGGGATGGGAAAGAACTGGGTGGTTGAAAGATCTCGTAAATGGAGCTTTGTTTTTACCAGTAGTCATGATTTCCTTGCTTTGTGTTATTCCATGCATCGTGAAACTGGTGTGCCTCTTGCTAAAAATGACATTGGAAAAGATCTGGCTGGTGCAAGAAGAAGGGGCAATTGTGACAATGTATCTGAACCGCTTAGACTACGGGCTGCACCAGCCATCCAGCGTGGAACGGTTCTTCTCAGAATTTTCTCAGGGCCCTCTGGAATTCATCAAGACATAAGCCTTGCTAAAACAAGAGAGGAAAAGCTGAGAAACTAAATTCCAAGACCACAAGAACTCCAAAACGGGGAGGGGGGGGGGGGGGGGGAGGGGCAAAGTACCTGGACTGTAAGGAAACACATCTTCTGAGAGGTGCACGCAGAATGCGTGGACAAGACAAAGGCACCAATAAGAAAAGCGTGACTAGCGTGTGCAGAGAGTCAGAATGAGTAAGTGCATCATGTAAACCATACACGGCTTCTGCTTAATCCTCTTGGTCCATTGTGCAGGAGTCCTGAATTTCCCATAAGTGATACTTACTAAAAGGGTTCTGATTTTAATGCTAGAGTTACTGTCTATACGATGATTCATGGGAATAGTTCTTTCAAGTCCTTCCCTTGCTGACATCAGTCAGTTTCATCTTTTCCTGAATGTACTGCTGGCTATACATAAGTGATGAATAGAAGGGAATGAGTTTTAGGGATATGTTGCAAGGAAATAGATTGGTAGCTCTGCTTCCATTTCCATTGTCTAAGAAGAATTCCGAATATTTTTGGCCCTTTCATAGACCTCTGACTCGATTAGCATCAGCAGGGAGGGACATTTAATTGGTTTTTCTCCTTTTTAGAGAGAAGCTAACGAAAAAGTTTCACCAGAATCAGAGCAGGCTGCGTAACAAGAAGAGCGTCATGAAAAGGCGCCAATCCTATCCTCTTAGTATTGCTAGTTGGGATTGGACTTCAATGAAATGTGTCAACTCTGTGTTCGTGGGTATCACATCAGTAACAGGTACTTCACCTGCTGTACTTCTCTCCTAAAGCTAAGAACAGAATCCCAAATAATCTTGATTCCAAGGTCTCAATTCACCCTGTGATGCTGACAGGTGAAATAGGAGTGGAAGGTGCACCAGTAAATGAACTTGAATGGCCTATCTAAATCAGCGGCCACTGATTTCCTGAAGGCCTTAACAGGTCAGTTGCCCCTATTTTTCTTGGGGTTCTTTTATTCTTTGGTCATGTTTTTCTTGGGATTCTTTGAATCCTTCCCCACCAGTTCAGCCTCTGCTCTCAAATCCTTTGCTGTCATTTAAAGTATCTCAAGAGCCTGGAAACTGTTGTCTTTATTTATCAACCCATTATTCCCTTCCAAAGGTTGTTTGCCTCAAGTCTCATTCTTGCTGATTTTCTGCTAGTTCATTGTCAGATGGCAGCAGGTGTTCTGTAAGAGCAAGTACTCAGTCCTATAGCTTGCTTTTCTTTTGATTTGGCCTGTCTAGAAAATGGAATGACTGAACATCTCCAACAGCATTTTCTCTCCCCATTGTGTTTCACCGCAAGGGCAGATGCCAATCATCTACCTAAACTCTTGGTGGTGAAGAAACTAGTGGTATGCTGTTGCATATAGGTAGAACTTTCCGAAAGGAAGGCCTTGTAAAACCATGGCTGAGGCCCGTTACTTTGGCTAAGTAGAAAATGACTAGGGGAAAGTGAGACAGCTGAATTAGAGGTCGATCAAGAAGTTCTAGAAGCATTGCGTGTTCACAGCGTGGGGTATGACGGTTGGTTGAATTATGTTTGTTGCGGCTTAAAGCTATGCAAGTGATAAAGGCCTGACTGCTTCAAAAGCCTGGCTTTTGCAAGAAAGCGGCTCTCCTTTGCACCTGCCTGGGGACTCTGCGTCACTACGGACCCTCACGCCCAGTTTGCCAAGGAGATGATGAGTAGGAATGTTGCAGAGCTGCTGTGTGCATATGAAAGGAATGGCAGAGAGTGAAGCCATGGACAATTTCTGGGCTTTAGTACAATGCTGCTGCATTGGTGCCAGTTTAGTCGGTTTTCCATCAGTGGCATTTCTGTCTAGAAGTACACTGCCCAGAGTCTTTCTAGCATTTGATGCCATTTCCTTACTGCCATTAATACCTTCCTTCAGTTTCAAGGATGAGAGAATCTTTACAGGATTTTGAAGATCCCTGTTAGGAAACACTATGCCAGAGGAGTCATCACTCCCTTTTCTTTTGCCTCCTTTGTAATTTTTATAGACTCATTTCACATTTCTGCTAATGGCAATAAGAATACTGAGACTACTTAGCAGGGTTGACGCTCTCAGCTGCTTTCCTCTTTCCTACTGCTTCATACCGGATGTGACTTGATGGCCTCGTTTTGCAATCAGCATTTTGCTGTGGTTTGCTAAAACCTGGCATGCACTGCCAACTCACAACTTGTGTGTTGGCATTTCAGGGGCTTTGATGGGTTCCTTTCTGAGATTGCCATGCACTGGACTTTCACAGTCACAAAGACTTCATCCACCATCGGTCGAATTTCAGTATTAAATACTCTTTCCTGGAATGTAGGCAACCTAGCAGCAAGTACTAAATTCGCTGCAAGCCCTGTCTTCCCAAAGGACCATTCAAAAAGTTTGCTTTTCCCCTCTGACCAATCTGACAGTATTTTGATGAAGAATTTGGTACCTTAATAGAACCTCTTAGAAGGGATCTCATGGCAGACAACATCTCAGGCTTTCTTGAAATACTGGCTCCTTTGGATCTCAATTCCATTCAGAGTGCATTTAAGATTTTTTTTTTCACTGAAGCCATTCAACAATGCCTCTTCTCTTTAAAATGTGCTGCAGGTGAGAAAGATGGATCCCCGTGAAAGGTTCTATTGATATCAAAATTTGTGCCCAATGGACTGTGCTGATGGAAATCAAATACTAGTGTAGTATTTTGAATCCAAATAATTCCTCCCAATCAGGCCCGACAGGATTGTTTGGCTTTGAATCTGAGCACGTGGACAGTAGTGGATGGTCCACAGGTTGAAAAGAGTGTAGATTCTTCTCCTTCTTTTCATTGATGGCTCAGAGACTGAAAAGGCAGCTCCAAAATGGTAAATACATCCCTACAGATTCAAAAATTGTTCTTCTTAATTTGCATCTCCACCATAACAACAGATGCTTAGAACTAAATTACCAATGGGAATTTTATAGCTTCTCAGAAATGAAACAGGACCTGGCTTATGGGCCTTAGCAGTAGCTACAAGTTTTTCAGCACAAGCCATCTCAAAAGTATTTTAACTTTACCGTTCTTTTCTGTCTTATGCTTTCATCTCAAGGATGCAGGAAAAAAAATAAACAAACAAAAAAAAAACACAACAAAAAAAAACAAACAAACAAAAAAAACCAACAAAACAAGAAACCCCACCAAATTGATAATAAGCAAAATCAGTGACATATATAGAAACAGATCCCATGGTTTTTAACTTCCAAACTTGTCTTCTCAGCACACTCTCTACAATGGAATTGTTTCCCTATCTGCCTTGAAACATTTTGCAGCAAAAACACTCTAAGGTCCTGCTGGGTGTTTTGTTCAAAAATGACTTCTTCTGGTTTTCTGTCCATAAGCGGAGTAACGTGACTGTGCTGGCAGCTGACCAAAGGAGGTAGGAAGAGTAATCATCATCCACAACACTGGGGCTAAAGAAATTTCCACAGAAAATTACCTGCCCTAGTACTTGTTCACGTGTTGGGTTGAACGTTCAGAATCTGTTTCCATTTTCCCCATTCATAGAATGTTCTATTTCACAGAATTCCAGCCCCTCAAACATCAGTCCTGCCAGAACTGCCTGCCATAGGGGGCTGGCATAGGGGATCTGCTAATGTCCACTGACTCTTACCAGTATAGTGCTTGTCACTGTTGCAGATCAAGAACTTCTGAATAGTTTGGATTCATGCTCTTTGAGGGGTTGAAAACAAGAAAAGAATGACTAGACATTTCCATGATCAAATCCCCTGATGGAATAAAAATAGGAGCATAATAAATGTATCCATTGTTCTAAGAAGGGAGATGAAGGCTCCAAATGATTACTTGCATACTTCCTGTTCTAAATCCCTTGTTATCTGGCAAATTGCAGAAGATTCCAGGCTTTTGCCAAAATGCAAACCAGGTTAAAATGTGAAGCCTTACAGTTTACTGGATATAAAACTTCATCATCCATTTTTAAATCTTTGAGATTGTTATGTACTTCCTATTACTACCCTGAGGTTTAGAGCTGTAATTCAGAGAGAAAAGAATGCTATCTTGAATTCATTCTAGTAAATCGGCACTCTCATCTTGTCGGCACTCTCTCCTCTTGGTTTTCACTTCTGAAACTCTGTACGGAAGAGTGCATTAATGCATAGAGCTCTGCATCAATTCTTTACAACAGTTTCCTCTGTAATTCTTCTTTCAAGGCAAACCTATAAAAAGCCACACTTTCTTACCCCACCACTTCTAAAATTCTATTGAGAAGCAAAAAAAAAAAAAACCCCATCAAACCACTAAATCACTGCTCCAATAAAAAAAGCAGTCCATTAACTGCTTTCTTAGCAGGTTCTTTACCTTGTATTAATATGGCAACCTTTTCTTGCTCTTCTAGATTAGAACCAAATTCTTACAGCATATAAGGAAACATAGGTTTACTGTATCTGATTCTTAGATACAGAAGTCCAGCAAGGAGTTCAGACCTCAAAAGAAGTGTCTGTACAACGAGATTCAGCACAACGTTGAGACATATTAGCTATTTTTCAAGAAAAGCGGCCAAACTGAAACTTTTTAGACTTCTCTACAATCATGCGTGCCTGCTTCCAGAACCTGACCTTCGTTGCTGGAAACTAGCTGCAATGTTACTGTAAACAATGCTGTGAATGTCATCATCATCGTCATTCTTCTCTTCCATTGAAAACCTCAAGTGGAGTCGCGTCACTTCTCTTCAAAATTCTGTATTTCCTTGCAAACTGGTCAAATAAGGATAAATAAAGCGTTCTGTTCATTCGGTTTAAACCTAATGTTCAAAATGAAAAAAAAAAAATCCATTCAGATATGGTCTGCAATAATACAGTAGAAGAGAAGATGAACCAGACTGGCCTACAACAGAAAGAAGTGAAGCAGAATTTGGGAATTTGGAAGACCTTATGATGAATAATTCAAATAAATAAATAAAAAAAATATTGCCTACCCAAATTCAATCAGTGATGCACAGACAGAGAAAAAGTACTAATTACTACTAATATTTCTTTCATTCTCAGACAAGAAGTTCAATGATCCTCTTGAATGCACGGAAGATTCTTGGAAAAGACAGCAGCCTTCTTCTTCACCACATACTCCTCAGAACTCCAGGAGACAAATCATTTGAGCTGTGAGGATCTTTCTCTCTGTAAAACTCCCAGAGCATAGCCAATATTCTATTCCTTTAGGGATCCTCGCCTCCCTGGGGGAGTGCTGGATAGTCTACATCCCGGTACATCAGCCAGACACTCCACCTTATTTCCCATGGCTACTGCAGCAAGGACATCATCTACACTGGCTTTCTAGCCAAAATAGATGCAAGGCACAATGAAGAACATAGCCAACACCTTGAGCACAGCTTATGGGTTTCGAAAGAAAAATCTCAGGATGGCAATACTGGATCTTCTGATCCAAACCATCAGGAAACATTTCTTTAGAGGTGTTGGGAAAGATGAAAGTTTGACAAGAAAGTCTCACAGATATGTATGCTTGGCAGAAAGATTTTTCAATGTGGAGTCTGAAGAAGGAATAGAGTTGGAAGCAAGTTTTGATCTAGAAGAAAAGAATTGCTGAGCCAGTCTTACTGGATAACCGAGGATACCTTAGTTAGAAGAGGGTTTTATGACTTACAGCAAAGGATAAACCCACCCCAAACAAGAAGATGTTTTTACCAAGCAGGAAGCTAGCACAGGCAAACAAGTCAGCAAATGCTGCAAGCAGAAAAAGCTCTCCAAATTTTCCACTGTCAAGAAAACTGAAAAACAACTTTCTGCTTCAACTGTAATATACTGACTTTTAGTGAGTGGAGAATAGCAACATATGGTAATTAGAGTCGTTAGGATAGGCTATAGATAATAGTTAAGGGATAGATTGGTTCTACTGTATGAAGATGCTCAACAAAGTGCCAAAACCAAAGGGTCTCCAGGCCTGCCTGCAGCTAGAGCTGACAGCTGTAGGCACAGGCTCTGTTGCCCACTACTCTGGACTGCTGCAACGTCTTGGATGGAATAAACTGCATTTTGGAGAGCCGCCTGGACTCCCACATCCCTCATTTAGGCTCTTCCATGGAGGCGAAAAAAGCCTCTGGGTATTGTACAAAAAAACAGCTATGTAATCTAGAGTTGCATGACCCAATATTTCTATTGAACTGGAACAATTTTTATCAATATTATGGATCCACTTCTTTTCAGTGCGTTTGGTCAAAAACATCAAGCATGGTTTAAAAGACATTCTTGGATGCGTACTAAGTACTACGAATTAGTTAAGGTGTTGGTTTGGCATGGCTTGGTTTTTGGTGGGGAGGGAAGAAGCCAGCCACAGAAGTGATTTTTTGTGCAAAGCTCCTAGAAGCTTCCTCCATGCCTGGCAAAGTGAATCCCTGCTTGGCACTAAGAACAGACATGCTGCTGAGCCAATTACAGAAGCTGATAGCGCCTTGGTGATATATTTAAGAAGGAAATCAAAACTGCAGCCAGTTAACCTTGAAGTTGGGAAATTTTTAGGTTGGCACCTCTTCTGCTTTGAAAGCCAAACCAGTGAGACACTCTGTTGCAGTGTGTGTTTATTATTGTACTGCAGTTCTAGTAGTCCGTTTTCTAAGCCTTCCTATTTTGTGCTGTTATAGCATATGTTATTCTTAATGGATTGTTCCTTTCCCCCCAGTATTGTTGGCTTTTGCCCTAGCTGTCCATCTCCCCAAAGACCTGCCCTTTTGTTCCCTGTTCCTTCTCCCATTGAACATCAACCCCTCCCCAAGCCTGCCCCTTTCTCTAGAAACTTCCCTCTCAATTTTGTACCCTTCAAAACCCCAGTGGTTTCTTCAAGTTATTCTCCTCCCCTGTAGTCCCCCTACTGGTTTCAACATTGTATTCCCCTCCTTGTCTACCACCCCCAGTTTCTCCCAGTTGGTTAAAGATTGTATCCTCCCCTGGGACCTTCCCCCCATTTAGAAGTTGATGGATGCCTTTGAATCAGTGTCTTTCTGTCCTTGACCCTCCAGGGAGTAAACTGAAAAATATGCAGAAGACCTCTCCCTGTTCCTTGTCCCTGCTCTCAGCGCAGTTCTATCCCCAAGGCAGTCCACCTGTGCCGTAGAGCAGCTGTGCCCTACAGCTGCAGCCCGGATTCGACAGCTTTCTTGGGGCGGCCCACTCTCGCTGTCGGTGTCGGGAGCTAGTTGGGCTGAAGAAATCCAGCACCGCAGCAAGACTCCAAGTCAGAAATCCAGTTTATTAGGAAAAGGGGGAAAAACCCAAATCCATGCAAGAGTACAAAAGAAAAACCACTGACAGAGTCAGAATACAAGCTGACATCCTGCTAGTTAGGGTGGTGAAAGCAGTTTGGATGAAATGGTCTTGTTGAAGTGGTGATTCTGTAGAAACCATCTGGTAACTCTCGTCCTCTGGAAAACCAGTGGCTAAGGGTGGCCGTTCCTCTGGCAATGCAGTAGAAATGGTGCTTCTTGCCTTCCAAAACCCAGATGATATCCAGGTGGGGATGCTTAGCTCCTACCCCCTGGGCAGAGCATCTCCCAATGGGCTGATATCATTCTGAGTCATGATGTGGGTCCTTGATTACCCGTGAAACAGAAATGGCTCCTGGAGGGAGTTATCTCTGAGTCATGTGGCAAGACATTGATGGGCCCATTAACAGGAGAGAAGGAAAAAACGATGCCACCCCTGGTTTCCTCAGTTCTTGAGGGTGGGAATAGGATGCATTTTGATATTGTAAGCTAGGACAATACAGGATGCAGGTTTTTGCATTTGCAGGAAGTTTGTATGGATTTGAAAAGTATCCTCATAGCAGAAGCACAAAAGTATTCTCATACCCCTTTTAATCATCTTCCAATGAAGCAATTCTCCCAATAACCTAAGGCATGAATGACTTGCGAGTGAGTTGAAGGAACACGCCAAAGATAAGTAGTGTTCAACTGCAGAGAATTGTTTAGGGACATCATACCCTAATATTTTAAATCAGAAAGCATGGATGGACGGGTCTTTTTTCCTTGGTTGACTACAGAACCAGCGGTCCTTTGCAGGAGGGTCTTTGGATTTAGGATGAGACTGGCAACTAAGAGCATGGCTACACAGAAGGTGCTACATTTAGACCAGAACATTCAACTACTAAAGGCAGATAGGAGAATAGCTGATTAGTGACAGCTCCGACAGGAAGAGTCTGCGGCTTACCCCATGGGAACAATAGTAGCACATTTCAATTTTAGAAAACCATTCATTTCAGAGGACCAAGCATCAGTGAAAAGAAAAGGTCGAGTAAAGACATCCTAGTGCTCTTCTGATCAGAAGCATCTTCCTCCATATGAGAGTATTTAGGAAAGGACAGTGCGTTCATAAGGAAAGGTGTGCCAGTTACAAAACCTGCAGAACAAGGCAAGACAAACTTATATATTTTATTTGCTATTTTTATTTCACCTGCTAAAAAATGATTTTTTTTAAGACTGAATTTTATGAATTCTGCAACGCTGTCTTTTTGAACGTCTTCCTACTCGTATTAAACACCGAGGTGACAAAGAGAGCAGCAGTGGAAGGAAAGCTGGTCCATCTCCCCCTCCTTGTAGCTTTAGGCCAGTGAGCGATTAGAAGTTGGTCACTTCATTTGAGATAAATAGCTTTACCAAGAGAGAATATTATCCAGCCTTGATCTTTCCTTTGGAGCTGATCCACTTTCTAGTCATCAATTCTTGACTCAGCTGGGGAGAAACAATGGCATTACGGCCATGGATGTTAGAGTGCGCTGATGGGAAATGAAGTTTTCATCTTCCGGTCCTTGCTTCAGTAAATATTCCAAATTCATCAGAAAGAAAATTCGAAGACCAGGAATCCCCACTCAAATGACCTACTTCAAATAGTCTGCAAGCATAAGAGACATCAAGCAGGTGCTCTCATCTGTTAGGGGAATACCCAACCAGTATATTATTGTCTACTTAGGAGGCAATAATTTTGGAAATCATTGAATTTTTTGTATTGCAAGTGAATGGTCAACACATTTTATTACTGGATTAGGTAAAATCATGTCTTCTGCATCCTTTCAGAGAGGAAGCTTACCTGGATCTAAAGCTGCTCAGCTCCATGATGGGATGCTTTGTCTTCAAAGGGAACTCTAGTCTTCGTCCTTTTGGATTGCTTCCATAGCTTTTCACTCACTCTTCAAGTACATGTTAAAATGTCCTCTTATCCCATGCAAATTTTTATGGGCATAGTCACTGAATTGGGAAGTATTCCATAAAGTCCACAGGCCTTGTTGAGATGGATGCACAGGTCTCAAGGGTGTTAGCAGATGTTATTCTGAGGCCACTCCTGATCATGTTGGATGGACCATGGTGACTGAGGAAAGTGCCCAAAGACTGGATGAAAGCAAATGTCACCCATCTTCAAAAAAGGCAACCAGGAGGACTCAGAAAAGTACAAGCCAGCCAGCCTCATTTGGATCCCCAGGAAGTTGATGGAGTAGCTATTCCTGGAAAGCATTGCCAGGCACACCAAGGAGGACAAAACAAATGTAGTCAGCATGGATTTACCAGGGGAAATTGGTGCTTGACGACTTTTTAAACTCCTCTGGTGAATGAACTTGCCTGGTAGATGAAGAGAATATCATCTGCCTGGGCTTCAGGGAAGTTTTGGACGTTTATCTACATGGCAGCACACATACCTACGGGAAGGAATAGTGCAAAGAGCAGGGAACCAGTGTCTTTTCAATGATGCTCAGTGAAAAGACAAGAGGCAGTGGGCACACACTGCAATACAGAAGATTGCCTCTGAGCATCACAAAATTATTTTTTACCGTGACGGTGACTGAACCATGGCACAGAGTGTCCAGAAAGATGGTGGAGTCTGGATCATTGAAGACATTAAAAGTAGGCCCAGATATAATCCTGGGCAACAGGCTCTAGGTATCCTGGTTGAAGCAGGGGGATGGGACTTGGGGAGCCGCACAGAGCCCTTCCACCCTCATTCATTCTATGCTAGTGAATTCTCTTAGAGATGCATTTCAAGGACTGGCATGACAAAGCTCTGTGCAGAGTGAGATCCAAATGGACATGGGATTTAAGTTCCTTAAGTAGTGTTCAAGAAGAATGTAAAACTCCAGGAAACCTGTCTCTTCCATAACTGAATCCCTTTCATGGGAAAATTCCCCAGCTCTAGAAAGATCCTCTGAGACGCATGCTTAAGACTGACACCGGCAGAGCAAATTTCTCCCTATGCGTGTCTAAGACCAGTTAGGATCTTTACCAAAAGTGTTGTCAACGTAGTCACAGAAGGCATATTGTTAAGAAGTGACAACTTACATCAGAATGGCAAATATTGGTCCACCAATGAATTACTGTATGGGAATTATCGACTTGTATTCCAAATAAATAAAAAGGAGTTGGTCTTTATTGAACTCTTTCATTGCAATATTCATAAGGGAAGAAAAAGACCTATGTCCTTAACTTTCTTAATTCTAACAAAGATTTAAAACATTCCTTGTAAAAAGCGTATCTGAATTATCGGTCTATGAAACAATTTGAGTTGGGAAAAAAGTCCTAAAATTGTGTAGACAGTTGCAGAGAAAGCAAGAAAATAGGAAAGAAACAAAAACAGAGAAAAAGAGTCATCTTGAGTCTGCTAGCTAGTTCTAGAAGTAGTCTGCTAGAAAAAGGAAACCCCAGTGGAATTTCAAATGTGTTCATGCACTTGATTCAGTAACTGGTCAATGTAAAAACCAGTCCTTTCGTACAACTTCCCCCAGCAACAAAAACTTCAACAGATTGACACCACCATCATGCCTGTCCCAGATGTATTTAAAAGAGAAATGATGATTTTCTTGAAAATCTATTTGCGTAAAAGTTGCAAGACATTGGAGGGATTCTCCACATTCTCCTTCCTCCACGCGGCTTGAAAGTATATTTGATAAAATATGCAACAAAGCATGTGATTTCCAAGGTAGAGTAAAATGGATGACTTGGGAATTGATCTCTTTTGGATATGAAACTTCATATCCACTCTCTGGGAAGTTTCTAAAAGAAATGATGGAGCTGAGGCATGAATCTGCCTCTCCGAGTGCTAAGCAAACATAGACACTCCCCTTCACATGGCCCCACCTTCCGCACACACCTAGGCATGCACAGAGATCAGCATAGCAGATCATGAACACCTTGGAAAAGACTGAAATGCTAAATAGCTCTCTTTGTGGACAAAATAGCCGGTACACTATTTCAAATATCTGGTACAAAAACTCTGTTGAATATCTGCCTCATATTTAAAACACAGCTTTTCATTGAATTCTGTTTGCAGAATATTTTCCTTCCATTTGTTCCTTTAAAATTCCTTTGTTCTATGTCTAGAAATATTTTCTTCTAAAAATAGAAAAAATTAGATGATGTCTTTTCAGAAGAAAACATTGGTTTAGACAATTTTTAACCATCATGGTATGGAAGAATTTATTTGTCCCTCACTAAGGAGGAATAAGTATTTTGATCATAGATCATTTACAGTGAAATACTTGACATTTTTAAGATGCTTTCAATCAATTTTGATCCTCATTGCTTATTCATTGTAAACAGTAAGTTTTCAGTGCATGGAAAGTGTGTGTAGTATGTCTACATTAGTTCAAACACCAATTCCAACTAATGGCCAGGCTGAACTACAGTAAATAATGTCCTGAAGGATATTTTGCCGCCTTCTTTGGCACTCCTTGAAATCCTAATGATTGGCATGAAGTGTCGAAATACAGAGATTTTCTCTCAGAGGGTGTCCCATGTTGAAACCCATCCCATGTGTTTGATGTTGTAGTTCTTATCGCTTTTAAAAGTTGATATCTTCTGCACAGTTTTCATGAAGCTTTCTGTTACAGTAGTGAAAATCACAGAGAAATGCAATTTTGTACAACTTTGAATTTACCCCAAGAGCTGAGAGAAAATTTGTTCGTATACCTCAATCTGAGTCTCTTCTATATTCAAGCTTTGTTTATCTACCATCAAGGGTCGCATTCGTTGCTGTTCAAAGCCCCATCCAAGCTGACTTGAATACGTTCAGGGATGGGACATCCACAACTTCTCTGGGCAACCCGAAGCAGCGTTCCAGCACCCCAACAGCAAAAAATGTCTTCCTTTCATCTAATAGAGATCAGAAATACTAAATCTAGGTATATAAACTTTGAGGAAAGGTTTGAAATTCTATTGATTTGAAACACATTTGATATGAATACTAACTTCCAGACGACTGAAATATGTTGATGGCCATTTGAGATTGACACTTTTTGAAAAAGTGCATGGAATTGAAAATTAAAACCGGCAAAATTAAAAACTTCTTGCCATTTTCTTTTAACTCTGATCTTCAAAATTGCATAGGTCAGATATCTGTGCTTCATGCAAATCTCTCAGATACTCTCAGACCAAAGCTTTTCTTTCAGACTAAACTGCGGTTTAGGTAGAACACGAGTGCTTAGTGAAGGTTTTTCTGGGCATAGGGGGATTTGTGTGCACAAGAGGTTTTATCCAAACTGGAAAATTCATCCCAGCTGCATTTGTTCATCATTCCTACTGCATCAGGCCTGAAGATTCTGTGAAAAGTATCCTGTGGACCTTGAACATAGCTCATGTGAAAGAGATGAGAGGTGATGGAGAAGTTGAGGGAGAGAATCAAGAGCATATGGCCCAGTAAAGGCACCAGAAGGTATTTTTTCATGTGGTCCACAGCCCAAACAATTGTTTAGCACCGTTTGAAGGCTGTGTTTGACAAAGAGGGCTGAAGCAGGTCTTCAAAATATCCAGTAGATCAAAATCCATTGAAGCAAATGACCCTGGCCAGTCACCTTGCTGCTGATCATTCACCCTCCATACCAGCTGATCAGGCCTAAGAATGCTGCTGCAAAAGTGTTGTGAAAAAGGTAGGCACATTTTCACAGAGGCAGGGGAAAATGCCCTTGGATGGTGATTCCAAGGGATAACTTGATGGCGCAAGTTAGGTACCCTTATCTACTGTGCAATATCGAAGTTGGTGAGTTCACCATCTGTAAGCATCACTTTAGAAAATAAATGTTTGATCCACAAAACGATACTTCCTATGTCCTGTCTACCTGCTTCATTTCAGCCAAGGAATAGGCTACGTTCCATCAGCAAAGTGTTCATGATCATATGCTTCTTTAAACTGTGGTCATTCTTTCTTTTTTTCTAAATCAGACACTGTCTATTCCTAAGATTCAGATGTCCATGGGTAGGGGTGTAATTAAGTTCACTGTTAAAAAATATCCTTCTTGTTATCTTTTTAATAAATTACTGAGATGTAACATCAGTCTGAGAGCTGAAAGAAACCCCTTCATTTGCTGTTTGCCAAGTATCATCTATGTGATACAAATTCTATTTGACCCATCCATTGCCATCTAATACTACTAGTAATGCCTTCACAACCTTTACTTCATCGTTAGGGATTTTGGAGAAGTGAAAGATTTGAACATAAGCAAGGGCATTTGTTCAAGATGCTCCAGAAAGAGCTGCTGTCTGTTCTCTTCCTTGCTGCCTATGTTGGCAGGAAGCTGCAAAAAACCCAAAGATAACTAGAAAGAGTGTTACTTTTAGTCTAAATTTGGAAATGATGTTTGGAATACCCTGTTAAATGAAAAGGTGCTCTTTTAAAAGATGGCATCTTCAGGGGAAAAGTCAGTTTAGAGAGGTTTTGAGACAGTTGCTTCTGGAAAAAAAAAAAAAAATTTGAGGTATCCAAGGTCTTTAGCCATACCACTTGGAAGATTGATTCAAAACACAGTTCCTTCATCTAGGAAGAACAGAGGACCATAGATGCAGCCCATTTCAAAACGGAGTTCTTTATGTGTCAGGTTGGGATTTACTGGACATCATTTCTTGTAAAGTCGAGGGACTGCAGTTAGCTCTCCAATAATTTCCTTCCCTGAAATTCATCTGCATTTGCTCCTTTCTCCAGCGTTCCCATTTCTTAGTGCTGGTATACTCCATCTATGCATTAGAATATTCAACTGGAGTGTGTGTCCGATATTTTCTAGTTCAAATTGGCTGGAACGCAATGGATAGTTCCAGTTGCTTGTATACACTAGTTTTATTTTGACAAGTTTTCTTTGAACAATGTTGAAGCAGCAGTAGCAAATCGGAAGTACAGCTTGCAGCAGGGAAAGACACTTCTGCTTGCTCAAGTTTCCTGTAGTCAGATAGATGCCAAAAGGCTTTTCATAGTACTACTACTGTCTTGTAGGAATACTTGATCTAATCCTACCTTTGATACAATTACGAATGGGCTACTTTTCCACAAGGCGGAACATTTTTCTTTTAATAATATGTTTTTTGTAAGTTGGAAACATGAACTTGTGCACCAGTCAGGTGGAAGGTACTCTTACTTCTTCATAAGTTTCACAACATTATTTAGAAAATATTGACTCTGTGTAACTTCAAAAGAAGAATTCTGGGCATCTTCATTCTATTGATGTGATTTTTTTTCTACCATGCTGTTCTTGTTTTCTATGGAACTCATTTTTACCAATAGAAATATTTTTCCCTGACACCTATGGAAAATACCTATGTTTCCTCAATATTGCAGCCTCAGTACACTGTTTAGAATTATTTCAACATGGTCCCAAGCATATCCGACAGCTAGACAGCAGAGGTTAGCAACAGTGAGTGGGAATAACTTCTGAACCATTTCAGTAGATTTCCCAGGAAGGGCTTGCTTTCTGCCCCTGCAAATTTTCCCAGAGATATTGTCTGGTGCACAGTTGCATCAAAAGAGTATTTTTGCACAAACCTTGGGCCAAGCTCTGTCTCAGATTTACTAGTGAATGCAAAGAGGGTGAAAGTGCTGCTTCAAAGCCCTCTGTGTGCTTTCCGTACCAAAAGGGAGGTGACCCCAGCAATAACTTTTTGATCTCTCTTCAAAACACGAGGCACGTCACCACCTCATTCATCTTTTTCTGGGACTCAGCATCTAAAGACCAAGAAGCCCTCTTGCTTGCTAAAGTGTGTTCAGCAAAAAAACCCTTGTCCCATCAGCAAATTGGAACACAGCTGCATTCCAGTCAATACCAATGCTGGCAGGGCAATACTCTAGCCCAGTAGTAACATGCCACTGTTAGAAGACTGTGTAAAAATCTTTGTGTACAAAGTAATGGGAGGGAAAAATAGAATTGGGAAGAACTGCACATTGTTCTGGAAAAAGCCTCCTGCCACAGTCTTACAGACGTCATTTTCTGGTATCATTTTTAAGAGTTAGAGTTTCTTAAATTTTGTACAAGATAAAATCTTACTGGACCTTGAAGTTTCCCTACTAGAAGTACAGCCATTTCTTAGTAGAATAGAAGTAAGCCCTTTGAATATGTACAAATGGCCTTTCAAAATACATATGCTATAGCCCACTGTGAAAGGAATTAGCTATAAAAATAGAAATTCAAAGGTTTAAAAAGGTTTTGAATAAAGTAAGTCTAAGGTGATAGAAGAAGAAGAAAACAGCAGTTTTCTTCTTCTGCTGAAAAAACAACTCCGAGGACATTGTACTCTACAGGTGTATTATATCACTTTCTGAAAAACGGAGTAGGTTTGCTATTTCAAAAGGTTTTCATTAGGAAGGAAGAGATTCCTTTGGAAAAAAAAACTTCAAATTGACTTGACATGAATGTTATGACACTTCACCAATCATGAAGAAAAATTCTCATCACTTGATATGGAAATCATGACGGTAACGGAGTCAAGGATGTCTAAGCCGTGCCATCAGGAACATAAAAAAGCATTAGAATGCTGGTAAGACTGAGCTCCTGAACTAGTGAGAAGAGAACGCAACCAAAACATTTTCCTTTAAGAGTCTTCAGCATGAACAGCAGATCAAATGTTTTCCTGTGAAGTATTTATGAATAGAATTAACCTTTAAAAGAACATTGTTTTCAAAAACCTGTGTCCAGTATCTCTTAGAATGATACAGAGTTCTTATTGCTAGAAAAAAGAAAAGTACTTTTTTCCAAACTGTTGTGCACTTTTAAACGATCTACAATAAAAAGAGTACTTTTTCATGCTGGGCATGATGTTCATTACAAAAAAGCCTTGTCGCACGCTTGGTACTCTAGTGTCTTGATTAGCATCGTTTTTTATTCATTGACTCTTTTTCACCTTGAAATAATGGCGTCTTTGTACTTATGCAGCATCCATGAAGAATTTCTTGGGTGTCATTTTGTACTCGATCCTAAATGGCAGGTTCTGCATTCTGCCATCCGTCTAGCTTTCCCATTTGATGCAGCTTCTGAGAGGTCTTTTCAGAATTGAGGACTACCTGCAAGAATGATGCTAAATGCATGCATTTTACTCCTTGGGTAATGCAAAAGAGTTTTTCCTTTACAGCATAATAATAATAGGAAAAGAATGATGGTGGATTCAATTCTTACAGTAATACAAAGAGAACTATTATCATCATTAGAAACCAAGCAAGTCATATTTATTGCTCATGCAGTACAACCACTAATGCAAATTACCCTGTAAATTCAAAATGAATCTGTATCACAGGAGTGGATTGAATGTCTCTCTTGATATTTTGCTTAAAGCAGAAAATTAATTCTTTTGACAGCCAACTCATAGTTGCAACCTAACTTTCAGCTACAGCTTTCAAACAGTGGAAACATGTCTGTTTATAACACGATACAGTACCGTACACAAGACCAAAACAGGTCCTAGACGTTCAAATGAAAGAAAAGATCAAAGGACAGATTAATTCATGTCTGCAAGACCTCAAGAGCGTGCAGGTCAAAAGTCCCCAGAAAACTAGGCCAGTGGCACAAATTCTCGATGTTGGCACCAGCAGAAGCAGCTGCTATCTTTCTAGGATGCAATCTTGCTTACATCATCCTTCAAAGCAATCTTCTGTCCCCCTGCCCAATATGCCTTCTGCTCTACTCCTTGGACTTCACGTTTGCATTTCTACAGAGTCCTGCAAACGGACTCAAAGTTCAGGTAATAGATTTCCAAGATTTAGAAATATTGTGTTAAGTCTATTTCTTTCGTATTTCATCCCGTCTAAGCATACTGTAACTTTCTGAGGTGAAATATGTCGAGTAGGTCACGTGTAGTTTACATGTTAGTTCTGCTTGACATTAAAACTTCGCACAGACCCCTGGGATGCCTTACTGCAAAAATATATAGCTGCAAAGAGTGGTTGCACAAAGTTAGAAAGGCCAGAAAACCATGTAAACAACCTAACAGTAGAGGCTTGAATTTCTGAATATAATCTTGCATCATCTAAAGTCAAAATAGAATATTGAAATGATTTTCATCTAATAATGAGCGTGGGGAAGAAAGAATCCAGATAGGATTTTTTTTTTTTTTGAAACAGTTCCAGGAAATACATGGCCTTAACTTGGAAGTATAGCATTAAATATTTTTATACAGCATGAGTTCTCATTACCTAATCATATGATTTGTAGAACTGAATTGGAAAGTAGGAAATAAACAAAGAAAAATATTCAAGCTATAAAAAATGTGAGTTTAAAATTTTCTTTGTATTTCTGATTAAAACGATGAGGTAGCCAAATGGTCACCCATTATTTTCAAAAGCATCTGGACATAAAAAACGGATCAATTTTGGCGGGACTTGGATGTCCGGTATTCCTGAAAAGCTTTATTTCACTGCTTCCCAAGCCTGATTCAATCCCCTTAAATGCAGCTGTATTTCAGTTGCTCAGTGAAACTGTCCATCTCATGCATATAGTTTACAAATAATCTGCAGAAAAAGCTAGCTAGATTTAAAGATCTTTTTTCTGTAAATGGCCTTCAACTGATTTCTACAAACACACAGCTGGGATTTCTGCTGTCTTCTTCAGGCCACTTCCTGCAGAGACCTCTCCATTAAATTTGTCTCGTTCTACTAAGAACGCTTCTGGTGATCCAAAGTCAGCACTGGGATTGTCCAACTGCATGGAATTACTGTCTGCTAGAGCTGCACACTGAGGGCTTCTGTGTGCAGCATCATGTGAGCCCTGCTAATGTCACCCTGTTGGTATAAACTGAGCTAAGTGGACCTTAAGGGACAAGATTGTGCACTGATTTTGTAATAGAAATTAGGTACTAAGAAGGAGGCGGGAGGATTTCAATGTTTCTGCCCCCAGCTGAAGCAACACTAAATCTCGGTCTTTATCTGAAAAACTAGGTGAATTAACCCGTTTGGCATTCATATGCCAAAAAGGTCAGTAATACACTCAGAACTGTCAAAAGAGTAACAATTCCAATCATTACTTTCTAAAAAGAATTCATTTGAAGAAGTCAGGAAGACAGATGAAACATGCAAATATCCTACCCTGAGAATCATTCTGTTGATCTGCACAGGTTTCTTATTATATTCCCATCTAATGCATTGGTCATGTGTGCTTGTGATGACACAAATACTTGCAAAGCTTACCAGATAAATCACGTTCTCTTCAAACAGCAAAGCATTTCTTGATGGTTGCACTTGCTAATTGCATTTAGACTCAGTGTTCTTAAAGGTCTTTTCCAACCAAAGTTCCAACCACCATTCTCTAAGTCGCACATCCTGATTGTCCTGGTTTAGGGCTAAATTTGGCAGAAAACCTCACAAAGGGCCACTGCACCCTCCCCCCCACCGAAAGCCCACCCACACAGCCGCTCCCTTCAACTGGTTTGGGGAGAGAAGTGGGAAAAAGCTGTTGATTTAACAGGCAAAGCACTTCCCAACACAAAAAAATGAACAATACCAGATGACAAAACTCATTTGCCGCACTGAAGAGACGACAAATCAGAAAGTCTCTCCTGTGGGTGCTCACTCTGTTATCAACCCCTCCAGCAATGGGGAAAGCTGCTGCCCAGGGTAGGCCCCAGTAGGCCACAAAGTGCAAGTTCCCAGTGCTTCCCAGGTCCCAGTCCGGAGCAGATTTGAAACGTTCCAAGAAAAAGGAAAGGAAAAAAAAACCAGTCCAGGGAAAACTCTGCCTCAGCCAGCTAAACCAACTAAAAAGCAAATGCGTGCTCTGTTCTGCTCCGTCAGTGCCCAGACAACACAGTGCAGCGCAGAATGTGGAAGAGTGTTGCTTTCTAAGGAGTGCAGCCTCTGATAAGAAACTCGGTGCTTCTTCTTCTCCCCACCTTTGCTCTCAGAACCAGTCTTGAAGGCAGAGAATATCATATCCAGCATTAAGAGAACAGATGACTGGGGATACAAGCATCATAAAGTCACCCTAGGACACCGCTCCTTTGAGATATGTCACCAGACTATGCTAAGACCAAGTTTTGGAACTGCTCAATAAAATTCTACTATCACAGTGAAGCTGAGGAGGAAACACAGCTCACTACAGTTACCTTGTGGCATGCCAGTGCTTCCTTTCCATCACAATGGTCTTCGTTTTTAAGTCCCTGACATCACAGGCATCATGAAACATCCTTTGTGCAGGAAGGAAGAAAATATTCTTTTCATTGATGCTGATGGGTTAGCTGACATGCAAAGCAGTTAATTCAAAGTGACAGAGCAATCAAGTCAATAGGAAAACTCACCACAGTTTTGTTTACTCCCCTAAATCCTTACTATCCCAAAATACAAGAACAGCTGTAAAAGCCTTGTGGCTACCTAATTTTTTCCTAGACCTACATGGTGGGGTAAGAGATAAACAATCCCAAACTATGGTAATCCACAACAAAGCATTCTTGACCTCATATTCAGGTTCTGCATAGCGAGCTCTTCCTCCTGATCAAGTTATTCCATCGCAATACTTTGGGGAGTATCTCAGAGGGCTGGCTGTTGTTTGGTTTGAAAGCATCTTGATCATTCAGGAACCCAGTAGCAAGGACAAAGTTTAAAAGAAGATAGTGCTATGCATTGATTTTCATCTAGGACAGAGATATTTCTACAACACAGAAGGCTGACCTAATGCTTCACGACAACGTGGCTGAAGTGGCATCCTGGTCCCCATAGGTTTTTCTCTTTACTTTTAGCTGCTTTCTTACCAGATTAATGAGCTGAACTAGCTCAAAAAAGAATCAGATAAGTACCAGAGCTTTCAAACAAAAAAAAAAAAAAACAAAAAACCAAACAAAAAAAAACCCCAAAACAGACGCAAAAGGGTGATTTGTAAGTGCATTTGAAAACAGAAGTTTTTTGTACTTTTCATAGATACATGGCATTCTCTAGAATGATATTGCTCCAATGCTTTGGGTTTGGTTTTGTTTTTGTTTTTTTCCTCAATTCGAAATGTTACACATTCTTTTTTGGCCATTTTAGTAAACTGATTTTCTGATCCATGTGAAAGACAGTCCGAAGTTCCCCTCATTTGCCTCACGACCGTCCCCAGGACAGACATGGGGACCCTGAGGACCCTGACTGGAATGCTGGCATGCCGGTCAGAGAGGAATGCCAGAAATCCTGAGGCCCCTGAGCAGAATTCTGGCCTGCCAAGTGATTGTTGGCAGCTGTGTCTACAGTGACTGCTTCTAGCAGGGCCTGCCAAGGGGCGAGGCGACCTATGGGCCTGCACGTGCTTCGCGACACCAGCCCAGGAATTTTCCCACCTCTTGGCCAGATGAACTTGCTGGGGCAACTGTGGTAGCCGCCCCATGGAAAATCCTTCATCTGCTCCACTACCACCGTGAGGGACGCAGATTGAAGCCCCCCTCCCAAGGACTGAGGCTGAGACGCCCGTCATTCTGATCCAGGGCTACTGGCCTGACTGAAGCAGGATGCCTGCTAAGTGTTGCCTGCAGATGTGTTCGCGGGACCTAAACTGGTTTCCTATAGAAACCAGTCCTGAAACAATAGCTCCCACTCACTGCTGATATTGATATTGACTTCTCCTGCTGAGAACATGGACTGTCTGTACCCGTCTTCAATACCATTTTCCCCCTCAGCAATTTCAATAGACTTGCTCTTTATTGTATCTGCTCCCCCTCAGCCATTTCTAGATCTGTTTCCCCCCTCAGCAATGGACTAGAATAGAACCTTGAGATAACCAGGACTCTGAGATCTCCCCTAGGAGAACTCCATCGGCTGGGCTGCGAGGACTTCATCTCTCTCCATTTGGTAGCTATACTCCCTCTCTCTTTCTCCCCCTCTTTTCTATTCTTTTCCTCTCCCTAATTCCTTGAAGGCATTTGCTGTGGTCATTCTAGAAAGGTGCATTTGTTTGGAGTGATACTGCAATCCCTTTTCCATCTTGTCTTTTGCCCTCCGAGATCAGTTAAGAAAACATCATCCCCCCTTGGTAGGAGCGGATCAGAACAATATGTTCTTTCCAGCTGAAATTGGTTCTAGTCAATAGAAGCACACGGGTAGGTAAAAGTAGACTATAAAAGATAACCTTCAGAATGTATTTCCCATGTCTTCCCATTCAAGCAAGTGAAGAAAGCAGACAGATCTTCAGATAACATGCTATGCGAATTGAAAGGAATCTTCTTGGAGGCAACTGTGAAACTCACGCAATGAAATACAGATGAGAGAGATGAAAGGGTCACATATGATGTCAAATCTATTCTTTTAATGTTTGAATGAAACAAGATTTCTTCAAGTACAATCCTACAAAATGAAGGTGAACTTGCAGAAGCAATTGAACTGGGTCTCCTTTAGAAACACAATGTTTTCTAATTAAACTGAGCATTCAGGAAGGCAACCTTGAAATCCAAAGGATTTAGAAAAATACAAAATACCAAGACTGGCAGTTCGTTATCTTTCACGGTCTCTTTAAGATAAGATTGATTTGAACTTCCACTTGTAGTAGGTCTGAAGACATTAGGAATGATGCAATATGAAAAAACCAAAACAAAACAACTTTCTCAAAAAGCTTTGAGAAACCAGAGAAATGATGATTTTTAGTGGTTAGGTAGTCCTTTAAAATTTGTCTTGGGGGAAAGAGATAAAAAACTGACTGAGATCAAATGACTGTGGAGTATATTCCAAAACAGTAATGAAGAAGGTAAGGGGCAAGAGCCTGTTAGAAAAATACTATGCTGGCTTCATCTGTTGAAAGCATTCCAGAATGGTTGAAATTATGAATCATATCTTCTGGGATTAAAAAAAAAAAAAAAAAAAAAGAGGAAGAAAACAGAAGGAAAAAAATATTTTGAAAATATTTTTCCATTCCAAGATGGTATAATGGCTTTATTTCATTTTGTTCCTATGACCGGTTAATAGCTTATGAAATGTTTAGCAATAGAGAGTGAGAGTCTTCACACTAGCCATACCATTTGGATGTGTCTCTTTTACTTTCTAGAGCAGCAGATATGGTTTAGCACTCCACAATTCAGTCCCCAAAAGTGAGTAAGGGTGGCAGATTTAACCTAACTGCCCAGTCCACCAAAATGCCTAATCATCTTGAAAAATGCTTTGCTCTATCTCATGATCTGGACATGTCTCTCTAGCTCCACTTTGAGCTTCTTGATCTTTCATCTACAGGATGAGATCCAATTTAGCTTAGCAAGGATGTAGCCTTTCCAAACCATATCTTTTACCTTCTGTATTCTTACAAGTACATTTCTACCGCTGGGACCAGTTTGGAAGATCCTAGTTGTTTTATTCCTTAGATTATGTTGCTGCATTAATTAGCTCTTCTTTGAAGTTTTTTCCCTGCTCAAGTATAGGGTCAGTGCTGAAATGATTGTGATGCTAACTCCTTATGATCTATTCTGCAGGCTTACAGAGTATGCAGCAAAGTTTTCTCTTCTTCTGAGGACATTCTACTCTTTTGATGAGAAATGCTGAAGGTCTGACTTCAGTTGCAAAGGTATCTGATTGACAGATTGCAAAATTGTTAAGTCTAGTAACAGCAGGAAAAGCGTGCTCTTGCTCTCTATGTAAATGTCGTGTCAGCTGCTGTTGGGATAAAAAGCATGAGCATAAGCAAAGATATCTGCATGGATAGAAAAGAAACAAAGAAGATATTTGTTGTGATTTCTGCACTAAGGAGCAAGAAGAAGCATGAAGCGCTAATTTCAGTGGCTAAGACAGTATCATCCTTGGGCCAGTTCTCTTCAACATCTTTTGAACCACTTGGACTCGGCACTTGAAGGAATATTAAGCAAGTTTGCCAGAGACGCTACATTGGGAGGAGCTGTCAACTAACTCCCTTGAGGCCAGTGAGACACTGCAGAGAGATCTTGACAAATAAGAGAGATGGGCAATTATGGCTGGCCGGGAGTCTATGCACAAATCACGAAAGGGGCGGGACTGCTGGGGAAGGCGTCCCAAGCTGTTGTATTTTCCAGCATCAATCTCATGACATGGTTATGACAGTGGGAAGATGCCAGCAGCTCACGTCCCCAGCAGCAGAAAAAGAACTTCATGTTACAACTTACTTGAAAAGCTTTTTGACCAATCCCACAAAGCAAAAGCATATTGACAGTAGTTCTTTCCGATCCCTAGAAGCACACAGAACTTTGGTTCAAAGAACACTTGCTTCTTTTGAATAAAAGACCTGCTTGTAAGCCTTAAGATAGAATGCACAGAGCTCCATTATTAAGCTTAGAACTTCCTAACATCTGGCTAGATCTACTTTGCTGTAGCTTAGGGAGTTCTTCATGTCAAGCTTTAATACACAGGCCATTGTTCTATTTGTCCTTACTTCTCTACTTCTTCTATCATTTTTCTGCTGACAAACCTTATGACTACTGCTTAGCTCCAAGCACAGTTCTGCTGTCTCTGAGGCCTGCCTTTTGCAGCTTTCCCAAAATCCTCTGTTTCCAAGGATTCCCACAGGCAATCCCCAACCTTAGGGAGTTGTGCGATGGCAAGTGCTGGATTCAGCACCTGGGACAGGGCAATCCTGCTCTCTGTGTGTGTATAGACTAGGGAGCCAGAGGCTGAAAGGAAGCCAGGCTCCTGGCCAATGGCAAGCTAAATGGGTATCAGCAGTGCCCTGGCAGCCAGGAGGGCCAAGCCTGTCCTGGGGTGCATCAGGCACAGTATCACCAGCTGGGCAAGAGAGGGCATTGTCCTGCTCTGCTCTGCCCTGCTCTGCTCTGCTGTGTTCTGGGGCGGCCTCACCTTGAGTGCTTGGGGGCAGTTTTGGGTACCACAATGAAAAAAGACATGAAGGTATCGGAAAGTTCTCCAATGAGGTTTACAAGGACAGAACTGGAGGAAATGGCATGCAGCTGAGTCAGGGGAGGCTCAGGTCCGGTATCAGGAAAAAGTTTTTTAACCAGAGGATGGCTGGGCACTGGAAGAGTCTCTCCAGGGTGTGGTCACAGCATCACACCTATCTTGAGTTCAAGAACCTTTGGGACATTGCTCTCAGGCATCTGGTGTGATTCTTGAGGAAGGTCCCATGCAGGGCCAGAAGTTGGACTTGATGCTCCTGACGGGCCCCTTCCAATTCAACTGATTCTACCACTCTATGATTCTGTCCTGGCCACTCAAGGTATATTGCTTGATCTCACCAGATTTTGACCTGCTCTTGTTGGTCAGAATTTGTCCCTACTGCCTAATGATATTTACCACAAAAGACAAAGGGCCTTTTCTCAATTTTCTCAAGAAAGTTGAAGATGCACCCTAGAATCCTAAAAAAGTCTTTTCCTTGAAACAACACTGTCTCCTGCCCAGTATTCTTTCCAGATCTTAAGGAGAAAGAAGGCAAAATCAGGGGATGTATTACAATGAAGCACTGTCAAGTTTCCGGACCTTTAGCAGTATATTTGTACTTCCACTATTCTTTTCTATAAAATCATGGTTTTGTAGAGCATGTCATTTTCTAGCAAGACACATTTTTGCAGCTGAGCCCATCAGTCTCTGTGAGAATATATTGTCAAAAGCACAAAACATATGAATGGGCAGTGGCAAGTGAGGGGAAAAAGCAGTATGGGAAGCAGCTCCGTGATACTACAGTAAGACAAGGAGGAGGAGGTGTTCCAGTTGACAGAGCAAAGAATCCCCCGCAGTCCCTGGAGATATCCTAGTGAAGCAGGTTGTCTCCCAGCAGTCCCTAGAGAACCATGGAGGAACACATACCTACAGTGCAGCTGCTGGAAAGCTCCATGCCACAGCAGGTGAAAGTGCCTTGAAGGAAGCTGCAGCTTGTGGAGGGAGGGCCAGAAAACCATCCTTGACCTCTTCTTTAGCGGAAGAGTATGTGCAAATGTTTAACAGCTGCTAACTGGAATCTATCCTCTTTCCAGTTCTTGTCGTAGGTAAGTAGGACAATACAAGAATTAGAAGCCTAAACTGTTTTGCATGAGGCTCCCATTCTCTCTGCCACTCCCTTAAAATTTACTTTGAGATGAAATAAAACTCATGATCAAGTTCCTAAGGCTTGATGGTCAGGCTTCTCAGAAAACAGGCAGTGCAAAGAACTCTTGTCACTGTCATTTTTTTTCATAGAACTAAAAAAGTTAAAGTACTGTTTTCTAAGAACTTACGAAAATCAACTGGTAGAGGTGGTGAGAGTGAAGAGTATAATTAAGCTGGAAAGAGACTATCATGTAGCTACCTCATCTGCATAGAAGTTTTTTTACCAGGAACTCTGGACTTTTAAACAGATTTAGGACACAATAGTTATCTCTGGGAATGTTTTAGTAAGTCTAGAACATTCATCTTTAAATAGCTCGATCTGTTTTACCGTTATGACTTACGTTTTAAATTTTATTTGAGGAGAAATATTTGCCATTCAGATCATTTCAAGTTCTGAAGCATTTCAGTTGTTGACAGTTTTTGCTGTCTCCTGAGGGCAGGAAAATAGTCTTGGAACCAATACTGAAAGAAACTAGATGGAAAAATTAGTTTTCCTCATTCTTTTCTGTCTATTCTATGAGGCACAAGAGCAAAACCACTGCTATGAGTCTGAGTTGCCTTACCACTCATGGATGACAACCTTGTAGTGAGTAGTCTGTTATTTGCACACATTTCTGATGCTGGTGGTTACCTGTTGTGCAGAAAGATCTGTAAACTATTTTCACGGAAAGACATTCCTGAATTGCTTCACTTATCTCTAAGCTGGCACTCTACTTCGGAGATCTTCCTGTGCTCGCCCCCAAACCCATTTCCTTCAAATGCAATTTACTTTCAACCAAAGCACTTCATTACTTCATCAGGTAATCTCTTGTTCTTAATGTTCGGGGTAGTGTTCTAAAAGGGTAAGAACATATTCTAGTAAGAAGGTAGAACCTCTTTCTTAAGTAGTAGACATCACTGGGCTTTGGTTCATGCACCAGAACAACAGCAAGGAATGTCGTTTGCAATCAATAGATGGGTTGGGGAAACCGGCCACAGGTTTAGGAATCTTTCTCCAATTAATTATGCTTTAAAATTTGTCTCTTAGCATTTCAAGTGTGTTTTTATTAAAACAATCAACTATTTATTACCTGTACCACAACGAAGCACAATCAGCAGTGCTTGTGCATCCTTCACCAATTCCAAGAAGAAGAATGGTCTGAGCCTCCAGTATAGCTCATTACCATAAGCTGAAAAAAAGTTCTTGGAAAAATTTCTTTTGCATCCTTCTAAACCTTATGCAGCACTCCCTGGCCAATCTTACATTTTCTTTTCTCCAGGAGATGGTAAGAACTCGAGTACCTTCATGAAAACCGTCGCGGGTCGCTTGCTGTGCTGGCAGAGTTCCTTTTTGAGAAAATGCTTGGAAAAGCTTTTCGCTAAGGTCTAGGCGGCAAGAGACGCAGAAGACGGGCCTAGGCAGCTGTCCGAAGGTAGGTGCCGGTCCCCGGCGGCTTTCGGCAGAAGCCGCGGTTCGGAGCGCACCGCGACCGGCAGAAAGCTCTGGGCGCGAAAAAGCCGCTTCTTCGCCTCCGGCAGCCGGAGAGCTCGGCCGATGCTGAGACGTCAAGAACGAAGCCGCACAGCACTGGGATTAAGTGAGCAGCTCTGAAACTGAGGGAAAACGATAACTAACCACTTTCCAACAGTTTCAACTTGCATTACCATAAGTAGGGAAAAAGTTCTTGGACAGCTTTCTTTTGCATCCTGCTAAACCTTATGCAGCACTTCCTGGTCAATCTTACTTTTTCTTTTCTCCAGGAGATGGGAAGAACTCGAGTACCTTCATGAAAACCGTCGCGGGTCGCTTGCTGTGCTGGCACAGTTCCTTTTTGAGATAATGCCTGGAAAAGCTTTTCGCTAAGGTCTAGGCGGCAGGAGACGCAGAAGACGGGCATACGCAGCTGTCCGAAGGTAGGTGCCGGTCCCCGGCGGCTTTCGGCAGAAGCCGCGGTTCGGAGCGCACCGCGACCGGCAGAAAGCTCTGGGCGCGAAAAAGCCGCTTCTTCGCCTCCGGCAGCCGGAGAGCTCGGCCGATGCTGAGACGTCAAGAACGAAGCCGCACAGCACTGGGATTAAGTGAGCAGCTCTCAAACTGAGGGAAAACGATAACTAACCACTTTCCAACAGTTTCAACTTGCATTACCATAAGTAGGGAAAAAGTTCTTGGACAGCTTTCTTTTCTATCGTTCTTAGCCATTTGCAGCACTTCCTGGTCAATCTTAAATTTTCTTTTCTCCAGGAGATGGTAAGAACTCGAGTACCCTCATGACAACCGTCGTGGGACGCTTGCTGTGCTGGCAGAGTTCCTTTTTGAGATAATGCCTGGAAAAGCTTTTCGCTAAGGTCTAGGCTGCAAGAGACGCAGAAGACGGGCATACGCAGCTCTCCGAAGGTAGGTGCCGGTAGCCGGATTCTTTTAACAGAAGCCGCTCTTCGGCGGGCTCTCTTACCTTCATAATGGGTTTTGCTGGAGGAAGCCGCTTTTTCGTTTCCGGGAATACCTAGAGAGGAACACTAGCTAAAGACGTGATTGGCACCATTATGTCGAGTTTTCCTCGTTCCAGCAGGAATAACGGAATAACTGTGTTCTTCCTTACGCTAGATGGCGCTGCTTATCAAGGTTTGGCTGCTTTTAATCATTTGGGGTGCTGGATGTTCAAACGACTTATCGTAACTTCTTCTATTTTAAGTCAGGTGCTCACTGACGTAGATCCTATTAGATATAGCACACTGCAAATAGGAGGTGAAATAGATTTATTGTTACTAGCACATGGGTACGAGTGTTAGGAATTTTATATGGAATATGTTGCATGAATCTTTTTAACCATTCTGCAGCCATTCATACGAAACTCACACAAGTACAAGACAATATGAAGAAATTGACTGGGAACGAGTGGGGTTTGCATCAATGGTTTGAGGGATGGGAAAGAACTGGGTGGTTGAAAGATCTCGTAAATGGAGCTTTGTTTTTACCAGTAGTCATTATTTCCTTGCTTTGTGTTATTCCATGCATCGTGAAACTGGTGTGCCTCTTGCTAAAAATGACATTGGAAAAGATCTGGCTGGTGCAAGAAGAAGGGGCAATTGTGACAATGTATCTGAACCGCTTAGACTACGGGCTGCACCAGCCATCCAGCGTGGAACGGTTCTTCTCAGAATTTTCTCAGGGCCCTCTGGAATTCATCAAGACATAAGCCTTGCTAAAACAAGAGAGGAAAAGCTGAGAAACTAAATTCCAAGACCACAAGAACTCCAAAACGGGGGGGGGGGGGGGGGGGGGGGAGGGGCAAAGTACCTGGACTGTAAGGAAACACATCTTCTGAGAGGTGCACGCAGAATGCGTGGACAAGACAAAGACACCAATAAGAAAAGCGTGACTAGCATGTGCAGAGAGTCAGAATGAGTAAGTGCATCATGTAAACCATACACGGCTTCTGCTTAATCCTCTTGGTCCATTGTGCAGGAGTCCTGAATTTCCCATAAGTGATACTTACTAAAAGGGTTCTGATTTTAATGCTAGAGTTACTGTCTATACGATGATTCATGGGAATAGTTCTTTCAAGTCCTTCCCTTGCTGACATCAGTCAGTTTCATCTTTTCCTGAATGTACTGCTGGCTATACATAAGTGATGAATAGAAGGGAATGAGTTTTAGGGATATGTTGCAAGGAAATAGATTGGTAGCTCTGCTTCCATTTCCATTGTCTAAGAAGAATTCCGAATATTTTTGGCCCTTTCATAGACCTCTGACTCGATTAGCATCAGCAGGGAGGGACATTTAATTGGTTTTTCTCCTTTTTAGAGAGAAGCTAACGAAAAAGTTTCACCAGAATCAGAACAGGCTGCGTAACAAGAAGAGCGTCATGAAAAGGCGCCAATCCTATCCTCTTAGTATTGCTAGTTGTGATTGGACTTCAATGAAATGTGTCAACTCTCTGTTCCTGGGTATCACATCAGTAACAGGTACTTCACCTGCTGTACTTCTCTCCTAAAGCTAAGAACAGAATCCCAAATAATCTTGATTCCAAGGTCTCAATTCACCCTGTGATGCTGACAGGTGAAATAGGAGTGGAAGGTGCACCAGTAAATGAACTTGAATGGCCTATCTAAATCAGCGGCCACTGATTTCCTGAAGGCCTTAACAGGTCAGTTGCCCCTATTTTTCTTGGGGTTCTTTTATTCTTTGGTCATGTTTTTCTTGGGATTCTTTGAATCCTTCCCCACCAGTTCAGCCTCTGCTCTCAAATCCTTTGCTGTCATTTAAAGTATCTCAAGAGCCTGGAAACTGTTGTCTTTATTTATCAACCCATTATTCCCTTCCGAAGGTTGTTTGCCTCAAGTCTCATTCTTGCTGATTTTCTGCTAGTTCATTGTCAGATGGCAGCAGGTGTTCTGTAAGAGCAAGTACTCAATCCTATAGCTTGCTTTTCTTTTGATTTGGCCTGTCTAGAAAATGGAATGACTGAACATTTCCAACAGGATTTTCTCTCCCCATTGTGTTTCACCGCAAGGGCAGATGCCAATCCATCTACCTAAACTCTTGGTGGTGAAGAAACTAGTGGTATGCTGTTGCATATAGGTAGAACTTTCCGAAAGGAAGGCCTTGTAAAACCATGGCTGAGGCCCGTTACTTTGGCTAAGTAGAAAATGACTAGGGGAAAGTGAGACAGCTGAATTAGAGGTCGATCAAGAAGTTCTAGAAGCATTGCGTGTTCACAGCGTGGGGTATGACGGTTGGTTGAATTATGTTTCTTGCGGCTTAAAGCTATGCAAGTGATAAAGGCCTGACTGCTTCAAAAGCCTGGCTTTTGCAAGAAAGCGGCTCTCCTTTGCACCTGCCTGGGGACTCTGCGTCACTACGGACCCTCACGCCCAGTTTGCCAAGGAGATGATGAGTAGGAATGTTGCAGAGCTGCTGTGTGCATATGAAAGGAATGGCAGAGAGTGAAGCCGTGGACAATTTCTGGGCTTTAGTACAATGCTGCTGCATTGGTGCCAGTTTAGTTGGTTTTCCATCAGTGGCATTTCTGTCTAGAAGTACACTGCCCAGAGTCTTTCTAGCACTTGATGCCATTTCCTTACTGCCATTAATACCTTCCTTCAGTTTCAAGGATGAGAGAATCTTTACAGGATTTTGAAGATCCCTGTTAGGAAACACTATGCCAGAGGAGTCATCACTCCCTTTTCTTTTGCCTCCTTTGTAATTTTTATAGACTCATTTCACATTTCTGCTAATGGCAATAAGAATACTGAGACTACTTAGCAGGGTTGACGCTCTCAGCTGCTTTCCTCTTTCCTACTGCTTCATACCGGATGTGACTTGATGGCCTCGTTTTGCAATCAGCATTTTGCTGTGGTTTGCTAAAACCTGGCATGCACTGCCAACTCACAACTTGTGTGTTGGCATTTCAGGGGCTTTGATGGGTTCCTTTCTGAGATTGCCATGCACTGGACTTTCACAGTCACAAAGACTTCATCCACCATCGGTCGAATTTCAGTATTAAATACTCTTTCCTGGAATGTAGGCAACCTAGCAGCAAGTACTAAATTCGCTGCAAGCCCTGTCTTCCCAAAGGACCATTCAAAAAGTTTGCTTTTCCCCTCTGACCAATCTGACAGTATTTTGATGAAGAATTTGGTACCTTAATAGAACCTCTTAGAAGGGATCTCATGGCAGACAACATCTCAGGCTTTCTTGAAATACTGGCTCCTTTGGATCTCAATTCCATTCAGAGTGCATTTAAGATTTTTTTTTTCACTGAAGCCATTCAACAATGCCTCTTCTCTTTAAAATGTGCTGCAGGTGAGAAAGATGGATCCCCGTGAAAGGTTCTATTGATATCAAAATTTGTGCCCAATGGACTGTGCTGATGGAAATCAAATACTAGTGTAGTATTTTGAATCCAAATAATTCCTCCCAATCAGGCCCGACAGGATTGTTTGGCTTTGAATCTGAGCACGTGGACAGTAGTGGATGGTCCACAGGTTGAAAAGAGTGTAGATTCTTCTCCTTCTTTTCATTGATGGCTCAGAGACTGAAAAGGCAGCTCCAAAATGGTAAATACATCCCTACAGATTCAAAAATTGTTCTTCTTAATTTGCATCTCCACCATAACAACAGATGCTTAGAACTAAATTACCAATGGGAATTTTATAGCTTCTCAGAAATGAAACAGGACCTGGCTTATGGGCCTTAGCAGTAGCTACAAGTTTTTCAGCACAAGCCATCTCAAAAGTATTTTAACTTTACCGTACTTTTCTGTCTTATGCTTTCATCTCAAGGATGCAGGAAAAAAAAATAAACAAACAAACAAAAAAAAAAAAAACACAACAAAAAAAAACCAAAAAAAAAAAAAAACAACAAAACAAGAAACCCCACCAAATTGATAATAAGCAAAATCAGTGACATATATAGAAACAGATCCCATGGTTTTTAACTTCCAAACTTGTCTTCTCAGCACACTCTCTACAATGGAATTGTTTCCCTATCTGCCTTGAAACATTTTGCAGCAAAAACACTCTAAGGTCCTGCTGGGTGTTTTGTTCAAAAATGACTTCTTCTGGTTTTCTGTCCATAAGCGGAGTAACGTGACTGTGCTGGCAGCTGACCAAAGAAGGTAGGAAGAGTAATCATCATCCACAACACTGGGGCTAAAGAAATTTCCACAGAAAATTACCTGCCCTAGTACTTGTTCATGTGTTGGGTTGAACGTTCAGAATCTGTTTCCATTTTCCCCATTCATAGAATGTTCTATTTCACAGAATTCCAGCCCCTCAAACATCAGTCCTGCCAGAACTGCCCGCCATAGGGGGCTGGCATAGGGGATCTGCTAATGTCCACTGACTCTTACCAGTATAGTGCTTGTCACTGTTGCAGATCAAGAACTTCTGAATAGTTTGGATTCATGCTCTTTGAGGGGTTGAAAACAAGAAAAGAATGACTAGACATTTCCATGATCAAATCCCCTGATGGAATAAAAATAGGAGCATAATAAATGTATCCATTGTTCTAAGAAGGGAGATGAAGGCTCCAAATGATTACTTGCATACTTCCTGTTCTAAATCCCTTGTTATCTGGCAAATTGCAGAAGATTCCAGGCTTTTGCCAAAATGCAAACCAGGTTAAAATGTGAAGCCTTACAGTTTACTGGATATAAAACTTCATCATCCATTTTTAAATCTTTGAGATTGTTATGTACTTCCTATTACTACCCTGAGGTTTAGAGCTGTAATTCAGAGAGAAAAGAATGCTATCTTGAATTCATTCTAGTAAATCGGCACTCTCATCTTGTCGGCACTCTCTCCTCTTGGTTTTCACTTCTGAAACTCTGTACGGAAGAGTGCATTAATGCATAGAGCTCTGCATCAATTCTTTACAACAGTTTCCTCTGTAATTCTTCTTTCAAGGCAAACCTATAAAAAGCCACACTTTCTTACCCCACCACTTCTAAAATTCTATTGAGAAGCAAAAAAAAAAAAAAAACCATCAAACCACTAAATCACTGCTCCAATAAAAAAAGCAGTCCATTAACTGCTTTCTTAGCAGGTTCTTTACCTTGTATTAATATGGCAACCTTTTCTTGCTCTTCTAGATTAGAACCAAATTCTTACAGCATATAAGGAAACATAGGTTTACTGTATCTGATTCTTAGATACAGAAGTCCAGCAAGGAGTTCAGACCTCAAAAGAAGTGTCTGTACAACGAGATTCAGCACAACGTTGAGACATATTAGCTATTTTTCAAGAAAAGCGGCCAAACTGAAACTTTTTAGACTTCTCTACAATCATGCGTGCCTGCTTCCAGAACCTGACCTTCGTTGCTGGAAACTAGCTGCAATGTTACTGTAAACAATGCTGTGAATGTCATCATCATCGTCATTCTTCTCTTCCATTGAAAACCTCAAGTGGAGTCGCGTCACTTCTCTTCAAAATTCTGTATTTCCTTGCAAACTGGTCAAATAAGGATAAATAAAGCGTTCTGTTCATTCGGTTTAAACCTAATGTTCAAAATGAAAAAAAAAAAATCCATTCAGATATGGTCTGCAATAATACAGTAGAAGAGAAGATGAACCAGACTGGCCTACAACAGAAAGAAGTGAAGCAGAATTTGGGAATTTGGAAGACCTTATGATGAATAATTCAAATAAATAAATAAAAAAAATATTGCCTACCCAAATTCAATCAGTGATGCACAGACAGAGAAAAAGTACTAATTACTACTAATATTTCTTTCATTCTCAGACAAGAAGTTCAATGATCCTCTTGAATGCACGGAAGATTCTTGGAAAAGACAGCAGCCTTCTTCTTCACCACATACTCCTCAGAACTCCAGGAGACAAATCATTTGAGCTGTGAGGATCTTTCTCTCTGTAAAACTCCCAGAGCATAGCCAATATTCTATTCCTTTAGGGATCCTGGCCTCCCTGGGGGAGTGCTGGATAGTCTACATCCCGGTACATCAGCCAGACACTCCACCTTATTTCCCATGGCTACTGCAGCAAGGACATCATCTACACTGGCTTTCTAGCCAAAATAGATGCAAGGCACAACAAAGAACATAGCCAAAACCTTGAGCACAGCTTATGGGTTTTGAATGAAAAATCTCAGGATGGCAATACTGGATCTTCTGATCCAAACCATCAGGAAACATTTCTTTAGAGGTGTTGGAAAAGATGAAAGTTTGACGAGAAAGTCTCACAGATATGTATGCTTGGCAGAAAGATTTTTCAATGTGGAGTCTGAAGAAGGAATAGAGTTGGAAGCAAGTTTTGATCTAGAAGAAAAGAATTGCTGAGCCAGTCTTACTGGATAACCGAGGATACCTTAGTTAGAAGAGGGTTTTATGACTTACAGCAAAGGATAAACCCACCCCAAACAAGAAGATGTTTTTACCAAGCAGGAAGCTAGCACAGGCAAACAAGTCAGCAAATGCTGCAAGCAGAAAAAGCTCTCCAAATTTTCCACTGTCAAGAAAACTGAAAAACAACTTTCCGCTTCAACTGTAATATACTGACTTTTAGTGAGTGGAGAATAGCAACATATGGTAATTAGAGTCGTTAGGATAGGCTATAGATAATAGTTAAGGGATAGATTGGTTCTACTGTATGAAGATGCTCAGCAAAGTGCCAAAACCAAAGGGTCTCCAGGCCTGCCTGCAGCTAGAGCTGACAGCTGTAGGCACAGGCTCTGTTGCCCACTACCCTGGACTGCTGCAACGTCTTGGATGGAATAAACTGCATTTTGGAGAGCCGCCTGGACTCCCACATCCCTCATTTAGGCTCTTCCATGGAGGTGAAAAAAGCCTCTGGGTATTGTACAAAAAAACAGCTATGTAATCTAGAGTTGCATGACCCAATATTTCTATTGAACTGGAACAATTTTTATCAATATTATGGATCCACTTCTTTTCAGTGCGTTTGGTCAAAAACATAAAGCATGGTTTAAAAGACATTCTTGGATGCGTACTAAGTACTACGAATTAGTTAAGGTGTTGGTTTGGCATGGCTTGGTTTTTGGTGGGGAGGGAAGAAGCCAGCCACAGAAGTGATTTTTTGTGCAAAGCTCCTAGAAGCTTCCTCCATGCCTGGCAAAGTGAATCCCTGCTTGGCACTAAGAACAGACATGCTGCTGAGCCAATTACAGAAGCTGGTAGCGCCTTGGTGATATATTTAAGAAGGAAATCAAAACTGCAGCCAGTTAACCTTGAAGTTGGGAAATTTTTAGGTTGGCACCTCTTCTGCTTTGAAAGCCAAACCAGTGAGACACTCTGTTGCAGTGTGTGTTTATTATTGTACTGCAGTTCTAGTAGTCCGTTTTCTAAGGCTTCCTATTTTGTGCTGTTATAGCATATGTTATTATGAATGGATTGTTCCTTTCCCCCCAGTATTGTTGGCTTTTGCCCTAGCTGTCCATCTCCCCAAAGACCTGCCCTTTTGTTCCCTGTTCCTTCTCCCATTGAACATCAACCCCTCCCCAAGCCTGCCCCTTTCTCTAGAAACTTCCCTCTCAATTTTGTACCCTTCAAAACCCCAGTGGTTTCTTCAAGTTATTCTCCTCCCCTGTAGTCCCCCTACTGGTTTCAACATTGTATTCCCCTCCTTGTCTACCACCCCCAGTTTCTCCCAGTTGGTTAAAGATTGTATCCTCCCCTGGGACCTTCCCCCCATTTAGAAGTTGATGGATGCCTTTGAATCAGTGTCTTTCTGTCCTTGACCCTCCAGGGAGTAAACTGAAAAATATGCAGAAGACCTCTCCCTGTTCCTTGTCCCTGCTCTCAGCGCAGTTCTATCCCCAAGGCAGTCCACCTGTGCCGTAGAGCAGCTGTGCCCTACAGCTGCAGCCCGGATTCGACAGCTTTCTTGGGGCGGCCCACTCTCGCTGTCGGTGTCGGGAGCTAGTTGGGCTGAAGAAATCCAGCACCGCAGCAAGACTCCAAGTCAGAAATCCAGTTTATTAGGAAAAGGAGGAAAAACCCAAATCCATGCAAGAGTACAAAAGAAAAACCACTGACAGAGTCAGAATACAAGCTGACATCCTGCTAGTTAGGGTGGTGAAAGCAGTTTGGATGAAATGGTCTTGTTGAAGTGGTGATTCTGTAGAAACCATCTGGTAGCTCTCGTCCTCTGGAAAACCAGTGGCTAAGGGTGGCCGTTCCTCTGGCAATGCAGTAGAAATGGTGCTTCTTGCCTTCCAAAACCCAGATTATATCCAGGTGGGGATGCTTAGCTCCTACCCCCTGGGCAGAGCATCTCCCAATGGGCTGATATCATTCTGAGTCATGATGTGGGTCCTTGATTACCCGTGAAACAGAAATGGCTCCTGGAGGGAGTTATCTCTGAGTCATGTGGCAAGACATTGATGGGCCCATTAACAGGAGAGAAGGAAAAAACGATGCCACCCCTGGTTTCCTCAGTTCTTGAGGGTGGGAATAGGATGCATTTTGATATTGTAAGCTAGGACAATACAGGATGCAGGTTTTTGCATTTGCAGGGAGTTTGTATGGATTTGAAAAGTATCCTCATAGCAGAAGCACAAAAGTATTCTCATACCCCTTTTAATCATCTTCCAATGAAGCAATTCTCCCAATAACCTAAGGCATGAATGACTTGCGAGTGAGTTGAAGGAACACGCCAAAGATAAGTAGTGTTCAACTGCAGAGAATTGTTTAGGGACATCATACCCTAATATTTTAAATCAGAAAGCATGGATGGACGGGTCTTTTTTCCTTGGTTGACTACAGAACCAGCGGTCCTTTGCAGGAGGGTCTTTGGATTTAGGATGAGACTGGCAACTAAGAGCATGGCTACACAGAAGGTGCTACTTTTAGACCAGAACATTCAACTACTAAAGGCAGATAGGAGAATAGCTGATTAGTGACAGCTCCGACAGGAGGAGTCTGCGGCTTACCCCATGGGAACAATAGTAGCACATTTCAATTTTAGAAAACCATTCATTTCAGAGGACCAAGCATCAGTGAAAAAAAAAGGTCGAGTAAAGACATCCTAGTGCTCTTCTGATCAGAAGCATCTTCCTCCATATGAGAGTATTTAGGAAAGGACAGTGCGTTCATAAGGAAAGGTGTGCCAGTTACAAAACCTGCAGAACAAGGCAAGACAAACTTATATATTTTATTTGCTATTTTTATTTCACCTGCTAAAAAATGATTTTTTTTAAGACTGAATTTTATGAATTCTGCAACGCTGTCTTTTTGAACGTCTTCCTACTCGTATTAAACACCGAGGTGACAAAGAGAGCAGCAGTGGAAGGAAAGCTGGTCCATCTCCCCCTCCTTGTGGCTTTAGGCCAGTGAGCGATTAGAAGTTGGTCACTTCATTTGAGATAAATAGCTTTACCAAGAGAGAATATTATCCAGCCTTGATCTTTCCTTTGGAGCTGATCCACTTTCTAGTCATCAATTCTTGACTCAGCTGGGGAGAAACAATGGCATTACGGCCATGGATGTTAGAGTGCGCTGATGGGAAATGAAGTTTTCATCTTCCGGTCCTTGCTTCAGTAAATATTCCAAATTCATCAGAAAGAAAATTCGAAGACCAGGAATCCCCACTCAAATGACCTACTTCAAATAGTCTGCAAGCATAAGAGACATCAAGCAGGTGCTCTCATCTGTTAGGGGAATACCCAGCCAGTATATTATTGTCTACTTAGGAGGCAATAATTTTGGAAATCATTGAATTTTTTGTATTGCAAGTGAATGGTCAACACATTTTATTACTGGATTAGGTAAAATCATGTCTTCTGCATCCTTTCAGAGAGCAAGCTTACCTGGATCTAAAGCTGCTCAGCTCCATGATGGGATGCTTTGTCTTCAAAGGGAACTCTAGTCTTCGTCCTTTTGGATTGCTTCCATAGCTTTTCACTCACTCTTCAAGTACATGTTAAAATGGCCTCTTATCCCATGCAAATTTTTATGGGCATAGTCACTGAATTGGGAAGTATTCCATAAAGTCCACAGGCCTTGTTGAGATGGATGCACAGGTCTCAAGGGTGTTAGCAGATGTTATTCTGAGGCCACTCCTGATCATGTTGGATGGACCATGGTGACTGAGGAAAGTGCCCAAAGACTGGATGAAAGCAAATGTCACCCATCTTCAAAAAAGGCAACCAGGAGGACTCAGAAAAGTACAAGCCAGCCAGCCTCATTTGGATCCCCAGGAAGTTGATGGAGTAGCTATTCCTGGAAAGCATTGCCAGGCACACCAAGGAGGACAGAACAAATGTAGTCAGCATGGATTTACCAGGGGAAATTGGTGCTTGACGACTTTTTAAACTCCTCTGGTGAATGAACTTGCCTGGTAGATGAAGAGAATATCATCTGCCTGGGCTTCAGGGAAGTTTTGGACGTTTATCTACATGGCAGCACACATACCTACGGGAAGGAATAGTGCAAAGAGCAGGGAACCAGTGTCTTTTCAATGATGCTCAGTGAAAAGACAAGAGGCAGTGGGCACACACTGCAATACAGGAGATTGCCTCTGAGCATCACAAAATTATTTTTTATCGTGACGGTGACTGAACCATGGCCCAGAGTGTCCAGAAAGATGGTGGAGTCTGGATCATTGAAGACATTAAAAGTAGGCCCAGATATAATCCTGGGCAACAGGCTCTAGGTATCCTGGTTGAAGCAGGGGGATGGGACTTGGTGAGCCCCACAGACCCCTTCCACCCTCATTCATTCTGTGCTAGTGAATTCTCTTAGAGATGCATTTCAAGGACTGGCATGACAAAGCTCTGTGCAGAGTGAGATCCAAATGGACATGGGATTTAAGTTCCTTAAGTAGTGTTCAAGAAGAATGTAAAACTCCAGGAAACCTGTCTCTTCCATAACTGAATCCCTTTCATGGGAAAATTCCCCAGCTCTAGAAAGATCCTCTGAGACGCATGCTTAAGACTGACACTGGCTGAGCAAATTTCTCCCTATGCGTGTCTAAGACCAGTTAGGATCTTTACCAAAAGTGTTGTCAACGTAGTCACAGAAGGCATATTGTTAAGAAGTGACAACTTACATCAGAATGGCAAATATTGGTCCACCAATGAATTACTGTATGGGAATTATCGACTTGTATTCCAAATAAATAAAAAGGAGTTGGTCTTTATTGAACTCTTTCATTGCAATATTCATAAGGGAAGAAAAAGACCTATGTCCTTAACTTTCTTAATTCTAACAAAGGTTTAAAACATTCCTTGTAAAAAGCGTATCTGAATTATCGGTCTATGAAACAATTTGAGTTGGGAAAAAAGTCCTAAAATTGTGTAGACAGTTGCAGAGAAAGCAAGAAAATAGGAAAGAAACAAAAACAGAGAAAAAGAGTCATCTTGAGTCTGCTAGCTAGTTCTAGAAGTAGTCTGCTAGAAAAAGGAAACCCCAGTGGAATTTCAAATGTGTTCATGCACTTGATTCAGTAACTGGTCAATGTAAAAACCAGTCCTTTCGTACAACTTCCCCCAGCAACAAAAACTTCAACAGATTGACGCCACCATCATGCCTGTCCCAGATGTATTTAAAAGAGAAATGATGATTTTCTTGAAAATCTATTTGCGTAAAAGTTGCAAGACATTGGAGGGATTCTCCACATTCTCCTTCCTCCACGCGGCTTGAAAGTATATTTGATAAAATATGCAACAAAGCATGTGATTTACAAGGTAGAGTAAAATGGATGACTTGGGAATTGATCTCTTTTGGATATGAAACTTCATATCCACTCTCTGGGAAGTTTCTAAAAGAAATGATGGAGCTGAGGCATGAATCTGCCTCTCCGAGTGCTAAGCAAACATAGACACTCCCCTTCACATGGCCCCACCTTCCGCACACACCTAGGCATGCACAGAGATCAGCATAGCAGATCATGAACACCTTGGAAAAGACTGAAATGCTAAATAGCTCTCTTTGTGGACAAAATAGCCGGTACACTATTTCAAATATCTGGTACAAAAACTCTGTTGAATATCTACCTCATATTTAAAACACAGCTTTTCATTGAATTCTGTTTGCAGAATATTTTCCTTCCATTTGTTCCTTTAAAATTCCTTTGTTCTATGTCTAGAAATATTTTCTTCTAAAAATAGAAAAAATTAGATGATGTCTTTTCAGAAGAAAACATTGGTTTAGACAATTTTTAACCATCATGGTATGGAAGAATTTATTTGTCCCTCACTAAGGAGGAATAAGTATTTTGATCCTAGATCATTTACAGTGAAATACTTGACATTTTTAAGATGCTTTCAATCAATTTTGATCCTCATTGCTTATTCATTGTAAACAGTAAGTTTTCAGTGCATGGAAAGTGTGTGTGGTATGTCTACATTAGTTCAAACACCAATTCCAACTAATGGCCAGGCTGAACTACAGTAAATAATGTCCTGAAGGATATTTTGCTGCCTTCTTTGGCACTCCTTGAAATCCTAATGATTGGCATGAAGTGTCGAAATACAGAGATTTTCTCTCAGAGGGTGTCCCATGATGAAACCCATCCCATGTGTTTGATGTTGTAGTTCTTATCGCTTTTAAAAGTTGATATCTTCTGCGCAGTTTTCATGAAGCTTTCTGTTACAGTAGTGAAAATCACAGAGAAATGCAATTTTGTACAACTTTGAATTTACCCCAAGAGCTGAGAGAAAATTTGTTCGTATACCTCAATCTGAGTCTCTTCTATATTCAAGCTTTGTTTATCTACCATCAAGGGTCGCATTCGTTGCTGTTCAAAGCCCCATCCAAGCTGACTTGAATACGTTCAGGGATGGGACATCCACAACTTCTCTGGGCAACCCGAAGCAGCGTTCCAGCACCCCAACAGCAAAAAATGTCTTCCTTTCATCTAATCGAGATCAGAAATACTAAATCTAGGTATATAAACTTTGAGGAAAGGTTTGAAATTCTATTGATTTGAAACACATTTGATATGAATACTAACTTCCAGACGACTGAAATATGTTGATGGCCATTTGAGATTGACACTTTTTGAAAAAGTGCATGGAATTGAAAATTAAAACCGGCAAAATTAAAAACTTCTTGCCATTTTCTTTTAACTCTGATCTTCAAAATTGCATAGGTCAGATATCTGTGCTTCATGCAAATCTCTCAGATACTCTCAGACCAAAGCTTTTCTTTCAGACTAAACTGCGGTTTAGGTAGAACACGAGTGCTTAGTGAAGGTTTTTCTGGGCATAGGGGGATTTGTGTGCACAAGAGGTTTTATCCAAACTGGAAAATTCATCCCAGCTGCATTTGTTCATCATTCCTACTGCATCAGGCCTGAAGATTCTGTGAAAAGTATCCTGTGGACCTTGAACATAGCTCATGTGAAAGAGATGAGAGGTGATGGAGAAGTTGAGGGAGAGAATCAAGAGCATATGGCCCAGTAAAGGCACCAGAAGGTATTTTTTCATGTGGTCCACAGCCCAAACAATTGTTTAGCACCGTTTGAAGGCTGTGTTTGACCAACAGGGCTGAAGCAGGTCTTCAAAATATCCAGTAGATCAAAATCCATGGAAGCAAATGACCCTGGCCAGTCACCTTGCTGCTGATCATTCACCCTCCATACCAGCTGATCAGGCCTAAGAATGCTGCTGCAAAAGTGTTGTGAAAAAGGTAGGCACATTTTCACAGAGGCAGGGGAAAATGCCCTTGGATGGTGATTCCAAGGGATAACTTGATGGCGCAAGTTAGGTACTCTTATCTACTGTGCAATATCGAAGTTGGTGAGTTCACCATCTGTAAGCATCACTTTAGAAAATAAATGTTTGATCCACAAAACGATACTTCCTATGTCCTGTCTACCTGCTTCATTTCAGCCAATGAATAGGCTACGTTCCATCAGCAAAGTGTTCATGATCATATGCTTCTTTAAACTGTGGTCATTTTTTCTTTTTTTCTAAATCAGACACTGTCTATTCCTAAGATTCAGATGTCCATGGGTAGGGGTGTAATTAAGTTCACTGTTAAAAAATATCCTTCTTGTTATCTTTTTAATAAATTACTGAGATGTAACATCAGCCTGAGAGCTGAAACCTTCATTTGCTGTTTGCCAAGTATCATCTATGCGATACAAATTCTATTTGACCCATCCATTGCCATCTAATACTACTAGTAATGCCTTCACAACCTTTACTTCATCGTTAGGGATTTTGGAGAAGTGAAAGATTTGAACATAAGCAAGGGCATTTGTTCAAGATGCTCCAGAAAGAGCTGCCGTCTGTTCTCTTCCTTGCTGCCTATGTTGGCAGGAAGCTGCAAAAAACCCAAAGATAACTAGAAAGAGTGTTACTTTTAGTCTAAATTTGGAAATGATGTTTGGAATACCCTGTTAAATGAAAAGGTGCTCTTTTAAAAGATGGCATCTTCAGGGGAAAAGTCAGTTTAGAGAGGTTTTGAGACAGTTGCTTCTGGAAAAAAAAAAAAAAAATTTGAGGTATCCAAGGTCTTTAGCCATACCACTTGGAAGATTGATTCAAAACACAGTTCCTTCATCTAGGAAGAACAGAGGACCATAGATGCAGCCCATTTCAAAACGGAGTTCTTTATGTGTCAGGTTGGGATTTACTGGACATCATTTCTTGTAAAGTCGAGGGACTGCAGTTAGCTCTCCAATAATTTCCTTCTCTGAAATTCATCTGCATTTGCTCCTTTCTCCAGCGTTCCCATTTCTTAGTGCTGGTATACTCCATCTATGCATTAGAATATTCAACTGGAGTGTGTGTCCGATATTTTCTAGTTCAAATTGGCTGGAACGCAATGGATAGTTCCAGTTGCTTGTATACACTAGTTTTATTTTGACAAGTTTTCTTTGAACAATGTTGAAGCAGCAGTAGCAAATCGGAAGTACAGCTTGCAGCAGGGAAAGACACTTCTGCTTGCTCAAGTTTCCTGTAGTCAGATAGATGCCAAAAGGCTTTTCATAGTACTACTACTGTCTTGTAGGAATACTTGATCTAATCCTACCTTTGATACAATTACGAATGGGCTACTTTTCCACAAGGTGGAACATTTTTCTTTTAATAATATGTTTTTTGTAAGTTGGAAACATGAACTTGTGCACCAGTCAGGTGGAAGGTACTCTTACTTCTTCATAAGTTTCACAACATTATTTAGAAAATATTGACTCTGTGTAACTTCAAAAGAAGAATTCTGGGCATCTTCATTCTATTGATGTGATTTTTTTTCTACCATGCTGTTCTTGTTTTCTATGGAACTCATTTTTACCAATAGAAATATTTTTCCCTGACACCTATGGAAAATACCTATGTTTCCTCAATATTGCAGCCTCAGTACACTGTTTAGAATTATTTCAACATGGTCCCAAGCATATCCGACAGCTAGACAGCAGAGGTTAGCAACAGTGAGTGGGAATAACTTCTGAACCATTTCAGTAGATTTCCCAGGAAGGGCTTGCTTTCTGCCCCTGCAAATTTTCCCAGAGATATTGTCTGGTGCACAGTTGCATCAAAAGAGTATTTTTGCACAAACCTTGGGCCAAGCTCTGTCTCAGATTTACTAGTGAATGCAAAGAGGGTGAAAGTGCTGCTTCAAAGCCCTCTGTGTGCTTTCCGTACCAAAAGGGAGGTGACCCCAGCAATAACTTTTTGATCTCTCTTCAAAACACGAGGCACGTCACCACCTCATTCATCTTTTTCTGGGACTCAGCATCTAAAGACCAAGAAGCCCTCTTGCTTGCTAAAGTGTGTTCAGCAAAAAAACCCTTGTCCCATCAGCAAATTGGAACACAGCTGCATTCCAGTCAATACCAATGCTGGCAGGGCAATACTCTAGCCCAGTAGTAACATGCCACTGTTAGAAGACTGTGTAAAAATCTTTGTGTACAAAGTAGTGGGAGGGAAAAATAGAATTGGGAAGAACTGCACATTGTTCTGGAAAAAGCCTCCTGCCACAGTCTTACAGACGTCATTTTCTGGTATCATTTTTAAGAGTTGGAGTTTCTTAAATTTTGTACAAGATAAAATCTTACTGGACCTTGAAGTTTCCCTACTAGAAGTACAGCCATTTCTTAGTAGAATAGAAGTAAGCCCTTTGAATATGTACAAATGGCCTTTCAAAATACATATGCTATAGCCCACTGTGAAAGGAATTAGCTATAAAAATAGAAATTCAAAGGTTTAAAAAGGTTTTGAATAAAGTAAGTCTAAGGTGATAGAAGAAGAAGAAAACAGCAGTTTTCTTCTTCTGCTGAAAAAACAACTCCGAGGACATTGTACTCTACAGGTGTATTATATCACTTTCTGAAAAACGGAGTAGGTTTGCTATTTCAAAAGGTTTTCATTAGGAAGGAAGAGATTCCTTTGGAAAAAAAAACTTCAAATTGACTTGACATGAATGTTATGACACTTCACCAATCATGAAGAAAAATTCTCATCACTTGATATGGAAATCATGACGGTAACGGAGTCAAGGATGTCTAAGCCGTGCCATCAGGAACATAAAAAAGCATTAGAATGCTGGTAAGACTGAGCTCCTGAACTAGTGAGAAGAGAACGCAACCAAAACATTTTCCTTTAAGAGTCTTCAGGATGAACAGCAGATCAAATGTTTTCCTGTGAAGTATTTATGAATAGAATTAACCTTTAAAAGAACATTGTTTTCAAAAACCTGTGACCAGTATCTCTTAGAATGATACAGAGTTCTTATTACTAGAAAAAAGAAAAGCACTTTTTTCCAAACTGTTGTGCACTTTTAAACGATCTACAATAAAAAGAGTACTTTTTCATGCTGGGCATGATGTTCATTACAAAAAAGCCTTGTCGCACGCTTGGTACTCTAGTGTCTTGATTAGCATCGTTTTTTATTCATTGACTCTTTTTCACCTTGAAATAATGGCGTCTTTGTACTTATGCAGCATCCATGAAGAATTTCTTGGGTGTCATTTTGTACTCGATCCTAAACGGCAGGTTCTGCATTCTGCCATCCGTCTGGCTTTCCCGTTTGATGCAGCTTCTGAGAGGTCTTTTCAGAATTGAGGACTACCTGCAAGAATGATGCTAAATACATGCATTTTCCTCCTTGGTTAATGCAAAACTGTTTTTCCTTTACAGCACAATAATAATAGGAAAAGAATGATGGTGGATTCAATTCTTACAGTAATACAAAGAGGACTATTATCATCATTAGAAACCAAGCAAGTCATATTTATTGCTCATGCAGTACAACCACTAATGCAAATTACCCTGTAAATTCAAAATGAATCTGTATCACAGGAGTGGATTGAATGTCTCTCTTGATATTTTGCTTAAAGCAGAAAATTAATTCTTTTGACAGCCAACTCATAATTGCAACCTAACTTTCAACTCCAGCTTTCAAACAGTGGAAACATGTCTGTTTATAAAACAATACAGTACAGTACACAAGACCAAAACAGGTCCTAGACGTTCAAATAAAAGAAAAGATCAAAGGACAGATTAATTCGTGTCTGCAAGCCCTCAAGAGCGTGCAGGTCAAAAGTCCCCAGAAAACTAGGCCAGTGGCACAAATTCTCGATGTTGGCACCAGCAGAAGCAGCTGCTATCTTTCTAGGATGCAATCTTGCTTACATCATCCTTCAAAGCAATCTTCTGTCCCCCTGCCCAATATGCCTTCTGCTCTACTCCTTGGACTTCACGTTTGCATTTCTACAGAGTCCTGCAAACGGACTCAAAGTTCAGGTAATAGATTTCCAAGATTTAGAAATATTGTGTTAAGTCTATTTCTTTCGTATTTCATCCCGTCTAAGCATACTGAACTTTCTGAGGTGAAATATGTCGAGTATGTCACGTGTAGTTTACATGTTAGTTCTGCTTGACATTAAAACTTCGCACAGACCCCTGGGATGCCTTACTGCAAAAATATATAGCTGCAAAGAGTGGTTGCACAAAGTTAGAAGGGCCAGAAAACCATGTAAACAACCTAACAGTAGAGGCTTGAATTTCTGAATATAATCTTGCACCATCTAAAGTCAAAATAGAATATTGAAATGATTTTCATCTAATAATGAGCATGGGGAAGAAAGAATCCAGATAGGCTTTTTTTTTTTTTGAAACAGTTCCAGGAAATACATGGCCTTAACTTGGAAGTATAGCATTAAATATTTTTATACAGCATGAGTTCTCATTACCTAATCATATGATTTGTAGAACTGAATTGGAAAGTAGGAAATAAACAAAGAAAAATATTCAAGCTATAAAAAATGTGAGTTTAAAATTTTCTTTGTATTTCTGATTAAAACTATGAGGTAGCCAAATGGTCACCCATTATTTTCAAAAGCATCTGGACATAAAAAACGGATCAATTTTGGCGGGACTTGGATGTCCGGTATTCCTGAAAAGCTTTATTTCACTGCTTCCCAACCCTGATTCAATCCCCTTAAATGCAGCTGTATTTCAGTTGCTCAGTGAAACTGTCCATCTCATGCGTATAGTTTACAAATAATCTGCAGAAAAAGCTAGCTAGATTTAAAGATCTTTTTTCTGTAAATGGCCTTCAACTGATTTCTACAAACACACAGCTGGGATTTCTGCTGTCTTCTTCAGGCCACTTCCTGCAGAGACCTCTCCATTAAATCTGTCTCGTTCTACTAAGAACGCTTCTGGTGATCCAAAGTCAGCACTGGGATTGTCCAACTGCATGGAATTACTGTCTGCTAGAGCTGCACACTGAGGGCTTCTGTGTGCAGCATCATGTGAGCCCTGCTAATGTCACCCTGTTGGTATAAACTGAGCTAAGTGGACCTTAAGGGACAAGATTGTGCACTGATTTTGTAATAGAAATGAGGTACTAAGAAGGAGGCGGGAGGATTTCAATGTTTCTGCCCCCAGCTGAAGCAACACTAAATCTCGGTCCTTATCTGAAAAACGAGGTGAATTAACCCGTTTGGCATTCATATGCCAAAAAGGTCAGTAATACACTCAGAACTGTCAAAAGAGTAACAATTCCAATCATTACTTTCTAAAAAGAATTCATTTGAAGAAGTCAGGAAGACAGATGAAACATGCAAATATCCTACCCTGAGAATCATTCTGTTGATCTGCACAGGTTTCTTATTATATTCCCATCTAATGCATTGGACATGTGTGCTTGTGATGACACAAATACTTGCAAAGCTTACCAGATAAATCACGTTCTCTTCAAACAGCAAAGCATTTCTTGATGGTTGCACTTGCTAATTCCATTTAGACTCAGTGTTCTTAAAGGTCTTTTCCAACCAAAGTTCCAACCACCATTCTCTAAGTCGCACATCCTGATTGTCCTGGTTTAGGGCTAAATTTGGCAGAAAACCTCACAAAGGGCCACTGCACCCTCCCCCCCACCAAAAGCCCACCCACACAGCCGCTCCCTTCAACTGGTTTGGGGAGAGAAGTGGGAAAAAGCTGTTGATTTAACAGGCAAAGCACTTCCCAGCACAAAAAAATGAACAATACCAGATGACAAAACTCATTTGCCGCACTGAAGAGACGACAAATCAGAAAGTCTCTCCTGTGGGTGCTCACTCTGTTATAAACCCCTCCAGCAATGGGGAAGGCTGCTGCCCAGGGTAGGCCCCAGTAGGCCACAAAGTGCAAGTTCCCAGTGCTTCCCAGGTCCCAGTCCGGAGCAGATTCGAAACGTTCCAAGAAAAGGGAAAGGAAAAAAAAACCAGTCCAGGGAAAACTCTGCCTCAGCCAGCTAAACCAACTAAAAAGCAAATGCGTGCTCTGTTCTGCTCCGTCAGTGCCCAGACAACACAGTGCAGCGCAGAATGTGGAAGAGTGTTGCTTTCTAAGGAGTGCAGCCTCTGATAAGAAACTCGGTGCTTCTTCTTCTCCCCACCTTTGCTCTCAGAACCAGTCTTGAAGGCAGAGAATATCATATCCAGCATTAAGAGAACAGATGACTGGGGATACAAGCATCATAAAGTCACCCTAGGACACTGCTCCTTTGAGATATGTCACCAGACTATGCTAAGACCAAGTTTTGGAACTGCTCATTAAAATTCTACTCTCACAGTGAAGCTGAGGAGGAAACACAGCTCACTACAGTTACCTTGTGGCATGCCAGTGCTTCCTTTCCATCACAATGGTCTTCGTTTTTAAGTCCCTGACATCACAGGCATCATGAAACATCCTTTGTGCAGGAAGGAAGAAAATATTCTTCTCATTGATGCTGATGGGTTAGCTGACATGCAAAGCAGTTAATTCAAAGTGACAGAGCAATCAAGTCAATAGGAAAACTCACCACAGTTTTGTTTACTCCCCTAAATCCTTACTATCCCAAAATACAAGAACAGCTGTAAAAGCCTTGTGGCTACCTAATTTTTTCCTAGACCTACATGGTGGGGTAAGAGATAAACAATCCCAAACTATGGTAATCCACAACAAAGCATTCTTGACCTCATATTCAGGTTCTGCATAGCGAGCTCTTCCTCCTGATCAAGTTATTCCATCGCAATACTTTGGGGAGTATCTCAGAGGGCTGGCTGTTGTTTGGTTTGAAAGCATCTTGATCATTCAGGAACCCAGTAGCAAGGACAAAGTTTAAAAGAAGATAGTGCTATGCATTGATTTTCATCTAGGACAGAGATATTTCTACAACACAGAAGGCTGACCTAATGCTTCACGACAACGTGGCTGAAGTGGCATCCTGGTCCCCATAGGTTTTTCTCTTTACTTTTAGCTGCTTTCTTACCAGATTAATGAGCTGAACTAGCTCAAAAAAGAATCAGATAAGTGCCAGAGCTTTCAAACAAACAAACAAACAAAAAAACAAACAAACAAAAAAAAAACAAACCCAAAACAGATGCAAAAGGGTGATTTGTAAGTGCATTTGAAAACAGAAGTTTTTTGTACTTTTCATAGATACATGGCATTCTCTAGAATGATATTGCTCCAATGCTTTGGGTTTGGTTTTGTTTTTGTTTTTTTCCTCAATTCGAAATGTTACACATTCTTTTTTGGCCATTTTAGTAAACTGATTTTCTGATCCATGTGAAAGACAGTCCGAAGTTCCCCTCATTTGCCTCACGACCGTCCCCAGGACAGACATGGGGACCCTGAGGACCCTGACTGGAATGCTGGCATGCCGGTCAGAGAGGAATGCCAGAAATCCTGAGGCCCCTGAGCAGAATTCTGGCCTGCCAAGTGATTGTTGGCAGCTGTGTCTACAGTGACTGCTTCTAGCAGGGCCTGCCAAGGGGCGAGGCGACCTATGGGCCTGCACGTGCTTCGCGACACCAGCCCAGGAATTTTCCCACCTCTTGGCCAGATGAACTTGCTGGGGCAACTGTGGTAGCCGCCCCATGGAAAATCCTTCATCTGCTCCACTACCACCGTGAGGGACGCAGATTGAAGCCCCCCTCCCAAGGACTGAGGCTGAGACGCCCGTCATTCTGATCCAGGGCTGCTGGCTTGACTGAAGCAGGATGCCTGCTAAGTGTTGCCTGCAGATGTGTTCGCGGGACCTAAACTGGTTTCCTATAGAAACCAGTCCTGAAACAATAGCTCCCACTCACTGCTGATATTGATATTGACTTCTCCTGCTGAGAACATGGACTGTCTGTACCCATCTTCAATACCATTTTTCCCCTCAGCAATTTCAATAGACTTGCTCTTTATTGTATCTGCTCCCCCTCAGCCATTTCTAGATCTGTTTCCCCCCTCAGCAATGGACTAGAATAGAACCTTGAGATAACCAGGACTTTGAGATCTCCCCTAGGAGAACTCCATCGGCTGGGCTGCGAGGACTTCATCTCTCTCCATTTGGTAGCTATACTCCCTCTCTCTTTCTCCCCCTCTTTTCTATTCTTTTCCTCTCCCTAATTCCTTGAAGGCATTTGCTGTGGTCATTCTAGAAAGGTGCATTTGTTTGGAGTGATACTGCAATCCCTTTTCCATCTTGTCTTTTGCCCTCCGAGATCAGTTAAGAAAACATCATCCCCCCTTGGTAGGAGCGGATCAGAACAATATGTTCTTTCCAGCTGAAATTGGTTCTAGTCAATAGAAGCACACGGGTAGGTAAAAGTAGACTATAAAAGATAACCTTCAGAATGTATTTCCCATGTCTTCCCATTCAAGCAAGTGAAGAAAGCAGACAGATCTTCAGATAACATGCTATGCGAATTGAAAGGAATCTTCTTGGAGGCAACTGTGAAACTCACGCAATGAAATACAGATGAGAGAGATGAAAGGGTCACATATGATGTCAAATCTATTCTTTTAATGTTTGAATGAAACAAGATTTCTTCAAGTACAATCCTACAAAATGAAGGTGAACTTGCAGAAGCAATTGAACTGGGTCTCCTTTAGAAACACAATGTTTTCTAATTAAACTGAGCATTCAGGAAGGCAACCTTGAAATCAAAAGGATTTAGAAAAATACAAAATACCAAGACTGGCAGTTCGTTACCTTTCACAGTCTCTTTAAGATAAGATTGATTTGAACTTCCACTTGTAGTAGGTCTGAAGACATTAGGAATGATGCAATATGAAAAAACCAAAACAAAACAACTTTCTCAAAAAGCTTTGAGAAACCAGAGAAATGATGATTTTTAGTGGTTAGGTAGTCCTTTAAAATTTGTCTTGGGGGAAAGAGATAAAAAACTGACTGAGATCAAATGACTGTGGAGTATATTCCAAAACAGTAATGAAGAAGGTAAGGGGCAAGAGCCTGTTAGAAAAATACTATGCTGGCTTCATCTGTTGAAAGCATTCCAGAATGGTTGAAATTATGAATCATATCTTCTGGGATTAAAAAAAAAAAAAAAAAAAGAGAGGAAGAAAACAGAAGGAAAAAAATATTTTGAACATATTTTTCCATTCCAAGATGGTATAATGGCTTTATTTCATTTTGTTCCTATGACCGGTTAATAGCTTATGAAATGTTTAGCAATAGAGAGTGAGAGTCTTCACACTAGCCATACCATTTGGATGTGTCTCTTTTACTTTCTAGAGCAGCAGATATGGTTTAGCACTCCACAATTCAGTCCCCAAAAGTGAGTAAGGGTGGCAGATTTAACCTAACTGCCCAGTCCACCAAAATGCCTAATTATCTTGAAAAATGCTTTGCTCTATCTCATGATCTGGACATGTCTCTCTAGCTCCACTTTGAGCTTCTTGATCTTTCATCTACAGGATGAGATCCAATTTAGCTTAGCAAGGATGTAGCCTTTCCAAACCATATCTTTTACCTTCTGTATTCTTACAAGTACATTTCTACCGCAGGGACCAGTTTGGAAGATCTTAGTTGTTTTATTCCTTAGATTATGTTGCTGCATTAATTAGCTCTTCTTTGAAGTTTTTTCCCTGCTCAAGTATAGGGTCAGTGCTGAAATGATTGTGATGCTAACTCCTTATGATCTATTCTGCAGGCTTACAGAGTATGCAGCAAAGTTTTCTCTTCTTCTGAGGACATTCTACTCTTTTGATGAGAAATGCTGAAGGTCTGACTTCAGTTGCAAAGGTATCTGATTGACAGATTGCAAAATTGTTAAGTCTAGTAACAGCAGGAAAAGCGTGCTCTTGCTCTGTATGTAAATGTCGTGTCAGCTGCTGTTGGGATAAAAAGCATGAGCATAAGCAAAGATATCTGCATGGATAGAAAAGAAACAAAGAAGATATTTGTTGTGATTTCTGCACTAAGGAGCAAGAAGAAGCATGAAGCGCTAATTTCAGTGGCTAAGACAGTATCATCCTTGGGCCAGTTCTCTTCAACATCTTTTGAACCACTTGGACTCGGCACTTGAAGGAATATTAAGCAAGTTTGCCAGAGACGCTACATTGGGAGGAGCTGTCAACTAACTCCCTTGAGGCCAGTGAGACACTGCCGAGAGATCTTGACAAATAAGAGAGATGGGCAATTATGGCTGGCCGGGAGTCTATGCACAAATCACGAAAGGGGCGGGACTGCTGGGGAAGGCGTCCCAAGCTGTTGTATTTTCCAGCATCAGTCTCATGACATGCTTATGACAGTGGGAAGATGCCAGCAGCTCACGTCCCCAGCAGCAGAAAAAGAACTTCATGTTACAACTTACTTGAAAAGCTTTTTGACCAATCCCACAAAGCAAAAGCATATTGACAGTAGTTCTTTCCGATCCCTAGAAGCACACAGAACTTTGGTTCAAAGAACGCTTGCTTCTTTTGAATAAAAGACCTGCTTGTAAGCCTTAAGATAGAATGCACAGAGCTCCATTATTAAGCTTAGAACTTCCTAACATCTGGCTAGATCTACTTTGCTGTAGCTTAGGGAGTTCTTCTGGTCAAGCTTTAATACACAGGCCATTGTTCTATTTGTCATTACTTCTCTACTTCTTCTATCATTTTTCTGCTGACAAACCCTATGACTACTGCTTAGCTCCAGGCACAGTTCTGCTGTCTCTGAGGCCTGCCTTTTGCAGCTTTCCCAAAATCCTCTGTTTCCAAGGATTGCCACAGGCAATCCCCAACCTTAGGGAGTTGTGCGATGACAAGTGCTGGATTCAGCACCTGGGACAGGGCAATCCTGCTCTGTGTGTGTGTATAGACTAGGGAGCCAGAGGCTGAAAGGAAGCCAGGCTCCTGGCCAATGGCAAGCTAAATGGGTATCAGCAGTGCCCTGGCAGCCAGGAGGGCCAAGCCTGTCCTGGGGTGCATCAGGCACAGTATCACCAGCTGGGCAAGAGAGGGCATTGTCCTGCTCTGCTCTGCCCTGCTCTGCTGTGTTCTGGGGCGGCCTCACCTTGAGTGCTTGGGGGCAGTTTTGGGTACCACAATGAAAAAAGACATGAAGGTATCAGAAAGTTCTCCAATGAGGTTTACAAGGACAGAACTGGAGGAAATAGCATGCAGCTGAGTCAGGGGAGGCTCAGGTCCGGTATCAGGAAAAAGTTTTTTAACCAGAGGATGGCTGGGCACTGGAAGAGTCTCTCCAGGGTGTGCTTACAGCATCACACCTATCTTGAGTTCAAGAACCTTTGGGACATTGCTCTCAGGCATCTGGTGTGATTCTTGAGGAAGGTCCCATGCAGGGCCAGAAGTTGGACTTGATGCTCCTGACGGGCCCCTTCCAATTCAACTGATTCTACCACTCTATGATTCTGTCCTGGCCACTCAAGGTATATTGCTTGATCTCACCAGATTTTGACCTGCTCTTGTTGGTCAGAATTTGTCCCTACTGCCTAATGATATTTACCACAAAAGACAAAGGGCCTTTTCTCAATTTTCTCAAGAAAGTTGAAGATGCACCCTAGAATCCTAAAAAAGTCTTTTCCTTGAAACAACACTGTCTCCTGCCCAGTATTCTTTCCAGATCTTAAGGAGAAAGAAGGCAAAATCAGGGGATGTATTACAATGAAGCACTGTCAAGTTTCCGGACCTTTAGCAGTATATTTGTACTTCCACTATTCTTTTCTATAAAATCATGGTTTTGTAGAGCATGTCATTTTCTAGCAAGACACATTTTTGCAACTGAGCCCATCAGTCTCTGTGAGAATATATTGTCAAAAGCACAAAACATATGAATGGGCAGTGGCAAGTGAGGGGAAAAAACAGTATGGGAAGCAGCTCCGTGATACTACAGTAAGACAAGGAGGAGGAGGTGTTCCAGTTGACAGAGCAAAGAATCCCCTGCAGTCCCTGGAGATATCCTAGTGAAGCAGGTTGTCTCCCAGCGGTCCCTAGAGAACCATGGAGGAACACATACCTACAGTGCAGCTGGCGGAGGGCTCCATGCCACAGCAGGTGAAAGTGCCTTGAAGGAAGCTGCAGCTTGTGGAGGGAGGGCCAGAAAACCATCCTTGACCTCTTCTTTAGCGGAAGAGTATGTGCAAATGTTTAACAGCTGCTAACTGGAATCTATCCTCTTTCCAGTTCTTGTCGTAGGTAAGTAGGACAATACAAGAATTAGAAGCCTAAACTGTTTTGCATGAGGCTCCCATTCTCTCTGCCACGCCCTTAAAATTTACTTTGAGATGAAATAAAACTCATGATCAAGTTCCTAAGGCTTGATGGTCAGGCTTCTCAGAAAACAGGCAGTGCAAAGAACTCTTGTCACTGTCATTTTTTTTCATAGAACTAAAAAAGTTAAAGTACTGTTTTCTAAGAACTTACGAAAATCAACTGGTAGAGGTGGTGAGAGTGAAGAGTATAATTAAGCTGGAAAGAGACTATCATGTAGCTACCTCATCTGCATAGAAGTTTTTTTACCAGGAACTCTGGACTTTTAAACAGATTTAGGACACAATAGTTATCTCTGGGAATGTTTTAGTATGTATAGAACATTCATCTTTAAATAGCTCGATCTGTTTTACCGTTATGACTTACGTTTTAAATTTTATTTGAGGAGAAATATTTGCCATTCAGATCATTTCAAGTTCTGAAGCATTTCAGTTGTTGACAGTTTTTGCTGTCTCCTGAGGGCAGGAAAATAGTCCTGGAACCAATACTGAAAGAAACTAGATGGAAAAATTAGTTTTCCGCATTCTTTTCTGTCTATTCTATGAGGCACAAGAGCAAAACCACTGCTATGAGTCTGAGTTGCCTTACCACTCATGGATGACAACCTTGTAGTGAGTAGTCTGTTATTTGCACACATTTCTGATGCTGGTGGTTACCTGTTGTGCAGAAAGATCTGTAAACTATTTTCACGGAAAGACATTCCTGAATTGCTTCACTTATCTCTGAAGCAGAGAACTAAGCTGGCACTCTACTTCGGAGATCTTCCTGTGCTCGTCCCCAAACCCGTTTCCTTCAAATGCAATTTACTTTCAACCAAAGCACTTCATTACTTCATCAGGTAATCTCTTGTTCTTAATGTTCGGGGTAGTGTTCTAAAAGGGTAAGAACATATTCTAGTAAGAAGGTAGAACCTCTTTCTTGAGTAGTAGACATCACTGGGCTTTGGTTCATGCACCAGAACAACAGCAAGGAATGTCGTTTGCAATCAATAGATGGGTTGGGGAAACCGGCCACAAGTTTAGGAATCTTTCTCCAATTAATTATGCTTTAAAATTTGTCTCTCAGCATTTCAAGTGTGTTTTTATTAAAACAATCAACTATTTATTACCTGTACCACAACGAAGCACAATCAGCAGTGCTTGTGCATCCTTCACCAATTCCAAGAAGAAGAATGGTCTGAGCCTCCAGTATAGCTAATTACCATAGGCTGAAAAAAAGTTCTTGGAAAAATTTCTTTTGCATCCTTCTAAACTTTATGCAGCACTTCCTGGCCAATCTTACATTTTCTTTTCTCCAGGAGATGGTAAGAACTCGAGTACTTTCATGAAAACCGTCGCGGGTCGCTTGCTGTGCTGGCAGAGTTCCTTTTTGAGATAATGCCTGGAAAAGCTTTTCGCTAAGGTCTAGGCGGCAAGAGACGCAGAAGACGGGCATACGCAGCTGTCCGAAGGTAGGTGCCGGTCCCCGGCGGCTTTCGGCAGAAGCCGCGGTTCGGAGCGCACCGCGACCGGCAGAAAGCTCTGGGCGCGAAAAAGCCGCTTCTTCGCCTCCGGCAGCCGGAGAGCTCGGCCGATGCTGAGACGTCAAGAACGAAGCCGCACAGCACTGGGATTAAGTGAGCAGCTCTGAAACTGAGGGAAAACGATAACAAACCACTTTCCAACAGTTTCAACTTGCATTACCATAAGTAGGGAAAAAGTTCTTGGACAGCTTTCTTTTGCATCCTTCTAAACCTTATGCAGCACTTCCTGGCCAATCTTACTTTTTCTTTTCTCCAGGAGATGGTAAGAACTCGAGTACTTTCATGAAAACCGTCGCGGGTCGCTTGCTGTGCTGGCAGAGTTCCTTTTTGAGATAATGCCTGGAAAAGCTTTTTGCTAAGGTCTAGGCGGCAAGAGACGCAGAAGACGGGCATACGCAGCTGTCCGAAGGTAGGTGCCGGTCCCCGGCGGCTTTCGGCAGAAGCCGCGGTTCGGAGCGCACCGCGACCGGCAGAAAGCTCTGGGCGCGAAAAAGCCGCTTCTTCGCCTCCGGCAGCCGGAGAGCTCGGCCGATGCTGAGACGTCAAGAACGAAGCCGCACAGCACTGGGATTAAGTGAGCAGCTCTCAAACTGAGGGAAAACGATAACTAACCACTTTCCAACAGTTTCAACTTGCATTACCATAAGTAGGGAAAAAAGTTCTTGGACAGCTTTATTTTGCATCCTTCTAAACCTTATGCACCACGTCCTGGCCAATCTTACATTTTCTTTTCTCCAGGAGATGGTAAGAACTCGAGTACCTTCATGAAAACCGTCGCGGGTCGCTTGCTGTGCTGGCAGAGTTCCTTTTTGAGATAATGCCTGGAAAAGCTTTTCGCTAAGGTCTAGGCGGCAGGAGACGCAGAAGACGGGCATACGCAGCTGTCCGAAGGTAGGTGCCGGTCCCCGGCGGCTTTCGGCAGAAGCCGCGGTTCGGAGCGCACCGCGACCGGCAGAAAGCTCTGGGCGCGAAAAAGCCGCTTCTTCGCCTCCGGCAGCCGGAGAGCTCGGCCGATGCTGAGACGTCAAGAACGAAGCCGCACAGCACTGGGATTAAGTGAGCAGCTCTCAAACTGAGGGAAAACGATAACTAACCACTTTCCAACAGTTTCAACTTGCATTACCATAAGTAGGGAAAAAAGTTCTTGGACAGCTTTCTTTTGCATCCTTCTAAACCTTATGCACCACGTCCTGGCCAATCTTACATTTTCTTTTCTCCAGGAGATGGTAAGAACTCGAGTACCTTCATGAAAACCGTCGCGGGTCGCTTGCTGTGCTGGCAGAGTTCCTTTTTGAGATAATGCCTGGAAAAGCTTTTCGCTAAGGTCTAGGCGGCAGGAGACGCAGAAGACGGGCATACGCAGCTGTCCGAAGGTAGGTGCCGGTCCCCGGCGGCTTTCGGCAGAAGCCGCGGTTCGGAGCGCACCGCGACCGGCAGAAAGCTCTGGGCGCGAAAAAGCCGCTTCTACGCCTCCGGCAGCCGGAGAGCTCGGCCGATGCTGAGACGTCAAGAACGAAGCCGCACAGCACTGGGATTAAGTGAGCAGCTCTCAAACTGAGGGAAAACGATAACTAACCACTTTCCAACAGTTTCAACTTGCATTACCATAAGTAGGGAAAAAGTTCTTGGACAGCTTTCTTTTGCATCCTTCTAAACCTTATGCAGCACTTCCTGGCCAATCTTACTTTTTCTTTTCTCCAGGAGATGGCAAGAACTCGAGTACCTTCATGACAACCGTCGTGGGACGCTTGCTGTGCTGGCACAGTTCCTTTTCGAGAAAATGCTTGGAAAAGCTTTTCGCTAAGGTCTAGGCGGCAAGAGACGCAGAAGACGGGCATACGCAGCTGTCCGAAGGTAGGTGCCGGTCCCCGGCGGCTTTCGGCAGAAGCCGCGGTTCGGAGCGCACCGCGACCGGCAGAAAGCTCTGGGCGCGAAAAAGCCGCTTCTTCGCCTCCGGCAGCCGGAGAGCTCGGCCGATGCTGAGACGTCCAAGAACGAAGCCGCACAGCACTGGGATTAATGAGCAGCTCTCAAACTGAGGGAAAACGATAACTAACCACTTTCCAACAGTTTCAACTTGCATTACCATAAGTAGGGAAAAAAGTTCTTGGACAGCTTTCTTTTGCATCCTTCTAAACCTTGTGCACCACTTCCTGGCCAATCTTAAATTTTCTTTTCTCCAGGAGATGGTAAGAACTCGAGTACCTTCATGACAACCGTCGTGGGACGCTTGCTGTGCTGGCAGAGTTCCTTTTTGAGATAATGCCTGGAAAAGCATTTCGCTAAGGTCTAGGCGGCAGGAGACGCAGAAGACGGGCATACGCAGCTGTCCGAAGGTAGGTGCCGGTCCCCGGCGGCTTTCGGCAGAAGCCGCGGTTCGGAGCGCACCGCGACCGGCAGAAAGCTCTGGGCGCGAAAAAGCCGCTTCTACGCCTCCGGCAGCCGGAGAGCTCGGCCGATGCTGAGACGTCAAGAACGAAGCCGCACAGCACTGGGATTAAGTGAGCAGCTCTCAAACTGAGGGAAAACGATAACTAACCACTTTCCAACAGTTTCAACTTGCATTACCATAAGTAGGGAAAAAGTTCTTGGACAGCTTTATTTTGCATCCTTCTAAACCTTATGCACCACTTCCTGGCCAATCTTACTTTTTCTTTTCTCCAGGAGATGGTAAGAACTCGAGTACCTTCATGAAAACCGTCGCGGGTCGCTTGCTGTGCTGGCAGAGTTCCTTTTTGAGATAATGCCTGGAAAAGCTTTTCGCTAAGGTCTAGGCGGCAGGAGACGCAGAAGACGGGCATACGCAGCTGTCCGAAGGTAGGTGCCGGTCCCCGGCGGCTTTCGGCAGAAGCCGCGGTTCGGAGCGCACCGCGACCGGCAGAAAGCTCTGGGCGCGAAAAAGCCGCTTCTACGCCTCCGGCAGCCGGAGAGCTCGGCCGATGCTGAGACGTCAAGAACGAAGCCGCACAGCACTGGGATTAAGTGAGCAGCTCTTAAACTGAGGGAAAACGATAACTAACCACTTTCCAACAGTTTCAACTTGCATTACCATAAGTAGGGAAAAAGTTCTTGGACAGCTTTCTTTTGCATCCTTCTAAACCTTATGCAGCACTTCCTGGCCAATCTTACTTTTTCTTTTCTCCAAGAGATTGTAAGAACTCGAGTACCTTCATGACAACCGTCGTGGGACGCTTGCTGTGCTGGCAGAGTTCCTTTTCGAGAAAATGCTTGGAAAAGCTTTTCGCTAAGGTCTAGGCGGCAAGAGACGCAGAAGACGGGCATACGCAGCTGTCCGAAGGTAGGTGCCGGTCCCGGGCGGCTTTCGGCAGAAGCCGCGGTTCGGAGCGCACCGCGACCGGCAGAAAGCTCTGGGCGCGAAAAAGCCGCTTCTTCGCCTCCGGCAGCCGGAGAGCTCGGCCGATGCTGAGACGTCCAAGAACGAAGCCGCACAGCACTGGGATTAAGTGAGCAGATCTCAAACTGAGGGAAAACGATAACTAAACACTTTCCAACAGTTTCAACTTGCATTACCATAAGTAGGGAAAAAGTTCTTGGACAGCTTTATTTTGCATCCTTCTAAACCTTATGCACCACTTCCTGGCCAATCTTACTTTTTCTTTTCTCCAGGAGATGGTAAGAACTCGAGTACCTTCATGACAACCGTCGTGGGACGCTTGCTGTGCTGGCACTGTTCCTTTTCGAGAAAATGCTTGGAAAAGCTTTTCGCTAAGGTCTAGGCGGCAAGAGACGCAGAAGACGGGCATACGCAGCTGTCCGAAGGTAGGTGCCGGTCCCCGGCGGCTTTCGGCAGAAGCCGCGGTTCGGAGCGCACCGCGACCGGCAGAAAGCTCTGGGCGCGAAAAAGCCGCTTCTTCGCCTCCGGCAGCCGGAGAGCTCGGCCGATGCTGAGACGTCCAAGAACGAAGCCGCACAGCACTGGGATTAAGTGAGCAGCTCTCAAACTGAGGGAAAACGATAACTAACCACTTTCCAACAGTTTCAACTTGCATTACCATAAGTAGGGAAAAAGTTCTTGGACAGCTTTCTTTTGCATCCTTCTAAACCTTATGCACCACTTCCTGGCCAATCTTACTTTTTCTTTTTTCCAGAAGATGGTAAGAACTCGAGTACCTTCATGACAACCGTCGTGGGACGCTTGCTGTGCTGGCACTGTTCCTTTTCGAGAAAATGCTTGGAAAAGCTTTTCGCTAAGGTCTAGGCGGCAGGAGACGCAGAAGACGGGCATACGCAGCTGTCCGAAGGTAGGTGCCGGTCCCCGGCGGCTTTCGGCAGAAGCCGCGGTTCGGAGCGAACCGCGACCGGCAGAAAGCTCTGGGAGCGAAAAAGCCGCTTCTTCGCCTCCGGCAGCCGGAGAGCTCGGCCGATGCTGAGACGTCAAGAACGAAGCCGCACAGCACTGGGATTAAGTGAGCAGCTCTCAAACTGAGGGAAAACGATAACTAACCACTTTCCAACAGTTTCAACTTGCATTACCATAAGTAGGGAAAAAGTTCTTGGACAGCTTTCTTTTGCATCCTTCTAAACCTTATGCAGCACTTCCTGGCCAATCATACTTTTTCTTTTCTCCAAGAGATGGTAAGAACTCGAGTACCTTCATGACAACCGTCGTGGGACGCTTGCTGTGCTGGCAGAGTTCCTTTTTGAGAAAATGCTTGGAAAAGCTTTTCGCTAAGGTCTAGGCGGCAAGAGACGCAGAAGACGGGCATACGCAGCTGTCCGAAGGTAGGTGCCGGTAGCCGGATTCTTTTAACAGAAGCCGCTCTTCGGCGGGCTCTCTTACCTTCATAATGGGTTTTGCTGGAGGAAGCCGCTTTTTCGTTTCCGGGAATACCTAGAGAGGAACACTAGCTAAAGACGTGATTGGCACCATTATGTCGAGTTTTCCTCGTTCCAGCAGGAATAACGGAATAACTGTGTTCTTCCTTACGCTAGATGGCGCTGCTTATCAAGGTTTGGCTGCTTTTAATCATTTGGGGTGCTAGATGTTCAAACGACTTATCGTAACTTCTTCTATTTTAAGTCAGGTGCTCACTGACGTAGATCCTATTAGATATAGCACACTGCAAATAGGAGGTGAAATAGATTTATTGTTACTAGCACATGGGTACGAGTGTTAGGAATTTTATATGGAATATGTTGCATGAATCTTTTTAACCATTCTGCAGCCATTCATACGAAACTCACACAAGTACAAGACAATATGAAGAAATTGACTGGGAACGAGTGGGGTTTGCATCAATGGTTTGAGGGATGGGAAAGAACTGGGTGGTTGAAAGATCTCGTAAATGGAGCTTTGTTTTTACCAGTAGTCATGATTTCCTTGCTTTGTGTTATTCCATGCATCGTGAAACTGGTGTGCCTCTTGCTAAAAATGACATTGGAAAAGATCTGGCTGGTGCAAGAAGAAGGGGCAATTGTGACAATGTATCTGAACCGCTTAGACTACGGGCTGCACCAGCCATCCAGCGTGGAACGGTTCTTCTCAGAATTTTCTCAGGGCCCTCTGGAATTCATCAAGACATAAGCCTTGCTAAAACAAGAGAGGAAAAGCTGAGAAACTAAATTCCAAGACCACAAGAACTCCAAAACGGGGGGGGGGGGGGGGGGGGGAGGGGCAAAGTACCTGGACTGTAAGGAAACACATCTTCTGAGAGGTGCACGCAGAATGCGTGGACAAGACAAAGACACCAATAAGAAAAGCGTGACTAGCATGTGCAGAGAGTCAGAATGAGTAAGTGCATCATGTAAACCATACACGGCTTCTGCTTAATCCTCTTGGTCCATTGTGCAGGAGTCCTGAATTTCCCATAAGTGATACTTACTAAAAGGGTTCTGATTTTAATGCTAGAGTTACTGTCTATACGATGATTCATGGGAATAGTTCTTTCAAGTCCTTCCCTTGCTGACATCAGTCAGTTTCATCTTTTCCTGAATGTACTGCTGGCTATACATAAGTGATGAATAGAAGGGAATGAGTTTTAGGGATATGTTGCAAGGAAATAGATTGGTAGCTCTGCTTCCATTTCCATTGTCTAAGAAGAATTCCGAATATTTTTGGCCCTTTCATAGACCTCTGACTCGATTAGCATCAGCAGGGAGGGACATTTAATTGGTTTTTCTCCTTTTTAGAGAGAAGCTAACGAAAAAGTTTCACCAGAATCAGAACAGGCTGCGTAACAAGAAGAGCGTCATGAAAAGGCGCCAATCCTATCCTCTTAGTATTGCTAGTTGTGATTGGACTTCAATGAAATGTGTCAACTCTCTGTTCCTGGGTATCACATCAGTAACAGGTACTTCACCTGCTGTACTTCTCTCCTAAAGCTAAGAACAGAATCCCAAATAATCTTGATTCCAAGGTCTCAATTCACCCTGTGATGCTGACAGGTGAAATAGGAGTGGAAGGTGCACCAGTAAATGAACTTGAATGGCCTATCTAAATCAGCGGCCACTGATTTCCTGAAGGCCTTAACAGGTCAGTTGCCCCTATTTTTCTTGGGGTTCTTTTATTCTTTGGTCATGTTTTTCTTGGGATTCTTTGAATCCTTCCCCACCAGTTCAGCCTCTGCTCTCAAATCCTTTGCTGTCATTTAAAGTATCTCAAGAGCCTGGAAACTGTTGTCTTTATTTATCAACCCATTATTCCCTTCCGAAGGTTGTTTGCCTCAAGTCTCATTCTTGCTGATTTTCTGCTAGTTCATTGTCAGATGGCAGCAGGTGTTCTGTAAGAGCAAGTACTCAATCCTATAGCTTGCTTTTCTTTTGATTTGGCCTGTCTAGAAAATGGAATGACTGAACATTTCCAACAGGATTTTCTCTCCCCATTGTGTTTCACCGCAAGGGCAGATGCCAATCCATCTACCTAAACTCTTGGTGGTGAAGAAACTAGTGGTATGCTGTTGCATATAGGTAGAACTTTCCGAAAGGAAGGCCTTGTAAAACCATGGCTGAGGCCCGTTACTTTGGCTAAGTAGAAAATGACTAGGGGAAAGTGAGACAGCTGAATTAGAGGTCGATCAAGAAGTTCTAGAAGCATTGCGTGTTCACAGCGTGGGGTATGACGGTTGGTTGAATTATGTTTCTTGCGGCTTAAAGCTATGCAAGTGATAAAGGCCTGACTGCTTCAAAAGCCTGGCTTTTGCAAGAAAGCGGCTCTCCTTTGCACCTGCCTGGGGACTCTGCGTCACTACGGACCCTCACGCCCAGTTTGCCAAGGAGATGATGAGTAGGAATGTTGCAGAGCTGCTGTGTGCATATGAAAGGAATGGCAGAGAGTGAAGCCGTGGACAATTTCTGGGCTTTAGTACAATGCTGCTGCATTGGTGCCAGTTTAGTTGGTTTTCCATCAGTGGCATTTCTGTCTAGAAGTACACTGCCCAGAGTCTTTCTAGCACTTGATGCCATTTCCTTACTGCCATTAATACCTTCCTTCAGTTTCAAGGATGAGAGAATCTTTACAGGATTTTGAAGATCCCTGTTAGGAAACACTATGCCAGAGGAGTCATCACTCCCTTTTCTTTTGCCTCCTTTGTAATTTTTATAGACTCATTTCACATTTCTGCTAATGGCAATAAGAATACTGAGACTACTTAGCAGGGTTGACGCTCTCAGCTGCTTTCCTCTTTCCTACTGCTTCATACCGGATGTGACTTGATGGCCTCGTTTTGCAATCAGCATTTTGCTGTGGTTTGCTAAAACCTGGCATGCACTGCCAACTCACAACTTGTGTGTTGGCATTTCAGGGGCTTTGATGGGTTCCTTTCTGAGATTGCCATGCACTGGACTTTCACAGTCACAAAGACTTCATCCACCATCGGTCGAATTTCAGTATTAAATACTCTTTCCTGGAATGTAGGCAACCTAGCAGCAAGTACTAAATTCGCTGCAAGCCCTGTCTTCCCAAAGGACCATTCAAAAAGTTTGCTTTTCCCCTCTGACCAATCTGACAGTATTTTGATGAAGAATTTGGTACCTTAATAGAACCTCTTAGAAGGGATCTCATGGCAGACAACATCTCAGGCTTTCTTGAAATACTGGCTCCTTTGGATCTCAATTCCATTCAGAGTGCATTTAAGATTTTTTTTTTCACTGAAGCCATTCAACAATGCCTCTTCTCTTTAAAATGTGCTGCAGGTGAGAAAGATGGATCCCCGTGAAAGGTTCTATTGATATCAAAATTTGTGCCCAATGGACTGTGCTGATGGAAATCAAATACTAGTGTAGTATTTTGAATCCAAATAATTCCTCCCAATCAGGCCCGACAGGATTGTTTGGCTTTGAATCTGAGCACGTGGACAGTAGTGGATGGTCCACAGGTTGAAAAGAGTGTAGATTCTTCTCCTTCTTTTCATTGATGGCTCAGAGACTGAAAAGGCAGCTCCAAAATGGTAAATACATCCCTACAGATTCAAAAATTGTTCTTCTTAATTTGCATCTCCACCATAACAACAGATGCTTAGAACTAAATTACCAATGGGAATTTTATAGCTTCTCAGAAATGAAACAGGACCTGGCTTATGGGCCTTAGCAGTAGCTACAAGTTTTTCAGCACAAGCCATCTCAAAAGTATTTTAACTTTACCGTACTTTTCTGTCTTATGCTTTCATCTCAAGGATGCAGGAAAAAAAAATAAACAAACAAACAAAAAAAAAAAAACACAACAAAAAAAAAACCAAAAAAAAAAAAAAACAACAAAACAAGAAACCCCACCAAATTGATAATAAGCAAAATCAGTGACATATATAGAAACAGATCCCATGGTTTTTAACTTCCAAACTTGTCTTCTCAGCACACTCTCTACAATGGAATTGTTTCCCTATCTGCCTTGAAACATTTTGCAGCAAAAACACTCTAAGGTCCTGCTGGGTGTTTTGTTCAAAAATGACTTCTTCTGGTTTTCTGTCCATAAGCGGAGTAACGTGACTGTGCTGGCAGCTGACCAAAGAAGGTAGGAAGAGTAATCATCATCCACAACACTGGGGCTAAAGAAATTTCCACAGAAAATTACCTGCCCTAGTACTTGTTCATGTGTTGGGTTGAACGTTCAGAATCTGTTTCCATTTTCCCCATTCATAGAATGTTCTATTTCACAGAATTCCAGCCCCTCAAACATCAGTCCTGCCAGAACTGCCCGCCATAGGGGGCTGGCATAGGGGATCTGCTAATGTCCACTGACTCTTACCAGTATAGTGCTTGTCACTGTTGCAGATCAAGAACTTCTGAATAGTTTGGATTCATGCTCTTTGAGGGGTTGAAAACAAGAAAAGAATGACTAGACATTTCCATGATCAAATCCCCTGATGGAATAAAAATAGGAGCATAATAAATGTATCCATTGTTCTAAGAAGGGAGATGAAGGCTCCAAATGATTACTTGCATACTTCCTGTTCTAAATCCCTTGTTATCTGGCAAATTGCAGAAGATTCCAGGCTTTTGCCAAAATGCAAACCAGGTTAAAATGTGAAGCCTTACAGTTTACTGGATATAAAACTTCATCATCCATTTTTAAATCTTTGAGATTGTTATGTACTTCCTATTACTACCCTGAGGTTTAGAGCTGTAATTCAGAGAGAAAAGAATGCTATCTTGAATTCATTCTAGTAAATCGGCACTCTCATCTTGTCGGCACTCTCTCCTCTTGGTTTTCACTTCTGAAACTCTGTACGGAAGAGTGCATTAATGCATAGAGCTCTGCATCAATTCTTTACAACAGTTTCCTCTGTAATTCTTCTTTCAAGGCAAACCTATAAAAAGCCACACTTTCTTACCCCACCACTTCTAAAATTCTATTGAGAAGCAAAAAAAAAAAAAAAACCATCAAACCACTAAATCACTGCTCCAATAAAAAAAGCAGTCCATTAACTGCTTTCTTAGCAGGTTCTTTACCTTGTATTAATATGGCAACCTTTTCTTGCTCTTCTAGATTAGAACCAAATTCTTACAGCATATAAGGAAACATAGGTTTACTGTATCTGATTCTTAGATACAGAAGTCCAGCAAGGAGTTCAGACCTCAAAAGAAGTGTCTGTACAACGAGATTCAGCACAACGTTGAGACATATTAGCTATTTTTCAAGAAAAGCGGCCAAACTGAAACTTTTTAGACTTCTCTACAATCATGCGTGCCTGCTTCCAGAACCTGACCTTCGTTGCTGGAAACTAGCTGCAATGTTACTGTAAACAATGCTGTGAATGTCATCATCATCGTCATTCTTCTCTTCCATTGAAAACCTCAAGTGGAGTCGCGTCACTTCTCTTCAAAATTCTGTATTTCCTTGCAAACTGGTAAAATAAGGATAAATAAAGCGTTCTGTTCATTCGGTTTAAACCTAATGTTCAAAATGAAAAAAAAAAAATCCATTCAGATATGGTCTGCAATAATACAGTAGAAGAGAAGATGAACCAGACTGGCCTACAACAGAAAGAAGTGAAGCAGAATTTGGGAATTTGGAAGACCTTATGATGAATAATTCAAATAAATAAATCAAAAAAATATTGCCTACCCAAATTCAATCAGTGATGCACAGACAGAGAAAAAGTACTAATTACTACTAATATTTCTTTCATTCTCAGACAAGAAGTTCAATGATCCTCTTGAATGCACGGAAGATTCTTGGAAAAGACAGCAGCCTTCTTCTTCACCACATACTCCTCAGAACTCCAGGAGACAAATCATTTGAGCTAGGAGGATCTTTCTCTCTGTAAAACTCCCAGAGCATAGCCAATATTCTATTCCTTTAGGGATCCTGGCCTCCCTGGGGGAGTGCTGGATAGTCTACATCCCGGTACATCAGCCAGACACTCCACCTTATTTCCCATGGCTACTGCAGCAAGGACATCATCTACACTGGCTTTCTAGCCAAAATAGATGCAAGGCACAACAAAGAACATAGCCAAAACCTTGAGCACAGCTTATGGGTTTTGAATGAAAAATCTCAGGATGGCAATACTGGATCTTCTGATCCAAACCATCAGGAAACATTTCTTTAGAGGTGTTGGAAAAGATGAAAGTTTGACGAGAAAGTCTCACAGATATGTATGCTTGGCAGAAAGATTTTTCAATGTGGAGTCTGAAGAAGGAATAGAGTTGGAAGCAAGTTTTGATCTAGAAGAAAAGAATTGCTGAGCCAGTCTTACTGGATAACCGAGGATACCTTAGTTAGAAGAGGGTTTTATGACTTACAGCAAAGGATAAACCCACCCCAAACAAGAAGATGTTTTTACCAAGCAGGAAGCTAGCACAGGCAAACAAGTCAGCAAATGCTGCAAGCAGAAAAAGCTCTCCAAATTTTCCACTGTCAAGAAAACTGAAAAACAACTTTCCGCTTCAACTGTAATATACTGACTTTTAGTGAGTGGAGAATAGCAACATATGGTAATTAGAGTCGTTAGGATAGGCTATAGATAATAGTTAAGGGATAGATTGGTTCTACTGTATGAAGATGCTCAGCAAAGTGCCAAAACCAAAGGGTCTCCAGGCCTGCCTGCAGCTAGAGCTGACAGCTGTAGGCACAGGCTCTGTTGCCCACTACCCTGGACTGCTGCAACGTCTTGGATGGAATAAACTGCATTTTGGAGAGCCGCCTGGACTCCCACATCCCTCATTTAGGCTCTTCCATGGAGGTGAAAAAAGCCTCTGGGTATTGTACAAAAAAACAGCTATGTAATCTAGAGTTGCATGACCCAATATTTCTATTGAACTGGAACAATTTTTATCAATATTATGGATCCACTTCTTTTCAGTGCGTTTGGTCAAAAACATAAAGCATCGTTTAAAAGACATTCTTGGATGCGTACTAAGTACTACGAATTAGTTAAGGTGTTGGTTTGGCATGGCTTGGTTTTTGGTGGGGAGGGAAGAAGCCAGCCACAGAAGTGATTTTTTGTGCAAAGCTCCTAGAAGCTTCCTCCATGCCTGGCAAAGTGAATCCCTGCTTGGCACTAAGAACAGACATGCTGCTGAGCCAATTACAGAAGCTGGTAGCGCCTTGGTGATATATTTAAGAAGGAAATCAAAACTGCAGCCAGTTAACCTTGAAGTTGGGAAATTTTTAGGTTGGCACCTCTTCTGCTTTGAAAGCCAAACCAGTGAGACACTCTGTTGCAGTGTGTGTTTATTATTGTACTGCAGTTCTAGTAGTCCGTTTTCTAAGGCTTCCTATTTTGTGCTGTTATAGCATATGTTATTATGAATGGATTGTTCCTTTCCCCCCAGTATTGTTGGCTTTTGCCCTAGCTGTCCATCTCCCCAAAGACCTGCCCTTTTGTTCCCTGTTCCTTCTCCCATTGAACATCAACCCCTCCCCAAGCCTGCCCCTTTCTCTAGAAACTTCCCTCTCAATTTTGTACCCTTCAAAACCCCAGTGGTTTCTTCAAGTTATTCTCCTCCCCTGTAGTCCCCCTACTGGTTTCAACATTGTATTCCCCTCCTTGTCTACCACCCCCAGTTTCTCCCAGTTGGTTAAAGATTGTATCCTCCCCTGGGACCTTCCCCCCATTTAGAAGTTGATGGATGCCTTTGAATCAGTGTCTTTCTGTCCTTGACCCTCCAGGGAGTAAACTGAAAAATATGCAGAAGACCTCTCCCTGTTCCTTGTCCCTGCTCTCAGCGCAGTTCTATCCCCAAGGCAGTCCACCTGTGCCGTAGAGCAGCTGTGCCCTACAGCTGCAGCCCGGATTCGACAGCTTTCTTGGGGCGGCCCACTCTCGCTGTCGGTGTCGGGAGCTAGTTGGGCTGAAGAAATCCAGCACCGCAGCAAGACTCCAAGTCAGAAATCCAGTTTATTAGGAAAAGGAGGAAAAACCCAAATCCATGCAAGAGTACAAAAGAAAAACCACTGACAGAGTCAGAATACAAGCTGACATCCTGCTAGTTAGGGTGGTGAAAGCAGTTTGGATGAAATGGTCTTGTTGAAGTGGTGATTCTGTAGAAACCATCTGGTAGCTCTCGTCCTCTGGAAAACCAGTGGCTAAGGGTGGCCGTTCCTCTGGCAATGCAGTAGAAATGGTGCTTCTTGCCTTCCAAAACCCAGATTATATCCAGGTGGGGATGCTTAGCTCCTACCCCCTGGGCAGAGCATCTCCCAATGGGCTGATATCATTCTGAGTCATGATGTGGGTCCTTGATTACCCGTGAAACAGAAATGGCTCCTGGAGGGAGTTATCTCTGAGTCATGTGGCAAGACATTGATGGGCCCATTAACAGGAGAGAAGGAAAAAACGATGCCACCCCTGGTTTCCTCAGTTCTTGAGGGTGGGAATAGGATGCATTTTGATATTGTAAGCTAGGACAATACAGGATGCAGGTTTTTGCATTTGCAGGAAGTTTGTATGGATTTGAAAAGTATCCTCATAGCAGAAGCACAAAAGTATTCTCATACCCCTTTTAATCATCTTCCAATGAAGCAATTCTCCCAATAACCTAAGGCATGAATGACTTGCGAGTGAGTTGAAGGAACACGCCAAAGATAAGTAGTGTTCAACTGCAGAGAATTGTTTAGGGACATCATACCCTAATATTTTAAATCAGAAAGCATGGATGGACGGGTCTTTTTTCCTTGGTTGACTACAGAACCAGCGGTCCTTTGCAGGAGGGTCTTTGGATTTAGGATGAGACTGGCAACTAAGAGCATGGCTACACAGAAGGTGCTACTTTTAGACCAGAACATTCAACTACTAAAGGCAGATAGGAGAATAGCTGATTAGTGACAGCTCCGACAGGAGGAGTCTGCGGCTTACCCCATGGGAACAATAGTAGCACATTTCAATTTTAGAAAACCATTCATTTCAGAGGACCAAGCATCAGTGAAAAAAAAAGGTCGAGTAAAGACATCCTAGTGCTCTTCTGATCAGAAGCATCTTCCTCCATATGAGAGTATTTAGGAAAGGACAGTGCGTTCATAAGGAAAGGTGTGCCAGTTACAAAACCTGCAGAACAAGGCAAGACAAACTTATATATTTTATTTGCTATTTTTATTTCACCTGCTAAAAAATGATTTTTTTTAAGACTGAATTTTATGAATTCTGCAACGCTGTCTTTTTGAACGTCTTCCTACTCGTATTAAACACCGAGGTGACAAAGAGAGCAGCAGTGGAAGGAAAGCTGGTCCATCTCCCCCTCCTTGTGGCTTTAGGCCAGTGAGCGATTAGAAGTTGGTCACTTCATTTGAGATAAATAGCTTTACCAAGAGAGAATATTATCCAGCCTTGATCTTTCCTTTGGAGCTGATCCACTTTCTAGTCATCAATTCTTGACTCAGCTGGGGAGAAACAATGGCATTACGGCCATGGATGTTAGAGTGCGCTGATGGGAAATGAAGTTTTCATCTTCCGGTCCTTGCTTCAGTAAATATTCCAAATTCATCAGAAAGAAAATTCGAAGACCAGGAATCCCCACTCAAATGACCTACTTCAAATAGTCTGCAAGCATAAGAGACATCAAGCAGGTGCTCTCATCTGTTAGGGGAATACCCAGCCAGTATATTATTGTCTACTTAGGAGGCAATAATTTTGGAAATCATTGAATTTTTTGTATTGCAAGTGAATGGTCAACACATTTTATTACTGGATTAGGTAAAATCATGTCTTCTGCATCCTTTCAGAGAGGAAGCTTACCTGGATCTAAAGCTGCTCAGCTCCATGATGGGATGCTTTGTCTTCAAAGGGAACTCTAGTCTTCGTCCTTTTGGATTGCTTCCATAGCTTTTCACTCACTCTTCAAGTACCTGTTAAAATGGCCTCTTATCCCATGCAAATTTTTATGGGCATAGTCACTGAATTGGGAAGTATTCCATAAAGTCCACAGGCCTTGTTGAGATGGATGCACAGGTCTCAAGGGTGTTAGCAGATGTTATTCTGAGGCCACTCCTGATCATGTTGGATGGACCATGGTGACTGAGGAAAGTGCCCAAAGACTGGATGAAAGCAAATGTCACCCATCTTCAAAAAAGGCAACCAGGAGGACTCAGAAAAGTACAAGCCAGCCAGCCTCATTTGGATCCCCAGGAAGTTGATGGAGTAGCTATTCCTGGAAAGCATTGCCAGGCACACCAAGGAGGACAGAACAAATGTAGTCAGCATGGATTTACCAGGGGAAATTGGTGCTTGACGACTTTTTAAACTCCTCTGGTGAATGAACTTGCCTGGTAGATGAAGAGAATATCATCTGCCTGGGCTTCAGGGAAGTTTTGGACGTTTATCTACATGGCAGCACACATACCTACGGGAAGGAATAGTGCAAAGAGCAGGGAACCAGTGTCTTTTCAATGATGCTCAGTGAAAAGACAAGAGGCAGTGGGCACACACTGCAATACAGGAGATTGCCTCTGAGCATCACAAAATTATTTTTTATCGTGACGGTGACTGAACCATGGCCCAGAGTGTCCAGAAAGATGGTGGAGTCTGGATCATTGAAGACATTAAAAGTAGGCCCAGATATAATCCTGGGCAACAGGCTCTAGGTATCCTGGTTGAAGCAGGGGGATGGGACTTGGGGAGCCCCACAGACCCCTTCCACCCTCATTCATTCTGTGCTAGTGAATTCTCTTAGAGATGCATTTCAAGGACTGGCATGACAAAGCTCTGTGCAGAGTGAGATCCAAATGGACATGGGATTTAAGTTCCTTAAGTAGTGTTCAAGAAGAATGTAAAACTCTAGGAAACCTGTCTCTTCCATAACTGAATCCCTTTCATGGGAAAATTCCCCAGCTCTAGAAAGATCCTCTGAGACACATGCTTAAGACTGACACCGGCAGAGCAAATTTCTCCCTATGCGTGTCTAAGACCAGTTAGGATCTTTACCAAAAGTGTTGTCAACGTAGTCACAGAAGGCATATTGTTAAGAAGTGACAACTTACATCAGAATGGCAAATATTGGTCCACCAATGAATTACTGTATGGGAATTATCGACTTGTATTCCAAATAAATAAAAAGGAGTTGGTCTTTATTGAACTCTTTCATTGCAATATTCATAAGGGAAGAAAAAGACCTATGTCCTTAACTTTCTTAATTCTAACAAAGGTTTAAAACATTCCTTGTAAAAAGCGTATCTGAATTATCGGTCTATGAAACAATTTGAGTTGGGAAAAAAGTCCTAAAATTGTGTAGACAGTTGCAGAGAAAGCAAGAAAATAGGAAAGAAACAAAAACAGAGAAAAAGAGTCATCTTGAGTCTGCTAGCTAGTTCTAGAAGTAGTCTGCTAGAAAAAGGAAACCCCAGTGGAATTTCAAATGTGTTCATGCACTTGATTCAGTAACTGGTCAATGTAAAAACCAGTCCTTTCGTACAACTTCCCCCAGCAACAAAAACTTCAACAGATTGACGCCACCATCATGCCTGTCCCAGATGTATTTAAAAGAGAAATGATGATTTTCTTGAAAATCTATTTGCGTAAAAGTTGCAAGACATTGGAGGGATTCTCCACATTCTCCTTCCTCCACGCGGCTTGAAAGTATATTTGATAAAATATGCAACAAAGCATGTGATTTCCAAGGTAGAGTAAAATGGATGACTTGGGAATTGATCTCTTTTGGATATGAAACTTCATATCCACTCTCTGGGAAGTTTCTAAAAGAAATGATGGAGCTGAGGCATGAATCTGCCTCTCCGAGTGCTAAGCAAACATAGACACTCCCCTTCACATGGCCCCACCTTCCGCACACACCTAGGCATGCACAGAGATCAGCATAGCAGATCATGAACACCTTGGAAAAGACTGAAATGCTAAATAGCTCTCTTTGTGGACAAAATAGCCGGTACACTATTTCAAATATCTGGTACAAAAACTCTGTTGAATATCTACCTCATATTTAAAACACAGCTTTTCATTGAATTCTGTTTGCAGAATATTTTCCTTCCATTTGTTCCTTTAAAATTCCTTTGTTCTATGTCTAGAAATATTTTCTTCTAAAAATAGAAAAAATTAGATGATGTCTTTTCAGAAGAAAACATTGGTTTAGACAATTTTTAACCATCATGGTATGGAAGAATTTATTTGTCCCTCACTAAGGAGGAATAAGTATTTTGATCATAGATCATTTACAGTGAAATACTTGACATTTTTAAGATGCTTTCAATCAATTTTGATCCTCATTGCTTATTCATTGTAAACAGTAAGTTTTCAGTGCATGGAAAGGGTGTGTGGTATGTCTACATTAGTTCAAACACCAATTCCAACTAATGGCCAGGCTGAACTACAGTAAATAATGTCCTGAAGGATATTTTGCTGCCTTCTTTGGCACTCCTTGAAATCCTAATGATTGGCATGAAGTGTCGAAATACAGAGATTTTCTCTCAGAGGGTGTCCCATGATGAAACCCATCCCATGTGTTTGATGTTGTAGTTCTTATCGCTTTTAAAAGTTGATATCTTCTGCGCAGTTTTCATGAAGCTTTCTGTTACAGTAGTGAAAATCACAGAGAAATGCAATTTTGTACAACTTTGAATTTACCCCAAGAGCTGAGAGAAAATTTGTTCGTATACCTCAATCTGAGTCTCTTCTATATTCAAGCTTTGTTTATCTACCATCAAGGGTCGCATTCGTTGCTGTTCAAAGCCCCATCCAAGCTGACTTGAATACGTTCAGGGATGGGACATCCACAACTTCTCTGGGCAACCCGAAGCAGCGTTCCAGCACCCCAACAGCAAAAAATGTCTTCCTTTCATCTAATAGAGATCAGAAATACTAAATCTAGGTATATAAACTTTGAGGAAAGGTTTGAAATTCTATTGATTTGAAACACATTTGATATGAATACTAACTTCCAGACGACTGAAATATGTTGATGGCCATTTGAGATTGACACTTTTTGAAAAAGTGCATGGAATTGAAAATTAAAACCGGCAAAATTAAAAACTTCTTGCCATTTTCTTTTAACTCTGATCTTCAAAATTGCATAGGTCAGATATCTGTGCTTCATGCAAATCTCTCAGATACTCTCAGACCAAAGCTTTTCTTTCAGACTAAACTGCGGTTTAGGTAGAACACGAGTGCTTAGTGAAGGTTTTTCTGGGCATAGGGGGATTTGTGTGCACAAGAGGTTTTATCCAAACTGGAAAATTCATCCCAGCTGCATTTGTTCATCATTCCTACTGCATCAGGCCTGAAGATTCTGTGAAAAGTATCCTGTGGACCTTGAACATAGCTCATGTGAAAGAGATGAGAGGTGATGGAGAAGTTGAGGGAGAGAATCAAGAGCATATGGCCCAGTAAAGGCACCAGAAGGTATTTTTTCATGTGGTCCACAGCCCAAACAATTGTTTAGCACCGTTTGAAGGCTGTGTTTGACCAACAGGGCTGAAGCAGGTCTTCAAAATATCCAGTAGATCAAAATCCATGGAAGCAAATGACCCTGGCCAGTCACCTTGCTGCTGATCATTCACCCTCCATACCAGCTGATCAGGCCTAAGAATGCTGCTGCAAAAGTGTTGTGAAAAAGGTAGGCACATTTTCACAGAGGCAGGGGAAAATGCCCTTGGATGGTGATTCCAAGGGATAACTTGATGGCGCAAGTTAGGTACTCTTATCTACTGTGCAATATCGAAGTTGGTGAGTTCACCATCTGTAAGCATCACTTTAGAAAATAAATGTTTGATCCACAAAACGATACTTCCTATGTCCTGTCTACCTGCTTCATTTCAGCCAATGAATAGGCTACGTTCCATCAGCAAAGTGTTCATGATCATATGCTTCTTTAAACTGTGGTCATTCTTTCTTTTTTTCTAAATCAGACACTGTCTATTCCTAAGATTCAGATGTCCATGGGTAGGGGTGTAATTAAGTTCACTGTTAAAAAATATCCTTCTTGTTATCTTTTTAATAAATTACTGAGATGTAACATCAGCCTGAGAGCTGAAACCTTCATTTGCTGTTTGCCAAGTATCATCTATGCGATACAAATTCTATTTGACCCATCCATTGCCATCTAATACTACTAGTAATGCCTTCACAACCTTTACTTCATCGTTAGGGATTTTGGAGAAGTGAAAGATTTGAACATAAGCAAGGGCATTTGTTCAAGATGCTCCAGAAAGAGCTGCCGTCTGTTCTCTTCCTTGCTGCCTATGTTGGCAGGAAGCTGCAAAAAACCCAAAGATAACTAGAAAGAGTGTTACTTTTAGTCTAAATTTGGAAATGATGTTTGGAATACCCTGTTAAATGAAAAGGTGCTCTTTTAAAAGATGGCATCTTCAGGGGAAAAGTCAGTTTAGAGAGGTTTTGAGACAGTTGCTTCTGGAAAAAAAAAAAAAAAATTTGAGGTATCCAAGGTCTTTAGCCATACCACTTGGAAGATTGATTCAAAACACAGTTCCTTCATCTAGGAAGAACAGAGGACCATAGATGCAGCCCATTTCAAAACGGAGTTCTTTATGTGTCAGGTTGGGATTTACTGGACATCATTTCTTGTAAAGTCGAGGGACTGCAGTTAGCTCTCCAATAATTTCCTTCTCTGAAATTCATCTGCATTTGCTCCTTTCTCCAGCGTTCCCATTTCTTAGTGCTGGTATACTCCATCTATGCATTAGAATATTCAACTGGAGTGTGTGTCCGATATTTTCTAGTTCAAATTGGCTGGAACGCAATGGATAGTTCCAGTTGCTTGTATACACTAGTTTTATTTTGACAAGTTTTCTTTGAACAATGTTGAAGCAGCAGTAGCAAATCGGAAGTACAGCTTGCAGCAGGGAAAGACACTTCTGCTTGCTCAAGTTTCCTGTAGTCAGATAGATGCCAAAAGGCTTTTCATAGTACTACTACTGTCTTGTAGGAATACTTGATCTAATCCTACCTTTGATACAATTACGAATGGGCTACTTTTCCACAAGGTGGAACATTTTTCTTTTAATAATATGTTTTTTGTAAGTTGGAAACATGAACTTGTGCACCAGTCAGGTGGAAGGTACTCTTACTTCTTCATAAGTTTCACAACATTATTTAGAAAATATTGACTCTGTGTAACTTCAAAAGAAGAATTCTGGGCATCTTCATTCTATTGATGTGATTTTTTTTCTACCATGCTGTTCTTGTTTTCTATGGAACTCATTTTTACCAATAGAAATATTTTTCCCTGACACCTATGGAAAATACCTATGTTTCCTCAATATTGCAGCCTCAGTACACTGTTTAGAATTATTTCAACATGGTCCCAAGCATATCCGACAGCTAGACAGCAGAGGTTAGCAACAGTGAGTGGGAATAACTTCTGAACCATTTCAGTAGATTTCCCAGGAAGGGCTTGCTTTCTGCCCCTGCAAATTTTCCCAGAGATATTGTCTGGTGCACAGTTGCATCAAAAGAGTATTTTTGCACAAACCTTGGGCCAAGCTCTGTCTCAGATTTACTAGTGAATGCAAAGAGGGTGAAAGTGCTGCTTCAAAGCCCTCTGTGTGCTTTCCGTACCAAAAGGGAGGTGACCCCAGCAATAACTTTTTGATCTCTCTTCAAAACACGAGGCACGTCACCACCTCATTCATCTTTTTCTGGGACTCAGCATCTAAAGACCAAGAAGCCCTCTTGCTTGCTAAAGTGTGTTCAGCAAAAAAACCCTTGTCCCATCAGCAAATTGGAACACAGCTGCATTCCAGTCAATACCAATGCTGGCAGGGCAATACTCTAGCCCAGTAGTAACATGCCACTGTTAGAAGACTGTGTAAAAATCTTTGTGTACAAAGTAGTGGGAGGGAAAAATAGAATTGGGAAGAACTGCACATTGTTCTGGAAAAAGCCTCCTGCCACAGTCTTACAGACGTCATTTTCTGGTATCATTTTTAAGAGTTGGAGTTTCTTAAATTTTGTACAAGATAAAATCTTACTGGACCTTGAAGTTTCCCTACTAGAAGTACAGCCATTTCTTAGTAGAATAGAAGTAAGCCCTTTGAATATGTACAAATGGCCTTTCAAAATACATATGCTATAGCCCACTGTGAAAGGAATTAGCTATAAAAATAGAAATTCAAAGGTTTAAAAAGGTTTTGAATAAAGTAAGTCTAAGGTGATAGAAGAAGAAGAAAACAGCAGTTTTCTTCTTCTGCTGAAAAAACAACTCCGAGGACATTGTACTCTACAGGTGTATTATATCACTTTCTGAAAAACGGAGTAGGTTTGCTATTTCAAAAGGTTTTCATTAGGAAGGAAGAGATTCCTTTGGAAAAAAAAACTTCAAATTGACTTGACATGAATGTTATGACACTTCACCAATCATGAAGAAAAATTCTCATCACTTGATATGGAAATCATGACGGTAACGGAGTCAAGGATGTCTAAGCCGTGCCATCAGGAACATAAAAAAGCATTAGAATGCTGGTAAGACTGAGCTCCTGAACTAGTGAGAAGAGAACGCAACCAAAACATTTTCCTTTAAGAGTCTTCAGGATGAACAGCAGATCAAATGTTTTCCTGTGAAGTATTTATGAATAGAATTAACCTTTAAAAGAACATTGTTTTCAAAAACCTGTGACCAGTATCTCTTAGAATGATACAGAGTTCTTATTACTAGAAAAAAGAAAAGCACTTTTTTCCAAACTGTTGTGCACTTTTAAACGATCTACAATAAAAAGAGTACTTTTTCATGCTGGGCATGATGTTCATTACAAAAAAGCCTTGTCGCACGCTTGGTACTCTAGTGTCTTGATTAGCATCGTTTTTTATTCATTGACTCTTTTTCACCTTGAAATAATGGCGTCTTTGTACTTATGCAGCATCCATGAAGAATTTCTTGGGTGTCATTTTGTACTCGATCCTAAACGGCAGGTTCTGCATTCTGCCATCCGTCTGGCTTTCCCGTTTGATGCAGCTTCTGAGAGGTCTTTTCAGAATTGAGGACTACCTGCAAGAATGATGCTAAATACATGCATTTTCCTCCTTGGTTAATGCAAAACTGTTTTTCCTTTACAGCACAATAATAATAGGAAAAGAATGATGGTGGATTCAATTCTTACAGTAATACAAAGAGGACTATTATCATCATTAGAAACCAAGCAAGTCATATTTATTGCTCATGCAGTACAACCACTAATGCAAATTACCCTGTAAATTCAAAATGAATCTGTATCACAGGAGTGGATTGAATGTCTCTCTTGATATTTTGCTTAAAGCAGAAAATTAATTCTTTTGACAGCCAACTCATAATTGCAACCTAACTTTCAACTCCAGCTTTCAAACAGTGGAAACATGTCTGTTTATAAAACAATACAGTACAGTACACAAGACCAAAACAGGTCCTAGACGTTCAAATAAAAGAAAAGATCAAAGGACAGATTAATTCGTGTCTGCAAGCCCTCAAGAGCGTGCAGGTCAAAAGTCCCCAGAAAACTAGGCCAGTGGCACAAATTCTCGATGTTGGCACCAGCAGAAGCAGCTGCTATCTTTCTAGGATGCAATCTTGCTTACATCATCCTTCAAAGCAATCTTCTGTCCCCCTGCCCAATATGCCTTCTGCTCTACTCCTTGGACTTCACGTTTGCATTTCTACAGAGTCCTGCAAACGGACTCAAAGTTCAGGTAATAGATTTCCAAGATTTAGAAATATTGTGTTAAGTCTATTTCTTTCGTATTTCATCCCGTCTAAGCATACTGAACTTTCTGAGGTGAAATATGTCGAGTATGTCACGTGTAGTTTACATGTTAGTTCTGCTTGACATTAAAACTTCGCACAGACCCCTGGGATGCCTTACTGCAAAAATATATAGCTGCAAAGAGTGGTTGCACAAAGTTAGAAGGGCCAGAAAACCATGTAAACAACCTAACAGTAGAGGCTTGAATTTCTGAATATAATCTTGCACCATCTAAAGTCAAAATAGAATATTGAAATGATTTTCATCTAATAATGAGCGTGGGGAAGAAAGAATCCAGATAGGCTTTTTTTTTTTTTGAAACAGTTCCAGGAAATACATGGCCTTAACTTGGAAGTATAGCATTAAATATTTTTATACAGCATGAGTTCTCATTACCTAATCATATGATTTGTAGAACTGAATTGGAAAGTAGGAAATAAACAAAGAAAAATATTCAAGCTATAAAAAATGTGAGTTTAAAATTTTCTTTGTATTTCTGATTAAAACGATGAGGTAGCCAAATGGTCACCCATTATTTTCAAAAGCATCTGGACATAAAAAACGGATCAATTTTGGCGGGACTTGGATGTCCGGTATTCCTGAAAAGCTTTATTTCACTGCTTCCCAACCCTGATTCAATCCCCTTAAATGCAGCTGTATTTCAGTTGCTCAGTGAAACTGTCCATCTCATGCGTATAGTTTACAAATAATCTGCAGAAAAAGCTAGCTAGATTTAAAGATCTTTTTTCTGTAAATGGCCTTCAACTGATTTCTACAAACACACAGCTGGGATTTCTGCTGTCTTCTTCAGGCCACTTCCTGCAGAGACCTCTCCATTAAATCTGTCTCGTTCTACTAAGAACGCTTCTGGTGATCCAAAGTCAGCACTGGGATTGTCCAACTGCATGGAATTACTGTCTGCTAGAGCTGCACACTGAGGGCTTCTGTGTGCAGCATCATGTGAGCCCTGCTAATGTCACCCTGTTGGTATAAACTGAGCTAAGTGGACCTTAAGGGACAAGATTGTGCACTGATTTTGTAATAGAAATGAGGTACTAAGAAGGAGGCGGGAGGATTTCAATGTTTCTGCCCCCAGCTGAAGCAACACTAAATCTCGGTCCTTATCTGAAAAACGAGGTGAATTAACCCGTTTGGCATTCATATGCCAAAAAGGTCAGTAATACACTCAGAACTGTCAAAAGAGTAACAATTCCAATCATTACTTTCTAAAAAGAATTCATTTGAAGAAGTCAGGAAGACAGATGAAACATGCAAATATCCTACCCTGAGAATCATTCTGTTGATCTGCACAGGTTTCTTATTATATTCCCATCTAATGCATTGGACATGTGTGCTTGTGATGACACAAATACTTGCAAAGCTTACAAGATAAATCACGTTCTCTTCAAACAGCAAAGCATTTCTTGATGGTTGCACTTGCTAATTCCATTTAGACTCAGTGTTCTTAAAGGTCTTTTCCAACCAAAGTTCCAACCACCATTCTCTAAGTCGCACATCCTGATTGTCCTGGTTTAGGGCTAAATTTGGCAGAAAACCTCACAAAGGGCCACTGCACCCTCCCCCCCACCAAAAGCCCACCCACACAGCCGCTCCCTTCAACTGGTTTGGGGAGAGAAGTGGGAAAAAGCTGTTGATTTAACAGGCAAAGCACTTCCCAGCACAAAAAAATGAACAATACCAGATGACAAAACTCATTTGCCGCACTGAAGAGACGACAAATCAGAAAGTCTCTCCTGTGGGTGCTCACTCTGTTATCAACCCCTCCAGCAATGGGGAAGGCTGCTGCCCAGGGTAGGCCCCAGTAGGCCACAAAGTGCAAGTTCCCAGTGCTTCCCAGGTCCCAGTCCGGAGCAGATTCGAAACGTTCCAAGAAAAGGGAAAGGAAAAAAAAACCAGTCCAGGGAAAACTCTGCCTCAGCCAGCTAAACCAACTAAAAAGCAAATGCGTGCTCTGTTCTGCTCCGTCAGTGCCCAGACAACACAGTGCAGGGCAGAATGTGGAAGAGTGTTGCTTTCTAAGGAGTGCAGCCTCTGATAAGAAACTCGGTGCTTCTTCTTCTCCCCACCTTTGCTCTCAGAACCAGTCTTGAAGGCAGAGAATATCATATCCAGCATTAAGAGAACAGATGACTGGGGATACAAGCATCATAAAGTCACCCTAGGACACTGCTCCTTTGAGATATGTCACCAGACTATGCTAAGACCAAGTTTTGGAACTGCTCATTAAAATTCTACTCTCACAGTGAAGCTGAGGAGGAAAAACAGCTCACTACAGTTACCTTGTGGCATGCCAGTGCTTCCTTTCAATCACAATGGTCTTCGTTTTTAAGTCCCTGACATCACAGGCATCATGAAACATCCTTTGTGCAGGAAGGAAGAAAATATTCTTCTCATTGATGCTGATGGGTTAGCTGACATGCAAAGCAGTTAATTCAAAGTGACAGAGCAATCAAGTCAATAGGAAAACTCACCACAGTTTTGTTTACTCCCCTAAATCCTTACTATCCCAAAATACAAGAACAGCTGTAAAAGCCTTGTGGCTACCTAATTTTTTCCTAGACCTACATGGTGGGGTAAGAGATAAACAATCCCAAACTATGGTAATCCACAACAAAGCATTCTTGACCTCATATTCAGGTTCTGCATAGCGAGCTCTTCCTCCTGATCAAGTTATTCCATCGCAATACTTTGGGGAGTATCTCAGAGGGCTGGCTGTTGTTTGGTTTGAAAGCATCTTGATCATTCAGGAACCCAGTAGCAAGGACAAAGTTTAAAAGAAGATAGTGCTATGCATTGATTTTCATCTAGGACAGAGATATTTCTACAACACAGAAGGCTGACCTAATGCTTCACGACAACGTGGCTGAAGTGGCATCCTGGTCCCCATAGGTTTTTCTCTTTACTTTTAGCTGCTTTCTTACCAGATTAATGAGCTGAACTAGCTCAAAAAAGAATCAGATAAGTGCCAGAGCTTTCAAACAAACAAACAAACAAAAAAAACAAACAAACAAAAAAAAAACAAACCCAAAACAGATGCAAAAGGGTGATTTGTAAGTGCATTTGAAAACAGAAGTTTTTTGTACTTTTCATAGATACATGGCATTCTCTAGAATGATATTGCTCCAATGCTTTGGGTTTGGTTTTGTTTTTGTTTTTTTCCTCAATTCTAAATGTTACACATTCTTTTTTGGCCATTTTAGTAAACTGATTTTCTGATCCATGTGAAAGACAGTCCGAAGTTCCCCTCATTTGCCTCACGACCGTCCCCAGGACAGACATGGGGACCCTGAGGACCCTGACTGGAATGCTGGCATGCCGGTCAGAGAGGAATGCCAGAAATCCTGAGGCCCCTGAGCAGAATTCTGGCCTGCCAAGTGATTGTTGGCAGCTGTGTCTACAGTGACTGCTTCTAGCAGGGCCTGCCAAGGGGCGAGGCGACCTATGGGCCTGCACGTGCTTCGCGACACCAGCCCAGGAATTTTCCCACCTCTTGGCCAGATGAACTTGCTGGGGCAACTGTGGTAGCCGCCCCATGGAAAATCCTTCATCTGCTCCACTACCACCGTGAGGGACGCAGATTGAAGCCCCCCTCCCAAGGACTGAGGCTGAGACGCCCGTCATTCTGATCCAGGGCTGCTGGCTTGACTGAAGCAGGATGCCTGCTAAGTGTTGCCTGCAGATGTGTTTGCGGGACCTAAACTGGTTTCCTATAGAAACCAGTCCTGAAACAATAGCTCCCACTCACTGCTGATATTGATATTGACTTCTCCTGCTGAGAACATGGACTGTCTGTACCCGTCTTCAATACCATTTTTCCCCTCAGCAATTTCAATAGACTTGCTCTTTATTGTATCTGCTCCCCCTCAGCCATTTCTAGATCTGTTTCCCCCCTCAGCAATGGACTAGAATAGAACCTTGAGATAACCAGGACTTTGAGATCTCCCCTAGGAGAACTCCATCGGCTGGGCTGCGAGGACTTCATCTCTCTCCATTTGGTAGCTATACTCCCTCTCTCTTTCTCCCCCTCTTTTCTATTCTTTTCCTCTCCCTAATTCCTTGAAGGCATTTGCTGTGGTCATTCTAGAAAGGTGCATTTGTTTGGAGTGATACTGCAATCCCTTTTCCATCTTGTCTTTTGCCCTCCGAGATCAGTTAAGAAAACATCATCCCCCCTTGGTAGGAGCGGATCAGAACAATATGTTCTTTCCAGCTGAAATTGGTTCTAGTCAATAGAAGCACACGGGTAGGTAAAAGTAGACTATAAAAGATAACCTTCAGAATGTATTTCCCATGTCTTCCCATTCAAGCAAGTGAAGAAAGCAGACAGATCTTCAGATAACATGCTATGCGAATTGAAAGGAATCTTCTTGGAGGCAACTGTGAAACTCACGCAATGAAATACAGATGAGAGAGATGAAAGGGTCACATATGATGTCAAATCTATTCTTTTAATGTTTGAATGAAACAAGATTTCTTCAAGTACAATCCTACAAAATGAAGGTGAACTTGCAGAAGCAATTGAACTGGGTCTCCTTTAGAAACACAATGTTTTCTAATTAAACTGAGCATTCAGGAAGGCAACCTTGAAATCAAAAGGATTTAGAAAAATACAAAATACCAAGACTGGCAGTTCGTTACCTTTCACAGTCTCTTTAAGATAAGATTGATTTGAACTTCCACTTGTAGTAGGTCTGAAGACATTAGGAATGATGCAATATGAAAAAACCAAAACAAAACAACTTTCTCAAAAAGCTTTGAGAAACCAGAGAAATGATGATTTTTAGTGGTTAGGTAGTCCTTTAAAATTTGTCTTGGGGGAAAGAGATAAAAAACTGACTGAGATCAAATGACTGTGGAGTATATTCCAAAACAGTAATGAAGAAGGTAAGGGGCAAGAGCCTGTTAGAAAAATACTATGCTGGCTTCATCTGTTGAAAGCATTCCAGAATAGTTGAAATTATGAATCATATCTTCTGGGATTTAAAAAAAAAAAAAAAAAAAAAAAAAAAAAAAAAAAAAAAAGAGAGGAAGAAAACAGAAGGAAAAAAATATTTTGAACATATTTTTCCATTCCAAGATGGTATAATGGCTTTATTTCATTTTGTTCCTATGACCGGTTAATAGCTTATGAAATGTTTAGCAATAGAGAGTGAGAGTCTTCACACTAGCCATACCATTTGGATGTGTCTCTTTTACTTTCTAGAGCAGCAGATATGGTTTAGCACTCCACAATTCAGTCCCCAAAAGTGAGTAAGTGTGGCAGATTTAACCTAACTGCCCAGTCCACCAAAATGCCTAATTATCTTGAAAAATGCTTTGCTCTATCTCATGATCTGGACATGTCTCTCTAGCTCCACTTTGAGCTTCTTGATCTTTCATCTACAGGATGAGATCCAATTTAGCTTAGCAAGGATGTAGCCTTTCCAAACCATATCTTTTACCTTCTGTATTCTTACAAGTACATTTCTACCGCAGGGACCAGTTTGGAAGATCTTAGTTGTTTTATTCCTTAGATTATGTTGCTGCATTAATTAGCTCTTCTTTGAAGTTTTTTCCCTGCTCAAGTATAGGGTCAGTGCTGAAATGATTGTGATGCTAACTCCTTATGATCTATTCTGCAGGCTTACAGAGTATGCAGCAAAGTTTTCTCTTCTTCTGAGGACATTCTACTCTTTTGATGAGAAATGCTGAAGGTCTGACTTCAGTTGCAAAGGTATCTGATTGACAGATTGCAAAATTGTTAAGTCTAGTAACAGCAGGAAAAGCGTGCTCTTGCTCTGTATGTAAATGTCGTGTCAGCTGCTGTTGGGATAAAAAGCATGAGCATAAGCAAAGATATCTGCATGGATAGAAAAGAAACAAAGAAGATATTTGTTGTGATTTCTGCACTAAGGAGCAAGAAGAAGCATGAAGCGCTAATTTCAGTGGCTAAGACAGTATCATCCTTGGGCCAGTTCTCTTCAACATCTTTTGAACCACTTGGACTCGGCACTTGAAGGAATATTAAGCAAGTTTGCCAGAGACGCTACATTGGGAGGAGCTGTCAACTAACTCCCTTGAGGCCAGTGAGACGCTGCAGAGAGATCTTGACAAATAAGAGAGATGGGCAATTATGGCTGGCCGGGAGTCTATGCACAAATCACGAAAGGGGCGGGACTGCTGGGGAAGGCGTCCCAAGCTGTTGTATTTTCCAGCATCAGTCTCATGACATGCTTATGACAGTGGGAAGATGCCAGCAGCTCACGTCCCCAGCAGCAGAAAAAGAACTTCATGTTACAACTTACTTGAAAAGCTTTTTGACCAATCCCACAAAGCAAAAGCATATTGACAGTAGTTCTTTCCGATCCCTAGAAGCACACAGAACTTTGGTTCAAAGAACGCTTGCTTCTTTTGAATAAAAGACCTGCTTGTAAGCCTTAAGATAGAATGCACAGAGCTCCATTATTAAGCTTAGAACTTCCTAACATCTGGCTAGATCTACTTTGCTGTAGCTTAGGGAGTTCTTCTGGTCAAGCTTTAATACACAGGCCATTGTTCTATTTGTCCTTACTTCTCTACTTCTTCTATCATTTTTCTGCTGACAAACCCTATGACTACTGCTTAGCTCCAGGCACAGTTCTGCTGTCTCTGAGGCCTGCCTTTTGCAGCTTTCCCAAAATCCTCTGTTTCCAAGGATTGCCACAGGCAATCCCCAACCTTAGGGAGTTGTGCGATGACAAGTGCTGGATTCAGCACCTGGGACAGGGCAATCCTGCTCTGTGTGTGTGTATAGACTAGGGAGCCAGAGGCTGAAAGGAAGCCAGGCTCCTGGCCAATGGCAAGCTAAATGGGTATCAGCAGTGCCCTGGCAGCCAGGAGGGCCAAGCCTGTCCTGGGGTGCATCAGGCACAGTATCACCAGCTGGGCAAGAGAGGGCATTGTCCTGCTCTGCTCTGCCCTGCTCTGCTGTGTTCTGGGGCGGCCTCACCTTGAGTGCTTGGGGGCAGTTTTGGGTACCACAATGAAAAAAGACATGAAGGTATCAGAAAGTTCTCCAATGAGGTTTACAAGGACAGAACTGGAGGAAATAGCATGCAGCTGAGTCAGGGGAGGCTCAGGTCCGGTATCAGGAAAAAGTTTTTTAACCAGAGGATGGCTGGGCACTGGAAGAGTCTCTCCAGGGTGTGCTTACAGCATCACACCTCTCTTGAGTTCAAGAACCTTTGGGACATTGCTCTCAGGCATCTGGTGTGATTCTTGAGGAAGGTCCCATGCAGGGCCAGAAGTTGGACTTGATGCTCCTGACGGGCCCCTTCCAATTCAACTGATTCTACCACTCTATGATTCTGTCCTGGCCACTCAAGGTATATTGCTTGATCTCACCAGATTTTGACCTGCTCTTGTTGGTCAGAATTTGTCCCTACTGCCTAATGATATTTACCACAAAAGACAAAGGGCATTTCTCAATTTTCTCAAGAAAGTTGAACATGCACCCTAGAATCCTAAAAAAGTCTTTTCCTTGAAACAACACTGTCTCCTGCCCAGTATTCTTTCCAGATCTTAAGGAGAAAGAAGGCAAAATCAGGGGATGTATTACAATGAAGCACTGTCAAGTTTCCGGACCTTTAGCAGTATATTTGTACTTCCACTATTCTTTTCTATAAAATCATGGTTTTGTAGAGCATGTCATTTTCTAGCAAGACACATTTTTGCAACTGAGCCCATCAGTCTCTGTGAGAATATATTGTCAAAAGCACAAAACATATGAATGGGCAGTGGCAAGTGAGGGGAAAAAACAGTATGGGAAGCAGCTCCGTGATACTACAGTAAGACAAGGAGGAGGAGGTGTTCCAGTTGACAGAGCAAAGAATCCCCCGCAGTCCCTGGAGATATCCTAGTGAAGCAGGTTGTCTCCCAGCAGTCCCTAGAGAACCATGGAGGAACACATACCTACAGTGCAGCTGCTGGAGGGCTCCATGCCACAACAGGTGAAAGTGCCTTGAAGGAAGCTGCAGCTTGTGGAGGGAGGGCCAGAAAACCATCCTTGACCTCTTCTTTAGCGGAAGAGTATGTGCAAATGTTTAACAGCTGCTAACTCGAATCTCTCCTCTTTCCAGTTCTTGTCGTAGGTAAGTAGGACAATACAAGAATTAGAAGCCTAAACTGTTTTGCATGAGGCTCCCATTCTCTCTGCCACGCCCTTAAAATTTACTTTGAGATGAAATAAAACTCATGATCAAGTTCCTAAGGCTTGATGGTCAGGCTTCTCAGAAAACAGGCAGTGCAAAGAACTCTTGTCACTGTCATTTTTTTTCATAGAACTAAAAAAGTTAAAGTACTGTTTTCTAAGAACTTACGAAAATCAACTGGTAGAGGTGGTGAGAGTGAAGAGTATAATTAAGCTGGAAAGAGACTATCATGTAGCTACCTCATCTGCATAGAAGTTTTTTTACCAGGAACTCTGGACTTTTAAACAGATTTAGGACACAATAGTTATCTCTGGGAATGTTTTAGTATGTATAGAACATTCATCTTTAAATAGCTCGATCTGTTTTACCGTTATGACTTACGTTTTAAATTTTATTTGAGGAGAAATATTTGCCATTCAGATCATTTCAAGTTCTGAAGCATTTCAGTTGTTGACAGTTTTTGCTGTCTCCTGAGGGCAGGAAAATAGTCCTGGAACCAATACTGAAAGAAACTAGATGGAAAAATTAGTTTTCCGCATTCTTTTCTGTCTATTCTATGAGGCACAAGAGCAAAACCACTGCTATGAGTCTGAGTTGCCTTACCACTCATGGATGACAACCTTGTAGTGAGTAGTCTGTTATTTGCACACATTTCTGATGCTGGTGGTTACCTGTTGTGCAGAAAGATCTGTAAACTATTTTCACGGAAAGACATTCCTGAATTGCTTCACTTATCTCTGAAGCAGAGAACTAAGCTGGCACTCTACTTCGGAGATCTTCCTGTGCTCGTCCCCAAACCCGTTTCCTTCAAATGCAATTTACTTTCAACCAAAGCACTTCATTACTTCATCAGGTAATCTCTTGTTCTTAATGTTCGGGGTAGTGTTCTAAAAGGGTAAGAACATATTCTAGTAAGAAGGTAGAACCTCTTTCTTGAGTAGTAGACATCACTGGGCTTTGGTTCATGCACCAGAACAACAGCAAGGAATGTCGTTTGCAATCAATAGATGGGTTGGGGAAACCGGCCACAAGTTTAGGAATCTTTCTCCAATTAATTATGCTTTAAAATTTGTCTCTCAGCATTTCAAGTGTGTTTTTATTAAAACAATCAACTATTTATTACCTGTACCACAACGAAGCACAATCAGCAGTGCTTGTGCATCCTTCACCAATTCCAAGAAGAAGAATGGTCTGAGCCTCCAGTATAGCTAATTACCATAGGCTGAAAAAAAGTTCTTGGAAAAATTTCTTTTGCATCCTTCTAAACTTTATGCAGCACTTCCTGGCCAATCTTACATTTTCTTTTCTCCAGGAGATGGTAAGAACTCGAGTACTTTCATGAAAACCGTCGCGGGTCGCTTGCTGTGCTGGCAGAGTTCCTTTTTGAGATAATGCCTGGAAAAGCTTTTCGCTAAGGTCTAGGCGGCAAGAGACGCAGAAGACGGGCATACGCAGCTGTCCGAAGGTAGGTGCCGGTCCCCGGCGGCTTTCGGCAGAAGCCGCGGTTCGGAGCGCACCGCGACCGGCAGAAAGCTCTGGGCGCGAAAAAGCCGCTTCTTCGCCTCCGGCAGCCGGAGAGCTCGGCCGATGCTGAGACGTCAAGAACGAAGCCGCACAGCACTGGGATTAAGTGAGCAGCTCTGAAACTGAGGGAAAACGATAACAAACCACTTTCCAACAGTTTCAACTTGCATTACCATAAGTAGGGAAAAAGTTCTTGGACAGCTTTCTTTTGCATCCTTCTAAACCTTATGCAGCACTTCCTGGCCAATCTTACTTTTTCTTTTCTCCAGGAGATGGTAAGAACTCGAGTACTTTCATGAAAACCGTCGCGGGTCGCTTGCTGTGCTGGCAGAGTTCCTTTTTGAGATAATGCCTGGAAAAGCTTTTTGCTAAGGTCTAGGCGGCAAGAGACGCAGAAGACGGGCATACGCAGCTGTCCGAAGGTAGGTGCCGGTCCCCGGCGGCTTTCGGCAGAAGCCGCGGTTCGGAGCGCACCGCGACCGGCAGAAAGCTCTGGGCGCGAAAAAGCCGCTTCTTCGCCTCCGGCAGCCGGAGAGCTCGGCCGATGCTGAGACGTCAAGAACGAAGCCGCACAGCACTGGGATTAAGTGAGCAGCTCTCAAACTGAGGGAAAACGATAACTAACCACTTTCCAACAGTTTCAACTTGCATTACCATAAGTAGGGAAAAAAGTTCTTGGACAGCTTTATTTTGCATCCTTCTAAACCTTATGCACCACGTCCTGGCCAATCTTACATTTTCTTTTCTCCAGGAGATGGTAAGAACTCGAGTACCTTCATGAAAACCGTCGCGGGTCGCTTGCTGTGCTGGCAGAGTTCCTTTTTGAGATAATGCCTGGAAAAGCTTTTCGCTAAGGTCTAGGCGGCAGGAGACGCAGAAGACGGGCATACGCAGCTGTCCGAAGGTAGGTGCCGGTCCCCGGCGGCTTTCGGCAGAAGCCGCGGTTCGGAGCGCACCGCGACCGGCAGAAAGCTCTGGGCGCGAAAAAGCCGCTTCTACGCCTCCGGCAGCCGGAGAGCTCGGCCGATGCTGAGACGTCCAAGAACGAAGCCGCACAGCACTGGGATTAAGTGAGCAGCTCTCAAACTGAGGGAAAACGATAACTAACCACTTTCCAACAGTTTCAACTTGCATTACCATAAGTAGGGAAAAAGTTCTTGGACAGCTTTCTTTTGCATCCTTCTAAACCTTATGCAGCACTTCCTGGCCAATCTTACTTTTTCTTTTCTCCAAGAGATTGTAGGAACTCGAGTACCTTCATGACAACCGTCGTGGGACGCTTGCTGTGCTGGCAGAGTTCCTTTTTGAGAAAATGCTTGGAAAAGCTTTTCGCTAAGGTCTAGGCGGCAAGAGACGCAGAAGACGGGCATACGCAGCTGTCCGAAGGTAGGTGCCGGTCCCGGGCGGCTTTCGGCAGAAGCCGCGGTTCGGAGCGCACCGCGACCGGCAGAAAGCTCTGGGCGCGAAAAAGCCGCTTCTTCGCCTCCGGCAGCCGGAGAGCTCGGCCGATGCTGAGACGTCCAAGAACGAAGCCGCACAGCACTGGGATTAAGTGAGCAGCTCTCAAACTGAGGGAAAACGATAACTAAACACTTTCCAACAGTTTCAACTTGCATTACCATAAGTAGGGAAAAAGTTCTTGGACAGCTTTATTTTGCATCCTTCTAAACCTTATGCACCACTTCCTGGCCAATCTTACTTTTTCTTTTTTCCAGAAGATGGTAAGAACTCGAGTACCTTCATGACAACCGTCGTGGGACGCTTGCTGTGCTGGCACTGTTCCTTTTCGAGAAAATGCTTGGAAAAGCTTTTCGCTAAGGTCTAGGCGGCAGGAGACGCAGAAGACGGGCATACGCAGCTGTCCGAAGGTAGGTGCCGGTCCCCGGCGGCTTTCGGCAGAAGCCGCGGTTCGGAGCGAACCGCGACCGGCAGAAAGCTCTGGGAGCGAAAAAGCCGCTTCTTCGCCTCCGGCAGCCGGAGAGCTCGGCCGATGCTGAGACGTCAAGAACGAAGCCGCACAGCACTGGGATTAAGTGAGCAGCTCTCAAACTGAGGGAAAACGATAACTAACCACTTTCCAACAGTTTCAACTTGCATTACCATAAGTAGGGAAAAAGTTCTTGGACAGCTTTCTTTTGCATCCTTCTAAACCTTATGCAGCACTTCCTGGCCAATCATACTTTTTCTTTTCTCCAAGAGATGGGAAGAACTCGAGTACCTTCATGACAACCGTCGTGGGACGCTTGCTGTGCTGGCAGAGTTCCTTTTTGAGAAAATGCTTGGAAAAGCTTTTCGCTAAGGTCTAGGCGGCAAGAGACGCAGAAGACGGGCATACGCAGCTGTCCGAAGGTAGGTGCCGGTCCCGGGCGGCTTTCGGCAGAAGCCGCGGTTCGGAGCGCACCGCGACCGGCAGAAAGCTCTGGGCGCGAAAAAGCCGCTTCTTCGCCTCCGGCAGCCGGAGAGCTCGGCCGATGCTGAGACGTCAAGAACGAAGCCGCACAGCACTGGGATTAAGTGAGCAGCTCTCAAACTGAGGGAAAACGATAACTAACCACTTTCCAACAGTTTCAACTTGCATTACCATAAGTAGGGAAAAAAGTTCTTGGACAGCTTTATTTTGCATCCTTCTAAACCTTATGCACCACGTCCTGGCCAATCTTACATTTTCTTTTCTCCAGGAGATGGTAAGAACTCGAGTACCTTCATGAAAACCGTCGCGGGTCGCTTGCTGTGCTGGCAGAGTTCCTTTTTGAGATAATGCCTGGAAAAGCTTTTCGCTAAGGTCTAGGCGGCAGGAGACGCAGAAGACGGGCATACGCAGCTGTCCGAAGGTAGGTGCCGGTCCCCGGCGGCTTTCGGCAGAAGCCGCGGTTCGGAGCGCACCGCGACCGGCAGAAAGCTCTGGGCGCGAAAAAGCCGCTTCTACGCCTCCGGCAGCCGGAGAGCTCGGCCGATGCTGAGACGTCAAGAACGAAGCCGCACAGCACTGGGATTAAGTGAGCAGCTCTCAAACTGAGGGAAAACGATAACTAACCACTTTCCAACAGTTTCAACTTGCATTACCATAAGTAGGGAAAAAGTTCTTGGACAGCTTTCTTTTGCATCCTTCTAAACCTTATGCAGCACTTCCTGGCCAATCTTACTTTTTCTTTTCTCCAGGAGATGGCAAGAACTCGAGTACCTTCATGACAACCGTCGTGGGACGCTTGCTGTGCTGGCACAGTTCCTTTTCGAGAAAATGCTTGGAAAAGCTTTTCGCTAAGGTCTAGGCGGCAAGAGACGCAGAAGACGGGCATACGCAGCTGTCCGAAGGTAGGTGCCGGTCCCCGGCGGCTTTCGGCAGAAGCCGCGGTTCGGAGCGCACCGCGACCGGCAGAAAGCTCTGGGCGCGAAAAAGCCGCTTCTTCGCCTCCGGCAGCCGGAGAGCTCGGCCGATGCTGAGACGTCCAAGAACGAAGCCGCACAGCACTGGGATTAATGAGCAGCTCTCAAACTGAGGGAAAACGATAACTAACCACTTTCCAACAGTTTCAACTTGCATTACCATAAGTAGGGAAAAAAGTTCTTGGACAGCTTTCTTTTGCATCCTTCTAAACCTTGTGCACCACTTCCTGGCCAATCTTAAATTTTCTTTTCTCCAGGAGATGGTAAGAACTCGAGTACCTTCATGACAACCGTCGTGGGACGCTTGCTGTGCTGGCAGAGTTCCTTTTTGAGATAATGCCTGGAAAAGCATTTCGCTAAGGTCTAGGCGGCAGGAGACGCAGAAGACGGGCATACGCAGCTGTCCGAAGGTAGGTGCCGGTCCCCGGCGGCTTTCGGCAGAAGCCGCGGTTCGGAGCGCACCGCGACCGGCAGAAAGCTCTGGGCGCGAAAAAGCCGCTTCTACGCCTCCGGCAGCCGGAGAGCTCGGCCGATGCTGAGACGTCAAGAACGAAGCCGCACAGCACTGGGATTAAGTGAGCAGCTCTCAAACTGAGGGAAAACGATAACTAACCACTTTCCAACAGTTTCAACTTGCATTACCATAAGTAGGGAAAAAGTTCTTGGACAGCTTTATTTTGCATCCTTCTAAACCTTATGCACCACTTCCTGGCCAATCTTACTTTTTCTTTTCTCCAGGAGATGGTAAGAACTCGAGTACCTTCATGAAAACCGTCGCGGGTCGCTTGCTGTGCTGGCAGAGTTCCTTTTTGAGATAATGCCTGGAAAAGCTTTTCGCTAAGGTCTAGGCGGCAGGAGACGCAGAAGACGGGCATACGCAGCTGTCCGAAGGTAGGTGCCGGTCCCCGGCGGCTTTCGGCAGAAGCCGCGGTTCGGAGCGCACCGCGACCGGCAGAAAGCTCTGGGCGCGAAAAAGCCGCTTCTACGCCTCCGGCAGCCGGAGAGCTCGGCCGATGCTGAGACGTCAAGAACGAAGCCGCACAGCACTGGGATTAAGTGAGCAGCTCTTAAACTGAGGGAAAACGATAACTAACCACTTTCCAACAGTTTCAACTTGCATTACCATAAGTAGGGAAAAAGTTCTTGGACAGCTTTCTTTTGCATCCTTCTAAACCTTATGCAGCACTTCCTGGCCAATCTTACTTTTTCTTTTCTCCAAGAGATTGTAAGAACTCGAGTACCTTCATGACAACCGTCGTGGGACGCTTGCTGTGCTGGCAGAGTTCCTTTTCGAGAAAATGCTTGGAAAAGCTTTTCGCTAAGGTCTAGGCGGCAAGAGACGCAGAAGACGGGCATACGCAGCTGTCCGAAGGTAGGTGCCGGTCCCGGGCGGCTTTCGGCAGAAGCCGCGGTTCGGAGCGCACCGCGACCGGCAGAAAGCTCTGGGCGCGAAAAAGCCGCTTCTTCGCCTCCGGCAGCCGGAGAGCTCGGCCGATGCTGAGACGTCCAAGAACGAAGCCGCACAGCACTGGGATTAAGTGAGCAGATCTCAAACTGAGGGAAAACGATAACTAAACACTTTCCAACAGTTTCAACTTGCATTACCATAAGTAGGGAAAAAGTTCTTGGACAGCTTTATTTTGCATCCTTCTAAACCTTATGCACCACTTCCTGGCCAATCTTACTTTTTCTTTTCTCCAGGAGATGGTAAGAACTCGAGTACCTTCATGACAACCGTCGTGGGACGCTTGCTGTGCTGGCACTGTTCCTTTTCGAGAAAATGCTTGGAAAAGCTTTTCGCTAAGGTCTAGGCGGCAAGAGACGCAGAAGACGGGCATACGCAGCTGTCCGAAGGTAGGTGCCGGTCCCCGGCGGCTTTCGGCAGAAGCCGCGGTTCGGAGCGCACCGCGACCGGCAGAAAGCTCTGGGCGCGAAAAAGCCGCTTCTTCGCCTCCGGCAGCCGGAGAGCTCGGCCGATGCTGAGACGTCCAAGAACGAAGCCGCACAGCACTGGGATTAAGTGAGCAGCTCTCAAACTGAGGGAAAACGATAACTAACCACTTTCCAACAGTTTCAACTTGCATTACCATAAGTAGGGAAAAAGTTCTTGGACAGCTTTCTTTTGCATCCTTCTAAACCTTATGCACCACTTCCTGGCCAATCTTACTTTTTCTTTTTTCCAGAAGATGGTAAGAACTCGAGTACCTTCATGACAACCGTCGTGGGACGCTTGCTGTGCTGGCACTGTTCCTTTTCGAGAAAATGCTTGGAAAAGCTTTTCGCTAAGGTCTAGGCGGCAGGAGACGCAGAAGACGGGCATACGCAGCTGTCCGAAGGTAGGTGCCGGTCCCCGGCGGCTTTCGGCAGAAGCCGCGGTTCGGAGCGAACCGCGACCGGCAGAAAGCTCTGGGAGCGAAAAAGCCGCTTCTTCGCCTCCGGCAGCCGGAGAGCTCGGCCGATGCTGAGACGTCAAGAACGAAGCCGCACAGCACTGGGATTAAGTGAGCAGCTCTCAAACTGAGGGAAAACGATAACTAACCACTTTCCAACAGTTTCAACTTGCATTACCATAAGTAGGGAAAAAGTTCTTGGACAGCTTTCTTTTGCATCCTTCTAAACCTTATGCAGCACTTCCTGGCCAATCATACTTTTTCTTTTCTCCAAGAGATGGTAAGAACTCGAGTACCTTCATGACAACCGTCGTGGGACGCTTGCTGTGCTGGCAGAGTTCCTTTTTGAGAAAATGCTTGGAAAAGCTTTTCGCTAAGGTCTAGGCGGCAAGAGACGCAGAAGACGGGCATACGCAGCTGTCCGAAGGTAGGTGCCGGTAGCCGGATTCTTTTAACAGAAGCCGCTCTTCGGCGGGCTCTCTTACCTTCATAATGGGTTTTGCTGGAGGAAGCCGCTTTTTCGTTTCCGGGAATACCTAGAGAGGAACACTAGCTAAAGACGTGATTGGCACCATTATGTCGAGTTTTCCTCGTTCCAGCAGGAATAACGGAATAACTGTGTTCTTCCTTACGCTAGATGGCGCTGCTTATCAAGGTTTGGCTGCTTTTAATCATTTGGGGTGCTAGATGTTCAAACGACTTATCGTAACTTCTTCTATTTTAAGTCAGGTGCTCACTGACGTAGATCCTATTAGATATAGCACACTGCAAATAGGAGGTGAAATAGATTTATTGTTACTAGCACATGGGTACGAGTGTTAGGAATTTTATATGGAATATGTTGCATGAATCTTTTTAACCATTCTGCAGCCATTCATACGAAACTCACACAAGTACAAGACAATATGAAGAAATTGACTGGGAACGAGTGGGGTTTGCATCAATGGTTTGAGGGATGGGAAAGAACTGGGTGGTTGAAAGATCTCGTAAATGGAGCTTTGTTTTTACCAGTAGTCATGATTTCCTTGCTTTGTGTTATTCCATGCATCGTGAAACTGGTGTGCCTCTTGCTAAAAATGACATTGGAAAAGATCTGGCTGGTGCAAGAAGAAGGGGCAATTGTGACAATGTATCTGAACCGCTTAGACTACGGGCTGCACCAGCCATCCAGCGTGGAACGGTTCTTCTCAGAATTTTCTCAGGGCCCTCTGGAATTCATCAAGACATAAGCCTTGCTAAAACAAGAGAGGAAAAGCTGAGAAACTAAATTCCAAGACCACAAGAACTCCAAAACGGGGGGGGGGGGGGGGGGGGGAGGGGCAAAGTACCTGGACTGTAAGGAAACACATCTTCTGAGAGGTGCACGCAGAATGCGTGGACAAGACAAAGACACCAATAAGAAAAGCGTGACTAGCATGTGCAGAGAGTCAGAATGAGTAAGTGCATCATGTAAACCATACACGGCTTCTGCTTAATCCTCTTGGTCCATTGTGCAGGAGTCCTGAATTTCCCATAAGTGATACTTACTAAAAGGGTTCTGATTTTAATGCTAGAGTTACTGTCTATACGATGATTCATGGGAATAGTTCTTTCAAGTCCTTCCCTTGCTGACATCAGTCAGTTTCATCTTTTCCTGAATGTACTGCTGGCTATACATAAGTGATGAATAGAAGGGAATGAGTTTTAGGGATATGTTGCAAGGAAATAGATTGGTAGCTCTGCTTCCATTTCCATTGTCTAAGAAGAATTCCGAATATTTTTGGCCCTTTCATAGACCTCTGACTCGATTAGCATCAGCAGGGAGGGACATTTAATTGGTTTTTCTCCTTTTTAGAGAGAAGCTAACGAAAAAGTTTCACCAGAATCAGAACAGGCTGCGTAACAAGAAGAGCGTCATGAAAAGGCGCCAATCCTATCCTCTTAGTATTGCTAGTTGTGATTGGACTTCAATGAAATGTGTCAACTCTCTGTTCCTGGGTATCACATCAGTAACAGGTACTTCACCTGCTGTACTTCTCTCCTAAAGCTAAGAACAGAATCCCAAATAATCTTGATTCCAAGGTCTCAATTCACCCTGTGATGCTGACAGGTGAAATAGGAGTGGAAGGTGCACCAGTAAATGAACTTGAATGGCCTATCTAAATCAGCGGCCACTGATTTCCTGAAGGCCTTAACAGGTCAGTTGCCCCTATTTTTCTTGGGGTTCTTTTATTCTTTGGTCATGTTTTTCTTGGGATTCTTTGAATCCTTCCCCACCAGTTCAGCCTCTGCTCTCAAATCCTTTGCTGTCATTTAAAGTATCTCAAGAGCCTGGAAACTGTTGTCTTTATTTATCAACCCATTATTCCCTTCCGAAGGTTGTTTGCCTCAAGTCTCATTCTTGCTGATTTTCTGCTAGTTCATTGTCAGATGGCAGCAGGTGTTCTGTAAGAGCAAGTACTCAATCCTATAGCTTGCTTTTCTTTTGATTTGGCCTGTCTAGAAAATGGAATGACTGAACATTTCCAACAGGATTTTCTCTCCCCATTGTGTTTCACCGCAAGGGCAGATGCCAATCCATCTACCTAAACTCTTGGTGGTGAAGAAACTAGTGGTATGCTGTTGCATATAGGTAGAACTTTCCGAAAGGAAGGCCTTGTAAAACCATGGCTGAGGCCCGTTACTTTGGCTAAGTAGAAAATGACTAGGGGAAAGTGAGACAGCTGAATTAGAGGTCGATCAAGAAGTTCTAGAAGCATTGCGTGTTCACAGCGTGGGGTATGACGGTTGGTTGAATTATGTTTCTTGCGGCTTAAAGCTATGCAAGTGATAAAGGCCTGACTGCTTCAAAAGCCTGGCTTTTGCAAGAAAGCGGCTCTCCTTTGCACCTGCCTGGGGACTCTGCGTCACTACGGACCCTCACGCCCAGTTTGCCAAGGAGATGATGAGTAGGAATGTTGCAGAGCTGCTGTGTGCATATGAAAGGAATGGCAGAGAGTGAAGCCGTGGACAATTTCTGGGCTTTAGTACAATGCTGCTGCATTGGTGCCAGTTTAGTTGGTTTTCCATCAGTGGCATTTCTGTCTAGAAGTACACTGCCCAGAGTCTTTCTAGCACTTGATGCCATTTCCTTACTGCCATTAATACCTTCCTTCAGTTTCAAGGATGAGAGAATCTTTACAGGATTTTGAAGATCCCTGTTAGGAAACACTATGCCAGAGGAGTCATCACTCCCTTTTCTTTTGCCTCCTTTGTAATTTTTATAGACTCATTTCACATTTCTGCTAATGGCAATAAGAATACTGAGACTACTTAGCAGGGTTGACGCTCTCAGCTGCTTTCCTCTTTCCTACTGCTTCATACCGGATGTGACTTGATGGCCTCGTTTTGCAATCAGCATTTTGCTGTGGTTTGCTAAAACCTGGCATGCACTGCCAACTCACAACTTGTGTGTTGGCATTTCAGGGGCTTTGATGGGTTCCTTTCTGAGATTGCCATGCACTGGACTTTCACAGTCACAAAGACTTCATCCACCATCGGTCGAATTTCAGTATTAAATACTCTTTCCTGGAATGTAGGCAACCTAGCAGCAAGTACTAAATTCGCTGCAAGCCCTGTCTTCCCAAAGGACCATTCAAAAAGTTTGCTTTTCCCCTCTGACCAATCTGACAGTATTTTGATGAAGAATTTGGTACCTTAATAGAACCTCTTAGAAGGGATCTCATGGCAGACAACATCTCAGGCTTTCTTGAAATACTGGCTCCTTTGGATCTCAATTCCATTCAGAGTGCATTTAAGATTTTTTTTTTCACTGAAGCCATTCAACAATGCCTCTTCTCTTTAAAATGTGCTGCAGGTGAGAAAGATGGATCCCCGTGAAAGGTTCTATTGATATCAAAATTTGTGCCCAATGGACTGTGCTGATGGAAATCAAATACTAGTGTAGTATTTTGAATCCAAATAATTCCTCCCAATCAGGCCCGACAGGATTGTTTGGCTTTGAATCTGAGCACGTGGACAGTAGTGGATGGTCCACAGGTTGAAAAGAGTGTAGATTCTTCTCCTTCTTTTCATTGATGGCTCAGAGACTGAAAAGGCAGCTCCAAAATGGTAAATACATCCCTACAGATTCAAAAATTGTTCTTCTTAATTTGCATCTCCACCATAACAACAGATGCTTAGAACTAAATTACCAATGGGAATTTTATAGCTTCTCAGAAATGAAACAGGACCTGGCTTATGGGCCTTAGCAGTAGCTACAAGTTTTTCAGCACAAGCCATCTCAAAAGTATTTTAACTTTACCGTACTTTTCTGTCTTATGCTTTCATCTCAAGGATGCAGGAAAAAAAAATAAACAAACAAACAAAAAAAAAAAAACACAACAAAAAAAAAACCAAAAAAAAAAAAAAACAACAAAACAAGAAACCCCACCAAATTGATAATAAGCAAAATCAGTGACATATATAGAAACAGATCCCATGGTTTTTAACTTCCAAACTTGTCTTCTCAGCACACTCTCTACAATGGAATTGTTTCCCTATCTGCCTTGAAACATTTTGCAGCAAAAACACTCTAAGGTCCTGCTGGGTGTTTTGTTCAAAAATGACTTCTTCTGGTTTTCTGTCCATAAGCGGAGTAACGTGACTGTGCTGGCAGCTGACCAAAGAAGGTAGGAAGAGTAATCATCATCCACAACACTGGGGCTAAAGAAATTTCCACAGAAAATTACCTGCCCTAGTACTTGTTCATGTGTTGGGTTGAACGTTCAGAATCTGTTTCCATTTTCCCCATTCATAGAATGTTCTATTTCACAGAATTCCAGCCCCTCAAACATCAGTCCTGCCAGAACTGCCCGCCATAGGGGGCTGGCATAGGGGATCTGCTAATGTCCACTGACTCTTACCAGTATAGTGCTTGTCACTGTTGCAGATCAAGAACTTCTGAATAGTTTGGATTCATGCTCTTTGAGGGGTTGAAAACAAGAAAAGAATGACTAGACATTTCCATGATCAAATCCCCTGATGGAATAAAAATAGGAGCATAATAAATGTATCCATTGTTCTAAGAAGGGAGATGAAGGCTCCAAATGATTACTTGCATACTTCCTGTTCTAAATCCCTTGTTATCTGGCAAATTGCAGAAGATTCCAGGCTTTTGCCAAAATGCAAACCAGGTTAAAATGTGAAGCCTTACAGTTTACTGGATATAAAACTTCATCATCCATTTTTAAATCTTTGAGATTGTTATGTACTTCCTATTACTACCCTGAGGTTTAGAGCTGTAATTCAGAGAGAAAAGAATGCTATCTTGAATTCATTCTAGTAAATCGGCACTCTCATCTTGTCGGCACTCTCTCCTCTTGGTTTTCACTTCTGAAACTCTGTACGGAAGAGTGCATTAATGCATAGAGCTCTGCATCAATTCTTTACAACAGTTTCCTCTGTAATTCTTCTTTCAAGGCAAACCTATAAAAAGCCACACTTTCTTACCCCACCACTTCTAAAATTCTATTGAGAAGCAAAAAAAAAAAAAAAACCATCAAACCACTAAATCACTGCTCCAATAAAAAAAGCAGTCCATTAACTGCTTTCTTAGCAGGTTCTTTACCTTGTATTAATATGGCAACCTTTTCTTGCTCTTCTAGATTAGAACCAAATTCTTACAGCATATAAGGAAACATAGGTTTACTGTATCTGATTCTTAGATACAGAAGTCCAGCAAGGAGTTCAGACCTCAAAAGAAGTGTCTGTACAACGAGATTCAGCACAACGTTGAGACATATTAGCTATTTTTCAAGAAAAGCGGCCAAACTGAAACTTTTTAGACTTCTCTACAATCATGCGTGCCTGCTTCCAGAACCTGACCTTCGTTGCTGGAAACTAGCTGCAATGTTACTGTAAACAATGCTGTGAATGTCATCATCATCGTCATTCTTCTCTTCCATTGAAAACCTCAAGTGGAGTCGCGTCACTTCTCTTCAAAATTCTGTATTTCCTTGCAAACTGGTAAAATAAGGATAAATAAAGCGTTCTGTTCATTCGGTTTAAACCTAATGTTCAAAATGAAAAAAAAAAAATCCATTCAGATATGGTCTGCAATAATACAGTAGAAGAGAAGATGAACCAGACTGGCCTACAACAGAAAGAAGTGAAGCAGAATTTGGGAATTTGGAAGACCTTATGATGAATAATTCAAATAAATAAATCAAAAAAATATTGCCTACCCAAATTCAATCAGTGATGCACAGACAGAGAAAAAGTACTAATTACTACTAATATTTCTTTCATTCTCAGACAAGAAGTTCAATGATCCTCTTGAATGCACGGAAGATTCTTGGAAAAGACAGCAGCCTTCTTCTTCACCACATACTCCTCAGAACTCCAGGAGACAAATCATTTGAGCTAGGAGGATCTTTCTCTCTGTAAAACTCCCAGAGCATAGCCAATATTCTATTCCTTTAGGGATCCTGGCCTCCCTGGGGGAGTGCTGGATAGTCTACATCCCGGTACATCAGCCAGACACTCCACCTTATTTCCCATGGCTACTGCAGCAAGGACATCATCTACACTGGCTTTCTAGCCAAAATAGATGCAAGGCACAACAAAGAACATAGCCAAAACCTTGAGCACAGCTTATGGGTTTTGAATGAAAAATCTCAGGATGGCAATACTGGATCTTCTGATCCAAACCATCAGGAAACATTTCTTTAGAGGTGTTGGAAAAGATGAAAGTTTGACGAGAAAGTCTCACAGATATGTATGCTTGGCAGAAAGATTTTTCAATGTGGAGTCTGAAGAAGGAATAGAGTTGGAAGCAAGTTTTGATCTAGAAGAAAAGAATTGCTGAGCCAGTCTTACTGGATAACCGAGGATACCTTAGTTAGAAGAGGGTTTTATGACTTACAGCAAAGGATAAACCCACCCCAAACAAGAAGATGTTTTTACCAAGCAGGAAGCTAGCACAGGCAAACAAGTCAGCAAATGCTGCAAGCAGAAAAAGCTCTCCAAATTTTCCACTGTCAAGAAAACTGAAAAACAACTTTCCGCTTCAACTGTAATATACTGACTTTTAGTGAGTGGAGAATAGCAACATATGGTAATTAGAGTCGTTAGGATAGGCTATAGATAATAGTTAAGGGATAGATTGGTTCTACTGTATGAAGATGCTCAGCAAAGTGCCAAAACCAAAGGGTCTCCAGGCCTGCCTGCAGCTAGAGCTGACAGCTGTAGGCACAGGCTCTGTTGCCCACTACCCTGGACTGCTGCAACGTCTTGGATGGAATAAACTGCATTTTGGAGAGCCGCCTGGACTCCCACATCCCTCATTTAGGCTCTTCCATGGAGGTGAAAAAAGCCTCTGGGTATTGTACAAAAAAACAGCTATGTAATCTAGAGTTGCATGACCCAATATTTCTATTGAACTGGAACAATTTTTATCAATATTATGGATCCACTTCTTTTCAGTGCGTTTGGTCAAAAACATAAAGCATCGTTTAAAAGACATTCTTGGATGCGTACTAAGTACTACGAATTAGTTAAGGTGTTGGTTTGGCATGGCTTGGTTTTTGGTGGGGAGGGAAGAAGCCAGCCACAGAAGTGATTTTTTGTGCAAAGCTCCTAGAAGCTTCCTCCATGCCTGGCAAAGTGAATCCCTGCTTGGCACTAAGAACAGACATGCTGCTGAGCCAATTACAGAAGCTGGTAGCGCCTTGGTGATATATTTAAGAAGGAAATCAAAACTGCAGCCAGTTAACCTTGAAGTTGGGAAATTTTTAGGTTGGCACCTCTTCTGCTTTGAAAGCCAAACCAGTGAGACACTCTGTTGCAGTGTGTGTTTATTATTGTACTGCAGTTCTAGTAGTCCGTTTTCTAAGGCTTCCTATTTTGTGCTGTTATAGCATATGTTATTATGAATGGATTGTTCCTTTCCCCCCAGTATTGTTGGCTTTTGCCCTAGCTGTCCATCTCCCCAAAGACCTGCCCTTTTGTTCCCTGTTCCTTCTCCCATTGAACATCAACCCCTCCCCAAGCCTGCCCCTTTCTCTAGAAACTTCCCTCTCAATTTTGTACCCTTCAAAACCCCAGTGGTTTCTTCAAGTTATTCTCCTCCCCTGTAGTCCCCCTACTGGTTTCAACATTGTATTCCCCTCCTTGTCTACCACCCCCAGTTTCTCCCAGTTGGTTAAAGATTGTATCCTCCCCTGGGACCTTCCCCCCATTTAGAAGTTGATGGATGCCTTTGAATCAGTGTCTTTCTGTCCTTGACCCTCCAGGGAGTAAACTGAAAAATATGCAGAAGACCTCTCCCTGTTCCTTGTCCCTGCTCTCAGCGCAGTTCTATCCCCAAGGCAGTCCACCTGTGCCGTAGAGCAGCTGTGCCCTACAGCTGCAGCCCGGATTCGACAGCTTTCTTGGGGCGGCCCACTCTCGCTGTCGGTGTCGGGAGCTAGTTGGGCTGAAGAAATCCAGCACCGCAGCAAGACTCCAAGTCAGAAATCCAGTTTATTAGGAAAAGGAGGAAAAACCCAAATCCATGCAAGAGTACAAAAGAAAAACCACTGACAGAGTCAGAATACAAGCTGACATCCTGCTAGTTAGGGTGGTGAAAGCAGTTTGGATGAAATGGTCTTGTTGAAGTGGTGATTCTGTAGAAACCATCTGGTAGCTCTCGTCCTCTGGAAAACCAGTGGCTAAGGGTGGCCGTTCCTCTGGCAATGCAGTAGAAATGGTGCTTCTTGCCTTCCAAAACCCAGATTATATCCAGGTGGGGATGCTTAGCTCCTACCCCCTGGGCAGAGCATCTCCCAATGGGCTGATATCATTCTGAGTCATGATGTGGGTCCTTGATTACCCGTGAAACAGAAATGGCTCCTGGAGGGAGTTATCTCTGAGTCATGTGGCAAGACATTGATGGGCCCATTAACAGGAGAGAAGGAAAAAACGATGCCACCCCTGGTTTCCTCAGTTCTTGAGGGTGGGAATAGGATGCATTTTGATATTGTAAGCTAGGACAATACAGGATGCAGGTTTTTGCATTTGCAGGAAGTTTGTATGGATTTGAAAAGTATCCTCATAGCAGAAGCACAAAAGTATTCTCATACCCCTTTTAATCATCTTCCAATGAAGCAATTCTCCCAATAACCTAAGGCATGAATGACTTGCGAGTGAGTTGAAGGAACACGCCAAAGATAAGTAGTGTTCAACTGCAGAGAATTGTTTAGGGACATCATACCCTAATATTTTAAATCAGAAAGCATGGATGGACGGGTCTTTTTTCCTTGGTTGACTACAGAACCAGCGGTCCTTTGCAGGAGGGTCTTTGGATTTAGGATGAGACTGGCAACTAAGAGCATGGCTACACAGAAGGTGCTACTTTTAGACCAGAACATTCAACTACTAAAGGCAGATAGGAGAATAGCTGATTAGTGACAGCTCCGACAGGAGGAGTCTGCGGCTTACCCCATGGGAACAATAGTAGCACATTTCAATTTTAGAAAACCATTCATTTCAGAGGACCAAGCATCAGTGAAAAAAAAAGGTCGAGTAAAGACATCCTAGTGCTCTTCTGATCAGAAGCATCTTCCTCCATATGAGAGTATTTAGGAAAGGACAGTGCGTTCATAAGGAAAGGTGTGCCAGTTACAAAACCTGCAGAACAAGGCAAGACAAACTTATATATTTTATTTGCTATTTTTATTTCACCTGCTAAAAAATGATTTTTTTTAAGACTGAATTTTATGAATTCTGCAACGCTGTCTTTTTGAACGTCTTCCTACTCGTATTAAACACCGAGGTGACAAAGAGAGCAGCAGTGGAAGGAAAGCTGGTCCATCTCCCCCTCCTTGTGGCTTTAGGCCAGTGAGCGATTAGAAGTTGGTCACTTCATTTGAGATAAATAGCTTTACCAAGAGAGAATATTATCCAGCCTTGATCTTTCCTTTGGAGCTGATCCACTTTCTAGTCATCAATTCTTGACTCAGCTGGGGAGAAACAATGGCATTACGGCCATGGATGTTAGAGTGCGCTGATGGGAAATGAAGTTTTCATCTTCCGGTCCTTGCTTCAGTAAATATTCCAAATTCATCAGAAAGAAAATTCGAAGACCAGGAATCCCCACTCAAATGACCTACTTCAAATAGTCTGCAAGCATAAGAGACATCAAGCAGGTGCTCTCATCTGTTAGGGGAATACCCAGCCAGTATATTATTGTCTACTTAGGAGGCAATAATTTTGGAAATCATTGAATTTTTTGTATTGCAAGTGAATGGTCAACACATTTTATTACTGGATTAGGTAAAATCATGTCTTCTGCATCCTTTCAGAGAGGAAGCTTACCTGGATCTAAAGCTGCTCAGCTCCATGATGGGATGCTTTGTCTTCAAAGGGAACTCTAGTCTTCGTCCTTTTGGATTGCTTCCATAGCTTTTCACTCACTCTTCAAGTACCTGTTAAAATGGCCTCTTATCCCATGCAAATTTTTATGGGCATAGTCACTGAATTGGGAAGTATTCCATAAAGTCCACAGGCCTTGTTGAGATGGATGCACAGGTCTCAAGGGTGTTAGCAGATGTTATTCTGAGGCCACTCCTGATCATGTTGGATGGACCATGGTGACTGAGGAAAGTGCCCAAAGACTGGATGAAAGCAAATGTCACCCATCTTCAAAAAAGGCAACCAGGAGGACTCAGAAAAGTACAAGCCAGCCAGCCTCATTTGGATCCCCAGGAAGTTGATGGAGTAGCTATTCCTGGAAAGCATTGCCAGGCACACCAAGGAGGACAGAACAAATGTAGTCAGCATGGATTTACCAGGGGAAATTGGTGCTTGACGACTTTTTAAACTCCTCTGGTGAATGAACTTGCCTGGTAGATGAAGAGAATATCATCTGCCTGGGCTTCAGGGAAGTTTTGGACGTTTATCTACATGGCAGCACACATACCTACGGGAAGGAATAGTGCAAAGAGCAGGGAACCAGTGTCTTTTCAATGATGCTCAGTGAAAAGACAAGAGGCAGTGGGCACACACTGCAATACAGGAGATTGCCTCTGAGCATCACAAAATTATTTTTTATCGTGACGGTGACTGAACCATGGCCCAGAGTGTCCAGAAAGATGGTGGAGTCTGGATCATTGAAGACATTAAAAGTAGGCCCAGATATAATCCTGGGCAACAGGCTCTAGGTATCCTGGTTGAAGCAGGGGGATGGGACTTGGGGAGCCCCACAGACCCCTTCCACCCTCATTCATTCTGTGCTAGTGAATTCTCTTAGAGATGCATTTCAAGGACTGGCATGACAAAGCTCTGTGCAGAGTGAGATCCAAATGGACATGGGATTTAAGTTCCTTAAGTAGTGTTCAAGAAGAATGTAAAACTCTAGGAAACCTGTCTCTTCCATAACTGAATCCCTTTCATGGGAAAATTCCCCAGCTCTAGAAAGATCCTCTGAGACACATGCTTAAGACTGACACCGGCAGAGCAAATTTCTCCCTATGCGTGTCTAAGACCAGTTAGGATCTTTACCAAAAGTGTTGTCAACGTAGTCACAGAAGGCATATTGTTAAGAAGTGACAACTTACATCAGAATGGCAAATATTGGTCCACCAATGAATTACTGTATGGGAATTATCGACTTGTATTCCAAATAAATAAAAAGGAGTTGGTCTTTATTGAACTCTTTCATTGCAATATTCATAAGGGAAGAAAAAGACCTATGTCCTTAACTTTCTTAATTCTAACAAAGGTTTAAAACATTCCTTGTAAAAAGCGTATCTGAATTATCGGTCTATGAAACAATTTGAGTTGGGAAAAAAGTCCTAAAATTGTGTAGACAGTTGCAGAGAAAGCAAGAAAATAGGAAAGAAACAAAAACAGAGAAAAAGAGTCATCTTGAGTCTGCTAGCTAGTTCTAGAAGTAGTCTGCTAGAAAAAGGAAACCCCAGTGGAATTTCAAATGTGTTCATGCACTTGATTCAGTAACTGGTCAATGTAAAAACCAGTCCTTTCGTACAACTTCCCCCAGCAACAAAAACTTCAACAGATTGACGCCACCATCATGCCTGTCCCAGATGTATTTAAAAGAGAAATGATGATTTTCTTGAAAATCTATTTGCGTAAAAGTTGCAAGACATTGGAGGGATTCTCCACATTCTCCTTCCTCCACGCGGCTTGAAAGTATATTTGATAAAATATGCAACAAAGCATGTGATTTCCAAGGTAGAGTAAAATGGATGACTTGGGAATTGATCTCTTTTGGATATGAAACTTCATATCCACTCTCTGGGAAGTTTCTAAAAGAAATGATGGAGCTGAGGCATGAATCTGCCTCTCCGAGTGCTAAGCAAACATAGACACTCCCCTTCACATGGCCCCACCTTCCGCACACACCTAGGCATGCACAGAGATCAGCATAGCAGATCATGAACACCTTGGAAAAGACTGAAATGCTAAATAGCTCTCTTTGTGGACAAAATAGCCGGTACACTATTTCAAATATCTGGTACAAAAACTCTGTTGAATATCTACCTCATATTTAAAACACAGCTTTTCATTGAATTCTGTTTGCAGAATATTTTCCTTCCATTTGTTCCTTTAAAATTCCTTTGTTCTATGTCTAGAAATATTTTCTTCTAAAAATAGAAAAAATTAGATGATGTCTTTTCAGAAGAAAACATTGGTTTAGACAATTTTTAACCATCATGGTATGGAAGAATTTATTTGTCCCTCACTAAGGAGGAATAAGTATTTTGATCATAGATCATTTACAGTGAAATACTTGACATTTTTAAGATGCTTTCAATCAATTTTGATCCTCATTGCTTATTCATTGTAAACAGTAAGTTTTCAGTGCATGGAAAGGGTGTGTGGTATGTCTACATTAGTTCAAACACCAATTCCAACTAATGGCCAGGCTGAACTACAGTAAATAATGTCCTGAAGGATATTTTGCTGCCTTCTTTGGCACTCCTTGAAATCCTAATGATTGGCATGAAGTGTCGAAATACAGAGATTTTCTCTCAGAGGGTGTCCCATGATGAAACCCATCCCATGTGTTTGATGTTGTAGTTCTTATCGCTTTTAAAAGTTGATATCTTCTGCGCAGTTTTCATGAAGCTTTCTGTTACAGTAGTGAAAATCACAGAGAAATGCAATTTTGTACAACTTTGAATTTACCCCAAGAGCTGAGAGAAAATTTGTTCGTATACCTCAATCTGAGTCTCTTCTATATTCAAGCTTTGTTTATCTACCATCAAGGGTCGCATTCGTTGCTGTTCAAAGCCCCATCCAAGCTGACTTGAATACGTTCAGGGATGGGACATCCACAACTTCTCTGGGCAACCCGAAGCAGCGTTCCAGCACCCCAACAGCAAAAAATGTCTTCCTTTCATCTAATAGAGATCAGAAATACTAAATCTAGGTATATAAACTTTGAGGAAAGGTTTGAAATTCTATTGATTTGAAACACATTTGATATGAATACTAACTTCCAGACGACTGAAATATGTTGATGGCCATTTGAGATTGACACTTTTTGAAAAAGTGCATGGAATTGAAAATTAAAACCGGCAAAATTAAAAACTTCTTGCCATTTTCTTTTAACTCTGATCTTCAAAATTGCATAGGTCAGATATCTGTGCTTCATGCAAATCTCTCAGATACTCTCAGACCAAAGCTTTTCTTTCAGACTAAACTGCGGTTTAGGTAGAACACGAGTGCTTAGTGAAGGTTTTTCTGGGCATAGGGGGATTTGTGTGCACAAGAGGTTTTATCCAAACTGGAAAATTCATCCCAGCTGCATTTGTTCATCATTCCTACTGCATCAGGCCTGAAGATTCTGTGAAAAGTATCCTGTGGACCTTGAACATAGCTCATGTGAAAGAGATGAGAGGTGATGGAGAAGTTGAGGGAGAGAATCAAGAGCATATGGCCCAGTAAAGGCACCAGAAGGTATTTTTTCATGTGGTCCACAGCCCAAACAATTGTTTAGCACCGTTTGAAGGCTGTGTTTGACCAACAGGGCTGAAGCAGGTCTTCAAAATATCCAGTAGATCAAAATCCATGGAAGCAAATGACCCTGGCCAGTCACCTTGCTGCTGATCATTCACCCTCCATACCAGCTGATCAGGCCTAAGAATGCTGCTGCAAAAGTGTTGTGAAAAAGGTAGGCACATTTTCACAGAGGCAGGGGAAAATGCCCTTGGATGGTGATTCCAAGGGATAACTTGATGGCGCAAGTTAGGTACTCTTATCTACTGTGCAATATCGAAGTTGGTGAGTTCACCATCTGTAAGCATCACTTTAGAAAATAAATGTTTGATCCACAAAACGATACTTCCTATGTCCTGTCTACCTGCTTCATTTCAGCCAATGAATAGGCTACGTTCCATCAGCAAAGTGTTCATGATCATATGCTTCTTTAAACTGTGGTCATTCTTTCTTTTTTTCTAAATCAGACACTGTCTATTCCTAAGATTCAGATGTCCATGGGTAGGGGTGTAATTAAGTTCACTGTTAAAAAATATCCTTCTTGTTATCTTTTTAATAAATTACTGAGATGTAACATCAGCCTGAGAGCTGAAACCTTCATTTGCTGTTTGCCAAGTATCATCTATGCGATACAAATTCTATTTGACCCATCCATTGCCATCTAATACTACTAGTAATGCCTTCACAACCTTTACTTCATCGTTAGGGATTTTGGAGAAGTGAAAGATTTGAACATAAGCAAGGGCATTTGTTCAAGATGCTCCAGAAAGAGCTGCCGTCTGTTCTCTTCCTTGCTGCCTATGTTGGCAGGAAGCTGCAAAAAACCCAAAGATAACTAGAAAGAGTGTTACTTTTAGTCTAAATTTGGAAATGATGTTTGGAATACCCTGTTAAATGAAAAGGTGCTCTTTTAAAAGATGGCATCTTCAGGGGAAAAGTCAGTTTAGAGAGGTTTTGAGACAGTTGCTTCTGGAAAAAAAAAAAAAAAATTTGAGGTATCCAAGGTCTTTAGCCATACCACTTGGAAGATTGATTCAAAACACAGTTCCTTCATCTAGGAAGAACAGAGGACCATAGATGCAGCCCATTTCAAAACGGAGTTCTTTATGTGTCAGGTTGGGATTTACTGGACATCATTTCTTGTAAAGTCGAGGGACTGCAGTTAGCTCTCCAATAATTTCCTTCTCTGAAATTCATCTGCATTTGCTCCTTTCTCCAGCGTTCCCATTTCTTTGTGATGGTATACTCCATCTATGCATTAGAATATTCAACTGGAGTGTGTGTCCGATATTTTCTAGTTCAAATTGGCTGGAACGCAATGGATAGTTCCAGTTGCTTGTATACACTAGTTTTATTTTGACAAGTTTTCTTTGAACAATGTTGAAGCAGCAGTAGCAAATCGGAAGTACAGCTTGCAGCAGGGAAAGACACTTCTGCTTGCTCAAGTTTCCTGTAGTCAGATAGATGCCAAAAGGCTTTTCATAGTACTACTACTGTCTTGTAGGAATACTTGATCTAATCCTACCTTTGATACAATTACGAATGGGCTACTTTTCCACAAGGTGGAACATTTTTCTTTTAATAATATGTTTTTTGTAAGTTGGAAACATGAACTTGTGCACCAGTCAGGTGGAAGGTACTCTTACTTCTTCATAAGTTTCACAACATTATTTAGAAAATATTGACTCTGTGTAACTTCAAAAGAAGAATTCTGGGCATCTTCATTCTATTGATGTGATTTTTTTTCTACCATGCTGTTCTTGTTTTCTATGGAACTCATTTTTACCAATAGAAATATTTTTCCCTGACACCTATGGAAAATACCTATGTTTCCTCAATATTGCAGCCTCAGTACACTGTTTAGAATTATTTCAACATGGTCCCAAGCATATCCGACAGCTAGACAGCAGAGGTTAGCAACAGTGAGTGGGAATAACTTCTGAACCATTTCAGTAGATTTCCCAGGAAGGGCTTGCTTTCTGCCCCTGCAAATTTTCCCAGAGATATTGTCTGGTGCACAGTTGCATCAAAAGAGTATTTTTGCACAAACCTTGGGCCAAGCTCTGTCTCAGATTTACTAGTGAATGCAAAGAGGGTGAAAGTGCTGCTTCAAAGCCCTCTGTGTGCTTTCCGTACCAAAAGGGAGGTGACCCCAGCAATAACTTTTTGATCTCTCTTCAAAACACGAGGCACGTCACCACCTCATTCATCTTTTTCTGGGACTCAGCATCTAAAGACCAAGAAGCCCTCTTGCTTGCTAAAGTGTGTTCAGCAAAAAAACCCTTGTCCCATCAGCAAATTGGAACACAGCTGCATTCCAGTCAATACCAATGCTGGCAGGGCAATACTCTAGCCCAGTAGTAACATGCCACTGTTAGAAGACTGTGTAAAAATCTTTGTGTACAAAGTAGTGGGAGGGAAAAATAGAATTGGGAAGAACTGCACATTGTTCTGGAAAAAGCCTCCTGCCACAGTCTTACAGACGTCATTTTCTGGTATCATTTTTAAGAGTTGGAGTTTCTTAAATTTTGTACAAGATAAAATCTTACTGGACCTTGAAGTTTCCCTACTAGAAGTACAGCCATTTCTTAGTAGAATAGAAGTAAGCCCTTTGAATATGTACAAATGGCCTTTCAAAATACATATGCTATAGCCCACTGTGAAAGGAATTAGCTATAAAAATAGAAATTCAAAGGTTTAAAAAGGTTTTGAATAAAGTAAGTCTAAGGTGATAGAAGAAGAAGAAAACAGCAGTTTTCTTCTTCTGCTGAAAAAACAACTCCGAGGACATTGTACTCTACAGGTGTATTATATCACTTTCTGAAAAACGGAGTAGGTTTGCTATTTCAAAAGGTTTTCATTAGGAAGGAAGAGATTCCTTTGGAAAAAAAAACTTCAAATTGACTTGACATGAATGTTATGACACTTCACCAATCATGAAGAAAAATTCTCATCACTTGATATGGAAATCATGACGGTAACGGAGTCAAGGATGTCTAAGCCGTGCCATCAGGAACATAAAAAAGCATTAGAATGCTGGTAAGACTGAGCTCCTGAACTAGTGAGAAGAGAACGCAACCAAAACATTTTCCTTTAAGAGTCTTCAGGATGAACAGCAGATCAAATGTTTTCCTGTGAAGTATTTATGAATAGAATTAACCTTTAAAAGAACATTGTTTTCAAAAACCTGTGACCAGTATCTCTTAGAATGATACAGAGTTCTTATTACTAGAAAAAAGAAAAGCACTTTTTTCCAAACTGTTGTGCACTTTTAAACGATCTACAATAAAAAGAGTACTTTTTCATGCTGGGCATGATGTTCATTACAAAAAAGCCTTGTCGCACGCTTGGTACTCTAGTGTCTTGATTAGCATCGTTTTTTATTCATTGACTCTTTTTCACCTTGAAATAATGGCGTCTTTGTACTTATGCAGCATCCATGAAGAATTTCTTGGGTGTCATTTTGTACTCGATCCTAAACGGCAGGTTCTGCATTCTGCCATCCGTCTGGCTTTCCCGTTTGATGCAGCTTCTGAGAGGTCTTTTCAGAATTGAGGACTACCTGCAAGAATGATGCTAAATACATGCATTTTCCTCCTTGGTTAATGCAAAACTGTTTTTCCTTTACAGCACAATAATAATAGGAAAAGAATGATGGTGGATTCAATTCTTACAGTAATACAAAGAGGACTATTATCATCATTAGAAACCAAGCAAGTCATATTTATTGCTCATGCAGTACAACCACTAATGCAAATTACCCTGTAAATTCAAAATGAATCTGTATCACAGGAGTGGATTGAATGTCTCTCTTGATATTTTGCTTAAAGCAGAAAATTAATTCTTTTGACAGCCAACTCATAATTGCAACCTAACTTTCAACTCCAGCTTTCAAACAGTGGAAACATGTCTGTTTATAAAACAATACAGTACAGTACACAAGACCAAAACAGGTCCTAGACGTTCAAATAAAAGAAAAGATCAAAGGACAGATTAATTCGTGTCTGCAAGCCCTCAAGAGCGTGCAGGTCAAAAGTCCCCAGAAAACTAGGCCAGTGGCACAAATTCTCGATGTTGGCACCAGCAGAAGCAGCTGCTATCTTTCTAGGATGCAATCTTGCTTACATCATCCTTCAAAGCAATCTTCTGTCCCCCTGCCCAATATGCCTTCTGCTCTACTCCTTGGACTTCACGTTTGCATTTCTACAGAGTCCTGCAAACGGACTCAAAGTTCAGGTAATAGATTTCCAAGATTTAGAAATATTGTGTTAAGTCTATTTCTTTCGTATTTCATCCCGTCTAAGCATACTGAACTTTCTGAGGTGAAATATGTCGAGTATGTCACGTGTAGTTTACATGTTAGTTCTGCTTGACATTAAAACTTCGCACAGACCCCTGGGATGCCTTACTGCAAAAATATATAGCTGCAAAGAGTGGTTGCACAAAGTTAGAAGGGCCAGAAAACCATGTAAACAACCTAACAGTAGAGGCTTGAATTTCTGAATATAATCTTGCACCATCTAAAGTCAAAATAGAATATTGAAATGATTTTCATCTAATAATGAGCGTGGGGAAGAAAGAATCCAGATAGGCTTTTTTTTTTTTTGAAACAGTTCCAGGAAATACATGGCCTTAACTTGGAAGTATAGCATTAAATATTTTTATACAGCATGAGTTCTCATTACCTAATCATATGATTTGTAGAACTGAATTGGAAAGTAGGAAATAAACAAAGAAAAATATTCAAGCTATAAAAAATGTGAGTTTAAAATTTTCTTTGTATTTCTGATTAAAACGATGAGGTAGCCAAATGGTCACCCATTATTTTCAAAAGCATCTGGACATAAAAAACGGATCAATTTTGGCGGGACTTGGATGTCCGGTATTCCTGAAAAGCTTTATTTCACTGCTTCCCAACCCTGATTCAATCCCCTTAAATGCAGCTGTATTTCAGTTGCTCAGTGAAACTGTCCATCTCATGCGTATAGTTTACAAATAATCTGCAGAAAAAGCTAGCTAGATTTAAAGATCTTTTTTCTGTAAATGGCCTTCAACTGATTTCTACAAACACACAGCTGGGATTTCTGCTGTCTTCTTCAGGCCACTTCCTGCAGAGACCTCTCCATTAAATCTGTCTCGTTCTACTAAGAACGCTTCTGGTGATCCAAAGTCAGCACTGGGATTGTCCAACTGCATGGAATTACTGTCTGCTAGAGCTGCACACTGAGGGCTTCTGTGTGCAGCATCATGTGAGCCCTGCTAATGTCACCCTGTTGGTATAAACTGAGCTAAGTGGACCTTAAGGGACAAGATTGTGCACTGATTTTGTAATAGAAATGAGGTACTAAGAAGGAGGCGGGAGGATTTCAATGTTTCTGCCCCCAGCTGAAGCAACACTAAATCTCGGTCCTTATCTGAAAAACGAGGTGAATTAACCCGTTTGGCATTCATATGCCAAAAAGGTCAGTAATACACTCAGAACTGTCAAAAGAGTAACAATTCCAATCATTACTTTCTAAAAAGAATTCATTTGAAGAAGTCAGGAAGACAGATGAAACATGCAAATATCCTACCCTGAGAATCATTCTGTTGATCTGCACAGGTTTCTTATTATATTCCCATCTAATGCATTGGACATGTGTGCTTGTGATGACACAAATACTTGCAAAGCTTACAAGATAAATCACGTTCTCTTCAAACAGCAAAGCATTTCTTGATGGTTGCACTTGCTAATTCCATTTAGACTCAGTGTTCTTAAAGGTCTTTTCCAACCAAAGTTCCAACCACCATTCTCTAAGTCGCACATCCTGATTGTCCTGGTTTAGGGCTAAATTTGGCAGAAAACCTCACAAAGGGCCACTGCACCCTCCCCCCCACCAAAAGCCCACCCACACAGCCGCTCCCTTCAACTGGTTTGGGGAGAGAAGTGGGAAAAAGCTGTTGATTTAACAGGCAAAGCACTTCCCAGCACAAAAAAATGAACAATACCAGATGACAAAACTCATTTGCCGCACTGAAGAGACGACAAATCAGAAAGTCTCTCCTGTGGGTGCTCACTCTGTTATCAACCCCTCCAGCAATGGGGAAGGCTGCTGCCCAGGGTAGGCCCCAGTAGGCCACAAAGTGCAAGTTCCCAGTGCTTCCCAGGTCCCAGTCCGGAGCAGATTCGAAACGTTCCAAGAAAAGGGAAAGGAAAAAAAAACCAGTCCAGGGAAAACTCTGCCTCAGCCAGCTAAACCAACTAAAAAGCAAATGCGTGCTCTGTTCTGCTCCGTCAGTGCCCAGACAACACAGTGCAGGGCAGAATGTGGAAGAGTGTTGCTTTCTAAGGAGTGCAGCCTCTGATAAGAAACTCGGTGCTTCTTCTTCTCCCCACCTTTGCTCTCAGAACCAGTCTTGAAGGCAGAGAATATCATATCCAGCATTAAGAGAACAGATGACTGGGGATACAAGCATCATAAAGTCACCCTAGGACACTGCTCCTTTGAGATATGTCACCAGACTATGCTAAGACCAAGTTTTGGAACTGCTCATTAAAATTCTACTCTCACAGTGAAGCTGAGGAGGAAAAACAGCTCACTACAGTTACCTTGTGGCATGCCAGTGCTTCCTTTCAATCACAATGGTCTTCGTTTTTAAGTCCCTGACATCACAGGCATCATGAAACATCCTTTGTGCAGGAAGGAAGAAAATATTCTTCTCATTGATGCTGATGGGTTAGCTGACATGCAAAGCAGTTAATTCAAAGTGACAGAGCAATCAAGTCAATAGGAAAACTCACCACAGTTTTGTTTACTCCCCTAAATCCTTACTATCCCAAAATACAAGAACAGCTGTAAAAGCCTTGTGGCTACCTAATTTTTTCCTAGACCTACATGGTGGGGTAAGAGATAAACAATCCCAAACTATGGTAATCCACAACAAAGCATTCTTGACCTCATATTCAGGTTCTGCATAGCGAGCTCTTCCTCCTGATCAAGTTATTCCATCGCAATACTTTGGGGAGTATCTCAGAGGGCTGGCTGTTGTTTGGTTTGAAAGCATCTTGATCATTCAGGAACCCAGTAGCAAGGACAAAGTTTAAAAGAAGATAGTGCTATGCATTGATTTTCATCTAGGACAGAGATATTTCTACAACACAGAAGGCTGACCTAATGCTTCACGACAACGTGGCTGAAGTGGCATCCTGGTCCCCATAGGTTTTTCTCTTTACTTTTAGCTGCTTTCTTACCAGATTAATGAGCTGAACTAGCTCAAAAAAGAATCAGATAAGTGCCAGAGCTTTCAAACAAACAAACAAACAAAAAAAACAAACAAACAAAAAAAAAACAAACCCAAAACAGATGCAAAAGGGTGATTTGTAAGTGCATTTGAAAACAGAAGTTTTTTGTACTTTTCATAGATACATGGCATTCTCTAGAATGATATTGCTCCAATGCTTTGGGTTTGGTTTTGTTTTTGTTTTTTTCCTCAATTCTAAATGTTACACATTCTTTTTTGGCCATTTTAGTAAACTGATTTTCTGATCCATGTGAAAGACAGTCCGAAGTTCCCCTCATTTGCCTCACGACCGTCCCCAGGACAGACATGGGGACCCTGAGGACCCTGACTGGAATGCTGGCATGCCGGTCAGAGAGGAATGCCAGAAATCCTGAGGCCCCTGAGCAGAATTCTGGCCTGCCAAGTGATTGTTGGCAGCTGTGTCTACAGTGACTGCTTCTAGCAGGGCCTGCCAAGGGGCGAGGCGACCTATGGGCCTGCACGTGCTTCGCGACACCAGCCCAGGAATTTTCCCACCTCTTGGCCAGATGAACTTGCTGGGGCAACTGTGGTAGCCGCCCCATGGAAAATCCTTCATCTGCTCCACTACCACCGTGAGGGACGCAGATTGAAGCCCCCCTCCCAAGGACTGAGGCTGAGACGCCCGTCATTCTGATCCAGGGCTGCTGGCTTGACTGAAGCAGGATGCCTGCTAAGTGTTGCCTGCAGATGTGTTTGCGGGACCTAAACTGGTTTCCTATAGAAACCAGTCCTGAAACAATAGCTCCCACTCACTGCTGATATTGATATTGACTTCTCCTGCTGAGAACATGGACTGTCTGTACCCGTCTTCAATACCATTTTTCCCCTCAGCAATTTCAATAGACTTGCTCTTTATTGTATCTGCTCCCCCTCAGCCATTTCTAGATCTGTTTCCCCCCTCAGCAATGGACTAGAATAGAACCTTGAGATAACCAGGACTTTGAGATCTCCCCTAGGAGAACTCCATCGGCTGGGCTGCGAGGACTTCATCTCTCTCCATTTGGTAGCTATACTCCCTCTCTCTTTCTCCCCCTCTTTTCTATTCTTTTCCTCTCCCTAATTCCTTGAAGGCATTTGCTGTGGTCATTCTAGAAAGGTGCATTTGTTTGGAGTGATACTGCAATCCCTTTTCCATCTTGTCTTTTGCCCTCCGAGATCAGTTAAGAAAACATCATCCCCCCTTGGTAGGAGCGGATCAGAACAATATGTTCTTTCCAGCTGAAATTGGTTCTAGTCAATAGAAGCACACGGGTAGGTAAAAGTAGACTATAAAAGATAACCTTCAGAATGTATTTCCCATGTCTTCCCATTCAAGCAAGTGAAGAAAGCAGACAGATCTTCAGATAACATGCTATGCGAATTGAAAGGAATCTTCTTGGAGGCAACTGTGAAACTCACGCAATGAAATACAGATGAGAGAGATGAAAGGGTCACATATGATGTCAAATCTATTCTTTTAATGTTTGAATGAAACAAGATTTCTTCAAGTACAATCCTACAAAATGAAGGTGAACTTGCAGAAGCAATTGAACTGGGTCTCCTTTAGAAACACAATGTTTTCTAATTAAACTGAGCATTCAGGAAGGCAACCTTGAAATCAAAAGGATTTAGAAAAATACAAAATACCAAGACTGGCAGTTCGTTACCTTTCACAGTCTCTTTAAGATAAGATTGATTTGAACTTCCACTTGTAGTAGGTCTGAAGACATTAGGAATGATGCAATATGAAAAAACCAAAACAAAACAACTTTCTCAAAAAGCTTTGAGAAACCAGAGAAATGATGATTTTTAGTGGTTAGGTAGTCCTTTAAAATTTGTCTTGGGGGAAAGAGATAAAAAACTGACTGAGATCAAATGACTGTGGAGTATATTCCAAAACAGTAATGAAGAAGGTAAGGGGCAAGAGCCTGTTAGAAAAATACTATGCTGGCTTCATCTGTTGAAAGCATTCCAGAATAGTTGAAATTATGAATCATATCTTCTGGGATTTAAAAAAAAAAAAAAAAAAAAAAAAAAAAAAAAAAAAAAAAGAGAGGAAGAAAACAGAAGGAAAAAAATATTTTGAACATATTTTTCCATTCCAAGATGGTATAATGGCTTTATTTCATTTTGTTCCTATGACCGGTTAATAGCTTATGAAATGTTTAGCAATAGAGAGTGAGAGTCTTCACACTAGCCATACCATTTGGATGTGTCTCTTTTACTTTCTAGAGCAGCAGATATGGTTTAGCACTCCACAATTCAGTCCCCAAAAGTGAGTAAGTGTGGCAGATTTAACCTAACTGCCCAGTCCACCAAAATGCCTAATTATCTTGAAAAATGCTTTGCTCTATCTCATGATCTGGACATGTCTCTCTAGCTCCACTTTGAGCTTCTTGATCTTTCATCTACAGGATGAGATCCAATTTAGCTTAGCAAGGATGTAGCCTTTCCAAACCATATCTTTTACCTTCTGTATTCTTACAAGTACATTTCTACCGCAGGGACCAGTTTGGAAGATCTTAGTTGTTTTATTCCTTAGATTATGTTGCTGCATTAATTAGCTCTTCTTTGAAGTTTTTTCCCTGCTCAAGTATAGGGTCAGTGCTGAAATGATTGTGATGCTAACTCCTTATGATCTATTCTGCAGGCTTACAGAGTATGCAGCAAAGTTTTCTCTTCTTCTGAGGACATTCTACTCTTTTGATGAGAAATGCTGAAGGTCTGACTTCAGTTGCAAAGGTATCTGATTGACAGATTGCAAAATTGTTAAGTCTAGTAACAGCAGGAAAAGCGTGCTCTTGCTCTGTATGTAAATGTCGTGTCAGCTGCTGTTGGGATAAAAAGCATGAGCATAAGCAAAGATATCTGCATGGATAGAAAAGAAACAAAGAAGATATTTGTTGTGATTTCTGCACTAAGGAGCAAGAAGAAGCATGAAGCGCTAATTTCAGTGGCTAAGACAGTATCATCCTTGGGCCAGTTCTCTTCAACATCTTTTGAACCACTTGGACTCGGCACTTGAAGGAATATTAAGCAAGTTTGCCAGAGACGCTACATTGGGAGGAGCTGTCAACTAACTCCCTTGAGGCCAGTGAGACGCTGCAGAGAGATCTTGACAAATAAGAGAGATGGGCAATTATGGCTGGCCGGGAGTCTATGCACAAATCACGAAAGGGGCGGGACTGCTGGGGAAGGCGTCCCAAGCTGTTGTATTTTCCAGCATCAGTCTCATGACATGCTTATGACAGTGGGAAGATGCCAGCAGCTCACGTCCCCAGCAGCAGAAAAAGAACTTCATGTTACAACTTACTTGAAAAGCTTTTTGACCAATCCCACAAAGCAAAAGCATATTGACAGTAGTTCTTTCCGATCCCTAGAAGCACACAGAACTTTGGTTCAAAGAACGCTTGCTTCTTTTGAATAAAAGACCTGCTTGTAAGCCTTAAGATAGAATGCACAGAGCTCCATTATTAAGCTTAGAACTTCCTAACATCTGGCTAGATCTACTTTGCTGTAGCTTAGGGAGTTCTTCTGGTCAAGCTTTAATACACAGGCCATTGTTCTATTTGTCCTTACTTCTCTACTTCTTCTATCATTTTTCTGCTGACAAACCCTATGACTACTGCTTAGCTCCAGGCACAGTTCTGCTGTCTCTGAGGCCTGCCTTTTGCAGCTTTCCCAAAATCCTCTGTTTCCAAGGATTGCCACAGGCAATCCCCAACCTTAGGGAGTTGTGCGATGACAAGTGCTGGATTCAGCACCTGGGACAGGGCAATCCTGCTCTGTGTGTGTGTATAGACTAGGGAGCCAGAGGCTGAAAGGAAGCCAGGCTCCTGGCCAATGGCAAGCTAAATGGGTATCAGCAGTGCCCTGGCAGCCAGGAGGGCCAAGCCTGTCCTGGGGTGCATCAGGCACAGTATCACCAGCTGGGCAAGAGAGGGCATTGTCCTGCTCTGCTCTGCCCTGCTCTGCTGTGTTCTGGGGCGGCCTCACCTTGAGTGCTTGGGGGCAGTTTTGGGTACCACAATGAAAAAAGACATGAAGGTATCAGAAAGTTCTCCAATGAGGTTTACAAGGACAGAACTGGAGGAAATAGCATGCAGCTGAGTCAGGGGAGGCTCAGGTCCGGTATCAGGAAAAAGTTTTTTAACCAGAGGATGGCTGGGCACTGGAAGAGTCTCTCCAGGGTGTGCTTACAGCATCACACCTCTCTTGAGTTCAAGAACCTTTGGGACATTGCTCTCAGGCATCTGGTGTGATTCTTGAGGAAGGTCCCATGCAGGGCCAGAAGTTGGACTTGATGCTCCTGACGGGCCCCTTCCAATTCAACTGATTCTACCACTCTATGATTCTGTCCTGGCCACTCAAGGTATATTGCTTGATCTCACCAGATTTTGACCTGCTCTTGTTGGTCAGAATTTGTCCCTACTGCCTAATGATATTTACCACAAAAGACAAAGGGCATTTCTCAATTTTCTCAAGAAAGTTGAAGATGCACCCTAGAATCCTAAAAAAGTCTTTTCCTTGAAACAACACTGTCTCCTGCCCAGTATTCTTTCCAGATCTTAAGGAGAAAGAAGGCAAAATCAGGGGATGTATTACAATGAAGCACTGTCAAGTTTCCGGACCTTTAGCAGTATATTTGTACTTCCACTATTCTTTTCTATAAAATCATGGTTTTGTAGAGCATGTCATTTTCTAGCAAGACACATTTTTGCAACTGAGCCCATCAGTCTCTGTGAGAATATATTGTCAAAAGCACAAAACATATGAATGGGCAGTGGCAAGTGAGGGGAAAAAACAGTATGGGAAGCAGCTCCGTGATACTACAGTAAGACAAGGAGGAGGAGGTGTTCCAGTTGACAGAGCAAAGAATCCCCCGCAGTCCCTGGAGATATCCTAGTGAAGCAGGTTGTCTCCCAGCAGTCCCTAGAGAACCATGGAGGAACACATACCTACAGTGCAGCTGCTGGAGGGCTCCATGCCACAACAGGTGAAAGTGCCTTGAAGGAAGCTGCAGCTTGTGGAGGGAGGGCCAGAAAACCATCCTTGACCTCTTCTTTAGCGGAAGAGTATGTGCAAATGTTTAACAGCTGCTAACTCGAATCTCTCCTCTTTCCAGTTCTTGTCGTAGGTAAGTAGGACAATACAAGAATTAGAAGCCTAAACTGTTTTGCATGAGGCTCCCATTCTCTCTGCCACGCCCTTAAAATTTACTTTGAGATGAAATAAAACTCATGATCAAGTTCCTAAGGCTTGATGGTCAGGCTTCTCAGAAAACAGGCAGTGCAAAGAACTCTTGTCACTGTCATTTTTTTTCATAGAACTAAAAAAGTTAAAGTACTGTTTTCTAAGAACTTACGAAAATCAACTGGTAGAGGTGGTGAGAGTGAAGAGTATAATTAAGCTGGAAAGAGACTATCATGTAGCTACCTCATCTGCATAGAAGTTTTTTTACCAGGAACTCTGGACTTTTAAACAGATTTAGGACACAATAGTTATCTCTGGGAATGTTTTAGTATGTATAGAACATTCATCTTTAAATAGCTCGATCTGTTTTACCGTTATGACTTACGTTTTAAATTTTATTTGAGGAGAAATATTTGCCATTCAGATCATTTCAAGTTCTGAAGCATTTCAGTTGTTGACAGTTTTTGCTGTCTCCTGAGGGCAGGAAAATAGTCCTGGAACCAATACTGAAAGAAACTAGATGGAAAAATTAGTTTTCCGCATTCTTTTCTGTCTATTCTATGAGGCACAAGAGCAAAACCACTGCTATGAGTCTGAGTTGCCTTACCACTCATGGATGACAACCTTGTAGTGAGTAGTCTGTTATTTGCACACATTTCTGATGCTGGTGGTTACCTGTTGTGCAGAAAGATCTGTAAACTATTTTCACGGAAAGACATTCCTGAATTGCTTCACTTATCTCTGAAGCAGAGAACTAAGCTGGCACTCTACTTCGGAGATCTTCCTGTGCTCGTCCCCAAACCCGTTTCCTTCAAATGCAATTTACTTTCAACCAAAGCACTTCATTACTTCATCAGGTAATCTCTTGTTCTTAATGTTCGGGGTAGTGTTCTAAAAGGGTAAGAACATATTCTAGTAAGAAGGTAGAACCTCTTTCTTGAGTAGTAGACATCACTGGGCTTTGGTTCATGCACCAGAACAACAGCAAGGAATGTCGTTTGCAATCAATAGATGGGTTGGGGAAACCGGCCACAAGTTTAGGAATCTTTCTCCAATTAATTATGCTTTAAAATTTGTCTCTCAGCATTTCAAGTGTGTTTTTATTAAAACAATCAACTATTTATTACCTGTACCACAACGAAGCACAATCAGCAGTGCTTGTGCATCCTTCACCAATTCCAAGAAGAAGAATGGTCTGAGCCTCCAGTATAGCTAATTACCATAGGCTGAAAAAAAGTTCTTGGAAAAATTTCTTTTGCATCCTTCTAAACTTTATGCAGCACTTCCTGGCCAATCTTACATTTTCTTTTCTCCAGGAGATGGTAAGAACTCGAGTACTTTCATGAAAACCGTCGCGGGTCGCTTGCTGTGCTGGCAGAGTTCCTTTTTGAGATAATGCCTGGAAAAGCTTTTCGCTAAGGTCTAGGCGGCAAGAGACGCAGAAGACGGGCATACGCAGCTGTCCGAAGGTAGGTGCCGGTCCCCGGCGGCTTTCGGCAGAAGCCGCGGTTCGGAGCGCACCGCGACCGGCAGAAAGCTCTGGGCGCGAAAAAGCCGCTTCTTCGCCTCCGGCAGCCGGAGAGCTCGGCCGATGCTGAGACGTCAAGAACGAAGCCGCACAGCACTGGGATTAAGTGAGCAGCTCTGAAACTGAGGGAAAACGATAACAAACCACTTTCCAACAGTTTCAACTTGCATTACCATAAGTAGGGAAAAAGTTCTTGGACAGCTTTCTTTTGCATCCTTCTAAACCTTATGCAGCACTTCCTGGCCAATCTTACTTTTTCTTTTCTCCAGGAGATGGTAAGAACTCGAGTACTTTCATGAAAACCGTCGCGGGTCGCTTGCTGTGCTGGCAGAGTTCCTTTTTGAGATAATGCCTGGAAAAGCTTTTTGCTAAGGTCTAGGCGGCAAGAGACGCAGAAGACGGGCATACGCAGCTGTCCGAAGGTAGGTGCCGGTCCCCGGCGGCTTTCGGCAGAAGCCGCGGTTCGGAGCGCACCGCGACCGGCAGAAAGCTCTGGGCGCGAAAAAGCCGCTTCTTCGCCTCCGGCAGCCGGAGAGCTCGGCCGATGCTGAGACGTCAAGAACGAAGCCGCACAGCACTGGGATTAAGTGAGCAGCTCTCAAACTGAGGGAAAACGATAACTAACCACTTTCCAACAGTTTCAACTTGCATTACCATAAGTAGGGAAAAAAGTTCTTGGACAGCTTTATTTTGCATCCTTCTAAACCTTATGCACCACGTCCTGGCCAATCTTACATTTTCTTTTCTCCAGGAGATGGTAAGAACTCGAGTACCTTCATGACAACCGTCGCGGGTCGCTTGCTGTGCTGGCAGAGTTCCTTTTTGAGATAATGCCTGGAAAAGCTTTTCGCTAAGGTCTAGGCGGCAGGAGACGCAGAAGACGGGCATACGCAGCTGTCCGAAGGTAGGTGCCGGTCCCCGGCGGCTTTCGGCAGAAGCCGCGGTTCGGAGCGCACCGCGACCGGCAGAAAGCTCTGGGCGCGAAAAAGCCGCTTCTACGCCTCCGGCAGCCGGAGAGCTCGGCCGATGCTGAGACGTCCAAGAACGAAGCCGCACAGCACTGGGATTAAGTGAGCAGCTCTCAAACTGAGGGAAAACGATAACTAACCACTTTCCAACAGTTTCAACTTGCATTACCATAAGTAGGGAAAAAGTTCTTGGACAGCTTTCTTTTGCATCCTTCTAAACCTTATGCAGCACTTCCTGGCCAATCTTACTTTTTCTTTTCTCCAAGAGATTGTAGGAACTCGAGTACCTTCATGACAACCGTCGTGGGACGCTTGCTGTGCTGGCAGAGTTCCTTTTTGAGAAAATGCTTGGAAAAGCTTTTCGCTAAGGTCTAGGCGGCAAGAGACGCAGAAGACGGGCATACGCAGCTGTCCGAAGGTAGGTGCCGGTCCCGGGCGGCTTTCGGCAGAAGCCGCGGTTCGGAGCGCACCGCGACCGGCAGAAAGCTCTGGGCGCGAAAAAGCCGCTTCTTCGCCTCCGGCAGCCGGAGAGCTCGGCCGATGCTGAGACGTCCAAGAACGAAGCCGCACAGCACTGGGATTAAGTGAGCAGCTCTCAAACTGAGGGAAAACGATAACTAACCACTTTCCAACAGTTTCAACTTGCATTACCATAAGTAGGGAAAAAGTTCTTGGACAGCTTTATTTTGCATCCTTCTAAACCTTATGCACCACTTCCTGGCCAATCTTACTTTTTCTTTTTTCCAGAAGATGGTAAGAACTCGAGTACCTTCATGACAACCGTCGTGGGACGCTTGCTGTGCTGGCACTGTTCCTTTTCGAGAAAATGCTTGGAAAAGCTTTTCGCTAAGGTCTAGGCGGCAGGAGACGCAGAAGACGGGCATACGCAGCTGTCCGAAGGTAGGTGCCGGTCCCCGGCGGCTTTCGGCAGAAGCCGCGGTTCGGAGCGAACCGCGACCGGCAGAAAGCTCTGGGAGCGAAAAAGCCGCTTCTTCGCCTCCGGCAGCCGGAGAGCTCGGCCGATGCTGAGACGTCAAGAACGAAGCCGCACAGCACTGGGATTAAGTGAGCAGCTCTCAAACTGAGGGAAAACGATAACTAACCACTTTCCAACAGTTTCAACTTGCATTACCATAAGTAGGGAAAAAGTTCTTGGACAGCTTTCTTTTGCATCCTTCTAAACCTTATGCAGCACTTCCTGGCCAATCATACTTTTTCTTTTCTCCAAGAGATGGGAAGAACTCGAGTACCTTCATGACAACCGTCGTGGGACGCTTGCTGTGCTGGCAGAGTTCCTTTTTGAGAAAATGCTTGGAAAAGCTTTTCGCTAAGGTCTAGGCGGCAAGAGACGCAGAAGACGGGCATACGCAGCTGTCCGAAGGTAGGTGCCGGTCCCGGGCGGCTTTCGGCAGAAGCCGCGGTTCGGAGCGCACCGCGACCGGCAGAAAGCTCTGGGCGCGAAAAAGCCGCTTCTTCGCCTCCGGCAGCCGGAGAGCTCGGCCGATGCTGAGACGTCCAAGAACGAAGCCGCACAGCACTGGGATTAAGTGAGCAGCTCTCAAACTGAGGGAAAACGATAACTAACCACTTTCCAACAGTTTCAACTTGCATTACCATAAGTAGGGAAAAAGTTCTTGGACAGCTTTCTTTTGCATCCTTCTAAACCTTATGCACCACTTCCTGGCCAATCTTACTTTTTCTTTTTTCCAGAAGATGGTAAGAACTCGAGTACCTTCATGACAACCGTCGTGGGACGCTTGCTGTGCTGGCACTGTTCCTTTTCGAGAAAATGCTTGGAAAAGCTTTTCGCTAAGGTCTAGGCGGCAGGAGACGCAGAAGACGGGCATACGCAGCTGTCCGAAGGTAGGTGCCGGTCCCCGGCGGCTTTCGGCAGAAGCCGCGGTTCGGAGCGAACCGCGACCGGCAGAAAGCTCTGGGAGCGAAAAAGCCGCTTCTTCGCCTCCGGCAGCCGGAGAGCTCGGCCGATGCTGAGACGTCAAGAACGAAGCCGCACAGCACTGGGATTAAGTGAGCAGCTCTCAAACTGAGGGAAAACGATAACTAACCACTTTCCAACAGTTTCAACTTGCATTACCATAAGTAGGGAAAAAGTTCTTGGACAGCTTTCTTTTGCATCCTTCTAAACCTTATGCAGCACTTCCTGGCCAATCATACTTTTTCTTTTCTCCAAGAGATGGTAAGAACTCGAGTACCTTCATGACAACCGTCGTGGGACGCTTGCTGTGCTGGCAGAGTTCCTTTTTGAGAAAATGCTTGGAAAAGCTTTTCGCTAAGGTCTAGGCGGCAAGAGACGCAGAAGACGGGCATACGCAGCTGTCCGAAGGTAGGTGCCGGTCCCCGGCGGCTTTCGGCAGAAGCCGCGGTTCGGAGCGCACCGCGACCGGCAGAAAGCTCTGGGCGCGAAAAAGCCGCTTCTTCGCCTCCGGCAGCCGGAGAGCTCGGCCGATGCTGAGACGTCCAAGAACGAAGCCGCACAGCACTGGGATTAAGTGAGCAGCTCTCAAACTGAGGGAAAACGATAACTAAACACTTTCCAACAGTTTCAACTTGCATTACCATAAGTAGGGAAAAAGTTCTTGGACAGCTTTCTTTTGCATCCTTCTAAACCTTATGCACCACTTCCTGGCCAATCTTACTTTTTCTTTTTTCCAGAAGATGGTAAGAACTCGAGTACCTTCATGACAACCGTCGTGGGACGCTTGCTGTGCTGGCATAGTTCCTTTTTGAGAAAATGCTTGGAAAAGCTTTTCGCTAAGGTCTAGGCGGCAGGAGACGCAGAAGACGGGCATACGCAGCTGTCCGAAGGTAGGTGCCGGTCCCCGGCGGCTTTCGGCAGAAGCCGCGGTTCGGAGCGCACCGCGACCGGCAGAAAGCTCTGGGCGCGAAAAAGCCGCTTCTTCGCCTCCGGCAGCCGGAGAGCTCGGCCGATGCTGAGACGTCAAGAACGAAGCCGCACAGCACTGGGATTAAGTGAGCAGCTCTCAAACTGAGGGAAAACGATAACTAACCACTTTCCAACAGTTTCAACTTGCATTACCATAAGTAGGGAAAAAGTTCTTGGACAGCTTTCTTTTGCATCCTTCTAAACCTTATGCAGCACTTCCTGGCCAATCATACTTTTTCTTTTCTCCAAGAGATGGTAGGAACTCGAGTACATTCATGACAACCGTCGTGGGACGCTTGCTGTGCTGGCAGAGTTCCTTTTTGAGAAAATGCTTGGAAAAGCTTTTCGCTAAGGTCTAGGCGGCAAGAGGCGCAGAAGACGGGCATACGCAGCTGTCCGAAGGTAGGTGCCGGTCCCGGGCGGCTTTCGGCAGAAGCCGCGGTTCGGAGCGCACCGCGACCGGCAGAAAGCTCTGGGCGCGAAAAAGCCGCTTCTTCGCCTCCGGCAGCCGGAGAGCTCGGCCGAAGCTGAGACGTCCAAGAACGAAGCCGCACAGCACTGGGATTAAGTGAGCAGCTCTCAAACTGAGGGAAAACGATAACTAAACACTTTCCAACAGTTTCAACTTGCATTACCATAAGTAGGGAAAAAGTTCTTGGACAGCTTTCTTTTGCATCCTTCTAAACCTTATGCAGCACTTCCTGGCCAATCTTACTTTTTCTTTTCTCCAGGAGATGGTAAGAACTCGAGTACCTTCATGAAAACCGTCGCGGGTCGCTTGCTGTGCTGGCAGAGTTCCTTTTTGAGATAATGCCTGGAAAAGCTTTTCGCTAAGGTCTAGGCGGCAAGAGACGCAGAAGACGGGCATACGCAGCTGTCCGAAGGTAGTTGCCGGTCCCCGGCGGCTTTCGGCAGAAGCCGCGGTTCGGAGCGCACCGCGACCGGCAGAAAGCTCTGGGCGCGAAAAAGCCGCTTCTTCGCCTCCGGCAGCCGGAGAGCTCGGCTGATGCTGAGACGTCCAAGAACGAAGCCGCACAGCACTGGGATTAAGTGAGCAGCTCTCAAACTGAGGGAAAACGATAACTAACCACTTTCCAACAGTTTCAACTTGCATTACCATAAGTAGGGAAAAAGTTCTTGGACAGCTTTCTTTTGCATCCTTCTAAACCTTATGCACCACTTCCTGGCCAATCTTACTTTTTCTTTTTTCCAGAAGATGGTAAGAACTCGAGTACCTTCATGAAAACCGTCGTGGGACGCTTGCTGTGCTGGCAGAGTTCCTTTTTGAGAAAATGCTTGGAAAAGCTTTTCGCTAAGGTCTAGGCGGCAGGAGACGCAGAAGACGGGCATACGCAGCTGTCCGAAGGTAGGTGCCGGTCCCCGGCGGCTTTCGGCAGAAGCCGCGGTTCGGAGCGCACCGCGACCGGCAGAAAGCTCTGGGCGCGAAAAAGCCGCTTCTTCGCCTCCGGCAGCCGGAGAGCTCGGCCGATGCTGAGACGTCAAGAACGAAGCCGCACAGCACTGGGATTAAGTGAGCAGCTCTCAAACTGAGGGAAAACGATAACTAACCACTTTCCAACAGTTTCAACTTGCATTACCATAAGTAGGGAAAAAAGTTCTTGGACAGCTTTATTTTGCATCCTTCTAAACCTTATGCACCACGTCCTGGTCAATCTTACATTTTCTTTTCTCCATGAAATGGTAAGAACTCGAGTACCTTCATGACAACCGTCGCGGGTCGCTTGCTGTGCTGGCAGAGTTCTTTTTTGAGATAATGCTTGGAAAAGCTTTTCGCTAAGGTCTAGGCGGCAAGAGACGCAGAAGAAGGGCATACGCAGCTGTCCGAAGGTAGTTGCCGGTCCCGGGCGGCTTTCGGCAGAAGCCGCGGTTCGGAGCGCACCGCGACCGGCAGAAAGCTCTGGGCGCGAAAAAGCCGCTTCTTCGCCTCCGGCAGCCGGAGAGCTCGGCCGATGCTGAGACGTCAAGAACGAAGCCGCACAGCACTGGGATAAGTGAGCAGCTCTCAAACTGAGGGAAAACGATAACTAACCACTTTCCAACAGTTTCAACTTGCATTACCATAAGTAGGGAAAAAAGTTCTTGGACAGCTTTATTTTGCATCCTTCTAAACCTTATGCACCACGTCCTGGCCAATCTTACATTTTCTTTTCTCCAGGAGATGGTAAGAACTCGAGTACATTCATGAAAACCGTCGCGGGTCGCTTGCTGTGCTGGCAGAGTTCCTTTTTGAGATAATGCCTGGAAAAGCTTTTCGCTAAGGTCTAGGCGGCAGGAGACGCAGAAGACGGGCATACGCAGCTGTCCGAAGGTAGGTGCCGGTCCCCGGCGGCTTTCGGCAGAAGCCGCGGTTCGGAGCGCACCGCGACCGGCAGAAAGCTCTGGGCGCGAAAAAGCCGCTTCTTCGCCTCCGGCAGCCGGAGAGCTCGGCCGATGCTGAGACGTCAAGAACGAAGCCGCACAGCACTGGGATTAAGTGAGCAGCTCTCAAACTGAGGGAAAACGATAACTAACCACTTTCCAACAGTTTCAACTTGCATTACCATAAGTAGGGAAAAAGTTCTTGGACAGCTTTCTTTTGCATCCTTCTAAACCTTATGCACCACTTCCTGGCCAATCTTACTTTTTCTTTTCTCCAGGAGATGGTAAGAACTCGAGTACCTTCATGACAACCGTCGTGGGACGCTTGCTGTGCTGGCACAGTTCCTTTTCGAGAAAATGCTTGGAAAAGCTTTTCGCTAAGGTCTAGGCGGCAGGAGACAGAGAAGACGGGCATACGCAGCTGTCCGAAGGTAGGTGCCGGTAGTCGGATTCTTTTAACAGAAGCCGCTCTTCGGCGGGCTCTCTTACCTTCATAATGGGTTTTGCTGGAGGAAGCCGCTTTTTCGTTTCCGGGAATACCTAGAGAGGAACACTAGCTAAAGACGTGATTGGCACCATTATGTCGAGTTTTGCTCGTTCCAGCAGGAATAACTGTGTTCTTCCTTACGCTAGATGGCGCTGCTTATCAAGGTTTGGCTGCTTTTAATCATTTGGGGTGCTGGATGTTCAAACGACTTATCGTAACTTCTTCTATTTTAAGTCAGGTGCTCACTGACGTAGATCCTATTAGATATAGCACACTGCAAATAGGAGGTGAAATAGATTTATTGTTACTAGCACATGGGTACGAGTGTTAGGAATTTTATAAGGAATATGTTGCATGAATCTTTTGGACCATTCTGCAGCCATTCATACGAAACTCACACAAGTACAAGACAATATGAAGAAATTGACTGGGAACGAGTGGGGTTTGCATCAATGGTTTGAGGGATGGGAAAGAACTGGGTGGTTGAAAGATCTCGTAAATGGAGCTTTGTTTTTACCAGTAGTCATGATTTCATTGCTTTGTGTTATTCCATGCATCGTGAAACTGGTGTGCCTCTTGCTAAAAATGACATTGGAAAAGATCTGGCTGGTGCAAGAAGAAGGGGCAATTGTGACAATGTATCTGAACCGCTTAGACTACGGGCTGCACCAGCCATCCAGCGTGGAACGGTTCTTCTCAGAATTTTCTCAGGGCCCTCTGGAATTCATCAAGACATAAGCCTTGCTAAAACAAGAGAGGAAAAGCTGAGAAACTAAATTCCAAGACCACAAGAACTCCAAAACGGGGGGGGGGGGGGGGAGGGGCAAAGTACCTGGACTGTAAGGAAACACATCTTCTGAGAGGTGCACGCAGAATGCGTGGACAAGACAAAGACACCAATAAGAAAAGCGTGACTAGCATGTGCAGAGAGTCAGAATGAGTAAGTGCATCATGTAAACCATAAACGGCTTCTGCTTAATCCTCTTGGTCCATTGTGCAGGAGTCCTGAATTTCCCATAAGGGATACTTACTAAAAGGGTTCTGATTTTAATGCTAGAGTTACTGTCTATACGATGATTCATGGGAATAGTTCTTTCAAGTCCTTCCCTTGCTGACATCAGTCAGTTTCATCTTTTCCTGAATGTACTGCTGGCTATACATAAGTGATGAATAGAAGGGAATGAGTTTTAGGGATATGTTGCAAGGAAATAGATTGGTAGCTCTGCTTCCATTTCCATTGTCTAAGAAGAATTCCGAATATTTTTGGCCCTTTCATAGACCTCTGACTAGATTAGCATCAGCAGGGAGGGACATTTAATTGTTTTTTCTCCTTTTTAGAGAGAAGCTAACGAAAAAGTTTCACCAGAATCAGAGCAGGCTGCGTAACAAGAAGAGCGTCATGAAAAGGCGCCAATCCTATCCTCTTAGTATTGCTAGTTGTGATTGGACTTCAATGAAATGTGTCAACTCTGTGTTCCTGGGTATCACATCAGTAACAGGTACTTCACCTGCTGTACTTCTCTCCTAAAGCTAAGAACAGAATCCCAAATAATCTTGATTCCAAGGTCTCAATTCACCCTGTGATGCTGACAGGTGAAATAGGAGTGGAAGGTGCACCAGTAAATGAACTTGAATGGCCTATCTAAATCAGCGGCCACTGATTTCCTGAAGGCCTTAACAGGTCAGTTGCCCCTATTTTTCTTGGGGTTCTTTTATTCTTTGGTCATGTTTTTCTTGGGATTCTTTGAATCCTTCCCCACCAGTTCAGCCTCTGCTCTCAAATCCTTTGCTGTCATTTAAAGTATCTCAAGAGCCTGGAAACTGTTGTCTTTATTTATCAACCCATTATTCCCTTCCAAAGGTTGTTTGCCTCAAGTCTCATTCTTGCTGATTTTCTGCTAGTTCATTGTCAGATGGCAGCAGGTGTTCTGTAAGAGCAAGTACACAATCCTATAGCTTGCTTTTCTTTTGATTTGGCCTGTCTAGAAAATGGAATGACTGAACATCTCCAACAGCATTTTCTCTCCCCATTGTGTTTCACCGCAAGGGCAGATGCCAATCCATCTACCTAAACTCTTGGTGGTGAAGAAACTAGTGGTATGCTGTTGCATATAGGTAGAACTTTCCGAAAGGAAGGCCTTGTAAAACCATGGCTGAGGCCCGTTACTTTGGCTAAGTAGAAAATGACTAGGGGAAAGTGAGACAGCTGAATTAGAGGTAGATCAAGAAGTTCTAGAAGCATTGCGTGTTCACAGCGTGGGGTATGACGGTTGGTTGAATTATGTTTGTTGCGGCTTAAAGCTATGCAAGTGATAAAGGCCTGACTGCTTCAAAAGCCTGGCTTTTGCAAGAAAGCGGCTCTCCTTTGCACCTGCCTGGGGACTCTGCGTCACTACGGACCCTCACGCCCAGTTTGGCAAGGAGATGATGAGTAGGAATGTTGCAGAGCTGCTGTGTGCATATGAAAGGAATGGCAGAGAGTGAAGCCGTGGACAATTTCTGGGCTTTAGTACAATGCTGCTGCATTGGTGCCAGTTTAGTCGGTTTTCCATCAGTGGCATTTCTGTCTAGAAGTACACTGCCCAGAGTCTTTCTAGCATTTGATGCCATTTCCTTACTGCCATTAATACCTTCCTTCAGTTTCAAGGATGAGAGAATCTTTACAGGATTTTGAAGATCCCTGTTAGGAAACACTATGCCAGAGGAGTCATCACTCCCTTTTCTTTTGCCTCCTTTGTAATTTTTATAGACTCATTTCACATTTCTGCTAATGGCAATAAGAATACTGAGACTACTTAGCAGGGTTGACGCTCTCAGCTGCTTTCCTCTTTCCTACTGCTTCATATCGGATGTGACTTGATGGCCTCGTTTTGCAATCAGCATTTTGCTGTGGTTTGCTAAAACCTGGCATGCACTGCCAACTCACAACTTGTGTGTTGGCATTTCAGGGGCTTTGATGGGTTCCTTTCTGAGATTGCCATGCACTGGACTTTCACAGTCACAAAGACTTCATCCACCATCGGTCAAATTTCAGTATTTAATACTCTTTCCTGGAATGTAGGCAACCTAGCAGCAAGTACTAAATTTGCTGCAAGCCCTGTCTTCCCAAAGGACCATTCAAAAAGTTTGCTTTTCCCCTCTGACCAATCTGACAGTATTTTGATGAAGAATTTGGTACCTTAATAGAACCTCTTAGAAGGGATCTCATGGCAGACAACATCTCAGGCTTTCTTGAAATACTGGCTCCTTTGGATCTCAATTCCATTCAGAGTGCATTTAAGATTTTTTTTTTCACTGAAGCCATTCAACAATGCCTCTTCTCTTTAAAATGTGCTGCAGGTGAGAAAGATGGATCCCCGTGAAAGGTTCTATTGATATCAAAATTTGTGCCCAATGGACTGTGTTGATGGAAATCAAATACTAGTCTAGTATTTTGAATCCAAATAATTCCTCCCAATCAGGCCCGACAGGATTGTTTGGCTTTGAATCTGAGCACGTGGACAGTAGTGGATGGTCCACAGGTTGAAAAGAGTGTAGATTCTTCTCCTTCTTTTCATTGATGGCTCAGAGACTGAAAAGGCAGCTCCAAAATGGTAAATACATCCCTACAGATTCAAAAATTGTTCTTCTTAATTTGCATCTCCACCATAACAACAGATGCTTAGAACTAAATTACCAATGGGAATTTTATAGCTTCTCAGAAATGAAACAGGACCTGGCTTATGGGCCTTAGCAGTAGCTACAAGTTTTTCAGCACAAGCCATCTCAAAAGTATTTTAACTTTACCGTACTTTTCTGTCTTATGCTTTCATCTCAAGGATGCAGGAAAAAAAAAAAAAAAAAAAAAAACACCACAAAAAAAACCAAAAAAAAAAAAACAACAAAACAAGAAACCCCACCAAATTGATAATAAGCAAAATCAGTGACATATATAGAAACAGATCCCATGGTTTTTAACTTCCAAACTTGTCTTCTCAGCACACTCTCTACAATGGAATTGTTTCCCTATCTGCCTTGAAACATTTTGCAGCAAAAACACTCTAAGGTCCTGCTGGGTGTTTTGTTCAAAAATGACTTCTTCTGGTTTTCTGTCCATAAGCGGAGTAACGTGACTGTGCTGGCAGCTGACCAAAGGAGGTAGGAAGAGTAATCATCATCCACAACACTGGGGCTAAAGAAATTTCCACAGAAAATTACCTGCCCTAGTACTTGTTCATGTGTTGGGTTGAACGTTCAGAATCTGTTTCCATTTTCCCCATTCATAGAATGTTCTATTTCACAGAATTCCAGCCCCTCAAACATCAGTCCTGCCAGAACTGCCCGCCATAGGGGGCTGGCATAGGGGATCTGCTAATGTCCACTGACTCTTACCAGTATAGTGCTTGTCACTGTTGCAGATCAAGAACTTCTGAATAGTTTGGATTCATGCTCTTTGAGGGGTTGAAAACAAGAAAAGAATGACTAGACATTTCCATGATCTAATCCCCTGATGGAATATAAATAGGAGCATAATAAATGTATTCATTGTTCTAAGAAGGGAGATGAAGGCTCCAAATGATTACTTGCATACTTCCTGTTCTAAATCCCTTGTTATCTGGCAAATTGCAAAAGATTCCAGGCTTTTGCCAAAATGCAAACCAGGTTAAAATGTGAAGCCTTACAGTTTACTGGATATAAAACTTCATCATCCATTTTTAAATCGTTGAGATTGTTATGTACTTCCTATTACTACCCTGAGGTTTAGAGCTGTAATTCAGAGAGAAAAGAATGCTATCTTGAATTCATTCTAGTAAATCGGCACTCTCATCTTGTCGGCACTCTCTCCTCTTGGTTTTCACTTCTGAAACTCTGTACGGAAGAGTGCATTAATGCATAGAGCTCTGCATCAATTCTTTACAACAGTTTCCCCTGTAATTCTTCTTTCAAGGCAAACCTATAAAAAGCCACACTTTCTTACCCCACCACTTCTAAAATTCTATTGAGAAGCAAAAAAAACAAAAAAAACCCATCAAACCACTAAATCACTGCTCCAATAAAAAAAGCAGTCCATTAACTGCTTTCTTAGCAGGTTCTTTACCTTGTATTAATATGGCAACCTTTTCTTGCTCTTCTAGATTAGAACCAAATTCTTACAGCATATAAGGAAACATAGGTTTACTGTATCTGATTCTTAGATACAGAAGTCCAGCAAGGAGTTCAGACCTCAAAAGAAGTGTCTGTACAACGAGATTCAGCACAACGTTGAGACATATTAGCTATTTTTCAAGAAAAGCGGCCAAACTGAAACTTTTTAGACTTCTCTACAATCATGCGTGCCTGCTTCCAGAACCTGACCTTCGTTGCTGGAAACTAGCTGCAATGTTACTGTAAACAATGCTGTGAATGTCATCATCATCGTCATTCTTCTCTTCCATTGAAAACCTCAAGTGGAGTCGCGTCACTTCTCTTCAAAATTCTGTATTTCCTTGCAAACTGGTCAAATAAGGATAAATAAAGCGTTCTGTTCATTCAGTTTAAACCTAATGTTCAAAATGAAAAAAAAAAAATCCATTCAGATATGGTCTGCAATAATACAGTAGAAGAGAAGATGAACCAGACTGGCCTACAACAGAAAGAAGTGAAGCAGAATTTGGGAATTTGGAAGACCTTATGATGAATAATTCAAATAAATAAATAAAAAAAATATTGCCTACCCAAATTCAATCAGTGATGCACAGACAGAGAAAAAGTACTAATTACTACTCATATTTCTTTCATTCTCAGACAAGAAGTTCAATGATCCTCTTGAATGCACCGAAGATTCTTGGAAAAGACAGCAGCCTTCTTCTTCACCACATACTCCTCAGAACTCCAGGAGACAAATCATTTGAGCTGTGAGGATCTTTCTCTCTGTAAAACTCCCAGAGCATAGCCAATATTCTATTCCTTTAGGGATCCTCGCCTCCCTGGGGGAGTGCTGGATAGTCTACATCCCGGTACATCAGCCAGACACTCCACCTTATTTCCCATGGCTACTGCAGCAAGGACATCATCTACACTGGCTTTCTAGCCAAAATAGATGCAAGGCACAAGGAAGAACATAGCCAAAACCTTGAGCACAGCTTATGGGTTTTGAATGAAAAATCTCAGGATGGCAATACTGGATCTTCTGATCCAAACCATCAGGAAACATTTCTTTAGAGGTGTTGGGAAAGATGAAAGTTTGACGAGAAAGTCTCACAGATATGTATGCTTGGCAGAAAGATTTTTCAATGTGGAGTCTGAAGAAGGAATAGAGTTGGAAGCAAGTTTTGATCTAGAAGAAAAGAATTGCTGAGCCAGTCTTACTGGATAACCGAGGATACCTTAGTTAGAAGAGGGTTTTATGACTTACAGCAAAGGATAAACCCACCCCAAACAAGAAGATGTTTTTACCAAGCAGGAAGCTAGCACAGGCAAACAAGTCAGCAAATGCTGCAAGCAGAAAAAGCTCTCCAAATTTTCCACTGTCAAGAAAACTGAAAAACAACTTTCCGCTTCAGCTGTAATATACTGACTTTTAGTGAGTGGAGAATAGCAACATATGGTAATTAGAGTCGTTAGGATAGGCTATAGATAATAGTTAAGGGATAGATTGGTTCTACTGTATGAAGATGCTCAGCAAAGTGCCAAAACCAAAGGGTCTCCAGGCCTGCCTGCAGCTAGAGCTGACAGCTGTAGGCACAGGCTCTGTTGCCCACTACCCTGGACTGCTGCAACGTCTTGGATGGAATAAACTGCATTTTGGAGAGCCGCCTGGACTCCCACATCCCTCATTTAGGCTCTTCCATGGAGGTGAAAAAAGCCTCTGGGTATTGTACAAAAAAACAGCTATGTAATCTAGAGTTGCATGACCCAATATTTCTATTGAACTGGAACAATTTTTATCAATATTATGGATCCACTTCTTTTCAGTGCGTTTGGTCAAAAACATAAAGCATGGTTTAAAAGACATTCTTGGATGCGTACTAAGTACTACGAATTAGTTAAGGTGTTGGTTTGGCATGGCTTGGTTTTTGGTGGGGAGGGAAGAAGCCAGCCACAGAAGTGATTTTTTGTGCAAAGCTCCTAGAAGCTTCCTCCATGCCTGGCAAAGTGAATCCCTGCTTGGCACTAAGAACAGACATGCTGCTGAGCCAATTACAGAAGCTGATAGCGCCTTGGTGATATATTTAAGAAGGAAATCAAAACTGCAGCCAGTTAACCTTGAAGTTGGGAAATTTTTAGGTTGGCACCTCTTCTGCTTTGAAAGCCAAACCAGTGAGACACTCTGTTGCAGTGTGTGTTTATTATTGTACTGCAGTTCTAGTAGTCCGTTTTCTAAGGCTTCCTATTTTGTGCTGTTATAGCATATGTTATTATGAATGGATTGTTCCTTTCCCCCCAGTATTGTTGGCTTTTGCCCTAGCTGTCCCTCTCCCCAAAGACCTGCCCTTTTGTTCCCTGTTCCTTCTCCCATTGAACATCAACCCCTCCCCAAGCCTGCCCCTTTCTCTAGAAACTTCCCTCTCAATTTTGTACCCTTCAAAACCCCAGTGGTTTCTTCAAGTTATTCTCCTCCCCTGTAGTCCCCCTACTGGTTTCAACATTGTATTCCCCTCCTTGTCTACCACCCCCAGTTTCTCCCAGTTGGTTAAAGATTGTATCCTCCCCTGGGACCTTCCCCCCATTTAGAAGTTGATGGATGCCTTTGAATCAGTGTCTTTCTGTCCTTGACCCTCCAGGGAGTAAACTGAAAAATATGCAGAAGACCTCTCCCTGTTCCTTGTCCCTGCCCTCAGCGCAGTTCTATCCCCAAGGCAGTCCACCTGTGCCGTAGAGCAGCTGTGCCCTACAGCTGCAGCCCGGATTCGACAGCTTTCTTGGGGCGGCCCACTCTCGCTGTCGGTGTCGGGAGCTAGTTGGGCTGAAGAAATCCAGCACCGCAGCAAGACTCCAAGTCAGAAATCCAGTTTATTAGGAAAAGGGGGAAAAACCCAAATCCATGCAAGAGTACAAAAGAAAAACCACTGACAGAGTCAGAATACAAGCTGACATCCTGCTAGTTAGGGTGGTGAAAGCAGTTTGGATGAAATGGTCTTGTTGAAGTGGTGATTCTGTAGAAACCATCTGGTAGCTCTCGTCCTCTGGAAAACCAGTGGCTAAGGGTGGCCGTTCCTCTGGCAATGCAGTAGAAATGGTGCTTCTTGCCTTCCAAAACCCAGATTATATCCAGGTGGGGATGCTTAGCTCCTACCCCCTGGGCAGAGCATCTCCCAATGGGCTGATATCGTTCTGAGTCATGATGTGGGTCCTTGATTACCCGTGAAACAGAAATGGCTCCTGGAGGGAGTTATCTCTGAGTCATGTGGCAAGACATTGATGGGCCCATTAACAGGAGAGAAGGAAAAAACGATGCCACCCCTGGTTTCCTCAGTTCTTGAGGGTGGGAATAGGATGCATTTTGATATTGTAAGCTAGGACAATACAGGATGCAGGTTTTTGCATTTGCAGGAAGTTTGTATGGATTTGAAAAGTATCCTCATAGCAGAAGCACAAAAGTATTCTCATACCCCTTTTAATCATCTTCAAATGAAGCAATTCTCCCAATAACCTAAGGCATGAATGACTTGCGAGTGAGTTGAAGGAACACGCCAAAGATAAGTAGTGTTCAACTGCAGAGAATTGTTTAGGGACATCATACCCTAATATTTTAAATCAGAAAGCATGGATGGACGGGTCTTTTTTCCTTGGTTGACTACAGAACCAGCGGTCCTTTGCAGGAGGGTCTTTGGATTTAGGATGAGACTGGCAACTAAGAGCATGGCTACACAGAAGGTGCTACTTTTAGACCAGAACATTCAACTACTAAAGGCAGATAGGAGAATAGCTGATTAGTGACAGCTCCAACAGGAGGAGTCTGCGGCTTACCCCATGGGAACAATAGTAGCACATTTCAATTTTAGAAAACCATTCATTTCAGAGGACCAAGCATCAGTGAAAAGAAAAGGTCGAGTAAAGACATCCTAGTGCTCTTCTGATCAGAAGCATCTTCCTCCATATGAGAGTATTTAGGAAAGGACAGTGCGTTCATAAGGAAAGGTGTGCCAGTTACAAAACCTGCAGAACAAGGCAAGACAAACTTATATATTTTATTTGCTATTTTTATTTCACCTGCTAAAAAATGATTTTTTTTAAGACTGAATTTTATGAATTCTGCAACGCTGTCTTTTTGAACGTCTTCCTACTCGTATTAAACACCGAGGTGACAAAGAGAGCAGCAGTGGAAGGAAAGCTGGTCCATCTCCCCCTCCTTGTGGCTTTAGGCCAGTGAGCGATTAGAAGTTGGTCACTTCATTTGAGATAAATAGCTTTACCAAGAGAGAATATTATCCAGCCTTGATCTTTCCTTTGGAGCTGATCCACTTTGTAGTCATCAATTCTTGACTCAGCTGGGGAGAAACAATGGCATTACGGCCATGGATGTTAGAGTGCGCTGATGGGAAATGAAGTTTTCATCTTCAGGTCCTTGCTTCAGTAAATATTCCAAATTCATCAGAAAGAAAATTCGAAGACCAGGAATCCCCACTCAAATGACCTGCTTCAAATAGTCTGCAAGCATAAGAGACATCAAGCAGGTGCTCTCATCTGTTAGGGGAATACCCAGCCAGTATATTATTGTCTACTTAGGAGGCAATAATTTTGGAAATCATTGAATTTTTTGTATTGCAAGTGAATGGTCAACACATTTTATTACTGGATTAGGTAAAATCATGTCTTCTGCATCCTTTCAGAGAGGAAGCTTACCTGGATCTAAAGCTGCTCAGCTCCATAATGGGATGCTTTGTCTTCAAAGGGAACTCTAGTCTTCGTCCTTTTGGATTGCTTCCATAGCTTTTCACTCACTCTTCAAGTACCTGTTAAAATGTCCTCTTATCCCATGCAAATTTTTATGGGCATAGTCACTGAATTGGGAAGTATTCCATAAAGTCCACAGGCCTTGTTGAGATGGATGCACAGGTCTCAAGGGTGTTAGCAGATGTTATTCTGAGGCCACTCCTGATCATGTTGGATGGACCATGGTGACTGAGGAAAGTGCCCAAAGACTGGATGAAAGCAAATGTCACCCATCTTCAAAAAAGGCAACCAGGAGGACTCAGAAAAGTACAAGCCAGCCAGCCTCATTTGGATCCCCAGGAAGTTGATGGAGTAGCTATTCCTGGAAAGCATTGCCAGGCACACGAAGGAGGACAGAACAAATGTAGTCAGCATGGATTTACCAGGGGAAATTGGTGCTTGACGACTTTTTAAACTCCTCTGGTGAATGAACTTGCCTGGTAGATGAAGAGAATATCATCTGCCTGGGCTTCAGGGAAGTTTTGGACGTTTATCTACATGGCAGCACACATACCTACGGGAAGGAATAGTGCAAAGAGCAGGGAACCAGTGTCTTTTCAATGATGCTCAGTGAAAAGACAAGAGGCAGTGGGCACACACTGCAATACAGAAGATTGCCTCTGAGCATCACAAAATTATTTTTTATCGTGACGGTGACTGAACCATGGCACAGAGTGTCCAGAAAGATGGTGGAGTCTGGATCATTGAAGACATTAAAAGTAGGCCCAGATATAATCCTGGGCAACAGGCTCTAGGTATCCTGGTTGAAGCAGGGGGATGGGACTTGGGGAGCCGCACAGAGCCCTTCCACCCTCATTCATTCTGTGCTAGTGAATTCTCTTAGAGATGCATTTCAAGGACTGGCATGACAAAGCTCTGTGCAGAGTGAGATCCAAATGGACATGGGATTTAAGTTCCTTAAGTAGTGTTCAAGAAGAATGTAAAACTCCAGGAAACCTGTCTCTTCCATAACTGAATCCCTTTCATGGGAAAATTCCCCAGCTCTAGAAAGATCCTCTGAGACGCATGCTTAAGACTGACACTGGCAGAGCAAATTTCTCCCTATGCGTGTCTAAGACCAGTTAGGATCTTTACCAAAAGTGTTGTCAACGTAGTCACAGAAGGCATATTGTTAAGAAGTGACAACTTACATCAGAATGGCAAATATTGGTCCACCAATGAATTACTGTATGGGAATTATCGACTTGTATTCCAAATAAATAAAAAGGAGTTGGTCTTTATTGAACTCTTTCATTGCAATATTCATAAGGGAAGAAAAAGACCTATGTCCTTAACTTTCTTAATTCTAACAAAGATTTAAAACATTCCTTGTAAAAAGCGTATCTGAATTATCGGTCTATGAAACAATTTGAGTTGGGAAAAAAGTCCTAAAATTGTGTAGACAGTTGCAGAGAAAGCAAGAAAATAGGAAAGAAACAAAAACAGAGAAAAAGAGTCATCTTGAGTCTGCTAGCTAGTTCTAGAAGTAGTCTGCTAGAAAAAGGAAACCCCAGTGGAATTTCAAATGTGTTCATGCACTTGATTCAGTAACTGGTCAATGTAAAAACCAGTCCTTTCGTACAACTTCCCCCAGCAACAAAAACTTCAACAGATTGACGCCACCATCATGCCTGTCCCAGATGTATTTAAAAGAGAAATGATGATTTTCTTGAAAATCTATTTGCGTACAAGTTGCAAGACATTGGAGGGATTCTCCACATTCTCCTTCCTCCACGCGGCTTGAATGTATATTTGATAAAATATGCAACAAAGCATGTGATTTACAAGGTAGAGTAAAATGGATGACTTGGGAATTGATCTCTTTTGGATATGAAACTTCATATCCACTCTCTGGGAAGTTTCTAAAAGAAATGATGGAGCTGAGGCATGAATCTGCCTCTCCGAGTGCTAAGCAAACATAGACACTCCCCTTCACATGGCCCCACCTTCCGCACACACCTAGGCATGCACAGAGATCAGCATAGCAGATCATGAACACCTTGGAAAAGAGTGAAATGCTAAATAGCTCTCTTTGTGGACAAAATAGCCGGTACACTATTTCAAATATCTGGTACAAAAACTCTGTTGAATATCTGCCTCATATTTAAAACACAGATTTTCATTGAATACTGTTTGCAGAATATTTTCCTTCCATTTGTTCCTTTAAAATTCCTTTGTTCTATGTCTAGAAATATTTTCTTCTAAAAATAGAAAAAATTAGATGATGTCTTTTCAGAAGAAAACATTGGTTTAGACAATTTTTAACCATCATGGTATGGAAGAATTTATTTGTCCCTCACTAAGGAGGAATAAGTATTTTGATCATAGATCATTTACAGTGAAATACTTGACATTTTTAAGATGCTTTCAATCAATTTTGATCCTCATTGCTTATTCATTGTAAACAGTAAGTTTTCAGTGCATGGAAAGTGTGTGTGGTATGTCTACATTAGTTCAAACACCAATTCCAACTAATGGCCAGGCTGAACTACAGTAAATAATGTCCTGAAGGATATTTTGCCGCCTTCTTTGGCACTCCTTGAAATCCTAATGATTGGCATGAAGTGTAGAAATACAGAGATTTTCTCTCAGAGGGTGTCCCATGATGAAACCCATCCCATGTGTTTGATGTTGTAGTTCTTATCGCTTTTAAAAGTTGATATCTTCTGCACAGTTTTCATGAAGCTTTCTGTTACAGTAGTGAAAATCACAGAGAAATGCAATTTTGTACAACTTTGAATTTACCCCAAGAGCTGAGAGAAAATTTGTTCGTATACCTCAATCTGAGTCTCTTCTATATTCAAGCTTTGTTTATCTACCATCAAGGGTCGCATTCATTGCTGTTCAAAGCCCCATCCAAGCTGACTTGAATACGTTCAGGGATGGGACATCCAGAACTTCTCTGGGCAACCCGAAGCAGCGTTCCAGCACCCCAACAGCAAAAAATGTCTTCCTTTCATCTAATAGAGATCAGAAATACTAAATCTAGGTATATAAACTTTGAGGAAAGGTTTGAAATTCTATTGATTTGAAACACATTTGATATGAATACTAACTTCCAGACGACTGAAATATGTTGATGGCCATTTGAGATTGACACTTTTTGAAAAAGTGCATGGAATTGAAAATTAAAACCGGCAAAATTAAAAACTTCTTGCCATTTTCTTTTAACTCTGATCTTCAAAATTGCATAGGTCAGATATCTGTGCTTCATGCAAATCTCTCAGATACTCTCAGACCAAAGCTTTTCTTTCAGACTAAACTGCGGTTTAGGTAGAACACGAGTGCTTAGTGAAGGTTTTTCTGGGCATAGGGGGATTTGGGTGCACAAGAGGTTTTATCCAAACTGGAAAATTCATCCCAGCTGCATTTGTTCATCATTCCTACTGCATCAGGCCTGAAGATTCTGTGAAAAGTATCCTGTGGATTTGAACATAGCTCATGCGAAAGAGATGAGAGGTGATGGAGAAGTTGAGGGAGAGAATCAAGAGCATATGGCCCAGTAAAGGCACCAGAAGGTATTTTTTCATGTGGTCCACAGCCCAAACAATTGTTTAGCACCGTTTGAAGGCTGTGTTTGACCAACAGGGCTGAAGCAGGTCTTCAAAATATCCAGTAGATCAAAATCCATTGAAGCAAATGACCCTGGCCAGTCACCTTGCTGCTGATCATTCACCCTCCATACCAGCTGATCAGGCCTAAGAATGCTGCTGCAAAAGTGTTGTGAAAAAGGTAGGCACATTTTCACAGAGGCAGGGGAAAATGCCCTTGGATGGTGATTCCAAGGGATAACTTGATGGCGCAAGTTAGGTACCCTTATCTACTGTGCAATATCGAAGTTGGTGAGTTCACCATCTGTAAGCATCACTTTAGAAAATAAATGTTTGATCCACAAAACGATACTTCCTATGTCCTGTCTACCTGCTTCATTTCAGCCAAGGAATAGGCTACGTTCCATCAGCAAAGTGTTCATGATCATATGCTTCTTTAAACTGTGGTCATTCTTTCTTTTTTTCTAAATCAGACACTGTCTATTCCTAAGATTCAGATGTCCATGGGTAGGGGTGTAATTAAGTTCACTGTTAAAAAATATCCTTCTTGTTATCTTTTTAATAAATTACTGAGATGTAACATCAGTCTGAGAGCTGAAAGAAACCCCTTCATTTGCTGTTTGCCAAGTATCATCTATGTGATACAAATTCTATTTGACCCATCCATTGCCATCTAATACTACTAGTAATGCCTTCACAACCTTTACTTCATCGTTAGGGATTTTGGAGAAGTGAAAGATTTGAACATAAGCAAGGGCATTTGTTCAAGATGCTCCAGAAAGAGCTGCTGTCTGTTCTCTTCCTTGCTGCCTATGTTGGCAGGAAGCTGCAAAAAACCCAAAGATAACTAGAAAGAGTGTTACTTTTAGTCTAAATTTGGAAATGATGTTTGGAATACCCTGTTAAATGAAAAGGTGCTCTTTTAAAAGATGGCATCTTCAGGGGAAAAGTCAGTTTAGAGAGGTTTTGAGACAGTTGCTTCTGGAAAAAAAAAAAAAAATTTGAGGTATCCAAGGTCTTTAGCCATACCACTTGGAAGATTGATTCAAAACACAGTTCCTTCATCTAGGAAGAACAGAGGACCATAGATGCAGCCCATTTCAAAACGGAGTTCTTTATGTGTCAGGTTGGGATTTACTGGACATCATTTCTTGTAAAGTCGAGGGACTGCAGTTAGCTCTCCAATAATTTCCTTCCCTGAAATTCATCTGCATTTGCTCCTTTCTCCAGCGTTCCCATTTCTTAGTGCTGGTATACTCCATCTATGCATTAGAATATTCAACTGGAGTGTGTGTCCGATATTTTCTAGTTCAAATTGGCTGGAACGCAATGGATAGTTCCAGTTGCTTGTATACACTAGTTTTATTTTGACAAGTTTTCTTTGAACAATGTTGAAGCAGCAGTAGCAAATCGGAAGTACAGCTTGCAGCAGGGAAAGACGCTTCTGCTTGCTCAAGTTTCCTGTAGTCAGATAGATGCCAAAAGGCTTTTCATAGTACTACTACTGTCTTGTAGGAATACTTGATCTAATCCTACCTTTGATACAATTACGAATGGGCTACTTTTCCACAAGGTGGAACATTTTTCTTTTAATCATATGTTTTTTGTAAGTTGGAAACATGAACTTGTGCACCAGTCAGGTGGAAGGTACTCTTACTTCTTCATAAGTTTCACAACATTATTTAGAAAATATTGACTCTGTGTAACTTCAAAAGAAGAATTCTGGGCATCTTCATTCTATTGATGTGATTTTTTTTCTACCATGCTGTTCTTGTTTTCTATGGAACTCATTTTTACCAATAGAAATATTTTTCCCTGACACCTATGGAAAATACCTATGTTTCCTCAATATTGCAGCCTCAGTACACTGTTTAGAATTATTTCAACATGGTCCCAAGCATATCCGACAACTAGACAGCAGAGGTTAGCAACAGTGAGTGGGAATAACTTCTGAACCATTTCAGTAGATTTCCCAGGAAGGGCTTGCTTTCTGCCCCTGCAAATTTTCCCAGAGATATTGTCTGGTGCACAGTTGCATCAAAAGAGTATTTTTGCACAAACCTTGGGCCAAGCTCTGTCTCAGATTTACTAGTGAATGCAAAGAGGGTGAAAGTGCTGCTTCAAAGCCCTCTGTGTGCTTTCCGTACCAAAACGGAGGTGACCCCAGAAATAAGTTTTTGATCTCTCTTCAAAACACGAGGCACGTCACCACCTCATTCATCTTTTTCTGGGACTCAGCATCTAAAGACCAAGAAGCCCTCTTGCTTGCTAAAGTGTGTTCAGCAAAAAAACCCTTGTCCCATCAGCAAATTGGAACACAGCTGCATTCCAGTCAATACCAATGCTGGCAGGGCAATACTCTAGCCCAGTAGTAACATGCCACTGTTAGAAGACTGTGTAAAAATCTTTGTGTACAAAGTAATGGGAGGGAAAAATAGAATTGGGAAGAACTGCACATTGTTCTGGAAAAAGCCTCCTGCCACAGTCTTACAGACGTCATTTTCTGGTATCATTTTAAAGAGTTAGAGTTTCTTAAATTTTGTACAAGATAAAATCTTACTGGACCTTGAAGTTTCCCTACTAGAAGTACAGCCATTTCTTAGTAGAATAGAAGTAAGCCCTTTGAATATGTACAAATGGCCTTTCAAAATACATATGCTATAGCCCACTGTGAAAGGAATTAGCTATAAAAATAGAAATTCAAAGGTTTAAAAAGGTTTTGAATAAAGTAAGTCTAAGGTGATAGAAGAAGAAGAAAACAGCAGTTTTCTTCTTCTGCTGAAAAAACAACTCCGAGGACATTGTACTCTACAGGTGTATTATATCACTTTCTGAAAAACCGAGTAGGTTTGCTATTTCAAAAGGTTTTCATTAGGAAGGAAGAGATTCCTTTGGAAAAAAAAACTTCAAATTGACTTGACATGAATGTTATGACACTTCACCAATCATGAAGAAAAATTCTCATCACTTGATATGGAAATCATGACGGTAACGGAGTCAAGGATGTCTAAGCCGTGCCATCAGGAACATAAAAAAGCATTAGAATGCTGGTAAGACTGAGCTCCTGAACTAGTCAGAAGAGAACGCAACCAAAACATTTTCCTTTAAGAGTCTTCAGCATGAACAGCAGATCAAATGTTTTCCTGTGAAGTATTTATGAATTGAATTAACCTTTAAAAGAACATTGTTTTCAAAAACCTGTGTCCAGTATCTCTTAGAATGATACAGAGTTCTTATTACTAGAAAAAAGAAAAGCACTTTTTTCCAAACTGTTGTGCACTTTTAAACGATCTACAATAAAAAGAGTACTTTTTCATGCTGGGCATGATGTTCATTACAAAAAAGCCTTGTCGCACGCTTGGTACTCTAGTGTCTTGATTAGCATCGTTTTTTATTCATTGACTCTTTTTCACCTTGAAATAATGGCGTCTTTGTACTTATGCAGCATCCATGAAGAATTTCTTGGGTGTCATTTTGTACTCGATCCTAAATGGCAGCTCCTGCATTCTGCCATCCGTCTAGCTTTCCCATTTGATGCAGCTTCTGAGAGGTCTTTTCAGAATTGAGGACTACCTGCAAGAATGATGCTAAATGCATGCATTTTACTCCTTGGGTAATGCAAAAGAGTTTTTCCTTTACAGCATAATAATAATAGGAAAAGAATGATGGTGGATTCAATTCTTATAGTAATACAAAGAGAACTATTATCATCATTAGAAACCAAGCAAGTCATATTTATTGCTCATGCAGTACAACCACTAATGCAAATTACCCTGTAAATTCAAAATGAATCTGTATCACAGGAGTGGATTGAATGTCTCTCTTGATATTTTGCTTAAAGCAGAAAATTAATTCTTTTGACAGCCAACTCATAGTTGCAACCTAACTTTCAGCTACAGCTTTCAAACAGTGGAAACATGTCTGTTTATAACACGATACAGTACCGTACACAAGACCAAAACAGGTCCTAGACGTTCAAATGAAAGAAAAGATCAAAGGACAGATTAATTCATGTCTGCAAGCCCTCAAGAGCGTGCAGGTCAAAAGTCCCCAGAAAACTAGGCCAGTGGCACAAATTCTCGATGTTGGCACCAGCAGAAGCAGCTGCTATCTTTCTAGGATGCAATCTTGCTTACATCATCCTTCAAAGCAATCTTCTGTCCCCCTGCCCAATATGCCTTCTGCTCTACTCCTTGGACTTCACGTTTGCATTTCTACAGAGTCCTGCAAACGGACTCAAAGTTCAGGTAATAGATTTCCAAGATTTAGAAATATTGTGTTAAGTCTATTTCTTTCGTATTTCATCCCGTCTAAGCATACTGAACTTTGTGAGGTGAAATATGTCGAGTATGTCACGTGTAGTTTACATGTTAGTTCTGCTTGACATTAAAACTTCGCACAGACCCCTGGGATGCCTTACTGCAAAAATATATAGCTGCAAAGAGTGGTTGCACAAAGTTAGAAAGGCCAGAAAACCATGTAAACAACCTAACAGTAGAGGCTTGAATTTCTGAATATAATCTTGCACCATCTAAAGTCAAAATAGAATATTGAAATGATTTTCATCTAATAATGAGCGTGGGGAAGAAAGAATCCAGATAGGCTTTTTTTTTTTTTTGAAACAGTTCCAGGAAATACATGGCCTTAACTTGGAAGTATAGCATTAAATATTTTTATACAGCATGAGTTCTCATTACCTAATCATATGATTTATAGAACTGAATTGCAAAGTAGGAAATAAACAAAGAAAAATACTCAAGCTATAAAAAATGTGAGTTTAAAATTTTCTTTGTATTTCTGATTAAAACTATGAGGTAGCCAAATGGTCACCCATTATTTTCAAAAGCATCTGGACATAAAAAACGGATCAATTTTGGCGGGACTTGGATGTCCGGTATTCCTGAAAAGCTTTATTTCACTGCTTCCCAACCCTGATTCAATCCCCTTAAATGCAGCTGTATTTCAGTTGCTCAGTGAAACTGTCCATCTCATGCATATAGTTTACAAATAATCTGCAGAAAAAGCTAGCTAGATTTAAAGATCTTTTTTCTGTAAATGGCCTTCAACTGATTTCTACAAACACACAGCTGGGATTTCTGCTGTCTTCTTCAGGCCACTTCCTGCAGAGACCTCTCCATTAAATTTGTCTCGTTCTACTAAGAACGCTTCTGGTGATCCAAAGTCAGCACTGGGATTGTCCAACTGCATGGAATTACTGTCTGCTAGAGCTGCACACTGAGGGCTTCTGTGTGCAGCATCATGTGAGCCCTGCTAATGTCACCCTGTTGGTATAAACTGAGCTAAGTGGACCTTAAGGGACAAGATTGTGCACTGATTTTGTAATAGAAATTAGGTACTAAGAAGGAGGCGGGAGGATTTCAATGTTTCTGCCTCCAGCTGAAGCAACACTAAATCTCGGTCTTTATCTGAAAAACGAGGTGAATTAACCCGTTTGGCATTCATATGCCAAAAAGGTCAGTAATACACTCAGAACTGTCAAAAGAGTAACAATTCCAATCATTACTTTCTAAAAAGAATTCATTTGAAGAAGTCAGGAAGACAGATGAAACATGCAAATATCCTACCCTGAGAATCATTCTGTTGATCTGCACAGGTTTCTTATTATATTCCCATCTAATGCATTGGACATGTGTGCTTGTGATGACACAAATACTTGCAAAGCTTACAAGATAAATCACGTTCTCTTCAAACAGCAAAGCATTTCTTGATGGTTGCACTTGCTAATTGCATTTAGACTCAGTGTTCTTAAAGGTCTTTTCCAACCAAAGTTCCAACCACCATTCTCTAAGTCGCACATCCTGATTGTCCTGGTTTAGGGCTAAATTTGGCAGAAAACCTCACAAAGGGCCACTGCACCCTCCCCCCCACCGAAAGCCCACCCACACAGCCGCTCCCCTCAACTGGTTTGGGGAGAGAAGTGGGAAAAATCTGTTTCTTTAACAGGCAAAGCACTTCCCAGCACAAAAAATGAACAATACCAGATGACAAAACTCATTTGCCGCACTGAAGAGACGACAAATCAGAAAGTCTCTCCTGTGGGTGCTCACTCTGTTATCAACCCCTCCAGCAATGGGGAAAGCTGCTGCCCAGGGTAGGCCCCAGTAGGCCACAAAGTGCAAGTTCCCAGTGCTTCCCAGGTCCCAGTCCGGAGCAGATTCGAAACGTTCCAAGAAAAGGGAAAAGAAAAAAAAAACCAGTCCAGGGAAAACTCTGCCTCAGCCAGCTAAACCAACTAAAAAGCAAATGCGTGCTCTGTTCTGCTCCGTCAGTGCCCAGACAACACAGTGCAGGGCAGAATGTGGAAGAGTGTTGCTTTCTAAGGAGTGCAGCCTCTGATAAGAAACTCGGTGCTTCTTCTTCTCCCCACCTTTGCTCTCAGAACCAGTCTTGAAGGCAGAGAATATCATATCCAGCATTAAGAGAACAGATGACTGGGGATACAAGCATCATAAAGTCACCCTAGGACACCGCTCCTTTGAGATATGTCACCAGACTATGCTAAGACCAAGTTTTGGAACTGCTCAATAAAATTCTACTATCACAGTGAAGCTGAGGAGGAAACACAGCTCACTACAGTTACCTTGTGGCATGCCAGTGCTTCCTTTCCATCACAATGGTCTTCATTTTTAAGTCCCTGACATCACAGGCATCATGAAACATCCTTTGTGCAGGAAGGAAGAAAATATTCTTTTCATTGATGCTGATGGGTTAGCTGACATGCAAAGCAGTTAATTCAAAGTGACAGAGCAATCAAGTCAATAGGAAAACTCACCACAGTTTTGTTTACTCCCCTAAATCCTTACTATCCCAAAATACAAGAACAGCTGTAAAAGCCTTGTGGCTACCTAATTTTTTCCTAGACCTACATGGTGGGGTAAGAGATAAACAATCCCAAACTATGGTAATCCACAACAAAGCATTCTTGACCTCATATTCAGGTTCTGCATAGCGAGCTCTTCCTCCTGATCAAGTTATTCCATCGCAATACTTTGGGGAGTATCTCAGAGGGCTGGCTGTTGTTTGGTTTGAAAGCATCTTGATCATTCAGGAACCCAGTAGCAAGGACAAAGTTTAAAAGAAGATAGTGCTATGCATTGATTTTCATCTAGGACAGAGATATTTCTACAACACAGAAGGCTGACCTAATGCTTCACGACAACGTGGCTGAAGTGGCATCCTGGTCCCCATAGGTTTTTCTCTTTACTTTTAGCTGCTTTCTTACCAGATTAATGAGCTGAACTAGCTCAAAAAAGAATCAGATAAGTGCCAGAGCTTTCAAACAAAAAAAAAAAAAAAACAAAAAACCAAACAAAAAAAACCCCCAAAACAGATGCAAAAGGGTGATTTGTAAGTGCATTTGAAAACAGAAGTTTTTTGTACTTTTCATAGATACATGGCATTCTCTAGAATGATATTGCTCCAATGCTTTGGGTTTGGTTTTGTTTTTGTTTTTTTCCTCAATTCTAAATGTTACACATTCTTTTTTGGCCATTTTAGTAAACTGATTTTCTGATCCATGTGAAAGACAGTCCGAAGTTCCCCTCATTTGCCTCACGACCGTCCCCAGGACAGACATCGGGACCGTGAGGACCCTGACTGGAATGCTGGCATGCCGGTCAGAGAGGAATGCCAGAAATCCTGAGGCCCCTGAGCAGAATTCTGGCCTGCCAAGTGATTGTTGGCAGCTGTGTCTACAGTGACTGCTTCTAGCAGGGCCTGCCAAGGGGCGAGGCGACCTATGGGCCTGCACGTGCTTCGCGACACCAGCCCAGGAATTTTCCCACCTCTTGGCCAGATGAACTTGCTGGGGCAACTGTGGTAGCCGCCCCATGGAAAATCCTTCATCTGCTCCACTACCACCGTGAGGGACGCAGATTGAATCCCCCCTCCCAAGGACTGAGGCTGAGACGCCCGTAATTCTGATCCAGGGCTACTGGCCTGACTGAAGCAGGATGCCTGCTAAGTGTTGCCTGCAGATGTGTTTGCTGGACCTAGACTGGTTTCCTATAGAAACCAGTCCTGAAACAATAGCTCCCACTCACTGCTGATATTGATATTGACTTCTCCTGCTGAGAACATGGACTGTCTGTACCCGTCTTCAATACCATTTTCCCCCTCAGCAATTTCAATAGACTTGCTCTTTATTGTATCTGCTCCCCCTCAGCCATTTCTAGATCTGTTTCCCCCCTCAGCAATGGACTAGAATAGAACCTTGAGATAACCAGGACTCTGAGATCTCCCCTAGGAGAACTCCATCGGCTGGGCTGCGAGGACTTCATCTCTCTCCATTTGGTAGCTATACTCCCTCTCTCTTTCTCCCCCTCTTTTCTATTCTTTTCCTCTCCCTAATTCCTTGAAGGCATTTGCTGTGGTCATTCTAGAAAGGTGCATTTGTTTGGAGTGATACTGCAATCCCTTTTCCATCTTGTCTTTTGCCCTCCGAGATCAGTTAAGAAAACATCATCCCCCCTTGGTAGGAGCGGATCAGAACAATATGTTCTTTCCAGCTGAAATTGGTTCTAGTCAATAGAAGCACACTTGTAGGTAAAAGTAGACTATAAAAGATAACCTTCAGAATGTATTTCCCATGTCTTCCCATTCAAGCAAGTGAAGAAAGCAGACAGATCTTCAGATAACATGCTATGCGAATTGAAAGGAATCTTCTTGGAGGCAACTGTGAAACTCACGCAATGAAATACAGATGAGAGAGATGAAAGGGTCACATATGATGTCAAATCTATTCTTTTAATATTTGAATGAAACAAGATTTCTTCAAGTACAATCCTACAAAATGAAGGTGAACTTGCAGAAGCAATTGAACTGGGTCTCCTTTAGAAACACAATGTTTTCTAATTAAACTGCGCATTCAGGAAGGCAACCTTGAAATCAAAAGGATTTAGAAAAATACAAAATACCAAGACTGGCAGTTCGTTATCTTTCACGGTCTCTTTAAGATAAGATTGATTTGAACTTCCACTTGTAGTAGGTCTGAAGACATTAGGAATGATGCAATATGAAAAAACCAAAACAAAACAACTTTCTCAAAAAGCTTTGAGAAACCAGAGAAATGATGATTTTTAGTGGTTAGGTAGTCCTTTAAAATTTGTCTTGGGGGGAGAGAGATAAAAAACTGACTGAGATCAAATGACTGTGGAGTATATTCCAAAACAGTAATGAAGAAGGTAAGGGGCAAGAGCCTGTTAGAAAAATACCATGCTGGCTTCATCTGTTGAAAGCATTCCAGAATGGTTGAAATTATGAATCATATCTTCTGGGATTAAAAAAAAAAAAAAAAAAAAAAAAAAAAAGAGGAAGAAAACAGAAGGAAAAAAATATTTTGAACATATTTTTCCATTCCAAGATGGTATAATGGCTTTATTTCATTTTGTTCCTATGACAGGGTAATAGCTTATGAAGTGTTTAGCAATAGAGAGTGAGAGTCCTCACACTGGCCATACCATTTGGATGTGTCTCTTTTACTTTCTAGAGCAGCAGATATGGTTTAGCACTCCACAATTCAGTCCCCAAAAGTGAGTAAGGGTGGCAGATTTAACCTAACTGCCCAGTCCACCAAAATGCCTAATTATCTTGAAAAATGCTTTGCTCTATCTCATGATCTGGACATGTCTCTCTAGCTCCACTTTGAGCTTCTTGATCTTTCATCTACAGGATGAGATCCAATTTAGCTTAGCAAGGATGTAGCCTTTCCAAACCATATCTTTTACCTTCTGTATTCTTACAAGTACATTTCTACCGCAGGGACCAGTTTGGAAGATCTTAGTTGTTTTATTCCTTAGATTATGTTGCTGCATTAATTAGCTCTTCTTTGAAGTTTTTTCCCTGCTCAAGTATAGGGTCAGTGCTGAAATGATTGTGATGCTAACTCCTTATGATCTATTCTGCAGGCTTACAGAGTATGCAGCAAAGTTTTCTCTTCTTCTGAGGACATTCTACTCTTTTGATGAGAAATGCTGAAGGTCTGACTTCAGTTGCAAAGGTATCTGATTGACAGATTGCAAAATTGTTAAGTCTAGTAACAGCAGGAAAAGCGTGCTCTTGCTCTCTATGTAAATGTCGTGTCAGCTGCTGTTGGGATAAAAAGCATGAGCATAAGCAAAGATATCTGCATGGATAGAAAAGAAACAAAGAAGATATTTGTTGTGATTTCTGCACTAAGGAGCAAGAAGAAGCATGAAGCGCTAATTTCAGTGGCTAAGACAGTATCATCCTTGGGCCAGTTCTCTTCAACATCTTTTGAACCACTTGGACTCGGCACTTGAAGGAATATTAAGCAAGTTTGCCAGAGACGCTACATTGGGAGGAGCTGTCAACTAACTCCCTTGAGGCCAGTGAGACACTGCAGAGAGATCTTGACAAATAAGAGAGATGGGCAATTATGGCTTGCCGGGAGTCTATGCACAAATCACGAAAGGGGCGGGACTGCTGGGGAAGGCGTCCCAAGCTGTTGTATTTTCCAGCATCAGTCTCATGACATGGTTATGACAGTGGGAAGATGCCAGCAGCTCACGTCCCCAGCAGCAGAAAAAGAACTTCATGTTACAACTTACTTGAAAAGCTTTTTGACCAATCCCACAAAGCAAAAGCATATTGACAGTAGTTCTTTCCGATCCCTAGAAGCACACAGAACTTTGGTTCAAAGAACGCTTGCTTCTTTTGAATAAAAGACCTGCTTGTAAGCCTTAAGATAGAATGCACAGAGCTCCATTATTAAGCTTAGAACTTCCTAACATCTGGCTAGATCTACTTTGCTGTAGCTTAGGGAGTTCTTCTGGTCAAGCTTTAATACACAGGCCATTGTTCTATTTGTCCTTACTTCTCTACTTCTTCTATCATTTTTCTGCTGACAAACCTTATGACTACTGCTTAGCTCCAAGCACAGTTCTGCTGTCTCTGAGGCCTGCCTTTTGCAGCTTTCCCAAAATCCTCTGTTTCCAAGGATTGCCACAGGCAATCCCCAACCTTAGGGAGTTGTGCGATGGCAAGTGCTGGATTCAGCACCTGGGACAGGGCAATCCTGCTCTCTGTGTGTGTATAGACTAGGGAGCCAGAGGCTGAAAGGAAGCCAGGCTCCTGGCCAATGGCAAGCTAAATGGGTATCAGCAGTGCCCTGGCAGCCAGGAGGGCCAAGCCTGTCCTGGGGTGCATCAGGCACAGTATCACCAGCTGGGCAAGAGAGGGCATTGTCCTGCTCTGCTCTGCTGTGCTCTGCTGTGTTCTGGGGCGGCCTCACCTTGAGTGCTTGGGGGCAGTTTTGGGTACCACAATGAAAAAAGACATGAAGGTATCAGAAAGTTCTCCAATGAGGTTTACAAGGACAGAACTGAGGGAAATAGCATGCAGCTGAGTCAGGGGAGGCTCAGGTCCGGTATCAGGAAAAAGTTTTTTAACCAGAGGATGGCTGGGCACTGGAAGAGTCTCTCCAGGGTGTGCTCACAGCATCACACCTATCTTGAGTTCAAGAACCTTTGGGACATTGCTCTCAGGCATCTGGTGTGATTCTTGAGGAAGGTCCCATGCAGGGCCAGAAGTTGGACTTGATGCTCCTGACGGGCCCCTTCCAATTCAACTGATTCTACCACTCTATGATTCTGTCCTGGCCACTCAAGGTATATTGCTTGATCTCACCAGATTTTGACCTGCTCTTGTTGGTCAGAATTTGTCCCTACTGCCTAATGATATTTATCACAAAAGACAAAGGGCCTTTTCTCAATTTTCTCAAGAAAGTTGAAGATGCACCCTAGAATCCTAAAAAAGTCTTTTCCTTGAAACAACACTGTCTCCTGCCCAGTATTCTTTCCAGATCTTAAGGAGAAAGAAGGCAAAATCAGGGGATGTATTACAATGAAGCACTGTCAAGTTTCCGGACCTTTAGCAGTATATTTGTACTTCCACTATTCTTTTCTATAAAATCATGGTTTTGTAGAGCATGTCATTTTCTAGCAAGACACATTTTTGCAACTGAGCCCATCAGTCTCTGTGAGAATATATTGTCAAAAGCACAAAACATATGAATGGGCAGTGGCAAGTGAGGGGAAAAAGCAGTATGGGAAGCAGCTCCGTGATACTACAGTAAGACAAGGAGGAGGAGGTGTTCCAGTTGACAGAGCAAAGAATCCCCCGCAGTCCCTGGAGATATCGTAGTGAAGCAGGTTGTCTCCCAGCAGTCCCTAGAGAACCATGGAGGAACACATACCTACAGTGCAGCTGCTGGAAAGCTCCATGCCACAACAGGTGAAAGTGCCTTGAAGGAAGCTGCAGCTTGTGGAGGGAGGGCCAGAAAACCATCCTTGACCTCTTCTTTAGCGGAAGAGTATGTGCAAATGTTTAACAGCTGCTAACTGGAATCTATCCTCTTTCCAGTTCTTGTCGTAGGTAAGTAGGACAATACAAGAATTAGAAGCCTAAACTGTTTTGCATGAGGCTCCCATTCTCTCTGCCACTCCCTTAAAATTTACTTTGAGATGAAATAAAACTCATGATCAAGTTCCTAAGGCTTGATGGTCAGGCTTCTCAGAAAACAGGCAGTGCAAAGAACTCTTGTCACTGTCATTTTTTTTCATAGAACTAAAAAAGTTAAAGTACTGTTTTCTAAGAACTTACGAAAATCAACTGGTAGAGGTGGTGAGAGTGAAGAGTATAATTAAGCTGGAAAGAGACTATCATGTAGCTACCTCATCTGCATAGAAGTTTTTTTACCAGGAACTCTGGACTTTTAAACAGATTTAGGACACAATAGTTATCTCTGGGAATGTTTTAGTAAGTCTAGAACATTCATCTTTAAATAGCTCGGTCTGTTTTACCGTTATGACTTACGTTTTAAATTTTATTTGAGGAGAAATATTTGCCATTCAGATCATTTCAAGTTCTGAAGCATTTCAGTTGTTGACAGTTTTTGCTGTCTCCTGAGGGCAGGAAAATAGTCTTGGAACCAATACTGAAAGAAACTAGATGGAAAAATTAGTTTTCCTCATTCTTTTCTGTCTATTCTATGAGGCACAAGAGCAAAACCACTGCTATGAGTCTGAGTTGCCTTACCACTCATGGATGACAACCTTGTAGTGAGTAGTCTGTTATTTGCACACATTTCTGATGCTGGTGGTTACCTGTTGTGCAGAAAGATCTGTAAACTATTTTCATGGAAAGACATTCCTGAATTGCTTCACTTATCTCTAAGCTGGCACTCTACTTCGGAGATCTTCCTGTGCTCGCCCCCAAACCCGTTTCCTTCAAATGCAATTTACTTTCAACCAAAGCACTTCATTACTTCATCAGGTAATCTCTTGTTCTTAATGTTCGGGGTAGTGTTTTAAAAGGGTAAGAACATATTCTAGTAAGAAGGTAGAACCTCTTTCTTAAGTAGTAGACATCACTGGGCTTTGGTTCATGCACCAGAACAACAGCAAGGAATGTCGTTTGCAATCAATAGATGGGTTGGGGAAACCGGCCACAAGTTTAGGAATCTTTCTCCAATTAATTATGCTTTAAAATTTGTCTCTTAGCATTTCAAGTGTTTTTTTTTATTAAAACAATCAACTATTTATTACCTGTACCAGAAGGAAGCACAATCAGCAGTGCTTGTGCATCCTTCACCAATTCCAAGAAGAAGAATGGTCTGAGCCTCCAGTATAGCTCATTACCATAAGCTGAAAAAAAGTTCTTGGACAGCTTTCTTTTGCATCCTTCTAAACCTTATGCAGCACTCCCTTGCCAATCTTACATTTTCTTTTCTCCAGGAGATGGTAAGAACTCGAGTACCTTCATGACAACCGTCGTGGGACGCTTGCTGTGCTGGCAGAGTTTCTTTTTTGAGAAAATGCCTGGAAAAGCTTTTCGCTAAGGTCTAGGCGGCAAGAGACGCAGAAGACGGGCATATGCAGCTGTCCGAAGGTAGGTGCCGGTCCCCGGCGGCTTTCAGCAGAAGCCGCGGTTCGGAGCGCACCGCGACCGGCAGAAAGCTCTGGGCGTGAAAAAGCCGCTTCTTCGCCTCCGGCAGCCGGAGAGCTCGGCCGATGCTGAGACGTCAAGAACGAAGCCGCACAGCACTGGGATTAAGTGAGCAGCTCTCAAACTGAGGGAAAACGATAACTAACCACTTTCCAACAGTTTCAACTTACATTACCATAAGTAGGAAAATTTTCTCAAACAACTTTCTTTTCTATCATTCTTAGCCATTTGCAGCACTCCCTGGTCAATCTTACTTTTTCTTTTCTCCAGGAGAATGTAAGAACTCGAGTACCTTCATGAAAACCGTCGTGATGGCACAGTTCCTTTTTGAGATAATGCCTGGAAAAGCTTTTCGCTAAGGTCTAGGCGGCAAGAGACGCAGAAGACGGGCATACGCAGCTCTCCGAAGGTAGGTGCCGGTAGCCGGATTCTTTTAACAGAAGCCGCTCTTCGGCGGGCTCTCTTACCTTCATAATGGGTTTTGCTGGAGGAAGCTGCTTTTTCGTTTCCGGGAATACCTAGAGAGGAACACTAGCTAAAGACGTGATTGGCACCACTATGTCGAGTTTTGCTCGTTCCAGCAGGAATAACGGAATAACTGTGTTCTTCCTTACGCTAGATGGCGCTGCTTATCAAGGTTTGGCTGCTTTTAATCATTTGGGGTGCTGGATGTTCAAACGACTTATCGTAACTTCTTCTATTTTAAGTCAGGTGCTCACTGACGTAGATCCTATTAGATATAGCACACTGCAAATAGGAGGTGAAATAGATTTATTGTTACTAGCACATGGGTACGAGTGTTAGGAATTTTATAAGGAATATGTTGCATGAATCTTTTGGACCATTCTGCAGCCATTCATACGAAACTCACACAAGTACAAGACAATATGAAGAAATTGACTGGGAACGAGTGGGGTTTGCATCAATGGTTTGAGGGATGGGAAAGAACTGGGTGGTTGAAAGATCTCGTAAATGGAGCTTTGTTTTTACCAGTAGTCATTATTTCCTTGCTTTGTGTTATTCCATGCATCGTGAAACTGGTGTGCCTCTTGCTAAAAATGACATTGGAAAAGATCTGGCTGGTGCAAGAAGAAGGGACAATTGTGACAATGTATCTGAACCGCTTAGACTACGGGCTGCACCAGCCATCCAGCGTGGAACGGTTCTTCTCAGAATTTTCTCAGGGCCCTCTGGAATTCATCAAGACATAAGCCTTGCTAAAACAAGAGAGGAAAAGCTGAGAAACTAAATTCCAAGACCACAAGAACTCCAAAACGGGGGGGGGGGGGGGGGGGAGGGGCAAAGTACCTGGACTGTAAGGAAACACATCTTCTGAGAGGTGCACGCAGAATGCGTGGACAAGACAAAGGCACCAATAAGAAAAGCGTGACTAGCGTGTGCAGAGAGTCAGAATGAGTAAGCGCATCATGTAAACCATAAACGGCTTCTGCTTAATCCTCTTGGTCCATTGTGCAGGAGTCCTGAATTTCCCATAAGGGATACTTACTAAAAGGGTTCTGATTTTAATGCTAGAGTTACTGTCTATACGATGATTCATGGGAATAGTTCTTTCAAGTCCTTCCCTTGCTGACATCAGTCAGTTTCATCTTTTCCTGAATGTACTGCTGGCTATACATAAGTGATGAATAGAAGGGAATGAGTTTTAGGGATATGTTGCAAGGAAATAGATTGGTAGCTCTGCTTCCATTTCCATTGTCTAAGAAGAATTCCCAATATTTATGGCCCTTTCATAGACCTCTGACTCGATTAGCATCAGCAGGGAGGGACATTTAATTGGTTTTTCTCCTTTTTAGAGAGAAGCTAACGAAAAAGTTTCACCAGAATCAGAGCAGGCTGCGTAACAAGAAGAGCGTCATGAAAAGGCGCCAATCCTATCCTCTTAGTATTGCTAGTTGTGATTGGACTTCAATGAAATGTGTCAACTCTGTGTTCCTGGGTATCACATCAGTAACAGGTACTTCACCTGCTGTACTTCTCTCCTAAAGCTAAGAACAGAATCCCAAATAATCTTGATTCCAAGGTCTCAATTCACCCTGTGATGCTGACAGGTGAAATAGGAGTGGAAAATGCACCAGTAAATGAACTTGAATGGCCTATCTAAATCAGCGGCCACTGATTTCCTGAAGGCCTTAACAGGTCAGTTGCCCCTATTTTTCTTGGGGTTCTTTTATTCTTTGGTCATGTTTTTCTTGGGATTCTTTGAATCCTTCCCCACCAGTTCAGCCTCTGCTCTCAAATCCTTTGCTGTCATTTAAAGTATCTCAAGAGCCTGGAAACTGTTGTCTTTATTTATCAACCCATTATTCCCTTCCAAAGGTTGTTTGCCTCAAGTCTCATTCTTGCTGATTTTCTGCTAGTTCATTGTCAGATGGCAGCAGGTGTTCTGTAAGAGCAAGTACTCAATCCTATAGCTTGCTTTTCTTTTGATTTGGCCTGTCTAGAAAATGGAATGACTGAACATCTCCAACAGGATTTTCTCTCCCCATTGTGTTTCACCGCAAGGGCAGATGCCAATCATCTACCTAAACTCTTGGTGGTGAAGAAACTAGTGGTATGCTGTTGCATATAGGTAGAACTTTCCGAAAGGAAGGCCTTGTAAAACCATGGCTGAGGCCCGTTACTTTGGCTAAGTAGAAAATGACTAGGGGAAAGTGAGACAGCTGAATTAGAGGTAGATCAAGAAGTTCTAGAAGCATTGCGTGTTCACAGCGTGGGGTATGACGGTTGGTTGAATTATGTTTGTTGCGGCTTAAAGCTATGCAAGTGATAAAGGCCTGACTGCTTCAAAAGCCTGGCTTTTGCAAGAAAGCGGCTCTCCTTTGCACCTGCCTGGGGACTCTGCGTCACTACGGACCCTCACGCCCAGTTTGCCAAGGAGATGATGAGTAGGAATGTTGCAGAGCTGCTGTGTGCATATGAAAGGAATGGCAGAGAGTGAAGCCGTGGACAATTTCTGGGCTTTAGTACAATGCTGCTGCATTGGTGCCAGTTTAGTTGGTTTTCCATCAGTGGCATTTCTGTCTAGAAGTACACTGCCCAGAGTCTTTCTAGCACTTGATGCCATTTCCTTACTGCCATTAATACCTTCCTTCAGTTTCAAGGATGAGAGAATCTTTACAGGATTTTGAAGATCCCTGTTAGGAAACACTATGCCAGAGGAGTCATCACTCCCTTTTCTTTTGCCTCCTTTGTAATTTTTATAGACTCATTTCACATTTCTGCTAATGGCAATAAGAATACTGAGACTACTTAGCAGGGTTGACGCTCTCAGCTGCTTTCCTCTTTCCTACTGCTTCATACCGGATGTGACTTGATGGCCTCGTTTTGCAATCAGCATTTTGCTGTGGTTTGCTAAAACCTGGCATGCACTGCCAACTCACAACTTGTGTGTTGGCATTTCAGGGGCTTTGATGGGTTCCTTTCTGAGATTGCCATGCACTGGACTTTCACAGTCACAAAGACTTCATCCACCATCGGTCAAATTTCAGTATTTAATACTCTTTCCTGGAATGTAGGCAACCTAGCAGCAAGTACTAAATTCGCTGCAAGCCCTGTCTTCCCAAAGGACCATTCAAAAAGTTTGCTTTTCCCCTCTGACCAATCTGACAGTATTTTGATGAAGAATTTGGTACCTTAATAGAACCTCTTAGAAGGGATCTCATGGCAGACAACATCTCAGGCTTTCTTGAAATACTGGCTCCTTTGGATCTCAATTCCATTCAGAGTGCATTTAAGATTTTTTTTTTCACTGAAACCATTCAACAATGCCTCTTCTCTTTAAAATGTGCTGCAGGTGAGAAAGATGGATCCCCGTGAAAGGTTCTATTGATATCAAAATTTGTGCCCAATGGACTGTGCTGATGGAAATCAAATACTAGTCTAGTATTTTGAATCCAAATAATTCCTCCCAATCAGGCCCGACAGGATTGTTTGGCTTTGAATCTGAGCACGTGGACAGTAGTGGATGGTCCACAGGTTGAAAAGAGTGTAGATTCTTCTCCTTCTTTTCATTGATGGCTCAGAGACTGAAAAGGCAGCTCCAAAATGGTAAATACATCCCTACAGATTCAAAAATTGTTCTTCTTAATTTGCATCTCCACCATAACAACAGATGCTTAGAACTAAATTACCAATGGGAATTTTATAGCTTCTCAGAAATGAAACAGGACCTGGCTTATGGGCCTTAGCAGTAGCTACAAGTTTTTCAGCACAAGCCATCTCAAAAGTATTTTAACTTTACCGTACTTTTCTGTCTTATGCTTTCATCTCAAGGATGCAGGAAAAAAAAAAAAAACACAACAAAAAAAACCAAAAAAAAAAAAAAAACAAAACAAGAAACCCCACCAAATTGATAATAAGCAAAATCAGTGACATATATAGAAACAGATCCCATGGTTTTTAACTTCCAAACTTGTCTTCTCAGCACACTCTCTACAATGGAATTGTTTCCCTATCTGCCTTGAAACATTTTGCAGCAAAAACACTCTAAGGTCCTGCTGGGTGTTTTGTTCAAAAATGACTTCTTCTGGTTTTCTGTCCATAAGCGGAGTAACGTGACTGTGCTGGCAGCTGACCAAAGAAGGTAGGAAGAGTAATCATCATCCACAACACTGGGGCTAAAGAAATTTCCACAGAAAATTACCTGCCCTATTACTTGTTCATGTGTTGGGTTGAACGTTCAGAATCTGTTTCCATTTTCCCCATTCATAGAATGTTCTATTTCACAGAATTCCAGCCCCTCAAACATCAGTCCTGCCAGAACTGCCCGCCATAGGGGGCTGGCATAGGGGATCTGCTAATGTCCACTGACTCTTACCAGTATAGTGCTTGTCACTGTTGCAGATCAAGAACTTCTGAATAGTTTGGATTCATGCTCTTTGAGGGGTTGAAAACAAGAAAAGAATGACTAGACATTTCCATGATCAAATCCCCTGATGGAATAAAAATAGGAGCATAATAAATGTATTCATTGTTCTAAGAAGGGAGATGAAGGCTCCAAATGATTACTTGCATACTTCCTGTTCTAAATCCCTTGTTATCTGGCAAATTGCAGAAGATTCCAGGCTTTTGCCAAAATGCAAACCAGGTTAAAATGTGAAGCCTTACAGTTTACTGGATATAAAACTTCATCATCCATTTTTAAATCTTTGAGATTGTTATGTACTTCCTATTACTACCCTGAGGTTTAGAGCTGTAATTCAGAGAGAAAAGAATGCTATCTTGAATTCATTCTAGTAAATCGGCACTCTCATCTTGTCGGCACTCTCTCCTCTTGGTTTTCACTTCTGAAACTCTGTACGGAAGAGTGCATTAATGCATAGAGCTCTGCATCAATTCTTTACAACAGTTTCCTCTGTAATTCTTCTTTCAAGGCAAACCTATAAAAAGCCACACTTTCTTACCCCACCACTTCTAAAATTCTATTGAGAAGCAAAAAAACCAAAAAAAACCCATCAAACCACTAAATCACTGCTCCAATAAAAAAAGCAGTCCATTAACTGCTTTCTTAGCAGGTTCTTTACCTTGTATTAATATGGCAACCTTTTCTTGCTCTTCTAGATTAGAACCAAATTCTTACAGCATATAAGAAAACATAGGTTTACTGTATCTGATTCTTAGATACAGAAGTCCAGCAAGGAGTTCAGACCTCAAAAGAAGTGTCTGTACAACGAGATTCAGCACAACGTTGAGACATATTAGCTATTTTTCAAGAAAAGCGGCCAAACTGAAACTTTTTAGACTTCTCTACAATCATGCGTGCCTGCTTCCAGAACCTGACCTTCGTTGCTGGAAACTAGCTGCAATGTTACTGTAAACAATGCTGTGAATGTCATCATCATCGTCATTCTTCTCTTCCATTGAAAACCTCAAGTGGAGTCGCGTCACTTCTCTTCAAAATTCTGTATTTCCTTGCAAACTGGTCAAATAAGGATAAATAAAGCGTTCTGTTCATTCGGTTTAAACCTAATGTTCAAAATGAAAAAAAAAAATCCATTCAGATATGGTCTGCAATAATACAGTAGAAGAGAAGATGAACCAGACTGGCCTACAAAAGAAAGAAGTGAAGCAGAATTTGGGAATTTGGAAGACCTTATGATGAATAATTCAAATAAATAAATAAAAAAAATATTGCCTACCCAAATTCAATCAGTGATGCACAGACAGAGAAAAAGTACTAATTACTACTAATATTTCTTTCATTCTCAGACAAGAAGTTCAATGATCCTCTTGAATGCACGGAAGATTCTTGGAAAAGACAGCAGCCTTCTTCTTCACCACATACTCCTCAGAACTCCAGGAGACAAATCATTTGAGCTGTGAGGATCTTTCTCTCTGTAAAACTCCCAGAGCATAGCCAATATTCTATTCCTTTAGGGATCCTCGCCTCCCTGGGGGAGTGCTGGATAGTCTACATCCCGGTACATCAGCCAGACACTCCACCTTATTTCCCATGGCTACTGCAGCAAGGACATCATCTACACTGGCTTTCTAGCCAAAATAGATGCAAGGCACAATGAAGAACATAGCCAACACCTTGAGCACAGCTTATGGGTTTCGAAAGAAAAATCTCAGGATGGCAATACTGGATCTTCTGATCCAAACCATCAGGAAACATTTCTTTAGAGGTGTTGGGAAAGATGAAAGTTTGATGAGAAAGTCTCACAGATATGTATGCTTGGCAGAAAGATTTTTCAATGTGGAGTCTGAAGAAGGAATAGAGTTGGAAGCAAGTTTTGATCTAGAAGAAAAGAATTGCTGAGCCAGTCTTACTGGATAACCGAGGATACCTTAGTTAGAAGAGGGTTTTATGACTTACAGCAAAGGATAAACCCACCCCAAACAAGAAGATGTTTTTACCAAGCAGGAAGCTAGCACAGGCAAACAAGTCAGCAAATGCTGCAAGCAGAAAAAGCTCTCCAAATTTTCCACTGTCAAGAAAACTGAAAAACAACTTTCCGCTTCAACTGTAATATACTGACTTTTAGTGAGTGGAGAATAGCAACATATGGTAATTAGAGTCATTAGGATAGGCTATAGATAATAGTTAAGGGATAGATTGGTTCTACTGTATGAAGATGCTCAGCAAAGTGCCAAAACCAAAGGGTCTCCAGGCCTGCCTGCAGCTAGAGCTGACAGCTGTAGGCACAGGCTCTGTTGCCCACTACCCTGGACTGCTGCAACGTCTTGGATGGAATAAACTGCATTTTGGAGAGCCGCCTGGACTCCCACATCCCTCATTTAGGCTCTTCCATGGAGGTGAAAAAAGCCTCTGGGTATTGTACAAAAAAACAGCTATGTAATCTAGAGTTGCATGACCCAATATTTCTATTGAACTGGAACAATTTTTATCAATATTATGGATCCACTTCTTTTCAGTGCGTTTGGTCAAAAACATAAAGCATGGTTTAAAAGACATTCTTGGATGCGTACTAAGTACTACGAATTAGTTAAGGTGTTGGTTTGGCATGGCTTGGTTTTTGGTGGGGAGGGAAGAAGCCAGCCACAGAAGTGATTTTTTGTGCAAAGCTCCTAGAAGCTTCCTCCATGCCTGGCAAAGTGAATCCCTGCTTGGCACTAAGAACAGACATGCTGCTGAGCCAATTACAGAAGCTGATAGCGCCTTGGTGATATATTTAAGAAGGAAATCAAAACTGCAGCCAGTTAACCTTGAAGTTGGGAAATTTTTAGGTTGGCACCTCTTCTGCTTTGAAAGCCAAACCAGTGAGACACTCTGTTGCAGTGTGTGTTTATTATTGTACTGCAGTTCTAGTAGTCCGTTTTCTAAGGCTTCCTATTTTGTGCTGTTATAGCATATGTTATTATGAATGGATTGTTCCTTTCCCCCCAGTATTGTTGGCTTTTGCCCTAGCTGTCCCTCTCCCCAAAGACCTGCCTTTTTGTTCCCTGTTCCTTCTCCCATTGAACATCAACCCCTCCCCAAGCCTGCCCCTTTCTCTAGAAACTTCCCTCTCAATTTTGTACCCTTCAAAACCCCAGTGGTTTCTTCAAGTTATTCTCCTCCCCTGTAGTCCCCCTACTGGTTTCAACATTGTATTCCCCTCCTTGTCTACCACCCCCAGTTTCTCCCAGTTGGTTAAAGATTGTATCCTCCGCTGGGACCTTCCCCCCATTTAGAAGTTGATGGATGCCTTTGAATCAGTGTCTTTCTGTCCTTGACCATCCAGGGAGTAAACTGAAAAATATGCAGAAGACCTCTCCCTGTTCCTTGTCCCTGCCCTCAGCGCAGTTCTATCCCCAAGGCAGTCCACCTGTGCCGTAGAGCAGCTGTGCCCTACAGCTGCAGCCCGGATTCGACAGCTTTCTTGGGGCGGCCCACTCTCGCTGTCGGTGTCGGGAGCTAGTTGGGCTGAAGAAATCCAGCACCGCAACAAGACTCCAAGTCAGAAATCCAGTTTATTAGGAAAAGGGGAAAAAACCCAAATCCATGCAAGAGTACAAAAGAAAAACCACTGACAGAGTCAGAATACAAGCTGACATCCTGCTAGTTAGGGTGGTGAAAGCAGTTTGGATGAAATGGTCTTGTTGAAGTGGTGATTCTGTAGAAACCATCTGGTAGCTCTCGTCCTCTGGAAAACCAGTGGCTAAGGGTGGCCGTTCCTCTGGCAATGCAGTAGAAATAGTGCTTCTTGCCTTCCAAAACCCAGATGATATCCAGGTGGGGATGCTTAGCTCCTACCCCCTGGGCAGAGCATCTCCCAATGGGCTGATATCATTCTGAGTCATGATGTGGGTCCTTGATTACCCATGAAACAGAAATGGCTCCTGGAGGGAGTTATCTCTGAGTCATGTGGCAAGACATTGATGGGCCCATTAACAGGAGAGAAGGAAAAAACGATGCCACCCCTGGTTTCCTCAGTTCTTGAGGGTGGGAATAGGATGCATTTTGATATTGTAAGCTAGGACAATACAGGATGCAGGTTTTTGCATTTGCAGGGAGTTTGTATGGATTTGAAAAGTATCCTCATAGCAGAAGCACAAAAGTATTCTCATACCCCTTTTAATCATTTTCCAATGAAGCAATTCTCCCAATAACCTAAGGCATGAATGACTTGCGAGTGAGTTGAAGGAACACGCCAAAGATAAGTAGTGTTCAACTGCAGAGAATTGTTTAGGGACATCATACCCTAATATTTTAAATCAGAAAGCATGGATGGACGGGTCTTTTTTCCTTGGTTGACTACAGAACCAGCGGTCCTTTGCAGGAGGGTCTTTGGATTTAGGATGAGACTGGCAACTAAGAGCATGGCTACACAGAAGGTGCTACTTTTAGACCAGAACATTCAACTACTAAAGGCAGATAGGAGAATAGCTGATTAGTGACAGCTCCGACAGGAGGAGTCTGCGGCTTACCCCATGGGAACAATAGTAGCACATTTCAATTTTAGAAAACCATTCTTTTCAGAGGACCAAGCATCAGTGAAAAGAAAAGGTCGAGTAAAGACATCCTAGTGCTCTTCTGATCAGAAGCATCTTCCTCCATATGAGAGTATTTAGGAAAGGACAGTGCGTTCATAAGGAAAGGTGTGCCAGTTACAAAACCTGCAGAACAAGGCAAGACAAACTTATACATTTTATTTGCTATTTTTATTTCACCTGCTAAAAAATGATTTTTTTTAAGACTGAATTTTATGAATTCTGCAACGCTGTCTTTTTGAACGTCTTCCTACTCGTATTAAACACCGAGGTGACAAAGAGAGCAGCAGTGGAAGGAAAGCTGGTCCATCTCCCCCTCCTTGTGGCTTTAGGCCAGTGAGCGATTAGAAGTTGGTCACTTCATTTGAGATAAATAGCTTTACCAAGAGAGAATATTATCCAGCCTTGATCTTTCCTTTGGAGCTGATCCACTTTGTAGTCATGAATTCTTGACTCAGCTGGGGAGAAACAATGGCATTACGGCCATGGATGTTAGAGTGCGCTGATGGGAAATGAAGTTTTCATCTTCCGGTCCTTGCTTCAGTAAATATTCCAAATTCATCAGAAAGAAAATTCGAAGACCAGGAATCCCCACTCAAATGACCTGCTTCAAATAGTCTGCAAGCATAAGAGACATCAAGCAGGTGCTCTCATCTGTTAGGGGAATACCCAGCCAGTATATTATTGTCTACTTAGGAGGCAATAATTTTGGAAATCATTGAATTTTTTGTATTGCAAGTGAATGGTCAACACATTTTATTACTGGATTAGGTAAAATCATGTCTTCTGCATCCTTTCAGAGAGGAAGCTTACCTGGATCTAAAGCTGCTCAGCTCCATGATGGGATGCTTTGTCTTCAAAGGGAACTCTAGTCTTCGTCCTTTTGGATTGCTTCCATAGCTTTTCACTCACTCTTCAGGTACCTGTTAAAATGGCCTCTTATCCCATGCAAATTTTTATGGGCATAGTCACTGAATTGGGAAGTATTCCATAAAGTCCACAGGCCTTGTTGAGATGGATGCACAGGTCTCAAGGGTGTTAGCAGATGTTATTCTGAGGCCACTCCTGATCATGTTGGATGGACCATGGTGACTGAGGAAAGTGCCCAAAGACTGGATGAAAGCAAATGTCACCCATCTTCAAAAAAGGCAACCAGGAGGACTCAGAAAAGTACAAGGCAGCCAGCCTCATTTGGATCCCCAGGAAGTTGATGGAGTAGCTATTCCTGGAAAGCATTGCCAGGCACACCAAGGAGGACAGAACAAATGTAGTCAGCATGGATTTACCAGGGGAAATTGGTGCTTGACGACTTTTTAAACTCCTCTGGTGAATGAACTTGCCTGGTAGATGAAGAGAATATCATCTGCCTGGGCTTCAGGGAAGTTTTGGACGTTTATCTACATGGCAGCACACATACCTACGGGAAGGAATAGTGCAAAGAGCAGGGAACCAGTGTCTTTTCAATGATGCTCAGTGAAAAGACAAGAGGCAGTGGGCACACACTGCAATACAGGAGATTGCCTCTGAGCATCACAAAATTATTTTTTACCGTGACGGTGACTGAACCATGGCACAGAGTGTCCAGAAAGATGGTGGAGTCTGGATCATTGAAGACATTAAAAGTAGGCCCAGATATAATCCTGGGCAACAGGCTCTAGGTATCCTGGTTGAAGCAGGGGGATGGGACTTGGGGAGCCGCACAGAGCCCTTCCACCCTCATTCATTCTGTGCTAGTGAATTCTCTTAGAGATGCATTTCAAGGACTGGCATGACAAAGCTCTGTGCAGAGTGAGATCCAAATGGACATGGGATTTAAGTTCCTTAAGTAGTGTTCAAGAAGAATGTAAAACTCCAGGAAACCTGTCTCTTCCATAACTGAATCCCTTTCATGGGAAAATTCCCCAGCTCTAGAAAGATCCTCTGAGACGCATGCTTAAGACTGACACTGGCAGAGCAAATTTCTCCCTATGCGTGTCTAAGACCAGTTAGGATCTTTACCAAAAGTGTTGTCAACGTAGTCACAGAAGGCATATTGTTAAGAAGTGACAACTTACATCAGAATGGCAAATATTGGTCCACCAATGAATTACTGTATGGGAATTATCGACTTGTATTCCAAATAAATAAAAAGGAGTTGGTCTTTATTGAACTCTTTCATTGCAATATTCATAAGGGAAGAAAAAGACCTATGTCCTTAACTTTCTTAATTCTAACAAAGATTTAAAACATTCCTTGTAAAAAGCGTATCTGAATTATCGGTCTATGAAACAATTTGAGTTGGGAAAAAAGTCCTAAAATTGTGTAGACAGTTGCAGAGAAAGCAAGAAAATAGGAAAGAAACAAAAACAGAGAAAAAGAGTCATCTTGAGTCTGCTAGCTAGTTCTAGAAGTAGTCTGCTAGAAAAAGGAAACCCCAGTGGAATTTCAAATGTGTTCATGCACTTGATTCAGTAACTGGTCAATGTAAAAACCAGTCCTTTCGTACAACTTCCCCCAGCAACAAAAACTTCAACAGATTGACGCCACCATCATGCCTGTCCCAGATGTATTTAAAAGAGAAATGATGATTTTCTTGAAAATCTATTTGCGTACAAGTTGCAAGACATTGGAGGGATTCTCCACATTCTCCTTCCTCCACGCGGCTTGAATGTATATTTGATAAAATATGCAACAAAGCATGTGATTTACAAGGTAGAGTAAAATGGATGACTTGGGAATTGATCTCTTTTGGATATGAAACTTCATATCCACTCTCTGGGAAGTTTCTAAAAGAAATGATGGAGCTGAGGCATGAATCTGCCACTCCGAGTGCTAAGCAAACATAGACACTCCCCTTCACATGGCCCCACCTTCCGCACACACCTAGGCATGCACAGAGATCAGCATAGCAGATCATGAACACCTTGGAAAAGACTGAAATGCTAAATAGCTCTCTTTGTGGACAAAATAGCCGGTACACTATTTCAAATATCTGGTACAAAAACTCTGTTGAATATCTGCCTCATATTTAAAACACAGATTTTCATTGAATACTGTTTGCAGAATATTTTCCTTCCATTTGTTCCTTTAAAATTCCTTTGTTCTATGTCTAGAAATATTTTCTTCTAAAAATAGAAAAAATTAGATGATGTCTTTTCAGAAGAAAACATTGGTTTAGACAATTTTTAACCATCATGGTATGGAAGAATTTATTTGTCCCTCACTAAGGAGGAATAAGTATTTTGATCATAGATCATTTACAGTGAAATACTTGACATTTTTAAGATGCTTTCAATCAATTTTGATCCTCATTGCTTATTCATTGTAAACAGTAAGTTTTCAGTGCATGGAAAGTGTGTGTGGTATGTCTACATTAGTTCAAACACCAATTCCAACTAATGGCCAGGCTGAACTACAGTAAATAATGTCCTGAAGGATATTTTGCCGCCTTCTTTGGCACTCCTTGAAATCCTAATGATTGGCATGAAGTGTCGAAATACAGAGATTTTCTCTCAGAGGGTGTCCCATGTTGAAACCCATCCCATGTGTTTGATGTTGTAGTTCTTATCGCTTTTAAAAGTTGATATCTTCTGCACAGTTTTCATGAAGCTTTCTGTTACAGTAGTGAAAATCACAGAGAAATGCAATTTTGTACAACTTTGAATTTACCCCAAGAGCTGAGAGAAAATTTGTTCGTATACCTCAATCTGAGTCTCTTCTATATTCAAGCTTTGTTTATCTACCATCAAGGGTCGCATTCGTTGCTGTTCAAAGCCCCATCCAAGCTGACTTGAATACGTTCAGGGATGGGACATCCACAACTTCTCTGGGCAACCCGAAGCAGCGTTCCAGCACCCCAACAGCAAAAAATGTCTTCCTTTCATCTAATAGAGATCAGAAATACTAAATCTAGGTATATAAACTTTGAGGAAAGGTTTGAAATTCTATTGATTTGAAACACATTTGATATGAATACTAACTTCCAGACGACTGAAATATGTTGATGGCCATTTGAGATTGACACTTTTTGAAAAAGTGCATGGAATTGAAAATTAAAACCGGCAAAATTAAAAACTTCTTGCCATTTTCTTTTAACTCTGATCTTCAAAATTGCATAGTTCAGATATCTGTGCTTCATGCAAATCTCTCAGATACTCTCAAACAAAAGCTTTTCTTTCAGACTAAACTGCGGTTTAGGTAGAACACGAGTGCTTAGTGAAGGTTTTTCTGGGCATAGGGGGATTTGTGTGCACAAGAGGTTTTATCCAAACTGGAAAATTCATCCCAGCTGCATTTGTTCATCATTCCTACTGCATCAGGCCTGAAGATTCTGTGAAAAGTATCCTGTGGACCTTGAAGATAGCTCATGTGAAAGAGATGAGAGGTGATGGAGAAGTTGAGGGAGAGAATCAAGAGCATATGGCCCAGTAAAGGCACCAGAAGGTATTTTTTCATGTGGTCCACAGCCCAAACAATTGTTTAGCACCGTTTGAAGGCTGTGTTTGACCAACAGGGCTGAAGCAGGTCTTCAAAATATCCAGTAGATCAAAATCCATGGAAGCAAATGACCCTGGCCAGTCACCTTGCTGCTGATCATTCACCCTCCATACCAGCTGATCAGGCCTAAGAATGCTGCTGCAAAAGTGTTGTGAAAAAGGTAGGCACATTTTCACAGAGGCAGGGGAAAATGCCCTTGGATGGTGATTCCAAGGGATAACTTGATGGCGCAAGTTAGGTACTCTTATCTACTGTGCAATATCAAAGTTGGTGAGTTCACCATCTGTAAGCATCACTTTAGAAAATAAATGTTTGATCCACAAAACGATACTTCCTATGTCCTGTCTACCTGCTTCATTTCAGCCAAGGAATAGGCTACGTTCCATCAGCAAAGTGTTCATGATCATATGCTTCTTTAAACTGTGGTCATTCTTTCTTTTTTTCTAAATCAGACACTGTCTATTCCTAAGATTCAGATGTCCATGGGTAGGGGTGTAATTAAGTTCACTGTTAAAAAATATCCTTCTTGTTATCTTTTTAATAAATTACTGAGATGTAACATCAGTCTGAGAGCTGAAAGAAACCCCTTCATTTGCTGTTTGCCAAGTATCATCTATGCGATACAAATTCTATTTGACCCATCCATTGCCATCTAATACTACTAGTAATGCCTTCACAACCTTTACTTCATCGTTAGGGATTTTGGAGAAGTGAAAGATTTGAACATAAGCAAGGGCATTTGTTCAAGATGCTCCAGAAAGAGCTGCCGTCTGTTCTCTTCCTTGCTGCCTATGTTGGCAGGAAGCTGCAAAAAACCCAAAGATAACTAGAAAGAGTGTTACTTTTAGTCTAAATTTGGAAATGATGTTTGGAATACCCTGTTAAATGAAAAGGTGCTCTTTTAAAAGATGGCATCTTCAGGGGAAAAGTCAGTTTAGAGAGGTTTTGAGACAGTTGCTTCTGGAAAAAAAAAAAAAAATTTGAGGTATCCAAGGTCTTTAGCCATACCACTTGGAAGATTGATTCAAAACACAGTTCCTTCATCTAGGAAGAACAGAGGACCATAGATGCAGCCCATTTCAAAACGGAGTTCTTTATGTGTCAGGTTGGGATTTACTGGACATCATTTCTTGTAAAGTCGAGGGACTGCAGTTAGCTCTCCAATAATTTCCTTCCCTGAAATTCGTCTGCATTTGCTCCTTTCTCCAGCGTTCCCATTTCTTAGTGCTGGTATACTCCATCTATGCATTAGAATATTCAACTGGAGTGTGTGTCCGATATTTTCTAGTTCAAATTGGCTGGAACGCAATGGATAGTTCCAGTTGCTTGTATACACTAGTTTTATTTTGACAAGTTTTCTTTGAACAATGTTGAAGCAGCAGTAGCAAATCGGAAGTACAGCTTGCAGCAGGGAAAGACACTTCTGCTTGCTCAAGTTTCCTGTAGTCAGATAGATGCCAAAAGGCTTTTCATAGTACTACTACTGTCTTGTAGGAATACTTGATCTAATCCTACCTTTGATACAATTACGAATGGGCTACTTTTCCACAAGGTGGAACATTTTTCTTTTAATCATATGTTTTTTGTAAGTTGGAAACATGAACTTGTGCACCAGTCAGGTGGAAGGTACTCTTACTTCTTCATAAGTTTCACAACATTATTTAGAAAATATTGACTCTGTGTAACTTCAAAAGAAGAATTCTGGGCATCTTCATTCTATTGATGTGATTTTTTTTCTACCATGCTCTTCTTGTTTTCTATGGAACTCATTTTTACCAATAGAAATATTTTTCCCTGACACCTATGGAAAATACCTATGTTTACTCAATATTGCAGCCTCAGTACACTGTTTAGAATTATTTCAACATGGTCCCAAGCATATCCAACAGCTAGACAGCAGAGGTTAGCAACAGTGAGTGGGAATAACTTCTGAACCATTTCAGTAGATTTCCCAGGAAGGGCTTGCTTTCTGCCCCTGCAAATTTTCCCAGAGATATTGTCTGGTGCACAGTTGCATCAAAAGAGTATTTTTGCACAAACCTTGGGCCAAGCTCTGTCTCAGATTTACTAGTGAATGCAAAGAGGGTGAAAGTGCTGCTTCAAAGCCCTCTGTGTGCTTTCCGTACCAAAACGGAGGTGACCCCAGCAATAACTTTTTGATCTCTCTTCAAAACACGAGGCACGTCACCACCTCATTCATCTTTTTCTGGGACTCAGCATCTAAAGACCAAGAAGCCCTCTTGCTTGCTAAAGTGTGTTCAGCAAAAAACCCTTGTCCCATCAGCAAATTGGAACACAGCTGCATTCCAGTCAATACCAATGCTGGCAGGGCAATACTCTAGCCCAGTAGTAACATGCCACTGTTAGAAGACTGTGTAAAAATCTTTGTGTACAAAGTAATGGGAGGGAAAAATAGAATTGGGAAGAACTGCACATTGTTCTGGAAAAAGCCTCCTGCCACAGTCTTACAGACGTCATTTTCTGGTATCATTTTTAAGAGTTGGAGTTTCTTAAATTTTGTACAAGATAAAATCTTACTGGACCTTGAAGTTTCCCTACTAGAAGTACAGCCATTTCTTAGTAGAATAGAAGTAAGCCCTTTGAATATGTACAAATGGCCTTTCAAAATACATATGCTATAGCCCACTGTGAAAGGAATTAGCTATAAAAATAGAAATTCAAAGGTTTAAAAAGGTTTTGAATAAAGTAAGTCTAAGGTGATAGAAGAAGAAGAAAACAGCAGTTTTCTTCTTCTGCTGAAAAAACAACTCCGAGGACATTGTACTCTACAGGTGTATTATATCACTTTCTGAAAAACTGAGTAGGTTTGCTATTTCAAAAGGTTTTCATTAGGAAGGAAGAGATTCCTTTGGAAAAAAAAACTTCAAATTGACTTGACATGAATGTTATGACACTTCACCAATCATGAAGAAAAATTCTCATCACTTGATATGGAAATCATGACGGTAACGGAGTCAAGGATGTCTAAGCCGTGCCATCAGGAACATAAAAAAGCATTAGAATGCTGGTAAGACTGAGCTCCTGAACTAGTCAGAAGAGAACGCAACCAAAACATTTTCCTTTAAGAGTCTTCAGCATGAACAGCAGATCAAATGTTTTCCTGTGAAGTATTTATGAATAGAATTAACCTTTAAAAGAACATTGTTTTCAAAAACCTGTGTCCAGTATCTCTTAGAATGATACAGAGTCCTTATTACTAGAAAAAAGAAAAGTACTTTTTTCCAAACTGTTGTGCACTTTTAAACGATCTACAATAAAAAGAGTACTTTTTCATGCTGGGCATGATGTTCATTACAAAAAAGCCTTGTCGCACGCTTGGTACTCTAGTGTCTTGATTAGCATCGTTTTTTATTCATTGACTCTTTTTCACCTTGAAATAATGGCGTCTTTGTACTTATGCAGCATCCATGAAGAATTTCTTGGGTGTCATTTTGTACTCGATCCTAAATGGCAGCTTCTGCATTCTGCCATCCGTCTAGCTTTCCCATTTGATGCAGCTTCTGAGAGGTCTTTTCAGAATTGAGGACTACCTGCAAGAATGATGCTAAATGCATGCATTTTACTCCTTGGTTAATGCAAAAGAGTTTCTCCTTTACAGCATAATAATAATAGGAAAAGAATGATGGTGGATTCAATTCTTATAGTAATACAAAGAGAACTATTATCATCATTAGAAACCAAGCAAGTCATATTTATTGCTCATGCAGTACAACCACTAATGCAAATTACCCTGTAAATTCAAAATGAATCTGTATCACAGGAGTGGATTGAATGTCTCTCTTGATATTTTGCTTAAAGCAGAAAATTAATTCTTTTGACAGCCAACTCATAATTGCAACCTAACTTTCAACTCCAGCTTTCAAACAGTGGAAACATGTCTGTTTATAACACGATACAGTACCGTACACAAGACCAAAACAGGTCCTAGACGTTCAAATGAAAGAAAAGATCAAAGGACAGATTAATTCGTGTCTGCAAGCCCTCAAGAGCGTGCAGGTCAAAAGTCCCCAGAAAACTAGGCCAGTGGCACAAATTCTCGATGTTGGCACCAGCAGAAGCAGCTGCTCTCTTTATAGGATGCAATCTTGCTTACATCATCCTTCAAAGCAATCTTCTGTCCCCCTGCCCAATATGCCTTCTGCTCTACTCCTTGGACTTCACGTTTGCATTTCTACAGAGTCCTGCAAACGGACTCAAAGTTCAGGTAACAGATTTCCAAGATTTAGAAATACTGTGTTAAGTCTATTTCTTTCGTATTTCATCCCGTCTAAGCATACTGAACTTTCTGAGGTGAAATATGTCGAGTAGGTCACGTGTAGTTTACATGTTAGTTCTGCTTGACATTAAAACTTCGCACAGACCCCTGTGATGCCTTACTGCAAAAATATATAGCTGCAAAGAGTGGTTGCACAAAGTTAGAAGGGCCAGAAAACCATGTAAACAACCTAACAGTAGAGGCTTGAATTTCTGAATATAATCTTGCACCATCTAAAGTCAAAATAGAATATTGAAATGATTTTCATCTAATAATGAGCGTGGGGAAGAAAGAATCCAGATAGGATTTTTTTTTTTTTTTGAAACAGTTCCAGGAAATACATGGCCTTAACTTGGAAGTATAGCATTAAATATTTTTATACAGCATGAGTTCTCATTACCTAATCATATGATTTGTAGAACTGAATTGCAAAGTAGGAAATAAACAAAGAAAAATATTCAAGCTATAAAAAATGTGAGTTTAAAATTTTCTTTGTATTTCTGATTAAAACGATGAGGTAGCCAAATGGTCACCCATTATTTTCAAAAGCATCTGGACATAAAAAACGGATCAATTTTGGCGGGACTTGGATGTCCGGTATTCCTGAAAAGCTTTATTTCACTGCTTCCCAAGCCTGATTCAATCCCCTTAAATGCAGCTGTATTTCAGTTGCTCAGTGAAACTGTCCATCTCATGCATATAGTTTACAAATAATCTGCAGAAAAAGCTAGCTAGATTTAAAGATCTTTTTTCTGTAAATGGCCTTCAACTGATTTCTACAAACACACAGCTGGGATTTCTGCTGTCTTCTTCAGGCCACTTCCTGCAGAGACCTCTCCATTAAATTTGTCTCGTTCTACTAAGAACGCTTCTGGTGATCCAAAGTCAGCACTGGGATTGTCCAACTGCATGGAATTACTGTCTGCTAGAGCTGCACACTGAGGGCTTCTGTGTGCAGCATCATGTGAGCCCTGCTAATGTCACCCTGTTGGTATAAACTGAGCTAAGTGGACCTTAAGGGACAAGATTGTGCACTGATTTTGTAATAGAAATGAGGTACTAAGAAGGAGGCGGGAGGATTTCAATGTTTCTGCCCCCAGCTGAAGCAACACTAAATCTCGGTCTTTATCTGAAAAACGAGGTGAATTAACCCATTTGGCATTCATATGCCAAAAAGGTCAGTAATACACTCAGAACTGTCAAAAGAGTAACAATTCCAATCATTACTTTCTAAAAAGAATTCATTTGAAGAAGTCAGGAAGACAGATGAAACATGCAAATATCCTACCCTGAGAATCATTCTGTTGATCTGCACAGGTTTCTTATTATATTCCCATCTAATGCATTGGTCATGTGTGCTTGTGATGACACAAATACTTGCAAAGCTTACCAGATAAATCACGTTCTCTTCAAACAGCAAAGCATTTCTTGATGGTTGCATTTGCTAATTCCATTTAGACTCAGTGTTCTTAAAGGTCTTTTCCAACCAAAGTTCCAACCACCATTCTCTAAGTCGCACATCCTGATTGTCCTGGTTTAGGGCTAAATTTGGCAGAAAACCTCACAAAGGGCCACTGCACCCTCCCCCCCACCAAAAGCCCACCCACACAGCCGCTCCCTTCAACTGGTTTGGGGAGAGAAGTGGGAAAAAGCTGTTGATTTAACAGGCAAAGCACTTCCCAGCACAAAAAAATGAACAATACCAGATGACAAAACTCATTTGCCGCACTGAAGAGACGACAAATCAGAAAGTCTCTCCTGTGGGTGCTCACTCTGTTATCAATGCCTCCGGCAATGGGGAAGGCTGCTGCCCAGGGTAGGCCCCAGTAGGCCACAAAGTGCAAGTTCCCAGTGCTTCCCAGGTCCCAGTCCGGAGCAGATTCGAAACGTTCCAAGAAAAGGGAAAAGAAAAAAAAAACCAGTCCAGGGAAAACTCTGCCTCAGCCAGCTAAACCAACTAAAAAGCAAATGCGTGCTCTGTTCTGCTCTGTCAGTGCCCAGGCAACACAGTGCAGCGCAGAATGTGGAAGAGTGTTGCTTTCTAAGGAGTGCAGCCTCTGATAAGAAACTCGGTGCTTCTTCTTCTCCCCACCTTTGCTCTCAGAACCAGTCTTGAAGGCAGAGAATATCATATCCAGCATTAAGAGAACAGATGACTGGGGATACAAGCATCATAAAGTCACCCTAGGACACTGCTCCTTTGAGATATGTCACCAGACTATGCTAAGACCAAGTTTTGGAACTGCTCAATAAAATTCTACTATCACAGTGAAGCTGAGGAGGAAACACAGCTCACTACAGTTACCTTGTGGCATGCCAGTGCTTCCTTTCCATCACAATGGTCTTCATTTTTAAGTCCCTGACATCACAGGCATCATGAAACATCCTTTGTGCAGGAAGGAAGATAATATTCTTCTCATTGATGCTGATGGGTTAGCTGACATGCAAAGCAGTTAATTCAAAGTGACAGAGCAATCAAGTCAATAGGAAAACTCACCACAGTTTTGTTTACTCCCCTAAATCCTTACTATCCCAAAATACAAGAACAGCTGTAAAAGCCTTGTGGCTACCTAATTTTTTCCTAGACCTACATGGTGGGGTAAGAGATAAACAATCCCAAACTATGGTAATCCACAACAAAGCATTCTTGACCTCATATTCAGGTTCTGCATAGCGAGCTCTTCCTCCTGATCAAGTTATTCCATCGCAATACTTTGGGGAGTATCTCAGAGGGCTGGCTGTTGTTTGGTTTGAAAGCATCTTGATCATTCAGGAACCCAGTAGCAAGGACAAAGTTTAAAAGAAGATAGTGCTATGCATTGATTTTCATCTAGGACAGAGATATTTCTACAACACAGAAGGCTGACCTAATGCTTCACGACAACGTGGCTGAAGTGGCATCCTGGTCCCCATAGGTTTTTCTCTTTACTTTTAGCTGCTTTCTTACCAGATTAATGAGCTGAACTAGCTCAAAAAAGAATCAGATAAGTGCCAGAGCTTTCAAACAAAAAAAAAAAAAAAAAAAAAAAAAACCCAAAACAGATGCAAAAAGGTGATTTGTAAGTGCATTTGAAAACAGAAGTTTTTTGTACTTTTCATAGATACATGGCATTCTCTAGAATGATATTGCTCCAATGCTTTGGGTTTGGTTTTGTTTTGGTTTTTTTCCTCAATTCGAAATGTTACACATTCTTTTTTGGCCATTTTAGTAAACTGATTTTCTGATCCATGTGAAAGACAGTCCGAAGTTCCCCTCATTTGCCTCACGACCGTCCCCAGGACAGACATCGGGACCGTGAGGACCCTGACTGGAATGCTGGCATGCCGGTCAGAGAGGAATGCCAGAAATCCTGAGGCCCCTGAGCAGAATTCTGGCCTGCCAAGTGATTGTTGGCAGCTGTGTCTACAGTGACTGCTTCTAGCAGGGCCTGCCAAGGGGCGAGGCGACCTATGGGCCTGCACGTGCTTCGCGACACCAGCCCAGGAATTTTCCCACCTCTTGGCCAGATGAACTTGCTGGGGCAACTGTGGTAGCCGCCCCATGGAAAATCCTTCATCTGCTCCACTACCACCGTGAGGGACGCAGATTGAAGCCCCCCTCCCAAGGACTGAGGCTGAGACGCCCGTAATTCTGATCCAGGGCTGCTGGCCTGACTGAAGCAGGATGCCTGCTTAGTGTTGCCTGCAGATGTGTTCGCGGGACCTAAACTGGTTTCCTATAGAAACCAGTCCTGAAACAATAGCTCCCACTCACTGCTGATATTGATATTGACTTCTCCTGCTGAGAACATGGACTCTCTGTACCCGTCTTCAATACCATTTTTCCCCTCAGCAATTTCAATAGACTTGCTCTTTATTGTATCTGCTCCCCCTCAGCCATTTCTAGATCTGTTTCCCCCCTCAGCAATGGACTAGAATAGAACCTTGAGATAACCAGGACTCTGAGATCTCCCCTAGGAGAACTCCATCGGCTGGGCTGCGAGGACTTCATCTCTCTCCATTTGGTAGCTATACTCCCTCTCTCTTTCTCCCCCTCTTTTCTATTCTTTTCCTCTCCCTAATTCCTTGAAGGCATTTGCTGTGGTCATTCTAGAAAGGTGCATTTGTTTGGAGTGATACTGCAATCCCTTTTCCATCTTGTCTTTTGCCCTCCGAGATCAGTTAAGAAAACATCATCCCCCCTTGGTAGGAGCGGATCAGAACAATATGTTCTTTCCAGCTGAAATTGGTTCTAGTCAATAGAAGCACACTTGTAGGTAAAAGTAGACTATAAAAGATAACCTTCAGAATGTATTTCCCATGTCTTCCCATTCAAGCAAGTGAAGAAAGCAGACAGATCTTCAGATAACATGCTATGCGAATTGAAAGGAATCTTCTTGGAGGCAACTGTGAAACTCACGCAATGAAATACAGATGAGAGAGATGAAAGGGTCACATATGATGTCAAATCTATTCTTTTAATATTTGAATGAAACAAGATTTCTTGAAGTACAATCCTACAAAATGAAGGTGAACTTGCAGAAGCAATTGAACTGGGTCTCCTTTAGAAACACAATGTTTTCTAATTAAACTGCGCATTCAGGAAGGCAACCTTGAAATCAAAAGGATTTAGAAAAATACAAAATACCAAGACTGGCAGTTCGTTATCTTTCACGGTCTCTTTAAGATAAGATTGATTTGAACTTCCACTTGTAGTAGGTCTGAAGACATTAGGAATGATGCAATATGAAAAAACCAAAACAAAACAACTTTCTCAAAAAGCTTTGAGAAACCAGAGAAATGATGATTTTTAGTGGTTAGGTAGTCCTTTAAAATTTGTCTTGGGGGGAGAGAGATAAAAAACTGACTGAGATCAAATGACTGTGGAGTATATTCCAAAACAGTAATGAAGAAGGTAAGGGGCAAGAGCCTGTTAGAAAAATACTATGCTGGCTTCATCTGTTGAAAGTATTCCAGAATGGTTGAAATTATGAATCATATCTTCTGGGATTAAAAAAAAAAAAAAAAAAAAAAAAAAAAAAAAAAAAAAAAAAGAGGAAGAAAACAGAAGGAAAAAAATATTTTGAACATATTTTTCCATTCCAAGATGATATAATGGCTTTATTTCATTTTGTTCCTATGACAGGTTAATAGCTTATGAAGTGTTTGGCAATAGAGAGTGAGAGTCCTCACACTAGCCATACCATTTGGATGTGTCTCTTTTACTTTCTAGAGCAGCAGATATGGTTTAGCACTCCACAATTCAGTCCCCAAAAGTGAGTAAGTGTGGCAGATTTAACCTAACTGCCCAGTCCACCAGAATGCCTAATTATCTTGAAAAATGCTTTGCTCTATCTCATGATCTGGACATGTCTCTCTAGCTCCACTTTGAGCTTCTTGATCTTTCATCTACAGGATGAGATCCAATTTAGCTTAGCAAGGATGTAGCCTTTCCAAACCATATCTTTTACCTTCTGTATTCTTACAAGTACATTTCTACCGCTGGGACCAGTTTGGAAGATCCTAGTTGTTTTATTCCTTAGATTATGTTGCTGCATTAATTAGCTCTTCTTTGAAGTTTTTTCCCTGCTCAAGTATAGGGTCTGTGCCTAAATGATTGTGATGCTAACTCCTTATGGTATATTCTGCAGGCTTACAGAGTATGCAGCAAAGTTTTCTCTTCTTCTGAGGACATTCTACTCTTTTGATGAGAAATGCTGAAGGTCTGACTTCAGTTGCAAAGGTATCTGATTGACAGATTGCAAAATTGTTAAGTCTAGTAACAGCAGGAAAAGCGTGCTCTTGCTCTCTATGTAAATGTCGTGTCAGCTGCTGTTGGGATAAAAAGCATGAGCATAAGCAAAGATATCTGCATGGATAGAAAAGAAACAAAGAAGATATTTGTTGTGATTTCTGCACTAAGGAGCAAGAAGAAGCATGAAGCGCTAATTTCAGTGGCTAAGACAGTATCGTCCTTGGGCCAGTTCTCTTCAACATCTTTTGAACCACTTGGACTCGGCACTTGAAGGAATATTAAGCAAGTTTGCCAGAGACGCTACATTGGGAGGAGCTGTCAACTAACTCCCTTGAGGCCAGTGAGACACTGCAGAGAGATCTTGACAAATAAGAGAGATGGGCAATTATGGCTGGCCGGGAGTCTATGCACAAATCACGAAAGGGGCGGGACTGCTGGGGAAGGCGTCCCAAGCTGTTGTATTTTCCAGCATCAGTCTCATGACATGCTTATGACAGTGGGAAGATGCCAGCAGCTCACGTCCCCAGCAGCAGAAAAAGAACTTCATGTTACAACTTACTTGAAAAGCTTTTTGACCAATCCCACAAAGCAAAAGCATATTGACAGTAGTTCTTTCCGATCCCTAGAAGCACACAGAACTTTGGTTCAAAGAACGCTTGCTTCTTTTGAATAAAAGACCTGCTTGTAAGCCTTAAGATAGAATGCACAGAGCTCCATTATTAAGCTTAGAACTTCCTAACATCTGGCTAGATCTACTTTGCTGTAGCTTAGGGAGTTCTTCTGGTCAAGCTTTAATACACAGGCCATTGTTCTATTTGTCCTTACTTCTCTACTTCTTCTATCATTTTTCTGCTGACAAACCTTATGACTACTGCTTAGCTCCAAGCACAGTTCTGCTGTCTCTGAGGCCTGCCTTTTGCAGCTTTCCCAAAATCCTCTGTTTCCAAGGATTCCCACAGGCAATCCCCAACCTTAGGGAGTTGTGCGATGACAAGTGCTGGATTCAGCACCTGGGACAGGGCAATCCTGCTCTGTGTGTGTGTATAGACTAGGGAGCCAGAGGCTGAAAGGAAGCCAGGCTCCTGGCCAATGGCAAGCTAAATGGGTATCAGCAGTGCCCTGGCAGCCAGGAGGGCCAAGCCTGTCCTGGGGTGCATCAGGCACAGTATCACCAGCTGGGCAAGAGAGGGCATTGTCCTGCTCTGCTCTGCCCTGCTCTGCTGTGTTCTGGGGCGGCCTCACCTTGAGTGCTTGGGGGCAGTTTTGGGTACCACAATGAAAAAAGACATGAAGGTATCAGAAAGTTCTCCAATGAGGTTTACAAGGACAGAACTGGAGGAAATAGCATGCAGCTGAGTCAGGGGAGGCTCAGGTCCGGTATCAGGAAAAAGTTTTTTAACCAGAGGATGGCTGGGCACTGGAAGAGTCTCTCCAGGGTGTGCTCACAGCATCACACCTATCTTGAGTTCAAGAACCTTTGGGACATTGCTCTCAGGCATCTGGTGTGATTCTTGAGGAAGGTCCCATGCAGGGCCAGAAGTTGGACTTGATGCTCCTGACGGGCCCCTTCCAATTCAACTGATTCTACCACTCTATGATTCTGTCCTGGCCACTCAAGGTATATTGCTTGATCTCACCAGATTTTGACCTGCTCTTGTTGGTCAGAATTTGTCCCTACTGCCTAATGATATTTATCACAAAAGACAAAGGGCCTTTTCTCAATTTTCTCAAGAAAGTTGAAGATGCACCCTAGAATCCTAAAAAAGTCTTTTCCTTGAAACAACACTGTCTCCTGCCCAGTATTCTTTCCAGATCTTAAGGAGAAAGAAGGCAAAATCAGGGGATGTATTACAATGAAGCACTGTCAAGTTTCCGGACCTTTAGCAGTATATTTGTACTTCCACTATTCTTTTCTATAAAATCATGGTTTTGTAGAGCATGTCATTTTCTAGCAAGACACATTTTTGCAACTGAGCCCATCAGTCTCTGTGAGAATATATTGTCAAAAGCACAAAACATATGAATGGGCAGTGGCAAGTGAGGGGAAAAAACAGTATGGGAAGCAGCTCCGTGATACTACAGTAAGACAAGGAGGAGGAGGTGTTCCAGTTGACAGAGCAAAGAATCCCCCGCAGTCCCTGGAGATATCCTAGTGAAGCAGGTTGTCTCCCAGCAGTCCCTAGAGAACCATGGAGGAACACATACCTACAGTGCAGCTGCTGGAGGGCTCCATGCCACAACAGGTGAAAGTGCCTTGAAGGAAGCTGCAGCTTGTGGAGGGAGGGCCAGAAAACCATCCTTGACCTCTTCTTTAGCGGAAGAGTATGTGCAAATGTTTAACAGCTGCTAACTCGAATCTCTCCTCTTTCCAGTTCTTGTCGTAGGTAAGTAGGACAATACAAGAATTAGAAGCCTAAACTGTTTTGCATGAGGCTCCCATTCTCTCTGCCACGCCCTTAAAATTTACTTTGAGATGAAATAAAACTCATGATCAAGTTCCTAAGGCTTGATGGTCAGGCTTCTCAGAAAACAGGCAGTGCAAAGAACTCTTATCACTGTCATTTTTTTTCATAGAACTAAAAAAGTTAAAGTACTGTTTTCTAAGAACTTACGAAAATCAACTGGTAGAGGTGGTGAGAGTGAAGAGTATAATTAAGCTGGAAAGAGACTATCATGTAGCTACCTCATCTGCATAGAAGTTTTTTTACCAGGAACTCTGGACTTTTAAACAGATTTAGGACACAATAGTTATCTCTGGGAATGTTTTAGTATGTATAGAACATTCATCTTTAAATAGCTCGATCTGTTTTACCGTTATGACTTACGTTTTAAATTTTATTTGAGGAGAAATATTTGCCATTCAGATCATTTCAAGTTCTGAAGCATTTCAGTTGTTGACAGTTTTTGCTGTCTCCTGAGGGCAGGAAAATAGTCCTGGAACCAATACTGAAAGAAACTAGATGGAAAAATTAGTTTTCCGCATTCTTTTCTGTCTATTCTATGAGGCACAAGAGCAAAACCACTGCTATGAGTCTGAGTTGCCTTACCACTCATGGATGACAACCTTGTAGTGAGTAGTCTGTTATTTGCACACATTTCTGATGCTGGTGGTTACCTGTTGTGCAGAAAGATCTGTAAACTATTTTCACGGAAAGACATTCCTGAATTGCTTCACTTATCTCTGAAGCAGAGAACTAAGCTGGCACTCTACTTCGGAGATCTTCCTGTGCTCGCCCCCAAACCCGTTTCCTTCAAATGCAATTTACTTTCAACCAAAGCACTTCATTACTTCATCAGGTAATCTCTTGTTCTTAATGTTCGGGGTAGTGTTCTAAAAGGGTAAGAACATATTCTAGTAAGAAGGTAGAACCTCTTTCTTAAGTAGTAGACATCACTGGGCTTTGGTTCATGCACCAGAACAACAGCAAGGAATGTCGTTTGCAATCAATAGATGGGTTGGGGAAACCGGCCACAAGTTTAGGAATCTTTCTCCAATTAATTATGCTTTAAAATTTGTCTCTTAGCATTTCAAGTGTTTTTTTTTATTAAAACAATCAACTATTTATTACCTGTACCACAACGAAGCACAATCAGCAGTGCTTGTGCATCCTTCACCAATTCCAAGAAGAAGAATGGTCTGAGCCTCCAGTATAGCTCATTACCATAAGCTGAAAAAAAGGTCTTGGACAGCTTTCTTTTGCATCCTTCTAAACCTTATGCAGCACTCCCTGGCCAATCTTACATTTTCTTTTCTCCAGGAGATGGTAAGAACTCGAGTACCTTCATGAAAACCGTCGCGGGTCGCTTGCTGTGCTGGCAGAGTTCCTTTTTGAGATAATGCCTGGAAAAGCTTTTCGCTAAGGTCTAGGCGGCAAGAGACGCAGAAGACGGGCATACGCAGCTGTCCGAAGGTAGGTGCCGGTCCCCGGCGGCTTTCGGCAGAAGCCGCGGTTCGGAGCGCACCGCGACCGGCAGAAAGCTCTGGGCGCGAAAAAGCCGCTTCTTCGCCTCCGGCAGCCGGAGAGCTCGGCCGATGCTGAGACGTCAAGAACGAAGCCGCACAGCACTGGGATTAAGTGAGCAGCTCTCAAACTGAGGGAAAACGATAACTAACCACTTTCCAACAGTTTCAACTTGCATTACCATAAGTAGGGAAAAAGTTCTTGGACAGCTTTCTTTTCTATCGTTCTTAGCCATTTGCAGCACTTCCTGGTCAATCTTACATTTTCTTTTCTCCAGGAGATGGTAAGAACTCGAGTACCCTCATGACAACCGTCGTGGGACGCTTGCTGTGCTGGCAGAGTTCCTTTTTGAGATAATGCCTGGAAAAGCTTTTCGCTAAGGTCTAGGCGGCAAGAGACGCAGAAGAAGGGCATACGCAGCTGTCCGAAAGTAGGTGCCGGTAGCCGGATTCTTTTAACAGAAGCCGCTCTTCGGCGGGCTCTCTTACCTTCATAATGGGTTTTGCTGGAGGAAGCCGCTTTTTCGTTTCCGGGAATACCTAGAGAGGAACACTAGCTAAAGACGTGATTGGCACCATTATGTCGAGTTTTGCTCGTTCCAGCAGGAATAACTGTGTTCTTCCTTACGCTAGATGGCGCTGCTTATCAAGGTTTGGCTGCTTTTAATCATTTGGGGTGCTGGATGTTCAAACGACTTATCGTAACTTCTTCTATTTTAAGTCAGGTGCTCACTGACGTAGATCCTATTAGATATAGCACACTGCAAATAGGAGGTGAAATAGATTTATTGTTACTAGCACATGGGTACGAGTGTTAGGAATTTTATAAGGAATATGTTGCATGAATCTTTTGGACCATTCTGCAGCCATTCATACGAAACTCACACAAGTACAAGACAATATGAAGAAATTGACTGGGAACGAGTGGGGTTTGCATCAATGGTTTGAGGGATGGGAAAGAACTGGGTGGTTGAAAGATCTCGTAAATGGAGCTTTGTTTTTACCAGTAGTCATGATTTCCTTGCTTTGTGTTATTCCATGCATCGTGAAACTGGTGTGCCTCTTGCTAAAAATGACATTGGAAATAATCTGGCTGGTGCAAGAAGAAGGGGCAATTGTGACAATGTATCTGAACCGCTTAGACTACGGGCTGCACCAGCCATCCAGCGTGGAACGGTTCTTCTCAGAATTTTCTCAGGGCCCTCTGGAATTCATCAAGACATAAGCCTTGCTAAAACAAGAGAGGAAAAGCTGAGAAACTAAATTCCAAGACCACAAGAACTCCAAAACGGGGGGGGGGGGGGGGGGGGGGTCAAAGTACCTGGACTGTAAGGAAACACATCTTCTGAGAGGTGCACGCAGAATGCGTGGACAAGACAAAGGCACCAATAAGAAAAGCGTGACTAGCGTGTGCAGAGAGTCAGAATGAGTAAGTGCATCATGTAAACCATACACGGCTTCTGCTTAATCCTCTTGGTCCATTGTGCAGGAGTCCTGAATTTCCCATAAGTGATACTTACTAAAAGGGTTCTGATTTTAATGCTAGAGTTACTGTCTATACGATGATTCATGGGAATAGTTCTTTCAAGTCCTTCCCTTGCTGACATCAGTCAGTTTCATCTTTTCCTGAATGTACTGCTGGCTATACATAAGTGATGAATAGAAGGGAATGAGTTTTAGGGATATGTTGCAAGGAAATAGATTGGTAGCTCTGCTTCCATTTCCATTGTCTAAGAAGAATTCCGAATATTTTTGGCCCTTTCATAGACCTCTGACTAGATTAGCATCAGCAGGGAGGGACATTTAATTGTTTTTTCTCCTTTTTAGAGAGAAGCTAACGAAAAAGTTTCACCAGAATCAGAGCAGGCTGCGTAACAAGAAGAGCGTCATGAAAAGGCGCCAATCCTATCCTCTTAGTATTGCTAGTTGTGATTGGACTTCAATGAAATGTGTCAACTCTCTGTTCCTGGGTATCACATCAGTAACAGGTACTTCACCTGCTGTACTTCTCTCCTAAAGCTAAGAACAGAATCCCAAATAATCTTGATTCCAAGGTCTCAATTCACCCTGTGATACTGACAGGTGAAATAGGAGTGGAAGGTGCACCAGTAAATGAACTTGAATGGCCTATCTAAATCAGCGGCCACTGATTTCCTGAAGGCCTTAACAGGTCAGTTGCCCCTATTTTTCTTGGGGTTCTTTTATTCTTTGGTCATGTTTTTCTTGGGATTCTTTGAATCCTTCCCCACCAGTTCAGCCTCTGCTCTCAAATCCTTTGCTGTCATTTAAAGTATCTCAAGAGCCTGGAAACTGTTGTCTTTATTTATCAACCCATTATTCCCTTCCAAAGGTTGTTTGCCTCAAGTCTCATTCTTGCTGATTTTCTGCTAGTTCATTGTCAGATGGCAGCAGGTGTTCTGTAAGAGCAAGTACACAATCCTATCGCTTGCTTTTCTTTTGATTTGGCCTGTCTAGAAAATGGAATGACTGAACATCTCCAATAGCATTTTCTCTCCCCATTGTGTTTCACCGCAAGGGCAGATGCCAATCCATCTACCTAAACTCTTGGTGGTGAAGAAACTAGTGGTATGCTGTTGCATATAGGTAGAACTTTCCGAAAGGAAGGCCTTGTAAAACCATGGCTGAGGCCCGTTACTTTGGCTAAGTAGAAAATGACTAGGGGAAAGTGAGACAGCTGAATTAGAGGTAGATCAAGAAGTTCTAGAAGCATTGCGTGTTCACAGCGTGGGGTATGACGGTTGGTTGAATTATGTTTGTTGCGGCTTAAAGCTATGCAAGTGATAAAGGCCTGACTGCTTCAAAAGCCTGGCTTTTGCAAGAAAGCGGCTCTCCTTTGCACCTGCCTGGGGACTCTGCGTCACTACGGACCCTCACGCCCAGTTTGCCAAGGAGATGATGAGTAGGAATGTTGCAGAGCTGCTGTGTGCATATGAAAGGAATGGCAGAGAGTGAAGCCGTGGACATATTCTGGGCTTTAGTACAATGCTGCTGCATTGGTGCCAGTTTAGTCAGTTTTCCATCAGTGGCATTTCTGTCTAGAAGTACACTGCCCAGAGTCTTTCTAGCATTTGATCCCATTTCCTTACTGCCATTAATACCTTCCTTCAGTTTCAAGGATGAGAGAATCTTTACAGGATTTTGAAGATCCCTGTTAGGAAACACTATGCCAGAGGAGTCATCACTCCCTTTTCTTTTGCCTCCTTTGTAATTTTTATAGACTCATTTCACATTTCTGCTAATGGCAATAAGAATACTGAGACTACTTAGCAGGGTTGACGCTCTCAGCTGCTTTCCTCTTTCCTACTGCTTCATACCGGATGTGACTTGATGGCCTCGTTTTGCAATCAGCATTTTGCTGTGGTTTGCTAAAACCTGGCATGCACTGCCAACTCACAACTTGTGTGTTGGCATTTCAGGGGCTTTGATGGGTTCCTTTCTGAGATTGCCATGCACTGGACTTTCACAGTCACAAAGACTTCATCCACCATCGGTCAAATTTCAGTATTTAATACTCTTTCCTGGAATGTAGGCAACCTAGCAGCAAGTACTAAATTCGCTGCAAGCCCTGTCTTCCCAAAGGACCATTCAAAAAGTTTACTTTTCCCCTCTGACCAATCTGACAGTATTTTGATGAAGAATTTGGTACCTTAATAGAACCTCTTAGAAGGGATCTCATGGCAGACAACATCTCAGGCTTTCTTGAAATACTGGCTCCTTTGGATCTCAATTCCATTCAAAGTGCATTTAAGATTTTTTTTTTCACTGAAACCATTCAACAATTCCTCTTCTCTTTAAAATGTACTGCAGGTGAGAAAGATGGATCCCCGTGAAAGGTTCTATCGATATCAAAATTCGTGCCCAATGGACTGTGCTGATGGAAATCAAATACTAGTCTAGTATTTTGAATCCAAATAATTCCTCCCAATCAGGCCCGACAGGATTGTTTGGCTTTGAATCTGAGCACGTGGACAGTAGTGGATGGTCCACAGGTTGAAAAGAGTGTAGATTCTTCTCCTTCTTTTCATTGATGGCTCAGAGACTGAAAAGGCAGCTCCAAAATGGTAAATACATCCCTACAGATTCAAAAATTGTTCTTCTTAATTTGCATCTCCACCATAACAACAGATGCTTAGAACTAAATTACCAATGGGAATTTTATAGCTTCTCAGAAATGAAACAGGACCTGGCTTATGGGCCTTAGCAGTAGCTACAAGTTTTTCAGCACAAGCCATCTCAAAAGTATTTTAACTTTACCGTACTTTTCTGTCTTATGCTTTCATCTCAAGGATGCAGGAAAAAAAAAAAAAACACAACAAAAAAAACCAAAAAAAAAAAAAAAAAACAAAACAAGAAACCCCACCAAATTGATAATAAGCAAAATCAGTGACATATATAGAAACAGATCCCATGGTTTTTAACTTCCAAACTTGTCTTCTCAGCACACTCTCTACAATGGAATTGTTTCCCTATCTGCCTTGAAACATTTTGCAGCAAAAACACTCTAAGGTCCTGCTGGGTGTTTTGTTCAAAAATGACTTCTTCTGGTTTTCTGTCCATAAGCAGAGTAACGTGACTGTGCTGGCAGCTGACCAAAGAAGGTAGGAAGAGTAATCATCATCCACAACACTGGGGCTAAAGAAATTTCCACAGAAAATTACCTGCCCTAGTACTTGTTCATGTGTTGGGTTGAACGTTCAGAATCTGTTTCCATTTTCCCCATTCATAGAATGTTCTATTTCACAGAATTCCAGCCCCTCAAACATCAGTCCTGCCAGAACTGCCCGCCATAGGGGGCTGGCATAGGGGATCTGCTAATGTCCACTGACTCTTACCAGTATAGTGCTTGTCACTGTTGCAGATCAAGAACTTCTGAATAGTTTGGATTCATGCTCTTTGAGGGGTTGAAAACAAGAAAAGAATGACTAGACATTTCCATGATCAAATCCCCTGATGGAATAAAAATAGGAGCATAATAAATGTATTCATTGTTCTAAGAAGGGAGATGAAGGCTCCAAATGATTACTTGCATACTTCCTGTTCTAAATCCCTTGTTATCTGGCAAATTGCAGAAGATTCCAGGCTTTTGCCAAAATGCAAACCAGGTTAAAATGTGAAGCCTTACAGTTTACTGGATATAAAACTTCATCATCCATTTTTAAATCTTTGAGATTGTTATGTACTTCCTATTACTACCCTGAGGTTTAGAGCTGTAATTCAGAGAGAAAAGAATGCTATCTTGAATTCATTCTAGTAAATCGGCACTCTCATCTTGTCGGCACTCTCTCCTCTTGGTTTTCACTTCTGAAACTCTGTACGGAAGAGTGCATTAATGCATAGAGCTCTGCATCAATTCTTTACAACAGTTTCCTCTGTAATTCTTCTTTCAAGGCAAACCTATAAAAAGCCACACTTTCTTACCCCACCACTTCTAAAATTCTATTGAGAAGCAAAAAAAAAAAAACCCATCAAACCACTAAATCACTGCTCCAATAAAAAAAGCAGTCCATTAACTGCTTTCTTAGCAGGTTCTTTACCTTGTATTAATATGGCAACCTTTTCTTGCTCTTCTAGATTAGAACCAAATTCTTCCAGCATATAAGGAAACATAGGTTTACTGTATCTGATTCTTAGATACAGAAGTCCAGCAAGGAGTTCAGACCTCAAAAGAAGTGTCTGTACAACAAGATTCAGCACAACGTTGAGACATATTAGCTATTTTTCAAGAAAAGCGGCCAAACTGAAACTTTTTAGACTTCTCTACAATCATGCGTGCCTGCTTCCAGAACCTGACCTTCGTTGCTGGAAACTAGCTGCAATGTTACTGTAAACAATGCTGTGAATGTCATCATCATCGTCATTCTTCTCTTCCATTGAAAACCTCAAGTGGAGTCGCGTCACTTCTCTTCAAAATTCTGTATTTCCTTGCAAACTGGTAAAATAAGGATAAATAAAGCGTTCTGTTCATTCGGTTTAAACCTAATGTTCAAAATGAAAAAAAAAAAATCCATTCAGATATGGTCTGCAATAATACAGTAGAAGAGAAGATGAACCAGACTGGCCTACAACAGAAAGAAGTGAAGCAGAATTTGGGAATTTGGAAGACCTTATGATGAATAATTCAAATAAATAAATAAAAAAAATATTGCCTACCCAAATTCAATCAGTGATGCACAGACAGAGAAAAAGTACTAATTACTACTCATATTTCTTTCATTCTCAGACAAGAAGTTCAATGATCCTCTTGAATGCACGGAAGATTCTTGGAAAAGACAGCAGCCTTCTTCTTCACCACATACTCCTCAGAACTCCAGGAGACAAATCATTTGAGCTGTGAGGATCTTTCTCTCTGTAAAACTCCCAGAGCATAGCCAATATTCTATTCCTTTAGGGATCCTCGCCTCCCTGGGGGAGTGCTGGATAGTCTACATCCCGGTACATCAGCCAGACACTCCACCTTATTTCCCATGGCTACTGCAGCAAGGACATCATCTACACTGGCTTTCTAGCCAAAATAGATGCAAGGCACAACAAAGAACATAGCCAAAACCTTGAGCACAGCTTATGGGTTTTGAATGAAAAATCTCAGGATGGCAATACTGGATCTTCTGATCCAAACCATCAGGAAACATTTCTTTAGAGGTGTTGGGAAAGATGAAAGTTTGATGAGAAAGTCTCACAGATATGTATGCTTGGCAGAAAGATTTTTCAATGTGGAGTCTGAAGAAGGAATAGAGTTGGAAGCAAGTTTTGATCTAGAAGAAAAGAATTGCTGAGCCAGTCTTACTGGATAACCGAGGATACCTTAGTTAGAAGAGGGTTTTATGACTTACAGCAAAGGATAAACCCACCCCAAACAAGAAGATGTTTTTACCAAGCAGGAAGCTAGCACAGGCAAACAAGTCAGCAAATGCTGCAAGCAGAAAAAGCTCTCCAAATTTTCCACTGTCAAGAAAACTGAAAAACAACTTTCCACTTCAACTGTAATATACTGACTTTTAGTGAGTGGAGAATAGCAACATATGGTAATTAGAGTCGTTAGGATAGGCTATAGATAATAGTTAAGGGATAGATTGGTTCTACTGTATGAAGATGCTCAGCAAAGTGCCAAAACCAAAGGGTCTCCAGGCCTGCCTGCAGCTAGAGCTGACAGCTGTAGGCACAGGCTCTGTTGCCCACTACCCTGGACTGCTGCAACGTCTTGGATGGAATAAACTGCATTTTGGAGAGCCGCCTGGACTCCCACATCCCTCATTTAGGCTCTTCCATGGAGGTGAAAAAAGCCTCTGGGTATTGTACAAAAAAACAGCTATGTAATCTAGAGTTGCATGACCCAATATTTCTATTGAACTGGAACAATTTTTATCAATATTATGGATCCACTTCTTTTCAGTGCGTTTGGTCAAAAACATAAAGCATCGTTTAAAAGACATTCTTGGATGCGTACTAAGTACTACGAATTAGTTAAGGTGTTGGTTTGGCATGGCTTGGTTTTTGGTGGGGAGGGAAGAAGCCAGCCACAGAAGTGATTTTTTGTGCAAAGCTCCTAGAAGCTTCCTCCATGCCTGGCAAAGTGAATCCCTGCTTGGCACTAAGAACAGACATGCTGCTGAGCCAATTACAGAAGCTGGTAGCGCCTTGGTGATATATTGAAGAAGGAAATCAAAACTGCAGCCAGTTAACCTTGAAGTTGGGAAATTTTTAGGTTGGCACCTCTTCTGCTTTGAAAGCCAAACCAGTGAGACACTCTGTTGCAGTGTGTGTTTATTATTGTACTGCAGTTCTAGTAGTCCGTTTTCTAAGGCTTCCTATTTTGTGCTGTTATAGCATATGTTATTATGAATGGATTGTTCCTTTCCCCCCAGTATTGTTGGCTTTTGCCCTAGCTGTCCCTCTCCCCAAAGACCTGCCCTTTTGTTCCCTGTTCCTTCTCCCATTGAACATCAACCCCTCCCCAAGCCTGCCCCTTTCTCTAGAAACTTCCCTCTCAATTTTGTACCCTTCAAAACCCCAGTGGTTTCTTCAAGTTATTCTCCTCCCCTGTAGTCCCCCTACTGGTTTCAACATTGTATTCCCCTCCTTGTCTACCACCCCCAGTTTCTCCCAGTTGGTTAAAGATTGTATCCTCCCCTGGGACCTTCCCCCCATTTAGAAGTTGATGGATGCCTTGGAATCAGTGTCTTTCTGTCCTTGACCCTCCAGGGAGTAAACTGAAAAATATGCAGAAGACCTCTCCCTGTTCCTTGTCCCTGCTCTCAGCGCAGTTCTATCCCCAAGGCAGTCCACCTGTGCCGTAGAGCAGCTGTGCCCTACAGCTGCAGCCCGGATTCGACAGCTTTCTTGGGGCGGCCCACTCTCGCTGTCGGTGTCGGGAGCTAGTTGGGCTGAAGAAATCCAGCACTGCAGCAAGACTCCAAGTCAGAAATCCAGTTTATTAGGAAAAGGGGGAAAAACCCAAATCCATGCAAGAGTACAAAAGAAAAACCACTGACAGAGTCAGAATACAAGCTGACATCCTGCTAGTTAGGGTGGTGAAAGCAGTTTGGATGAAATGGTCTTGTTGAAGTGGTGATTCTGTAGAAACCATCTGGTAACTCTCGTCCTCTGGAAAACCAGTGGCTAAGGGTGGCCGTTCCTCTGGCAATGCAGTAGAAATAGTGCTTCTTGCCTTCCAAAACCCAGATGATATCCAGGTGGGGATGCTTAGCTCCTACCCCCTGGGCAGAGCATCTCCCAACGGGCTGATATCCTTCTGAGTCATGATGTGGGTCCTTGATTACCCGTGAAACAGAAATGGCTCCTGGAGGGAGTTATCTCTGAGTCATGTGGCAAGACATTGATGGGCCCATTAACAGGAGAGAAGGAAAAAACGATGCCACCCCTGGTTTCCTCAGTTCTTGAGGGTGGGAATAGGATGCATTTTGATATTGTAAGCTAGGACAATACAGGATGCAGGTTTTTGCATTTGCAGGGAGTTTGTATGGATTTGAAAAGTATCCTCATAGCAGAAGCACAAAAGTATTCTCATACCCCTTTTAATCATCTTCCAATGAAGCAATTCTCCCAATAACCTAAGGCATGAATGACTTGCGAGTGAGTTGAAGGAACACGCCAAAGATAAGTAGTGTTCAACTGCAGAGAATTGTTTAGGGACATCATACCCTAATATTTTAAATCAGAAAGCATGGATGGACGGGTCTTTTTTCCTTGGTTGACTACAGAACCAGCGGTCCTTTGCAGGAGGGTCTTTGGATTTAGGATGAGACTGGCAACTAAGAGCATGGCTACACAGAAGGTGCTACTTTTAGACCAGAACATTCAACTACTAAAGGCAGATAGGAGAGTAGCTGATTAGTGACAGCTCCGACAGGAGGAGTCTGCGGCTTACCCCATGGGAACAATAGTAGCACATTTCAATTTTAGAAAACCATTCTTTTCAGAGGACCAAGCATCAGTGAAAAGAAAAGGTCAAGTAAAGACATCCTAGTGCTCTTCTGATCAGAAGCGTCTTCCTCCATATGAGAGTATTTAGGAAAGGACAGTGCGTTCATAAGGAAAGGTGTGCCAGTTACAAAACCTGCAGAACAAGGCAAGACAAACTTATACATTTTATTTGCTATTTTTATTTCACCTGCTAAAAAATGATTTTTTTTAAGACTGAATTTTATGAATTCTGCAACGCTGTCTTTTTGAACGTCTTCCTACTCGTATTAAACACCGAGGTGACAAAGAGAGCAGCAGTGGAAGGAAAGCTGGTCCATCTCCCCCTCCTTGTGGCTTTAGGCCTGTGAGCGATTAGAAGTTGGTCACTTCATTTGAGATAAATAGCTTTACCAAGAGAGAATATTATCCAGCCTTGATCTTTCCTTTGGAGCTGATCCACTTTGTAGTCATGAATTCTTGACTCAGCTGGGGAGAAACAATGGCATTACGGCCATGGATGTTAGAGTGCGCTGATGGGAAATGAAGTTTTCATCTTCAGGTCCTTGCTTCAGTAAATATTCCAAATTCATCAGAAAGAAAATTCGAAGACCAGGAATCCCCACTCAAATGACCTACTTCAAATAGTCTGCACGCATAAGAGACATCAAGCAGGTGCTCTCATCTGTTAGGGGAATACCCAGCCAGTATATTATTGTCTACTTAGGAGGCAATAATTTTGGAAATCATTGAATTTTTTGTATTGCAAGTGAATGGTCAACACATTTTATTACTGGATTAGGTAAAATCATGTCTTCTGCATCCTTTCAGAGAGCAAGCTTACCTGGATCTAAAGCTGCTCAGCTCCATGATGGGATGCTTTGTCTTCAAAGGGAACTCTAGTCTTCGTCCTTTTGGATTGCTTCCATAGCTTTTCACTCACTCTTCAGGTACCTGTTAAAATGGCCTCTTATCCCATGCAAATTTTTATGGGCATAGTCACTGAATTGGGAAGTATTCCATAAAGTCCACAGGCCTTGTTGAGATGGATGCACAGGTCTCAAGGGTGTTAGCAGATGTTATTCTGAGGCCACTCCTGATCATGTTGGATGGACCATGGTGACTGAGGAAAGTGCCCAAAGACTGGATGAAAGCAAATGTCACCCATCTTCAAAAAAGGCAACCAGGAGGACTCAGAAAAGTACAAGCCAGCCAGCCTCATTTGGATCCCCAGGAAGTTGATGGAGTAGCTATTCCTGGAAAGCATTGCCAGGCACACGAAGGAGGACAGAACAAATGTAGTCAGCATGGATTTACCAGGGGAAATTGGTGCTTGACGACTTTTTAAACTCCTCTGGTGAATGAACTTGCCTGGTAGATGAAGAGAATATCATCTGCCTGGGCTTCAGGGAAGTTTTGGACGTTTATCTACATGGCAGCACACATACCTACGGGAAGGAATAGTGCAAAGAGCAGGGAACCAGTGTCTTTTCAATGATGCTCAGTGAAAAGACAAGAGGCAGTGGGCACACACTGCAATACAGGAGATTGCCTCTGAGCATCACAAAATTCTTTTTTATCGTGACGGTGACTGAACCATGGCACAGAGTGTCCAGAAAGATGGTGGAGTCTGGATCATTGAAGACATTAAAAGTAGGCCCAGATATAATCCTGGGCAACAGGCTCTAGGTATCCTGGTTGAAGCAGGGGGATGGGACTTGGGGAGCCGCACAGAGCCCTTCCACCCTCATTCATTCTGTGCTAGTGAATTCTCTTAGAGATGCATTTCAAGGACTGGCATGACAAAGCTCTGTGCAGAGTGAGATCCAAATGGACATGGGATTTAAGTTCCTTAAGTAGTGTTCAAGAAGAATGTAAAACTCCAGGAAACCTGTCTCTTCCATAACTGAATCCCTTTCATGGGAAAATTCCCCAGCTCTAGAAAGATCCTCTGAGACGCATGCTTAAGACTGACACCGGCAGAGCAAATTTCTCCCTATGCGTGTCTAAGACCAGTTAGGATCTTTACCAAAAGTGTTGTCAACGTAGTCACAGAAGGCATATTGTTAAGAAGTGACAACTTACATCAGAATGGCAAATATTGGTCCACCAATGAATTACTGTATGGGAATTATCGACTTGTATTCCAAATAAATAAAAAGGAGTTGGTCTTTATTGAACTCTTTCATTGCAATATTCATAAGGGAAGAAAAAGACCTATGTCCTTAACTTTCTTAATTCTAACAAAGATTTAAAACATTCCTTGTAAAAAGCGTATCTGAATTATCGGTCTATGAAACAATTTGAGTTGGGAAAAAAGTCCTAAAATTGTGTAGACAGTTGCAGAGAAAGCAAGAAAATAGGAAAGAAACAAAAACAGAGAAAAAGAGTCATCTTGAGTCTGCTAGCTAGTTCTAGAAGTAGTCTGCTAGAAAAAGGAAACCCCAGTGGAATTTCAAATGTGTTCATGCACTTGATTCAGTAACTGGTCAATGTAAAAACCAGTCCTTTCGTACAACTTCCCCCAGCAACAAAAACTTCAACAGATTGACGCCACCATCATGCCTGTCCCAGATGTATTTAAAAGAGAAATGATGATTTTCTTGAAAATCTATTTGCGTAAAAGTTGCAAGACATTGGAGGGATTCTCCACATTCTCCTTCCTCCACGCGGCTTGAAAGTATATTTGATAAAATATGCAACAAAGCATGTGATTTCCAAGGTAGAGTAAAATGGATGACTTGGGAATTGATCTCTTTTGGATATGAAACTTCATATCCACTCTCTGGGAAGTTTCTAAAAGAAATGATGGAGCTGAGGCATGAATCTGCCACTCCGAGTGCTAAGCAAACATAGACACTCCCCTTCACATGGCCCCACCTTCCGCACACACCTAGGCATGCACAGAGATCAGCATAGCAGATCATGAACACCTTGGAAAAGACTGAAATGCTAAATAGCTCTCTTTGTGGACAAAATAGCTGGTACACTATTTCAAATATCTGGTACAAAAACTCTGTTGAATATCTACCTCATATTTAAAACACAGCTTTTCATTGAATTCTGTTTGCAGAATATTTTCCTTCCATTTGTTCCTTTAAAATTCCTTTGTTCTATGTCTAGAAATATTTTCTTCTAAAAATAGAAAAAATTAGATGATGTCTTTTCAGAAGAAAACATTGGTTTAGACAATTTTTAACCATCATGGTATGGAAGAATTTATTTGTCCCTCACTAAGGAGGAATAAGTATTTTGATCCTAGATCATTTACAGTGAAATACTTGACATTTTTAAGATGCTTTCAATCAATTTTGATCCTCATTGCTTATTCATTGTAAACAGTAAGTTTTCAGTGCATGGAAAGTGTGTGTGGTATGTCTACATTAGTTCAAACACCAATTCCAACTAATGGCCAGGCTGAACTACAGTAAATAATGTCCTGAAAGATATTTTGCCGCCTTCTTTGGCACTCCTTGAAATCCTAATGATTGGCATGAAGTGTCGAAATACAGAGATTTTCTCTCAGAGGGTGTCCCATGATGAAACCCATCCCATGTGTTTGATGTTGTAGTTCTTATCGCTTTTAAAAGTTGATATCTTCTGCACAGTTTTCATGAAGCTTTCTGTTACAGTAGTGAAAATCACAGAGAAATGCAATTTTGTACAACTTTGAATTTACCCCAAGAGCTGAGAGAAAATTTGTTCGTATACCTCAATCTGAGTCTCTTCTATATTCAAGCTTTGTTTATCTCCCATCAAGGGTCGCATTCATTGCTGTTCAAAGCCCCATCCAAGCTGACTTGAATACGTTCAGGGGTGGGACATCCACAACTTCTCTGGGCAACCCGAAGCAGTGTTCCAGCACCCCAACAGCAAAAAATGTCTTCCTTTCATCTAATAGAGATCAGAAATACTAAATCTAGGTATATAAACTTTGAGGAAAGGTTTGAAATTCTATTGATTTGAAACACATTTGATATGAATACTAACTTCCAGACGACTGAAATATGTTGATGGCCATTTGAGATTGACACTTTTTGAAAAAGTGCATGGAATTGAAAATTAAAACCGGCAAAATTAAAAACTTCTTGCCATTTTCTTTTAACTCTGATCTTCAAAATTGCATAGGTCAGATATCTGTGCTTCATGCAAATCTCTCAGATACTCTCAAACAAAAGCTTTTCTTTCAGACTAAACTGTGGTTTAGGTAGAACACGAGTGCTTAGTGAAGGTTTTTCTGGGCATAGGGGGATTTGTGTGCACAAGAGGTTTTATCCAAACTGGAAAATTCATCCCAGCTGCATTTGTTCATCATTCCTACTGCATCAGGCCTGAAGATTCTGTGAAAAGTATCCTGTGGACCTTGAAGATAGCTCATGTGAAAGAGATGAGAGGTGATGGAGAAGTTGAGGGAGAGAATCAAGAGCATATGGCCCAGTAAAGGCACCAGAAGGTATTTTTTCATGTGGTCCACAGCCCAAACAATTGTTTAGCACCGTTTGAAGGCTGTGTTTGACCAACAGGGCTGAAGCAGGTCTTCAAAATATCCAGTAGATCAAAATCCATGGAAGCAAATGACCCTGGCCAGTCACCTTGCTGCTGATCATTCACCCTCCATACCAGCTGATCAGGCCTAAGAATGCTGCTGCAAAAGTGTTGTGAAAAAGGTAGGCACATTTTCACAGAGGCAGGGGAAAATGCCCTTGGATGGTGATTCCAAGGGATAACTTGATGGCGCAAGTTAGGTACCCTTATCTACTGTGCAATATCGAAGTTGGTGAGTTCACCATCTGTAAGCATCACTTTAGAAAATAAATGTTTGATCCACAAAACGATACTTCCTATGTCCTGTCTACCTGCTTCATTTCAGCCAAGGAATAGGCTACGTTCCATCAGCAAAGTGTTCATGATCATATGCTTCTTTAAACTGTGGTCATTCTTTCTTTTTTTCTAAATCAGACACTGTCTATTCCTAAGATTCAGATGTCCATGGGTAGGGGTGTAATTAAGTTCACTGTTAAAAAATATCCTTCTTGTTATCTTTTTAATAAATTACTGAGATGTAACATCAGTCTGAGAGCTGAAAGAAACCCCTTCATTTGCTGTTTGCCAAGTATCATCTATGTGATACAAATTCTATTTGACCCATCCATTGCCATCTAATACTACTAGTAATGCCTTCACAACCTTTACTTCATCGTTAGGGATTTTGGAGAAGTGAAAGATTTGAACATAAGCAAGGGCATTTGTTCAAGATGCTCCAGAAAGAGCTGCCGTCTGTTCTCTTCCTTGCTGCCTATGTTGGCAGGAAGCTGCAAAAAACCCAAAGATAACTAGAAAGAGTGTTACTTTTAGTCTAAATTTGGAAATGATGTTTGGAATACCCTGTTAAATGAAAAGGTGCTCTTTTAAAAGATGGCATCTTCAGGGGAAAAGTCAGTTTAGAGAGGTTTTGAGACAGTTGCTTCTGGAAAAAAAAAAAAAAAATTTGAGGTATCCAAGGTCTTTAGCCATACCACTTGGAAGATTGATTCAAAACTCAGTTCCTTCATCTAGGAAGAACAGAGGACCATAGATGCAGCCCATTTCAAAACGGAGTTCTTTATGTGTCAGGTTGGGATTTACTGGACATCATTTCTTGTAAAGTCGAGGGACTGCAGTTAGCTCTCCAATAATTTCCTTCCCTGAAATTCATCTGCATTTGCTCCTTTCTCCAGCGTTCCCATTTCTTAGTGCTGGTATACTCCATCTATGCATTAGAATATTCAACTGGAGTGTGTGTCCGATATTTTCTAGTTCAAATTGGCTGGAACGCAATGGATAGTTCCAGTTGCTTGTATACACTAGTTTTACTTTGACAAGTTTTCTTTGAACAATGTTTAAGCAGCAGTAGCAAATCGGAAGTACAGCTTGCAGCAGGGAAAGACACTTCTGCTTGCTCAAGTTTCCTGTAGTCAGATAGATGCCAAAAGGCTTTTCATAGTACTACTACTGTCTTGTAGGAACACTTGATCTAATCCTACCTTTGATACAATTACGAATGGGCTACTTTTCCACAATGTGGAACATTTTTCTTTTAATATTATGGTTTTTGTAAGTTGGAAACATGAACTTGTGCACCAGTCAGGTGGAAGGTACTCTTACTTCTTCATAAGTTTCACAACATTATTTAGAAAATATTGACTCTGTGTAACTTCAAAAGAAGAATTCTGGGCATCTTCATTCTATTGATGTGATTTTTTTTCTACCATGCTGTTCTTGTTTTCTATGGAACTCATTTTTACCAATAGAAATATTTTTCCCAGACACCTATGGAAAATACCTATGTTTACTCAATATTGCAGCCTCAGTACACTGTTTAGAATTATTTCAACATGGTCCCAAGCATATCCAACAGCTAGACAGCAGAGGTTAGCAACAGTGAGTGGGAATAACTTCTGAACCATTTCAGTAGATTTTCCAGGAAGGGCTTGCTTTCTGCCCCTGCAAATTTTCCCAGAGATATTGTCTGGTGCACAGTTGCATCAAAAGAGTATTTTTGCACAAACCTTGGGCCAAGCTCTGTCTCAGATTTACTAGTGAATGCAAAGAGGGTGAAAGTGCTGCTTCAAAGCCCTCTGTGTGCTTTCCGTACCAAAAGGGAGGTGACCCCAGCAATAACTTTTTGATCTCTCTTCAAAACACGAGGCACGTCACCACCTCATTCATCTTTTTCTGGGACTCAGCATCTAAAGACCAAGAAGCCCTCTTGCTTGCTAAAGTGTGTTCAGCAAAAAAACCCTTGTCCCATCAGCAAATTGGAACACAGCTGCATTCCAGTCAATACCAATGCTGGCAGGGCAATACTCTAGCCCAGTAGTAACATGCCACTGTTAGAAGACTGTGTAAAAATCTTTGTGTACAAAGTAATGGGAGGGAAAAATAGAATTGGGAAGAACTGCACATTGTTCTGGAAAAAGCCTCCTGCCACAGTCTTACAGATGTCATTTTCTGGTATCATTTTTAAGAGTTGGAGTTTCTTAAATTTTGTACAAGATAAAATCTTACTGGACCTTGAAGTTTCCCTACTAGAAGTACAGCCATTTCTTAGTAGAATAGAAGTAAGCCCTTTGAATATGTACAAATGGCCTTTCAAAATACATATGCTATAGCCCACTGTGAAAGGAATTAGCTATAAAAATAGAAATTCAAAGGTTTAAAAAGGTTTTGAATAAAGTAAGTCTAAGGTGATAGAAGAAGAAGAAAACAGCAGTTTTCTTCTTCTGCTGAAAAAACAACTCCGAGGACATTGTACTCTACAGGTGTATTATATCACTTTCTGAAAAACGGAGTAGGTTTGCTATTTCAAAAGGTTTTCATTAGGAAGGAAGAGATTCCTTTGGAAAAAAAAACTTCAAATTGACTTGACATGAATGTTATGACACTTCACCAATCATGAAGAAAAATTCTCATCACTTGATATGGAAATCATGACGGTAACGGAGTCAAGGATGTCTAAGCCGTGCCATCAGGAACATAAAAAAGCATTAGAATGCTGGTAAGACTGAGCTCCTGAACTAGTCAGAAGAGAACGCAACCAAAACATTTTCCTTTAAGAGTCTTCAGGATGAACAGCAGATCAAATGTTTTCCTGTGAAGTATTTATGAATAGAATTACCTTTAAAAGAACATTGTTTTCAAAAACCTGTGACCAGTATCTCTTAGAATGATACAGAGTTCTTATTACTAGAAAAAAGAAAAGCACTTTTTTCCAAACTGTTGTGCACTTTTAAACGATCTACAATAAAAAGAGTACTTTTTCATGCTGGGCATGATGTTCATTACAAAAAAGCCTTGTCGCACGCTTGGTACTCTAGTGTCTTGATTAGCATCGTTTTTTATTCATTGACTCTTTTTCACCTTGAAATAATGGCGTCTTTGTACTTATGCAGCATCCATGAAGAATTTCTTGGGTGTCATTTTGTACTCGATCCTAAACGGCAGGTTCTGCATTCTGCCATCCGTCTGGCTTTCCCGTTTGATGCAGCTTCTGAGAGGTCTTTTCAGAATTGAGGACTACCTGCAAGAATGATGCTAAATACATGCATTTTACCTCTTGGTTAATGCAAAACTGTTTTTCCTTTACAGCATAATAATAACAGGAAAAGAATGATGGTGGATTCAATTCTTATAGTAATACAAAGAGAACTATTATCATCATTAGAAACCAAGCAAGTCATATTTATTGCTCATGCAGTACAACCACTAATGCAAATTACCCTGTAAATTCAAAATGAATCTGTATCACAGGAGTGGATTGAATGTCTCTCTTGATATTTTGCTTAAAGCAGAAAATTAATTCTTTTGACAGCCAACTCATAATTGCAACCTAACTTTCAACTCCAGCTTTCAAACAGTGGAAACATGTCTGTTTATAAAACAATACAGTACAGTACACAAGACCAAAACAGGTCATAGACATTCAAATGAAAGAAAAGATCAAAGGACAGATTAATTCACATCTGCAAGCCCTCAAGAGCGTACAGGTCAAAAGTCCCCAGAAAACTAGGCCAGTGGCACAAATTCTCGATGTTGGCACCAGCAGAAGCAGCTGCTCTCTTTATAGGATGCAATCTCGCTTACATCACCCTTCAAAGCAATCTTCTATCCCCCTGCCCAATACGCCTTCTGCTCTACTCCTTGGACTTCACGTTTGCATTTCTACAGAGTCCTGCAAACGGACTCAAAGTTCAGGTAACAGATTTCCAAGATTTAGAAATACTGTGTTAAGTCTATTTATTTCCTATTTCATCCCGTCTAAGCATACTGTAACTTTCTGAAGTGAAATATGTCGAGTATGTCACGTGTAGTTTACATGTTAGTTCTGCTTGACATTAAAACTTCTCACAGACCCCTGGGATGCCTTACTGCAAAAATATATAACTGCAAAGAGTGGTTGCGCAAAGTTAGAATGGCCAGAAAACCATGTAAACAACCTAACAGTAGAGGCTTGAATTTCTGAATATAATCTTGCACCATCTAAAGTCAAAATAGAATATTGAAATGATTTTCATCTAATAATGAGCGTGGGGAAGAAAGAATCCAGATAGGCTTTTTTTTTTTTTTTTTGAAACAGTTCCAGGAAATACATGGCCTTAACTTGGAAGTATAGCATTAAATATTTTTATACAGCATGAGTTCTCATTACCTAATCATATGATTTGTAGAACTGAATTGGAAAGTAGGAAATAAACAAAGAAAAATACTCAAGCTATAGAAGATTTGAGTTTAAAATTCTCTTTGTATTTCTGATTAAAACTATGAGGTAGCCAAATGGTCACCCATTATTTTCAAAAGCATCTGGACATAAAAAACGGATAAATTTTGGCGGGACTTGGATGTCAGGTATTCCTGAAAAGCTTTATTTCACTGCTTCCCAACCCTGATTCAATCCCCCTAAACACAGCTGTATTTCAGATGCTCAGTGAAACTGTCCGTGTCATGCATATAGTTACAAATAATCTGCAGAAAAAGCTAGCTAGATTTAAAGATCTTTTTCTGTAAATGGAATTCAACTGATTTCTACAAACACACAGCTGGGATTTCTGCTGTCTTCTTCAGGCCACTTCCTGCAGAGACCTCTCCATTAAATCTGTCTCGTTCTACTAAGAACGCTTCTGGTGATTCAAAGTCAGCACTGGGATTGTCCAACTGCATGGAATTACTGTCTGCTAGAGCTGCACACTGAGGGCTTCTGTGTGCAGCATCATGTGAGCCCTGCTAATGTCACCCTGTTGGTATAAACTGAGCTAAGTGGACCTTAAGGGACAAGATTGTGCACTGATTTTGTAATAGAAATTAGGTACTAAGAAGGAGGCGGGAGGATTTCAATGTTTCTGCCCCAAGCTGAAGCAACACTAAATCTCGGTCTTTATCTGAAAAACTAGGTGAATTAACCTGTTTGGCATTCATATGCCAAAAAGGTCAGTAATACACTCAGAACTGTCAAAAGAGTAACAATTCCAATCATTACTTTCTAAAAAGAATTCATTTGAAGAAGTCAGGAAGAAAGATGAAACATGCAAATATCCTACCCTGAGAATCATTCTGTTGATCTGCACAGGTTTCTTATTAAATTCCCATCTAATGCATTGGACATGTGTACTTGCGATGACACAAATACTTGCAAAGCTTACCAGATAAATCATGTTCTCTTCAAACAGCAAAGCATTTCTTGATGGCTGCATTTGCTAATTCCATTTAGACTCAATGTTCTTAAAGGTCTTTTCCAACCAAAGTTCCAACCATCATTCTCTAAGTCGCACATCCTGATTGTTCTGGTTTAGGGCAAATTTGGCAGAAAACCTCAAAAAGCCTCCCCCCACCCACTGAGAAAGCCCACCCACACGGCCCCTCCCCTCAACTGGTTTGGGGAAAATTTCCTCAGAGAGAAGTGGGAAAAAGCTCTTTATTTAACAGGCAAAGCACTCCCAAGCACAAAAAATGAACAATACCAGGTGACAAAACTCATTTGCCGCACTGAAGAGATGACAAATCAGAAAGTCTCTCCTGTGGGTGCTCGCTCTGTTATCAATCCCTCCGGCAATGGGGAAGGCTGCTGCCCAGAGTAGACCCCAATAGGCCACAAAGTGCAAGTTCCCAGTTCTTCCCAGGTCCCAGTCCGGAGCAGATTCGAAACGTTCCAAGAAAAGGGAAAGGAAAAAAAAAACCAGTCCAGGGAAAACTCTGCCTCAGCCAGCTAAACCAACTAAAAAGCAAATGAGCGCTCTGTTCTGCTCCGTCAGTGCCCAGACAACACAGTGCAGGGCAGAATGTGGAAGAGTGTTGCTTTTTAAGGAGTGCAGCCTCTGATAAGAAACTCGGTGCTTCTTCTTCTCCCCACCTTTGCTCTCAGAACCAGTCTTGAAGGCAGAGAATATCATATCCAGCATTAAGAGAACAGATGACTGGGGATACAAGCATCATAAAGTCACCCGAGGACACCGCTCCTTTGAGATATGTCACCAGACTATGCTAAGACCAAGTTTTGGACCTGCTCATTAAAATTCTACTCTCACAGTGAAGCTGAGGAGGAAACACAGCTCACTACAGTTGCCTTGTGGCATGCCAGTGCTTCCTTTCAATCACAATGTTCTTCATTTTTATGTCCCTGACATCACAGGCATCATGAAACATCCTTTGTGCAGGAAGGCAGATAATATTCTTCTCATTGATGCTGATGGGTAAGCTGACATGCAAAGCAGTTAATTCAAAGTGAAAGAGCAATAAAGCCAATAGTAAAACCACAGTTTTGTTTACTCCCCTAAATCCTTACTATCCCAAAATACAAGAAGAGCTGTAAAACTTGTGGCTACCTAATTTTTTCCTATACCTACATGGTGGGGTAAGGGATAAACAATCCCAAACTATGGTAATCCACAACAAAGCATTCTTGACATCATATTCAGGTTTTGCATAGCGAGCTCTTCCTCCTGATCAAGTTATTCCATCCCAATACTTTGGGGAGTATCTTAGAGGGCTGGGTGTTGTTTGGTTTGAAAGCATCTTGATCATTCAGGAACCCAGCAGCAAGGACAAAGTTTAAAAGAAGATAGTGCTATGTGTTGATATTCATATATGACAGACCTATTTCTACAACGCAGAAGGCTGACCTAATGCTTCATGACAACATGGCTGAAGTGGCATCCTGGTCCCCATAGGTTTTTCTGTTTACTTTTAGCTGCTTTCATACCAGATTATTGAGCTGAACTAGCTTAAAAAGGAATCAGATAAGTGCCAGAGCTTTCAAACAAAAAAAAACCAAACCAGATGCAAAATGGTGATTTGTAAGTGCATTTGAAAACAGAAGTTTTTTGTACTTCTCATAGGTACACGGCATTCTCTAGAATGATATTGCCCAAACGCTTTGGGTTTGGTTTTGGTTTTTATTTTTCCTCAATTCTAAATGTTACGCATTCTTTTTGGCCATTTGAGTAAACAGATTTTTTGATCCATGTGAAAGACAGTCCGAAGTTCCCCGCATTTGCCTCACGACCGTCCCCAGGACAGACATGGGGACCCTGAGGACCCTGACTGGAATGCTGGCATGCCGGTCGTGGAGGAATGCCAAAATCCTGAGGCCCCTGAGCAGAATTCTGGCCTGCCAAGTGACTGTTGGCAGCTGTGTCTACAGTGACTGCTTCTAGCAGGGCTTGCCAATGGGAGACGCAACCTATGTGCCCGCACGTGCTTCGCGACACCAGCCCAGGAATTTTCCCACCTCTTGGCCAGATGAACTTGCTGGGGCAACTGTGGTAGCCGCCCCATGGAAAATCCTTCATCTGCTCCACTACCACCGTGAGGGACAGAGATTGAAGCCCCCCTCCCAAGGACTGAGGCTGAGTCCCCCGTAATTCTGAGCCAGGGGTGCTGGCCTGACTGAAGCAGGATGCCTGCTAAGTGTTGCCTGCAGATGTGTTCGCTGGACCTAGACTGGTTTCCTATAGAAACCAGTCCTGAAACACTAGATCCCACTCACTGCTGATATTGATAGTGACTTCTCCTGCTGAGAACATGGACTCTCTGTACCCGTCTTCAATACCATTTTCCCCCTCAGCAATTTCAATAGACTTGCGCTTTATTGTATCTGCTCCCCCTCAGCCATTTCTAGATCTGTTTCCCCCCTCAGCAATGGACTATAATAGAACCTTGAGATAACCAGGACTTTGAGATCTCCCCTAGGAGAACTCCATCGGCTGGGCTGCGAGGACTTCATCTCTCTCCATTTGGTAGCTATACTCCCTCTCTCTTTCTCCCCCTCTTTTCTATTCCTTTCCTCTCCCTAATTCCTTGAAGGCATTTGCTGTGGTCATTCTAGAAAGGTGCATTTGTTTGGAGTGATACTGCAATCCCTTTTCCATCTTGTCTTTTGCCCTCCGAGATCAGTTAAGAAAACATCATCCCCCCTTGGTAGGAGTGGATCAGAACAATATGTTCTTTCCAGCTGAAATTGGTTCTAGTCAATAGAAGCACACTGGTAGGTAAAAGTAGACTATAAAAGATAACCTTCAGAATGTATTTCCCATGTCTTCCCATTCAAGCAAGTGAAGAAAGCAGACAGATCTTCAGATAACATGCTTTGCGAATGGAAAGGAATCTTCTTGGAGGCAACTGTGAAACTCACGCAATGAAATGCAGTTCCGACAGATGAAAGGGTCACAAATGATGTCAAATCTATTCTTTTAATGTTTGAATGAAACAAGATTTCTTGAAGTACAATCCTACAAAATGAAGGTGAACTTGCAGAAGCAATTGAACTGGGTCTCCTTTAGAAACACAATGTTTTCTAATTAAACTGAGCATTCAGGAAGGCAACCTTGAAATCAAAGGGATTTAGAAAAATACAAAATACCAAGACTGGCAGTTCGTTACCTTTCACAGTCTCTTTAAGATAAGATTGATTTGAACTTCCACTTGTAGTAGGTCTGAAGACATTAGGAATGATGCAATATGAAAAAACCAAAACAAAACAACTTTCTCAAAAAGCTTTGAGAAACCAGAGAAATGATGATTTTTAGTGGTTAGGTAGTCGTTTAAAATTTGTCTTGGGGGAAAGAGATAAAAAACTGACTGAGATCAAATGACTGTGGAGTATATTCCAAAACAGTAATGAAGAATGTAAGGGGCAAGAGCCTGTTAGAAAAATACTATGCTGGCTTCATCTGTTGAAAGTATTCCAGAATGGTTGAAATTATGAATCATATCTTGTGGGATTAAAAAAAAAAAAAAAAAAAAAAAAAAAAGAGGAAGAAAACAGAAGGAAAAAAATATTTTGAACATATTTTTCCATTCCAAGATGGTATAATGGCTTTATTTCATTTTGTTCCTATGACCGGTTAATAGCTCATGAAGTGTTTAGCAATAGAGAGTGAGAGTCTTCACACTAACCATACCATTTGGATGGGTCTCTTTTACTTTCTAGAGCAGCAGATATGGTTTAGCACTCCACAATTCAGTCCCCAAAAGTGAGTAAGTGTGGCAGATTTAACCTAACTGCCCAGTCCACCAGAATGCCTAATTATCTTGAAAAGTGCTTTGCTATATCTCCTTATCTGGACATGTCTCTCTAGTTCCACTTTGAGCTTCTTGATCTTTCATCTACAGGATGAGATCCAATTTAGCTTAGCAAGGATATAGCCTTTCCAAACAATATCTTTTACCGTCTGTATTCTTACAAGTACATTTCTACCGCTGGGACCAGTTTGGAAGATCTTAGTTGTTTTATTCCTTAGATTATGTTGCTGCATTAATTAGCTCTTCTTTGAAGTTTTTTCCCTGCTCAAGTATAGGGTCAGTGCTGAAATGATTGTGATGCTAACTCCTTATGATCTATTCTGCAGGCTTACAGAGTATGCAGCAAAGTTTTCTCTTCTTCTGAGGACATTCTATTCTTTTGATGAGAAATGCTGAAGGTCTGACTTCAGTTGCAAGGGTATCTGATTGACAGATTGCAAAATTGTTAAGTCTAGTAACAGCAGGAAAAGCGTGCTCTTGCTCTCTATGTAAATGTCGTGTCAGCTGCTGTTGGGATAAAAAGCATGAGCATAAGCAAAGATATCTGCATGGATAGTAAAGAAACAAAGAAGATATTTGTTGTGATTTCTGCACTAAGGAGCAAGAAGAAGCATGAAGCGCTAATTTCAGTGGCTAAGACAGTATCATCCTTGGGCCAGTTCTCTTCAACATCTTTTGAACCACTTGGACTCGGCACTTGAAGGAATATTAAGCAAGTTTGCCAGAGACACTACATTGGGAGGAGCTGTCAACTAACTCCCTTGAGGCCAGTGAGATGCTGCAGAGAGATCTTGACAAATAAGAGAGATGGGCAATTATGGCTGGCCGGGAGTCTATGCCCAAATCACGAAAGGGGCGGGACTGCTGGAGAAGGCGTCCCAAGCTGTTGTATTTTCCAGCATCAGTCTCATGACATGGTTATGACAGTGGGAAGATGCCAGCAGCTCACGTCCCCAGCAGCAGAAAAAGAACTTCATGTTACAACTTACTTGAAAAGTTTTTTGACCAATCCCACAAAGCAAAAGCATATTGACAGTAGTTCTATCCGATCCCTAGAAGCACACATAACTTTGGTTCAAAGAACGCTTGCTTCTTTTGAATAAAAGACCTGCTTGTAAGCCTTAAGATAGAATCCACAGAGCTCCATTATTAAGCTTAGAACTTCCTAACATCTGGCTAGATCTACTTTGCTGTAGCTTAGGGAGTTCTTCTGATCAAGCTTTAATACACAGGCCATTGTTCTATTTGTCCTTACTTCTCTACTTCTTCTATCATTTTTCTGCTGACAAACCTTATGACTACTGCTTAGCTCCAAGCACAGTTCTGCTGTCTCTGAGGCCTGCCTTTTGCAGCTTTCCCAAAATCCTCTGTTTTCAAGGATTGCCACAGGCAATCCCCAACCTTAGGGAGTTGTGCGATGGCAAGTGCTGGATTCAGCACCTGGGACAGGGCAATCCTGCTGTGTGTGTGTATAGACTAGGGAGCCAGAGGCTGGAGAGAAGCACTGCAGAAAGGAAGCCAGGCTCCTGGCCAATGGCAAGCTAAATGTGCATCAGCAGTGCCCTGGCAGCCAGGAGGGCCAAGCCTGTCCTGGGGTGCATCAGGCACAGTATCGCCAGCTGGGCAAGAGAGGGCATTGTCCTGCTCTGCTCTCCTCTGCTCTGCTCTGTACTGGGGCAGCCTGACCTTGAGTGCTTGGGGGCAGTTTTGGGTACCACAATGAAAAAAGACATGAAGGTATCAGAAAGTTCTCAAATGAGGTTTACAAGGACAGAACTGGAGGAAATGGCATGCAGCTGAGTCAGGGGAGGGTCAGGTCCGGTATCAGGAAAAAGCTTTTTAACCAGAGGATGGCTGGGCACTGGAAGAGTCTCTCCAGGGAGTGGTCACAGCATCACGCCTATCTTGAGTTCAAGAACCTTTGGGACATTGCTCTCAGGCATCCGGTGTGATTCTTGAGGAAGGTCCCATGCAGGGCCAGAAGTTGGACTTGATGCTCCTGACGGGCCCCTTCCAATTCAACTGATTCTACCACTCTATGGTTCTGTCCTGGCCACTCAAGGTGTATTGCTTGATCTCACCAGATTTTGACCTGCTCTTGTTGGTCAGAATTTGCCACTACTGCCTAATGATATTTACCACAAAAGACAAAGTGCCTTTCCTCAATTTTCTCAAGAAAGTTGAACATGCACCCTAGAATCCTAAAAAAGTCTTTTCCTTGAAACAACACTGTCTCCTGCCCAGTATTCTTTCCAGATCTTAAGGAGAAAGAAGGCAAAATCAGGGGATGTATTACAATGAAGCACTGTCAATTTTCCGGACCTTTAGCAGTATATTTGTACTTCCACTATTCTTTCCTATAAAATCATGGTTTTGTAGAGCATGTCATTTTCTAGCAAGACACATTTTTGCAACTGAGCCCATCAGTCTCTGTGAGAATATATTGTCAAAAGCACAAAACATATGAATAGGCAGTGGCAAGTGAGGGGAAAAACCAGTATGGGAAGCAGCTCCGTGATACTACAGTAAGACAAGAAGGAGGTGGAGGTGTTCCAGTTGACAGAGCAAAGAATCCCCCGCAGTCCCTGGAGACATCCTAGTGAAGCAGGTTGTCTCCCAGAGGTCCCTGGAGAACCATGGAGGAACACATACCTACAGTGCAGCTGGCGGAGGGCTCCATGCCACAGCAGGTGAAAGTGCCTTGAAGGAAGCTGCAGCTTGTGGAGGGAGGGCCAGAAAACCATCCTTGACCTCTTCTTTAGCGGAAGAGTATGTGCAAATGTTAAACGGCTGCTAACTCGAATCTATCCTCTTTCCAGTTCTTGTCGTAGGTAAGTAGGACAATACAAGAATTAGAAGCCTAAATTGTTTTACTTGAGGCTCCCATTCTCTCTGCCACTCCCTTAAAATTTAGTTTGAGATGAAATAAAACTCATGATCAAGTTCCTAAGGCTTGATGGTCGGGCTTCTCAGAAAACAGGGAGTGCAAAGAACTCTTATCACTGTCATTTTTTTTCATAGAACTAAAAAAGTTAAATTAATGTTTCCTAAGAACTGACGGAAATCAACTGGTAGTGGTGGTGAGAGTGGAGAGTATAATTAAGCTGGAAAGAGAATATCATGTAGCTACCTCATCTGCATATAAGTTTTTTACCAGGAACTCTGGACTTTTAAACAGACCTAGGACACAATAGTTATCTCTGGGAATGTTTTAGTATGTATAGAACATTCATCTTTAAATAGCTCGATCTGTTTTACCGTTATGACTTACGTTTTAAATTTTATTTGAGGAGAAATATTTGCCATTCAGATCATTTCGAGTTCTGAAGCATTTCAGTTTTTGAGAGTTTTTGCTGTCTCCTGAGGGCAGGAAAATAGTCTTGGAACCAATACTGAAAGAAAGTAGATGGAAAACTTAGTTTTCCTCATTCTTTTCTGTCTATTCTAAGAGGCACAAGAGCAAAACCACTGCTATGAGTGAGAGTTGCCTTATCACTCATGGATGACAACCTTGTAGTGAGTAGTCTATTATTTGCACACATTTCTGATGCTGGTGGTTACCTGTTGTGCAGAAAGATCTGTAAACTCTTTTCACGGAAAGACATTCCTGAATTGCTTCACTTATCTCTGAAGCAGAGAACTAAGCTGGCACTCTACTTCGGAGATCTTCCTGTGCTCGCCCCCAAACCCGTTTCCTTCAAATGCAATTTACTTTCAACCAAAGCACTTCATTACTTCATCAGGTAATCTCTTGTTCTTAATGTTTGGGGGATTGTTTTAAAAGGGTAAGAACATATTCTAGTAAGAAGGTAGAACGTCTGTCTTAAGCAGTAGACATCACTTGGCTTTGGTTCATGCACCATAACAACAGCAAGGAATGTCGATTACAATCAATAGATGGGTTGGGGAAACCGGCCACAAGTTTAGGAATCTTTCTCCAATTAATTGTGCTTTAAAATTTGGCTCTTAGCATTTCAAGTGTGTTATTTTTAAAACAATCAACTATTTATTACCTGTACCAGAAGGAAGCACAATCAGCAGTGCTTGTGCATCCTTCACCAATTCCAAGAAGAAGAATGGTCTGAGCCTCCAGTGTAGCTCAGGGAGTCTGTCATCAAGCCAGAGTCCTCCAGGCATCTTCTCAACCTGGAGAAGAGCAGACTCTGAGCAAATGTTAGAGCAGTCCTTCAGGATCTGAAGGCAGCCTAGCAAAAGGAGGCAGATGAGCTACACAAGGGCATGGAGTGATAGGAAAAGTGTTGATGGCTTTAAAACATAAGAGTATATGTTTCCTTTGGGTATTGGGAAGAAATTCCTTGCCAGGAGGTTGGTGAGACATTGGAACATGGTGTTGGGTGACCCATTCCTGGAAGTGTTCAAGGCCAGCTTGAATGGGTCTTTGAGCTTAAGGCGGCCTAGTGGAAGGTGTCCCTGCCAATGACATGGGGGGTGAATTTAGGTGAATTTTAAGGTCCCTTTCAATCCCAACCATTCTGTTATTCTGTGGTAATAGTCATTCTGTGCAGTAGCAGTAACTAGCTGAAGATAGAAAAAACAGACTACTGATTCTGAGAAACTGCCATCCAGTTTAACTGTTTTGGACTCACATAGAAGTTCCTTTTAGCATTATTATAAGTAGGAACAGTCTCAGCACTTAAATATCATCCACACAAATATTTTATAATTTTTAAGGCTTCGGACATTTGAGAATTTCTTTTCTCTTTCTTTCTTTCTTTCTTTCTTCCTTCCTTCCTTCTTTCTTTCTTTCTTTCTTTCTTTCTTTCTTTCTTTCTTTCTTTCTTTCTTTCTTTTCTTTCTTTCCTTTTTTCCTTCTTTCCTTCTTTCCTTCTTTTCTTCCTCCTTTCCCTTCCTTCCTCCCTCCCTCCCTCCCTGCACTGTGATTTCAATTTGTAAAATGTGAAGTAATTTCAGTAATTGACTCTTACCTGAATTTCATTTCAAAGCTTAGAAATGGATCAAGAAGAAAATTGTGTGAAGACAGAGCATTTAAAAAGAATATTAGTATGAGGTTTAGAGGTAGCTATTGAAAATTCAAAAAGACAACATTGAAATGATGCAACGGATGGGCATGATGTTCATTACAAAAAAGCCTTGTCGCACGCTTGGTACTCTAGTGTCTTGATTAGCATCGTTTTTTATTCATTGACTCTTTTTCACCTTGAAATAATGGCGTCTTTGTACTTATGCAGCATCCATGAAGAATTTCTTGGGTGTCATTTTGTACTCGATCCTAAACGGCAGGTTCTGCATTCTGCCATCCGTCTGGCTTTCCCGTTTGATGCAGCTTCTGAGAGGTCTTTTCAGAATTGAGGACTACCTGCAAGAATGATGCTAAATACATGCATTTTACCTCTTGGTTAATGCAAAACTGTTTTTCCTTTACAGCATAATAATAACAGGAAAAGAATGATGGTGGATTCAATTCTTATAGTAATACAAAGAGAACTATTATCATCATTAGAAACCAAGCAAGTCATATTTATTGCTCATGCAGTACAACTACTAATGCAAATTACCCTGTAAATTCAAAATGAATCTGTATCACAGGAGTGGATTGAATGTCTCTCTTGATATTTTGCTTAAAGCAGAAAATTAATTCTTTTGACAGCCAACTCATAATTGCAACCTAACTTTCAACTCCAGCTTTCAAACAGTGGAAACATGTCTGTTTATAACACGATACAGTACCGTACACAAGACCAAAACAGGTCCTAGACGTTCAAATGAAAGAAAAGATCAAAGGACAGATTAATTCACATCTGCAAGCCCTCAAGAGCGTGCAGGTCAAAAGTCCCCAGAAAACTAGGCCAGTGGCACAAATTCTCGATGTTGGCACCAGCAGAAGCAGCTGCTATCTTTCTAGGATGCAATCTTGCTTACATCATCCTTCAAAGCAATCTTCTGTCCCCCTGCCCAATATGCCTTCTGCTCTACTCCTTGGACTTCACGTTTGCATTTCTACAGAGTCCTGCAAACGGACTCAAAGTTCAGGTAACAGATTTCCAAGATTTAGAAATACTGTGTTAAGTCTATTTCTTTCGTATTTCATCCCGTCTAAGCATACTGAACTTTGTGAGGTGAAATATGTCGAGTATGTCACGTGTAGTTTACATGTTAGTTCTGCTTGACATTAAAACTTCGCACAGACCCCTGGGATGCCTTACTGCAAAAATATATAGCTGCAAAGAGTGGTTGCACAAAGTTAGAATGGCCAGAAAACCATGTAAACAACCTAACAGTAGAGGCTTGAATTTCTGAATATAATCTTGCACCATCTAAAGTCAAAATAGAATATTGAAATGATTTTCATCTAATAATGAGCGTGGGGAAGAAAGAATCCAGATAGGATTTTTTTTTTTTTGAAACAGTTCCAGGAAATACATGGCCTTAACTTGGAAGTATAGCATTAAATATTTTTATACAGCATGAGTTCTCATTACCTAATCATATGATTTGTAGAACTGAATTGGAAAGTAGGAAATAAACAAAGAAAAATATTCAAGCTATAAAAAATGTGAGTTTAAAATTTTCTTTGTATTTCTGATTAAAACGATGAGGTAGCCAAATGGTCACCCATTATTTTCAAAAGCATCTGGACATAAAAAACGGATCAATTTTGGCGGGACTTGGATGTCCGGTATTCCTGAAAAGCTTTATTTCACTGCTTCCCAACCCTGATTCAATCCCCTTAAATGCAGCTGTATTTCAGTTGCTCAGTGAAACTGTCCATCTCATGCATATAGTTTACAAATAATCTGCAGAAAAAGCTAGCTAGATTTAAAGATCTTTTTTCTGTAAATGGCCTTCAACTGATTTCTACAAACACACAGCTGGGATTTCTGCTGTCTTCTTCAGGCCACTTCCTGCAGAGACCTCTCCATTAAATTTTTCTCGTTTTACTAAGAACGCTTCTGGTGATCCAAAGTCAGCACTGGGATTGTCCAACTGCATGGAATTACTGTCTGCTAGAGCTGCACACTGAGGGCTTCTGTGTGCAGCATCAAGTGAGCCCTGCTAATGTCACCCTGTTGGTATAAACTGAGCTAAGTGGACCTTAAGGGACAAGATTGTGCACTGATTTTGTAATAGAAATGAGGTACTAAGAAGGAGGCGGGAGGATTTCAATGTTTCTGCCCCCAGCTGAAGCAACACTAAATCTCGGTCCTTATCTGAAAAACAAGGTGAATTAACCCGTTTGGCATTCATATGCCAAAAAGGTCAGTAATACACTCAGAACTGTCAAAAGAGTAACAATTCCAATCATTACTTTCTAAAAAGAATTCATTTGAAGAAGTCAGGAAGACAGATGAAACATGCAAATATCCTACCCTGAGAATCATTCTGTTGATCTGCACAGGTTTCTTATTATATTCCCATCTAATGCATTGGTCATGTGTGCTTGTGATGACACAAATACTTGCAAAGCTTACCAGATAAATCACGTTCTCTTCAAACAGCAAAGCATTTCTTGATGGTTGCACTTGCTAATTGCATTTAGACTCAGTGTTCTTAAAGGTCTTTTCCAACCAAAGTTCCAACCACCATTCTCTAAGTCGCACATCCTGATTGTCCTGGTTTAGGGCTAAATTTGGCAGAAAACCTCACAAAGGGCCACTGCACCCTCCCCCCCACCAAAAGCCCACCCACACAGCCGCTCCCTTCAACTGGTTTGGGGAGAGAAGTGGGAAAAAGCTGTTGATTTAACAGGCAAAGCACTTCCCAGCACAAAAAAATGAACAATACCAGATGACAAAACTCATTTGCCGCACTGAAGAGACAACAAATCAGAAAGTCTCTCCTGTGGGTGCTCACTCTGTTATAAACCCCTCCAGCAATGGGGAAGGCTGCTGCCCAGGGTAGGCCCCAGTAGGCCACAAAGTGCAAGTTCCCAGTGCTTCCCAGGTCCCAGTCCGGAGCAGATTCGAAACATTCCAAGAAAAGGGAAAGGAAAAAAAAAACCAGTCCAGGGAAAACTCTGCCTCAGCCAGCTGAACCAACTAAAAAGCAAATGCGTGCTCTGTTCTGCTCCGTCAGTGCCCAGACAACACAGTGCAGCGCAGAATGTGGAAGAGTGTTGCTTTTTAAGGAGTGCAGCCTCTGATAAGAAACTCGGTGCTTCTTCTTCTCCCCACCTTTGCTCTCAGAACCAGTCTTGAAGGCAGAGAATATCATATCCAGCATTAACAGAACAGATGACTGGGGATACAAGCATCATAAAGTCACCCTAGGACACCGCTCCTTTGAGATATGTCACCAGACTATGCTAAGACCAAGTTTTGGACCTGCTCATTAAAATTCTACGCTCACAGTGAAGCTGAGGAGGAAACACAGCTCACTACAGTTGCCTTGTGGCATGCCAGTGCTTCCTTTCCATCACAATGGTCTTCGTTTTTAAGTCCCTGACATCACAGGCATCATGAAACATCCTTTGTGCAGGAAGGAAGAAAATATTCTTCTCATTGATGCTGATGGGTTAGCTGACATGCAAAGCAGTTAATTCAAAGTGACAGAGCAATCAAGTCAATAGGAAAACTCACCACAGTTTTGTTTACTCCCCTAAATCCTTACTATCCCAAAATACAAGAACAGCTGTAAAAGCCTTGTGGCTACCTAATTTTTTCCTAGACCTACATGGTGGGGTAAGAGATAAACAATCCCAAACTATGGTAATCCACAACAAAGCATTCTTGACCTCATATTCAGGTTCTGCATAGCGAGCTCTTCCTCCTGATCAAGTTATTCCATCGCAATACTTTGGGGAGTATCTCAGAGGGCTGGCTGTTGTTTGGTTTGAAAGCATCTTGATCATTCAGGAACCCAGTAGCAAGGACAAAGTTTAAAAGAAGATAGTGCTATGCATTGATTTTCATCTAGGACAGAGATATTTCTACAACACAGAAGGCTGACCTAATGCTTCACGACAACGTGGCTGAAGTGGCATCCTGGTCCCCATAGGTTTTTCTCTTTACTTTTAGCTGCTTTCTTACCAGATTAATGAGCTGAACTAGCTCAAAAAAGAATCAGATAAGTGCCAGAGCTTTCAAACAAAAAAAAAAAACAACAAAAAACCAAACAAAAAAAAACCCCAAAACAGATGCAAAAGGGTGATTTGTAAGTGCATTTGAAAACAGAAGTTTTTTGTACTTTTCATAGATACATGGCATTCTCTAGAATGATATTGCTCCAATGCTTTGGGTTTGGTTTTGTTTTTGTTTTTTTCCTCAATTCTAAATGTTACACATTCTTTTTTGGCCATTTTAGTAAACTGATTTTCTGATCCATGTGAAAGACAGTCCGAAGTTCCCCTCATTTGCCTCACGACCGTCCCCAGGACAGACATCGGGACCCTGAGGACCCTGACTGGAATGCTGGCATGCCGGTCAGAGAGGAATGCCAGAAATCCTGAGGCCCCTGAGCAGAATTCTGGCCTGCCAAGTGATTGTTGGCAGCTGTGTCTACAGTGACTGCTTCTAGCAGGGCCTGCCAAGGGGCAAGGCGACCTATGGGCCTGCACGTGCTTCGCGACACCAGCCCAGGAATTTTCCCACCTCTTGGCCAGATGAACTTGCTGGGGCAACTGTGGTAGCCGCCCCTTGGAAAATCCTTCATCTGCTCCACTACCACCGTGAGGGACGCAGATTGAAGCCCCCCTCCCAAGGACTGAGGCTGAGACGCCCGTAATTCTGATCCAGGGCTGCTGGCTTGACTGAAGCAGGATGCCTGCTAAGTGTTGCCTGCAGATGTGTTCGCGGGACCTAAACTGGTTTCCTATAGAAACCAGTCCTGAAACAATAGCTCCCACTCACTGCTGATATTGATATTGACTTCTCCTGCTGAGAACATGGACTGTCTGTACCCGTCTTCAATACCATTTTTCCCCTCAGCAATTTCAATAGACTTGCTCTTTATTGTATCTGCTCCCCCTCAGCCATTTCTAGATCTGTTTCCCCCCTCAGCAATGGACTAGAATAGAACCTTGAGATAACCAGGACTCTGAGATCTCCCCTAGGAGAACTCCATCGGCTCAACTGCGAGGACTTCATCTCTCTCCATTTGGTAGCTATACTCCCTCTCTCTTTCTCCCCCTCTTTTCTATTCTTTTCCTCTCCCTAATTCCTTGAAGGCATTTGCTGTGGTCATTCTAGAAAGGTGCATTTGTTTGGAGTGATACTGCAATCCCTTTTCCATCTTGTCTTTTGCCCTCCGAGATCAGTTAAGAAAACATCATCCCCCCTTGGTAGGAGCGGATCAGAACAATATGTTCTTTCCAGCTGAAATTGGTTCTAGTCAATAGAAGCACACTGGTAGGTAAAAGTAGACTATAAAAGATAACCTTCAGAATGTATTTCCCATGTCTTCCCATTCAAGCAAGTGAAGAAAGCAGACAGATCTTCAGATAACATGCTATGCGAATTGAAAGGAATCTTCTTGGAGGCAACTGTGAAACTCACGCAATGAAATACAGATGAGAGAGATGAAAGGGTCACATATGATGTCAAATCTATTCTTTTAATGTTTGAATGAAACAAGATTTCTTGAAGTACAATCCTACAAAATGAAGGTGAACTTGCAGAAGCAATTGAACTGGGTCTCCTTTAGAAACACAATGTTTTCTAATTAAACTGAGCATTCAGGAAGGCAACCTTGAAATCAAAAGGATTTAGAAAAATACAAAATACCAAGACTGGCAGTTCGTTATCTTTCACGGTCTCTTTAAGATAAGATTTATTTGAACTTCCACTTGTAGTAGGTCTGAAGACATTAGGAATGATGCAATATGAAAAAACCAAAACAAAACAACTTTCTCAAAAAGCTTTGAGAAACCAGAGAAATGATGATTTTTAGTGGTTAGGTAGTCCTTTAAAATTTGTCTTGGGGGAAAGAGATAAAAAACTGACTGAGATCAAATGACTGTGGAGTATATTCCAAAACAGTAATGAAGAAGGTAAGGGGCAAGAGCCTGTTAGAAAAATACTATGCTGGCTTCATCTGTTGAAAGCATTCCAGAATGGTTGAAATTATGAATCATATCTTCTGGGATTAAAAAAAAAAAAAAAAAAAAAAAAAAAAAGAGGAAGAAAACAGAAGGAAAAAAATATTTTGAACATATTTTTCCATTCCAAGATGGTATAATGGCTTTATTTCATTTTGTTCCTATGACCGGTTAATAGCTTATGAAATGTTTAGCAATAGAGAGTGAGAGTCTTCACACTAGCCATACCATTTGGATGTGTCTCTTTTACTTTCTAGAGCAGCAGATATGGTTTAGCACTCCACAATTCAGTCCCCAAAAGTGAGTAAGTGTGGCAGATTTAACCTAACTGCCCAGTCCACCAAAATGCCTAATTATCTTGAAAAATGCTTTGCTCTATCTCATGATCTGGACATGTCTCTCTAGCTCCACTTTGAGCTTCTTGATCTTTCATCTACAGGATGAGATCCAATTTAGCTTAGCAAGGATGTAGCCTTTCCAAACCATATCTTTTACCGTCTGTATTCTTACAAGTACATTTCTACCGCTGGGACCAGTTTGGAAGATCCTAGTTGTTTTATTCCTTAGATTATGTTGCTGCATTAATTAGCTCTTCTTTGAAGTTTTTTCCCTGCTCAAGTATAGGGTCAGTGCTGAAATGATTGTGATGCTAACTCCTTATGATCTATTCTGCAGGCTTACAGAGTATGCAGCAAAGTTTTCTCTTCTTCTGAGGACATTCTATTCTTTTGATGAGAAATGCTGAAGGTCTGACTTCAGTTGCAAAGGTATCTGATTGACAGATTGCAAAATTGTTAAGTCTAGTAACAGCAGGAAAAGCGTGCTCTTGCTCTCTATGTAAATGTCGTGTCAGCTGCTGTTGGGATAAAAAGCATGAGCATAAGCAAAGATATCTGCATGGATAGAAAAGAAACAAAGAAGATATTTGTTGTGATTGCTGCACTAAGGAGCAAGAAGAAGCATGAAGCGCTAATTTCAGTGGCTAAGACAGTATCGTCCTTGGGCCAGTTCTCTTCAACATCTTTTGAACCACTTGGACTCGGCACTTGAAGGAATATTAAGCAAGTTTGCCAGAGACGCTACATTGGGAGGAGCTGTCAACTAACTCCCTTGAGGCCAGTGAGACACTGCAGAGAGATCTTGACAAATAAGAGAGATGGGCAATTATGGCTTGCCGGGAGTCTATGCACAAATCACGAAAGGGGCGGGACTGCTGGGGAAGGCGTCCCAAGCTGTTGTATTTTCCAGCATCAGTCTCATGACATGCTTATGACAGTGGGAAGATGCCAGCAGCTCACGTCCCCAGCAGCAGAAAAAGAACTTCATGTTACAACTTACTTGAAAAGCTTTTTGACCAATCCCACAAAGCAAAAGCATATTGACAGTAGTTCTTTCCGATCCCTAGAAGCACACAGAACTTTGGTTCAAAGAACGCTTGCTTCTTTTGAATAAAAGACCTGCTTGTAAGCCTTAAGATAGAATGCACAGAGCTCCATTATTAAGCTTAGAACTTCCTAACATCTGGCTAGATCTACTTTGCTGTAGCTTAGGGAGTTCTTCTGGTCAAGCTTTAATACACAGGCCATTGTTCTATTTGTCCTTACTTCTCTACTTCTTCTATCATTTTTCTGCTGACAAACCTTATGACTACTGCTTAGCTCCAAGCACAGTTCTGCTGTCTCTGAGGCCTGCCTTTTGCAGCTTTCCCAAAATCCTCTGTTTCCAAGGATTCCCACAGGCAATCCCCAACCTTAGGGAGTTGTGCGATGACAAGTGCTGGATTCAGCACCTGGGACAGGGCAATCCTGCTCTGTGTGTGTGTATAGACTAGGGAGCCAGAGGCTGAAAGGAAGCCAGGCTCCTGGCCAATGGCAAGCTAAATGGGTATCAGCAGTGCCCTGGCAGCCAGGAGGGCCAAGCCTGTCCTGGGGTGCATCAGGCACAGTATCACCAGCTGGGCAAGAGAGGGCATTGTCCTGCTCTGCTCTGCCCTGCTCTGCTGTGTTCTGGGGCGGCCTCACCTTGAGTGCTTGGGGGCAGTTTTGGGTACCACAATGAAAAAAGACATGAAGGTATCAGAAAGTTCTCCAATGAGGTTTACAAGGACAGAACTGGAGGAAATAGCATGCAGCTGAGTCAGGGGAGGCTCAGGTCCGGTATCAGGAAAAAGTTTTTTAACCAGAGGATGGCTGGGCACTGGAAGAGTCTCTCCAGGGTGTGCTCACAGCATCACACCTATCTTGAGTTCAAGAACCTTTGGGACATTGCTCTCAGGCATCTGGTGTGATTCTTGAGGAAGGTCCCATGCAGGGCCAGAAGTTGGACTTGATGCTCCTGACGGGCCCCTTCCAATTCAACTGATTCTACCACTCTATGATTCTGTCCTGGCCACTCAAGGTATATTGCTTGATCTCACCAGATTTTGACCTGCTCTTGTTGGTCAGAATTTGTCCCTACTGCCTAATGATATTTATCACAAAAGACAAAGGGCCTTTTCTCAATTTTCTCAAGAAAGTTGAAGATGCACCCTAGAATCCTAAAAAAGTCTTTTCCTTGAAACAACACTGTCTCCTGCCCAGTATTCTTTCCAGATCTTAAGGAGAAAGAAGGCAAAATCAGGGGATGTATTACAATGAAGCACTGTCAAGTTTCCGGACCTTTAGCAGTATATTTGTACTTCCACTATTCTTTTCTATAAAATCATGGTTTTGTAGAGCATGTCATTTTCTAGCAAGACACATTTTTGCAACTGAGCCCATCAGTCTCTGTGAGAATATATTGTCAAAAGCACAAAACATATGAATAGGCAGTGGCAAGTGAGGGGAAAAACCAGTATGGGAAGCAGCTCCGTGATACTACAGTAAGACAAGGAGGAGGAGGTGTTCCAGTTGACAGAGCAAAGAATCCCCCGCAGTCCCTGGAGATATCCTAGTGAAGCAGGTTGTCTCCCAGCAGTCCCTAGAGAACCATGGAGGAACACATACCTACAGTGCAGCTGCTGGAAAGCTCCATGCCACAACAGGTGAAAGTGCCTTGAAGGAAGCTGCAGCTTGTGGAGGGAGGGCCAGAAAACCATCCTTGACCTCTTCTTTAGCGGAAGAGTATGTGCAAATGTTTAACAGCTGCTAACTGGAATCTATCCTCTTTCCAGTTCTTGTCGTAGGTAAGTAGGACAATACAAGAATTAGAAGCCTAAACTGTTTTGCATGAGGCTCCCATTCTCTCTGCCACGCCCTTAAAATTTACTTTGAGATGAAATAAAACTCATGATCAAGTTCCTAAGGCTTGATGGTCAGGCTTCTCAGAAAACAGGCAGTGCAAAGAACTCTTATCACTGTCATTTTTTTTCATAGAACTAAAAAAGTTAAAGTACTGTTTTCTAAGAACTTACGAAAATCAACTGGTAGAGGTGGTGAGAGTGAAGAGTATAATTAAGCTGGAAAGAGACTATCATGTAGCTACCTCATCTGCATAGAAGTTTTTTTACCAGGAACTCTGGACTTTTAAACAGATTTAGGACACAATAGTTATCTGTGGGAATGTTTTAGTATGTATAGAACATTCATCTTTAAATAGCTCGATCTGTTTTACCGTTATGACTTACGTTTTAAATTTTATTTGAGGAGAAATATTTGCCATTCAGATCATTTCGAGTTCTGAAGCATTTCAGTTGTTGACAGTTTTTGCTGTCTCCTGAGGGCAGGAAAATAGTCTTGGAACCAATACTGAAAGAAACTAGATGGAAAAATTAGTTTTCCGCATTCTTTTCTGTCTATTCTATGAGGCACAAGAGCAAAACCACTGCTATGAGTCTGAGTTGCCTTACCACTCATGGATGACAACCTTGTAGTGAGTAGTCTGTTATTTGCACACATTTCTGATGCTGGTGGTTACCTGTTGTGCAGAAAGATCTGTAAACTATTTTCACGGAAAGACATTCCTGAATTGCTTCACTTATCTCTGAAGCAGAGGACTAAGCTGGCACTCTACTTCGGAGATCTTCCTGTGCTCGCCCCCAAACCCGTTTCCTTCAAATGCAATTTACTTTCAACCAAAGCACTTCATTACTTCATCAGGTAATCTCTTGTTCTTAATGTTCGGGGTAGTGTTCTAAAAGGGTAAGAACATATTCTAGTAAGAAGGTAGAACCTCTTTCTTAAGTAGTAGACATCACTGGGCTTTGGTTCATGCACCAGAACAACAGCAAGGAATGTCGTTTGCAATCAATAGATGGGTTGGGGAAACCGGCCACAAGTTTAGGAATCTTTCTCCAATTAATTATGCTTTAAAATTTGTCTCTTAGCATTTCAAGTGTTTTTTTATTAAAACAATCAACTATTTATTACCTGTACCAGAAGGAAGCACAATCAGCAGTGCTTGTGCATCCTTCACCAATTCCAAGAAGAAGAATGGTCTGAGCCTCCAGTATAGCTCATTACCATAAGCTGAAAAAAAGTTCTTGGACAGCTTTCTTTTGCATCCTTCTAAACCTTATGCAGCACTTCATGGTCAATCTTACATTTTCTTTTCTCCAGGAGATGGTAAGAACTCGAGTACCTTCATGACAACCGTCGCGGGTCGCTTGCTTGTGCTGGCAGAGTTCCTTTTTGAGAAAATGCTTGGAAAAGCTTTTCGCTAAGGTCTAGGCGGCAGGAGACGCAGAAGACGGGCATACGCAGCTGTCCGAAGGTAGGTGCCGGTCCCCGGCGGCTTTCGGCAGAAGCCGCGGTTCGGAGCGCACCGCGACCGGCAGAAAGCTCTGGGCGCGAAAAAGCCGCTTCTTCGCCTCCGGCAGCCGGAGAGCTCGGCCGATGCTGAGACGTCAAGAACGAAGCCGCACAGCACTGGGATTAAGTGAGCAGCTCTCAAACTGAGGGAAAACGATAACTAACCACTTTCCAACAGTTTCAACTTGCATTACCATAAGTAGGGAAAAAGTTCTTGGACAGCTTTCTTTTGCATCCTTCTAAACCTTATGCAGCACTTCCTGGCTAATCTTACATTTTTTTTCTCCAGGAGATGGTAAGAACTCGAGTACCTTCATGACAACCGTCGTGGGACGCTTGCTGTGCTGGCAGAGTTCCTTTTTGAGATAATGCCTGGAAAAGCTTTTCGCTAAGGTCTAGGCGGCAAGAGACGCAGAAGACGGGCATACGCAGCTGTCCGAAGGTAGGTGCCGGTCCCCGGCGGCTTTCGGCAGAAGCCGCGGTTCGGAGCGCACCGCGACCGGCAGAAAGCTCTGGGCGCGAAAAAGCCGCTTCTTCGCCTCCGGCAGCCGGAGAGCTGGGCCGATGCTGAGACGTCAAGAACGAAGCCGCACAGCACTTGGATTAAGTGAGCAGCTCTCAAACTGAGGGAAAACGATAACTAACCACTTTCCAACAGTTTCAACTTGCATTACCATAAGTAGGGAAAACGTTCTTGGACAGCTTTCTTTTGCATCCTTCTAAACCTTATGCAGCACTTCCTGGTCAATCTTACATTTTCTTTTCTCCAGGAGATGGGAAGAACTCGAGTACCTTCATGAAAACCGTCGCGGGTCGCTTGCTGTGCTGGCAGAGTTCCTTTTTGAGAAAATGCTTGGAAAAGCTTTTCGCTAAGGTCTAGGCGGCAGGAGACGCAGAAGACGGGCATACGCAGCTGTCCGAAGGTAGGTGCCGGTCCCCGGCGGCTTTCGGCAGAAGCCGCGGTTCGGAGCGCACCGCGACCGGCAGAAAGCTCTGGGCGCGAAAAAGCCGCTTCTTCGCCTCCGGCAGCCGGAGAGCTCGGCCGATGCTGAGACGTCAAGAACGAAGCCGCACAGCACTGGGATTAAGTGAGCAGCTCTCAAACTGAGGGAAAACGATAACTAACCACTTTCCAACAGTTTCAACTTGCATTACCATAAGTAGGGAAAAAGTTCTTGGACAGCTTTCTTTTGCATCCTTCTAAACCTTATGCAGCACTTCCTGGCCAATCTCACTTTTTCTTTTCTCCAGGAGATGGTAAGAACTCGAGTACCTTCATGACAACCGTCGCGGGTCGCTTGCTGTGCTGGCAGAGTTCCTTATTGAGATAATGCCTGGAAAAGCATTTCGCTAAGGTCTAGGCGGCAAGAGACGCAGAAGACGGGCATAGGCAGCTGTCCGAAGGTAGGTGCCGGTCCCCGGCGGCTTTCGGCAGAAGCCGCGGTTCGGAGCGCACCGCGACCGGCAGAAAGCTCTGGGCGCGAAAAAGCCGCTTCTTCGCCTCCGGCAGCCGGAGAGCTCGGCCGATGCTGAGACGTCAAGAACGAAGCCGCACAGCACTGGGATTAAGTGAGCAGCTCTCAAACTGAGGGAAAACGATAACTAACCACTTTCCAACAGTTTCAACTTGCATTACCATAAGTAGGGAAAAAGTTCTTGGACAGCTTTCTTTTGCATCCTGCTAAACCTTATGCAGCACTTCCTGGCCAATCTTACTTTTTCTTTTCTCCAGGAGATGGGAAGAACTCGAGTACCCTCATGAAAACCGTCGCGGGTCGCTTGCTGTGCTGGCAGAGTTCCTTTTAGAGAAAATGGCTGGAAAAGCATTTCGCTAAGGTCTAGGCAGCAAGAGACGCAGAAGACGGGCATACGCAGCTGTCCGAAGGTAGGTGCCGGTCCCCGGCGGCTTTCGGCAGAAGCCGCGGTTCGGAGCGCACCGCGACCGGCAGAAAGCTCTGGGCGCGAAAAAGCCGCTTCTTCGCCTCCGGCAGCCGGAGAGCTCGGCCGATGCTGAGACGTCAAGAACGAAGCCGCACAGCACTGGGATTAAGTGAGCAGCTCTGAAACTGAGGGAAAACGATAACTAACCACTTTCCAACAGTTTCAACTTGCATTACCATAAGTAGGGAAAACGTTCTTGGACAGCTTTCTTTTGCATCCTTCTAAACCTTATGCAGCACTTCCTGGTCAATCTTACATTTTCTTTTCTCCAGGAGATGAGAAGAACTCGAGTACCTTCATGAAAACCGTCGCGGGTCGCTTGCTGTGCTGGCAGAGTTCCTTTTTGAGAAAATGCTTGGAAAAGCTTTTCGCTAAGGTCTAGGCGGCAGGAGACGCAGAAGACGGGCATACGCAGCTGTCCGAAGGTAGGTGCCGGTCCCCGGCGGCTTTCGGCAGAAGCCGCGGTTCGGAGCGCACCGCGACCGGCAGAAAGCTCTGGGCGCGAAAAAGCCGCTTCTTCGCCTCCGGCAGCCGGAGAGCTCGGCCGATGCTGAGACGTCAAGAACGAAGCCGCACAGCACTGGGATTAAGTGAGCAGCTCTCAAACTGAGGGAAAACGATAACTAACCACTTTCCAACAGTTTCAACTTGCATTACCATAAGTAGGGAAAAAGTTCTTGGACAGCTTTCTTTTGCATCCTTCTAAACCTTATGCAGCACTTCCTGGCCAATCTCACTTTTTCTTTTCTCCAGGAGATGGTAAGAACTCGAGTACCTTCATGACAACCGTCGCGGGTCGCTTGCTGTGCTGGCAGAGTTCCTTATTGAGATAATGCCTGGAAAAGCATTTCGCTAAGGTCTAGGCGGCAAGAGACGCAGAAGACGGGCATAGGCAGCTGTCCGAAGGTAGGTGCCGGTCCCCGGCGGCTTTCGGCAGAAGCCGCGGTTCGGAGCGCACCGCGACCGGCAGAAAGCTCTGGGCGCGAAAAAGCCGCTTCTTCGCCTCCGGCAGCCGGAGAGCTCGGCCGATGCTGAGACGTCAAGAACGAAGCCGCACAGCACTGGGATTAAGTGAGCAGCTCTCAAACTGAGGGAAAACGATAACTAACCACTTTCCAACAGTTTCAACTTGCATTACCATAAGTAGGGAAAAAGTTCTTGGACAGCTTTCTTTTGCATCCTGCTAAACCTTATGCAGCACTTCCTGGCCAATCTTACTTTTTCTTTTCTCCAGGAGATGGGAAGAACTCGAGTACCTTCATGAAAACCGTCGCGGGTCGCTTGCTGTGCTGGCAGAGTTCCTTTTAGAGAAAATGGCTGGAAAAGCTTTTCGCTAAGGTCTAGGCAGCAAGAGACGCAGAAGACGGGCATACGCAGCTGTCCGAAGGTAGGTGCCGGTCCCCGGCGGCTTTCGGCAGAAGCCGCGGTTCGGAGCGCACCGCGACCGGCAGAAAGCTCTGGGCGCGAAAAAGCCGCTTCTTCGCCTCCGGCAGCCGGAGAGCTCGGCCGATGCTGAGACGTCAAGAACGAAGCCGCACAGCACTGGGATTAAGTGAGCAGCTCTCAAACTGAGGGAAAACGATAACTAACCACTTTCCAACAGTTTCAACTTGCATTACCATAAGTAGGGAAAACGTTCTTGGACAGCTTTCTTTTGCATCCTTCTAAACCTTATGCAGCACTTCCTGGTCAATCTTACATTTTCTTTTCTCCATGAGATGGTAAGAACTCGAGTACCTTCATGAAAACCGTCGCGGGTCGCTTGCTGTGCTGGCACAGTTCCTTTTTGAGAAAATGCTTGGAAAAGCTTTTCGCTAAGGTCTAGGCGGCAGGAGACGCAGAAGACGGGCATACGCAGCTGTCCGAAGGTAGGTGCCGGTCCCCGGCGGCTTTCGGCAGAAGCCGCGTTTCGGAGCGCTCCGCGACCGGCAGAAAGCTCTGGGCGCGAAAAAGCCGCTTCTTCGCCTCCGGCAGCCGGAGAGCTGGGCCGATGCTGAGACGTCAAGAACGAAGCCGCACAGCACTGGGATTAAGTGATCAGCTCTCAAACTGAGGGAAAACGATAACTAACCACTTTCCAACAGTTTCAACTTGCATTACCATAAGTAGGGAAAACGTTCTTGGACAGCTTTCTTTTCTATCGTTCTTAGCCATTTGCAGCACTTCCTGGTCAATCTTACATTTTCTTTTCTCCAGGAGATGGTAAGAACTCGAGTACCCTCATGAAAACCGTCGCGGGTCGCTTGCTGTGCTGGCAGAGTTCCTTTTTGAGATAATGCCTGGAAAAGCTTTTCGCTAAGGTCTAGGCGGCAAGAGACGCAGAAGACGGGCATACGCAGCTGTCCGAAGGTAGGTGCCGGTAGCCGGATTCTTTTAACAGAAGCCGCTCTTCGGCGGGCTCTCTTACCTTCATAATGGGTTTTGCTGGAGGAAGCCGCTTTTTCGTTTCCGGGAATACCTAGAGAGGAACACTAGCTAAAGACGTGATTGGCACCATTATGTCGAGTTTTGCTCGTTCCAGCAGGAATAACTGTGTTCTTCCTTACGCTAGATGGCGCTGCTTATCAAGGTTTGGCTGCTTTTAATCATTTGGGGTGCTGGATGTTCAAACGACTTATCGTAACTTCTTCTATTTTAAGTCAGGTGCTCACTGACGTAGATCCTATTAGATATAGCACACTGCAAATAAGAGCTGAAATAGATTTATTGTTATTAGCACATGGGTACGAGTGTTAGGAATTTTATAAGGAATATGTTGCATGAATCTTTTGGACCATTCTGCAGCCATTCATACGAAACTCACACAAGTACAAGACAATATGAAGAAATTGACTGGGAACGAGTGGGGTTTGCATCAATGGTTTGAGGGATGGGAAAGAACTGGGTGGTTGAAAGATCTCGTAAATGGAGCTTTGTTTTTACCAGTAGTCATGATTTCCTTGCTTTGTGTTATTCCATGCATCGTGAAACTGGTGTGCCTCTTGCTAAAAATGACATTGGAAAAGATCTGGCTGGTGCAAGAAGAAGGGGCAATTGTGACAATGTATCTGAACCGCTTAGACTACGGGCTGCACCAGCCATCCAGCGTGGAACGGTTCTTCTCAGAATTTTCTCAGGGCCCTCTGGAATTCATCAAGACATAAGCCTTGCTAAAACAAGAGAGGAAAAGCTGAGAAACTAAATTCCAAGACCACAAGAACTCCAAATTGGGGGGGGGGGGGCAAAGTACCTGGACTGTAAGGAAACACATCTTCTGAGAGGTGCACGCAGAATGCGTGGACAAGACAAAGGCACCAATAAGAAAAGCGTGACTAGCGTGTGCAGAGAGTCAGAATGAGTAAGTGCATCATGTAAACCATACACGGCTTCTGCTTAATCCTCTTGGTCCATTGTGCAGGAGTCCTGAATTTCCCATAAGGGATACTTACTAAAAGGGTTCTGATTTTAATGCTAGAGTTACTGTCTATACGATGATTCATGGGAATAGTTCTTTCAAGTCCTTCCCTTGCTGACATCAGTCAGTTTCATCTTTTCCTGAATGTACTGCTGGCTATACATAAGTGATGAATAGAAGGGAATGAGTTTTAGGGATATGTTGCAAGGAAATAGATTGGTAGCTCTGCTTCCATTTCCATTGTCTAAGAAGAATTCCCAATATTTTTGGCCCTTTCATAGACCTCTGACTCGATTAGCATCAGCAGGGAGGGACATTTAATTGGTTTTTCTCCTTTTTAGAGAGAAGCTAATGAAAAAGTTTCACCAGAATCAGAACAGGCTGCGTAACAAGAAGAGCGTCATGAAAAGGCACCAATCCTATCCTCTTAGTATTGCTAGTTGTGATTGGACTTCAATGAAATGTGTCAACTCTCTGTTCCTGGGTATCACATCAGTAACAGGTACTTCACCTGCTGTACTTCTCTCCTAAAGCTAAGAACAGAATCCCAAATAATCTTGATTCCAAGGTCTCAATTCACCCTGTGATGCTGACAGGTGAAATAGGAGTGGAAAATGCACCAGTAAATGAACTTGAATAGCCTATCTAAATCAGCGGCCACTGATTTCCTGAAGGCCTTATCAGGTCAGTTGCCCCTATTTTTCTTGGGGTTCTTTTATTCTTTGGTCATGTTTTTCTTGGGATTCTTTGAATCCTTCCCCACCAGTTCAGCCTCTGCTCTCAAATCCTTTGCTGTCATTTAAAGTATCTCAAGAGCCTGGAAACCTGTTGTCTTTATTTATCAACCCATTATTCCCTTCCAAAGGTTGTTTGCCTCAAGTCTCATTCTTGCTGATTTTCTGCCAGTTCATTGTCAGATGGCAGCAGGTGTTCTGTAAGAGCAAGTACACAATCCTATCGCTTGCTTTTCTTTTGATTTGGCCTGTCTAGAAAATGGAATGACTGAACATCTCCAACAGCATTTTCTCTCCCCATTGTGTTTCACCGCAAGGGCAGATGCCAATCCATCTACCTAAACTCTTGGTGGTGAAGAAACTAGTGGTATGCTGTTGCATATAGGTAGAACTTTCCGAAAGGAAGGCCTTGTAAAACCATGGCTGAGGCCCGTTACTTTGGCTAAGTAGAAAATGACTAGGGGAAAGTGAGACAGCTGAATTAGAGGTCGATCAAGAAGTTCTAGAAGCATTGCGTGTTCACAGCGTGGGGTATGACGGTTGGTTGAATTATGTTTCTTGCGGCTTAAAGCTATGCAAGTGATAAAGGCCTGACTGCTTCAAAAGCCTGGCTTTTGCAAGAAAGCGGCTCTCCTTTGCACCTGCCTGGGGACTCTGCGTCACTACGGACCCTCACGCCCAGTTTGCCAAGGAGATGATGAGTAGGAATGTTGCAGAGCTGCTGTGTGCATATGAAAGGAATGGCAGAGAGTGAAGCCATGGACAATTTCTGGGCTTTAGTACAATGCTGCTGCATTGGTGCCAGTTTAGTCGGTTTTCCATCAGTGGCATTTCTGTCTAGAAGTACACTGCCCAGAGTCTTTCTAGCATTTGATGCCATTTCCTTACTGCCATTAATACCTTCCTTCAGTTTCAAGGATGAGAGAATCTTTACAGGATTTTGAAGATCCCTGTTAGGAAACACTATGCCAGAGGAGTCATCACTCCCTTTTCTTTTGCCTCCTTTGTAATTTTTATAGACTCATTTCACATTTCTGCTAATGGCAATAAGAATACTGAGACTACTTAGCAGGGTTGACGCTCTCAGCTGCTTTCCTCTTTCCTACTGCTTCATACCGGATGTGACTTGATGGCCTCGTTTTGCAATCAGCATTTTGCTGTGGTTTGCTAAAACCTGGCATGCACTGCCAACTCACAACTTGTGTGTTGGCATTTCAGGGGCTTTGATGGGTTCCTTTCTGAGATTGCCATGCACTGGACTTTCACAGTCACAAAGACTTCATCCACCATCGGTCAAATTTCAGTATTTAATACTCTTTCCTGGAATGTAGGCAACCTAGCAGCAAGTACTAAATTCGCTGCAAGCCCTGTCTTCCCAAAGGACCATTCAAAAAGTTTGCTTTTCCCCTCTGACCAATCTGACAGTATTTTGATGAAGAATTTGGTACCTTAAATGAACCTCTTGGAAGGGATCTCATCACAGACAATATCTCAGGCTTTCTTGAAATACTGGCTCCTTTGGATTTCAATTCCATTCAGAGTGCATTTAAGATTTTTTCTTTTTTCACTGAAGCCGTTCAACGATGCCTCTTCTCTTATAAAATGTGATGCAGGTGAGAAAGATGGATCCCCATGAAAGGTTATATAGATGCCAAAGTTCATGCCCAATGGACTGTGCTGATGGAAATCCAATACTAGTCTAGTATTTTGAATCCAAATAATTCCTCCCAGTCAGGACCGACAGGATTGTTTGGCTTTGAATCTGAGCACGTGGACAGTAGTGGATGGTCCACAGGTTGAAAACAGTGTAGATTCTCCTCCTTTTTTCATTGATGGCTCAGAGACTGAAAAGGCAGCTACAAAATGGTAAGTACATCCCTCCAGATTCAAAAATTGTTCTTCTTATTTTGCATCTCCACCATAACAACAGATGGTTAGAACTAAATTACCAATGGGAATTTTATAGCTTCTCAGAAATGAAACAGGAACTGGCCAATGGGCCTTAGCAGTAGCTACAAGTTTTTCAGCACAAGGCATCTCAAAAGTATTTTAACCTTACAGTACTTTTCTGTCTTATGCTTTCATCTCACGGATGCAGGCAAAAAAAAAAACAACCCCAAAAAACCAAACCCCCACCAAATAGCTAATAAGCAAAATCAGTGACATATATAGAAGCAGAAGCCATGGTTTTTAACTTCCAACCTTGTCTTCTCAACACACTCTCTAAAATGGAATTGTTTCCCTTTCTGCCTTGAAGCATTTTGCAGCAAAAAACACTCTAAGGTCCTGATAGGTGTTTTGTTCAAAAATCACTTCTGGTTTTCTGTCCATAATCAGAGTAACATGGCTGCGCTGGCAGCTGGCCAAAGGAGGTAGGAAGAGAAATCATCATCCACAACACTGGGGCTAAAGAAATTTCTACAGAAAATTACACGCCCTATTACATGTTCACGTGTTGGGTTGAACGTTCAGAATCTGTTTCCACTTTTTCCCATTCATAGAATGTTCTATTTCACAGAATGCCAGCCCGTCAAACATCAGTCCTGCCAGAAAAGCCTGCCATAGGGGGCTGTCATATGGGGATCAGCTAATGTCCACTGACTCTTACCAGTATAGTGCTTGTCACCGTTTCAGATCAAGAACTCCTGAATAGTTTGGATTCATGCTCTTTGAGGGGTTGAAAACAAGAAAAGAATGACTAGACATTTCCATGATCAAATCCCCTGATGGAATAAAAATAGGAGCATAATAAATGTATCCATTGTTCTAAGAAGGGAGATGAAGGGTCCAAAAGATTACTTGCATACTTCCTGTTCTAAATCCCTTATTATCCGGCAAATTGCAAAAGATTCCAGGCTTTTGCCAAAATGCAAATCAGATTAAAATGTGAAGCCTTACAGTTTACTGGATATAAAACTTCATCATCCATTTTTAAATCTTTGAGATTGTCATGTACTTCCTATTAATACCCTGAGGTTTAGAGCTGTAATTCAGAGAGATAAGAATGCTATTTTGAATTCATTCTATTAAATCATCTTGTCGGCACTCTCTCCTCTTGGTTTTCACTTCTGAAACTCTGTACGGAAGAGTGCATTAATGCAGAGAGCTCTGCATCAATTCTTTACAACAGTTTCCCCTGTAATTCTTCTTTCAAGGCAAACCTGTAAAAATCCACACTTTCTTACCCCACCACTTCTAAAATTCTATTGAGAAGCAAAAAAAAACCCCATCAAACAATGAAATCTCTGCTCCAAATTGTATTTAAAAAGCAGTCCATTAACTGCTTTCTTAGCAGATACTTTAGCTTGTAATCATACAGCAACCTTTCTTGCTCTTCTAGATTAGAACTAAATTCTTAAAGCGTATAAGGAAACATAGGTTTACTGTATCTGATTCTTAGATACAGAAGTCCAGCAAGGAGTTCAGACCTCAAAAGAAATGTCTGTACAAGAAGATTCAGCACAACGTTGAGACATATTAGCTATTTTTCAAGAAGAGCAGCCAAACTGAAACTTTTTAGACTTCTATACTATCACGGCTGCCTGCTTCCAGAACCTGACCTAAGTTGCTGGAAACTAGCTGCAATATTACTGTAAACACTGCTGTGAATGTAGGACATCGTCATTCTTCTCTTCCATTGAAAACCTCAAGTGGAGTCGCGTCACTTCTCTTCAAAATTCTGTATTTCCTTGCAAACTGGTCAAATAATGATAAATAAAGCGTTCTGTTCATTCGGTTTAAACCTAATGTTCAAAATGAAAAAAAAAAAATCCATTCAGATATGGTCTGCAATAATACAGCAGAGAGAAGAGGAAGCAGACTGGCCTACAAAAGAAAGAAGTGAAGCAGAATTTGGGAATTTGGAAGACCTTATGATGTATTATTCAAACAAATAAATAAATAAAATATAACCTAGCCAAATTCAATCAGTGATGCACAGACAGAGAAAAAGAGCTAATTACTGCTAATATTTTTTTCATTCTCAGACAAGAAGTTCAATGATCCTCTTGAATGCACGGAAGATTCTTGGAAAAGACAGCAGCCTTCTTCTTCACAACATATTCCTCAGAACTCCAGGAGACAAATCATTTGAGCTGTGAGGATCTTTCTCTCTGTAAAACTCCCAGAGCATAGCCAATATTCTATTCCTTTAGGGATCCTCGCCTCCCTGGGGGAGTGCTGGATAGTCTACAGGCCAGACACTCCACCTTATTTCCCATGGCTACTGCAGCAAGGACATCATCTACACTGGCTTTCTAGCCAAAATAGATGCAAGGCACAACAAAGCCAAAACCTTGAGCACAGCTTATGGGCTTCGAAACAAAAATCTCAGGATGGCAATACTGGATCTTCTGATCCAAACCATCAGGAATCATTTCTTTAGAGGTGTTGGGAAAGAAGAAAGTTTGACAAGAAAGTCTCACAGACATGTATGCTTGGCAGAAAGATTTTTGAATGTGGAGTCTGAAGAAAGAATAGAGTTGGAAGCAAGTTTTGATCTAGAAGAAAAGAATTGCGGAGCCAGTCTTACTGGATAACCAAGGAGGCAAAGGGTATGTTAGTTAGAAGGGGGTTTTATGACTTAGAGCAAAGGATAAACCCACCCCAAACAAGAAGATGCCTTTACCAAGCAGGAAGATAGCACCGGAAACAAGCCTGCCGATGTGGCAAGCAGAAAAATGGTCTCCAAATTTTCCACTGCCAAGAAAACTGAAAAACAATTTTCAGCTTAAACTGTAACATACTGACTTTTAGTGATTGGAGAACAGTGACATGAATATGGTAATTAGAGTAGTTATCATAGGCTATAGATAATAGTTAAGGCATAGATTGGTTCTACTGTATGAAGATGCTCAGCAAAGTATATAATGCAATGTAACCAAAACCAAAGGGTGTCCAGGCTTGCCTGCAGCTGGAGCTGACAGCTGTGGGCACAGGCTCTGTCGCCCACCACCCTGGACTGCTGCAACGTCTTGGATGGAATAAACTGCATTTTGGAGAGCTGCCTGGAGTCCCGCATCCCTCATTTAGGCTCTTCCATGGAGGTGAAAAAAACTTTTGTGTATTGTACAAAAAAATAGCTATGTAATCCAGAGTTGCATGACCCAATATTTCTACTGCACTGGAACAATTTTTATCAATATTATGGATCCACTTCTTTTCAGTGTGCTTGGTAAAAACCGAAAAGTATCGTTTGAAAGAAATTATTGGATGCGTTCTAAGTTCTACGGATTAGTTAAGGTGTTGGTTTTTCATGGCTTGGTTTTTGGTGGGGAGGGAAGAAGCCAGCCACAGAAGTGACTTTTTGTGGAAAGCGCCTAGAAGCTTCCTCCATGCCTGGCAAAGTGAATCCCTGCTTGGCACTAGAATAGACATGCTGCTAAGCCAATTACAGAAGCTGGTAGTGCCTCGGTGATATATTTAAGAAGGAAATCAAAACTGCAGCCAGTTGTCTTTAAGGTTTGGAAATTTTTAGGTTGGCACCTCTTCTGGTTTGAAAGACAAACCAGTGAGACACTCTGTTGCAGTGTGTGTTTATTATTGTAATGCAGTTCTAGTAGCCCGTTTTATAATCCTTCCTATTTTGTGCTGTTATAGCATATGTTATTCTTAATGGATTGTTCCTTTCCCCCCTGTATTGTTGGGTTTTGCCCTAGCTGTCCCTCTCCCCAAAGACCTGCCCTTTTGTTCCCTTTTCCTCCTCCCATTGAACATCAACCCCTCCCCAAGCCTGCCCCTTTCTCTAGAAACTTCCCTATCAATTTTGTACCCTTGGAAACCCCATTGGTTTGTTCAAGTTATTCTCCTCCCCTGTAGTCCCCCTACTGGTTTCAACATTGTATTCCCCGCCTTGTGTTCCACCCCCAGTTTCTCCCAGTTGGTTAAAGATTGTATCCTCCCCTGGAACCTTCCCTCATTTCTTAGTTGATGGATGCCTTTGAGTCAGTGTCTTTCTGTCCTTGACCCTCCAGGGAGTAAACTGGAAAACATACAGAAGACCTCTCCCTGTTCCTTGTCCCTGCCCTCAGCGCAGTTCTATCCCCAAGGCAGTCCACCTGTGCCGTAGAGCAGCTGTGCCCTACAGCTGCAGCCCGGATTCGACAGCTTTCTTGGGGCAGCCCACTCTCGCTGTCGGTGTCGGGAGCTAGTTGGGCTGAAGAAATCGGGCACAGCAGCAAGACTCCAAGTCAGAAATACAGTTTATTAGGAAAAAGGGGAAAAACCAAATACATGCAAGAATACAAAAGAAAAACCACTGACAGAGTCAGAATACAAGCTGACATCCTGCTAGTTAGGGTGGTGGTAGCAGTTTGGATGAAATGGTCTTGTTGAAATGGTGATTCTGTAGAAACCATCTGGTTGCTCTTTTCCTCTGGAAAACCATTGGGTAAGGGCGGCCGTTCCTCTGGCAATGCAGTGGAAAGACTGCTTGTTGTGTCCCAAAACCCAGATGATATCCAGGTGGGGATGCTTAGCTCCTCCCCCCTGGGCGGAGCATCTCGCAATGGGCTGATATCCTTCTGAGTCATGCTATGGGTCCTTGATTACCCATTAAACAGAAATGGCTCCTGGAGGGAGTTATCTCTGAGTCATGTGTCAAGACATTGATGGGCCCATTAACAGGAGGTAAGGAAAAAACAATGCCACCGCGCCGCAGTTCTTGAGGGTGGGAATAGAATGCATTTTGATATTGTAAGCTAGGACAATACAGGATGCAGGTTTTTGCATTTGCTGGAAGTTTGTATGGATTTGAAAAGTATCCTCATACCAGAGGCACAAAAGTATTCTCATACCCCTTTTAATCATCTTCAAATGAAGCAATTCTCCCAATAACCTAATGCATGAATGACTTGCAAGTGAGTTGAAGGAATACGCCAAAGATAAGTAGTGTTCAGCTGCAGAGAATTGTTTAGGGACATCATACCCTAATATTTTAAATCAGAAAGCATGGATGGACGGGTCTTTTTTCCTTAGTTGACTACAGAACCAGCGGTCCTTTGCAGGAGGGTGTTTGGATTTAGGATGAGACTGGCAACTAAGAGCATGGCTACACAGAAGGTGCTACTTTTAGACCAGAACATTCAACTACTAAAGGCAGATAGGAGAGTAGCTGATTAGTGACAGCTCCGACAGGAAGAGTCTGCGGCTTACCCCGTGGGAACAATAGTAGCACATTTCAATTTTAGAAAACCATTCATTTCAGAGGACCAAGCATCAGTAAAAATAAAAGGTCAAGTAAAGACATCCTAGTGCTCTTCTTATCAGAAGCATGTTCCTCCATGTGAGAGTATTTAGGAAAGAACAGTGCGTTCATAAGGAAAGGTGTGCCAGTTACAAAACCTGGAGAACAAGGCAAGACAAACTTATACAATATACATCCTCCAATGCAAAATGAAGAAACAATCATTTCAATCTTCCACGGAAATAATTGCATTTTATTTGCTATTTTCATTTCAGCTGCTAAGAAATGATTTTTTAAGACGGAATTGTATGAATTCTGCAAAGCTATCTTTTGGAATGTCTTTATACCCGTATTAAACTCTGAGGTAACAAAGAGAACGGCAGTGCAAGGAAACCTTGTCCATCTCCCCCTCCTTGTAGCTTTAGACCAGTGAGAGATCACTGAAGCCAGTCACTTCATTTGAGATAAATAGCTTTACCAAGAGAGAATATTATCCAGCCTTGATCTTTCCTTTTGGAGCTGATCCACTTTGTAGTCATCAATTCTTGACTCAGCTGGGGAGAAACAATGGCATTACGGCCATGGATGTTAGAGTGCGCTGATGGGAAATGAAGTTCTCATCTTCAGGTCCTTGCTACAGTAAATATTCCAAATTCATCAGAAAGAAAATTCGAAGACCAGTAATCCCCACTCAAATGACCTAATTCGTATCGTCTGCACGCATAAGAGACATCAGGCAGGTGCTTTCATCTGTTAGGGGAATACCCAGCCAGTACACTATTGTCTAGTTAGGGGGCAATAATTTTGGAAATCATTGAATTTTTTGTATTGCAAGTGAATGGTCAACACATTTTATTACTGGATTAGGTAAAATCATGTCTTCTGCATCCTTTCAGAGAGGAAGCTTACCTGGATCTAAAGCTGCTCAGCTCCATGATGGGATGCTTTGTCTTCAAAGGGAACTCTAGTCTTTGTCTTTTTGGATTGTTTCCATAGCTTTTCACTCACTCTTCAGGTACATGTTAAAATGTCCTCTTATCCCATGCAAATTTTTATGGGCATAGTCACTGAATTGGCAAGTATTCCATTAAGTCCACAGGCCCTGCTGAGATGGATGCACAGCTCTCAAGGGTGTTAGCAGATGTCACTCTGAGGCCACTCCTGATCATGTTTGACGGATCATGGTGACTGAGGAAAGTGAGCAAAGACTGGATGAAAGCAAATGTCACCCATCTTGAAAAAAGGCAACTAGGAGGACCCAGAAAAGCACAAGCCAGCCAGCCTCATTTTTATTTCCAGGAAGTTAGTTGATGGAGTAGCTATTCCTGGAAAGCATTGCCAGGCACATGAAGGAGGACAAAATAATGTAGTCAGCATGGATTTACCAGGGGAAATTTGTGCTTGACAACTTTTTAAACTCCTCTGGTGAATGAACTTGCCTGGTAGATGAAGAGAATATCGTCTGCCTGGACTTCAGGGAAGTTTTTGACATTTATCTACATCGCAGCTCACATACCTACGGGAAGGAATAGTGTAAAGAGCAGGGAACCAGTGTCTTTTCAATGATGCTCAGTGAAAAGACAAGAGGCAGTGGGCACACACTGAAATACAGGAGATTGCCTCCGAACATCACAAACTGATTTTTTACTGTGATGGTGACTGAACCATGGCACAGAGTGTCCAGAAAGATGGTGGAGTCTGGATCATTGAAGACATTAAAAGTAGGTACAAATATAATCTGGGCAACAGGCTCTATGTGGGAGCTCAGCACATCACTCCTGATGTCCAGAGCTACCGAGAGAACCCATGGGGGGGCTCGGTAGTCTTGGAATGTTGCCAAAAGCACTTGGTGGCTTGATTTTGATCCATCTAGGGATATGCCAATGATGTATGAGGAAATGGAACCTGTGAGAATGACTCGGGTGTAAATGGTGAAGGGAAGATATCATTATAGGGTACATCACAACTTTTGGGGTTTTGGTACAGGGGGGTTGTAGAGACAAGATGGAGGAATCAGGGCGTGCCATCAGGCTCTTCTTTCTTCTTCCTGTCTTCCATCTTCTGCAGTGGTGTTGGCATTTGGGGATTGGTCTAGGGTGAGGGTGTACTTAGTGACGAGGGTGATAGGTATTGGGGACAAAAGGTAAATATGATATACAAAGTTTTTGTTATAAAAGATGTGACCGCCTTGGGGGTGGGCAGAGTGCCTTTGGCTGCCGTGCTGGTCAGATCCTTCGGGCAGAGAAAGGACTTTTTAGATAAGAAATAATAAACAATTCTGAAGACCGAAAAAACCTAGCGTCCAGACTCATCTTTTGAAGCCCAGCGTGCAAGAACCATCCTAAGCGTGTGTGGGAGCAGAGACAAACAGCCGAACCCCAAACCTCTAGGTATCCTGGTTGAAGCAGGGGGATTGGACTTGGTGAGCCCCACAGACCGCTTCCACCCTCATTCATTCTGTGCTAATGAATTCTCTTAGAGATGCATTTCAAGGACTGGCATGACAAAGCTCTGTGCAGAGCGAGATTCAAATGGACATGGGATTTAAGTTCCTTAAGTAATGTTCAAGATGAATGTAAAACTCCGGGATAACTGTCTCTTACATAACTGAATCCCTTTCATGGGAAAATTCCCCAGCTCTAGAAAGATCTTCTAAGACGCATGCTTAAGACTGACACTGGCTGAGCAAATTTCTCCCTATGTGTGTCTAAGACCAGTTAGGATCTTCACCGAAAGTGTTGTCAACGTAGTCACTGAAGGCATGTTTTTAAGAAGCGACAACTTACATCAGAATGACAAACATCGGTCCTCAAAATGTATTACTGTATGGGAATTATCTACTTGGATTCCAAATAAAAATAAAGAGTTGGTCTTTATTTAACTTTTTCATTGCAATATTCATAAGGGAAGAAAAGGACCTATGTCCTTAACTTTCTTAACTCTAACAAAGATTGAAAACATTCCTTGTAAAATGCGTATCTTAATTATCAGTCTATCAAACAATTTGAGTTGGGAAAAAAGTTCTACAATTGTGTAGATAGTTGCAAAGAAGCAAGAAAATAGGAAAGAAACAAAAACAGAGAAAAAGAGTCGAGTCTGCTAGCTAATTCTAGAAGTAGTCTGCTAGAAAAAGGAAACCCCAGTTGAATTTCAAATGTGTTCATGCACTTGATTCAGTAACTGGTCAATGTAAAAACCAGTCCTTTCGTACAACTTCCCCCAGCAACAAAAACTCCAACAGGTTGACGCCACCATCATGCCTGTCCCAGACATATTGAAAAGAGAAATGATGATTTCCTTGAAAATCTATTTGCAGAAAAGTTGCAAGGCATTGGAGGGATTCTCCACATTCTCATTCCTCCATGTAGCGTGAAAGCATATTTGATAAAACATGCAACAAAGCATATTTTATCAATATCAACAAAGTGATTTACAAGGTAAAGTAAAATGGATGACTTAGGAATTGATCTCTTTTGAACATGAAACTTCATATCCACTCTCTGTGAAGTTTCTTACAAAAAATGATGGAGCTGAGGCATGAATCTGCCACTACGAGGGTTAAACAAACATAGACACTCCCCTTCACATGCCCCCCCCTCCACACACACCTAGGCACGCACAGAGATCAGCATAGCAGATCATGAACACCTTGGAAAAGACTGAAATGCTAAATGCCTCTCTTTGTGGGCAAAATAGCTGGTACACTATTTCAAATATCTGGTACTAAAATTCTGTTTAATATCTACCTCATATTTAAAACACAGCTTTTCATTGAATTCTGTTTGCAGAATATTTTCCTTTCATTTGTTCCTTTAAAATTACTGAGTTCTATGTCTAGGAAGATTTTCTTCTACAAATAGAAAGAATTAGATGATGTCTTTTCAGAAGAAAGCATTGGTTTATACAATTTTAAACCATCGTGGTATGGAAGAATTTATTTGTCCCTCACTAAGGTGGAATAAGTATTTTGATCATAGATCATTTACAGTGAAATACTTGACATTTTTAAGATGCTTTCAATCAATTTTGATCCTCATTGCTTATTCATTGTAAACAGTAAGTTTTCAGTGCATGGAAAGTGTGTGTGGTATGTCTACATTAGTTCAAACACCAATTCCAACTAATGGCCAGGCTGAACTACAGTAAATAACATCCTGAAGGACATTTTGCCGCCTTCTTTGGCACTTCATGAAATCCTAATGATTGGGATGAAGTGTTGAAATACAGAGGTTTTCTCTCAGAGAGTGTCCCATGTTGAAACCCATCCCGTGTGTTTGATATTGTAGTTCTTATCGCTTTTAAAATGTGATATCTTCTGCATAGTTTTCATGAAGCTTTCTGTTACAGTAGTGAAAATCACAGAGAAATGCAATTTTGTACAACTTTGAACTTACCCCAAGAGCTGAGAGAAAATTTGCTCCTGTACTTCAATCTGAGTTTCTTCTATATTCAAGCTTTGTTTATCTACCATCAGGGGTCGCATTCGTTGCTGTTCAAAGCCCCATCCAAGCTGACCTTGAATACGCTCAGGGATGCGACATCCACTACTTCTCTGGGCAACCTGTTCCAGCGTTCCCGCACCCCAACAGCAAAAAATGTCTTCCTTTCATCCAATCTAGATCAGAAATACTAAATCTAGGCATATGAACTTTGAGGAGAGGTTTGAAATTCTTTTGATTTGAAACACATTTGATAGGCATGATGTTGATGGCGATTTGAGATTGACACTTTTTGAAAAAGTGCATGGAATTGAAAATTAAAACCAGTAAAATGAAAAACTTCTTGCCTTTTTCTTTTTTCTCTGATATTCAAAATTGCATAGGTCAGATATCTGTGCTTTATGCAGATCTCTCAGATACTCTCAGACAAAAGCTTTTCTTTCAGACTAAATTGCAGATTAGGTAGAACACTAGTACTAGTGAAGGTTTTTCTGGGCATAGGGGGATTTGGGTGCACAAAAGGTTTTATCCAAACTGGAAAATTCATCCCAGCTGCGTTCTGTTCATCATTCTTACTGCATCAGGCCTGAAGATTCTGTGAAAAATATCCTGTGGACCTTGAACATAGCTCATGTGAAAGAGATGAGAGGTGATGGAGAAGTTGAGGGAGAGAATAAAGAGCATATGGCCCAGTACAGGCACCAGAAAGTACTTTTTCATGTGGTCCACAGCCCGAACAATTGTTTAGCACCATTTGAAGGCTGTGTCTGACAAAGAGGGCTGAAGCAAGTCTTCAAAATATCCGGTAGATCAAAATCCATGGAAGCAAATGACCCTGGCCAGTCACATTGCTGCTGATAATTCACCCTCCATAACAGCTGATCAGGCCTAGCAATGCTGCTGCAAAAGTATTATGAAAAAGGTAGGCACATTTTCACAGAGGCAGGGGGAAATGCCCTTGGATGATGATTCCAAGGGATAACTTGATGGAGCAAGTTAGGTACCCTTATCTACTGTGCAATATCGAAGTTGGTGAGTTCACCATCTGTAAGCATCACTTTAAAAAAATAAATGTTTGATCCACAAAACAATATTTCCTATGTCCTGTCTACCTGCTTCAGTTCAGCCAATGAATCGGCTATGTTCCATCAGCAAAGTGTTCATGATCATATGCTTCTTTAAACTGTGATAATTCTTTTTTTTTTTTCTAAATCAGACACTGTCTATTCCTAAGATTCAGATGTCCATGGGTAGGGGTGTAATTAAGTTCACTGTTATAAAATATCCTTCTTGTTATCTTTTGCTTAAATTACTGAGATGTAACATCAGTCTGAGAGCTGAAAGAAACCCCTTCATTTGCTGTTTGCCAGTATCATCTATGTGATACAAATTCTACTTGATAAATCACACCCATACATTGCCATATCATACTACTAGTAATGCCTTCACAACCTTTTCTTCATCATTAGGGATTTTGGCAAAGTGAATGATTGGAACACAAGCAAGGGCATTTGTTCAAGATGTTCCAGAAAGAGCTGGGATCTGTTCTCTACTTTGCTGCCTATGTTAGCAGGAAGCTGCAAAAAAAAAAAGAAAGATAACTAGGAAGAGTGTTATTTTTAGTCTAAGTTTGGAAATGAGGTTTGGAATACACTGTTAAATGAGAAGGTGCTCTTTGAATATATAGCATCTTAAGGGGAAAAGCCAGCTTTAAAGAGGTTTTGAGACAGTTGCTTCTGGAAAAAAAAAAAAAAAAATTTGAGGTATCCAAGGTCTTTAGCCATACCGCTTAGAAGATTGATTCAAAACACAGTTTCTTCATCTAGGAAGGACAGAGGACCATAGATGCAACTCACTTCAAAATGGAGTTATGTAGGTTTCTGGTTGGGATTTACTGGACATCATTTCTTGTAAAGTCGAGGGACTGCAGTTAGCTCTCCAATAATTTCCTTCCCTGAAATTCATCTGCATTTGCTCCTTTCTCCAGCGTTCCCATTTCTTTGTGATGGTATACTCCATCTATGCATTAGAATATTCAGCTAGAGTGTGTGTCTGATATTTTCTAGTTAAAATTGACTGGAACGCAATGGATAGTTCCAGTTGCTTGTATAGAGTAGTTCTTTTTTGACAAGTTTTCTTTTGCCAATGTTTAAGCAGCAGTAGCAAATAGGAAGTACAGCTTGCAGCAGGGAAAGACGCTTCTGCTTGCTCAAGTTTCCTGTAGTCAAATAGATGCCAAAAGGCTTTTCATAGTACTACTACTGTCTTGTAGGAATACTTGATCAAATCCTACCTTTGATAAAATTACTAATGGGCTACTTTTCCACAAGGCGGAACATTTTTCTTTTAATAATATGTTTTTTGTAAGTTGGAAACATGAACTTGTGCACCAGTCAGGTGGAATGTACTCCTCCTTCTTCTTAAGTTTCACAACCTTATTTAGAAAATATTGACTCTGTGTAACTTCAAAAGAAGAATTCTGGGCATCTTCATTCTATGGGTGTAATTTTTTTTCTACCATGCTGTTCTTGTTTTCTAGGGAACTCATTTTTACCCATAAAAATATTTTCCCCTGACACCTATGGAAAATACCTATGTTTCCTCAATGTTGCAGCCTCAGTACATTGTTTAGAATTATTTCAACAAGGTCCCAAGCATATCCGACAGCTAGACAGCAGAGGTTAGCAACAGTGAATGGGAATAACTTCTGAACCATTTCAGTAGATTTCCCGGGAGGGGCTTGCTTTCTGCCCCTGCAAATTTTCCCAGAGATATTGTCTGGTGCACAGTTGCATCAAAAGAGTATTTTTGCACAAACCTTGGGCCAAGCTCTGTCTCAGATTTACTAGAGAATGCAAAGAGGGTGAAAGCGCTGCTTCAAAGCCCTCTGTGCGCTTTCTGTACCAAAAGGGAGGTGACCCCAGAAATAAGTTTTTGATCTCTCTTCAAAACACGAGGCAAGTCACCACCTCATTCATCTTTTTCTGGGACTCATAGCATCGAAAGGCCAAGAAGCCCTCTTGCTTGCTAAAGTGTGTTCAGCAAAAAACCCTTGTCCCATCAGCAAATTTGAACACAACTGCATTTGAGTCAATTCCAATGCTGGCAGGGCAATACTCTAGCCCAGTAGTAACATGCCACTGTTAGAAGACTGTGTAAAAATCTTTGTGTACAAAGTAATGGGAGGGAAAAATAGAATTGGGAAGAACTGCACATTGTTCTGGAAAAAGCCTCCTGCCACAGTCTTACAGACGTCATTTTCTGGTATCATTTTTAATAGCTGGAGTTTTTTAAATTTTGTACAAGATAAAATCTTACTGGACCTTGAAGTTTCCCTACTAGAAGTACAGCCATTTCTTAGTAGAATAGAAGTAAGCCCTTTGAATATGTACAAATGGCTTTTCAAAATGCATATGCTATAGCACACTGTGAAAGGAATTAGCTATCAAAATAGAAATTCAAAGGTTTAAAAAGGTTTTGAATAAAGTAAGTCTAAGGTGATAGAAAAAGAAGAAAACAGCAGTTTTCTTCTTCTGGTGAAAAAACAACTCCGAGGACATTGTACTCTCCAGGTGTATTATATCACTTTCTGAAAAACTGAGTAGGTTTGCCATTTCAAATGGTTTTCATTAGGAAGGAAGAGATTCCTTTGGAAAAAAAACTTCAAATTGACTTGCATTAATGTTATGACACTTCACTTCACCAATCAGGAAGAAAAATTCTCATCACTTGATATGGAAATCATGACAGTAATGGAGACAAGGATGTCTAAGCTGTGCCATCAGGAACATAAAAAAGCATTAGAATGCAGGTAAGACTGAGCTCCTGAACTAGTGAGAAGAGAACGCAACCAAAACATTTTCCTTTAAGAGTCTTCAGGATGAACAGCAGATCAAATGTTTTCCTGTGAAGTATTTATGAATTGAATTAACCTTTAAAAGAACATTGTTTTCAAAAACCTGTGTCCAGTATCTCTTAGAATGATACACAGTTCTTATTACTAGAAAAATGAAAAGCACTTTTATCCAAACTGTTGTGCACTTTTAAACGATCTACAATAAAAAGAGTACTTTTTCATGCTGGGCATGATGTTCATTACAAAAAAGCCTTGCCGCATGTTTGGTACTCTAGTGTCTTGATTAGCATCGTTTTTTATTTATCGAACAAGTTTCACATTGACTATTTTTCACCTTGAAATAGTGGTGTCTTTGTACTTATGCAGCATCCATGAAGAATTTCTTGGGTGTCATTTTGTACTCGATCCTAAACGGCAGCTCCTGCATTCTGCCATCCGTCTGGCTTTCCCGTTTGATGCAGCTTCTGAGAGGTCTTTTCAGAATTGAGGACTACCTGCAAGAATGATGCTAAATACATGCATTTTACCTCTTGGTTAATGCAAAACTGTTTTTCCTTTACAGCACAATAATAATAGGAAAAGAATGATGGTGGATTCAATTCTTACAGTAATACAAAGAGGATTATTATCATCATTAGAAACCAAGCAAGTCATATTTATTGCTCATGCAGTACAACCACTAATGCAAATTACCCTGTAAATTCAAAATGAATCTGTATCACAGGAGTGGATTGAATGCGTCTATTGATATTTTGCTTAAAGCAGAAAATTAATTCTTTTGACAGCCAACTCATAATTGCAACCTAACTTTCAACTCCAGCTTTCAAACAGTGGAAACGTGTCTGTTTATAAAACAATACAGTACAGTACACAAGACCAAAACAGGTCATAGACATTCAAATGAAAGAAAAGATCAAAGGACAGATTAATTCACATCTGCAAGCCCTCAAGAGCGTACAGGTCAAAAGTCCCCAGAAAACTAGGCCAGTGGCACAAATTCTCTATGTTGGCACCAGCAGAAGCAGCTGCTCTCTTTATAGGATGCAATCTTGCTTACATCACCCTTCAAAGCAATCTTCTGTCCCCCTGCCCAATACGCCTTCTGCTCTACTCCTTGGACTTCACGTTTGCATTTCTACAGAGTCCTGCAAAGTGACTCAAAGTTCAGGTAACAGATTTCCAAGATTTAGAAATATTGTGTTAAGTCTATTTGTTTCCTATTTCATCCCGTCTAAGCATACTGTAACTTTCTGAAGTGAAATATGTCGAGTATGTCACGTGTAGTTTACATGTTAGTTCTGCTTGACATTAAAACTTCTCACAGACCCCTGGGATGCCTTACTGCAAAAATATATAGCTGCAAAGAGTGGTTGCGCAAAGTTAGAATGGCCAGAAAACCATGTAAACAACCTAACAGTAGAGGCTTGAATTTCTGAATATAATCTTGCACCATCTAAAGTCAAAATAGAATATTGAAATGATTTTCATCTAATAATGAGCGTGGGGAAGAAAGAATCCAGATAGGCTTTTTTTTTTTTTTTTTGAAACAGTTCCAGGAAATACATGGCCTTAACTTGGAAGTATAGCATTAAATATTTTTATACAGCATGAGTTCTCATTACCTAATCATATGATTTGTAGAACTGAATTGGAAAGTAGGAAATAAACAAAGAAAAATACTCAAGCTATAGAAGATTTGAGTTTAAAATTCTCTTTGTATTTCTGATTAAAACTATGAGGTAGCCAAATGGTCACCCATTATTTTCAAAAGCATCTGGACATAAAAAACGGATCAATTTTGGCAGGACTTGGATGTCAGGTATTCCTGAAAAGCTTTATTTCACTGCTTCCCAACCCTGATTCAATCCCCCTAAACGCAGCTGTATTTCAGATGCTCAGTGAAACTGTCCGTGTCATGCATATAGTTACAAATAATCTGCAGAAAAAGCTAGCTAGATTTAAAGATCTTTTTCTGTAAATGGAATTCAATTGATTTCTACAAACACACAGCTGGGATTTCTGCTGTCTTCTTCAGGCCACTTCCTGCAGAGACCTCTCCATTAAATCTGTCTCGTTCTACTAAGAACGCTTCTAGTGATTCAAAGTCAGCACTGGGATTGTCCAACTGCATGGAATTACTGTCTGCTAGAGCTGCACACTGAGGGCTTCTGTGTGCAGCATCATGTGAGCCCTGCTAATGTCACCCTGTTGGTATAAACTGAGCTAAGTGGACCTTAAGGGACAAGATTGTGCACTGATTTTGTAATAGAAATGAGGTACTAAGAAGGAGGCAAGAGGATTTCAATGTTTCTGCCCCCAGCTGAAGCAACACTAAATCTCGGTCTTTATCTGAAAAACTAGGTGAATTAACCCGTTTGGCATTCATATGCCAAAAAGGTCAGTAATACACTCAGAACTGTCAAAAGAGTAACAATTCCAATCATTACTTTCTAAAAAGAATTCATTTGAAGAAGTCAGGAAGAAAGATGAAACATGCAAATATCCTACCCTGAGAATCATTCTGTTGATCTGCACAGGTTTCTTATTATATTCCCATCTAATGCATTGGACATGTGTGCTTGCGATGACACAAATACTTGCAAAGCTTACCAGATAAATCATGTTCTCTTCAAACAGCAAAGCATTTCTTGATGGCTGCATTTGCTAATTCCATTTAGACTCAATGTTCTTAAAGGTCTTTTCCAACCAAAGTTCCAACCATCATTCTCTAAGTCGCACATCCTGATTGTCCTGGTTTAGGGCAAATTTGGCAGAAAACCTCAAAAAGCCCCCCCCCAACCCACCGAGAAAGCCCACCCACACGGCCCCTCCCCTCAACTGGTTTGGGGAAAATTTCCTCAGAGAGAAGTGGGAAAAAGCTCTTTATTTAACAGGCAAAGCACTCCCAAGCACAAAAAATGAACAATACCAGGTGACAAAACTCATTTGCCGCACTGAAGAGATGACAAATCAGAAAGTCTTTCCTGTGGGTGCTCGCTCTGTTATCAATCCCTCCGGCAATGGGGAAGGCTGCTGCCCAGAGTAGACCCCAATAGGCCACAAAGTGCAAGTTCCCAGTGCTTCCCAGGTCCCAGTCCGGAGCAGATTCGAAACGTTCCAAGAAAAGGGAAAGGAAAAAAAAAAACCAGTCCAGGGAAAACTCTGCCTCAGCCAGCTAAACCAACTAAAAAGCAAATGAGCGCTCTGTTCTGCTCCGTCAGTGCCAGACAACACAGTGCAGCGCAGAATGTGGAAGAGTGTTGCTTTCTAAGGAGTGCAGCCTCTGATAACAAACTCCGTGCTTCTTCTTCTCCCCACCTTTGCTCTTAGAACCAGTCTTGAAGGCAGAGAATATCATATCCAGCATTAACAGAACAGATGACTGGGGATACAAGCATCATAAAGTCACCCGAGGACACTGCTCTATTGAGATATGTCACCAGACTATGCTAAGACCAAGTTTTGGACCTGCTCATTAAAATTCTACTATCACAGTGAAGCTGAGGAGGAAACACAGCTCACTACAGTTACCTTGTGGCATGCCAGTGCTTCCTTTCAATCACAATGTTCTTCATTTTTATGTCCCTGACATCACAGGCATAATGAAACATCCTTTGTGCAGGAAGGCAGATAATATTCTTCTCATTTTTACTGATGGGTAAGCTGACATGCAAAGCAGTTAATTCAAAGTGAAAGAGCAATAAAGCCAATAGTAAAACCACAGTTTTGTTTACTCCCCTAAATCCTTACTATCCCAAAATACAAGAACAGCTGTAAAAGCTTGTGGCTACCTAATTTTTTCCTATACCTACATGGTGGGGTAAGGGATAAACAATCCCAAACAATGGTAATCCACAACAAAGCATTCTTGACATCATATTCAGGTTTGCATAGCGAGCTCTTCCTCCTGATAAAGTTATTCCATCGCAATACTTTGGGGAGTATCTCAGAGGGCTGGCTGTTGTTTGGTTTGAAAGCATCTTGATCATTCAGGAACCCAGCAGCAAGGACAAAGTTTAAAAGAAGATAGTGCTATGCGTTGATATTCATATATGACAGACCTATTTCTACAACGCAGAGGGCTGACCTAATGCTTCACGACAACATGGCTGAAGTGGCATCCTGGTCCCCATAGGTTTTTCTGTTTACTTTTAGCTGCTTTCATACCAGATTATTGAGCTGAACTAGCTCAAAAAGGAATCAGATAAGTGCCAGAGCTTTCAAACAAAAAAAAAAGCAAACCAGATGCAAAATGGTGATTTGTAAGTGCATTTGAAAACAGAAGTTTTTTGTACTTCTCATAGGTACACGGCATTCTCTAGAATGATATTGCCGAAACGCTTTGGGTTTGGTTTCGGTTTTTATTTTTCCTCAATTCTAAATGTTACGCATTCTTTTTGGCCATTTGAGTAAACAGATTTTCTGATCCATGTGAAAGACAGTCCGAAGTTCCCCGCATTTGCCTCACGACCGTTCCCAGGACAGACATGGGGACCCTGAGGACCCTGATTGGAATGCTGGCATGCCGGTCGTGGAGGAATGCCAAAATCCTGAGGCCCCTGAGCAGAATTCTGGCCTGCCAAGTGATTGTTGGCAGCTGTGTCTACAGTGACTGCTTCTAGCAGGGCTTGCCAATGGGAGACGCAACCTATGTGCCCGCATGTGCTTCGCGACACCAGCCCAGGAATTTTCCCACCTCTTGGCCAGATGAACTTGCTGGGGCAACTGTGGTAGCCGCCCCATGGAAAATCCTTCATCTGCTCCACTACCACCGTGAAGGACGGAGATTGAAGCCCCCCTCCCAAGAACTGAGGCTGAGTCCCCCGTAATTCTGATCCAGGGGTGCTGGCCTGACTGAAGCAGGATGCCTGCTAAGTGTTGCCTGCAGATGTGTTCGCTGGACCTAGACTGGTTTCCCATAGAAACCAGTCCCGAAACACTAGATCCCACTCACTGCTGATATTGATATTGACTTCTCCTGCTGAGAACATGGACTCTCTGTACCCGTCTTCAATACCATTTTCCCCCTCAGCAATTTCAATAGACTTGCGCTTTATTGTATCTGCTCCCCCTCAGCCATTTCTAGATCTGTTTCCCCCCTCAGCAATGGACTATAATAGAACCTTGAGATAACCAGGACTTTGAGATCTCCCCTAGGAAAACTCCATCGGCTACACTGCGAGGACTTCATCTCTCTCCATTTGGTAGCTATACTCCCTCTCTCTTTCTCCCCCTCTTTTCTATTCCTTTCCTCTCCCTAATTCCTTTAAGGCATTTGCTGTGGTCATTCTAGAAAGGTGCATTTGTTTGGAGTGATACTGCAATCCCTTTTCCATCTTGTCTTTTGCCCTCCAAGATCAGTTAAGAAAACATCATCCCCCCTTCGTATGAGCGGATCAGAACAATATGTTCTTTCCAGCTGAAATTGGTTCTAGTCAATAGAAGCACACTGGTAGGTAAAAGTAGACTATAAAAGATAACATTCAGAATGTATTTCCCATGTCTTCCCATTAAAGCAAGTGAAGAAAGCAGACAGATCTTCAGATAGCATGCTTTGCGAATGGAAAAGAATCTTCTTGGAGGCAACTGTGAAACTCACGCAATGAAATACAGATGAGAGAGATGAAAGGGTCACATATGATGTCAAATCTATTCTTTTAATGTTTGAATGAAACAAGATTTCTTCAAGTACAATCCTACAAAATGAAGGTGAATTTGCAGAAGCAATTGAACTGGGTCTCCTTTAGAAACACAATGTTTTCTAATTAAACTGAGCATTCAGGAAGGCAACCTTGAAATCAAAGGGATTTAGAAACATACAAATACCAAGACTGGCAGTTCATTATCTTGAACAGTCTCTTTAAGATAAGATTTATTTGAACTTCCACTTGTAGTAGGTCTGAGGACATTAGGAATGATGCAATATGAAAAAACCAAAACAAAACAACTTTCTCAAAAAGCTTTGAGAAACCAGAGAAATGATGATTTTTATTGGTTAGGTAGTCCTTTAAAATTTGTCTTGGGGGAAAGAGATAAAAAACTGACTGAGATCAAATGACTGTGGAGTATATTCCAAAACAGTAATGAAGAAGGTAAGGGGCAAGAGCCTGTTAGAAAAATACTATGCTGGCTTCATCTGTTGAAAGTATTCCAGAATGGTTGAAATTATGAATCATATCTTGTGGGATTAAAAAAAAAAAAAAAAAAAAGAAGAAGAAAACAGAAGGAAAAAAATATTTTGAACATATTTTTCCATTCCAAAATGGTATAATGGCTTTATTTCATTTTGTTCCTATGACAGGTTAATAGCTTATGAAGTGTTTAGCAATAGAGAGTGAGAGTCTTCAAACTAACCATACCATTTGGATGTGTCTCTTTTACTTTCTATAGCAGCAGATATGGTTTAGCACTCCACAATTCAGTCCCCAAAAGTGAGTAAGTGTGGCAGATTTAACCTAACTGCCCAGTCCACCAGAATGCCTAATTATCTTGAAAAGTGCTTTGCTATATCTCATTATCTGGACATGTCTCTCTAGCTCCACTTTGAGCTTCTTGATCTTTCATCTACAGGATGAGGTCCAATTTAGCTTTGCAAGGATGTAGCCTTTCCAAACAATATCTTTTACCGTCTGTATTCTTACAAGTACATTTCTACCGCTGGGACCAGTTTGGAAGATCCTAGTTGTTTTATTCCTTAGATTATGTTGCTGCATTAATTAGCTCTTCTTTGAAGTTTTTTCCCTGCTCAAGTATAGGGTCTGTGCCTAAATGATTGTGATGCTAACTCCTTATGGTATATTCTGCAGGCTTACAGAGTATGCAGCAAAGTTTTCTCTTCTTCTGAGGACATTCTATTCTTTTGATGAGAAATGCTGAAGGTCTGACTTCAGTTGCAAAGGTATCTGATTGACAGATTGCAAAATTGTTAAGTCTAGTAACAGCAGGAAAAGCGTGCTCTTGCTCTGTATGTAAATGTCGTGTCAGCTGCTGTTGGGATAAAAAGCATGAGCATAAGCAAAGATATCTGCATGGATAGAAAAGAAACAAAGAAGATATTTGTTGTGATTGCTGCACTAAGGAGCAAGAAGAAGCATGAAACGGTAATTTCAATGGCTAAGACAGTATCATCCTTGGGCCAGTTCTCTTCAACATCTTTTGAACCACTTGGACTCGGCACTTGAAGGAATATTAAGCAAGTTTGCCAGAGACACTACATTGGGAGGAGCTGTCAACTAACTCCCTTGAGGCCAGTGAGACACTGCCGAGAGATCTTGACAAATAAGAGAGATGGGCAATTATGGCTGGCCGGGAGTCTATGCCCAAATCACGAAAGGGGCGGGACTGCTGGGGAAGGCGTCCCAAGCTGTTGTATTTTCCAGCATCAGTCTCATGACATGGTTATGACAGTGGGAAGATGCCAGCAGCTCACGTCCCCAGCAGCAGAAAAAGAACTTCATGTTACAACTTACTTGAAAAGTTTTTTGACCAATCCCACAAAGCAAAAGCATATTGGCACTAGTTCTATCCGATCCCTAGAAGCACACATAACTTTGGTTCAAAGAACGCTTGCTTCTTTTGAATAAAAGACCTGCTTGTAAGCCTTAAGATAGAATCCACAGAGCTCCATTATTAAGCTTAGAACTTCCTAACATCTGGCTAGATCTACTTTGCTGTAGCTTAGGGAGTTCTTCTGATCAAGCTTTAATACACAGGCCATTGTTCTATTTGTCCTTACTTCTCTACTTCTTCTATCATTTTTCTGCTGACAAACCTTATGACTACTGCTTAGCTCCAAGCACAGTTCTGCTGTCTCTGAGGCCTGCCTTTTGCAGCTTTCCCAAAATCCTCTGTTTTCAAGGATTGCCACAGGCAATCCCCAACCTTAGGGAGTTGTGCGATGGCAAGTGCTGGATTCAGCACCTGGGACAGGGCAATCCTGCTGTGTGTGTGTATAGACTAGGGAGCCAGAGGCTGGAGAGAAGCACTGCAGAAAGGAAGCCAGGCTCCTGGCCAATGGCAAGCTAAATGTGCATCAGCAGTGCCCTGGCAGCCAGGTGGGCCAAGCCTGTCCTGGGGTGCATCAGGCACAGTATCGCCAGCTGGGCAAGAGAGGGCATTGTCCTGCTCTGCTCTCCTCTGCTCTGCTCTGTACTGGGGCAGCCTGACCTTTAGTGCTTGGGGGCAGTTTTGGGTACCACAATGAAAAAAGACATGAAGGTATCAGAAAGTTCTCCAATGAGGTTTACAAGGACAGAACTGGAGGAAATAGCATGCAGCTGAGTCAGGGGAGGGTCAGGTCCGGTATCAGGAAAAAGCTTTTTAACCAGAGGATGGCTGGGCACTGGAAGAGTCTCTCCAGGGAGTGGTCACAGCATCACGCCTATCTTGAGTTCAAGAACCTTTGGGACATTGCTCTCAGGCATCCGGTGTGATTCTTGAGGAAGGTCCCATGCAGGGCCAGAAGTTGGACTTGATGCTCCTGACGGGCCCCTTCCAATTCAACTGATTCTACCACTCTATGGTTCTGTCCTGGCCACTCAAGGTGTATTGCTTGATCTCACCAGATTTTGACCTGCTCTTGTTGGTCAGAATTTGCCACTACTGCCTAATGATATTTACCACAAAAGACAAAGTGCCTTTCCTCAATTTTCTCAAGAAAGTTGAACATGCACCCTAGAATCCTAAAAAAGTCTTTTCCTTGAAACAACACTGTCTCCTGCCCAGTATTCTTTCCAGATCTTAAGGAGAAAGAAGGCAAAATCAGGGGATGTATTACAATGAAGCACTGTCAATTTTCCGGACCTTTAGCAGTATATTTGTACTTCCACTATTCTTTCCTATAAAATCATGGTTTTGTAGAGCATGTCATTTTCTAGCAAGACACATTTTTGCAACTGAGCCCATCAGTCTCTGTGAGAATATATTGTCAAAAGCACAAAACATATGAATGGGCAGTGGCAAGTGAGGGGAAAAACCAGTATGGGAAGCAGCTCCGTGATACTACAGTAAGACAAGGAGGAGGTGGAGGTGTTCCAGTTGACAGAGCAAAGAATCCCCCGCAGTCCCTGGAGACATCCTAGTGAAGCAGGTTGTCTCCCAGAGGTCCCTGGAGAACCATGGAGGAACACATACCTACAGTGCAGCTGGCGGAGGGCTCCATGCCACAGCAGGTGAAAGTGCCTTGAAGGAAGCTGCAGCTTGTGGAGGGAGGGCCAGAAAACCATCCTTGACCTCTTCTTTAGCGGAAGAGTATGTGCAAATGTTAAACGGCTGCTAACTCGAATCTATCCTCTTTCCAGTTCTTGTCGTAGGTAAGTAGGACAATACAAGAATTAGAAGCCTAAATTGTTTTACTTGAGGCTCCCATTCTCTCTGCCACTCCCTTAAAATTTAGTTTGAGATGAAATAAAACTCATGATCAAGTTCCTAAGGCTTGATGGTCGGGCTTCTCAGAAAACAGGGAGTGCAAAGAACTCTTATCACTGTCATTTTTTTTCATAGAACTAAAAAAGTTAAATTAATGTTTCCTAAGAACTGACGGAAATCAACTGGTAGTGGTGGTGAGAGTGGAGAGTATAATTAAGCTGGAAAGAGAATATCATGTAGCTACCTCATCTGCATATAAGTTTTTTACCAGGAACTCTGGACTTTTAAACAGACCTAGGACACAATAGTTATCTCTGGGAATGTTTTAGTATGTATAGAACATTCATCTTTAAATAGCTCGATCTGTTTTACCGTTATGACTTACGTTTTAAATTTTATTTGAGGAGAAATATTTGCCATTCAGATCATTTCGAGTTCTGAAGCATTTCAGTTTTTGAGAGTTTTTGCTGTCTCCTGAGGGCAGGAAAATAGTCTTGGAACCAATACTGAAAGAAAGTAGATGGAAAACTTAGTTTTCCTCATTCTTTTCTGTCTATTCTAAGAGGCACAAGAGCAAAACCACTGCTATGAGTGAGAGTTGCCTTATCACTCATGGATGACAACCTTGTAGTGAGTAGTCTATTATTTGCACACATTTCTGATGCTGGTGGTTACCTGTTGTGCAGAAAGATCTGTAAACTCTTTTCACGGAAAGACATTCCTGAATTGCTTCACTTATCTCTGAAGCAGAGAACTAAGCTGGCACTCTACTTCGGAGATCTTCCTGTGCTCGCCCCCAAACCCGTTTCCTTCAAATGCAATTTACTTTCAACCAAAGCACTTCATTACTTCATCAGGTAATCTCTTGTTCTTAATGTTTGGGGGATTGTTTTAAAAGGGTAAGAACATATTCTAGTAAGAAGGTAGAACGTCTGTCTTAAGCAGTAGACATCACTTGGCTTTGGTTCATGCACCATAACAACAGCAAGGAATGTCGATTACAATCAATAGATGGGTTGGGGAAACCGGCCACAAGTTTAGGAATCTTTCTCCAATTAATTGTGCTTTAAAATTTGGCTCTTAGCATTTCAAGTGTGTTATTTTTAAAACAATCAACTATTTATTACCTGTACCAGAAGGAAGCACAATCAGCAGTGCTTGTGCATCCTTCACCAATTCCAAGAAGAAGAATGGTCTGAGCCTCCAGTGTAGCTCAGGGAGTCTGTCATCAAGCCAGAGTCCTCCAGGCATCTTCTCAACCTGGAGAAGAGCAGACTCTGAGCAAATGTTAGAGCAGTCCTTCAGGATCTGAAGGCAGCCTAGCAAAAGGAGGCAGATGAGCTACACAAGGGCATGGAGTGATAGGAAAAGTGTTGATGGCTTTAAAACATAAGAGTATATGTTTCCTTTGGGTATTGGGAAGAAATTCCTTGCCAGGAGGTTGGTGAGACATTGGAACATGGTGTTGGGTGACCCATTCCTGGAAGTGTTCAAGGCCAGCTTGAATGGGTCTTTGAGCTTAAGGCGGCCTAGTGGAAGGTGTCCCTGCCAATGACATGGGGGGTGAATTTAGGTGAATTTTAAGGTCCCTTTCAATCCCAACCATTCTGTTATTCTGTGGTAATAGTCATTCTGTGCAGTAGCAGTAACTAGCTGAAGATAGAAAAAACAGACTACTGATTCTGAGAAACTGCCATCCAGTTTAACTGTTTTGGACTCACATAGAAGTTCCTTTTAGCATTATTATAAGTAGGAACAGTCTCAGCACTTAAATATCATCCACACAAATATTTTAAAATTTTTAAGGCTTCGGACATTTGAGAATTTCTTTTCTCTTTCTTTCTTTCTTTCTTTCTTCCTTCCTTCCTTCTTTCTTTCTTTCTTTCTTTCTTTCTTTCTTTCTTTCTTTCTTTCTTTCTTTCTTTCTTTCTTTCTTTTCTTTCTTTCCTTTTTTCCTTCTTTCCTTCTTTCCTTCTTTTCTTCCTCCTTTCCCTTCCTTCCTCCCTCCCTCCCTCCCTGCACTGTGATTTCAATTTGTAAAATGTGAAGTAATTTCAGTAATTGACTCTTACCTGAATTTCATTTCAAAGCTTAGAAATGGATCAAGAAGAAAATTGTGTGAAGACAGAGCATTTAAAAAGAATATTAGTATGAGGTTTAGAGGTAGCTATTGAAAATTCAAAAAGACAACATTGAAATGATGCAACGGATGGGCATGATGTTCATTACAAAAAAGCCTTGTCGCACGCTTGGTACTCTAGTGTCTTGATTAGCATCGTTTTTTATTCATTGACTCTTTTTCACCTTGAAATAATGGCGTCTTTGTACTTATGCAGCATCCATGAAGAATTTCTTGGGTGTCATTTTGTACTCGATCCTAAACGGCAGGTTCTGCATTCTGCCATCCGTCTGGCTTTCCCGTTTGATGCAGCTTCTGAGAGGTCTTTTCAGAATTGAGGACTACCTGCAAGAATGATGCTAAATACATGCATTTTACCTCTTGGTTAATGCAAAACTGTTTTTCCTTTACAGCATAATAATAACAGGAAAAGAATGATGGTGGATTCAATTCTTATAGTAATACAAAGAGAACTATTATCATCATTAGAAACCAAGCAAGTCATATTTATTGCTCATGCAGTACAACTACTAATGCAAATTACCCTGTAAATTCAAAATGAATCTGTATCACAGGAGTGGATTGAATGTCTCTCTTGATATTTTGCTTAAAGCAGAAAATTAATTCTTTTGACAGCCAACTCATAATTGCAACCTAACTTTCAACTCCAGCTTTCAAACAGTGGAAACATGTCTGTTTATAACACGATACAGTACCGTACACAAGACCAAAACAGGTCCTAGACGTTCAAATGAAAGAAAAGATCAAAGGACAGATTAATTCACATCTGCAAGCCCTCAAGAGCGTGCAGGTCAAAAGTCCCCAGAAAACTAGGCCAGTGGCACAAATTCTCGATGTTGGCACCAGCAGAAGCAGCTGCTATCTTTCTAGGATGCAATCTTGCTTACATCATCCTTCAAAGCAATCTTCTGTCCCCCTGCCCAATATGCCTTCTGCTCTACTCCTTGGACTTCACGTTTGCATTTCTACAGAGTCCTGCAAACGGACTCAAAGTTCAGGTAACAGATTTCCAAGATTTAGAAATACTGTGTTAAGTCTATTTCTTTCGTATTTCATCCCGTCTAAGCATACTGAACTTTGTGAGGTGAAATATGTCGAGTATGTCACGTGTAGTTTACATGTTAGTTCTGCTTGACATTAAAACTTCGCACAGACCCCTGGGATGCCTTACTGCAAAAATATATAGCTGCAAAGAGTGGTTGCACAAAGTTAGAATGGCCAGAAAACCATGTAAACAACCTAACAGTAGAGGCTTGAATTTCTGAATATAATCTTGCACCATCTAAAGTCAAAATAGAATATTGAAATGATTTTCATCTAATAATGAGCGTGGGGAAGAAAGAATCCAGATAGGATTTTTTTTTTTTTTAAACAGTTCCAGGAAATACATGGCCTTACCTTGGAAGTATAGCATTAAATATTTTTATACAGCATGAGTTCTCATTACCTAATCATATGATTTGTAGAACTGAATTGGAAAGTAGGAAATAAACAAAGAAAAATATTCAAGCTATAAAAAATGTGAGTTTAAAATTTTCTTTGTATTTCTGATTAAAACGATGAGGTAGCCAAATGGTCACCCATTATTTTCAAAAGCATCTGGACATAAAAAACGGATCAATTTTGGCGGGACTTGGATGTCCGGTATTCCTGAAAAGCTTTATTTCACTGCTTCCCAACCCTGATTCAATCCCCTTAAATGCAGCTGTATTTCAGTTGCTCAGTGAAACTGTCCATCTCATGCATATAGTTTACAAATAATCTGCAGAAAAAGCTAGCTAGATTTAAAGATCTTTTTTCTGTAAATGGCCTTCAACTGATTTCTACAAACACACAGCTGGGATTTCTGCTGTCTTCTTCAGGCCACTTCCTGCAGAGACCTCTCCATTAAATTTTTCTCGTTTTACTAAGAACGCTTCTGGTGATCCAAAGTCAGCACTGGGATTGTCCAACTGCATGGAATTACTGTCTGCTAGAGCTGCACACTGAGGGCTTCTGTGTGCAGCATCATGTGAGCCCTGCTAATGTCACCCTGTTGGTATAAACTGAGCTAAGTGGACCTTAAGGGACAAGATTGTGCACTGATTTTGTAATAGAAATTAGGTACTAAGAAGGAGGCGGGAGGATTTCAATGTTTCTGCCCCCAGCTGAAGCAACACTAAATCTCGGTCCTTATCTGAAAAACAAGGTGAATTAACCCGTTTGGCATTCATATGCCAAAAAGGTCAGTAATACACTCAGAACTGTCAAAAGAGTAACAATTCCAATCATTACTTTCTAAAAAGAATTCATTTGAAGAAGTCAGGAAGACAGATGAAACATGCAAATATCCTACCCTGAGAATCATTCTGTTGATCTGCACAGGTTTCTTATTATATTCCCATCTAATGCATTGGTCATGTGTGCTTGTGATGACACAAATACTTGCAAAGCTTACCAGATAAATCACGTTCTCTTCAAACAGCAAAGCATTTCTTGATGGTTGCACTTGCTAATTGCATTTAGACTCAGTGTTCTTAAAGGTCTTTTCCAACCAAAGTTCCAACCACCATTCTCTAAGTCGCACATCCTGATTGTCCTGGTTTAGGGCTAAATTTGGCAGAAAACCTCACAAAGGGCCACTGCACCCTCCCCCCCACCAAAAGCCCACCCACACAGCCGCTCCCTTCAACTGGTTTGGGGAGAGAAGTGGGAAAAAGCTGTTGATTTAACAGGCAAAGCACTTCCCAGCACAAAAAAATGAACAATACCAGATGACAAAACTCATTTGCCGCACTGAAGAGACAACAAATCAGAAAGTCTCTCCTGTGGGTGCTCACTCTGTTATAAACCCCTCCAGCAATGGGGAAGGCTGCTGCCCAGGGTAGGCCCCAGTAGGCCACAAAGTGCAAGTTCCCAGTGCTTCCCAGGTCCCAGTCCGGAGCAGATTCGAAACATTCCAAGAAAAGGGAAAGGAAAAAAAAACCAGTCCAGGGAAAACTCTGCCTCAGCCAGCTGAACCAACTAAAAAGCAAATGCGTGCTCTGTTCTGCTCCGTCAGTGCCCAGACAACACAGTGCAGCGCAGAATGTGGAAGAGTGTTGCTTTTTAAGGAGTGCAGCCTCTGATAAGAAACTCGGTGCTTCTTCTTCTCCCCACCTTTGCTCTCAGAACCAGTCTTGAAGGCAGAGAATATCATATCCAGCATTAAGAGAACAGATGACTGGGGATACAAGCATCATAAAGTCACCCTAGGACACCGCTCCTTTGAGATATGTCACCAGACTATGCTAAGACCAAGTTTTGGAACTGCTCATTAAAATTCTACGCTCACAGTGAAGCTGAGGAGGAAACACAGCTCACTACAGTTACCTTGTGGCATGCCAGTGCTTCCTTTCAATCACAATGGTCTTCGTTTTTAAGTCCCTGACATCACAGGCATCATGAAACATCCTTTGTGCAGGAAGGAAGAAAATATTCTTCTCATTGATGCTGATGGGTTAGCTGACATGCAAAGCAGTTAATTCAAAGTGACAGAGCAATCAAGTCAATAGGAAAACTCACCACAGTTTTGTTTACTCCCCTAAATCCTTACTATCCCAAAATACAAGAACAGCTGTAAAAGCCTTGTGGCTACCTAATTTTTTCCTAGACCTACATGGTGGGGTAAGAGATAAACAATCCCAAACTATGGTAATCCACAACAAAGCATTCTTGACCTCATATTCAGGTTCTGCATAGCGAGCTCTTCCTCCTGATCAAGTTATTCCATCGCAATACTTTGGGGAGTATCTCAGAGGGCTGGCTGTTGTTTGGTTTGAAAGCATCTTGATCATTCAGGAACCCAGTAGCAAGGACAAAGTTTAAAAGAAGATAGTGCTATGCATTGATTTTCATCTAGGACAGAGATATTTCTACAACACAGAAGGCTGACCTAATGCTTCACGACAACGTGGCTGAAGTGGCATCCTGGTCCCCATAGGTTTTTCTCTTTACTTTTAGCTGCTTTCTTACCAGATTAATGAGCTGAACTAGCTCAAAAAAGAATCAGATAAGTGCCAGAGCTTTCAAACAAAAAAAAAAAACAACAAAAAACCAAACAAAAAAAAACCCCAAAACAGATGCAAAAGGGTGATTTGTAAGTGCATTTGAAAACAGAAGTTTTTTGTACTTTTCATAGATACATGGCATTCTCTAGAATGATATTGCTCCAATGCTTTGGGTTTGGTTTTGTTTTTGTTTTTTTCCTCAATTCTAAATGTTACACATTCTTTTTTGGCCATTTTAGTAAACTGATTTTCTGATCCATGTGAAAGACAGTCCGAAGTTCCCCTCATTTGCCTCACGACCGTCCCCAGGACAGACATGGGGACCCTGAGGACCCTGACTGGAATGCTGGCATGCCGGTCAGAGAGGAATGCCAGAAATCCTGAGGCCCCTGAGCAGAATTCTGGCCTGCCAAGTGATTGTTGGCAGCTGTGTCTACAGTGACTGCTTCTAGCAGGGCCTGCCAAGGGGCGAGGCGACCTATGGGCCTGCACGTGCTTCGCGACACCAGCCCAGGAATTTTCCCACCTCTTGGCCAGATGAACTTGCTGGGGCAACTGTGGTAGCCGCCCCATGGAAAATCCTTCATCTGCTCCACTACCACCGTGAGGGACGCAGATTGAAGCCCCCCTCCCAAGGACTGAGGCTGAGACGCCCGTAATTCTGATCCAGGGCTGCTGGCTTGACTGAAGCAGGATGCCTGCTAAGTGTTGCCTGCAGATGTGTTCGCGGGACCTAAACTGGTTTCCTATAGAAACCAGTCCTGAAACAATAGCTCCCACTCACTGCTGATATTGATATTGACTTCTCCTGCTGAGAACATGGACTGTCTGTACCCGTCTTCAATACCATTTTTCCCCTCAGCAATTTCAATAGACTTGCTCTTTATTGTATCTGCTCCCCCTCAGCCATTTCTAGATCTGTTTCCCCCCTCAGCAATGGACTAGAATAGAACCTTGAGATAACCAGGACTCTGAGATCTCCCCTAGGAGAACTCCATCGGCTCAACTGCGAGGACTTCATCTCTCTCCATTTGGTAGCTATACTCCCTCTCTCTTTCTCCCCCTCTTTTCTATTCTTTTCCTCTCCCTAATTCCTTGAAGGCATTTGCTGTGGTCATTCTAGAAAGGTGCATTTGTTTGGAGTGATACTGCAATCCCTTTTCCATCTTGTCTTTTGCCCTCCGAGATCAGTTAAGAAAACATCATCCCCCCTTGGTAGGAGCGGATCAGAACAATATGTTCTTTCCAGCTGAAATTGGTTCTAGTCAATAGAAGCACACTGGTAGGTAAAAGTAGACTATAAAAGATAACCTTCAGAATGTATTTCCCATGTCTTCCCATTCAAGCAAGTGAAGAAAGCAGACAGATCTTCAGATAACATGCTATGCGAATTGAAAGGAATCTTCTTGGAGGCAACTGTGAAACTCACGCAATGAAATACAGATGAGAGAGATGAAAGGGTCACATATGATGTCAAATCTATTCTTTTAATGTTTGAATGAAACAAGATTTCTTGAAGTACAATCCTACAAAATGAAGGTGAACTTGCAGAAGCAATTGAACTGGGTCTCCTTTAGAAACACAATGTTTTCTAATTAAACTGAGCATTCAGGAAGGCAACCTTGAAATCAAAAGGATTTAGAAAAATACAAAATACCAAGACTGGCAGTTCGTTATCTTTCACGGTCTCTTTAAGATAAGATTTATTTGAACTTCCACTTGTAGTAGGTCTGAAGACATTAGGAATGATGCAATATGAAAAAACCAAAACAAAACAACTTTCTCAAAAAGCTTTGAGAAACCAGAGAAATGATGATTTTTAGTGGTTAGGTAGTCCTTTAAAATTTGTCTTGGGGGAAAGAGATAAAAAACTGACTGAGATCAAATGACTGTGGAGTATATTCCAAAACAGTAATGAAGAAGGTAAGGGGCAAGAGCCTGTTAGAAAAATACTATGCTGGCTTCATCTGTTGAAAGCATTCCAGAATGGTTGAAATTATGAATCATATCTTCTGGGATTAAAAAAAAAAAAAAAAAAAAAAAAAAAAAGAGGAAGAAAACAGAAGGAAAAAAATATTTTGAACATATTTTTCCATTCCAAGATGGTATAATGGCTTTATTTCATTTTGTTCCTATGACCGGTTAATAGCTTATGAAGTGTTTAGCAATAGAGAGTGAGAGTCTTCACACTAGCCATACCATTTGGATGTGTCTCTTTTACTTTCTAGAGCAGCAGATATGGTTTAGCACTCCACAATTCAGTCCCCAAAAGTGAGTAAGTGTGGCAGATTTAACCTAACTGCCCAGTCCACCAAAATGCCTAATTATCTTGAAAAATGCTTTGCTCTATCTCATGATCTGGACATGTCTCTCTAGCTCCACTTTGAGCTTCTTGATCTTTCATCTACAGGATGAGATCCAATTTAGCTTAGCAAGGATGTAGCCTTTCCAAACAATATCTTTTACCGTCTGTATTCTTACAAGTACATTTCTACCGCAGGGACCAGTTTGGAAGATCCTAGTTGTTTTATTCCTTAGATTATGTTGCTGCATTAATTAGCTCTTCTTGGAAGTTTTTTCCCTGCTCAAGTATAGGGTCAGTGCTGAAATGATTGTGATGCTAACTCCTTATGATCTATTCTGCAGGCTTACAGAGTATGCAGCAAAGTTTTCTCTTCTTCTGAGGACATTCTATTCTTTTGATGAGAAATGCTGAAGGTCTGACTTCAGTTGCAAAGGTATCTGATTGACAGATTGCAAAATTGTTAAGTCTAGTAACAGCAGGAAAAGCGTGCTCTTGCTCTCTATGTAAATGTCGTGTCAGCTGCTGTTGGGATAAAAAGCATGAGCATAAGCAAAGATATCTGCATGGATAGAAAAGAAACAAAGAAGATATTTGTTGTGATTTCTGCACTAAGGAGCAAGAAGAAGCATGAAGCGCTAATTTCAGTGGCTAAGACAGTATCGTCCTTGGGCCAGTTCTCTTCAACATCTTTTGAACCACTTGGACTCGGCACTTGAAGGAATATTAAGCAAGTTTGCCAGAGACGCTACATTGGGAGGAGCTGTCAACTAACTCCCTTGAGGCCAGTGAGACACTGCAGAGAGATCTTGACAAATAAGAGAGATGGGCAATTATGGCTGGCCGGGAGTCTATGCCCAAATCACGAAAGGGGCGGGACTGCTGGGGAAGGCGTCCCAAGCTGTTGTATTTTCCAGCATCAGTCTCATGACATGCTTATGACAGTGGGAAGATGCCAGCAGCTCACGTCCCCAGCAGCAGAAAAAGAACTTCATGTTACAACTTACTTGAAAAGCTTTTTGACCAATCCCACAAAGCAAAAGCATATTGACAGTAGTTCTTTCCGATCCCTAGAAGCACACAGAACTTTGGTTCAAAGAACGCTTGCTTCTTTTGAATAAAAGACCTGCTTGTAAGCCTTAAGATAGAATGCACAGAGCTCCATTATTAAGCTTAGAACTTCCTAACATCTGGCTAGATCTACTTTGCTGTAGCTTAGGGAGTTCTTCTGGTCAAGCTTTAATACACAGGCCATTGTTCTATTTGTCCTTACTTCTCTACTTCTTCTATCATTTTTCTGCTGACAAACCTTATGACTACTGCTTAGCTCCAAGCACAGTTCTGCTGTCTCTGAGGCCTGCCTTTTGCAGCTTTCCCAAAATCCTCTGTTTCCAAGGATTGCCACAGGCAATCCCCAACCTTAGGGAGTTGTGCGATGACAAGTGCTGGATTCAGCACCTGGGACAGGGCAATCCTGCTCTGTGTGTGTGTATAGACTAGGGAGCCAGAGGCTGAAAGGAAGCCAGGCTCCTGGCCAATGGCAAGCTAAATGGGTATCAGCAGTGCCCTGGCAGCCAGGAGGGCCAAGCCTGTCCTGGGGTGCATCAGGCACAGTATCACCAGCTGGGCAAGAGAGGGCATTGTCCTGCTCTGCTCTGCCCTGCTCTGCTGTGTTCTGGGGCGGCCTCACCTTGAGTGCTTGGGGGCAGTTTTGGGTACCACAATGAAAAAAGACATGAAGGTATCAGAAAGTTCTCCAATGAGGTTTACAAGGACAGAACTGGAGGAAATAGCATGCAGCTGAGTCAGGGGAGGCTCAGGTCCGGTATCAGGAAAAAGTTTTTTAACCAGAGGATGGCTGGGCACTGGAAGAGTCTCTCCAGGGTGTGCTCACAGCATCACACCTATCTTGAGTTCAAGAACCTTTGGGACATTGCTCTCAGGCATCTGGTGTGATTCTTGAGGAAGGTCCCATGCAGGGCCAGAAGTTGGACTTGATGCTCCTGACGGGCCCCTTCCAATTCAACTGATTCTACCACTCTATGATTCTGTCCTGGCCACTCAAGGTATATTGCTTGATCTCACCAGATTTTGACCTGCTCTTGTTGGTCAGAATTTGTCCCTACTGCCTAATGATATTTATCACAAAAGACAAAGGGCCTTTTCTCAATTTTCTCAAGAAAGTTGAAGATGCACCCTAGAATCCTAAAAAAGTCTTTTCCTTGAAACAACACTGTCTCCTGCCCAGTATTCTTTCCAGATCTTAAGGAGAAAGAAGGCAAAATCAGGGGATGTATTACAATGAAGCACTGTCAAGTTTCCGGACCTTTAGCAGTATATTTGTACTTCCACTATTCTTTTCTATAAAATCATGGTTTTGTAGAGCATGTCATTTTCTAGCAAGACACATTTTTGCAACTGAGCCCATCAGTCTCTGTGAGAATATATTGTCAAAAGCACAAAACATATGAATAGGCAGTGGCAAGTGAGGGGAAAAAACAGTATGGGAAGCAGCTCCGTGATACTACAGTAAGACAAGGAGGAGGAGGTGTTCCAGTTGACAGAGCAAAGAATCCCCCGCAGTCCCTGGAGATATCCTAGTGAAGCAGGTTGTCTCCCAGCAGTCCCTAGAGAACCATGGAGGAACACATACCTACAGTGCAGCTGCTGGAAAGCTCCATGCCACAACAGGTGAAAGTGCCTTGAAGGAAGCTGCAGCTTGTGGAGGGAGGGCCAGAAAACCATCCTTGACCTCGTCTTTAGCGGAAGAGTATGTGCAAATGTTTAACAGCTGCTAACTGGAATCTATCCTCTTTCCAGTTCTTGTCGTAGGTAAGTAGGACAATACAAGAATTAGAAGCCTAAACTGTTTTGCATGAGGCTCCCATTCTCTCTGCCACGCCCTTAAAATTTACTTTGAGATGAAATAAAACTCATGATCAAGTTCCTAAGGCTTGATGGTCAGGCTTCTCAGAAAACAGGCAGTGCAAAGAACTCTTATCACTGTCATTTTTTTTCATAGAACTAAAAAAGTTAAAGTACTGTTTTCTAAGAACTTACGAAAATCAACTGGTAGAGGTGGTGAGAGTGAAGAGTATAATTAAGCTGGAAAGAGACTATCATGTAGCTACCTCATCTGCATAGAAGTTTTTTTACCAGGAACTCTGGACTTTTAAACAGATTTAGGACACAATAGTTATCTGTGGGAATGTTTTAGTATGTATAGAACATTCATCTTTAAATAGCTCGATCTGTTTTACCGTTATGACTTACGTTTTAAATTTTATTTGAGGAGAAATATTTGCCATTCAGATCATTTCGAGTTCTGAAGCATTTCAGTTGTTGACAGTTTTTGCTGTCTCCTGAGGGCAGGAAAATAGTCTTGGAACCAATACTGAAAGAAACTAGATGGAAAAATTAGTTTTCCGCATTCTTTTCTGTCTATTCTATGAGGCACAAGAGCAAAACCACTGCTATGAGTCTGAGTTGCCTTACCACTCATGGATGACAACCTTGTAGTGAGTAGTCTGTTATTTGCACACATTTCTGATGCTGGTGGTTACCTGTTGTGCAGAAAGATCTGTAAACTATTTTCACGGAAAGACATTCCTGAATTGCTTCACTTATCTCTGAAGCAGAGGACTAAGCTGGCACTCTACTTCGGAGATCTTCCTGTGCTCGCCCCCAAACCCGTTTCCTTCAAATGCAATTTACTTTCAACCAAAGCACTTCATTACTTCATCAGGTAATCTCTTGTTCTTAATGTTCGGGGTAGTGTTCTAAAAGGGTAAGAACATATTCTAGTAAGAAGGTAGAACCTCTTTCTTAAGTAGTAGACATCACTGGGCTTTGGTTCATGCACCAGAACAACAGCAAGGAATGTCGTTTGCAATCAATAGATGGGTTGGGGAAACCGGCCACAAGTTTAGGAATCTTTCTCCAATTAATTATGCTTTAAAATTTGTCTCTTAGCATTTCAAGTGTTTTTTTATTAAAACAATCAACTATTTATTACCTGTACCAGAAGGAAGCACAATCAGCAGTGCTTGTGCATCCTTCACCAATTCCAAGAAGAAGAATGGTCTGAGCCTCCAGTATAGCTCATTACCATAAGCTGAAAAAAAGTTCTTGGACAGCTTTCTTTTGCATCCTTCTAAACCTTATGCAGCACTTCATGGTCAATCTTACATTTTCTTTTCTCCAGGAGATGGTAAGAACTCGAGTACCTTCATGACAACCGTCGCGGGTCGCTTGCTTGTGCTGGCAGAGTTCCTTTTTGAGAAAATGCTTGGAAAAGCTTTTCGCTAAGGTCTAGGCGGCAGGAGACGCAGAAGACGGGCATACGCAGCTGTCCGAAGGTAGGTGCCGGTCCCCGGCGGCTTTCGGCAGAAGCCGCGGTTCGGAGCGCACCGCGACCGGCAGAAAGCTCTGGGCGCGAAAAAGCCGCTTCTTCGCCTCCGGCAGCCGGAGAGCTCGGCCGATGCTGAGACGTCAAGAACGAAGCCGCACAGCACTGGGATTAAGTGAGCAGCTCTCAAACTGAGGGAAAACGATAACTAACCACTTTCCAACAGTTTCAACTTGCATTACCATAAGTAGGGAAAAAGTTCTTGGACAGCTTTCTTTTGCATCCTTCTAAACCTTATGCAGCACTTCCTGGCTAATCTTACATTTTTTTTCTCCAGGAGATGGTAAGAACTCGAGTACCTTCATGACAACCGTCGTGGGACGCTTGCTGTGCTGGCAGAGTTCCTTTTTGAGATAATGCCTGGAAAAGCTTTTCGCTAAGGTCTAGGCGGCAAGAGACGCAGAAGACGGGCATACGCAGCTGTCCGAAGGTAGGTGCCGGTCCCCGGCGGCTTTCGGCAGAAGCCGCGGTTCGGAGCGCACCGCGACCGGCAGAAAGCTCTGGGCGCGAAAAAGCCGCTTCTTCGCCTCCGGCAGCCGGAGAGCTCGGCCGATGCTGAGACGTCAAGAACGAAGCCGCACAGCACTGGGATTAAGTGAGCAGCTCTCAAACTGAGGGAAAACGATAACTAACCACTTTCCAACAGTTTCAACTTGCATTACCATAAGTAGGGAAAAAGTTCTTGGACAGCTTTCTTTTGCATCCTTCTAAACCTTATGCAGCACTTCCTGGTCAATCTTACATTTTCTTTTCTCCATGAGATGGGAAGAACTCGAGTACCTTCATGAAAACCGTCGCGGGTCGCTTGCTGTGCTGGCAGAGTTCCTTTTTGAGAAAATGCCTGGAAAAGCTTTTCGCTAAGGTCTAGGCGGCAAGAGACGCAGAAGACGGGCATACGCAGCTGTCCGAAGGTAGGTGCCGGTCCCCGGCGGCTTTCGGCGGAAGCCGCGGTTCGGAGCGCTCCGCGACCGGCAGAAAGCTCTGGGCGCGAAAAAGCCGCTTCTTCGCCTCCGGCAGCCGGAGAGCTGGGCCGATGCTGAGACGTCAAGAACGAAGCCGCACAGCACTGGGATTAAGTGAGCAGCTCTCAAACTGAGGGAAAACGATAACTAACCACTTTCCAACAGTTTCAACTTGCATTACCATAAGTAGGGAAAAAGTTCTTGGACAGCTTTCTTTTGCATCCTGCTAAACCTTATGCAGCACTTCCTGGTCAATCTTACATTTTCTTTTCTCCAGGAGATGGTAAGAACTCGAGTACCTTCATGACAACCGTCGTGGGTCGCTTGCTGTGCTGGCAGAGTTCCTTTTTGAGATAATGCCTGGAAAAGCTTTTCGCTAAGGTCTAGGCGGCAAGAGACGCAGAAGACGGGCATACGCAGCTGTCCGAAGGTAGGTGCCGGTCCCCGGCGGCTTTCGGCGGAAGCCGCGGTTCGGAGCGCTCCGCGACCGGCAGAAAGCTCTGGGCGCGAAAAAGCCGCTTCTTCGCCTCCGGCAGCCGGAGAGCTGGGCCGATGCTGAGACGTCAAGAACGAAGCCGCACAGCACTGGGATTAAGTGAGCAGCTCTCAAACTGAGGGAAAACGATAACTAACCACTTTCCAACAGTTTCAACTTGCATTACCATAAGTAGGGAAAAAGTTCTTGGACAGCTTTCTTTTGCATCCTTCTAAACCTTATGCAGCACTTCCTGGTCAATCTTACATTTTCTTTTCTCCAGGAGATGGGAAGAACTCGAGTACCTTCATGAAAACCGTCGCGGGTCGCTTGCTGTGCTGGCAGAGTTCCTTTTTGAGAAAATGCTTGGAAAAGCTTTTCGCTAAGGTCTAGGCGGCAGGAGACGCAAAAGACGGGCATACGCAGCTGTCCGAAGGTAGGTGCCGGTCCCCGGCGGCTTTCGGCAGAAGCCGCGGTTCGGAGCGCACCGCGACCGGCAGAAAGCTCTGGGCGCGAAAAAGCCGCTTCTTCGCCTCCGGCAGCCGGAGAGCTCGGCCGATGCTGAGACGTCAAGAACGAAGCCGCACAGCACTGGGATTAAGTGAGCAGCTCTCAAACTGAGGGAAAACGATAACTAACCACTTTCCAACAGTTTCAACTTGCATTACCATAAGTAGGGAAAAAGTTCTTGGACAGCTTTCTTTTGCATCCTTCTAAACCTTATGCAGCACTTCCTGGCCAATCTCACTTTTTCTTTTCTCCAGGAGATGGTAAGAACTCGAGTACCTTCATGACAACCGTCGCGGGTCGCTTGCTGTGCTGGCAGAGTTCCTTATTGAGATAATGCCTGGAAAAGCATTTCGCTAAGGTCTAGGCGGCAAGAGACGCAGAAGACGGGCATACGCAGCTGTCCGAAGGTAGGTGCCGGTCCCCGGCGGCTTTCGGCAGAAGCCGCGGTTCGGAGCGCACCGCGACCGGCAGAAAGCTCTGGGCGCGAAAAAGCCGCTTCTTCGCCTCCGGCAGCCGGAGAGCTGGGCCGATGCTGAGACGTCAAGAACGAAGCCGCACAGCACTGGGATTAAGTGAGCAGCTCTCAAACTGAGGGAAAACGATAACTAACCACTTTCCAACAGTTTCAACTTGCATTACCATAAGTAGGGAAAAAGTTCTTGGACAGCTTTCTTTTGCATCCTGCTAAACCTTATGCAGCACTTCCTGGCCAATCTTACTTTTTCTTTTCTCCAGGAGATGGGAAGAACTCGAGTACCTTCATGAAAACCGTCGCGGGTCGCTTGCTGTGCTGGCAGAGTTCCTTTTAGAGAAAATGGCTGGAAAAGCATTTCGCTAAGGTCTAGGCAGCAAGAGACGCAGAAGACGGGCATACGCAGCTGTCCGAAGGTAGGTGCCGGTCCCCGGCGGCTTTCGGCAGAAGCCGCGGTTCGGAGCGCACCGCGACCGGCAGAAAGCTCTGGGCGCGAAAAAGCCGCTTCTTCGCCTCCGGCAGCCGGAGAGCTCGGCCGATGCTGAGACGTCAAGAACGAAGCCGCACAGCACTGGGATTAAGTGAGCAGCTCTGAAACTGAGGGAAAACGATAACTAACCACTTTCCAACAGTTTCAACTTGCATTACCATAAGTAGGGAAAACGTTCTTGGACAGCTTTCTTTTGCATCCTTCTAAACCTTATGCAGCACTTCCTGGTCAATCTTACATTTTCTTTTCTCCATGAGATGGTAAGAACTCGAGTACCTTCATGAAAACCGTCGCGGGTCGCTTGCTGTGCTGGCACAGTTCCTTTTTGAGAAAATGCTTGGAAAAGCTTTTCGCTAAGGTCTAGGCGGCAGGAGACGCAGAAGACGGGCATACGCAGCTGTCCGAAGGTAGGTGCCGGTCCCCGGCGGCTTTCGGCAGAAGCCGCGGTTCGGAGCGCTCCGCGACCGGCAGAAAGCTCTGGGCGCGAAAAAGCCGCTTCTTCGCCTCCGGCAGCCGGAGAGCTGGGCCGATGCTGAGACGTCAAGAACGAAGCCGCACAGCACTGGGATTAAGTGATCAGCTCTCAAACTGAGGGAAAACGATAACTAACCACTTTCCAACAGTTTCAACTTGCATTACCATAAGTAGGGAAAAAGTTCTTGGACAGCTTTCTTTTGCATCCTGCTAAACCTTATGCAGCACTTCCTGGCCAATCTTACTTTTTCTTTTCTCCAGGAGATGGGAAGAACTCGAGTACCTTCATGAAAACCGTCGCGGGTCGCTTGCTGTGCTGGCAGAGTTCCTTTTAGAGAAAATGGCTGGAAAAGCATTTCGCTAAGGTCTAGGCGGCAAGAGACGCAGAAGACGGGCATACGCAGCTGTCCGAAGGTAGGTGCCAGTCCGCGGCGGCTTTCGGCAGAAGCCGCGGTTCGGAGCGCACCGCGACCGGCAGAAAGCTCTGGGCGCGAAAAAGCCGCTTCTTCGCCTCCGGCAGCCGGAGAGCTCGGCCGATGCTGAGACGTCAAGAACGAAGCCGCACAGCACTGGGATTAAGTGAGCAGCTCTCAAACTGAGGGAAAACGATAACTAACCACTTTCCAACAGTTTCAACTTGCATTACCATAAGTAGGGAAAAAGTTCTTGGACAGCTTTCTTTTGCATCCTTCTAAACCTTATGCAGCACTTCCTGGTCAATCTTACATTTTCTTTTCTCCATGAGATGGTAAGAACTCGAGTACCTTCATGAAAACCGTCGCGGGTCGCTTGCTGTGCTGGCACAATTCCTTTTTGAGAAAATGCTTGGAAAAGCTTTTCGCTAAGGTCTAGGCGGCAGGAGACGCAGAAGACGGGCATACGCAGCTGTCCGAAGGTAGGTGCCGGTCCCCGGCGGCTTTCGGCAGAAGCCGCGGTTCGGAGCGCTCCGCGACCGGCAGAAAGCTCTGGGCGCGAAAAAGCCGCTTCTTCGCCTCCGGCAGCCGGAGAGCTGGGCCGATGCTGAGACGTCAAGAACGAAGCCGCACAGCACTGGGATTAAGTGATCAGCTCTCAAACTGAGGGAAAACGATAACTAACCACTTTCCAACAGTTTCAACTTGCATTACCATAAGTAGGGAAAAAGTTCTTGGACAGCTTTCTTTTGCATCCTGCTAAACCTTATGCAGCACTTCCTGGCCAATCTTACTTTTTCTTTTCTCCAGGAGATGGGAAGAACTCGAGTACCTTCATGAAAACCGTCGCGGGTCGCTTGCTGTGCTGGCAGAGTTCCTTTTAGAGAAAATGGCTGGAAAAGCATTTCGCTAAGGTCTAGGCGGCAAGAGACGCAGAAGACGGGCATACGCAGCTGTCCGAAGGTAGGTGCCAGTCCGCGGCGGCTTTCGGCAGAAGCCGCGGTTCGGAGCGCACCGCGACCGGCAGAAAGCTCTGGGCGCGAAAAAGCCGCTTCTTCGCCTCCGGCAGCCGGAGAGCTCGGCCGATGCTGAGACGTCAAGAACGAAGCCGCACAGCACTGGGATTAAGTGAGCAGCTCTCAAACTGAGGGAAAACGATAACTAACCACTTTCCAACAGTTTCAACTTGCATTACCATAAGTAGGGAAAAAGTTCTTGGACAGCTTTCTTTTGCATCCTTCTAAACCTTATGCAGCACTCTCTGGCCAATCTCACTTTTTCTTTTCTCCAGGAGATGGTAAGAACTCGAGTACCTTCATGACAACCGTCGCGGGTCGCTTGCTGTGCTGGCAGAGTTCCTTTTTGAGATAATGCCTGGAAAAGCATTTCGCTAAGGTCTAGGCGGCAGGAGACGCAGAAGACGGGCATACGCAGCTGTCCGAAGGTAGGTGCCGGTCCCCGGCGGCTTTCGGCAGAAGCCGCGGTTCGGAGCGCACCGCGACCGGCAGAAAGCTCTGGGCGCGAAAAAGCCGCTTCTTCGCCTCCGGCAGCCGGAGAGCTCGGCCGATGCTGAGACGTCAAGAACGAAGCCACACAGCACTGGGATTAAGTGAGCAGCTCTCAAACTGAGGGAAAACGATAACTAACCACTTTCCAACAGTTTCAACTTGCATTACCATAAGTAGGGAAAAAGTTCTTGGACAGCTTTCTTTTGCATCCTTCTAAACCTTATGCACCACTTCCTGGCCAATCTTACTTTTTCTTTTCTCCAGGAGATGGTAAGAACTCGAGTACCTTCATGAAAACCGTCGCGGGTCGCTTGCTGTGCTGGCAGAGTTCCTTTTTGAGAAAATGCTTGGAAAAGCTTTTCGCTAAGGTCTAGGCGGCAGGAGACGCAGAAGACGGGCATAGGCAGCTGTCCGAAGGTGGGTGCCGGTCCCCGGCGGCTTTCGGCAGAAGCCGCGGTTCGGAGCGCACCGCGACCGGCAGAAAGCTCTGGGCGCGAAAAAGCCGCTTCTTCGCCTCCGGCAGCCGGAGAGCTGGGCCGATGCTGAGACGTCAAGAACGAAGCCGCACAGCACTGGGATTAAGTGAGCAGCTCTCAAACTGAGGGAAAACGATAACTAACCACTTTCCAACAGTTTCAACTTGCATTACCATAAGTAGGGAAAACGTTCTTGGACAGCTTTCTTTTCTATCGTTCTTAGCCATTTGCAGCACTTCCTGGTCAATCTTACATTTTCTTTTCTCCAGGAGATGGTAAGAACTCGAGTACCCTCATGAAAACCGTCGCGGGTCGCTTGCTGTGCTGGCAGAGTTCCTTTTTGAGATAATGCCTGGAAAAGCTTTTCGCTAAGGTCTAGGCGGCAAGAGACGCAGAAGACGGGCATACGCAGCTGTCCGAAGGTAGGTGCCGGTAGCCGGATTCTTTTAACAGAAGCCGCTCTTCGGCGGGCTCTCTTACCTTCATAATGGGTTTTGCTGGAGGAAGCCGCTTTTTCGTTTCCGGGAATACCTAGAGAGGAACACTAGCTAAAGACGTGATTGGCACCATTATGTCGAGTTTTGCTCGTTCCAGCAGGAATAACTGTGTTCTTCCTTACGCTAGATGGCGCTGCTTATCAAGGTTTGGCTGCTTTTAATCATTTGGGGTGCTGGATGTTCAAACGACTTATCGTAACTTCTTCTATTTTAAGTCAGGTGCTCACTGACGTAGATCCTATTAGATATAGCACACTGCAAATAAGAGCTGAAATAGATTTATTGTTATTAGCACATGGGTACGAGTGTTAGGAATTTTATAAGGAATATGTTGCATGAATCTTTTGGACCATTCTGCAGCCATTCATACGAAACTCACACAAGTACAAGACAATATGAAGAAATTGACTGGGAACGAGTGGGGTTTGCATCAATGGTTTGAGGGATGGGAAAGAACTGGGTGGTTGAAAGATCTCGTAAATGGAGCTTTGTTTTTACCAGTAGTCATGATTTCCTTGCTTTGTGTTATTCCATGCATCGTGAAACTGGTGTGCCTCTTGCTAAAAATGACATTGGAAAAGATCTGGCTGGTGCAAGAAGAAGGGGCAATTGTGACAATGTATCTGAACCGCTTAGACTACGGGCTGCACCAGCCATCCAGCGTGGAACGGTTCTTCTCAGAATTTTCTCAGGGCCCTCTGGAATTCATCAAGACATAAGCCTTGCTAAAACAAGAGAGGAAAAGCTGAGAAACTAAATTCCAAGACCACAAGAACTCCAAATTGGGGGGGGGGGGGGGGGGGGGGCAAAGTACCTGGACTGTAAGGAAACACATCTTCTGAGAGGTGCACGCAGAATGCGTGGACAAGACAAAGGCACCAATAAGAAAAGCGTGACTAGCGTGTGCAGAGAGTCAGAATGAGTAAGTGCATCATGTAAACCATACACGGCTTCTGCTTAATCCTCTTGGTCCATTGTGCAGGAGTCCTGAATTTCCCATAAGGGATACTTACTAAAAGGGTTCTGATTTTAATGCTAGAGTTACTGTCTATACGATGATTCATGGGAATAGTTCTTTCAAGTCCTTCCCTTGCTGACATCAGTCAGTTTCATCTTTTCCTGAATGTACTGCTGGCTATACATAAGTGATGAATAGAAGGGAATGAGTTTTAGGGATATGTTGCAAGGAAATAGATTGGTAGCTCTGCTTCCATTTCCATTGTCTAAGAAGAATTCCGAATATTTTTGGCCCTTTCATAGACCTCTGACTCGATTAGCATCAGCAGGGAGGGACATTTAATTGGTTTTTCTCCTTTTTAGAGAGAAGCTAATGAAAAAGTTTCACCAGAATCAGAGCAGGCTGCGTAACAAGAAGAGCGTCATGAAAAGGCGCCAATCCTATCCTCTTAGTATTGCTAGTTGTGATTGGACTTCAATGAAATGTGTCAACTCTGTGTTCCTGGGTATCACATCAGTAACAGGTACTTCACCTGCTGTACTTCTCTCCTAAAGCTAAGAACAGAATCCCAAATAATCTTGATTCCAAGGTCTCAATTCACCCTGTGATGCTGACAGGTGAAATAGGAGTGGAAAATGCACCAGTAAATGAACTTGAATAGCCTATCTAAATCAGCGGCCACTGATTTCCTGAAGGCCTTATCAGGTCAGTTGCCCCTATTTTTCTTGGGGTTCTTTTATTCTTTGGTCATGTTTTTCTTGGGATTCTTTGAATCCTTCCCCACCAGTTCAGCCTCTGCTCTCAAATCCTTTGCTGTCATTTAAAGTATCTCAAGAGCCTGGAAACCTGTTGTCTTTATTTATCAACCCATTATTCCCTTCCAAAGGTTGTTTGCCTCAAGTCTCATTCTTGCTGATTTTCTGCCAGTTCATTGTCAGATGGCAGCAGGTGTTCTGTAAGAGCAAGTACACAATCCTATCGCTTGCTTTTCTTTTGATTTGGCCTGTCTAGAAAATGGAATGACTGAACATCTCCAACAGCATTTTCTCTCCCCATTGTGTTTCACCGCAAGGGCAGATGCCAATCCATCTACCTAAACTCTTGGTGGTGAAGAAACTAGTGGTATGCTGTTGCATATAGGTAGAACTTTCCGAAAGGAAGGCCTTGTAAAACCATGGCTGAGGCCCGTTACTTTGGCTAAGTAGAAAATGACTAGGGGAAAGTGAGACAGCTGAATTAGAGGTCGATCAAGAAGTTCTAGAAGCATTGCGTGTTCACAGCGTGGGGTATGACGGTTGGTTGAATTATGTTTCTTGCGGCTTAAAGCTATGCAAGTGATAAAGGCCTGACTGCTTCAAAAGCCTGGCTTTTGCAAGAAAGCGGCTCTCCTTTGCACCTGCCTGGGGACTCTGCGTCACTACGGACCCTCACGCCCAGTTTGCCAAGGAGATGATGAGTAGGAATGTTGCAGAGCTGCTGTGTGCATATGAAAGGAATGGCAGAGAGTGAAGCCATGGACAATTTCTGGGCTTTAGTACAATGCTGCTGCATTGGTGCCAGTTTAGTCGGTTTTCCATCAGTGGCATTTCTGTCTAGAAGTACACTGCCCAGAGTCTTTCTAGCATTTGATGCCATTTCCTTACTGCCATTAATACCTTCCTTCAGTTTAAAGGATGAGAGAATCTTTACAGGATTTTGAAGATCCCTGTTAGGAAACACTATGCCAGAGGAGTCATCACTCCCTTTTCTTTTGCCTCCTTTGTAATTTTTATAGACTCATTTCACATTTCTGCTAATGGCAATAAGAATACTGAGACTACTTAGCAGGGTTGACGCTCTCAGCTGCTTTCCTCTTTCCTACTGCTTCATACCGGATGTGACTTGATGGCCTCGTTTTGCAATCAGCATTTTGCTGTGGTTTGCTAAAACCTGGCATGCACTGCCAACTCACAACTTGTGTGTTGGCATTTCAGGGGCTTTGATGGGTTCCTTTCTGAGATTGCCATGCACTGGACTTTCACAGTCACAAAGACTTCATCCACCATCGGTCAAATTTCAGTATTTAATACTCTTTCCTGGAATGTAGGCAACCTAGCAGCAAGTACTAAATTCGCTGCAAGCCCTGTCTTCCCAAAGGACCATTCAAAAAGTTTGCTTTTCCCCTCTGACCAATCTGACAGTATTTTGATGAAGAATTTGGTACCTTAAATGAACCTCTTGGAAGGGATCTCATCACAGACAATATCTCAGGCTTTCTTGAAATACTGGCTCCTTTGGATTTCAATTCCATTCAGAGTGCATTTAAGATTTTTTCTTTTTTCACTGAAGCCGTTCAACGATGCCTCTTCTCTTATAAAATGTGATGCAGGTGAGAAAGATGGATCCCCATGAAAGGTTATATAGATGCCAAAGTTCATGCCCAATGGACTGTGCTGATGGAAATCCAATACTAGTCTAGTATTTTGAATCCAAATAATTCCTCCCAGTCAGGACCGACAGGATTGTTTGGCTTTGAATCTGAGCACGTGGACAGTAGTGGATGGTCCACAGGTTGAAAACAGTGTAGATTCTCCTCCTTTTTTCATTGATGGCTCAGAGACTGAAAAGGCAGCTACAAAATGGTAAGTACATCCCTCCAGATTCAAAAATTGTTCTTCTTATTTTGCATCTCCACCATAACAACAGATGGTTAGAACTAAATTACCAATGGGAATTTTATAGCTTCTCAGAAATGAAACAGGAACTGGCCAATGGGCCTTAGCAGTAGCTACAAGTTTTTCAGCACAAGGCATCTCAAAAGTATTTTAACCTTACAGTACTTTTCTGTCTTATGCTTTCATCTCACGGATGCAGGCAAAAAAAAAAACAACCCCAAAAAACCAAACCCCCACCAAATAGCTAATAAGCAAAATCAGTGACATATATAGAAGCAGAAGCCATGGTTTTTAACTTCCAACCTTGTCTTCTCAACACACTCTCTAAAATGGAATTGTTTCCCTTTCTGCCTTGAAGCATTTTGCAGCAAAAAACACTCTAAGGTCCTGATAGGTGTTTTGTTCAAAAATCACTTCTGGTTTTCTGTCCATAATCAGAGTAACATGGCTGCGCTGGCAGCTGGCCAAAGGAGGTAGGAAGAGAAATCATCATCCACAACACTGGGGCTAAAGAAATTTCTACAGAAAATTACACGCCCTATTACTTGTTCACGTGTTGGGTTGAACGTTCAGAATCTGTTTCCACTTTTTCCCATTCATAGAATGTTCTATTTCACAGAATGCCAGCCCGTCAAACATCAGTCCTGCCAGAAAAGCCTGCCATAGGGGGCTGTCATATGGGGATCAGCTAATGTCCACTGACTCTTACCAGTATAGTGCTTGTCACCGTTTCAGATCAAGAACTCCTGAATAGTTTGGATTCATGCTCTTTGAGGGGTTGAAAACAAGAAAAGAATGACTAGACATTTCCATGATCAAATCCCCTGATGGAATAAAAATAGGAGCATAATAAATGTATCCATTGTTCTAAGAAGGGAGATGAAGGGTCCAAAAGATTACTTGCATACTTCCTGTTCTAAATCCCTTATTATCCGGCAAATTGCAAAAGATTCCAGGCTTTTGCCAAAATGCAAATCAGATTAAAATGTGAAGCCTTACAGTTTACTGGATATAAAACTTCATCATCCATTTTTAAATCTTTGAGATTGTCATGTACTTCCTATTAATACCCTGAGGTTTAGAGCTGTAATTCAGAGAGATAAGAATGCTATTTTGAATTCATTCTATTAAATCATCTTGTCGGCACTCTCTCCTCTTGGTTTTCACTTCTGAAACTCTGTACGGAAGAGTGCATTAATGCAGAGAGCTCTGCATCAATTCTTTACAACAGTTTCCCCTGTAATTCTTCTTTCAAGGCAAACCTGTAAAAATCCACACTTTCTTACCCCACCACTTCTAAAATTCTATTGAGAAGCAAAAAAAAACCCCATCAAACAATGAAATCTCTGCTCCAAATTGTATTTAAAAAGCAGTCCATTAACTGCTTTCTTAGCAGATACTTTAGCTTGTAATCATACAGCAACCTTTCTTGCTCTTCTAGATTAGAACTAAATTCTTAAAGCGTATAAGGAAACATAGGTTTACTGTATCTGATTCTTAGATACAGAAGTCCAGCAAGGAGTTCAGACCTCAAAAGAAATGTCTGTACAAGAAGATTCAGCACAACGTTGAGACATATTAGCTATTTTTCAAGAAGAGCAGCCAAACTGAAACTTTTTAGACTTCTATACTATCACGGCTGCCTGCTTCCAGAACCTGACCTAAGTTGCTGGAAACTAGCTGCAATATTACTGTAAACACTGCTGTGAATGTAGGACATCGTCATTCTTCTCTTCCATTGAAAACCTCAAGTGGAGTCGCGTCACTTCTCTTCAAAATTCTGTATTTCCTTGCAAACTGGTCAAATAATGATAAATAAAGCGTTCTGTTCATTCGGTTTAAACCTAATGTTCAAAATGAAAAAAAAAAATCCATTCAGATATGGTCTGCAATAATACAGCAGAGAGAAGAGGAAGCAGACTGGCCTACAAAAGAAAGAAGTGAAGCAGAATTTGGGAATTTGGAAGACCTTATGATGTATTATTCAAACAAATAAATAAATAAAATATAACCTAGCCAAATTCAATCAGTGATGCACAGACAGAGAAAAAGAGCTAATTACTGCTAATATTTTTTTCATTCTCAGACAAGAAGTTCAATGATCCTCTTGAATGCACGGAAGATTCTTGGAAAAGACAGCAGCCTTCTTCTTCACAACATATTCCTCAGAACTCCAGGAGACAAATCATTTGAGCTGTGAGGATCTTTCTCTCTGTAAAACTCCCAGAGCATAGCCAATATTCTATTCCTTTAGGGATCCTCGCCTCCCTGGGGGAGTGCTGGATAGTCTACAGGCCAGACACTCCACCTTATTTCCCATGGCTACTGCAGCAAGGACATCATCTACACTGGCTTTCTAGCCAAAATAGATGCAAGGCACAACAAAGCCAAAACCTTGAGCACAGCTTATGGGCTTCGAAACAAAAATCTCAGGATGGCAATACTGGATCTTCTGATCCAAACCATCAGGAATCATTTCTTTAGAGGTGTTGGGAAAGAAGAAAGTTTGACAAGAAAGTCTCACAGACATGTATGCTTGGCAGAAAGATTTTTGAATGTGGAGTCTGAAGAAAGAATAGAGTTGGAAGCAAGTTTTGATCTAGAAGAAAAGAATTGCGGAGCCAGTCTTACTGGATAACCAAGGAGGCAAAGGGTATGTTAGTTAGAAGGGGGTTTTATGACTTAGAGCAAAGGATAAACCCACCCCAAACAAGAAGATGCCTTTACCAAGCAGGAAGATAGCACCGGAAACAAGCCTGCCGATGTGGCAAGCAGAAAAATGGTCTCCAAATTTTCCACTGCCAAGAAAACTGAAAAACAATTTTCAGCTTAAACTGTAACATACTGACTTTTAGTGATTGGAGAACAGTGACATGAATATGGTAATTAGAGTAGTTATCATAGGCTATAGATAATAGTTAAGGCATAGATTGGTTCTACTGTATGAAGATGCTCAGCAAAGTATATAATGCAATGTAACCAAAACCAAAGGGTGTCCAGGCTTGCCTGCAGCTGGAGCTGACAGCTGTGGGCACAGGCTCTGTCGCCCACCACCCTGGACTGCTGCAACGTCTTGGATGGAATAAACTGCATTTTGGAGAGCTGCCTGGAGTCCCGCATCCCTCATTTAGGCTCTTCCATGGAGGTGAAAAAAACTTTTGTGTATTGTACAAAAAAATAGCTATGTAATCCAGAGTTGCATGACCCAATATTTCTACTGCACTGGAACAATTTTTATCAATATTATGGATCCACTTCTTTTCAGTGTGCTTGGTAAAAACCGAAAAGTATCGTTTGAAAGAAATTATTGGATGCGTTCTAAGTTCTACGGATTAGTTAAGGTGTTGGTTTTTCATGGCTTGGTTTTTGGTGGGGAGGGAAGAAGCCAGCCACAGAAGTGACTTTTTGTGGAAAGCGCCTAGAAGCTTCCTCCATGCCTGGCAAAGTGAATCCCTGCTTGGCACTAGAATAGACATGCTGCTAAGCCAATTACAGAAGCTGGTAGTGCCTCGGTGATATATTTAAGAAGGAAATCAAAACTGCAGCCAGTTGTCTTTAAGGTTTGGAAATTTTTAGGTTGGCACCTCTTCTGGTTTGAAAGACAAACCAGTGAGACACTCTGTTGCAGTGTGTGTTTATTATTGTAATGCAGTTCTAGTAGCCCGTTTTATAATCCTTCCTATTTTGTGCTGTTATAGCATATGTTATTCTTAATGGATTGTTCCTTTCCCCCCTGTATTGTTGGGTTTTGCCCTAGCTGTCCCTCTCCCCAAAGACCTGCCCTTTTGTTCCCTTTTCCTCCTCCCATTGAACATCAACCCCTCCCCAAGCCTGCCCCTTTCTCTAGAAACTTCCCTATCAATTTTGTACCCTTGGAAACCCCATTGGTTTGTTCAAGTTATTCTCCTCCCCTGTAGTCCCCCTACTGGTTTCAACATTGTATTCCCCGCCTTGTGTTCCACCCCCAGTTTCTCCCAGTTGGTTAAAGATTGTATCCTCCCCTGGAACCTTCCCTCATTTCTTAGTTGATGGATGCCTTTGAGTCAGTGTCTTTCTGTCCTTGACCCTCCAGGGAGTAAACTGGAAAACATACAGAAGACCTCTCCCTGTTCCTTGTCCCTGCCCTCAGCGCAGTTCTATCCCCAAGGCAGTCCACCTGTGCCGTAGAGCAGCTGTGCCCTACAGCTGCAGCCCGGATTCGACAGCTTTCTTGGGGCAGCCCACTCTCGCTGTCGGTGTCGGGAGCTAGTTGGGCTGAAGAAATCGGGCACAGCAGCAAGACTCCAAGTCAGAAATACAGTTTATTAGGAAAAAGGGGAAAAACCAAATACATGCAAGAATACAAAAGAAAAACCACTGACAGAGTCAGAATACAAGCTGACATCCTGCTAGTTAGGGTGGTGGTAGCAGTTTGGATGAAATGGTCTTGTTGAAATGGTGATTCTGTAGAAACCATCTGGTTGCTCTTTTCCTCTGGAAAACCATTGGGTAAGGGCGGCCGTTCCTCTGGCAATGCAGTGGAAAGACTGCTTGTTGTGTCCCAAAACCCAGATGATATCCAGGTGGGGATGCTTAGCTCCTCCCCCCTGGGCGGAGCATCTCGCAATGGGCTGATATCCTTCTGAGTCATGCTATGGGTCCTTGATTACCCATTAAACAGAAATGGCTCCTGGAGGGAGTTATCTCTGAGTCATGTGTCAAGACATTGATGGGCCCATTAACAGGAGGTAAGGAAAAAACAATGCCACCGCGCCGCAGTTCTTGAGGGTGGGAATAGAATGCATTTTGATATTGTAAGCTAGGACAATACAGGATGCAGGTTTTTGCATTTGCTGGAAGTTTGTATGGATTTGAAAAGTATCCTCATACCAGAGGCACAAAAGTATTCTCATACCCCTTTTAATCATCTTCAAATGAAGCAATTCTCCCAATAACCTAATGCATGAATGACTTGCAAGTGAGTTGAAGGAATACGCCAAAGATAAGTAGTGTTCAGCTGCAGAGAATTGTTTAGGGACATCATACCCTAATATTTTAAATCAGAAAGCATGGATGGACGGGTCTTTTTTCCTTAGTTGACTACAGAACCAGCGGTCCTTTGCAGGAGGGTGTTTGGATTTAGGATGAGACTGGCAACTAAGAGCATGGCTACACAGAAGGTGCTACTTTTAGACCAGAACATTCAACTACTAAAGGCAGATAGGAGAGTAGCTGATTAGTGACAGCTCCGACAGGAAGAGTCTGCGGCTTACCCCGTGGGAACAATAGTAGCACATTTCAATTTTAGAAAACCATTCATTTCAGAGGACCAAGCATCAGTAAAAATAAAAGGTCAAGTAAAGACATCCTAGTGCTCTTCTTATCAGAAGCATGTTCCTCCATGTGAGAGTATTTAGGAAAGAACAGTGCGTTCATAAGGAAAGGTGTGCCAGTTACAAAACCTGGAGAACAAGGCAAGACAAACTTATACAATATACATCCTCCAATGCAAAATGAAGAAACAATCATTTCAATCTTCCACGGAAATAATTGCATTTTATTTGCTATTTTCATTTCAGCTGCTAAGAAATGATTTTTTACGACGGAATTGTATGAATTCTGCAAAGCTATCTTTTGGAATGTCTTTATACCCGTATTAAACTCTGAGGTAACAAAGAGAACGGCAGTGCAAGGAAACCTTGTCCATCTCCCCCTCCTTGTAGCTTTAGACCAGTGAGAGATCACTGAAGCCAGTCACTTCATTTGAGATAAATAGCTTTACCAAGAGAGAATATTATCCAGCCTTGATCTTTCCTTTTGGAGCTGATCCACTTTGTAGTCATCAATTCTTGACTCAGCTGGGGAGAAACAATGGCATTACGGCCATGGATGTTAGAGTGCGCTGATGGGAAATGAAGTTCTCATCTTCAGGTCCTTGCTACAGTAAATATTCCAAATTCATCAGAAAGAAAATTCGAAGACCAGTAATCCCCACTCAAATGACCTAATTCGTATCGTCTGCACGCATAAGAGACATCAGGCAGGTGCTTTCATCTGTTAGGGGAATACCCAGCCAGTACACTATTGTCTAGTTAGGGGGCAATAATTTTGGAAATCATTGAATTTTTTGTATTGCAAGTGAATGGTCAACACATTTTATTACTGGATTAGGTAAAATCATGTCTTCTGCATCCTTTCAGAGAGGAAGCTTACCTGGATCTAAAGCTGCTCAGCTCCATGATGGGATGCTTTGTCTTCAAAGGGAACTCTAGTCTTTGTCTTTTTTGATTGTTTCCATAGCTTTTCACTCACTCTTCAGGTACATGTTAAAATGTCCTCTTATCCCATGCAAATTTTTATGGGCATAGTCACTGAATTGGCAAGTATTCCATTAAGTCCACAGGCCCTGCTGAGATGGATGCACAGCTCTCAAGGGTGTTAGCAGATGTCACTCTGAGGCCACTCCTGATCATGTTTGACGGATCATGGTGACTGAGGAAAGTGAGCAAAGACTGGATGAAAGCAAATGTCACCCATCTTGAAAAAAGGCAACTAGGAGGACCCAGAAAAGCACAAGCCAGACAGCCTCATTTTTATTTCCAGGAAGTTAGTTGATGGAGTAGCTATTCCTGGAAAGCATTGCCAGGCACATGAAGGAGGACAAAATAATGTAGTCAGCATGGATTTACCAGGGGAAATTTGTGCTTGACAACTTTTTAAACTCCTCTGGTGAATGAACTTGCCTGGTAGATGAAGAGAATATCGTCTGCCTGGACTTCAGGGAAGTTTTTGACATTTATCTACATCGCAGCTCACATACCTACGGGAAGGAATAGTGTAAAGAGCAGGGAACCAGTGTCTTTTCAATGATGCTCAGTGAAAAGACAAGAGGCAGTGGGCACACACTGAAATACAGGAGATTGCCTCCGAACATCACAAACTGATTTTTTACTGTGATGGTGACTGAACCATGGCACAGAGTGTCCAGAAAGATGGTGGAGTCTGGATCATTGAAGACATTAAAAGTAGGTACAAATATAATCTGGGCAACAGGCTCTATGTGGGAGCTCAGCACATCACTCCTGATGTCCAGAGCTACCGAGAGAACCCATGGGGGGGCTCGGTAGTCTTGGAATGTTGCCAAAAGCACTTGGTGGCTTGATTTTGATCCATCTAGGGATATGCCAATGATGTATGAGGAAATGGAACCTGTGAGAATGACTCGGGTGTAAATGGTGAAGGGAAGATATCATTATAGGGTACATCACAACTTTTGGGGTTTTGGTACAGGGGGGTTGTAGAGACAAGATGGAGGAATCAGGGCGTGCCATCAGGCTCTTCTTTCTTCTTCCTGTCTTCCATCTTCTGCAGTGGTGTTGGCATTTGGGGATTGGTCTAGGGTGAGGGTGTACTTAGTGACGAGGGTGATAGGTATTGGGGACAAAAGGTAAATATGATATACAAAGTTTTTGTTATAAAAGATGTGACCGCCTTGGGGGTGGGCAGAGTGCCTTTGGCTGCCGTGCTGGTCAGATCCTTCGGGCAGAGAAAGGACTTTTTAGATAAGAAATAATAAACAATTCTGAAGACCGAAAAAACCTAGCGTCCAGACTCATCTTTTGAAGCCCAGCGTGCAAGAACCATCCTAAGCGTGTGTGGGAGCAGAGACAAACAGCCGAACCCCAAACCTCTAGGTATCCTGGTTGAAGCAGGGGGATTGGACTTGGTGAGCCCCACAGACCGCTTCCACCCTCATTCATTCTGTGCTAATGAATTCTCTTAGAGATGCATTTCAAGGACTGGCATGACAAAGCTCTGTGCAGAGCGAGATTCAAATGGACATGGGATTTAAGTTCCTTAAGTAATGTTCAAGATGAATGTAAAACTCCGGGATAACTGTCTCTTACATAACTGAATCCCTTTCATGGGAAAATTCCCCAGCTCTAGAAAGATCTTCTAAGACGCATGCTTAAGACTGACACTGGCTGAGCAAATTTCTCCCTATGTGTGTCTAAGACCAGTTAGGATCTTCACCGAAAGTGTTGTCAACGTAGTCACTGAAGGCATGTTTTTAAGAAGCGACAACTTACATCAGAATGACAAACATCGGTCCTCAAAATGTATTACTGTATGGGAATTATCTACTTGGATTCCAAATAAAAATAAAGAGTTGGTCTTTATTTAACTTTTTCATTGCAATATTCATAAGGGAAGAAAAGGACCTATGTCCTTAACTTTCTTAACTCTAACAAAGATTGAAAACATTCCTTGTAAAATGCGTATCTTAATTATCAGTCTATCAAACAATTTGAGTTGGGAAAAAAGTTCTACAATTGTGTAGATAGTTGCAAAGAAGCAAGAAAATAGGAAAGAAACAAAAACAGAGAAAAAGAGTCGAGTCTGCTAGCTAATTCTAGAAGTAGTCTGCTAGAAAAAGGAAACCCCAGTTGAATTTCAAATGTGTTCATGCACTTGATTCAGTAACTGGTCAATGTAAAAACCAGTCCTTTCGTACAACTTCCCCCAGCAACAAAAACTCCAACAGGTTGACGCCACCATCATGCCTGTCCCAGACATATTGAAAAGAGAAATGATGATTTCCTTGAAAATCTATTTGCAGAAAAGTTGCAAGGCATTGGAGGGATTCTCCACATTCTCATTCCTCCATGTAGCGTGAAAGCATATTTGATAAAACATGCAACAAAGCATATTTTATCAATATCAACAAAGTGATTTACAAGGTAAAGTAAAATGGATGACTTAGGAATTGATCTCTTTTGAACATGAAACTTCATATCCACTCTCTGTGAAGTTTCTTACAAAAAATGATGGAGCTGAGGCATGAATCTGCCACTACGAGGGTTAAACAAACATAGACACTCCCCTTCACATGCCCCCCCCTCCACACACACCTAGGCACGCACAGAGATCAGCATAGCAGATCATGAACACCTTGGAAAAGACTGAAATGCTAAATGCCTCTCTTTGTGGGCAAAATAGCTGGTACACTATTTCAAATATCTGGTACTAAAATTCTGTTTAATATCTACCTCATATTTAAAACACAGCTTTTCATTGAATTCTGTTTGCAGAATATTTTCCTTTCATTTGTTCCTTTAAAATTACTGAGTTCTATGTCTAGGAAGATTTTCTTCTACAAATAGAAAGAATTAGATGATGTCTTTTCAGAAGAAAGCATTGGTTTATACAATTTTAAACCATTGTGGTATGGAAAATTTATTTGTCCCTCACTAAGGTGGAATAAGTATTTTGATCATAGATCATTTACAGTGAAATACTTGACATTTTTAAGATGCTTTCAATCAATTTTGATCCTCATTGCTTATTCATTGTAAACAGTAAGTTTTCAGTGCATGGAAAGTGTGTGTGGTATGTCTACATTAGTTCAAACACCAATTCCAACTAATGGCCAGGCTGAACTACAGTAAATAACGTCCTGAAGGACATTTTGCCGCCTTCTTTGGCACTTCATGAAATCCTAATGATTGGGATGAAGTGTTGAAATACAGAGGTTTTCTCTCAGAGAGTGTCCCATGTTGAAACCCATCCCGTGTGTTTGATATTGTAGTTCTTATCGCTTTTAAAATGTGATATCTTCTGCATAGTTTTCATGAAGCTTTCTGTTACAGTAGTGAAAATCACAGAGAAATGCAATTTTGTACAACTTTGAACTTACCCCAAGAGCTGAGAGAAAATTTGCTCCTGTACTTCAATCTGAGTTTCTTCTATATTCAAGCTTTGTTTATCTACCATCAGGGGTCGCATTCGTTGCTGTTCAAAGCCCCATCCAAGCTGACCTTGAATACGCTCAGGGATGCGACATCCACTACTTCTCTGGGCAACCTGTTCCAGCGTTCCCGCACCCCAACAGCAAAAAATGTCTTCCTTTCATCCAATCTAGATCAGAAATACTAAATCTAGGCATATGAACTTTGAGGAGAGGTTTGAAATTCTTTTGATTTGAAACACATTTGATAGGCATGATGTTGATGGCGATTTGAGATTGACACTTTTTGAAAAAGTGCATGGAATTGAAAATTAAAACCAGTAAAATGAAAAACTTCTTGCCTTTTTCTTTTTTCTCTGATATTCAAAATTGCATAGGTCAGATATCTGTGCTTCATGCAGATCTCTCAGATACTCTCAGACAAAAGCTTTTCTTTCAGACTAAATTGCAGATTAGGTAGAACACTAGTACTAGTGAAGGTTTTTCTGGGCATAGGGGGATTTGGGTGCACAAAAGGTTTTATCCAAACCGGAAAATTCATCCCAGCTGCGTTCTGTTCATCATTCTTACTGCATCAGGCCTGAAGATTCTGTGAAAAATATCCTGTGGACCTTGAACATAGCTCATGTGAAAGAGATGAGAGGTGATGGAGAAGTTGAGGGAGAGAATAAAGAGCATATGGCCCAGTACAGGCACCAGAAAGTACTTTTTCATGTGGTCCACAGCCCGAACAATTGTTTAGCACCATTTGAAGGCTGTGTCTGACAAAGAGGGCTGAAGCAAGTCTTCAAAATATCCGGTAGATCAAAATCCATGGAAGCAAATGACCCTGGCCAGTCACATTGCTGCTGATAATTCACCCTCCATAACAGCTGATCAGGCCTAGCAATGCTGCTGCAAAAGTATTATGAAAAAGGTAGGCACATTTTCACAGAGGCAGGGGGAAATGCCCTTGGATGATGATTCCAAGGGATAACTTGATGGAGCAAGTTAGGTACCCTTATCTACTGTGCAATATCGAAGTTGGTGAGTTCACCATCTGTAAGCATCACTTTAAAAAAATAAATGTTTGATCCACAAAACAATATTTCCTATGTCCTGTCTACCTGCTTCAGTTCAGCCAATGAATCGGCTATGTTCCATCAGCAAAGTGTTCATGATCATATGCTTCTTTAAACTGTGATAATTCTTTTTTTTTTTTTCTAAATCAGACACTGTCTATTCCTAAGATTCAGATGTCCATGGGTAGGGGTGTAATTAAGTTCACTGTTATAAAATATCCTTCTTGTTATCTTTTGCTTAAATTACTGAGATGTAACATCAGTCTGAGAGCTGAAAGAAACCCCTTCATTTGCTGTTTGCCAGTATCATCTATGTGATACAAATTCTACTTGATAAATCACACCCATACATTGCCATATCATACTACTAGTAATGCCTTCACAACCTTTTCTTCATCATTAGGGATTTTGGCAAAGTGAATGATTGGAACACAAGCAAGGGCATTTGTTCAAGATGTTCCAGAAAGAGCTGGGATCTGTTCTCTACTTTGCTGCCTATGTTAGCAGGAAGCTGCAAAAAAAAAAAGAAAGATAACTAGGAAGAGTGTTATTTTTAGTCTAAGTTTGGAAATGAGGTTTGGAATACACTGTTAAATGAGAAGGTGCTCTTTGAATATATAGCATCTTAAGGGGAAAAGCCAGCTTTAAAGAGGTTTTGAGACAGTTGCTTCTGGAAAAAAAAAAAAAAAAATTGAGGTATCTAAGGTCTTTAGCCATACCGCTTAGAAGATTGATTCAAAACACAGTTTCTTCATCTAGGAAGGACAGAGGACCATAGATGCAACTCACTTCAAAATGGAGTTATGTAGGTTTCTGGTTGGGATTTACTGGACATCATTTCTTGTAAAGTCGAGGGACTGCAGTTAGCTCTCCAATAATTTCCTTCCCTGAAATTCATCTGCATTTGCTCCTTTCTCCAGCGTTCCCATTTCTTTGTGATGGTATACTCCATCTATGCATTAGAATATTCAGCTAGAGTGTGTGTCTGATATTTTCTAGTTAAAATTGACTGGAACGCAATGGATAGTTCCAGTTGCTTGTATAGAGTAGTTCTTTTTTGACAAGTTTTCTTTTGACAATGTTTAAGCAGCAGTAGCAAATAGGAAGTACAGCTTGCAGCAGGGAAAGACGCTTCTGCTTGCTCAAGTTTCCTGTAGTCAAATAGATGCCAAAAGGCTTTTCATAGTACTACTACTGTCTTGTAGGAATACTTGATCAAATCCTACCTTTGATAAAATTACTAATGGGCTACTTTTCCACAAGGCGGAACATTTTTCTTTTAATAATATGTTTTTTGTAAGTTGGAAACATGAACTTGTGCACCAGTCAGGTGGAATGTACTCCTCCTTCTTCTTAAGTTTCACAACCTTATTTAGAAAATATTGACTCTGTGTAACTTCAAAAGAAGAATTCTGGGCATCTTCATTCTATGGGTGTAATTTTTTTTCTACCATGCTGTTCTTGTTTTCTAGGGAACTCATTTTTACCCATAAAAATATTTTCCCCTGACACCTATGGAAAATACCTATGTTTCCTCAATGTTGCAGCCTCAGTACATTGTTTAGAATTATTTCAACAAGGTCCCAAGCATATCCGACAGCTAGACAGCAGAGGTTAGCAACAGTGAATGGGAATAACTTCTGAACCATTTCAGTAGATTTCCCGGGAGGGGCTTGCTTTCTGCCCCTGCAAATTTTCCCAGAGATATTGTCTGGTGCACAGTTGCATCAAAAGAGTATTTTTGCACAAACCTTGGGCCAAGCTCTGTCTCAGATTTACTAGAGAATGCAAAGAGGGTGAAAGCGCTGCTTCAAAGCCCTCTGTGCGCTTTCTGTACCAAAAGGGAGGTGACCCCAGAAATAAGTTTTTGATCTCTCTTCAAAACACGAGGCAAGTCACCACCTCATTCATCTTTTTCTGGGACTCATAGCATCGAAAGGCCAAGAAGCCCTCTTGCTTGCTAAAGTGTGTTCAGCAAAAAACCCTTGTCCCATCAGCAAATTTGAACACAACTGCATTTGAGTCAATTCCAATGCTGGCAGGGCAATACTCTAGCCCAGTAGTAACATGCCACTGTTAGAAGACTGTGTAAAAATCTTTGTGTACAAAGTAATGGGAGGGAAAAATAGAATTGGGAAGAACTGCACATTGTTCTGGAAAAAGCCTCCTGCCACAGTCTTACAGACGTCATTTTCTGGTATCATTTTTAATAGCTGGAGTTTTTTAAATTTTGTACAAGATAAAATCTTACTGGACCTTGAAGTTTCCCTACTAGAAGTACAGCCATTTCTTAGTAGAATAGAAGTAAGCCCTTTGAATATGTACAAATGGCTTTTCAAAATGCATATGCTATAGCACACTGTGAAAGGAATTAGCTATCAAAATAGAAATTCAAAGGTTTAAAAAGGTTTTGAATAAAGTAAGTCTAAGGTGATAGAAAAAGAAGAAAACAGCAGTTTTCTTCTTCTGGTGAAAAAACAACTCCGAGGACATTGTACTCTCCAGGTGTATTATATCACTTTCTGAAAAACTGAGTAGGTTTGCCATTTCAAATGGTTTTCATTAGGAAGGAAGAGATTCCTTTGGAAAAAAAACTTCAAATTGACTTGCATTAATGTTATGACACTTCACTTCACCAATCAGGAAGAAAAATTCTCATCACTTGATATGGAAATCATGACAGTAATGGAGACAAGGATGTCTAAGCTGTGCCATCAGGAACATAAAAAAGCATTAGAATGCAGGTAAGACTGAGCTCCTGAACTAGTGAGAAGAGAACGCAACCAAAACATTTTCCTTTAAGAGTCTTCAGGATGAACAGCAGATCAAATGTTTTCCTGTGAAGTATTTATGAATTGAATTAACCTTTAAAAGAACATTGTTTTCAAAAACCTGTGTCCAGTATCTCTTAGAATGATACACAGTTCTTATTACTAGAAAAATGAAAAGCACTTTTATCCAAACTGTTGTGCACTTTTAAACGATCTACAATAAAAAGAGTACTTTTTCATGCTGGGCATGATGTTCATTACAAAAAAGCCTTGCCGCATGTTTGGTACTCTAGTGTCTTGATTAGCATCGTTTTTTATTTATCGAACAAGTTTCACATTGACTATTTTTCACCTTGAAATAGTGGTGTCTTTGTACTTATGCAGCATCCATGAAGAATTTCTTGGGTGTCATTTTGTACTCGATCCTAAACGGCAGGTTCTGCATTCTGCCATCCGTCTGGCTTTCCCGTTTGATGCAGCTTCTGAGAGGTCTTTTCAGAATTGAGGACTACCTGCAAGAATGATGCTAAATACATGCATTTTACCTCTTGGTTAATGCAAAACTGTTTTTCCTTTACAGCACAATAATAATAGGAAAAGAATGATGGTGGATTCAATTCTTACAGTAATACAAAGAGGATTATTATCATCATTAGAAACCAAGCAAGTCATATTTATTGCTCATGCAGTACAACCACTAATGCAAATTACCCTGTAAATTCAAAATGAATCTGTATCACAGGAGTGGATTGAATGCGTCTATTGATATTTTGCTTAAAGCAGAAAATTAATTCTTTTGACAGCCAACTCATAATTGCAACCTAACTTTCAACTCCAGCTTTCAAACAGTGGAAACGTGTCTGTTTATAAAACAATACAGTACAGTACACAAGACCAAAACAGGTCATAGACATTCAAATGAAAGAAAAGATCAAAGGACAGATTAATTCACATCTGCAAGCCCTCAAGAGCGTACAGGTCAAAAGTCCCCAGAAAACTAGGCCAGTGGCACAAATTCTCTATGTTGGCACCAGCAGAAGCAGCTGCTCTCTTTATAGGATGCAATCTTGCTTACATCACCCTTCAAAGCAATCTTCTGTCCCCCTGCCCAATACGCCTTCTGCTCTACTCCTTGGACTTCACGTTTGCATTTCTACAGAGTCCTGCAAAGTGACTCAAAGTTCAGGTAACAGGTCCTGCAAAGTGACTCAAAGTTCAGATTTCCAAGATTTAGAAATATTGTGTTAAGTCTATTTGTTTCCTATTTCATCCCGTCTAAGCATACTGTAACTTTCTGAAGTGAAATATGTCGAGTATGTCACGTGTAGTTTACATGTTAGTTCTGCTTGACATTAAAACTTCTCACAGACCCCTGGGATGCCTTACTGCAAAAATATATAGCTGCAAAGAGTGGTTGCGCAAAGTTAGAATGGCCAGAAAACCATGTAAACAACCTAACAGTAGAGGCTTGAATTTCTGAATATAATCTTGCACCATCTAAAGTCAAAATAGAATATTGAAATGATTTTCATCTAATAATGAGCGTGGGGAAGAAAGAATCCAGATAGGCTTTTTTTTTTTTTTTTGAAACAGTTCCAGGAAATACATGGCCTTAACTTGGAAGTATAGCATTAAATATTTTTATACAGCATGAGTTCTCATTACCTAATCATATGATTTGTAGAACTGAATTGGAAAGTAGGAAATAAACAAAGAAAAATACTCAAGCTATAGAAGATTTGAGTTTAAAATTCTCTTTGTATTTCTGATTAAAACTATGAGGTAGCCAAATGGTCACCCATTATTTTCAAAAGCATCTGGACATAAAAAACGGATCAATTTTGGCAGGACTTGGATGTCAGGTATTCCTGAAAAGCTTTATTTCACTGCTTCCCAACCCTGATTCAATCCCCCTAAACGCAGCTGTATTTCAGATGCTCAGTGAAACTGTCCGTGTCATGCATATAGTTACAAATAATCTGCAGAAAAAGCTAGCTAGATTTAAAGATCTTTTTCTGTAAATGGAATTCAATTGATTTCTACAAACACACAGCTGGGATTTCTGCTGTCTTCTTCAGGCCACTTCCTGCAGAGACCTCTCCATTAAATCTGTCTCGTTCTACTAAGAACGCTTCTAGTGATTCAAAGTCAGCACTGGGATTGTCCAACTGCATGGAATTACTGTCTGCTAGAGCTGCACACTGAGGGCTTCTGTGTGCAGCATCATGTGAGCCCTGCTAATGTCACCCTGTTGGTATAAACTGAGCTAAGTGGACCTTAAGGGACAAGATTGTGCACTGATTTTGTAATAGAAATGAGGTACTAAGAAGGAGGCAAGAGGATTTCAATGTTTCTGCCCCCAGCTGAAGCAACACTAAATCTCGGTCTTTATCTGAAAAACTAGGTGAATTAACCCGTTTGGCATTCATATGCCAAAAAGGTCAGTAATACACTCAGAACTGTCAAAAGAGTAACAATTCCAATCATTACTTTCTAAAAAGAATTCATTTGAAGAAGTCAGGAAGAAAGATGAAACATGCAAATATCCTACCCTGAGAATCATTCTGTTGATCTGCACAGGTTTCTTATTATATTCCCATCTAATGCATTGGACATGTGTGCTTGCGATGACACAAATACTTGCAAAGCTTACCAGATAAATCATGTTCTCTTCAAACAGCAAAGCATTTCTTGATGGCTGCATTTGCTAATTCCATTTAGACTCAATGTTCTTAAAGGTCTTTTCCAACCAAAGTTCCAACCATCATTCTCTAAGTCGCACATCCTGATTGTCCTGGTTTAGGGCAAATTTGGCAGAAAACCTCAAAAAGCCCCCCCCCAACCCACCGAGAAAGCCCACCCACACGGCCCCTCCCCTCAACTGGTTTGGGGAAAATTTCCTCAGAGAGAAGTGGGAAAAAGCTCTTTATTTAACAGGCAAAGCACTCCCAAGCACAAAAAATGAACAATACCAGGTGACAAAACTCATTTGCCGCACTGAAGAGATGACAAATCAGAAAGTCTTTCCTGTGGGTGCTCGCTCTGTTATCAATCCCTCCGGCAATGGGGAAGGCTGCTGCCCAGAGTAGACCCCAGTAGGCCACAAAGTGCAAGTTCCCAGTGCTTCCCAGGTCCCAGTCCGGAGCAGATTCGAAACGTTCCAAGAAAAGGGAAAGGAAAAAAAAAAACCAGTCCAGGGAAAACTCTGCCTCAGCCAGCTAAACCAACTAAAAAGCAAATGAGCGCTCTGTTCTGCTCCGTCAGTGCCAGACAACACAGTGCAGCGCAGAATGTGGAAGAGTGTTGCTTTCTAAGGAGTGCAGCCTCTGATAACAAACTCCGTGCTTCTTCTTCTCCCCACCTTTGCTCTTAGAACCAGTCTTGAAGGCAGAGAATATCATATCCAGCATTAACAGAACAGATGACTGGGGATACAAGCATCATAAAGTCACCCGAGGACACTGCTCTATTGAGATATGTCACCAGACTATGCTAAGACCAAGTTTTGGACCTGCTCATTAAAATTCTACTATCACAGTGAAGCTGAGGAGGAAACACAGCTCACTACAGTTACCTTGTGGCATGCCAGTGCTTCCTTTCAATCACAATGTTCTTCATTTTTATGTCCCTGACATCACAGGCATAATGAAACATCCTTTGTGCAGGAAGGCAGATAATATTCTTCTCATTTTTACTGATGGGTAAGCTGACATGCAAAGCAGTTAATTCAAAGTGAAAGAGCAATAAAGCCAATAGTAAAACCACAGTTTTGTTTACTCCCCTAAATCCTTACTATCCCAAAATACAAGAACAGCTGTAAAAGCTTGTGGCTACCTAATTTTTTCCTATACCTACATGGTGGGGTAAGGGATAAACAATCCCAAACAATGGTAATCCACAACAAAGCATTCTTGACATCATATTCAGGTTTGCATAGCGAGCTCTTCCTCCTGATAAAGTTATTCCATCGCAATACTTTGGGGAGTATCTCAGAGGGCTGGCTGTTGTTTGGTTTGAAAGCATCTTGATCATTCAGGAACCCAGCAGCAAGGACAAAGTTTAAAAGAAGATAGTGCTATGCGTTGATATTCATATATGACAGACCTATTTCTACAACGCAGAGGGCTGACCTAATGCTTCACGACAACATGGCTGAAGTGGCATCCTGGTCCCCATAGGTTTTTCTGTTTACTTTTAGCTGCTTTCATACCAGATTATTGAGCTGAACTAGCTCAAAAAGGAATCAGATAAGTGCCAGAGCTTTCAAACAAAAAAAAAAGCAAACCAGATGCAAAATGGTGATTTGTAAGTGCATTTGAAAACAGAAGTTTTTTGTACTTCTCATAGGTACACGGCATTCTCTAGAATGATATTGCCGAAACGCTTTGGGTTTGGTTTTGGTTTTTATTTTTCCTCAATTCTAAATGTTACGCATTCTTTTTGGCCATTTGAGTAAACAGATTTTCTGATCCATGTGAAAGACAGTCCGAAGTTCCCCGCATTTGCCTCACGACCGTTCCCAGGACAGACATGGGGACCCTGAGGATCCTGATTGGAATGCTGGCATGCCGGTCGTGGAGGAATGCCAAAATCCTGAGGCCCCTGAGCAGAATTCTGGCCTGCCAAGTGATTGTTGGCAGCTGTGTCTACAGTGACTGCTTCTAGCAGGGCTTGCCAATGGGAGACGCAACCTATGTGCCCGCATGTGCTTCGCGACACCAGCCCAGGAATTTTCCCACCTCTTGGCCAGATGAACTTGCTGGGGCAACTGTGGTAGCCGCCCCATGGAAAATCCTTCATCTGCTCCACTACCACCGTGAAGGACGGAGATTGAAGCCCCCCTCCCAAGAACTGAGGCTGAGTCCCCCGTAATTCTGATCCAGGGGTGCTGGCCTGACTGAAGCAGGATGCCTGCTAAGTGTTGCCTGCAGATGTGTTCGCTGGACCTAGACTGGTTTCCCATAGAAACCAGTCCTGAAACACTAGATCCCACTCACTGCTGATATTGATATTGACTTCTCCTGCTGAGAACATGGACTCTCTGTACCCGTCTTCAATACCATTTTCCCCCTCAGCAATTTCAATAGACTTGCGCTTTATTGTATCTGCTCCCCCTCAGCCATTTCTAGATCTGTTTCCCCCCTCAGCAATGGACTAGAATAGAACCTTGAGATAACCAGGACTTTGAGATCTCCCCTAGGAAAACTCCATCGGCTACACTGCGAGGACTTCATCTCTCTCCATTTGGTAGCTATACTCCCTCTCTCTTTCTCCCCCTCTTTTCTATTCCTTTCCTCTCCCTAATTCCTTTAAGGCATTTGCTGTGGTCATTCTAGAAAGGTGCATTTGTTTGGAGTGATACTGCAATCCCTTTTCCATCTTGTCTTTTGCCCTCCAAGATCAGTTAAGAAAACATCATCCCCCCTTGGTAGGAGCGGATCAGAACAATATGTTCTTTCCAGCTGAAATTGGTTCTAGTCAATAGAAGCACACTGGTAGGTAAAAGTAGACTATAAAAGATAACATTCAGAATGTATTTCCCATGTCTTCCCATTAAAGCAAGTGAAGAAAGCAGACAGATCTTCAGATAGCATGCTTTGCGAATGGAAAAGAATCTTCTTGGAGGCAACTGTGAAACTCACGCAATGAAATGCAGTTCCGACAGATGAAAGGGTCACATATGATGTCAAATCTATTCTTTTAATGTTTGAATGAAACAAGATTTCTTGAAGTACAATCCTACAAAATGAAGGTGAATTTGCAGAAGCAATTGAACTGGGTCTCCTTTAGAAACACAATGTTTTCTAATTAAACTGAGCATTCAGGAAGGCAACCTTGAAATCAAAGGGATTTAGAAACATACAAATACCAAGACTGGCAGTTCATTATCTTGAACAGTCTCTTTAAGATAAGATTTATTTGAACTTCCACTTGTAGTAGGTCTGAGGACATTAGGAATGATGCAATATGAAAAAACCAAAACAAAACAACTTTCTCAAAAAGCTTTGAGAAACCAGAGAAATGATGATTTTTATTGGTTAGGTAGTCCTTTAAAATTTGTCTTGGGGGAAAGAGATAAAAAACTGACTGAGATCAAATGACTGTGGAGTATATTCCAAAACAGTAATGAAGAAGGTAAGGGGCAAGAGCCTGTTAGAAAAATACTATGCTGGCTTCATCTGTTGAAAGTATTCCAGAATGGTTGAAATTATGAATCATATCTTGTGGGATTAAAAAAAAAAAAAAAAAAAAGAAGAAGAAAACAGAAGGAAAAAAATATTTTGAACATATTTTTCCATTCCAAAATGGTATAACGGCTTTATTTCATTTTGTTCCTATGACAGGTTAATAGCTTATGAAGTGTTTAGCAATAGAGAGTGAGTCTTCAAACTAACCATACCATTTGGATGTGTCTCTTTTACTTTCTATAGCAGCAGATATGGTTTAGCACTCCACAATTCAGTCCCCAAAAGTGAGTAAGTGTGGCAGATTTAACCTAACTGCCCAGTCCACCAGAATGCCTAATTATCTTGAAAAGTGCTTTGCTATATCTCATTATCTGGACATGTCTCTCTAGCTCCACTTTGAGCTTCTTGATCTTTCATCTACAGGATGAGGTCCAATTTAGCTTTGCAAGGATGTAGCCTTTCCAAACAATATCTTTTACCGTCTGTATTCTTACAAGTACATTTCTACCGCTGGGACCAGTTTGGAAGATCCTAGTTGTTTTATTCCTTAGATTATGTTGCTGCATTAATTAGCTCTTCTTTGAAGTTTTTTCCCTGCTCAAGTATAGGGTCTGTGCCTAAATGATTGTGATGCTAACTCCTTATGATCTATTCTGCAGGCTTACAGAGTATGCAGCAAAGTTTTCTCTTCTTCTGAGGACATTCTATTCTTTTGATGAGAAATGCTGAAGGTCTGACTTCAGTTGCAAAGGTATCTGATTGACAGATTGCAAAATTGTTAAGTCTAGTAACAGCAGGAAAAGCGTGCTCTTGCTCTGTATGTAAATGTCGTGTCAGCTGCTGTTGGGATAAAAAGCATGAGCATAAGCAAAGATATCTGCATGGATAGAAAAGAAACAAAGAAGATATTTGTTGTGATTGCTGCACTAAGGAGCAAGAAGAAGCATGAAACGGTAATTTCAATGGCTAAGACAGTATCATCCTTGGGCCAGTTCTCTTCAACATCTTTTGAACCACTTGGACTCGGCACTTGAAGGAATATTAAGCAAGTTTGCCAGAGACACTACATTGGGAGGAGCTGTCAACTAACTCCCTTGAGGCCAGTGAGACACTGCAGAGAGATCTTGACAAATAAGAGAGATGGGCAATTATGGCTGGCCGGGAGTCTATGCACAAATCACGAAAGGGGCGGGACTGCTGGGGAAGGCGTCCCAAGCTGTTGTATTTTCCAGCATCAGTCTCATGACATGGTTATGACAGTGGGAAGATGCCAGCAGCTCACGTCCCCAGCAGCAGAAAAAGAACTTCATGTTACAACTTACTTGAAAAGCTTTTTGACCAATCCCACAAAGCAAAAGCATATTGACAGTAGTTCTTTCCGATCCCTAGAAGCACACAGAACTTTGGTTCAAAGAACGCTTGCTTCTTTTGAATAAAAGTCCTGCTTGTAAGCCTTAAGATAGAATGCACAGAGCTCCATTATTAAGCTTAGAACTTCCTAACATCTGGCTAGATATACTTTGCTGTAGCTTAGGGAGTTCTTCTGATCAAGCTTTAATACACAGGCCATTGTTCTATTTGTCCTTACTTCTCTACTTCTTCTATCATTTTTCTGCTGACAAACCTTATGACTACTGCTTAGCTCCAAGCACAGTTCTGCTGTCTCTGAGGCCTGCCTTTTGCAGCTTTCCCAAAATCCTCTGTTTTCAAGGATTGCCACAGGCAATCCCCAACCTTAGGGAGTTGTGCGATGGCAAGTGCTGGATTCAGCACCTGGAACAGGGCAATCCTGCTGTGTGTGTGTATAGACTAGGGAGCCAGAGGCTGGAGAGAAGCACTGCAGAAAGGAAGCCAGGCTCCTGGCCAATGGCAAGCTAAATGTGCATCAGCAGTGCCCTGGCAGCCAGGAGGGCCAAACCTGTCCTGGGGTGCATCAGGCACAGTATCACCAGCTGGGCAAGAGAGGGCATTGTCCTGCTCTGCTCTGCTCTGCTCTGTACTGGGGCAGCCTGACCTTGAGTGCTTGGGGGCAGTTTTGGGTACCACAATGAAAAAAGACATGAAGGTATCAGAAAGTTCTCCAATGAGGTTTACAAGGACAGAACTGGAGGAAATGGCATGCAGCTGAGTCAGGGGAGGGTCAGGTCCGGTATCAGGAAAAAGCTTTTTAACCAGAGGATGGCTGGGCACTGGAAGAGTCTCTCCAGGGAGTGGTCACAGCATCACACCTATCTTGAGTTCAAGAATCTTTGGGACATTGCTCTCAGGCATCTGGTGTGATTCTTGAGGAAGGTCCCATGCAGGGCCAGAAGTTGGACTTGATGCTCCTGACGGGCCCCTTCCAATTCAACTGATTCTACCACTCTATGATTCTGTCCTGGCCACTCAAGGTGTATTGCTTGATCTCACCAGATTTTGACCTGCTCTTGTTGGTCAGAATTTGTCACTACTGCCTAATGATATTTACCACAAAAGACAAAGTGCCTTTTCTCAATTTTCTCAAGAAAGTTGAAGATGCACCCTAGAATCCTAAAAAAGTCTTTTCCTTGAAACAACACTGTCTCCTGCCCAGTATTCTTTCCAGATCTTAAGGAGAAAGAAGGCAAAATGAGGGGATGTATTACAATGAAGCACTGTCAATGTTCCAGACCTTTAGCGGTATATTTGTACTTCCACTATTCTTTCCTATAAAATCATGGTTTTGTAGAGCATGTCATTTTCTAGCAAGACACATTTTTGCAACTGAGCCCATCAGTCTCTGTGAGAATATATTGTCAAAAGCACAAAACATATGAATAGGCAGTGGCAAGTGAGGGGAAAAAGCAGTATGGGAAGCAGCTCCGTGATACTACAGTAAGACAAGAAGGAGGTGGAGGTGTTCCAGTTGACAGAGCAAAGAATCCCCCGCAGTCCCTGGAGACATACATCCTAGTGAAGCAGGTTGTCTCCCAGCAGTCCCTAGAGAACCATGGAGGAACACATATCTACAGTGCAGCTGGTGGAGGGCTCCATGCCACAACAGGTGAAAGTGCCTTGAAGGAAGCTGCAGCTTGTGGAGGGAGGGCCAGAAAACCTTCCTTGACCTCTTCTTTAGCAGAAGAGTATGTGCAAATGTTAAACAGCTGCTAACTCGAATCTATCCTCTTTCCCGTTCTTGTCGTAGGTAAGTAGGACAAAACAAGAATTAGAAGCCTAAATTGTTTTGCTTGAGGCTCCCATTCTCTCTGCTACTCCCTTAAAATTTACTTTGAGATGAAATAAAACTCATGATCAAGTTCCTAAGTCTTGATGGTCAGGCTTCTCAGAAAACAGGGAGTGCAAAGAACTCTTATCACTGTCATTTTTATTCATAGAACTAAAAAAGTTAAATTACTGTTTCCTAAGAACTTACGAAAATCAACTGGTAGAGGTGGTGAGAGTGGAGAGTATAATTAAGCTGGAAAGAGAAAATCATGTAGCTACCTCATCTGCATATAAGTCTTTTACCAGGAACTCTGGACTTTTAAACAGACCTAGGACACAATAGTTATCTCTGGGAATGTTTTAGTATGTATAGAACATTCATCTTTAAATAACTCGATCTGTTTTACCCTTATGAGTTACATTTTAAATTTTATTTGAGGAGAAATATTTGTGATTCAGATCATTTCGAGTTCTGAAGCATTTCAGTTTTTGAGAGTTTTTGCTGTCTCCTGAAGGCAGGAAAATAGTCCTGGAACCAATACTGAAAGAAAGTAGATGGAAAACTTAGTTTTCTTCATTTTTTTCTGTCTATTCTAAGAGGCACAAGAGCAAAACCACTGCTATGAGTGAGAGTTGCCTTATCACTCATGGATGACAACCTTGTAGTGAGTAGTCTACTATTTGCACACATTTCTGATGCTGGTTGTTACCTGTTGTGCAGAAAGATCTGTAAACTATTTTCACGGAAAGACATTCCTGAATTGCTTCACTTATCTCTGAAGCAGAGGACTAAGCTGGCACTCTACTTCGGAGATCTTCCTGTGCTCGCCCCCAAACCCGTTTCCTTCAAATGCAATTTACTTTCAACCAAAGCACTTCATTACTTCATCAGGTAATCTCTTGTTCTTAATGTTTGGGGGATTGTTTTAAAAGGGTAAGAACATATTCTAGTAAGAAGGTAGAACGTCTGTCTTAAGCAGTAGACATCACTTGGCTTTGGTTCATGCACCATAACAAAAGCAAGGAATGTCATTTACAATCAATAGATGGGTTGGGGAAACCGGCCACAAGTTTAGGAATCTTTCTCCAATTAGTTGTGCTTTAAAATTTGGCTCTTAGCATTTCAAGTGTGTTTTTTTTTAAACAATCAACTATTTATTACCTGTACCACAATGAAGCACAATCGGCAGTGCTTGTGCATCCTTCAACAATTCCAAGAAGAAGAATGGTCTGAGCCTCCAGTGTAGCTCAGGGAGTCTGTCATCAAGCCAGAGTCCTCCAGGCATCTTCTCAACCTGGAGAAGAGCAGACTCTGAGCAAATATTAGAGCAGTCCTCCAGTATCTGAAGGCAGCCTAGCAAAAGGAGGCAGATGAGCTACACAAGGGCATGGAGCGATAGGAAAAGTGTTGATGGCTTTAAAACCTGAAGAGTATATGTTTCCTTTGGGTATTGGGAAGAAATTCCTTGCCAGGAGGCTGGTGAGACACTGGAACATGGTGTGGGTGACCCATTCCTGGAAGTGTTCAAGGCCAGCTTGAATGGGTCTTTGAGCTTAAGGCGGCCTAGTGGAAGGTGTCCCTGCCAAAGACATGGAGGGGTGAATTTAGGTGAATTTTAAGGTCCCTTTCAATCCCAACCATTCTGTTATTCTGTGGTAATAGTCATTCTGTGCAGTAGCAGTAACTAGCTGAAGATAGAAAAAACAGACTACTGATTCTGAGAAACTGCCATCCAGTTTAACTGTTTTGGACTCACATAGCAGCTCCTTTTAGCATTATTATAAGTAGGTACAGTCTCAGCACTTAAATATCATCCACACAAATATTTTATAATTTTTAAGGATTCGGACATTTGGGAATTTCCTTTCTCTCTTTCTTTCCTTCTTTCTTTCTTTATTTTTCTTTCTTTCTTTTTTCTTCCTTCCTTCCTTCCTTCCTTCCTTCCTTCCTTCCTTCCTTCCTTCCTTCCTTCCTTCCTTCCTTCCTTCCTTCCTTCCTTCCTTCCTTCCTTCCTTCCTTCCTTCCTTCCTTCCTTCCTTCCTTCCTTCCTTCCTTCCTTCTTCCTTCCTTCCTTCCTTCCTTCCTTCCTTCCTTCCTTCCTTCCTTTCTTTCTTTCTTTCTCTCTTACCCTTTCTTTCTTTCATTCTTTCTCTCTTTCTTTCTTTTTTCTTTCTTTCTCTCTTTCCTTCTTTCTTTCTTTCTTTCTTTCTTTCTTTCTTTCTTTCTTTCTTTCTTTCTTTCTTTCTTTCTTTCTTTCTTTCTTTCTTTCTTTCTTTCTTTCTTTCTTTCTTTTCTTCCTCCTTTCCCTTCCTTCCTCCCTCCCTCCCTCCCTCCTTGCACTGTGATTTCAATTTGTAAAATGTGAAGTAATTTCTGTAATTGACTCTTACCTGAATATCATTTCGAAGCTTAGAAATGGATCAAGAAGAAAATTGTGTAAAGACAGAGCATTTAAAAGATATTACTATGAGATTTAGAGGTAGCTATTGAAAATTCAAAAAGACAACATTGAAATGATGCAACGGATGATTTTAAGGGATTTTTTTTTTTTTGTATTTCTGTGATACCAATTAGGATCTCGGTTTTTTCACCTTCGAAAAATACATCTTGAAAATTGTTACTTTGAAAACCAAAAATATTTCCAAAACAAGGAAATGGATTGATGCAGATGAAAATATCATCTTCTAAATAGTCATCATCTAGTCCAAAGGATTCTCCTCACACAGTAAGCTTTATGGAGGTTTCTATTCTCACACAAACACAGAAGAATTTTTCAACTGACTAGAAAATCTGTAAAAACAAATGAACCTTGGAAAAAAAAGTTCAATAAAGAGCAGGAAATTATATGCATCCACCCTTATGATATGTTGGTTACTAAATATTGCCTCTAGTTTGTGGGTGAGTACACTTCCCATTCACACACACAGATACACCTCCCCCCACCACACACAAATGTCTGATAATGGGTCTCAAAGAAGGGATTATCTTTTTCCTATTCAATAGGCATTGTTTCTAAAACTCAAGGCGTATTCTTCTGGGATTCTCCTACTGCCTGGATTTAATACCTACAAGATAATATGCCGGTGTCTATTGGCATGGGGTGGGAGGGGACATGGAGAGCGCGGATTGGAAAACAACTAAGAGCTTAAATAAAAAAGAAGAGTACTTCAGGAATCCATACAAAGGCAAAATAGGAGGCCATAATCAGGGGCAGTTTGCTGTGCTGGGACAGTTTCTTTTGGAGAGAATTTGCGGAAAAGCTTTTCGCTAAGATGCGGGCGTCAAGAGACACAGAAGACGGGCGTACGCAGCTCTCCGAAGGTAGGTGCCGATCCCGGGCGGCTTTTGGCAGAAGCCGCCCTCCAGAGGACACTGCGTCCGGCGCAATGCTGTATGGGCGAAAAAGCCGCTTCTTCGCCTCCGGTTGCCGGAGAGCTCGGCAGATGGTGAGACTCCAAGAACGAAGCCGTAGAGCACAGGGATGAAGTGCGATGCTCTCAAACTGAGAGAAGACGATAACTAACCACTTTCCAACAGTTTAAACTTACATTACCATAAATAGGGAAAAAGTTCTTGGACAACTTTCTTTTGCATCCTTCTAAACCTTATGCAGCACTCCCTGGCCAATCTTACTTTTTCTTTTCTCCAGGAGATGGGAAGAACTCTACTACCTTCATGAAAAACGTCAGAGGACGCTTGCTGTTTTGGAACAGTTTCTTTTTGAGAAAATGCATTGAAAAACTTTTTCGCTACGGTGTAGGCGGCAAGAGACGCAGAAGACGGGCATGCGCAGCTCTCCGAAGGTAGGTGCCGGTCCCGGGCGACATTCAGCCGAAGCCGCGGTCCGGAGCGCACCGCGACCGGCAGAAAGCTCTGTGCGCGAAAAAGCCGCTTCTTCGCCTCCGGGAGCCGGAGAGCTCGGCAGATGCTGAGACGCCAAGAACGAAGCCGTAGAGCACAGGGATGAAGTGCGAAGCTCTCAAACTGAGAGAAGACGATGATTAACCATTTTCCAACAGTTTAAACTTTCATTACCATAAATAGGGAAAAAGTTCTTGCACAACTCTCTTTTGCATCCTTCTATACCTTTTGCAGCACTCCCTGGACAATCTTACTTTTTCTTTTCTCCAGAAGATGGGAAGAACTCGACTACCTTCATGAAACACGTCAGAGGACGCTTGCTGTTTTGAGACAGTCTCTTTATGAGAAAATGCATTGAAAATTTTTTTGCTAAGGTGTAGGCGGCAAGAGACGCAGAAGACGCGCACACGCAGCTCTCCGAAGGTAGGTGCTGGTCCCGGGCGACATTCAGCCGAAGCCGCGGTCCGGAGCGCACCGCGACCGGCAGAAAGCTCTGTGCGCGAAAAAGCCGCTTCTTCGCCTCCGGTTGCCGGAGAGCTCGGCAGATGCTGAGAGGCCAAGAACGAAGCCATAGAGCACAGGGATGAAGTGCGATGCTCTCAAACTGAGAGAAGACGATAATTAACCACTTTCCAACAGTTTAAACTTACATTACCATAAATAGGGAAAAAGTTCTTGGACAACTTTCTTTTGCATCCTTCTAAACCTTATGCAGCACTCCCTGGCCAATCTTACTTTTTCTTTTCTCCAGGAGATGGGAAGAACTCTACTACCTTCATGAAAAACGTCAGAGGACGCTTGCTGTTTTGGAACAGTTTCTTTTTGAGAAAGTGCGTTGAAACACTATTTCGCTACGGTGTAGGCGGCCAGAGACGCAGGAGACGGGCATACGCAGCTCTCCGAAGGTAGGTGCCGGTCCCGGGCGACATTCGGCCGAAGCCGCAGTCCGGAGCGCACCGCGACCGGCAGAAAGCTCTGTGCGCGAAAAAGCCGCTTCTTTGCCTCCGGCAGCCGGAGAGCTCGGCCGATGCTGAGACGTCAAGAACGAAGCCGTAGAGCACAGGGATGAAGTGCGATGCTCTCAAACTGAGAGAAGACGATAATTAACCACTTTCCAACAGTTTAAACTTACATTACCATAAATAGGGAAAAAGTTTTGCACAACTCTCTTTTGCATCCTTCTATACCTTTTGCAGCACTCCTCTGACAATCTTACTTTTTCTTTTCTCCAGAAGATGGGAAGAACTCGACTACCTTCATGAAACACGTCAGAGGACACTTGCTGTTTTGGGACAGTTTCTTTATGAGAAAATGCGAGGAAAATTTTTTCGCTAAGGTGTAGGCGGCAAGAGACGCAGAAGACGCGCACACGCAGCTCTCCGAAGGTAGGTGCTGGTCCCGGGCGACATTCGGCAGAAGCCGCGGTCCGGAGCGCACCGCGACCGGCAGAAAGCTCTGTGCGCGAAAAAGCCGCTTCTTCGCCTCCGGGAGCCGGAGAGCTCGGCAGATGCTGAGACGCCAAGAATGAAGCGGCACAGAAGCAAAATTGAGTACGCAGCACTCAAACTGAGAGAAGAATAATTAACCACTTCCCAAAAGTTGAAACTTACATTACCATAACTAGGGAAAAAGTTCTTGCACAACTCTCTTTTGCATCCTTCTAAACCTTATGCAGCACTCCCTGGCCAATCTTACTTTTTCTTTTCTCCAGGAGATGGTAAGAACTCTACTACCTTCATGAAAAACGTCAGAGGACGCTTGCTGTTTTGGAACAGTTTCTTTTTGAGAAAGTGCGTTGAAACACTATTTCGCTACGATGTAGGCGGCCAGAGACGCAGAAGACTGGCATACGCAGCTCTCCGAAGGTAGGTGCCGGTCCCGGGCGACATCCAGCCGAAGCCGCGGTCCGGAGCGCACCGCGACCGGCAGAAAGCTCTGTGCGCGAAAATGCCGCTTCTTCGCCTCCGGTTGCCGGAGAGCTCGGCAGATGCTGAGACGCCAAGAACGAAGCCGTAGAGCACAGGGATGAAGTGCGAAGCTCTCAAACTGAGCGAAGACGATAATTAACCACTTTCCAACAGTTTAAACTTACATTACCATAAATAGGGAAAAAGTTTTGCACAACTCTCTTTTGCATCCTTCTATACCTTTTGCAGCACTCCTCTGACAATCTTACTTTTTCTTTTCTCCAGGAGATGGGAAGAACTCGACTACTTTCATGAAACACGTCAGAGGACTCTTGCTGTATTGGGACAGTTTCTTTATGAGAAAATGCGAGGAAAATTTTTTCGCTAAGGTGTAGGCGGCAAGAGACGCAGAAGACGCGCACACGCAGCTCTCCGAGGGTTGGTGCCGGTCCCGGGCGACATTCGGCAGAAGCCGCGGTCCGGAGCCCACCGCGACCGGCAGAAAGCTCTGTGTGCGAAAAAGCCGCTGCTTCGCCTCCGGGAGCCGGAGAGCTCGGCAGATGCTGAGACGCCAAGAACGAGGCCGTAGAGCACAGGGATGAAGTGCGAAGCTCTCAAACTGAGAGAAGACGATGATTAACCATTTTCCAACAGTTTAAACTTTCATTACCATAAATAGGGAAAAAGTTCTTGCACAACTCTCTTTTGCATCCTTCTATACCTTTTGCAGCACTCCTCTGACAATCTTACTTTTTCTTTTCTCCAGAAGATGGGAAGAACTCGACTACCTTCATGAAACACGTCAGAGGACTCTTGCTGTTTTGGGACAGTCTCTTTATGAGAAAATGCGAGGATAATCTTTTCGCTAAGGTGTCGGCGGCAAGAGACGCAGAAGACGGGCACACGCAGCTTTCCGAAGGTAGGTGCCGGTCCCGGGCGACATTCGGCCGAAGCCGCGGTCCGGAGCCCACCGCGACCGGCAGAAAGCTCTGTGCGCGAAAAAGCCGCTTCTTCGCCTCCGGGAGCCGGAGAGCTCGGCAGATGCTGAGACGCCAAGAACGAAGCCGTAGAGCACAGGGATGAAGTGCGATGCTCTCAAACTGAGAGAAGACGATAATTAACCACTTTCCAACAGTTTAAACTTACATTACCATAAATAGGGAAAAAGTTCTTGGACAACTTTCTTTTGCATCCTTCTAAACCTTATGCAGCACTCCCTGGCCAATCTTACTTTTTCTTTTCTCCAGGAGATGGGAAGAACTCTACTACCTTCATGAAAAACGTCAGAGGACGCTTGCTGTTTTGGAACAGTTTCTCTTTGAGAAAATGCATTGAAAAACTTTTTCGCTACGGTGTAGGCGGCAAGAGACGCAGAAGACGCGCACACGCAGCTCTCCGAAGGTAGGTTCTGGTCCCGGGCGACATTCAGCCGAAGCCGCGGTCCGGAGCGCACCGCGACCGGCAGAAAGCTCTGTGCGCGAAAAAGCCGCTTCTTCGCCTCCGGTTGCCGGAGAGCTCGGCAGATGCTGAGAGGCCAAGAACGAAGCCATAGAGCACAGGGATGAAGTGCGATGCTCTCAAACTGAGAGAAGACGATAATTAACCACTTTCCAACAGTTTAAACTTACATTACCATAACTAGGGAAAAAGTTCTTGGACAACTTTCTTTTGCATCCTTCTAAACCTTATGCAGCACTCCCTGGCCAATCTTACTTTTTCTTTTCTCCAGGAGATGGGAAGAACTCTACTACCTTCATGAAAAACGTCAGAGGACGCTTGCTGTTTTGGAACAGTTTCTTTTTGAGAAAGTGCGTTGAAACACTATTTCGCTACGGTGTAGGCGGCCAGAGACGCAGGAGACGGGCATACGCAGCTCTCCGAAGGTAGGTGCCGGTCCCGGGCGACATTCGGCCGAAGCCGCAGTCCGGAGCGCACCGCGACCGGCAGAAAGCTCTGTGCGCGAAAAAGCCGCTTCTTTGCCTCCGGCAGCCGGAGAGCTCGGCCGATGCTGAGACGTCAAGAACGAAGCCGTAGAGCACAGGGATGAAGTGCGATGCTCTCAAACTGAGAGAAGACGATAATTAACCACTTTCCAACAGTTTAAACTTACATTACCATAAATAGGGAAAAAGTTTTGCACAACTCTCTTTTGCATCCTTCTATACCTTTTGCAGCACTCCTCTGACAATCTTACTTTTTCTTTTCTCCAGAAGATGGGAAGAACTCGACTACCTTCATGAAACACGTCAGAGGACACTTGCTGTTTTGGGACAGTTTCTTTATGAGAAAATGCGAGGAAAATTTTTTCGCTAAGGTGTAGGCGGCAAGAGACGCAGAAGACGCGCACACGCAGCTCTCCGAAGGTAGGTGCTGGTCCCGGGCGACATTCGGCAGAAGCCGCGGTCCGGAGCGCACCGCGACCGGCAGAAAGCTCTGTGCGCGAAAAAGCCGCTTCTTCGCCTCCGGGAGCCGGAGAGCTCGGCAGATGCTGAGACGCCAAGAATGAAGCGGCACAGAAGCAAAATTGAGTACGCAGCACTCAAACTGAGAGAAGAATAATTAACCACTTCCCAAAAGTTGAAACTTACATTACCATAACTAGGGAAAAAGTTCTTGCACAACTCTCTTTTGCATCCTTCTAAACCTTATGCAGCACTCCCTGGCCAATCTTACTTTTTCTTTTCTCCAGGAGATGGTAAGAACTCTACTACCTTCATGAAAAACGTCAGAGGACGCTTGCTGTTTTGGAACAGTTTCTTTTTGAGAAAGTGCGTTGAAACACTATTTCGCTACGATGTAGGCGGCCAGAGACGCAGAAGACTGGCATACGCAGCTCTCCGAAGGTAGGTGCCGGTCCCGGGCGACATCCAGCCGAAGCCGCGGTCCGGAGCGCACCGCGACCGGCAGAAAGCTCTGTGCGCGAAAATGCCGCTTCTTCGCCTCCGGTTGCCGGAGAGCTCGGCAGATGCTGAGACGCCAAGAACGAAGCCGTAGAGCACAGGGATGAAGTGCGAAGCTCTCAAACTGAGCGAAGACGATAATTAACCACTTTCCAACAGTTTAAACTTACATTACCATAAATAGGGAAAAAGTTTTGCACAACTCTCTTTTGAATCCTTCTATACCTTTTGCAGCACTCCTCTGACAATCTTACTTTTTCTTTTCTCCAGGAGATGGGAAGAACTCGACTACTTTCATGAAACACGTCAGAGGACGCTTGCTGTATTGGGACAGTTTCTTTATGAGAAAATGCGAGGAAAATTTTTTCGCTAAGGTGTAGGCGGCAAGAGACGCAGAAGACGCGCACACGCAGCTCTCCGAGGGTTGGTGCCGGTCCCGGGCGACATTCGGCAGAAGCCGCGGTCCGGAGCCCACCGCGACCGGCAGAAAGCTCTGTGTGCGAAAAAGCCGCTGCTTCGCCTCCGGGAGCCGGAGAGCTCGGCAGATGCTGAGACGCCAAGAACGAGGCCGTAGAGCACAGGGATGAAGTGCGAAGCTCTCAAACTGAGAGAAGACGATGATTAACCATTTTCCAACAGTTTAAACTTTCATTACCATAAATAGGGAAAAAGTTCTTGCACAACTCTCTTTTGCATCCTTCTATACCTTTTGCAGCACTCCTCTGACAATCTTACTTTTTCTTTTCTCCAGAAGATGGGAAGAACTCGACTACCTTCATGAAACACGTCAGAGGACTCTTGCTGTTTTGGGACAGTCTCTTTATGAGAAAATGCGAGGATAATCTTTTCGCTAAGGTGTCGGCGGCAAGAGACGCAGAAGACGGGCACACGCAGCTTTCCGAAGGTAGGTGCTGGTCCCGGGCGACATTCGGCCGAAGCCGCGGTCCGGAGCGCACCGCGACCGGCAGAAAGCTCTGTGCGCGAAAAAGCCGCTTCTTCGCCTCCGGGAGCCGGAGAGCTCGGCAGATGCTGAGACGCCAAGAACGAAGCCGTAGAGCACAGGGATGAAGTGCGAAGCTCTCAAACTGAGAGAAGACGACGATTAACCATTTTCCAACAGTTTAAACTTACATTACCATTAGTAGGAAAAAAGTTCTTGGACAACTTTCATTTGCATCCTTCTATACCTTATGCAGCATTCTGTGGCAAATCTTTTTCTTTTCTCCAGGAGATGATAAGAACTCCACTACCCTCATGGAAAACGTTGTGGGATGCTTGCTCTTTTGGGACAGTCTCTTTATGAGAAAATGCGAGGATAATCTTTTCGCTAAGGTGTCGGCGGCCAGAGACGCAGAAGACGGGCATACGCAGCTCTCCGAAGGTAGGTGCCGGTCCCGGGCGACATTCGGCCGAAGCCGCTTCCTGAGCGCACCGCGACCGGCAGAAAGCTCTGTGCGCGAAAATGCCGCTTCTTCGCCTCCGGGAGCCGGAGAGCTCGGCAGATGCTGAGACGCCAAGAACGAAGCCGTAGAGCACAGGGATGAAGTGCGAAGCTCTCAAACTGAGAGAAGACGATAATTAACCACTTTCCAACAGTTTAAACTTACATTACCATAAATAGGGAAAAAGTTTTGCACAACTCTCTTTTGCATCCTTCTATACCTTTTGCAGCACTCCTCTGACAATCTTACTTTTTCTTTTCTCCGGATGATGGGAAGAACTCGACTACTTTCATGAAACACGTCAGAGGACGCTTGCTGTTTTGGGACAGTTTCTTTATGAGAAAATGCGAGGAAAATTTTTTCGCTAAGGTGTAGGCGGCAAGAGACGCAGAAGACGCGCACACGCAGCTTTCCGAGGGTTGGTGCCGGTCCCGGGCGACATTTGGCAGAAGCCGCGGTCCGGAGCGCACCGCGACTGGCAGAAAGCTCTGTGCGCAAAAAAGCCGCTTCTTCGCCTCCGGGAGCCGGAGAGCTCGGCAGATGCTGAGACGCCAAGAACGAGGCCGTAGAGCACAGGGATGAAGTGCGAAGCTCTCAAACTGAGAGAAGACGACGATTAACCATTTTTCAACAGTTTAAACTTACATTACCATTAGTAGGGAAAAAGTTCTTGGACAACTTTCTTTTGCATCCTTCTATACCTTATGCAGCATTCTGTGGCAAATCTTTTTCTTTTCTCCAGGAGATGATAAGAACTCCACTACCCTCATGGAAAACGTTGTGGGATGCTTGCTGTTTTGGGACAGTCTCTTTATGAGAAAATGCGAGGATAATCTTTTCGCTAAGGTGTAGGCGGCAAGAGACGCAGAAGACGCGCACACGCAGCTCTCCGAAGGTAGGTGCCGGTCCCGGGCGACATTCAGCCGAAGCCGCGGTCCGGAGCGCACCGCGACCGGCAGAAAGCTCTGTGCGCGAAAAAGCCGCTTCTTCGCCTCCGGTTGCCGGAGAGCTCGGCAGATGCTGAGACGCCAAGAACGAAGCCGTAGAGCACAGGGATGAAGTGCAATGCTCTCAAACTGAGAGAAGACGATAATTAACCACTTTCCAACAGTTTAAACTTACATTACCATAAATAGGGAAAAAGTTATTGGACAACTTTCTTTTGCATCCTTCTAAACCTTATGCAGCACTCCCTGGCCAATCTTACTTTTTCTTTTCTCCAGGAGATGGGAAGAACTCTACTACCTTCATGAAAAACGTCAGAGGACGCTTGCTGTTTTGGCACAGTTTCTTTATGAGAAAATGCGAGGAAAATCTTTTCGCGAACGTGTAGGCGGCAAGAGTCTCAGAAGACGGGCATACGCAGCTCTCCGAAGGTGCCAGTAGCCACATTCTTTTAACAGAAGCCGCTCTTCGGAGGGCTCTTTTACCTTCATAAATGTCTTTGCTGGACGAAGCCGCTTTTTCATTTCCGGGAATACCTAGAGAGCAGCACTAGCTAAAGACGTGATTGGCACCATTATGGAGAGTTTTGCGTTGTTTCTTACGCTAGGTGTCGCTGCTTATCAAGGTTTGGCTGCTTTTAACCATTTGGGGTGCTGGATCTTCAAACAACTTATCGTAACTTCTTCTATTTTAAGTCAGGTGCTCACTGACGTAGATCCTATTAGATATAGCACACTGCAAATAGGAGGTGAAATAGATTTATTGTTACTAGCACATGGGTACGAGTGTTAGGAATTTTATAAGGAATATGTTGCATGAATCTTTTGGACCATTCTGCAGCCATTCATACGAAACTCACACAACTACAAGGCAATATGAAGAAATTGACTGGGAACGAGTGGGGTTTGCATGAATGGTTTGAGGGATGGGAAAGAACTGGATGGTTGAAAGATCTCCGAAATGGAGCTTTGTTTTTACCAGTTTTCATTATTTTGTTGCTTTGTGTTATTCCATGCATCGTGAAACTGGTGTGCCTCTTGGTAGAAAATACAGTGGAAAGGGTCTGGCTGGTGCAAGAAGAAGGGGGAATTGTGGCAATGTATCTGAACCGCTTAGACTACAGGGTGCACCAGCCATCCAGCGTGGAACTGTTCTTCTCAGAATTTTCTCAGGGCCTTCTGGAATTCATCAAGACATAAGCCGTGCTAAAACAAGAGAGGAGAAGCTGAGAAAGCATATTCCAAGACCACAAGAACTCCAAATTGGGGGGGGGGGTGAGGGGCAAAGTACCTGGACTGTAAGGAAACACATCTTCTGAGAGGTGCACGCAGAATGCGTGGACAAGACAAAGGCACCAATAAGAAAAGCGTGACTAGCGTGTGCAGAGAGTCAGAATGTGTAAGTGCATCATGTAAACCATAAACGGCTTCTGCTTAATCCTCTTGGTCCATTGTGCAGGAGTCCTGAATTCCCCCTAAGTGATACTTACTAAAAGAGCTCCGATTTTAATGCTAGAGTTACTGTCTATACGATGATTCATGGGAATGGTTCTTTCAAATCCTTCCCTTGCTGACATCAGTCAGTTTAGTCTTTTCCTGATTGTACTGATGGCTATACATTAGTTAGGAATAGAAAGGAATGAGTTTTAGGGATATGTTGCATAGAAATAGACTGGTAGCTCTGCTTCCATTTCCATTGTCTAAGTAGAATTCCGATTATTTTTGGCCCTTTCATAGACCTCTGACTAGATTAGCATTTGTCTTTGATTGACTCCCTAAATTTTAGGCTACTAGGCTTGACCAATGAATGGAAAGGGGAAAGTCACAGAGCTTCAGTGGTTCTCTTGTCAGCAATTTCTCAGGAGCAGGGAGATTTCTTTCCTCAAGTTCTTTGCTTCAGCTAGCAGATTATGCTCACGCCAAAAGGAGGTGAGAAGGTTGCTTCCTTAAATGGTCAAATAATTCTTCCTGCTTTTTGTGACGCTTTTGTATTACTGGAGTTTGTTCCAGAAAGTTGGATTAAATTGCATGCATCCGCTCCTGGGGAAACAGAGCATTTAGCCAATAGCACGTAGGATTTATCAACCTGAGATTGTCTTAACGGACCGGAGGCTTAAAGCACATTAATTCCTGCACTGTAGTTTCAATTCCACTTTTAGGCTCGACAAACCGAATGGTAAACCTGCATCAGCAGGGAGGGACATTTAATTGGTTTTTCTCCTTTTCAGAGAGAAGCTAATGAAAAAGTTTCACCAGAATCAGAGCGGGCTGTATAACAAGAAGAGCGTCATGAAAAGAGGCCAATCCTATCCTCTTAGTATTCCTAGCTGTGATTGGACTTCAATGAAATGTGTCAACTCTGTGTTCCTGGGTATCACATCAGTAACAGGTACTTCAGCTGCTGTACGTCTCTCCTAAAGCTAAGAACAGAATCTCAAATAATCTTAATTCCAAGGTCCCAATTCACCGTGTGATGCTGACAGGTGAAAAAGGAGTGGAAAGTGCACCAGTAAATGAACTTGAATGGCCTATCTAAATCAGCGGCCACTGATTTCCTGAAGGCCTTAACAGGTCAGTTGCCCCTATTTTTCTTGGGATTCTTTTAGTCTTTGGTCATGTTTATCTTGGGATTCTTTAAATCCTTCCCCATTAGTTCAGCCTCTGCTCTCAAATCTTTTGCTGCCATTTAAAGTATCTCGATAGCCTGGAAACGTGTTGTCTTTATTCATCACCTCATTATTCCTTTCAAAGGGTTGTTTGCCTCAAGTCTCATTTTTGCTGATTTTCTGCTAGTTCATTGTCAGATGGCAGCAGGTGTTTTGTAAGAGCAAGTGCACAATCCTATAGCTTGCTTTTCTATTGATTTGGCCTGTCTAGAAAATGGAATGACTGAACATCTCCAACAGCATTTTCTCTCCCCATTGTGTTTCACCGGAAGGGCAGATGCAAATCGTCTACCTAAACTCATGGCGCTGAAGAAACTAGTGGCTTGCTGTTGCATGTAGGTAGAACCTTCCAAAAGGAAGGCCTTGTAAAACCATGGCTGAGGCCCGTTACTTTGGCTAAGTAGAAAAGGACTATGGGAAAGTGAGGCAGCTGAATTAGAGGTAGATCAACAAGTTCTAGAACCGTTGCGTGTTCACAGCGTGGTGTATGACGGTTGGTTGAATTATGTTTGTTGCGGCTTAAAGCTATGCAACTGACAAAGGCCTGACTGCTTCAAAAGCCTGGCTTTTGCAAGAAAGCGGCTCTCCTTTGCACCTGCCTGGGGACTCTGCGTCACTACGGACCCTCACGCCCAGTTTGCCAAGGAGATGATGAGTAGGAATGTTGCAGAGCTGCTGTGTGCATATGAAAGGAATGGCAGAGAGTGAAGCCGTGGACAATTTCTGGGCTTTAGTACAATGCTGCTGCATTGGTGCCAGTTTAGTCGGTTTTCCATCAGTGGCATTTCTGTCTAGAAGTACACTGCCCAGAGTCTTTCTAGCATTTGATGCCATTTCCTTACTGTCGTCTTAATACCTTCCTTCAGTTTAAAGGATGATGCAATCTTTATATTTTGAAGATCCCTGTTAGGAAACACTATGCCAGAGGAGTCATCACTCCCTTTTCTTTTGCCTCCTTTGTAATTTTTATAGACTCATTTCACATTTCTGCTAATGGCAATAAGAATACTGAGACTACTTAAGCAGGGATGACGCTCTCAGCTGCTTTCCTCTTTCCTACTGCTTCATACCGTATGCGACTTAATGGCCTCGTTTTGCAATCAGCATTTTGCTGTGGTTTGCTAAAAACTGGCATGCACTGCCAACTCACAACTTGTGTGTTGGCATTTCAGGGGCTTTGATGGGTTCCTTTCTGAGATTGCCATGCACTGGACTTTCACAGTCACAAAGAATTCATCTACCATTGCTCGAAGTTCAGTATTAAATAGTCTTTCCTGGAATGTAGGCAACCTAGCAGCAAGTACTAAATTTGCTGCAAGCCCTGTCGTCCCAAAGGACCATTCAAAAAGACTGCTTTTCCCCTCTGACCAATCTGACAGTATTTTGTTGGAGAATTTGGTACCTTAAGTGAACCTCTTGGAACGGATCTCATCACAGACAATATCTCAGGCTTTCTTGAAATACTGGCTCCTTTGGATTTCAATTCCATTCAGAGTGCATTTAAGATTTTTTCTTTTTTCACTGAAGCCGTTCAACGATGCCTCTTCTCTTATAAAATGTGATGCAGGTGAGAAAGATGGATCCCCATGAAAGGTTATATAGATGCCAAAGTTCATGCCCAATGGACTGTACTGGTGGAAATCCAGTACTAGTCTAGTATTTTGAATCCAAATAATTCCTCCCAGTCAGGACCGACAGGATTGTTTGGCTTTGAATCTGAGCACGTGGACAGTAGTGGATGGTCCACAGGTTGAAAACAGTGTAGATTCTTCTCCTTTTTTCATTGATGGCTCAGAGACTGAAAAGGCAGCTACAAAATGGTAAGTACATCCCTCCAGATTCAAAAATTCTTCTTCTTAATTTGCATCTCCACCATAACAACAGATGGTTAGAACTAAATTACCAATGGGAATTTTATAGCTTCTCAGAAATGAAACAGGAACTGGCCAATGGGCCTTAGCAGTAGCTACAAGTTTTCCAGCACAAGGCATCTCAAAAGTATTTTAACCTTACAGTACTTTTCTGTCTTATGCTTTCATCTCACGGATGCAGGCAAAAAAAAAACAACCCCAAAAAACCAAACCCCCACCAAATAGCTAATAAGCAAAATCAGTGACATATATAGAAGCAGAAGCCATGGTTTTTAACTTCCAACCTTGTCTTCTCAACACACTCTCTAAAATGGAATTGTTTCCCTTTCTGCCTTGAAGCATTTTGCAGCAAAAAACACTCTAAGGTCCTGATAGGTGTTTTGTTCAAAAATCACTTCTGGTTTTCTGTCCATAATCAGAGTAACATGGCTGCGCTGGCAGCTGGCCAAAGGAGGTAGGAAGAGAAATCATCATCCACAACACTGGGGCTAAAGAAATTTCTACAGAAAATTACACGCCCTATTACTTGTTCATGTGTTGGGTTGAACGTTCAGAATCTGTTTCCACTTTTTCCCATTCATAGAATGTTCTATTTCACAGAATGCCATCCCGTCAAACATCAGTCCTGCCAGAACAGCCCGCCATAGGGGGCTGTCATATGGGGATCAGCTAATGTCCACTGACTCTTACCAGTATAGTGCTTGTCACTGTTGCAGATCAAGAACTTCTGAATAGTTTGGATTCATGCTCTTTGAGGGGTTGAAAACAAGAAAAGAATGACTAGACATTTCTAGGATCAAATCCCCTGATGGAATAAAAATAGGAGCATAATAAATGTATTTGTTGTTCTAAGAAGGGAGATAAAGGGTCCAAAAGATTACTTGCATACTTCCTGTTCTAAATCCCTTATTATCCGGCAAATTGCAAAAGATTCCAGGCTTTTGCCAAAATGCAAATCAGATTAAAATGTGAAGCCTTACAGTTTACTGGATATAAAACTTCATCATCCATTTTTAAATCTTTGAGATTGTCATGTACTTCCTATTATTACCCTGAGGTTTAGAGCTGTAATTCAGAGAGATAAGAATGCTATTTTGAATTCATTCTATTAAATCATCTTGTCGGCACTCTCTCCTCTTGGTTTTCACTTCTGAAACTCTGTACGGAAGAGTGCATTAATGCAGAGAGCTCTGCATCAATTCTTTACAACAGTTTCCCCTGTAATTCTTCTTTCAAGGCAAACCTGTAAAAATCCACACTTTCTTACCCCACCACTTCTAAAATTCTATTGAGAAGCAAAAAAAAACCCCATCAAACAATGAAATCTCTGCTCCAAATTGTATTTAAAAAGCAGTCCATTAACTGCTTTCTTAGCAGATACTTTAGCTTGTAATCATACAGCAACCTTTCTTGCTCTTCTGGATTAGAACTAAATTCTTAAAGCGTATAAGGAAACATAGGTTTACTGTATCTGATTCTTAGATACAGAAGTCCAGCAAGGAGTTCAGACCTCAAAAGAAATGTCTGTACAAGAAGATTCAGCACAACGTTGAGACATATTAGCTATTTTTCAAGAAGAGCAGCCAAACTGAAACTTTTTAGACTTCTATACTATCACGGCTGCCTGCTTCCAGAACCTGACCTAAGTTGCTGGAAACTAGCTGCAATATTACTGTAAACACTGCTGTGAATGTAGGACATCGTCATTCTTCTCTTCCATTGAAAACCTCAAGTGGAGTCGCGTCACTTCTCTTCAAAATTCTGTATTTCCTTGCAAACTGGTCAAATAATGATAAATAAAGTGTTCTGTTCATTCAGTTTAAACCTAATGTTCAAAATGAAAAAAAAAATCCATTCAGATATGGTCTGCAATAATATAGCAGAGAGAAGAGGAAGCAGACTGGCCTACAAAAGAAAGAAGTGAAGCAGAATTTGGGAATTTGGAAGACCTTATGATGTATTATTCAAACAAATAAATAAATAAAATATAACCTAGCCAAATTCAATCAGTGATGCACAGACAGAGAAAAAGAGCTAATTACTACTAATACTTTTTTCATTCTCAGACAAGAAGTTCAATAATCCTCTTGAATGCACGGAAGATTCTTGGAAAAGACAGCAGCCTTCTTCTTCACAACATATTCCTCAGAACTCCAGGAGACAAATCATTTGAGCTGTGAGGATCTTTCTCTCTGTAAAACTCCCAGAGCATAGCCAATATTCTATTCCTTTAGGGATCCTCGCCTCCCTGGGGGAGTGCTGGATAGTCTACATCCCGGTACATCAGCCAGACACTCCGCCTTATTTCCCATGGCTACTGCAGCAAGGACATCATCTACACTGGCTTTCTAGCCAAAATAGATGCAAGGCACAATGAAGAACATAGCCAACACCTTGAGCACAGCTTATGAGTTTCGAAAGAAAAATCTCAGGATGGCAATACTGGACCTTCTGATCCAAACCATCAGGAAACATTTCTTTAGAGGTGTTGGGAAAGATGAAAGTTTGACAAGAAAGTCTCACAGATATGTATGCTTGGCAGAAAGATTTTTGAATGTGGAGTCTGAAGAAAGAATAGAGTTGGAAGCAAGTTTTGATCTAGAAGAGAAGAATTGCTGAGCCAGTCTTACTGGATAACCAAGGAAGCAAAGGGTATGTTAGTTAGAAGGGGGTTTTATGACTTAGAGCAAAGGATAAACCCAGTCCAGACAAGAAGATGTTTTTACCAAGCAGGAAGATAGCACCAGAAACAAGCCTGCCGATGTGGCAAGCAGAAGAAAGGTCTCCGAATTTTCCACTGCCAAGAAAACTGAAAAAACAATTTTCAGCTTAAACTGTAATGTACTGACTTTTAGTGATTGGAGAACAGTGACATGAATATGGTAATTAGAGTAGCTATGATAGGCTATAGATAATAGTTAAGGCATAGATTGGTTCTACTGTATGAAGATGCTCAGCAAAGTATATAATGCAATGTAACCAAAACCAAAGGGTGTCCAGGCTTGCCTGCAGCTGGAGCTGACAGCTGTGGGCACAGGCTTTGTCGCCCACCACCCTGGACTGCTGCAACGTCTTGGATGGAATAAACTGCATTTTGGAGAGCTGCCTGGAGTCCCGCATCCCTCATTTAGGCTCTTCCATGGAGGTGAAAAAAACTTTTGTGTATTGTACAAAAGAATAGCTATGTAATCCAGAGTTGCATGACCCAATATTTCTACTGCACTGGAACAATTTTTATCAATATTATGGATCCACTTCTTTTCAGTGCGCTTGGTAAAAACCGAAAAGTATCGTTTGAAAGAAATTATTGGATGCGTTCTAAGTTCTACGGATTAGTTAAGGTGTTGGTATTTCATGGCTTGGTTTTTGGTGGGGAGGGAAGAAGCCAGCCACAGAAGTGACTTTTTGTGGAAAGCCCCTAGAAGCTTCCTCCATGCCTGGCAAAGTGAATCCCTGCTTGGCACTAAGAATAGACATGCTGCTAAGCCAATTACAGAAGCTGGTAGCGCCTTGGTGATATATTTAAGAAGGAAATCAAAACTGCAGCCAGTTAACCTTGAAGTTGGGAAATTTTTAGGTTGGCACCTCTTCTGGTTTGAAAGCCAAACCAGTGAGACACTCTGTTGCAGTGTGTGTTCATTATTGTAATGCAGTTCTAGTAGCCCGTTTTATAATCCTTCCTATTTTGTGCTGTTATAGCATATGTTATTATGAATGGATTGTTCCTTTCCCCCCTGTACTGTTGGGTTTTGCCCTAGCTGTCCATCTCCCCAAAGACCTGCCCTTTTGTTCCCTTTTCCTTCTCCCATTGAACATCAACCCCTCCCCAAGCCTGCCCCTTTCTCTAGAAACTTCCCTATCAATTTTGTACCCTTGGAAACCCCATTGGTTTGTTCAAGATATTCTCCTGCCCTGTAGTCCCCCTACTGGTTTCAACATTGAAACCAGTAGGGGGACTACAGGGCAGGAGAATATCTTGAACAAACCGCCTTGTCTTCCACCCCCAGTTTCTCCCAGTTGGTTAAAGATTGTATCCTCCCCTGGAACCTCCCCTCATTTCTTAGTTGATGGATGCCTTTGAGTCAGTGTCTTTCTGTCCTTGACCCTCCAGGGAGTAAACTGGAAAACATACAGAAGACCTCTCCCTGTTCCTTGTCCCTGCCCTCAGCGCAGTTCTATCCCCAAGGCAGTCCACCTGTGCCATAGAGCAGCTGTGCCCTACAGCTGCAGCCCGGATTCGACAGCTTTCTTGGGGCGGCCCACTCTTGCTGTCAGTGTTGGGAGCTAGTCGGGCTGAAGAAATCGGGCACAGCAGCAAGACTCCAAGTCAGAAATACAGTTTATTAGGAAAAGGGGGAAAACCCCAAATCCATGCAGGAATACAAAAGAAAAACCACTGACAGAGTCAGAATAGAAGCTGACGTCCTGCTTGTTAGGGTGGTGGTAGCAGTTTGGATGAAATGGTCTTGTTGAAATGGTGATTCTGTAGAAACCATCTGGTTGCTCTTTTCCTCTGGAAAACCATTGGGTAAGGGCGGCCGTTCCTCTGGCATTGCAGTGGAAAGACTGCTTGTTGTGTCCCAAAACCCAGATTATATCCAGGTTGGGATGCTTAGCTCCTCCCTCCTGGGCGGAGCTTCTCACAATGGGCTGATATCCTTCTGAGTCATGCTATGGGTCCTTGATTACCCGTTAAACAGAAATGGCTCCTGGAGGGAGTTATCTCTGAGTCATGTGGCAAGACATTGATGGGCCCATTAACAGGAGGGAAGGAAAAAACGATGCCACCGCTCAGCAGTTCTTGAGGGTGGGAATAGAATGCATTTTTATATTGTAAGCTAAGACAATACAGGATGCAGGTTTTTGCATTTGCTGGAAGTTTGTATGGATTTGAAAAGTATCCTCATACCAGAGGCACAAAAGTATTCTCATACCCCTTTTAATCATCTTCAAATGAAGCAATTCTCCCAATAACCTAACACATGAATGACTTGCAAGTGAGTTGAAGGAATACGCCAAAGATAAGTAGTGTTCAGCTGCAGAGAATTGTTTAGGGACGTCATACCCTAATATTTTAAATCAGAAAGCATGGATGGACGGGTCTTTTTTCCTTGGTTGACTACAGAACCAGCGGTCCTTTGCAGGAGGGTCTTTTGATTTAGGATGACACTGGCAACTAAGAGCATGGCTACATAGAAGGTGCTACTTTTAGACCAGAACATTCAACTACTTAAAGGCAGATAGGAGAGTAGCTGATTAGTGACAGCTCCGACAGGAAGAGTCTGCGGCTTACCCCGTGGGAACAATAGTAGCACATTTCAATTTTAGAAAACCATTCTTTTCAGAGGACCAAGCATCAGTAAAAATAGAAGGTCAAGTAAAGACATCCTAGTGCTCTTCTTATCAGAAGCATGTTCCTCCATATGAGAGTATTTAGGAAAGAACAGTGCGTTCATAAGGAAAGGTGTGCCAGTTACATAACCTGGAGAACAAGGCAAGACAAACTTATACAATATACATCCTCCAATACAAAATGAAGAAACAATCATTTCAATTTTCCACGGAATTAATTGCATTTTATTTGCTATTTTCATTTCAGGTGCTAAGAAATGATTTTTTACGACTGAATTTTATGAATTCTGCAAAGCTATCATTTCTAATGTCTTCATACCCGTATTAAACACTGAGGTGACAAAGAGAATGGCAGTGCAAGGAAACCTTGTCCATCTCCCCCTCCTTGTAGCTTTAGACCAGTGAGAAATCACTGAAGCCAGTCACTTCATTTGAGATAAATAGCTTTACCAAGAGAGAATATTATCCAGCCTTGATCTTTCCTTTTGGAGCTGATCCACTTTGTAGTCATCAATTCTTGACTCAGCTGGGGAGAAACAATGGCATTACGGCCATGGATGTTAGAGTGCGCTGATGGGAAATGAAGTTCTCATCTTCAGGTCCTTGCTTCAGTAAATATTCCAAATTCATCAGAAAGAAAATTCGAAGACCAGTAATCCCCACTCAAATGACCTTATTTGAATAGTCTGCAAGCATAAGAGACATCAGGTAGGTGCTTTCATCTGTTAGGGGCATACCCAGCCAGTACATTATTGTCTAGTTAGGGGGCAATAATTTTGGAAATCATTGAATTTTTTGTATTGCAAGTGAATGGTCAACACATTTTATTACTGGATAAGGTAAAATCATGTCTTCTGCATCCTTTCAGAGAGGAAACTTACCTGGATCTAAAGCTGCTCAGCTCCATGATGGGATGCTTTGTCTTCAAAGGGAACTCTAGTCTTTGTCTTTTTGGATTGTTTCCATAGCTTTTCACTCACTCTTCAGGTACATGTTAAAATGTCCTCTTATCCCATGCAAATTTTTATGGGCATAGTCACTGAATTGGTAAGTATTCCATTAAGTCCACAGGCCCTGTTGAGATGGATGCACAGCTCTCAAGGGTGTTAGCAGATGTTATTCTGAGGCCACTCCTGATCATGTTTGACGGATCATGGTGACTGAGGAAAGTGAGCAAAGACTGGATGAAAGCAAATGTCACCCATCTTGAAAAAAGGCAGCTAGGAGGACTCAGAAAAGCACAAGCCAGCCAGCCTCATTTTTATCCCCAGGAAGTTAGTTGATGGAGTAGCTATTCCTGGAAAGCATTGCCAGGCACATGAAGGAGGACAAAATAATGTAGTCAGCATGGATTTACCAGGGGAAATTGGTGCTTGACGACTTTTTAAACTCCTCTGGTGAATGAACTTGCCTGGTAGATGAAGAGAATATCGTCTGCCTGGACTTCAGGGAAGTTTTTGACATTTATCTACATCGCATCGCAATGTAGGAAGGAATAGTGTAAAGAGCAAGGAACCAGTGTCTTTTCAATGATGCTCAGTGAAAAGACAAGAGGCAGTGGGCACACACTGCAATACAGGAGATTGCCTCCGAACATCACAAACTGATTTTTTACTGTGATGGTGACTGAACCATGGCACAGAGTGTCCAGAAAGATGGTGGAGTCTGGATCACTGAAGACATTAAAAGTAAGCCCAGATATAATCCTGGGCAACAGGCTCTAGGTATCCTGGTTGAAGCAGGGGGATTGGACTTGGTGAGCCCCACAGACCGCTTCCACCCTCATTCATTCTGTGCTAGTGAATTCTCTTAGATATGCCTTTCAAGGACTGGCATGACAAAGCTCTGTGCAGAGCGAGATTCAAATGGACATGGGATTTAAGTTCCTTAAGTAATGTTCAAGATGAATGTAAAACTCCGGGATAACTGTCTCTTCCATAACTGAATCCCTTTCATAAGAAAATTCCCCAGCTCTAGAAAGATCTTCTAAGACGCATGCTTAAGACTGACACTGGCTGAGCAAATTTCTCCCTATGAGTGTCTAAGACCAGTTAGGATCTTCACCGAAAGTGTTGTCAACGTAGTCACTGAAGGCATGTTTTTAAGAAGCGACAACTTACATCAGAATGACAAACATCGGTCCTCAAAATGTATTACTGTATGGGAATTATCTACTTGGATTCCAAATAAAAATAAAGAGTTGGTCTTTATTTAACTTTTTCATTGCAATATTCATAAGGGAAGAAAAGGACCTATGTCCTTAACTTTCTTAACTCTAACAAAGATTGAAAACATTCCTTGTAAAAAGCGTATCTTAATTATCAGTCTATCAAACAATTTGAGTTGGGAAAAAAGTTCGACAATTGTGTAGATAGTTGCAAAGAAGCCAAGAAAATAGGAAAGAAACAAAAACAGAGAAAAAGAGTCATCTTGAGTCTGCTAGCTAATTCTAGAAGTAGTCTGCTAGAAAAAGGAAACCCCAGTTGAATTTCAAATGTGTTCATGCAATTGATTCAGTAACTGGTCAATGTAAAAACCAATCCTTTCGTACAACTTCCCTCAGCAACAAAAACTCCAACAGGTTGACACCACCATCATGCCTGTCCCAGACATATTGAAAAGAGAAATGATGATTTCCTTGAAAATCTTTTTGCGGAAAAGTTGCAAGGCATTGAAGGGATTCTCCACATTCTCATTCCTCCATGTAGCGTGAAAGCATATTTGATAAAACATGCAACAAAGCATATTTTATCAATATCAACAAAGTGATTTACAAGGTAAAGTAAAATGGATGACTTAGGAATTGATCTCTTTTGAACATGAAACTTCATATCCACTCTCTGTGAAGTTTCTAACAAAAAATGATGGAGCTGAGGCATGAATCTGCCCCTACGAGGGTTAAACAAACATAGACACTCCCCTTCACATGCCCCCCCTTCCGCACACACCTAGGCACGCACAGAGATCAGCATAGCAGATCATGAACACCTTGGAAAAGACTGAAATGCTAAATGCCTCTCTTTGTGGGCAAAATAGCTGGTACACTATTTCAAATATCTGGTACTAAAATTCTGTTTAATATCTACCTCATATTTAAAACACAGCTTTTCATTGAATTCTGTTTGCAGAATATTTTCCTTTCATTTGTTCCTTTAAAATTACTGAGTTCTATGTCTAGGAAGATTTTCTTCTACAAATAGAAAGAATTAGATGATGTCTTTTCAGAAGAAAGCATTGGTTTATACAATTTTAAACCATCGTGGTATGGAAGAATTTTTTTGTCCCTCACTAAGGTGGAATAAGTATTTTGATCATAGATCATTTACAGTGAAATACTTGACATTTTTAAGATGCTTTCAATCAATTTTGATCCTCATTGCTTATTCATTGTAAACAGTAATTTTCAGTGCATGGAAAGTGTGTGTGGTACATTGACATTAGTTCAAACACCAATTCCAACTAATGGCCAGGCTGAACTACAGTAAATAATGTCCTGAAGGACATTTTGCCGCCTTCTTTGGCACTTCATGAAATCCTAATGATTGGGATGAAGTGTTGAAATACAGAGGTTTTCTCTCAGAGAGTGTCCCATGTTGAAACCCATCCCATGTGTTTGATATTGTTGTTCTTATCGCTTTTTAAATGTGATATCTTCTGCATAGTTTTCATGAAGCTTTCTGTTACAGTAGTGAAAATCACAGAGAAATGCAATTTTGTACAACTTTGAACTTACCCCAAGAGCTGAGAGAAAATTTGCTCCTGTACTTCAATCTGAGTTTCTTCTATATTCAAGCTTTGTTTATCTACCATCAGGGGTCGCATTCGTTGCTGTTCAAAGCCCCATCCAAGCTGACCTTGAATACGCTCAGGGATGGGACATCCACAACTTCTCTGGGCAACCTGTTCCAGGGTTCCCGCACCCCAACAGCAAAAAATGTCTTCCTTTCATCTAATCTAAATCAGAAATACTAAATCTAGGCATATGAACATTGAGGAAAGGTTTGAAATTCTTTTGATTTGAAACACATTTGATATGAATACTAACTTACAGATGACTGAAATATGTTGATGGCCATTTGAGATTGACACTTTTTGAAAAAGTGCATGGAATTGAAAATTAAAACCAGTAAAATGAAAAACTTCTTGCCTTTTTCTTTTTTCTCTGATATTCAAAATTGCATAGGTCAGATATCTGTGCTTCATGCAGATCTCTCAGATACTCTCAGACAAAAGCTTTTCTTTCAGACTAAATTGCAGATTAGGTAGAACACTAGTACTAGTGAAGGTTTTTCTGGGCATAGGGGGATTTGGGTGCACAAAAGGTTTTATCCAAACTGGAAAATTCATCCCAGCTGCGTTCTGTTCATCATTCTTACTGCATCAGGCCTGAAGATTCTGTGAAAAGTATCCTGTGGACCTTGAACATAGCTCATGTGAAAGAGATGAGAGGTGATGGAGAAGTTGAGGGAGAGAATCAAGAGCATATGGCCCAGTACAGGCACCAGAAAGTACTTTTTCATGTGGTCCACAGCCCGAACAATTGTTTAGCACCATTTGAAGGCTGTGTCTGACAAAGAGGGCTGAAGCAGGTCTTCAAAATATCCGGTAGATCAAAATCCATGGAAGCAAATGACCCTGGCCAGTCACCTTGCTGCTGATAATTCACCCTCCATACCAGCTGATCAGGCCTAGCAATGCTGCTGCAAAAGTATTGTGAAAAAGGTAGGCACATTTTCACAGAGGCAGGGGAAAATGCCCTTGGATGATGATTCCAAGGGATAACTTGATGGAGCAAGTTAGGTACCCTTATCTACTGTGCAATATCGAAGTTGGTGAGTTCACCATCTGTAAGCATCACTTTAAAAAAATAAATGTTTGATCCACAAAACAATATTTCCTATGTCCTGTCTACCTGCTTCAGTTCAGCCAATGAATCGGCTATGTTCCATCAGCAAAGTGTTCATGATCATATGCTTCTTTAAACTGTGATAATTCTTTTTTTTTTTCTAAATCAGACACTGTCTATTCCTAAGATTCAGATGTCCATGGGTAGGGGTGTAATTAAGTTCACTGTTATAAAATATCCTTCTTGTTATCTTTTGTTTAAATTACTGACATGTAACATCAGTCTGAGAGCTGAAAGAAACCCCTTCATTTGCTGTTTGCCAGTATCATCTATGTGATACAAATTCTACTTGATAAATCACACCCATACATTGCCATATCATACTACTAGTAATGCCTTCACAACCTTTTCTTCATCATTAGGGATTTTGGCAAAGTGAATGATTGGAACACAAGCAAGGGCATTTGTTCAAGATGTTCCAGAAAGAGCTGGGATCTGTTCTCTACTTTGCTGCCTATGTTAGCAGGAAGCTGCAAAAAAAAAAAAAAAAAGAAAGATAACTAGGAAGAGTGTTATTTTTAGCCTGAGTTTGGAAATGAGGTTTGGAGTACCCTGTTAAATGAGAAGGTGCTCTTTGAATATATAGCATCTTAAGGGGAAAAGCCAGCTTTAAAGAGGTTTTGAGACAGTTGCTTCTGGGAAAAAAAAAAAAACAAAACAATTTGAGGTATCTAAGGTCTTTAGCCATACCGCTTGGAAGATTGATTCAAAACACAGTTTCTTCATCTAGGAAGGACAGAGGACCATAGATGCAACTCACTTCAAAATGGAGTTATGTAGGTTTCTGGTTGGGATTTACTGGACATCATTTCTTGTAAAGTCGAGGGACTGCAGTTAGCTCTCCAATAATTTCCTTCCCTGAAATTCATCTGCATTTGCTCCTTTCTCCAGCGTTCCCATTTCTTTGTGATGGTATACTCCATCTATGCATTAGAATATTCAGCTAGAGTGTGTGTCTGATATTTTCTAGTTAAAATTGACTGGAACGCAATGGATAGTTCCAGTTGCTTGTATAGAGTAGTTCTTTTTTGACAAGTTTTCTTTTGACAATGTTTAAGCAGCAGTAGCAAATAGGAAGTACAGCTTGCAGCAGGGAAAGACGCTTCTGCTTGCTCAAGTTTCCTGTAGTCAAATAGATGCCAAAAGGCTTTTCATAGTACTACTACTGTCTTGTAGGAATACTTGATCAAATCCTACCTTTGATAAAATTACTAATGGGCTACTTTTCCACAAGGCGGAACATTTTTCTTTTAATAATATGTTTTTTGTAAGTTGGAAACATGAACTTGTGCACCAGTCAGGTGGAATGTACTCCTCCTTCTTCTTAAGTTTCACAACCTTATTTAGAAAATATTGACTCTGTGTAACTTCAAAAGAAGAATTCTGGGCATCTTCATTCTATGGGTGTAATTTTTTTTCTACCATGCTGTTCTTGTTTTCTAGGGAACTCATTTTTACCCATAAAAATATTTTCCCCTGACACCTATGGAAAATACCTATGTTTCCTCAATGTTGCAGCCTCAGTACATTGTTTAGAATTATTTCAACAAGGTCCCAAGCATATCCGACAGCTAGACAGCAGAGGTTAGCAACAGTGAATGGGAATAACTTCTGAACCATTTCAGTAGATTTCCCGGGAGGGGCTTGCTTTCTGCCCCTGCAAATTTTCCCAGAGATATTGTCTGGTTAACAGTTGCATCAAAAGAGTATTTTTGCACAAACCTTGGGCCAAGCTCTGTCTCAGATTTACTAGAGAATGCAAAGAGGGTGAAAGTGCTGCTTCAAAGCCCTCTGTGCGCTTTCTGTACCAAAAGAGAGGTGACCCCAGAAATAAGTTTTTGATCTCTCTTCAAAACACGAGGCAAGTCACCACCTCATTCATCTTTTTCTGGGACTCATAGCATCGAAAGGCCAAGAAGCCCTCTTGCTTGCTAAAGTGTGTTCAGCAAAAAACCCTTGTCCCATCAGCAAATTTGAACACAACTGCATTTGAGTCAATTCCAATGCTGGCAGGGCAATACTCTAGCCCAGTAGTAACATGCCACTGTTAGAAGACTGTGTAAAAATCTTTGTGTACAAAGTAATGGGAGGGAAAAATAGAATTGGGAAGAACTGCACATTGTTCTGGAAAAAGCCTCCTGCCACAGTCTTACAGACGTCATTTTCTGGTATCATTTTTAAGAGTTGGAGTTTTTTAAATTTTGTACAAGATAAAATCTTACTGGACCTTGAAGTTTCCCTACTAGAAGTACAACCATTTCTTAGTAGAATAGAAGTAAGCCATTTGAATGTGTACAAATGGCCTTTCAAAATACATATGCTATAGCCCACTGTGAAAGGAATTAGCTATCAAAATAGAAATTCAAAGGTTTAAAAAGGTTTTGAATAAAGTAAGTCTAAGGTGATAGAAGAAGAAGAAAACAGCAGTTTTCTTCTTCTGGTGAAAAAACAACTCCGAGGACATTGTACTCTACAGGTGTATTATATCACTTTCTGAAAAACTGAGTAGGTTTGCTATTTCAAATGGTTTTCATTAGGAAGGAAGAGATTCCTTTGGAAAAAAAACTTCAAATTGACTTGCATTAATGTTATGACACTTAACTTCACCAATCAGGAAGAAAAATTCTCATCACTTGATATGGAAATCATGACAGTAATGGAGACAAGGATGTCTAAGCTGTGCCATCAGGAACATAAAAAAGCATTAGAATGCAGGTAAGACTGAGCTCCTGAACTAGTCAGAAGAGAACGCAACCAAAACATTTTCCTTTAAGAGTCTTCAGGATGAACAGCAGATCAAATGTTTTCCTGTGAAGTATTTATGAATTGAATTAACCTTTAAAAGAACATTGTTTTCAAAAACCTGTGTCCAGTATCTCTTAGAATGATACACAGTTCTTATTACTAGAAAAATGAAAAGCACTTTTTTCCAAACTGTTGTGCACTTTTAAACGATCTACAATAAAAAGAGTACTTTTTCATGCTGGGCATGATGTTCATTACAAAAAAGCCTTGTCGCATGTTTGGTACTCTAGTGTCTTGATTAGCATCGTTTTTTATTCATCGAACAAGTTTCACATTGACTATTTTTCACCTTGAAATAGTGGCGTCTTTGTACTTCTGCAGCATCCATGAAGAATTTCTTGGGTGTCATTTTGTACTCGATCCTAAACGGCAGGTTCTGCATTCTGCCATCCGTCTGGCTTTCCCGTTTGATGCAGCTTCTGAGAGGTCTTTTCAGAATTGAGGACTACCTGCAAGAATGATGCTAAATACATGCATTTTACCTCTTGGTTAATGCAAAAGAGTTTTTCCTTTACAGCACAATAATAATAGGAAAAGAATGATGGTGGATTCAATTCTTACAGTAATACAAAGAGGACTATTATCATCATTAGAAACCAAGCAAGTCATATTTATTGCTCATGCAGTACAACCACTAATGCAAATTACCCTGTAAATTCAAAATGAATCTGTATCACAGGAGTGGGTTGAATGCGTCTATTGATATTTTGCTTAAAGCAGAAAATTAATTCTTTTGACAGCCAACTCATAATTGCAACCTAACTTTCAACTCCAGCTTTCAAACAGTGGAAGCATGTCTGTTTATAAAACAATACAGTACAGTACACAAGACCAAAACAGGTCATAGACATTCAAATGAAAGAAAAGATCAAAGGACAGATTAATTCACATCTGCAAGCCCTCAAGAGCGTACAGGTCAAAAGTCCCCAGAAAACTAGGCCAGTGGCACAAATTCTCTATGTTGGCACCAGCAGAAGCAGCTGCTCTCTTTATAGGATGCAATCTTGCTTACATCACCCTTCAAAGCAATCTTCTGTCCCCCTGCCCAATACGCCTTCTGCTCTACTCCTTGGACTTCACGTTTGCATTTCTACAGAGTCCTGCAAAGTGACTCAAAGTTCAGGTAACAGATTTCCAAGATTTAGAAATATTGTGTTAAGTCTATTTGTTTCCTATTTCATCCCGTCTAAGCATACTGTAACTTTCTGAAGTGAACTACGTCGAGTATGTCACGTGTAGTTTACATGTTAGTTCTGCTTGACATTAAAACTTTGCACAGACCCCTGGGATGCCTTACTGCAAAAATATATAGCTGCAAAGAGTGGTTGCGCAAAGTTAGAATGGCCAGAAAACCATGTAAACAACCTAACAGTAGAGGCTTGAATTTCTGAATATAATCTTGCACCATCTAAAGTCAAAATAGAATATTGAAATGATTTTCATCTAATAATGAGTGTGGGGAAGAAAGAATCCAGATAGGCTTTTTTTTTTTTTTTTTTTGAAACAGTTCCAGGAAATACATGGCCTTAACTTGGAAGTATAGCATTAAATATTTTTATACAGCATGAGTTCTCCTTACCTAATCATATGATTTGTAGAACTGAATTGGAAAGCAGGAAATAAACAAAGAAAAATATTCAAGCTGTAAAAGATTTGAGTTTAAAATTCTCTTTGTATTTCTGATTAAAACTATGAGGTAGCCAAATGGTCACCCATTATTTTCAAAAGCATCTGGACATAAAAAACGGATAAATTTCGGCAGGACTTGGATGTCGGGTATTCCTGAAAAGCTTTATTTCACTGCTTCCCAAGCCTGATTCAATCCCCCTAAACGCAGCTGTATTTCAGATGCTCAGTGAAACTGTCCGTGTCATGCATATAGTTTACAAATAATCTGCAGAAAAAGCTAGCTAGATTTAAAGATCTTTTTCTGTAAATGGAATTCAATTGATTTCTACAAACACACAGCTGGGATTTCTGCTGTCTTCTTCAGGCCACTTCCTGCAGAGACCTCTCAATTAAATCTGTCTCGTTCTACTAAGAACGCTTCTGGTGATTCAAAGTCAGCACTGGGATTGTCCAACTGCATGGAATTACTGTCTGCTAGAGCTGCACACTGAGGGCTTCTGTGTGCAGCATCATGTGAGCCCTGCTAATGTCACCCTGTTGGTATAAACTGAGCTAACTGGACCTTAAGGGACAAGATTGTGCACTGATTTTGTAATAGAAATGAGGTACTAAGAAGGAGGCGGGAGGATTTCAATGTTTCTGCCTCCAGCTGAAGCAACACTAAATCTCAGTCTTTATCTGAAAAATGAGGTGAATTAACCCGTTTGGCATTCATATGCCAAAAAGGTCAGTAATACACTCAGAACTGTCAAAAGAGTAACAATTCCAATCATTACTTTCTAAAAAGAATTCATTTGAAGAAGTCAGGAAGACAGATGAAACATGCAAATATCCTACCCTGAGAATCATTCTGTTGATCTGCACAGGTTTCTTATTATATTCCCATCTAATGCATTGGTCATGTGTGCTTGTGATGACACAAATACTTGCAAAGCTTACAAGATAAATCACGTTCTACTCAAACAGCAAAGCATTTCTTGATGGTTGCACTTGCTAATTCCATTTAGACTCAATGTTCTTAAAGGTCTTTTCCAACCAAAGTTCCAACCACCATTCTCTAAGTCGCACATCCTGATTGTCCTGGTTTAGGGCTAAATTTGGCAGAAAACCTCACAAAGGGCCACTGCACCCTCCCCCCCACCGAAAGCCCACCCACACAGCCCCTCCCCTCAACTGTTTTGGGGAGAGAAGTGGGAAAAAGCTGTTTCTTTAACAGGCAAAGCACTTCCCAGCACAAAAAATGAACAATACCAGATGACAAAACTCATTTGCCGCACTGAAGAGATGACAAATCAGAAAGTCTCTCCTGTGGGTGCTCACTCTGTTATCAACCCCTCCAGCAATGGGGAAGGCTGCTGCCCAGGTTAGGCCCCAGTAGGCCACAAAGTGCAAGTTCCCAGTGCTTCCCAGGTCCCAGTCCGGAGCAGATTTGAAACGTTCCAAGAAAAAGGAAAGGAAAAAAAAACCAGTCCAGGGAAAACTCTGCCTCAGCCAGCTAAACCAACTAAAAAGCAAATGCGTGCTCTGTTCTGCTCTGTCAGTGCCCAGACAACACAGTGCAGCGCAGAATGTGGAAGAGTGTTGCTTTCTAAGGAGTGCAGCCTCTGATAAGAAACTCGGTGCTTCTTCTTCTCCCCACCTTTGCTCTCAGAACCAGTCTTGAAGGCAGAGAATATCATATCCAGCATTAAGAGAACAGATGACTGGGGATACAAGCATCATAAAGTCACCCTAGGACACCGCTCCTTTGAGATATGTCACCAGACTATGCTAAGACCAAGTTTTGGAACTGCTCAATAAAATTCTACTCTCACAGTGAAGCTGAGGAGGAAACACAGCTCACTACAGTTACCTTGTGGCATGCCAGTGCTTCCTTTCCATCACAATGGTCTTCATTTTTAAGTCCCTGACATCACAGGCATCATGAAACATCCTTTGTGCAGGAAGGAAGAAAATATTCTTCTCATTGATGCTGATGGGTTAGCTGACATGCAAAGCAGTTAATTCAAAGTGACAGAGCAATCAAGTCAATAGGAAAACTCACCACAGTTTTGTTTACTCCCCTAAATCCTTACTATCCCAAAATACAAGAACAGCTGTAAAAGCCTTGTGGCTACCTAATTTTTTCCTAGACCTACATGGTGGGGTAAGAGATAAACAATCCCAAACTATGGTAATCCACAACAAAGCATTCTTGACATCATATTCAGGTTCTGCATAGCGAGCTCTTCCTCCTGATCAAGTTATTCCATCGCAATACTTTGGGGAGTATCTCAGAGGGCTGGCTGTTGTTTGGTTTGAAAGCATCTTGATCATTCAGGAACCCAGTAGCAAGGACAAAGTTTAAAAGAAGCTAGTGCTATGCATTGATTTTCATCTAGGACAGAGATATTTCTACAACACAGAAGGCTGACCTAATGCTTCACGACAACGTGGCTGAAGTGGCATCCTGGTCCCCATAGGTTTTTCTCTTTACTTTTAGCTGCTTTCTTACCAGATTAATGAGCTGAACTAGCTCAAAAAGGAATCAGATAAGTGCCAGAGCTTTCAAACAAAAAAAAAAAACCAAAAAACCAAACAAAAAAAAACCCCAAAACAGATGCAAAAAGGTGATTTGTAAGTGCATTTGAAAACAGAAGTTTTTTGTACTTTTCATAGATACATGGCATTCTCTAGAATGATATTGCTCCAATGCTTTGGGTTTGGTTTTGTTTTTGTTTTTTTCCTCAATTCTAAATGTTACACATTCTTTTTTGGCCATTTTAGTAAACTGATTTTCTGATCCATGTGAAAGACAGTCCGAAGTTCCCCTCATTTGCCTCACGACCGTCCCCAGGACAGACATGGGGACCCTGAGGACCCTGACTGGAAGGCTGGCATGCCGGTCAGAGAGGAATGCCAGAAATCCTGAGGCCCCTGAGCAGAATTCTGGCCTGCCAAGTGATTGTTGGCAGCTGTGTCTACAGTGACTGCTTCTAGCAGGGCCTGCCAAAGGGCGAGGCGACCTATGGGCCTGCACGTGCTTCGCGACACCAGCCCAGGAATTTTCCCACCTCTTGGCCAGATGAACTTGCTGGGGCAACTGTGGTAGCCGCCCCATGGAAAATCCTTCATCTGCTCCACTACCACCGTGAGGGACGCAGATTGAAGCCCCCCTCCCAAGGACTGAGGCTGAGACGCCCGTCATTCTGATCCAGGGCTGCTGGCTTGACTGAAGCAGGATGCCTGCTAAGTGTTGCCTGCAGATGTGTTCGCGGGACCTAAACTGGTTTCCTATAGAAACCAGTCCTGAAACAATAGCTCCCACTCACTGCTGATATTGATATTGACTTCTCCTGGTGAGAACATGGACTCTCTGTACCCGTCTTCAATACCATTTTCCCCCTCAGAAATTTCAATAGACTTGCTCTTTATTGTATCTGCTCCCCCTCAGCCATTTCTAGATCTGTTTCCCCCCTCAGCAATGGACTAGAATAGAACCTTGAGATAACCAGGACTCTGAGATCTCCCCTAGGAGAACTCCATCGGCTGGGCTGCGAGGACTTCATCTCTCTCCATTTGGTAGCTATACTCCCTCTCTCTTTCTCCCCCTCTTTTCTATTCTTTTCCTCTCCCTAATTCCTTGAAGGCATTTGCTGTGGTCATTCTAGAAAGGTGCATTTGTTTGGAGTGATACTGCAATCCCTTTTCCATCTTGTCTTTTGCCCTCCGAGATCAGTTAAGAAAACATCATCCCCCCTTGGTAGGAGCGGATCAGAACAATATGTTCTTTCCAGCTGAAATTGGTTCTAGTCAATAGAAGCACACTGGTAGGTAAAAGTAGACTATAAAAGATAACCTTCAGAATGTATTTCCCATGTCTTCCCATTCAAGCAAGTGAAGAAAGCAGACAGATCTTCAGATAACATGCTATGCGAATTGAAAGGAATCTTCTTGGAGGCAACTGTGAAACTCACGCAATGAAATACAGATGAGAGAGATGAAAGGGTCACATATGATGTCAAATCTATTCTTTTAATGTTTGAATGAAACAAGATTTCTTGAAGTACAATCCTACAAAATGAAGGTGAACTTGCAGAAGCAATTGAACTGGGTCTCCTTTAGAAACACAATGTTTTCTAATTAAACTGCGCATTCAGGAAGGCAACCTTGAAATCAAAAGGATTTAGAAAAATACAAAATACCAAGACTGGCAGTTCATTATCTTTCACGGTCTCTTTAAGATAAGATTGATTTGAACTTCCACTTGTAGTAGGTCTGAAGACATTAGGAATGATGCAATATGAAAAAACCAAAACAAAACAACTTTCTCAAAAAGCTTTGAGAAACCAGAGAAATGATGATTTTTAGTGGTTAGGTAGTCCTTTAAAATTTGTCTTGGGCGAAAGAGATAAAAAACTGACTGAGATCAAATGACTGTGGAGTATATTCCAAAACAGTAATGAAGAATGTAAGGGGCAAGAGCCTGTTAGAAAAATACTATGCTGGCTTCATCTATTGAAAGCATTCCAGAATGGTTGAAATTATGAATCATATCTTCTGGGATTAAAAAAAAAAAAAAAAAAAAAAAAAAAAAAAAAAAAAGAGGAAGAAAACAGAAGGAAAAAAATATTTTGAACATATTTTTCCATTCCAAGATGGTATAATGGCTTTATTTCATTTTGTTCCTATGACAGGTTAATAGCTTATGAAATGTTTAGCAATAGAGAGTGAGAGTCTTCACACTAGCCATACCATTTGGATGTGTCTCTTTTACGTTCTAGAGCAGCAGATATGGTTTAGCACTCCACAATTCAGTCCCCAAAAGTGAGTAAGTGTGGCAGATTTAATCTAACTGCCCAGTCCACCAAAATGCCTAATTATCTTGAAAAATGCTTTGCTCTATCTCATGATCTGGACATGTCTCTCTAGCTCCACTTTGAGCTTCTTGATCTTTCATCTACAGGATGAGATCCAATTTAGCTTAGCAAGGATGTAGCCTTTCCAAACCATATCTTTTACCTTCTGTATTCTTACAAGTACATTTCTACCGCAGGGACCAGTTTGGAAGATCTTAGTTGTTTTATTCCTTAGATTATGTTGCTGCATTAATTAGCTCTTCTTTGAAGTTTTTTCCCTGCTCAAGTATAGGGTCAGTGCTGAAATGATTGTGATGCTAACTCCTTATGATCTATTCTGCAGGCTTACAGAGTATGCAGCAAAGTTTTCTCTTCTTCTGAGGACATTCTACTCTTTTGATGAGAAATGCTGAAGGTCTGACTTCAGTTGCAAAGGTATCTGATTGACAGATTGCAAAATTGTTAAGTCTAGTAACAGCAGGAAAAGCGTGCTCTTGCTCTGTATGTAAATGTCGTGTCAGCTGCTGTTGGGATAAAAAGCATGAGCATAAGCAAAGATATCTGCATGGATAGAAAAGAAACAAAGAAGATATTTGTTGTGATTTCTGCACTAAGGAGCAAGAAGAAGCATGAAACGCTAATTTCAGTGGCTAAGACAGTATCGTCCTTGGGCCAGATCTCTTCAACATCTTTTGAACCACTTGGACTCGGCACTTGAAGGAATATTAAGCAAGTTTGCCAGAGACGCTACATTGGGAGGAGCTGTCAACTAACTCCCTTGAGGCCAGTGAGACACTGCAGAGAGATCTTGACAAATAAGAGAGATGGGCAATTATGGCTGGCCGGGAGTCTATGCACAAATCACGAAAGGGGCGGGACTGCTGGGGAAGGCGTCCCAAGCTGTTGTATTTTCCAGCATCAGTCTCATGACATGCTTATGACAGTGGGAAGATGCCAGCAGCTCACGTCCCCAGCAGCAGAAAAAGAACTTCATGTTACAACTTACTTGAAAAGCTTTTTGACCAATCCCACAAAGCAAAAGCATATTGACAGTAGTTCTTTCCGATCCCTAGAAGCACACAGAACTTTGGTTCAAAGAACGCTTGCTTCTTTTGAATAAAAGACCTGCTTGTAAGCCTTAAGATAGAATGCACAGAGCTCCATTATTAAGCTTAGAACTTCCTAACATCTGGCTAGATCTACTTTGCTGTAGCTTAGGGAGTTCTTCTGGTCAAGCTTTAATACACAGGCCATTGTTCTATTTGTCCTTACTTCTCTACTTCTTCTATCATTTTTCTGCTGACAAACCTTATGACTACTGCTTAGCTCCAAGCACAGTTCTGCTGTCTCTGAGGCCTGCCTTTTGCAGCTTTCCCAAAATCCTCTGTTTCCAAGGATTCCCACAGGCAATCCCCAACCTTAGGGAGTTGTGCGATGACAAGTGCTGGATTCAGCACCTGGGACAGGGCAATCCTGCTCTGTGTGTGTGTATAGACTAGGGAGCCAGAGGCTGAAAGGAAGCCAGGCTCCTGGCCAATGGCAAGCTAAATGGGTATCAGCAGTGCCCTGGCAGCCAGGAGGGCCAAGCCTGTCCTGGGGTGCATCAGGCACAGTATCACCAGCTGGGCAAGAGAGGGCATTGTCCTGCTCTGCTCTGCTCTGCTCTGCTCTGCTGTGTTCTGGGGCGGCCTCACCTTGAGTGCTTGGGGGCAGTTTTGGGTACCACAATGAAAAAAGACATGAAGGTACCAGAAAGTTCTCCAATGAGGTTTACAAGGACAGAACTGGAGGAAATAGCATGCAGCTGAGTCAGGGGAGGCTCAGGTCCGGTATCAGGAAAAAGTTTTTTAACCAGAGGATGGCTGGGCACTGGAAGAGTCTCTCCAGGGTGTGGTCACAGCATCACACCTATCTTGAGTTCAAGAACCTTTGGGACATTGCTCTCAGGCATCTGGTGTGATTCTTGAGGAAGGTCCCATGCAGGGCCAGAAGTTGGACTTGATGCTCCTGACGGGCCCCTTCCAATTCAACTGATTCTACCACTCTATGATTCTGTCCTGGCCACTCAAGGTATATTGCTTGATCTCACCAGATTTTGACCTGCTCTTGTTGGTCAGAATTTGTCCCTACTGCCTAATGATATTTACCACAAAAGACAAAGGGCCTTTTCTCAATTTTCTCAAGAAAGTTGAAGATGCACCCTAGAATCCTAAAAAAGTCTTTTCCTTGAAACAACACTGTCTCCTGCCCAGTATTCTTTCCAGATCTTAAGGAGAAAGAAGGCAAAATGAGGGGATGTATTACAATGAAGCACTGTCAAGTTTCCGGACCTTTAGCAGTATATTTGTACTTCCACTATTCTTTTCTATAAAATCATGGTTTTGTAGAGCATGTCATTTTCTAGCAAGACACATTTTTGCAGCTGAGCCCATCAGTCTCTGTGAGAATATATTGTCAAAAGCACAAAACATATGAATGGGCAGTGGCAAGTGAGGGGAAAAAACAGTATGGGAAGCAGCTCCGTGATACTACAGTAAGACAAGGAGGAGGAGGTGTTCCAGTTGACAGAGCAAAGAATCCCCCGCAGTCCCTGGAGATATCCTAGTGAAGCAGGTTGTCTCCCAGCAGTCCCTAGAGAACCATGGAGGAACACATACCTACAGTGCAGCTGCTGGAGGGCTCCATGCCACAGCAGGTGAAAGTGCCTTGAAGGAAGCTGCAGCTTGTGGAGGGAGGGCCAGAAAACCATCCTTGACCTCTTCTTTAGCGGAAGAGTATGTGCAAATGTTTAACAGCTGCTAACTGGAATCTATCCTCTTTCCAGTTCTTGTCGTAGGTAAGTAGGACAATACAAGAATTAGAAGCCTAAACTGTTTTGCATGAGGCTCCCATTCTCTCTGCCATGCCCTTAAAATTTACTTTGAGATGAAATAAAACTCATGATCAAGTTCCTAAGGCTTGATGGTCAGGCTTCTCAGAAAACAGGGAGTGCAAAGAACTCTTGTCACTGTCATTTTTTTTCATAGAACTAAAAAAGTTAAAGTACTGTTTTCTAAGAACTTACGAAAATCAACTGGTAGAGGTGGTGAGAGTGAAGAGTATAATTAAGCTGGAAAGAGACTATCATGTAGCTACCTCATCTGCATAGAAGTTTTTTTACCAGGAACTCTGGACTTTTAAACAGATTTAGGACACAATAGTTATCTCTGGGAATGTTTTAGTAAGTCTAGAACATTCATCTTTATATAGCTCAATCTGTTTTACCGTTATGACTTACGTTTTAAATTTTATTTGAGGAGAAATATTTGCCATTCAGATCATTTCAAGTTCTGAAGCATTTCAGTTGTTGACAGTTTTTGCTGTCTCCTGAGGGCAGGAAAATAGTCTTGGAACCAATACTGAAAGAAACTAGATGGAAAAATTAGTTTTCCTCATTCTTTTCTGTCTATTCTATGAGGCACAAGAGCAAAACCACTGCTATGAGTCTGAGTTGCCTTACCACTCATGGATGACAACCTTGTAGTGAGTAGTCTGTTTTTGGCACACATTTCTGATGCTGGTGGTTACCTGTTGTGCAGAAAGATCTGTAAACTATTTTCACGGAAAGACATTCCTGAATTGCTTCACTTATCTCTAAGCTGGCACTCTACTTCGGAGATCTTCCTGTGCTCGCCCCCAAACCCGTTTCCTTCAAATGCAATTTACTTTCAACCAAAGCACTTCATTACTTCATCAGGTAATCTCTTGTTCTTAATGTTCGGGGTAGTGTTTTAAAAGGGTAAGAACATATTCTAGTAAGAAGGTAGAACCTCTTTCTTAAGTAGTAGACATCACTGGGCTTTGGTTCATGCACCAGAACAACAGCAAGGAATGTCGTTTGCAATCAATAGATGGGTTGGGGAAACCGGCCACAAGTATAGGAATCTTTCTCCAATTAATTATGCTTTAAAATTTGTCTCTTAGCATTTCAAGTGTGTTTTTATTAAAACAATCAACTATTTATTACCTGTACCACAACGAAGCACAATCAGCAGTGCTTGTGCATCCTTCACCGATTCCAAGAAGAAGAATGGTCTGAGCCTCCAGTATAGCTCATTACCATAAGCTGAAAAAAAGTTCTTGGAAAAATTTCTTTTGCATCCTTCTAAACCTTATGCAGCACTTCCTGGCCAATCTTACATTTTCTTTTCTACAGGAGATGGTAAGAACTCGAGTACCTTCATGACAACCGTCGGTGGACGCCTGCTGTGCTGGCAGAGTTCCTTTTTGAGAAAATGCCTGGAAAAGCTTTTCGCTAAGGTCTAGGCGGCAAGAGACGCAGAAGACGGGCATACGCAGCTGTCTGAAGGTAGGTGCCGGTCCCCAGCGGCTTTCGGCAGAAGCCGCGGTTCGGAGCGCACCGCGACCGGCAGAAAGCTCTGGGCGCGAAAAAGCCGCTTCTTCGCCTCCGGCAGCCGGAGAGCTCGGCCGATGCTGAGACGTCAAGAACGAAGCCGCACAGCACTGGGATTAAGTGAGCAGCTCTCAAACTGAGGGAAAACGATAACTAACCACTTTCCAACAGTTTCAACTTACATTACCATAAGTAGGAAAATTTTATCAAACAACTTTCTTTTCTATCGTTCTTAGCCATTTGCAGCACTCTCTGGTCAATCTTACATTTTCTTTCCTCCAGGAGATGGTAAGAACTCGAGTACCTTCATGACAACCGTCGTGGGACGCTTGCTGTGCTGGCAGAGTTCCTTTTTGAGAAAATGCCTGGAAAAGCTTTTCGCTAAGGTCTAGACGGCAAGAGACGCAGAAGACGGGCATACGCAGCTGTCTGAAGGTAGGTGCCGGTCCCCAGCGGCTTTCGGCAGAAGCCGCGGTTCGGAGCGCACCGCGACCGGCAGAAAGCTCTGGGTGCGAAAAAGCCGCTTCTTCGCCTCCGGCAGCCGGAGAGCTCGGCCGATGCTGAGACGTCAAGAACGAAGGGGCGCAGCACTGGGATTAAGTGAGCAGCTCTGAAACTGAGCGAAAACGATAACTAACCACTTTCCAACAGTTTCAACTTACATTACCATAAGTAGGAAAATTTTCTCAAACAACTTTCTTTTCTATCGTTCTTAGCCATTTGCAGCACTCCCTGGTCAATCTTATATTTTCTTTTCTCCAGGAGAATGTAAGAACTCGAGTACCTTCATGAAAACCGTCGTGATGGCACAGTTCCTTTTTGAGATAATGCCTGGAAAAGCTTTTCGCTAAGGTGTAGGCGGCAAGAGACGCAGAAGACGGGCATACGCAGCTGTCTGAAGGTAGGTGCCGGTAGCCGGATTCTTTTAACAGAAGCCGCTCTTCGGCGGGCTCTCTTACCTTCATAATGGGTTTTGCTGGAGGAAGCCGCTTTTTCGTTTCCGGGAATACCTAGAGAGGAACACTAAAGACGTGATTGGCACCATTATGGCGAGTTTTGCTCGTTCCAGCAGGAATAACTGTGTTCTTCCTTACGCTAGATGGCGCTGCTTATCAAGGTTTGGCTGCTTTTAATCATTTGGGGTGCTGGATGTTCAAACAACTTATCGTAACTTCTTCTATTTTAAGTCAGGTGCTCACTGACGTAGATCCTATTAGATATAGCACACTGCAAATAGGAGGTGAAATAGATTTATTGTTACTAGCACATGGGTACGAGTGTTAGGAATTTTATAAGGAATATGTTGCATGAATCTTTTTAACCATTCTGCAGCCATTCATACGAAACTCACACAAGTACAAGACAATATGAAGAAATTGACTGGGAACGAGTGGGGTTTGCATCAATGGTTTGAGGGATGGGAAAGAACTGGGTGGTTGAAAGATCTCGTAAATGGAGCTTTGTTTTTACCAGTAGTCATTATTTCATTGCTTTGTGTTATTCCATGCATCGTGAAACTGGTGTGCCTCTTGCTAAAAATGACATTGGAAAAGATCTGGCTGGTGCAAGAAGAAGGGACAATTGTGGCAATGTATCTGAACCGCTTAGACTACGGGCTGCACCAGCCATCCAGCGTGGAACGGTTCTTCTCAGAATTTTCTCAGGGCCCTCTGGAATTCATCAAGACATAAGCCTTGCTAAAACAAGAAAACAAGAGAGGAAAAGCTGAGAAACTAAATTCCAAGACCACAAGAACTCCAAATTGGGGGGGGGGGGGGGGGGGGGGGTGAGGGGCAAAGTACCTGGACTGTAAGGAAACACATCTTCTGAGAGGTGCACGCAGAATGCGTGGACAAGACAAAGGCACCAATAAGAAAAGCGTGACTAGCGTGTGCAGAGAGTCAGAATGAGTAAGTGCATCATGTAAACCATAAACGGCTTCTGCTTAATCCTCTTGGTCCATTGTGCAGGAGTCCTGAATTTCCCATAAGTGATACTTACTAAAAGGGTTCTGATTTTAATGCTAGAGTTACTGTCTATACGATGATTCATGGGAATAATTCTTTCAAGTCCTTCCCTTGCTGACATCAGTCAGTTTCATCTTTTCCTGAATGTACTGCTGGCTATACATAAGTGATGAATAGAAGGGAATGAGTTTTAGGGATATGTTGCAAGGAAATAGATTGGTAGCTCTGCTTCCATTTCCATTGTCTAAGAAGAATTCCGAATATTTTTGGCCCTTTCATAGACCTCTGACTCGATTAGCATCAGCAGGGAGGGACATTTAATTGGTTTTTCTCCTTTTTAGAGAGAAGCTAATGAAAAAGTTTCACCAGAATCAGAGCAGGCTGCGTAACAAGAAGAGTGTCATGAAAAGGCGCCAATCCTATCCTCTTAGTATTGCTAGTTGGGATTGGACTTCAATGAAATGTGTCAACTCTGTGTTCCTGGGTATCACATCAGTAACAGGTACTTCACCTGCTGTACTTCTCTCCTAAAGCTAAGAACAGAATCCCAAATAATCTTGATTCCAAGGTCTCAATTCACCCTGTGATGCTGACAGGTGAAATAGGAGTGGAAAATGCACCAGTAAATGAACTTGAATGGCCTATCTAAATCAGCGGCCACTGATTTCCTGAAGGCCTTAACAGGTCAGTTGCCCCTATTTTTCTTGGGGTTCTTTTATTCTTTGGTCATGTTTTTCTTGGGATTCTTTGAATCCTTCCCCACCAGTTCAGCCTCTGCTCTCAAATCCTTTGCTGTCATTTAAAGTATCTCAAGAGCCTGGAAACTGTTGTCTTTATTTATCAACCCATTATTCCCTTCCAAAGGTTGTTTGCCTCAAGTCTCATTCTTGCTGATTTTCTGCTAGTTCATTGTCAGATGGCAGCAGGTGTTCTGTAAGAGCAAGTACACAATCCTATCGCTTGCTTTTCTTTTGATTTGGCCTGTCTAGAAAATGGAATGACTGAACATCTCCAACAGCATTTTCTCTCCCCATTGTGTTTCACCGCAAGGGCAGATGCCAATCATCTACCTAAACTCTTGGTGGTGAAGAAACTAGTGGTATGCTGTTGCATATAGGTAGAACTTTCCGAAAGGAAGGCCTTGTAAAACCATGGCTGAGGCCCGTTACTTTGGCTAAGTAGAAAATGACTAGGGGAAAGTGAGACAGCTGAATTAGAGGTAGATCAAGAAGTTCTAGAAGCATTGCGTGTTCACAGCGTGGGGTATGACGGTCGGTTGAATTATGTTTGTTGCGGCTTAAAGCTATGCAAGTGATAAAGGCCTGACTGCTTCAAAAGCCTGGCTTTTGCAAGAAAGCGGCTCTCCTTTGCACCTGCCTGGGGACTCTGCATCACTACGGACCCTCACGCCCAGTTTGCCAAGGAGATGATGAGTAGGAATGTTGCAGAGCTGCTGTGTGCATATGAAAGGAATGGCAGAGAGTGAAGCCGTGGACAATTTCTGGGCTTTAGTACAATGCTGCTGCATTGGTGCCAGTTTAGTCGGTTTTCCATCAGTGGCATTTCTGTCTAGAAGTACACTGCCCAGAGTCTTTCTAGCATTTGATGCCATTTCCTTACTGCCATTAATACCTTCCTTCAGTTTCAAGGATGAGAGAATCTTTACAGGATTTTGAAGATCCCTGTTAGGAAACACTATGCCAGAGGAGTCATCACTCCCTTTTCTTTTGCCTCCTTTGTCATTTTTATAGACTCATTTCACATTTCTGCTAATGGCAATAAGAATACTGAGACTACTTAGCAGGGTTGACGCTCTCAGCTGCTTTCCTCTTTCCTACTGCTTCATACCGGATGTGACTTGATGGCCTCGTTTTGCAATCAGCATTTTGCTGTGGTTTGCTAAAACCTGGCATGCACTGCCAACTCACAACTTGTGTGTTGGCATTTCAGGGGCTTTGATGGGTCCCTTTCTGAGATTGCCATGCACTGGACCTTCACAGTCACAAAGACTTCATCCACCATCGGTCAAATTTCAGTATTTAATACTCTTTCCTGGAATGTAGGCAACCTAGCAGCAAGTACTAAATTCGCTGCAAGCCCTGTCTTCCCAAAGGACCATTCAAAAAGTTTGCTTTTCCCCTCTGACCAATCTGACAGTATTTTGATGAAGAATTTGGTACCTTAATAGAACCTCTCAGAAGGGATCTCATGGCAGACAACATCTCAGGCTTTCCTGAAATACTGGCTCCTTTGGATCTCAATTCCATTCAGAGTGCATTTAAGATTTTTTTTTCACTGAAGCCATTCAACAATGCCTCTTCTCTTTAAAATGTACTGCAGGTGAGAAAGATGGATCCCCGTGAAAGGTTCTATTGATATCAAAATTTGTGCCCAATGGACTGTGCTGATGGAAATCAAATACTAGTCTAGTATTTTGAATCCAAATAATTCCTCCCAATCAGGCCCGACAGGATTGTTTGGCTTTGAATCTGAGCACGTGGACAGTAGTGGATGGTCCACAGGTTGAAAAGAGTGTAGATTCTTCTCCTTCTTTTCATTGATGGCTCAGAGACTGAAAAGGCAGCTCCAAAATGGTAAATACATCCCTACAGATTCAAAAATTGTTCTTCCTAATTTGCATCTCCACCATAACAACAGATGCTTAGAACTAAATTACCAATGGGAATTTTATAGCTTCTCAGAAATGAAACAGGACCTGGCTTATGGGCCTTAGCAGTCGCTACAAGTTTTTCAGCACAAGGCATCTCAAAAGTATTTTAACTTTACCGTACTTTTCTGTCTTATGCTTTCATCTAAGGGATGCAGGAAAAAAACAAAAAAAAAAAAAAAAAAAAAAAAAAAAAAAAAAACAAAAACAAAAACACAAAAAAAAAACCACAACAAAAAAAAACAAAAAAAAAACCAACAAAACAAGAAACTCCACCAAATTGATAATAAGCAAAATCAGTGACATATATAGAAACAGATCCCATGGTTTTTAACTTCCAAACTTGTCTTCTCAGCACACTCTCTACAATGGAATTGTTTCCCTATCTGCCTTGAAACATTTTGCAGCAAAAACACTCTAAGGTCCTGCTGGGTGTTTTGTTCAAAAATGACTTCTTCTGGTTTTCTGTCCATAAGCGGAGTAACGTGACTGTGCTGGCAGCTGACCAAAGGAGGTAGGAAGAGTAATCATCATCCACAACACTGGGGCTAAAGAAATTTCCACAGAAAATTACCTGCCCTAGTACTTGTTCACGTGTTGGGTTGAACGTTCAGAATCTGTTTCCATTTTCCCCATTCATAGAATGTTCTATTTCACAGAATTCCAGCCCCTCAAACATCAGTCCTGCCAGAACTGCCCGCCATAGGGGGCTGGCATAGGGGATCTGCTAATGTCCACTGACTCTTACCAGTATAGTGCTTGTCACTGTTGCAGATCAAGAACTTCTGAATAGTTTGGATTCATGCTCTTTGAGGGGTTGAAAACAAGAAAAGAATGACTAGACATTTCCATGATCAAATCCCCTGATGGAATAAAAATAGGAGCATAATAAATGTATCCATTGTTCTAAGAAGGGAGATGAAGGCTCCAAATGATTACTTGCATACTTCCTGTTCTAAATCCCTTGTTATCTGGCAAATTGCAGAAGATTCCAGGCTTTTGCCAAAATGCAAACCAGGTTAAAATGTGAAGCCTTACAGTTTACTGGATATAAAACTTCATCATCCATTTTTAAATCTTTGAGATTGTTATGTACTTCCTATTACTACCCTGAGGTTTAGAGCTGTAATTCAGAGAGAAAAGAATGCTATCTTGAATTCATTCTAGTAAATCGGCACTCTCATCTTGTCGGCACTCTCTCCTCTTGGTTTTCACTTCTGAAACTCTGTACGGAAGAGTGCATTAACGCATAGAGCTCTGCATCAATTCTTTACAACAGTTTCCCCTGTAATTCTTCTTTCAAGGCAAACCTATAAACATCCACACATTCTTACCCCACCACTTCTTAAATTCTATTGAGAAGCAAAAAAAAAAAAACCCATCAAACCACTAAATCACTGCTCCAATAAAAAAAGCAGTCCATTAACTGCTTTCTTAGCAGGTTCTTTACCATGTATTAATATGGCAACCTTTTCTTGCTCTTCTAGATTAGAACCAAATTCTTACAGCATATAAGGAAACATAGGTTTACTGTATCTGATTCTTAGATACAGAAGTCCAGCAAGGAGTTCAGACCTCAAAAGAAGTGTCTGTACAACAAGATTCAGCACAACGTTGAGACATATTAGCTATTTTTCAAGAAAAGCGGCCAAACTGAAACTTTTTAGACTTCTCTACAATCATGCATGCCTGCTTCCAGAACTTGACCTTCGTTGCTGGAAACTAGCTGCAATGTTACTGTAAACAATGCTGTGAATGTAGGACATCGTCATTCTTCTCTTCCATTGAAAACCTCAAGTGGAGTCACGTCACTTCTCTTCAAAATTCTGTATTTCCTTGCAAACTGGTAAAATAAGGATAAATAAAGCGTTCTGTTAATTCGGTTTAAACCTAATGTTCAAAATGAAAAAAAAAATCCATTCAGATATGGTCTGCATTAATACAGTAGAAGAGAAGATGAACCAGACTGGCCTACAAAAGAAAGAAGTGAAGCAGAATTTGGGAATTTGGAAGACCTTATGATGAATAATTCAAATAAATAAATAAAAAAAATATTGCCTACCCAAATTCAATCAGTGATGCACAGACAGAGAAAAAGTACTAATTACTACTAATATTTCTTTCATTCTCAGACAAGAAGTTCAATGATCCTCTTGAATGCACGGAAGATTCTTGGAAAAGACAGCAGCCTTCTTCTTCACCACATACTCCTCAGAACTCCAGGAGACAAATCATTTGAGCTGTGAGGATCTTTCTCTCTGTAAAACTCCCAGAGCATAGCCAATATTCTATTCCTTTAGGGATCCTCGCCTCCCTGGGGGAGTGCTGGATAGTCTACATCCCGGTACATCAGCCAGACACTCCACCTTATTTCCCATGGCTACTGCAGCAAGGACATCATCTACACTGGCTTTCTAGCCAAAATAGATGCAAGGCACAATGAAGAACATAGCCAACACCTTGAGCACAGCTTATGAGTTTCGAAAGAAAAATCTCAGGATGGCAATACTGGATCTTCTGATCCAAACCATCAGGAAACATTTCTTTAGAGGTGTTGGGAAAGATGAAAGTTTGACAAGAAAATCTCACAGATATGTATGCTTGGCAGAAAGATTTTTGAATGTGGAGTCTGAAGAAGGAATAGAGTTGGAAGCAAGTTTTGATCTAGAAGAAAAGAATTGCTGAGCCAGTCTTACTGGATAACCGAGGATACCTTAGTTAGAAGGGGGTTTTATGACTTACAGCAAAGGATAAACCCACCCCAAACAAGAAGATGTTTTTACCAAGCAGGAAGCTAGCACAGGCAAACAAGTCAGCAAATGCTGCAAGCAGAAAAAGCTCTCCAAATTTTCCACTGTCAAGAAAACTGAAAAACAACTTTCTGCTTCAACTGTAATATACTGACTTTTAGTGAGTGGAGAATAGCAACATATGGTAATTAGAGTCGTTAGGATAGGCTATAGATAATAGTTAAGGGATAGATTGGTTCTACTGTATGAAGATGCTCAGCAAAGTGCCAAAACCAAAGGGTCTCCAGGCCTGCCTGTGACTAGAGCTGACAGCTGTAGGCACAGGCTCTGTTGCCCACTACCCTGGACTGCTGCAACGTCTTGGATGGAATAAACTGCATTTTGGAGAGCCGCCTGGACTCCCACATCCCTCATTTAGGCTCTTCCATGGAGGTGAAAAAAGCCTCTGGGTATTGTACAAAAAAACAGCTATGTAATCTAGAGTTGCATGACCCAATATTTCTATTGAACTGGAACAATTTTTATCAATATTATGGATCCACTTCTTTTCAGTGCGTTTGGTAAAAACATAAAGCATCATTTAAAAGACATTCTTGGATGCGTACTAAGTACTACGAATTAGTTAAGGTGTTGGTTTGGCATGGCTTGGTTTTTGGTGGGGAGGGAAGAAGCCAGCCACAGAAGTGATTTTTTGTGCAAAGCTCCTAGAAGCTTCCTCCATGCCTGGCAAAGTGAATCCCTGCTTGGCACTAAGAACAGACATGCTGCTGAGCCAATTACAGAAGCTGGTAGCGCCTTGGTGATATATTTAAGAAGGAAATCAAAACTGCAGCCAGTTAACCTTGAAGTTGGGAAATTTTTAGGTTGGCACCTCTTCTGCTTTGAAAGCCAAACCAGTGAGACACTCTGTTGCAGTGTGTGTTTATTATTGTACTGCAGTTCTAGTAGTCCATTTTCTAAGGCTTCCTATTTTGTGCTGTTATAGCATATGTTATTATGAATGGATTGTTCCTTTCCCCCCAGTATTGTTGGCTTTTGCCCTAGCTGTCCCTCTCCCCAAAGACCTGCCCTTTTGTTCCCTGTTCCTTCTCCCATTGAACATCAACCTCTCCCCAAGCCTGCCCCTTTCTCTAGAAACTTCCCTCTCAATTTTGCACCCTTCAAAACCCCATTGGTTTCTTCAAGTTACTCTCCTCCCCTGTAGTCCCCCTACTGGTTTCAACATTGTATTCCCCTCCTTGTCTTCCACCCCCAGTTTCTCCCAGTTGGTTAAAGATTGCATCCTCCCCTGGGACCTTCCCCCCATTTAGAAGTTGATGGATGCCTTTGAATCAGTGTCTTTCTGTCCTTGACCCTCCAGGGAGTAAACTGAAAAATATGCAGAAGACCTCTCCCTGTTCCTTGTCCCTGCCCTCAGCGCAGTTCTATCCCCAAGGCAGTCCACCTGTGCTGTAGAGCAGCTGTGCCCTACAGCTGCAGCCCGGATTCGACAGCTTTCTTGGGGCGGCCCACTCTCGCTGTCGGTGTCGGGAGCTAGTTGGGCTGAAGAAATCCAGCACTGCAGCAAGACTCCAAGTCAGAAATCCAGTTTATTAGGAAAAGGGGAAAAAACCCAAATCCATGCAAGAGTACAAAAGAAAAACCACTGACAGAGTCAGAATACAAGCTGACGTCCTGCTAGTTAGGGTGGTGAAAGCAGTTTGGATGAAATGGTCTTGTTGAAGTGGTGATTCTGTAGAAACCATCTGGTAGCTCTTGTCCTCTGGAAAACCAGTGGCTAAGGGTGGCCATTCCTCTGGCAATGCAGTAGAAATAGTGCTACTTGCCTTCTAAAACCCAGATGATATCCAGGTGGGGATGCTTAGCTCCTACCCCCTGGGCAGAGCATCTCCCAATGGGCTGATATCGTTCTGAGTCATGATGTGGGTCCTTGATTACCCGTGAAACAGAAATGGCTCCTGGAGGGAGTTATCTCTGAGTCATATGGCAAGACATTGATGGGCCCATTAACAGGAGAGAAGGAAAAAACGATGCCACCCCTGGTTTCCTCAGTTCTTGAGGGTGGGAATAGGATGCATTTTGATATTATAAGCTAGGACAATACAGGATGCAGGTTTTTGCATTTGCAGGGAGTTTGTATGGATTTGAAAAGTATCCTCATAGCAGAAGCACAAAAGTATTCTCATACCCCTTTTAATCATCTTCAAATGAAGCAATTCTCCCAATAACCTAAGGCATGAATGACTTGCAAGTGAGTTGAAGAAACACGCCAAAGATAAGTAGTGTTCAACTGCAGAGAATTGTTTAGGGACATCATACCCTAATATTTTAAATCAGAAAGCATGGATGGACAGGTCATTTTTCCTTAGTTGACTACAGAACCAGCGGTCCTTTGCAGGAGGGTGTTTGGATTTAGGATGACACTGGCAACTAAGAGCATGGCTACACAGAAGGTGCTACTTTTAGACCAGAACATTCAACTACTAAAGGCAGATAGGAGAGTAGCTGATTAGTGACAGCTCCGACAGGAGGAGTCTGCGGCTTACCCCGTGGGAACAATAGTAGCACATTTCAATTTTAGAAAACCATTCGTTTCAGAGGACCAAGCATCAGTGAAAAGAAAAGGTCGAGTAAAGACATCCTAGTGCTCTTCTGATCAGAAGCGTGTTCCTCCATATGAGAGTATTTAGGAAAGGACAGTGCGTTCATAAGGAAAGGTGTGCCAGTTACAAAACCTGCAGAACAAGGCAAGACAAACTTATACAATATACATCCTCCAATGCAAAATGAAGAAACAATCATTTCAATCTTCCATGGAATTAATTGCATTTTATTTGCTATTTTCATTTCAGCTGCTAAGAAATGATTTTTTACGACTGAATTTTATGAATTCTGCAAAGCTATCTTTTGGAATGTCTTCATACCCGTATTAAACACTGAGGTGACAAAGAGAATGGCAGTGCAAGGAAACCTTGTCCATCTCCCCCTCCTTGTAGCTTTAGACCAGTGAGAAATCACTGAAGCCAGTCACTTCATTTGAGATAAATAGCTTTACCAAGAGAGAATATTATCCAGCCTTGATCTTTCCTTTTGGAGCTGATCCACTTTGTAGTCATCAATTCTTGACTCAGCTGGGGAGAAACAATGGCATTACGGCCATGGATGTTAGAGTGCGCTGATGGGAAATGAAGTTCTCATCTTCAGGTCCTTGCTTCAGTAAATATTCCAAATTCATCAGAAAGAAAATTCGAAGACCAGTAATCCCCACTCAAATGACCTAATTCGAATCGTCTGCACGCATAAGAGACATCAGGCAGGTGCTTTCATCTGTTAGGGGCATACCCAGCCAGTACACTATTGTCTAGTTAGGGGGCAATAATTTTGGAAATCATTGAATTTTTTGTATTGCAAGTGAATGGTCAACACATTTTATTACTGGATAAGGTAAAATCATGTCTTCTGCATCCTTTCAGAGAGGAAGCTTACCTGGATCTAAAGCTGCTCAGCTCCATGATGGGATGCTTTGTCTTCAAAGGGAACTCTAGTCTGTCTTTTTGGATTGTTTCCATAGCTTTTCACTCACTCTTCAGGTACATGTTAAAATGTCCTCTTATCCCATGCAAATTTTTATGGGCATAGTCACTGAATTGGCAAGTATTCCATAAAGTCCACAGGCCCTGTTGCGATGGATGCACAGCTCTCAAGGGTGTTAGCAGATGTTATTCTGAGGCCACTCCTGATCATGTTTGACGGATCATGGTGACTGAGGAAAGTGAGCAAAGACTGGATGAAAGCAAATGTCACCCATCTTGAAAAAAGGCAACTAGGAGGACTCAGAAAAGCACAAGCCAGCCAGCCTCATTTTTATCCCCAAGAAGTTAGTTGATGGAGTAGCTATTCCTGGAAAGCATTGCCAGGCACATGAAGGAGGACAAAATAATGTAGTCAGCATGGATTTACCAGGGGAAATTTGTGCTTGACAACTTTTTAAAGTCCTCCGGTGAATGAACTTGCCTGGTAGATGAAGAGAATATCGTCTGCCTGGGCTTCAGGGAAGTTTTGGACGTTTATCTACATGGCAGCACACATACCTACGGGAAGGAATAGTGCAAAGAGCAGGGAACCAGTGTCTTTTCAATGATGCTCAGTGAAAAGACAAGAGGCAGTGGGCACACACTGCAATACAGGAGATTGCCTCCGAACATCACAAACTGATTTTTTACTGTGATGGTGACTGAACCATGGCACAGAGTGTCCAGAAAGATGGTGGAGTCTGGATCATTGAAGACATTAAAAGTAGGCCCAGATATAATCCTGGGCAACAGGCTCTAGGTATCCTGGTTGAAGCAGGGGGATTGGACTTGGTGAGCCCCACAGAGCCCTTCCACCCTCATTCATTCTGTGCTAGTGAATTCTCTTAGAGATGCATTTCAAGGACTGGCATGACAAAGCTCTGTGCAGAGCGAGATTCAAATGGACATGGGATTTAAGTTCCTTAAGTAATGTTCAAGATGAATGTAAAACTCCGGGATAACTGTCTCTTACATAACTGAATCCCTTTCATGGGAAAATTCCCCAGCTCTAGAAAGATCTTCTAAGACGCATGCTTAAGACTGACACTGGCTGAGCAAATTTCTCCCTATGTGTGTCTAAGACCAGTTAGGATCTTCACCGAAAGTGTTGTCAACGTAGTCACTGAAGGCATGTTTTTAAGAAGCGACAACTTACATCAGAATGACAAACATCGGTCCTCAAAATGTATTACTGTATGGGAATTATCTACTTGGATTCCAAATAAAAATAAAGAGTTGGTCTTTATTTAACTTTTTCATTGCAATATTCATAAGGGAAGAAAAGGACCTATGTCCTTAACTTTCTTAACTCTAACAAAGATTGAAAACATTCCTTGTAAAAAGCGTATCTTAATTATCAGTCTATCAAACAATTTGAGTTGGGAAAAAAGTTCGACAATTGTGTAGATAGTTGCAAAGAAGCCAAGAAAATAGGAAAGAAACAAAAACAGAGAAAAAGAGTCATCTTGAGTCTGCTAGCTAATTCTAGAAGTAGTCTGCTAGAAAAAGGAAACCCCAGTTGAATTTCAAATGTGTTCATGCAATTGATTCAGTAACTGGTCAATGTAAAAACCAATCCTTTCGTACAACTTCCCTCAGCAACAAAAACTCCAACAGGTTGACACCACCATCATGCCTGTCCCAGACATATTGAAAAGAGAAATGATGATTTCCTTGAAAATCTATTTGCAGAAAAGTTGCAAGGCATTGGAGGGATTCTCCACATTCTCATTCCTCCATGTAGCGTGAAAGCATATTTGATAAAACATGCAACAAAGCATATTTTATCAATATCAACAAAGTGATTTACAAGGTAAAGTAAAATGGATGACTTAGGAATTGATCTCTTTTGAACATGAAACTTCATATCCACTCTCTGTGAAGTTTCTTACAAAAAATGATGGAGCTGAGGCATGAATCTGCCACTACGAGGGTTAAACAAACATAGACACTCCCCTTCACATGCCCCCCCTTCCGCACACACCTAGGCACGCACAGAGATCAGCATAGCAGATCATGAACACCTTGGAAAAGACTGAAATGCTAAATGCCACTCTTTGTGGGCAAAATAGCTGGTACACTATTTCAAATATCTGGTACTAAAATTCTGTTTAATATCTACCTCATATTTAAAACACAGCTTTTCATTGAATTCTGTTTGCAGAATATTTTCCTTTCATTTGTTCCTTTAAAATTACTGAGTTCTATGTCTAGGAAGATTTTCTTCTACAAATAGAAAGAATTAGATGATGTCTTTTCAGAAGAAAACATTGGTTTATACAATTTTAAACCATCGTGGTATGGAAGAATTTATTTGTCCCTCACTAAGGAGGAATAAGTATTTTGATCATAGATCATTTACAGTGAAATACTTGACATTTTTAAGATGCTTTCAATCAATTTTGATCCTCATTGCTTATTCATTGTAAACAGTAATTTTCAGTGCATGGAAAGTGTGTGTGGTACATCGACATTAGTTCAAACACCAATTCCAACTAATGGCCAGGCTGAACTACAGTAAATAATGTCCTGAAGGACATTTTGCCGCCTTCTTTGGCACTCCTTGAAATCCTAATGATTGGGATGAAGTGTTGAAATACAGAGATTTTCTCTCAGAGCGTGTCCCATGTTGAAACCCATCCCATGTGTTTGATATTGTAGTTCTTATCGCTTTTAAAATGTGATATCTTCTGCACAGTTTTCATGAAGCTTTCTGTTACAGTAGTGAAAATCACAGAGAAATGCAATTTTGTACAACGTTGAACTTACCCCAAGAGCTGAGAGAAAATTTGCTCCTGTACTTCAATCTGAGTTTCTTCTATATTCAAGCTTTGTTTATCTACCATCAGGGGTCGCATTCGTTGCTGTTCAAAGCCCCATCCAAGCTGACCTTGAATACGCTCAGGGATGGGACATCCACAACTTCTCTGGGCAACCCGAAGCAGCGTTCCAGCACCCCAACAGCAAAAAATGTCTTCCTTTCATCTAATCTAAATCAGAAATACTAAATCTAGGCATATGAACTTTGAGGAGAGGCTTGAAATTCTTTTGATTTGAAACACATTTGATAGGAATACTAACTTACAGACGACTGAAATATGTTGATGGCCATTTGAGATTGACACTTTTTGAAAAAGTGCATGGAATTGAAAATTAAAACCAGTAAAATGAAAAACTTCTTGCCTTTTTCTTTTTTCTCTGATATTCAAAATTGCATAGGTCAGATATCTGTGCTTCATGCAAATCTCTCAGATACTCTCAGACCAAAGCTTTTCTTTCAGACTAAACTGCGGTTTAGGTAGAACACTAGTACTAGTGAAGGTTTTTCTGGGCATAGGGGGATTTGGGTGCACAAAAGGTTTTATCCAAACCGGAAAATTCATCCCAGCTGCGTTCTGTTCATCATTCTTACTGCATCAGGCCTGAAGATTCTGTGAAAAGTATCCTGTGGACCTTGAACATAGCTCATGTGAAAGAGATGAGAGGTGATGGAGAAGTTGAGGGAGAGAATAAAGAGCATATGGCCCAGTACAGGCACCAGAAAGTACTTTTTCATGTGGTCCACAGCCCGAACAATTGTTTAGCACCATTTGAAGGCTGTGTCTGACAAAGAGGGCTGAAGCAAGTCTTCAAAATATCCGGTAGATCAAAATCCATGGAAGCAAATGACCCTGGCCAGTCACATTGCTGCTGATCATTCACCCTCCATACCAGCTGATCAGGCCTAGCAATGCTGCTGTAAAAGTATTGTGAAAAAGGTAGGCACATTTTCACAGAGGCAGGGGGAAATGCCCTTGGATGATGATTCCAAGGGATAACTTGATGGAGCAAGTTATGTACCCTTATCTACTGTGCAATATCGAAGTTGGTGAGTTCACCATCTGTAAGCATCACTTTAAAAAAATAAATGTTTGATCCACAAAACAATATTTCCTATGTCCTGTCTACCTGCTTCAGTTCAGCCAATGAATCGGCTATGTTCCATCAGCAAAGTGTTCATGATCATATGCTTCTTTAAACTGTGATAATTCTTTTTTTTTTTTTCTAAATCAGACACTGTCTATTCCTAAGATTCAGATGTCCATGGGTAGGGGTGTAATTAAGTTCACTGTTAAAAAATATCCTTCTTGTTATCTTTTGTTTAAATTACTGACATGTAACATCAGTCTGAGAGCTGAAAGAAACCCCTTCATTTGCTGTTTGCCAGTATCATCTATGTGATACAAATTCTACTTGATAAATCACACCCATACATTGCCATATCATACTACTAGTAATGCCTTCACAACCTTTTCTTCATCATTAGGGATTTTGGCAAAGTGAATGATTGGAACACAAGCAAGGGCATTTGTTCAAGATGTTCCAGAAAGAGCTGGGATCTGTTCTCTACTTTGCTGCCTATGTTAGCAGGAAGCTGCAAAAAAAAAAAAAGAAAGATAACTAGGAAGAGTGTTATTTTTAGTCTAAGTTTGGAAATGATGTTTGGAATACCCTGTTAAATGAAAAGGTGCTCTTTGAATATATAGCATCTTAAGGGGAAAAGCCAGCTTTAAAGAGGTTTTGAGACAGTTGCTTCTGGAAAAAAAAAAAAAAAATTGAGGTATCTAAGGTCTTTAGCCATACTGCTTGGAAGATTGATTGAAAACACAGTTTCTTCATCTAGGAAGGACAGAGGACCATAGATGCAACTCACTTCAAAATGGAGTTATGTAGGTTTCTGGTTGGGATTTACTGGACATCATTTCTTGTAAAGTCGAGGGACTGCAGTTAGCTCTCCAATAATTTCCTTCCCTGAAATTCATCTGCATTTGCTCCTTTCTCCAGCATTCCCATTTCTTTGTGATGGTATACTCCATCTATGCATTAGAATATTCAGCTAGAGTGTGTGTCTGATATTTTCTAGTTAAAATTGACTGGAACGCAATGGATAGTTCCAGTTGCTTGTATAGAGTAGTTCTTTTTTGACAAGTTTTTTTTGACAATGTTTAAGCAGCAGTAGCAAATAGGAGGTACAGCTTGCAGCAGGGAAAGACGCTTCTGCTTGCTCAAGTTTCCTGTAGTCAAATAGATGCTAAAAGGCTTTTCATAGTACTACTACTGTCTTGTAGGAATACTTGATCAAATCCTACCTTTGATAAAATTACTAATGGGCTACTTTTCCACAAGGCGGAACATTTTTCTTTTAATAATATGGTTTTTGTAAGTTGGAAACATGAACTTGTGCACCAGTCAGGTGGAATGTACTCCTCCTTCTTCTTAAGTTTCACAACCTTATTTAGAAAATATTGACTCTGTGTAACTTCAAAAGAAGAATTCTGGGCATCTTCATTCTATGGATGTAATTTTTTTTTCTACCATGCTGTTCTTGTTTTCTATGGAACTCATTTTTACCCATAAAAATATTTTCCCCTGACACCTATGGAAAATACCTATGTTTCCTCAATGTTGCAGCCTCAGTACATTGTTTAGAATTATTTCAACAAGGTCCCAAGCATATCCGACAGCTAGACAGCAGAGGTTAGCAACAGTGAATGGGAATAACTTCTGAACCATTTCAGTAGATTTCCCCGGAGGGGCTTGCTTTCTGCCCCTGCAAATTTTCCCAGAGATATTGTCTGGTTAACAGTTGCATCAAAAGAGTATTTTTGCACAAACCTTGGGCCAAGCTCTGTCTCAGATTTACTAGTGAATGCAAAGAGGGTGAAAGTGCTGCTTCAAAGCCCTCTGTGCGCTTTCTGTACCAAAAGGGAGGTGACCCCAGAAATAAGTTTTTGATCTCTCTTCAAAACACGAGGCAAGTCACCACCTCATTCATCTTTTTCTGGGACTCATAGCATCGAAAGGCCAAGAAGCCCTCTTGCTTGCTAAAGTGTGTTCAGCAAAAAACCCTTGTCCCATCAGCAAATTGGAACACAGCTGCATTCCAGTCAATTCCAATGCTGGCAGGGCAATACTCTAGCCCAGTAGTAACATGCCACTGTTAGAAGACTGTGTAAAAATCTTTGTGTACAAAGTAATGGGAGGGAAAAATAGAATTGGGAAGAACTGCACATTGTTCTGGAAAAAGCCTCCTGCCACAGTCTTACAGACGTCATTTTCTGGTATCATTTTTAAGAGTTGGAGTTTTTTAAATTTTGTACAAGATAAAATCTTACTGGACCTTGAAGTTTCCCTACTAGAAGTACAGCCATTTCTTAGTAGAATAGAAGTAAGCCATTTGAATGTGTACAAATGGCCTTTCAAAATACATATGCTATAGCCCACTGTGAAAGGAATTAGCTATCAAAATAGAAATTCAAAGGTTTAAAAAGGTTTTGAATAAAGTAAGTCTAAGGTGATAGAAGAAGAAGAAAACAGCAGTTTTCTTCTTCTGGTGAAAAAACAACTCCGAGGACATTGTACTCTACAGGTGTATTATATCACTTTCTGAAAAACTGAGTAGGTTTGCCATTTCAAATGGTTTTCATTAGGAAGGAAGAGATTCCTTTGGAAAAAAAACTTCAAATTGACTTGCATTAATGTTATGACACTTCACTTCACCAATCAGGAAGAAAAATTCTCATCACTTGATATGGAAATCATGACAGTAATGGAGACAAGGATGTCTAAGCTGTGCCATCAGGAACATAAAAAAGCATTAGAATGCAGGTAAGACTGAGCTCCTGAACTAGTCAGAAGAGAACGCAACCAAAACATTTTCCTTTAAGAGTCTTCAGGATGAACAGCAGATCAAATGTTTTCCTGTGAAGTATTTATGAATTGAATTAACCTTTAAAAGAACATTGTTTTCAAAAACCTGTGTCCAGTATCTCTTAGAATGATACAGAGTTCTTATTACTAGACAAAAGAAAAGCACTTTTTTCCAAACTGTTGTGCACTTTTAAACGATCTACAATAAAAAGAGTACTTTTTCATGCTGGGAATGATGTTCATTACAAAAAAGCCTTGTCGCATGTTTGGTACTCTAGTGTCTTGATTAGCATCGTTTTTTATTCATCGAACAAGTTTCACATTGACTATTTTTCACCTTGAAATAGTGGCGTCTTTGTACTTCTGCAGCATCCATGAAGAATTTCTTGGGTGTCATTTTGTACTCGATCCTAAATGGCAGGTTCTGCATTCTGCCATCCGTCTGGCTTTCCCGTTTGATGCAGCTTCTGAGAGGTCTTTTCAGAATTGAGGACTACCTGCAAGAATGATGCTAAATACATGCATTTTACCTCTTGGTTAATGCAAAACTGTTTTTCCTTTACAGCACAATAATAATAGGAAAAGAATGATGGTGGATTCAATTCTTACAGTAATACAAAGAGAACTATTATCATCATTAGAAACCAAGCAAGTCATATTTATTGCTCATGCAGTACAACCACTAATGCAAATTACCCTGTAAATTCAAAATGAATCTGCATCACAGGAGTGGATTGAATGCGTCTATTGATATTTTGCTTAAAGCAGAAAATTAATTCTTTTGACAGCCAACTCATAATTGCAACCTAACTTTCAACTCCAGCTTTCAAACAGTGGAAACACGTCTGTTTATAAAACAATACAGTACAGTACACAAGACCAAAACAGGTCCTAGACATTCAAATGAAAGAAAAGATCAAAGGACAGATTAATTCACATCTGCAAGCCCTCAAGAGCGTACAGGTCAAAAGTCCCCAGAAAACTAGGCCAGTGGCACAAATTCTCTATGTTGGCACCAGCAGAAGCAGCTGCTCTCTTTATAGGATGCAATCTTGCTTACATCACCCTTCAAAGCAATCTTCTGTCCCCCTGCCCAATACGCCTTCTGCTCTACTCCTTGGACTTCACGTTTGCATTTCTACAGAGTCCTGCAAAGTGACTCAAAGTTCAGGTAACAGATTTCCAAGATTTAGAAATATTGTGTTAAGTCTATTTGTTTCCTATTTCATCCCGTCTAAGCATACTGTAACTTTCTGAAGTGAAATATGTCGAGTATGTCACGTGTAGTTTACATGTTAGTTCTGCTTGACATTAAAACTTCTCATAGACCCCTGGGATGCCTTACTGCAAAAATATATAGCTGCAAAGAGTGGTTGCACAAAGTTAGAAGGGCCAGAAAACCATGTAAACAACCTAACAGTAGAGGCTTGAATTTCTGAATATAATCTTGCACCATCTAAAGTCAAAATAGAATATTGAAATGATTTTCATCTAATAATGAGCGTGGGGAAGAAAGAATCCAGATAGGCTTTTTTTTTTTTTTTTGAAACAGTTCCAGGAAATACATGGCCTTAACTTGGAAGTATAGCATTAAATATTTTTATACAGCATGAGTTCTCATTACCTAATCATATGATTTGTAGAACTGAATTGGAAAGAAGGAAATAAACAAAGAAAAATATTCAAGCTATAAAAGATTTGAGTTTAAAATTCTCTTTGTATTTCTGATTAAAACTATGAGGTAGCCAAATGGTCACCCATTATTTTAAAAAGCATCTGGACATAAAAAACGGATAAATTTCGGCAGGACTTGGATGTCGGGTATTCCTGAAAAGCTTTATTTCACTGCTTCCAGACCCTGATTCAATCCCCCTAAACGCAGCTGTATTTCAGATGCTCAGTGAAACTGTCCGTGTAATGCATATAGTTACAAATAATCTGCAGAAAAAGCTAGCTAGATTTAAAGATCTTTTTCTGTAAATGGAATTCAATTGATTTCTACAAACACACAGCTGGGATTTCTGCTGTCTTCTTCAGGCCACTTCCTGCAGAGACCTCTCCATTAAATCTGTCTCGTTCTACTAAGAACGCTTCTAGTGATTCAAAGTCAGCACTGGGATTGTCCAACTGCATGGAATTACTGTCTGCTAGAGCTGCACACTGAGGGCTTCTGTGTGCAGCATCATGTGAGCCCTGCTAATGTCACCCTGTTGGTATAAACTGAGCTAACTGGACCTTAAGGGACAAGATTGTGCACTGATTTTGTAATAGAAATTAGGTACTAAGAAGGAGGCAAGAGGATTTCAATGTTTCTGCCTCCAGCTGAAGCAACACTAAATCTCAGTCTTTATCTGAAAAACGAGGTGAATTAACCCGTTTGGCATTCATATGCCAAAAAGGTCAGTAATACACTCAGAACTGTCAAAAGAGTAACAATTCCAATCATTACTTTCTAAAAAGAATTCATTTGAAGAAGTCAGGAAGAAAGATGAAACATGCAAATATCCTACCCTGAGAATCATTCTGTTGATCTGCACAGGTTTCTTATTATATTCCCATCTAATGCATTGGACATGTGTGCTTGCGATGACACAAATACTTGCAAAGCTTACCAGATAAATCACGTTCTCTTCAAACAGCAAAGCATTTCTTGATGGCTGCATTTGCTAATTCCATTTAGACTCAATGTTCTTAAAGGTCTTTTCCAACTAAAGTTCCAACCATCATTCTCTAAGTCGCACATCCTGATTGTCCTGGTTTAGGGCAAATTTGGCAGAAAACCTCAAAAAGCCCCCCCCCACCCACCGAGAAAGCCCACCCACACGGCCCCTCCCCTCAACTGGTTTGGGGAAAATTTCCTCAGAGAGAAGTGGGAAAAAGCTCTTTATTTAACAGGCAAAGCACTCCCAAGCACAAAAAATGAACAATACCAGGTGACAAAACTCATTTGCCGCACTGAAGAGATGACAAATCAGAAAGTCTCTCCTGTGGGTGCTCGCTCTGTTATCAATCCCTCCAGCAATGGGGAAGGCTGCTGCCCAGAGTAGACCCAGTAGGCCACAAAGTGCAAGTTCCCAGTGCTTCCCAGGTCCCAGTCCGGAGCAGATTCGAAACGTTCCAAGAAAAGGGAAACGAAAAAAAAAAACCAGTCCAGGGAAAACTCTGCCTCAGCCAGCTAAACCAACTAAAAAGCAAATGAGCGCTCTGTTCTGCTCCGTCAGTGCCCAGACAACACAGTGCAGGGTAGAATGTGGAAGAGTGTTGCTTTTTAAGGAGTGCAGCCTCTGATAAGAAACTCGGTGCTTCTTCTTCTCCCCACCTTTGCTCTCAGAACCAGTCTTGAAGGCAGAGAATATCATATCCAGCATTAACAGAACAGATGACTGGGGATACAAGCATCATAAAGTCACCCGAGGACACTGCTCTATTGAGATATGTCACCAGACTATGCTAAGACCAAGTTTTGGACCTGCTCATTAAAATTCTACTATCACAGTGAAGCTGAGGAGGAAACACAGCTCACTACAGTTACCTTGTGGCATGCCAGTGCTTCCTTTCAATCACAATGTTCTTCATTTTTATGTCCCTGACATCACAGGCATAATGAAACATCCTTTGTGCAGGAAGGCAGATAATATTCTTCTCATTTTTACTGATGGGTAAGCTGACATGCAAAGCAGTTAATTCAAAGTGAAAGAGCAATAAAGCCAATAGTAAAACCACAGTTTTGTTTACTCCCCTAAATCCTTACTATCCCAAAATACAAGAACAGCTGTAAAAGCTTGTGGCTACCTAATTTTTTCCTATACCTACATGGTGGGGTAAGGGATAAACAATCCCAAACAATGGTAATCCACAACAAAGCATTCTTGACATCATATTCAGGTTTGCATAGCGAGCTCTTCCTCCTGATAAAGTTATTCCATCGCAATACTTTGGGGAGTATCTCAGAGGGCTGGCTGTTGTTTGGTTTGAAAGCATCTTGATCATTCAGGAACCCAGCAGCAAGGACAAAGTTTAAAAGAAGATAGTGCTATGCGTTTATATTCATATATGACAGACCTATTTCTACAACGCAGAGGGCTGACCTAATGCTTAACGACAACATGGCTGAAGTGGCATCCTGGTCCCCATAGGTTTTTCTGTTTACTTTTAGCTGCTTTCATACCAGATTATTGAGCTGAACTAGCTCAAAAAGGAATCAGATAAGTGCCAGAGCTTTCAAACAAAAAAAAACCAAACCAGATGCAAAATGGTGATTTGTAAGTGCATTTGAAAACAGAAGTTTTTTGTACTTCTCATAGGTACACGGCATTCTCTAGAATGATATTGCCGAAACGCTTTGGGTTTGGTTTTGGTTTTTATTTTTCCTCAATTCTAAATGTTACGCATGCTTTTTGGCCATTTGAGTAAACAGATTTTCTGATCCATGTGAAAGACAGTCCGAAGTTCCCCGCATTTGCCTCACGACCGTTCCCAGGACAGACATGGGGACCCTGAGGACCCTGATTGGAATGCTGGCATGCCGGTTGTGGAGGAATGCCAAAATCCTGAGGCCCCTGAGCAGAATTCTGGCCTGCCAAGTGATTGTTGGCAGCTGTGTCTACAGTGACTGCTTCTAGCAGGGCTTGCCAATGGGAGACGCAACCTATGTGCCCGCATGTGCTTCAGACCAGTAATCCCCACTCAAATGACCTAATTCGAATCGTCTGCACGCATAAGAGACATCAGGCAGATGCTTTCATCTGTTAGGGGCATACCCAGCCAGTACACTATTGTCTAGTTAGGGGGCAATAATTTTGGAAATCATTGAATTTTTTGTATTGCAAGTGAATGGTCAACACATTTTATTACTGGATTAGGTAAAATCATGTCTTCTGCATCCTTTCAGAGAGGAAGCTTACCTGGATCTAAAGCTGCTCAGCTCCATGATGGGATGCTTTGTCTTCAAAGGGAACTCTAGTCTTCGTCCTTTTGGATTGTTTCCATAGCTTTTCACTCACTCTTCAGGTACATGTTAAAATGTCCTCTTATCCCATGCAAATTTTTATGGGCATAGTCACTGAATTGGCAAGTATTCCATTAAGTCCACAGGCCTTGTTGAGATGGATGCACAGGTCTCAAGGGTGTTAGCAGATGTTATTCTGAGGCCACTCCTGATCATGTTGGATGGACCATGGTGACTGATGAAAGTGCCCAAAGACTGGATGAAAGCAAATGTCACCCATCTTCAAAAAAGGCAACCAGGAGGACTCAGAAAAGTACAAGCCAGCCAGCCTCATTTGGATCCCCAGGAAGTTGATGGAGTAGCTATTCCTGGAAAGCATTGCCAGGCACACCAAGGAGGACAGAACAAATGTAGTCAGCATGGATTTACCAGGGGAAATTGGTGCTTGACGACTTTTTAAACTCCTCTGGTGAATAATGAACTTGCCTGGTAGATGAAGAGAATATCATCTGCCTGGGCTTCAGGGAAGTTTTGGACGTTTATCTACATGGCAGCACACATACCTACGGGAAGGAATAGTGCAAAGAGCAGGGAACCAGTGTCTTTTCAATGATGCTCAGTGAAAAGACAAGAGGCAGTGGGCACACACTGCAATACAGGAGATTGCCTCTGAGCATCACAAAATTATTTTTTATCGTGACGGTGACTGAACCATGGCACAGAGTGTCCAGAAAGATGGTGGAGTCTGGATCATTGAAGACATAAAAGTAGGCCCAGATATAATCCTGGGCAACAGGCTCTAGGTATCCTGGTTGAAGCAGGGGGATGGGACTTGGTGAGCCCCACAGAGCCCTTCCACCCTCATTCATTCTGTGCTAGTGAATTCTCTTAGAGATGCATTTCAAGGACTGGCATGACAAAGCTCTGTGCAGAGTGAGATCCAAATGGACATGGGATTTAAGTTCCTTAAGTAGTGTTCAAGAAGAATGTAAAACTCCAGGAAACCTGTCTCTTCCATAACTGAATCCCTTTCATGGGAAAATTCCCCAGCTCTAGAAAGATCCTCTGAGACGCATGCTTAAGACTGACACCGGCAGAGCAAATTTCTCCCTATGCGTGTCTAAGACCAGTTAGGATCTTTACCAAAAGTGTTGTCAACGTAGTCACAGAAGGCATATTGTTAAGAAGTGACAACTTACATCAGAATGGCAAATATTGGTCCAGCAATGAATTACTGTATGGGAATTATCGATTTGTATTCCAAATAAATAAAAAGGAGCTGGTCTTTATTGAACTCTTTCATTGCAATATTCATAAGGGAAGAAAAAGACCTATGTCCTTAACTTTCTTAATTCTAACAAAGGTTTAAAACATTCCTTGTAAAAAGCGTATCTGAATTATCGGTCTATGAAACAATTTGAGTTGGGAAAAAAGTCCTAAAATTGTGTAGACAGTTGCAGAGAAAGCAAGAAAATAGGAAAGAAACAAAAACAGAGAAAAAGAGTCATCTTGAGTCTGCTAGCTAGTTCTAGAAGTAGTCTGCTAGAAAAAGGAAACCCCAGTGGAATTTCAAATGTGTTCATGCACTTGATTCAGTAACTGGTCAATGTAAAAACCAGTCCTTTCGTACAACTTCCCCCAGCAACAAAAACTTCAACAGATTGACACCACCATCATGCCTGTCCCAGATGTATTTAAAAGAGAAATGATGATTTTCTTGAAAATCTATTTGCGTACAAGTTGCAAGACATTGGAGGGATTCTCCACATTCTCCTTCCTCCACGCGGCTTGAAAGTATATTTGATAAAATATGCAACAAAGCATGTGATTTCCAAGGTAGAGTAAAATGGATGACTTGGGAATTGATCTCTTTTGGATATGAAACTTCATATCCACTCTCTGGGAAGTTTCTAAAAGAAATGATGGAGCTGAGGCATGAATCTGCCACTCCGAGTGCTAAGCAAACATAGACACTCCCCTTCACATGGCCCCACCTTCCGCACACACCTAGGCATGCACAGAGATCAGCATAGCAGATCATGAACACCTTGGAAAAGACTGAAATGCTAAATAGCTCTCTTTGTGGACAAAATAGCCGGTACACTATTTCAAATATCTGGTACAAAAACTCTGTTGAATATCTGCCTCATATTTAAAACACAGCTTTTCATTGAATTCTGTTTGCAGAATATTTTCCTTCCATTTATTCCTTTAAAATTCCTTTGTTCTATGTCTAGAAATATTTTCTTCTAAAAATAGAAAAAATTAGATGATGTCTTTTCAGAAGAAAACATTGGTTTAGACAATTTTTAACCATCATGGTATGGAAGAATTTATTTGTCCCTCACTAAGGAGGAATAAGTATTTTGATCATAGATCATTTACAGTGAAATACTTGACATTTTTAAGATGCTTTCAATCAATTTTGATCCTCATTGCTTATTCATTGTAAACAGTAAGTTTTCAGTGCATGGAAAGTGTGTGTGGTATGTCTACATTAGTTCAAACACCAATTCCAACTAATGGCCAGGCTGAACTACAGTAAATAATGTCCTGAAGGATATTTTGCCGCCTTCTTTGGCACTCCTTGAAATCCTAATGATTGGCATGAAGTGTCGAAATACAGAGATTTTCTCTCAGAGGGTGTCCCATGTTGAAACCCATCCCATGTGTTTGATGTTGTAGTTCTTATCGCTTTTAAAAGTTGATATCTTCTGCACAGTTTTCATGAAGCTTTCTGTTACAGTAGTGAAAATCACAGAGAAATGCAATTTTGTACAACTTTGAATTTACCCCAAGAGCTGAGAGAAAATTTGTTCGTATACCTCAATCTGAGTCTCTTCTATATTCAAGCTTTGTTTATCTCCCATCAAGGGTCGCATTCGTTGCTGTTCAAAGCCCCATCCAAGCTGACTTGAATACGTTCAGGGATGGGACATCCACAACTTCTCTGGGCAACCCGAAGCAGCGTTCCAGCACCCCAACAGCAAAAAATGTCTTCCTTTCATCTAATAGAGATCAGAAATACTAAATCTAGGTATATAAACTTTGAGGAAAGGTTTGAAATTCTATTGATTTGAAACACATTTGATATGAATACTAACTTCCAGACGACTGAAATATGTTGATGGCCATTTGAGATTGACACTTTTTGAAAAAGTGCATGGAATTGAAAATTAAAACCGGCAAAATTAAAAACTTCTTGCCATTTTCTTTTAACTCTGATCTTCAAAATTGCATAGGTCAGATATCTGTGCTTCATGCAAATCTCTCAGATACTCTCAGACCAAAGCTTTTCTTTCAGACTAAACTGCGGTTTAGGTAGAACACGAGTGCTTAGTGAAGGTTTTTCTGGGCATAGGGGGATTTGTGTGCACAAGAGGTTTTATCCAAACTGGAAAATTCATCCCAGCTGCATTTGTTCATCATTCCTACTGCATCAGGCCTGAAGATTCTGTGAAAAGTATCCTGTGGACCTTGAACATAGCTCATGTGAAAGAGATGAGAGGTGATGGAGAAGTTGAGGGAGAGAATCAAGAGCATATGGCCCAGTAAAGGCACCAGAAGGTATTTTTTCATGTGGTCCACAGCCCAAACAATTGTTTAGCACCGTTTGAAGGCTGTGTTTGACCAACAGGGCTGAAGCAGGTCTTCAAAATATCCAGTAGATCAAAATCCATGGAAGCAAATGACCCTGGCCAGTCACCTTGCTGCTGATCATTCACCCTCCATACCAGCTGATCAGGCCTAAGAATGCTGCTGCAAAAGTGTTGTGAAAAAGGTAGGCACATTTTCACAGAGGCAGGGGAAAATGCCCTTGGATGGTGATTCCAAGGGATAACTTGATGGCGCAAGTTAGGTACTCTTATCTACTGTGCAATATCGAAGTTGGTGAGTTCACCATCTGTAAGCATCACTTTAGAAAATAAATGTTTGATCCACAAAACGATACTTCCTATGTCCTGTCTACCTGCTTCATTTCAGCCAAGGAATAGGCTACGTTCCATCAGCAAAGTGTTCATGATCATATGCTTCTTTAAACTGTGATAATTCTTTTTTTTTTTTTCTAAATCAGACACTGTCTATTCCTAAGATTCAGATGTCCATGGGTAGGGGTGTAATTAAGTTCACTGTTAAAAAATATCCTTCTTGTTATCTTTTTAATAAATTACTGAGATGTAACATCAGTCTGAGAGCTGAAAGAAACCCCTTCATTTGCTGTTTGCCAAGTATCATCTATGTGATACAAATTCTATTTGACCCATCCATTGCCATCTAATACTACTAGTAATGCCTTCACAACCTTTACTTCATGGTTAGGGATTTTGGAGAAGTGAAAGATTTGAACATAAGCAAGGGCATTTGTTCAAGATGCTCCAGAAAGAGCTGCCGTCTGTTCTCTTCCTTGCTGCCTATGTTGGCAGGAAGCTGCAAAAAACCCAAAGATAACTAGAAAGAGTGTTACTTTTAGTCTAAATTTGGAAATGATGTTTGGAATACCCTGTTAAATGAAAAGGTGCTCTTTTAAAAGATGGCATCTTCAGGGGAAAAGTCAGTTTAGAGAGGTTTTGAGACAGTTGCTTCTGGAAAAAAAAAAAAAAAAATTTGAGGTATCCAAGGTCTTTAGCCATACCACTTGGAAGATTGATTCAAAACACAGTTCCTTCATCTAGGAAGAACAGAGGACCATAGATGCAGCCCATTTCAAAACGGAGTTCTTTATGTGTCAGGTTGGGATTTACTGGACATCATTTCTTGTAAAGTCGAGGGACTGCAGTTAGCTCTCCAATAATTTCCTTCCCTGAAATTCATCTGCATTTGCTCCTTTCTCCAGCGTTCCCATTTCTTAGTGCTGGTATACTCCATCTATGCATTAGAATATTCAACTGGAGTGTGTGTCCGATATTTTCTAGTTCAAATGGGCTGGAACGCAATGGATAGTTCCAGTTGCTTGTATACACTAGTTTTATTTTGACAAGTTTTCTTTGAACAATGTTGAAGCAGCAGTAGCAAATCGGAAGTACAGCTTGCAGCAGGGAAAGACACTTCTGCTTGCTCAAGTTTCCTGTAGTCAGATAGATGCCAAAAGGCTTTTCATAGTACTACTACTGTCTTGTAGGAATACTTGATCTAATCCTACCTTTGATACAATTACGAATGGGCTACTTTTCCACAAGGTGGAACATTTTTCTTTTAATCATATGCTTTTTGTAAGTTGGAAACATGAACTTGTGCACCAGTCAGGTGGAAGGTACTCTTACTTCTTCATAAGTTTCACAACATTATTTAGAAAATATTGACTCTGTGTAACTTCAAAAGAAGAATTCTGGGCATCTTCATTCTATTGATGTGATTTTTTTTCTACCATGCTGTTCTTGTTTTCTATGGAACTCATTTTTACCAATAGAAATATTTTTCCCTGACACCTATGGAAAATACCTATGTTTCCTCAATATTGCAGCCTCAGTACACTGTTTAGAATTATTTCAACATGGTCCCAAGCATATCCGACAGCTAGACAGCAGAGGTTAGCAACAGTGAGTGGGAATAACTTCTGAACCATTTCAGTAGATTTCCCAGGAAGGCCTTGCTTTCTGCCCCTGCAAATTTTCCCAGAGATATTGTCTGGTGCACAGTTGCATCAAAAGAGTATTTTTGCACAAACCTTGGGGCAAGCTCTGTCTCAGATTTACTAGTGAATGCAAAGAGGGTGAAAGTGCTGCTTCGAAGCCCTCTGTGTGCTTTCCGTACCAAAAGGGAGGTGACCCCAGCAATAACTTTTTGATCTCTCTTCAAAACACGAGGCACGTCACCACCTCATTCATCTTTTTCTGGGACTCAGCATCTAAAGACCAAGAAGCCCTCTTGCTTGCTAAAGTGTGTTCAGCAAAAAACCCTTGTCCCATCAGCAAATTGGAACACAGCTGCATTCCAGTCAATACCAATGCTGGCAGGGCAATACTCTAGCCCAGTAGTAACATGCCACTGTTAGAAGACTGTGTAAAAATCTTTGTGTACAAAGTAATGGGAGGGAAAAATAGAATTGGGAAGAACTGCACATTGTTCTGGAAAAAGCCTCCTGCCACAGTCTTACAGACGTCATTTTCTGGTATCATTTTTAAGAGTTGGAGTTTCTTAAATTTTGTACAAGATAAAATCTTACTGGACCTTGAAGTTTCCCTACTAGAAGTACAGCCATTTCTTAGTAGAATAGAAGTAAGCCCTTTGAATATGTACAAATGGCCTTTCAAAATACATATGCTATAGCCCACTGTGAAAGGAATTAGCTATAAAAATAGAAATTCAAAGGTTTAAAAAGGTTTTGAATAAAGTAAGTCTAAGGTGATAGAAGAAGAAGAAAACAGCAGTTTTCTTCTTCTGCTGAAAAAACAACTCCGAGGACATTGTACTCTACAGGTGTATTATATCACTTTCTGAAAAACGGAGTAGGTTTGCTATTTCAAAAGGTTTTCATTAGGAAGGAAGAGATTCCTTTGGAAAAAAAAACTTCAAATTGACTTGACATGAATGTTATGACACTTCACCAATCAGGAAGAAAAATTCTCATCACTTGATATGGAAATCATGACGGTAACGGAGTCAAGGATGTCTAAGCCATGCCATCAGGAACATAAAAAAGCATTAGAATGCTGGTAAGACTGAGCTCCTGAACTAGTGAGAAGAGAACGCAACCAAAACATTTTCCTTTAAGAGTCTTCAGCATGAACAGCAGATCAAATGTTTTCCTGTGAAGTATTTATGAATAGAATTAACCTTTAAAAGAACATTGTTTTCAAAAACCTGTGTCCAGTATCTCTTAGAATGATACAGAGTTCTTATTACTAGACAAAAGAAAAGCACTTTTTTCCAAACTGTTGTGCACTTTTAAACGATCTACAATAAAAAGAGTACTTTTTCATGCTGGGCATGATGTTCATTACAAAAAAGCCTTGTCGCACGCTTGGTACTCTAGTGTCTTGATTAGCATCGTTTTTTATTCATTGACTCTTTTTCACCTTGAAATAATGGCGTCTTTGTACTTATGCAGCATCCATGAAGAATTTCTTGGGTGTCATTTTGTACTCGATCCTAAATGGCAGCTTCTGCATTCTGCCATCCGTCTAGCTTTCCCATTTGATGCAGCTTCTGAGAGGTCTTTTCAGAATTGAGGACTACCTGCAAGAATGATGCTAAATGCATGCATTTTACTCCTTGGTTAATGCAAAAGAGTTTCTCCTTTACAGCATAATAATAACAGGAAAAGAATGATGATGGATTCAATTCTTATAGTAATACAAAGAGAACTATTATCATCATTAGAAACCAAGCAAGTCATATTTATTGCTCATGCAGTACAACCACTAATGCAAATTACCCTGTAAATTCAAAATGAATCTGTATCACAGGAGTGGATTGAATGTCTCTCTTGATATTTTGCTTAAAGCAGAAAATTAATTCTTTTGACAGCCAACTCATAATTGCAACCTAACTTTCAGCTACAGCTTTCAAACAGTGGAAACATGTCTGTTTATAACACGATACAGTACCGTACACAAGACCAAAACAGGTCCTAGACGTTCAAATGAAAGAAAAGATCAAAGGACAGATTAATTCGTGTCTGCAAGCCCTCAAGAGCGTGCAGGTCAAAAGTCCCCAGAAAACTAGGCCAGTGGCACAAATTCTCGATGTTGGCACCAGCAGAAGCAGCTGCTATCTTTCTAGGATGCAATCTTGCTTACATCATCCTTCAAAGCAATCTTCTGTCCCCCTGCCCAATATGCCTTCTGCTCTACTCCTTGGACTTCACGTTTGCATTTCTACAGAGTCCTGCAAAGTGACTCAAAGTTCAGGTAATAGATTTCCAAGATTTAGAAATATTGTGTTAAGTCTATTTCTTTCGTATTTCATCCCGTCTAAGCATACTGAACTTTCTGAGGTGAAATATGTCGAGTATGTCACGTGTAGTTTACATGTTAGTTCTGCTTGACATTAAAACTTCGCACAGACCCCTGGGATGCCTTACTGCAAAAATATATAGCTGCAAAGAGTGGTTGCACAAAGTTAGAAGGGCCAGAAAACCATGTAAACAACCTAACAGTAGAGGCTTGAATTTCTGAATATAATCTTGCACCATCTAAAGTCAAAATAGAATATTGAAATGATTTTCATCTAATAATGAGCGTGGGGAAGAAAGAATCCAGATAGGATTTTTTTTTTTTTGAAACAGTTCCAGGAAATACATGGCCTTAACTTGGAAGTATAGCATTAAATATTTTTATACAGCATGAGTTCTCATTACCTAATCATATGATTTGTAGAACTGAATTGGAAAGTAGGAAATAAACAAAGAAAAATATTCAAGCTATAAAAAATGTGAGTTTAAAATTTTCTTTGTATTTCTGATTAAAACGATGAGGTAGCCAAATGGTCACCCATTATTTTCAAAAGCATCTGGACATAAAAAACGGATCAATTTTGGCGGGACTTGGATGTCCGGTATTCCTGAAAAGCTTTATTTCACTGCTTCCCAAGCCTGATTCAATCCCCTTAAATGCAGCTGTATTTCAGTTGCTCAGTGAAACTGTCCATCTCATGCATATAGTTTACAAATAATCTGCAGAAAAAGCTAGCTAGATTTAAAGATCTTTTTTCTGTAAATGGCCTTCAACTGATTTCTACAAACACACAGCTGGGATTTCTGCTGTCTTCTTCAGGCCACTTCCTGCAGAGACCTCTCCATTAAATTTGTCTCGTTCTACTAAGAACGCTTCTGGTGATCCAAAGTCAGCACTGGGATTGTCCAACTGCATGGAATTACTGTCTGCTAGAGCTGCACACTGAGGGCTTCTGTGTGCAGCATCATGTGAGCCCTGCTAATGTCACCCTGTTGGTATAAACTGAGCTAAGTGGACCTTAAGGGACAAGATTGTGCACTGATTTTGTAATAGAAATTAGGTACTAAGAAGGAGGCGGGAGGATTTCAATGTTTCTGCCCCCAGCTGAAGCAACACTAAATCTCGGTCTTTATCTGAAAAACAAGGTGAATTAACCCGTTTGGCATTCATATGCCAAAAAGGTCAGTAATACACTCAGAACTGTCAAAAGAGTAACAATTCCAATCATTACTTTCTAAAAAGAATTCATTTGAAGAAGTCAGGAAGACAGATGAAACATGCAAATATCCTACCCTGAGAATCATTCTGTTGATCTGCACAGGTTTCTTATTATATTCCCATCTAATGCATTGGTCATGTGTGCTTGTGATGACACAAATGCTTGCAAAGCTTACCAGATAAATCACGTTCTCTTCAAACAGCAAAGCATTTCTTGATGGTTGCACTTGCTAATTCCATTTAGACTCAGTGTTCTTAAAGGTCTTTTCCAACCAAAGTTCCAACCACCATTCTCTAAGTCGCACATCCTGATTGTCCTGGTTTAGGGCTAAATTTGGCAGAAAACCTCACAAAGGGCCACTGCACCCTCCCCCCCACCGAAAGCCCACCCACACAGCCGCTCCCTTCAACTGGTTTGGGGAGAGAAGTGGGAAAAAGCTGTTTCTTTAACAGGCAAAGCACTTCCCAGCACAAAAATATGAACAATACCAGATGACAAAACTCATTTGCCGCACTGAAGAGACGACAAATCAGAAAGTCTCTCCTGTGGGTGCTCACTCTGTTATAAACCCCTCCAGCAATGGGGAAGGCTGCTGCCCAGGGTAGGCCCCAGTAGGCCACAAAGTGCAAGTTCCCAGTGCTTCCCAGGTCCCAGTCCGGAGCAGATTCGAAACGTTCCAAGAAAAGGGAAAGGAAAAAAAAAACCAGTCCAGGGAAAACTCTGCCTCAGCCAGCTAAACCAACTAAAAAGCAAATGAGCGCTCTGTTCTGCTCCGTCAGTGCCCAGACAACACAGTGCAGGGTAGAATGTGGAAGAGTGTTGCTTTTTAAGGAGTGCAGCCTCTGATAAGAAACTCGGTGCTTCTTCTTCTCCCCACCTTTGCTCTCAGAACCAGTCTTGAAGGCAGAGAATATCATATCAAGCATTAACAGAACAGATGACTGGGGATACAAGCATCATAAAGTCACCCGAGGACACTGCTCTATTGAGATATGTCACCAGACTATGCTAAGACCAAGTTTTGGACCTGCTCATTAAAATTCTACTATCACAGTGAAGCTGAGGAGGAAACACAGCTCACTACAGTTACCTTGTGGCATGCCAGTGCTTCCTTTCAATCACAATGGTCTTCGTTTTTAAGTCCCTGACATCACAGGCATCATGAAACATCCTTTGTGCAGGAAGGAAGAAAATATTCTTCTCATTGATGCTGATGGGTTAGCTGACATGCAAAGCAGTTAATTCAAAGTGACAGAGCAATCAAGTCAATAGGAAAACTCACCACAGTTTTGTTTACTCCCCTAAATCCTTACTATCCCAAAATACAAGAACAGCTGTAAAAGCCTTGTGGCTACCTAATTTTTTCCTAGACCTACATGGTGTGGTAAGAGATAAACAATCCCAAACTATGGTAATCCACAACAAAGCATTCTTGACCTCATATTCAGGTTCTGCATAGCGAGCTCTTCCTCCTGATCAAGTTATTCCATCGCAATACTTTGGGGAGTATCTCAGAGGGCTGGCTGTTGTTTGGTTTGAAAGCATCTTGATCATTCAGGAACCCAGTAGCAAGGACAAAGTTTAAAAGAAGATAGTGCTATGCATTGATTTTCATCTAGGACAGAGATATTTCTACAACACAGAAGGCTGACCTAATGCTTCACGACAACGTGGCTGAAGTGGCATCCTGGTCCCCATAGGTTTTTCTCTTTACTTTTAGCTGCTTTCTTACCAGATTAATGAGCTGAACTAGCTCAAAAAAGAATCAGATAAGTGCCAGAGCTTTCAAACAAACAAAAAAAAAAACAAAAAAACAAAAAAAACAAAAAAAACCCAAAACAGATGCAAAAGGGTGATTTGTAAGTGCATTTGAAAACAGAAGTTTTTTGTACTTTTCATAGATACATGGCATTCTCTAGAATGATATTGCTCCAATGCTTTGGGTTTGGTTTTGTTTTTGTTTTTTTCCTCAATTCTAAATGTTACACATTCTTTTTTGGCCATTTTAGTAAACTGATTTTCTGATCCATGTGAAAGACAGTCCGAAGTTCCCCTCATTTGCCTCACGACCGTCCCCAGGACAGACATCGGGACCCTGAGGACCCTGACTGGAATGCTGGCATGCCGGTCAGAGAGGAATGCCAGAAATCCTGAGGCCCCTGAGCAGAATTCTGGCCTGCCAAGTGATTGTTGGCAGCTGTGTCTACAGTGACTGCTTCTAGCAGGGCCTGCCAAGGGGCGAGGCGACCTATGGGCCTGCACGTGCTTCGCGACACCAGCCCAGGAATTTTCCCACCTCTTGGCCAGATGAACTTGCTGGGGCAACTGTGGTAGCCGCCCCATGGAAAATCCTTCATCTGCTCCACTACCACCGTGAGGGACGCAGATTGAAGCCCCCCTCCCAAGGACTGAGGCTGAGACGCCCGTCATTCTGATCCAGGGCTGCTGGCTTGACTGAAGCAGGATGCCTGCTAAGTGTTGCCTGCAGATGTGTTCGCGGGACCTAAACTGGTTTCCTATAGAAACCAGTCCTGAAACAATAGCTCCCACTCACTGCTGATATTGATATTGACTTCTCCTGCTGAGAACATGGACTGTCTGTACCCGTCTTCAATACCATTTTTCCCCTCAGCAATTTCAATAGACTTGCTCTTTATTGTATCTGCTCCCCCTCAGCCATTTCTAGATCTGTTTCCCCCCTCAGCAATGGACTAGAATAGAACCTTGAGATAACCAGGACTTTGAGATCTCCCCTAGGAGAACTCCATCGGCTGGGCTGCGAGGACTTCATCTCTCTCCATTTGGTAGCTATACTCCCTCTCTCTTTCTCCCCCTCTTTTCTATTCTTTTCCTCTCCCTAATTCCTTGAAGGCATTTGCTGTGGTCATTCTAGAAAGGTGCATTTGTTTGGAGTGATACTGCAATCCCTTTTCCATCTTGTCTTTTGCCCTCCGAGATCAGTTAAGAAAACATCATCCCCCCTTGGTAGGAGCGGATCAGAACAATATGTTCTTTCCAGCTGAAATTGGTTCTAGTCAATAGAAGCACACTGGTAGGTAAAAGTAGACTATAAAAGATAACCTTCAGAATGTATTTCCCATGTCTTCCCATTCAAGCAAGTGAAGAAAGCAGACAGATCTTCAGATAACATGCTATGCGAATTGAAAGGAATCTTCTTGGAGGCAACTGTGAAACTCACGCAATGAAATACAGATGAGAGAGATGAAAGGGTCACATATGATGTCAAATCTATTCTTTTAATGTTTGAATGAAACAAGATTTCTTGAAGTACAATCCTACAAAATGAAGGTGAACTTGCAGAAGCAATTGAACTGGGTCTCCTTTAGAAACACAATGTTTTCTAATTAAACTGAGCATTCAGGAAGGCAACCTTGAAATCAAAAGGATTTAGAAAAATACAAAATACCAAGACTGGCAGTTCGTTATCTTTCACGGTCTCTTTAAGATAAGATTGATTTGAACTTCCACTTGTAGTAGGTCTGAAGACATTAGGAATGATGCAATATGAAAAAACCAAAACAAAACAACTTTCTCAAAAAGCTTTGAGAAACCAGAGAAATGATGATTTTTAGTGGTTAGGTAGTCCTTTAAAATTTGTCTTGGGGGAAAGAGATAAAAAACTGACTGAGATCAAATGACTGTGGAGTATATTCCAAAACAGTAATGAAGAAGGTAAGGGGCAAGAGCCTGTTAGAAAAATACTATGCTGGCTTCATCTGTTGAAAGCATTCCAGAATGGTTGAAATTATGAATCATATCTTGTGGGATTAAAAAAAAAAAAAAAAAAAAAAAAAAAAAAAAAAAAAAAAAAAAAAAAAAAAGAGGAAGAAAACAGAAGGAAAAAAATATTTTGAACATATTTTTCCATTCCAAGATGGTATAATGGCTTTATTTCATTTTGTTCCTATGACCGGTTAATAGCTTATGAAATGTTTAGCAATAGAGAGTGAGAGTCTTCACACTAGCCATACCATTTGGATGTGTCTCTTTTACTTTCTAGAGCAGCAGATATGGTTTAGCACTCCACAATTCAGTCCCCAAAAGTGAGTAAGTGTGGCAGATTTAACCTAACTGCCCAGTCCACCAAAATGCCTAATTATCTTGAAAAATGCTTTGCTCTATCTCATGATCTGGACATGTCTCTCTAGCTCCACTTTGAGCTTCTTGATCTTTCATCTACAGGATGAGATCCAATTTAGCTTAGCAAGGATGTAGCCTTTCCAAACCATATCTTTTACCTTCTGTATTCTTACAAGTACATTTCTACCGCAGGGACCAGTTTGGAAGATCTTAGTTGTTTTATTCCTTAGATTATGTTGCTGCATTAATTAGCTCTTCTTTGAAGTTTTTTCCCTGCTCAAGTATAGGGTCAGTGCTGAAATGATTGTGATGCTAACTCCTTATGATCTATTCTGCAGGCTTACAGAGTATGCAGCAAAGTTTTCTCTTCTTCTGAGGACATTCTACTCTTTTGATGAGAAATGCTGAAGGTCTGACTTCAGTTGCAAAGGTATCTGATTGACAGATTGCAAAATTGTTAAGTCTAGTAACAGCAGGAAAAGCGTGCTCTTGCTCTGTATGTAAATGTCGTGTCAGCTGCTGTTGGGATAAAAAGCATGAGCATAAGCAAAGATATCTGCATGGATAGAAAAGAAACAAAGAAGATATTTGTTGTGATTTCTGCACTAAGGAGCAAGAAGAAGCATGAAGCGCTAATTTCAGTGGCTAAGACAGTATCGTCCTTGGGCCAGTTCTCTTCAACATCTTTTGAACCACTTGGACTCGGCACTTGAAGGAATATTAAGCAAGTTTGCCAGAGACGCTACATTGGGAGGAGCTGTCAACTAACTTCCTTGAGGCCAGTGAGACGCTGCAGAGAGATCTTGACAAATAAGAGAGATGGGCAATTATGGCTGGCCGGGAGTCTATGCACAAATCACGAAAGGGGCGGGACTGCTGGGGAAGGCGTCCCAAGCTGTTGTATTTTCCAGCATCAGTCTCATGACATGGTTATGACAGTGGGAAGATGCCAGCAGCTCACGTCCCCAGCAGCAGAAAAAGAACTTCATGTTACAACTTACTTGAAAAGCTTTTTGACCAATCCCACAAAGCAAAAGCATATTGACAGTAGTTCTTTCCGATCCCTAGAAGCACACAGAACTTTGGTTCAAAGAACGCTTGCTTCTTTTGAATAAAAGACCTGCTTGTAAGCCTTAAGATAGAATGCACAGAGCTCCATTATTAAGCTTAGAACTTCCTAACATCTGGCTAGATCTACTTTGCTGTAGCTTAGGGAGTTCTTCTGGTCAAGCTTTAATACACAGGCCATTGTTCTATTTGTCCTTACTTCTCTACTTCTTCTATCATTTTTCTGCTGACAAACCTTATGACTACTGCTTAGCTCCAAGCACAGTTCTGCTGTCTCTGAGGCCTGCCTTTTGCAGCTTTCCCAAAATCCTCTGTTTCCAAGGATTCCCACAGGCAATCCCCAACCTTAGGGAGTTGTGCAATGGCAAGTGCTGGATTCAGCACCTGGGACAGGGCAATCCTGCTCTGTGTGTGTGTATAGACTAGGGAGCCAGAGGCTGAAAGGAAGCCAGGCTCCTGGCCAATGGCAAGCTAAATGGGTATCAGCAGTGCCCTGGCAGCCAGGAGGGCCAAGCCTGTCCTGGGGTGCATCAGGCACAGTATCACCAGCTGGGCAAGAGAGGGCATTGTCCTGCTCTGCTCTGCCCTGCTCTGCTGTGTTCTGGGGCGGCCTCACCTTGAGTGCTTGGGGGCAGTTTTGGGTACCACAATGAAAAAAGACATGAAGGTATCGGAAAGTTCTCCAATGAGGTTTACAAGGACAGAACTGGAGGAAATAGCATGCAGCTGAGTCAGGGGAGGCTCAGGTCTGGTATCAGGAAAAAGTTTTTTAACCAGAGGATGGCTGGGCACTGGAAGAGTCTCTCCAGGGAGTGGTCACAGCATCACACCTATCTTGAGTTCAAGAACCTTTGGGACATTGCTCTCAGGCATCTGGTGTGATTCTTGAGGAAGGTCCCATGCAGGGCCAGAAGTTGGACTTGATGCTCTTGACGGGCCCCTTCCAATTCAACTGATTCTACCACTCTATGATTCTGTCCTGGCCACTCAAGGTATATTGCTTGATCTCACCAGATTTTGACCTGCTCTTGTTGGTCAGAATTTGTCCCTACTGCCTAATGATATTTACCACAAAAGACAAAGGGCCTTTTCTCAATTTTCTCAAGAAAGTTGAAGATGCACCCTAGAATCCTAAAAAAGTCTTTTCCTTGAAACAACACTGTCTCCTGCCCAGTATTCTTTCCAGATCTTAAGGAGAAAGAAGGCAAAATCAGGGGATGTATTACAATGAAGCACTGTCAAGTTTTCGGACCTTCAGCAGTATATTTGTACTTCCACTATTCTTTTCTATAAAATCATGGTTTTGTAGAGCATGTCATTTTCTAGCAAGACACATTTTTGCAACTGAGCCCATCAGTCTCTGTGAGAATATATTGTCAAAAGCACAAAACATATGAATGGGCAGTGGCAAGTGAGGGGAAAAACCAGTATGGGAAGCAGCTCCGTGATACTACAGTAAGACAAGGAGGAGGAGGTGTTCCAGTTGACAGAGCAAAGAATCCCCCGCAGTCCCTGGAGATATCCTAGTGAAGCAGGTTGTCTCCCAGCAGTCCCTAGAGAACCATGGAGGAACACATACCTACAGTGCAGCTGCTGGAGGGCTCTATGCCACAACAGGTGAAAGTGCCTTGAAGGAAGCTGCAGCTTGTGGAGGGAGGGCCAGAAAACCATCCTTGACCTCTTCTTTAGCAGAAGAGTATGTGCAAATGTTTAACAGCTGCTAACTGGAATCTATCCTCTTTCCAGTTCTTGTCGTAGGTAAGTAGGACAATACAAGAATTAGAAGCCTAAACTATTTTGCATGAGGCTCCCATTCTCTCTGCCACGCCCTTAAAATTTACTTTGAGATGAAATAAAACTCATGATCAAGTTCCTAAGGCTTGATGGTCAGGCTTCTCAGAAAACAGGCAGTGCAAAGAACTCTTGTCACTGTCATTTTTTTTCATAGAACTAAAAAAGTTAAAGTACTGTTTTCTAAGAACTTACGAAAATCAACTGGTAGAGGTGGTGAGAGTGAAGAGTATAATTAAGCTGGAAAGAGACTATCATGTAGCTACCTCATCTGCATAGAAGTTTTTTTACCAGGAACTCTGGACTTTTAAACAGATTTAGGACACAATAGTTATCTCTGGGAATGTTTTAGTATGTATAGAACATTCATCTTTAAATAGCTCGATCTGTTTTACCGTTATGACTTACGTTTTAAATTTTATTTGAGGAGAAATATTTGCCATTCAGATCATTTCAAGTTCTGAAGCATTTCAGTTGTTGACAGTTTTTGCTGTCTCCTGAGGGCAGGAAAATAGTCCTGGAACCAATACTGAAAGAAACTAGATGGAAAAATTAGTTTTCCGCATTCTTTTCTGTCTATTCTATGAGGCACAAGAGCAAAACCACTGCTATGAGTCTGAGTTGCCTTACCACTCATGGATGACAACCTTGTAGTGAGTAGTCTGTTATTTGCACACATTTCTGATGCTGGTGGTTACCTGTTGTGCAGAAAGATCTGTAAACTATTTTCACGGAAAGACATTCCTGAATTGCTTCACTTATCTCTGAAGCAGAGAACTAAGCTGGCACTCTACTTCGGAGATCTTCCTGTGCTCGCCCCCAAACCCGTTTCCTTCAAATGCAATTTACTTTCAACCAAAGCACTTCATTACTTCATCAGGTAATCTCTTGTTCTTAATGTTCGGGGTAGTGTTCTAAAAGGGTAAGAACATATTCTAGTAAGAAGGTAGAACCTCTTTCTTAAGTAGTAGACATCACTGGGCTTTGGTTCATGCACCAGAACAACAGCAAGGAATGTCGTTTGCAATCAATAGATGGGTTGGGGAAACCGGCCACAAGTTTAGGAATCTTTCTCCAATTAATTATGCTTTAAAATTTGTCTCTTAGCATTTCAAGTGTTTTTTTATAAAAACAATCAACTATTTATTACCTGCACCAGAAGGAAGCACAATCAGCAGTGCTTGTGCATCCTTCACCAATTCCAAGAAGAAGAATGGTCTGAGCCTCCAGTATAGCTCATTACCATAAGCTGAAAAAAAGGTCTTGGACAGCTTTCTTTTGCATCCTTCTAAACCTTATGCAGCACTTCCTGGCCAATCTTACATTTTCTTTTCTCCAGGAGATGGTAAGAACTCGAGTACCTTCATGAAAACCGTCGCGGGTCGCTTGCTGTGCTGGCAGAGTTCCTTTTTGAGATAATGCCTGGAAAAGCTTTTCGCTAAGGTCTAGGCGGCAAGAGACGCAGAAGACGGGCATACGCAGCTGTCCGAAGGTAGGTGCCGGTCCCCGGCGGCTTTCGGCAGAAGCCGTGGTTCGGAGCGCACCGCGACCGGCAGAAAGCTCTGGGCGCGAAAAAGCCGCTTCTTCGCCTCCGGCAGCCGGAGAGCTGGGCCGATGCTGAGACGTCAAGAACGAAGCCGCACAGCACTGGGATTAAGTGAGCAGCTCTCAAACTGAGGGAAAACGATAACTAACCACTTTCCAACAGTTTCAACTTGCATTACCACAAGTAGGGAAAAAAGTTCTTGGACAGCTTTCTTTTGCATCCTTCTAAACCTTATGCAGCACTCTCTGGCCAATCTCACTTTTTCTTTTCTCCAGGAGATGGTAAGAACTCGAGTACCTTCATGAAAACTGTCGCGGGTCGCTTGCTGTGCTGGCAGAGTTCCTTTTTGAGATAATGCCTGGAAAAGCTTTTCGCTAAGGCCTAGGCGGCAAGAGACGCAGAAGACGGGCATACGCAGCTGTCCGAAGGTAGGTGCCGGTCCCCGGCGGCTTTCGGCAGAAGCCGCGGTTCGGAGCGCACCGCGACCGGCAGAAAGCTCTGGGCGCGAAAAAGCCGCTTCTTCGCCTCCGCCAGCCGGAGAGCTCGGCCGATGCTGAGACGTCAAGAACGAAGCCGCACAGCACTGGGATTAAGTGAGCAGCTCTGAAACTGAGGGAAAACGATAACTAACCACTTTCCAACAGTTTCAACTTGCATTACCATAAGTAGGGAAAAAGTTCTTGGAAAAATTTCTTTTGCATCCTTCTAAACCTTATACAGCACTCTCTGGCCAATCTCACTTTTTCTTTTCTCCAGGAGATGGTAAGAACTCGAGTACCTTCATGAAAACCGTCGCGGGTCGCTTGCTGTGCTGGCAGAGTTCCTTTTTGAGATAATGCCTGGAAAAGCTTTTCGCTAAGGTCTAGGCGGCAAGAGACGCAGAAGACGGGCATACGCAGCTGTCCGAAGGTAGGTGCCGGTCCGCGGCGGCTTTCGGCAGAAGCCGCGGTTCGGAGCGCACCGCGACCGGCAGAAAGCTCTGGGCGCGAAAAAGCCGCTTCTTCGCCTCCGGCAGCCGGAGAGCTCGGCCGATGCTGAGACGTCAAGAACGAAGCCACACAGCACTGGGATTAAGTGAGCAGCTCTCAAACTGAGGGAAAACGATAACTAACCACTTTCCAACAGTTTCAACTTGCATTACCACAAGTAGGGAAAAAAGTTCTTGGACAGCTTTCTTTTGCATCCTTCTAAACCTTATGCAGCACTCTCTGGCCAATCTCACTTTTTCTTTTCTCCAGGAGATGGTAAGAACTCGAGTACCTTCATGAAAACTGTCGCGGGTCGCTTGCTGTGCTGGCAGAGTTCCTTTTTGAGATAATGCCTGGAAAAGCTTTTCGCTAAGGCCTAGGCGGCAAGAGACGCAGAAGACGGGCATACGCAGCTGTCCGAAGGTAGGTGCCGGTCCCCGGCGGCTTTCGGCAGAAGCCGCGGTTCGGAGCGCACCGCGACCGGCAGAAAGCTCTGGGCGCGAAAAAGCCGCTTCTTCGCCTCCGCCAGCCGGAGAGCTCGGCCGATGCTGAGACGTCAAGAACGAAGCCGCACAGCACTGGGATTAAGTGAGCAGCTCTGAAACTGAGGGAAAACGATAACTAACCACTTTCCAACAGTTTCAACTTGCATTACCATAAGTAGGGAAAAAGTTCTTGGAAAAATTTCTTTTGCATCCTTCTAAACCTTATACAGCACTCTCTGGCCAATCTCACTTTTTCTTTTCTCCAGGAGATGGTAAGAACTCGAGTACCTTCATGAAAACTGTCGCGGGTCGCTTGCTGTGCTGGCAGAGTTCCTTTTTGAGATAATGCCTGGAAAAGCTTTTCGCTAAGGTCTAGGCGGCAAGAGACGCAGAAGACGGGCATACGCAGCTGTCCGAAGGTAGGTGCCGGTCCGCGGCGGCTTTCGGCAGAAGCCGCGGTTCGGAGCGCACCGCGACCGGCAGAAAGCTCTGGGCGCGAAAAAGCCGCTTCTTCGCCTCCGGCAGCCGGAGAGCTCGGCCGATGCTGAGACGTCAAGAACGAAGCCGCACAGCACTGGGATTAAGTGAGCAGCTCTGAAACTGAGGGAAAACGATAACTAACCACTTTCCAACAGTTTCAACTTGCATTACCATAAGTAGGGAAAAAGTTCTTGGACAGCTTTCTTTTCTATCGTCCTTAGCCATTTGCAGCACTTCCTGGTCAATCTTACGTTTTCTTTTCTCCAGGAGATGGTAAGAACTCGAGTACCCTCATGACAACCGTCGTGGGACGCTTGCTGTGCTGGCAGAGTTCCTTTTTGAGATAATGCCTGGAAAAGCTTTTCGCTAAGGTGTAGGCGGCAAGAGAAGCAGAAGAAGGGCATACGCAGCTGTCCGAAAGTAGGTGCCGGTAGCCGGATTCTTTTAACAGAAGCCGCTCTTCGGCGGGCTCTCTTACCTTCATAATGGGTTTTGCTGGAGGAAGCCGCTTTTTCGTTTCCGGGAATACCTAGAGAGGAACACTAGCTAAAGACGTGATTGGCACCATTATGTCGAGTTTTGCTCGTTCCAGCAGGAATAACTGTGTTCTTCCTTACGCTAGATGGCGCTGCTTATCAAGGTTTGGCTGCTTTTAATCATTTGGGGTGCTGGATGTTCAAACAACTTATCGTAACTTCTTCTATTTTAAGTCAGGTGCTCACTGACGTAGATCCTATTAGATATAGCACACTGCAAATAGGAGGTGAAATAGATTTATTGTTACTAGCACATGGGTACGAGTGTTAGGAATTTTATAAGGAATATGTTGCATGAATCTTTTGGACCATTCTGCAGCCATTCATACGAAACTCACACAAGTACAAGACAATATGAAGAAATTGACTGGGAACGAGTGGGGTTTGCATCAATGGTTTGAGGGATGGGAAAGAACTGGGTGGTTGAAAGATCTCGTAAATGGAGCTTTGTTTTTACCAGTAGTCATTATTTCATTGCTTTGTGTTATTCCATGCATCGTGAAACTGGGTTGCCTTTTGCTAAAAATGACATTGGAAAAGATCTGGCTGGTGCAAGAAGAAGGGGCAATTGTGACAATGTATCTGAACCGCTTAGACTACGGGCTGCACCAGCCATCCAGCGTGGAACGGTTCTTCTCAGAATTTTCTCAGGGCCCTCTGGAATTCATCAAGACATAAGCCTTGCTAAAACAAGAGAGGAAAAGCTGAGAAACTAAATTCCAAGACCACAAGAACTCCAAAACGGGGGGGGGGGGGGGGGGGGGCAAAGTACCTGGACTGTAAGGAAACACATCTTCTGAGAGGTGCACGCAGAATGCGTGGACAAGACAAAGGCACCAATAAGAAAAGCGTGACTAGCGTGTGCAGAGAGTCAGAATGAGTAAGTGCATCATGTAAACCATACACGGCTTCTGCTTAATCCTCTTGGTCCATTGTGCAGGAGTCCTGAATTTCCCATAAGTGATACTTACTAAAAGGGTTCTGATTTTAATGCTAGAGTTACTGTCTATACGATGATTCATGGGAATAGTTCTTTCAAGTCCTTCCCTTGCTGACATCAGTCAGTTTCATCTTTTCCTGAATGTACTGCTGGCTATACATAAGTGATGAATAGAAGGGAATGAGTTTTAGGGATATGTTGCAAGGAAATAGATTGGTAGCTCTGCTTCCATTTCCATTGTCTAAGAAGAATTCCCAATATTTTTGGCCCTTTCATAGACCTCTGACTCGATTAGCATCAGCAGGGAGGGACATTTAATTGGTTTTTCTCCTTTTTAGAGAGAAGCTAACGAAAAAGTTTCACCAGAATCAGAGCAGGCTGCGTAACAAGAAGAGCGTCATGAAAAGGCGCCAATCCTATCCTCTTAGTATTGCTAGTTGGGATTGGACTTCAATGAAATGTGTCAACTCTGTGTTCCTGGGTATCACATCAGTAACAGGTACTTCACCTGCTGTACTTCTCTCCTAAAGCTAAGAACAGAATCCCAAATAATCTTGATTCCAAGGTCTCAATTCACCCTGTGATGCTGACAGGTGAAATAGGAGTGGAAAATGCACCAGTAAATGAACTTGAATGGCCTATCTAAATCAGCGGCCACTGATTTCCTGAAGGCCTTAACAGGTCAGTTGCCCCTATTTTTCTTGGGGTTCTTTTATTCTTTGGTCATGTTTTTCTTGGGATTCTTTGAATCCTTCCCCACCAGTTCAGCCTCTGCTCTCAAATCCTTTGCTGTCATTTAAAGTATCTCAAGAGCCTGGAAACTGTTGTCTTTATTTATCAACCCATTATTCCCTTCCAAAGGTTGTTTGCCTCAAGTCTCATTCTTGCTGATTTTCTGCTAGTTCATTGTCAGATGGCTGCAGGTGTTCTGTAAGAGCAAGTACACAATCCTATCGCTTGCTTTTCTTTTGATTTGGCCTGTCTAGAAAATGGAATGACTGAACATCTCCAACAGCATTTTCTCTCCCCATTGTGTTTCACCGCAAGGGCAGATGCCAATCATCTACCTAAACTCTTGGTGGTGAAGAAACTAGTGGTATGCTGTTGCATATAGGTAGAACTTTCCGAAAGGAAGGCCTTGTAAAACCATGGCTGAGGCCCGTTACTTTGGCTAAGTAGAAAATGACTAGGGGAAAGTGAGACAGCTGAATTAGAGGTAGATCAAGAAGTTCTAGAAGCATTGCGTGTTCACAGCGTGGGGTATGACGGTTGGTTGAATTATGTTTCTTGCGGCTTAAAGCTATGCAAGTGACAAAGGCCTGACTGCTTCAAAAGCCTGGCTTTTGCAAGAAAGCGGCTCTCCTTTGCACCTGCCTGGGGACTCTGCGTCACTACGGACCCTCACGCCCAGTTTGCCAAGGAGATGATGAGTAGGAATGTTGCAGAGCTGCTGTGTGCATATGAAAGGAATGGCAGAGAGTGAAGCCGTGGACAATTTCTGGGCTTTAGTACAATGCTGCTGCATTGGTGCCAGTTTAGTCAGTTTTCCATCAGTGGCATTTCTGTCTAGAAGTACACTGCCCAGAGTCTTTCTAGCATTTGATGCCATTTCCTTACTGCCATTAATACCTTCCTTCAGTTTCAAGGATGAGAGAATCTTTACAGGATTTTGAAGATCCCTGTTAGGAAACACTATGCCAGAGGAGTCATCACTCCCTTTTCTTTTGCCTCCTTTGTAATTTTTATAGACTCATTTCACATTTCTGCTAATGGCAATAAGAATACTGAGACTACTTAGCAGGGTTGACGCTCTCAGCTGCTTTCCTCTTTCCTACTGCTTCATACCGGATGTGACTTGATGGCCTCGTTTTGCAATCAGCATTTTGCTGTGGTTTGCTAAAACCTGGCATGCACTGCCAACTCACAACTTGTGTGTTGGCATTTCAGGGGCTTTGATGGGTTCCTTTCTGAGATTGCCATGCACTGGACTTTCACAGTCACAAAGACTTCATCCACCATCGGTCAAATTTCAGTATTTAATACTCTTTCCTGGAATGTAGGCAACCTAGCAGCAAGTACTAAATTCGCTGCAAGCCCTGTCTTCCCAAAGGACCATTCAAAAAGTTTGCTTTTCCCCTCTGACCAATCTGACAGTATTTTGTTGAAGAATTTGGTACCTTAATAGAACCTCTTAGAAGGGATCTCATGGCAGACAACATCTCAGGCTTTCTTGAAATACTGGCTCCTTTGGATCTCAATTCCATTCAGAGTGCATTTAAGATTTTTTTTTTCACTGAAGCCATTCAGCAATGCCTCTTCTCTTTAAAATGTGATGCAGGTGAGAAAGATGGATCCCCGTGAAAGGTTCTATTGATATCAAAATTTGTGCCCAATGGACTGTGCTGATGGAAATCAAATACTAGTCTAGTATTTTGAATCCAAATAATTCCTCCCAATCAGGCCCGACAGGATTGTTTGGCTTTGAATCTGAGCACGTGGACAGTAGTGGATGGTCCACAGGTTGAAAAGAGTGTAGATTCTTCTCCTTCTTTTCATTGATGGCTCAGAGACTGAAAAGGCAGCTCCAAAATGGTAAATACATCCCTACAGATTCAAAAATTGTTCTTCTTAATTTGCATCTCCACCATAACAACAGATGCTTAGAACTAAATTACCAATGGGAATTTTATAGCTTCTCAGAAATGAAACAGGACCTGGCTTATGGGCCTTAGCAGTAGCTACAAGTTTTTCAGCACAAGGCATCTCAAAAGTATTTTAACTTTACCGTACTTTTCTGTCTTATGCTTTCATCTCAAGGATGCAGGAAAAAAAAAAAAAGAAAAAAAAAAAAAAAAAAAAAAAACCACCACAAAAAAAGCCAAAAAAAAAAAAACAACAAAACAAGAAACCCCACCAAATTGATAATAAGCAAAATCAGTGACGTATATAGAAACAGATCCCATGGTTTTTAACTTCCAAACTTGTCTTCTCAGCACACTCTCTACAATGGAATTGTTTCCCTATCTGCCTTGAAACATTTTGCAGCAAAAACACTCTAAGGTCCTGCTGGGTGTTTTGTTCAAAAATGACTTCTTCTGGTTTTCTGTCCATAAGCGGAGTAACGTGACTGTGCTGGCAGCTGACCAAAGGAGGTAGGAAGAGTAATCATCATCCACAACACTGGGGCTAAAGAAATTTCCACAGAAAATTACCTGCCCTAGTACTTGTTCACGTGTTGGGTTGAACGTTCAGAATCTGTTTCCATTTTCCCCATTCATAGAATGTTCTATTTCACAGAATTCCAGCCCCTCAAACATCAGTCCTGCCAGAACTGCCCGCCATAGGGGGCTGGCATAGGGGATCTGCTAATGTCCACTGACTCTTACCAGTATAGTGCTTGTCACTGTTGCAGATCAAGAACTTCTGAATAGTTTGGATTCATGCTCTTTGAGGGGTTGAAAACAAGAAAAGAATGACTAGACATTTCCATGATCAAATCCCCTGATGGAATAAAAATAGGAGCATAATAAATGTATTCATTGTTCTAAGAAGGGAGATGAAGGCTCCAAATGATTACTTGCATACTTCCTGTTCTAAATCCCTTGTTATCTGGCAAATTGCAGAAGATTCCAGGCTTTTGCCAAAATGCAAACCAGGTTAAAATGTGAAGCCTTACAGTTTACTGGATATAAAACTTCATCATCCATTTTTAAATCTTTGAGATTGTTATGTACTTCCTATTACTACCCTGAGGTTTAGAGCTGTAATTCAGAGAGAAAAGAATGCTACCTTGAATTCATTCTAGTAAATCGGCACTCTCATCTTGTTGGCACTCTCTCCTCTTGGTTTTCACTTCTGAAACTCTGTACGGAAGAGTGCATTAATGCATAGAGCTCTGCATCAATTCTTTACAACAGTTTCCTCTGTAATTCTTCTTTCAAGGCAAACCTATAAAAAGCCACACATTCTTACCCCACCACTTCTAAAATTCTATTGAGAAGCAAAAAAAAAAAAAAACCCATCAAACCACTAAATCACTGCTCCAATAAAAAAAGCAGTCCATTAACTGCTTTCTTAGCAGGTTCTTTACCTTGTATTAATATGGCAACCTTTTCTTGCTCTTCTAGATTAGAACCAAATTCTTACAGCATATAAGGAAACATAGGTTTACTGTATCTGATTCTTAGATACAGAAGTCCAGCAAGGAGTTCAGACCTCAAAAGAAGTGTCTGTACAACGAGATTCAGCACAACGTTGAGACATATTAGCTATTTTTCAAGAAAAGCGGCCAAACTGAAACTTTTTAGACTTCTCTACAATCATGCGTGCTTGCTTCCAGAACCTGACCTTCGTTGCTGGAAACTAGCTGCAATGTTACTGTAAACAATGCTGTGAATGTCATCATCATCGTCATTCTTCTCTTCCATTGAAAACCTCAAGTGGAGTCGCATCACTTCTCTTTAAAATTCTGTATTTCCTTGCAAACTGGTCAAATAAGGATAAATAAAGCGTTCTGTTCATTCGGTTTAAACCTAATGTTCAAAATGAAAAAAAAAAAAATCCATTCAGATATGGTCTGCAATAATACAGTAGAAGAGAAGATGAACCAGACTGGCCTACAACAGAAAGAAGTGAAGCAGAATTTGGGAATTTGGAAGACCTTATGATGAATAATTCAAATAAATAAATAAAAAAAATATTGCCTACCCAAATTCAATCAGTGATGCACAGACAGAGAAAAAGTACTAATTACTACTCATATTTCTTTCATTCTCAGACAAGAAGTTCAATGATCCTCTTGAATGCACGGAAGATTCTTGGAAAAGACAGCAGCCTTCTTCTTCACCACATACTCCTCAGAACTCCAGGAGACAAATCATTTGAGCTGTGAGGATCTTTCTCTCTGTAAAACTCCCAGAGCATAGCCAATATTCTATTCCTTTAGGGATCCTCGCCTCCCTGGGGGAGTGCTGGATAGTCTACATCCCGGTACATCAGCCAGACACTCCACCTTATTTCCCATGGCTACTGCAGCAAGGACATCATCTACACTGGCTTTCTAGCCAAAATAGATGCAAGGCACAATGAAGAACATAGCCAACACCTTGAGCACAGCTTATGAGTTTCGAAAGAAAAATCTCAGGATGGCAATACTGGATCTTCTGATCCAAACCATCAGGAAACATTTCTTTAGAGGTGTTGGGAAAGATGAAAGTTTGACAAGAAAGTCTCACAGATATGTATGCTTGGCAGAAAGATTTTTCAATGTGGAGTCTGAAGAAGGAATAGAGTTGGAAGCAAGTTTTGATCTAGAAGAAAAGAATTGCTGAGCCAGTCTTACTGGATAACCGAGGATACCTTAGTTAGAAGAGGGTTTTATGACTTACAGCAAAGGATAAACCCACCCCAAACAAGAAGATGTTTTTACCAAGCAGGAAGCTAGCACAGGCAAACAAGTCAGCAAATGCTGCAAGCAGAAAAAGCTCTCCAAATTTTCCACTGTCAAGAAAACTGAAAAACAACTTTCCGCTTCAGCTGTAATATACTGACTTTTAGTGAGTGGAGAATAGCAACATATGGTAATTAGAGTCGTTAGGATAGGCTATAGATAATAGTTAAGGGATAGATTGGTTCTACTGTATGAAGATGCTCAGCAAAGTGCCAAAACCAAAGGGTCTCCAGGCCTGCCTGTAGCTAGAGCTGACAGCTGTAGGCACAGGCTCTGTTGCCCACTACCCTGGACTGCTGCAACGTCTTGGATGGAATAAACTGCATTTTGGAGAGCCGCCTGGACTCCCACATCCCTCATTTAGGCTCTTCCATGGAGGTGAAAAAAGCCTCTGGGTATTGTACAAAAAAACAGCTATGTAATCTAGAGTTGCATGACCCAATATTTCTATTGAACTGGAACAATTTTTATCAATATTATGGATCCACTTCTTTTCAGTGCGTTTGGTAAAAACATAAAGCATCGTTTAAAAGACATTCTTGGATGCGTACTAAGTACTACGAATTAGTTAAGGTGTTGGTTTGGCATGGCTTGGTTTTTGGTGGGGAGGGAAGAAGCCAGCCACAGAAGTGATTTTTTGTGCAAAGCTCCTAGAAGCTTCCTCCATGCCTGGCAAAGTGAATCCCTGCTTGGCACTAAGAACAGACATGCTGCTGAGCCAATTACAGAAGCTGGTAGCGCCTTGGTGATATATTTAAGAAGGAAATCAAAATGGCAGCCAGTTAACCTTGAAGTTGGGAAATTTTTAGGTTGGCACCTCTTCTGCTTTGAAAGCCAAACCAGTGAGACACTCTGTTGCAGTGTGTGTTTATTATTGTACTGCAGTTCTAGTAGTCCATTTTCTAAGGCTTCCTATTTTGTGCTGTTATAGCATATGTTATTATGAATGGATTGTTCCTTTCCCCCCAGTATTGTTGGCTTTTGCCCTAGCTGTCCCTCTCCCCAAAGACCTGCCCTTTTGTTCCCTGTTCCTTCTCCCATTGAACATCAACCCCTCCCCAAGCCTGCCCCTTTCTCTAGAAACTTCCCTCTCAATTTTTTACCCTTCAAAACCCCATTGGTTTCTTCAAGTTACTCTCCTCCCTTGTAGTCCCCCTACTGGTTTCAACATTGTATTCCCCTCCTTGTCTTCCACCCCCAGTTTCTCCCAGTTGGTTAAAGATTGTATCCTCCCTTGGGACCTTCCCCCCATTTAGAAGTTGATGGATGCCTTTGAATCAGTGTCTTTCTGTCCTTGACCCTCCAGGGAGTAAACTGAAAAATATGCAGAAGACCTCTCCCTGTTCCTTGTCCCTGCTCTCAGCGCAGTTCTATCCCCAAGGCAGTCCACCTGTGCTGTAGAGCAGCTGTGCCCTACAGCTGCAGCCCGGATTCGACAGCTTTCTTGGGGCGGCCCACTCTCGCTGTCGGTGTCGGGAGCTAGTTGGGCTGAAGAAATCCAGCACCGCAGCAAGACTCCAAGTCAGAAATCCAGTTTATTAGGAAAAGGGGGAAAAACCCAAATCCATGCAAGAGTACAAAAGAAAAACCACTGACAGAGTCAGAATACAAGCTGACGTCCTGCTAGTTAGGGTGGTGAAAGCAGTTTGGATGAAATGGTCTTGTTGAAGTGGTGATTCTTTAGAAACCATCTGGTAGCTCTTGTCCTCTGGAAAACCAGTGGCTAAGGGTGGCCATTCCTCTGGCAATGCAGTAGAAATAGTGCTACTTGCCTTCTAAAACCCAGATGATATCCAGGTGGGGATGCTTAGCTCCTACCCCCTGGGCAGAGCATCTCCCAATGGGCTGATATCATTCTGAGTCATGATGTGGGTCCTTGATTACCCGTGAAACAGAAATGGCTCCTGGAGGGAGTTATCTCTGAGTCATGTGGCAAGACATTGATGGGCCCATTAACAGGAGAGAAGGAAAAAACGATGCCACCCCTGGTTTCCTCAGTTCTTGAGGGTGGGAATAGGATGCATTTTGATATTGTAAGCTAGGACAATACAGGATGCAGGTTTTTGCATTTGCAGGGAGTTTGTATGGATTTGAAAAGTATCCTCATAGCAGAAGCACAAAAGTATTCTCATACCCCTTTTAATCATCTTCCAATGAAGCAATTCTCCCAATAACCTAAGGCATGAATGACTTGCGAGTGAGTTGAAGGAACACGCCAAAGATAAGTAGTGTTCAACTGCAGAGAATTGTTTAGGGACATCATACCCTAATATTTTAAATCAGAAAGCATGGATGGACGGGTCTTTTTTCCTTGGTTGACTACAGAACCAGCGGTCCTTTGCAGGAGGGTGTTTGGATTTAGGATGAGACTGGCAACTAAGAGCATGGCTACACAGAAGGTGCTACTTTTAGACCAGAACATTCAACTACTAAAGGCAGATAGGAGAGTAGCTGATTAGTGACAGCTCCGACAGGAGGAGTCTGCGGCTTACCCCATGGGAACAATAGTAGCACATTTCAATTTTAGAAAACCATTCTTTTCAGAGGACCAAGCATCAGTGAAAAGAAAAGGTCAAGTAAAGACATCCTAGTGCTCTTCTGATCAGAAGCGTCTTCCTCCATATGAGAGTATTTAGGAAAGGACAGTGCGTTCATAAGGAAAGGTGTGCCAGTTACAAAACCTGCAGAACAAGGCAAGACAAACTTATATATTTTATTTGCTATTTTTATTTCACCTGCTAAAAAATGATTTTTTTTAAGACTGAATTTTATGAATTCTGCAACGCTGTCTTTTTGAACGTCTTCCTACTCGTATTAAACACCGAGGTGACAAAGAGAGCAGCAGTGGAAGGAAAGCTGGTCCATCTCCCCCTCCTTGTGGCTTTAGGCCAGTGAGCGATTAGAAGTTGGTCACTTCATTTGAGATAAATAGCTTTACCAAGAGAGAATATTATCCAGCCTTGATCTTTCCTTTGGAGCTGATCCACTTTGTAGTCATGAATTCTTGACTCAGCTGGGGAGAAACAATGGCATTACGGCCATGGATGTTAGAGTGCGCTGATGGGAAATGAAGTTTTCATCTTCCGGTCCTTGCTTCAGTAAATATTCCAAATTCATCAGAAAGAAAATTCGAAGACCAGGAATCCCCACTCAAATGACCTACTTCAAATAGTCTGCACGCATAAGAGACATCAAGCAGGTGCTCTCATCTGTTAGGGGAATACCCAGCCAGTATATTATTGTCTACTTAGGAGGCAATAATTTTGGAAATCATTGAATTTTTTGTATTGCAAGTGAATGGTCAACACATTTTATTACTGGATTAGGTAAAATCATGTCTTCTGCATCCTTTCAGAGAGCAAGCTTACCTGGATCTAAAGCTGCTCAGCTCCATGATGGGATGCTTTGTCTTCAAAGGGAACTCTAGTCTTCGTCCTTTTGGATTGCTTCCATAGCTTTTCACTCACTCTTCAGGTACCTGTTAAAATGTCCTCTTATCCCATGCAAATTTTTATGGGCATAGTCACTGAATTGGGAAGTATTCCATAAAGTCCACAGGCCTTGTTGAGATGGATGCACAGGTCTCAAGGGTGTTAGCAGATGTTATTCTGAGGCCACTCCTGATCATGTTGGATGGACCATGGTGACTGAGGAAAGTGCCCAAAGACTGGATGAAAGCAAATGTCACCCATCTTCAAAAAAGGCAACCAGGAGGACTCAGAAAAGTACAAGCCAGCCAGCCTCATTTGGATCCCCAGGAAGTTGATGGAGTAGCTATTCCTGGAAAGCATTGCCAGGCACACCAAGGAGGACAGAACAAATGTAGTCAGCATGGATTTACCAGGGGAAATTGGTGCTTGACGACTTTTTAAACTCCTCCGGTGAATGAACTTGCCTGGTAGATGAAGAGAATATCATCTGCCTGGGCTTCAGGGAAGTTTTGGACGTTTATCTACATGGCAGCACACATACCTACGGGAAGGAATAGTGCAAAGAGCAGGGAACCAGTGTCTTTTCAATGATGCTCAGTGAAAAGACAAGAGGCAGTGGGCACACACTGCAATACAGGAGATTGCCTCTGAGCATCACAAAATTATTTTTTATCGTGACGGTGACTGAACCATGGCACAGAGTGTCCAGAAAGATGGTGGAGTCTGGATCATTGAAGACATTAAAAGTAGGCCCAGATATAATCCTGGGCAACAGGCTCTAGGTATCCTGGTTGAAGCAGAGGGATGGGACTTGGGGAGCCCCACAGAGCCCTTCCACCCTCATTCATTCTGTACTAGTGAATTCTCTTAGAGATGCATTTCAAGGACTGGCATGACAAAGCTCTGTGCAGAGTGAGATCCAAATGGACATGGGATTTAAGTTCCTTAAGTAGTGTTCAAGAAGAATGTAAAACTCCAGGAAACCTGTCTCTTCCATAACTGAATCCCTTTCATGGGAAAATTCCCCAGCTCTAGAAAGATCCTCTGAGACGCATGCTTAAGACTGACACCGGCAGAGCAAATTTCTCCCTATGCGTGTCTAAGACCAGTTAGGATCTTTACCAAAAGTGTTGTCAACGTAGTCACAGAAGGCATATTGTTAAGAAGTGACAACTTACATCAGAATGGCAAATATTGGTCCACCAATGAATTACTGTATGGGAATTATCGACTTGTATTCCAAATAAATAAAAAGGAGCTGGTCTTTATTGAACTCTTTCATTGCAATATTCATAAGGGAAGAAAAAGACCTATGTCCTTAACTTTCTTAATTCTAACAAAGGTTTAAAACATTCCTTGTAAAAAGCGTATCTGAATTATCGGTCTATGAAACAATTTGAGTTGGGAAAAAAGTCCTAAAATTGTGTAGACAGTTGCAGAGAAAGCAAGAAAATAGGAAAGAAACAAAAACAGAGAAAAAGAGTCATCTTGAGTCTGCTAGCTAGTTCTAGAAGTAGTCTGCTAGAAAAAGGAAACCCCAGTGGAATTTCAAATGTGTTCATGCACTTGATTCAGTAACTGGTCAATGTAAAAACCAGTCCTTTCGTACAACTTCCCCCAGCAACAAAAACTTCAACAGATTGACGCCACCATCATGCCTGTCCCAGATGTATTTAAAAGAGAAATGATGATTTTCTTGAAAATCTATTTGCGTAAAAGTTGCAAGACATTGGAGGGATTCTCCACATTCTCCTTCCTCCACGCGGCTTGAAAGTATATTTGATAAAATATGCAACAAAGCATGTGATTTACAAGGTAGAGTAAAATGGATGACTTGGGAATTGATCTCTTTTGGATATGAAACTTCATATCCACTCTCTGGGAAGTTTCTAAAAGAAATGATGGAGCTGAGGCATGAATCTGCCTCTCCGAGTGCTAAGCAAACATAGACACTCCCCTTCACATGGCCCCACCTTCCACACACACCTAGGCATGCACAGAGATCAGCATAGCAGATCATGAACACCTTGGAAAAGACTGAAATGCTAAATAGCTCTCTTTGTGGACAAAATAGCCGGTACACTATTTCAAATATCTGGTACAAAAACTCTGTTGAATATCTGCCTCATATTTAAAACACAGCTTTTCATTGAATTCTGTTTGCAGAATATTTTCCTTCCATTTGTTCCTTTAAAATTCCTTTGTTCTATGTCTAGAAATATTTTCTTCTAAAAATAGAAAAAATTAGATGATGTCTTTTCAGAAGAAAACATTGGTTTAGACAATTTTTAACCATCATGGTATGGAAGAATTTATTTGTCCCTCACTAAGGAGGAATAAGTATTTTGATCATAGATCATTTACAGTGAAATACTTGACATTTTTAAGATGCTTTCAATCAATTTTGATCCTCATTGCTTATTCATTGTAAACAGTAAGTTTTCAGTGCATGGAAAGTGTGTGTGGTATGTCTACATTAGTTCAAACACCAATTCCAACTAATGGCCAGGCTGAACTACAGTAAATAATGTCCTGAAGGATATTTTGCCGCCTTCTTTGGCACTCCTTGAAATCCTAATGATTGGCATGAAGTGTCGAAATACAGAGATTTTCTCTCAGAGGGTGTCCCATGTTGAAACCCATCCCATGTGTTTGATGTTGTAGTTCTTATCGCTTTTAAAAGTTGATATCTTCTGCACAGTTTTCATGAAGCTTTCTGTTACAGTAGTGAAAATCACAGAGAAATGCAATTTTGTACAACTTTGAATTTACCCCAAGAGCTGAGAGAAAATTTGTTCGTATACCTCAATCTGAGTCTCTTCTATATTCAAGCTTTGTTTATCTACCATCAAGGGTCGCATTCGTTGCTGTTCAAAGCCCCATCCAAGCTGACTTGAATACGTTCAGGGATGGGACATCCACAACTTCTCTGGGCAACCCGAAGCAGCGTTCCAGCACCCCAACAGCAAAAAATGTCTTCCTTTCATCTAATAGAGATCAGAAATACTAAATCTAGGTATATAAACTTTGAGGAAAGGTTTGAAATTCTATTGATTTGAAACACATTTGATATGAATACTAACTTCCAGACGACTGAAATATGTTGATGGCCATTTGAGATTGACACTTTTTGAAAAAGTGCATGGAATTGAAAATTAAAACCGGCAAAATTAAAAACTTCTTGCCATTTTCTTTTAACTCTGATCTTCAAAATTGCATAGGTCAGATATCTGTGCTTCATGCAAATCTCTCAGATACTCTCAGACCAAAGCTTTTCTTTCAGACTAAACTGCGGTTTAGGTAGAACACGAGTGCTTAGTGAAGGTTTTTCTGGGCATAGGGGGATTTGTGTGCACAAGAGGTTTTATCCAAACTGGAAAATTCATCCCAGCTGCATTTGTTCATCATTCCTACTGCATCAGGCCTGAAGATTCTGTGAAAAGTATCCTGTGGACCTTGAACATAGCTCATGTGAAAGAGATGAGAGGTGATGGAGAAGTTGAGGGAGAGAATCAAGAGCATATGGCCCAGTAAAGGCACCAGAAGGTATTTTTTCATGTGGTCCACAGCCCAAACAATTGTTTAGCACCGTTTGAAGGCTGTGTTTGACCAACAGGGCTGAAGCAGGTCTTCAAAATATCCAGTAGATCAAAATCCATGGAAGCAAATGACCCTGGCCAGTCACCTTGCTGCTGATCATTCACCCTCCATACCAGCTGATCAGGCCTAAGAATGCTGCTGCAAAAGTGTTGTGAAAAAGGTAGGCACATTTTCACAGAGGCAGGGGAAAATGCCCTTGGATGGTGATTCCAAGGGATAACTTGATGGCGCAAGTTAGGTACTCTTATCTACTGTGCAATATCGAAGTTGGTGAGTTCACCATCTGTAAGCATCACTTTAGAAAATAAATGTTTGATCCACAAAACGATACTTCCTATGTCCTGTCTACCTGCTTCATTTCAGCCAAGGAATAGGCTACGTTCCATCAGCAAAGTGTTCATGATCATATGCTTCTTTAAACTGTGGTCATTCTTTCTTTTTTTCTAAATCAGACACTGTCTATTCCTAAGATTCAGATGTCCATGGGTAGGGGTGTAATTAAGTTCACTGTTAAAAAATATCCTTCTTGTTATCTTTTTAATAAATTACTGAGATGTAACATCAGTCTGAGAGCTGAAAGAAACCCCTTCATTTGCTGTTTGCCAAGTATCATCTATGTGATACAAATTCTATTTGACCCATCCATTGCCATCTAATACTACTAGTAATGCCTTCACAACCTTTACTTCATGGTTAGGGATTTTGGAGAAGTGAAAGATTTGAACATAAGCAAGGGCATTTGTTCAAGATGCTCCAGAAAGAGCTGCTGTCTGTTCTCTTCCTTGCTGCCTATGTTGGCAGGAAGCTGCAAAAAACCCAAAGATAACTAGAAAGAGTGTTACTTTTAGTCTAAATTTGGAAATGATGTTTGGAATACCCTGTTAAATGAAAAGGTGCTCTTTTAAAAGATGGCATCTTCAGGGGAAAAGTCAGTTTAGAGAGGTTTTGAGACAGTTGCTTCTGGAAAAAAAAAAAAAATTTGAGGTATCCAAGGTCTTTAGCCATACCACTTGGAAGATTGATTCAAAACACAGTTCCTTCATCTAGGAAGAACAGAGGACCATAGATGCAGCCCATTTCAAAACGGAGTTCTTTATGTGTCAGGTTGGGATTTACTGGACATCATTTCTTGTAAAGTCGAGGGACTGCAGTTAGCTCTCCAATAATTTCCTTCCCTGAAATTCATCTGCATTTGCTCCTTTCTCCAGCGTTCCCATTTCTTAGTGCTGGTATACTCCATCTATGCATTAGAATATTCAACTGGAGTGTGTGTCCGATATTTTCTAGTTCAAATTGGCTGGAACGCAATGGATAGTTCCAGTTGCTTGTATACACTAGTTTTACTTTGACAAGTTTTCTTTGAACAATGTTGAAGCAGCAGTAGCAAATCGGAAGTACAGCTTGCAGCAGGGAAAGACACTTCTGCTTGCTCAAGTTTCCTGTAGTCAGATAGATGCCAAAAGGCTTTTCATAGTACTACTACTGTCTTGTAGGAACACTTGATCTAATCCTACCTTTGATACAATTACGAATGGGCTCCTTTTCCACAAGGTGGAACATTTTTCTTTTAATAATATGGTTTTTGTAAGTTGGAAACATGAACTTGTGCACCAGTCAGGTGGAATGTACTCTTACTTCTTCATAAGTTTCACAACATTATTTAGAAAATATTGACTCTGTGTAACTTCAAAAGAAGAATTCTGGGCATCTTCATTCTATTGATGTGATTTTTTTTCTACCATGCTCTTCTTGTTTTCTATGGAACTCATTTTTACCAATAGAAATATTTTTCCCTGACACCTATGGAAAATACCTATGTTTACTCAATATTGCAGCCTCAGTACACTGTTTAGAATTATTTCAACATGGTCCCAAGCATATCCGACAGCTAGACAGCAGAGGTTAGCAACAGTGAGTGGGAATAACTTCTGAACCATTTCAGTAGATTTTCCAGGAAGGGCTTGCTTTCTGCCGCTGCAAATTTTCCCAGAGATATTGTCTGGTGCACAGTTGCATCAAAAGAGTATTTTTGCACAAACCTTGGGCCAAGCTCTGTCTCAGATTTACTAGTGAATGCAAAGAGGGTGAAAGTGCTGCTTCAAAGCCCTCTGTGTGCTTTCCGTACCAAAACGGAGGTGACCCCAGCAATAACTTTTTGATCTCTCTTCAAAACACGAGGCACGTCACCACCTCATTCATCTTTTTCTGGGACTCAGCATCTAAAGACCAAGAAGCCCTCTTGCTTGCTAAAGTGTGTTCAGCAAAAAACCCTTGTCCCATCAGCAAATTGGAACACAGCTGCATTCCAGTCAATACCAATGCTGGCAGGGCAATACTCTAGCCCAGTAGTAACATGCCACTGTTAGAAGACTGTGTAAAAATCTTTGTGTACAAAGTAATGGGAGGGAAAAATAGAATTGGGAAGAACTGCACATTGTTCTGGAAAAAGCCTCCTGCCACAGTCTTACAGACGTCATTTTCTGGTATCATTTTTAAGAGTTGGAGTTTCTTAAATTTTGTACAAGATAAAATCTTACTGGACCTTGAAGTTTCCCTACTAGAAGTACAGCCATTTCTTAGTAGAATAGAAGTAAGCCCTTTGAGTATGTACAAATGGCCTTTCAAAATACATATGCTATAGCCCACTGTGAAAGGAATTAGCTATAAAAATAGAAATTCAAAGGTTTAAAAAGGTTTTGAGTAAAGTAAGTCTAAGGTGATAGAAGAAGAAGAAAACAGCAGTTTTCTTCTTCTGCTGAAAAAACAACTCCGAGGACATTGTACTCTACAGGTGTATTATATCACTTTCTGAAAAACGGAGTAGGTTTGCTATTTCAAAAGGTTTTCATTAGGAAGGAAGAGATTCCTTTGGAAAAAAAAACTTCAAATTGACTTGACATGAATGTTATGACACTTCACCAATCATGAAGAAAAATTCTCATCACTTGATATGGAAATCATGACGGTAACGGAGTCAAGGATGTCTAAGCCGTGCCATCAGGAACATAAAAAAGCATTAGAATGCTGGTAAGACTGAGCTCCTGAACTAGTGAGAAGAGAACGCAACCAAAACATTTTCCTTTAAGAGTCTTCAGGATGAACAGCAGATCAAATGTTTTCCTGTGAAGTATTTATGAATTGAATTAACCTTTAAAAGAACATTGTTTTCAAAAACCTGTGACCAGTATCTCTTAGAATGATACAGAGTTCTTATTACTAGAAAAAAGAAAAGCACTTTTTTCCAAACTGTTGTGCACTTTTAAACGATCTACAATAAAAAGAGTACTTTTTCATGCTGGGCATGATGTTCATTACAAAAAAGCCTTGTCGCACGCTTGGTACTCTAGTGTCTTGATTAGCATCGTTTTTTATTCATTGACTCTTTTTCACCTTGAAATAATGGCGTCTTTGTACTTATGCAGCATCCATGAAGAATTTCTTGGGTGTCATTTTGTACTCGATCCTAAACGGCAGGTTCTGCATTCTGCCATCCGTCTGGCTTTCCCGTTTGATGCAGCTTCTGAGAGGTCTTTTCAGAATTGAGGACTACCTGCAAGAATGATGCTAAATGCATGCATTTTACTCCTTGGTTAATGCAAAAGAGTTTCTCCTTTACAGCATAATAATAACAGGAAAAGAATGATGGTGGATTCAATTCTTATAGTAATACAAAGAGAACTATTATCATCATTAGAAACCAAGCAAGTCATATTTATTGCTCATGCAGTACAACTACTAATGCAAATTACCCTGTAAATTCAAAATGAATCTGTATCACAGGAGTGGATTGAATGTCTCTCTTGATATTTTGCTTAAAGCAGAAAATTAATTCTTTTGACAGCCAACTCATAATTGCAACCTAACTTTCAACTCCAGCTTTCAAACAGTGGAAACATGTCTGTTTATAACACGATACAGTACCGTACACAAGACCAAAACAGGTCCTAGACGTTCAAATGAAAGAAAAGATCAAAGGACAGATTAATTCGTGTCTGCAAGCCCTCAAGAGCGTGCAGGTCAAAAGTCCCCAGAAAACTAGGCCAGTGGCACAAATTCTCGATGTTGGCACCAGCAGAAGCAGCTGCTCTCTTTCTAGGATGCAATCTTGCTTACATCATCCTTCAAAGCAATCTTCTGTCCCCCTGCCCAATATGCCTTCTGCTCTACTCCTTGGACTTCACGTTTGCATTTCTACAGAGTCCTGCAAACGGACTCAAAGTTCAGGTAATAGATTTCCAAGATTTAGAAATATTGTGTTAAGTCTATTTCTTTCGTATTTCATCCCGTCTAAGCATACTGAACTTTCTGAGGTGAAATATGTCGAGTATGTCACGTGTAGTTTACATGTTAGTTCTGCTTGACATTAAAACTTCGCACAGACCCCTGGGATGCCTTACTGCAAAAATATATAGCTGCAAAGAGTGGTTGCACAAAGTTAGAAGGGCCAGAAAACCATGTAAACAACCTAACAGTAGAGGCTTGAATTTCTGAATATAATCTTGCACCATCTAAAGTCAAAATAGAATATTGAAATGATTTTCATCTAATAATGAGCGTGGGGAAGAAAGAATCCAGATAGGATTTTTTTTTTTTTGAAACAGTTCCAGGAAATACATGGCCTTAACTTGGAAGTATAGCATTAAATATTTTTATACAGCATGAGTTCTCATTACCTAATCATATGATTTGTAGAACTGAATTGGAAAGTAGGAAATAAACAAAGAAAAATATTCAAGCTATAAAAAATGTGAGTTTAAAATTTTCTTTGTATTTCTGATTAAAACGATGAGGTAGCCAAATGGTCACCCATTATTTTCAAAAGCATCTGGACATAAAAAACGGATCAATTTTGGCGGGACTTGGATGTCCGGTATTCCTGAAAAGCTTTATTTCACTGCTTCCCAAGCCTGATTCAATCCCCTTAAATGCAGCTGTATTTCAGTTGCTCAGTGAAACTGTCCATCTCATGCATATAGTTTACAAATAATCTGCAGAAAAAGCTAGCTAGATTTAAAGATCTTTTTTCTGTAAATGGCCTTCAACTGATTTCTACAAACACACAGCTGGGATTTCTGCTGTCTTCTTCAGGCCACTTCCTGCAGAGACCTCTCCATTAAATTTGTCTCGTTTTACTAAGAACGCTTCTGGTGATCCAAAGTCAGCACTGGGATTGTCCAACTGCATGGAATTACTGTCTGCTAGAGCTGCACACTGAGGGCTTCTGTGTGCAGCATCATGTGAGCCCTGCTAATGTCACCCTGTTGGTATAAACTGAGCTAAGTGGACCTTAAGGGACAAGATTGTGCACTGATTTTGTAATAGAAATTAGGTACTAAGAAGGAGGCGGGAGGATTTCAATGTTTCTGCCCCCAGCTGAAGCAACACTAAATCTCGGTCCTTATCTGAAAAACAAGGTGAATTAAACCGTTTGGCATTCATATGCCAAAAAGGTCAGTAATACACTCAGAACTGTCAAAAGAGTAACAATTCCAATCATTACTTTCTAAAAAGAATTCATTTGAAGAAGTCAGGAAGACAGATGAAACATGCAAATATCCTACCCTGAGAATCATTCTGTTGATCTTCACAGGTTTCTTATTATATTCCCATCTAATGCAGTGGTCATGTGTGCTTGTGATGACACAAATACTTGCAAAGCTTACCAGATAAATCACGTTCTCTTCAAACAGCAAAGCATTTCTTGATGGTTGCACTTGCTAATTGCATTTAGACTCAGTGTTCTTAAAGGTCTTTTCCAACCAAAGTTCCAACCACCATTCTCTAAGTCGCACATCCTGATTGTCCTGGTTTAGGGCTAAATTTGGCAGAAAACCTCACAAAGGGCCACTGCACCCTCCCCCCCACCGAAAGCCCACCCACACAGCCGCTCCCTTCAACTGGTTTGGGGAGAGAAGTGGGAAAAAGCTGTTGATTTAACAGGCAAAGCACTTCCCAGCACAAAAAAATGAACAATGCCACATGACAAAACTCATTTGCCGCACTGAAGAGACGACAAATCAGAAAGTCTCTCCTGTGGGTGCTCACTCTGTTATAAACCCCTCCAGCAATGGGGAAGGCTGCTGCCCAGGGTAGGCCCCAGTAGGCCACAAAGTGCAAGTTCCCAGTGCTTCCCAGGTCCCAGTCCGGAGCAGATTCGAAAAGTTCCAAGAAAAGGGAAAGGAAAAAAAAAACCAGTCCAGGGAAAACTCTGCCTCAGCCAGCTAAACCAACTAAAAAGCAAATGCGTGCTCTGTTCTGCTCCGTCAGTGCCCAGACAACACAGTGCAGCGCAGAATGTGGAAGAGTGTTGCTTTTTAAGGAGTGCAGCCTCTGATAAGAAACTCGGTGCTTCTTCTTCTCCCCACCTTTGCTCTCAGAACCAGTCTTGAAGGCAGAGAATATCATATCCAGCATTAACAGAACAGATGACTGGGGATACAAGCATCATAAAGTCACCCTAGGACACCGCTCCTTTGAGATATGTCACCAGACTATGCTAAGACCAAGTTTTGGAACTGCTCATTAAAATTCTACGCTCACAGTGAAGCTGAGGAGGAAACACAGCTCACTACAGTTACCTTGTGGCATGCCAGTGCTTCCTTTCAATCACAATGGTCTTCGTTTTTAAGTCCCTGACATCACAGGCATCATGAAACATCCTTTGTGCAGGAAGGAAGAAAATATTCTTCTCATTGATGCTGATGGGTTAGCTGACATGCAAAGCAGTTAATTCAAAGTGACAGAGCAATCAAGTCAATAGGAAAACTCACCACAGTTTTGTTTACTCCCCTAAATCCTTACTATCCCAAAATACAAGAACAGCTGTAAAAGCCTTGTGGCTACCTAATTTTTTCCTATACCTACATGGTGGGGTAAGAGATAAACAATCCCAAACTATGGTAATCCACAACAAAGCATTCTTGACCTCATATTCAGGTTCTGCATAGCGAGCTCTTCCTCCTGATCAAGTTATTCCATCGCAATACTTTGGGGAGTATCTCAGAGGGCTGGCTGTTGTTTGGTTTGAAAGCATCTTGATCATTCAGGAACCCAGTAGCAAGGACAAAGTTTAAAAGAAGATAGTGCTATGCATTGATTTTCATCTAGGACAGAGATATTTCTACAACACAGAAGGCTGACCTAATGCTTCACGACAACGTGGCTGAAGTGGCATCCTGGTCCCCATAGGTTTTTCTCTTTACTTTTAGCTGCTTTCTTACCAGATGAATGAGCTGAACTAGCTCAAAAAAGAATCAGATAAGTGCCAGAGCTTTCAAACAAACAAAAAACAAAACAAAAAAAACAAAAAAAACCCAAAACAGATGCAAAAGGGTGATTTGTAAGTGCATTTGAAAACAGAAGTTTTTTGTACTTTTCATAGATACATGGCATTCTCTAGAATGATATTGCTCCAATGCTTTGGGTTTGGTTTTGTTTTTGTTTTTTTCCTCAATTCTAAATGTTACACATTCTTTTTTGGCCATTTTAGTAAACTGATTTTCTGATCCATGTGAAAGACAGTCCGAAGTTCCCCTCATTTGCCTCACGACCGTCCCCAGGACAGACATCGGGACCCTGAGGACCCTGACTGGAATGCTGGCATGCCGGTCAGAGAGGAATGCCAGAAATCCTGAGGCCCCTGAGCAGAATTCTGGCCTGCCAAGTGATTGTTGGCAGCTGTGTCTACAGTGACTGCTTCTAGCAGGGCCTGCCAAGGGGCGAGGCGACCTATGGGCCTGCACGTGCTTCGCGACACCAGCCCAGGAATTTTCCCACCTCTTGGCCAGATGAACTTGCTGGGGCAACTGTGGTAGCCGCCCCATGGAAAATCCTTCATCTGCTCCACTACCACCGTGAGGGACGCAGATTGAAGCCCCCCTCCCAAGGACTGAGGCTGAGACGCCCGTCATTCTGATCCAGGGCTGCTGGCTTGACTGAAGCAGGATGCCTGCTAAGTGTTGCCTGCAGATGTGTTCGCGGGACCTAAACTGGTTTCCTATAGAAACCAGTCCTGAAACAATAGCTCCCACTCACTGCTGATATTGATATTGACTTCTCCTGCTGAGAACATGGACTGTCTGTACCCGTCTTCAATACCATTTTTCCCCTCAGCAATTTCAATAGACTTGCTCTTTATTGTATCTGCTCCCCCTCAGCCATTTCTAGATCTGTTTCCCCCCTCAGCAATGGACTAGAATAGAACCTTGAGATAACCAGGACTTTGAGATCTCCCCTAGGAGAACTCCATCGGCTGGGCTGCGAGGACTTCATCTCTCTCCATTTGGTAGCTATACTCCCTCTCTCTTTCTCCCCCTCTTTTCTATTCTTTTCCTCTCCCTAATTCCTTGAAGGCATTTGCTGTGGTCATTCTAGAAAGGTGCATTTGTTTGGAGTGATACTGCAATCCCTTTTCCATCTTGTCTTTTGCCCTCCGAGATCAGTTAAGAAAACATCATCCCCCCTTGGTAGGAGCGGATCAGAACAATATGTTCTTTCCAGCTGAAATTGGTTCTAGTCAATAGAAGCACACTTGTAGGTAAAAGTAGACTATAAAAGATAACCTTCAGAATGTATTTCCCATGTCTTCCCATTCAAGCAAGTGAAGAAAGCAGACAGATCTTCAGATAACATGCTATGCGAATTGAAAGGAATCTTCTTGGAGGCAACTGTGAAACTCACGCAATGAAATACAGATGAGAGAGATGAAAGGGTCACATAGGAGGTCCAATTTATTCTTTTAATGTTTGAATGAAACAAGATTTCTTGAAGTACAATCCTACAAAATGAAGGTGAACTTGCAGAAGCAATTGAACTGGGTCTCCTTTAGAAACACAATGTTTTCTAATTAAACTGAGCATTCAGGAAGGCAACCTTGAAATCAAAAGGATTTAGAAAAATACAAAATACCAAGACTGGCAGTTTGTTATCTTTCACGGTCTCTTTAAGATAAGATTTATTTGAACTTCCACTTGTAGTAGGTCTGAAGACATTAGGAATGATGCAATATGAAAAAACCAAAACAAAACAACTTTCTCAAAAAGTTTTGAGAAACCAGAGAAATGATGATTTTTAGTGGTTAGGTAGTCCTTTAAAATTTGTCTTGGGGGAAAGAGATAAAAAACTGACTGAGATCAAATGACTGTGGAGTATATTCCAAAACAGTAATGAAGAAGGTAAGGGGCAAGAGCCTGTTAGAAAAATACTATGCTGGCTTCATCTGTTGAAAGCATTCCAGAATGGTTGAAATTATGAATCATATCTTGTGGGATTAAAAAAAAAAAAAAAAAAAAAGAGGAAGAAAACAGAAGGAAAAAAATATTTTGAACATATTTTTCCATTCCAAGATGGTATAATGGCTTTATTTCATTTTGTTCCTATGACCGGTTAATAGCTTATGAAGTGTTTAGCAATAGAGAGTGAGTCTTCAATCTAACCATACCCTTTGGATGTGTCTCTTTTACTTTCTATAGCAGCAGATATGGTTTAGCACTCCACAATTCAGTCCCCAAAAGTGAGTAAGTGTGGCAGATTTAACCTAACTGCCCAGTCCACCAGAATGCCTAATTATCTTGAAAAGTGCTTTGCTATATCTCATTATCTGGACATGTCTCTCTAGCTCCACTTTGAGCTTCTTGATCTTTCATCTACAGGATGAGGTCCAATTTAGCTTAGCAAGGATATAGCCTTTCCAAACAATATCTTTTACCGTCTGTATTCTTACAAGTACATTTCTACCGCAGGGACCAGTTTGGAAGATCCTAGTTGTTTTATTCCTTAGATTATGTTGCTGCATTAATTAGCTCTTCTTTGAAGTTTTTTCCCTGCTCAAGTATAGGGTCAGTGCTGAAATGATTGTGATGCTAACTCCTTATGATGTATTCTGCAGGCTTACAGAGTATGCAGCAAAGTTTTCTCTTCTTCTGAGGACATTCTATTCTTTTGATGAGAAATGCTGAAGGTCTGACTTCAGTTGCAAAGGTATCTGATTGACAGATTGCAAAATTGTTAAGTCTAGTAACAGCAGGAAAAGCGTGCTCTTGCTCTGTATGTAAATGTCGTGTCAGCTGCTGTTGGGATAAAAAGCATGAGCATAAGCAAAGATATCTGCATGGATAGAAAAGAAACAAAGAAGATATTTGTTGTGATTGCTGCACTAAGGAGCAAGAAGAAGCATGAAACGCTAATTTCAGTGGCTAAGACAGTATCATCCTTGGGCCAGTTCTCTTCAACATCTTTTGAACCACTTGGACTCGGCACTTGAAGGAATATTAAGCAAGTTTGCCAGAGACACTACATTGGGAGGAGCTGTCAACTAACTCCCTTGAGGCCAGTGAGACACTGCCGAGAGATCTTGACAAATAAGAGAGATGGGCAATTATGGCTGGCCGGGAGTCTATGCACAAATCACGAAAGGGGCGGGACTGCTGGGGAAGGCGTCCCAAGCTGTTGTATTTTCCAGCATCAGTCTCATGACATGGTTATGACAGTGGGAAGATGCCAGCAGCTCACGTCCCCAGCAGCAGAAAAACAACTTCATGTTACAACTTACTTGAAAAGCTTTTTGACCAATCCCACAAAGTAAAAGCATATTGACAGTAGTTCTTTCCGATCCCTAGAAGCACACATAACTTTGGTTCAAAGAACGCTTGCTTCTTTTGAATAAAAGTCCTGCTTGTAAGCCTTAAGATAGAATGCACAGAGCTCCATTATTAAGCTTAGAACTTCCTAACATCTGGCTAGATCTACTTTGCTGTAGCTTAGGGAGTTCTTCTGGTCAAGCGTTAATACACAGGCCATTGTTCTATTTGTCCTTACTTCTCTACTTCTTCTATCATTTTTCTGCTGACAAACCTTATGACTACTGCTTAGCTCCAAGCACAGTTCTGCTGTCTCTGAGGCCTGCCTTTTGCAGCTTTCCCAAAATCCTCTGTTTTCAAGGATTGCCACAGGCAATCCCCAACCTTAGGGAGTTGTGCGATGGCAAGTGCTGGATTCAGCACCTGGAACAGGGCAATCCTGCTGTGTGTGTGTATAGACTAGGGAGCCAGAGGCTGGAGAGAAGCACTGCAGAAAGGAAGCCAGGCTCCTGGCCAATGGCAAGCTAAATGTGCATCAGCAGTGCCCTGGCAGCCAGGAGGGCCAAGCCTGTCCTGGGGTGCATCAGGCACAGTATCACCAGCTGGGCAAGAGAGGGCATTGTCCTGCTCTGCTCTGCTCTGCTCTGTACTGGGGCAGCCTGACCTTGAGTGCTTGGGGGCAGTTTTGGGTACCACAATGAAAAAAGACATGAAGGTATCAGAAAGTTCTCCAATGAGGTTTACAAGGACAGAACTGGAGGAAATGGCATGCAGCTGAGTCAGGGGAGGGTCAGGTCCGGTATCAGGAAAAAGCTTTTTAACCAGAGGATGGCTGGGCACTGGAAGAGTCTCTCCAGGGAGTGGTCACAGCATCACACCTATCTTGAGTTCAAGAATCTTTGGGACATTGCTCTCAGGCATCTGGTGTGATTCTTGAGGAAGGTCCCATGCAGGGCCAGAAGTTGGACTTGATGCTCCTGACGGGCCCCTTCCAATTCAACTGATTCTACCACTCTATGATTCTGTCCTGGCCACTCAAGGTGTATTGCTTGATCTCACCAGATTTTGACCTGCTCTTGTTGGTCAGAATTTGTCACTACTGCCTAATGATATTTACCACAAAAGACAAAGTGCCTTTTCTCAATTTTCTCAAGAAAGTTGAAGATGCACCCTAGAATCCTAAAAAAGTCTTTTCCTTGAAACAACACTGTCTCCTGCCCAGTATTCTTTCCAGATCTTAAGGAGAAAGAAGGCAAAATGAGGGGATGTATTACAATGAAGCACTGTCAAGTTTCCGGACCTTTAGCAGTATATTTGTACTTCCACTATTCTTTTCTATAAAATCATGGTTTTGTAGAGCATGTCATTTTCTAGCAAGACACATTTTTGCAACTGAGCCCATCAGTCTCTGTGAGAATATATTGTCAAAAGCACAAAACATATGAATAGGCAGTGGCAAGTGAGGGGAAAAAACAGTATGGGAAGCAGCTCCGTGATACTACAGTAAGACAAGGAGGAGGAGGTGTTCCAGTTGACAGAGCAAAGAATCCCCCGCAGTCCCTGGAGATATCCTAGTGAAGCAGGTTGTCTCCCAGCAGTCCCTAGAGAACCATGGAGGAACACATACCTACAGTGCAGCTGCTGGAAAGGTCCATGCCACAACAGGTGAAAGTGCCTTGAAGGAAGCTGCAGCTTGTGGAGGGAGGGCCAGAAAACCATCCTTGACCTCTTCTTTAGCAGAAGAGTATGTGGAAATGTTTAACAGCTGCTAACTGGAATCTCTCCTCTTTCCAGTTCTTGTCGTAGGTAAGTAGGACAATACAAGAATTAGAAGCCTAAACTGTTTTGCATGAGGCTCCCATTCTCTCTGCCACGCCCTTAAAATTTACTTTGAGATGAAATAAAACTCATGATCAAGTTCCTAAGGCTTGATGGTCAGGCTTCTCAGAAAACAGGCAGTGCAAAGAACTCTTGTCACTGTCATTTTTTTTCATAGAACTAAAAAAGTTAAAGTACTGTTTTCTAAGAACTTACGAAAATCAACTGGTAGAGGTGGTGAGAGTGAAGAGTATAATTAAGCTGGAAAGAGACTATCATGTAGCTACCTCATCTGCATAGAAGTTTTTTTACCAGGAACTCTGGACTTTTAAACAGATTTAGGACACAATAGTTATCTCTGGGAATGTTTTAGTATGTATAGAACATTCATCTTTAAATAGCTCGATCTGTTTTACCGTTATGACTTACGTTTTAAATTTTATTTGAGGAGAAATATTTGCCATTCAGATCATTTCAAGTTCTGAAGCATTTCAGTTGTTGACAGTTTTTGCTGTCTCCTGAGGGCAGGAAAATAGTCCTGGAACCAATACTGAAAGAAACTAGATGGAAAAATTAGTTTTCCGCATTCTTTTCTGTCTATTCTATGAGGCACAAGAGCAAAACCACTGCTATGAGTCTGAGTTGCCTTACCACTCATGGATGACAACCTTGTAGTGAGTAGTCTGTTATTTGCACACATTTCTGATGCTGGTGGTTACCTGTTGTGCAGAAAGATCTGTAAACTATTTTCACGGAAAGACATTCCTGAATTGCTTCACTTATCTCTGAAGCAGAGAACTAAGCTGGCACTCTACTTCGGAGATCTTCCTGTGCTCGCCCCCAAACCCGTTTCCTTCAAATGCAATTTACTTTCAACCAAAGCACTTCATTACTTCATCAGGTAATCTCTTGTTCTTAATGTTCGGGGTAGTGTTCTAAAAGGGTAAGAACATATTCTAGTAAGAAGGTAGAACCTCTTTCTTAAGTAGTAGACATCACTGGGCTTTGGTTCATGCACCAGAACAACAGCAAGGAATGTCGTTTGCAATCAATAGATGGGTTGGGGAAACCGGCCACAAGTTTAGGAATCTTTCTCCAATTAATTATGCTTTAAAATTTGTCTCTTAGCATTTCAAGTGTTTTTTTATTAAAACAATCAACTATTTATTACCTGTACCACAACGAAGCACAATCGGCAGTGCTTGTGCATCCTTCAACAATTCCAAGAAGAAGAATGGTCTGAGCCTCCAGTGTAGCTCAGGGAGTCTGTCATCAAGCCAGAGTCCTCCAGGCATCTTCTCAACCTGGAGAAGAGCAGACTCTGAGCAAATGTTAGAGCAGTCCTCCAGTATCTGAAGGCAGCCTAGCAAAAGGAGGCAGATGAGCTACACAAGGGCATGGAGCGATAGGAAAAGTGTTGATGGCTTTAAAACCTGAAGAGTATATGTTTCCTTTGGGTATTGGGAAGAAATTCCTTGCCAGGAGGCTGGTGAGACACTGGAACATGGTGTGGGTGACCCATTCCTGGAAGTGTTCAAGGCCAGCTTGAATGGGTCTTTCAGCTTAAGGCGGCCTAGTGGAAGGTGTCCCTGCCAAAGACATGGGGGGGTGAATTTAGGTGAATTTTAAGGTCCCTTTCAATCCCAACCATTCTGTTATTCTGTGGTAATAGTCATTCTGTGCAGTAGCAGTAACTAGCTGAAGATAGAAAAAACAGACTACTGATTCTGAGAAACTGCCATCCAGTTTAACTGTTTTGGACTCACATAGCAGCTCCTTTTAGCATTATTATAAGTAGGTACAGTCTCAGCACTTAAATATCATCCACACAAATATTTTATAATTTTTAAGGATTCGGACATTTGGGAATTTCCTTTCTCTCTTTCTTTCTTTCCTTCTTTCTTTCTTTATTTTTCTTTCTTTCTTTTTTCTTCCTTCCTTCCTTCCTTCCTTCCTTCCTTTCTTCCTTCCTTCCTTCCTTCCTTCCTTCCTTCCTTCCTTCCTTCCTTCCTTCCTTCCTTCCTTCCTTCCTTCCTTCCTTCCTTCCTTCCTTCCTTCCTTCCTTCCTTCCTTCCTTCCTTCTTCCTTCCTTCCTTCCTTCCTTCCTTCCTTCCTTCCTTCCTTCCTTCCTTCCTTCCTTTCTTTCTTTCTTTCTCTCTTACCCTTTCTTTCTTTCTTTCTTTCTCTCTTTCTTTCTTTTTTCTTTCTTTCTCTCTTTCCTTCTTTCTTTCTTTCTTTCTTTCTTTCTTTCTTTCTTTCTTTCTTTCTTTCTTTCTTTCTTTCTTTTCTTCCTCCTTTCCCTTCCTTCCTCCCTCCCTCCCTCCTTGCACTGTGATTTCAATTTGTAAAATGTGAAGTAATTTCTGTAATTGACTCTTACCTGAATATCATTTCGAAGCTTAGAAATGGATCAAGAAGAAAATTGTGTAAAGACAGAGCATTTAAAAGATATTACTATGAGATTTAGAGGTAGCTATTGAAAATTCAAAAAGACAACATTGAAATGATGCAACGGATGATTTTAAGGGATTTTTTTTTTTTTGTATTTCTGTGATACCAATTAGGATCTCGGTTTTTTCACCTTCGAAAAATACATCTTGAAAATTGTTACTTTGAAAACCAAAAATATTTCCAAAACAAGGAAATGGATTGATGCAGATGAAAATATCATCTTCTAAATAGTCATCATCTAGTCCAAAGGATTCTCCTCACACAGTAAGCTTTATGGAGGTTTCTATTCTCACACAAACACAGAAGAATTTTTCAACTGACTAGAAAATCTGTAAAAACAAATGAACCTTGGAAAAAAAAGTTCAATAAAGAGCAGGAAATTATATGCATCCACCCTTATGATATGTTGGTTACTAAATATTGCCTCTGGTTTGTGGGTGAGTACACTTCCCATTCACACACACAGATACACCTCCCCCCACCACACACAAATGTCTGATAATGGGTCTCAAAGAAGGGATTATCTTTTTCCTATTCAATAGGCATTGTTTCTAAAACTCAAGGCGTATTCTTCTGGGATTCTCCTACTGCCTGGATTTAATACCTACAAGATAATATGCCGGTGTCTATTGGCATGGGGTGGGAGGGGACATGGAGAGCGCGGATTGGAAAACAACTAAGAGCTTAAATAAAAAAGAAGAGTACTTCAGGAATCCATACAAAGGCAAAATAGGAGGCCATAATCAGGGGCAGTTTGCAGTGCTGGGACAGTTTCTTTTGGAGAGAATTTGCGGAAAAGCTTTTCGCTAAGATGCGGGCGTCAAGAGACGCAGAAGACGGGCGTACGCAGCTCTCCGAAGGTAGGTGCCGATCCCGGGCGGCTTTTGGCAGAAGCCGCCCTCCAGAGGACACTGCGTCCGGCGCAATGCTGTATGGCGAAAAAGCCGCTTCTTCGCCTCCGGTTGCCGGAGAGCTCGGCAGATGGTGAGACTCCAAGAACGAAGCCGTAGAGCACAGGGATGAAGTGCGATGCTCTCAAACTGAGAGAAGACGATAATTAACAACTTTCCAACAGTTTAAACTTACATTACCATAAATAGGGAAAAAGTTCTTGGACAACTTTCTTTTGCATCCTTCTAAACCTTATGCAGCACTCCCTGGCCAATCTTACTTTTTCTTTTCTCCAGGAGATGGGAAGAACTCTACTACCTTCATGAAAAACGTCAGAGGACGCTTGCTGTTTTGGAACAGTTTCTTTTTGAGAAAATGCATTGAAAAACTTTTTCGCTACGGTGTAGGCGGCAAGAGACGCAGAAGACGGGCATGCGCAGCTCTCCGAAGGTAGGTGCCGGTCCCCGGCGGCTTTCGGCAGAAGCCGCGGTTTCGGAGCGCACCGCGACCGGCAGAAAGCTCTGTGCGCGAAAAAGCCGCGTCTTCGCCTCCGGCAGCCGGAGAGCTCGGCCGATGCTGAGACGTCAAGAACGAAGCCGCACAGCACTGGGATTAAGTGAGCAGCTCTCAAACTGAGGGAAAACGATGATTAACCATTTTCCAACAGTTTAAACTTTCATTACCATAAATAGGGAAAAAGTTCTTGGACAGCTTTCTTTTGCATCCTTCTAAACCTTATGCAGCACTTCCTGGTCAATCTTACTTTTTCTTTTCTCCATGAGATGGGAAGAACTCGAGTACCTTCATGAAAACCGTCGCGGGTCGCTTGCTGTGCTGGCACAGTTCCTTTTAGAGAAAATGCCTGGAAAAGCTTTTCGCTAAGGTCTAGGCGGCAAGAGACGCAGAAGACGGGCATACGCAGCTGTCCGAAGGTAGGTGCCGGTCCCCGGCGGCTTTCGGCAGAAGCCGCGGTTCGGAGCGCTCCGCGACCGGCAGAAAGCTCTGGGCGCGAAAAAGCCGCTTCTTCGCCTCCGGCAGCCGGAGAGCTGGGCCGATGCTGAGACGTCAAGAACGAAGCCGCACAGCACTGGGATTAAGTGAGCAGCTCTCAAACTGAGGGAAAACGATAACTAACCACTTTCCAACAGTTTCAACTTGCATTACCATAAGTAGGGAAAAAGTTCTTGGACAGCTTTCTTTTGCATCCTTCTAAACCTTATGCAGCACTCTCTGGCCAATCTCACTTTTTCTTTTCTCCAGGAGATGGTAAGAACTCGAGTACCTTCATGACAACCGTCGCGGGTCGCTTGCTGTGCTGGCACAGTTCCTTTTTGAGATAATGCCTGGAAAAGCTTTTCGCTAAGGTCTAGGCGGCAAGAGACGCAGAAGATGGGCATACGCAGCTGTCCGAAGGTAGGTGCCGGTCCCCGGCGGCTTTCGGCAGAAGCCGCGGTTCGGAGCGCACCGCGACCAGCAGAAAGCTCTGGGCGCGAAAAAGCCGCTTCTTCGCCTCCGGCAGCCGGAGAGCTCGGCCGATGCTGAGACGTCAAGAACGAAGCCGCACAGCACTGGGATTAAGTGAGCAGCTCTCAAACTGAGGGAAAACGATAACTAACCACTTTCCAACAGTTTCAACTTGCATTACCATAAGTAGGGAAAAAGTTCTTGGACAGCTTTCTTTTGCATCCTTCTAAACCTTATGCAGCACTTCCTGGTCAATCTTACATTTTCTTTTCTCCATGAGATGGTAAGAACTCGAGTACCTTCATGACAACCGTCGCGGGTCGCTTGCTGTGCTGGCACAGTTCCTTTTTGAGATAATGCCTGGAAAAGCTTTTCGCTAAGGTGTAGGCGGCAAGAGACGCAGAAGACGGGCATACGCAGCTGTCCGAAGGTAGGTGCCGGTCCCCGGCGGCTTTCGGCAGAAGCCGCGGTTCGGAGTGCACCGCGACCAGCAGAAAGCTCTGGGCGCGAAAAAGCCGCTTCTTCGCCTCCGGCAGCCGGAGAGCTCGGCCGATGCTGAGACGTCAAGAACGAAGCCGCACAGCACTGGGATTAAGTGAGCAGCTCTCAAACTGAGGGAAAACGATAACTAACCACTTTCCAACAGTTTCAACTTGCATTACCATAAGTAGGGAAAAAGTTCTTGGACAGCTTTCTTTTGCATCCTTCTAAACCTTATGCAGCACTTCCTGGCCAATCTCACTTTTTCTTTTCTCCAGGAGATGGTAAGAACTCGAGTACCTTCATGAAAACCGTCGCGGGTCGCTTGCTGTGCTGGCAGAGTTCCTTTTTGAGATAATGCCTGGAAAAGCATTTCGCTAAGGTCTAGGCGGCAAGAGACGCAGAAGACGGGCATACGCAGCTGTCCGAAGGTAGGTGCCGGTCCCCGGCGGCTTTCGGCAGAAGCCGCGGTTCGGAGCGCACCGCGACCGGCAGAAAGCTCTGGGCGCGAAAAAGCCGCTTCTTCGCCTCCGGCAGCCGGAGAGCTCGGCCGATGCTGAGACGTCAAGAACGAAGTCGCACAGCACTGGGATTATGTGAGCAGCTCTCAAACTGAGGGAAAACGATAACTAACCACTTTCCAACAGTTTCAACTTGCATTACCATAAGTAGGGAAAAAGTTCTTGGACAGCTTTCTTTTCTATCGTTCTTAGCCATTAGCAGCACTTCCTGGTCAATCTTACATTTTCTTTTCTCCAGGAGATGGTAAGAACTCGAGTACCCTCATGACAACCGTCGTGGGACGCTTGCTGTGCTGGCAGAGTTCCTTTTTGAGATAATGCCTGGAAAAGCTTTTCGCTAAGGTCTAGGCGGCAAGAGACGCAGAAGAAGGGCATACGCAGCTGTCCGAAAGTAGGTGCCGGTAGCCGGATTCTTTTAACAGAAGCCGCTCTTCGGCGGGCTCTCTTACCTTCATAATGGGTTTTGCTGGAGGAAGCCGCTTTTTCGTTTCCGGGAATACCTAGAGAGGAACACTAGCTAAAGACGTGATTGGCACCATTATGTCGAGTTTTGCTCGTTCCAGCAGGAATAACTGTGTTCTTCCTTACGCTAGATGGCGCTGCTTATCAAGGTTTGGCTGCTTTTAATCATTTGGGGTGCTGGATGTTCAAACGACTTATCGTAACTTCTTCTATTTTAAGTCAGGTGCTCACTGACGTAGATCCTATTAGATATAGCACACTGCAAATAGGAGGTGAAATAGATTTATTGTTACTAGCACATGGGTACGAGTGTTAGGAATTTTATAAGGAATATGTTGCATGAATCTTTTGGACCATTCTGCAGCCATTCATACGAAACTCACACAAGTACAAGACAATATGAAGAAATTGACTGGGAACGAGTGGGGTTTGCATCAATGGTTTGAGGGATGGGAAAGAACTGGGTGGTTGAAAGATCTCGTAAATGGAGCTTTGTTTTTACCAGTAGTCATTATTTCATTGCTTTGTGTTATTCCATGCATCGTGAAACTGGTGTGCGTCTTGCTAAAAATGACATTGGAAAAGATCTGGCTGGTGCAAGAAGAAGGGGCAATTGTGACAATGTATCTGAACCGCTTAGACTACGGGCTGCACCAGCCATCCAGCGTGGAACGGTTCTTCTCAGAATTTTCTCAGGGCCCTCTGGAATTCATCAAGACATAAGCCTTGCTAAAACAAGAGAGGAAAAGCTGAGAAACTAAATTCCAAGACCACAAGAACTCCAAAACGGGGGAGGGGGGGGGGGGGGGGGGCAAAGTACCTGGACTGTAAGGAAACACATCTTCTGAGAGGTGCACGCAGAATGCGTGGACAAGACAAAGGCACCAATAAGAAAAGCGTGACTAGCGTGTGCAGAGAGTCAGAATGTGTAAGTGCATCATGTAAACCATACACGGCTTCTGCTTAATCCTCTTGGTCCATTGTGCAGGAGTCCTGAATTTCCCATAAGGGATACTTACTAAAAGGGTTCTGATTTTAATGCTAGAGTTACTGTCTATACGATGATTCATGGGAATAGTTCTTTCAAGTCCTTCCCTTGCTGACATCAGTCAGTTTCATCTTTTCCTGAATGTACTGCTGGCTATACATAAGTGATGAATAGAAGGGAATGAGTTTTAGGGATATGTTGCAAGGAAATAGATTGGTAGCTCTGCTTCCATTTCCATTGTCTAAGAAGAATTCCCAATATTTTTGGCCCTTTCATAGACCTCTGACTCGATTAGCATCAGCAGGGAGGGACATTTAATTGGTTTTTCTCCTTTTTAGAGAGAAGCTAACGAAAAAGTTTCACCAGAATCAGAGCAGGCTGCGTAACAAGAAGAGCGTCATGAAAAGGCGCCAATCCTATCCTCTTAGTATTGCTAGTTGTGATTGGACTTCAATGAAATGTGTCAACTCTGTGTTCCTGGGTATCACATCAGTAACAGGTACTTCATCTGCTGTACTTCTCTCCTAAAGCTAAGAACAGAATCCCAAATAATCTTGATTCCAAGGTCTCAATTCACCCTGTGATGCTGACAGGTGAAATAGGAGTGGAAAATGCACCAGTAAATGAACTTGAATGGCCTATCTAAATCAGCGGCCACTGATTTCCTGAAGGCCTTAACAGGTCAGTTGCCCCTATTTTTCTTGGGGTTCTTTTATTCTTTGGTCATGTTTTTCTTGGGATTCTTTGAATCCTTCCCCACCAGTTCAGCCTCTGCTCTCAAATCCTTTGCTGTCATTTAAAGTATCTCGATAGCCTGGAAACCTGTTGTCTTTATTTATCAACCCATTATTCCCTTCCAAAGGTTGTTTGCCTCAAGTCTCATTCTTGCTGATTTTCTGCTAGTTCACTGTCAGATGGCAGCAGGTGTTCTGTAAGAGCAAGTACACAATCCTATAGCTTGCTTTTCTTTTGATTTGGCCTGTCTAGAAAATGGAATGACTGAACATCTCCAACAGCATTTTCTCTCCCCATTGTGTTTCACCGCAAGGGCAGATGCCAATCCATCTACCTAAACTCTTGGTGGTGAAGAAACTAGTAGTATGCTGTTGCATATAGGTAGAACTTTCCGAAAGGAAGGCCTTGTAAAACCATGGCTGAGGCCCGTTACTTTGGCTAAGTAGAAAATGACTAGGGGAAAGTGAGACAGCTGAATTAGAGGTAGATCAAGAAGTTCTAGAAGCATTGCGTGTTCACAGCGTGGGGTATGACGGTTGGTTGAATTATGTTTCTTGCGGCTTAAAGCTATGCAAGTGATAAAGGCCTGACTGCTTCAAAAGCCTGGCTTTTGCAAGAAAGCGGCTCTCCTTTGCACCTGCCTGGGGACTCTGCGTCACTACGGACCCTCACGCCCAGTTTGCCAAGGAGATGATGAGTAGGAATGTTGCAGAGCTGCTGTGTGCATATGAAAGGAATGGCAGAGAGTGAAGCCGTGGACAATTTCTGGGCTTTAGTACAATGCTGCTGCATTGGTGCCAGTTTAGTCGGTTTTCCATCAGTGGCATTTCTGTCTAGAAGTACACTGCCCAGAGTCTTTCTAGCATTTGATGCCATTTCCTTACTGCCATTAATACCTTCCTTCAGTTTAAAGGATGAGAGAATCTTTACAGGATTTTGAAGATCCCTGTTAGGAAACACTATGCCAGAGGAGTCATCACTCCCTTTTCTTTTGCCTCCTTTGTAATTTTTATAGACTCATTTCACATTTCTGCTAATGGCAATAAGAATACTGAGACTACTTAGCAGGGTTGACGCTCTCAGCTGCTTTCCTCTTTCCTACTGCTTCATACCGGATGTGACTTGATGGCCTCGTTTTGCAATCAGCATTTTGCTGTGGTTTGCTAAAACCTGGCATGCACTGCCAACTCACAACTTGTGTGTTGGCATTTCAGGGGCTTTGATGGGTTCCTTTCTGAGATTGCCATGCACTGGACTTTCACAGTCACAAAGACTTCATCCACCATCGGTCAAATTTCAGTATTTAATACTCTTTCCTGGAATGTAGGCAACCTAGCAGCAAGTACTAAATTCGCTGCAAGCCCTGTCTTCCCAAAGGACCATTCAAAAAGTTTGCTTTTCCCCTCTGACCAATCTGACAGTATTTTGATGAAGAATTTGCTACCTTAATAGAACCTCTTAGAAGGGATCTCATGGCAGACAACATCTCAGGCTTTCCTGAAATACTGGCTCCTTTGGATCTCAATTCCATTCAGAGTGCATTTAAGATTTTTTTTTCACTGAAGCCATTCAACAATGCCTCTTCTCTTTAAAATGTGCTGCAGGTGAGAAAGATGGATCCCCGTGAAAGGTTCTATTGATATCAAAATTTGTGCCCAATGGACTGTGCTGATGGAAATCAAATACTAGTCTAGTATTTTGAATCCAAATAATTCCTCCCAATCAGGCCCGACAGGATTGTTTGGCTTTGAATCTGAGCACGTGGACAGTAGTGGATGGTCCACAGGTTGAAAAGAGTGTAGATTCTTCTCCTTCTTTTCATTGATGGCTCAGAGACTGAAAAGGCAGCTCCAAAATGGTAAATACATCCCTACAGATTCAAAAATTGTTCTTCTTAATTTGCATCTCCACCATAACAACAGATGCTTAGAACTAAATTACCAATGGGAATTTTATAGCTTCTCAGAAATGAAACAGGACCTGGCTTATGGGCCTTAGCAGTAGCTACAAGTTTTTCAGCACAAGGCATCTCAAAAGTATTTTAACTTTACCGTACTTTTCTGTCTTATGCTTTCATCTCAAGGATGCAGGAAAAAAAAAAAAAGAAAAAAAAAAAAAAAAAAAAAAACCACCACAAAAAAAGCCAAAAAAAAAAAAACAACAAAACAAGAAACCCCACCAAATTGATAATAAGCAAAATCAGTGACGTATATAGAAACAGATCCCATGGTTTTTAACTTCCAAACTTGTCTTCTCAGCACACTCTCTACAATGGAATTGTTTCCCTATCTGCCTTGAAACATTTTGCAGCAAAAACACTCTAAGGTCCTGCTGGGTGTTTTGTTCAAAAATGACTTCTTCTGGTTTTCTGTCCATAAGCGGAGTAACGTGACTGTGCTGGCAGCTGACCAAAGGAGGTAGGAAGAGTAATCATCATCCACAACACTGGGGCTAAAGAAATTTCCACAGAAAATTACCTGCCCTATTATTTGTTCACGTGTTGGGTTGAACGTTCAGAATCTGTTTCCATTTTCCCCATTCATAGAATGTTCTATTTCACAGAATTCCAGCCCCTCAAACATCAGTCCTGCCAGAACTGCCCGCCATAGGGGGCTGGCATAGGGGATCTGCTAATGTCCACTGACTCTTACCAGTATAGTGCTTGTCACTGTTGCAGATCAAGAACTTCTGAATAGTTTGGATTCATGCTCTTTGAGGGGTTGAAAACAAGAAAAGAATGACTAGACATTTCCATGATCAAATCCCCTGATGGAATAAAAATAGGAGCATAATAAATGTATCCATTGTTCTAAGAAGGGAGATGAAGGCTCCAAATGATTACTTGCATACTTCCTGTTCTAAATCCCTTGTTATCTGGCAAATTGCAGAAGATTCCAGGCTTTTGCCAAAATGCAAACCAGGTTAAAATGTGAAGCCTTACAGTTTGCTGGATATAAAACTTCATCATCCATTTTTAAATCTTTGAGATTGTTATGTACTTCCTATTACTACCCTGAGGTTTAGAGCTGTAATTCAGAGAGAAAAGAATGCTATCTTGAATTCATTCTAGTAAATCGGCACTCTCATCTTGTCGGCACTCTCTCCTCTTGGTTTTCACTTCTGAAACTCTGTACGGAAGAGTGCATTAATGCATAGAGCTCTGCATCAATTCTTTACAACAGTTTCCCCTGTAATTCTTCTTTCAAGGCAAACCTATAAAAAGCCACACTTTCTTACCCCACCACTTCTTAAATTCTATTGAGAAGCAAAAAAAAAAAAACCCATCAAACCACTAAATCACTGCTCCAATAAAAAAAGCAGTCCATTAACTGCTTTCTTAGCAGGTTCTTTACCTTGTATTAATATGGCAACCTTTTCTTGCTCTTCTAGATTAGAACCAAATTCTTCCAGCATATAAGGAAACATAGGTTTACTGTATCTGATTCTTAGATACAGAAGTCCAGCAAGGAGTTCAGACCTCAAAAGAAGTGTCTGTACAACGAGATTCAGCACAACGTTGAGACATATTAGCTATTTTTCAAGAAAAGCGGCCAAACTGAAACTTTTTAGACTTCTCTACAATCATGCGTGCCTGCTTCCAGAACCTGACCTTCGTTGCTGGAAACTAGCTGCAATGTTACTGTAAACAATGCTGTGAATGTAGGACATCGTCATTCTTCTCTTCCATTGAAAACCTCAAGTGGAGTCGCGTCACTTCTCTTCAAAATTCTGTATTTCCTTGCAAACTGGTAAAATAAGGATAAATAAAGCGTTCTGTTCATTCAGTTTAAACCAAATGTTCAAAATGAAAAAAAAAATCCATTCAGATATGGTCTGCAATAATACAGTAGAAGAGAAGATGAACCAGACTGGCCTACAACAGAAAGAAGTGAAGCAGAATTTGGGAATTTGGAAGACCTTATGATGAATAATTCAAATAAATAAATAAAAAAAATTCAAATTCAATCAGTGATGCACAGACAGAGAAAAAGTACTAATTACTACTCATATTTCTTTCATTCTCAGACAAGAAGTTCAATGATCCTCTTGAATGCACGGAAGATTCTTGGAAAAGACAGCAGCCTTCTTCTTCACCACATACTCCTCAGAACTCCAGGAGACAAATCATTTGAGCTGTGAGGATCTTTCTCTCTGTAAAACTCCCAGAGCATAGCCAATATTCTATTCCTTTAGGGATCCTGGCCTCCCTGGGGGAGTGCTGGATAGTCTACATCCCGGTACATCAGCCAGACACTCCACCTTATTTCCCATGGCTACTGCAGCAAGGACATCATCTACACTGGCTTTCTAGCCAAAATAGATGCAAGGCACAATGAAGAACATAGCCAACACCTTGAGCACAGCTTATGGGTTTCGAAAGAAAAATCTCAGGATGGCAATACTGGATCTTCTGATCCAAACCATCAGGAAACATTTCTTTAGAGGTGTTGGGAAAGATGAAAGTTTGACAAGAAAGTCTCACAGATATGTATGCTTGGCAGAAAGATTTTTCAATGTGGAGTCTGAAGAAGGAATAGAGTTGGAAGCAAGTTTTGATCTAGAAGAAAAGAATTGCTGAGCCAGTCTTACTGGATAACCGAGGATACCTTAGTTAGAAGAGGGTTTTATGACTTACAGCAAAGGATAAACCCACCCCAAACAAGAAGATGTTTTTACCAAGCAGGAAGCTAGCACAGGCAAACCAGTCAGCAAATGCTGCAAGCAGAAAAAGCTCTCCAAATTTTCCACTGTCAAGAAAACTGAAAAACAACTTTCCGCTTCAGCTGTAATATACTGACTTTTAGTGAGTGGAGAATAGCAACATATGGTAATTAGAGTCGTTAGGATAGGCTATAGATAATAGTTAAGGGATAGATTGGTTCTACTGTATGAAGATGCTCAGCAAAGTGCCAAAACCAAAGGGTCTCCAGGCCTGCCTGTAGCTAGAGCTGACAGCTGTAGGCACAGGCTCTGTTGCCCACTACCCTGGACTGCTGCAACGTCTTGGATGGAATAAACTGCATTTTGGAGAGCCGCCTGGACTCCCACATCCCTCATTTAGGCTCTTCCATGGAGGTGAAAAAAGCCTCTGGGTATTGTACAAAAAAATAGCTATGTAATCTAGAGTTGCATGACCCAATATTTCTATTGAACTGGAACAATTTTTATCAATATTATGGATCCACTTCTTTTCAGTGCGTTTGGTAAAAACATAAAGCATCGTTTAAAAGACATTCTTGGATGCGTACTAAGTACTACGAATTAGTTAAGGTGTTGGTTTGGCATGGCTTGGTTTTTGGTGGGGAGGGAAGAAGCCAGCCACAGAAGTGATTTTTTGTGCAAAGCTCCTAGAAGCTTCCTCCATGCCTGGCAAAGTGAATCCCTGCTTGGCACTAAGAACAGACATGCTGCTGAGCCAATTACAGAAGCTGGTAGCACCTTGGTGATATATTTAAGAAGGAAATCAAAACTGCAGCCAGTTAACCTTGAAGTTGGGAAATTTTTAGGTTGGCACCTCTTCTGCTTTGAAAGCCAAACCAGTGAGACACTCTGTTGCAGTGTGTGTTTATTATTGTACTGCAGTTCTACTAGTCCATTTTCTAAGGCTTCCTATTTTGTGCTGTTATAGCATATGTTATTATGAATGGATTGTTCCTTTCCCCCCAGTATTGTTGGCTTTTGCCCTAGCTGTCCCTCTCCCCAAAGACCTGCCCTTTTGTTCCCTGTTCCTTCTCCCATTGAACATCAACCCCTCCCCAAGCCTGCCCCTTTCTCTAGAAACTTCCCTCTCAATTTTGTACCCTTCAAAACCCCATTGGTTTCTTCAAGTTACTCTCCTCCCCTGTAGTCCCCCTACTGGTTTCAACATTGTATTCCCCTCCTTGTCTTCCACCCCCAGTTTCTCCCAGTTGGTTAAAGATTGCATCCTCCCTTGGGACCTTCCCCCCATTTAGAAGTTGATGGATGCCTTTGAATCAGTGTCTTTCTGTCCTTGACCCTCCAGGGAGTAAACTGAAAAATATGCAGAAGACCTCTCCCTGTTCCTTGTCCCTGCCCTCAGCGCAGTTCTATCCCCAAGGCAGTCCACCTGTGCCGTAGAGCAGCTGTGCCCTACAGCTGCAGCCCGGATTCAACAGCTTTCTTGGGGCGGCCCACTCTCGCTGTCGGTGTCGGGAGCTAGTTGGGCTGAAGAAATCCAGCACTGCAGCAAGACTCCAAGTCAGAAATCCAGTTTATTAGGAAAAGGGGAAAAAACCCAAATCCATGCAAGAGTACAAAAGAAAAACCACTGACAGAGTCAGAATACAAGCTGACATCCTGCTAGTTAGGGTGGTGAAAGCAGTTTGGATGAAATGGTCTTGTTGAAGTGGTGATTCTGTAGAAACCATCTGGTAGCTCTCGTCCTCTGGAAAACCAGTGGCTAAGGGTGGCCGTTCCTCTGGCAATGCAGTAGAAATAGTGCTTCTTGCCTTCCAAAACCCAGATGATATCCAGGTGGGGATGCTTAGCTCCTACCCCCTGGGCAGAGCATCTCCCAACGGGCTGATATCGTTCTGAGTCATGATGTGGGTCCTTGATTACCCGTGAAACAGAAATGGCTCCTGGAGGGAGTTATCTCTGAGTCATGTGGCAAGACATTGATGGGCCCATTAACAGGAGAGAAGGAAAAAACGATGCCACCCCTGGTTTCCTCAGTTCTTGAGGGTGGGAATAGGATGCATTTTGATATTGTAAGCTAGGACAATACAGGATGCAGGTTTTTGCATTTGCAGGGAGTTTGTATGGATTTGAAAAGTATCCTCATAGCAGAAGCACAAAAGTATTCTCATACCCCTTTTAATCATCTTCAAATGAAGCAATTCTCCCAATAACCTAAGGCATGAATGACTTGCGAGTGAGTTGAAGGAACACGCCAAAGATAAGTAGTGTTCAACTGCAGAGAATTGTTTAGGGACATCAAACCCTAATATTTTAAATCAGAAAGCATGGATGGACGGGTCTTTTTTCCTTGGTTGACTACAGAACCAGCGGTCCTTTGCAGGAGGGTCTTTGGATTTAGGATGAGACTGGCAACTAAGAGCATGGCTACAAAGAAGGTGCTACTTTTAGACCAGAACATTCAACTACTAAAGGCAGATAGGAGAATAGCTGATTAGTGACAGCTCCGACAGGAAGAGTCTGCGGCTTACCCCATGGGAACAATAGTAGCACATTTCAATTTTAGAAAACCATTCTTTTCAGAGGACCAAGCATCAGTGAAAAGAAAAGGTCGAGTAAAGACATCCTAGTGCTCTTCTGATCAGAAGCATCTTCCTCCATATGAGAATATTTAGGAAAGGACAGTGTGTTCATAAGGAAAGGTGTGCCAGTTACAAAACCTGCAGAACAAGGCAAGACAAACTTATACATTTTATTTGCTATTTTTATTTCACCTGCTAAAAAATGATTTTTTTTAAGACTGAATTTTATGAATTCTGCAACGCTGTCTTTTTGAACGTCTTCCTACTCGTATTAAACACCGAGGTGACAAAGAGAGCAGCAGTGGAAGGAAAGCTGGTCCATCTCCCCCTCCTTGTGGCTTTAGGCCAGTGAGCGATTAGAAGTTGGTCACTTCATTTGAGATAAATAGCTTTACCAAGAGAGAATATTATCCAGCCTTGATCTTTCCTTTGGAGCTGATCCACTTTCTAGTCATCAATTCTTGACTCAGCTGGGGAGAAACAATGGCATTACGGCCATGGATGTTAGAGTGCGCTGATGGGAAATGAAGTTTTCATCTTCCGGTCCTTGCTTCAGTAAATATTCCAAATTCATCAGAAAGAAAATTCGAAGACCAGGAATCCCCACTCAAATGACCTACTTCAAATAGTCTGCACGCATAAGAGACATCAAGCAGGTGCTCTCATCTGTTAGGGGAATACCCAGCCAGTATATTATTGTCTACTTAGGAGGCAATAATTTTGGAAATCATTGAATTTTTTGTATTGCAAGTGAATGGTCAACACATTTTATTACTGGATTAGGTAAAATCATGTCTTCTGCATCCTTTCAGAGAGGAAGCTTACCTGGATCTAAAGCTGCTCAGCTCCATGATGGGATGCTTTGTCTTCAAAGGGAACTCTAGTCTTCGTCCTTTTGGATTGTTTCCATAGCTTTTCACTCACTCTTCAGGTACCTGTTAAAATGTCCTCTTATCCCATGCAAATTTTTATGGGCATAGTCACTGAATTGGGAAGTATTCCATAAAGTCCACAGGCCTTGTTGAGATGGATGCACAGGTCTCAAGGGTGTTAGCAGATGTTATTCTGAGGCCACTCCTGATCATGTTGGATGGACCATGGTGACTGAGGAAAGTGCCCAAAGACTGGATGAAAGCAAATGTCACCCATCTTCAAAAAAGGCAACCAGGAGGACTCAGAAAAGTACAAGCCAGCCAGCCTCATTTGGATCCCCAGGAAGTTGATGGAGTAGCTATTCCTGGAAAGCATTGCCAGGCACACCAAGGAGGACAGAACAAATGTAGTCAGCATGGATTTACCAGGGGAAATTGGTGCTTGACGACTTTTTAAACTCCTCTGGTGAATGAACTTGCCTGGTAGATGAAGAGAATATCATCTGCCTGGGCTTCAGGGAAGTTTTGGACGTTTATCTACATGGCAGCACACATACCTACGGGAAGGAATAGTGCAAAGAGCAGGGAACCAGTGTCTTTTCAATGATGCTCAGTGAAAAGACAAGAGGCAGTGGGCACACACTGCAATACAGGAGATTGCCTGTGAGCATCACAAAATTATTTTTTACCGTGACGGTGACTGAACCATGGCACAGAGTGTCCAGAAAGATGGTGGAGTCTGGATCATTGAAGACATTAAAAGTAGGCCCAGATATAATCCTGGGCAACAGGCTCTAGGTATCCTGGTTGAAGCAGAGGGATGGGACTTGGGGAGCCCCACAGAGCCCTTCCACCCTCATTCATTCTGTGCTAGTGAATTCTCTTAGAGATGCATTTCAAGGACTGGCATGACAAAGCTCTGTGCAGAGTGAGATCCAAATGGACATGGGATTTAAGTTCCTTAAGTAGTGTTCAAGAAGAATGTAAAACTCCAGGAAACCTGTCTCTTCCATAACTGAATCCCTTTCATGGGAAAATTCCCCAGCTCTAGAAAGATCCTCTGAGACGCATGCTTAAGACTGACACTGGCTGAGCAAATTTCTCCCTATGCGTGTCTAAGACCAGTTAGGATCTTTACCAAAAGTGTTGTCAACGTAGTCACAGAAGGCATATTGTTAAGAAGTGACAACTTACATCAGAATGGCAAATATTGGTCCACCAATGAATTACTGTATGGGAATTATCGATTTGTATTCCAAATAAATAAAAAGGAGTTGGTCTTTATTGAACTCTTTCATTGCAATATTCATAAGGGAAGAAAAAGACCTATGTCCTTAACTTTCTTAATTCTAACAAAGGTTTAAAACATTCCTTGTAAAAAGCGTATCTGAATTATCGGTCTATGAAACAATTTGAGTTGGGAAAAAAGTCCTAAAATTGTGTAGACAGTTGCAGAGAAAGCAAGAAAATAGGAAAGAAACAAAAACAGAGAAAAAGAGTCATCTTGAGTCTGCTAGCTAGTTCTAGAAGTAGTCTGCTAGAAAAAGGAAACCCCAGTGGAATTTCAAATGTGTTCATGCACTTGATTCAGTAACTGGTCAATGTAAAAACCAGTCCTTTCGTACAACTTCCCCCAGCAACAAAAACTTCAACAGATTGACGCCACCATCATGCCTGTCCCAGATGTATTTAAAAGAGAAATGATGATTTTCTTGAAAATCTATTTGCGTACAAGTTGCAAGACATTGGAGGGATTCTCCACATTCTCCTTCCTCTACGCGGCTTGAAAGTATATTTGATAAAATATGCAACAAAGCATGTGATTTACAAGGTAGAGTAAAATGGATGACTTGGGAATTGATCTCTTTTGGATATGAAACTTCATATCCACTATCTGGGAAGTTTCTAAAAGAAATGATGGAGCTGAGGCATGAATCTGCCACTCCGAGTGCTAAGCAAACATAGACACTCCCCTTCACATGGCCCCACCTTCCGCACACACCTAGGCATGCACAGAGATCAGCATAGCAGATCATGAACACCTTGGAAAAGACTGAAATGCTAAATAGCTCTCTTTGTGGACAAAATAGCCGGTACACTATTTCAAATATCTGGTACAAAAACTCTGTTGAATATCTGCCTCATATTTAAAACACAGGTTTTCATTGAATTCTGTTTGCAGAATATTTTCCTTCCATTTGTTCCTTTAAAATTCCTTTGTTCTATGTCTAGAAATATTTTCTTCTAAAAATAGAAAAAATTAGATGATGTCTTTTCAGAAGAAAACATTGGTTTAGACAATTTTTAACCATCATGGTATGGAAAAATTTATTTGTCCCTCACTAAGGAGGAATAAGTATTTTGATCATAGATCATTTACAGTGAAATACTTGACATTTTTAAGATGCTTTCAATCAATTTTGATCCTCATTGCTTATTCATTGTAAACAGTAAGTTTTCAGTGCATGGAAAGTGTGTGTGGTATGTCTACATTAGTTCAAACACCAATTCCAACTAATGGCCAGGCTGAACTACAGTAAATAATGTCCTGAAGGATATTTTGCCGCCTTCTTTGGCACTCCTTGAAATCCTAATGATTGGCATGAAGTGTCGAAATACAGAGATTTTCTCTCAGAGGGTGTCCCATGTTGAAACCCATCCCATGTGTTTGATGTTGTAGTTCTTATCGCTTTTAAAAGTTGATATCTTCTGCACAGTTTTCATGAAGCTTTCTGTTACAGTAGTGAAAATCACAGAGAAATGCAATTTTGTACAACTTTGAATTTACCCCAAGAGCTGAGAGAAAATTTGTTCGTATACCTCAATCTGAGTCTCTTCTATATTCAAGCTTTGTTTATCTACCATCAAGGGTCGCATTCATTGCTGTTCAAAGCCCCATCCAAGCTGACTTGAATACGTTCAGGGATGGGACATCCACAACTTCTCTGGGCAACCCGAAGCAGCGTTCCAGCACCCCAACAGCAAAAAATGTCTTCCTTTCATCTAATAGAGATCAGAAATACTAAATCTAGGTATATAAACTTTGAGGAAAGGTTTGAAATTCTATTGATTTGAAACACATTTGATATGAATACTAACTTCCAGACGACTGAAATATGTTGATGGCCATTTGAGATTGACACTTTTTGAAAAAGTGCATGGAATTGAAAATTAAAACCGGCAAAATTAAAAACTTCTTGCCATTTTCTTTTAACTCTGATCTTCAAAATTGCATAGGTCAGATATCTGTGCTTCATGCAAATCTCTCAGATACTCTCAGACCAAAGCTTTTCTTTCAGACTAAACTGCGGTTTAGGTAGAACACGAGTGCTTAGTGAAGGTTTTTCTGGGCATAGGGGGATTTGTGTGCACAAGAGGTTTTATCCAAACTGGAAAATTCATCCCAGCTGCATTTGTTCATCATTCCTACTGCATCAGGCCTGAAGATTCTGTGAAAAGTATCCTGTGGACCTTGAACATAGCTCATGTGAAAGAGATGAGAGGTGATGGAGAAGTTGAGGGAGAGAATCAAGAGCATATGGCCCAGTAAAGGCACCAGAAGGTATTTTTTCATGTGGTCCACAGCCCAAACAATTGTTTAGCACCGTTTGAAGGCTGTGTTTGACCAACAGGGCTGAAGCAGGTCTTCAAAATATCCAGTAGATCAAAATCCATGGAAGCAAATGACCCTGGCCAGTCACCTTGCTGCTGATCATTCACCCTCCATACCAGCTGATCAGGCCTAAGAATGCTGCTGCAAAAGTGTTGTGAAAAAGGTAGGCACATTTTCACAGAGGCAGGGGAAAATGCCCTTGGATGGTGATTCCAAGGGATAACTTGATGGCGCAAGTTAGGTACTCTTATCTACTGTGCAATATCGAAGTTGGTGAGTTCACCATCTGTAAGCATCACTTTAGAAAATAAATGTTTGATCCACAAAACGATACTTCCTATGTCCTGTCTACCTGCTTCATTTCAGCCAAGGAATAGGCTACGTTCCATCAGCAAAGTGTTCATGATCATATGCTTCTTTAAACTGTGGTCATTCTTTCTTTTTTTCTAAATCAGACACTGTCTATTCCTAAGATTCAGATGTCCATGGGTAGGGGTGTAATTAAGTTCACTGTTAAAAAATATCCTTCTTGTTATCTTTTTAATAAATTACTGAGATGTAACATCAGTCTGAGAGCTGAAAGAAACCCCTTCATTTGCTGTTTGCCAAGTATCATCTATGTGATACAAATTCTATTTGACCCATCCATTGCCATCTAATACTACTAGTAATGCCTTCACAACCTTTACTTCATGGTTAGGGATTTTGGAGAAGTGAAAGATTTGAACATAAGCAAGGGCATTTGTTCAAGATGCTCCAGAAAGAGCTGCCGTCTCTTCTCTTCCTTGCTGCCTATGTTGGCAGGAAGCTGCAAAAAACCCAAAGATAACTAGAAAGAGTGTTACTTTTAGTCTAAATTTGGAAATGATGTTTGGAATACCCTGTTAAATGAAAAGGTGCTCTTTTAAAAGATGGCATCTTCAGGGGAAAAGTCAGTTTAGAGAGGTTTTGAGACAGTTGCTTCTGGAAAAAAAAAAAAAAAATTGAGGTATCCAAGGTCTTTAGCCATACCACTTGGAAGATTGATTCAAAACACAGTTCCTTCATCTAGGAAGAACAGAGGACCATAGATGCAGCCCATTTCAAAACGGAGTTCTTTATGTGTCAGGTTGGGATTTACTGGACATCATTTCTTGTAAAGTCGAGGGACTGCAGTTAGCTCTCCAATAATTTCCTTCCCTGAAATTCATCTGCATTTGCTCCTTTCTCCAGCGTTCCCATTTCTTAGTGCTGGTATACTCCATCTATGCATTAGAATATTCAACTGGAGTGTGTGTCCGATATTTTCTAGTTCAAATTGGCTGGAACGCAATGGATAGTTCCAGTTGCTTGTATACACTAGTTTTATTTTGACAAGTTTTCTTTGAACAATGTTGAAGCAGCAGTAGCAAATCGGAAGTACAGCTTGCAGCAGGGAAAGACACTTCTGCTTGCTCAAGTTTCCTGTAGTCAGATAGATGCCAAAAGGCTTTTCATAGTACTACTACTGTCTTGTAGGAATACTTGATCTAATCCTACCTTTGATACAATTACGAATGGGCTACTTTTCCACAAGGTGGAACATTTTTCTTTTAATCATATGTTTTTTGTAAGTTGGAAACATGAACTTGTGCACCAGTCAGGTGGAAGGTACTCTTACTTCTTCATAAGTTTCACAACATTATTTAGAAAATATTGACTCTGTGTAACTTCAAAAGAAGAATTCTGGGCATCTTCATTCTATTGATGTGATTTTTTTTCTACCATGCTGTTCTTGTTTTCTATGGAACTCATTTTTACCAATAGAAATATTTTTCCCTGACACCTATGGAAAATACCTATGTTTACTCAATATTGCAGCCTCAGTACACTGTTTAGAATTATTTCAACATGGTCCCAAGCATATCCGACAGCTAGACAGCAGAGGTTAGCAACAGTGAGTGGGAATAACTTCTGAACCATTTCAGTAGATTTCCCAGGAAGGGCTTGCTTTCTGCCCCTGCAAATTTTCCCAGAGATATTGTCTGGTGCACAGTTGCATCAAAAGAGTATTTTTGCACAAACCTTGGGCCAAGCTCTGTCTCAGATTTACTAGTGAATGCAAAGAGGGTGAAAGTGCTGCTTCAAAGCCCTCTGTGTGCTTTCCGTACCAAAACGGAGGTGACCCCAGCAATAACTTTTTGATCTCTCTTCAAAACACGAGGCACGTCACCACCTCATTCATCTTTTTCTGGGACTCAGCATCTAAAGACCAAGAAGCCCTCTTGCTTGCTAAAGTGTGTTCAGCAAAAAACCCTTGTCCCATCAGCAAATTGGAACACAGCTGCATTCCAGTCAATACCAATGCTGGCAGGGCAATACTCTAGCCCAGTAGTAACATGCCACTGTTAGAAGACTGTGTAAAAATCTTTGTGTACAAAGTAATGGGAGGGAAAAATAGAATTGGGAAGAACTGCACATTGTTCTGGAAAAAGCCTCCTGCCACAGTCTTACAGATGTCATTTTCTGGTATCATTTTTAAGAGTTGGAGTTTTTTAAATTTTGTACAAGATAAAATCTTACTGGACCTTGAAGTTTCCCTACTAGAAGTACAGCCATTTCTTAGTAGAATAGAAGTAAGCCCTTTGAATATGTACAAATGGCCTTTCAAAATACATATGCTATAGCCCACTGTGAAAGGAATTAGCTATCAAAATAGAAATTCAAAGGTTTAAAAAGGTTTTGAATAAAGTAAGTCTAAGGTGATAGAAGAAGAAGAAAACAGCAGTTTTCTTCTTCTGCTGAAAAAACAACTCCGAGGACATTGTACTCTACAGGTGTATTATATCACTTTCTGAAAAACGGAGTAGGTTTGCTATTTCAAAAGGTTTTCATTAGGAAGGAAGAGATTCCTTTGGAAAAAAAAACTTCAAATTGACTTGACATGAATGTTATGACACTTCACCAATCATGAAGAAAAATTCTCATCACTTGATATGGAAATCATGACGGTAACGGAGTCAAGGATGTCTAAGCCGTGCCATCAGGAACATAAAAAAGCATTAGAATGCTGGTAAGACTGAGCTCCTGAACTAGTGAGAAGAGAACGCAACCAAAACATTTTCCTTTAAGAGTCTTCAGGATGAACAGCAGATCAAATGTTTTCCTGTGAAGTATTTATGAATTGAATTAACCTTTAAAATAACATTGTTTTCAAAAACCTGTGACCAGTATCTCTTAGAATGATACAGAGTTCTTATTACTAGAAAAAAGAAAAGCACTTTTTTCCAAACTGTTGTGCACTTTTAAACGATCTACAATAAAAAGAGTACTTTTTCATGCTGGGCATGATGTTCATTACAAAAAAGCCTTGTCGCACGCTTGGTACTCTAGTGTCTTGATTAGCATCGTTTTTTATTCATTGACTCTTTTTCACCTTGAAATAATGGCGTCTTTGTACTTATGCAGCATCCATGAAGAATTTCTTGGGTGTCATTTTGTACTCGATCCTAAATGGCAGGTTCTGCATTCTGCCATCCGTCTAGCTTTCCCATTTGATGCAGCTTCTGAGAGGTCTTTTCAGAATTGAGGACTACCTGCAAGAATGATGCTAAATGCATGCATTTTACCCCTTGGTTAATGCAAAAGAGTTTCTCCTTTACAGCATAATAATAACAGGAAAAGAATGATGGTGGATTCAATTCTTATAGTAATACAAAGAGAACTATTATCATCATTAGAAACCAAGCAAGTCATATTTATTGCTCATGCAGTACAACCACTAATGCAAATTACCCTGTAAATTCAAAATGAATCTGTATCACAGGAGTGGATTGAATGTCTCTCTTGATATTTTGCTTAAAGCAGAAAATTAATTCTTTTGACAGCCAACTCATAATTGCAACGTAACTTTCAGCTACAGCTTTCAAACAGTGGAAACATGTCTGTTTATAACACGATACAGTACCGTACACAAGACCAAAACAGGTCCTAGACGTTCAAATGAAAGAAAAGATCAAAGGACAGATTAATTCGTGTCTGCAAGCCCTCAAGAGCGTGCAGGTCAAAAGTCCCCAGAAAACTAGGCCAGTGGCACAAATTCTCGATGTTGGCACCAGCAGAAGCAGCTGCTATCTTTCTAGGATGCAATCTTGCTTACATCATCCTTCAAAGCAATCTTCTGTCCCCCTGCCCAATATGCCTTCTGCTCTACTCCTTGGACTTCACGTTTGCATTTCTACAGAGTCCTGCAAAGTGACTCAAAGTTCAGGTAATAGATTTCCAAGATTTAGAAATATTGTGTTAAGTCTATTTCTTTCGTATTTCATCCCGTCTAAGCATACTGAACTTTCTGAGGTGAAATATGTCGAGTATGTCACGTGTAGTTTACATGTTAGTTCTGCTTGACATTAAAACTTCGCACAGACCCCTGGGATGCCTTACTGCAAAAATATATAGCTGCAAAGAGTGGTTGCACAAAGTTAGAAGGGCCAGAAAACCATGTAAACAACCTAACAGTAGAGGCTTGAATTTCTGAATATAATCTTGCACCATCTAAAGTCAAAATAGAATATTGAAATGATTTTCATCTAATAATGAGCGTGGGGAAGAAAGAATCCAGATAGGATTTTTTTTTTTTTTGAAACAGTTCCAGGAAATACATGGCCTTACCTTGGAAGTATAGCATTAAATATTTTTATACAGCATGAGTTCTCATTACCTAATCATATGATTTGTAGAACTGAATTGGAAAGTAGGAAATAAACAAAGAAAAATATTCAAGCTATAAAAAATGTGAGTTTAAAATTTTCTTTGTATTTCTGATTAAAACGATGAGGTAGCCAAATGGTCACCCATTATTTTCAAAAGCATCTGGACATAAAAAACGGATCAATTTTGGCGGGACTTGGATGTCCGGTATTCCTGAAAAGCTTTATTTCACTGCTTCCCAAGCCTGATTCAATCCCCTTAAATGCAGCTGTATTTCAGTTGCTCAGTGAAACTGTCCATCTCATGCATATAGTTTACAAATAATCTGCAGAAAAAGCTAGCTAGATTTAAAGATCTTTTTTCTGTAAATGGCCTTCAACTGATTTCTACAAACACACAGCTGGGATTTCTGCTGTCTTCTTCAGGCCACTTCCTGCAGAGACCTCTCCATTAAATTTGTCTCGTTCTACTAAGAACGCTTCTGGTGATCCAAAGTCAGCACTGGGATTGTCCAACTGCATGCAATTACTGTCTGCTAGAGCTGCACACTGAGGGCTTCTGTGTGCAGCATCATGTGAGCCCTGCTAATGTCACCCTGTTGGTATAAACTGAGCTAAGTGGACCTTAAGGGACAAGATTGTGCACTGATTTTGTAATAGAAATGAGGTACTAAGAAGGAGGCGGGAGGATTTCAATGTTTCTGCCCCAAGCTGAAGCAACACTAAATCTCGGTCTTTATCTGAAAAACGAGGTGAATTAACCCGTTTGGCATTCATATGCCAAAAAGGTCAGTAATACACTCAGAACTGTCAAAAGAGTAACAATTCCAATCATTACTTTCTAAAAAGAATTCATTTGAAGAAGTCAGGAAGACAGATGAAACATGCAAATATCCTACCCTGAGAATCATTCTGTTGATCTGCACAGGTTTCTTATTATATTCCCATCTAATGCATTGGTCATGTGTGCTTGTGATGACACAAATACTTGCAAAGCTTACCAGATAAATCACGTTCTCTTCAAACAGCAAAGCATTTCTTGATGGTTGCATTTGCTAATTCCATTTAGACTCAGTGTTCTTAAAGGTCTTTTCCAACCAAAGTTCCAACCACCATTCTCTAAGTCGCACATCCTGATTGTCCTGGTTTAGGGCTAAATTTGGCAGAAAACCTCACAAAGGGCCACTGCACCCTCCCCCCCACCAAAAGCCCACCCACACAGCCGCTCCCTTCAACTGGTTTGGGGAGAGAAGTGGGAAAAAGCTGTTTCTTTAACAGGCAAAGCACTTCCCAGCACAAAAAAATGAACAATACCAGATGACAAAACTCATTTGCCGCACTGAAGAGACGACAAATCAGAAAGTCTCTCCTGTGGGTGCTCACTCTGTTATCAATGCCTCCGGCAATGGGGAAGGCTGCTGCCCAGGGTAGGCCCCAGTAGGCCACAAAGTGCAAGTTCCCAGTGCTTCCCAGGTCCCAGTCCGGAGCAGATTCGAAACGTTCCAAGAAAAGGGAAAAGAAAAAAAAAACCAGTCCAGGGAAAACTCTGCCTCAGCCAGCTAAACCAACTAAAAAGCAAATGCGTGCTCTGTTCTGCTCTGTCAGTGCCCAGACAACACAGTGCAGCGCAGAATGTGGAAGAGTGTTGCTTTTTAAGGAGTGCAGCCTCTGATAAGAAACTCGGTGCTTCTTCTTCTCCCCACCTTTGCTCTCAGAACCAGTCTTGAAGGCAGAGAATATCATATCCAGCATTAAGAGAACAGATGACTGGGGATACAAGCATCATAAAGTCACCCTAGGACACTGCTCCTTTGAGATATGTCACCAGACTATGCTAAGACCAAGTTTTGGAACTGCTCAATAAAATTCTACTATCACAGTGAAGCTGAGGAGGAAACACAGCTCACTACAGTTACCTTGTGGCATGCCAGTGCTTCCTTTCCATCACAATGGTCTTCATTTTTAAGTCCCTGACATCACAGGCATCATGAAACATCCTTTGTGCAGGAAGGAAGAAAATATTCTTCTCATTGATGCTGATGGGTTAGCTGACATGCAAAGCAGTTAATTCAAAGTGACAGAGCAATCAAGTCAATAGGAAAACTCACCACAGTTTTGTTTACTCCCCTAAATCCTTACTATCCCAAAATACAAGAACAGCTGTAAAAGCCTTGTGGCTACCTAATTTTTTCCTAGACCTACATGGTGGGGTAAGAGATAAACAATCCCAAACTATGGTAATCCACAACAAAGCATTCTTGACATCATATTCAGGTTCTGCATAGCGAGCTCTTCCTCCTGATCAAGTTATTCCATCGCAATACTTTGGGGAGTATCTCAGAGGGCTGGCTGTTGTTTGGTTTGAAAGCATCTTGATCATTCAGGAACCCAGTAGCAAGGACAAAGTTTAAAAGAAGATAGTGCTATGCATTGATTTTCATCTAGGACAGAGATATTTCTACAACACAGAAGGCTGACCTAATGCTTCACGACAACGTGGCTGAAGTGGCATCCTGGTCCCCATAGGTTTTTCTCTTTACTTTTAGCTGCTTTCTTACCAGATTAATGAGCTGAACTAGCTCAAAAAAGAATCAGATAAGTGCCAGAGCTTTCAAACAAACAAACAAACAAACAAACAAAAAAAAAAAACAAAAAAAAACCCCCAAAACAGATGCAAAAGGGTGATTTGTAAGTGCATTTGAAAACAGAAGTTTTTTGTACTTTTCATAGATACATGGCATTCTCTAGAATGATATTGCTCCAATGCTTTGGGTTTGGTTTTGTTTTTGTTTTTTTCCTCAATTCTAAATGTTACACATTCTTTTTTGGCCATTTTAGTAAACTGATTTTCTGATCCATGTGAAAGACAGTCCGAAGTTCCCCTCATTTGCCTCACGACCGTCCCCAGGACAGACATCGGGACCCTGAGGACCCTGACTGGAATGCTGGCATGCCGGTCAGAGAGGAATGCCAGAAATCCTGAGGCCCCTGAGCAGAATTCTGGCCTGCCAAGTGATTGTTGGCAGCTGTGTCTACAGTGACTGCTTCTAGCAGGGCTTGCCAAGGGGCGAGGCGACCTATGGGCCTGCACGTGCTTCGCGACACCAGCCCAGGAATTTTCCCACCTCTTGGCCAGATGAACTTGCTGGGGCAACTGTGGTAGCCGCCCCATGGAAAATCCTTCATCTGCTCCACTACCACCGTGAGGGACGCAGATTGAAGCCCCCCTCCCAAGGACTGAGGCTGAGACGCCCGTCATTCTGATCCAGGGCTGCTGGCTTGACTGAAGCAGGATGCCTGCTAAGTGTTGCCTGCAGATGTGTTCGCGGGACCTAAACTGGTTTCCTATAGAAACCAGTCCTGAAACAATAGCTCCCACTCACTGCTGATATTGATATTGACTTCTCCTGCTGAGAACATGGACTGTCTGTACCCGTCTTCAATACCATTTTTCCCCTCAGCAATTTCAATAGACTTGCTCTTTATTGTATCTGCTCCCCCTCAGCCATTTCTAGATCTGTTTCCCCCCTCAGCAATGGACTAGAATAGAACCTTGAGATAACCAGGACTTTGAGATCTCCCCTAGGAGAACTCCATCGGCTCAACTGCGAGGACTTCATCTCTCTCCATTTGGTAGCTATACTCCCTCTCTCTTTCTCCCCCTCTTTTCTATTCTTTTCCTCTCCCTAATTCCTTGAAGGCATTTGCTGTGGTCATTCTAGAAAGGTGCATTTGTTTGGAGTGATACTGCAATCCCTTTTCCATCTTGTCTTTTGCCCTCCGAGATCAGTTAAGAAAACATCATCCCCCCTTGGTAGGAGCGGATCAGAACAATATGTTCTTTCCAGCTGAAATTGGTTCTAGTCAATAGAAGCACACTGGTAGGTAAAAGTAGACTATAAAAGATAACCTTCAGAATGTATTTCCCATGTCTTCCCATTCAAGCAAGTGAAGAAAGCAGACAGATCTTCAGATAACATGCTATGCGAATTGAAAGGAATCTTCTTGGAGGCAACTGTGAAACTCACGCAATGAAATACAGATGAGAGAGATGAAAGGGTCACATATGATGTCAAATCTATTCTTTTAATGTTTGAATGAAACAAGATTTCTTCAAGTACAATCCTACAAAATGAAGGTGAACTTGCAGAAGCAATTGAACTGGGTCTCCTTTAGAAACACAATGTTTTCTAATTAAACTGCGCATTCAGGAAGGCAACCTTGAAATCAAAAGGATTTAGAAAAATACAAATTACCAAGACTGGCAGTTCGTTATCTTTCACGGTCTCTTTAAGATAAGATTGATTTGAACTTCCACTTGTAGTAGGTCTGAAGACATTAGGAATGATGCAATATGAAAAAACCAAAACAAAACAACTTTCTCAAAAAGCTTTGAGAAACCAGAGAAATGATGATTTTTAGTGGTTAGGTAGTCCTTTAAAATTTGTCTTGGGGGGAGAGAGATAAAAAACTGACTGAGATCAAATGACTGTGGAGTATATTCCAAAACAGTAATGAAGAAGGTAAGGGGCAAGAGCCTGTTAGAAAAATACTATGCTGGCTTCATCTGTTGAAAGCATTCCAGAATGGTTGAAATTATGAATCATATCTTCTGGGATTAAAAAAAAAAAAAAAAAAAAAAAAAAAAAAGAGGAAGAAAACAGAAGGAAAAAAATATTTTGAACATATTTTTCCATTCCAAGATGGTATAATGGCTTTATTTCATTTTGTTCCTATGACAGGTTAATAGCTTATGAAGTGTTTGGCAATAGAGAGTGAGAGTCCTCACACTCGCCATACCATTTGGATGTGTCTCTTTTACTTTCTAGAGCAGCAGATATGGTTTAGCACTCCACAATTCAGTCCCCAAAAGTGAGTAAGTGTGGCAGATTTAACCTAACTGCCCAGTCCACCAGAATGCCTAATTATCTTGAAAAATGCTTTGCTCTATCTCATGATCTGGACATGTCTCTCTAGCTCCACTTTGAGCTTCTTGATCTTTCATCTACAGGATGAGATCCAATTTAGCTTAGCAAGGATGTAGCCTTTCCAAACCATATCTTTTACCTTCTGTATTCTTACAAGTACATTTCTACCGCAGGGACCAGTTTGGAAGATCCTAGTTGTTTTATTCCTTAGATTATGTTGCTGCATTAATTAGCTCTTCTTTGAAGTTTTTTCCCTGCTCAAGTATAGGGTCTGTGCCTAAATGATTGTGATGCTAACTCCTTATGGTATATTCTGCAGGCTTACAGAGTATGCAGCAAAGTTTTCTCTTCTTCTGAGGACATTCTACTCTTTTGATGAGAAATGCTGAAGGTCTGACTTCAGTTGCAAAGGTATCTGATTGACAGATTGCAAAATTGTTAAGTCTAGTAACAGCAGGAAAAGCGTGCTCTTGCTCTCTATGTAAATGTCGTGTCAGCTGCTGTTGGGATAAAAAGCATGAGCATAAGCAAAGATATCTGCATGGATAGAAAAGAAACAAAGAAGATATTTGTTGTGATTTCTGCACTAAGGAGCAAGAAGAAGCATGAAACGCTAATTTCAGTGGCTAAGACAGTATCATCCTTGGGCCAGTTCTCTTCAACATCTTTTGAACCACTTGGACTCGGCACTTGAAGGAATACTAAGCAAGTTTGCCAGAGACGCTACATTGGGAGGAGCTGTCAACTAACTCCCTTGAGGCCAGTGAGACGCTGCCGAGAGATCTTGACAAATAAGAGAGATGGGCAATTATGGCTGGCCGGGAGTCTATGCACAAATCACGAAAGGGGCGGGACTGCTGGGGAAGGCGTCCCAAGCTGTTGTATTTTCCAGCATCAGTCTCATGACATGGTTATGACAGTGGGAAGATGCCAGCAGCTCACGTCCCCAGCAGCAGAAAAACAACTTCATGTTACAACTTACTTGAAAAGCTTTTTGACCAATCCCACAAAGCAAAAGCATATTGACAGTAGTTCTTTCCGATCCCTAGAAGCACACAGAACTTTGGTTCAAAGAACGCTTGCTTCTTTTGAATAAAAGACCTGCTTGTAAGCCTTAAGATAGAATGCACAGAGCTCCATTATTAAGCTTAGAACTTCCTAACATCTGGCTAGATCTACTTTGCTGTAGCTTAGGGAGTTCTTCTGGTCAAGCGTTAATACACAGGCCATTGTTCTATTTGTCCTTACTTCTCTACTTCTTCTATCATTTTTCTGCTGACAAACCTTATGACTACTGCTTAGCTCCAAGCACAGTTCTGCTGTCTCTGAGGCCTGCCTTTTGCAGCTTTCCCAAAATCCTCTGTTTCCAAGGATTCCCACAGGCAATCCCCAACCTTAGGGAGTTGTGCGATGGCAAGTGCTGGATTCAGCACCTGGGACAGGGCAATCCTGCTCTGTGTGTGTGTATAGACTAGGGAGCCAGAGGCTGGAGAGAAGCACTGCAGAAAGGAAGCCAGGCTCCTGGCCAATGGCAAGCTAAATGTGCATCAGCAGTGCCCTGGCAGCCAGGAGGGCCAAGCCTGTCCTGGGGTGCATCAGGCACAGTATCGCCAGCTGGGCAAGAGAGGGCATTGTCCTGCTCTGCTCTGCTCTGCTCTGCTCTGTACTGGGGCAGCCTGACCTTGAGTGCTTGGGGGCAGTTTTGGGTACCACAATGAAAAAAGACATGAAGGTATCAGAAAGTTCTCAAATGAGGTTTACAAGGACAGAACTGGAGGAAATAGCATGCAGCTGAGTCAGGGGAGGGTCAGGTCCGGTATCAGGAAAAAGCTTTTTAACCAGAGGATGGCTGGGCACTGGAAGAGTCTCTCCAGGGTGTGGTCACAGCATCACACCTATCTTGAGTTCAAGAACCTTTGGGACATTGCTCTCAGGCATCCGGTGTGATTCTTGAGGAAGGTCCCATGCAGGGCCAGAAGTTGGACTTGATGCTCCTGACGGGCCCCTTCCAATTCAACTGATTCTACCACTCTATGATTCTGTCCTGGCCACTCAAGGTGTATTGCTTGATCTCACCAGATTTTGACCTGCTCTTGTTGGTCAGAATTTGCCACTACTGCCTAATGATATTTACCACAAAAGACAAAGTGCCTTTCCTCAATTTTCTCAAGAAAGTTGAAGATGCACCCTAGAATCCTAAAAAAGTCTTTTCCTTGAAACAACACTGTCTCCTGCCCAGTATTCTTTCCAGATCTTAAGGAGAAAGAAGGCAAAATCAGGGGATGTATTACAATGAAGCACTGTCAATTTTCCGGACCTTTAGCAGTATATTTGTACTTCCACTATTCTTTCCTATAAAATCATGGTTTTGTAGAGCATGTCATTTTCTAGCAAGACACATTTTTGCAACTGAGCCCATCAGTCTCTGTGAGAATATATTGTCAAAAACACAAAACATATGAATAGGCAGTGGCAAGTGAGGGGAAAAAGCAGTATGGGAAGCAGCTCCGTGATACTACAGTAAGACAAGAAGGAGGTGGAGGTGTTCCAGTTGACAGAGCAAAGAATCCCCCGCAGTCCCTGGAGACATCCTAGTGAAGCAGGTTGTCTCCCAGAGGTCCCTGGAGAACCATGGAGGAACACATACCTACAGTGCAGCTGGCGGAGGGCTCCATGCCACAACAGGTGAAAGTGCCTTGAAGGAAGCTGCAGCTTGTGGAGGGAGGGCCAGAAAACCATCCTTGACCTCTTCTTTAGCGGAAGAGTATGTGCAAATGTTAAACGGCTGCTAACTCGAATCTATCCTCTTTCCAGTTCTTGTCGTAGGTAAGTAGGACAATACAAGAATTAGAAGCCTAAATTGTTTTGCTTGAGGCTCCCATTCTCTCTGCCACTCCCTTAAAATTTAGTTTGAGATGAAATAAAACTCATGATCAAGTTCCTAAGTCTTGATGGTCGGGCTTCTCAGAAAACAGGGAGTGCAAAGAACTCTTATCACTGTCATTTTTTTTCATAGAACTAAAAAAGTTAAATTAATGTTTCCTAAGAACTGACGGAAATCAATTGGTAGTGGTGGTGAGAGTGGAGAGTATAATTAAGCTGGAAAGAGACTATCATGTAGCTACCTCATCTGCATATAAGTTTTTTACCAGGAACTCTGGACTTTTAAACAGACCTAGGACACAAGAGTTATCTCTGGGAATGTTTTAGTATGTATAGAACATTCATCTTTAAATAGCTCGATCTGTTTTACCCTTATGAGTTACGTTTTAAATTTTATTTGAGGAGAAATATTTGTGATTCAGATCATTTTGAATTCTGAAGCATTTCAGTTTTTGAGAGTTTTTGCTGTCTCCTGAGGGCAGGAAAATAGTCTTGGAACCAATACTGAAAGAAACTAGATGGAAAACTTAGTTTTCCTCATTCTTTTCTGTCTATTCTAAGAGGCACAAGAGCAAAACCACTGCTATGAGTGAGAGTTGCCTTACCACTCATGGATGACAACCTTGTAGTGAGTAGTCTATTATTTGCACACATTTCTGATGCTGGTTGTTACCTGTTGTGCAGAAAGATCTGTAAACTATTTTCACGGAAAGACATTCCTGAATTGCTTCACTTATCTCTGAAGCAGAGAACTAAGCTGGCACTCTACTTCGGAGATCTTCCTGTGCTCGCCCCCAAACCCGTTTCCTTCAAATGCAATTTACTTTCAACCAAAGCACTTCATTACTTCATCAGGTAATCTCTTGTTCTTAATGTTTGGGGGATTGTTTTAAAAGGGTAAGAACATATTCTAGTAAGAAGGTAGAACGTCTGTCTTAAGCAGTAGACATCACTTGGCTTTGGTTCATGCACCATAACAACAGCAAGGAATGTCGATTACAATCAATAGATGGGTTGGGGAAACCGGCCACAAGTTTAGGAATCTTTCTCCAATTAATTGTGCTTTAAAATTTGGCTCTTAGCATTTCAAGTGTGTGTTTTTAAAACAATCAACTATTTATTACCTGTACCAGAAGGAAGCACAATCAGCAGTGCTTGTGCATCCTTCAACAATTCCAAGAAGAAGAATGGTCTGAGCCTCCAGTGTAGCTCAGGGAGTCTGTCATCAAGCCAGAGTCCTCCAGGCATCTTCTCAACCTGGAGAAGAGCAGACTCTGAGCAAATGTTAGAGCAGTCCTCCAGGATCTGAAGGCAGCCTAGCAAAAGGAGGCAGATGAGCTACACAAGGGCATGGAGTGATAGGAAAAGTGTTGATGGCTTTAAAACATAAGAGTATATGTTTCCTTTGGGTATTGGGAAGAAATTCCTTGCCGGGAGGCTGGTGAGACACTGGAACATGGTGTTGGGTGACCCATTCCTGGAAGTGTTCAAGGCCAGCTTGAATGGGTCTTTGAGCTTAAGGCGGCCTAGTGGAAGGTGTCCCTGCCAATGACATGGGGGGTGAATTTAGGTGAATTTTAAGGTCCCTTTCAATCCCAACCATTCTGTTATTCTGTGGTAATAGTCATTCTGTGCAGTAGCAGTAACTAGCTGAAGATAGAAAAAACAGACTACTGATTCTGAGAAACTGCCATCCAGTTTAACTGCTTTGGACTCACATAGAAGTTCCTTTTATCATTATTATAAGTAGGAACAGTCTCAGCACTTAAATATCATCCACACAAATATTTTATAATTTTTAAGGCTTCGGACATTTGAGAATTTCTTTTCTCTTTCTTTCTTTCTTTCTTTCTTTCTTTCTTTCTTTCTTTCTTTCTTTCTTTCTTTCTTTCTTCCTTCCTTCCTTCCTTCCTTCCTTCCTTCCTTCCTTCCTTCCTTCCTTCCTTCCTTCCTTCCTTCCTTCCTTCTTTCTTTCTTTCTTTCTTTCTTTCTTTCTTTCTTTCTTTCTTTCTTTCTTTCTTTTCTTTCTTTCCTTTTTTCCTTCTTTCCTTCTTTCCTTCTTTTCTTCCTCCTTTCCCTTCCTTCCTCCCTCCCTCCCTCCCTGCACTGTGATTTCAATTTGTAAAATGTGAAGTAATTCCAGTAATTGACTCTTACCTGAATTTCATTTCAAAGCTTAGAAATGGATCAAGAAGAAAATTGTGTGAAGACAGAGCATTTAAAAAGAATATTAGTATGAGGTTTAGAGGTAGCTATTGAAAATTCAAAAAGACAACATTGAAATGATGCAACGGATGGGCATGATGTTCATTACAAAAAAGCCTTGTCGCACGCTTGGTACTCTAGTGTCTTGATTAGCATCATTTTTTATTCATTGACTCTTTTTCACCTTGAAATAATGGCGTCTTTGTACTTATGCAGCATCCATGAAGAATTTCTTGGGTGTCATTTTGTACTCGATCCTAAATGGCAGGTTCTGCATTCTGCCATCCGTCTAGCTTTCCCATTTGATGCAGCTTCTGAGAGGTCTTTTCAGAATTGAGGACTACCTGCAAGAATGATGCTAAATGCATGCATTTTACTCCTTGGTTAATGCAAAAGAGTTTCTCCTTTACAGCATAATAATAACAGGAAAAGAATGATGGTGGATTCAATTCTTATAGTAATACAAAGAGAACTATTATCATCATTAGAAACCAAGCAAGTCATATTTATTGCTCATGCAGTACAACCACTAATGCAAATTACCCTGTAAATTCAAAATGAATCTGTATCACAGGAGTGGATTGAATGTCTCTCTTGATATTTTGCTTAAAGCAGAAAATTAATTCTTTTGACAGCCAACTCATAGTTGCAACCTAACTTTCAACTCCAGCTTTCAAACAGTGGAAACATGTCTGTTTATAACACGATACAGTACCGTACACAAGACCAAAACAGGTCCTAGACGTTCAAATGAAAGAAAAGATCAAAGGACAGATTAATTCGTGTCTGCAAGCCCTCAAGAGCGTGCAGGTCAAAAGTCCCCAGAAAACTAGGCCAGTGGCACAAATTCTCGATGTTGGCACCAGCAGAAGCAGCTGCTCTCTTTATAGGATGCAATCTTGCTTACATCATCCTTCAAAGCAATCTTCTGTCCCCCTGCTCAATATGCCTTCTGCTCTACTCCTTGGACTTCACGTTTGCATTTCTACAGAGTCCTGCAAACGGACTCAAAGTTCAGGTAATAGATTTCCAAGATTTAGAAATATTGTGTTAAGTCTATTTCTTTCGTATTTCATCCCGTCTAAGCATACTGAACTTTCTGAGGTGAAATATGTCGAGTATGTCACGTGTAGTTTACATGTTAGTTCTGCTTGACATTAAAACTTCGCACAGACCCCTGGGATGCCTTACTGCAAAAATATATAGCTGCAAAGAGTGGTTGCACAAAGTTAGAAGGGCCAGAAAACCATGTAAACAACCTAACAGTAGAGGCTTGAATTTCTGAATATAATCTTGCACCATCTAAAGTCAAAATAGAATATTGAAATGATTTTCATCTAATAATGAGCGTGGGGAAGAAAGAATCCAGATAGGATTTTTTTTTTTTTTGAAACAGTTCCAGGAAATACATGGCCTTACCTTGGAAGTATAGCATTAAATATTTTTATACAGCATGAGTTCTCATTACCTAATCATATGATTTGTAGAACTGAATTGGAAAGTAGGAAATAAACAAAGAAAAATATTCAAGCTATAAAAAATGTGAGTTTAAAATTTTCTTTGTATTTCTGATTAAAACGATGAGGTAGCCAAATGGTCACCCATTATTTTCAAAAGCATCTGGACATAAAAAACGGATCAATTTTGGCGGGACTTGGATGTCCGGTATTCCTGAAAAGCTTTATTTCACTGCTTCCCAAGCCTGATTCAATCCCCTTAAATGCAGCTGTATTTCAGTTGCTCAGTGAAACTGTCCATCTCATGCATATAGTTTACAAATAATCTGCAGAAAAAGCTAGCTAGATTTAAAGATCTTTTTTCTGTAAATGGCCTTCAACTGATTTCTACAAACACACAGCTGGGATTTCTGCTGTCTTCTTCAGGCCACTTCCTGCAGAGACCTCTCCATTAAATTTGTCTCGTTTTACTAAGAACGCTTCTGGTGATCCAAAGTCAGCACTGGGATTGTCCAACTGCATGGAATTACTGTCTGCTAGAGCTGCACACTGAGGGCTTCTGTGTGCAGCATCATGTGAGCCCTGCTAATGTCACCCTGTTGGTATAAACTGAGCTAAGTGGACCTTAAGGGACAAGATTGTGCACTGATTTTGTAATAGAAATGAGGTACTAAGAAGGAGGCGGGAGGATTTCAATGTTTCTGCCTCCAGCTGAAGCAACACTAAATCTCGGTCCTTATCTGAAAAACAAGGTGAATTAAACCGTTTGGCATTCATATGCCAAAAAGGTCAGTAATACACTCAGAACTGTCAAAAGAGTAACAATTCCAATCATTACTTTCTAAAAAGAATTCATTTGAAGAAGTCAGGAAGACAGATGAAACATGCAAATATCCTACCCTGAGAATCATTCTGTTGATCTGCACAGGTTTCTTATTATATTCCCATCTAATGCATTGGTCATGTGTGCTTGTGATGACACAAATACTTGCAAAGCTTACCAGATAAATCATGTTCTCTTCAAACAGCAAAGCATTTCTTGATGGTTGCACTTGCTAATTCCATTTAGACTCAGTGTTCTTAAAGGTCTTTTCCAACCAAAGTTCCAACCACCATTCTCTAAGTCGCACATCCTGATTGTCCTGGTTTAGGGCTAAATTTGGCAGAAAACCTCACAAAGGGCCACTGCACCCTCCCCCCCACCAAAAGCCCACCCACACAGCCGCTCCCTTCAACTGGTTTGGGGAGAGAAGTGGGAAAAAGCTGTTTCTTTAACAGGCAAAGCACTTCCCAGCACAAAAAAATGAACAATACCAGATGACAAAACTCATTTGCCACACTGAAGAGACGACAAATCAGAAAGTCTCTCCTGTGGGTGCTCACTCTGTTATAAACCCCTCCAGCAATGGGGAAGGCTGCTGCCCAGGGTAGGCCCCAGTAGGCCACAAAGTGCAAGTTCCCAGTGCTTCCCAGGTCCCAGTCCGGAGCAGATTCGAAACGTTCCAAGAAAAGGGAAAGGAAAAAAAAAACCAGTCCAGGGAAAACTCTGCCTCAGCCAGCTAAACCAACTAAAAAGCAAATGCGTGCTCTGTTCTGCTCCGTCAGTGCCCAGACAACACAGTGCAGCGCAGAATGTGGAAGAGTGTTGCTTTTTAAGGAGTGCAGCCTCTGATAAGAAACTCGGTGCTTCTTCTTCTCCCCACCTTTGCTCTCAGAACCAGTCTTGAAGGCAGAGAATATCATATCCAGCATTAAGAGAACAGATGACTGGGGATACAAGCATCATAAAGTCACCCTAGGACACCGCTCCTTTGAGATATGTCACCAGACTATGCTAAGACCAAGTTTTGGACCTGCTCATTAAAATTCTACTCTCACAGTGAAGCTGAGGAGGAAACACAGCTCACTACAGTTACCTTGTGGCATGCCAGTGCTTCCTTTCAATCACAATGGTCTTCGTTTTTAAGTCCCTGACATCACAGGCATCATGAAACATCCTTTGTGCAGGAAGGAAGAAAATATTCTTCTCATTGATGCTGATGGGTTAGCTGACATGCAAAGCAGTTAATTCAAAGTGACAGAGCAATCAAGTCAATAGGAAAACTCACCACAGTTTTGTTTACTCCCCTAAATCCTTACTATCCCAAAATACAAGAACAGCTGTAAAAGCCTTGTGGCTACCTAATTTTTTCCTAGACCTACATGGTGGGGTAAGAGATAAACAATCCCAAACTATGGTAATCCACAACAAAGCATTCTTGACATCATATTCAGGTTCTGCATAGCGAGCTCTTCCTCCTGATCAAGTTATTCCATCGCAATACTTTGGGGAGTATCTCAGAGGGCTGGCTGTTGTTTGGTTTGAAAGCATCTTGATCATTCAGGAACCCAGTAGCAAGGACAAAGTTTAAAAGAAGATAGTGCTATGCATTGATTTTCATCTAGGACAGAGATATTTCTACAACACAGAAGGCTGACCTAATGCTTCACGACAACGTGGCTGAAGTGGCATCCTGGTCCCCATAGGTTTTTCTCTTTACTTTTAGCTGCTTTCTTACCAGATTAATGAGCTGAACTAGCTCAAAAAAGAATCAGATAAGTGCCAGAGCTTTCAAACAAACAAACAAACAAAACAAAAAAAACAAAAAAAACCCAAAACAGATGCAAAAGGGTGATTTGTAAGTGCATTTGAAAACAGAAGTTTTTTGTACTTTTCATAGATACATGGCATTCTCTAGAATGATATTGCTCCAATGCTTTGGGTTTGGTTTTGTTTTTGTTTTTTTCCTCAATTCTAAATGTTACACATTCTTTTTTGGCCATTTTAGTAAACTGATTTTCTGATCCATGTGAAAGACAGTCCGAAGTTCCCCTCATTTGCCTCACGACCGTCCCCAGGACAGACATCGGGACCCTGAGGACCCTGACTGGAATGCTGGCATGCCGGTCAGAGAGGAATGCCAGAAATCCTGAGGCCCCTGAGCAGAATTCTGGCCTGCCAAGTGATTGTTGGCAGCTGTGTCTACAGTGACTGCTTCTAGCAGGGCCTGCCAAGGGGCGAGGCGACCTATGGGCCTGCACGTGCTTCGCGACACCAGCCCAGGAATTTTCCCACCTCTTGGCCAGATGAACTTGCTGGGGCAACTGTGGTAGCCGCCCCATGGAAAATCCTTCATCTGCTCCACTACCACCGTGAGGGACGCAGATTGAAGCCCCCCTCCCAAGGACTGAGGCTGAGACGCCCGTCATTCTGATCCAGGGCTGCTGGCTTGACTGAAGCAGGATGCCTGCTAAGTGTTGCCTGCAGATGTGTTCGCGGGACCTAAACTGGTTTCCTATAGAAACCAGTCCTGAAACAATAGCTCCCACTCACTGCTGATATTGATATTGACTTCTCCTGCTGAGAACATGGACTGTCTGTACCCGTCTTCAATACCATTTTTCCCCTCAGCAATTTCAATAGACTTGCTCTTTATTGTATCTGCTCCCCCTCAGCCATTTCTAGATCTGTTTCCCCCCTCAGCAATGGACTAGAATAGAACCTTGAGATAACCAGGACTTTGAGATCTCCCCTAGGAGAACTCCATCGGCTCAACTGCGAGGACTTCATCTCTCTCCATTTGGTAGCTATACTCCCTCTCTCTTTCTCCCCCTCTTTTCTATTCTTTTCCTCTCCCTAATTCCTTGAAGGCATTTGCTGTGGTCATTCTAGAAAGGTGCATTTGTTTGGAGTGATACTGCAATCCCTTTTCCATCTTGTCTTTTGCCCTCCGAGATCAGTTAAGAAAACATCATCCCCCCTTGGTAGGAGTGGATCAGAACAATATGTTCTTTCCAGCTGAAATTGGTTCTAGTCAATAGAAGCACACTGGTAGGTAAAAGTAGACTATAAAAGATAACCTTCAGAATGTATTTCCCATGTCTTCCCATTCAAGCAAGTGAAGAAAGCAGACAGATCTTCAGATAACATGCTATGCGAATTGAAAGGAATCTTCTTGGAGGCAACTGTGAAACTCACGCAATGAAATACAGATGAGAGAGATGAAAGGGTCACATATGATGTCAAATCTATTCTTTTAATGTTTGAATGAAACAAGATTTCTTCAAGTACAATCCTACAAAATGAAGGTGAACTTGCAGAAGCAATTGAACTGGGTCTCCTTTAGAAACACAATGTTTTCTAATTAAACTGAGCATTCAGGAAGGCAACCTTGAAATCAAAAGGATTTAGAAAAATACAAAATACCAAGACTGGCAGTTCGTTATCTTTCACGGTCTCTTTAAGATAAGATTGATTTGAACTTCCACTTGTAGTAGGTCTGAAGACATTAGGAATGATGCAATATGAAAAAACCAAAACAAAACAACTTTCTCAAAAAGCTTTGAGAAACCAGAGAAATGATGATTTTTAGTGGTTAGGTAGTCCTTTAAAATTTGTCTTGGGGGAAAGAGATAAAAAACTGACTGAGATCAAATGACTGTGGAGTATATTCCAAAACAGTAATGAAGAAGGTAAGGGGCAAGAGCCTGTTAGAAAAATACTATGCTGGCTTCATCTGTTGAAAGCATTCCAGAATGGTTGAAATTATGAATCATATCTTCTGGGATTAAAAAAAAAAAAAAAAAAAAAAAAAAAAAAAAGAGGAAGAAAACAGAAGGAAAAAAATATTTTGAACATATTTTTCCATTCCAAGATGGTATAATGGCTTTATTTCATTTTGTTCCTATGACCGGTTAATAGCTTATGAAATGTTTAGCAATAGAGAGTGAGAGTCTTCACACTAGCCATACCATTTGGATGTGTCTCTTTTACTTTCTAGAGCAGCAGATATGGTTTAGCACTCCACAATTCAGTCCCCAAAAGTGAGTAAGTGTGGCAGATTTAACCTAACTGCCCAGTCCACCAAAATGCCTAATTATCTTGAAAAATGCTTTGCTCTATCTCATGATCTGGACATGTCTCTCTAGCTCCACTTTGAGCTTCTTGATCTTTCATCTACAGGATGAGATCCAATTTAGCTTAGCAAGGATGTAGCCTTTCCAAACCATATCTTTTACCTTCTGTATTCTTACAAGTACATTTCTACCGCAGGGACCAGTTTGGAAGATCCTAGTTGTTTTATTCCTTAGATTATGTTGCTGCATTAATTAGCTCTTCTTTGAAGTTTTTTCCCTGCTCAAGTATAGGGTCTGTGCCTAAATGATTGTGATGCTAACTCCTTATGGTATATTCTGCAGGCTTACAGAGTATGCAGCAAAGTTTTCTCTTCTTCTGAGGACATTCTACTCTTTTGATGAGAAATGCTGAAGGTCTGACTTCAGTTGCAAAGGTATCTGATTGACAGATTGCAAAATTGTTAAGTCTAGTAACAGCAGGAAAAGCGTGCTCTTGCTCTCTATGTAAATGTCGTGTCAGCTGCTGTTGGGATAAAAAGCATGAGCATAAGCAAAGATATCTGCATGGATAGAAAAGAAACAAAGAAGATATTTGTTGTGATTTCTGCACTAAGGAGCAAGAAGAAGCATGAAACGCTAATTTCAGTGGCTAAGACAGTATCGTCCTTGGGCCAGTTCTCTTCAACATCTTTTGAACCACTTGGACTCGGCACTTGAAGGAATATTAAACAAGTTTGCCAGAGACGCTACATTGGGAGGAGCTGTCAACTAACTCCCTTGAGGCCAGTGAGACGCTGCCGAGAGATCTTGACAAATAAGAGAGATGGGCAATTATGGCTGGCCGGGAGTCTATGCACAAATCACGAAAGGGGCGGGACTGCTGGGGAAGGCGTCCCAAGCTGTTGTATTTTCCAGCATCAGTCTCATGACATGGTTATGACAGTGGGAAGATGCCAGCAGCTCACGTCCCCAGCAGCAGAAAAACAACTTCATGTTACAACTTACTTGAAAAGCTTTTTGACCAATCCCACAAAGCAAAAGCATATTGACAGTAGTTCTTTCCGATCCCTAGAAGCACACAGAACTTTGGTTCAAAGAACGCTTGCTTCTTTTGAATAAAAGACCTGCTTGTAAGCCTTAAGACAGAATGCACAGAGCTCCATTATTAAGCTTAGAACTTCCTAACATCTGGCTAGATCTACTTTGCTGTAGCTTAGGGAGTTCTTCTGGTCAAGCTTTAATACACAGGCCATTGTTCTATTTGTCCTTACTTCTCTACTTCTTCTATCATTTTTCTGCTGACAAACCTTATGACTACTGCTTAGCTCCAAGCACAGTTCTGCTGTCTCTGAGGCCTGCCTTTTGCAGCTTTCCCAAAATCCTCTGTTTCCAAGGATTCCCACAGGCAATCCCCAACCTTAGGGAGTTGTGCGATGACAAGTGCTGGATTCAGCACCTGGGACAGGGCAATCCTGCTCTGTGTGTGTGTATAGACTAGGGAGCCTGAGGCTGAAAGGAAGCCAGGCTCCTGGCCAATGGCAAGCTAAATGGGTATCAGCAGTGCCCTGGCAGCCAGGAGGGCCAAGCCTGTCCTGGGGTGCATCAGGCACAGTATCGCCAGCTGGGCAAGAGAGGACATTGTCCTGCTCTGCTCTGCTCTGCTCTGCTGTGTTCTGGGGCGGCCTCACCTTGAGTGCTTGGGGGCAGTTTTGGGTACCACAATGAAAAAAGACATGAAGGTATCAGAAAGTTCTCCAATGAGGTTTACAAGGACAGAACTGGAGGAAATAGCATGCAGCTGAGTCAGGGGAGGCTCAGGTCCGGTATCAGGAAAAAGTTTTTTAACCAGAGGATGGCTGGGCACTGGAAGAGTCTCTCCAGGGTGTGGTCACAGCATCACACCTATCTTGAGTTCAAGAACCTTTGGGACATTGCTCTCAGGCATCCGGTGTGATTCTTGAGGAAGGTCCCATGCAGGGCCAGAAGTTGGACTTGATGCTCCTGACGGGCCCCTTCCAATTCAACTGATTCTACCACTCTATGATTCTGTCCTGGCCACTCAAGGTATATTGCTTGATCTCACCAGATTTTGACCTGCTCTTGTTGGTCAGAATTTGTCCCTACTGCCTAATGATATTTATCACAAAAGACAAAGGGCCTTTTCTCAATTTTCTCAAGAAAGTTGAAGATGCACCCTAGAATCCTAAAAAAGTCTTTTCCTTGAAACAACACTGTCTCCTGCCCAGTATTCTTTCCAGATCTTAAGGAGAAAGAAGGCAAAATCAGGGGATGTATTACAATGAAGCACTGTCAAGTTTCCGGACCTTTAGCAGTATATTTGTACTTCCACTATTCTTTTCTATAAAATCATGGTTTTGTAGAGCATGTCATTTTCTAGCAAGACACATTTTTGCAACTGAGCCCATCAGTCTCTGTGAGAATATATTGTCAAAAGCAAAAACATATGAATGGGCAGTGGCAAGTGAGGGGAAAAACAGTATGGGAAGCAGCTCCGTGATACTACAGTAAGACAAGGAGGAGGAGGTGTTCCAGTTGACAGAGCAAAGAATCCCCTGCAGTCCCTGGAGATATCCTAGTGAAGCAGGTTGTCTCCCAGCAGTCCCTAGAGAACCATGGAGGAACACATACCTACAGTGCAGCTGCTGGAAAGCTCCATGCCACAGCAGGTGAAAGTGCCTTGAAGGAAGCTGCAGCTTGTGGAGGGAGGGCCAGAAAACCATCCTTGACCTCTTCTTTAGCGGAAGAGTATGTGCAAATGTTTAACAGCTGCTAACTGGAATCTATCCTCTTTCCAGTTCTTGTCGTAGGTAAGTAGGACAATACAAGAATTAGAAGCCTAAACTGTTTTGCATGAGGCTCCCATTCTCTCTGCCACGCCCTTAAAATTTACTTTGAGATGAAATAAAACTCATGATCAAGTTCCTAAGGCTTGATGGTCAGGCTTCTCAGAAAACAGGCAGTGCAAAGAACTCTTGTCACTGTCATTTTTTTTCATAGAACTAAAAAAGTTAAAGTACTGTTTTCTAAGAACTTACGAAAATCAACTGGTAGAGGTGGTGAGAGTGAAGAGTATAATTAAGCTGGAAAGAGACTATCATGTAGCTACCTCATCTGCATAGAAGTTTTTTTACCAGGAACTCTGGACTTTTAAACAGATTTAGGACACAAGAGTTATCTCTGGGAATGTTTTAGTATGTATAGAACATTCATCTTTAAATAGCTCGATCTGTTTTACCGTTATGACTTACGTTTTAAATTTTATTTGAGGAGAAATATTTGCCATTCAGATCATTTCAAGTTCTGAAGCATTTCAGTTGTTGACAGTTTTTGCTGTCTCCTGAGGGCAGGAAAATAGTCCTGGAACCAATACTGAAAGAAACTAGATGGAAAAATTAGTTTTCCGCATTCTTTTCTGTCTATTCTATGAGGCACAAGAGCAAAACCACTGCTATGAGTGAGAGTTGCCTTACCACTCATGGATGACAACCTTGTAGTGAGTAGTCTGTTATTTGCACACATTTCTGATGCTGGTGGTTACCTGTTGTGCAGAAAGATCTGTAAACTATTTTCACGGAAAGACATTCCTGAATTGCTTCACTTATCTCTGAAGCAGAGAACTAAGCTGGCACTCTACTTCGGAGATCTTCCTGTGCTCGCCCCCAAACCCGTTTCCTTCAAATGCAATTTACTTTCAACCAAAGCACTTCATTACTTCATCAGGTAATCTCTTGTTCTTAATGTTCGGGGTAGTGTTCTAAAAGGGTAAGAACATATTCTAGTAAGAAGGTAGAACCTCTTTCTTAAGTAGTAGACATCACTGGGCTTTGGTTCATGCACCAGAACAACAGCAAGGAATGTCGTTTGCAATCAATAGATGGGTTGGGGAAACCGGCCACAAGTTTAGGAATCTTTCTCCAATTAATTATGCTTTAAAATTTGTCTCTTAGCATTTCAAGTGTTTTTTTTTATTAAAACAATCAACTATTTATTACCTGTACCACAACGAAGCACAATCAGCAGTGCTTGTGCATCCTTCACCAATTCCAAGAAGAAGAATGGTCTGAGCCTCCAGTATAGCTCATTACCATAAGCTGAAAAAAAGGTCTTGGACAGCTTTCTTTTGCATCCTTCTAAACCTTATGCAGCACTTCCTGGCCAATCTCATTTTTCTTTTCTCCAGGAGATGGTAAGAACTCGAGTACCCTCATGAAAACCGTCGCGGGTCGCTTGCTGTGCTGGCAGAGTTCCTTTTTGAGATAATGCCTGGAAAAGCATTTCGCTAAGGTCTAGGCGGCAAGAGACGCAGAAGACGGGCATACGCAGCTGTCCGAAGGTAGGTGCCGGTCCGCGGCGGCTTTCGGCAGAAGCCGCGGTTTGGAGTGCACCGCGACCGGCAGAAAGCTCTGGGCGCGAAAAAGCCGCTTCTTCGCCTCCGGCAGCCGGAGAGCTCGGCCGATGCTGAGACGTCAAGAACGAAGCCGCACAGCACTGGGATTAAGTGAGCAGCTCTCAAACTGAGAGAAAACGATAACTAACCACTTTCCAACAGTTTCAACTTGCATTACCATAAGTAGGGAAAAAGTTCTTGGACAGCTTTCTTTTGCATCCTTCTAAACGTTATGCAGCACTTCCTGGTCAATCTTACTTTTTCTTTTCTCCAGGAGATGGTAAGAACTCGAGTACCTTCATGAAAACCATCGCGGGTCGCTTGCTGTGCTGGCACAGTTCCTTTTAGAGATAATGCCTGGAAAAGCTTTTCGCTAAGGTCTAGGCGGCAAGAGACGCAGAAGACGGGCATACGCAGCTGTCCGAAGGTAGGTGCCGGTCCCCGGCGGCTTTCGGCAGAAGCCGCGGTTCGGAGCGCACCGCGACCGGCAGAAAGCTCTGTGCGCGAAAAAGCCGCTTCTTCGCCTCTGGCAGCCGGAGAGCTCGGCCGATGCTGAGACGTCAAGAACGAAGCCGCACAGCACTGGGATTAAGTGAGCAGCTCTCAAACTGAGGGAAAACGATAACTAACCACTTTCCAACAGTTTCAACTTGCATTACCATAAGTAGGGAAAAAGTTCTTGGACAGATTTCTTTTGCATCCTTCTAAACCTTATGCAGCACTCTCTGGCCAATCTTACATTTTCTTTTCTCCAGGAGATGGTAAGAACTCGAGTACCTTCATGAAAACCGTCGCGGGTCGCTTGCTGTGCTGGCAGAGTTCCTTTTTGAGATAATGCCTGGAAAAGCTTTTCGCTAAGGTCTAGGCGGCAAGAGACGCAGAAGACGGGCATAGGCAGCTGTCCGAAGGTAGGTGCCGGTCCCCGGCGGCTTTCGGCAGAAGCCGCGGTTTCGGAGCGCACCGCGACCGGCAGAAAGCTCTGGGCGCGAAAAAGCCGCGTCTTCGCCTCCGGCAGCCGGAGAGCTCGGCCGATGCTGAGACGTCAAGAACGAAGCCGCACAGCACTGGGATTAAGTGAGCAGCTCTCAAACTGAGAGAAAACGATAACTAACCACTTTCCAACAGTTTCAACTTGCATTACCATAAGTAGGGAAAAAGTTCTTGGACAGCTTTCTTTTGCATCCTTCTAAACCTTATGCAGCACTTCCTGGTCAATCTTACTTTTTCTTTTCTCCAGGAGATGGTAAGAACTCGAGTACCTTCATGAAAACCGTCGCGGGTCGCTTGCTGTGCTGGCAGAGTTCCTTTTTGAGATAATGCCTGGAAAAGCTTTTCGCTAAGGTCTAGGCGGCAAGAGACGCAGAAGAAGGGCATACGCAGCTTTCCGAAGGTAGGTGCCGGTCCCCGGCGGCTTTCGGCAGAAGCCGCGGTTCGGAGCGCACCGCGACCGGCAGAAAGCTCTGGGCGCGAAAAAGCCGCTTCTTCGCCTCCGGCAGCCGGAGAGCTCGGCCGATGCTGAGACGTCAAGAACGAAGCCGCGCAGCACTGGGATTAAGTGAGCAGCTCTCAAACTGAGGGAAAACGATAACTAACCACTTTCCAACAGTTTCAACTTGCATTACCATAAGTAGGGAAAAGGTTCTTGGACAGCTTTCTTTTGCATCCTTCTAAACCTTATGCAGCACTCTCTGGCCAATCTCACTTTTTCTTTTCTCCAGGAGATGGTAAGAACTCGAGTACCTTCATGACAACCGTCGCGGGTCGCTTGCTGTGCTGGCACAGTTCCTTTTTGAGATAATGCCTGGAAAAGCTTTTCGCTAAGGTCTAGGCGGCAAGAGACGCAGAAGATGGGCATACGCGGCTGTCCGAAGGTAGGTGCCGGTCCCCGGCGGCTTTCGGCAGAAGCCGCGGTTCGGAGCGCACCGCGACCGGCAGAAAGCTCTGGGCGCGAAAAAGCCGCTTCTTCGCCTCCGGCAGCCGGAGAGCTCGGCCGATGCTGAGACGTCAAGAACGAAGCCGCACAGCACTGGGATTAAGTGAGCAGCTCTCAAACTGAGGGAAAACGATAACTAACCACTTTCCAACAGTTTCAACTTGCATTACCATAAGTAGGGAAAAAGTTCTTGGACAGCTTTCTTTTGCATCCTTCTAAACCTTATGCAGCACTTCCTGGTCAATCTTACATTTTCTTTTCTCCAGGAGATGGTAAGAACTCGAGTACCTTCATGAAAACCGTCGCGGGTCGCTTGCTGTGCTGGCACAGTTCCTTTTAGAGATAATGCCTGGAAAAGCTTTTCGCTAAGGTCTAGGCGGCAAGAGACGCAGAAGACGGGCATACGCAGCTGTCCGAAGGTAGGTGCCGGTCCCCGGCGGCTTTCGGCAGAAGCCGCGGTTCGGAGCGCACCGCGACCAGCAGAAAGCTCTGTGCGCGAAAAAGCCGCTTCTTCGCCTCCGGCAGCCGGAGAGCTCGGCCGATGCTGAGACGTCAAGAACGAAGCCGCACAGCACTGGGATTAAGTGAGCAGCTCTCAAACTGAGGGAAAACGATAACTAACCACTTTCCAACAGTTTCAACTTGCATTACCATAAGTAGGGAAAAAGTTCTTGGACAGCTTTCTTTTGCATCCTTCTAAACCTTATGCAGCACTTCCTGGTCAATCTTACTTTTTCTTTTCTCCAGGAGATGGTAAGAACTCGAGTACCTTCATGAAAACCGTCGCGGGTCGCTTGCTGTGCTGGCACAGTTCCTTTTTGAGATAATGCCTGGAAAAGCTTTTCGCTAAGGTCTAGGCGGCAAGAGACGCAGAAGAAGGGCATACGCAGCTGTCCGAAGGTAGGTGCCGGTCCCCGGCGGCTTTCGGCAGAAGCCGCGGTTCGGAGCGCACCGCGACCGGCAGAAAGCTCTGGGCGCGAAAAAGCCGCTTCTTCGCCTCCGGCAGCCGGAGAGCTCGGCCAATGCTGAGACGTCAAGAACGAAGCCGCACAGCCCTGGGATTAAGTGAGCAGCTCTCAAACTGAGGGAAAACGATAACTAACCACTTTCCAACAGTTTCAACTTGCATTACCATAAGTAGGGAAAAAGTTCTTGGACAGCTTTCTTTTGCATCCTTCTAAACCTTATGCAGCACTCTCTGGCCAATCTCACTTTTTCTTTTCTCCAGGAGATGGTAAGAACTCGAGTACCTTCATGACAACCGTCGCGGGTCGCTTGCTGTGCTGGCAGAGTTCCTTTTTGAGATAATGCTTGGAAAAGCTTTTCGCTAAGGTCTAGGCGGCAAGAGACGCAGAAGATGGGCATACGCAGCTGTCCGAAGGTAGGTGCAGGTCCCCGGCGGCTTTCGGCAGAAGCCGCGGTTCGGAGCGCACCGCGACCGGCAGAAAGCTCTGGGCGCGAAAAAGCCGCGTCTTCGCCTCCGGCAGCCGGAGAGCTGGGCCGATGCTGAGACGTCAAGAACGAAGCCGCACAGCACTGGGATTAAGTGAGCAGCTCTCAAACTGAGGGAAAACGATAACTAACCACTTTCCAACAGTTTCAACTTGCATTACCATAAGTAGGGAAAAAGTTCTTGGACAGCTTTCTTTTGCATCCTTCTAAACCTTATGCAGCACTTCCTGGTCAATCTCACTTTTTCTTTTCTCCAGGAGATGGTAAGAACTCGAGTACCTTCATGAAAACCGTCGCGGGTCGCTTGCTGTGCTGGCAGAGTTCCTTTTTGAGATAATGCCTGGAAAAGCTTTTCGCTAAGGTCTAGGCGGCAAGAGACGCAGAAGAAGGGCATACGCAGCTTTCCGAAGGTAGGTGCCGGTCCCCGGCGGCTTTCGGCAGAAGCCGCGGTTCGGAGCGCACCGCGACCGGCAGAAAGCTCTGGGCGCGAAAAAGCCGCTTCTTCGCCTCCGGCAGCCGGAGAGCTCGGCCGATGCTGAGACGTCAAGAACGAAGCCGCACAGCACTGGGATTAAGTGAGCAGCTCTCAAACTGAGGGAAAACGATAACTAACCACTTTCCAACAGTTTCAACTTGCATTACCATAAGTAGGGAAAAAGTTCTTGGACTGCTTTCTTTTGCATCCTTCTAAACCTTATGCAGCACTTTCTGGTCAAATCTTACATTTTCTTTTCTCCATGAGATGGTAAGAACTCGAGTACCTTCATGAAAACCGTCGCGGGTCGCTTGCTGTGCTGGCACAGTTCCTTTTAGAGATAATGCCTGGAAAAGCTTTTCGCTAAGGTCTAGGCGGCAAGAGACGCAGAAGACGGGCATACGCAGCTGTCCGAAGGTAGGTGCCGGTCCCCAGCGGCTTTCGGCAGAAGCCGCGGTTCGGAGCGCACCGCGACCGGCAGAAAGCTCTGTGCGCGAAAAAGCCGCTTCTTCGCCTCCGGCAGCCGGAGAGCTCGGCCGATGCTGAGACGTCAAGAACGAAGCCGCACAGCACTGGGATTAAGTGAGCAGCTCTCAAACTGAGGGAAAACGATAACTAACCACTTTCCAACAGTTTCAACTTGCATTACCATAAGTAGGGAAAAGGTTCTTGGACAGCTTTCTTTTGCATCCTTCTAAACCTTATGCAGCACTCTCTGGCCAATCTCACTTTTTCTTTTCTCCAGGAGATGGTAAGAACTCGAGTACCTTCATGACAACCGTCGCGGGTCGCTTGCTGTGCTGGCACAGTTCCTTTTTGAGATAATGCCTGGAAAAGCTTTTCGCTAAGGTCTAGGCGGCAAGAGACGCAGAAGATGGGCATACGCAGCTGTCCGAAGGTAGGTGCCGGTCCCCGGCGGCTTTCGGCAGAAGCCGCGGTTCGGAGCGCACCGCGACCGGCAGAAAGCTCTGGGAGCGAAAAAGCCGCTTCTTCGCCTCCGGCAGCCGGAGAGCTCGGCCGATGCTGAGACGTCAAGAACGAAGCCGCACAGCACTGGGATTAAGTGAGCAGCTCTCAAACTGAGGGAAAACGATAACTAACCACTTTCCAACAGTTTCAACTTGCATTACCATAAGTAGGGAAAAAGTTCTTGGACAGCTTTCTTTTGCATCCTTCTAAACCTTATGCAGCACTTCCTGGTCAATCTTACATTTTCTTTTCTCCAGGAGATGGTAAGAACTCGAGTACCTTCATGAAAACCGTCGCGGGTCGCTTGCTGTGCTGGCACAGTTCCTTTTAGAGATAATGCCTGGAAAAGCTTTTCGCTAAGGTCTAGGCGGCAAGAGACGCAGAAGACGGGCATACGCAGCTGTCCGAAGGTAGGTGCCGGTCCCCGGCAGCTTTCGGCAGAAGCCGCGGTTCGGAGCGCACCGCGACCAGCAGAAAGCTCTGTGCGCGAAAAAGCCGCTTCTTCGCCTCCGGCAGCCGGAGAGCTCGGCCGATGCTGAGACGTCAAGAACGAAGCCGCACAGCACTGGGATTAAGTGAGCAGCTCTCAAACTGAGGGAAAACGATAACTAACCACTTTCCAACAGTTTCAACTTGCATTACCATAAGTAGGGAAAAAGTTCTTGGACAGCTTTCTTTTCTATCGTTCTTAGCCATTTGCAGCACTTCCTGGTCAATCTTACATTTTCTTTTCTCCAGGAGATGGTAAGAACTCGAGTACCCTCATGACAACCGTCGTGGGACGCTTGCTGTGCTGGCAGAGTTCCTTTTTGAGATAATGCCTGGAAAAGCTTTTCGCTAAGGTCTAGGCGGCAAGAGACGCAGAAGAAGGGCATACGCAGCTCTCCGAAGGTAGGTGCCGGTAGCCGGATTCTTTTAACAGAAGCCGCTCTTCGGCGGGCTCTCTTACCTTCATAATGGGTTTTGCTGGAGGAAGCCGCTTTTTCGTTTCCGGGAATACCTAGAGAGGAACACTAGCTAAAGACGTGATTGGCACCATTATGTCGAGTTTTGCTCGTTCCAGCAGGAATAACTGTGTTCTTCCTTACGCTAGATGGCGCTGCTTATCAAGGTTTGGCTGCTTTTAATCATTTGGGGTGCTGGATGTTCAAACGACTTATCATAACTTCTTCTATTTTAAGTCAGGTGCTCACTGACGTAGATCCTATTAGATATAGCACACTGCAAATAGGAGGTGAAATAGATTTATTGTTACTAGCACATGGGTACGAGTGTTAGGAATTTTATATGGAATATGTTGCATGAATCTTTTGGACCATTCTGCAGCCATTCATACGAAACTCACACAAGTACAAGACAATATGAAGAAATTGACTGGGAACGAGTGGGGTTTGCATCAATGGTTTGAGGGATGGGAAAGAACTGGGTGGTTGAAAGATCTCGTAAATGGAGCTTTGTTTTTACCAGTAGTCATTATTTCATTGCTTTGTGTTATTCCATGCATCGTGAAACTGGGTTGCCTCTTGCTAAAAATGACATTGGAAAAGATCTGGCTGGTGCAAGAAGAAGGGGCAATTGTGACAATGTATCTGAACCGCTTAGACTACGGGCTGCACCAGCCATCCAGCGTGGAACGGTTCTTCTCAGAATTTTCTCAGGGCCCTCTGGAATTCATCAAGACATAAGCCTTGCTAAAACAAGAGAGGAAAAGCTGAGAAACTAAATTCCAAGACCACAAGAACTCCAAAACGGGGGGGGGGGGGGGGGGGGGGGGCAAAGTACCTGGACTGTAAGGAAACACATCTTCTGAGAGGTGCACGCAGAATGCGTGGACAAGACAAAGGCACCAATAAGAAAAGCGTGACTAGCGTGTGCAGAGAGTCAGAATGAGTAAGTGCATCATGTAAACCATACACGGCTTCTGCTTAATCCTCTTGGTCCATTGTGCAGGAGTCCTGAATTTCCCATAAGTGATACTTACTAAAAGGGTTCTGATTTTAATGCTAGAGTTACTGCCTATACGATGATTCATGGGAATAGTTCTTTCAAGTCCTTCCCTTGCTGACATCAGTCAGTTTCATCTTTTCCTGAATGTACTGCTGGCTATACATAAGTGATGAATAGAAGGGAATGAGTTTTAGGGATATGTTGCAAGGAAATAGATTGGTAGCTCTGCTTCCATTTCCATTGTCTAAGAAGAATTCCGAATATTTTTGGCCCTTTCATAGACCTCTGACTCGATTAGCATCAGCAGGGAGGGACATTTAATTGGTTTTTCTCCTTTTTAGAGAGAAGCTAACGAAAAAGTTTCACCAGAATCAGAGCAGGCTGCGTAACAAGAAGAGCGTCATGAAAAGGCGCCAATCCTATCCTCTTAGTATTGCTAGTTGTGATTGGACTTCAATGAAATGTGTCAACTCTGTGTTCCTGGGTATCACATCAGTAACAGGTACTTCACCTGCTGTACTTCTCTCCTAAAGCTAAGAACAGAATCCCAAATAATCTTGATTCCAAGGTCTCAATTCACCCTGTGATACTGACAGGTGAAATAGGAGTGGAAGGTGCACCAGTAAATGAACTTGAATGGCCTATCTAAATCAGCGGCCACTGATTTCCTGAAGGCCTTAACAGGTCAGTTGCCCCTATTTTTCTTGGGGTTCTTTTATTCTTTGGTCATGTTTTTCTTGGGATTCTTTGAATCCTTCCCCACCAGTTCAGCCTCTGCTCTCAAATCCTTTGCTGTCATTTAAAGTATCTCAAGAGCCTGGAAACTGTTGTCTTTATTTATCAACCCATTATTCCCTTCCAAAGGTTGTTTGCCTCAAGTCTCATTCTTGCTGATTTTCTGCTAGTTCATTGTCAGATGGCAGCAGGTGTTCTGTAAGAGCAAGTACACAATCCTATCGCTTGCTTTTCTTTTGATTTGGCCTGTCTAGAAAATGGAATGACTGAACATCTCCAACAGCATTTTCTCTCCCCATTGTGTTTCACCGCAAGGGCAGATGCCAATCCATCTACCTAAACTCTTGGTGGTGAAGAAACTAGTGGTATGCTGTTGCATATAGGTAGAACTTTCCGAAAGGAAGGCCTTGTAAAACCATGGCTGAGGCCCGTTACTTTGGCTAAGTAGAAAATGACTAGGGGAAAGTGAGACAGCTGAATTAGAGGTAGATCAAGAAGTTCTAGAAGCATTGCGTGTTCACAGCGTGGGGTATGACGGTTGGTTGAATTATGTTTCTTGCGGCTTAAAGCTATGCAAGTGATAAAGGCCTGACTGCTTCAAAAGCCTGGCTTTTGCAAGAAAGCGGCTCTCCTTTGCACCTGCCTGGGGACTCTGCGTCACTACGGACCCTCACGCCCAGTTTGCCAAGGAGATGATGAGTAGGAATGTTGCAGAGCTGCTGTGTGCATATGAAAGGAATGGCAGAGAGTGAAGCCGTGGACATATTCTGGGCTTTAGTACAATGCTGCTGCATTGGTGCCAGTTTAGTCAGTTTTCCATCAGTGGCATTTCTGTCTAGAAGTACACTGCCCAGAGTCTTTCTAGCATTTGATCCCATTTCCTTACTGCCATTAATACCTTCCTTCAGTTTAAAGGATGAGAGAATCTTTACAGGATTTTGAAGATCCCTGTTAGGAAACACTATGCCAGAGGAGTCATCACTCCCTTTTCTTTTGCCTCCTTTGTAATTTTTATAGACTCATTTCACATTTCTGCTAATGGCAATAGGAATACTGAGACTACTTAGCAGGGTTGACGCTCTCAGCTGCTTTCCTCTTTCCTACTGCTTCATACCGGATGTGACTTGATGGCCTCGTTTTGCAATCAGCATTTTGCTGTGGTTTGCTAAAACCTGGCATGCACTGCCAACTCACAACTTGTGTGTTGGCATTTCAGGGGCTTTGATGGGTTCCTTTCTGAGATTGCCATGCACTGGACTTTCACAGTCACAAAGACTTCATCCACCATCGGTCAAATTTCAGTATTTAATACTCTTTCCTGGAATGTAGGCAACCTAGCAGCAAGTACTAAATTCGCTGCAAGCCCTGTCTTCCCAAAGGACCATTCAAAAAGTTTGCTTTTCCCCTCTGACCAATCTGACAGTATTTTGATGAAGAATTTGGTACCTTAATAGAACCTCTTAGAAGGGATCTCATGGCAGACAACATCTCAGGCTTTCTTGAAATACTGGCTCCTTTGGATCTCAATTCCATTCAGAGTGCATTTAAGATTTTTTTTTTCACTGAAACCATTCAACAATGCCTCTTCTCTTTAAAATTGTGATGCAGGTGAGAAAGATGGATCCCCGTGAAAGGTTCTATTGATATCAAAATTCGTGCCCAATGGACTGTGCTGATGGAAATCAAATACTAGTCTAGTATTTTGAATCCAAATAATTCCTCCCAATCAGGCCCGACAGGATTGTTTGGCTTTGAATCTGAGCACGTGGACAGTAGTGGATGGTCCACAGGTTGAAAAGAGTGTAGATTCTTCTCCTTCTTTTCATTGATGGCTCAGAGACTGAAAAGGCAGCTCCAAAATGGTAAATACATCCCTACAGATTCAAAAATTGTTCTTCTTAATTTGCATCTCCACCATAACAACAGATGCTTAGAACTAAATTACCAATGGGAATTTTATAGCTTCTCAGAAATGAAACAGGACCTGGCTTATGGGCCTTAGCAGTAGCTACAAGTTTTTCAGCACAAGGCATCTCAAAAGTATTTTAACTTTACCGTACTTTTCTGTCTTATGCTTTCATCTCAAGGATGCAGAAAAAAAAAAAAAAAAAAAAAAAACCACCACAAAAAAAACCAAAAAAAAAAAAACAACAAAACAAGAAACCCCACCAAATTGATAATAAGCAAAATCAGTGACGTATATAGAAACAGATCCCATGGTTTTTAACTTCCAAACTTGTCTTCTCAGCACACTCTCTACAATGGAATTGTTTCCCTATCTGCCTTGAAACATTTTGCAGCAAAAACACTCTAAGGTCCTGCTGGGTGTTTTGTTCAAAAATGACTTCTTCTGGTTTTCTGTCCATAAGCGGAGTAACGTGACTGTGCTGGCAGCTGACCAAAGGAGGTAGGAAGAGTAATCATCATCCACAACACTGGGGCTAAAGAAATTTCCACAGAAAATTACCTGCCCTAGTACTTGTTCACGTGTTGGGTTGAACGTTCAGAATCTGTTTCCATTTTCCCCATTCATAGAATGTTCTATTTCACAGAATTCCAGCCCCTCAAACATCAGTCCTGCCAGAACTGCCCGCCATAGGAGGCTGGCATAGGGGATCTGCTAATGTCCACTGACTCTTACCAGTATAGTGCTTGTCACTGTTGCAGATCAAGAACTTCTGAATAGTTTGGATTCATGCTCTTTGAGGGGTTGAAAACAAGAAAAGAATGACTAGACATTTCCATGATCAAATCCCCTGATGGAATAAAAATAGGAGCATAATAAATGTATTCATTGTTCTAAGAAGGGAGATGAAGGCTCCAAATGATTACTTGCATACTTCCTGTTCTAAATCCCTTGTTATCTGGCAAATTGCAGAAGATTCCAGGCTTTTGCCAAAATGCAAACCAGGTTAAAATGTGAAGCCTTACAGTTTACTGGATATAAAACTTCATCATCCATTTTTAAATCTTTGAGATTGTTATGTACTTCCTATTACTACCCTGAGGTTTAGAGCTGTAATTCAGAGAGAAAAGAATGCTATCTTGAATTCATTCTAGTAAATCGGCACTCTCATCTTGTCGGCACTCTCTCCTCTTGGTTTTCACTTCTGAAACTCTGTACGGAAGAGTGCATTAATGCATAGAGCTCTGCATCAATTCTTTACAACAGTTTCCTCTGTAATTCTTCTTTCAAGGCAAACCTATAAAAAGCCACACTTTCTTACCCCACCACTTCTAAAATTCTATTGAGAAGCAAAAAAAAAAAAACCCATCAAACCACTAAATCACTGCTCCAATAAAAAAAGCAGTCCATTAACTGCTTTCTTAGCAGGTTCTTTACCTTGTATTAATATGGCAACCTTTTCTTGCTCTTCTAGATTAGAACCAAATTCTTACAGCATATAAGGAAACATAGGTTTACTGTATCTGATTCTTAGATACAGAAGTCCAGCAAGGAGTTCAGACCTCAAAAGAAGTGTCTGTACAACGAGATTCAGCACAACGTTGAGACATATTAGCTATTTTTCAAGAAAAGCGGCCAAACTGAAACTTTTTAGACTTCTCTACAATCATGCGTGCCTGCTTCCAGAACCTGACCTTCGTTGCTGGAAACTAGCTGCAATGTTACTGTAAACAATGCTGTGAATGTCATCATCATCGTCATTCTTCTCTTCCATTGAAAACCTCAAGTGGAGTCGCGTCACTTCTCTTCAAAATTCTGTATTTCCTTGCAAACTGGTAAAATAAGGATAAATAAAGCGTTCTGTTCATTCGGTTTAAACCTAATGTTCAAAATGAAAAAAAAAAAATCCATTCAGATATGGTCTGCAATAATACAGTAGAAGAGAAGATGAACCAGACTGGCCTACAACAGAAAGAAGTGAAGCAGAATTTGGGAATTTGGAAGACCTTATGATGAATAATTCAAATAAATAAATAAAAAAAATATTGCCTACCCAAATTCAATCAGTGATGCACAGACAGAGAAAAAGTACTAATTACTACTCATATTTCTTTCATTCTCAGACAAGAAGTTCAATGATCCTCTTGAATGCACGGAAGATTCTTGGAAAAGACAGCAGCCTTCTTCTTCACCACATACTCCTCAGAACTCCAGGAGACAAATCATTTGAGCTGTGAGGATCTTTCTCTCTGTAAAACTCCCAGAGCATAGCCAATATTCTATTCCTTTAGGGATCCTCGCCTCCCTGGGGGAGTGCTGGATAGTCTACATCCCGGTACATCAGCCAGACACTCCACCTTATTTCCCATGGCTACTGCAGCAAGGACCTCATCTACACTGGCTTTCTAGCCAAAATAGATGCAAGGCACAACAAAGAACATAGCCAAAACCTTGAGCACAGCTTATGGGTTTTGAATGAAAAATCTCAGGATGGCAATACTGGATCTTCTGATCCAAACCATCAGGAAACATTTCTTTAGAGGTGTTGGGAAAGATGAAAGTTTGATGAGAAAGTCTCACAGATATGTATGCTTGGCAGAAAGATTTTTCAATGTGGAGTCTGAAGAAGGAATAGAGTTGGAAGCAAGTTTTGATCTAGAAGAAAAGAATTGCTGAGCCAGTCTTACTGGATAACCGAGGATACCTTAGTTAGAAGAGGGTTTTATGACTTACAGCAAAGGATAAACCCACCCCAAACAAGAAGATGTTTTTACCAAGCAGGAAGCTAGCACAGGCAAACAAGTCAGCAAATGCTGCAAGCAGAAAAAGCTCTCCAAATTTTCCACTGTCAAGAAAACTGAAAAACAACTTTCCGCTTCAACTGTAATATACTGACTTTTAGTGAGTGGAGAATAGCAACATATGGTAATTAGAGTCGTTAGGATAGGCTATAGATAATAGTTAAGGGATAGATTGGTTCTACTGTATGAAGATGCTCAGCAAAGTGCCAAAACCAAAGGGTCTCCAGGCCTGCCTGCAGCTAGAGCTGACAGCTGTAGGCACAGGCTCTGTTGCCCACTACCCTGGACTGCTGCAACGTCTTGGATGGAATAAACTGCATTTTGGAGAGCCGCCTGGACTCCCACATCCCTCATTTAGGCTCTTCCATGGAGGTGAAAAAAGCCTCTGGGTATTGTACAAAAAAACAGCTATGTAATCTAGAGTTGCATGACCCAATATTTCTATTGAACTGGAACAATTTTTATCAATATTATGGATCCACTTCTTTTCAGTGCGTTTGGTCAAAAACATAAAGCATCGTTTAAAAGACATTCTTGGATGCGTACTAAGTACTACGAATTAGTTAAGGTGTTGGTTTGGCATGGCTTGGTTTTTGGTGGGGAGGGAAGAAGCCAGCCCCAGAAGTGATTTTTTGTGCAAAGCTCCTAGAAGCTTCCTCCATGCCTGGCAAAGTGAATCCCTGCTTGGCACTAAGAACAGACATGCTGCTGAGCCAATTACAGAAGCTGGTAGCGCCTTGGTGATATATTGAAGAAGGAAATCAAAACTGCAGCCAGTTAACCTTGAAGTTGGGAAATTTTTAGGTTGGCACCTCTTCTGCTTTGAAAGCCAAACCAGTGAGACACTCTGTTGCAGTGTGTGTTTATTATTGTAATGCAGTTCTAGTAGTCCGTTTTCTAAGCCATCCTATTTTGTGCTGTTATAGCATATGTTATTCTTAATGGATTGTTCCTTTCCCCCCTGTATTGTTGGGTTTTGCCCTAGCTGTCCCTCTCCCCAAAGACCTGCCCTTTTGTTCCCTGTTCCTTCTCCCATTGAACATCAACCCCTCCCCAAGCCTGCCCCTTTCTCTAGAAACTTCCCTCTCAATTTTGTACCCTTCAAAACCCCAGTGGTTTCTTCAAGTTACTCTCCTCCCCTGTAGTCCCCCTACTGGTTTCAACATTGTATTCCCCTCCTTGTCTACCACCCCCAGTTTCTCCCAGTTGGTTAAAGATTGTATCCTCCCTTGGGACCTTCCCCCCATTTAGAAGTTGATGGATGCCTTTGAATCAGTGTCTTTCTGTCCTTGACCCTCCAGGGAGTAAACTGAAAAATATGCAGAAGACCTCTCCCTGTTCCTTGTCCCTGCTCTCAGCGCAGTTCTATCCCCAAGGCAGTCCACCTGTGCTGTAGAGCAGCTGTGCCCTACAGCTGCAGCCCGGATTCGACAGCTTTCTTGGGGCGGCCCACTCTCGCTGTCGGTGTCGGGAGCTAGTTGGGCTGAAGAAATCCAGCACCGCAGCAAGACTCCAAGTCAGAAATCCAGTTTATTAGGAAAAGGGGGAAAAACCCAAATCCATGCAAGAGTACAAAAGAAAAACCACTGACAGAGTCAGAATACAAGCTGACATCCTGCTAGTTAGGGTGGTGAAAGCAGTTTGGATGAAATGGTCTTGTTGAAGTGGTGATTCTGTAGAAACCATCTGGTAGCTCTCGTCCTCTGGAAAACCAGTGGCTAAGGGTGGCCGTTCCTCTGGCAATGCAGTAGAAATAGTGCTTCTTGCCTTCCAAAACCCAGATGATATCCAGGTGGGGATGCTTAGCTCCTACCCCCTGGGCAGAGCATCTCCCAACGGGCTGATATCATTCTGAGTCATGATGTGGGTCCTTGATTACCCGTGAAACAGAAATGGCTCCTGGAGGGAGTTATCTCTGAGTCATGTGGCAAGACATTGATGGGCCCATTAACAGGAGAGAAGGAAAAAACGATGCCACCCCTGGTTTCCTCAGTTCTTGAGGGTGGGAATAGGATGCATTTTGATATTGTAAGCTAGGACAATACAGGATGCAGGTTTTTGCATTTGCAGGGAGTTTGTATGGATTTGAAAAGTATCCTCATAGCAGAAGCACAAAAGTATTCTCATACCCCTTTTAATCATCTTCCAATGAAGCAATTCTCCCAATAACCTAAGGCATGAATGACTTGCGAGTGAGTTGAAGGAACACGCCAAAGATAAGTAGTGTTCAACTGCAGAGAATTGTTTAGGGACATCATACCCTAATATTTTAAATCAGAAAGCATGGATGGACGGGTCTTTTTTCCTTGGTTGACTACAGAACCAGCGGTCCTTTGCAGGAGGGTCTTTGGATTTAGGATGAGACTGGCAACTAAGAGCATGGCTACACAGAAGGTGCTACTTTTAGACCAGAACATTCAACTACTAAAGGCAGATAGGAGAGTAGCTGATTAGTGACAGCTCCGACAGGAGGAGTCTGCGGCTTACCCCATGGGAACAATAGTAGCACATTTCAATTTTAGAAAACCATTCTTTTCAGAGGACCAAGCATCAGTGAAAAGAAAAGGTCAAGTAAAGACATCCTAGTGCTCTTCTGATCAGAAGCGTCTTCCTCCATATGAGAGTATTTAGGAAAGGACAGTGCGTTCATAAGGAAAGGTGTGCCAGTTACAAAACCTGCAGAACAAGGCAAGACAAACTTATATATTTTATTTGCTATTTTTATTTCACCTGCTAAAAAATGATTTTTTTTAAGACTGAATTTTATGAATTCTGCAACGCTGTCTTTTTGAACGTCTTCCTACTCGTATTAAACACCGAGGTGACAAAGAGAGCAGCAGTGGAAGGAAAGCTGGTCCATCTCCCCCTCCTTGTGGCTTTAGGCCAGTGAGCGATTAGAAGTTGGTCACTTCATTTGAGATAAATAGCTTTACCAAGAGAGAATATTATCCAGCCTTGATCTTTCCTTTGGAGCTGATCCACTTTGTAGTCATCAATTCTTGACTCAGCTGGGGAGAAACAATGGCATTACGGCCATGGATGTTAGAGTGCGCTGATGGGAAATGAAGTTTTCATCTTCCGGTCCTTGCTTCAGTAAATATTCCAAATTCATCAGAAAGAAAATTCGAAGACCAGGAATCCCCACTCAAATGACCTACTTCAAATAGTCTGCACGCATAAGAGACATCAAGCAGGTGCTCTCATCTGTTAGGGGAATACCCAGCCAGTATATTATTGTCTACTTAGGAGGCAATAATTTTGGAAATCATTGAATTTTTTGTATTGCAAGTGAATGGTCAACACATTTTATTACTGGATTAGGTAAAATCATGTCTTCTGCATCCTTTCAGAGAGCAAGCTTACCTGGATCTAAAGCTGCTCAGCTCCATGATGGGATGCTTTGTCTTCAAAGGGAACTCTAGTCTTCGTCCTTTTGGATTGCTTCCATAGCTTTTCACTCACTCTTCAGGTACCTGTTAAAATGGCCTCTTATCCCATGCAAATTTTTATGGGCATAGTCACTGAATTGGGAAGTATTCCATAAAGTCCACAGGCCTTGTTGAGATGGATGCACAGGTCTCAAGGGTGTTAGCAGATGTTATTCTGAGGCCACTCCTGATCATGTTGGATGGACCATGGTGACTGAGGAAAGTGCCCAAAGACTGGATGAAAGCAAATGTCACCCATCTTCAAAAAAGGCAACCAGGAGGACTCAGAAAAGTACAAGCCAGCCAGCCTCATTTGGATCCCCAGGAAGTTGATGGAGTAGCTATTCCTGGAAAGCATTGCCAGGCACACCAAGGAGGACAGAACAAATGTAGTCAGCATGGATTTACCAGGGGAAATTGGTGCTTGACGACTTTTTAAACTCCTCTGGTGAATGAACTTGCCTGGTAGATGAAGAGAATATCATCTGCCTGGGCTTCAGGGAAGTTTTGGACGTTTATCTACATGGCAGCACACATACCTACGGGAAGGAATAGTGCAAAGAGCAGGGAACCAGTGTCTTTTCAATGATGCTCAGTGAAAAGACAAGAGGCAGTGGGCACACACTGAAATACAGGAGATTGCCTCTGAGCATCACAAAATTATTTTTTACCGTGACGGTGACTGAACCATGGCACAGAGTGTCCAGAAAGATGGTGGAGTCTGGATCATTGAAGACATTAAAAGTAGGCCCAGATATAATCCTGGGCAACAGGCTCTAGGTATCCTGGTTGAAGCAGGGGGATGGGACTTGGGGAGCCGCACAGAGCCCTTCCACCCTCATTCATTCTGTGCTAGTGAATTCTCTTAGAGATGCATTTCAAGGACTGGCATGACAAAGCTCTGTGCAGAGTGAGATCCAAATGGACATGGGATTTAAGTTCCTTAAGTAGTGTTCAAGAAGAATGTAAAACTCCAGGAAACCTGTCTCTTCCATAACTGAATCCCTTTCATGGGAAAATTCCCCAGCTCTAGAAAGATCCTCTGAGACGCATGCTTAAGACTGACACCGGCAGAGCAAATTTCTCCCTATGCGTGTCTAAGACCAGTTAGGATCTTTACCAAAAGTGTTGTCAACGTAGTCACAGAAGGCATATTGTTAAGAAGTGACAACTTACATCAGAATGGCAAATATTGGTCCACCAATGAATTACTGTATGGGAATTATCGACTTGTATTCCAAATAAATAAAAAGGAGTTGGTCTTTATTGAACTCTTTCATTGCAATATTCATAAGGGAAGAAAAAGACCTATGTCCTTAACTTTCTTAATTCTAACAAAGATTTAAAACATTCCTTGTAAAAAGCGTATCTGAATTATCGGTCTATGAAACAATTTGAGTTGGGAAAAAAGTCCTAAAATTGTGTAGACAGTTGCAGAGAAAGCAAGAAAATAGGAAAGAAACAAAAACAGAGAAAAAGAGTCATCTTGAGTCTGCTAGCTAGTTCTAGAAGTAGTCTGCTAGAAAAAGGAAACCCCAGTGGAATTTCAAATGTGTTCATGCACTTGATTCAGTAACTGGTCAATGTAAAAACCAGTCCTTTCGTACAACTTCCCCCAGCAACAAAAACTTCAACAGATTGACGCCACCATCATGCCTGTCCCAGATGTATTTAAAAGAGAAATGATGATTTTCTTGAAAATCTATTTGCGTACAAGTTGCAAGACATTGGAGGGATTCTCCACATTCTCCTTCCTCCACGCGGCTTGAAAGTATATTTGATAAAATATGCAACAAAGCATGTGATTTACAAGGTAGAGTAAAATGGATGACTTGGGAATTGATCTCTTTTGGATATGAAACTTCATATCCACTATCTGGGAAGTTTCTAAAAGAAATGATGGAGCTGAGGCATGAATCTGCCACTCCGAGTGCTAAGCAAACATAGACACTCCCCTTCACATGGCCCCACCTTCCGCACACACCTAGGCATGCACAGAGATCAGCATAGCAGATCATGAACACCTTGGAAAAGACTGAAATGCTAAATAGCTCTCTTTGTGGACAAAATAGCTGGTACACTATTTCAAATATCTGGTACAAAAACTCTGTTGAATATCTAACTCATATTTAAAACACAGCTTTTCATTGAATTCTGTTTGCAGAATATTTTCCTTCCATTTGTTCCTTTAAAATTCCTTTGTTCTATGTCTAGAAATATTTTCTTCTAAAAATAGAAAAAATTAGATGATGTCTTTTCAGAAGAAAACATTGGTTTAGACAATTTTTAACCATCATGGTATGGAAGAATTTATTTGTCCCTCACTAAGGAGGAATAAGTATTTTGATCATAGATCATTTACAGTGAAATACTTGACATTTTTAAGATGCTTTCAATCAATTTTGATCCTCATTGCTTATTCATTGTAAACAGTAAGTTTTCAGTGCATGGAAAGTGTGTGTGGTATGTCTACATTAGTTGAAACACCAATTCCAACTAATGGCCAGGCTGAACTACAGTAAATAATGTCCTGAAGGATATTTTGCCGCCTTCTTTGGCACTCCTTGAAATCCTAATGATTGGCATGAAGTGTAGAAATACAGAGATTTTCTCTCAGAGGGTGTCCCATGATGAAACCCATCCCATGTGTTTGATGTTGTAGTTCTTATCGCTTTTAAAAGTTGATATCTTCTGCACAGTTTTCATGAAGCTTTCTGTTACAGTAGTGAAAATCACAGAGAAATGCAATTTTGTACAACTTTGAATTTACCCCAAGAGCTGAGAGAAAATTTGTTCGTATACCTCAATCTGAGTCTCTTCTATATTCAAGCTTTGTTTATCTACCATCAAGGGTCGCATTCATTGCTGTTCAAAGCCCCATCCAAGCTGACTTGAATACGTTCAGGGATGGGACATCCACAACTTCTCTGGGCAACCCGAAGCAGTGTTCCAGCACCCCAACAGCAAAAAATGTCTTCCTTTCATCTAATAGAGATCAGAAATACTAAATCTAGGTATATAAACTTTGAGGAAAGGTTTGAAATTCTATTGATTTGAAACACATTTGATATGAATACTAACTTCCAGACGACTGAAATATGTTGATGGCCATTTGAGATTGACACTTTTTGAAAAAGTGCATGGAATTGAAAATTAAAACCGGCAAAATTAAAAACTTCTTGCCATTTTCTTTTAACTCTGATCTTCAAAATTGCATAGGTCAGATATCTGTGCTTCATGCAAATCTCTCAGATACTCTCAGACCAAAGCTTTTCTTTCAGACTAAACTGCGGTTTAGGTAGAACACGAGTGCTTAGTGAGGGTTTTTCTGGGCATAGGGGGATTTGTGTGCACAAGAGGTTTTATCCAAACTGGAAAATTCATCCCAGCTGCATTTGTTCATCATTCCTACTGCATCAGGCCTGAAGATTCTGTGAAAAGTATCCTGTGGACCTTGAACATAGCTCATGTGAAAGAGATGAGAGGTGATGGAGAAGTTGAGGGAGAGAATCAAGAGCATATGGCCCAGTAAAGGCACCAGAAGGTATTTTTTCATGTGGTCCACAGCCCAAACAATTGTTTAGCACCGTTTGAAGGCTGTGTTTGACCAACAGGGCTGAAGCAGGTCTTCAAAATATCCAGTAGATCAAAATCCATGGAAGCAAATGACCCTGGCCAGTCACCTTGCTGCTGATCATTCACCCTCCATACCAGCTGATCAGGCCTAAGAATGCTGCTGCAAAAGTGTTGTGAAAAAGGTAGGCACATTTTCACAGAGGCAGGGGAAAATGCCCTTGGATGGTGATTCCAAGGGATAACTTGATGGCGCAAGTTAGGTACCCTTATCTACTGTGCAATATCGAAGTTGGTGAGTTTACCATCTGTAAGCATCACTTTAGAAAATAAATGTTTGATCCACAAAACGATACTTCCTATGTCCTGTCTACCTGCTTCATTTCAGCCAAGGAATAGGCTACGTTCCATCAGCAAAGTGTTCATGATCATATGCTTCTTTAAACTGTGGTCATTCTTTCTTTTTTTCTAAATCAGACACTGTCTATTCCTAAGATTCAGATGTCCATGGGTAGGGGTGTAATTAAGTTCACTGTTAAAAAATATCCTTCTTGTTATCTTTTTAATAAATTACTGAGATGTAACATCAGTCTGAGAGCTGAAAGAAACCCCTTTCATTTGCTGTTTGCCAAGTATCATCTATGTGATACAAATTCTATTTGACCCATCCATTGCCATCTAATACTACTAGTAATGCCTTCACAACCTTTACTTCATGGTTAGGGATTTTGGAGAAGTGAAAGATTTGAACATAAGCAAGGGCATTTGTTCAAGATGCTCCAGAAAGAGCTGCCGTCTGTTCTCTTCCTTGCTGCCTATGTTGGCAGGAAGCTGCAAAAAACCCAAAGATAACTAGAAAGAGTGTTACTTTTAGTCTAAATTTGGAAATGATGTTTGGAATACCCTGTTAAATGAAAAGGTGCTCTTTTAAAAGATGGCATCGTAAGGGGAAAAGTCAGTTTAGAGAGGTTTTGAGACAGTTGCTTCTGGAAAAAAAAAAAAAAAATTTGAGGTATCCAAGGTCTTTAGCCATACCACTTGGAAGATTGATTCAAAACACAGTTCCTTCATCTAGGAAGAACAGAGGACCATAGATGCAGCCCATTTCAAAACGGAGTTCTTTATGTGTCAGGTTGGGATTTACTGGACATCATTTCTTGTAAAGTCGAGGGACTGCAGTTAGCTCTCCAATAATTTCCTTCCCTGAAATTCATCTGCATTTGCTCCTTTCTCCAGCGTTCCCATTTCTTAGTGCTGGTATACTCCATCTATGCATTAGAATATTCAACTGGAGTGTGTGTCCGATATTTTCTAGTTCAAATGGGCTGGAACGCAATGGATAGTTCCAGTTGCTTGTATACACTAGTTTTACTTTGACAAGTTTTCTTGGAACAATGTTTAAGCAGCAGTAGCAAATCGGAAGTACAGCTTGCAGCAGGGAAAGACACTTCTGCTTGCTCAAGTTTCCTGTAGTCAGATAGATGCCAAAAGGCTTTTCATAGTACTACTACTGTCTTGTAGGAACACTTGATCTAATCCTACCTTTGATACAATTACGAATGGGCTACTTTTCCACAAGGTGGAACATTTTTCTTTTAATCATATGTTTTTTGTAAGTTGGAAACATGAACTTGTGCACCAGTCAGGTGGAAGGTACTCTTACTTCTTCATAAGTTTCACAACATTATTTAGAAAATATTGACTCTGTGTAACTTCAAAAGAAGAATTCTGGGCATCTTCATTCTATTGATGTGATTTTTTTTCTACCATGCTGTTCTTGTTTTCTATGGAACTCATTTTTACCAATAGAAATATTTTTCCCAGACACCTATGGAAAATACCTATGTTTACTCAATATTGCAGCCTCAGTACACTGTTTAGAATTATTTCAACATGGTCCCAAGCATATCCGACAGCTAGACAGCAGAGGTTAGCAACAGTGAGTGGGAATAACTTCTGAACCATTTCAGTAGATTTCCCAGGAAGGCCTTGCTTTCTGCCCCTGCAAATTTTCCCAGAGATATTGTCTGGTGCACAGTTGCATCAAAAGAGTATTTTTGCACAAACCTTGGGCCAAGCTCTGTCTCAGATTTACTAGTGAATGCAAAGAGGGTGAAAGTGCTGCTTCAAAGCCCTCTGTGTGCTTTCCGTACCAAAACGGAGGTGACCCCAGCAATAACTTTTTGATCTCTCTTCAAAACACGAGGCACGTCACCACCTCATTCATCTTTTTCTGGGACTCAGCATCTAAAGACCAAGAAGCCCTCTTGCTTGCTAAAGTGTGTTCAGCAAAAAAACCCTTGTCCCATCAGCAAATTGGAACACAGCTGCATTCCAGTCAATACCAATGCTGGCAGGGCAATACTCTAGCCCAGTAGTAACATGCCACTGTTAGAAGACTGTGTAAAAATCTTTGTGTACAAAGTAATGGGAGGGAAAAATAGAATTGGGAAGAACTGCACATTGTTCTGGAAAAAGCCTCCTGCCACAGTCTTACAGACGTCATTTTCTGGTATCATTTTTAAGAGTTGGAGTTTCTTAAATTTTGTACAAGATAAAATCTTACTGGACCTTGAAGTTTCCCTACTAGAAGTACAGCCATTTCTTAGTAGAATAGAAGTAAGCCCTTTGAATATGTACAAATGGCCTTTCAAAATACATATGCTATAGCCCACTGTGAAAGGAATTAGCTATAAAAATAGAAATTCAAAGGTTTAAAAAGGTTTTGAATAAAGTAAGTCTAAGGTGATAGAAGAAGAAGAAAACAGCAGTTTTCTTCTTCTGCTGAAAAAACAACTCCGAGGACATTGTACTCTACAGGTGTATTATATCACTTTCTGAAAAACGGAGTAGGTTTGCTATTTCAAAAGGTTTTCATTAGGAAGGAAGAGATTCCTTTGGAAAAAAAAACTTCAAATTGACTTGACATGAATGTTATGACACTTCACCAATCAGGAAGAAATATTCTCATCACTTGATATGGAAATCATGACGGTAACGGAGTCAAGGATGTCTAAGCCGTGCCATCAGGAACATAAAAAAGCATTAGAATGCTGGTAAGACTGAGCTCCTGAACTAGTGAGAAGAGAACGCAACCAAAACATTTTCCTTTAAGAGTCTTCAGGATGAACAGCAGATCAAATGTTTTCCTGTGAAGTATTTATGAATAGAATTACCTTTAAAAGAACATTGTTTTCAAAAACCTGTGACCAGTATCTCTTAGAATGATACAGAGTTCTTATTACTAGAAAAAAGAAAAGCACTTTTTTCCAAACTGTTGTGCACTTTTAAACGATCTACAATAAAAAGAGTACTTTTTCATGCTGGGCATGATGTTCATTACAAAAAAGCCTTGTCGCACGCTTGGTACTCTAGTGTCTTGATTAGCATCGTTTTTTATTCATTGACTCTTTTTCACCTTGAAATAATGGCGTCTTTGTACTTATGCAGCATCCATGAAGAATTTCTTGGGTGTCATTTTGTACTCGATCCTAAACGGCAGGTTCTGCATTCTGCCATCCGTCTGGCTTTCCCGTTTGATGCAGCTTCTGAGAGGTCTTTTCAGAATTGAGGACTACCTGCAAGAATGATGCTAAATACATGCATTTTACCTCTTGGTTAATGCAAAACTGTTTTTCCTTTACAGCACAATAATAATAGGAAAAGAATGATGGTGGATTCAATTCTTACAGTAATACAAAGAGGACTATTATCATCATTAGAAACCAAGCAAGTCATATTTATTGCTCATGCAGTACAACCACTAATGCAAATTACCCTGTAAATTCAAAATGAATCTGTATCACAGGAGTGGATTGAATGTCTCTCTTGATATTTTGCTTAAAGCAGAAAATTAATTCTTTTGACAGCCAACTCATAATTGCAACCTAACTTTCAACTCCAGCTTTCAAACAGTGGAAACATGTCTGTTTATAAAACAATACAGTACAGTACACAAGACCAAAACAGGTCATAGACATTCAAATGAAAGAAAAGATCAAAGGACAGATTAATTCACATCTGCAAGCCCTCAAGAGCGTACAGGTCAAAAGTCCCCAGAAAACTAGGCCAGTGGCACAAATTCTCGATGTTGGCACCAGCAGAAGCAGCTGCTCTCTTTATAGGATGCAATCTTGCTTACATCACCCTTCAAAGCAATCTTCTATCCCCCTGCCCAATACGCCTTCTGCTCTACTCCTTGGACTTCACGTTTGCATTTCTACAGAGTCCTGCAAACGGACTCAAAGTTCAGGTAACAGATTTCCAAGATTTAGAAATACTGTGTTAAGTCTATTTATTTCCTATTTCATCCCGTCTAAGCATACTGTAACTTTCTGAAGTGAAATATGTCGAGTATGTCACGTGTAGTTTACATGTTAGTTCTGCTTGACATTAAAACTTCTCACAGACCCCTGGGATGCCTTACTGCAAAAATATATAACTGCAAAGAGTGGTTGCGCAAAGTTAGAATGGCCAGAAAACCATGTAAACAACCTAACAGTAGAGGCTTGAATTTCTGAATATAATCTTGCACCATCTAAAGTCAAAATAGAATATTGAAATGATTTTCATCTAATAATGAGCGTGGGGAAGAAAGAATCCAGATAGGCTTTTTTTTTTTTTTTTTTTGGAAACAGTTCCAGGAAATACATGGCCTTAACTTGGAAGTATAGCATTAAATATTTTTATACAGCATGAGTTCTCATTACCTAATCATATGATTTGTAGAACTGAATTGGAAAGTAGGAAATAAACAAAGAAAAATATTCAAGCTATAAAAAATGTGAGTTTAAAATTTTCTTTGTATTTCTGATTAAAACTATGAGGTAGCCAAATGGTCACCCATTATTTTCAAAAGCATCTGGACATAAAAAACGGATCAATTTTGGCGGGACTTGGATGTCAGGTATTCCTGAAAAGCTTTATTTCACTGCTTCCCAAGCCTGATTCAATCCCCCTAAACACAGCTGTATTTCAGATGCTCAGTGAAACTGTCCGTGTCATGCATATAGTTACAAATAATCTGCAGAAAAAGCTAGCTAGATTTAAAGATCTTTTTCTGTAAATGGAATTCAACTGATTTCTACAAACACACAGCTGGGATTTCTGCTGTCTTCTTCAGGCCACTTCCTGCAGAGACCTCTCCATTAAATCTGTCTCGTTCTACTAAGAACGCTTCTGGTGATTCAAAGTCAGCACTGGGATTGTCCAACTGCATGGAATTACTGTCTGCTAGAGCTGCACACTGAGGGCTTCTGTGTGCAGCATCATGTGAGCCCTGCTAATGTCACCCTGTTGGTATAAACTGAGCTAAGTGGACCTTAAGGGACAAGATTGTGCACTGATTTTGTAATAGAAATTAGGTACTAAGAAGGAGGCGGGAGGATTTCAATGTTTCTGCCCCAAGCTGAAGCAACACTAAATCTCGGTCTTTATCTGAAAAACTAGGTGAATTAACCCGTTTGGCATTCATATGCCAAAAAGGTCAGTAATACACACAGAACTGTCAAAAGAGTAACAATTCCAATCATTACTTTCTAAAAAGAATTCATTTGAAGAAGTCAGGAAGAAAGATGAAACATGCAAATATCCTACCCTGAGAATCATTCTGTTGATCTGCACAGGTTTCTTATTAAATTCCCATCTAATGCATTGGACATGTGTACTTGCGATGACACAAATACTTGCAAAGCTTACCAGATAAATCATGTTCTCTTCAAACAGCAAAGCATTTCTTGATGGCTGCATTTGCTAATTCCATTTAGACTCAATGTTCTTAAAGGTCTTTTCCAACCAAAGTTCCAACCATCATTCTCTAAGTCGCACATCCTGATTGTCCTGGTTTAGGGCAAATTTGGCAGAAAACCTCAAAAAGCCTCCCCCCACCCACTGAGAAAGCCCACCCACACGGCCCCTCCCCTCAACTGGTTTGGGGAAAATTTCCTCAGAGAGAAGTGGGAAAAAGCTCTTTATTTAACAGGCAAAGCACTCCCAAGCACAAAAAATGAACAATACCAGGTGACAAAACTCATTTGCCGCACTGAAGAGATGACAAATCAGAAAGTCTCTCCTGTGGGTGCTCGCTCTGTTATCAATCCCTCCGGCAATGGGGAAGGCTGCTGCCCAGAGTAGACCCCAATAGGCCACAAAGTGCAAGTTCCCAGTGCTTCCCAGGTCCCAGTCCGGAGCAGATTCGAAACGTTCCAAGAAAAGGGAAAGGAAAAAAAAAACCAGTCCAGGGAAAACTCTGCCTCAGCCAGCTAAACCAACTAAAAAGCAAATGAGCGCTCTGTTCTGCTCCGTCAGTGCCCAGACAACACAGTGCAGGGCAGAATGTGGAAGAGTGTTGCTTTTTAAGGAGTGCAGCCTCTGATAAGAAACTCGGTGCTTCTTCTTCTCCCCACCTTTGCTCTCAGAACCAGTCTTGAAGGCAGAGAATATCATATCAAGCATTAACAGAACAGATGACTGGGGATACAAGCATCATAAAGTCACCCGAGGACACCGCTCCTTTGAGATATGTCACCAGACTATGCTAAGACCAAGTTTTGGACCTGCTCATTAAAATTCTACTCTCACAGTGAAGCTGAGGAGGAAACACAGCTCACTACAGTTGCCTTGTGGCATGCCAGTGCTTCCTTTCAATCACAATGTTCTTCATTTTTATGTCCCTGACATCACAGGCATCATGAAACATCCTTTGTGCAGGAAGGCAGATAATATTCTTCTCATTGATGCTGATGGGTAAGCTGACATGCAAAGCAGTTAATTCAAAGTGAAAGAGCAATAAAGCCAATAGTAAAACCACAGTTTTGTTTACTCCCCTAAATCCTTACTATCCCAAAATACAAGAACAGCTGTAAAAGCCTTGTGGCTACCTAATTTTTTCCTATACCTACATGGTGGGGTAAGGGATAAACAATCCCAAACTGTGGTAATCCACAACAAAGCATTCTTGACCTCATATTCAGGTTCTGCATAGCGAGCTCTTCCTCCTGATAAAGTTATTCCATCCCAATACTTTGGGGAGTATCTTAGAGGGCTGGCTGTTGTTTGGTTTGAAAGCATCTTGATCATTCAGGAACCCAGCAGCAAGGACAAAGTTTAAAAGAAGATAGTGCTATGTGTTGATATTCATATATGACAGACCTATTTCTACAACGCAGAAGGCTGATCTAATGCTTCATGACAACATGGCTGAAGTGGCATCCTGGTCCCCATAGGTTTTTCTGTTTACTTTTAGCTGCTTTCATACCAGATTATTGAGCTGAACTAGCTTAAAAAGGAATCAGATAAGTGCCAGAGCTTTCAAACAAAAAAAAACCAAACCAGATGCAAAATGGTGATTTGTAAGTGCATTTGAAAACAGAAGTTTTTTGTACTTCTCATAGGTACACGGCATTCTCTAGAATGATATTGCCCAAACGCTTTGGGTTTGGTTTTGGTTTTTATTTTTCCTCAATTCTAAATGTTACGCATTCTTTTTGGCCAATTGAGTAAACAGATTTTTTGATCCATGTGAAAGACAGTCCGAAGTTCCCCTCATTTGCCTCACGACCGTTCCCAGGACAGACATGGGGACCCTGAGGACCCTGACTGGAATGCTGGCATGCCGGTCGTGGAGGAATGCCAAAATCCTGACGCCCCTGAGCAGAATTCTGGCCTGCCAAGTGACTGTTGGCAGCTGTGTCTACAGTGACTGCTTCTAGCAGGGCTTGCCAATGGGAGACGCAACCTATGTGCCCGCACGTGCTTCGCGACACCAGCCCAGGAATTTTCCCACCTCTTGGCCAGATGAACTTTCTGGGGCAACTGTGGTAGCCGCCCCATGGAAAATCCTTCATCTGCTCCACTACCACCGTGAGGGACAGAGATTGAAGCCCCCCTCCCAAGGACTGAGGCTGAGTCCCCCGTAATTCTGAGCCAGGGGTGCTGGCCTGACTGAAGCAGGATGCCTGCTAAGTGTTGCCTGCAGATGTGTTCGCTGGACCTAGACTGGTTTCCCATAGAAACCAGTCCTGAAACACTAGATCCCACTCACTGCTGATATTGATAGTGACTTCTCCTGCTGAGAACATGGACTCTCTGTACCCGTCTTCAATACCATTTTCCCCCTCAGCAATTTCAATAGACTTGCGCTTTATTGTATCTGCTCCCCCTCAGCCATTTTAAGATCTGTTTCCCCCCTCAGCAATGGACTAGAATAGAACCTTGAGATAACCAGGACTTTGAGATCTCCCCTAGGAGAACTCCATCGGCTGGGCTGCGAGGACTTCATCTCTCTCCATTTGGTAGCTATACTCCCTCTCTCTTTCTCCCCCTCTTTTCTATTCCTTTCCTCTCCCTAATTCCTTGAAGGCATTTGCTGTGGTCATTCTAGAAAGGTGCATTTGTTTGGAGTGATACTGCAATCCCTTTTCCATCTTGTCTTTTGCCCTCCGAGATCAGTTAAGAAAACATCATCCCCCCTTGGTAGGAGCGGATCAGAACAATATGTTCTTTCCAGCTGAAATTGGTTCTAGTCAATAGAAGCACACTGGTAGGTAAAAGTAGACTATAAAAGATAACCTTCAGAATGTATTTCCCATGTCTTCCCATTCAAGGAAGTGAAGAAAGCAGACAGATCTTCAGATAACATGCTTTGCGAATGGAAAGGAATCTTCTTGGAGGCAACTGTGAAACTCACGCAATGAAATGCAGTTCCGACAGATGAAAGGGTCACAAATGATGTCAAATCTATTCTTTTAATGTTTGAATGAAACAAGATTTCTTGAAGTACAATCCTACAAAATGAAGGTGAACTTGCAGAAGCAATTGAACTGGGTCTCCTTTAGAAACACAATGTTTTCTAATTAAACTGAGCATTCAGGAAGGCAACCTTGAAATCAAAGGGATTTAGAAACATACAAATACCAAGACTGGCAGTTCATTATCTTGAACAGTCTCTTTAAGATAAGATTGATTTGAACTTCCACTTGTAGTAGGTCTGAAGACATTAGGAATGATGCAATATGAAAAAACCAAAACAAAACAACTTTCTCAAAAAGCTTTGAGAAACCAGAGAAATGATGATTTTTAGTGGTTAGGTAGTCCTTTAAAATTTGTCTTGGGGGAAAGAGATAAAAAACTGACTGAGATCAAATGACTGTGGAGTATATTCCAAAACAGTAATGAAGAAAGTAAGGGGCAAGAGCCTGTTAGAAAAATACTATGCTGGCTTCATCTGTTGAAAGCATTCCAGAATGGTTGAAATTATGAATCATATCTTGTGGGATTAAAAAAAAAAAAAAAAAAAAAAAAAAAAAAAGAGGAAGAAAACAGAAGGAAAAAAATATTTTGAACTTATTTTTCCATTCCAAGATGGTATAACGGCTTTATTTCATTTTGTTCCTATGACCGGTTAATAGCTCATGAAGTGTTTAGCAATAGAGAGTGAGAGTCTTCACACTAACCATACCATTTGGATGGGTCTCTTTTACTTTCTATAGCAGCAGATATGGTTTAGCACTCCACAATTCAGTCCCCAAAAGTGAGTAAGTGTGGCAGATTTAACCTAACTGCCCAGTCCACCAGAATGCCTAATTATCTTGAAAAGTGCTTTGCTATATCTCCTTATCTGGACATGTCTCTCTAGTTCCACTTTGAGCTTGTTGATCTTTCATCTACAGGATGAGATCCAATTTAGCTTAGCAAGGATATAGCCTTTCCAAACCATATCTTTTACCGTCTGTATTCTTACAAGTACATTTCTACCGCTGGGACCAGTTTGGAAGATCTTAGTTGTTTTATTCCTTAGATTATGTTGCTGCATTAATTAGCTCTTCTTTGAAGTTTTTTCCCTGCTCAAGTATAGGGTCTGTGCCTAAATGATCGTGATGCTAACTCCTTATGATATATTCTGCAGGCTTACAGAGTATGCAGCAAAGTTTTCTCTTCTTCTGAGGACATTCTATTCTTTTGATGAGAAATGCTGAAGGTCTGACTTCAGTTGCAAGGGTATCTGATTGACAGATTGCAAAATTGTTAAGTCTAGTAACAGCAGGAAAAGCGTGCTCTTGCTCTCTATGTAAATGTCGTGTCAGCTGCTGTTGGGATAAAAAGCATGAGCATAAGCAAAGATATCTGCATGGATAGAAAAGAAACAAAGAAGATATTTGTTGTGATTTCTGCACTAAGGAGCAAGAAGAAGCATGAAGCGCTAATTTCAGTGGCTAAGACAGTATCATCCTTGGGCCAGTTCTCTTCAACATCTTTTGAACCACTTGGACTCGGCACTTGAAGGAATATTAAGCAAGTTTGCCAGAGACACTACATTGGGAGGAGCTGTCAACTAACTCCCTTGAGGCCAGTGAGATGCTGCAGAGAGATCTTGACAAATAAGAGAGATGGGCAATTATGGCTGGCCGGGAGTCTATGCCCAAATCACGAAAGGGGCGGGACTGCTGGAGAAGGCGTCCCAAGCTGTTGTATTTTCTAGCATCAGTCTCATGACATGGTTATGACAGTGGGAAGATGCCAGCAGCTCACGTCCCCAGCAGCAGAAAAAGAACTTCATGTTACAACTTACTTGAAAAGTTTTTTGACCAATCCCACAAAGCAAAAGCATATTGGCACTAGTTCTATCCGATCCCTAGAAGCACACATAACTTTGGTTCAAAGAACGCTTGCTTCTTTTGAATAAAAGACCTGCTTGTAAGCCTTAAGATAGAATCGACAGAGCTCCATTATTAAGCTTAGAACTTCCTAACATCTGGCTAGATCTACTTTTCTGTAGCTTAGGGAGTTCTTCTAATCAAGCTTTAATACACAGGCCATTGTTTTATTTGTCCTTACTTCTCTACTTCTTCTATCATTTTTCTGCTGACAAACCTTATGACTACTGCTTAGCTCCAAGCACAGTTCTGCTGTCTCTGAGGCCTGCCTTTTGCAGCTTTCCCAAAATCCTCTGTTTTCAAGGATTGCCACAGGCAATCCCCAACCTTAGGGAGTTGTGCGATGGCAAGTGCTGGATTCAGCACCTGGGACAGGGCAATCCTGCTGTGTGTGTGTATAGACTAGGGAGCCAGAGGCTGGAGAGAAGCACTGCAGAAAGGAAGCCAGGCTCCTGGCCAATGGCAAGCTAAATGTGCATCAGCAGTGCCCTGGCAGCCAGGAGGGCCAAGCCTGTCCTGGGGTGCATCAGGCACAGTATCACCAGCTGGGCAAGAGAGGGCATTGTCCTGCTCTGCTCTCCTCTGCTCTGCTCTGTACTGGGGCAGCCTGACCTTGAGTGCTTGGGGGCAGTTTTGGGTACCACAATGAAAAAAGACATGAAGGTATCAGAAAGTTCTCAAATGAGGTTTACAAGGACAGAACTGGAGGAAATGGCATGCAGCTGAGTCAGGGGAGGGTCAGGTCCGGTATCAGGAAAAAGCTTTTTAACCAGAGGATGGCTGGGCACTGGAAGAGTCTCTCCAGGGAGTGGTCACAGCATCACGCCTATCTTGAGTTCAAGAATCTTTGGGACATTGCTCTCAGGCATCTGGTGTGATTCTTGAGGAAGGTCCCATGCAGGGCCAGAAGTTGGACTTGATGCTCCTGACGGGCCCCTTCCAATTCAACTGATTCTACCACTCTATGGTTCTGTCCTGGCCACTCAAGGTGTATTGCTTGATCTCACCAGATTTTGACCTGCTCTTGTTGGTCAGAATTTGTCCCTACTGCCTAATGATATTTATCACAAAAGACAAAGTGCCTTTCCTCAATTTTCTCAAGAAAGTTGAACATGCACCCTAGAATCCTAAAAAAGTCTTTTCCTTGAAACAACACTGTCTCCTGCCCAGTATTCTTTCCAGATCTTAAGGAGAAAGAAGGCAAAATCAGGGGATGTATTACAATGAAGCACTGTCAATTTTCCGGACCTTTAGCGGTATATTTGTACTTCCACTATTCTTTCCTATAAAATCATGGTTTTGTAGAGCATGTCATTTTCTAGCAAGACACATTTTTGCAACTGAGCCCATCAGTCTCTGTGAGAATATATTGTCAAAAGCACAAAACATATGAATAGGCAGTGGCAAGTGAGGGGAATAAGCAGTATGGGAAGCAGCTCCGTGATACTACAGTAAGACAAGAAGGAGGTGGAGGTGTTCCAGTTGACAGAGCAAAGAATCCCCCGCAGTCCCTGGAGACATCCTAGTGAAGCAGGTTGTCTCCCAGAGGTCCCTGGAGAACCATGGAGGAACACATACCTACAGTGCAGCTGGCGGAGGGCTCCATGCCACAGCAGGTGAAAGTGCCTTGAAGGAAGCTGCAGCTTGTGGAGGGAGGGCCAGAAAACCATCCTTGACCTCTTCTTTAGCGGAAGAGTATGTGCAAATGTTAAACGGCTGCTAACTCGAATCTATCCTCTTTCCAGTTCTTGTCGTAGGTAAGTAGGACAATACAAGAATTAGAAGCCTAAATTGTTTTACTTGAGGCTCCCATTCTCTCTGCCACTCCCTTAAAATTTAGTTTGAGATGAAATAAAACTCATGATCAAGTTCCTAAGGCTTGATGGTCGGGCTTCTCAGAAAACAGGGAGTGCAAAGAACTCTTGTCACTGTCATTTTTTTTCATAGAACTAAAAAAGTTAAATTAATGTTTCCTAAGAACTGACGGAAATCAATTGGTAGTGGTGGTGAGAGTGGAGAGTATAATTAAGCTGGAAAGAGAATATCATGTAGCTACCTCATCTGCATATAAGTTTTTTACCAGGAACTCTGGACTTTTAAACAGACCTAGGACACAAGAGTTATCTCTGGGAATGTTTTAGTATGTATAGAACATTCATCTTTAAATAGCTCGATCTGTTTTACCCTTATGAGTTACGTTTTAAATTTTATTTGAGGAGAAATATTTGTGATTCAGATCATTTCGAGTTCTGAAGCATTTCAGTTTTTGAGAGTTTTTGCTGTCTCCTGAGGGCAGGAAAATAGTCTTGGAACCAATACTGAAAGAAACTAGATGGAAAACTTAGTTTTCCTCATTCTTTTCTGTCTATTCTAAGAGGCACAAGAGCAAAACCACTGCTATGAGTGAGAGTTGCCTTATCACTCATGGATGACAACCTTGTAGTGAGTAGTCTATTATTTGCACACATTTCTGATGCTGGTTGTTACCTGTTGTGCAGAAAGATCTGTAAACTCTTTTCACGGAAAGACATTCCTGAATTGCTTCACTTATCTCTGAAGCAGAGAACTAAGCTGGCACTCTACTTCGGAGATCATCCTGTGCTCGCCCCCAAACCCGTTTCCTTCAAATGCAATTTACTTTCAACCAAAGCACTTCATTACTTCATCAGGTAATCTCTTGTTCTTAATGTTTGGGGGATTGTTTTAAAAGGGTAAGAACATATTCTAGTAAGAAGGTAGAACGTCTGTCTTAAGCAGTAGACATCACTTGGCTTTGGTTCATGCACCATAACAACAGCAAGGAATGTCGATTACAATCAATAGATGGGTTGGGGAAACCGGCCACAAGTTTAGGAATCTTTCTCCAATTAATTGTGCTTTAAAATTTGGCTCTTAGCATTTCAAGTGTGTTTTTTTTAAAACAATCAACTATTTATTACCTGTACCAGAAGGAAGCACGATCAGCAGTGCTTGTGCATCCTTCACCAGTTCCAAGAAGAAGAATGGTCTGAGCCTCCAGTGTAGCTCAGGGAGTCTGTCATCAAGCCAGAGTCCTCCAGGCATCTTCTCAACCTGGAGAAGAGCAGACTCTGAGCAAATGTTAGAGCAGTCCTCCAGGATCTGAAGGCAGCCTAGCAAAAGGAGGCAGATGAGCTACACAAGGGCATGGAGTGATAGGAAAAGTGTTGATGGCTTTAAAACATAAGAGTATATGTTTCCTTTGGGTATTGGGAAGAAATTCCTTGCCAGGAGGTTGGTGAGACATTGGAACATGGTGTTGGGTGACCCATTCCTGGAAGTGTTCAAGGCCAGCTTGAATGGGTCTTTGAGCTTAAGGCGGCCTAGTGGAAGGTGTCCCTGCCAATGACATGGGGGGTGAATTTAGGTGAATTTTAAGGTCCCTTTCAATCCCAACCATTCTGTTATTCTGTGGTAATAGTCATTCTGTGCAGTAGCAGTAACTAGCTGAAGATAGAAAAAACAGACTACTGATTCTGAGAAACTGCCATCCAGTTTAACTGTTTTGGACTCACATAGAAGTTCCTTTTAGCATTATTATAAGTAGGAACAGTCTCAGCACTTAAATATCATCCACACAAATATTTTATAATTTTTAAGGCTTCGGACAATTGAGAATTTCTTTTCTCTTTCTTTCTTTCTTTCTTTCTTCCTTCCTTCTTTCTTTCTTTCTTTCTTTCTTTCTTTCTTTCTTTCTTTCTTTCTTTCTTTCTTTCTTTTCTTTCTTTCCTTTTTTCCTTCTTTCCTTCTTTCCTTCTTTTCTTCCTCCTTTCCCTTCCTTCCTCCCTCCCTCCCTCCCTGCACTGTGATTTCAATTTGTAAAATGTGAAGTAATTTCAGTAATTGACTCTTACCTGAATTTCATTTCAAAGCTTAGAAATGGATCAAGAAGAAAATTGTGTGAAGACAGAGAATTTAAAAAGAATATTAGTATGAGGTTTAGAGGTAGCTATTGAAAATTCAAAAAGACAACATTGAAATGATGCAACGGATGGGCATGATGTTCATTACAAAAAAGCCTTGTCGCACGCTTGGTACTCTAGTGTCTTGATTAGCATCGTTTTTTATTCATTGACTCTTTTTCACCTTGAAATAATGGCGTCTTTGTACTTATGCAGCATCCATGAAGAATTTCTTGGGTGTCATTTTGTACTCGATCCTAAACGGCAGGTTCTGCATTCTGCCATCCGTCTGGCTTTCCCGTTTGATGCAGCTTCTGAGAGGTCTTTTCAGAATTGAGGACTACCTGCAAGAATGATGCTAAATACATGCATTTTACCTCTTGGTTAATGCAAAACTGTTTTTCCTTTACAGCATAATAATAACAGGAAAAGAATGATGGTGGATTCAATTCTTATAGTAATACAAAGAGAACTATTATCATCATTAGAAACCAAGCAAGTCATATTTATTGCTCATGCAGTACAACTACTAATGCAAATTACCCTGTAAATTCAAAATGAATCTGTATCACAGGAGTGGATTGAATGTCTCTCTTGATATTTTGCTTAAAGCAGAAAATTAATTCTTTTGACAGCCAACTCATAATTGCAACCTAACTTTCAACTCCAGCTTTCAAACAGTGGAAACATGTCTGTTTATAACACGATACAGTACCGTACACAAGACCAAAACAGGTCCTAGACGTTCAAATGAAAGAAAAGATCAAAGGACAGATTAATTCACATCTGCAAGCCCTCAAGAGCGTGCAGGTCAAAAGTCCCCAGAAAACTAGGCCAGTGGCACAAATTCTCAATGTTGGCACCAGCAGAAGCAGCTGCTATCTTTCTAGGATGCAATCTTGCTTACATCATCCTTCAAAGCAATCTTCTGTCCCCCTGCCCAATATGCCTTCTGCTCTACTCCTTGGACTTCACGTTTGCATTTCTACAGAGTCCTGCAAAGTGACTCAAAGTTCAGGTAACAAATTTCCAAGATTTAGAAATACTGTGTTAAGTCTATTTCTTTCGTATTTCATCCCGTCTAAGCATACTGAACTTTCTGAGGTGAAATATGTCGAGTATGTCACGTGTAGTTTACATGTTAGTTCTGCTTGACATTAAAACTTCGCACAGACCCCTGGGATGCCTTACTGCAAAAATATATAGCTGCAAAGAGTGGTTGCACAAAGTTAGAATGGCCAGAAAACCATGTAAACAACCTAACAGTAGAGGCTTGAATTTCTGAATATAATCTTGCACCATTTAAAGTCAAAATAGAATATTGAAATGATTTTCATCTAATAATGAGCGTGGGGAAGAAAGAATCCAGATAGGCTTTTTTTTTTTTTTGAAACAGTTCCAGGAAATACATGGCCTTAACTTGGAAGTATAGCATTAAATATTTTTATACAGCATGAGTTCTCATTACCTAATCATATGATTTGTAGAACTGAATTGGAAAGTAGGAAATAAACAAAGAAAAATATTCAAGCTATAAAAAATGTGAGTTTAAAATTTTCTTTGTATTTCTGATTAAAACGATGAGGTAGCCAAATGGTCACCCATTATTTTCAAAAGCATCTGGACATAAAAAACGGATCAATTTTGGCGGGACTTGGATGTCCGGTATTCCTGAAAAGCTTTATTTCACTGCTTCCCAAGCCTGATTCAATCCCCTTAAATGCAGCTGTATTTCAGTTGCTCAGTGAAACTGTCCATGTCATGCATATAGTTTACAAATAATCTGCAGAAAAAGCTAGCTAGATTTAAAGATCTTTTTTCTGTAAATGGCCTTCAACTGATTTCTACAAACACACAGCTGGGATTTCTGCTGTCTTCTTCAGGCCACTTCCTGCAGAGACCTCTCCCTTAAATTTGTCTCGTTTTACTAAGAACGCTTCTGGTGATCCAAAGTCAGCACTGGGATTGTCCAACTGCATGGAATTACTGTCTGCTAGAGCTGCACACTGAGGGCTTCTGTGTGCAGCATCATGTGAGCCCTGCTAATGTCACCCTGTTGGTATAAACTGAGCTAAGTGGACCTTAAGGGACAAGATTGTGCACTGATTTTGTAATAGAAATGAGGTACTAAGAAGGAGGCGGGAGGATTTCAATGTTTCTGCCCCCAGCTGAAGCAACACTAAATCTCGGTCCTTATCTGAAAAACAAGGTGAATTAACCCGTTTGGCATTCATATGCCAAAAAGGTCAGTAATACACTCAGAACTGTCAAAAGAGTAACAATTCCAATCATTACTTTCTAAAAAGAATTCATTTGAAGAAGTCAGGAAGACAGATGAAACATGCAAATATCCTACCCTGAGAATCATTCTGTTGATCTGCACAGGTTTCTTATTATATTCCCATCTAATGCATTGGTCATGTGTGCTTGTGATGACACAAATACTTGCAAAGCTTACCAGATAAATCATGTTCTCTTCAAACAGCAAAGCATTTCTTGATGGTTGCACTTGCTAATTCCATTTAGACTCAGTGTTCTTAAAGGTCTTTTCCAACCAAAGTTCCAACCACCATTCTCTAAGTCGCACATCCTGATTGTCCTGGTTTAGGGCTAAATTTGGCAGAAAACCTCACAAAGGGCCACTGCACCCTCCCCCCCACCGAAAGCCCACCCACACAGCCGCTCCCTTCAACTGGTTTGGGGAGAGAAGTGGGAAAAAGCTGTTGATTTAACAGGCAAAGCACTTCCCAGCACAAAAAAATGAACAATACCGGATGACAAAACTCATTTGCCGCACTGAAGAGACGACAAATCAGAAAGTCTCTCCTGTGGGTGCTCACTCTGTTATAAACCCCTCCAGCAATGGGGAAGGCTGCTGCCCAGGGTAGGCCCCAGTAGGCCACAAAGTGCAAGTTCCCAGTGCTTCCCAGGTCCCAGTCCGGAGCAGATTCGAAACGTTCCAAGAAAAGGGAAAGGAAAAAAAAAAACAGTCCAGGGAAAACTCTGCCTCAGCCAGCTAACCCAACTAAAAAGCAAATGCGTGCTCTGTTCTGCTCCGTCAGTGCCCAGACAACACAGTGCAGCGCAGAATGTGGAAGAGTGTTGCTTTTTAAGGAGTGCAGCCTCTGATAAGAAACTCAGTGCTTCTTCTTCTCCCCACCTTTGCTCTCAGAACCAGTCTTGAAGGCAGAGAATATCATATCCAGCATTAAGAGAACAGATGACTGGGGATACAAGCATCATAAAGTCACCCTAGGACACCGCTCCTTTGAGATATGTCACCAGACTATGCTAAGACCAAGTTTTGGAACTGCTCATTAAAATTCTACGCTCACAGTGAAGCTGAGGAGGAAACACAGCTCACTACAGTTACCTTGTGGCATGCCAGTGCTTCCTTTCAATCACAATGGTCTTCGTTTTTAAGTCCCTGACATCACAGGCATCATGAAACATCCTTTGTGCAGGAAGGAAGAAAATATTCTTCTCATTGATGCTGATGGGTTAGCTGACATGCAAAGCAGTTAATTCAAAGTGACAGAGCAATCAAGTCAATAGGAAAACTCACCACAGTTTTGTTTACTCCCCTAAATCCTTACTATCCCAAAATACAAGAACAGCTGTAAAAGCCTTGTGGCTACCTAATTTTTTCCTAGACCTACATGGTGGGGTAAGAGATAAACAATCCCAAACTATGGTAATCCACAACAAAGCATTCTTGACCTCATATTCAGGTTCTGCATAGCGAGCTCTTCCTCCTGATCAAGTTATTCCATCGCAATACTTTGGGGAGTATCTCAGAGGGCTGGCTGTTGTTTGGTTTGAAAGCATCTTGATCATTCAGGAACCCAGTAGCAAGGACAAAGTTTAAAAGAAGATAGTGCTATGCATTGATTTTCATCTAGGACAGAGATATTTCTACAACACAGAAGGCTGACCTAATGCTTCACGACAACGTGGCTGAAGTGGCATCCTGGTCCCCATAGGTTTTTCTCTTTACTTTTAGCTGCTTTCTTACCAGATTAATGAGCTGAACTAGCTCAAAAAAGAATCAGATAAGTGCCAGAGCTTTCAAACAAACAAACAAACAAACAAACAAAAAAAAAAAAACAAAAAAAAACCCCCAAAACAGATGCAAAAGGGTGATTTGTAAGTGCATTTGAAAACAGAAGTTTTTTGTACTTTTCATAGATACATGGCATTCTCTAGAATGATATTGCTCCAATGCTTTGGGTTTGGTTTTGTTTTTGTTTTTTTCCTCAATTCTAAATGTTACACATTCTTTTTTGGCCATTTTAGTAAACTGATTTTCTGATCCATGTGAAAGACAGTCCGAAGTTCCCCTCATTTGCCTCACGACCGTCCCCAGGACAGACATCGGGACCCTGAGGACCCTGACTGGAATGCTGGCATGCCGGTCAGAGAGGAATGCCAGAAATCCTGAGGCCCCTGAGCAGAATTCTGGCCTGCCAAGTGATTGTTGGCAGCTGTGTCTACAGTGACTGCTTCTAGCAGGGCCTGCCAAGGGGCGAGGCGACCTATGGGCCTGCACGTGCTTCGCGACACCAGCCCAGGAATTTTCCCACCTCTTGGCCAGATGAACTTGCTGGGGCAACTGTGGTAGCCGCCCCATGGAAAATCCTTCATCTGCTCCACTACCACCGTGAGGGACGCAGATTGAAGCCCCCCTCCCAAGGACTGAGGCTGAGACGCCCGTAATTCTGATCCAGGGCTGCTGGCTTGACTGAATCAGGATGCCTGCTAAGTGTTGCCTGCAGATGTGTTCGCGGGACCTAGACTGGTTTCCTATAGAAACCAGTCCTGAAACAATAGCTCCCACTCACTGCTGATATTGATATTGACTTCTCCTGCTGAGAACATGGACTGTCTGTACCCGTCTTCAATACCATTTTTCCCCTCAGCAATTTCAATAGACTTGCTCTTTATTGTATCTGCTCCCCCTCAGCCATTTCTAGATCTGTTTCCCCCCTCAGCAATGGACTAGAATAGAACCTTGAGATAACCAGGACTCTGAGATCTCCCCTAGGAGAACTCCATCGGCTGGGCTGCGAGGACTTCATCTCTCTCCATTTGGTAGCTATACTCTCTCTCTCTTTCTCCCCCTCTTTTCTATTCTTTTCCTCTCCCTAATTCCTTGAAGGCATTTGCTGTGGTCATTCTAGAAAGGTGCATTTGTTTGGAGTGATACTGCAATCCCTTTTCCATCTTGTCTTTTGCCCTCCGAGATCAGTTAAGAAAACATCATCCCCCCTTGGTAGGAGCGGATCAGAACAATATGTTCTTTCCAGCTGAAATTGGTTCTAGTCAATAGAAGCACACTGGTAGGTAAAAGTAGACTATAAAAGATAACCTTCAGAATGTATTTCCCATGTCTTCCCACTCAAGCAAGTGAAGAAAGCAGACAGATCTTCAGATAACATGCTATGCGAATTGAAAGGAATCTTCTTGGAGGCAACTGTGAAACTCACGCAATGAAATACAGATGAGAGAGATGAAAGGGTCACATATGATGTCAAATCTATTCTTTTAATGTTTGAATGAAACAAGATTTCTTGAAGTACAATCCTACAAAATGAAGGTGAACTTGCAGAAGCAATTGAACTGGGTCTCCTTTAGAAACACAATGTTTTCTAATTAAACTGAGCATTCAGGAAGGCAACCTTGAAATCAAAAGGATTTAGAAAAATACAAAATACCAAGACTGGCAGTTCGTTATCTTTCACGGTCTCTTTAAGATAAGATTGATTTGAACTTCCACTTGTAGTAGGTCTGAAGACATTAGGAATGATGCAATATGAAAAAACCAAAACAAAACAACTTTCTCAAAAAGCTTTGAGAAACCAGAGAAATGATGATTTTTAGTGGTTAGGTAGTCCTTTAAAATTTGTCTTGGGGGAAAGAGATAAAAAACTGACTGAGATCAAATGACTGTGGAGTATATTCCAAAACAGTAATGAAGAAGGTAAGGGGCAAGAGCCTGTTAGAAAAATACTATGCTGGCTTCATCTGTTGAAAGCATTCCAGAATGGTTGAAATTATGAATCATATCTTGTGGGATTAAAAAAAAAAAAAAAAAAAAAAAAAGAGGAAGAAAACAGAAGGAAAAAAATATTTTGAACATATTTTTCCATTCCAAGATGGTATAATGGCTTTATTTCATTTTGTTCCTATGACCGGTTAATAGCTTATGAAATGTTTAGCAATAGAGAGTGAGAGTCTTCACACTAGCCATACCATTTGGATGTGTCTCTTTTACTTTCTAGAGCAGCAGATATGGTTTAGCACTCCACAATTCAGTCCCCAAAAGTGAGTAAGTGTGGCAGATTTAACCTAACTGCCCAGTCCACCAAAATGCCTAATTATCTTGAAAAATGCTTTGCTCTATCTCATGATCTGGACATGTCTCTCTAGCTCCACTTTGAGCTTCTTGATCTTTCATCTACAGGATGAGATCCAATTTAGCTTAGCAAGGATGTAGCCTTTCCAAACCATATCTTTTACCGTCTGTATTCTTACAAGTACATTTCTACCGCTGGGACCAGTTTGGAAGATCCTAGTTGTTTTATTCCTTAGATTATGTTGCTGCATTAATTAGCTCTTCTTTGAAGTTTTTTCCCTGCTCAAGTATAGGGTCAGTGCTGAAATGATTGTGATGCTAACTCCTTATGATCTATTCTGCAGGCTTACAGAGTATGCAGCAAAGTTTTCTCTTCTTCTGAGGACATTCTACTCTTTTGATGAGAAATGCTGAAGGTCTGACTTCAGTTGCAAAGGTATCTGATTGACAGATTGCAAAATTGTTAAGTCTAGTAACAGCAGGAAAAGCGTGCTCTTGCTCTGTATGTAAATGTCGTGTCAGCTGCTGTTGGGATAAAAAGCATGAGCATAAGCAAAGATATCTGCATGGATAGAAAAGAAACAAAGAAGATATTTGTTGTGATTTCTGCACTAAGGAGCAAGAAGAAGCATGAAGCGCTAATTTCAGTGGCTAAGACAGTATCGTCCTTGGGCCAGTTCTCTTCAACATCTTTTGAACCACTTGGACTCGGCACTTGAAGGAATACTAAGCAAGTTTTCCAGAGACGCTACATTGGGAGGAGCTGTCAACTAACTCCCTTGAGGCCAGTGAGACACTGCAGAGAGATCTTGACAAATAAGAGAGATGGGCAATTATGGCTGGCCGGGAGTCTATGCCCAAATCACGAAAGGGGCGGGACTGCTGGGGAAGGCGTCCCAAGCTGTTGTATTTTCCAGCATCAGTCTCATGACATGCTTATGACAGTGGGAAGATGCCAGCAGCTCACGTCCCCAGCAGCAGAAAAAGAACTTCATGTTACAACTTACTTGAAAAGCTTTTTGACCAATCCCACAAAGCAAAAGCATATTGACAGTAGTTCTTTCCGATCCCTAGAAGCACACAGAACTTTGGTTCAAAGAACGCTTGCTTCTTTTGAATAAAAGACCTGCTTGTAAGCCTTAAGATAGAATGCACAGAGCTCCATTATTAAGCTTAGAACTTCCTAACATCTGGCTAGATCTACTTTGCTGTAGCTTAGGGAGTTCTTCTGATCAAGCTTTAATACACAGGCCATTGTTCTATTTGTCCTTACTTCTCTACTTCTTCTATCATTTTTCTGCTGACAAACCTTATGACTACTGCTTAGCTCCAAGCACAGTTCTGCTGTCTCTGAGGCCTGCCTTTTGCAGCTTTCCCAAAATCCTCTGTTTTCAAGGATTGCCACAGGCAATCCCCAACCTTAGGGAGTTGTGCGATGGCAAGTGCTGGATTCAGCACCTGGAACAGGGCAATCCTGCTGTGTGTGTGTATAGACTAGGGAGCCAGAGGCTGGAGAGAAGCACTGAAGAAAGGAAGCCAGGCTCCTGGCCAATGGCAAGCTAAATGTGCATCAGCAGTGCCCTGGCAGCCAGGAGGGCCAAGCCTGTCCTGGGGTGCATCAGGCACAGTATCGCCAGCTGGGCAAGAGAGGGCATTGTCCTGCTCTGCTCTGCTCTGCTCTGTTCTGGGGCAGCCGGACCTTGAGTGCTTGGGGGCAGTTTTGGGTACCACAATGAAAAAAGACATGAAGGTATCAGAAAGTTCTCCAATGAGGTTTACAAGGACAGAACTGGAGGAAATAGCATGCAGCTGAGTCAGGGGAGGCTCAGGTCCGGTATCAGGAAAAAGTTTTTTAACCAGAGGATGGCTGGGCACTGGAAGAGTCTCTCCAGGGTGTGCTCACAGCATCACACCTATCTTGAGTTCAAGAACCTTTGGGACATTGCTCTCAGGCATCTGGTGTGATTCTTGAGGAAGGTCCCATGCAGGGCCAGAAGTTGGACTTGATGCTCCTGACGGGCCCCTTCCAATTCAACTGATTCTACCACTCTATGATTCTGTCCTGGCCACTCAAGGTATATTGCTTGATCTCACCAGATTTTGACCTGCTCTTGTTGGTCAGAATTTGTCCCTACTGCCTAATGATATTTATCACAAAAGACAAAGTGCCTTTCCTCAATTTTCTCAAGAAAGTTGAACATGCACCCTAGAATCCTAAAAAAGTCTTTTCCTTGAAACAACACTGTCTCCTGCCCAGTATTCTTTCCAGATCTTAAGGAGAAAGAAGGCAAAATCAGGGGATGTATTACAATGAAGCACTGTCAAGTTTCCGGACCTTTAGCAGTATATTTGTACTTCCACTATTCTTTTCTATAAAATCATGGTTTTGTAGAGCATGTCATTTTCTAGCAAGACACATTTTTGCAGCTGAGCCCATCAGTCTCTGTGAGAATATATTGTCAAAAGCACAAAACATATGAATAGGCAGTGGCAAGTGAGGGGAAAAAAAAGTATGGGAAGCAGCTCCGTGATACTACAGTAAGACAAGGAGGAGGAGGTGTTCCAGTTGACAGAGCAAAGAATCCCCCGCAGTCCCTGGAGATATCCTAGTGAAGCAGGTTGTCTCCCAGCAGTCCCTAGAGAACCATGGAGGAACACATACCTACAGTGCAGCTGCTGGAAAGCTCCATGCCACAACAGGTGAAAGTGCCTTGAAGGAAGCTGCAGCTTGTGGAGGGAGGGCCAGAAAACCATCCTTGACCTCTTCTTTAGTGGAAGAGTATGTGCAAATGTTTAACAGCTGCTAACTGGAATCTATCCTCTTTCCAGTTCTTGTCGTAGGTAAGTAGGACAATACAAGAATTAGAAGCCTAAACTGTTTTGCATGAGGCTCCCATTCTCTCTGCCACGCCCTTAAAATTTACTTTGAGATGAAATAAAACTCATGATCAAGTTCCTAAGGCTTGATGGTCAGGCTTCTCAGAAAACAGGCAGTGCAAAGAACTCTTATCACTGTCATTTTTTTTTCATAGAACTAAAAAAGTTAAAGTACTGTTTTCTAAGAACTTACGAAAATCAACTGGTAGAGGTGGTGAGAGTGAAGAGTATAATTAAGCTGGAAAGAGACTATCATGTAGCTACCTCATCTGCATAGAAGTTTTTTTACCAGGAACTCTGGACTTTTAAACAGATTTAGGACACAATAGTTATCTCTGGGAATGTTTTAGTATGTATAGAACATTCATCTTTAAATAGCTCGATCTGTTTTACCGTTATGACTTACGTTTTAAATTTTATTTGAGGAGAAATATTTGCCATTCAGATCATTTCGAGTTCTGAAGCATTTCAGTTGTTGACAGTTTTTGCTGTCTCCTGAGGGCAGGAAAATAGTCCTGGAACCAATACTGAAAGAAACTAGATGGAAAACTTAGTTTTCCTCATTCTTTTCTGTCTATTCTATGAGGCACAAGAGCAAAACCACTGCTATGAGTGAGAGTTGCCTTACCACTCATGGATGACAACCTTGTAGTGAGTAGTCTGTTATTTGCACACATTTCTGATGCTGGTGGTTACCTGTTGTGCAGAAAGATCTGTAAACTATTTTCACGGAAAGACATTCCTGAATTGCTTCACTTATCTCTGAAGCAGAGAACTAAGCTGGCACTCTACTTCGGAGATCTTCCTGTGCTCGCCCCCAAACCCGTTTCCTTCAAATGCAATTTACTTTCAACCAAAGCACTTCATTACTTCATCAGGTAATCTCTTGTTCTTAATGTTCGGGGTAGTGTTCTAAAAGGGTAAGAACATATTCTAGTAAGAAGGTAGAACCTCTTTCTTAAGTAGTAGACATCACTGGGCTTTGGTTCATGCACCAGAACAACAGCAAGGAATGTCGTTTGCAATCAATAGATGGGTTGGGGAAACCGGCCACAAGTTTAGGAATCTTTCTCCAATTAATTATGCTTTAAAATTTGTCTCTTAGCATTTCAAGTGTTTTTTTATTAAAACAATCAACTATTTATTACCTGTTCCACAACGAAGCACAATCAGCAGTGCTTGTGCATCCTTCACCAATTCCAAGAAGAAGAATGGTCTGAGCCTCCAGTATAGCTCATTACCATAAGCTGAAAAAAAGTTCTTGGACAGCTTTCTTTTGCATCCTTCTAAACCTTATGCAGCACTTCCTGGTCAATCTTACATTTTCTTTTCTCCAGGAGATGGTAAGAACTCGAGTACCTTCATGACAACCGTCGCGGGTCGCTTGCTGTGCTGGCAGAGTTCCTTTTTGAGAAAATGCCTGGAAAAGCTTTTCGCTAAGGTCTAGGCGGCAGGAGACGCAGAAGACGGGCATAGGCAGCTGTCCGAAGGTGGGTGCCGGTCCCCGGCGGCTTTCGGCAGAAGCCGCGGTTCGGAGCGCACCGCGACCGGCAGAAAGCTCTGGGCGCGAAAAAGCCGCTTCTTCGCCTCCGGCAGCCGGAGAGCTCGGCCGATGCTGAGACGTCAAGAACGAAGCCGCACAGCACTGGGATTAAGTGAGCAGCTCTCAAACTGAGGGAAAACGATAACTAACCACTTTCCAACAGTTTCAACTTGCATTACCATAGGTAGGGAAAAAGTTCTTGGACAGCTTTCTTTTGCATCCTTCTAAACCTTATGCACCACTTCCTGGCCAATCTTACTTTTTCTTTTCTCCAGGAGATGGGAAGAACTCGAGTACCTTCATGAAAACCGTCGCGGGTCGCTTGCTGTGCTGGCAGAGTTCCTTTTTGAGAAAATGCTTGGAAAAGCTTTTCGCTAAGGTCTAGGCGGCAGGAGACGCAGAAGACGGGCATAGGCAGCTGTCCGAAGGTGGGTGCCGGTCCCCGGCGGCTTTCGGCAGAAGCCGCGGTTCGGAGCGCACCGCGACCGGCAGAAAGCTCTGGGCGCGAAAAAGCCGCTTCTTCGCCTCCGGCAGCCGGAGAGCTCGGCCGATGCTGAGACGTCAAGAACGAAGCCGCACAGCACTGGGATTAAGTGAGCAGCTCTGAAACTGAGGGAAAACGATAACTAACCACTTTCCAACAGTTTCAACTTGCATTACCATAAGTAGGGAAAAAGTTCTTGGACAGCTTTCTTTTGCATCCTTCTAAACCTTATGCAGCACTTCCTGGTCAATCTTACATTTTCTTTTCTCCATGAGATGGGAAGAACTCGAGTACCTTCATGAAAACCGTCGCGGGTCGCTTGCTGTGCTGGCACAGTTCCTTTTAGAGAAAATGCCTGGAAAAGCTTTTCGCTAAGGTCTAGGCGGCAAGAGACGCAGAAAACGGGCATACGCAGCTGTCCGAAGGTAGGTGCCGGTCCCCGGCGGCTTTCGGCGGAAGCCGCGGTTCGGAGCGCACCGCGACCGGCAGAAAGCTCTGGGCGCGAAAAAGCCGCTTCTTCGCCTCCGGCAGCCGGAGAGCTGGGCCGATGCTGAGACGTCAAGAACGAAGCCGCACAGCACTGGGATTAAGTGAGCAGCTCTCAAACTGAGGGAAAACGATAACTAACCACTTTCCAACAGTTTCAACTTGCATTACCATAAGTAGGGAAAAAGTTCTTGGACAGCTTTCTTTTGCATCCTTCTAAACCTTATGCAGCACTTCCTGGCCAATCTCACTTTTTCTTTTCTCCAGGAGATGGTAAGAACTCGACTACCTTCATGACAACCGTCGCGGGTCGCTTGCTGTGCTGGCAGAGTTCCTTTTTGAGATAATGCCTGGAAAAGCTTTTCGCTAAGGTCTAGGCGGCAAGAGACGCAGAAGACGGGCATAGGCAGCTGTCCGAAGGTAGGTGCCGGTCCCCGGCGGCTTTCGGCAGAAGCCGCGGTTCGGAGCGCACCGCGACCGGCAGAAAGCTCTGGGCGCGAAAAAGCCGCTTCTTCGCCTCCGGCAGCCGGAGAGCTCGGCCGATGCTGAGACGTCAAGAACGAAGCCGCACAGCACTGGGATTAAGTGAGCAGCTCTCAAACTGAGGGAAAACGATAACTAACCACTTTCCAACAGTTTCAACTTGCATTACCATAAGTAGGGAAAAAGTTCTTGGACAGCTTTCTTTTGCATCCTTCTAAACCTTATGCAGCACTCTCTGGCCAATCTCACTTTTTCTTTTCTCCAGGAGATGGGAAGAACTCGAGTACCTTCATGAAAACCGTCGCGGGTCGCTTGCTGTGCTGGCAGAGTTCCTTTTAGAGAAAATGGCTGGAAAAGCATTTCGCTAAGGTCTAGGCGGCAAGAGACGCAGAAGACGGGCATACGCAGCTGTCCGAAGGTAGGTGCCGGTCCCCGGCGGCTTTCGGCAGAAGCCGCGGTTCGGAGCGCACCGCGACCGGCAGAAAGCTCTGGGCGCGAAAAAGCCGCTTCTTCGCCTCCGGCAGCCGGAGAGCTCGGCCGATGCTGAGACGTCAAGAACGAAGCCGCACAGCACTGGGATTAAGTGAGCAGCTCTGAAACTGAGGGAAAACGATAACTAACCACTTTCCAACAGTTTCAACTTGCATTACCATAAGTAGGGAAAAAGTTCTTGGACAGCTTTCTTTTGCATCCTTCTAAACCTTATGCAGCACTCTCTGGCCAATCTCACTTTTTCTTTTCTCCAGGAGATGGGAAGAACTCGAGTACCTTCATGAAAACCGTCGCGGGTCGCTTGCTGTGCTGGCAGAGTTCCTTTTTGAGATAATGCCTGGAAAAGCATTTCGCTAAGGTCTAGGCGGCAAGAGACGCAGAAGACGGGCATACGCAGCTGTCCGAAGGTAGGTGCCGGTCCCCGGCGGCTTTCGGCAGAAGCCGCGGTTCGGAGCGCACCGCGACCGGCAGAAAGCTCTGGGCGCGAAAAAGCCGCTTCTTCGCCTCCGGCAGCCGGAGAGCTGGGCCGATGCTGAGACGTCAAGAACGAAGCCGCACAGCACTGGGATTAAGTGAGCAGCTCTGAAACTGAGGGAAAACGATAACTAACCACTTTCCAACAGTTTCAACTTGCATTACCATAAGTAGGGAAAAAGTTCTTGGACAGCTTTCTTTTGCATCCTTCTAAACCTTATGCAGCACTCTCTGGCCAATCTCACTTTTTCTTTTCTCCAGGAGATGGGAAGAACTCGAGTACCTTCATGAAAACCGTCGCGGGTCGCTTGCTGTGCTGGCAGAGTTCCTTTTAGAGAAAATGGCTGGAAAAGCATTTCGCTAAGGTCTAGGCGGCAAGAGACGCAGAAGACGGGCATAGGCAGCTGTCCGAAGGTAGGTGCCGGTCCCCGGCGGCTTTCGGCAGAAGCCGCGGTTCGGAGCGCACCGCGACCGGCAGAAAGCTCTGGGCGCGAAAAAGCCGCTTCTTCGCCTCCGGCAGCCGGAGAGCTCGGCCGATGCTGAGACGTCAAGAACGAAGCCGCACAGCACTGGGATTAAGTGAGCAGCTCTCAAACTGAGGGAAAACGATAACTAACCACTTTCCAACAGTTTCAACTTGCATTACCATAAGTAGGGAAAAAGTTCTTGGACAGCTTTCTTTTGCATCCTTCTAAACCTTATGCAGCACTCTCTGGCCAATCTCACTTTTTCTTTTCTCCAGGAGATGGGAAGAACTCGAGTACCTTCATGACAACCGTCGCGGGTCGCTTGCTGTGCTGGCAGAGTTCCTTTTTGAGATAATGCCTGGAAAAGCATTTCGCTAAGGTCTAGGCGGCAAGAGACGCAGAAGACGGGCATAGGCAGCTGTCCGAAGGTAGGTGCCGGTCCCCGGCGGCTTTCGGCAGAAGCCGCGGTTCGGAGCGCACCGCGACCGGCAGAAAGCTCTGGGCGCGAAAAAGCCGCTTCTTCGCCTCCGGCAGCCGGAGAGCTGGGCCGATGCTGAGACGTCAAGAACGAAGCCGCACAGCACTGGGATTAAGTGAGCAGCTCTCAAACTGAGGGAAAACGATAACTAACCACTTTCCAACAGTTTCAACTTGCATTACCATAAGTAGGGAAAAAGTTCTTGGACAGCTTTCTTTTGCATCCTTCTAAACCTTATGCAGCACTCTCTGGCCAATCTCACTTTTTCTTTTCTCCAGGAGATGGGAAGAACTCGAGTACCTTCATGAAAACCGTCGCGGGTCGCTTGCTGTGCTGGCAGAGTTCCTTTTAGAGAAAATGGCTGGAAAAGCATTTCGCTAAGGTCTAGGCGGCAAGAGACGCAGAAGACGGGCATAGGCAGCTGTCCGAAGGTAGGTGCCGGTCCCCGGCGGCTTTCGGCAGAAGCCGCGGTTCGGAGCGCACCGCGACCGGCAGAAAGCTCTGGGCGCGAAAAAGCCGCTTCTTCGCCTCCGGCAGCCGGAGAGCTCGGCCGATGCTGAGACGTCAAGAACGAAGCCGCACAGCACTGGGATTAAGTGAGCAGCTCTGAAACTGAGGGAAAACGATAACTAACCACTTTCCAACAGTTTCAACTTGCATTACCATAAGTAGGGAAAACGTTCTTGGACAGCTTTCTTTTGCATCCTTCTAAACCTTATGCAGCACTCTCTGGCCAATCTCACTTTTTCTTTTCTCCAGGAGATGGGAAGAACTCGAGTACCTTCATGACAACCGTCGCGGGTCGCTTGCTGTGCTGGCAGAGTTCCTTTTAGAGAAAATGGCTGGAAAAGCATTTCGCTAAGGTCTAGGCGGCAAGAGACGCAGAAGACGGGCATACGCAGCTGTCCGAAGGTAGGTGCCGGTCCCCGGCGGCTTTCGGCAGAAGCCGCGGTTCGGAGCGCACCGCGACCGGCAGAAAGCTCTGGGCGCGAAAAAGCCGCTTCTTCGCCTCCGGCAGCCGGAGAGCTCGGCCGATGCTGAGACGTCAAGAACGAAGCCGCACAGCACTGGGATTAAGTGAGCAGCTCTGAAACTGAGGGAAAACGATAACTAACCACTTTCCAACAGTTTCAACTTGCATTACCATAAGTAGGGAAAACGTTCTTGGACAGCTTTCTTTTGCATCCTTCTAAACCTTATGCAGCACTTCCTGGTCAATCTTACATTTTCTTTTCTCCAGGAGATGGTAAGAACTCGAGTACCTTCATGACAACCGTCGCGGGTCGCTTGCTGTGCTGGCAGAGTTCCTTTTTGAGATAATGCCTGGAAAAGCTTTTCGCTAAGGTCTAGGCGGCAGGAGACGCAGAAGACGGGCATACGCAGCTGTCCGAAGGTAGGTGCCGGTCCCCGGCGGCTTTCGGCAGAAGCCGCGGTTCGGAGCGCACCGCGACCGGCAGAAAGCTCTGGGCGCGAAAAAGCCGCTTCTTCGCCTCCGGCAGCCGGAGAGCTCGGCCGATGCTGAGACGTCAAGAACGAAGCCGCACAGCACTGGGATTAAGTGAGCAGCTCTCAAACTGAGGGAAAACGATAACTAACCACTTTCCAACAGTTTCAACTTGCATTACCCTAAGTAGGGAAAAAGTTCTTGGACAGCTTTCTTTTGCATCCTTCTAAACCTTATGCAGCACTCTCTGGCCAATCTCACTTTTTCTTTTCTCCAGGAGATGGTAAGAACTCGAGTACCTTCATGACAACCGTCGCGGGTCGCTTGCTGTGCTGGCAGAGTTCCTTTTTGAGATAATGCCTGGAAAAGCATTTCGCTAAGGTCTAGGCGGCAAGAGACGCAGAAGACGGGCATACGCAGCTGTCCGAAGGTAGGTGCCGGTCCCCGGCGGCTTTCGGCAGAAGCCGCGGTTCGGAGCGCACCGCGACCGGCAGAAAGCTCTGGGCGCGAAAAAGCCGCTTCTTCGCCTCCGGCAGCCGGAGAGCTCGGCCGATGCTGAGACGTCAAGAACGAAGCCGCACAGCACTGGGATTAAGTGAGCAGCTCTCAAACTGAGGGAAAACGATAACTAACCACTTTCCAACAGTTTCAACTTGCATTACCATAAGTAGGGAAAAAGTTCTTGGACAGCTTTCTTTTCTATCGTTCTTAGCCATTTGCAGCACTTCCTGGTCAATCTTACATTTTCTTTTCTCCAGGAGATGGTAAGAACTCGAGTACCCTCATGACAACCGTCGTGGGACGCTTGCTGTGCTGGCAGAGTTCCTTTTTGAGATAATGCCTGGAAAAGCTTTTCGCTAAGGTCTAGGCGGCAAGAGACGCAGAAGAAGGGCATACGCAGCTCTCCGAAGGTAGGTGCCGGTAGCCGGATTCTTTTAACAGAAGCCGCTCTTCGGCGGGCTCTCTTACCTTCATAATGGGTTTTGCTGGAGGAAGCCGCTTTTTCGTTTCCGGGAATACCTAGAGAGGAACACTAGCTAAAGACGTGATTGGCACCATTATGTCGAGTTTTGCTCGTTCCAGCAGGAATAACTGTGTTCTTCCTTACGCTAGATGGCGCTGCTTATCAAGGTTTGGCTGCTTTTAATCATTTGGGGTGCTGGATGTTCAAACGACTTATCGTAACTTCTTCTATTTTAAGTCAGGTGCTCACTGACGTAGATCCTATTAGATATAGCACACTGCAAATAAGAGCTGAAATAGATTTATTGTTATTAGCACATGGGTACGAGTGTTAGGAATTTTATAAGGAATATGTTGCATGAATCTTTTGGACCATTCTGCAGCCATTCATACGAAACTCACACAAGTACAAGACAATATGAAGAAATTGACTGGGAACGAGTGGGGTTTGCATCAATGGTTTGAGGGATGGGAAAGAACTGGGTGGTTGAAAGATCTCGTAAATGGAGCTTTGTTTTTACCAGTAGTCATGATTTCCTTGCTTTGTGTTATTCCATGCATCGTGAAACTGGTGTGCCTCTTGCTAAAAATGACATTGGAAAAGATCTGGCTGGTGCAAGAAGAAGGGGCAATTGTGACAATGTATCTGAACCGCTTAGACTACGGGCTGCACCAGCCATCCAGCGTGGAACGGTTCTTCTCAGAATTTTCTCAGGGCCCTCTGGAATTCATCAAGACATAAGCCTTGCTAAAACAAGAGAGGAAAAGCTGAGAAACTAAATTCCAAGACCACAAGAACTCCAAATTGGGGGGGGGGGGGGGGGGGGGGCAAAGTACCTGGACTGTAAGGAAACACATCTTCTGAGAGGTGCACGCAGAATGCGTGGACAAGACAAAGGCACCAATAAGAAAAGCGTGACTAGCGTGTGCAGAGAGTCAGAATGAGTAAGTGCATCATGTAAACCATACACGGCTTCTGCTTAATCCTCTTGGTCCATTGTGCAGGAGTCCTGAATTTCCCATAAGGGATACTTACTAAAAGGGTTCTGATTTTAATGCTAGAGTTACTGTCTATACGATGATTCATGGGAATAGTTCTTTCAAGTCCTTCCCTTGCTGACATCAGTCAGTTTCATCTTTTCCTGAATGTACTGCTGGCTATACATAAGTGATGAATAGAAGGGAATGAGTTTTAGGGATATGTTGCAAGGAAATAGATTGGTAGCTCTGCTTCCATTTCCATTGTCTAAGAAGAATTCCCAATATTTTTGGCCCTTTCATAGACCTCTGACTCGATTAGCATCAGCAGGGAGGGACATTTAATTGGTTTTTCTCCTTTTTAGAGAGAAGCTAATGAAAAAGTTTCACCAGAATCAGAACAGGCTGCGTAACAAGAAGAGCGTCATGAAAAGGCACCAATCCTATCCTCTTAGTATTGCTAGTTGTGATTGGACTTCAATGAAATGTGTCAACTCTCTGTTCCTGGGTATCACATCAGTAACAGGTACTTCACCTGCTGTACTTCTCTCCTAAAGCTAAGAACAGAATCCCAAATAATCTTGATTCCAAGGTCTCAATTCACCCTGTGATGCTGACAGGTGAAATAGGAGTGGAAAATGCACCAGTAAATGAACTTGAATAGCCTATCTAAATCAGCGGCCACTGATTTCCTGAAGGCCTTATCAGGTCAGTTGCCCCTATTTTTCTTGGGGTTCTTTTATTCTTTGGTCATGTTTTTCTTGGGATTCTTTGAATCCTTCCCCACCAGTTCAGCCTCTGCTCTCAAATCCTTTGCTGTCATTTAAAGTATCTCAAGAGCCTGGAAACCTGTTGTCTTTATTTATCAACCCATTATTCCCTTCCAAAGGTTGTTTGCCTCAAGTCTCATTCTTGCTGATTTTCTGCCAGTTCATTGTCAGATGGCAGCAGGTGTTCTGTAAGAGCAAGTACACAATCCTATCGCTTGCTTTTCTTTTGATTTGGCCTGTCTAGAAAATGGAATGACTGAACATCTCCAACAGCATTTTCTCTCCCCATTGTGTTTCACCGCAAGGGCAGATGCCAATCCATCTACCTAAACTCTTGGTGGTGAAGAAACTAGTGGTATGCTGTTGCATATAGGTAGAACTTTCCGAAAGGAAGGCCTTGTAAAACCATGGCTGAGGCCCGTTACTTTGGCTAAGTAGAAAATGACTAGGGGAAAGTGAGACAGCTGAATTAGAGGTCGATCAAGAAGTTCTAGAAGCATTGCGTGTTCACAGCGTGGGGTATGACGGTTGGTTGAATTATGTTTGTTGCGGCTTAAAGCTATGCAAGTGATAAAGGCCTGACTGCTTCAAAAGCCTGGCTTTTGCAAGAAAGCGGCTCTCCTTTGCACCTGCCTGGGGACTCTGCGTCACTACGGACCCTCACGCCCAGTTTGCCAAGGAGATGATGAGTAGGAATGTTGCAGAGCTGCTGTGTGCATATGAAAGGAATGGCAGAGAGTGAAGCCATGGACAATTTCTGGGCTTTAGTACAATGCTGCTGCATTGGTGCCAGTTTAGTCGGTTTTCCATCAGTGGCATTTCTGTCTAGAAGTACACTGCCCAGAGTCTTTCTAGCATTTGATGCCATTTCCTTACTGCCATTAATACCTTCCTTCAGTTTCAAGGATGAGAGAATCTTTACAGGATTTTGAAGATCCCTGTTAGGAAACACTATGCCAGAGGAGTCATCACTCCCTTTTCTTTTGCCTCCTTTGTAATTTTTATAGACTCATTTCACATTTCTGCTAATGGCAATAAGAATACTGAGACTACTTAGCAGGGTTGACGCTCTCAGCTGCTTTCCTCTTTCCTACTGCTTCATACCGGATGTGACTTGATGGCCTCGTTTTGCAATCAGCATTTTGCTGTGGTTTGCTAAAACCTGGCATGCACTGCCAACTCACAACTTGTGTGTTGGCATTTCAGGGGCTTTGATGGGTTCCTTTCTGAGATTGCCATGCACTGGACTTTCACAGTCACAAAGACTTCATCCACCATCGGTCAAATTTCAGTATTTAATACTCTTTCCTGGAATGTAGGCAACCTAGCAGCAAGTACTAAATTCGCTGCAAGCCCTGTCTTCCCAAAGGACCATTCAAAAAGTTTGCTTTTCCCCTCTGACCAATCTGACAGTATTTTGATGAAGAATTTGGTACCTTAAATGAACCTCTTGGAAGGGATCTCATCACAGACAATATCTCAGGCTTTCTTGAAATACTGGCTCCTTTGGATTTCAATTCCATTCAGAGTGCATTTAAGATTTTTTCTTTTTTCACTGAAGCCGTTCAACGATGCCTCTTCTCTTATAAAATGTGATGCAGGTGAGAAAGATGGATCCCCATGAAAGGTTATATAGATGCCAAAGTTCATGCCCAATGGACTGTGCTGATGGAAATCCAATACTAGTCTAGTATTTTGAATCCAAATAATTCCTCCCAGTCAGGACCGACAGGATTGTTTGGCTTTGAATCTGAGCACGTGGACAGTAGTGGATGGTCCACAGGTTGAAAACAGTGTAGATTCTCCTCCTTTTTTCATTGATGGCTCAGAGACTGAAAAGGCAGCTACAAAATGGTAAGTACATCCCTCCAGATTCAAAAATTGTTCTTCTTATTTTGCATCTCCACCATAACAACAGATGGTTAGAACTAAATTACCAATGGGAATTTTATAGCTTCTCAGAAATGAAACAGGAACTGGCCAATGGGCCTTAGCAGTAGCTACAAGTTTTTCAGCACAAGGCATCTCAAAAGTATTTTAACCTTACAGTACTTTTCTGTCTTATGCTTTCATCTCACGGATGCAGGCAAAAAAAAAAACAACCCCAAAAAACCAAACCCCCACCAAATAGCTAATAAGCAAAATCAGTGACATATATAGAAGCAGAAGCCATGGTTTTTAACTTCCAACCTTGTCTTCTCAACACACTCTCTAAAATGGAATTGTTTCCCTTTCTGCCTTGAAGCATTTTGCAGCAAAAAACACTCTAAGGTCCTGATAGGTGTTTTGTTCAAAAATCACTTCTGGTTTTCTGTCCATAATCAGAGTAACATGGCTGCGCTGGCAGCTGGCCAAAGGAGGTAGGAAGAGAAATCATCATCCACAACACTGGGGCTAAAGAAATTTCTACAGAAAATTACACGCCCTATTACTTGTTCACGTGTTGGGTTGAACGTTCAGAATCTGTTTCCACTTTTTCCCATTCATAGAATGTTCTATTTCACAGAATGCCAGCCCGTCAAACATCAGTCCTGCCAGAAAAGCCTGCCATAGGGGGCTGTCATATGGGGATCAGCTAATGTCCACTGACTCTTACCAGTATAGTGCTTGTCACCGTTTCAGATCAAGAACTCCTGAATAGTTTGGATTCATGCTCTTTGAGGGGTTGAAAACAAGAAAAGAATGACTAGACATTTCCATGATCAAATCCCCTGATGGAATAAAAATAGGAGCATAATAAATGTATCCATTGTTCTAAGAAGGGAGATGAAGGGTCCAAAAGATTACTTGCATACTTCCTGTTCTAAATCCCTTATTATCCGGCAAATTGCAAAAGATTCCAGGCTTTTGCCAAAATGCAAATCAGATTAAAATGTGAAGCCTTACAGTTTACTGGATATAAAACTTCATCATCCATTTTTAAATCTTTGAGATTGTCATGTACTTCCTATTAATACCCTGAGGTTTAGAGCTGTAATTCAGAGAGATAAGAATGCTATTTTGAATTCATTCTATTAAATCATCTTGTCGGCACTCTCTCCTCTTGGTTTTCACTTCTGAAACTCTGTACGGAAGAGTGCATTAATGCAGAGAGCTCTGCATCAATTCTTTACAACAGTTTCCCCTGTAATTCTTCTTTCAAGGCAAACCTGTAAAAATCCACACTTTCTTACCCCACCACTTCTAAAATTCTATTGAGAAGCAAAAAAAAACCCCATCAAACAATGAAATCTCTGCTCCAAATTGTATTTAAAAAGCAGTCCATTAACTGCTTTCTTAGCAGATACTTTAGCTTGTAATCATACAGCAACCTTTCTTGCTCTTCTAGATTAGAACTAAATTCTTAAAGCGTATAAGGAAACATAGGTTTACTGTATCTGATTCTTTCCAGTTTATTGTATCTGCTCCCCCTCAGCCATTTCTAGATCTGTTTCCCCCCTCAGCAATGGACTATAATAGAACCTTGAGATAACCAGGACTTTGAGATCTCCCCTAGGAAAACTCCATCGGCTGGGCTGCGAGGACTTCATCTCTCTCCATTTGGTAGCTATACTCCCTCTCTCTTTCTCCCCCTCTTTTCTATTCCTTTCCTCTCCCTAATTCCTTGAAGGCATTTGCTGTGGTCATTCTAGAAAGGTGCATTTGTTTGGAGTGATACTGCAATCCCTTTTCCATCTTGTCTTTTGCCCTCCGAGATCAGTTAAGAAAACATCATCCCCCCTTCGTATGAGCGGATCAGAACAATATGTTCTTTCCAGCTGAAATTGGTTCTAGTCAATAGAAGCACACTGGTAGGTAAAAGTAGACTATAAAAGATAACATTCAGAATGTATTTCCCATGTCTTCCCATTAAAGCAAGTGAAGAAAGCAGACAGATCTTCAGATAGCATGCTTTGCGAATGGAAAGGAATCTTCTTGGAGGCAACTGTGAAACTCACGCAATGAAATGCAGTTCCGACAGATGAAAGGGTCACATATGATGTCAAATCTATTCTTTTAATGTTTGAATGAAACAAGATTTCTTGAAGTACAATCCTACAAAATGAAGGTGAATTTGCAGAAGCAATTGAACTGGGTCTCCTTTAGAAACACAATGTTTTCTAATTAAACTGAGCATTCAGGAAGGCAACCTTGAAATCAAAGGGATTTAGAAACATACAAATATTAAGACTGGCAGTTCATTATCTTGAACAGTCTCTTTAAGATAAGATTTATTTGAACTTCCTCTTGTAGTAGGTCTGAGGACATTAGGAATGATGCAATATGAAAAAACCAAAACAAAACAACTTTCTCAAAAAGCTTTGAGAAACCAGAGAAATGATGATTTTTATTGGTTAGGTAGTCCTTTAAAATTTGTCTTGGGGGAAAGAGATAAAAAACTGACTGAGATCAAATGACTGTGGAGTATATTCCAAAACAGTAATGAAGAAGGTAAGGGGCAAGAGCCTGTTAGAAAAATACTATGCTGGCTTCATCTGTTGAAAGTATTCCAGAATGGTTGAAATTATGAATCATATCTTGTGGGATTAAAAAAAAAAAAAAAAAAAAGAAGAAGAAAACAGAAGGAAAAAAATATTTTGAACATATTTTTCCATTCCAAAATGGTATAACGGCTTTATTTCATTTTGTTCCTATGACAGGTTAATAGCTTATGAAGTGTTTAGCAATAGAGAGTGAGTCTTCAAACTAACCATACCATTTGGATGTGTCTCTTTTACTTTCTATAGCAGCAGATATGGTTTAGCACTCCACAATTCAGTCCCCAAAAGTGAGTAAGTGTGGCAGATTTAACCTAACTGCCCAGTCCACCAGAATGCCTAATTATCTTGAAAAGTGCTTTGCTATATCTCATTATCTGGACATGTCTCTCTAGCTCCACTTTGAGCTTCTTGATCTTTCATCTACAGGATGAGGTCCAATTTAGCTTTGCAAGGATATAGCCTTTCCAAACAATATCTTTTACCGTCTGTATTCTTACAAGTACATTTCTACCGCTGGGACCAGTTTGGAAGATCCTAGTTGTTTTATTCCTTAGATTATGTTGCTGCATTAATTAGCTCTTCTTTGAAGTTTTTTCCCTGCTCAAGTATAGGGTCTGTGCCTAAATGATTGTGATGCTAACTCCTTATGATATATTCTGCAGGCTTACAGAGTATGCAGCAAAGTTTTCTCTTCTTCTGAGGACATTCTATTCTTTTGATGAGAAATGCTGAAGGTCTGACTTCAGTTGCAAAGGTATCTGATTGACAGATTGCAAAATTGTTAAGTCTAGTAACAGCAGGAAAAGCGTGCTCTTGCTCTGTATGTAAATGTCGTGTCAGCTGCTGTTGGGATAAAAAGCATGAGCATAAGCAAAGATATCTGCATGGATAGAAAAGAAACAAAGAAGATATTTGTTGTGATTTCTGCACTAAGGAGCAAGAAGAAGCATGAAGCGCTAATTTCAATGGCTAAGACAGTATCATCCTTGGGCCAGTTCTCTTCAACATCTTTTGAACCACTTGGACTCGGCACTTGAAGGAATATTAAGCAAGTTTGCCAGAGACACTACATTGGGAGGAGCTGTCAACTAACTCCCTTGAGGCCAGTGAGACGCTGCCGAGAGATCTTGACAAATAAGAGAGATGGGCAATTATGGCTGGCCGGGAGTCTATGCACAAATCACGAAAGGGGCGGGACTGCTGGGGAAGGCGTCCCAAGCTGTTGTATTTTCCAGCATCAGTCTCATGACATGCTTATGACAGTGGGAAGATGCCAGCAGCTCACGTCCCCAGCAGCAGAAAAAGAACTTCATGTTACAACTTACTTGAAAAGCTTTTTGACCAATCCCACAAAGCAAAAGCATATTGACAGTAGTTCTTTCCGATCCCTAGAAGCACACATAACTTTGGTTCAAAGAACGCTTGCTTCTTTTGAATAAAAGTCCTGCTTGTAAGCCTTAAGATAGAATGCACAGAGCTCCATTATTAAGCTTAGAACTTCCTAACATCTGGCTAGATATACTTTGCTGTAGCTTAGGGAGTTCTTCTGGTCAAGCGTTAATACACAGGCCATTGTTCTATTTGTCCTTACTTCTCTACTTCTTCTATCATTTTTCTGCTGACAAACCTTATGACTACTGCTTAGCTCCAAGCACAGTTCTGCTGTCTCTGAGGCCTGCCTTTTGCAGCTTTCCCAAAATCCTCTGTTTTCAAGGATTGCCACAGGCAATCCCCAACCTTAGGGAGTTGTGCGATGGCAAGTGCTGGATTCAGCACCTGGAACAGGGCAATCCTGCTGTGTGTGTGTATAGACTAGGGAGCCAGAGGCTGGAGAGAAGCACTGCAGAAAGGAAGCCAGGCTCCTGGCCAATGGCAAGCTAAATGTGCATCAGCAGTGCCCTGGCAGCCAGGAGGGCCAAGCCTGTCCTGGGGTGCATCAGGCACAGTATCACCAGCTGGGCAAGAGAGGGCATTGTCCTGCTCTGCTCTGCTCTGCTCTGTACTGGGGCAGCCTGACCTTGAGTGCTTGGGGGCAGTTTTGGGTACCACAATGAAAAAAGACATGAAGGTATCAGAAAGTTCTCCAATGAGGTTTACAAGGACAGAACTGGAGGAAATGGCATGCAGCTGAGTCAGGGGAGGGTCAGGTCCGGTATCAGGAAAAAGCTTTTTAACCAGAGGATGGCTGGGCACTGGAAGAGTCTCTCCAGGGAGTGGTCACAGCATCACACCTATCTTGAGTTCAAGAATCTTTGGGACATTGCTCTCAGGCATCTGGTGTGATTCTTGAGGAAGGTCCCATGCAGGGCCAGAAGTTGGACTTGATGCTCCTGACGGGCCCCTTCCAATTCAACTGATTCTACCACTCTATGATTCTGTCCTGGCCACTCAAGGTGTATTGCTTGATCTCACCAGATTTTGACCTGCTCTTGTTGGTCAGAATTTGTCACTACTGCCTAATGATATTTACCACAAAAGACAAAGTGCCTTTTCTCAATTTTCTCAAGAAAGTTGAACATGCACCCTAGAATCCTAAAAAAGTCTTTTCCTTGAAACAACACTGTCTCCTGCCCAGTATTCTTTCCAGATCTTAAGGAGAAAGAAGGCAAAATGAGGGGATGTATTACAATGAAGCACTGTCAATGTTCCAGACCTTTAGCGGTATATTTGTACTTCCACTATTCTTTCCTATAAAATCATGGTTTTGTAGAGCATGTCATTTTCTAGCAAGACACATTTTTGCAACTGAGCCCATCAGTCTCTGTGAGAATATATTGTCAAAAGCACAAAACATATGAATAGGCAGTGGCAAGTGAGGGGAAAAAGCAGTATGGGAAGCAGCTCCGTGATACTACAGTAAGACAAGAAGGAGGTGGAGGTGTTCCAGTTGACAGAGCAAAGAATCCCCCGCAGTCCCTGGAGACATACATCCTAGTGAAGCAGGTTGTCTCCCAGCAGTCCCTAGAGAACCATGGAGGAACACATATCTACAGTGCAGCTGGTGGAGGGCTCCATGCCACAACAGGTGAAAGTGCCTTGAAGGAAGCTGCAGCTTGTGGAGGGAGGGCCAGAAAACCTTCCTTGACCTCTTCTTTAGCAGAAGAGTATGTGCAAATGTTAAACAGCTGCTAACTCGAATCTATCCTCTTTCCCGTTCTTGTCGTAGGTAAGTAGGACAAAACAAGAATTAGAAGCCTAAATTGTTTTGCTTGAGGCTCCCATTCTCTCTGCTACTCCCTTAAAATTTACTTTGAGATGAAATAAAACTCATGATCAAGTTCCTAAGTCTTGATGGTCAGGCTTCTCAGAAAACAGGGAGTGCAAAGAACTCTTATCACTGTCATTTTTATTCATAGAACTAAAAAAGTTAAATTACTGTTTCCTAAGAACTTACGAAAATCAACTGGTAGAGGTGGTGAGAGTGGAGAGTATAATTAAGCTGGAAAGAGAAAATCATGTAGCTACCTCATCTGCATATAAGTCTTTTACCAGGAACTCTGGACTTTTAAACAGACCTAGGACACAAGAGTTATCTCTGGGAATGTTTTAGTATGTATAGAACATTCATCTTTAAATAACTCGATCTGTTTTACCCTTATGAGTTACATTTTAAATTTTATTTGAGGAGAAATATTTGTGATTCAGATCATTTCGAGTTCTGAAGCATTTCAGTTTTTGAGAGTTTTTGCTGTCTCCTGAAGGCAGGAAAATAGTCCTGGAACCAATACTGAAAGAAAGTAGATGGAAAACTTAGTTTTCTTCATTTTTTTCTGTCTATTCTAAGAGGCACAAGAGCAAAACCACTGCTATGAGTGAGAGTTGCCTTATCACTCATGGATGACAACCTTGTAGTGAGTAGTCTACTATTTGCACACATTTCTGATGCTGGTTGTTACCTGTTGTGCAGAAAGATCTGTAAACTATTTTCACGGAAAGACATTCCTGAATTGCTTCACTTATCTCTGAAGCAGAGAACTAAGCTGGCACTCTACTTCGGAGATCTTCCTGTGCTCGCCCCCAAACCCGTTTCCTTCAAATGCAATTTACTTTCAACCAAAGCACTTCATTACTTCATCAGGTAATCTCTTGTTCTTAATGTTTGGGGGATTGTTTTAAAAGGGTAAGAACATATTCTAGTAAGAAGGTAGAACGTCTGTCTTAAGCAGTAGACATCACTTGGCTTTGGTTCATGCACCATAACAAAAGCAAGGAATGTCATTTACAATCAATAGATGGGTTGGGGAAACCGGCCACAAGTTTAGGAATCTTTCTCCAATTAGTTGTGCTTTAAAATTTGGCTCTTAGCATTTCAAGTGTGTTTTTTTTTAAACAATCAACTATTTATTACCTGTACCACAATGAAGCACAATCGGCAGTGCTTGTGCATCCTTCAACAATTCCAAGAAGAAGAATGGTCTGAGCCTCCAGTGTAGCTCAGGGAGTCTGTCATCAAGCCAGAGTCCTCCAGGCATCTTCTCAACCTGGAGAAGAGCAGACTCTGAGCAAATGTTAGAGCAGTCCTCCAGTATCTGAAGGCAGCCTAGCAAAAGGAGGCAGATGAGCTACACAAGGGCATGGAGCGATAGGAAAAGTGTTGATGGCTTTAAAACCTGAAGAGTATATGTTTCCTTTGGGTATTGGGAAGAAATTCCTTGCCAGGAGGCTGGTGAGACACTGGAACATGGTGTGGGTGACCCATTCCTGGAAGTGTTCAAGGCCAGCTTGAATGGGTCTTTCAGCTTAAGGCAGCCTAGTGGAAGGTGTCCCTGCCAAAGACATGGGGGGGTGAATTTAGGTGAATTTTAAGGTCCCTTTCAATCCCAACCATTCTGTTATTCTGTGGTAATAGTCATTCTGTGCAGTAGCAGTAACTAGCTGAAGATAGAAAAAACAGACTACTGATTCTGAGAAACTGCCATCCAGTTTAACTGTTTTGGACTCACATAGCAGCTCCTTTTAGCATTATTATAAGTAGGTACAGTCTCAGCACTTAAATATCATCCACACAAATATTTTATAATTTTTAAGGATTCGGACATTTGGGAATTTCCTTTCTCTCTTTCTTTCCTTCTTTCTTTCTTTATTTTTCTTTCTTTCTTTTTTCTTCCTTCCTTCCTTCCTTCCTTCCTTTCTTCCTTCCTTCCTTCCTTCCTTCCTTCCTTCCTTCCTTCCTTCCTTCCTTCCTTCCTTCCTTCCTTCCTTCCTTCCTTCCTTCCTTCCTTCCTTCCTTCCTTCCTTCCTTCCTTCCTTCCTTCCTTCCTTCCTTCCTTCCTTCTTCCTTCCTTCCTTCCTTCCTTCCTTCCTTCCTTCCTTCCTTCCTTCCTTCCTTCCTTTCTTTCTTTCTTTCTCTCTTACCCTTTCTTTCTTTCATTCTTTCTCTCTTTCTTTCTTTTTTCTTTCTTTCTCTCTTTCCTTCTTTCTTTCTTTCTTTCTTTCTTTCTTTTCTTCCTCCTTTCCCTTCCTTCCTCCCTCCCTCCCTCCCTCCCTCCTTGCACTGTGATTTCAATTTGTAAAATGTGAAGTAATTTCTGTAATTGACTCTTACCTGAATATCATTTCGAAGCTTAGAAATGGATCAAGAAGAAAATTGTGTAAAGACAGAGCATTTAAAAGATATTACTATGAGATTTAGAGGTAGCTATTGAAAATTCAAAAAGACAACATTGAAATGATGCAACGGATGATTTTAAGGGATTTTTTTTTTTTTGTATTTCTGTGATACCAATTAGGATCTCGGTTTTTTCACCTTCGAAAAATACATCTTGAAAATTGTTACTTTGAAAACCAAAAATATTTCCAAAACAAGGAAATGGATTGATGCAGATGAAAATATCATCTTCTAAATAGTCATCATCTAGTCCAAAGGATTCTCCTCACACAGTAAGCTTTATGGAGGTTTCTATTCTCACACAAACACAGAAGAATTTTTCAACTGACTAGAAAATCTGTAAAAACAAATGAACCTTGGAAAAAAAAGTTCAATAAAGAGCAGGAAATTATATGCATCCACCCTTATGATATGTTGGTTACTAAATATTGCCTCTGGTTTGTGGGTGAGTACACTTCCCATTCACACACACAGATACACCTCCCCCCACCACACACAAATGTCTGATAATGGGTCTCAAAGAAGGGATTATCTTTTTCCTATTCAATAGGCATTGTTTCTAAAACTCAAGGCGTATTCTTCTGGGATTCTCCTACTGCCTGGATTTAATACCTACAAGATAATATGCCGGTGTCTATTGGCATGGGGTGGGAGGGGACATGGAGAGCGCGGATTGGAAAACAACTAAGAGCTTAAATAAAAAAGAAGAGTACTTCAGGAATCCATACAAAGGCAAAATAGGAGGCCATAATCAGGGGCAGTTTGCTGTGCTGGGACAGTTTCTTTTGGAGAGAATTTGCGGAAAAGCTTTTCGCTAAGATGCGGACGTCAAGAGACACAGAAGACGGGCGTACGCAGCTCTCCGAAGGTAGGTGCCGATCCCGGGCGGCTTTTGGCAGAAGCCGCCCTCCAGAGGGCACTGCGTCCGGCGCAATGCTGCATGGGCGAAAAAGCCGCTTCTTCGCCTCCGGTTGCCGGAGAGCTCGGCAGATGGTGAGACTCCAAGAACGAAGCCGTAGAGCACAGGGATGAAGTGCGATGCTCTCAAACTGAGAGAAGACGATAATTAACCACTTTCCAACAGTTTAAACTTACATTACCATAAATAGGGAAAAAGTTCTTGGACAACTTTCTTTTGCATCCTTCTAAACCTTATGCAGCACTCCCTGGCCAATCTTACTTTTTCTTTTCTCCAGGAGATGGGAAGAACTCTACTACCTTCATGAAAAACGTCAGAGGACGCTTGCTGTTTTGGAACAGTTTCTTTTTGAGAAAATGCATTGAAAAACTTTTTCGCTACGGTGTAGGCGGCAAGAGACGCAGAAGACGGGCATGCGCAGCTCTCCGAAGGTAGGTGCCGGTCCCGGGCGACATCCGGCCGAAGCCGCGGTCCGGAGCGCACCGCGACCGGCAGAAAGCTCTGTGCGCGAAAATGCCGCTTCTTCGCCTCCGGGAGCCGGAGAGCTCGGCCGATGCTGAGACGCCAAGAACGAGGCCGTAGAGCACAGGGATGAAGTGCGAAGCTCTCAAACTGAGAGAAGACGATGATTAACCATTTTCCAACAGTTTAAACTTTCATTACCATAAATAGGGAAAAAGTTCTTGGACAACTCTCTTTTGCATCCTTCTATACCTTTTGCAGCACTCCCTGGACAATCTTACTTTTTCTTTTCTCCAGAAGATGGGAAGAACTCGACTACCTTCATGAAACACGTCAGAGGACGCTTGCTGTTTTGGGACAGTCTCTTTATGAGAAAATGCATTGAAAATTTTTTTGCTAAGGTGTAGGCGGCAAGAGACGCAGAAGACGCGCACACGCAGCTCTCCGAAGGTAGGTGCTGGTCCCGGGCGACATTCAGCCGAAGCCGCGGTCCGGAGCGCACCGCGACCGGCAGAAAGCTCTGTGCGCGAAAAAGCCGCTTCTTCGCCTCCGGTTGCCGGAGAGCTCGGCAGATGCTGAGAGGCCAAGAACGAAGCCGTAGAGCACAGGGATGAAGTGCGATGCTCTCAAACTGAGAGAAGACGATAATTAACCACTTTCCAACAGTTTAAACTTACATTACCATAAATAGGGAAAAAGTTCTTGGACAACTTTCTTTTGCATCCTTCTAAACCTTATGCAGCACTCCCTGGCCAATCTTACTTTTTCTTTTCTCCAGGAGATGGGAAGAACTCTACTACCTTCATGAAAAACGTCAGAGGACGCTTGCTGTTTTGGAACAGTTTCTTTTTGAGAAAGTGCGTTGAAACACTATTTCGCTACGGTGTAGGCGGCCAGAGACGCAGAAGACGGGCAAACGCAGCTCTCCGAAGGTAGGTGCCGGTCCCGGGCGACATTCGGCCGAAGCCGCGGTCCGGAGCCCACCGCGACCGGCAGAAAGCTCTGTGCGCGAAAAAGCCGCTTCTTCGCCTCCGGCAGCCGGAGAGCTCGGCAGATGCTGAGACGTCAAGAACGAAGCCGTAGAGCACAGGGATGAAGTGCGATGCTCTCAAACTGAGAGAAGACGATAATTAACCACTTTCCAACAGTTTAAACTTACATTACCATAAATAGGGAAAAAGTTTTGCACAACTCTCTTTTGCATCCTTCTATACCTTTTGCAGCACTCCTCTTACAATCTTACTTTTTCTTTTCTCCAGAAGATGGGAAGAACTCGACTACCTTCATGAAACACGTCAGAGGACACTTGCTGTTTTGGAACAGTTTCTTTATGAGAAAATGCGAGGAAAATTTTTTCGCTATGGTGTAGGCGGCAAGAGACGCAGAAGACGCGCACACGCAGCTTTCCGAAGGTAGGTGCTGGTCCCGGGCGACATTCGGCAGAAGCCGCGGTCCGGAGCGCACCGCGACCGGCAGAAAGCTCTGTGCGCGAAAAAGCCGCTTCTTCGCCTCCGGGAGCCGGAGAGCTCGGCAGATGCTGAGACGCCAAGAATGAAGCGGCACAGAAGCAAAATTGAGTACGCAGCACTCAAACTGAGAGAAGAATAATTAACCACTTCCCAAAAGTTGAAACTTACATTACCATTAGTAGGGAAAAAGTTCTTGCACAACTCTCTTTTGCATCCTTCTAAACCTTATGCAGCACTCCCTGGCCAATCTTACTTTTTTTTTTCTCCAGGAGATGGTAAGAACTCTACTACCTTCATGAAAAACGTCAGAGGACGCTTGCTGTTTTGGAACAGTTTCTTTTTGAGAAAGTGCGTTGAAACACTATTTCGCTACGATGTAGGCGGCCAGAGACGCAGAAGACGGGCATACGCAGCTGTCCGAAGGTAGGTGCCGGTCCCGGGCGACATCCAGCCGAAGCCGCGGTCCGGAGCGCACCGCGACCGGCAGAAAGCTCTGTGAGCGAAAATGCCGCTTCTTCGCCTCCGGTTGCCGGAGAGCTCGGCAGATGCTGAGAGGCCAAGAACGAAGCCGTAGAGCACAGGGATGAAGTGCGAAGCTCTCAAACTGAGAGAAGACGATAATTAACCACTTTCCAACAGTTTAAACTTACATTACCATAACTAGGGAAAAAGTTTTGCACAACTCTCTTTTGCATCCTTCTATACCTTTTGCAGCACTCCTCTGACAATCTTACTTTTTCTTTTCTCCAGGAGATGGGAAGAACTCGACTACTTTCATGAAACACGTCAGAGGACGCTTGCTGTATTGGGACAGTTTCTTTATGAGAAAATGCGAGGAAAATTTTTTCGCTAAGGTGTAGGCGGCAAGAGACGCAGAAGACGCGCACACGCAGCTCTCCGAGGGTTGGTGCTGGTCCCGGGCGACATTCGGCAGAAGCCGCGGTCCGGAGCCCACCGCGACCGGCAGAAAGCTCTGTGTGCGAAAAAGCCGCTGCTTCGCCTCCGGGAGCCGGAGAGCTCGGCAGATGCTGAGACGCCAAGAACGAGGCCGTAGAGCACAGGGATGAAGTGCGAAGCTCTCAAACTGAGAGAAGACGATGATTAACCATTTTCCAACAGTTTAAACTTTCATTACCATAAATAGGGAAAAAGTTCTTGCACAACTCTCTTTTGCATCCTTCTATACCTTTTGCAGCACTCCTCTGACAATCTTACTTTTTCTTTTCTCCAGAAGATGGGAAGAACTCGACTACCTTCATGAAACACGTCAGAGGACTCTTGCTGTTTTGGGACAGTCTCTTTATGAGAAAATGCGAGGATAATCTTTTCGCTAAGGTCTAGGCGGCAAGAGACGCAGAAGACGGGCACACGCAGCTGTCCGAAGGTACTTGCCGGTCCCGGGCGACATTCGGCCGAAGCCGCGGTCCGGAGCCCACCGCGACCGGCAGAAAGCTCTGTGCGCGAAAAAGCCGCTTCTTCACCTCCGGTTGCCGGAGAGCTCGGCAGATGCTGAGACGCCAAGAACGAAGCCGTAGAGCACAGGGATGAAGTGCGAAGCTCTCAAACTGAGAGAAGACTATAATTAACCACTTTCCAACAGTTTAAACTTACATTACCATAACTAGGGAAAAAGTTTTGCACAACTCTCTTTTGCATCCTTCTATACCTTTTGCAGCACTCCTCTGACAATCTTACTTTTTCTTTTCTCCGGATGATGGGAAGAACTCGACTACTTTCATGAAACACGTCAGAGGACGCTTGCTGTTTTGGGACAGTTTCTTTATGAGAAAATGCGAGGAAAATTTTTTCGCTAAGGTGTAGGCGGCAAGAGACGCAGAAGACGCGCACACGCAGCTTTCCGAGGGTTGGTGCTGGTCCCGGGCGACATTTGGCAGAAGCCGCGGTCCGGAGCGCACCGCGACCGGCAGAAAGCTCTGTGCGCGAAAAAGCCGCTTCTTCGCCTCCGGGAGCCGGAGAGCTCGGCAGATGCTGAGATGCCAAGAACGAGGCCGTAGAGCACAGGGATGAAGTGCGAAGCTCTCAAACTGAGAGAAGACGACGATTAACCATTTTTCAACAGTTTAAACTTACATTACCATTAGTAGGGAAAAAGTTCTTGGACAACTTTCTTTTGCATCCTTCTATACCTTATGCAGCATTCTGTGGCAAATCTTTTTCTTTTCTCCAGGAGATGATAAGAACTCCACTACCCTCATGGAAAACGTTGTGGGATGCTTGCTGTTTTGGGACAGTTTCTTTATGAGAAAATGCGAGGATAATCTTTTCGCTAAGGTGTAGGCGGCAAGAGACGCAGAAGACGGGCACACGCAGCTGTCCGAAGGTACTTGCCGGTCCCGGGCGACATTCGGCCGAAGCCGCGGTTCGGAGCCCACCGCGACCGGCAGAAAGCTCTGTGCGCGAAAAAGCCGCTTCTTCACCTCCGGTTGCCGGAGAGCTCGGCAGATGCTGAGACGCCAAGAACGAAGCCGTAGAGCACAGGGATGAAGTGCGATGCTCTCAAACTGAGAGAAGACGATAATTAACCACTTTCCAACAGTTTAAACTTACATTACCATAAATAGGGAAAAAGTTATTGGACAACTTTCTTTTGCATCCTTCTAAACCTTATGCAGCACTCCTCTGACAATCTTACTTTTTCTTTTCTCCAGAAGATGGGAAGAACTCGACTACTTTCATGAAACACGTCAGAGGACGCTTGCTGTTTTGGGACAGTCTCTTTATGAGAAAATGCAAGGAAAATTTTTTTCTAAGGTGTAGGCGGCAAGAGACGCAGAAGACGCGCACACGCAGCTCTCCGAAGGTAGGTGCTGGTCCCGGGCGCACCGCGACCGGCAGAAAGCTCTGTGCGTGAAAAAGCCGCTTCTTCGCCTCCGGGAGCCGGAGAGCTCGGCAGATGCTGAGACGCCAAGAACGAGGCCGTAGAGCACAGGGATGAAGTTTGAAGCTCTCAAACTGAGAGAAGACGATGATTAACCATTTTCCAACAGTTTAAACTTACATTACCATAACTAGGGAAAAAGTTCTTGCACAACTCTCTTTTGCATCCTTCTATACCTTTTGCAGCACTCCTCTGACAATCTTACTTTTTCTTTTCTCCAGGAGATGGGAAGAACTCGACTACTTTCATGAAACACGTCAGAGGACGCTTGCTGTTTTGGGACAGTCTCTTTATGAGAAAATGCAAGGAAAATTTTTTTCTAAGGTGTAGGCGGCAAGAGACGCAGAAGACGCGCACACGCAGCTCTCCGAAGGTAGGTGCTGGTCCCGGGCGTCTTTCGGCCGAAGCCGCGGTCCGGAGCGCACCGCGACCGGCAGAAAGCTCTGGGCGCGAAAATGCCGCTTCTTCGCCTCCGGGAGCCGGAGAGCTCGGCAGATGCTGAGACGCCAAGAACGAGGCCGTAGAGCACAGGGATGAAGTTCGAAGCTCTCAAACTGAGAGAAGACAATGATTAACCATTTTCCAACAGTTTAAACTTACATTACCATAAATAGGGAAAAAGTTCTTGCACAACTCTCTTTTGCATCCTTCTATACCTTTTGCAGCACTCCTCTGACAATCTTACTTTTTCTTTTCTCCAGAAGATGGGAAGAACTCGACTACCTTCATGAAACATGTCAGAGGACGCTTGCTGTTTTGGGACAGTCTCTTTATGAGAAAATGCGAGGAAAATCTTTTCGCGAACGTGTAGGCGGCAAGAGTCTCAGAAGACGGGCATACGCAGCTCTCCGAAGGTGCCAGTAGCCACATTCTTTTAACAGAAGCCGCTCTTCGGAGGGCTCTTTTACCTTCATAAATGTCTTTGCTGGACGAAGCCGCTTTTTCATTTTCGGGAATACCTAGAGAGCAGCACTATCTAAAGACGTGATTGGCACCATTATGGAGAGTTTTGCGTTGTTTCTTACGCTAGGTGTCGCTGCTTATCAAGGTTTGGCTGCTTTTAACCATTTGGGGTGCTGGATCTTCAAACAACTTATCGTAACTTCTTCTATTTTAAGTCAGGTGCTCACTGACGTAGATCCTATTAGATATAGCACACTGCAAATAGGAGGTGAAATAGATTTATTGTTACTAGCACATGGGTACGAGTGTTAGGAATTTTATAAGGAATATGTTGCATGAATCTTTTGGACCATTCTGCAGCCATTCATACGAAACTCACACAACTACAAGGCAATATGAAGAAATTGACTGGGAACGAGTGGGGTTTGCTTGAATGGTTTGAGGGATGGGAAAGAACTGGATGGTTGAAAGATCTCCGAAATGGAGCTTTGTTTTTACCAGTTTTCATTATTTTGTTGCTTTGTGTTATTCCATGCATCGTGAAACTGGTGTGCCTCTTGGTAGAAAATACAGTGGAAAGGGTCTGGCTGGTGCAAGAAGAAGGGGGAATTGTGGCAATGTATCTGAACCGCTTAGACTACAGGGTGCACCAGCCATCCAGCGTGGAACTGTTCTTCTCAGAATTTTCTCAGGGCCTTCTGGAATTCATCAAGACATAAGCCGTGCTAAAACAAGAGAGGAGAAGCTGAGAAAGCATATTCCAAGACCACAAGAACTCCAAATTGGGGGGGGGGGGGGGGGGGGGGCAAAGTACCTGGACTGTAAGGAAACACATCTTCTGAGAGGTGCACGCAGAATGCGTGGACAAGACAAAGGCACCAATAAGAAAAGCGTGACTAGCGTGTGCAGAGAGTCAGAATGTGTAAGTGCATCATGTAAACCATAAACGGCTTCTGCTTAATCCTCTTGGTCCATTGTGCAGGAGTCCTGAATTCCCCCTAAGTGATACTTACTAAAAGAGCTCCGATTTTAATGCTAGAGTTACTGTCTATACGATGATTCATGGGAATGGTTCTTTCAAATCCTTCCCTTGCTGACATCAGTCAGTTTAGTCTTTTCCTGATTGTACTGATGGCTATACATTAGTTAGGAATAGAAAGGAATGAGTTTTAGGGATATGTTGCATAGAAATAGACTGGTAGCTCTGCTTCCATTTCCATTGTCTAAGTAGAATTCCGATTATTTTTGGCCCTTTCATAGACCTCTGACTAGATTAGCATTTGTCTTTGATTGACTCCCTAAATTTTAGGCTACTAGGCTTGACCAATGAATGGAAAGGGGAAAGTCACAGAGCTTCAGTGGTTCTCTTGTCAGCAATTTCTCAGGAGCAGGGAGATTTCTTTCCTCAAGTTTGTTACTTCAGCTAGCAGATTATGCTCACGCCAAAAGGAGGTGAGAAGGTTGCTTCCTTAAATGGTCAAATAATTATTCCTGCTATTTGTGACGCTTTTGTATTACTGGAGTTTGTTCCAGAAAGTTGGATTAAATTGCATGCATCCGCTCCTGGGGAAACAGAGCATTTAGCCAATAGCACGTAGGATTTATCAACCTGAGATTGTCTTAACGGACCGGAGGCTTAAAGCACATTAATTCCTGCACAGTAGTTTCAATTCCACTTTTAGGCTCGACAAACCGAATGGTAAACCTGCATCAGCAGGGAGGGACATTTAATTGGTTTTTCTCCTTTTCAGAGAGAAGCTAATGAAAAAGTTTCACCAGAATCAGAGCGGGCTGTATAACAAGAAGAGCGTCATGAAAAGAGGCCAATCCTATCCTCTTAGTATTGCTAGCTGTGATTGGACTTCAATGAAATGTGTCAACTCTGTGTTCCTGGGTATCACATCAGTAACAGGTACTTCAGCTGCTGTACGTCTCTCCTAAAGCTAAGAACAGAATCTCAAATAATCTTAATTCCATGGTCCCAATTCACCGTGTGATGCTGACAGGTGAAAAAGGAGTGGAAAGTGCACCAGTAAATGAACTTGAATGGCCTATCTAAATCAGCGGCCACTGATTTCCTGAAGGCTTAAACAGGTGAGTTGCCCCTATTTTTCTTGGGATTCTTTTAGTCTTTGGTCATGTTTATCTTGGGATTCTTTAAATCCTTCCCCATTAGTTCAGCCTCTGCTCTCAAATCTTTTGCTGCCATTTAAAGTATCTCGATAGCCTGGAAACGTGTTGTCTTTATTCATCACCTCATTATTCCTTTCAAAGGGTTGTTTGCCTCAAGTCTCATTTTTGCTGATTTTCTGCTAGTTCATTGTCAGATGGCAGCAGGTGTTTTGTAAGAGCAAGTGCACAATCCTATAGCTTGCTTTTCTATTGATTTGGCCTGTCTAGAAAATGGAATGACTGAACATCTCCAACAGCATTTTCTCTCCCCATTGTGTTTCACCGCAAGGGCAGATGCAAATCGTCTACCTAAACTCATGGCGCTGAAGAAACTAGTGGCTTGCTGTTGCATGTAGGTAGAACCTTCCAAAAGGAAGGCCTTGTAAAACCATGGCTGAGGCCCGTTACTTTGGCTAAGTAGAAAAGGACTATGGGAAAGTGAGGCAGCTGAATTAGAGGTAGATCAACAAGTTCTAGAACCGTCGCGTGTTCACAGCGTGGTGTATGGCGGTTGGTTGAATTATGTTTGTTGTGGCTTAAAGCTATGCAACTGACAAAGGCCTGACTGCTTCAAAAGCCTGGCTTTTGCAAGAAAGCAGCTCTCCTTTGCACCTGCCTGGGGACTCTGCGTCACTACGGACCCTCACGCCCAGTTTGCCAAGGAGATGATGAGTAGGAATGTTGCAGAGCTGCTGTGTGCATATGAAAGGAATGGCAGAGAGTGAAGCCGTGGACAATTTCTGGGCTTTAGTACAATGCTGCTGCATTGGTGCCAGTTTAGTCGGTTTTCCATCAGTGGCATTTCTGTCTAGAAGTACACTGCCCAGAGTCTTTCTAGCATTTGATGCCATTTCCTTACTGTCGTCTTAATACCTTCCTTCAGTTTAAAGGATGATGCAATCTTTACATTTTGAAGATCCCTGTTAGGAAACACTATGCCAGAGGAGTCATCGCTCCCTTTTCTTTTGCCTCCTTTGTAATTTTTATAGACTCATTTCACATTTCTGCTAATGGCAAAAAGAATACTGAGACTACTTAAGCAGGGATGACGCTCTCAGCTGCTTTCTTCTTTCCTACTGCTTCATACCGTATGCGACTTAATGGCCTCGTTTTGCAATCAGCATTTTGCTGTGGTTTGCTAAAAACTGGCATGCACTGCCAACTCACAACTTGTGTGTTGGCATTTCAGGGGCTTTGATGGGTTCCTTTCTGAGATTGCCATGCACTGGACTTTCACAGTCACAAAGAATTCATCTACCATTGCTCGAAGTTCAGTATTAAATAGTCTTTCCTGGAATGTAGGCAACCTAGCAGCAAGTACTAAATTTGCTGCAAGCCCTGTCGTCCCAAAGGACCATTCAAAAAGACTGCTTTTCCCCTCTGACCAATCTGACAGTATTTTGTTGGAGAATTTGGTACCTTAAGTGAACCTCTTGGAACGGATCTCATCACAGACAATATCTCAGGCTTTCTTGAAATACTGGCTCCTTTGGATTTCAATTCCATTCAGAGTGCATTTAAGATTTTTTCTTTTTTCACTGAAGCCGTTCAACAATGCCTCTTCTCTTATAAAATGTGATGCAGGTGAGAAAGATGGATCCCCATGAAAGGTTATATAGATGCCAAAGTTCATGCCCAATGGACTGTACTGGTGGAAATCCAGTACTAGTCTAGTATTTTGAATCCAAATAATTCCTCCCAGTCAGGCCCGACGGGATTGTTTGGCTTTGAATCTGAGCACGTGGACAGTAGTGGATGGTCCACAGGTTGAAAACAGTGTAGATTCTTCTCCTTTTTTCATTGATGGCTCAGAGACTGAAAAGGCAGCTACAAAATGGTAAGTACATCCCTCCAGATTCAAAAATTCTTCTTCTTAATTTGCATCTCCACCATAACAACAGATGGTTAGAACTAAATTACCAATGGGAATTTTATAGCTTCTCAGAAATGAAACAGGAACTGGCCAATGGGCCTTAGCAGTAGCTACAAGTTTTCCAGCACAAGGCATCTCAAAAGTATTTTAACCTTACAGTACTTTTCTGTCTTATGCTTTCATCTCACGGATGCAGGCAAAAAAAAAACAACCCCAAAAAACCAAACCCCCACCAAATAGCTAATAAGCAAAATCAGTGACATATATAGAAGCAGAAGCCATGGTTTTTAACTTCCAACCTTGTCTTCTCAACACACTCTCTAAAATGGAATTGTTTCCCTTTCTGCCTTGAAGCATTTTGCAGCAAAAAACACTCTAAGGTCCTGATAGGTGTTTTGTTCAAAAATCACTTCTGGTTTTCTGTCCATAATCAGAGTAACATGGCTGCGCTGGCAGCTGGCCAAAGGAGGTAGGAAGAGAAATCATCATCCACAACACTGGGGCTAAAGAAATTTCTACAGAAAATTACACGCCCTATTACTTGTTCATGTGTTGGGTTGAACGTTCAGAATCTGTTTCCACTTTTTCCCATTCATAGAATGTTCTATTTCACAGAATGCCATCCCGTCAAACATCAGTCCTGCCAGAACAGCCCGCCATAGGGGGCTGTCATATGGGGATCAGCTAATGTCCACTGACTCTTACCAGTATAGTGCTTGTCACTGTTGCAGATCAAGAACTTCTGAATAGTTTGGATTCATGCTCTTTGAGGGGTTGAAAACAAGAAAAGAATGACTAGACATTTCTAGGATCAAATCCCCTGATGGAATAAAAATAGGAGCATAATAAATGTATTTGTTGTTCTAAGAAGGGAGATAAAGGGTCCAAAAGATTACTTGCATACTTCCTGTTCTAAATCCCTTATTATCCGGCAAATTGCAAAAGATTCCAGGCTTTTGCCAAAATGCAAATCAGATTAAAATGTGAAGCCTTACAGTTTACTGGATATAAAACTTCATCATCCATTTTTAAATCTTTGAGATTGTCATGTACTTCCTATTATTACCCTGAGGTTTAGAGCTGTAATTCAGAGAGATAAGAATGCTATTTTGAATTCATTCTATTAAATCATCTTGTCGGCACTCTCTCCTCTTGGTTTTCACTTCTGAAACTCTGTACGGAAGAGTGCATTAATGCAGAGAGCTCTGCATCAATTCTTTACAACAGTTTCCCCTGTAATTCTTCTTTCAAGGCAAACCTGTAAAAATCCACACTTTCTTACCCCACCACTTCTAAAATTCTATTGAGAAGCAAAAAAAAACCCCATCAAACAATGAAATCTCTGCTCCAAATTGTATTTAAAAAGCAGTCCATTAACTGCTTTCTTAGCAGATACTTTAGCTTGTAATCATACAGCAACCTTTCTTGCTCTTCTGGATTAGAAATAAATTCTTAAAGCGTATAAGGAAACATAGGTTTACTGTATCTGATTCTTAGATACAGAAGTCCAGCAAGGAGTTCAGACCTCAAAAGAAATGTCTGTACAAGAAGATTCAGCACAACGTTGAGACATATTAGCTATTTTTCAAGAAGAGCAGCCAAACTGAAACTTTTTAGACTTCTATACTATCACGGCTGCCTGCTTCCAGAACCTGACCTAAGTTGCTGGAAACTAGCTGCAATATTACTGTAAACACTGCTGTGAATGTAGGACATGGTCATTCTTCTCTTCCATTGAAAACCTCAAGTGGAGTCGCGTCACTTCTCTTCAAAATTCTGTATTTCCTTGCAAACTGGTCAAATAATGATAAATAAAGTGTTCTGTTCATTCAGTTTAAACCTAATGTTCAAAATGAAAAAAAAAAATCCATTCAGATATGGTCTGCAATAATATAGCAGAGAGAAGAGGAAGCAGACTGGCCTACAAAAGAAAGAAGTGAAGCAGAATTTGGGAATTTGGAAGACCTTATGATGTATTATTCAAACAAATAAATAAATAAAATATAACCTAGCCAAATTCAATCAGTGATGCACAGACAGAGAAAAAGAGCTAATTACTACTAATACTTTTTTCATTCTCAGACAAGAAGTTCAATAATCCTCTTGAATGCACGGAAGATTCTTGGAAAAGACAGCAGCCTTCTTCTTCACAACATATTCCTCAGAACTCCAGGAGACAAATTATTTGAGCTGTGAGGATCTTTCTCTCTGTAAAACTCCCAGAGCATAGCCAATATTCTATTCCTTTAGGGATCCTCGCCTCCCTGGGGGAGTGCTGGATAGTCTACAGGCCCGGTACATCAACCAGACACTCCGCCTTATTTCCCATGGCTACTGCAGCAAGGACATCATCTACACTGGCTTTCTAGCCAAAATAGATGCAAGGCACAACAAAGAACATAGCCAAAACCTTGAGCACAGCTTATGGGTTTTGAATGAAAAATCTCAGGATGGCAATACTGGACCTTCTGATCCAAACCATCAGGAAACATTTCTTTAGAGGTGTTGGGAAAGATGAAAGTTTAACAAGAAAGTCTCACAGATATGTATGCTTGGCAGAAAGATTTTTGAATGTGGAGTCTGAAGAAAGAATAGAGTTGGAAGCAAGTTTTGATCTAGAAGAGAAGAATTGCTGAGCCAGTCTTACTGGATAACCAAGGAAGCAAAGGGTATGTTAGTTAGAAGGGGGTTTTATGACTTAGAGCAAAGGATAAACCCACCCCAAACAAGAAGATGTTTTTACCAAGCAGGAAGATAGCACCGGAAACAAGCCTGCCGATGTGGCAAGCAGAAGAAAGGTCTCCGAATTTTCCACTGCCAAGAAAACTGAAAAAACAATTTTCAGCTTAAACTGTAATGTACTGACTTTTAGTGATTGGAGAACAGTGACATGAATATGGTAATTAGAGTAGCTATCATAGGCTATAGATAATAGTTAAGGCATAGATTGGTTCTACTGTATGAAGATGCTCAGCAAAGTATATAATGCAATGTAACCAAAACCAAAGGGTGTCCAGGCTTGCCTGCAGCTGGAGCTGACAGCTGTGGGCACAGGCTCTGTCGCCCACCACCCTGGACTGCTGCAACGTCTTGGATGGAATAAACTGCATTTTGGAGAGCTGCCTGGAGTCCCGCATCCCTCATTTAGGCTCTTCCATGGAGGTGAAAAAAACTTTTGTGTATTGTACAAAAGAATAGCTATGTAATCCAGAGTTGCATGACCCAATATTTCTACTGCACTGGAACAATTTTTATCAATATTATTGATCCACTTCTTTTCAGTGTGCTTGGTAAAAACCGAAAAGTATCATTTGAAAGAAATTATTGGATGCATTCTAAGTTCTACGGATTAGTTAAGGTGTTGGTATTTCATGGCTTGGTTTTTGGTGGGGAGGGAAGAAGCCAGCCACAGAAGTGACTTTTTGTGGAAAGCCCCTAGAAGCTTCCTCCATGCCTGGCAAAGTGAATCCCTGCTTGGCACTAAGAATAGACATGTTGCTAAGCCAATTACAGAAGCTGGTAGCGCCTTGGTGATATATTGAAGAAGGAAATCAAAACTGCAGCCAGTTAACCTTGAAGTTGGGAAATTTTTAGGTTGGCACCTCTTCTGCTTTGAAAGACAAACCAGTGAGACACTCTGTTGCAGTGTGTGTTCATTATTGTAATGCAGTTCTAGTAGCCCGTTTTATAATCCTTCCTATTTTGTGCTGTTATAGCATATGTTATTATGAATGGATTGTTCCTTTCCCCCCAGTATTGTTGGGTTTTGCCCTAGCTGTCCATCTCCCCAAAGACCTGCCCTTTTGTTCCCTTTTCCTTCTCCCATTGAACATCAACCCCTCCCCAAGCCTGCCCCTTTCTCTAGAAACTTCCCTATCAATTTTGTACCCTTGGAAACCCCATTGGTTTGTTCAAGATATTCTCCTGCCCTGTAGTCCCCCTACTGGTTTTGAAACCAATAGGGGGACTACAGGGCAGGAGAATATCTTGAACAAACCGCCTTGTCTTCCACCCCCAGTTTCTCCCAGTTGGTTAAAGATTGTATCCTCCCCTGGAACCTTTCCTCATTTCTTAGTTGATGTATGCCTTTGAGTCAGTGTCTTTCTGTCCTTGACCCTCCAGGGAGTAAACTGGAAAACATACAGAAGACCTCTCCCTGTTCCTTGTCCCTGCCCTCAGCGCAGTTCTATCCCCAAGGCAGTCCACCTGTGCCATAGAGCAGCTGTGCCCTACAGCTGCAGCCCGGATTCGACAGCTTTCTTGGGGCGGCCCACTCTCGCTGTCGGTGTTGGGAGCTAGTCGGGCTGAAGAAATCGGGCACAGCAGCAAGACTCCAAGTCAGAAATACAGTTTATTAGGAAAAGGGGGATAACCCCAAATCCATGCAGGAATACAAAAGAAAAACCACTGACAGAGTCAGAATAGAAGCTGACGTCCTGCTAGTTAGGGTGGTGGTAGCAGTTTGGATGAAATGGTCTTGTTGAAATGGTGATTCTGTAGAAACCATCTGGTTGCTCTTTTCCTCTGGAAAACCATTGGGTAAGGGCGGCCGTTCCTCTGGCAATGCAGTGGAAAGACTGCTTGTTGTGTCCCAAAACCCAGATTATATCCAGGTTGGGATGCTTAGCTCCTACCCCCTGGGCGGAGCATCTCACAATGGGCTGATATCCTTCTGAGTCATGCTATGGGTCCTTGATTACCCGTTAAACAGAAATGGCTCCTGGAGGGAGTTATCTCTGAGTCATGTGGCAAGACATTGATGGGCCCATTAACAGGAGGTAAGGAAAAAACAATGCCACCGCTCAGCAGTTCTTGAGGGTGGGAATAGAATGCATTTTTATATTGTAAGCTAAGACAATACAGGATGCAGGTTTTTGCATTTGCAGGAAGTTTGTATGGATTTGAAAAGTATCCTCATACCAGAGGCACAAAAGTATTCTCATACCCCTTTTAATCATCTTCAAATGAAGCAATTCTCCCAATAACCTAACGCATGAATGACTTGCGAGTGAGTTGAAGGAATACGCCAAAGATAAGTAGTGTTCAGCTGCAGAGAATTGTTTAGGGACGTCATACCCTAATATTTTAAATCAGAAAGCATGGATGGACGGGTCTTTTTTCCTTAGTTGACTACAGAACCAGCGGTCCTTTGCAGGAGGGTCTTTGGATTTAGGATGACACTGGCAACTAAGAGCATGGCTACATAGAAGGTGCTACTTTTAGACCAGAACATTCAACTACTTAAAGGCAGATAGGAGAGTAGCTGATTAGTGACAGCTCCGACAGGAAGAGTCTGCGGCTTACCCCGTGGGAACAATAGTAGCACATTTCAATTTTAGAAAACCATTCATTTCAGAGGACCAAGCATCAGTAAAAATAGAAGGTCAAGTAAAGACATCCTAGTGCTCTTCTTATCAGAAGCATGTTCCTCCATGTGAGAGTATTTAGGAAAGAACAGTGCGTTCATAAGGAAAGGTGTGCCAGTTACATAACCTGGAGAACAAGGCAAGACAAACTTATACAATATACATCCTCCAATGCAAAATGAAGAAACAATCCTTTCAATTTTCCACGGAATTAATTGCATTTTATTTGCTATTTTCATTTCAGGTGCTAAGAAATGATTTTTTACGACTGAATTTTATGAATTCTGCAAAGCTATCATTTCTAATGTCTTCATACCCGTATTAAACACCGAGGTGACAAAGAGAATGGCAGTGCAAGGAAACCTTGTCCATCTCCCCCTCCTTGTAGCTTTAGACCAGTGAGAAATCACTGAAGCCGGTCACTTCATTTGAGATAAATAGCTTTACCAAGAGAGAATATTATCCAGCCTTGATCTTTCCTTTTGGAGCTGATCCACTTTGTAGTCATCAATTCTTGACTCAGCTGGGGAGAAACAATGGCATTACGGCCATGGATGTTAGAGTGCGCTGATGGGAAATGAAGTTCTCATCTTCAGGTCCTTGCTTCAGTAAATATTTCAAATTCATCAGAAAGAAAATTCGAAGACCAGTAATCCCCACTCAAATGACCTTATTTGAATAGTCTGCAAGCATAAGAGACATCAGGTAGGTGCTTTCATCTGTTAGGGGCATACCCAGCCAGTACATTATTGTCTCGTTAGGGGGCAATAATTTTGGAAATCATTGAATTTTTTGTATTGCAAGTGAATGGTCAACACATTTTATTACTGGATAAGGTAAAATCATGTCTTCTGCATCCTTTCAGAGAGGAAGCTTACCTGGATCTAAAGCTGCTCAGCTCCATGATGGGATGCTTTGTCTTCAAAGGGAACTCTAGTCTTCGTCCTTTTGGATTGCTTCCATAGCTTTTCACTCACTCTTCAGGTACATGTTAAAATGTCCTCTTATCCCATGCAAATTTTTATGGGCATAGTCACTGAATTGGTAAGTATTCCATTAAGTCCACAGGCCCTGTTGAGATGGATGCACAGCTCTCAAGGGTGTTAGCAGATGTTATTCTGAGGCCACTCCTGATCATGTTTGACGGATCATGGTGACTGAGGAAAGTGAGCAAAGACTGGATGAAAGCAAATGTCACCCATCTTGAAAAAAGGCAGCTAGGAGGACTCAGAAAAGCACAAGCCAGCCAGCCTCATTTTTATCCCCAGGAAGTTAGTTGATGGAGTAGCTATTCCTGGAAAGCATTGCCAGGCACATGAAGGAGGACAAAATAATGTAGTCAGCATGGATTTACCAGGGGAAATTGGTGCTTGACGACTTTTTAAACTCCTCTGGTGAATGAACTTGCCTGGTAGATGAAGAGAATATCGTCTGCCTGGACTTCAGGGAAGTTTTTGACATTTATCTACATCGCATCGCAATGTAGGAAGGAATAGTGTAAAGAGCAGGGAACAAGTGTCTTTTCAATGATGCTCAGTGAAAAGACAAGAGGCAGTGGGCACACACTGAAATACAGGAGATTGCCTCCGAACATCACAAACTGATTTTTTACTGTGATGGTGACTGAACCATGGCACAGAGTGTCCAGAAAGATGGTGGAGTCTGGATCACTGAAGACATTAAAAGTAAGCCCAGATATAATCCTGGGCAACAGGCTCTAGGTATCCTGGTTGAAGCAGGGGGATTGGACTTGGTGAGCCCCACAGACCGCTTCCACCCTCATTCATTCTGTGCTAGTGAATTCTCTTAGATATGCCTTTCAAGGACTGGCATGACAAAGCTCTGTGCAGAGCGAGATTCAAATGGACATGGGATTTAAGTTCCTTAAGTAATGTTCAAGATGAATGTAAAACTCCGGGATAACTGTCTCTTCCATAACTGAATCCCTTTCATAAGAAAATTCCCCAGCTCTAGAAAGATCTTCTAAGACGCATGCTTAAGACTGACACTGGCTGAGCAAATTTCTCCCTATGAGTGTCTAAGACCAGTTAGGATCTTCACCGAAAGTGTTGTCAACGTAGTCACTGAAGGCATGTTTTTAAGAAGCGACAACTTACATCAGAATGACAAACATCGGTCCTCAAAATGTATTACTGTATGGGAATTATCTACTTGGATTCCAAATAAAAATAAAGAGTTGGTCTTTATTTAACTTTTTCATTGCAATATTCATAAGGGAAGAAAAGGACCTATGTCCTTAACTTTCTTAACTCTAACAAAGATGTAAAACATTCCTTGTAAAAAGCGTATCTTAATTATCAGTCTATCAAACAATTTGAGTTGGGAAAAAAGTTCGACAATTGTGTAGATAGTTGCAAAGAAGCCAAGAAAATAGGAAAGAAACAAAAACAGAGAAAAAGAGTCATCTTGAGTCTGCTAGCTAATTCTAGAAGTAGTCTGCTAGAAAAAGGAAACCCCAGTTGAATTTCAAATGTGTTCATGCAATTGATTCAGTAACTGGTCAATGTAAAAACCAATCCTTTCGTACAACTTCCCTCAGCAACAAAAACTCCAACAGGTTGACACCACCATCATGCCTGTCCCAGACATATTGAAAAGAGAAATGATGATTTCCTTGAAAATCTTTTTGCGGAAAAGTTGCAAGGCATTGAAGGGATTCTCCACATTCTCATTCCTCCATGTAGCGTGAAAGCATATTTGATAAAACATGCAACAAAACATATTTTATCAATATCAACAAAGTGATTTACAAGGTAAAGTAAAATGGATGACTTAGGAATTGATCTCTTTTGAACATGAAACTTCATATCCACTCTCTGTGAAGTTTCTTACAAAAAATGATGGAGCTGAGGCATGAATCTGCCACTACGAGGGTTAAACAAACATAGACACTCCCCTTCACATGCCCCCCCTTCCGCACACACCTAGGCATGCACAGAGATCAGCATAGCAGATCATGAACACCTTGGAAAAGACTGAAATGCTAAATGCCACTCTTTGTGGGCAAAATAGCTGGTACACTATTTCAAATATCTGGTACTAAAATTCTGTTTAATATCTACCTCATATTTAAAACACAGCTTTTCATTGAATTCTGTTTGCAGAATATTTTCCTTTCATTTGTTCCTTTAAAATTACTGAGTTCTATGTCTAGGAAGATTTTCTTCTACAAATAGAAAGAATTAGATGATGTCTTTTCAGAAGAAAACATTGGTTTATACAATTTTAAACCATCGTGGTATGGAAGAATTTATTTGTCCCTCACTAAGGTAGAATAAGTATTTTGATCCTAGATCATTTACAGTGAAATACTTGACATTTTTAAGATGCTTTCAATCAATTTTGATCCTCATTGCTTATTCATTGTAAACAGTAATTTTCAGTGCATGGAAAGTGTGTGTGGTACATCGACATTAGTTCAAACACCAATTCCAACTAATGGCCAGGCTGAACTACAGTAAATAATGTCCTGAAGGACATTTTGCCGCCTTCTTTGGCACTTCATGAAATCCTAATGATTGGGATGAAGTGTTGAAATACAGAGATTTTCTCTCAGAGGGTGTCCCATGTTGAAACCCATCACGTGTGTTTGATATTGTAGTTCTTATCGCTTTTAAAATGTGATATCTTCTGCACAGTTTTCATGAAGCTTTCTGTTACAGTAGTGAAAATCACAGAGAAATGCAATTTTGTACAACGTTGAACTTACCCCAAGAGCTGAGAGAAAATTTGCTCCTGTACTTCAATCTGAGTTTCTTCTATATTCAAGCTTTGTTTATCTACCATCAGGGGTCGCATTCGTTGCTGTTCAAAGCCCCATCCAAGCTGACCTTGAATACGCTCAGGGATGCGACATCCACTACTTCTCTGGGCAACCTGTTCCAGCGTTCCCGCACCCCAACAGCAAAAAATGTCTTCCTTTCATCTAATCTAGATCAGAAATACTAAATCTAGGCATATGAACTTTGAGGAGAGGCTTGAAATTCTTTTGATTTGAAACACATTTGATAGGAATACTAACTTACAGATGACTGAAATATGTTGATGGCCATTTGAGATTGACACTTTTTGAAAAAGTGCATGGAATTGAAAATTAAAACCAGTAAAATGAAAAACTTCCTGCCTTTTTCTTTTTTCTCTGATATTCAAAATTGCATAGGTCAGATATCTGTGCTTCATGCAGATCTCTCAGATACTCTCAGACAAAAGCTTTTCTTTCAGACTAAATTGCAGATTAGGTAGAACACTAGTACTAGTGAAGGTTTTTCTGGGCATAGGGGGATTTGGGTGCACAAAAGGTTTTATCCAAACTGGAAAATTCATCCCAGCTGCGTTCTGTTCATCATTCTTACTGCATCAGGCCTGAAGATTCTGTGAAAAGTATCCTGTGGACCTTGAACATAGCTCATGTGAAAGAGATGAGAGGTGATGGAGAAGTTGAGGGAGAGAATCAAGAGCATATGGCCCAGTACAGGCACCAGAAAGTACTTTTTCATGTGGTCCACAGCCCAAACAATTGTTTAGCACCATTTGAAGGCTATGTCTGACAAAGAGGGCTGAAGCAGGTCTTCAAAATATCCAGTAGATCAAAATCCATGGAAGCAAATGACCCTGGCCAGTCACCTTGCTGCTGATAATTCACCCTCCATACCAGCTGATCAGGCCTAGCAATGCTGCTGCAAAAGTATTGTGAAAAAGGTAGGCACATTTTCACAGAGGCAGGGGAAAATGCCCTTGGATGATGATTCCAAGGGATAACTTGATGGAGCAAGTTAGGTACCCTTATCTACTGTGCAATATCGAAGTTGGTGAGTTCACCATCTGTAAGCATCACTTTAAAAAAATAAATGTTTGATCCACAAAACAATATTTCCTATGTCCTGTCTACCTGCTTCAGTTCAGCCAATGAATAGGCTATGTTCCATCAGCAAAGTGTTCATGATCATATGCTTCTTTAAACTGTGATAATTCTTTTTTTTTTTTCTAAATCAGACACTGTCTATTCCTAAGATTCAGATGTCCATGGGTAGGGGTGTAATTAAGTTCACTGTTAAAAAATATCCTTCTTGTTATCTTTTTAATAAATTACTGAGATGTAACATCAGTCTGAGAGCTGAAAGAAACCCCTTCATTTGCTGTTTGCCAAGTATCATCTATGCGATACAAATTCTATTTGACCCATCCATTGCCATCTAATACTACTAGTAATGCCTTCACAACCTTTACTTCATGGTTAGGGATTTTGGAGAAGTGAAAGATTTGAACATAAGCAAGGGCATTTGTTCAAGATGCTCCAGAAAGAGCTGCTGTCTGTTCTCCTCCTTGCTGCCTATGTTGGCAGGAAGCTGCAAAAAACCCAAAGATAACTAGAAAGAGTGTTACTTTTAGTCTAAATTTGGAAATGATGTTTGGAATACCCTGTTAAATGAAAAGGTGCTCTTTTAAAAGATGGCATCTTCAGGGGAAAAGTCAGTTTAGAGAGGTTTTGAGACAGTTGCTTCTGGAAAAAAAAAAAAAAAATTGAGGTATCCAAGGTCTTTAGCCATACCACTTGGAAGATTGATTCAAAACACAGTTCCTTCATCTAGGAAGAACAGAGGACCATAGATGCAGCCCATTTCAAAACGGAGTTCTTTATGTGTCAGGTTGGGATTTACTGGACATCATTTCTTGTAAAGTCGAGGGACTGCAGTTAGCTCTCCAATAATTTCCTTCCCTGAAATTCATCTGCATTTGCTCCTTTCTCCAGCGTTCCCATTTCTTAGTGCTGGTATACTCCATCTATGCATTAGAATATTCAACTGGAGTGTGTGTCCGATATTTTCTAGTTCAAATTGGCTGGAACGCAATGGATAGTTCCAGTTGCTTGTATACACTAGTTTTATTTTGACAAGTTTTCTTTGAACAATGTTGAAGCAGCAGTAGCAAATCGGAAGTACAGCTTGCAGCAGGGAAAGACACTTCTGCTTGCTCAAGTTTCCTGTAGTCAGATAGATGCCAAAAGGCTTTTCATAGTACTACTACTGTCTTGTAGGAATACTTGATCTAATCCTACCTTTGATACAATTACGAATGGGCTACTTTTCCACAAGGCGGAACATTTTTCTTTTAATAATATGTTTTTTGTAAGTTGGAAACATGAACTTGTGCACCAGTCAGGTGGAAGGTACTCTTACTTCTTCATAAGTTTCACAACATTATTTAGAAAATATTGACTCTGTGTAACTTCAAAAGAAGAATTCTGGGCATCTTCATTCTATTGATGTGATTTTTTTTCTACCATGCTGTTCTTGTTTTCTATGGAACTCATTTTTACCAATAGAAATATTTTTCCCAGACACCTATGGAAAATACCTATGTTTACTCAATATTGCAGCCTCAGTACACTGTTTAGAATTATTTCAACATGGTCCCAAGCATATCCAACAGCTAGACAGCAGAGGTTAGCAACAGTGAGTGGGAATAACTTCTGAACCATTTCAGTAGATTTTCCAGGAAGGGCTTGCTTTCTGCCGCTGCAAATTTTCCCAGAGATATTGTCTGGTGAACAGTTGCATCAAAAGAGTATTTTTGCACAAACCTTGGGCCAAGCTCTGTCTCAGATTTACTAGTGAATGCAAAGAGGGTGAAAGTGCTGCTTCAAAGCCCTCTGTGTGCTTTCCGTACCAAAACGGAGGTGACCCCAGAAATAACTTTTTGATCTCTCTTCAAAACACGAGGCACGTCACCACCTCATTCATCTTTTTCTGGGACTCAGCATCTAAAGACCAAGAAGCCCTCTTGCTTGCTAAAGTGTGTTCAGCAAAAAAACCCTTGTCCCATCAGCAAATTGGAACACAGCTGCATTCCAGTCAATACCAATGCTGGCAGGGCAATACTCTAGCCCAGTAGTAACATGCCACTGTTAGAAGACTGTGTAAAAATCTTTGTGTACAAAGTAATGGGAGGGAAAAATAGAATTGGGAAGAACTGCACATTGTTCTGGAAAAAGCCTCCTGCCACAGTCTTACAGACGTCATTTTCTGGTATCATTTTTAATAGCTGGAGTTTCTTAAATTTTGTACAAGATAAAATCTTACTGGACCTTGAAGTTTCCCTACTAGAAGTACAGCCATTTCTTAGTAGAATAGAAGTAAGCCCTTTGAATATGTACAAATGGCCTTTCAAAATACATATGCTATAGCCCACTGTGAAAGGAATTAGCTATAAAAATAGAAATTCAAAGGTTTAAAAAGGTTTTGAATAAAGTAAGTCTAAGGTGATAGAAGAAGAAGAAAACAGCAGTTTTCTTCTTCTGCTGAAAAAACAACTCCGAGGACATTGTACTCTACAGGTGTATTATATCACTTTCTGAAAAACGGAGTAGGTTTGCTATTTCAAAAGGTTTTCATTAGGAAGGAAAAGATTCCTTTGGAAAAAAAAACTTCAAATTGACTTGACATGAATGTTATGACACTTCACTTCACCAATCATGAAGAAAAATTCTCATCACTTGATATGGAAATCATGACGGTAACGGAGACAAGGATGTCTAAGCTGTGCCATCAGGAACATAAAAAAGCATTAGAATGCTGGTAAGACTGAGCTCCTGAACTAGTCAGAAGAGAACGCACCCAAAACATTTTCCTTTAAGAGTCTTCAGGATGAACAGCAGATCAAATGTTTTCCTGTGAAGTATTTATGAATAGAATTAACCTTTAAAAGAACATTGTTTTCAAAAACCTGTGTCCAGTATCTCTTAGAATGATACAGAGTTCTTATTACTAGAAAAAAGAAAAGCACTTTTTTCCAAACTGTTGTGCACTTTTAAACGATCTACAATAAAAAGAGTACTTTTTCATGCTGGGCATGATGTTCATTACAAAAAAGCCTTGTCGCACGCTTGGTACTCTAGTGTCTTGATTAGCATCGTTTTTTATTCATTGACTCTTTTTCACCTTGAAATAATGGCGTCTTTGTACTTATGCAGCATCCAGGAAGAATTTCTTGGGTGTCATTTTGTACTCGATCCTAAATGGCAGGTTCTGCATTCTGCCATCCGTCTGGCTTTCCCGTTTGATGCAGCTTCTGAGAGGTCTTTTCAGAATTGAGGACTACCTGCAAGAATGATGCTAAATACATGCATTTTACCTCTTGGTTAATGCAAAACTGTTTTTCCTTTACAGCACAATAATAATAGGAAAAGAATGATGGTGGATTCAATTCTTACAGTAATACAAAGAGGACTATTATCATCATTAGAAACCAAGCAAGTCATATTTATTGCTCATGCAGTACAACCACTAATGCAAATTACCCTGTAAATTCAAAATGAATCTGTATCACAGGAGTGGATTGAATGCGTCTATTGATATTTTGCTTAAAGAAGAAAATTAATTCTTTTGACAGCCAACTCATAATTGCAACCTAACTTTCAACTCCAGCTTTCAAACAGTGGAAACACGTCTGTTTATAAAACAATACAGTACAGTACACAAGACCAAAACAGGTCATAGACATTCAAATGAAAGAAAAGATCAAAGGACAGATTAATTCACATCTGCAAGCCCTCAAGAGCGTACAGGTCAAAAGTCCCCAGAAAACTAGGCCAGTGGCACAAATTCTCTATGTTGGCACCAGCAGAAGCAGCTGCTCTCTTTATAGGATGCAATCTTGCTTACATCACCCTTCAAAGCAATCTTCTGTCCCCCTGCCCAATACGCCTTCTGCTCTACTCCTTGGACTTCACGTTTGCATTTCTACAGAGTCCTGCAAAGTGACTCAAAGTTCAGGTAACAGATTTCCAAGATTTAGAAATATTGTGTTAAGTCTATTTGTTTCCTATTTCATCCCGTCTAAGCATACTGTAACTTTCTGAAGTGAACTATGTCGAGTATGTCACGTGTAGTTTACATGTTAGTTCTGCTTGACATTAAAACTTCTCACAGACCCCTGGGATGCCTTACTGCAAAAATATATAGCTGCAAAGAGTGGTTGCGCAAAGTTAGAAGGGCCAGAAAACCATGTAAACAACCTAACAGTAGAGGCTTGAATTTCTGAATATAATCTTGCACCATCTAAAGTCAAAATAGAATATTGAAATGATTTTCATCTAATAATGAGTGTGGGGAAGAAAGAATCCAGATAGGCTTTTTTTTTTTTTTTTTTTTGAAACAGTTCCAGGAAATACATGGCCTTAACTTGGAAGTATAGCATTAAATATTTTTATACAGCATGAGTTCTCCTTACATAATCATAAGATTTGTAGAACTGAATTGGAAAGTAGGAAATAAACAAAGAAAAATATTCAAGCTGTAAAAGATTTGAGTTTAAAATTCTCTTTGTATTTCTGATTAAAACTATGAGGTAGCCAAATGGTCACCCATTATTTTCAAAAGCATCTGGACATAAAAAACGGATAAATTTCGGCAGGACTTGGATGTCGGGTATTCCTGAAAAGCTTTATTTCACTGCTTCCCAACCCTGATTCAATCCCCCTAAACGCAGCTGTATTTCAGATGCTCAGTGAAACTGTCCGTGTCATGCATATAGTTTACAAATAATCTGCAGAAAAAGCTAGCTAGATTTAAAGATCTTTTTCTGTAAATGGAATTCAATTGATTTCTACAAACACACAGCTGGGATTTCTGCTGTCTTCTTCAGGCCACTTCCTGCAGAGACCTCTCAATTAAATCTGTCTCGTTCTACTAAGAACGCTTCTGGTGATTCAAAGTCAGCACTGGGATTGTCCAACTGCATGGAATTACTGTCTGCTAGAGCTGCACACTGAGGGCTTCTGTGTGCAGCATCATGTGAGCCCTGCTAATGTCACCCTGTTGGTATAAACTGAGCTAAGTGGACCTTAAGGGACAAGATTGTGCACTGATTTTGTAATAGAAATGAGGTACTAAGAAGGAGGCGGGAGGATTTCAATGTTTCTGCCTCCAGCTGAAGCAACACTAAATCTCAGTCTTTATCTGAAAAACGAGGTGAATTAACCCGTTTGGCATTCATATGCCAAAAAGGTCAGTAATACACTCAGAACTGTCAAAAGAGTAACAATTCCAATCATTACTTTCTAAAAAGAATTCATTTGAAGAAGTCAGGAAGACAGATGAAACATGCAAATATCCTACCCTGAGAATCATTCTGTTGATCTGCACAGGTTTCTTATTATATTCCCATCTAATGCATTGGTCATGTGTGCTTGTGATGACACAAATACTTGCAAAGCTTACAAGATAAATCACGTTCTCCTCAAACAGCAAAGCATTTCTTGATGGTTGCACTTGCTAATTCCATTTAGACTCAGTGTTCTTAAAGGTCTTTTCCAACCAAAGTTCCAACCACCATTCTCTAAGTCGCACATCCTGATTGTCCTGGTTTAGGGCTAAATTTGGCAGAAAACCTCACAAAGGGCCACTGCACCCTCCCCCCCACCGAAAGCCCACCCACACAGCCCCTCCCCTCAACTGTTTTGGGGAGAGAAGTGGGAAAAAGCTGTTTCTTTAACAGGCAAAGCACTTCCCAGCACAAAAAATGAACAATACCAGATGACAAAACTCATTTGCCGCACTGAAGAGATGACAAATCAGAAAGTCTCTCCTGTGGGTGCTCACTCTGTTATCAACCCCTCCAGCAATGGGGAAGGCTGCTGCCCAGGTTAGGCCCCAGTAGGCCACAAAGTGCAAGTTCCCAGTGCTTCCCAGGTCCCAGTCCGGAGCAGATTTGAAACGTTCCAAGAAAAAGGAAAGGAAAAAAAAACCAGTCCAGGGAAAACTCTGCCTCAGCCAGCTAAACCAACTAAAAAGCAAATGCGTGCTCTGTTCTGCTCTGTCAGTGCCCAGACAACACAGTGCAGCGCAGAATGTGGAAGAGTGTTGCTTTCTAAGGAGTGCAGCCTCTGATAAGAAACTCGGTGCTTCTTCTTCTCCCCACCTTTGCTCTCAGAACCAGTCTTGAAGGCAGAGAATATCATATCCAGCATTAAGAGAATAGATGACTGGGGATACAAGCATCATAAAGTCACCCTAGGACACCGCTCCTTTGAGATATGTCACCAGACTATGCTAAGACCAAGTTTTGGAACTGCTCAATAAAATTCTACTCTCACAGTGAAGCTGAGGAGGAAACACAGCTCACTACAGTTACCTTGTGGCATGCCAGTGCTTCCTTTCCATCACAATGGTCTTCATTTTTAAGTCCCTGACATCACAGGCATCATGAAACATCCTTTGTGCAGGAAGGAAGAAAATATTCTTTTCATTGATGCTGATGGGTTAGCTGACATGCAAAGCAGTTAATTCAAAGTGACAGAGCAATCAAGTCAATAGGAAAACTCACCACAGTTTTGTTTACTCCCCTAAATCCTTACTATCCCAAAATACAAGAACAGCTGTAAAAGCCTTGTGGCTACCTAATTTTTTCCTAGACCTACATGGTGGGGTAAGAGATAAACAATCCCAAACTATGGTAATCCACAACAAAGCATTCTTGACATCATATTCAGGTTCTGCATAGCGAGCTCTTCCTCCTGATCAAGTTATCCCATCGCAATACTTTGGGGAGTATCTCAGAGGGCTGGCTGTTGTTTGGTTTGAAAGCATCTTGATCATTCAGGAACCCAGTAGCAAGGACAAAGTTTAAAAGAAGATAGTGCTATGCATTGATTTTCATCTAGGACAGAGATATTTCTACAACACAGAAGGCTGACCTAATGCTTCACGACAACGTGGCTGAAGTGGCATCCTGGTCCCCATAGGTTTTTCTCTTTACTTTTAGCTGCTTTCTTACCAGATTAATGAGCTGAACTAGCTCAAAAAGGAATCAGATAAGTGCCAGAGCTTTCAAACAAAAAAAAAAAACCAAAAAACCAAACAAAAAAAAAACCCAAAACAGATGCAAAAAGGTGATTTGTAAGTGCATTTGAAAACAGAAGTTTTTTGTACTTTTCATAGATACATGGCATTCTCTAGAATGATATTGCTCCAATGCTTTGGGTTTGGTTTTGTTTTTGTTTTTTTCCTCAATTCTAAATGTTACACATTCTTTTTTGGCCATTTTAGTAAACTGATTTTCTGATCCATGTGAAAGACAGTCCGAAGTTCCCCTCATTTGCCTCACGACCGTCCCCAGGACAGACATGGGGACCCTGAGGACCCTGACTGGAAGGCTGGCATGCCGGTCAGAGAGGAATGCCAGAAATCCTGAGGCCCCTGAGCAGAATTCTGGCCTGCCAAGTGATTGTTGGCAGCTGTGTCTACAGTGACTGCTTCTAGCAGGGCTTGCCAAGGGGTGAGGCGACCTATGGGCCTGCACGTGCTTCGCGACACCAGCCCAGGAATTTTCCCACCTCTTGGCCAGATGAACTTGCTGGGGCAACTGTGGTAGCCGCCCCATGGAAAATCCTTCATCTGCTCCACTACCACCGTGAGGGACGCAGATTGAAGCCCCCCTCCCAAGGACTGAGGCTGAGACGCCCGTCATTCTGATCCAGGGCTACTGGCCTGACTGAAGCAGGATGCCTGCTAAGTGTTGCCTGCAGATGTGTTCGCTGGACCTAGACTGGTTTCCTATAGAAACCAGTCCTGAAACAATAGCTCCCACTCACTGCTGATATTGATATTGACTTCTCCTGGTGAGAACATGGACTCTCTGTACCCGTCTTCAATACCATTTTCCCCCTCAGCAATTTCAATAGACTTGCTCTTTATTGTATCTGCTCCCCCTCAGCCATTTCTAGATCTGTTTCCCCCCTCAGCAATGGACTAGAATAGAACCTTGAGATAACCAGGACTTTGAGATCTCCCCTAGGAGAACTCCATCGGCTGGGCTGCGAGGACTTCATCTCTCTCCATTTGGTAGCTATACTCCCTCTCTCTTTCTCCCCCTCTTTTCTATTCTTTTCCTCTCCCTAATTCCTTGAAGGCATTTGCTGTGGTCATTCTAGAAAGGTGCATTTGTTTGGAGTGATACTGCAATCCCTTTTCCATCTTGTCTTTTGCCCTCCGAGATCAGTTAAGAAAACATCATCCCCCCTTGGTAGGAGCGGATCAGAACAATATGTTCTTTCCAGCTGAAATTGGTTCTAGTCAATAGAAGCACACGGGTAGGTAAAAGTAGACTATAAAAGATAACCTTCAGAATGTATTTCCCATGTCTTCCCATTCAAGCAAGTGAAGAAAGCAGACAGATCTTCAGATAACATGCTATGCGAATTGAAAGGAATCTTCTTGGAGGCAACTGTGAAACTCACGCAATGAAATACAGATGAGAGAGATGAAAGGGTCACATATGATGTCAAATCTATTCTTTTAATGTTTGAATGAAACAAGATTTCTTCAAGTACAATCCTACAAAATGAAGGTGAACTTGCAGAAGCAATTGAACTGGGTCTCCTTTAGAAACACAATGTTTTCTAATTAAACTGAGCATTCAGGAAGGCAACCTTGAAATCAAAAGGATTTAGAAAAATACAAAATACCAAGACTGGCAGTTCATTATCTTTCACGGTCTCTTTAAGATAAGATTTATTTGAACTTCCACTTGTAGTAGGTCTGAAGACATTAGGAATGATGCAATATGAAAAAACCAAAACAAAACAACTTTCTCAAAAAGCTTTGAGAAACCAGAGAAATGATGATTTTTAGTGGTTAGGTAGTCCTTTAAAATTTGTCTTGGGGGGAGAGAGATAAAAAACTGACTGAGATCAAATGACTGTGGAGTATATTCCAAAACAGTAATGAAGAATGTAAGGGGCAAGAGCCTGTTAGAAAAATACTATGCTGGCTTCATCTATTGAAAGCATTCCAGAATGGTTGAAATTATGAATCATATCTTGTGGGATTAAAAAAAAAAGGAAGAAAACAGAAGGAAAAAAATATTTTGAACATATTTTTCCATTCCAAGATGGTATAATGGCTTTATTTCATTTTGTTCCTATGACAGGTTAATAGCTTATGAAATGTTTAGCAATAGAGAGTGAGAGTCCTCACACTAGCCATACCATTTGGATGTGTCTCTTTTACTTTCTAGAGCAGCAGATATGGTTTAGCACTCCACAATTCAGTCCCCAAAAGTGAGTAAGTGTGGCAGATTTAACCTAACTGCCCAGTCCACCAAAATGCCTAATTATCTTGAAAAATGCTTTGCTCTATCTCATGATCTGGACATGTCTCTCTAGCTCCACTTTGAGCTTCTTGATCTTTCATCTACAGGATGAGATCCAATTTAGCTTAGCAAGGATGTAGCCTTTCCAAACCATATCTTTTACCTTCTGTATTCTTACAAGTACATTTCTACCGCAGGGACCAGTTTGGAAGATCCTAGTTGTTTTATTCCTTAGATTATGTTGCTGCATTAATTAGCTCTTCTTTGAAGTTTTTTCCCTGCTCAAGTATAGGGTCAGTGCTGAAATGATTGTGATGCTAACTCCTTATGATCTATTCTGCAGGCTTACAGAGTATGCAGCAAAGTTTTCTCTTCTTCTGAGGACATTCTACTCTTTTGATGAGAAATGCTGAAGGTCTGACTTCAGTTGCAAAGGTATCTGATTGACAGATTGCAAAATTGTTAAGTCTAGTAACAGCAGGAAAAGCGTGCTCTTGCTCTCTATGTAAATGTCGTGTCAGCTGCTGTTGGGATAAAAAGCATGAGCATAAGCAAAGATATCTGCATGGATAGAAAAGAAACAAAGAAGATATTTGTTGTGATTTCTGCACTAAGGAGCAAGAAGAAGCATGAAGCGCTAATTTCAGTGGCTAAGACAGTATCGTCCTTGGGCCAGATCTCTTCAACATCTTTTGAACCACTTGGACTCGGCACTTGAAGGAATATTAAGCAAGTTTGCCAGAGACGCTACATTGGGAGGAGCTGTCAACTAACTCCCTTGAGGCCAGTGAGACACTGCCGAGAGATCTTGACAAATAAGAGAGATGGGCAATTATGGCTGGCCGGGAGTCTATGCACAAATCACGAAAGGGGCGGGACTGCTGGGGAAGGCGTCCCAAGCTGTTGTATTTTCCAGCATCAGTCTCATGACATGCTTATGACAGTGGGAAGATGCCAGCAGCTCACGTCCCCAGCAGCAGAAAAAGAACTTCATGTTACAACTTACTTGAAAAGCTTTTTGACCAATCCCACAAAGCAAAAGCATATTGACAGTAGTTCTTTCCGATCCCTAGAAGCACACATAACTTTGGTTCAAAGAACGCTTGCTTCTTTTGAATAAAAGACCTGCTTGTAAGCCTTAAGATAGAATGCACAGAGCTCCATTATTAAGCTTAGAACTTCCTAACATCTGGCTAGATCTACTTTGCTGTAGCTTAGGGAGTTCTTCTGGTCAAGCTTTAATACACAGGCCATTGTTCTATTTGTCCTTACTTCTCTACTTCTTCTATCATTTTTCTGCTGACAAACCTTATGACTACTGCTTAGCTCCAAGCACAGTTCTGCTGTCTCTGAGGCCTGCCTTTTGCAGCTTTCCCAAAATCCTCTGTTTCCAAGGATTCCCACAGGCAATCCCCAACCTTAGGGAGTTGTGCGATGGCAAGTGCTGGATTCAGCACCTGGGACAGGGCAATCCTGCTCTGTGTGTGTGTATAGACTAGGGAGCCAGAGGCTGAAAGGAAGCCAGGCTCCTGGCCAATGGCAAGCTAAATGGGTATCAGCAGTGCCCTGGCAGCCAGGAGGGCCAAGCCTGTCCTGGGGTGCATCAGGCACAGTATCACCAGCTGGGCAAGAGAGGGCATTGTCCTGCTCTGCTCTGCTCTGCTCTGCTGTGTTCTGGGGCGGCCTCACCTTGAGTGCTTGGGGGCAGTTTTGGGTACCACAATGAAAAAAGACATGAAGGTATCAGAAAGTTCTCCAATGAGGTTTACAAGGACAGAACTGGAGGAAATAGCATGCAGCTGAGTCAGGGGAGGCTCAGGTCCGGTATCAGGAAAAAGTTTTTTAACCAGAGGATGGCTGGGCACTGGAAGAGTCTCTCCAGGGAGTGGTCACAGCATCACACCTATCTTGAGTTCAAGAACCTTTGGGACATTGCTCTCAGGCATCTGGTGTGATTCTTGAGGAAGGTCCCATGCAGGGCCAGAAGTTGGACTTGATGCTCCTGACGGGCCCCTTCCAATTCAACTGATTCTACCACTCTATGATTCTGTCCTGGCCACTCAAGGTATATTGCTTGATCTCACCAGATTTTGACCTGCTCTTGTTGGTCAGAATTTGTCCCTACTGCCTAATGATATTTACCACAAAAGACAAAGGGCCTTTTCTCAATTTTCTCAAGAAAGTTGAAGATGCACCCTAGAATCCTAAAAAAGTCTTTTCCTTGAAACAACACTGTCTCCTGCCCAGTATTCTTTCCAGATCTTAAGGAGAAAGAAGGCAAAATGAGGGGATGTATTACAATGAAGCACTGTCAAGTTTCCGGACCTTTAGCAGTATATTTGTACTTCCACTATTCTTTTCTATAAAATCATGGTTTTGTAGAGCATGTCATTTTCTAGCAAGACACATTTTTGCAGCTGAGCCCATCAGTCTCTGTGAGAATATATTGTCAAAAGCACAAAACATATGAATGGGCAGTGGCAAGTGAGGGGAAAAAACAGTATGGGAAGCAGCTCCGTGATACTATAGTAAGACAAGGAGGAGGAGGTGTTCCAGTTGACAGAGCAAAGAATCCCCCGCAGTCCCTGGAGATATCCTAGTGAAGCAGGTTGTCTCCCAGCAGTCCCTAGAGAACCATGGAGGAACACATACCTACAGTGCAGCTGCTGGAGGGCTCCATGCCACAGCAGGTGAAAGTGCCTTGAAGGAAGCTGCAGCTTGTGGAGGGAGGGCCAGAAAACCATCCTTGACCTCTTCTTTAGCGGAAGAGTATGTGCAAATGTTTAACAGCTGCTAACTGGAATCTATCCTCTTTCCAGTTCTTGTCGTAGGTAAGTAGGACAATACAAGAATTAGAAGCCTAAACTGTTTTGCATGAGGCTCCCATTCTCTCTGCCACGCCCTTAAAATTTACTTTGAGATGAAATAAAACTCATGATCAAGTTCCTAAGGCTTGATGGTCAGGCTTCTCAGAAAACAGGCAGTGCAAAGAACTCTTGTCACTGTCATTTTTACTCATAGAACTAAAAAAGTTAAAGTACTGTTTTCTAAGAACTTACGAAAATCAACTGGTAGAGGTGGTGAGAGTGAAGAGTATAATTAAGCTGGAAAGAGACTATCATGTAGCTACCTCATCTGCATAGAAGTTTTTTTACCAGGAACTCTGGACTTTTAAACAGATTTAGGACACAATAGTTATCTCTGGGAATGTTTTAGTAAGTCTAGAACATTCATCTTTATATAGCTCAATCTATTTTACCGTTATGACTTACGTTTTAAATTTTATTTGAGGAGAAATATTTGCCATTCAGATCATTTCAAGTTCTGAAGCATTTCAGTTGTTGACAGTTTTTGCTGTCTCCTGAGGGCAGGAAAATAGTCCTGGAACCAATACTGAAAGAAACTAGATGGAAAAATTAGTTTTCCGCATTCTTTTCTGTCTATTCTATGAGGCACAAGAGCAAAACCACTGCTATGAGTCTGAGTTGCCTTACCACTCATGGATGACAACCTTGTAGTGAGTAGTCTGTTATTGGCACACATTTCTGATGCTGGTGGTTACCTGTTGTGCAGAAAGATCTGTAAACTATTTTCACGGAAAGACATTCCTGAATTGCTTCACTTATCTCTAAGCTGGCACTCTACTTCGGAGATCTTCCTGTGCTCGCCCCCAAACCCGTTTCCTTCAAATGCAATTTACTTTCAACCAAAGCACTTCATTACTTCATCAGGTAATCTCTTGTTCTTAATGTTCGGGGTAGTGTTTTAAAAGGGTAAGAACATATTCTAGTAAGAAGGTAGAACCTCTTTCTTAAGTAGTAGACATCACTGGGCTTTGGTTCATGCACCAGAACAACAGCAAGGAATGTCGTTTGCAATCAATAGATGGGTTGGGGAAACCGGCCACAAGTATAGGAATCTTTCTCCAATTAATTATGCTTTAAAATTTGTCTCTTAGCATTTCAAGTGTGTTTTTATTAAAACAATCAACTATTTATTACCTGTACCACAACGAAGCACAATCAGCAGTGCTTGTGCATCCTTCACCGATTCCAAGAAGAAGAATGGTCTGAGCCTCCAGTATAGCTCATTACCATAAGCTGAAAAAAAGTTCTTGGAAAAATTTCTTTTGCATCCTTCTAAACCTTATGCAGCACTCCCTGGCCAATCTTACATTTTCTTTTCTACATAAGATGGTAAGAACTCGAGTACCTTCATGACAACCGTCGGTGGACGCATGCTGTGCTGGCAGAGTTCCTTTTTGAGAAAATGCCTGGAAAAGCTTTTCGCTAAGGTCTAGGCGGCAAGAGACGCAGAAGACGGGCATAGGCAGCTGTCTGAAGGTAGGTGCCGGTCCCGGGCGGCTTTCGGCAGAAGCCGCGGTTCGGAGCGCACCGCGACCGGCAGAAAGCTCTGGGCGCGAAAAAGCCGCTTCTTCGCCTCCGGCAGCCGGAGAGCTCGGCCGATGCTGAGACGTCAAGAACGAAGCCGCACAGCACTGGGATTAAGTGAGCAGCTCTCAAACTGAGGGAAAACGATAACTAACCACTTTCCAACAGTTTCAACTTGCATTACCATAAGTAGGAGAATTTTATCAAACAACTTTCTTTTCTATCGTTCTTAGCCATTTGCAGCACTCTCTGGTCAATCTTACATTTTCTTTCCTCCAGGAGATGGTAAGAACTCGAGTACCTTCATGAAAACCGTCGTGGGACGCTTGCTGTGCTGGCAGAGTTCCTTTTTGAGAAAATGCCTGGAAAAGCTTTTCGCTAAGGTCTAGACGGCAAGAGACGCAGAAGACGGGCATACGCAGCTGTCTGAAGGTAGGTGCCGGTCCCCAGTGGCTTTCGGCAGAAGCCGCGGTTCGGAGCGCACCGCGACCGGCAGAAAGCTCTGGGCGCGAAAAAGCCGCTTCTTCGCCTCCGGCAGCCGGAGAGCTCGGCCGATGCTGAGACGTCAAGAACGAAGCCGCACAGCACTGGGATTAAGTGAGCAGCTCTGAAACTGAGGGAAAACGATAACTAACCACTTTCCAACAGTTTCAACTTGCATTACCACAAGTAGGGAAAAAAGTTCTTGGACAGCTTTCTTTTGCATCCTTCTAAACCTTATGCAGCACTTCCTGGCCAATCTTACTTTTTCTTTTCTCCAGGAGATGGTAAGAACTCGAGTACCTTCATGAAAACCATCGTGGGATGCTTGCTGTGCTGGCAGAATTCCTTTTTGAGAAAATGGCTGGAAAAGCTTTTCGCTAAGGTCTAGGCGGCAAGAGACGCAGAAGACGGGCATACGCAGCTGTCCGAAGGTAGGTGCCGGTCCCCAGCGGCTTTCGGCAGAAGCCGCGGTTCGGAGCGCACCGCGACCGGCAGAAAGCTCTGTGCGCAAAAAAGCCGCTTCTTCGCCTCCGGCAGCCGGAGAGCTCGGCCGATGCTGAGACGTCAAGAACGAAGCCGCACAGCACTGGGATTAAGTGAGCAGCTCTCAAACTGAGGGAAAACGATAACTAACCACTTTCCAACAGTTTCAAATTACATTACCATAAGTAGGAAAATTTTCTCAAACAACTTTCTTTTCTATCGTTCTTAGCCATTTGCAGCACTCCCTGGTCAATCTTATATTTTCTTTTCTCCAGGAGAATGTAAAAACTCGAGTACCTTCATGAAAACCGTCGTGATGGCACAGTTCCTTTTTGAGATAATGCCTGGAAAAGCTTTTCGCTAAGGTGTAGGCGGCAAGAGACGCAGAAGACGGGCATACGCAGCTGTCTGAAGGTAGATGCCGGTAGCCGGATTCTTTTAACAGAAGCCGCTCTTCGGCGGGCTCTCTTACCTTCATAATGGGTTTTGCTGGAGGAAGCTGCTTTTTCGTTTCCGGGAATACCTAGAGAGGAACACTAAAGACGTGATTGGCACCATTATGTCGAGTTTTGCTCGTTCCAGCAGGAATAACTGTGTTCTTCCTTACGCTAGATGGCGCTGCTTATCAAGGTTTGGCTGCTTTTAATCATTTGGGGTGCTGGATGTTCAAACAACTTATCGTAACTTCTTCTATTTTAAGTCAGGTGCTCACTGACGTAGATCCTATTAGATATAGCACACTGCAAATAGGAGGTGAAATAGATTTATTGTTACTAGCACATGGGTACGAGTGTTAGGAATTTTATAAGGAATATGTTGCATGAATCTTTTGGACCATTCTGCAGCCATTCATACGAAACTCACACAAGTACAAGACAATATGAAGAAATTGACTGGGAACGAGTGGGGTTTGCTTGAATGGTTTGAGGGATGGGAAAGAACTGGGTGGTTGAAAGATCTCGTAAATGGAGCTTTGTTTTTACCAGTAGTCATTATTTCATTGCTTTGTGTTATTCCATGCATCGTGAAACTGGGTTGCCTTTTGCTAAAAATGACATTGGAAAAGATCTGGCTGGTGCAAGAAGAAGGGGCAATTGTGACAATGTATCTGAACCGCTTAGACTACGGGCTGCACCAGCCATCCAGCGTGGAACGGTTCTTCTCAGAATTTTCTCAGGGCCCTCTGGAATTCATCAAGACATAAGCCTTGCTAAAACAAGAGAGGAAAAGCTGAGAAACTAAATTCCAAGACCACAAGAACTCCAAAACGGGGGGGGGGGGGGGGGGGGGGGGGGCAAAGTACCTGGACTGTAAGGAAACACATCTTCTGAGAGGTGCACGCAGAATGCGTGGACAAGACAAAGGCACCAATAAGAAAAGTGTGACTAGCGTGTGCAGAGAGTCAGAATGAGTAAGTGCATCATGTAAACCATACACGGCTTCTGCTTAATCCTCTTGGTCCATTGTGCAGGAGTCCTGAATTTCCCATAAGTGATACTTACTAAAAGGGTTCTGATTTTAATGCTAGAGTTACTGTCTATACGATGATTCATGGGAATAGTTCTTTCAAGTCCTTCCCTTGCTGACATCAGTCAGTTTCATCTTTTCCTGAATGTACTGCTGGCTATACATAAGTGATGAATAGAAGGGAATGAGTTTTAGGGATATGTTGCAAGGAAATAGATTGGTAGCTCTGCTTCCATTTCCATTGTCTAAGAAGAATTCCGAATATTTTTGGCCCTTTCATAGACCTCTGACTCGATTAGCATCAGCAGGGAGGGACATTTAATTGGTTTTTCTCCTTTTTAGAGAGAAGCTAACGAAAAAGTTTCACCAGAATCAGAGCAGGCTGCGTAACAAGAAGAGCGTCATGAAAAGGCGCCAATCCTATCCTCTTAGTATTGCTAGTTGTGATTGGACTTCAATGAAATGTGTCAACTCTGTGTTCCTGGGTATCACATCAGTAACAGGTACTTCACCTGCTGTACTTCTCTCCTAAAGCTAAGAACAGAATCCCAAATAATCTTGATTCCAAGGTCTCAATTCACCCTGTGATACTGACAGGTGAAATAGGAGTGGAAGGTGCACCAGTAAATGAACTTGAATGGCCTATCTAAATCAGCGGCCACTGATTTCCTGAAGGCCTTAACAGGTCAGTTGCCCCTATTTTTCTTGGGGTTCTTTTATTCTTTGGTCATGTTTTTCTTGGGATTCTTTGAATCCTTCCCCACCAGTTCAGCCTCTGCTCTCAAATCCTTTGCTGTCATTTAAAGTATCTCAAGAGCCTGGAAACTGTTGTCTTTATTTATCAACCCATTATTCCCTTCCAAAGGTTGTTTGCCTCAAGTCTCATTCTTGCTGATTTTCTGCTAGTTCATTGTCAGATGGCAGCAGGTGTTCTGTAAGAGCAAGTACACAATCCTATCGCTTGCTTTTCTTTTGATTTGGCCTGTCTAGAAAATGGAATGACTGAACATCTCCAACAGCATTTTCTCTCCCCATTGTGTTTCACCGCAAGGGCAGATGCCAATCATCTACCTAAACTCTTGGTGGTGAAGAAACTAGTGGTATGCTGTTGCATATAGGTAGAACTTTCCGAAAGGAAGGCCTTGTAAAACCATGGCTGAGGCCCGTTACTTTGGCTAAGTAGAAAATGACTAGGGGAAAGTGAGACAGCTGAATTAGAGGTAGATCAAGAAGTTCTAGAAGCATTGCGTGTTCACAGCGTGGGGTATGACGGTTGGTTGAATTATGTTTGTTGCGGCTTAAAGCTATGCAAGTGATAAAGGCCTGACTGCTTCAAAAGCCTGGCTTTTGCAAGAAAGCGGCTCTCCTTTGCACCTGCCTGGGGACTCTGCGTCACTACGGACCCTCACGCCCAGTTTGCCAAGGAGATGATGAGTAGGAATGTTGCAGAGCTGCTGTGTGCATATGAAAGGAATGGCAGAGAGTGAAGCCGTGGACAATTTCTGGGCTTTAGTACAATGCTGCTGCATTGGTGCCAGTTTAGTCGGTTTTCCATCAGTGGCATTTCTGTCTAGAAGTACACTGCCCAGAGTCTTTCTAGCATTTGATGCCATTTCCTTACTGCCATTAATACCTTCCTTCAGTTTCAAGGATGAGAGAATCTTTACAGGATTTTGAAGATCCCTGTTAGGAAACACTATGCCAGAGGAGTCATCACTCCCTTTTCTTTTGCCTCCTTTGTAATTTTTATAGACTCATTTCACATTTCTGCTAATGGCAATAAGAATACTGAGACTACTTAGCAGGGTTGATGCTCTCAGCTGCTTTCCTCTTTCCTACTGCTTCATACCGGATGTGACTTGATGGCCTCGTTTTGCAATCAGCATTTTGCTGTGGTTTGCTAAAACCTGGCATGCACTGCCAACTCACAACTTGTGTGTTGGCATTTCAGGGGCTTTGATGGGTCCCTTTCTGAGATTGCCATGCACTGGACCTTCACAGTCACAAAGACTTCATCCACCATCGGTCAAATTTCAGTATTTAATACTCTTTCCTGGAATGTAGGCAACCTAGCAGCAAGTACTAAATTCGCTGCAAGCCCTGTCTTCCCAAAGGACCATTCAAAAAGTTTGCTTTTCCCCTCTGACCAATCTGACAGTATTTTGATGAAGAATTTGGTACCTTAATAGAACCTCTCAGAAGGGATCTCATGGCAGACAACATCTCAGGCTTTCTTGAAATACTGGCTCCTTTGGATCTCAATTCCATTCAGAGTGCATTTAAGATTTTTTTTTCACTGAAGCCATTCAACAATGCCTCTTCTCTTTAAAATGTACTGCAGGTGAGAAAGATGGATCCCCGTGAAAGGTTCTATTGATATCAAAATTTGTGCCCAATGGACTGTGCTGATGGAAATCAAATACTAGTCTAGTATTTTGAATCCAAATAATTCCTCCCAATCAGGCCCGACAGGATTGTTTGGCTTTGAATCTGAGCACGTGGACAGTAGTGGATGGTCCACAGGTTGAAAAGAGTGTAGATTCTTCTCCTTCTTTTCATTGATGGCTCAGAGACTGAAAAGGCAGCTCCAAAATGGTAAATACATCCCTACAGATTCAAAAATTGTTCTTCCTAATTTGCATCTCCACCATAACAACAGATGCTTAGAACTAAATTACCAATGGGAATTTTATAGCTTCTCAGAAATGAAACAGGACCTGGCTTATGGGCCTTAGCAGTAGCTACAAGTTTTTCAGCACAAGGCATCTCAAAAGTATTTTAACTTTACCGTACTTTTCTGTCTTATGCTTTCATCTCAAGGATGCAGGAAAAAAACAAAACAAAACAAAACAAAACAAAACCAAAAAAAAACCACAACAAAAAAAACCAAAAAAAAAAAAAACAACAAAACAAGAAACTCCACCAAATTGATAATAAGCAAAATCAGTGACATATATAGAAACAGATCCCATGGTTTTTAACTTCCAAACTTGTCTTCTCAGCACACTCTCTACAATGGAATTGTTTCCCTATCTGCCTTGAAACATTTTGCAGCAAAAACACTCTAAGGTCCTGCTGGGTGTTTTGTTCAAAAATGACTTCTTCTGGTTTTCTGTCCATAAGCGGAGTAACGTGACTGTGCTGGCAGCTGACCAAAGGAGGTAGGAAGAGTAATCATCATCCACAACACTGGGGCTAAAGAAATTTCCACAGAAAATTACCTGCCCTATTATTTGTTCACGTGTTGGGTTGAACGTTCAGAATCTGTTTCCATTTTCCCCATTCATAGAATGTTCTATTTCACAGAATTCCAGCCCCTCAAACATCAGTCCTGCCAGAACTGCCCGCCATAGGGGGCTGGCATAGGGGATCTGCTAATGTCCACTGACTCTTACCAGTAGAGTGCTTGTCACTGTTGCAGATCAAGAACTTCTGAATAGTTTGGATTCATGCTCTTTGAGGGGTTGAAAACAAGAAAAGAATGACTAGACATTTCCATGATCAAATCCCCTGATGGAATAAAAATAGGAGCATAATAAATGTATTCATTGTTCTAAGAAGGGAGATGAAGGCTCCAAATGATTACTTGCATACTTCCTGTTCTAAATCCCTTGTTATCTGGCAAATTGCAGAAGATTCCAGGCTTTTGCCAAAATGCAAACCAGGTTAAAATGTGAAGCCTTACAGTTTACTGGATATAAAACTTCATCATCCATTTTTAAATCTTTGAGATTGTTATGTACTTCCTATTACTACCCTGAGGTTTAGAGCTGTAATTCAGAGAGAAAAGAATGCTATCTTGAATTCATTCTAGTAAATCGGCACTCTCATCTTGTCGGCACTCTCTCCTCTTGGTTTTCACTTCTGAAACTCTGTACGGAAGAGTGCATTAACGCATAGAGCTCTGCATCAATTCTTTACAACAGTTTCCTCTGTAATTCTTCTTTCAAGGCAAACCTATAAACATCCACACATTCTTACCCCACCACTTCTTAAATTCTATTGAGAAGCAAAAAAAAAAAAAACCCATCAAACCACTAAATCACTGCTCCAATAAAAAACGCAGTCCATTAACTGCTTTCTTAGCAGGTTCTTTACCTTGTATTAATATGGCAACCTTTTCTTGCTCTTCTAGATTAGAACCAAATTCTTACAGCATATAAGGAAACATAGGTTTACTGTATCTGATTCTTAGATACAGAAGTCCAGCAAGGAGTTCAGACCTCAAAAGAAGTGTCTGTACAACAAGATTCAGCACAACGTTGAGACATATTAGCTATTTTTCAAGAAAAGCGGCCAAACTGAAACTTTTTAGACTTCTCTACAATCATGCATGCCTGCTTCCAGAACTTGACCTTCGTTGCTGGAAACTAGCTGCAATGTTACTGTAAACAATGCTGTGAATGTAGGACATCGTCATTCTTCTCTTCCATTGAAAACCTCAAGTGGAGTCACGTCACTTCTCTTCAAAATTCTGTATTTCCTTGCAAACTGGTAAAATAAGGATAAATAAAGCGTTCTGTTCATTCGGTTTAAACCTAATGTTCAAAATGAAAAAAAAAATCCATTCAGATATGGTCTGCAATAATACAGTAGAAGAGAAGATGAACCAGACTGGCCTACAAAAGAAAGAAGTGAAGCAGAATTTGGGAATTTGGAAGACCTTATGATGAATAATTCAAATAAATAAATAAAAAAAATATTGCCTACCCAAATTCAATCAGTGATGCACAGACAGAGAAAAAGAGCTAATTACTACTAATACTTTTTTCATTCTCAGACAAGAAGTTCAATAATCCTCTTGAATGCACGGAAGATTCTTGGAAAAGACAGCAGCCTTCTTCTTCACAACATATTCCTCAGAACTCCAGGAGACAAATTATTTGAGCTGTGAGGATCTTTCTCTCTGTAAAACTCCCAGAGCATAGCCAATATTCTATTCCTTTAGGGATCCTCGCCTCCCTGGGGGAGTGCTGGATAGTCTACAGGCCCGGTACATCAACCAGACACTCCGCCTTATTTCCCATGGCTACTGCAGCAAGGACATCATCTACACTGGCTTTCTAGCCAAAATATATGCAAGGCACAACAAAGAACATAGCCAAAACCTTGAGCACAGCTTATGGGTTTTGAATGAAAAATCTCAGGATGGCAATACTGGACCTTCTGATCCAAACCATCAGGAAACATTTCTTTAGAGGTGTTGGGAAAGATGAAAGTTTGACAAGAAAGTCTCACAGATATGTATGCTTGGCAGAAAGATTTTTGAATGTGGAGTCTGAAGAAAGAATAGAGTTGGAAGCAAGTTTTGATCTAGAAGAGAAGAATTGCTGAGCCAGTCTTACTGGATAACCAAGGAAGCAAAGGGTATGTTAGTTAGAAGGGGGTTTTATGACTTAGAGCAAAGGATAAACCCACCCCAAACAAGAAGATGTTTTTACCAAGCAGGAAGATAGCACCGGAAACAAGCCTGCCGATGTGGCAAGCAGAAGAAAGGTCTCCGAATTTTCCACTGCCAAGAAAACTGAAAAAACAATTTTCAGCTTAAACTGTAATGTACTGACTTTTAGTGATTGGAGAACAGTGACATGAATATGGTAATTAGAGTAGCTATCATAGGCTATAGATAATAGTTAAGGCATAGATTGGTTCTACTGTATGAAGATGCTCAGCAAAGTATATAATGCAATGTAACCAAAACCAAAGGGTGTCCAGGCTTGCCTGCAGCTGGAGCTGACAGCTGTGGGCACAGGCTCTGTCGCCCACCACCCTGGACTGCTGCAACGTCTTGGATGGAATAAACTGCATTTTGGAGAGCTGCCTGGAGTCCCACATCCCTCATTTAGGCTCTTCCATGGAGGTGAAAAAAACTTTTGTGTATTGTACAAAAGAATAGCTATGTAATCCAGAGTTGCATGACCCAATATTTCTACTGCACTGGAACAATTTTTATCAATATTATTGATCCACTTCTTTTCAGTGTGCTTGGTAAAAACCGAAAAGTATCATTTGAAAGAAATTATTGGATGCATTCTAAGTTCTACGGATTAGTTAAGGTGTTGGTATTTCATGGCTTGGTTTTTGGTGGGGAGGGAAGAAGCCAGCCACAGAAGTGACTTTTTGTGGAAAGCCCCTAGAAGCTTCCTCCATGCCTGGCAAAGTGAATCCCTGCTTGGCACTAAGAATAGACATGCTGCTAAGCCAATTACAGAAGCTGGTAGCGCCTTGGTGATATATTTAAGAAGGAAATCAAAACTGCAGCCAGTTAACCTTGAAGTTGGGAAATTTTTAGGTTGGCACCTCTTCTGGTTTGAAAGACAAACCAGTGAGACACTCTGTTGCAGTGTGTGTTCATTATTGTAATGCAGTTCTAGTAGCCCGTTTTATAATCCTTCCTATTTTGTGCTGTTATAGCATATGTTATTATGAATGGATTGTTCCTTTCCCCCCAGTATTGTTGGGTTTTGCCCTAGCTGTCCATCTCCCCAAAGACCTGCCCTTTTGTTCCCTTTTCCTTCTCCCATTGAACATCAACCCCTCCCCAAGCCTGCCCCTTTCTCTAGAAACTTCCCTATCAATTTTGTACCCTTGGAAACCCCATTGGTTTGTTCAAGATATTCTCCTGCCCTGTAGTCCCCCTACTGGTTTTGAAACCAATAGGGGGACTACAGGGCAGGAGAATATCTTGAACAAACCGCCTTGTCTTCCACCCCCAGTTTCTCCCAGTTGGTTAAAGATTGTATCCTCCCCTGGAACCTTTCCTCATTTCTTAGTTGATGTATGCCTTTGAGTCAGTGTCTTTCTGTCCTTGACCCTCCAGGGAGTAAACTGGAAAACATACAGAAGACCTCTCCCTGTTCCTTGTCCCTGCCCTCAGCGCAGTTCTATCCCCAAGGCAGTCCACCTGTGCCATAGAGCAGCTGTGCCCTACAGCTGCAGCCCGGATTCGACAGCTTTCTTGGGGCGGCCCACTCTCGCTGTCGGTGTTGGGAGCTAGTCGGGCTGAAGAAATCGGGCACAGCAGCAAGACTCCAAGTCAGAAATACAGTTTATTAGGAAAAGGGGGATAACCCCAAATCCATGCAGGAATACAAAAGAAAAACCACTGACAGAGTCAGAATAGAAGCTGACGTCCTGCTAGTTAGGGTGGTGGTAGCAGTTTGGATGAAATGGTCTTGTTGAAATGGTGATTCTGTAGAAACCATCTGGTTGCTCTTTTCCTCTGGAAAACCATTGGGTAAGGGCGGCCGTTCCTCTGGCAATGCAGTGGAAAGACTGCTTGTTGTGTCCCAAAACCCAGATTATATCCAGGTTGGGATGCTTAGCTCCTACCCCCTGGGCGGAGCATCTCACAATGGGCTGATATCCTTCTGAGTCATGCTATGGGTCCTTGATTACCCGTTAAACAGAAATGGCTCCTGGAGGGAGTTATCTCTGAGTCATGTGGCAAGACATTGATGGGCCCATTAACAGGAGGTAAGGAAAAAACAATGCCACCGCTCAGCAGTTCTTGAGGGTGGGAATAGAATGCATTTTTATATTGTAAGCTAAGACAATACAGGATGCAGGTTTTTGCATTTGCAGGAAGTTTGTATGGATTTGAAAAGTATCCTCATACCAGAGGCACAAAAGTATTCTCATACCCCTTTTAATCATCTTCAAATGAAGCAATTCTCCCAATAACCTAACGCATGAATGACTTGCGAGTGAGTTGAAGGAATACGCCAAAGATAAGTAGTGTTCAGCTGCAGAGAATTGTTTAGGGACGTCATACCCTAATATTTTAAATCAGAAAGCATGGATGGACGGGTCTTTTTTCCTTAGTTGACTACAGAACCAGCGGTCCTTTGCAGGAGGGTCTTTGGATTTAGGATGACACTGGCAACTAAGAGCATGGCTACATAGAAGGTGCTACTTTTAGACCAGAACATTCAACTACTTAAAGGCAGATAGGAGAGTAGCTGATTAGTGACAGCTCCGACAGGAAGAGTCTGCGGCTTACCCCGTGGGAACAATAGTAGCACATTTCAATTTTAGAAAACCATTCGTTTCAGAGGACCAAGCATCAGTAAAAATAGAAGGTCAAGTAAAGACATCCTAGTGCTCTTCTTATCAGAAGCATGTTCCTCCATGTGAGAGTATTTAGGAAAGAACAGTGCGTTCATAAGGAAAGGTGTGCCAGTTACATAACCTGGAGAACAAGGCAAGACAAACTTATACAATATACATCCTCCAATGCAAAATGAAGAAACAATCCTTTCAATTTTCCACGGAATTAATTGCATTTTATTTGCTATTTTCATTTCAGGTGCTAAGAAATGATTTTTTACGACTGAATTTTATGAATTCTGCAAAGCTATCATTTCTAATGTCTTCATACCCGTATTAAACACTGAGGTGACAAAGAGAATGGCAGTGCAAGGAAACCTTGTCCATCTCCCCCTCCTTGTAGCTTTAGACCAGTGAGAAATCACTGAAGCCGGTCACTTCATTTGAGATAAATAGCTTTACCAAGAGAGAATATTATCCAGCCTTGATCTTTCCTTTTGGAGCTGATCCACTTTGTAGTCATCAATTCTTGACTCAGCTGGGGAGAAACAATGGCATTACGGCCATGGATGTTAGAGTGCGCTGATGGGAAATGAAGTTCTCATCTTCAGGTCCTTGCTTCAGTAAATATTTCAAATTCATCAGAAAGAAAATTCGAAGACCAGTAATCCCCACTCAAATGACCTTATTTGAATAGTCTGCAAGCATAAGAGACATCAGGTAGGTGCTTTCATCTGTTAGGGGCATACCCAGCCAGTACATTATTGTCTCGTTAGGGGGCAATAATTTTGGAAATCATTGAATTTTTTGTATTGCAAGTGAATGGTCAACACATTTTATTACTGGATAAGGTAAAATCATGTCTTCTGCATCCTTTCAGAGAGGAAGCTTACCTGGATCTAAAGCTGCTCAGCTCCATGATGGGATGCTTTGTCTTCAAAGGGAACTCTAGTCTTCGTCCTTTTGGATTGCTTCCATAGCTTTTCACTCACTCTTCAGGTACATGTTAAAATGTCCTCTTATCCCATGCAAATTTTTATGGGCATAGTCACTGAATTGGTAAGTATTCCATTAATTCCACAGGCCCTGTTGAGATGGATGCACAGCTCTCAAGGGTGTTAGCAGATGTTATTCTGAGGCCACTCCTGATCATGTTTGACGGATCATGGTGACTGAGGAAAGTGAGCAAAGACTGGATGAAAGCAAATGTCACCCATCTTGAAAAAAGGCAGCTAGGAGGACTCAGAAAAGCACAAGCCAGCCAGCCTCATTTTTATCCCCAGGAAGTTAGTTGATGGAGTAGCTATTCCTGGAAAGCATTGCCAGGCACATGAAGGAGGACAAAATAATGTAGTCAGCATGGATTTACCAGGGGAAATTGGTGCTTGACGACTTTTTAAACTCCTCTGGTGAATGAACTTGCCTGGTAGATGAAGAGAATATCGTCTGCCTGGACTTCAGGGAAGTTTTTGACATTTATCTACATCGCATCGCAATGTAGGAAGGAATAGTGTAAAGAGCAGGGAACCAGTGTCTTTTCAATGATGCTCAGTGAAAAGACAAGAGGCAGTGGGCACACACTGAAATACAGGAGATTGCCTCCGAACATCACAAACTGATTTTTTACTGTGATGGTGACTGAACCATGGCACAGAGTGTCCAGAAAGATGGTGGAGTCTGGATCACTGAAGACATTAAAAGTAAGCCCAGATATAATCCTGGGCAACAGGCTCTAGGTATCCTGGTTGAAGCAGGGGGATTGGACTTGGTGAGCCCCACAGACCGCTTCCACCCTTATTCATTCTGTGCTAGTGAATTCTCTTAGATATGCATTTCAAGGACTGGCATGACAAAGCTCTGTGCAGAGCGAGATTCAAATGGACATGGGATTTAAGTTCCTTAAGTAATGTTCAAGATGAATGTAAAACTCCGGGATAACTGTCTCTTCCATAACTGAATCCCTTTCATGGGAAAATTCCCCAGCTCTAGAAAGATCTTCTAAGACGCATGCTTAAGACTGACACTGGCTGAGCAAATTTCTCCCTATGTGTGTCTAAGACCAGTTAGGATCTTCACCGAAAGTGTTGTCAACGTAGTCACTGAAGGCATGTTTTTAAGAAGCGACAACTTACATCAGAATGACAAACATCGGTCCTCAAAATGTATTACTGTATGGGAATTATCTACTTGGATTCCAAATAAAAATAAAGAGTTGGTCTTTATTTAACTTTTTCATTGCAATATTCATAAGGGAAGAAAAGGACCTATGTCCTTAACTTTCTTAACTCTAACAAAGATTGAAAACATTCCTTGTAAAAAGCGTATCTTAATTATCAGTCTATCAAACAATTTGAGTTGGGAAAAAAGTTCGACAATTGTGTAGATAGTTGCAAAGAAGCCAAGAAAATAGGAAAGAAACAAAAACAGAGAAAAAGAGTCATCTTGAGTCTGCTAGCTAATTCTAGAAGTAGTCTGCTAGAAAAAGGAAACCCCAGTTGAATTTCAAATGTGTTCATGCAATTGATTCAGTAACTGGTCAATGTAAAAACCAATCCTTTCGTACAACTTCCCTCAGCAACAAAAACTCCAACAGGTTGACACCACCATCATGCCTGTCCCAGACATATTGAAAAGAGAAATGATGATTTCCTTGAAAATCTTTTTGCGGAAAAGTTGCAAGGCATTGAAGGGATTCTCCACATTCTCATTCCTCCATGTAGCGTGAAAGCATATTTGATAAAACATACAACAAAGCATATTTTATCAATATCAACAAAGTGATTTACAAGGTAAAGTAAAATGGATGACTTAGGAATTGATCTCTTTTGAACATGAAACTTCATATCCACTCTCTGTGAAGTTTCTTACAAAAAATGATGGAGCTGAGGCATGAATCTGCCACTACGAGGGTTAAACAAACATAGACACTCCCCTTCACATGCCCCCCCTTCCGCACACACCTAGGCACGCACAGAGATCAGCATAGCAGATCATGAACACCTTGGAAAAGACTGAAATGCTAAATGCCACTCTTTGTGGACAAAATAGCTGGTACACTATTTCAAATATCTGGTACTAAAATTCTGTTTAATATCTACCTCATATTTAAAACACAGCTTTTCATTGAATTCTGTTTGCAGAATATTTTCCTTTCATTTGTTCCTTTAAAATTACTGAGTTCTATGTCTAGGAAGATTTTCTTCTACAAATAGAAAGAATTAGATGATGTCTTTTCAGAAGAAAACATTGGTTTATACAATTTTAAACCATCGTGGTATGGAAGAATTTATTTGTCCCTCACTAAGGTAGAATAAGTATTTTGATCCTAGATCATTTACAGTGAAATACTTGACATTTTTAAGATGCTTTCAATCAATTTTGATCCTCATTGCTTATTCATTGTAAACAGTAATTTTCAGTGCATGGAAAGTGTGTGTGGTACATCGACATTAGTTCAAACACCAATTCCAACTAATGGCCAGGCTGAACTACAGTAAATAATGTCCTGAAGGACATTTTCCCGCCTTCTTTGGCACTCCTTGAAATCCTAATGATTGGGATGAAGTGTTGAAATACAGAGATTTTCTCTCAGAGCGTGTCCCATGTTGAAACCCATCCCGTGTGTTTGATATTGTAGTTCTTATCGCTTTTAAAATGTGATATCTTCTGCACAGTTTTCATGAAGCTTTCTGTTACAGTAGTGAAAATCACAGAGAAATGCAATTTTGTACAACGTTGAACTTACCCCAAGAGCTGAGAGAAAATTTGCTCCTGTACTTCAATCTGAGTTTCTTCTATATTCAAGCTTTGTTTATCTACCATCAGGGGTCGCATTCGTTGCTGTTCAAAGCCCCATCCAAGCTGACCTTGAATACGCTCAGGGATGCGACATCCACTACTTCTCTGGGCAACCTGTTCCAGCGTTCCCGCACCCCAACAGCAAAAAATGTCTTCCTTTCATCTAATCTAGATCAGAAATACTAAATCTAGGCATATGAACTTTGAGGAGAGGCTTGAAATTCTTTTGATTTGAAACACATTTGATAGGAATACTAACTTACAGATGACTGAAATATGTTGATGGCCATTTGAGATTGACACTTTTTGAAAAAGTGCATGGAATTGAAAATTAAAACCAGTAAAATGAAAAACTTCTTGCCTTTTTCTTTTTTCTCTTATATTCAAAATTGCATAGGTCAGATATCTGTGCTTCATGCAGATCTCTCAGATACTCTCAGACAAAAGCTTTTCTTTCAGACTAAATTGCAGATTAGGTAGAACACTAGTACTAGTGAAGGTTTTTCTGGGCATAGGGGGATTTGGGTGCACAAAAGGTTTTATCCAAACTGGAAAATTCATCCCAGCTGCGTTCTGTTCATCATTCTTACTGCATCAGGCCTGAAGATTCTGTGAAAAATATCCTGTGGACCTTGAACATAGCTCATGTGAAAGAGATGAGAGGTGATGGAGAAGTTGAGGGAGAGAATCAAGAGCATATGGCCCAGTACAGGCACCAGAAAGTACTTTTTCATGTGGTCCACAGCCCGAACAATTGTTTAGCACCATTTGAAGGCTGTGTCTGACAAAGAGGGCTGAAGCAGGTCTTCAAAATATCCGGTAGATCAAAATCCATGGAAGCAAATGACCCTGGCCAGTCACATTGCTGCTGATCATTCACCCTCCATACCAGCTGATCAGGCCTAGCAATGCTGCTGCAAAAGTATTGTGAAAAAGGTAGGCACATTTTCACAGAGGCAGGGGGAAATGCCCTTGGATGATGATTCCAAGGGATAACTTGATGGAGCAAGTTAGGTACCCTTATCTACTGTGCAATATCGAAGTTGGTGAGTTCACCATCTGTAAGCATCACTTTAAAAAAATAAATGTTTGATCCACAAAACAATATTTCCTATGTCCTGTCTACCTGCTTCAGTTCAGCCAATGAATCGGCTATGTTCCATCAGCAAAGTGTTCATGATCATATGCTTCTTTAAACTGTGATAATTCTTTTTTTTTTTTCTAAATCAGACACTGTCTATTCCTAAGATTCAGATGTCCATGGGTAGGGGTGTAATTAAGTTCACTGTTAAAAAATATCCTTCTTGTTATCTTTTGCTTAAATTACTGACATGTAACATCAGTCTGAGAGCTGAAAGAAACCCCTTCATTTGCTGTTTGCCAGTATCATCTATGTGATACAAATTCTACTTGATAAATCACACCCATACATTGCCATATCATACTACTAGTAATGCCTTCACAACCTTTTCTTCATCATTAGGGATTTTGGCAAAGTGAATGATTGGAACACAAGCAAGGGCATTTGTTCAAGATGTTCCAGAAAGAGCTGGGATCTGTTCTCTACTTTGCTGCCTATGTTAGCAGGAAGCTGCAAAAAAAAAAAGAAAGATAACTAGGAAGAGTGTTATTTTTAGTCTAAGTTGGGAAATGATGTTTGGAATACCCTGTTAAATGAAAAGGTGCTCTTTGAATATATAGCATCTTAAGGGGAAAAGCCAGCTTTAAAGAGGTTTTGAGACAGTTGCTTCTGGAAAAAAAAAAAAAAAATTGAGGTATCTAAGGTCTTTAGCCATACTGCTTGGAAGATTGATTGAAAACACAGTTTCTTCATCTAGGAAGGACAGAGGACCATAGATGCAACTCACTTCAAAATGGAGTTATGTAGGTTTCTGGTTGGGATTTACTGGACATCATTTCTTGTAAAGTCGAGGGACTGCAGTTAGCTCTCCAATAATTTCCTTCCCTGAAATTCATCTGCATTTGCTCCTTTCTCCAGCGTTCCCATTTCTTTGTGATGGTATACTCCATCTATGCATTAGAATATTCAGCTAGAGTGTGTGTCTGATATTTTCTAGTTCAAATTGACTGGAACGCAATGGATAGTTCCAGTTGCTTGTATAGAGTAGTTCTTTTTTGACAAGTTTTTTTTGACAATGCTTAAGCAGCAGTAGCAAATAGGAGGTACAGCTTGCAGCAGGGAAAGACGCTTCTGCTTGCTCAAGTTTCCTGTAGTCAAATAGATGCTAAAAGGCTTTTCATAGTACTACTACTGTCTTGTAGGAATACTTGATCAAATCCTACCTTTGATAAAATTACTAATGGGCTACTTTTCCACAAGGCGGAACATTTTTCTTTTAATAATATGGTTTTTGTAAGTTGGAAACATGAACTTGTGCACCAGTCAGGTGGAATGTACTCCTCCTTCTTCTTAAGTTTCACAACCTTATTTAGAAAATATTGACTCTGTGTAACTTCAAAAGAAGAATTCTGGGCATCTTCATTCTATGGATGTAATTTTTTTTTCTACCATGCTGTTCTTGTTTTCTATGGAACTCATTTTTACCCATAAAAATATTTTCCCCTGACACCTATGGAAAATACCTATGTTTCCTCAATGTTGCAGCCTCAGTACACTGTTTAGAATTATTTCAACAAGGTCCCAAGCATATCCGACAGCTAGACAGCAGAGGTTAGCAACAGTGAATGGGAATAACTTCTGAACCATTTCAGTAGATTTCCCGGGAGGGGCATGCTTTCTGCCCCTGCAAATTTTCCCAGAGATATTGTCTGGTTAACAGTTGCATCAAAAGAGTATTTTTGCACAAACCTTGGGCCAAGCTCTGTCTCAGATTTACTAGAGAATGCAAAGAGGGTGAAAGTGCTGCTTCAAAGCCCTCTGTGCGCTTTCTGTACCAAAAGGGAGGTGACCCCAGAAATAAGTTTTTGATCTCTCTTCAAAACACGAGGCAAGTCACCACCTCATTCATCTTTTTCTGGGACTCATAGCATCGAAAGGCCAAGAAGCCCTCTTGCTTGCTAAAGTGTGTTCAGCAAAAAACCCTTGTCCCATCAGCAAATTTGAACACAACTGCATTCCAGTCAATACCAATGCTGGCAGGGCAATACTCTAGCCCAGTAGTAACATGCCACTGTTAGAAGACTGTGTAAAAATCTTTGTGTACAAAGTAATGGGAGGGAAAAATAGAATTGGGAAGAACTGCACATTGTTCTGGAAAAAGCCTCCTGCCACAGTCTTACAGACGTCATTTTCTGGTATCATTTTTAATAGCTGGAGTTTTTTAAATTTTGTACAAGATAAAATCTTACTGGACCTTGAAGTTTCCCTACTAGAAGTACAGCCATTTCTTAGTAGAATAGAAGTAAGCCATTTGAATGTGTACAAATGGCCTTTCAAAATACATATGCTATAGCACACTGTGAAAGGAATTAGCTATAAAAATAGAAATTCAAAGGTTTAAAAAGGTTTTGAATAAAGTAAGTCTAAGGTGATAGAAGAAGAAGAAAACAGCAGTTTTCTTCTTCTGCTGAAAAAACAACTCCGAGGACATTGTACTCTCCAGGTGTATTATATCACTTTCTGAAAAACTGAGTAGGTTTGCCATTTCAAATGGTTTTCATTAGGAAGGAAGAGATTCCTTTGGAAAAAAAACTTCAAATTGACTTGCATTAATGTTATGACACTTCACCAATCATGAAGAAAAATTCTCATCACTTGATATGGAAATCATGACAGTAATGGAGACAAGGATGTCTAAGCTGTGCCATCAGGAACATAAAAAAGCATTAGAATGCAGGTAAGACTGAGCTCCTGAACTAGTCAGAAGAGAACGCAACCAAAACATTTTCCTTTAAGAGTCTTCAGGATGAACAGCAGATCAAATGTTTTCCTGTGAAGTATTTATGAATTGAATTAACCTTTAAAAGAACATTGTTTTCAAAAACCTGTGTCCAGTATCTCTTAGAATGATACACAGTTCTTATTACTAGAAAAATGAAAAGCACTTTTTTCCAAACTGTTGTGCACTTTTAAACGATCTACAATAAAAAGAGTACTTTTTCATGCTGGGAATGATGTTCATTACAAAAAAGCCTTGTCGCATGTTTGGTACTCTAGTGTCTTGATTAGCATAGTTTTTTATTCATCGAACAAGTTTCACATTGACTATTTTTCACCTTGAAATAGTGGCGTCTTTGTACTTCTGCAGCATCCATGAAGAATTTCTTGGGTGTCATTTTGTACTCGATCCTAAACGGCAGGTTCTGCATTCTGCCATCCGTCTGGCTTTCCCGTTTGATGCAGCTTCTGAGAGGTCTTTTCAGAATTGAGGACTACCTGCAAGAATGATGCTAAATACATGCATTTTACCTCTTGGTTAATGCAAAACTGTTTTTCCTTTACAGCACAATAATAATAGGAAAAGAATGATGGTGGATTCAATTCTTACAGTAATACAAAGAGAACTATTATCATCATTAGAAACCAAGCAAGTCATATTTATTGCTCATGCAGTACAACCACTAATGCTGTGGGAGCTCAGCACATCACTCCTGATGTCCAGAGCTACCGAGAGAACCCTTGGGGGGCTCGGGAGCCCTGGAATGTTGCCAAAAGCACTTGGTGGCTTGATTTTGATCCATCTAGAGATGTGCCACCGATGTATGAGGAAATGGAACATGCGAGAACCACTCAGGTGTAAATGGTGAAGGGAAGATATTATTATAGGGTGAATTACAAATTTTGGGGTTTCGGTACAGGGGGGTGGTAGAGACAAGATGGAGGAATCAGGGTGTGCCACCAGGCTTTTCCTTCTTCTTCCTGTCTTCCATCTTCTGGGGTGGTGTTGGCACTTGTGGATTGGTCTGGGATGAGGGTGTACTTAGTGACGAAGATGATAGGTATTGGGGACAAAATGTAAATATGATATACGTAGTTTTTGTTATAAAAGATGCGGCCGCCTTAGGGGTGGGCAGAGTGCCTTTGGCTGCCGTGTTGGTCAGATCCTTCAGGCAGGGAAAAGGACTTTTTAGATAAGAGATAATAAACAAACTGAAGACCGAAAAAACCTGGCGTCCAGTCTCATCCTTTGAAGCCCAGCGTGCAAGAACCATCCTAAGCGTGTCTGGGGGCAGAGACAGACAGCCGGTCCCCCAGAATTGGCGTCCCTGGGTGGGCTCTGAGGATGAACTATTAAGAAAGTTCAACACATACAATGCTTTGTTTAACTTCATGTGAGGCGTGGCCTCTGGCTCACCCCTTTTGTGTCTGTCCAGAAGGGATTTCAGGGTATGATGTGTTCTTTCAATGATTGCCTGACCTGTGGGTGAATGTGGAATACCAAACGTGTGTTTGACACCCCACCTTTTCAAGAACTTGTCAAGCACCCTGCCTGTATATGTTGGACCATTATCTGTTTTTATCTCCTGAGGCACGCCTAACGATGCAAATGCTTGCAGGAAATGCCGACAAGCATGATCTGCTGTTTCCCCTGCATGTGCTGAAGCGAAAACTGCTCCCGAGAATGTATCTACCGAAACGTGAACATTTTTGAGCCTCCCGAATGATGGATATTTTGTGACATCTGCCTGCCATAGTTGAAGACTCTGCAGCCCTCGTGGATTGATTGCCCCTGTTGAAGCTGGCGGCTGCACAAGTTGACAGTCTGGACAAGCACTGATGATCTCCCTCGCCTGAGTTTTTGTGAGACGGAAGGATTCCATCAGCGCTTGTGCATTTTGATGAAAAAATGCATGACTTAATTTTGCCTGCTCAAAAATGTCTGGGAGTGTCTGTGAAATGGGCATCGTCAACCTGTCTGCTCGAGCGTTCCCTTCCGCTAGAAATCCCGGAAGTGTTGTGTGAGCCCTGATGTGAGTGATGAAGTATTTATGTTCCCTGCTCTCTAGCAATGTTTTCATGCTTGCTAAGTATGAATATAAAACTTCATTGTTGGCTTCTTTCAAAAGCGAACCCTCCAATCGCCTGACCACACCCGCAACATATGCGGAATCTGTGACCAAGTTGAGGGGTTGCTTGAACAACTGAAACGCTCGAACGACTGCTGCCAATTCCACAATTTGCGGAGAGCCCTGAACCATCTTCACATTTGAGTCCCAGTCCCCTGTCTCTGAGTTCATCCAGGTGATTACTGACTTGTGTGTCTTTCCTGAGCCGTCTGTGAACACCGTGATCCCGTCCAGAGGTTCTTCGCTTATTCTTGGCTTCGCTCTGTAACATATTTGTGACTGCAGCACCCTGTGTTGTGGGAAATGAATTGTGCAAGTCCCTGGAAAGGCTAACAATGCAATTAACAAGTCTTTTGATCTCTGCATCGCCCACTCGAAGTAGTCTTTCTTCAGGGGTAGATGAATGATTGAAAATTCTCTTCCTGTCATTGTCAGCAACCTTGTCCTTCCCTTCATGATGATCTGTGCTGCCATTTCTAAGTCTGTAAGAATTGTTTTTGAAGGCCTGTGAGGTAGAAAAATCCATTCTATGATTATCAAAGAGTCTTTCTGCGATGGATCCCATTGGAAGGTTAAACCATGGAACTGTGTCTCCTTTCCCAGCACTGCTAACTCAAAAGGCAACGATTCAACGAATCGATGCGCTTGTCTCTTCTGAATGGCATCTGTGATTTTCTCCAACTCCCTTTTTGCTTCTCGTGTGAGTGTCCTGGGAGATCGAATGTCTGTGTCTCCTCTCAGGAGACCGAGCAAAGCTGGGATGTCACTGTTCGTGATTCCTAGAATCGGTCTCATCCAGTTGATTTCTCCTAGAAGTTGTTGCAAATCATGTAGATTGTTGACTCTCGTGCTGACCTCCATTTTCTGGGGTCTTATTGTTCTCTCTGAGATCTTCCACCCTAGATACTTCCAAGGTGCGACCTCTTGGATCTTCGAAACACTAATTTCCAGACCTGCCTTCTGCACTTCTGCAATCACGCACTCACGAGCCTTTTGCAGCTCCTGTTGTGTTGACGCTGCAATGAGCAAATCATCCATATAATGAATGATCTTCACCTTTGGGAATTTCTTCCGCGCCGGTGACAAAGCTCGTGCCACGTACCATTGACAGATTGTCGGCGAGTTCTTCAGGCCCTGTGGAAGTACCACCCAATGGTATCGTTGCAGAGGTGCTTCCTTGTTGACACTTGGAACAGAAAAGGCAAGTCTCTTTGCGTCATCTGGATGGAGCGGAATGCTGAAGAAGCAATCTTTGAGGTCAATGACCACGAGTGGCCAGTCTCTGGGAATCATCGAAACTGATGGAAGTCCCAATTGGAGAGGTCCCATGTCCTCGACGACCTCATTGATCTTCCTGAGATCATGCAACAGCCTCCATTTTCCTGATAATTTCTTCTTGATGACGAACACTGGAGAATTCCAAGGGCTGTTTGTTGGCTTGATGTGTCCCTTCTGCAATTGTTCTTGGACCAGGTTTCTCAGCGCACTCAATTTTTCTCGCCCAAGGGGCCACTGATCCACCCAAACTGGATCATCCGTTCTCCACGTCAGTTTCAGTGTGGTGAGTGCCGCAGTGACCCCGACTAAAAATCCACTTCGATCTTCGTGCCCCATTGTGCCAAAAGATCTCTTCCCCAAACGGTGATTGGCTTTTGCACAACAAAAGGACGAATGATCGCCGTCTTGTCTCCTGGTCCGGTGACAACGATGGAATTTTCACTTTGCAGACAAAGAGAAGCTCCCCCTATGCCTGAGAGAGTCCCCAAGGGTGCAATCAAGCTCCAATCACGGGGCCAAAAGATGTAGGATATTACTGTGACGTCTGCCCCGGTGTCCAACATTCCTCTGACCTCTATCGTTCTGTCTCCACAAGTCAGTTGACAAGTGAGCGTGGGTCGATCTCGGCCTATGTGCTTTATCCATGTAGCATGTATCTCAACATGTTCTTTCAGTGGAAACCCTTCCTCGTCGAAAATCGACATGACCTGTTTGATGGCGTGTGGTGGCAAGGCGAAAGCCCTTGCGACTTGGGTGTTTTCCGCCACGGTCAATGGTGGACGGAGAGCTTTTGCCAAAACTGTCAGTTCCGTGTTTTTGTCTGCTGAGACAACAGACGGATAAACAATGAGTCCAAGGGTACTACTTCTGTCCAACCCCACTATCAAAAAATCTTGCTTCTTGTGTGAATCCCCGCAGATACCTGTGGGTATCTCTGCGTGACTCTCGTCCAAGAAACACACTAATTTGGAAGCTGCCAATGTGCACTGTGCCCCTGGTGGGAGGAGGTCTGGGTCGCTGGGGAATCGGCTGAGGACTTTGCTGAGTGCATTTGCCTGGCGTTCTCCGATGATTGCCCTGTCTGCTCTTGGGCCATCGCCATCACTTGTGTCGTCGCGCGCTGGCGATTGTTCGCGCTGATTCTGGCGTTTCCCGGACGCGGTAGAGGATTTCCGTCCACGTCCATCTGGGAGTAACATTCATTCACAGCATGTCTTCCTTTTCTGCACCTTGCGCAGATTGGTTTTTGCAGCTTTGGTGCTTGCACTTGTATGTTCGCTTGTGGACAATTCTTCCTCATGTGCCCAAATGCTCCACACCTGTAACACTGTCCTCCCAATGGGTTGTTCTTCTTGATGACTGCATGAATTTCGTTCATTATTTCGCTCTTCTGTTGTTGGAGCATCTTTTCCAGCGTCTTCTCCTCTGACTGTTTTGCTAGATGTCCTTCCAGCTGTCTCTTTATCTGTTCTTCCCACTCTCCTTTCAACTCGTCCCTCACGATCGACGCAACATGCTGTGGCGTTCCCACTTTGCTGCAAGCCTCCACCATCTCTGCCAAGGATGGCCGTCCTGGCATTGCTGAGATGACCCGTTGGCAATCCGGGTTGGCACCGCCGTAGGCTAAACTTTCCATGAGTGGCTGCTTTACCTGTTCATCTACCACCTGTCGATCCACAGCTTGTGAGAGTCGATCTATATATGATGAAAATGATTCTGTGGGACCTTGCTTGATGGATGCGAATGGGGTATCTGGAACTCCTGCTGGTGGAATCTGCAGGATTGCTCTTCGCGCTGCTTCTTTGATGTCATTCAGCACTTGCCTCGGAAGTCGTGCTGCTTGTTCCGCTGGGTTGTCATTTGGAGGATCCCCTGCCAACTGTGCTACAGTGAGGTTCGCATTTGGTCCACCTTGATAACTGTTCCTCAATCCTTCGAGGTATCGTCGCCATCTTCTGTCCCAGATGAGATTCTCCGTGTCCGTGAGGATAATTGACACAAGGCTTCGGATGTCGTAAGGTGTAAATTCATAATTGTCGAATGTCCCCTTCAGCAGTTGTTTGAAGTACCGCGAGTTCAAGCCGTTGCTTTGAATGGCCTTTGCTAAATCTTTGACCACGTCGTGACCCAGCCTTTCCCACCTTGGGTTCTGTCCCTGTGCATCATACGTCACTGGCATAGTCAGATCTCCTGATCCTCTTAACAAACCCTTCTCCTTGGACAACTCCTTTCTGATGTTTTTCCAATCTATTGGTCTCTTCGGTTGCCTTTCTTCTTCCTCTGGGAATTCCTCTTCTGGTAGTTCTGATGGCAACAGGTTGCACAATGGAACCCTGGAAGTCATTGGTGATTCCTCGGTCCACATTCTTCGACTTGAGGTTTTTGGCCTCGCTCCCAAATCCGGAAAAGGAATTTCAAATTCTCGTGACTTCTTCTTCTTTTTCTTCACTGTATCAAATGATTGCAGAAAGCCTTTTGCTGCTTCTGCCATTGTAAACATCCATGCTGGAGTTCCCTCTGAAGCTGTGATTTGTATCATGTCTTCTCCTTCTTCTTCTTCTTCTTCCGCTTCTGATGATGTGTCTTCTAATTCTTGGAGCTCTGGAGTTGACTGAAAATCTGTTTGCTGCGTTGCTTTTTCCTTCTTTGTCGCTGTTTTCTTTTTGTATGTTGTTGGGAAAAACTGCTGCATTGTTATCGTTTTGCCACGAGATGGCGCTGTGACGCGACCGACCGGGTCTGGCATGTCCTGCACTGTGGTGTTCCCGCCACTAGGTGGCGCTGTGGTCCGCCTGGACGGCCGTAATGGCGTCCCGGACTCGATCGGCTCCTCAGCCGCTTCGGCTGAATGCAGCGTTTCTGACTTTTGGAACCGAGCTCGCACGGGTTTTGAATGAGCCAACAATGAAGCCTGAACACATGAACGTCCCTCAGGAATGGGAGAGGTTTGAATCGCAGGGTTTGGGGTCGGGGAAGCCGGAACCGAAGAGAGGGTGGAGCCCCGGGATGTGGAACCCCGCGCGCGGCCCCTCCTCGCCCGCAACGTCACAGGGGATCGGGCTCGCCCCCGACCGCGCTCCTTCCGCACTCTCTGCGCCAGCGCGGGTTCGGGAATGCCCCCTGTCTCCCCTGAACTGACGTCACTGTCCTCGTCCCGCTCCGCCTCTGATGACTCCTCCCCTGTATCTGTCCCTGACTCCCTCTCCTCCTCCTCTGACGCTGTATTCACGCCCCCTGCTCGCGCGTACAACCCCTGCCCCGCCTGTGCCTGCGTGCGCAGCGCAATCCGAGCGGACCGCCGCGGCTCGACTTCCGGGTCCTGCATCATCACGCGTATCCTACGTCTACCTACGGGTGCCGCTTGGAGCTCTGCAGTTGCTCCTCGCCCGTTGCCCGCGTCTGACGTGGACGCTGTATTTTGAGAGCCCTTCCCGGACGTCCCGCGGGTCCCGCCCTGCGCGCGCGTCTTTGGCACTGCGCCAGCTGAGGCTGCCGCTGTCGGTGTCGCGCTCACAGCCCCCGCGCCGAAACTCGCGTCCCCCACTGCCTCCGCGCTCCCCTCGCCGCTCGCCGTCGCCGCCGCCGCGCAGCCACGCTCGCCGCGAGAGAGCAATCCCTCCTCCCCCTCCGGTCCCCGTTCGCCCCCCCTTTCCGACTTGGACGCTTTTCCCGTCCCTTTCCCCTGCTGTTTTCGCGAGATGGGGGGGTCTGCCCCTACAGGGCATTCTTGCCCCTCCAGTTCGCTAGATGAAAATCCTAATTCATCTGGGGTAAGGACCGTATTTGCGTCCGAATCGGAACCCGAACTCCCCGCTGTTTCTGGGGTTTCAGGGCGTTTTGGAGGCTTCCTGGGCTTTCGGGGTAGAGGGATTGAAGGCGGTAAAGCCACTTGCCACTCCCTCTCATCGGGAGCTATTTCCCGCTCCCTCTCATCGGGAGCTACTTCTCCAGGGCTGGTTGGGACCAGAGACAATCTCTGCTTTGAGCTTTGCTCTCCTCCCCCCGCCCCTGTGGGATTCACAATTAATGACCTTTTAGCTCTACTCCGGGATCTTGCCGTAATTGCCTCTAACATGATCCTTGCTGGAGACAGTAACTTCAAGGCCTTTCCATCACCCTTTGTAGCCAAAAGATAAACATGTCTATTAACTTCTTGCCAGAAACCCGTTTCGAATAACACACGGGTTTCCAGATGTGGGTAATTAAGTCTCACCCACATCAATAAATCTTTGAGTGCTTTCTTAGAAATTCCCTTTGTGTTTGCCTCAGCCACACTTTGTAGTGCGGACAAAACCTCTATTTGTTCCTGGGAGTATGTTTTCCCCATGTTCTTAATTTTTGACCTTCTTACCGAATTCACGTCGTCAGAGCAGTCCGAAGGCTCCCGGTCTCTGTCCAGCAGGTCACAGGAGATGGGGTCGGAGGCGCCTTTCCAATCCCGGTCCGGGCTGTTCTGGTACGATTTTTCTTCGGCAGAGGTAGAGTGCGATGTCCTTTTTGGCCGCTGTTTCTTCGGATCCCTCTGGCTGTTTTCCCAAGGAGTTATCAGTGGTCTCCTGGGAACCCGTCCAACTCAGGGAGCTGCCCGCCAGCGAGACTGCTTGCTTAACCGCAGTTCTTGATGGCCTTGCAGCACTGCCCTTGCAGCCCAGCTTCGTGGCCCACCTTTGTGGCCCACCTCTGTGGCCCACCTCGTGGCCCACCTCGTGGCCCACCCAGGGACTGCCAAGTCTGGGGGACCGGCTGTCTGTCTCTGCCCCCAGACACGCTTAGGATGGTTCTTGCAACAATGAAGCCTGAACACATGAACGTCCCTCAGGAATGGGAGAGGTTTGAATCGCAGGGTTTGGGGTCGGGGAAGCCGGAACCGAAGAGAGGGTGGAGCCCCGGGATGTGGAACCCCGCGCGCGGCCCCTCCTCGCCCGCAACGTCACAGGGGATCGGGCTCGCCCCCGACCGCGCTCCTTCCGCACTCTCTGCGCCAGCGCGGGTTCGGGAATGCCCCCTGTCTCCCCTGAACTGACGTCACTGTCCTCGTCCCGCTCCGCCTCTGATGACTCCTCCCCTGTATCTGTCCCTGACTCCCTCTCCTCCTCCTCTGACGCTGTATTCACGCCCCCTGCTCGCGCGTACAACCCCTGCCCCGCCTGTGCCTGCGTGCGCAGCGCAATCCGAGCGGACCGCCGCGGCTCGACTTCCGGGTCCTGCATCATCACGCGTATCCTACGTCTACCTACGGGTGCCGCTTGGAGCTCTGCAGTTGCTCCTCGCCCGTTGCCCGCGTCTGACGTGGACGCTGTATTTTGAGAGCCCTTCCCGGACGTCCCGCGGGTCCCGCCCTGCGCGCGCGTCTTTGGCACTGCGCCAGCTGAGGCTGCCGCTGTCGGTGTCGCGCTCACAGCCCCCGCGCCGAAACTCGCGTCCCCCACTGCCTCCGCGCTCCCCTCGCCGCTCGCCGTCGCCGCCGCCGCGCAGCCACGCTCGCCGCGAGAGAGCAATCCCTCCTCCCCCTCCGGTCCCCGTTCGCCCCCCCTTTCCGACTTGGACGCTTTTCCCGTCCCTTTCCCCTGCTGTTTTCGCGAGATGGGGGGGTCTGCCCCTACAGGGCGTTCTTGCCCCTCCAGTTCGCTAGATGAAAATCCTAATTCATCTGGGGTAAGGACCGTATTTGCGTCCGAATCGGAACCCGAACTCCCCGCTGTTTCTGGGGTTTCAGGGCGTTTTGGAGGCTTCCTGGGCTTTCGGGGTAGAGGGATTGAAGGCGGTAAAGCCATTTTGTTAATTCTTGCAGTTCTCATGATCTTCATACCATGCATCCTTTTGAGTGTACGGCGCATTGTACGTTCGATTACAAAGGAAGTGCTTTTTGTGCAAACAGAAGGGGGAGATGTGGGAGCTCAGCACATCACTCCTGATGTCCAGAGCTACCGAGAGAACCCTTGGGGGGCTCGGGAGCCCTGGAATGTTGCCAAAAGCACTTGGTGGCTTGATTTTGATCCATCTAGAGATGTGCCACCGATGTATGAGGAAATGGAACATGCGAGAACCACTCAGGTGTAAATGGTGAAGGGAAGATATTATTATAGGGTGAATTACAAATTTTGGGGTTTCGGTACAGGGGGGTGGTAGAGACAAGATGGAGGAATCAGGGTGTGCCACCAGGCTTTTCCTTCTTCTTCCTGTCTTCCATCTTCTGGGGTGGTGTTGGCACTTGTGGATTGGTCTGGGATGAGGGTGTACTTAGTGACGAAGATGATAGGTATTGGGGACAAAATGTAAATATGATATACGTAGTTTTTGTTATAAAAGATGCGGCCGCCTTAGGGGTGGGCAGAGTGCCTTTGGCTGCCGTGTTGGTCAGATCCTTCAGGCAGGGAAAAGGACTTTTTAGATAAGAGATAATAAACAAACTGAAGACCAAAAAAACCTGGCGTCCAGTCTCATCCTTTGAAGCCCAGCGTGCAAGAACCATCCTAAGCGTGTCTGGGGGCAGAGACAGACAGCCGGTCCCCCAGAAATGCAAATTACCCTGTAAATTCAAAATGAATCTGCATCACAGGAGTGGATTGAATGCGTCTATTGATATTTTGCTTAAAGCAGAAAATTAATTCTTTTGACAGCCAACTCATAATTGCAACCTAACTTTCAACTCCAGCTTTCAAACAGTGGAAACACGTCTGTTTATAAAACAATACAGTACAGTACACAAGACCAAAACAGGTCCTAGACATTCAAATGAAAGAAAAGATCAAAGGACAGATTAATTCACATCTGCAAGCCCTCAAGAGCGTACAGGTCAAAAGTCCCCAGAAAACTAGGCCAGTGGCACAAATTCTCTATGTTGGCACCAGCAGAAGCAGCTGCTCTCTTTATAGGATGCAATCTTGCTTACATCACCCTTCAAAGCAATCTTCTGTCCCCCTGCCCAATACGCCTTCTGCTCTACTCCTTGGACTTCACGTTTGCATTTCTACAGAGTCCTGCAAAGTGACTCAAAGTTCAGGTAACAGATTTCCAAGATTTAGAAATATTGTGTTAAGTCTATTTGTTTCCTATTTCATCCCGTCTAAGCATACTGTAACTTTCTGAAGTGAACTATGTCGAGTATGTCACGTGTAGTTTACATGTTAGTTCTGCTTGACATTAAAACTTCTCACAGACCCCTGGGATGCCTTACTGCAAAAATATATAGCTGCAAAGAGTGGTTGCGCAAAGTTAGAATGGCCAGAAAACCATGTAAACAACCTAACAGTAGAGGCTTGAATTTCTGAATATAATCTTGCACCATCTAAAGTCAAAATAGAATATTGAAATGATTTTCATCTAATAATGAGCGTGGGGAAGAAAGAATCCAGATAGGCTTTTTTTTTTTTTTTTGAAACAGTTCCAGGAAATACATGGCCTTAACTTGGAAGTATAGCATTAAATATTTTTATACAGCATGAGTTCTCATTACCTAATCATATGATTTGTAGAACTGAATTGGAAAGAAGGAAATAAACAAAGAAAAATATTCAAGCTATAAAAGATTTGAGTTTAAAATTCTCTTTGTATTTCTGATTAAAACTATGAGGTAGCCAAATGGTCACCCATTATTTTAAAAAGCATCTGGACATAAAAAACGGATCAATTTCGGCAGGACTTGGATGTCGGGTATTCATGAAAAGCTTTATTTCACTGCTTCCAGACCCTGATTCAATCCCCCTAAACGCAGCTGTATTTCAGATGCTCAGTGAAACTGTCCGTGTAATGCATATAGTTACAAATAATCTGCAGAAAAAGCTAGCTAGATTTAAAGATCTTTTTCTGTAAATGGAATTCAATTGATTTCTACAAACACACAGCTGGGATTTCTGCTGTCTTCTTCAGGCCACTTCCTGCAGAGACCTCTCCATTAAATCTGTCTCGTTCTACTAAGAACGCTTCTAGTGATTCAAAGTCAGCACTGGGATTGTCCAACTGCATGGAATTACTGTCTGCTAGAGCTGCACACTGAGGGCTTCTGTGTGCAGCATCATGTGAGCCCTGCTAATGTCACCCTGTTGGTATAAACTGAGCTAACTGGACCTTAAGGGACAAGATTGTGCACTGATTTTGTAATAGAAATTAGGTACTAAGAAGGAGGCAAGAGGATTTCAATGTTTCTGCCTCCAGCTGAAGCAACACTAAATCTCAGTCTTTATCTGAAAAACGAGGTGAATTAACCCGTTTGGCATTCATATGCCAAAAAGGTCAGTAATACACTCAGAACTGTCAAAAGAGTAACAATTCCAATCATTACTTTCTAAAAAGAATTCATTTGAAGAAGTCAGGAAGAAAGATGAAACATGCAAATATCCTACCCTGAGAATCATTCTGTTGATCTGCACAGGTTTCTTATTATATTCCCATCTAATGCATTGGACATGTGTGCTTGCGATGACACAAATACTTGCAAAGCTTACCAGATAAATCACGTTCTCTTCAAACAGCAAAGCATTTCTTGATGGCTGCATTTGCTAATTCCATTTAGACTCAATGTTCTTAAAGGTCTTTTCCAACCAAAGTTCCAACCATCATTCTCTAAGTCGCACATCCTGATTGTCCTGGTTTAGGGCAAATTTGGCAGAAAACCTCAAAAAGCCCCCCCCACCCACCGAGAAAGCCCACCCACACGGCCCCTCCCCTCAACTGGTTTGGGGAAAATTTCCTCAGAGAGAAGTGGGAAAAAGCTCTTTATTTAACAGGCAAAGCACTCCCAAGCACAAAAAATGAACAATACCAGGTGACAAAACTCATTTGCCACACTGAAGAGATGACAAATCAGAAAGTCTCTCCTGTGGGTGCTCGCTCTGTTATCAATCCCTCCGGCAATGGGGAAGGCTGCTGCCCAGAGTAGACCCCAGTAGGCCACAAAGTGCAAGTTCCCAGTGCTTCCCAGGTCCCAGTCCGGAGCAGATTCGAAACGTTCCAAGAAAAGGGAAACGAAAAAAAAAAACCAGTCCAGGGAAAACTCTGCCTCAGCCAGCTAAACCAACTAAAAAGCAAATGAGCGCTCTGTTCTGCTCCGTCAGTGCCCAGACAACACAGTGCAGGGTAGAATGTGGAAGAGTGTTGCTTTTTAAGGAGTGCAGCCTCTGATAACAAACTCGGTGCTTCTTCTTCTCCCCACCTTTGCTCTCAGAACCAGTCTTGAAGGCAGAGAATATCATATCCAGCATTAACAGAACAGATGACTGGGGATACAAGCATCATAAAGTCACCCGAGGACACTGCTCTATTGAGATATGTCACCAGACTATGCTAAGACCAAGTTTTGGACCTGCTCATTAAAATTCTACTATCACAGTGAAGCTGAGGAGGAAACACAGCTCACTACAGTTACCTTGTGGCATGCCAGTGCTTCCTTTCAATCACAATGTTCTTCATTTTTATGTCCCTGACATCACAGGCATAATGAAACATCCTTTGTGCAGGAAGGCAGATAATATTCTTCTCATTTTTACTGATGGATAAGCTGACATGCAAAGCAGTTAATTCAAAGTGAAAGAGCAATAAAGCCAATAGTAAAACCACAGTTTTGTTTACTCCCCTAAATCCTTACTATCCCAAAATACAAGAACAGCTGTAAAAGCTTGTGGCTACCTAATTTTTTCCTATACCTACATGGTGGGGTAAGGGATAAACAATCCCAAACAATGGTAATCCACAACAAAGCATTCTTGACATCATATTCAGGTTTGCATAGCGAGCTCTTCCTCCTGATCAAGTTATTCCATCCCAATACTTTGGGGAGTATCTTAGAGGGCTGGGTGTTGTTTGGTTTGAAAGCATCTTGATCATTCAGGAACCCAGCAGCAAGGACAAAGTTTAAAAGAAGGTAGTGCTATGCGTTGATATTCATATATGACAGACCTATTTCTACAACGCAGAAGGCTGACCTAATGCTTCACGACAACATGGCTGAAGTGGCATCCTGGTCCCCATAGGTTTTTCTGTTTACTTTTAGCTGCTTTCATACCAGATTATTGAGCTGAACTAGCTCAAAAAGGAATCAGATAAGTGCCAGAGCTTTCAAACAAAAAAAAAAGCAAACCAGATGCAAAATGGTGATTTGTAAGTGCATTTGAAAACAGAAGTTTTTTGTACTTCTCATAGGTACACGGCATTCTCTAGAATGATATTGCCCAAACGCTTTGGGTTTGGTTTTGGTTTTTATTTTTCCTCAATTCCAAATGTTACGCATTCTTTTTGGCCATTTGAGTAAACAGATTTTCTGATCCATGTGAAAGACAGTCCGAAGTTCCCCGCATTTGCCTCACGACCGTTCCCAGGACAGACATGAGGACCCTGAGGACCCTGATTGGAATGCTGGCATGCCGGTCGTGGAGGAATGCCAAAATCCTGACGCCCCTGAGCAGAATTCTGGCCTGCCAAGTGATTGTTGGCAGCTGTGTCTACAGTGACTGCTTCTAGCAGGGCTTGCCAATGGGAGACGCAACCTATGTGCCCGCATGTGCTTCAGACCAGTAATCCCCACTCAAATGACCTAATTCGAATCGTCTGCACGCATAAGAGACATCAGGCAGATGCTTTCATCTGTTAGGGGCATACCCAGCCAGTACACTATTGTCTAGTTAGGGGGCAATAATTTTGGAAATCATTGAATTTTTTGTATTGCAAGTGAATGGTCAACAAAATTTATTACTGGATTAGGTAAAATCATGTCTTCTGCATCCTTTCAGAGAGGAAGCTTACCTGGATCTAAAGCTGCTCAGCTCCATGATGGGATGCTTTGTCTTCAAAGGGAACTCTAGTCTTCGTCCTTTTGGATTGCTTCCATAGTTTTTCACTCACTCTTCAAGTACCTGTTAAAATGTCCTCTTATCCCATGCAAATTTTTATGGGCATAGTCACTGAATTGGCAAGTATTCCATAAAGTCCACAGGCCTTGCTGAGATGGATGCACAGGTCTCAAGGGTGTTAGCAGATGTTATTCTGAGGCCACTCCTGATCATGTTGGATGGACCATGGTGACTGAGGAAAGTGCCCAAAGACTGGATGAAAGCAAATGTCACCCATCTTCAAAAAAGGCAACCAGGAGGACTCAGAAAAGTACAAGGCAGCCAGCCTCATTTGGATCCCCAGGAAGTTGATGGAGTAGCTATTCCTGGAAAGCATTGCCAGGCACACGAAGGAGGACACAACAAATGTAGTCAGCATGGATTTACCAGGGGAAATTGGTGCTTGACGACTTTTTAAACTCCTCTGGTGAATAATGAACTTGCCTGGTAGATGAAGAGAATATCATCTGCCTGGGCTTCAGGGAAGTTTTGGACGTTTATCTACATGGCAGCACACATACCTACGGGAAGGAATAGTGCAAAGAGCAGGAAACCAGTGTCTTTTCAATGATGCTCAGTGAAAAGACAAGAGGCAGTGGGCACACACTGCAATACAGGAGATTGCCTCTGAGCATCACAAAATTATTTTTTATCGTGACGGTGACTGAACCATGGCACAGAGTGTCCAGAAAGATGGTGGAGTCTGGATCATTGAAGACATTAAAAGTAGGCCCAGATATAATCCTGGGCAACAGGCTCTAGGTATCCTGGTTGAAGCAGGGGGATGGGACTTGGGGAGCCGCACAGAGCCCTTCCACCCTCATTCATTCTGTGCTAGTGAATTCTCTTAGAGATGCATTTCAAGGACTGGCATGACAAAGCTCTGTGCAGAGTGAGATCCAAATGGACATGGGATTTAAGTTCCTTAAGTAGTGTTCAAGAAGAATGTAAAACTCCAGGAAACCTGTCTCTTCCATAACTGAATCCCTTTCATGGGAAAATTCCCCAGCTCTAGAAAGATCCTCTGAGACGCATGCTTAAGACTGACACTGGCAGAGCAAATTTCTCCCTATGCGTGTCTAAGACCAGTTAGGATCTTTACCAAAAGTGTTGTCAACGTAGTCACAGAAGGCATATTGTTAAGAAGTGACAACTTACATCAGAATGGCAAATATTGGTCCACCAATGAATTACTGTATGGGAATTATCGACTTGTATTCCAAATAAATAAAAAGGAGTGGGTCTTTATTGAACTCTTTCATTGCAATATTCATAAGGGAAGAAAAAGACCTATGTCCTTAACTTTCTTAATTCTAACAAAGATTTAAAACATTCCTTGTAAAAAGCGTATCTGAATTATCGGTCTATGAAACAATTTGAGTTGGGAAAAAAGTCCTAAAATTGTGTAGACAGTTGCAGAGAAAGCAAGAAAATAGGAAAGAAACAAAAACAGAGAAAAAGAGTCATCTTGAGTCTGCTAGCTAGTTCTAGAAGTAGTCTGCTAGAAAAAGGAAACCCCAGTGGAATTTCAAATGTGTTCATGCACTTGATTCAGTAACTGGTCAATGTAAAAACCAGTCCTTTCGTACAACTTCCCCCAGCAACTAAAACTTCAACAGATTGATGCCACCATCATGCCTGTCCCAGATGTATTTAAAAGAGAAATGATGATTTTCTTGAAAATCTATTTGCGTACAAGTTGCAAGACATTGGAGGGATTCTCCACATTCTCCTTCCTCCACGCGGCTTGAAAGTATATTTGATAAAATATGCAACAAAGCATGTGATTTACAAGGTAGAGTAAAATGGATGACTTGGGAATTGATCTCTTTTGGATATGAAACTTCATATCCACTCTCTGGGAAGTTTCTAAAAGAAATGATGGAGCTGAGGCATGAATCTGCCACTCCGAGTGCTAAGCAAACATAGACACTCCCCTTCACATGGCCCCACCTTCCGCACACACCTAGGCATGCACAGAGATCAGCATAGCAGATCATGAACACCTTGGAAAAGACTGAAATGCTAAATAGCTCTCTTTGTGGACAAAATAGCCGGTACACTATTTCAAATATCTGGTACAAAAACTCTGTTGAATATCTGCCTCATATTTAAAACACAGCTTTTCATTGAATTCTGTTTGCAGAATATTTTCCTTCCATTTGTTCCTTTAAAATTCCTTTGTTCTATGTCTAGAAATATTTTCTTCTAAAAATAGAAAAAATTAGATGATGTCTTTTCAGAAGAAAACATTGGTTTAGACAATTTTTAACCATCATGGTATGGAAGAATTTATTTGTCCCTCACTAAGGAGGAATAAGTATTTTGATCATAGATCATTTACAGTGAAATGCTTGACATTTTTAAGATGCTTTCAATCAATTTTGATCCTCATTGCTTATTCATTGTAAACAGTAAGTTTTCAGTGCATGGAAAGTGTGTGTGGTATGTCTACATTAGTTCAAACACCAATTCCAACTAATGGCCAGGCTGAACTACAGTAAATAATGTCCTGAAGGATATTTTGCCGCCTTCTTTGGCACTCCTTGAAATCCTAATGATTGGCATGAAGTGTCGAAATACAGAGATTTTCTCTCAGAGCGTGTCCCATGTTGACACCCATCCCATGTGTTTGATGTTGTAGTTCTTATCGCTTTTAAAAGTTGATATCTTCTGCACAGTTTTCATGAAGCTTTCTGTTACAGTAGTGAAAATCACAGAGAAATGCAATTTTGTACAACTTTGAATTTACCCCAAGAGCTGAGAGAAAATTTGTTCGTATACCTCAATCTGAGTCTCTTCTATATTCAAGCTTTGTTTATCTACCATCAAGGGTCGCATTCGTTGCTGTTCAAAGCCCCATCCAAGCTGACTTGAATACGTTCAGGGATGGGACATCCACAACTTCTCTGGGCAACCCGAAGCAGCGTTCCAGCACCCCAACAGCAAAAAATGTCTTCCTTTCATCTAATAGAGATCAGAAATACTAAATCTAGGTATATAAACTTTGAGGAAAGGTTTGAAATTCTATTGATTTGAAACACATTTGATATGAATACTAACTTCCAGACGACTGAAATATGTTGATGGCCATTTGAGATTGACACTTTTTGAAAAAGTGCATGGAATTGAAAATTAAAACCGGCAAAATTAAAAACTTCTTGCCATTTTCTTTTAACTCTGATCTTCAAAATTGCATAGGTCAGATATCTGTGCTTCATGCAAATCTCTCAGATACTCTCAGACCAAAGCTTTTCTTTCAGACTAAACTGCGGTTTAGGTAGAACACGAGTGCTTAGTGAATGTTTTTCTGGGCATAGGGGGATTTGGGTGCACAAAAGGTTTTATCCAAACTGGAAAATTCATCCCAGCTGCGTTCTGTTCATCATTCTTACTGCATCAGGCCTGAAGATTCTGTGAAAAGTATCCTGTGGACCTTGAACATAGCTCATGTGAAAGAGATGAGAGGTGATGGAGAAGTTGAGGGAGAGAATCAAGAGCATATGGCCCAGTAAAGGCACCAGAAGGTATTTTTTCATGTGGTCCACAGCCCAAACAATTGTTTAGCACCGTTTGAAGGCTGTGTTTGACCAACAGGGCTGAAGCAGGTCTTCAAAATATCCAGTAGATCAAAATCCATGGAAGCAAATGACCCTGGCCAGTCACCTTGCTGCTGATCATTCACCCTCCATACCAGCTGATCAGGCCTAAGAATGCTGCTGCAAAAGTGTTGTGAAAAAGGTAGGCACATTTTCACAGAGGCAGGGGAAAATGCCCTTGGATGGTGATTCCAAGGGATAACTTGATGGCGCAAGTTAGGTACTCTTATCTACTGTGCAATATCGAAGTTGGTGAGTTCACCATCTGTAAGCATCACTTTAGAAAATAAATGTTTGATCCACAAAACGATACTTCCTATGTCCTGTCTACCTGCTTCATTTCAGCCAAGGAATAGGCTACGTTCCATCAGCAAAGTGTTCATGATCATATGCTTCTTTAAACTGTGGTCATTCTTTCTTTTTTTCTAAATCAGACACTGTCTATTCCTAAGATTCAGATGTCCATGGGTAGGGGTGTAATTAAGTTCACTGTTAAAAAATATCCTTCTTGTTATCTTTTTAATAAATTACTGAGATGTAACATCAGTCTGAGAGCTGAAAGAAACCCCTTCATTTGCTGTTTGCCAAGTATCATCTATGTGATACAAATTCTATTTGACCCATCCATTGCCATCTAATACTACTAGTAATGCCTTCACAACCTTTACTTCATGGTTAGGGATTTTGGAGAAGTGAAAGATTTGAACATAAGCAAGGGCATTTGTTCAAGATGCTCCAGAAAGAGCTGCCGTCTGTTCTCTTCCTTGCTGCCTATGTTGGCAGGAAGCTGCAAAAAACCCAAAGATAACTAGAAAGAGTGTTACTTTTAGTCTAAATTTGGAAATGATGTTTGGAATACCCTGTTAAATGAAAAGGTGCTCTTTTAAAAGATGGCATCGTAAGGGGAAAAGTCAGTTTAGAGAGGTTTTGAGACAGTTGCTTCTGGAAAAAAAAAAAAAAAATTTGAGGTATCCAAGGTCTTTAGCCATACCACTTGGAAGATTGATTCAAAACACAGTTCCTTCATCTAGGAAGAACAGAGGACCATAGATGCAGCCCATTTCAAAACGGAGTTCTTTATGTGTCAGGTTGGGATTTACTGGACATCATTTCTTGTAAAGTCGAGGGACTGCAGTTAGCTCTCCAATAATTTCCTTCCCTGAAATTCATCTGCATTTGCTCCTTTCTCCAGCGTTCCCATTTCTTAGTGCTGGTATACTCCATCTATGCATTAGAATATTCAACTGGAGTGTGTGTCCGATATTTTCTAGTTCAAATTGGCTGGAACGCAATGGATAGTTCCAGTTGCTTGTATACACTAGTTTTATTTTGACAAGTTTTCTTTGAACAATGTTGAAGCAGCAGTAGCAAATCGGAAGTACAGCTTGCAGCAGGGAAAGACACTTCTGCTTGCTCAAGTTTCCTGTAGTCAAATAGATGCCAAAAGGCTTTTCATAGTACTACTACTGTCTTGTAGGAATACTTGATCTAATCCTACCTTTGATACAATTACGAATGGGCTACTTTTCCACAAGGTGGAACATTTTTCTTTTAATAATATGTTTTTTGTAAGTTGGAAACATGAACTTTTGCACCAGTCAGGTGGAAGGTACTCTTACTTCTTCATAAGTTTCACAACATTATTTAGAAAATATTGACTCTGTGTAACTTCAAAAGAAGAATTCTGGGCATCTTCATTCTATTGATGTGATTTTTTTTCTACCATGCTGTTCTTGTTTTCTATGGAACTCATTTTTACCAATAGAAATATTTTTCCCTGACACCTATGGAAAATACCTATGTTTACTCAATATTGCAGCCTCAGTACACTGTTTAGAATTATTTCAACATGGTCCCAAGCATATCCGACAGCTAGACAGCAGAGGTTAGCAACAGTGAGTGGGAATAACTTCTGAACCATTTCAGTAGATTTCCCAGGAAGGCCTTGCTTTCTGCCCCTGCAAATTTTCCCAGAGATATTGTCTGGTGCACAGTTGCATCAAAAGAGTATTTTTGCACAAACCTTGGGGCAAGCTCTGTCTCAGATTTACTAGTGAATGCAAAGAGGGTGAAAGTGCTGCTTCGAAGCCCTCTGTGTGCTTTCCGTACCAAAAGGGAGGTGACCCCAGCAATAACTTTTTGATCTCTCTTCAAAACACGAGGCACGTCACCACCTCATTCATCTTTTTCTGGGACTCAGCATCTAAAGACCAAGAAGCCCTCTTGCTTGCTAAAGTGTGTTCAGCAAAAAACCCTTGTCCCATCAGCAAATTGGAACACAGCTGCATTCCAGTCAATACCAATGCTGGCAGGGCAATACTCTAGCCCAGTAGTAACATGCCACTGTTAGAAGACTGTGTAAAAATCTTTGTGTACAAAGTAATGGGAGGGAAAAATAGAATTGGGAAGAACTGCACATTGTTCTGGAAAAAGCCTCCTGCCACAGTCTTACAGACGTCATTTTCTGGTATCATTTTTAAGAGTTGGAGTTTCTTAAATTTTGTACAAGATAAAATCTTACTGGACCTTGAAGTTTCCCTACTAGAAGTACAGCCATTTCTTAGTAGAATAGAAGTAAGCCCTTTGAATATGTACAAATGGCCTTTCAAAATACATATGCTATAGCCCACTGTGAAAAGAATTAGCTATCAAAATAGAAATTCAAAGGTTTAAAAAGGTTTTGAATAAAGTAAGTCTAAGGTGATAGAAGAAGAAGAAAACAGCAGTTTTCTTCTTCTGCTGAAAAAACAACTCCGAGGACATTGTACTCTACAGGTGTATTATATCACTTTCTGAAAAACGGAGTAGGTTTGCTATTTCAAAAGGTTTTCATTAGGAAGGAAGAGATTCCTTTGGAAAAAAAAACTTCAAATTGACTTGACATGAATGTTATGACACTTCACCAATCATGAAGAAAAATTCTCATCACTTGATATGGAAATCATGACGGTAACGGAGTCAAGGATGTCTAAGCCGTGCCATCAGGAACATAAAAAAGCATTAGAATGCTGGTAAGACTGAGCTCCTGAACTAGTGAGAAGAGAACGCAACCAAAACATTTTCCTTTAAGAGTCTTCAGGATGAACAGCAGATCAAATGTTTTCCTGTGAAGTATTTATGAATTGAATTAACCTTTAAAATAACATTGTTTTCAAAAACCTGTGACCAGTATCTCTTAGAATGATACAGAGTTCTTATTACTAGAAAAAAGAAAAGTACTTTTTTCCAAACTGTTGTGCACTTTTAAACGATCTACAATAAAAAGAGTACTTTTTCATGCTGGGCATGATGTTCATTACAAAAAAGCCTTGTCGCACGCTTGGTACTCTAGTGTCTTGATTAGCATCGTTTTTTATTCATTGACTCTTTTTCACCTTGAAATAATGGCGTCTTTATACTTATGCAGCATCCATGAAGAATTTCTTGGGTGTCATTTTGTACTCGACCCTAAATGGCAGCTCCTGCATTCTGCCATCCGTCTAGCTTTCCCATTTGATGCAGCTTCTGAGAGGTCTTTTCAGAATTGAGGACTACCTGCAAGAATGATGCTAAATGCATGCATTTTACTCCTTGGTTAATGCAAAAGAGTTTCTCCTTTACAGCATAATAATAACAGGAAAAGAATGATGGTGGATTCAATTCTTATAGTAATACAAAGAGAACTATTATCATCATTAGAAACCAAGCAAGTCATATTTATTGCTCATGCAGTACAACCACTAATGCAAATTACCCTGTAAATTCAAAATGAATCTGTATCACAGGAGTGGATTGAATGTCTCTCTTGATATTTTGCTTAAAGCAGAAAATTAATTCTTTTGACAGCCAACTCATAATTGCAACCTAACTTTCAACTCCAGCTTTCAAACAGTGGAAACATGTCTGTTTATAACACGATACAGTACCGTACACAAGACCAAAACAGGTCCTAGACGTTCAAATGAAAGAAAAGATCAAAGGACAGATTAATTCGTGTCTGCAAGCCCTCAAGAGCGTGCAGGTCAAAAGTCCCCAGAAAACTAGGCCAGTGGCACAAATTCTCGATGTTGGCACCAGCAGAAGCAGCTGCTATCTTTCTAGGATGCAATCTTGCTTACATCATCCTTCAAAGCAATCTTCTGTCCCCCTGCCCAATATGCCTTCTGCTCTACTCCTTGGACTTCACGTTTGCATTTCTACAGAGTCCTGCAAACGGACTCAAAGTTCAGGTAACAGATTTCCAAGATTTAGAAATACTGTGTTAAGTCTATTTCTTTCGTATTTCATCCCGTCTAAGCATACTGAACTTTCTGAGGTGAAATATGTCGAGTATGTCACGTGTAGTTTACATGTTAGTTCTGCTTGACATTAAAACTTCGCACAGACCCCTGGGATGCCTTACTGCAAAAATATATAGCTGCAAAGAGTGGTTGCACAAAGTTAGAAGGGCCAGAAAACCATGTAAACAACCTAACAGTAGAGGCTTGAATTTCTGAATATAATCTTGCACCATCTAAAGTCAAAATAGAATATTGAAATGATTTTCATCTAATAATGAGCGTGGGGAAGAAAGAATCCAGATAGGCTTTTTTTTTTTTTTTTGAAACAGTTCCAGGAAATACATGGCCTTAACTTGGAAGTATAGCATTAAATATTTTTATACAGCATGAGTTCTCATTACCTAATCATATGATTTGTAGAACTGAATTGGAAAGTAGGAAATAAACAAAGAAAAATATTCAAGCTATAAAAAATGTGAGTTTAAAATTTTCTTTGTATTTCTGATTAAAACGATGAGGTAGCCAAATGGTCACCCATTATTTTCAAAAGCATCTGGACATAAAAAACGGATCAATTTTGGCGGGACTTGGATGTCCGGTATTCCTGAAAAGCTTTATTTCACTGCTTCCCAACCCTGATTCAATCCCCCTAAACGCAGCTGTATTTCAGTTGCTCAGTGAAACTGTCCATCTCATGCATATAGTTTACAAATAATCTGCAGAAAAAGCTAGCTAGATTTAAAGATCTTTTTTCTGTAAATGGCCTTCAACTGATTTCTACAAACACACAGCTGGGATTTCTGCTGTCTTCTTCAGGCCACTTCCTGCAGAGACCTCTCCATTAAATTTGTCTCGTTCTACTAAGAACGCTTCTGGTGATCCAAAGTCAGCACTGGGATTGTCCAACTGCATGGAATTACTGTCTGCTAGAGCTGCACACTGAGGGCTTCTGTGTGCAGCATCATGTGAGCCCTGCTAATGTCACCCTGTTGGTATAAACTGAGCTAAGTGGACCTTAAGGGACAAGATTGTGCACTGATTTTGTAATAGAAATTAGGTACTAAGAAGGAGGCGGGAGGATTTCAATGTTTCTGCCCCCAGCTGAAGCAACACTAAATCTCGGTCCTTATCTGAAAAACGAGGTGAATTAACCCGTTTGGCATTCATATGCCAAAAAGGTCAGTAATACACTCAGAACTGTCAAAAGAGTAACAATTCCAATCATTACTTTCTAAAAAGAATTCATTTGAAGAAGTCAGGAAGACAGATGAAACATGCAAATATCCTACCCTGAGAATCATTCTGTTGATCTGCACAGGTTTCTTATTATATTCCCATCTAATGCATTGGTCATGTGTGCTTGTGATGACACAAATACTTGCAAAGCTTACCAGATAAATCACGTTCTCTTCAAACAGCAAAGCATTTCTTGATGGTTGCACTTGCTAATTCCATTTAGACTCAGTGTTCTTAAAGGTCTTTTCCAACCAAAGTTCCAACCACCATTCTCTAAGTCGCACATCCTGATTGTCCTGGTTTAGGGCTAAATTTGGCAGAAAACCTCACAAAGGGCCACTGCACCCTCCCCCCCACCGAAAGCCCACCCACACAGCCGCTCCCTTCAACTGGTTTGGGGAGAGAAGTGGGAAAAAGCTGTTGATTTAACAGGCAAAGCACTTCCCAGCACAAAAAAATGAACAATACCAGATGAAAAAACTCATTTGCCGCACTGAAGAGACGACAAATCAGAAAGTCTCTCCTGTGGGTGCTCACTCTGTTATAAACCCCTCCAGCAATGGGGAAGGCTGCTGCCCAGGGTAGGCCCCAGTAGGCCACAAAGTGCAAGTTCCCAGTGCTTCCCAGGTCCCAGTCCGGAGCAGATTCGAAACGTTCCAAGAAAAGGGAAAGGAAAAAAAAAACCAGTCCAGGGAAAACTCTGCCTCAGCCAGCTAAACCAACTAAAAAGCAAATGAGCGCTCTGTTCTGCTCCGTCAGTGCCCAGACAACACAGTGCAGCGCAGAATGTGGAAGAGTGTTGCTTTTTAAGGAGTGCAGCCTCTGATAAGAAACTCGGTGCTTCTTCTTCTCCCCACCTTTGCTCTCAGAACCAGTCTTGAAGGCAGAGAATATCATATCCAGCATTAACAGAACAGATGACTGGGGATACAAGCATCATAAAGTCACCCTAGGACACTGCTCCTTTGAGATATGTCACCAGACTATGCTAAGACCAAGTTTTGGAACTGCTCATTAAAATTCTACTATCACAGTGAAGCTGAGGAGGAAACACAGCTCACTACAGTTACCTTGTGGCATGCCAGTGCTTCCTTTCCATCACAATGGTCTTCATTTTTAAGTCCCTGACATCACAGGCATCATGAAACATCCTTTGTGCAGGAAGGAAGAAAATATTCTTCTCATTGATGCTGATGGGTTAGCTGACATGCAAAGCAGTTAATTCAAAGTGACAGAGCAATCAAGTCAATAGGAAAACTCACCACAGTTTTGTTTACTCCCCTAAATCCTTACTATCCCAAAATACAAGAACAGCTGTAAAAGCCTTGTGGCTACCTAATTTTTTCCTAGACCTACATGGTGGGGTAAGAGATAAACAATCCCAAACTATGGTAATCCACAACAAAGCATTCTTGACCTCATATTCAGGTTCTGCATAGCGAGCTCTTCCTCCTGATCAAGTTATTCCATCGCAATACTTTGGGGAGTATCTCAGAGGGCTGGCTGTTGTTTGGTTTGAAAGCATCTTGATCATTCAGGAACCCAGTAGCAAGGACAAAGTTTAAAAGAAGATAGTGCTATGCATTGATTTTCATCTAGGACAGAGATATTTCTACAACACAGAAGGCTGACCTAATGCTTCACGACAACGTGGCTGAAGTGGCATCCTGGTCCCCATAGGTTATTCTCTTTACTTTTAGCTGCTTTCTTACCAGATTAATGAGCTGAACTAGCTCAAAAAAGAATCAGATAAGTGCCAGAGCTTTCAAACAAAAAAAAAAAAAAAAAAAAAAAAAACAAAAAAAACAAAAAAAAAAAAAACCCAAAACAGATGCAAAAGGGTGATTTGTAAGTGCATTTGAAAACAGAAGTTTTTTGTACTTTTCATAGATACATGGCATTCTCTAGAATGATATTGCTCCAATGCTTTGGGTTTGGTTTTGTTTTTGTTTTTTTCCTCAATTCTAAATGTTACACATTCTTTTTTGGCCATTTTAGTAAACTGATTTTCTGATCCATGTGAAAGACAGTCCGAAGTTCCCCTCATTTGCCTCACGACCGTCCCCAGGACAGACATGGGGACCCTGAGGACCCTGACTGGAAGGCTGGCATGCCGGTCAGAGAGGAATGCCAGAAATCCTGAGGCCCCTGAGCAGAATTCTGGCCTGCCAAGTGATTGTTGGCAGCTGTGTCTACAGTGACTGCTTCTAGCAGGGCCTGCCAAGGGGCGAGGCGACCTATGGGCCTGCACGTGCTTCGCGACACCAGCCCAGGAATTTTCCCACCTCTTGGGCAGATGAACTTGCTGGGGCAACTGTGGTAGCCGCCCCATGAAAAATCCTTCATCTGCTCCACTACCACCGTGAGGGACGCAGATTGAAGCCCCCCTCCCAAGGACTGAGGCTGAGACGCCCGTAATTCTGATCCAGGGCTGCTGGCTTGACTGAAGCAGGATGCCTGCTAAGTGTTGCCTGCAGATGTGTTCGCGGGACCTAAACTGGTTTCCTATAGAAACCAGTCCTGAAACAATAGCTCCCACTCACTGCTGATATTGATATTGACTTCTCCTGCTGAGAACATGGACTGTCTCTACCCGTCTTCAATACCATTTTTCCCCTCAGCAATTTCAATAGACTTGCTCTTTATTGTATCTGCTCCCCCTCAGCCATTTCTAGATCTGTTTCCCCCCTCAGCAATGGACTAGAATAGAACCTTGAGATAACCAGGACTTTGAGATCTCCCCTAGGAGAACTCCATCGGCTGGGCTGCGAGGACTTCATCTCTCTCCATTTGGTAGCTATACTCCCTCTCTCTTTCTCCCCCTCTTTTCTATTCTTTTCCTCTCCCTAATTCCTTGAAGGCATTTGCTGTGGTCATTCTAGAAAGGTGCATTTGTTTGGAGTGATACTGCAATCCCTTTTCCATCTTGTCTTTTGCCCTCCGAGATCAGTTAAGAAAACATCATCCCCCCTTGGTAGGAGCGGATCAGAACAATATGTTCTTTCCAGCTGAAATTGGTTCTAGTCAATAGAAGCACACTGGTAGGTAAAAGTAGACTATAAAAGATAACATTCAGAATGTATTTCCCATGTCTTCCCATTCAAGCAAGTGAAGAAAGCAGACAGATCTTCAGATAACATGCTATGCGAATTGAAAGGAATCTTCTTGGAGGCAACTGTGAAACTCACGCAATGAAATACAGATGAGAGAGATGAAAGGGTCACATATGATGTCAAATCTATTCTTTTAATGTTTGAATGAAACAAGATTTCTTCAAGTACAATCCTACAAAATGAAGGTGAACTTGCAGAAGCAATTGAACTGGGTCTTCTTTAGAAACACAATGTTTTCTAATTAAACTGAGCATTCAGGAAGGCAACCTTGAAATCAAAAGGATTTAGAAAAATACAAAATACCAAGACTGGCAGTTCGTTATCTTTCACGGTCTCTTTAAGATAAGATTGATTTGAACTTCCACTTGTAGTAGGTCTGAAGACATTAGGAATGATGCAATATGAAAAAACCAAAACAAAACAACTTTCTCAAAAAGCTTTGAGAATCCAGAGAAATGATGATTTTTAGTGGTTAGGTAGTCCTTTAAAATTTGTCTTGGGGGAAAGAGATAAAAAACTGACTGAGATCAAATGACTGTGGAGTATATTCCAAAACAGTAATGAAGAAGGTAAGGGGCAAGAGCCTGTTAGAAAAATACTATGCTGGCTTCATCTGTTGAAAGCATTCCAGAATGGTTGAAATTATGAATCATATCTTGTGGGATTAAAAAAAAAAAAAAAAAAAAAAAAAAAAAAAAAAAAAAAAAAAAAAAAAAGAGGAAGAAAACAGAAGGAAAAAAATATTTTGAACATATTTTTCCATTCCAAGATGGTATAATGGCTTTATTTCATTTTGTTCCTATGACCGGTTAATAGCTTATGAAATGTTTAGCAATAGAGAGTGAGAGTCTTCACACTAGCCATACCATTTGGATGTGTCTCTTTTACTTTCTAGAGCAGCAGATATGGTTTAGCACTCCACAATTCAGTCCCCAAAAGTGAGTAAGTGTGGCAGATTTAACCTAACTGCCCAGTCCACCAAAATGCCTAATTATCTTGAAAAATGCTTTGCTCTATCTCATGATCTGGACATGTCTCTCTAGCTCCACTTTGAGCTTCTTGATCTTTCATCTACAGGATGAGATCCAATTTAGCTTAGCAAGGATGTAGCCTTTCCAAACAATATCTTTTACCGTCTGTATTCTTACAAGTACATTTCTACCGCAGGGACCAGTTTGGAAGATCCTAGTTGTTTTATTCCTTAGATTATGTTGCTGCATTAATTAGCTCTTCTTTGAAGTTTTTTCCCTGCTCAAGTATAGGGTCAGTGCTGAAATGATTGTGATGCTAACTCCTTATGATCTATTCTGCAGGCTTACAGAGTATGCAGCAAAGTTTTCTCTTCTTCTGAGGACATTCTACTCTTTTGATGAGAAATGCTGAAGGTCTGACTTCAGTTGCAAAGGTATCTGATTGACAGATTGCAAAATTGTTAAGTCTAGTAACAGCAGGAAAAGCGTGCTCTTGCTCTGTATGTAAATGTCGTGTCAGCTGCTGTTGGGATAAAAAGCATGAGCATAAGCAAAGATATCTGCATGGATAGAAAAGAAACAAAGAAGATATTTGTTGTGATTTCTGCACTAAGGAGCAAGAAGAAGCATGAAGCGCTAATTTCAGTGGCTAAGACAGTATCGTCCTTGGGCCAGTTCTCTTCAACATCTTTTGAACCACTTGGACTCGGCACTTGAAGGAATATTAAGCAAGTTTGCCAGAGACGCTACATTGGGAGGAGCTGTCAACTAACTTCCTTGAGGCCAGTGAGACGCTGCAGAGAGATCTTGACAAATAAGAGAGATGGGCAATTATGGCTGGCCGGGAGTCTGTGCACAAATCACGAAAGGGGCGGGACTGCTGGGGAAGGCGTCCCAAGCTGTTGTATTTTCCAGCATCAGTCTCATGACACGGTTATGACAGTGGGAAGATGCCAGCAGCTCACGTCCCCAGCAGCAGAAAAAGAACTTCATGTTACAACTTACTTGAAAAGCTTTTTGACCAATCCCACAAAGCAAAAGCATATTGACAGTAGTTCTTTCCGATCCCTAGAAGCACACAGAACTTTGGTTCAAAGAACGCTTGCTTCTTTTGAATAAAAGACCTGCTTGTAAGCCTTAAGATAGAATGCACAGAGCTCCATTATTAAGCTTAGAACTTCCTAACATCTGGCTAGATCTACTTTGCTGTAGCTTAGGGAGTTCTTCTGGTCAAGCGTTAATACACAGGCCATTGTTCTATTTGTCCTTACTTCTCTACTTCTTCTATCATTTTTCTGCTGACAAACCTTATGACTACTGCTTAGCTCCAAGCACAGTTCTGCTGTCTCTGAGGCCTGCCTTTTGCAGCTTTCCCAAAATCCTCTGTTTTCAAGGATTCCCACAGGCAATCCCCAACCTTAGGGAGTTGTGCAATGGCAAGTGCTGGATTCAGCACCTGGGACAGGGCAATCCTGCTCTGTGTGTGTGTATAGACTAGGGAGCCAGAGGCTGAAAGGAAGCCAGGCTCCTGGCCAATGGCAAGCTAAATGGGTATCAGCAGTGCCCTGGCAGCCAGGAGGGCCAAGCCTGTCCTGGGGTGCATCAGGCACAGTATCACCAGCTGGGCAAGAGAGGGCATTGTCCTGCTCTGCTCTGCCCTGCTCTGCTGTGTTCTGGGGCGGCCTCACCTTGAGTGCTTGGGGGCAGTTTTGGGTACCACAATGAAAAAAGACATGAAGGTATCGGAAAGTTCTCCAATGAGGTTTACAAGGACAGAACTGGAGGAAATAGCATGCAGCTGAGTCAGGGGAGGCTCAGGTCCGGTATCAGGAAAAAGTTTTTTAACCAGAGGATGGCTGGGCACTGGAAGAGTCTCTCCAGGGTGTGGTCACAGCATCACACCTATCTTGAGTTCAAGAACCTTTGGGACATTGCTCTCAGGCATCTGGTGTGATTCTTGAGGAAGGTCCCATGCAGGGCCAGAAGTTGGACTTGATGCTCTTGACGGGCCCCTTCCAATTCAACTGATTCTACCACTCTATGATTCTGTCCTGGCCACTCAAGGTATATTGCTTGATCTCACCAGATTTTGACCTGCTCTTGTTGGTCAGAATTTGTCCCTACTGCCTAATGATATTTATCACAAAAGACAAAGGGCCTTTTCTCAATTTTCTCAAGAAAGTTGAAGATGCACCCTAGAATCCTAAAAAAGTCTTTTCCTTGAAACAACACTGTCTCCTGCCCAGTATTCTTTCCAGATCTTAAGGAGAAAGAAGGCAAAATCAGGGGATGTATTACAATGAAGCACTGTCAAGTTTCCGGACCTTCAGCAGTATATTTGTACTTCCACTATTCTTTTCTATAAAATCATGGTTTTGTAGAGCATGTCATTTTCTAGCAAGACACATTTTTGCAACTGAGCCCATCAGTCTCTGTGAGAATATATTGTCAAAAGCACAAAACATATGAATGGGCAGTGGCAAGTGAGGGGAAAAACCAGTATGGGAAGCAGCTCCGTGATACTACAGTAAGACAAGGAGGAGGAGGTGTTCCAGTTGACAGAGCAAAGAATCCCCCGCAGTCCCTGGAGATATCCTAGTGAAGCAGGTTGTCTCCCAGCAGTCCCTAGAGAACCATGGAGGAACACATACCTACAGTGCAGCTGCTGGAGGGCTCTATGCCACAACAGGTGAAAGTGCCTTGAAGGAAGCTGCAGCTTGTGGAGGGAGGGCCAGAAAACCATCCTTGACCTCTTCTTTAGCGGAAGAGTATGTGCAAATGTTTAACAGCTGCTAACTGGAATCTATCCTCTTTCCAGTTCTTGTCGTAGGTAAGTAGGACAATACAAGAATTAGAAGCCTAAACTATTTTGCATGAGGCTCCCATTCTCTCTGCCACGCCCTTAAAATTTACTTTGAGATGAAATAAAACTCATGATCAAGTTCCTAAGGCTTGATGGTCAGGCTTCTCAGAAAACAGGCAGTGCAAAGAACTCTTGTCACTGTCATTTTTTTTCATAGAACTAAAAAAGTTAAAGTACTGTTTTCTAAGAACTTACGAAAATCAACTGGTAGAGGTGGTGAGAGTGAAGAGTATAATTAAGCTGGAAAGAGACTATCATGTAGCTACCTCATCTGCATAGAAGTTTTTTTACCAGGAACTCTGGACTTTTAAACAGATTTAGGACACAATAGTTATCTCTGGGAATGTTTTAGTATGTATAGAACATTCATCTTTAAATAGCTCGATCTGTTTTACCGTTATGACTTACGTTTTAAATTTTATTTGAGGAGAAATATTTGCCATTCAGATCATTTCAAGTTCTGAAGCATTTCAGTTGTTGACAGTTTTTGCTGTCTCCTGAGGGCAGGAAAATAGTCCTGGAACCAATACTGAAAGAAACTAGATGGAAAAATTAGTTTTCCGCATTCTTTTCTGTCTATTCTATGAGGCACAAGAGCAAAACCACTGCTATGAGTCTGAGTTGCCTTACCACTCATGGATGACAACCTTGTAGTGAGTAGTCTGTTATTTGCACACATTTCTGATGCTGGTGGTTACCTGTTGTGCAGAAAGATCTGTAAACTATTTTCACGGAAAGACATTCCTGAATTGCTTCACTTATCTCTGAAGCAGAGAACTAAGCTGGCACTCTACTTCGGAGATCTTCCTGTGCTCGCCCCCAAACCCGTTTCCTTCAAATGCAATTTACTTTCAACCAAAGCACTTCATTACTTCATCAGGTAATCTCTTGTTCTTAATGTTCGGGGTAGTGTTCTAAAAGGGTAAGAACATATTCTAGTAAGAAGGTAGAACCTCTTTCTTAAGTAGTAGACATCACTGGGCTTTGGTTCATGCACCAGAACAACAGCAAGGAATGTCGTTTGCAATCAATAGATGGGTTGGGGAAACCGGCCACAAGTTTAGGAATCTTTCTCCAATTAATTATGCTTTAAAATTTGTCTCTTAGCATTTCAAGTGTTTTTTTATAAAAACAATCAACTATTTATTACCTGTACCACAACGAAGCACAATCAGCAGTGCTTGTGCATCCTTCACCAATTCCAAGAAGAAGAATGGTCTGAGCCTCCAGTATAGCTCATTACCATAAGCTGAAAAAAAGGTCTTGGACAGCTTTCTTTTGCATCCTACTAAACGTTATGCAGCACTTCCTGGCCAATCTTAAATTTTCTTTTCTCCAGGAGATGGTAAGAACTCGAGTACCTTCATGAAAACCGTCGCAGGTCGCTTGCTGTGCTGGCAGAGTTCCTTTTTGAGATAATGCCTGGAAAAGCTTTTCGCTAAGGTCTAGGCGGCAAGAGACGCAGAAGACGGGCATACGCAGCTGTCCGAAGGTAGGTGCCGGTCCGCGGCGGCTTTCGGCAGAAGCCGCGGTTCGGAGCGCACCGCGACCGGCAGAAAGCTCTGGGCGCGAAAAAGCCGCTTCTTCGCCTCCGGCAGCCGGAGAGCTCGGCCGATGCTGAGACGTCAAGAACGAAGCCGCACAGCACTGGGATTAAGTGAGCAGCTCTCAAACTGAGGGAAAACGATAACTAACCACTTTCCAACAGTTTCAACTTGCATTACCATAAGTAGGGAAAAAGTTCTTGGACAGCTTTCTTTTGCATCCTTCTAAACCTTATGCAGCACTTCCTGGCCAATCTTACTTTTTCTTTTCTCCAGGAGATGGTAAGAACTCGAGTACCTTCATGAAAACCGTCGCGGGTCGCTTGCTGTGCTGGCAGAGTTCCTTTTTGAGATAATGCCTGGAAAAGCTTTTCGCTAAGGTCTAGGCGGCAAGAGACGCAGAAGACGGGCATAGGCAGCTGTCCGAAGGTAGGTGCCGGTCCCCGGCGGCTTTCGGCAGAAGCCGCGGTTCGGAGCGCACCGCGACCGGCAGAAAGCTCTGGGCGCGAAAAAGCCGCTTCTTCGCCTCCGGCAGCCGGAGAGCTCGGCCGATGCTGAGACGTCAAGAACGAAGCCGCACAGCGCTGGGATTAAGTGAGCAGCTCTCAAACTGAGGGAAAACGATAACTAACCACTTTCCAACAGTTTCAACTTGCATTACCATAAGTAGGGAAAAAGTTCTTGGACAGCTTTCTTTTGCATCCTTCTAAACCTTATGCAGCACTCTCTGGCCAATCTCACTTTTTCTTTTCTCCAGGAGATGGTAAGAACTCGAGTACCTTCATGAAAACTGTCGCGGGTCGCTTGCTGTGCTGGCAGAGTTCCTTTTTGAGATAATGCCTGGAAAAGCTTTTCGCTAAGGCCTAGGCGGCAAGAGACGCAGAAGACGGGCATACGCAGCTGTCCGAAGGTAGGTGCCGGTCCGCGGCGGCTTTCGGCAGAAGCCGCGGTTCGGAGCGCACCGCGACCGGCAGAAAGCTCTGGGCGCGAAAAAGCCGCTACTTCGCCTCCGCCAGCCGGAGAGCTCGGCCGATGCTGAGACGTCAAGAACAAAGCCGCACAGCACTGGGATTAAGTGAGCAGCTCTGAAACTGAGGGAAAACGATAACTAACCACTTTCCAACAGTTTCAACTTGCATTACCATAAGTAGGGAAAAAGTTCTTGGAAAAATTTCTTTTGCATCCTTCTAAACCTTATACAGCACTCCCTGGCCAATCTCACTTTTTCTTTTCTCCAGGAGATGGTAAGAACTCGAGTACCTTCATGAAAACCGTCGCGGGTCGCTTGCTGTGCTGGCAGAGTTCCTTTTTGAGAAAATGGCTGGAAAAGCTTTTCGCTAAGGTCTAGGCGGCAAGAGACGCAGAAGACGGGCATACGCAGCTGTCCGAAGGTAGGTGCCGGTCCCCGGCGGCTTTCGGCAGAAGCCGCGGTTCGGAGCGCACCGCGACCGGCAGAAAGCTCTGGGCGCGAAAAAGCCGCTTCTTCGCCTCCGGCAGCCGGAGAGCTCGGCCGATGCTGAGACGTCAAGAACGAAGCCGCACAGCACTGGGATTAAGTGAGCAGCTCTCAAACTGAGGGAAAACGATAACTAACCACTTTCCAACAGTTTCAACTTGCATGACCATAAGTAGGGAAAAAGTTCTTGGACAGCTTTCTTTTCTATCGTTCTTAGCCATTTGCAGCACTTCCTGGTCAATCTTACATTTTCTTTTCTCCAGGAGATGGTAAGAACTCGAGTACCCTCATGACAACCGTCGTGGGACGCTTGCTGTGCTGGCAGAGTTCCTTTTTGAGATAATGCCTGGAAAAGCTTTTCGCTAAGGTGTAGGCGGCAAGAGAAGCAGAAGAAGGGCATACGCAGCTGTCCGAAAGTAGGTGCCGGTAGCCGGATTCTTTTAACAGAAGCCGCTCTTCGGCGGGCTCTCTTACCTTCATAATGGGTTTTGCTGGAGGAAGCCGCTTTTTCGTTTCCGGGAATACCTAGAGAGGAACACTAGCTAAAGACGTGATTGGCACCATTATGTCGAGTTTTGCTCGTTCCAGCAGGAATAACTGTGTTCTTCCTTACGCTAGATGGCGCTGCTTATCAAGGTTTGGCTGCTTTTAATCATTTGGGGTGCTGGATGTTCAAACAACTTATCGTAACTTCTTCTATTTTAAGTCAGGTGCTCACTGACGTAGATCCTATTAGATATAGCACACTGCAAATAGGAGGTGAAATAGATTTATTGTTACTAGCACATGGGTACGAGTGTTAGGAATTTTATAAGGAATATGTTGCATGAATCTTTTGGACCATTCTGCAGCCATTCATACGAAACTCACACAAGTACAAGACAATATGAAGAAATTGACTGGGAATGAGTGGGGTTTGCATCAATGGTTTGAGGGATGGGAAAGAACTGGGTGGTTGAAAGATCTCGTAAATGGAGCTTTGTTTTTACCAGTAGTCATTATTTCATTGCTTTGTGTTATTCCATGCATCGTGAAACTGGGTTGCCTTTTGCTAAAAATGACATTGGAAAAGATCTGGCTGGTGCAAGAAGAAGGGGCAATTGTGACAATGTATCTGAACCGCTTAGACTACGGGCTGCACCAGCCATCCAGCGTGGAACGGTTCTTCTCAGAATTTTCTCAGGGCCCTCTGGAATTCATCAAGACATAAGCCTTGCTAAAACAAGAGAGGAAAAGCTGAGAAACTAAATTCCAAGACCACAAGAACTCCAAAACGGGGGGGGGGGGGGGGGGGGGGGCAAAGTACCTGGACTGTAAGGAAACACATCTTCTGAGAGGTGCACGCAGAATGCGTGGACAAGACAAAGGCACCAATAAGAAAAGCGTGACTAGCGTGTGCAGAGAGTCAGAATGAGTAAGTGCATCATGTAAACCATACACGGCTTCTGCTTAATCCTCTTGGTCCATTGTGCAGGAGTCCTGAATTTCCCATAAGTGATACTTACTAAAAGGGTTCTGATTTTAATGCTAGAGTTACTGCCTATACGATGATTCATGGGAATAGTTCTTTCAAGTCCTTCCCTTGCTGACATCAGTCAGTTTCATCTTTTCCTGAATGTACTGCTGGCTATACATAAGTGATGAATAGAAGGGAATGAGTTTTAGGGATATGTTGCAAGGAAATAGATTGGTAGCTCTGCTTCCATTTCCATTGTCTAAGAAGAATTCCCAATATTTTTGGCCCTTTCATAGACCTCTGACTCGATTAGCATCAGCAGGGAGGGACATTTAATTGGTTTTTCTCCTTTTTAGAGAGAAGCTAATGAAAAAGTTTCACCAGAATCAGAGCAGGCTGCGTAACAAGAAGAGCGTCATGAAAAGGCGCCAATCCTATCCTCTTAGTATTGCTAGTTGTGATTGGACTTCAATGAAATGTGTCAACTCTGTGTTCCTGGGTATCACATCAGTAACAGGTACTTCAGCTGCTGTACTTCTCTCCTAAAGCTAAGAACAGAATCCCAAATAATCTTGATTCCAAGGTCTCAATTCACCCTGTGATGCTGACAGGTGAAATAGGAGTGGAAGGTGCACCAGTAAATGAACTTGAATGGCCTATCTAAATCAGCGGCCACTGATTTCCTGAAGGCCTTAACAGGTCAGTTGCCCCTATTTTTCTTGGGGTTCTTTTATTCTTTGGTCATGTTTTTCTTGGGATTCTTTGAATCCTTCCCCACCAGTTCAGCCTCTGCTCTCAAATCCTTTGCTGTCATTTAAAGTATCTCGATAGCCTGGAAACCTGTTGTCTTTATTTATCAACCCATTATTCCCTTCCAAAGGTTGTTTGCCTCAAGTCTCATTCTTGCTGATTTTCTGCTAGTTCATTGTCAGATGGCAGCAGGTGTTCTGTAAGAGCAAGTACACAATCCTATCGCTTGCTTTTCTTTTGATTTGGCCTGTCTAGAAAATTGAATGACTGAACATCTCCAACAGCATTTTCTCTCCCCATTGTGTTTCACCGCAAGGGCAGATGCCAATCATCTACCTAAACTCTTGGTGGTGAAGAAACTAGTGGTATGCTGTTGCATATAGGTAGAACTTTCCGAAAGGAAGGCCTTGTAAAACCATGGCTGAGGCCCGTTACTTTGGCTAAGTAGAAAATGACTAGGGGAAAGTGAGACAGCTGAATTAGAGGTAGATCAAGAAGTTCTAGAAGCATTGCATGTTCACAGCGTGGGGTATGACGGTTGGTTGAATTATGTTTGTTGCGGCTTAAAGCTATGCAAGTGACAAAGGCCTGACTGCTTCAAAAGTCTGGCTTTTGCAAGAAAGCGGCTCTCCTTTGCACCTGCCTGGGGACTCTGTGTCACTACGGACCCTCACGCCCAGTTTGCCAAGGAGATGATGAGTAGGAATGTTGCAGAGCTGCTGTGTGCATATGAAAGGAATGGCAGAGAGTGAAGCCGTGGACAATTTCTGGGCTTTAGTACAATGCTGCTGCATTGGTGCCAGTTTAGTCAGTTTTCCATCAGTGGCATTTCTGTCTAGAAGTACACTGCCCAGAGTCTTTCTAGCATTTGATGCCATTTCCTTACTGCCATTAATACCTTCCTTCAGTTTCAAGGATGAGAGAATCTTTACAGGATTTTGAAGATCCCTGTTAGGAAACACTATGCCAGAGGAGTCATCACTCCCTTTTCTTTTGCCTCCTTTGTAATTTTTATAGACTCATTTCACATTTCTGCTAATGGCAATAAGAATACTGAGACTACTTAGCAGGGTTGACGCTCTCAGCTGCTTTCCTCTTTCCTACTGCTTCATACCGGATGTGACTTGATGGCCTCGTTTTGCAATCAGCATTTTGCTGTGGTTTGCTAAAACCTGGCATGCACTGCCAACTCACAACTTGTGTGTTGGCATTTCAGGGGCTTTGATGGGTTCCTTTCTGAGATTGCCATGCACTGGACTTTCACAGTCACAAAGACTTCATCCACCATCGGTCAAATTTCAGTATTTAATACTCTTTCCTGGAATGTAGGCAACCTAGCAGCAAGTACTAAATTCGCTGCAAGCCCTGTCTTCCCAAAGGACCATTCAAAAAGTTTGCTTTTCCCCTCTGACCAATCTGACAGTATTTTGATGAAGAATTTGGTACCTTAATAGAACCTCTTAGAAGGGATCTCATGGCAGACAACATCTCAGGCTTTCTTGAAATACTGGCTCCTTTGGATCTCAATTCCATTCAGAGTGCATTTAAGATTTTTTTTTTCACTGAAGCCATTCAGCAATGCCTCTTCTCTTTAAAATGTGATGCAGGTGAGAAAGATGGATCCCTGTGAAAGGTTCTATTGATATCAAAATTTGTGCCCAATGGACTGTGCTGATGGAAATCAAATACTAGTGTAGTATTTTGAATCCAAATAATTCCTCCCAATCAGGCCCGACAGGATTGTTTGGCTTTGAATCTGAGCACGTGGACAGTAGTGGATGGTCCACAGGTTGAAAAGAGTGTAGATTCTTCTCCTTCTTTTCATTGATGGCTCAGAGACTGAAAAGGCAGCTCCAAAATGGTAAATACATCCCTACAGATTCAAAAATTGTTCTTCTTAATTTGCATCTCCACCATAACAACAGATGCTTAGAACTAAATTACCAATGGGAATTTTATAGCTTCTCAGAAATGAAACAGGACCTGGCTTATGGGCCTTAGCAGTAGCTACAAGTTTTTCAGCACAAGGCATCTCAAAAGTATTTTAACTTTACCGTACTTTTCTGTCTTATGCTTTCATCTCAAGGATGCAGGAAAAAGAAAAAAAGAAAAAAAAAAAAAAAAACCACCACAAAAAAAGCCAAAAAAAAAAAAAACAACAAAACAAGAAACCCCACCAAATTGATAATAAGCAAAATCAGTGACGTATATAGAAACAGATCCCATGGTTTTTAACTTCCAAACTTGTCTTCTCAGCACACTCTCTACAATGGAATTGTTTCCCTATCTGCCTTGAAACATTTTGCAGCAAAAACACTCTAAGGTCCTGCTGGGTGTTTTGTTCAAAAATGACTTCTTCTGGTTTTCTGTCCATAAGCGGAGTAACGTGACTGTGCTGGCAGCTGACCAAAGGAAATAGGAAGAGTAATCATCATCCACAACACTGGGGCTAAAGAAATTTCCACAGAAAATTACCTGCCCTAGTACTTGTTCATGTGTTGGGTTGAACGTTCAGAATCTGTTTCCATTTTCCCCATTCATAGAATGTTCTATTTCACAGAATTCCAGCCCCTCAAACATCAGTCCTGCCAGAACTGCCCGCCATAGGGGGCTGGCATAGGGGATCAGCTAATGTCCACTGACTCTTACCAGTATAGTGCTTGTCACTGTTGCAGATCAAGAACTTCTGAATAGTTTGGATTCATGCTCTTTGAGGGGTTGAAAACAAGAAAAGAATGACTAGACATTTCCATGATCAAATCCCCTGATGGAATAAAAATAGGAGCATAATAAATGTATTCATTGTTCTAAGAAGGGAGATGAAGGCTCCAAATGATTACTTGCATACTTCCTGTTCTAAATCCCTTGTTATCTGGCAAATTGCAGAAGATTCCAGGCTTTTGCCAAAATGCAAACCAGGTTAAAATGTGAAGCCTTACAGTTTACTGGATATAAAACTTCATCATCCATTTTTAAATCTTTGAGATTGTCATGTACTTCCTATTACTACCCTGAGGTTTAGAGCTGTAATTCAGAGAGAAAAGAATGCTATCTTGAATTCATTCTAGTAAATCGGCACTCTCATCTTGTTGGCACTCTCTCCTCTTGGTTTTCACTTCTGAAACTCTGTACGGAAGAGTGCATTAATGCAGAGAGCTCTGCATCAATTCTTTACAACAGTTTCCTCTGTAATTCTTCTTTCAAGGCAAACCTATAAAAAGCCACACATTCTTACCCCACCACTTCTAAAATTCTATTGAGAAGCAAAAAAAAAAAAAAACCCATCAAACCACTAAATCACTGCTCCAATAAAAAAAGCAGTCCATTAACTGCTTTCTTAGCAGGTTCTTTACCATGTATTAATATGGCAACCTTTTCTTGCTCTTCTAGATTAGAACCAAATTCTTACAGCATATAAGGAAACATAGGTTTACTGTATCTGATTCTTAGATACAGAAGTCCAGCAAGGAGTTCAGACCTCAAAAGAAGTGTCTGTACAACGAGATTCAGCACAATGTTGAGACATATTAGCTATTTTTCAAGAAAAGCGGCCAAACTGAAACTTTTTAGACTTCTCTACAATCATGCGTGCCTGCTTCCAGAACCTGACCTTCGTTGCTGGAAACTAGCTGCAATGTTACTGTAAACAATGCTGTGAATGTCATCATCATCGTCATTCTTCTCTTCCATTGAAAACCTCAAGTGGAGTCGCGTCACTTCTCTTCAAAATTCTGTATTTCCTTGCAAACTGGTCAAATAAGGATAAATAAAGCGTTCTGTTCATTCGGTTTAAACCTAATGTTCAAAATGAAAAAAAAAAAATCCATTCAGATATGGTCTGCAATAATACAGTAGAAGAGAAGATGAACCAGACTGGCCTACAACAGAAAGAAGTGAAGCAGAATTTGGGAATTTGGAAGACCTTATGATGAATAATTCAAATAAATAAATAAAAAAAATATTGCCTACCCAAATTCAATCAGTGATGCACAGACAGAGAAAAAGTACTAATTACTACTCATATTTCTTTCATTCTCAGACAAGAAGTTCAATGATCCTCTTGAATGCACGGAAGATTCTTGGAAAAGACAGCAGCCTTCTTCTTCACCACATACTCCTCAGAACTCCAGGAGACAAATCATTTGAGCTGTGAGGATCTTTCTCTCTGTAAAACTCCCAGAGCATAGCCAATATTCTATTCCTTTAGGGATCCTCGCCTCCCTGGGGGAGTGCTGGATAGTCTACATCCCGGTACATCAGCCAGACACTCCACCTTATTTCCCATGGCTACTGCAGCAAGGACATCATCTACACTGGCTTTCTAGCCAAAATAGATGCAAGGCACAATGAAGAACATAGCCAACACCTTGAGCACAGCTTATGGGTTTCGAAAGAAAAATCTCAGGATGGCAATACTGGATCTTCTGATCCAAACCATCAGGAAACATTTCTTTAGAGGTGTTGGGAAAGATGAAAGTTTGACAAGAAAGTCTCACAGATATGTATGCTTGGCAGAAAGATTTTTCAATGTGGAGTCTGAAGAAGGAATAGAGTTGGAAGCAAGTTTTGATCTAGAAGAAAAGAATTGCTGAGCCAGTCTTACTGGATAACCGAGGATACCTTAGTTAGAAGAGGGTTTTATGACTTACAGCAAAGGATAAACCCACCCCAAACAAGAAGATGTTTTTACCAAGCAGGAAGATAGCACAGGCAAACAAGTCAGCAAATGCTGCAAGCAGAAAAAGCTCTCCAAATTTTCCACTGTCAAGAAAACTGAAAAACAACTTTCCGCTTCAGCTGTAATATACTGACTTTTAGTGAGTGGAGAATAGCAACATATGGTAATTAGAGTCGTTAGGATAGGCTATAGATAATAGTTAAGGGATAGATTGGTTCTACTGTATGAAGATGCTCAGCAAAGTGCCAAAACCAAAGGGTCTCCAGGCCTGCCTGTAGCTAGAGCTGACAGCTGTAGGCACAGGCTCTGTTGCCCACTACCCTGGACTGCTGCAACGTCTTGGATGGAATAAACTGCATTTTGGAGAGCCGCCTGGACTCCCACATCCCTCATTTAGGCTCTTCCATGGAGGTGAAAAAAGCCTCTGGGTATTGTACAAAAAAACAGCTATGTAATCTAGAGTTGCATGACCCAATATTTCTATTGAACTGGAACAATTTTTATCAATATTATGGATCCACTTCTTTTCAGTGCGTTTGGTAAAAACATAAAGCATCGTTTAAAAGACATTCTTGGATGCGTACTAAGTACTACGAATTAGTTAAGGTGTTGGTTTGGCATGGCTTGGTTTTTGGTGGGGAGGGAAGAAGCCAGCCACAGAAGTGATTTTTTGTGCAAAGCTCCTAGAAGCTTCCTCCATGCCTGGCAAAGTGAATCCCTGCTTGGCACTAAGAACAGACATGCTGCTGAGCCAATTACAGAAGCTGGTAGCGCCTTGGTGATATATTTAAGAAGGAAATCAAAATGGCAGCCAGTTAACCTTGAAGTTGGGAAATTTTTAGGTTGGCACCTCTTCTGCTTTGAAAGCCAAACCAGTGAGACACTCTGTTGCAGTGTGTGTTTATTATTGTACTGCAGTTCTAGTAGTCCATTTTCTAAGGCTTCCTATTTTGTGCTGTTATAGCATATGTTATTATGAATGGATTGTTCCTTTCCCCCCAGTATTGTTGGCTTTTGCCCTAGCTGTCCCTCTCCCCAAAGACCTGCCCTTTTGTTCCCTGTTCCTTCTCCCATTGAACATCAACCCCTCCCCAAGCCTGCCCCTTTCTCTAGAAACTTCCCTCTCAATTTTGTACCCTTGGAAACCCCATTGGTTTCTTCAAGTTACTCTCCTCCCTTGTAGTCCCCCTACTGGTTTCAACATTGTATTCCCCTCCTTGTCTTCCACCCCCAGTTTCTCCCAGTTGGTTAAAGATTGTATCCTCCCTTGGGACCTTCCCCCCATTTAGAAGTTGATGGATGCCTTTGAATCAGTGTCTTTCTGTCCTTGACCCTCCAGGGAGTAAACTGAAAAATATGCAGAAGACCTCTCCCTGTTCCTTGTCCCTGCTCTCAGCGCAGTTCTATCCCCAAGGCAGTCCACCTGTGCCGTAGAGCAGCTGTGCCCTACAGCTGCAGCCCGGATTCGACAGCTTTCTTGGGGCGGCCCACTCTCGCTGTCGGTGTCGGGAGCTAGTTGGGCTGAAGAAATCCAGCACCGCAGCAAGACTCCAAGTCAGAAATCCAGTTTATTAGGAAAAGGGGAAAAAACCCAAATCCATGCAAGAGTACAAAAGAAAAACCACTGACAGAGTCAGAATACAAGCTGACGTCCTGCTAGTTAGGGTGGTGAAAGCAGTTTGGATGAAATGGTCTTGTTGAAGTGGTGATTCTGTAGAAACCATCTGGTAGCTCTTGTCCTCTGGAAAACCAGTGGCTAAGGGTGGCCATTCCTCTGGCAATGCAGTAGAAATAGTGCTACTTGCCTTCTAAAACCCAGATGATATCCAGGTGGGGATGCTTAGCTCCTACCCCCTTGGCAGAGCATCTCCCAATGGGCTGATATCGTTCTGAGTCATGATGTGGGTCCTTGATTACCCGTGAAACAGAAATGGCTCCTGGAGGGAGTTATCTCTGAGTCATGTGGCAAGACATTGATGGGCCCATTAACAGGAGAGAAGGAAAAAACGATGCCACCCCTGGTTTCCTCAGTTCTTGAGGGTGGGAATAGGATGCATTTTGATATTGTAAGCTAGGACAATACAGGATGCAGGTTTTTGCATTTGCAGGGAGTTTGTATGGATTTGAAAAGTATCCTCATAGCAGAAGCACAAAAGTATTCTCATACCCCTTTTAATCATCTTCCAATGAAGCAATTCTCCCAATAACCTAAGGCATGAATGACTTGCGAGTGAGTTGAAGGAACACGCCAAAGATAAGTAGTGTTCAACTGCAGAGAATTGTTTAGGGACATCATACCCTAATATTTTAAATCAGAAAGCATGGATGGACGGGTCTTTTTTCCTTGGTTGACTACAGAACCAGCGGTCCTTTGCAGGAGGGTCTTTGGATTTAGGATGAGACTGGCAACTAAGAGCATGGCTACACAGAAGGTGCTACTTTTAGACCAGAACATTCAACTACTAAAGGCAGATAGGAGAGTAGCTGATTAGTGACAGCTCCGACAGGAGGAGTCTGCGGCTTACCCCATGGGAACAATAGTAGCACATTTCAATTTTAGAAAACCATTCTTTTCAGAGGACCAAGCATCAGTGAAAAGAAAAGGTCAAGTAAAGACATCCTAGTGCTCTTCTGATCAGAAGCGTCTTCCTCCATATGAGAGTATTTAGGAAAGGACAGTGCGTTCATAAGGAAAGGTGTGCCAGTTACAAAACCTGCAGAACAAGGCAAGACAAACTTATATATTTTATTTGCTATTTTTATTTCACCTGCTAAAAAATGATTTTTTTTAAGACTGAATTTTATGAATTCTGCAACGCTGTCTTTTTGAACGTCTTCCTACTCGTATTAAACACCGAGGTGACAAAGAGAGCAGCAGTGGAAGGAAAGCTGGTCCATCTCCCCCTCCTTGTGGCTTTAGGCCAGTGAGCGATTAGAAGTTGGTCACTTCATTTGAGATAAATAGCTTTACCAAGAGAGAATATTATCCAGCCTTGATCTTTCCTTTGGAGCTGATCCACTTTGTAGTCATGAATTCTTGACTCAGCTGGGGAGAAACAATGGCATTACGGCCATGGATGTTAGAGTGCGCTGATGGGAAATGAAGTTCTCATCTTCCGGTCCTTGCTTCAGTAAATATTCCAAATTCATCAGAAAGAAAATTCGAAGACCAGGAATCCCCACTCAAATGACCTACTTCAAATAGTCTGCACGCATAAGAGACATCAAGCAGGTGCTCTCATCTGTTAGGGGAATACCCAGCCAGTATATTATTGTCTACTTAGGAGGCAATAATTTTGGAAATCATTGAATTTTTTGTATTGCAAGTGAATGGTCAACACATTTTATTACTGGATTAGTAAAATCATGTCTTCTGCATCCTTTCAGAGAGGAAGCTTACCTGGATCTAAAGCTGCTCAGCTCCATGATGGGATGCTTTGTCTTCAAAGGGAACTCTAGTCTTCGTCCTTTTGGATTGCTTCCATAGCTTTTCACTCACTCTTCAGGTACCTGTTAAAATGTCCTCTTATCCCATGCAAATTTTTATGGGCATAGTCACTGAATTGGGAAGTATTCCATAAAGTCCACAGGCCTTGTTGAGATGGATGCACAGGTCTCAAGGGTGTTAGCAGATGTTATTCTGAGGCCACTCCTGATCATGTTGGATGGACCATGGTGACTGAGGAAAGTGCCCAAAGACTGGATGAAAGCAAATGTCACCCATCTTCAAAAAAGGCAACCAGGAGGACTCAGAAAAGTACAAGGCAGCCAGCCTCATTTGGATCCCCAGGAAGTTGATGGAGTAGCTATTCCTGGAAAGCATTGCCAGGCACACGAAGGAGGACACAACAAATGTAGTCAGCATGGATTTACCAGGGGAAATTGGTGCTTGACGACTTTTTAAACTCCTCCGGTGAATGAACTTGCCTGGTAGATGAAGAGAATATCATCTGCCTGGGCTTCAGGGAAGTTTTGGACGTTTATCTACATGGCAGCACACATACCTACGGGAAGGAATAGTGCAAAGAGCAGGGAACCAGTGTCTTTTCAATGATGCTCAGTGAAAAGACAAGAGGCAGTGGGCACACACTGCAATACAGGAGATTGCCTCTGAGCATCACAAAATTATTTTTTATCGTGACGGTGACTGAACCATGGCACAGAGTGTCCAGAAAGATGGTGGAGTCTGGATCATTGAAGACATTAAAAGTAGGCCCAGATATAATCCTGGGCAACAGGCTCTAGGTATCCTGGTTGAAGCAGGGGGATGGGACTTGGGGAGCCGCACAGAGCCCTTCCACCCTCATTCATTCTGTGCTAGTGAATTCTCTTAGAGATGCATTTCAAGGACTGGCATGACAAAGCTCTGTGCAGAGTGAGATCCAAATGGACATGGGATTTAAGTTCCTTAAGTAGTGTTCAAGAAGAATGTAAAACTCCAGGAAACCTGTCTCTTCCATAACTGAATCCCTTTCATGGGAAAATTCCCCAGCTCTAGAAAGATCCTCTGAGACGCATGCTTAAGACTGACACTGGCAGAGCAAATTTCTCCCTATGCGTGTCTAAGACCAGTTAGGATCTTTACCAAAAGTGTTGTCAACGTAGTCACAGAAGGCATATTGTTAAGAAGTGACAACTTACATCAGAATGGCAAATATTGGTCCACCAATGAATTACTGTATGGGAATTATCGACTTGTATTCCAAATAAATAAAAAGGAGTGGGTCTTTATTGAACTCTTTCATTGCAATATTCATAAGGGAAGAAAAAGACCTATGTCCTTAACTTTCTTAATTCTAACAAAGATTTAAAACATTCCTTGTAAAAAGCGTATCTGAATTATCGGTCTATGAAACAATTTGAGTTGGGAAAAAAGTCCTAAAATTGTGTAGACAGTTGCAGAGAAAGCAAGAAAATAGGAAAGAAACAAAAACAGAGAAAAAGAGTCATCTTGAGTCTGCTAGCTAGTTCTAGAAGTAGTCTGCTAGAAAAAGGAAACCCCAGTGGAATTTCAAATGTGTTCATGCACTTGATTCAGTAACTGGTCAATGTAAAAACCAGTCCTTTCGTACAACTTCCCCCAGCAACAAAAACTTCAACAGATTGACGCCACCATCATGCCTGTCCCAGATGTATTTAAAAGAGAAATGATGATTTTCTTGAAAATCTATTTGCGTACAAGTTGCAAGACATTGGAGGGATTCTCCACATTCTCCTTCCTCCACGCGGCTTGAAAGTATATTTGATAAAATATGCAACAAAGCATGTGATTTACAAGGTAGAGTAAAATGGATGACTTGGGAATTGATCTCTTTTGGATATGAAACTTCATATCCACTCTCTGGGAAGTTTCTAAAAGAAATGATGGAGCTGAGGCATGAATCTGCCTCTCCGAGTGCTAAGCAAACATAGACACTCCCCTTCACATGGCCCCACCTTCCACACACACCTAGGCATGCACAGAGATCAGCATAGCAGATCATGAACACCTTGGAAAAGACTGAAATGCTAAATAGCTCTCTTTGTGGACAAAATAGCCGGTACACTATTTCAAATATCTGGTACAAAAACTCTGTTGAATATCTACCTCATATTTAAAACACAGGTTTTCATTGAATTCTGTTTGCAGAATATTTTCCTTCCATTTGTTCCTTTAAAATTCCTTTGTTCTATGTCTAGAAATATTTTCTTCTAAAAATAGAAAAAATTAGATGATGTCTTTTCAGAAGAAAACATTGGTTTAGACAATTTTTAACCATCATGGTATGGAAGAATTTATTTGTCCCTCACTAAGGAGGAATAAGTATTTTGATCCTAGATCATTTACAGTGAAATACTTGACATTTTTAAGATGCTTTCAATCAATTTTGATCCTCATTGCTTATTCATTGTAAACAGTAAGTTTTCAGTGCATGGAAAGTGTGTGTGGTATGTCTACATTAGTTCAAACACCAATTCCAACTAATGGCCAGGCTGAACTACAGTAAATAATGTCCTGAAGGATATTTTGCCGCCTTCTTTGGCACTCCTTGAAATCCTAATGATTGGCATGAAGTGTCGAAATACAGAGATTTTCTCTCAGAGGGTGTCCCATGTTGAAACCCATCCCATGTGTTTGATGTTGTAGTTCTTATCGCTTTTAAAAGTTGATATCTTCTGCACAGTTTTCATGAAGCTTTCTGTTACAGTAGTGAAAATCACAGAGAAATGCAATTTTGTACAACTTTGAATTTACCCCTAGAGCTGAGAGAAAATTTGTTCGTATACCTCAATCTGAGTCTCTTCTATATTCAAGCTTTGTTTATCTACCATCAAGGGTCGCATTCGTTGCTGTTCAAAGCCCCATCCAAGCTGACTTGAATACGTTCAGGGATGGGACATCCACAACTTCTCTGGGCAACCCGAAGCAGCGTTCCAGCACCCCAACAGCAAAAAATGTCTTCCTTTCATCTAATAGAGATCAGAAATACTAAATCTAGGTATATAAACTTTGAGGAAAGGTTTGAAATTCTATTGATTTGAAACACATTTGATATGAATACTAACTTCCAGACGACTGAAATATGTTGATGGCCATTTGAGATTGACACTTTTTGAAAAAGTGCATGGAATTGAAAATTAAAACCGGCAAAATTAAAAACTTCTTGCCATTTTCTTTTAACTCTGATCTTCAAAATTGCATAGGTCAGATATCTGTGCTTCATGCAAATCTCTCAGATACTCTCAAACAAAAGCTTTTCTTTCAGACTAAACTGCGGTTTAGGTAGAACACGAGTGCTTAGTGAAGGTTTTTCTGGGCATAGGGGGATTTGTGTGCACAAGAGGTTTTATCCAAACTGGAAAATTCATCCCAGCTGCATTTGTTCATCATTCCTACTGCATCAGGCCTGAAGATTCTGTGAAAAGTATCCTGTGGACCTTGAACATAGCTCATGTGAAAGAGATGAGAGGTGATGGAGAAGTTGAGGGAGAGAATCAAGAGCATATGGCCCAGTAAAGGCACCAGAAGGTATTTTTTCATGTGGTCCACAGCCCAAACAATTGTTTAGCACCGTTTGAAGGCTGTGTTTGACCAACAGGGCTGAAGCAGGTCTTCAAAATATCCAGTAGATCAAAATCCATGGAAGCAAATGACCCTGGCCAGTCACCTTGCTGCTGATCATTCACCCTCCATACCAGCTGATCAGGCCTAAGAATGCTGCTGCAAAAGTGTTGTGAAAAAGGTAGGCACATTTTCACAGAGGCAGGGGAAAATGCCCTTGGATGGTGATTCCAAGGGATAACTTGATGGCGCAAGTTAGGTACTCTTATCTACTGTGCAATATTGAAGTTGGTGAGTTCACCATCTGTAAGCATCACTTTAGAAAATAAATGTTTGATCCACAAAACGATACTTCCTATGTCCTGTCTACCTGCTTCATTTCAGCCAAGGAATAGGCTACGTTCCATCAGCAAAGTGTTCATGATCATATGCTTCTTTAAACTGTGGTCATTCTTTCTTTTTTTCTAAATCAGACACTGTCTATTCCTAAGATTCAGATGTCCATGGGTAGGGGTGTAATTAAGTTCACTGTTAAAAAATATCCTTCTTGTTATCTTTTTAATAAATTACTGAGATGTAACATCAGTCTGAGAGCTGAAAGAAACCCCTTCATTTGCTGTTTGCCAAGTATCATCTATGTGATACAAATTCTATTTGACCCATCCATTGCCATCTAATACTACTAGTAATGCCTTCACAACCTTTACTTCATGGTTAGGGATTTTGGAGAAGTGAAAGATTTGAACATAAGCAAGGGCATTTGTTCAAGATGCTCCAGAAAGAGCTGCTGTCTGTTCTCTTCCTTGCTGCCTATGTTGGCAGGAAGCTGCAAAAAACCCAAAGATAACTAGAAAGAGTGTTACTTTTAGTCTAAATTTGGAAATGATGTTTGGAATACCCTGTTAAATGAAAAGGTGCTCTTTTAAAAGATGGCATCTTCAGGGGAAAAGTCAGTTTAGAGAGGTTTTGAGACAGTTGCTTCTGGAAAAAAAAAAAAAATTTGAGGTATCCAAGGTCTTTAGCCATACCACTTGGAAGATTGATTCAAAACACAGTTCCTTCATCTAGGAAGAACAGAGGACCATAGATGCAGCCCATTTCAAAACGGAGTTCTTTATGTGTCAGGTTGGGATTTACTGGACATCATTTCTTGTAAAGTCGAGGGACTGCAGTTAACTCTCCAATAATTTCCTTCCCTGAAATTCATCTGCATTTGCTCCTTTCTCCAGCGTTCCCATTTCTTAGTGCTGGTATACTCCATCTATGCATTAGAATATTCAACTGGAGTGTGTGTCCGATATTTTCTAGTTCAAATTGGCTGGAACGCAATGGATAGTTCCAGTTGCTTGTATACACTAGTTTTACTTTGACAAGTTTTCTTTGAACAATGTTGAAGCAGCAGTAGCAAATCGGAAGTACAGCTTGCAGCAGGGAAAGACACTTCTGCTTGCTCAAGTTTCCTGTAGTCAGATAGATGCCAAAAGGCTTTTCATAGTACTACTACTGTCTTGTAGGAATACTTGATCTAATCCTACCTTTGATACAATTACGAATGGGCTCCTTTTCCACAAGGTGGAACATTTTTCTTTTAATAATATGGTTTTTGTAAGTTGGAAACATGAACTTGTGCACCAGTCAGGTGGAATGTACTCTTACTTCTTCATAAGTTTCACAACATTATTTAGAAAATATTGACTCTGTGTAACTTCAAAAGAAGAATTCTGGGCATCTTCATTCTATTGATGTGATTTTTTTTCTACCATGCTCTTCTTGTTTTCTATGGAACTCATTTTTACCCATAAAAATATTTTCCCCTGACACCTATGGAAAATACCTATGTTTACTCAATATTGCAGCCTCAGTACACTGTTTAGAATTATTTCAACATGGTCCCAAGCATATCCGACAGCTAGACAGCAGAGGTTAGCAACAGTGAGTGGGAATAACTTCTGAACCATTTCAGTAGATTTTCCAGGAAGGGCTTGCTTTCTGCCCCTGCAAATTTTCCCAGAGATATTGTCTGGTGCACAGTTGCATCAAAAGAGTATTTTTGCACAAACCTTGGGGCAAGCTCTGTCTCAGATTTACTAGTGAATGCAAAGAGGGTGAAAGTGCTGCTTCAAAGCCCTCTGTGTGCTTTCCGTACCAAAAGGGAGGTGACCCCAGCAATAACTTTTTGATCTCTCTTCAAAACACGAGGCACGTCACCACCTCATTCATCTTTTTCTGGGACTCAGCATCTAAAGACCAAGAAGCCCTCTTGCTTGCTAAAGTGTGTTCAGCAAAAAAACCCTTGTCCCATCAGCAAATTGGAACACAGCTGCATTCCAGTCAATACCAATGCTGGCAGGGCAATACTCTAGCCCAGTAGTAACATGCCACTGTTAGAAGACTGTGTAAAAATCTTTGTGTACAAAGTAATGGGAGGGAAAAATAGAATTGGGAAGAACTGCACATTGTTCTGGAAAAAGCCTCCTGCCACAGTCTTACAGACGTCATTTTCTGGTATCATTTTTAAGAGTTGGAGTTTCTTAAATTTTGTACAAGATAAAATCTTACTGGACCTTGAAGTTTCCCTACTAGAAGTACAGCCATTTCTTAGTAGAATAGAAGTAAGCCCTTTGAATATGTACAAATGGCCTTTCAAAATACATATGCTATAGCCCACTGTGAAAGGAATTAGCTATAAAAATAGAAATTCAAAGGTTTAAAAAGGTTTTGAATAAAGTAAGTCTAAGGTGATAGAAGAAGAAGAAAACAGCAGTTTTCTTCTTCTGCTGAAAAAACAACTCCGAGGACATTGTACTCTACAGGTGTATTATATCACTTTCTGAAAAACGGAGTAGGTTTGCTATTTCAAAAGGTTTTCATTAGGAAGGAAGAGATTCCTTTGGAAAAAAAAACTTCAAATTGACTTGACATGAATGTTATGACACTTCACCAATCATGAAGAAAAATTCTCATCACTTGATATGGAAATCATGACGGTAACGGAGTCAAGGATGTCTAAGCCGTGCCATCAGGAACATAAAAAAGCATTAGAATGCTGGTAAGACTGAGCTCCTGAACTAGTCAGAAGAGAACGCAACCAAAACATTTTCCTTTAAGAGTCTTCAGCATGAACAGCAGATCAAATGTTTTCCTGTGAAGTATTTATGAATAGAATTAACCTTTAAAAGAACATTGTTTTCAAAAACCTGTGTCCAGTATCTCTTAGAATGATACACAGTTCTTATTACTAGACAAAAGAAAAGCACTTTTTTCCAAACTGTTGTGCACTTTTAAACGATCTACAATAAAAAGAGTACTTTTTCATGCTGGGCATGATGTTCATTACAAAAAAGCCTTGTCGCACGCTTGGTACTCTAGTGTCTTGATTAGCATCGTTTTTTATTCATTGACTCTTTTTCACCTTGAAATAATGGCGTCTTTGTACTTATGCAGCATCCATGAAGAATTTCTTGGGTGTCATTTTGTACTCGATCCTAAACGGCAGGTTCTGCATTCTGCCATCCGTCTGGCTTTCCCGTTTGATGCAGCTTCTGAGAGGTCTTTTCAGAATTGAGGACTACCTGCAAGAATGATGCTAAATACATGCATTTTACCTCTTGGTTAATGCAAAACTGTTTTTCCTTTACAGCACAATAATAATAGGAAAAGAATGATGGTGGATTCAATTCTTACAGTAATACAAAGAGGACTATTATCATCATTAGAAACCAAGCAAGTCATATTTATTGCTCATGCAGTACAACCACTAATGCAAATTACCCTGTAAATTCAAAATGAATCTGTATCACAGGAGTGGATTGAATGTCTCTCTTGATATTTTGCTTAAAGCAGAAAATTAATTCTTTTGACAGCCAACTCATAATTGCAACCTAACTTTCAACTCCAGCTTTCAAACAGTGGAAACATGTCTGTTTATAAAACAATACAGTACAGTACACAAGACCAGAACAGGTCATAGACATTCAAATGAAAGAAAAGATCAAAGGACAGATTAATTCACATCTGCAAGCCCTCAAGAGCGTGCAGGTCAAAAGTCCCCAGAAAACTAGGCCAGTGGCACAAATTCTCTATGTTGGCACCAGCAGAAGCAGCTGCTCTCTTTATAGGATGCAATCTTGCTTACATCACCCTTCAAAGCAATCTTCTATCCCCCTGCCCAATACGCCTTCTGCTCTACTCCTTGGACTTCACGTTTGCATTTCTACAGAGTCCTGCAAAGTGACTCAAAGTTCAGGTAATAGATTTCCAAGATTTAGAAATACTGTGTTAAGTCTATTTATTTCCTATTTCATCCCGTCTAAGCATACTGTAACTTTCTGAAGTGAAATATGTCGAGTATGTCACGTGTAGTTTACATGTTAGTTCTGCTTGACATTAAAACTTCTCACAGACCCCTGGGATGCCTTACTGCAAAAATATATAACTGCAAAGAGTGGTTGCGCAAAGTTAGAATGGCCAGAAAACCATGTAAACAACCTAACAGTAGAGGCTTGAATTTCTGAATATAATCTTGCACCATCTAAAGTCAAAATAGAATATTGAAATGATTTTCATCTAATAATGAGCGTGGGGAAGAAAGAATCCAGATAGGCTTTTTTTTTTTTTTTTTTTGGAAACAGTTCCAGGAAATACATGGCCTTAACTTGGAAGTATAGCATTAAATATTTTTATACAGCATGAGTTCTCATTACCTAATCATATGATTTGTAGAACTGAATTGGAAAGCAGGAAATAAACAAAGAAAAATATTTAAGCTATAAAATATGTGAGTTTAAAATTTTCTTTGTATTTCTGATTAAAACTATGAGGTAGCCAAATGGTCACCCATTATTTTCAAAAGCATCTGGACATAAAAAATGGATAAATTTTGGCGGGACTTGGATGTCAGCTTTATTTCACTGCTTCCCAACCCTGATTCAATCCCCCTAAACACAGCTGTATTTCAGATGCTCAGTGAAACTGTCCGTGTCATGCATATAGTTACAAATAATCTGCAGAAAAAGCTAGCTAGATTTAAAGATCTTTTTCTGTAAATGGAATTCAACTGATTTCTACAAACACACAGCTGGGATTTCTGCTGTCTTCTTCAGGCCACTTCCTGCAGAGACCTCTCCATTAAATCTGTCTCGTTCTACTAAGAACGCTTCTGGTGATTCAAAGTCAGCACTGGGATTGTCCAACTGCATGGAATTACTGTCTGCTAGAGCTGCACACTGAGGGCTTCTGTGTGCAGCATCATGTGAGCCCTGCTAATGTCACCCTGTTGGTATAAACTGAGCTAAGTGGACCTTAAGGGACAAGATTGTGCACTGATTTTGTAATAGATATTAGGTACTAAGAAGGAGGCGGGAGGATTTCAATGTTTCTGCCCCCAGCTGAAGCAACACTAAATCTCGGTCCTTATCTGAAAAACGAGGTGAATTAACCCGTTTGGCATTCATATGCCAAAAAGGTCAGTAATACACTCAGAACTGTCAAAAGAGTAACAATTCCAATCATTACTTTCTAAAAAGAATTCATTTGAAGAAGTCAGGAAGAAAGATGAAACATGCAAATATCCTACCCTGAGAATCATTCTGTTGATCTGCACAGGTTTCTTATTAAATTCCCACCTAATGCATTGGACATGTGTACTTGCGATGACACAAATACTTGCAAAGCTTACCAGATAAATCATGTTCTCTTCAAACAGCAAAGCATTTCTTGATGGCTGCATTTGCTAATTCCATTTAGACTCAATGTTCTTAAAGATCTTTTCCAACCAAAGTTCCAACCATCATTCTCTAAGTCGCACATCCTGATTGTCCTGGTTTAGGGCAAATTTGGCAGAAAACCTCAAAAAGCCCCCCCCCCACCCACCGAGAAAGCCCACCCACACTGCCCCTCCCCTCAACTGGTTTGGGGAAAATTTCCTCAGAGAGAAGTGGGAAAAAGCTGTTTCTTTAACAGGCAAAGCACTCCCAAGCACAAAAAATGAACAATACCAGGTGACAAAACTCATTTGCCGCACTGAAGAGATGACAAATCAGAAAGTCTCTCCTGTGGGTACTCGCTCTGTTATCAATCCCTCCGGCAATGGGGAAGGCTGCTGCCCAGAGTAGACCCCAATAGGCCACAAAGTGCAAGTTCCCAGTTCTTCCCAGGTCCCAGTCCGGAGCAGATTCGAAACGTTCCAAGAAAAGGGAAAGGAAAAAAAAACCAGTCCAGGGAAAACTGCCTCAGCCAGCTAAACCAACTAAAAAGCAAATGAGCGCTCTGTTCTGCTCCGTCAGTGCCCAGACAACACAGTGCAGGGCAGAATGTGGAAGAGTGTTGCTTTTTAAGGAGTGCAGCCTCTGATAACAAACTCCGTGCTTCTTCTTCTCCCCACCTTTGCTCTCAGAACCAGTCTTGAAGGCAGAGAATATCATATCCAGCATTAAGAGAACAGATGACTGGGGATACAAGCATCATAAAGTCACCCGAGGACACCGCTCCTTTGAGATATGTCACCAGACTATGCTAAGACCAAGTTTTGGACCTGCTCATTAAAATTCTACTCTCACAGTGAAGCTGAGGAGGAAACACAGCTCACTACAGTTGCCTTGTGGCATGCCAGTGCTTCCTTTCAATCACAATGTTCTTCATTTTTATGTCCCTGACATCACAGGCATAATGAAACATCCTTTGTGCAGGAAGGCAGATAATATTCTTCTCATTTTTACTGATGGGTAAGCTGACATGCAAAGCAGTTAATTCAAAGTGAAAGAGCAATAAAGCCAATAGTAAAACCACAGTTTTGTTTACTCCCCTAAATCCTTACTATCCCAAAATACAAGAAGAGCTGTAAAACTTGTGGCTACCTAATTTTTTCCTATACCTACATGGTGGGGTAAGGGATAAACAATCCCAAACAATGGTAATCCACAACAAAGCATTCTTGACATCATATTCAGGTTTGCATAGCGAGCTCTTCCTCCTGATAAAGTTATTCCATCGCAATACTTTGGGGAGTATCTTAGAGGGCTGGGTGTTGTTTGGTTTGAAAGCATCTTGATCATTCAGGAACCCAGCAGCAAGGACAAAGTTTAAAAGAAGATAGTGCTATGTGTTGATATTCATATATGACAGACCTATTTCTACAACGCAGAAGGCTGACCTAATGCTTCATGACAACATGGCTGAAGTGGCATCCTGGTCCCCATAGGTTTTTCTGTTTACTTTTAGCTGCTTTCATACCAGATTATTGAGCTGAACTAGCTTAAAAAGGAATCAGATAAGTGCCAGAGCTTTCAAACAAAAAAAAACCAAACCAGATGCAAAATGGTGATTTGTAAGTGCATTTGAAAACAGAAGTTTTTTGTACTTCTCATAGGTACACGGCATTCTCTAGAATGATATTGCCCAAACGCTTTGGGTTTGGTTTTGGTTTTTATTTTTCCTCAATTCTAAATGTTACGCATTCTTTTTGGCCATTTGAGTAAACAGATTTTTTGATCCATGTGAAAGACAGTCCGAAGTTCCCCGCATTTGCCTCACGACCGTTCCCAGGACAGACATGGGGACCCTGAGGACCCTGATTGGAATACTGGCATGCCGGTCGTGGAGGAATGCCAAAATCCTGACGCCCCTGAGCAGAATTCTGGCCTGCCAAGTGACTGTTGGCAGCTGTGTCTACAGTGACTGCTTCTAGCAGGGCTTGCCAATGGGAGACGCAACCTATGTGCCCGCACGTGCTTCGCGACACCAGCCCAGGAATTTTCCCACCTCTTGGCCAGATGAACTTGCTGGGGCAACTGTGGTAGCCGCCCCATGGAAAATCCTTCATCTGCTCCACTACCACCGTGAGGGACAGAGATTGAAGCCCCCCTCCCAAGGACTGAGGCTGAGTCCCCCGTAATTCTGATCCAGGGCTACTGGCCTGACTGAAGCAGGATGCCTGCTAAGTGTTGCCTGCAGATGTGTTCGCTGGACCTAGACTGGTTTCCCATAGAAACCAGTCCTGAAACACTAGATCCCACTCACTGCTGATATTGATATTGACTTCTCCTGCTGAGAACATGGACTCTCTGTACCCGTCTTCAATACCATTTTTCCCCTCAGCAATTTCAATAGACTTGCGCTTTATTGTATCTGCTCCCCCTCAGCCATTTCAAGATCTGTTTCCCCCCTCAGCAATGGACTAGAATAGAACCTTGAGATAACCAGGACTTTGAGATCTCCCCTAGGAGAACTCCATCGGCTGGGCTGCGAGGACTTCATCTCTCTCCATTTGGTAGCTATACTCCCTCTCTCTTTCTCCCCCTCTTTTCTATTCCTTTCCTCTCCCTAATTCCTTGAAGGCATTTGCTGTGGTCATTCTAGAAAGGTGCATTTGTTTGGAGTGATACTGCAATCCCTTTTCCATCTTGTCTTTTGCCCTCCGAGATCAGTTAAGAAAACATCATCCCCCCTTGGTAGGAGCGGATCAGAACAATATGTTCTTTCCAGCTGAAATTGGTTCTAGTCAATAGAAGCACACTGGTAGGTAAAAGTAGACTATAAAAGATAACATTCAGAATGTATTTCCCATGTCTTCCCATTCAAGAAAGTGAAGAAAGCAGACAGATCTTCAGATAACATGCTTTGCGAATGGAAAGGAATCTTCTTTGAGGCAACTGTGAAACTCACGCAATGAAATGCAGTTCCGACAGATGAAAGGGTCACAAATGATGTCAAATCTATTCTTTTAATGTTTGAATGAAACAAGATTTCTTGAAGTACAATCCTACAAAATGAAGGTGAATTTGCAGAAGCAATTGAACTGGGTCTCCTTTAGAAACACAATGTTTTCTAATTAAACTGAGCATTCAGGAAGGCAACCTTGAAATCAAAGGGATTTAGAAACATACAAATACCAAGACTGGCAGTTCATTATCTTGAACAGTCTCTTTAAGATAAGATTTATTTGAACTTCCACTTGTAGTAGGTCTGAAGACATTAGGAATGATGCAATATGAAAAAACCAAAACAAAACAACTTTCTCAAAAAGCTTTGAGAAACCAGAGAAATGATGATTTTTAGTGGTTAGGTAGTCCTTTAAAATTTGTCTTGGGGGAAAGAGATAAAAAACTGACTGAGATCAAATGACTGTGGAGTATATTCCAAAACAGTAATGAAGAATGTAAGGGGCAAGAGCCTGTTAGAAAAATACTATGCTGGCTTTATCTGTTGAAAGTATTCCAGAATGGTTGAAATTATGAATCATATCTTCTGGGATTAAAAAAAAAAAAAAAAAAAAAAAAAAAAGAGGAAGAAAGCAGAAGGAAAAAAATATTTTGAACATATTTTTCCATTCCAAGATGGTATAACGGCTTTATTTCATTTTGTTCCTATGACCGGTTAATAGCTCATGAAGTGTTTAGCAATAGAGAGTGAGAGTCTTCACACTAACCATACCATTTGGATGGGTCTCTTTTACTTTCTAGAGCAGCAGATATGGTTTAGCACTCCACAATTCAGTCCCCAAAAGTGAGTAAGTGTGGCAGATTTAACCTAACTGCCCAGTCCACCAGAATGCCTAATTATCTTGAAAAGTGCTTTGCTATATCTCCTTATCTGGACATGTCTCTCTAGTTCCACTTTGAGCTTGTTGATCTTTCATCTACAGGATGAGATCCAATTTAGCTTAGCAAGGATATAGCCTTTCCAAACCATATCTTTTACCGTCTGTATTCTTACAAGTACATTTCTACTGCTGGGACCAGTTTGGAAGATCCTAGTTGTTTTATTCCTTAGATTATGTTGCTGCATTAATTAGCTCTTCTTTGAAGTTTTTTCCCTGCTCAAGTATAGGGTCTGTGCTGAAATGATCGTGATGCTAACTCCTTATGATCTATTCTGCAGGCTTACAGAGTATGCAGCAAAGTTTTCTCTTCTTCTGAGGACATTCTATTCTTTTGATGAGAAATGCTGAAGGTCTGACTTCAGTTGCAAGGGTATCTGATTGACAGATTGCAAAATTGTTAAGTCTAATAACAGCAGGAAAAGCGTGCTCTTGCTCTGTATGTAAATGTCGTGTCAGCTGCTGTTGGGATAAAAAGCATGAGCATAAGCAAAGATATCTGCATGGATAGAAAAGAAACAAAGAAGATATTTGTTGTGATTTCTGCACTAAGGAGCAAGAAGAAGCATGAAGCGCTAATTTCAGTGGCTAAGACAGTATCATCCTTGGGCCAGTTCTCTTCAACATCTTTTGAACCACTTGGACTCGGCACTTGAAGGAATATTGAGCAAGTTTGCCAGAGACACTACATTGGGAGGAGCTGTCAACTAACTCCCTTGAGGCCAGTGAGATGCTGCAGAGAGATCTTGACAAATAAGAGAGATGGGCAATTATGGCTTGCCGGGAGTCTATGCACAAATCACGAAAGGGGCGGGACTGCTGGAGAAGGCGTCCCAAGCTGTTGTATTTTCCAGCATCAGTCTCATGACATGGTTATGACAGTGGGAAGATGCCAGCAGCTCACATCCCCAGCAGCAGAAAAAGAACTTCATGTTACAACTTACTTGAAAAGCTTTTTGACCAATCCCACAAAGCAAAAGCATATTGGCACTAGTTCTATCCGATCCCTAGAAGCACACATAACTTTGGTTCAAAGAACGCTTGCTTCTTTTGAATAAAAGTCCTGCTTGTAAGCCTTAAGATAGAATGCACAGAGCTCCATTATTAAGCTTAGAACTTCCTAACATCTGGCTAGATCTACTTTGCTGTAGCTTAGGGAGTTCTTCTGGTCAAGCGTTAATACACAGGCCATTGTTCTATTTGTCCTTACTTCTCTACTTCTTCTGTCATTTTTCTGCTGACAAACCTTATGACTACTGCTTAGCTCCAAGCACAGTTCTGCTGTCTCTGAGGCCTGCCTTTTGCAGCTTTCCCAAAATCCTCTGTTTTCAAGGATTCCCACAGGCAATCCCCAACCTTAGGGAGTTGTGCGATGACAAGTGCTGGATTCAGCACCTGGGACAGGGCAATCCTGCTGTGTGTGTGTATAGACTAGGGAGCCAGAGGCTGGAGAGAAGCACTGCAGAAAGGAAGCCAGGCTCCTGGCCAGTGGCAAGCTAAATGTGCATCAGCAGTGCCCTGGCAGCCAGGAGGGCCAAGCCTGTCCTGGGGTGCATCAGGCACAGTATCGCCAGCTGGGCAAGAGAGGGCATTGTCCTGCTCTGCTCTGCTCTGCTCTGCTCTGTACTGGGGCAGCCTGACCTTGAGTGCTTGGGGGCAGTTTTGGGTACCACAATGAAAAAAGACATGAAGGTATCAGAAAGTTCTCAAATGAGGTTTACAAGGACAGAACTGGAGGAAATGGCATGCAGCTGAGTCAGGGGAGGCTCAGGTCCGGTATCAGGAAAAAGCTTTTTAACCAGAGGATGGCTGGGCACTGGAAGAGTCTCTCCAGGGAGTGGTCACAGCATCACGCCTATCTTGAGTTCAAGAACCTTTGGGACATTGCTCTCAGGCATCTGGTGTGATTCTTGAGGAAGGTCCCATGCAGGGCCAGAAGTTGGACTTGATGCTCCTGACGGGCCCCTTCCAATTCAACTGATTCTACGACTCTATGGTTCTGTCCTGGCCACTCAAGGTGTATTGCTTGATCTCACCAGATTTTGACCTGCTCTTGTTGGTCAGAATTTGCCACTACTGCCTAATGATATTTACCACAAAAGACAAAGTGCCTTTTCTCAATTTTCTCAAGAAAGTTGAAGATGCACCCTAGAATCCTAAAAAAGTCTTTTCCTTGAAACAACACTGTCTCCTGCCCAGTATTCTTTCCAGATCTTAAGGAGAAAGAAGGCAAAATCAGGGGATGTATTACAATGAAGCACTGTCAAGTTTCCGGACCTTTAGCAGTATATTTGTACTTCCACTATTCTTTCCTATAAAATCATGGTTTTGTAGAGCATGTAATTTTCTAGCAAGACACATTTTTGCAACTGAGCCCATCAGTCTCTGTGAGAATATATTGTCAAAAGCACAAAACATATGAATAGGCAGTGGCAAGTGAGGGGAAAAAGCAGTATGGGAAGCAGCTCCGTGATACTACAGTAAGACAAGAAGGAGGTGGAGGTGTTCCAGTTGACAGAGCAAAGAATCCCCCGCAGTCCCTGGAGACATCCTAGTGAAGCAGGTTGTCTCCCAGCGGTCCCTGGAGAACCATGGAGGAACACATACCTACAGTGCAGCTGGCGGAGGGCTCCATGCCACAGCAGGTGAAAGTGCCTTGAAGGAAGCTGCAGCTTGTGGAGGGAGGGCCAGAAAACCATCCTTGACCTCTTCTTTAGCGGAAGAGTATGTGCAAATGTTAAACGGCTGCTAACTGGAATCTATCCTCTTTCCAGTTCTTGTCGTAGGTAAGTAGGACAATACAAGAATTAGAAGCCTAAATTGTTTTACTTGAGGCTCCCATTCTCTCTGCCACTCCCTTAAAATTTACTTTGAGATGAAATAAAACTCATGATCAAGTTCCTAAGGCTTGATGGTCGGGCTTCTCAGAAAACAGGCAGTGCAAAGAACTCTTGTCACTGTCATTTTTTTTCATAGAACTAAAAAAGTTAAAGTACTGTTTTCTAAGAACTTACGAAAATCAACTGGTAGAGGTGGTGAGAGTGAAGAGTATAATTAAGCTGGAAAGAGACTATCATGTAGCTACCTCATCTGCATAGAAGTTTTTTACCAGGAACTCTGGACTTTTAAACAGACCTAGGACACAAGAGTTATCTCTGGGAATGTTTTAGTATGTATAGAACATTCATCTTTAAATAGCTCGATCTGTTTTACCCTTAAGAGTTACGTTTTAAATTTTATTTGAGGAGAAATATTTGTGATTCAGATCATTTCAAGTTCTGAAGCATTTCAGTTTTTGAGAGTTTTTGCTGTCTCCTGAGGGCAGGAAAATAGTCTTGGAACCAATACTGAAAGAAAGTAGATGGAAAACTTAGTTTTCCTCATTCTTTTCTGTCTATTCTAAGAGGCACAAGAGCAAAACCACTGCTATGAGTGAGAGTTGCCTTATCACTCATGGATGACAACCTTGTAGTGAGTAGTCTATTATTTGCACACATTTCTGATGCTGGTTGTTACCTGTTGTGCAGAAAGATCTGTAAACTCTTTTCACGGAAAGACATTCCTGAATTGCTTCACTTATCTCTGAAGCAGAGAACTAAGCTGGCACTCTACTTCGGAGATCTTCCTGTGCTCGCCCCCAAACCCGTTTCCTTCAAATGCAATTTACTTTCAACCAAAGCACTTCATTACTTCATCAGGTAATCTCTTGTTCTTAATGTTTGGGGGATTGTTTTAAAAGGGTAAGAACATATTCTAGTAAGAAGGTAGAACGTCTGTCTTAAGCAGTAGACATCACTTGGCTTTGGTTCATGCACCATAACAACAGCAAGGAATGTCATTTACAATCAATAGATGGGTTGGGGAAACCGGCCACAAGTTTAGGAATCTTTCTCCAATTAATTGTGCTTTAAAATTTGTCTCTTAGCATTTCAAGTGTGTTTTTTTTAAAACAATCAACTATTTATTACCTGTACCAGAAGGAAGCACAATCAGCAGTGCTTGTGCATCCTTCACCAATTCCAAGAAGAAGAATGGTCTGAGCCTCCAGTGTAGCTCAGGGAGTCTGTCATCAAGCCAGAGTCCTCCAGGCATCTTCTCAACCTGGAGAAGAGCAGACTCTGAGCAAATGTTAGAGCAGTCCTCCAGGATCTGAAGGCAGCCTAGCAAAAGGAGGCAGATGAGCTACACAAGGGCATGGAGTGATAGGAAAAGTGTTGATGGCTTTAAAACATAAGAGTATATGTTTCCTTTGGGTATTGGGAAGAAATTCCTTGCCAGGAGGTTGGTGAGACATTGGAACATGGTGTTGGGTGACCCATTCCTGGAAGTGTTCAAGGCCACCTTGAATGGGTCTTTGAGCTTAAGGCGGCCTAGTGGAAGGTGTCCCTGCCTATGACATGGGGGGTGAATTTAGGTGAATTTTAAGGTCCCTTTCAATCCCAACCATTCTGTTATTCTGTGGTAATAGTCATTCTGTGCAGTAGCAGTAACTAGCTGAAGATAGAAAAAACAGACTACTGATTCTGAGAAACTGCCATCCAGTTTAACTGTTTTGGACTCACATAGAAGTTCCTTTTAGCATTATTATAAGTAGGAACAGTCTCAGCACTTAAATATCATCCACACAAATATTTTATAATTTTTAAGGCTTCGGACATTTGAGAATTTCTTTTCTCTTTCTTTCTTTCTTTCTTTCTTTCTTTCTTTCTTTCTTTCTTTCTTTCTTTCTTTCTTTCTTCCTTCCTTCCTTCCTTCCTTCCTTCCTTCCTTCCTTCCTTCCTTCCTTCCTTCCTTCCTTCCTTCCTTCCTTCCTTCTTTCTTTCTTTCTTTCTTTCTTTCTTTCTTTCTTTCTTTCTTTCTTTCTTTCTTTCTTTCTTTCTTTCTTTTCTTTCTTTCCTTTTTTCCTTCTTTCCTTCTTTCCTTCTTTTCTTCCTCCTTTCCCTTCCTTCCTCCGTCCCTCCCTCCCTGCACTGTGATTTCAATTTGTAAAATGTGAAGTAATTTCAGTAATTGACTCTTACCTGAATTTCATTTCAAAGCTTAGAAATGGATCAAGAAGAAAATTGTGTGAAGACAGAGCATTTAAAAAGAATATTAGTATGAGGTTTAGAGGTAGCTATTGAAAATTCAAAAAGACAACATTGAAATGATGCAACGGATGGGCATGATGTTCATTACAAAAAAGGCTTGTCGCACGCTTGGTACTCTAGTGTCTTGATTAGCATCGTTTTTTATTCATTGACTCTTTTTCACCTTGAAATAATGGCGTCTTTGTACTTATGCAGCATCCATGAAGAATTTCTTGGGTGTCATTTTGTACTCGATCCTAAACGGCAGGTTCTGCATTCTGCCATCCGTCTGGCTTTCCCGTTTGATGCAGCTTCTGAGAGGTCTTTTCAGAATTGAGGACTACCTGCAAGAATGATGCTAAATGCATGCATTTTACTCCTTGGGTAATGCAAAAGAGTTTCTCCTTTACAGCATAATAATAACAGGAAAAGAATGATGGTGGATTCAATTCTTATAGTAATACAAAGAGAACTATTATCATCATTAGAAACCAAGCAAGTCATATTTATTGCTCATGCAGTACAACTACTAATGCAAATTACCCTGTAAATTCAAAATGAATCTGTATCACAGGAGTGGATTGAATGTCTCTCTTGATATTTTGCTTAAAGCAGAAAATTAATTCTTTTGACAGCCAACTCATAATTGCAACCTAACTTTCAACTCCAGCTTTCAAACAGTGGAAACATGTCTGTTTATAACACGATACAGTACCGTACACAAGACCAAAACAGGTCCTAGACGTTCAAATGAAAGAAAAGATCAAAGGACAGATTAATTCGTGTCTGCAAGCCCTCAAGAGCGTGCAGGTCAAAAGTCCCCAGAAAACTAGGCCAGTGGCACAAATTCTCGATGTTGGCACCAGCAGAAGCAGCTGCTATCTTTCTAGGATGCAATCTTGCTTACATCATCCTTCAAAGCAATCTTCTGTCCCCCTGCCCAATATGCCTTCTGCTCTACTCCTTGGACTTCACGTTTGCATTTCTACAGAGTCCTGCAAACGGACTCAAAGTTCAGGTAATAGATTTCCAAGATTTAGAAATATTGTGTTAAGTCTATTTCTTTCGTATTTCATCCCGTCTAAGCATACTGAACTTTCTGAGGTGAAATATGTCGAGTATGTCACGTGTAGTTTACATGTTAGTTCTGCTTGACATTAAAACTTCGCACAGACCCCTGGGATGCCTTACTGCAAAAATATATAGCTGCAAAGAGTGGTTGCACAAAGTTAGAAGGGCCAGAAAACCATGTAAACAACCTAACAGTAGAGGCTTGAATTTCTGAATATAATCTTGCACCATCTAAAGTCAAAATAGAATATTGAAATGATTTTCATCTAATAATGAGCGTGGGGAAGAAAGAATCCAGATAGGATTTTTTTTTTTTTTGAAACAGTTCCAGGAAATACATGGCCTTACCTTGGAAGTATAGCATTAAATATTTTTATACAGCATGAGTTCTCATTACCTAATCATATGATTTGTAGAACTGAATTGGAAAGTAGGAAATAAACAAAGAAAAATATTCAAGCTATAAAAAATGTGAGTTTAAAATTTTCTTTGTATTTCTGATTAAAACGATGAGGTAGCCAAATGGTCACCCATTATTTTCAAAAGCATCTGGACATAAAAAACGGATCAATTTTGGCGGGACTTGGATGTCCGGTATTCCTGAAAAGCTTTATTTCACTGCTTCCCAACCCTGATTCAATCCCCTTAAATGCAGCTGTATTTCAGTTGCTCAGTGAAACTGTCCATCTCATGCATATAGTTTACAAATAATCTGCAGAAAAAGCTAGCTAGATTTAAAGATCTTTTTTCTGTAAATTGCCTTCAACTGATTTCTACAAACACACAGCTGGGATTTCTGCTGTCTTCTTCAGGCCACTTCCTGCAGAGACCTCTCCATTAAATTTGTCTCGTTTTACTAAGAACGCTTCTGGTGATCCAAAGTCAGCACTGGGATTGTCCAACTGCATGGAATTACTGTCTGCTAGAGCTGCACACTGAGGGCTTCTGTGTGCAGCATCATGTGAGCCCTGCTAATGTCACCCTGTTGGTATAAACTGAGCTAAGTGGACCTTAAGGGACAAGATTGTGCACTGATTTTGTAATAGAAATTAGGTACTAAGAAGGAGGCGGGAGGATTTCAATGTTTCTGCCCCCAGCTGAAGCAACACTAAATCTCGGTCCTTATCTGAAAAACAAGGTGAATTAAACCGTTTGGCATTCATATGCCAAAAAGGTCAGTAATACACTCAGAACTGTCAAAAGAGTAACAATTCCAATCATTACTTTCTAAAAAGAATTCATTTGAAGAAGTCAGGAAGACAGATGAAACATGCAAATATCCTACCCTGAGAATCATTCTGTTGATCTGCACAGGTTTCTTATTATATTCCCATCTAATGCATTGGTCATGTGTGCTTGTGATGACACAAATACTTGCAAAGCTTACCAGATAAATCACGTTCTCTTCAAACAGCAAAGCATTTCTTGATGGCTGCACTTGCTAATTGCATTTAGACTCAGTGTTCTTAAAGGTCTTTTCCAACCAAAGTTCCAACCACCATTCTCTAAGTCGCACATCCTGATTGTCCTGGTTTAGGGCTAAATTTGGCAGAAAACCTCACAAAGGGCCACTGCACCCTCCCCCCCACCGAAAGCCCACCCACACAGCCGCTCCCTTCAACTGGTTTGGGGAGAGAAGTGGGAAAAAGCTGTTGATTTAACAGGCAAAGCACTTCCCAGCACAAATAAATGAACAATGCCACATGACAAAACTCATTTGCCGCACTGAAGAGACGACAAATCAGAAAGTCTCTCCTGTGGGTGCTCACTCTGTTATAAACCCCTCCAGCAATGGGGAAGGCTGCTGCCCAGGGTAGGCCCCAGTAGGCCACAAAGTGCAAGTTCCCAGTGCTTCCCAGGTCCCAGTCCGGAGCAGATTCGAAACGTTCCAAGAAAAGGGAAACGAAAAAAAAAAACCAGTCCAGGGAAAACTCTGCCTCAGCCAGCTAAACCAACTAAAAAGCAAATGCGTGCTCTGTTCTGCTCCGTCAGTGCCCAGACAACACAGTGCAGCGCAGAATGTGGAAGAGTGTTGCTTTTTAAGGAGTGCAGCCTCTGATAAGAAACTCGGTGCTTCTTCTTCTCCCCACCTTTGCTCTCAGAACCAGTCTTGAAGGCAGAGAATATCATATCCAGCATTAAGAGAACAGATGACTGGGGATACAAGCATCATAAAGTCACCCGAGGACACCGCTCCTTTGAGATATGTCACCAGACTATGCTAAGACCAAGTTTTGGAACTGCTCATTAAAATTCTACGCTCACAGTGAAGCTGAGGAGGAAACACAGCTCACTACAGTTACCTTGTGGCATGCCAGTGCTTCCTTTCAATCACAATGGTCTTCGTTTTTAAGTCCCTGACATCACAGGCATCATGAAACATCCTTTGTGCAGGAAGGAAGAAAATATTCTTCTCATTGATGCTGATGGGTTAGCTGACATGCAAAGCAGTTAATTCAAAGTGACAGAGCAATCAAGTCAATAGGAAAACTCACCACAGTTTTGTTTACTCCCCTAAATCCTTACTATCCCAAAATACAAGAACAGCTGTAAAAGCCTTGTGGCTACCTAATTTTTTCCTAGACCTACATGGTGGGGTAAGAGATAAACAATCCCAAACTATGGTAATCCACAACAAAGCATTCTTGACCTCATATTCAGGTTCTGCATAGCGAGCTCTTCCTCCTGATCAAGTTATTCCATCGCAATACTTTGGGGAGTATCTCAGAGGGCTGGCTGTTGTTTGGTTTGAAAGCATCTTGATCATTCAGGAACCCAGTAGCAAGGACAAAGTTTAAAAGAAGATTGTGCTATGCATTGATTTTCATCTAGGACAGAGATATTTCTACAACACAGAAGGCTGACCTAATGCTTCACGACAACGTGGCTGAAGTGGCATCCTGGTCCCCATAGGTTTTTCTCTTTACTTTTAGCTGCTTTCTTACCAGATTAATGAGCTGAACTTACTCAAAAAAGAATCAGATAAGTGCCAGAGCTTTCAAACAAAAAAAAAAAAAAAAACAAAAAAACAAAAAAAACCCAAAACAGATGCAAAAGGATGATTTGTAAGTGCATTTGAAAACAGAAGTTTTTTGTACTTTTCATAGATACATGGCATTCTCTAGAATGATATTGCTCCAATGCTTTGGGTTTGGTTTTGTTTTTGTTTTTTTCCTCAATTCGAAATGTTACACATTCTTTTTTGGCCATTTTAGTAAACTGATTTTCTGATCCATGTGAAAGACAGTCCGAAGTTCCCCTCATTTGCCTCACGACCGTCCCCAGGACAGACATCGGGACCCTGAGGACCCTGACTGGAATGCTGGCATGCCGGTCAGAGAGGAATGCCAGAAATCCTGAGGCCCCTGAGCAGAATTCTGGCCTGCCAAGTGATTGTTGGCAGCTGTGTCTACAGTGACTGCTTCTAGCAGGGCCTGCCAAGGGGCGAGGCGACCTATGGGCCTGCACGTGCTTCGCGACACCAGCCCAGGAATTTTCCCACCTCTTGGGCAGATGAACTTGCTGGGGCAACTGTGGTAGCCGCCCCATGGAAAATCCTTCATCTGCTCCACTACCACCGTGAGGGACGCAGATTGATGCCCCCCTCCCAAGGACTGAGGCTGAGACGCCCGTCATTCTGATCCAGGGCTGCTGGCTTGACTGAAGCAGGATGCCTGCTAAGTGTTGCCTGCAGATGTGTTCGCGGGACCTAAACTGGTTTCCTATAGAAACCAGTCCTGAAACAATAGCTCCCACTCACTGCTGATATTGATATTGACTTCTCCTGCTGAGAACATGGACTGTCTGTACCCGTCTTCAATACCATTTTTCCCCTCAGCAATTTCAATAGACTTGCTCTTTATTGTATCTGCTCCCCCTCAGCCATTTCTAGATCTGTTTCCCCCCTCAGCAATGGACTAGAATAGAACCTTGAGATAACCAGGACTTTGAGATCTCCCCTAGGAGAACTCCATCGGCTGGGCTGCGAGGACTTCATCTCTCTCCATTTGGTAGCTATACTCCCTCTCTCTTTCTCCCCCTATTTTCTATTCCTTTCCTCTCCCTAATTCCTTTAAGGCATTTGCTGTGGTCATTCTAGAAAGGTGCATTTGTTTGGAGTGATACTGCAATCCCTTTTCCATCTTGTCTTTTGCCCTCCGAGATCAGTTAAGAAAACATCATCCCCCCTTGGTAGGAGCGGATCAGAACAATATGTTCTTTCCAGCTGAAATTGGTTCTAGTCAATAGAAGCACACTGGTAGGTAAAAGTAGACTATAAAAGATAACCTTCAGAATGTATTTCCCATGTCTTCCCATTCAAGCAAGTGAAGAAAGCAGACAGATCTTCAGATAACATGCTATGCGAATTGAAAGGAATCTTCTTGGAGGCAACTGTGAAACTCACGCAATGAAATACAGATGAGAGAGATGAAAGGGTCACATATGATGTCAAATCTATTCTTTTAATGTTTGAATGAAACAAGATTTCTTGAAGTACAATCCTACAAAATGAAGGTGAACTTGCAGAAGCAATTGAACTGGGTCTTCTTTAGAAACACAATGTTTTCTAATTAAACTGAGCATTCAGGAAGGCAACCTTGAAATCCAAAGGATTTAGAAAAATACAAAATACCAAGACTGGCAGTTCGTTATCTTTCACGGTCCCTTTAAGATAAGATTGATTTGAACTTCCACTTGTAGTAGGTCTGAAGACATTAGGAATGATGCAATATGAAAAAACCAAAACAAAACAACTTTCTCAAAAAGTTTTGAGAAACCAGAGAAATGATGATTTTTAGTGGTTAGGTAGTCCTTTAAAATTTGTCTTGGGGGAAAGAGATAAAAAACTGACTGAGATCAAATGACTGTGGAGTATATTCCAAAACAGTAATGAAGAAGGTAAGGGGCAAGAGCCTGTTAGAAAAATACTATGCTGGCTTCATCTGTTGAAAGCATTCCAGAATGGTTGAAATTATGAATCATATCTTCTGGGATGAAAAAAAAAAAAAAAAAAAAGAAAAGAGGAAGAAAACAGAAGGAAAAAAATATTTTGAACATATTTTTCCATTCCAAGATGGTATAATGGCTTTATTTCATTTTGTTCCTATGACCGGTTAATAGCTTATGAAGTGTTTAGCAATAGAGAGTGAGTCTTCAAACTAACCATACCATTTGGATGGGTCTCTTTTACTTTCTATAGCAGCAGATATGGTTTAGCACTCCACAATTCAGTCCCCAAAAGTGAGTAAGTGTGGCAGATTTAACCTAACTGCCCAGTCCACCAGAATGCCTAATTATCTTGAAAAGTGCTTTGCTATATCTCATTATCTGGACATGTCTCTCTAGCTCCACTTTGAGCTTCTTGATCTTTCATCTACAGGATGAGGTCCAATTTAGCTTTGCAAGGATATAGCCTTTCCAAACAATATCTTTTACCGTCTGTATTCTTACAAGTACATTTCTACCGCAGGGACCAGTTTGGAAGATCCTAGTTGTTTTATTCCTTAGATTATGTTGCTGCATTAATTAGCTCTTCTTTGAAGTTTTTTCCCTGCTCAAGTATAGGGTCAGTGCTGAAATGATTGTGATGCTAACTCCTTATGATCTATTCTGCAGGCTTACAGAGTATGCAGCAAAGTTTTCTCTTCTTCTGAGGACATTCTATTCTTTTGATGAGAAATGCTGAAGGTCTGACTTCAGTTGCAAAGGTATCTGATTGACAGATTGCAAAATTGTTAAGTCTAGTAACAGCAGGAAAAGCGTGCTCTTGCTCTGTATGTAAATGTCGTGTCAGCTGCTGTTGGGATAAAAAGCATGAGCATAAGCAAAGATATCTGCATGGATAGAAAAGAAACAAAGAAGATATTTGTTGTGATTGCTGCACTAAGGAGCAAGAAGAAGCATAAAACGCTAATTTCAGTGGCTAAGACAGTATCATCCTTGGGCCAGTTCTCTTCAACATCTTTTGAACCACTTGGACTCGGCACTTGAAGGAATATTAAGCAAGTTTGCCAGAGACACTACATTGGGAGGAGCTGTCAACTAACTCCCTTGAGGCCAGTGAGACACTGCCGAGAGATCTTGACAAATAAGAGAGATGGGCAATTATGGCTGGCCGGGAGTCTATGCACATATCACGAAAGGGGCGGGACTGCTGGGGAAGGCGTCCCAAGCTGTTGTATTTTCCAGCATCAGTCTCATGACATGCTTATGACAGTGGGAAGATGCCAGCAGCTCACGTCCCCAGCAGCAGAAAAAGAACTTCATGTTACAACTTACTTGAAAAGTTTTTTGACCAATCCCACAAAGTAAAAGCATATTGACAGTAGTTCTTTCCGATCCCTAGAAGCACACATAACTTTGGTTCAAAGAACGCTTGCTTCTTTTGAATAAAAGTCCTGCTTGTAAGCCTTAAGATAGAATGCACAGAGCTCCATTATTAAGCTTAGAACTTCCTAACATCTGGCTAGATCTACTTTGCTGTAGCTTAGGGAGTTCTTCTGGTCAAGCGTTAATACACAGGCCATTGTTCTATTTGTCCTTACTTCTCTACTTCTTCTATCATTTTTCTGCTGACAAACCTTATGACTACTGCTTAGCTCCAAGCACAGTTCTGCTGTCTCTGAGGCCTGCCTTTTGCAGCTTTCCCAAAATCCTCTGTTTTCAAGGATTGCCACAGGCAATCCCCAACCTTAGGGAGTTGTGCGATGGCAAGTGCTGGATTCAGCACCTGGAACAGGGCAATCCTGCTGTGTGTGTGTATAGACTAGGGAGCCAGAGGCTGGAGAGAAGCACTGCAGAAAGGAAGCCAGGCTCCTGGCCAATGGCAAGCTAAATGTGCATCAGCAGTGCCCTGGCAGCCAGGAGGGCCAAGCCTGTCCTGGGGTGCATCAGGCACAGTATCACCAGCTGGGCAAGAGAGGGCATAATCCTGCTCTGCTCTGCTCTGCTCTGTACTGGGGCAGCCTGACCTTGAGTGCTTGGGGGCAGTTTTGGGTACCACAATGAAAAAAGACATGAAGGTATCAGAAAGTTCTCCAATGAGGTTTACAAGGACAGAACTGGAGGAAATGGCATGCAGCTGAGTCAGGGGAGGGTCAGGTCCGGTATCAGGAAAAAGCTTTTTAACCAGAGGATGGCTGGGCACTGGAAGAGTCTCTCCAGGGAGTGGTCACAGCATCACGCCTATCTTGAGTTCAAGAATCTTTGGGACATTGCTCTCAGGCATCTGGTGTGATTCTTGAGGAAGGTCCCATGCAGGGCCAGAAGTTGGACTTGATGCTCCTGACGGGCCCCTTCCAATTCAACTGATTCTACCACTCTATGATTCTGTCCTGGCCACTCAAGGTGTATTGCTTGATCTCACCAGATTTTGACCTGCTCTTGTTGGTCAGAATTTGTCACTACTGCCTAATGATATTTACCACAAAAGACAAAGTGCCTTTTCTCAATTTTCTCAAGAAAGTTGAAGATGCACCCTAGAATCCTAAAAAAGTCTTTTCCTTGAAACAACACTGTCTCCTGCCCAGTATTCTTTCCAGATCTTAAGGAGAAAGAAGGCAAAATCAGGGGATGTATTACAATGAAGCACTGTCAAGTTTCCGGACCTTTAGCAGTATATTTGTACTTCCACTATTCTTTTCTATAAAATCATGGTTTTGTAGAGCATGTCATTTTCTAGCAAGACACATTTTTGCAACTGAGCCCATCAGTCTCTGTGAGAATATATTGTCAAAAGCACAAAACATATGAATAGGCAGTGGCAAGTGAGGGGAAAAAGCAGTATGGGAAGCAGCTCCGTGATACTACAGTAAGACAAGGAGGAGGAGGTGTTCCAGTTGACAGAGCAAAGAATCCCCCGCAGTCCCTGGAGATATCCTAGTGAAGCAGGTTGTCTCCCAGCAGTCCCTAGAGAACCATGGAGGAACACATACCTACAGTGCAGCTGCTGGAAAGGTCCATGCCACAACAGGTGAAAGTGCCTTGAAGGAAGCTGCAGCTTGTGGAGGGAGGGCCAGAAAACCATCCTTGACCTCTTCTTTAGCGGAAGAGTATGTGCAAATGTTAAACGGCTGCTAACTGGAATCTATCCTCTTTCCAGTTCTTGTCGTAGGTAAGTAGGACAATACAAGAATTAGAAGCCTAAACTGTTTTGCATGAGGCTCCCATTCTCTCTGCCATGCCCTTAAAATTTACTTTGAGATGAAATAAAACTCATGATCAAGTTCCTAAGGCTTGATGGTCAGGCTTCTCAGAAAACAGGCAGTGCAAAGAACTCTTGTCACTGTCATTTTTTTTCATAGAACTAAAAAAGTTAAAGTACTGTTTTCTAAGAACTTACGAAAATCAACTGGTAGAGGTGGTGAGAGTGAAGAGTATAATTAAGCTGGAAAGAGACTATCATGTAGCTACCTCATCTGCATAGAAGTTTTTTTACCAGGAACTCTGGACTTTTAAACAGATTTAGGACACAATAGTTATCTCTGGGAATGTTTTAGTATGTATAGAACATTCATCTTTAAATAGCTCGATCTGTTTTACCGTTATGACTTACGTTTTAAATTTTATTTGAGGAGAAATATTTGCCATTCAGATCATTTCAAGTTCTGAAGCATTTCAGTTGTTGACAGTTTTTGCTGTCTCCTGAGGGCAGGAAAATAGTCCTGGAACCAATACTGAAAGAAACTAGATGGAAAAATTAGTTTTCCGCATTCTTTTCTGTCTATTCTATGAGGCACAAGAGCAAAACCACTGCTATGAGTCTGAGTTGCCTTACCACTCATGGATGACAACCTTGTAGTGAGTAGTCTGTTATTTGCACACATTTCTGATGCTGGTGGTTACCTGTTGTGCAGAAAGATCTGTAAACTATTTTCACGGAAAGACATTCCTGAATTGCTTCACTTATCTCTGAAGCAGAGAACTAAGCTGGCACTCTACTTCGGAGATCTTCCTGTGCTCGCCCCCAAACCCGTTTCCTTCAAATGCAATTTACTTTCAACCAAAGCACTTCATTACTTCATCAGGTAATCTCTTGTTCTTAATGTTCGGGGTAGTGTTCTAAAAGGGTAAGAACATATTCTAGTAAGAAGGTAGAACCTCTTTCTTAAGTAGTAGACATCACTGGGCTTTGGTTCATGCACCAGAACAACAGCAAGGAATGTCGATTACAATCAATAGATGGGTTGGGGAAACCGGCCACAAGTTTAGGAATCTTTCTCCAATTAATTATGCTTTAAAATTTGTCTCTTAGCATTTCAAGTGTTTTTTTATTAAAACAATCAACTATTTATTACCTGTACCACAATGAAGCACAATCAGCAGTGCTTGTGCATCCTTCAACAATTCCAAGAAGAAGAATGGTCTGAGCCTCCAGTGTAGCTCAGGGAGTCTGTCATCAAGCCAGAGTCCTCCAGGCATCTTCTCAACCTGGAGAAGAGCAGACTCTGAGCAAATGTTAGAGCAGTCCTCCAGTATCTGAAGGCAGCCTAGCAAAAGGAGGCAGATGAGCTACACAAGGGCATGGAGCGATAGGAAAAGTGTTGATGGCTTTAAAACCTGAAGAGTATATGTTTCCTTTGGGTATTGGGAAGAAATTCCTTGCCAGGAGGCTGGTGAGACACTGGAACATGGTGTGGGTGACCCATTCCTGGAAGTGTTCAAGGCCAGCTTGAATGGGTCTTTCAGCATAAGGCAGCCTAGTGGAAGGTGTCCCTGCCTATGACATGGGGGGTGAATTTAGGTGAATTTTAAGGTCCCTTTCAATCCCAACCATTCTGTTATTCTGTGGTAATAGTCATTCTGTGCAGTAGCAGTAACTAGCTGAAGATAGAAAAAACAGACTACTGATTCTGAGAAACTGCCATCCAGTTTAACTGTTTTGGACTCACATAGCAGCTCCTTTTAGCATTATTTTAAGTAGGTACAGTCTCAGCACTTAAATATCATCCACACAAATATTTTATAATTTTTAAGGATTCGGACATTTGAGAATTTCCTTTCTCTCTTTCTTTCCTTCTTTCTTTCTTTTTTTTTCTTTCTTTCTTTTTTCTTTCTTCCTTCCTTCCTTCCTTCCTTCCTTCCTTCCTTCCTTCCTTCCTTCCTTCCTTCCTTCCTTCCTTCCTTCCTTCCTTCCTTCCTTCCTTCCTTCCTTCCTTCCTTCCTTCCTTCCTTCCTTCCTTCCTTCCTTCCTTCCTTCCTTCTTCCTTCCTTCCTTCCTTCCTTCCTTCCTTCCTTCCTTCCTTCCTTCCTTCCCTCATTCCTTCCTTCCTTTCTTTCTTTCTTTCTCTCTTACCCTTTCTTTCTTTCATTCTTTCTCTCTTTCTTTCTTTTTTTCTTTCTTTCTCTCTTTCTTTCTTTCTTTCTGTCTTTCTTTCTTTCTTTCTTTCTTTCTTTCTTTCTTTCTTTCTTTCTTTCTTTTCTTCCTCCTTTCCCTTCCTTCCTCCCTCCCTCCCTCCCTCCTTGCACTGTGATTTCAATTTGTAAAATGTGAAGTAATTTCTGTAATTGACTCTTACCTGAATATCATTTCGAAGCTTAGAAATGGATCAAGAAGAAAATTGTGTAAAGACAGAGCATTTAAAAGATATTACTATGAGATTTAGAGGTAGCTATTGAAAATTCAAAAAGACAACATTGAAATGATGCAACGGATGATTTTAAGGGATTTTTTTTTTTTTGTATTTCTGTGATACCAATTAGGATCTCGGTTTTTTCACCTTCGAAAAATACATCTTGAAAATTGTTACTTTGAAAACCAAAAATATTTCCAAAACAAGGAAATGGATTGATGCAGATGAAAATATCATCTTCTAAATAGTCATCATCTAGTCCAAAGGATTCTCCTCACACAGTAAGCTTTATGGAGGTTTCTATTCTCACACAAACACAGAAGAATTTTTCAACTGACTAGAAAATCTGTAAAAACAAATGAACCTTGGAAAAAAAAGTTCAATAAAGAGCAGGAAATTATATGCATCCACCCTTATGATATGTTGGTTACTAAATATTGCCTCTGGTTTGTGGGTGAGTACACTTCCCATTCACACACACAGATACACCTCCCCCCACCACACACAAATGTCTGATAATGGGTCTCAAAGAAGGGATTATCTTTTTCCTATTCAATAGGCATTGTTTCTAAAACTCAAGGCGTATTCTTCTGGGATTCTCCTACTGCCTGGATTTAATACCTACAAGATAATATGCCGGTGTCTATTGGCATGGGGTGGGAGGGGACATGGAGAGCGCGGATTGGAAAACAACTAAGAGCTTAAATAAAAAAGAAGAGTACTTCAGGAATCCATACAAAGGCAAAATAGGAGGCCATAATCAGGGGCAGTTTGCTGTGCTGGGACAGTTTCTTTTGGAGAGAATTTGCGGAAAAGCTTTTCGCTAAGATGCGGGCGTCAAGAGACGCAGAAGACGGGCGTACGCAGCTTTCCGAAGGTAGGTGCCGATCCCGGGCGGCTTTTGGCAGAAGCCGCCCTCCAGAGGACACTGCGTCCGGCGCAATGCTGCATGGGCGAAAAAGCCGCTTCTTCGCCTCCGGTTGCCGGAGAGCTCGGCAGATGCTGAGACGCCAAGAACGAAGCCGTAGAGCACAGGGATGAAGTGCGATGCTCTCAAACTGAGAGAAGACGATGATTAACCACTTTCCAACAGTTTAAACTTACATTACCATAAATAGGGAAAAAGTTCTTGGACAACTTTCTTTTTCATCCTTCTAAACCTTATGCAGCACTCCCTGGCCAATCTTACTTTTTCTTTTCTCCAGGAGATGGGAAGAACTCTACTACCTTCATGAAAAACGTCAGAGGACGCTTGCTGTTTTTAAACAGTTTCTTTTTGAGAAAATGCATTGAAAAACTTTTTCGCTACGGTGTAGGCGGCAAGAGACGCAGAAGACGGGCATGCGCAGCTCTCCGAAGGTAGGTGCCGGTCCCGGGCGATATCCGGCAGAAGCCGCGGTCCGGAGCGCACCGCGACCGGCAGAAAGCTCTGTGCGCGAAAAAGCCGCTTCTTCGCCTCCGGGAGCCGGAGAGCTCGGCAGATGCTGAGACGCCAAGAACGAGGCCGTAGAGCACAGGGATGAAGTGCGAAGCTCTCAAACTGAGAGAAGACGATGATTAACCATTTTCCAACAGTTTAAACTTTCATTACCATAAATAGGGAAAAAGTTCTTGCACAACTCTCTTTTGCATCCTTCTATACCTTTTGCAGCACTCCCTGGACAATCTTACTTTTTCTTTTCTCCAGAAGATGGGAAGAACTCGACTACCTTCATGAAACACGTCAGAGGACGCTTGCTGTTTTGGGACAGTCTCTTTATGAGAAAATGCGAGGATAATCTTTTCGCTACGGTGTCGGCGGCAAGAGACGCAGAAGACGGGCACACGCAGCTTTCCGAAGGTAGGTGCCGGTCCCGGGCGACATTCGGCCGAAGCCGCGGTCCGGAGCGCACCGCGACCGGCAGAAAGCTCTGTGCGCGAAAAAGCCGCTTCTTCGCCTCCGGGAGCCGGAGAGCTCGGCAGATGCTGAGAGGCCAAGAACGAAGCCGTAGAGCACAGGGATGAAGTGCGAAGCTCTCAAACTGAGAGAAGACGACGATTAACCATTTTCCAACAGTTTAAACTTACATTACCATTAGTAGGGAAAAAGTTCTTGGACAACTTTCTTTTGCATCCTTCTATACCTTTTGCAGCACTCCTCTGACAATCTTACTTTTTCTTTTCTCCAGAAGATGGGAAGAACTCGACTACTTTCATGAAACACGTCAGAGGACGCTTGCTGTTTTGGGACAGTCTCTTTATGAGAAAATGCAAGGAAAATTTTTTCGCTAAGGTGTAGGCGGCAAGAGACGCAGAAGACGCGCACACGCAGCTCTCCGAGGGTTGGTGCCGGTCCCGGGCGACATTCGGCAGAAGCCGCGGTCCGGAGCGCACCGCGACCGGCAGAAAGCTCTGTGTGCGAAAAAGCCGCTGCTTCGCCTACGGGAGCCGGAGAGCTCGGCAGATGCTGAGACGCCAAGAACGAGGCCGTAGAGCACAGGGATGAAGTGCGAAGCTCTCAAACTGAGAGAAGACGATGATTAACCATTTTCCAACAGTTTAAACTTACATTACCATTAGTAGGGAAAAAGTTCTTGGACAACTTTCTTTTGCATCCTTCTATACCTTATGCAGCATTCTGTGGCAAATCTTTTTCTTTTCTCCAGGAGATGATAAGAACTCCACTACCCTCATGGAAAACGTTGTGGGATGCTTGCTCTTTTGGGACAGTCTCTTTATGAGAAAATGCGAGGATAATCTTTTCGCTAAGGTGTCGGCGGCCAGAGACGCAGAAGACGGGCATACGCAGCTCTCCGAAGGTAGGTGCCGGTCCTGGGCGACATTCGGCCGAAGCCGCTTCCTGAGCGCACCGCGACCGGCAGAAAGCTCTGTGCGCGAAAAAGCCGCTTCTTCGCCTCCGGTTGCCGGAGAGCTCGGCAGATGCTGAGACGCCAAGAACGAAGCCGTAGAGCACAGGGATGAAGTGCGAAGCTCTCAAACTGAGAGAAGACGATAATTAACCACTTTCCAACAGTTTAAACTTACATTACCATAAATTGGGAAAAAGTTTTGCACAACTCTCTTTTGCATCCTTCTATACCTTTTGCAGCACTCCTCTGACAATCTTACTTTTTCTTTTCTCCAGAAGATGGGAAGAACTCGACTACTTTCATGAAACACGTCAGAGGACGCTTGCTGTTTTGGGACAGTCTCTTTATGAGAAAATGCAAGGAAAATTTTTTCGCTAAGGTGTAGGCGGCAAGAGACGCAGAAGACGCGCACACGCAGCTCTCCGAGGGTTGGTGCCGGTCCCGGGCGACATTCGGCAGAAGCCGCGGTCCGGAGCGCACCGCGACCGGCAGAAAGCTCTGTGTGCGAAAAAGCCGCTGCTTCGCCTACGGGAGCCGGAGAGCTCGGCAGATGCTGAGACGCCAAGAACGAGGCCGTAGAGCACAGGGATGAAGTGCGAAGCTCTCAAACTGAGAGAAGACGATGATTAACCATTTTCCAACAGTTTAAACTTTCATTACCATAAATAGGGAAAAAGTTCTTGCACAACTCTCTTTTGCATCCTTCTATACCTTTTGCAGCACTCCCTGGACAATCTTACTTTTTCTTTTCTCCAGAAGATGGGAAGAACTCGACTACCTTCATGAAACACGTCAGAGGACGCTTGCTGTTTTGGGACAGTCTCTTTATGAGAAAATGCGAGGATAATCTTTTCGCTACGGTGTCGGCGGCAAGAGACGCAGAAGACGGGCACACGCAGCTTTCCGAAGGTAGGTGCCGGTCCCGGGCGACATTCGGCCGAAGCCGCGGTCCGGAGCGCACCGCGACCGGCAGAAAGCTCTGTGCGCGAAAAAGCCGCTTCTTCGCCTCCGGGAGCCGGAGAGCTCGGCAGATGCTGAGAGGCCAAGAACGAAGCCGTAGAGCACAGGGATGAAGTGTGAAGCTCTCAAACTGAGAGAAGACAACGATTAACCATTTTCCAACAGTTTAAACTTACATTACCATTAGTAGGGAAAAAGATCTTGGACAACTTTCTTTTGCATCCTTCTATACTTTATGCAGCATTCTGTGGCAAATCTTTTTCTTTTCTCCAGGAGATGATAAGAACTCCACTACCCTAATGGAAAACGTTGTGGGATGCTTGCTGTGCTGGCACAGTTTCTTTTTGACAAAATGCTTGGAGAAGCTTTTCGCCAAAATATAGGCGGAAAGAGAGGCAGAAGACGGGCACACGCAGCTTTCCGAAGGTAGGTGCCGATCCGGGCGTCTTTCGGCAGAAGCCGCGGTCCGGTGCGCACCGCGACCGGCAGAAAGCTCTGTGCGCGAAAAAGCCGCTTCTTCGCCTCCGGTTGCCGGAGAGCTCGGCAGATGGTGAGACTCCAAGAACGAAGCCGTAGAGCACAGGGATGAAGTGCGATGCTCTCAAACTGAGAGAAGACGATAATTAACCACTTTCCAACAGTTTAAACTTACATTACCATAAATAGGGAAAAAGTTCTTGGACAACTTTCTTTTGCATCCATCTAAACCTTATGCAGCACTCCCTGGCCAATCTTACTTTTTCTTTTCTCCAGGAGATGGGAAGAACTCTACTACCTTCATGAAAAACGTCAGAGGACGCTTGCTGTTTTGGAATCGTTTCTTTTTGAGAAAGTGCGTTGAAACACTATTTCGCTACGGTGTAGGCGGCCAGAGACGCAGAAGACGGGCATACGCAGCTGTCCGAAGGTAGGTGCCGGTCCCGGGCGACATTCGGCCGAAGCCGCGGTCCGGAGCGCACCGCGACCGGCAGAAAGCTCTGTGAGCGAAAATGCCGCTTCTTCGCCTCCGGTTGCCGGAGAGCTCGGCAGATGCTGAGAGGCCAAGAACGAAGCCGTAGAGCACAGGGATGAAGTGCGAAGCTCTCAAACTGAGAGAAGACGATAATTAACCACTTTCCAACAGTTTAAACTTACATTACCATAACTAGGGAAAAAGTTTTGCACAACTCTCTTTTGCATCCTTCTATACCTTTTGCAGCACTCCTCTGACAATCTTACTTTTTCTTTTCTCCAGAAGATGGGAAGAACTCGACTACCTTCATGAAACACGTCAGAGGACGCTTGCTGTATTGGGACAGTTTCTTTATGAGAAAATGCGAGGAAAATTTTTTCGCTAAGGTGTAGGCGGCAAGAGACGCAGAAGATGCGCACACGCAGCTCTCCGAGGGTTGGTGCCGGTCCCGGGCGACATTCGGCAGAAGCCGCGGTCCGGAGCGCACCGCGACCGGCAGAAAGCTCTGTGTGCGAAAAAGCCGCTGCTTCGCCTCCGGGAGCCGGAGAGCTCGGCAGATGCTGAGACGCCAAGAACGAGGCCGTAGAGCACAGGGATGAAGTGCGAAGCTCTCAAACTGAGAGAAGACGATGATTAACCATTTTCCAACAGTTTAAACTTTCATTACCATAAATAGGGAAAAAGTTCTTGCACAACTCTCTTTTGCATCCTTTTGTACCTTTTGCAGCACTCCCTGGACAATCTTACTTTTTCTTTTCTCCAGAAGATGGGAAGAACTCGACTACCTTCATGAAACACGTCAGAGGACGCTTGCTGTTTTGGGACAGTCTCTTTATGAGAAAATGCGAGGATAATCTTTTCGCTAAGGTGTCGGCGGCCAGAGACGCAGAAGACGGGCACACGCAGCTTTCCGAAGGTAGGTGCCGGTCCCAGGCGACATTCGGCCGAAGCCGCGGTCCGGAGCGCACCGCGACCGGCAGAAAGCTCTGTGCGCGAAAAAGCCGCTTCTTCGCCTCCGGTTGCCGGAGAGCTCGGCAGATGCTGAGAGGCCAAGAACGAAGCCGTAGAGCACAGGGATGAAGTGCGATGCTCTCAAACTGAGAGAAGACGATGATTAACCACTTTCCAACAGTTTAAACTTACATTACCATTAGTAGGGAAAAAGTTCTTGGACAACTTTCTTTTGCATCCTTCTATACCTTTTGCAGCATTCTGTGGCAAATCTTTTTCTTTTCTCCAGGAGGTGATAAGACCTCCACTACCCTCATGGAAAACGTTGTGGGATGCTTGCTGTTTTGGGACAGTCTCTTTATGAGAAAATGCGAGGATAATCTTTTCGCTAAGGTGTAGGCGGCAAGAGACGCAGAAGACGGGCACACGCAGCTTTCCGAAGGTAGGTGCCGGTCCCGGGCGACATTCGGCCGAAGCCGCTTCCTGAGCGCACCGCGACCGGCAGAAAGCTCTGTGCGCGAAAAAGCCGCTTCTTCGCCTCCGGTTGCCGGAGAGCTCGGCAGATGCTGAGACGCCAAGAACGAAGCCGTAGAGCACAGGGATGACGTGCGATGCTCTCAAACTGAGAGAAGACGATAATTAACCATTTTCCAACAGTTTAATCTTACATTACCATAACTAGGGAAAAAGTTCTTGCACAACTCTCTTTTGCATCCTTCTATACCTTTTGCAGCACTCCTCTGACAATCTTACTTTTTCTTTTCTCCAGAAGATGGGAAGAACTCGACTACTTTCATAAAACACGTCAGAGGACGCTTGCTGTTTTGGGACAGTCTCTTTATGAGAAAATGCGAGGATAATCTTTTCGCTACGGTGTCGGCGGCAAGAGACGCAGAAGACGGGCACACGCAGCTTTCTGAAGGTAGGTGCCGGTCCAGGGCGACATTCGGCCGAAGCCGCGGTCCGGAGCGCACCGCGACCGGCAGAAAGCTCTGTGCGCGAAAAAGCCGCTTCTTCGCCTCCGGGAGCCGGAGAGCTCGGCAGATGCTGAGAGGCCAAGAACGAAGCCGTAGAGCACAGGGATGAAGTGCGAAGCTCTCAAACTGAGAGAAGACGACGATTAACCATTTTCCAACAGTTTAAACTTACATCACCATTAGTAGGGAAAAAGTTCTTGGACAACTTTCTTTTGCATCCTTCTATACCTTATGCAGCATTCTGTGGCAAATCTTTTTCTTTTCTCCAGGAGGTGATAAGACCTCCACTACCCTCATGGAAAACGTTGTGGGATGCTTGCTGTTTTGGGACAGTCTCTTTATGAGAAAATGCGAGGATAATCTTTTCGCTAAGGTGTAGGCGGCAAGAGACGCAGAAGACGGGCACACGCAGCTTTCCGAAGGTAGGTGCCGGTCCCGGGCGACATTCGGCCGAAGCCGCGGTCCGGAGCGCACCGCGACCGGCAGAAAGCTCTGTGCGCGAAAAAGCCGCTTCTTCGCCTCCGGTTGCCGGAGAGCTCGGCAGATGCTGAGACGCCAAGAACGAAGCCGTAGAGCACAGGGATGAAGTGCGATGCTCTCAAACTGAGAGAAGACGATAATTAAACATTTTCCAACAGTTTAATCTTACATTACCATAACTAGGGAAAAAGTTCTTGCACAACTCTCTTTTGCATCCTTCTATACCTTTTGCAGCACTCCTCTGACAATCTTACTTTTTCTTTTCTCCAGAAGATGGGAAGAACTCGACTACTTTCATGAAACACGTCAGAGGACGCTTGCTGTTTTGGGACAGTCTCTTTATGAGAAAATGCGAGGAAAATTTTTTCGCTAAGGTGTAGGCGGCAAGAGACGCAGAAGACGCGCACACGCAGCTCTCCGAAGGTAGGTGCTGGTCCCGGGCGTCTTTCGGCCGAAGCCGCGGTCCGGAGCGCACCGCGACCGGCAGAAAGCTCTGTGCGCGAAAAAGCCGCTTCTTCGCCTCCGGGAGCCGGAAAGCTCGGCAGATGCTGAGACGCCAAGAACGAGGCCGTAGAGCACAGGGATGAAGTGCGAAGCTCTCAAACTGAGAGAAGACAATGATTAACCATTTTCCAACAGTTTAAACTTACATTACCATAAATAGGGAAAAAGTTCTTGGACAACTCTCTTTTGCATCCTTCTATACCTTTTGCAGCACTCCCTGGACAATCTTACTTTTTCTTTTCTCCAGAAGATGGGAAGAACTCGACTACCTTCATGAAACACGTCAGAGGACGCTTACTGTTTTGGGACAGTCTCTTTATGAGAAAATGCGAGGAAAATCTTTTCGCGAACGTGTAGGCGGCAAGAGTCTCAGAAGACGGGCATACGCAGCTCTCCGAAGGTGCCAGTAGCCACATTCTTTTAACAGAAGCCACTCTTCGGAGGGCTCTTTTACCTTCATAAATGTCTTTGCTGGACGAAGCCGCTTTTTCATTTCCGGGAATACCAAGAGAGCAGCACTAGCTAAAGACGTGATTGGCACCATTATGGAGAGTTTTGCGTTGTTTCTTACGCTAGGTGTCGCTGCTTATCAAGGTTTGGCTGCTTTTAACCATTTGGGGTGCTGGATCTTCAAACAACTTATCGTAACTTCTTCTATTTTAAGTCAGGTGCTCACTGACGTAGATCCTATTAGATATAGCACACTGCAAATAAGAGCTGAAATAGATTTATTGTTATTAGCACATGGGCACGAGTGTTAGGAATTTTATAAGGAATATGTTGCATGAATCTTTTGGACCATTCTGCAGCCATTCATACGAAACTCACACAACTACAAGGCAATATGAAGAAATTGACTGGGAACGAGTGGGGTTTGCATCAATGGTTTGAGGGATGGGAAAGAACTGGATGGTTGAAAGATCTCCGAAATGGAGCTTTGTTTTTACCAGTTTTCATTATTTTGTTGCTTTGTGTTATTCCATGCATCGTGAAACTGGTGTGCCTCTTGGTAGAAAATACAGTGGAAAGGGTCTGGCTGGTGCAAGAAGAAGGGGGAATTGTGGCAATGTATCTGAACCGCTTAGACTACAGGGTGCACCAGCCATCCAGCGTGGAACGGTTCTTCTCAGAATTTTCTCAGGGCCCTCTGGAATTCATCAAGACATAAGCCGTGCTAAAACAAGAGAGGAGAAGCTGAGAAAGCATATTCCAAGACCACAAGAACTCCAAATTGGGGGGGGGGGGGGGGGGGCAAAGTACCTGGACTGTAAGGAAACACATCTTCTGAGAGGTACACGCAGAATGTGTGGACAAGACAAAGGCACCAATAAGAAAAGCGTGACTAGCGTGTGCAGAGAGTCAGAATGTGTAAGTGCATCATGTAAACCATAAACGGCTTCTGCTTAATCCTCTTGGTCCATTGTGCAGGAGTCCTGAATTCCCCCTAAGTGATACTTACTAAAAGAGCTCCGATTTTAATGCTAGAGTTACTGTCTATACGATGATTCATGGGAATGGTTCTTTCAAATCCTTCCCTTGCTGACATCAGTCAGTTTAGTCTTTTCCTGATTGTACTGATGGCTATACATTAGTTAGGAATAGAAAGGAATGAGTTTTAGGGATATGTTGCATAGAAATAGACTGGTAGCTCTGCTTCCATTTCCATTGTCTAAGTAGAATTCCGATTATTTTTGGCCCTTTCATAGACCTCTGACTAGATTAGCATTTGTCTTTGATTGACTCCCTAAATTTTAGGCTACTAGGCTTGACCAATGAATGGAAAGGGGAAAGTCACAGAGCTTCAGTGGTTCTCTTGTCAGCAATTTCTCAGGAGCAGGGAGATTTCTTTCCTCAAGTTCTTTGCTTCAGCTAGCAGATTATGCTCACGCCAAAAGGAGGTGAGAAGGTTGCTTCCTTAAATGGTCAAATAATTCTTCCTGCTATTTGTGACGCTTTTGTATTACTGGAGTTTGTTCCAGAAAGTTGGATTATATTGCATGCATCCGCTCCTGGGGAAACAGAGCATTTAGCCAATAGCACGTAGGATTTATCAACCTGAGATTGTCTTAATGGACCGGAGGCTTAAAGCACATTAATTCCTGCACAGTAGTTTCAATTCCACTTTTAGGCTCGACAAACCGAATGGTAAACCTGCATCAGCAGGGAGGGACATTTAATTGGTTTTTCTCCTTTTCAGAGAGAAGCTAATGAAAAAGTTTCACCAGAATCAGAGCGGGCTGTATAACAAGAAGAGCGTCATGAAAAGAGGCCAATCCTATCCTCTTAGTATTGCTAGCTGTGATTGGACTTCAATGAAATGTGTCAACTCTGTGTTCCTGGGTATCACATCAGTAACAGGTACTTCAGCTGCTGTACGTCTCTCCTAAAGCTAAGAACAGAATCTCAAATAATCTTAATTCCAAGGTCCCAATTCACCGTGTGATGCTGACAGGTGAAAAAGGAGTGGAAAGTGCACCAGTAAATGAACTTGAATGGCCTATCTAAATCAGCGGCCACTGATTTCCTGAAGGCTTAAACAGGTGAGTTGCCCCTATTTTTCTTGGGATTCTTTTAGTCTTTGGTCATGTTTATCTTGGGATTCTTTAAATCCTTCCCCATTAGTTCAGCCTCTGCTCTCAAATCCTTTGCTGCCATTTAAAGTATCTCGATAGCCTGGAAACGTGTTGTCTTTATTCATCACCTCATTATTCCTTTCAAAGGGTTGTTTGCCTCAAGTCTCATTTTTGCTGATTTTCTGCTAGTTCATTGTCAGATGGCAGCAGGTGTTTTGTAAGAGCAAGTGCACAATCCTATAGCTTGCTTTTCTATTGATTTGGCCTGTCTAGAAAATGGAATGACTGAACATCTCCAACAGCATTTTCTCTCCCCATTGTGTTTCACCGCAAGGGCAGATGCAAATCGTCTACCTAAACTCATGGCGCTGAAGAAACTAGTGGCTTGCTGTTGCATGTAGGTAGAACCTTCCAAAAGGAAGGCCTTGTAAAACCATGGCTGAGGCCCGTTACTTTGGCTAAGTAGAAAAGGACTATGGGAAAGTGAGGCAGCTGAATTAGAGGTAGATCAACAAGTTCTAGAACCGTCGCGTGTTCACAGCGTGGTGTATGGCGGTTGGTTGAATTATGTTTGTTGTGGCTTAAAGCTATGCAACTGACAAAGGCCTGACTGCTTCAAAAGCCTGGCTTTTGCAAGAAAGCAGCTCTCCTTTGCACCTGCCTGGGGACTCTGCGTCACTACAGACCCTCACGCCCAGTTTGCCAAGGAGATGATGAGTAGGAATGTTGCAGAGCTGCTGTGTGCATATGAAAGGAATGGCAGAGAGTGAAGCCATGGACAATTTCTGGGCTTTAGTACAATGCTGCTGCATTGGTGCCAGTTTAGTCGGTTTTCCATCAGTGGCATTTCTGTCTAGAAGTACACTGCCCAGAGTCTTTCTAGCATTTGATGCCATTTCCTTACTGTCGTCTTAATACCTTCCTTCAGTTTAAAGGATGATGCAATCTTTACATTTTGAAGATCCCTGTTAGGAAACACTATGCCAGAGGAGTCATCGCTCCCTTTTCTTTTGCCTCCTTTGTAATTTTTATAGACTCATTTCACATTTCTGCTAATGGCAATAAGAATACTGAGACTACTTAGCAGGGATGACGCTCTCAGCTGCTTTCTTCTTTCCTACTGCTTCATACCGTATGCGACTTAATGGCCTCGTTTTGCAATCAGCATTTTGCTGTGGTTTGCTAAAAACTGGCATGCACTGCCAACTCACAACTTGTGTGTTGGCATTTCAGGGGCTTTGATGGGTTCCTTTCTGAGATTGCCATGCACTGGACTTTCACAGTCACAAAGAATTCATCTACCATTGCTCGAAGTTCAGTATTAAATAGTCTTTCCTGGAATGTAGGCAACCTAGCAGCAAGTACTAAATTTGCTGCAAGCCCTGTCGTCCCAAAGGACCATTCAAAAAGACTGCTTTTCCCCTCTGACCAATCTGCCAGTATTTTGTTGGAGAATTTGGTACCTTAAGTGAACCTCTTGGAACGGATCTCATCACAGACAATATCTCAGGCTTTCTTGAAATACTGGCTCCTTTGGATTTCAATTCCATTCAGAGTGCATTTAAGATTTTTTCTTTTTTCACTGAAGCCGTTCAACGATGCCTCTTCTCTTATAAAATGTGATGCAGGTGAGAAAGATGGATCCCCATGAAAGGTTATATAGATGCCAAAGTTCATGCCCAATGGACTGTACTGGTGGAAATCCAGTACTAGTCTAGTATTTTGAATCCAAATAATTCCTCCCAGTCAGGCCCGACGGGATTGTTTGGCTTTGAATCTGAGCACGTGGACAGTAGTGGATGGTCCACAGGTTGAAAACAGTGTAGATTCTTCTCCTTTTTTCATTGATGGCTCAGAGACTGAAAAGGCAGCTACAAAATGGTAAGTACATCCCTCCAGATTCAAAAATTCTTCTTCTTAATTTGCATCTCCACCATAACAACAGATGGTTAGAACTAAATTACCAATGGGAATTTTATAGCTTCTCAGAAATGAAACAGGAACTGGCCAATGGGCCTTAGCAGTAGCTACAAGTTTTCCAGCACAAGGCATCTCAAAAGTATTTTAACCTTACAGTACTTTTCTGTCTTATGCTTTCATCTCACGGATGCAGGCAAAAAAAAAACAACCCCAAAAAACCAAACCCCCACCAAATAGCTAATAAGCAAAATCAGTGACATATATAGAAGCAGAAGCCATGGTTTTTAACTTCCAACCTTGTCTTCTCAACACACTCTCTAAAATGGAATTGTTTCCCTTTCTGCCTTGAAGCATTTTGCAGCAAAAAACACTCTAAGGTCCTGATAGGTGTTTTGTTCAAAAATCACTTCTGGTTTTCTGTCCATAATCAGAGTAACATGGCTGCGCTGGCAGCTGGCCAAAGGAGGTAGGAAGAGAAATCATCATCCACAACACTGGGGCTAAAGAAATTTCTACAGAAAATTACACGCCCTATTACTTGTTCATGTGTTGGGTTGAACGTTCAGAATCTGTTTCCACTTTTTCCCATTCATAGAATGTTCTATTTCACAGAATGCCAGCCCCTCAAACATCAGTCCTGCCAGAACAGCCCGCCATAGGGGGCTGTCATATGGGGATCAGCTAATGTCCACTGACTCTTACCAGTATAGTGCTTGTCACTGTTGCAGATCAAGAACTTCTGAATAGTTTGGATTCATGCTCTTTGAGGGGTTGAAAACAAGAAAAGAATGACTAGACATTTCTAGGATCAAATCCCCTGATGGAATAAAAATAGGAGCATAATAAATGTATTTGTTGTTCTAAGAAGGGAGATGAAGGGTCCAAAAGATTACTTGCATACTTCCTGTTCTAAATCCCTTATTATCCGGCAAATTGCAAAAGATTCCAGGCTTTTGCCAAAATGCAAATCAGATTAAAATGTGAAGCCTTACAGTTTACTGGATATAAAACTTCATCATCCATTTTTAAATCTTTGAGATTGTCATGTACTTCCTATTAATACCCTGAGGTTTAGAGCTGTAATTCAGAGAGATAAGAATGCTATTTTGAATTCATTCTATTAAATCATCTTGTCGGCACTCTCTCCTCTTGGTTTTCACTTCTGAAACTCTGTACGGAAGAGTGCATTAATGCAGAGAGCTCTGCATCAATTCTTTACAACAGTTTCCCCTGTAATTCTTCTTTCAAGGCAAACCTATAAAAAGCCACACTTTCTTACCCCACCACTTCTAAAATTCTATTGAGAAGCAAAAAAAAACCCCATCAAACAATGAAATCTCTGCTCCAAATTGTATTTAAAAAGCAGTCCATTAACTGCTTTCTTAGCAGATACTTTAGCTTGTAATCATACAGCAACCTTTCTTGCTCTTCTGGATTAGAACTAAATTCTTAAAGCGTATAAGGAAACATAGGTTTACTGTATCTGATTCTTAGATACAGAAGTCCAGCAAGGAGTTCAGACCTCAAAAGAAATGTCTGTACAAGAAGATTCAGCACAACGTTGAGACATATTAGCTATTTTTCAAGAAGAGCAGCCAAACTGAAACTTTTTAGACTTCTATACTATCACGGCTGCCTGCTTCCAGAACCTGACCTAAGTTGCTGGAAACTAGCTGCAATATTACTGTAAACACTGCTGTGAATGTAGGACATGGTCATTCTTCTCTTCCATTGAAAACCTCAAGTGGAGTCGCGTCACTTCTCTTCAAAATTCTGTATTTCCTTGCAAACTGGTCAAATAATGATAAATAAAGTGTTCTGTTCATTCAGTTTAAACCTAATGTTCAAAATGAAAAAAAAAAATCCATTCAGATATGGTCTGCAATAATATAGCAGAGAGAAGAGGAAGCAGACTGGCCTACAAAAGAAAGAAGTGAAGCAGAATTTGGGAATTTGGAAGACCTTATGATGTATTATTCAAACAAATAAATAAATAAAATATAACCTAGCCAAATTCAATCAGTGATGCACAGACAGAGAAAAAGAGCTAATTACTACTAATATTTTTTTCATTCTCAGACAAGAAGTTCAATGATCCTCTTGAATGCACGGAAGATTCTTGGAAAAGACAGCAGCCTTCTTCTTCACCACATACTCCTCAGAACTCCAGGAGACAAATCATTTGAGCTGTGAGGATCTTTCTCTCTGTAAAACTCCCAGAGCATAGCCAATATTCTATTCCTTTAGGGATCCTCGCCTCCCTGGGGGAGTGCTGGATAGTCTACAGGCCCAGTACATCAGCCAGACACTCTGCCTTATTTCCCATGGCTACTGCAGCAAGGACATCATCTACACTGGCTTTCTAGCCAAAATAGATGCAAGGCACAACAAAGAACATAGCCAAAACCTTGAGCACAGCTTATGGGTTTTGAATGAAAAATCTCAGGATGGCAATACTGGACCTTCTGATCCAAACCATCAGGAAACATTTCTTTAGAGGTGTTGGGAAAGATGAAAGTTTGACAAGAAAGTCTCACAGATATGTATGCTTGGCAGAAAGATTTTTGAATGTGGAGTCTGAAGAAAGAATAGAGTTGGAAGCAAGTTTTGATCTAGAAGAGAAGAATTGCTGAGCCAGTCTTACTGGATAACCAAGGAAGCAAAGGGTATGTTAGTTAGAAGGGGGTTTTATGACTTAGAGCAAAGGATAAACCCAGTCCAGACAAGAAGATGTTTTTACCAAGCAGGAAGATAGCACCGGAAACAAGCCTGCCGATGTGGCAAGCAGAAGAAAGGTCTCCGAATTTTCCACTGCCAAGAAAACTGAAAAAACAATTTTCAGCTTAAACTGTAATGTACTGACTTTTAGTGATTGGAGAACAGTGACATGAATATGGTAATTAGAGTAGCTATGATAGGCTATAGATAATAGTTAAGGCATAGATTGGTTCTACTGTATGAAGATGCTCAGCAAAGTATATAATGCATTGTAACCAAAACCAAAGGGTGTCCAGGCTTGCCTGCAGCTGGAGCTGACAGCTGTGGGCACAGGCTTTGTCGCCCACCACCCTGGACTGCTGCAACGTCTTGGATGGAATAAACTGCATTTTGGAGAGCTGCCTGGAGTCCCGCATCCCTCATTTAGGCTCTTCCATGGAGGTGAAAAAAACTTTTGTGTATTGTACAAAAGAATAGCTATGTAATCCAGAGTTGCATGACCCAATATTTCTACTGCACTGGAACAATTTTTATCAATATTATGGATCCACTTCTTTTCAGTGCGCTTGGTAAAAACCGAAAAGTATCGTTTGAAAGAAATTATTGGATGCGTTCTAAGTTCTACGGATTAGTTAAGGTGTTGGTATTTCATGGCTTGGTTTTTGGTGGGGAGGGAAGAAGCCAGCCACAGAAGTGACTTTTTGTGGAAAGCCCCTAGAAGCTTCCTCCATGCCTGGCAAAGTGAATCCCTGCTTGGCACTAAGAATAGACATGCTGCTAAGCCAATTACAGAAGCTGGTAGCGCCTTGGTGATATATTTAAGAAGGAAATCAAAACTGCAGCCAGTTAACCTTGAAGTTGGGAAATTTTTAGGTTGGCACCTCTTCTGCTTTGAAAGACAAACCAGTGAGACACTCTGTTGCAGTGTGTGTTCATTATTGTAATGCAGATCTAGTAGCCCGTTTTATAATCCTTCCTATTTTGTGCTGTTATAGCATATGTTATTATGAATGGATTGTTCCTTTCCCCCCAGTATTGTTGGCTTTTGCCCTAGCTGTCCATCTCCCCAAAGACCTGCCCTTTTGTTCCCTTTTCCTTCTCCCATTGAACATCAACCCCTCCCCAAGCCTGCCCCTTTCTCTAGAAACTTCCCTATCAATTTTGTACCCTTCAAAACCCCAGTGGTTTGTTCAAGATATTCTCCTGCCCTGTAGTCCCCCTACTGGTTTCAACATTGTATTCCCCGCCTTGTCTTCCACCCCCAGTTTCTCCCAGTTGGTTAAAGATTGTATCCTCCCCTGGAACCTCCCCTCATTTCTTAGTTGATGTATGCCTTTGAGTCAGTGTCTTTCTGTCCTTGACCCTCCAGGGAGTAAACTGGAAAACATACAGAAGACCTCTCCCTGTTCCTTGTCCCTGCCCTCAGCGCAGTTCTATCCCCAAGGCAGTCCACCTGTGCCATAGAGCAGCTGTGCCCTACAGCTGCAGCCCGGATTCGACAGCTTTCTTGGGGCGGCCCACTCTCGCTGTCGGTGTTGGGAGCTAGTCGGGCTGAAGAAATCGGGCACAGCAGCAAGACTCCAAGTCAGAAATACAGTTTATTAGGAAAAGGGGGATAACCCCAAATCCATGCAGGAATACAAAAGAAAAACCACTGACAGAGTCAGAATAGAAGCTGACGTCCTGCTAGTTAGGCTGGTGGTAGCAGTTTGGATGAAATGGTCTTGTTGAAATGGTGATTCTGTAGAAACCATCTGGTTGCTCTTTTCCTCTGGAAAACCATTGGGTAAGGGCGGCCGTTCCTCTGGCAATGCAGTGGAAAGACTGCTTGTTGTGTCCCAAAACCCAGATTATATCCAGGTTGGGATGCTTAGCTCCTACCCCCTGGGCGGAGCATCTCACAATGGGCTGATATCCTTCTGAGTCATGCTATGGGTCCTTGATTACCCGTTAAACAGAAATGGCTCCTGGAGGGAGTTATCTCTGAGTCATGTGGCAAGACATTGATGGGCCCATTAACAGGAGGTAAGGAAAAAACAATGCCACCGCTCAGCAGTTCTTGAGGGTGGGAATAGAATGCATTTTTATATTGTAAGCTAAGACAATACAGGATGCAGGTTTTTGCATTTGCTGGAAGTTTGTATGGATTTGAAAAGTATCCTCATACCAGAGGCACAAAAGTATTCTCATACCCCTTTTAATCATCTTCAAATGAAGCAATTCTCCCAATAACCTAACGCATGAATGACTTGCGAGTGAGTTGAAGGAATACGCCAAAGATAAGTAGTGTTCAGCTGCAGAGAATTGTTTAGGGACGTCATACCCTAATATTTTAAATCAGAAAGCATGGATGGACGGGTCTTTTTTCCCTAGTTGACTACAGAACCAGCGGTCCTTTGCAGGAGGGTCTTTGGATTTAGGATGACACTGGCAACTAAGAGCATGGCTACATAGAAGGTGCTACTTTTAGACCAGAACATTCAACTACTTAAAGGCAGATAGGAGAGTAGCTGATTAGTGACAGCTCCGACAGGAAGAGTCTGCGGCTTACCCCGTGGGAACAATAGTAGCACATTTCAATTTTAGAAAACCATTCGTTTCAGAGGACCAAGCATCAGTAAAAATAGAAGGTCAAGTAAAGACATCCTAGTGCTCTTCTTATCAGAAGCATGTTCCTCCATATGAGAGTATTTAGGAAAGAACAGTGCGTTCATAAGGAAAGGTGTGCCAGTTACATAACCTGGAGAACAAGGCAAGACAAACTTATACAATATACATTCTCCAATGCAAAATGAAGAAACAATCCTTTCAATTTTCCACGGAATTAATTGCATTTTATTTGCTATTTTCATTTCAGGTGCTAAGAAATGATTTTTTACGACTGAATTTTATGAATTCTGCAAAGCTATCATTTCTAATGTCTTCATACCCGTATTAAACACTGAGGTGACAAAGAGAATGGCAGTGCAAGGAAACCTTGTCCATCTCCCCCTCCTTGTAGCTTTAGACCAGTGAGAAATCACTGAAGCCGGTCACTTCATTTGAGATAAATAGCTTTACCAAGAGAGAATATTATCCAGCCTTGATCTTTCCTTTTGGAGCTGATCCACTTTGTAGTCATCAATTCTTGACTCAGCTGGGGAGAAACAATGGCATTACGGCCATGGATGTTAGAGTGCGCTGATGGGAAATGAAGTTCTCATCTTCAGGTCCTTGCTTCAGTAAATATTTCAAATTCATCAGAAAGAAAATTCGAAGACCAGTAATCCCCACTCAAATGACCTTATTTGAATAGTCTGCAAGCATAAGAGACATCAGGTAGGTGCTTTCATCTGTTAGGGGCATACCCAGCCAGTACACTATTGTCTAGTTAGGAGGCAATAATTTTGGAAATCATTGAATTTTTTGTATTGCAAGTGAATGGTCAACACATTTTATTACTGGATAAGGTAAAATCATGTCTTCTGCATCCTTTCAGAGAGGAAGCTTACCTGGATCTAAAGCTGCTCAGCTCCATGATGGGATGCTTTGTCTTCAAAGGGAACTCTAGTCTTCGTCCTTTTGGATTGCTTCCATAGCTTTTCACTCACTCTTCAGGTACATGTTAAAATGTCCTCTTATCCCATGCAAATTTTTATGGGCATAGTCACTGAATTGGTAAGTATTCCATTAAGTCCACAGGCCCTGTTGAGATGGATGCACAGCTCTCAAGGGTGTTAGCAGATGTTATTCTGAGGCCACTCCTGATCATGTTTGACGGATCATGGTGACTGAGGAAAGTGAGCAAAGACTGGATGAAAGCAAATGTCACCCATCTTGAAAAAAGGCAGCTAGGAGGACTCAGAAAAGCACAAGCCAGCCAGCCTCATTTTTATCCCCAGGAAGTTAGTTGATGGAGTAGCTATTCCTGGAAAGCATTGCCAGGCACATGAAGGAGGACAAAATAATGTAGTCAGCATGGATTTACCAGGGGAAATTGGTGCTTGACGACTTTTTAAACTCCTCTGGTGAATGAACTTGCCTGGTAGATGAAGAGAATATCGTCTGCCTGGGCTTCAGGGAAGTTTTTGACATTTATCTACATCGCATCGCAATGTAGGAAGGAATAGTGTAAAGAGCAGGGAACCAGTGTCTTTTCAATGATGCTCAGTGAAAAGACAAGAGGCAGTGGGCACACACTGAAATACAGGAGATTGCCTCCGAACATCACAAACTGATTTTTTACTGTGATGGTGACTGAACCATGGCACAGAGTGTCCAGAAAGATGGTGGAGTCTGGATCACTGAAGACATTAAAAGTAAGCCCAGATATAATCCTGGGCAACAGGCTCTAGGTATCCTGGTTGAAGCAGGGGGATTGGACTTGGTGAGCCCCACAGACCGCTTCCACCCTCATTCATTCTGTGCTAGTGAATTCTCTTAGATATGCATTTCAAGGACTGGCATGACAAAGCTCTGTGCAGAGCGAGATTCAAATGGACATGGGATTTAAGTTCCTTAAGTAATGTTCAAGATGAATGTAAAACTCCGGGATAACTGTCTCTTCCATAACTGAATCCCTTTCATAAGAAAATTCCCCAGCTCTAGAAAGATCTTCTAAGACGCATGCTTAAGACTGACACTGGCTGAGCAAATTTCTCCCTATGAGTGTCTAAGACCAGTTAGGATCTTCACCGAAAGTGTTGTCAACGTAGTCACTGAAGGCATGTTTTTAAGAAGCGACAACTTACATCAGAATGACAAACATCGGTCCTCAAAATGTATTACTGTATGGGAATTATCTACTTGGATTCCAAATAAAAATAAAGAGTTGGTCTTTATTTAACTTTTTCATTGCAATATTCATAAGGGAAGAAAAGGACCTATGTCCTTAACTTTCTTAACTCTAACAAAGATTGAAAACATTCCTTGTAAAAAGCGTATCTTAATTATCAGTCTATCAAACAATTTGAGTTGGGAAAAAAGTTCTACAATTGTGTAGATAGTTGCAAAGAAGCCAAGAAAATAGGAAAGAAACAAAAACAGAGAAAAAGAGTCATCTTGAGTCTGCTAGCTAATTCTAGAAGTAGTCTGCTAGAAAAAGGAAACCCCAGTTGAATTTCAAATGTGTTCATGCAATTGATTCAGTAACTGGTCAATGTAAAAACCAATCCTTTCGTACAACTTCCCTCAGCAACAAAAACTCCAACAGGTTGACACCACCATCATGCCTGTCCCAGACATATTGAAAAGAGAAATGATGATTTCCTTGAAAATCTTTTTGCGGAAAAGTTGCAAGGCATTGAAGGGATTCTCCACATTCTCATTCCTCCATGTAGCGTGAAAGCATATTTGATAAAACATGCAACAAAGCATATTTTATCAATATCAACAAAGTGATTTACAAGGTAAAGTAAAATGGATGACTTAGGAATTGATCTCTTTTGAACATGAAACTTCATATCCACTCTCTGTGAAGTTTCTAACAAAAAATGATGGAGCTGAGGCATGAATCTGCCACTACGAGGGTTAAACAAACATAGACATTCCCCTTCACATGCCCCCCCTTCCGCACACACCTAGGCACGCACAGAGATCAGCATAGCAGATCATGAACACCTTGGAAAAGACTGAAATGCTAAATGCCTCTCTTTGTGGGCAAAATAGCTGGTACACTATTTCAAATATCTGGTACTAAAATTCTGTTTAATATCTACCTCATATTTAAAACACAGCTTTTCATTGAATTCTGTTTGCAGAATATTTTCCTTTCATTTGTTCCTTTAAAATTACTGAGTTCTATGTCTAGGAAGATTTTCTTCTACAAATAGAAAGAATTAGATGATGTCTTTTCAGAAGAAAACATTGGTTTATACAATTTTAAACCATCGTGGTATGGAAGAATTTATTTGTCCCTCACTAAGGTAGAATAAGTATTTTGATCATAGATCATTTACAGTGAAATACTTGACATTTTTAAGATGCTTTCAATCAATTTTGATCCTCATTGCTTATTCATTGTAAACAGTAATTTTCAGTGCATGGAAAGTGTGTGTGGTACATCGACATTAGTTCAAACACCAATTCCAACTAATGGCCAGGCTGAACTACAGTAAATAATGTCCTGAAGGACATTTTGCCGCCTTCTTTGGCACTTCATGAAATCCTAATGATTGGGATGAAGTGTTGAAATACAGAGGTTTTCTCTCAGAGAGTGTCCCATGTTGAAACCCATCCCATGTGTTTGATATTGTTGTTCTTATCGCTTTTAAAATGTGATATCTTCTGCATAGTTTTCATGAAGCTTTCTGTTACAGTAGTGAAAATCACAGAGAAATGCAATTTTGTACAACTTTGAACTTACCCCAAGAGCTGAGAGAAAATTTGCTCCTGTACTTCAATCTGAGTTTCTTCTATATTCAAGCTTTGTTTATCTACCATCAGGGGTCGCATTCGTTGCTGTTCAAAGCCCCATCCAAGCTGACCTTGAATACGCTCAGGGATGGGACATCCACAACTTCTCTGGGCAACCCGAAGCAGCGTTCCCGCACCCCAACAGCAAAAAATGTCTTCCTTTCATCTAATCTAGATCAGAAATACTAAATCTAGGCATATGAACTTTGAGGAGAGGCTTGAAATTCTTTTGATTTGAAACACATTTGATAGGAATACTAACTTACAGATGACTGAAATATGTTGATGGCCATTTGAGATTGACACTTTTTGAAAAAGTGCATGGAATTGAAAATTAAAACCAGTAAAATGAAAAACTTCTTGCCTTTTTCTTTTTTCTCTTATATTCAAAATTGCATAGGTCAGATATCTGTGCTTCATGCAGATCTCTCAGATACTCTCAGACAAAAGCTTTTCTTTCAGACTAAATTGCAGATTAGGTAGAACACTAGTACTAGTGAAGGTTTTTCTGGGCATAGGGGGATTTGGGTGCACAAAAGGTTTTATCCAAACTGGAAAATTCATCCCAGCTGCGTTCTGTTCATCATTCTTACTGCATCAGGCCTGAAGATTCTGTGAAAAGTATCCTGTGGACCTTGAACATAGCTCATGTGAAAGAGATGAGAGGTGATGGAGAAGTTGAGGGAGAGAATCAAGAGCATATGGCCCAGTACAGGCACCAGAAAGTACTTTTTCATGTGGTCCACAGCCCGAACAATTGTTTAGCACCATTTGAAGGCTGTGTCTGACAAAGAGGGCTGAAGCAGGTCTTCAAAATATCCGGTAGATCAAAATCCATGGAAGCAAATGACCCTGGCCAGTCACATTGCTGCTGATCATTCACCCTCCATACCAGCTGATCAGGCCTAGCAATGCTGCTGCAAAAGTATTGTGAAAAAGGTAGGCACATTTTCACAGAGGCAGGGGAAAATGCCCTTGGATGATGATTCCAAGGGATAACTTGATGGAGCAAGTTAGGTACCCTTATCTACTGTGCAATATCGAAGTTGGTGAGTTCACCATCTGTAAGCATCACTTTAAAAAAATAAATGTTTGATCCACAAAACAATATTTCCTATGTCCTGTCTACCTGCTTCAGTTCAGCCAATGAATAGGCTATGTTCCATCAGCAAAGTGTTCATGATCATATGCTTCTTTAAACTGTGATAATTCTTTTTTTTTTTCTAAATCAGACACTGTCTATTCCTAAGATTCAGATGTCCATGGGTAGGGGTGTAATTAAGTTCACTGTTATAAAATATCCTTCTTGTTATCTTTTGTTTAAATTACTGACATGTAACATCAGTCTGAGAGCTGAAAGAAACCCCTTCATTTGCTGTTTGCCAGTATCATCTATGTGATACAAATTCTACTTGATAAATCACACCCATACATTGCCATATCATACTACTAGTAATGCCTTCACAACCTTTTCTTCATCATTAGGGATTTTGGCAAAGTGAATGATTGGAACACAAGCAAGGGCATTTGTTCAAGATGTTCCAGAAAGAGCTGGGATCTGTTCTCTACTTTGCTGCCTATGTTAGCAGGAAGCTGCAAAAAAAAAAAAAAAAAGAAAGATAACTAGGAAGAGTGTTATTTTTAGCCTGACTTCGGAAATGAGGTTTGGAGTACCCTGTTAAATGAGAAGGTGCTCTTTGAATATATAGCATCTTAAGGGGAAAAGTCAGCTTTAAAGAGGTTTTGAGACAGTTGCTTCTGGAAAAAAAAAAAAAACAAAACAATTTGAGGTATCTAAGGTCTTTAGCCATACCGCTTGGAAGATTGATTCAAAACACAGTTTCTTCATCTAGGAAGGACAGAGGACCATAGATGCAACTCACTTCAAAATGGAGTTATGTAGGTTTCTGGTTGGGATTTACTGGACATCATTTCTTGTAAAGTCGAGGGACTGCAGTTAGCTCTCCAATAATTTCCTTCCCTGAAATTCATCTGCATTTGCTCCTTTCTCCAGCGTTCCCATTTCTTTGTGATGGTATACTCCATCTATGCATTAGAATATTCAGCTAGAGTGTGTGTCTGATATTTTCTAGTTAAAATTGACTGGAACGCAATGGATAGTTCCAGTTGCTTGTATAGAGTAGTTCTTTTTTGACAAGTTTCCTTTTGACAATGTTTAAGCAGCAGTAGCAAATAGGAGGTACAGCTTGCAGCAGGGAAAGACGCTTCTGCTTGCTCAAGTTTCCTGTAGTCAAATAGATGCTAAAAGGCTTTTCATAGTACTACTACTGTCTTGTAGGAATACTTGATCAAATCCTACCTTTGATAAAATTACTAATGGGCTACTTTTCCACAAGGCGGAACATTTTTCTTTTAATAATATGGTTTTTGTAAGTTGGAAACATGAACTTGTGCACCAGTCAGGTGGAATGTACTCCTCCTTCTTCTTAAGTTTCACAACCTTATTTAGAAAATATTGACTCTGTGTAACTTCAAAAGAAGAATTCTGGGCATCTTCATTCTATGGATGTAATTTTTTTTCTACCATGCTGTTCTTGTTTTCTATGGAACTCATTTTTACCCATAAAAATATTTTCCCCTGACACCTATGGAAAATACCTATGTTTCCTCAATGTTGCAGCCTCAGTACATTGTTTAGAATTATTTCAACAAGGTCCCAAGCATATCCGACAGCTAGACAGCAGAGGTTAGCAACAGTGAATGGGAATAACTTCTGAACCATTTCAGTAGATTTCCCGGGAGGGGCTTGCTTTCTGCCCCTGCAAATTTTCCCAGAGATATTGTCTGGTTAACATTTGCATCAAAAGAGTATTTTTGCACAAACCTTGGGCCAAGCTCTGTCTCAGATTTACTAGAGAATGCAAAGAGGGTGAAAGTGCTGCTTCAAAGCCCTCTGTGCGCTTTCTGTACCAAAAGAGAGGTGACCCCAGAAATAAGTTTTTGATCTCTCTTCAAAACACGAGGCAAGTCACCACCTCATTCATCTTTTTCTGGGACTCATAGCATCGAAAGGCCAAGAAGCCCTCTTGCTTGCTAAAGTGTGTTCAGCAAAAAACCCTTGTCCCATCAGCAAATTTGAACACAACTGCATTTGAGTCAATTCCAATGCTGGCAGGGCAATACTCTAGCCCAGTAGTAACATGCCACTGTTAGAAGACTGTGTAAAAATCTTTGTGTACAAAGTAATGGGAGGGAAAAATAGAATTGGGAAGAACTGCACATTGTTCTGGAAAAAGCCTCCTGCCACAGTCTTACAGACGTCATTTTCTGGTATCATTTTTAAGAGTTGGAGTTTTTTAAATTTTGTACAAGATAAAATCTTACTGGACCTTGAAGTTTCCCTACTAGAAGTACAGCCATTTCTTAGTAGAATAGAAGTAAGCCATTTGAATGTGTACAAATGGCCTTTCAAAATGCATATGCTATAGCCCACTGTGAAAGGAATTAGCTATAAAAATAGAAATTCAAAGGTTTAAAAAGGTTTTGAATAAAGTAAGTCTAAGGTGATAGAAGAAGAAGAAAACAGCAGTTTTCTTCTTCTGGTGAAAAAACAACTCCGAGGACATTGTACTCTACAGGTGTATTATATCACTTTCTGAAAAACGGAGTAGGTTTGCTATTTCAAATGGTTTTCATTAGGAAGGAAGAGATTCCTTTGGAAAAAAAACTTCAAATTGACTTGCATTAATGTTATGACACTTAACTTCACCAATCATGAAGAAAAATTCTCATCACTTGATATGGAAATCATGACAGTAATGGAGACAAGGATGTCTAAGCTGTGCCATCAGGAACATAAAAAAGCATTAGAATGCAGGTAAGACTGAGCTCCTGAACTAGTCAGAAGAGAACGCAACCAAAACATTTTCCTTTAAGAGTCTTCAGGATAAACAGCAGATCAAATGTTTTCCTGTGAAGTATTTATGAATTGAATTAACCTTTAAAATAACATTGTTTTCAAAAACCTGTGTCCAGTATCTCTTAGAATGATACAGAGTTCTTATTACTAGAAAAATGAAAAGCACTTTTTTCCAAACTGTTGTGCACTTTTAAACGATCTACAATAAAAAGAGTACTTTTTCATGCTGGGCATGATGTTCATTACAAAAAAGCCTTGTCGCATGTTTGGTACTCTAGTGTCTTGATTAGCATCGTTTTTTATTCATCGAACAAGTTTCACATTGACTATTTTTCACCTTGAAATAGTGGCGTCTTTGTACTTATGCAGCATCCATGAAGAATTTCTTGGGTGTCATTTTGTACTCGATCCTAAACGGCAGGTTCTGCATTCTGCCATCCGTCTGGCTTTCCCGTTTGATGCAGCTTCTGAGAGGTCTTTTCAGAATTGAGGACTACCTGCAAGAATGATGCTAAATACATGCATTTTACCTCTTGGTTAATGCAAAACTGTTTTTCCTTTACAGCACAATAATAATAGGAAAAGAATGATGGTGGATTCAATTCTTACAGTAATACAAAGAGGACTATTATCATCATTAGAAACCAAGCAAGTCATATTTATTGCTCATGCAGTACAACCACTAATGCAAATTACCCTGTAAATTCAAAATGAATCTGTATCACAGGAGTGGATTGAATGCGTCTATTGATATTTTGCTTAAAGCAGAAAATTAATTCTTTTGACAGCCAACTCATAATTGCAACCTAACTTTCAACTCCAGCTTTCAAACAGTGGAAACACGTCTGTTTATAAAACAATACAGTACAGTACACAAGACCAAAACAGGTCATAGACATTCAAATGAAAGAAAAGATCAAAGGACAGATTAATTCGTGTCTGCAAGCCCTCAAGAGCGTGCAGGTCAAAAGTCCCCAGAAAACTAGGCCAGTGGCACAAATTCTCTATGTTGGCACCAGCAGAAGCAGCTGCTATCTTTATAGGATGCAATCTTGCTTACATCACCCTTCAAAGCAATCTTCTGTCCCCCTGCCCAATACGCCTTCTGCTCTACTCCTTGGACTTCACGTTTGCATTTCTACAGAGTCCTGCAAAGTGACTCAAAGTTCAGGTAACAGATTTCCAAGATTTAGAAATACTGTGTTAAGTCTATTTGTTTCCTATTTCATCCCGTCTAAGCATACTGTAACTTTCTGAAGTGAACTATGTCGAGTATGTCACGTGTAGTTTACATGTTAGTTCTGCTTGACATTAAAACTTCGCACAGACCCCTGGGATGCCTTACTGCAAAAAAATATAGCTGCAAAGAGTGGTTGCGCAAAGTTAGAATGGCCAGAAAACCATGTAAACAACCTAACAGTAGAGGCTTGAATTTCTGAATATAATCTTGCACCATCTAAAGTCAAAATAGAATATTGAAATGATTTTCATCTAATAATGAGCGTGGGGAAGAAAGAATCCAGATAGGCTTTTTTTTTTTTTTTTGGAAACAGTTCCAGGAAATACATGGCCTTAACTTGGAAGTATAGCATTAAATATTTTTATACAGCATGAGTTCTCATTACCTAATCATATGATTTGTAGAACTGAATTGGAAAGAAGGAAATAAACAAAGAAAAATATTCAAGCTATAAAAGATTTGAGTTTAAAATTCTCTTTGTATTTCTGATTAAAACTATGAGGTAGCCAAATGGTCACCCATTATTTTAAAAAGCATCTGGACATAAAAAACGGATAAATTTCGGCAGGACTTGGATGTCGGGTATTCATGAAAAGCTTTATTTCACTGCTTCCCGACCCTGATTCAATCCCCCTAAACGCAGCTGTATTTCAGATGCTCAGTGAAACTGTCCGTGTAATGCATATAGTTACAAATAATCTGCAGAAAAAGCTAGCTAGATTTAAAGATCTTTTTCTGTAAATGGAATTCAATTGATTTCTACAAACACACAGCTGGGATTTCTGCTGTCTTCTTCAGGCCACTTCCTGCAGAGACCTCTCCATTAAATCTGTCTCGTTCTACTAAGAACGCTTCTAGTGATTCAAAGTCAGCACTGGGATTGTCCAACTGCATGGAATTACTGTCTGCTAGAGCTGCACACTGAGGGCTTCTGTGTGCAGCATCATGTGAGCCCTGCTAATGTCACCCTGTTGGTATAAACTGAGCTAAGTGGACCTTAAGGGACAAGATTGTGCACTGATTTTGTAATAGAAATTAGGTACTAAGAAGGAGGCAAGAGGATTTCAATGTTTCTGCCTCCAGCTGAAGCAACACTAAATCTCGGTCTTTATCTGAAAAACGAGGTGAATTAACCCGTTTGGCATTCATATGCCAAAAAGGTCAGTAATACACTCAGAACTGTCAAAAGAGTAACAATTCCAATCATTACTTTCTAAAAAGAATTCATTTGAAGAAGTCAGGAAGAAAGATGAAACATGCAAATATCCTACCCTGAGAATCATTCTGTTGATCTGCACAGGTTTCTTATTATATTCCCATCTAATGCATTGGTCATGTGTGCTTGCGATGACACAAATACTTGCAAAGCTTACCAGATAAATCACGTTCTCTTCAAACAGCAAAGCATTTCTTGATGGCTGCATTTGCTAATTCCATTTAGACTCAATGTTCTTAAAGGTCTTTTCCAACCAAAGTTCCAACCATCATTCTCTAAGTCGCACATCCTGATTTTCCTGGTTTAGGGCAAATTTGGCAGAAAACCTCAAAAAGCCCCCCCCCACCCACCGAGAAAGCCCACCCACACGGCCCCTCCCCTCAACTGGTTTGGGGAAAATTTCCTCAGAGAGAAGTGGGAAAAAGCTCTTTATTTAACAGGCAAAGCACTCCCAAGCACAAAAAATGAACAATACCAGGTGACAAAACTCATTTGCCGCACTGAAGAGATGACAAATCAGAAAGTCTCTCCTGTGGGTGCTCGCTCTGTTATCAATCCCTTCGGCAATGGGGAAGGCTGCTGCCCAGAGTAGACCCCAGTAGGCCACAAAGTGCAAGTTCCCAGTGCTTCCCAGGTCCCAGTCCGGAGCAGATTCGAAACGTTCCAAGAAAAGGGAAAGGAAAAAAAAAAAACCAGTCCAGGGAAAACTCTGCCTCAGCCAGCTAAACCAACTAAAAAGCAAATGCGTGCTCTGTTCTGCTCCATCAGTGCCCAGACAACACAGTGCAGGGTAGAATGTGGAAGAGTGTTGCTTTTTAAGGAGTGCAGCCTCTGATAAGAAACTCGGTGCTTCTTCTTCTCCCCACCTTTGCTCTCAGAACCAGTCTTGAAGGCAGAGAATATCATATCCAGCATTAAGAGAACAGATGACTGGGGATACAAGCATCATAAAGTCACCCTAGGACACTGCTCTATTGAGATATGTCACCAGACTATGCTAAGACCAAGTTTTGGACCTGCTCATTAAAATTCTACTATCACAGTGAAGCTGAGGAGGAAACACAGCTCACTACAGTTACCTTGTGGCATGCCAGTGCTTCCTTTCAATCACAATGTTCTTCATTTTTATGTCCCTGACATCACAGGCATAATGAAACATCCTTTGTGCAGGAAGGCAGATAATATTCTTCTCATTTTTACTGATGGGTAAGCTGACATGCAAAGCAGTTAATTCAAAGTGAAAGAGCAATAAAGCCAATAGTAAAACCAGAGTTTTGTTTACTCCCCTAAATCCTTACTATCCCAAAATACAAGAACAGCTGTAAAAGCTTGTGGCTACCTAATTTTTTCCTAGACCTACATGGTGGGGTAAGAGATAAACAATCCCAAACTATGGTAATCCACAACAAAGCATTCTTGACCTCATATTCAGGTTCTGCATAGCGAGCTCTTCCTCCTGATCAAGTTATTCCATCCCAATACTTTGGGGAGTATCTTAGAGGGCTGGGTGTTGTTTGGTTTGAAAGCATCTTGATCATTCAGGAACCCAGCAGCAAGGACAAAGTTTAAAAGAAGATAGTGCTATGCGTTGATATTCATATATGACAGACCTATTTCTACAACGCAGAAGGCTGACCTAATGCTTCACGACAACATGGCTGAAGTGGCATCCTGGTCCCCATAGGTTTTTCTGTTTACTTTTAGCTGCTTTCATACCAGATTATTGAGCTGAACTAGCTCAAAAAGGAATCAGATAAGTGCCAGAGCTTTCAAACAAAAAAAAAAGCAAACCAGATGCAAAATGGTGATTTGTAAGTGCATTTGAAAACAGAAGTTTTTTGTACTTCTCATAGGTACACGGCATTCTCTAGAATGATATTGCCCAAACGCTTTGGGTTTGGTTTTGGTTTTTATTTTTCCTCAATTCTAAATGTTACGCATTCTTTTTGGCCATTTGAGTAAACAGATTTTCTGATCCATGTGAAAGACAGTCCGAAGTTCCCCGCATTTGCCTCACGACCGTCCCCAGGACAGACATGGGGACCCTGAGGACCCTGATTGGAATGCTGGCATGCCGGTCGTGGAGGAATGCCAAAATCCTGAGGCCCCTGAGCAGAATTCTGGCCTGCCAAGTGATTGTTGGCAGCTGTGTCTACAGTGACTGCTTCTAGCAGGGCTTGCCAATGGGAGACGCAACCTATGTGCCCGTACGTGCTTCGCGACACCAGCCCAGGAATTTTCCCACCTCTTGGCCAGATGAACTTGCTGGGGCAACTGTGGTAGCCGCCCCATGGAAAATCCTTCATCTGCTCCACTACCACCGTGAGGGACGCAGATTGAAGCCCCCCTCCCAAGGACTGAGGCTGAGTCCCCCGTAATTCTGATCCAGGGCTGCTGGCCTGACTGAAGCAGGATGCCTGCTAAGTGTTGCCTGCAGATGTGTTCGCTGGACCTAGACTGGTTTCCCATAGAAACCAGTCCTGAAACACTAGATCCCACTCACTGCTGATATTGATATTGACTTCTCCTGCTGAGAACATGGACTCTCTGTACCCGTCTTCAATACCATTTTCCCCCTCAGCAATTTCAATAGACTTGCTCTTTATTGTATCTGCTCCCCCTCAGCCATTTCTAGATCTGTTTCCCCCCTCAGCAATGGACTAGAATAGAACCTTGAGATAACCAGGACTTTGAGATCTCCCCTAGGAGAACTCCATCGGCTGGGCTGCGAGGACTTCATCTCTCTCCATTTGGTAGCTATACTCCCTCTCTCTTTCTCCCCCTCTTTTCTATTCCTTTCCTCTCCCTAATTCCTTTAAGGCATTTGCTGTGGTCATTCTAGAAAGGTGCATTTGTTTGGAGTGATACTGCAATCCCTTTTCCATCTTGTCTTTTGCCCTCCAAGATCAGTTAAGAAAACATCATCCCCCCTTCGTATGAGCGGATCAGAACAATATGTTCTTTCCAGCTGAAATTGGTTCTAGTCAATAGAAGCACACTGGTAGGTAAAAGTAGACTATAAAAGATAACATTCAGAATGTATTTCCCATGTCTTCCCATTCAAGCAAGTGAAGAAAGCAGACAGATCTTCAGATAGCATGCTTTGCGAATGGAAAGGAATCTTCTTGGAGGCAACTGTGAAACTCACGCAATGAAATGCAGTTCCGACAGATGAAAGGGTCACATATGATGTCAAATCTATTCTTTTAATGTTTGAATGAAACAAGATTTCTTGAAGTACAATCCTACAAAATGAAGGTGAATTTGCAGAAGCAATTGAACTGGGTCTCCTTTAGAAACACAATGTTTTCTAATTAAACTGAGCATTCAGGAAGGCAACCTTGAAATCAAAGGGATTTAGAAACATACAAATACCAAGACTGGCAGTTCATTATCTTGAACAGTCTCTTTAAGATAAGATTTATTTGAACTTCCACTTGTAGTAGGTCTGAAGACATCAGGAATGATGCAATATGAAAAAAACCAAAACAAAACAACTTTCTCAAAAAGCTTTGAGAAACCAGAGAAATGATGATTTTTATTGGTTAGGTAGTCCTTTAAAATTTGTCTTGGGGGAAAGAGATAAAAAACTGACTGAGATCAAATGACTGTGGAGTATATTCCAAAACAGTAATGAAGAAGGTAAGGGGCAAGAGCCTGTTAGAAAAATACTATGCTGGCTTCATCTGTTGAAAGTATTCCAGAATGGTTGAAATTATGAATCATATCTTCTGGGATGAAAAAAAAAAAAAAAAAAAGAAGAAGAAAACAGAAGGAAAAAAATATTTTGAACATATTTTTCCATTCCAAGATGGTATAACGGCTTTATTTCATTTTGTTCCTATGACAGGTTAATAGCTTATGAAGTGTTTAGCAATAGAGAGTGAGTCTTCAAACTAACCATACCATTTGGATGTGTCTCTTTTACTTTCTATAGCAGCAGATATGGTTTAGCACTCCACAATTCAGTCCCCAAAAGTGAGTAAGTGTGGCAGATTTAACCTAACTGCCCAGTCCATCAGAATGCCTAATTATCTTGAAAAGTGCTTTGCTATATCTCATTATCTGGACATGTCTCTCTAGCTCCACTTTGAGCTTCTTGATCTTTCATCTACAGGATGAGATCCAATTTAGCTTAGCAAGGATATAGCCTTTCCAAACCATATCTTTTACCGTCTGTATTCTTACAAGTACATTTCTACTGCTGGGACCAGTTTGGAAGATCCTAGTTGTTTTATTCCTTAGATTATGTTGCTGCATTAATTAGCTCTTCTTTGAAGTTTTTTCCCTGCTCAAGTATAGGGTCTGTGCCTAAATGATTGTGATGCTAACTCCTTATGATATATTCTGCAGGCTTACAGAGTATGCAGCAAAGTTTTCTCTTCTTCTGAGGACATTCTACTCTTTTGATGAGAAATGCTGAAGGTCTGACTTCAGTTGCAAAGGTATCTGATTGACAGATTGCAAAATTGTTAAGTCTAGTAACAGCAGGAAAAGCGTGCTCTTGCTCTGTATGTAAATGTCGTGTCAGCTGCTGTTGGGATAAAAAGCATGAGCATAAGCAAAGATATCTGCATGGATAGAAAAGAAACAAAGAAGATATTTGTTGTGATTTCTGCACTAAGGAGCAAGAAGAAGCATGAAGCGCTAATTTCAGTGGCTAAGACAGTATCATCCTTGGGCCAGTTCTCTTCAACATCTTTTGAACTACTTGGACTCGGCACTTGAAGGAATATTAAGCAAGTTTGCCAGAGACGCTACATTGGGAGGAGCTGTCAACTAACTCCCTTGAGGCCAGTGAGATGCTGCAGAGAGATCTTGACAAATAAGAGAGATGGGCAATTATGGCTGGCCGGGAGTCTATGCACAAATCACGAAAGGGGCGGGACTGCTAGAGAAGGCATCCCAAGCTGTTGTATTTTCCAGCATCAGTCTCATGACATGGTTATGACAGTGGGAAGATGCCAGCAGCTCACGTCCCCAGCAGCAGAAAAAGAACTTCATGTTACAACTTACTTGAAAAGTTTTTTGACCAATCCCACAAAGCAAAAGCATATTGACACTAGTTCTATCCGATCCCTAGAAGCACACAGAACTTTGGTTCAAAGAACGCTTGCTTCTTTTGAATAAGTCCTGCTTGTAAGCCTTAAGATAGAATGCACAGAGCTCCATTATTAAGCTTAGAACTTCCTAACATCTGGCTAGATATACTTTGCTGTAGCTTAGGGAGTTCTTCTGGTCAAGCGTTAATACACAGGCCATTGTTCTATTTGTCCTTACTTCTCTACTTCTTCTATCATTTTTCTGCTGACAAACCTTATGACTAATGCTTAGCTCCAAGCACAGTTCTGCTGTCTCTGAGGCCTGCCTTTTGCAGCTTTCCCAAAATCCTCTGTTTTCAAGGATTCCCACAGGCAATCCCCAACCTTAGGGAGTTGTGCGATGGCAAGTGCTGGATTCAGCACCTGGAACAGGGCAATCCTGCTGTGTGTGTGTATAGACTAGGGAGCCAGAGGCTGGAGAGAAGCACTGAAGAAAGGAAGCCAGGCTCCTGGCCAATGGCAAGCTAAATGTGCATCAGCAGTGCCCTGGCAGCCAGGAGGGCCAAGCCTGTCCTGGGGTGCATCAGGCACAGTATCGCCAGCTGGGCAAGAGAGGGCATTGTCCTGCTCTGCTCTGCTCTGCTCTGTTCTGGGGCAGCCTGACCTTGAGTGCTTGGGGGCAGTTTTGGGTACCACAATGAAAAAAGACATGAAGGTATCAGAAAGTTCTCAAATGAGGTTTACAAGGACAGAACTGGAGGAAATGGCATGCAGCTGAGTCAGGGGAGGGTCAGGTCCGGTATCAGGAAAAAGCTTTTTAACCAGAGGATGGCTGGGCACTGGAAGAGTCTCTCCAGGGAGTGGTCACAGCATCACGCCTATCTTGAGTTCAAGAACCTTTGGGACATTGCTCTCAGGCATCTGGTGTGATTCTTGAGGAAGGTCCCATGCAGGGCCAGAAGTTGGACTTGATGCTCCTGACGGGCCCCTTCCAATTCAACTGATTCTACCACTCTATGATTCTGTCCTGGCCACTCAAGGTGTATTGCTTGATCTCACCAGATTTTGACCTGCTCTTGTTGGTCAGAATTTGTCACTACTGCCTAATGATATTTACCACAAAAGACAAAGTGCCTTTTCTCAATTTTCTCAAGAAAGTTGAACATGCACCCTAGAATCCTAAAAAAGTCTTTTCCTTGAAACAACACTGTCTCCTGCCCAGTATTCTTTCCAGATCTTAAGGAGAAAGAAGGCAAAATGAGGGGATGTATTACAATGAAGCACTGTCAATGTTCCAGACCTTTAGCGGTATATTTGTACTTCCACTATTCTTTCCTATAAAATCATGGTTTTGTAGAGCATGTCATTTTCTAGCAAGACACATTTTTGCAACTGAGCCCATCAGTCTCTGTGAGAATATATTGTCAAAAGCACAGAACATATGAATAGGCAGTGGCAAGTGAGGGGAAAAAGCAGTATGGGAAGCAGCTCCTTGATACTACAGTAAGACAAGAAGGAGGTGGAGGTGTTCCAGTTGACAGAGCAAAGAATCCCCCGCAGTCCCTGGAGACATACATCCTAGTGAAGCAGGTTGTCTCCCAGCAGTCCCTAGAGAACCATGGAGGAACACATATCTACAGTGCAGCTTGTGGAGGGCTCCATGCCACAACAGGTGAAAGTGCCTTGAAGGAAGCTGCAGCTTGTGGAGGGAGGGCCAGAAAACCATCCTTGACCTCTTCTTTAGCAGAAGAGTATGTGCAAATGTTAAACAGCTGCTAACTCGAATCTATCCTCTTTCCCGTTCTTGTCGTAGGTAAGTAGGACAATACAAGAATTAGAAGCCTAAATTGTTTTGCTTGAGGCTCCCATTCTCTCTGCCACTCCCTTAAAATTTAGTTTGAGATGAAATAAAACTCATGATCAAGTTCCTAAGGCTTGATGGTCAGGCTTCTCAGAAAACAGGGAGTGCAAAGAACTCTTATCACTGTCATTTTTATTCATAGAACTAAAAAAGTTAAATTACTGTTTCCTAAGAACTTACGCAAATCAACTGGTAGAGGTGGTGAGAGTGGAGAGTATAATTAAGCTGGAAAGAGAAAATCATGTAGCTACCTCATCTGCATATAAGTCTTTTACCAGGAACTCTGGACTTTTAAACAGACCTAGGACACAAGAGTTATCTCTGGGAATGTTTTAGTATGTATAGAACATTCATCTTTAAATAGCTCGATCTGTTTTACCGTTATGAGTTACATTTTAAATTTTATTTGAGGAGAAATATTTGTGATTCAGATCATTTCGAGTTCTGAAGCATTTCAGTTTTTGAGAGTTTTTGCTGTCTCCTGAAGGCAGGAAAATAGTCTTGGAACCAATACTGAAAGAAAGTAGATGGAAAAATTAGTTTTCTTCATTTGTTTCTGTCTATTCTAAGAGGCACAAGAGCAAAACCACTGCTATGAGTGAGAGTTGCCTTACCACTCATGGATGACAACCTTGTAGTGAGTAGTCTATTATTTGCACACATTTCTGATGCTGGTTGTTACCTGTTGTGCAGAAAGATCTGTAAACTATTTTCACGGAAAGACATTCCTGAATTGCTTCACTTATCTCTGAAGCAGAGAACTAAGCTGGCACTCTACTTCGGAGATCTTCCTGTGCTCGCCCCCAAACCCGTTTCCTTCAAATGCAATTTACTTTCAACCAAAGCACTTCATTACTTCATCAGGTAATCTCTTGTTCTTAATGTTTGGGGGATTGTTTTAAAAGGGTAAGAACATATTCTAGTAAGAAGGTAGAACGTCTGTCTTAAGCAGTAGACATCACTTGGCTTTGGTTCATGCACCATAACAAAAGCAAGGAATGTCATTTACAATCAATAGATGGGTTGGGGAAACCGGCCACAAGTTTAGGAATCTTTCTCCAATTAGTTGTGCTTTAAAATTTGGCTCTTAGCATTTCAAGTGTGTTTTTTTTAAAACAATCAACTATTTATTACCTGTACCACAATGAAGCACAATCGGCAGTGCTTGTGCATCCTTCAACAATTCCAAGAAGAAGAATGGTCTGAGCCTCCAGTGTAGCTCAGGGAGTCTGTCATCAAGCCAGAGTCCTCCAGGCATCTTCTCAACCTGGAGAAGAGCAGACTCTGAGCAAATGTTAGAGCAGTCCTCCAGTATCTGAAGGCAGCCTAGCAAAAGGAGGCAGATGAGCTACACAAGGGCATGGAGCGATAGGAAAAGTGTTGATGGCTTTAAAACCTGAAGAGTATATGTTTCCTTTGGGTATTGGGAAGAAATTCCTTGCCAGGAGGCTGGTGAGACACTGGAACATGGTGTGGGTGACCCATTCCTGGAAGTGTTCAAGGCCAGCTTGAATGGGTCTTTCAGCATAAGGCAGCCTAGTGGAAGGTGTCCCTGCCAAAGACATGGGGGGTGAATTTAGGTGAATTTTAAGGTCCCTTTCAATCCCAACCATTCTGTTATTCTGTGGTAATAGTCATTCTGTGCAGTAGCAGTAACTAGCTGAAGATAGAAAAAACAGACTACTGATTCTGAGAAACTGCCATCCAGTTTAACTGTTTTGGACTCACATAGCAGCTCCTTTTAGCATTATTTTAAGTAGGTACAGTCTCAGCACTTAAATATCATCCACACAAATATTTTATAATTTTTAAGGATTCGGACATTTGAGAATTTCCTTTCTCTCTTTCTTTCCTTCTTTCTTTCTTTTTTTTTCTTTCTTTCTTTTTTCTTTCTTCCTTCCTTCCTTCCTTCCTTCCTTCCTTCCTTCCTTCCTTCCTTCCTTCCTTCCTTCCTTCCTTCCTTCCTTCCTTCCTTCCTTCCTTCCTTCCTTCCTTCCTTCCTTCCTTCTTCCTTCCTTCCTTCCTTCCTTCCTTCCTTCCTTCCTTCCTTCCTTCCCTCATTCCTTCCTTCCTTTCTTTCTTTCTTTCTCTCTTACCCTTTCTTTCTTTCATTCTTTCTCTCTTTCTTTCTTTTTTTCTTTCTTTCTCTCTTTCTTTCTTTCTTTCTGTCTTTCTTTCTTTCTTTCTTTCTTTCTTTCTTTCTTTCTTTCTTTTCTTCCTCCTTTCCCTTCCTTCCTCCCTCCCTCCCTCCCTCCTTGCACTGTGATTTCAATTTGTAAAATGTGAAGTAATTTCTGTAATTGACTCTTACCTGAATATCATTTCGAAGCTTAGAAATGGATCAAGAAGAAAATTGTGTAAAGACAGAGCATTTAAAAGATATTACTATGAGATTTAGAGGTAGCTATTGAAAATTCAAAAAGACAACATTGAAATGATGCAACGGATGATTTTAAGGGATTTTTTTTTTTTTGTATTTCTGTGATACCAATTAGGATCTCGGTTTTTTCACCTTCGAAAAATACATCTTGAAAATTGTTACTTTGAAAACCAAAAATATTTCCAAAACAAGGAAATGGATTGATGCAGATGAAAATATCATCTTCTAAATAGTCATCATCTAGTCCAAAGGATTCTCCTCACACAGTAAGCTTTATGGAGGTTTCTATTCTCACACAAACACAGAAGAATTTTTCAACTGACTAGAAAATCTGTAAAAACAAATGAACCTTGGAAAAAAAAGTTCAATAAAGAGCAGGAAATTATATGCATCCACCCTTATGATATGTTGGTTACTAAATATTGCCTCTGGTTTGTGGGTGAGTACACTTCCCATTCACACACACAGATACACCTCCCCCCACCACACACAAATGTCTGATAATGGGTCTCAAAGAAGGGATTATCTTTTTCCTATTCAATAGGCATTGTTTCTAAAACTCAAGGCGTATTCTTCTGGGATTCTCCTACTGCCTGGATTTAATACCTACAAGGTAATATGCCGGTGTCTATTGGCATGGGGTGGGAGGGGACATGGAGAGCGCGGATTGGAAAACAACTAAGAGCTTAAATAAAAAAGAAGAGTACTTCAGGAATCCATACAAAGGCAAAATAGGAGGCCATAATCAGGGGCAGTTTGCTGTGCTGGGACAGTTTCTTTTGGAGAGAAATTGCGGAAAAGCTTTTCGCTAAGATGCGGGCGTCAAGAGACACAGAAGACGGGCGTACGCAGCTCTCCGAAGGTAGGTGCCGATCCCGGGTGGCTTTTGGCAGAAGCCGCCCTCCAGAGGGCACTGCGGCCGGCGCAATGCTGTATGGGCGAAAAAGCCGCTTCTTCGCCTCCGGGAGCCGGAGAGCTCGGCAGATGCTGAGAAGCCAAGACCGAAGCCGTAGAGCACAGGGACGAAGTGCGAAGCTCAAAAACTGAGAGAAGACGATAATTAACCACTTTCCAACAGTTTAAACTTACATTACCATAAATAGGGAAAGAGTTCTTGCACAACTCTCTTTTGCATCCTTCTATACCTTTTGCAGCACTCCCTGGACAATCATAGTTTTCTCCAGAAGATGGGAAGAACTCGACTACCTTCATGAAACACGTCAGAGGACGCTTGCTGTTTTGGGACAGTCTCTTTATGAGAAAATGCGAGGATAATCTTTTCGCTAAGGTGTAGGCGGCAAGAGACGCAGAAGGCGGGCAAACGCAGCTTTCCGAAGGTAGGTGCCGGTCCAGGGCGACATTCGGCAGAAGCCGCGGTCCGGAGCTCACCGCGACCGGCAGAAAGCTCTGGGCGCGAAAAAGCCGCTTCTTCGCCTCCGGGAGCCGGAGAGCTCGGCAGATGCTGAGACGCCAAGAACGAAGCCGTAGAGCACAGGGATGAAGTGCGAAGCTCTCAAACTGAGAGAAGACGACGATTAACCATTTTCCAACAGTTTAAACTTACATTACCATTAGTAGGGAAAAAGTTCTTGGACAACTTTCTTTTGCATCCTTCTATACCTTTTGCAGCACTCCCTGGACAATCTTACTTTTTCTTTTCTCCAGAAGATGGGAAGAACTCGACTACCTTCATTAAACACGTCAGAGGACGCTTGCTGTTTTGGGACAGTCTCTTTATGAGAAAATGCGAGGAAAATCTTTTCGCGAACGTGTAGGCAGCAAGAGTCTCAGAAGACGGGCATACGCAGCTCTCCGAAGGTAGGTGCCAGTAGCCGCATTCTTTTAACAGAAGCCGCTCTTCGGAGGGCTCTTTTACCTTCATAAATGTCTTTGCTGGACGAAGCCGCTTTTTCATTTCCGGGAATACCTAGAGAGCAACACTAGCTAAAGACGTGATTGGCACCATTATGGAGAGTTTTGCGTTGTTTCTTACGCTAGGTGTCGCTGCTTATCAAGGTTTGGCTGCTTTTAACCATTTGGGGTGCTGGATCTTCAAACAACTTATCGTAACTTCTTCTATTTTAAGTCAGGTGCTCACTGACGTAGATCCTATTAGATATAGCACACTGCAAATAAGAGCTGAAATAGATTTATTGTTATTAGCACATGGGCACGAGTGTTAGGAATTTTATAAGGAATATGTTGCATGAATCTTTTGGACCATTCTGCAGCCATTCATACGAAACTCACACAACTACAAGGCAATATGAAGAAATTGACTGGGAACGAGTGGGGTTTGCATCAATGGTTTGAGGGATGGGAAAGAACTGGGTGGTTGAAAGATCTCCGAAATGGAGCTTTGTTTTTACCAGTTTTCATTATTTTGTTGCTTTGTGTTATTCCATGCATCGTGAAACTGGTGTGCCTCTTGGTAGAAAATACAGTGGAAAGGGTCTGGCTGGTGCAAGAAGAAGGGGGAATTGTGGCAATGTATCTGAACCGCTTAGACTACAGGGTGCACCAGCCATCCAGCGTGGAACGGTTCTTCTCAGAATTTTCTCAGGGCCCTCTGGAATTCATCAAGACATAAGCCGTGCTAAAACAAGAGAGGAGAAGCTGAGAAAGCATATTCCAAGACCACAAGAACTCCAAATTGGGGGGGGGGGGGGGGGGGGGGGGGGCAAAGTACCTGGACTGTAAGGAAACACATCTTCTGAGAGGTGCACGCAGAATGCGTGGACAAGACAAAGGCACCAATAAGAAAAGCGTGACTAGCGTGTGCAGAGAGTCAGAATGAGTAAGTGCATCATGTAAACCATAAACGGCTTCTGCTTAATCCTCTTGGTCCATTGTGCAGGAGTCCTGAATTCCCCCTAAGTGATACTTACTAAAAGAGCTCCGATTTTAATGCTAGAGTTACTGTCTATACGATGATTCATGGGAATGGTTCTTTCAAATCCTTCCCTTGCTGACATCAGTCAGTTTAGTCTTTTCCTGATTGTACTGATGGCTATACATTAGTTAGGAATAGAAAGGAATGAGTTTTAGGGATATGTTGCATAGAAATAGACTGGTAGCTCTGCTTCCATTTCCATTGTCTAAGTAGAATTCCGATTATTTTTGGCCCTTTCATAGACCTCTGACTAGATTAGCATTTGTCTTTGATTGACTCCCTAAATTTTAGGCTACTAGGCTTGACCAATGAATGGAAAGGGGAAAGTCACAGAGCTTCAGTGGTTCTCTTGTCAGCAATTTCTCAGGAGCAGGGAGATTTCTTTCCTCAAGTTCTTTGCTTCAGCTAGCAGATTATGCTCACGCCAAAAGGAGGTGAGAAGGTTGCTTCCTTAAATGGTCAAATAATTCTTCCTGCTATTTGTGACGCTTTTGTATTACTGGAGTTTGTTCCAGAAAGTTGGATTAAATTGCATGCATCCGCTCCTGGGGAAACAGAGCATTTAGCCAATAGCACGTAGGATTTATCAACCTGAGATTGTCTTAACGGACCGGAGGCTTAAAGCACATTAATTCCTGCACAGTAGTTTCAATTCCACTTTTAGGCTCGACAAACCGAATGGTAAACCTGCATCAGCAGGGAGGGACATTTAATTGGTTTTTCTCCTTTTCAGAGAGAAGCTAATGAAAAAGTTTCACCAGAATCAGAGCGGGTTGTATAACAAGAAGAGCGTCATGAAAAGAGGCCAATCCTATCCTCTTAGTATTGCTAGCTGTGATTGGACTTCAATGAAATGTGTCAACTCTGTGTTCCTGGGTATCACATCAGTAACAGGTACTTCACCTGCTGTACGTCTCTCCTAAAGCTAAGAACAGAATCTCAAATAATCTTAATTCCAAGGTCCCAATTCACCGTGTGATGCTGACAGGTGAAAAAGGAGTGGAAAGTGCACCAGTAAATGAACTTGAATGGCCTATCTAAATCAGCGGCCACTGATTTCCTGAAGGCTTAAACAGGTGAGTTGCCCCTATTTTTCTTGGGATTCTTTTAGTCTTTGGTCCTGTTTATCTTGGGATTCTTTAAATCCTTCCCCATTAGTTCAGCCTCTGCTCTCAAATCTTTTGCTGCCATTTAAAGTATCTCGATAGCCTGGAAACGTGTTGTCTTTATTCATCACCTCATTATTCCTTTCAAAGGGTTGTTTGCCTCAAGTCTCATTTTTGCTGATTTTCTGCTAGTTCATTGTCAGATGGCAGCAGGTGTTTTGTAAGAGCAAGTGCACAATCCTATAGCTTGCTTTTCTATTGATTTGGCCTGTCTAGAAAATGGAATGACTGAACATCTCCAACAGCATTTTCTCTCCCCATTGTGTTTCACCGCAAGGGCAGATGCAAAAAGTCTACATAAACTCATGGCGCTGAAGAAACTAGTGGCTTGCTGTTGCATGTAGGTAGAACCTTCCAAAAGGAAGGCCTTGTAAAACCATGGCTGAGGCCCGTTACTTTGGCTAAGTAGAAAAGGACTATGGGAAAGTGAGGCAGCTGAATTAGAGGTAGATCAACAAGTTCTAGAACCGTCGCGTGTTCACAGCGTGGTGTATGGCGGTTGGTTGAATTATGTTTGTTGTGGCTTAAAGCTATGCAACTGACAAAGGCCTGACTGCTTCCAAAGCCTGGCTTTTGCAAGAAAGCAGCTCTCCTTTGCACCTGCCTGGGGACTCTGCGTCACTACGGACCCTCACGCCCAGTTTGCCAAGGAGATGATGAGTAGGAATGTTGCAGAGCTGCTGTGTGCATATGAAAGGAATGGCAGAGAGTGAAGCCGTGGACAATTTCTGGGCTTTAGTACAATGCTGCTGCATTGGTGCCAGTTTAGTCGGTTTTCCATCAGTGGCATTTCTGTCTAGAAGTACACTGCCCAGAGTCTTTCTAGCATTTGATGCCATTTCCTTACTGTCGTCTTAATACCTTCCTTCAGTTTAAAGGATGATGCAATCTTTACAGGATTTTGAAGATCCCTGTTAGGAAACACTATGCCAGAGGAGTCATCGCTCCCTTTTCTTTTGCCTCCTTTGTAATTTTTATAGACTCATTTCACATTTCTGCTAATGGCAATAAGAATACTGAGACTACTTAAGCAGGGATGACGCTCTCAGCTGCTTTCTTCTTTCCTACTGCTTCATACCGTATGCGACTTAATGGCCTCATTTTGCAATCAGCATTTTGCTGTGGTTTGCTAAAAACTGGCATGCACTGCCAACTCACAACTTGTGTGTTGGCATTTCAGGGGCTTTGATGGGTTCCTTTCTGAGATTGCCATGCACTGGACTTTCACAGTCACAAAGAATTCATCTACCATTGCTCGAAGTTCAGTATTAAATAGTCTTTCCTGGAATGTAGGCAACCTAGCAGCAAGTACTAAATTTGCTGCAAGCCCTGTCGTCCCAAAGGACCATTCAAAAAGACTGCTTTTCCCCTCTGACCAATCTGCCAGTATTTTGTTGGAGAATTTGGTACCTTAAGTGAACCTCTTGGAACGGATCTCATCACAGACAATATCTCAGGCTTTCTTGAAATACTGGCTCCTTTGGATTTCAATTCCATTCAGAGTGCATTTAAGATTTTTTCTTTTTTCACTGAAGCCGTTCAACGATGCCTCTTCTCTTATAAAATGTGATGCAGGTGAGAAAGATGGATCCCCATGAAAGGTTATATAGATGCCAAAGTTCATGCCCAATGGACTGTACTGGTGGAAATCCAGTACTAGTCTAGTATTTTGAATCCAAATAATTCCTCCCAGTCAGGCCCGACGGGATTGTTTGGCTTTGAATCTGAGCACGTGGACAGTAGTGGATGGTCCACAGGTTGAAAACAGTGTAGATTCTTCTCCTTTTTTCATTGATGGCTCAGAGACTGAAAAGGCAGCTACAAAATGGTAAGTACATCCCTCCAGATTCAAAAATTCTTCTTCTTAATTTGCATCTCCACCATAACAACAGATGGTTAGAACTAAATTACCAATGGGAATTTTATAGCTTCTCAGAAATGAAACAGGAACTGGCCAATGGGCCTTAGCAGTAGCTACAAGTTTTCCAGCACAAGGCATCTCAAAAGTATTTTAACCTTACAGTACTTTTCTGTCTTATGCTTTCATCTCACGGATGCAGGCAAAAAAAAAACAACCCCAAAAAACCAAACCCCCACCAAATAGCTAATAAGCAAAATCAGTGACATATATAGAAGCAGAAGCCATGGTTTTTAACTTCCAACCTTGTCTTCTCAACACACTCTCTAAAATGGAATTGTTTCCCTTTCTGCCTTGAAGCATTTTGCAGCAAAAAACACTCTAAGGTCCTGATAGGTGTTTTGTTCAAAAATCACTTCTGGTTTTCTGTCCATAATCAGAGTAACATGGCTGCGCTGGCAGCTGGCCAAAGGAGGTAGGAAGAGAAATCATCATCCACAACACTGGGGCTAAAGAAATTTCTACAGAAAATTACACGCCCTATTACTTGTTCATGTGTTGGGTTGAACGTTCAGAATCTGTTTCCACTTTTTCCCATTCATAGAATGTTCTATTTCACAGAATGCCAGCCCCTCAAACATCAGTCCTGCCAGAACAGCCCGCCATAGGGGGCTGTCATATGGGGATCAGCTAATGTCCACTGACTCTTACCAGTATAGTGCTTGTCACCGTTGCAGATCAAGAACTTCTGAATAGTTTGGATTCATGCTCTTTGAGGGGTTGAAAATAAGAAAAGAATGACTAGACATTTCTAGGATCAAATCCCCTGATGGAATAAAAATAGGAGCATAATAAATGTATTCGTTGTTCTAAGAAGGGAGATGAAGGCTCCAAATGATTACTTGCATACTTCCTGTTCTAAATCCCTTATTATCCGGCAAATTGCAAAAGATTCCAGGCTTTTGCCAAAATGCAAATCAGATTAAAATGTGAAGCCTTACAGTTTACTGGATATAAAACTTCATCATCCATTTTTAAATCTTTGAGATTGTCATGTACTTCCTATTAATACCCTGAGGTTTAGAGCTGTAATTCAGAGAGATAAGAATGCTATTTTGAATTCATTCTATTAAATCATCTTGTCGGCACTCTCTCCTCTTGGTTTTCACTTCTGAAACTCTGTACGGAAGAGTGCATTAATGCATAGAGCTCTGCGTCAATTCTTTACAACAGTTTCCTCTGTAATTCTTCTTTCAAGGCAAACCTATAAAAAGCCACACTTTCTTACCCCACCACTTCTAAAATTCTATTGAGAAGCAAAAAAAAACCCCATCAAACAATGAAATCTCTGCTCCAAATTGTATTTAAAAAGCAGTCCATTAACTGCTTTCTTAGCAGATACTTTAGCTTGTAATCATACAGCAACCTTTCTTGCTCTTCTGGATTAGAACTAAATTCTTAAAGCGTATAAGGAAACATAGGTTTACTGTATCTGATTCTTAGATACAGAAGTCCAGCAAGGAGTTCAGACCTCAAAAGAAATGTCTGTACAAGAAGATTCAGCACAACGTTGAGACATATTAGCTATTTTTCAAGAAGAGCAGCCAAACTGAAACTTTTTAGACTTCTATACTATCACGGCTGCCTGCTTCCAGAACCTGACCTAAGTTGCTGGAAACTAGCTGCAATATTACTGTAAACACTGCTGTGAATGTAGGACATGGTCATTCTTCTCTTCCATTGAAAACCTCAAGTGGAGTCGCGTCACTTCTCTTCAAAATTCTCTATTTCCTTGCAAACTGGTCAAATAATGATAAATAAAGTGTTCTGTTCATTCAGTTTAAACCTAATGTTCAAAATGAAAAAAAAAAATCCATTCAGATATGGTCTGCAATAATATAGCAGAGAGAAGAGGAAGCAGACTGGCCTACAAAAGAAAGAAGTGAAGCAGAATTTGGGAATTTGGAAGACCTTATGATGTATTATTCAAACAAATAAATAAATAAAATATAACCTAGCCAAATTCAATCAGTGATGCACAGACAGAGAAAAAGAGCTAATTACTACTAATACTTTTTTCATTCTCAGACAAGAAGTTCAATGATCCTCTTGAATGCACGGAAGATTCTTGGAAAAGACAGCAGCCTTCTTCTTCACCACATACTCCTCAGAACTCCAGGAGACAAATCATTTGAGCTGTGAGGATCTTTCTCTCTGTAAAACTCCCAGAGCATAGCCAATATTCTCTTCCTTTAGGGATCCTCGCCTCCCTGGGGGAGTGCTGGATAGTCTACAGGCCCGGTACATCAACCAGACACTCTGCCTTATTTCCCATGGCTACTGCAGCAAGGACATCATCTACACTGGCTTTCTAGCCAAAATATATGCAAGGCACAACAAAGAACATAGCCAAAACCTTGAGCTCAGCTTATGGACTTCGAAACAAAAATCTCAGGATGGCAATACTGGATCTTCTGATCCAAACCATCAGGAAACATTTCTTTAGAGGTGTTGGGAAAGATGAAAGTTTGACAAGAAAGTCTCACAGATATGTATGCTTGGCAGAAAGATTTTTGAATGTGGAGTCTGAAGAAAGAATAGAGTTGGAAGCAAGTTTTGATCTAGAAGAGAAGAATTGCTGAGCCAGTCTTACTGGATAACCAAGGAAGCAAAGGGTATGTTAGTTAGAAGGGGGTTTTATGACTTAGAGCAAAGGATAAACCCAGTCCAGACAAGAAGATGTTTTTACCAAGCAGGAAGATAGCACCGGAAACAAGCCTGCCGATGTGGCAAGCAGAAGAAAGGTGTCCGAATTTTCCACTGCCAAGAAAACTGAAAAAACAATTTTCAGCTTAAACTGTAATGTACTGACTTTTAGTGATTGGAGAACAGTGACATGAATATGGTAATTAGAGTAGCTATGATAGGCTATAGATAATAGTTAAGGCATAGATTGGTTCTACTGTATGAAGATGCTCAGCAAAGTATATAATGCAATGTAACCAAAACCAAAGGGTGTCCAGGCCTGCCTGCAGCTGGAGCTGACAGCTGTGGGCACAGGCTTTGTCGCCCACCACCCTGGACTGCTGCAACGTCTTGGATGGAATAAACTGCATTTTGGAGAGCCGCCTGGAGTCCCGCATCCCTCATTTAGGCTCTGACATGGAGGTGAAAAAAACTTTTGTGTATTGTACAAAAGAATAGCTATGTAATCCAGAGTTGCATGACCCAATATTTCTACTGCACTGGAACAATTTTTATCAATATTATGGATCCACTTCTTTTCAGTGCGCTTGGTAAAAACCGAAAAGTATCGTTTGAAAGAAATTATTGGATGCGTTCTAAGTTCTACGGATTAGTTAAGGTGTTGGTATTTCATGACTTGGTTTTTGGTGGGGAGGGAAGAAGCCAGCCACAGAAGTGACTTTTTGTGGAAAGCCCCTAGAAGCTTCCTCCATGCCTGGCAAAGTGAATCCCTGCTTGGCACTAAGAATAGACATGTTGCTAAGCCAATTACAGAAGCTGGTAGCGCCTCGGTGATATATTTAAGAAGGAAATCAAAACTGCAGCAAGTTGTCTTTAAGGTTTGGAAATTTTTAGGTTGGCACCTCTTCTGGTTTGAAAGACAAACCAGTGAGACACTCTGTTGCAGTGTGTGTTCATTATTGTAATGCAGTTCTAGTAGCCCATTTTATAATCCTTCCTATTTTGTGCTGTTATAGCATATGTTATTATGAATGGATTGTTCCTTTCCCCCCAGTATTGTTGGGTTTTGCCCTAGCTGTCCATCTCCCCAAAGACCTGCCCTTTTGTTCCCTTTTCCTTCTCCCATTGAACATCAACCCCTCCCCAAGCCTGCCCCTTTCTCTAGAAACTTCCCTCACAATTTTGTACCCTTCAAAACCCCAGTGGTTTGTTCAAGTTATTCTCCTGCCCTGTAGTCCCCCTACTGGTTTCAACATTGTATTCCCCGCCTTGTCTTCCACCCCCAGTTTCTCCCAGTTGGTTAAAGATTGTATCCTCCCCTGGAACCTCCCCTCATTTCTTAGTTGATGTATGCCTTTGAGTCAGTGTCTTTCTGTCCATGACCCTCCAGGGAGTAAACTGGAAAACATACAGAAGACCTCTCCCTGTTCCTTGTCCCTGCCCTCAGCGCAGTTCTATCCCCAAGGCAGTCCACGTGTACCATAGAGCAGCTGTGCCCTACAGCTGCAGCCCGGATTCGACAGCTTTCTTGGGGCGGCCCACTCTCGCTGTCGGTGTTGGGAGCTAGTCGGGCTGAAGAAATCGGGCACAGCAGCAAGACTCCAAGTCAGAAATACAGTTTATTAGGAAAAGGGGGATAACCCCAAATCCATGCAGGAATACAAAAGAAAAACCACTGACAGAGTCAGAATAGAAGCTGACGTCCTGCTTGTTAGGGTGGTGGTAGCAGTTTGGATGAAATGGTCTTGTTGAAATGGTGATTCTGTAGAAACCATCTGGTTGCTCTTTTCCTCTGGAAAACCATTGGGTAAGGGCGGCCGTTCCTCTGGCATTGCAGTGGAAATACTGCTTGTTGTGTCCCAAAACCCAGATTATATCCAGGTGGGGATGCTTAGCTCCTACCCCCTGGGCGGAGCATCTCACAATGGGCTGATATCCTTCTGAGTCATGCTATGGGTCCTTGATTACCCGTTAAACAGAAATGGCTCCTGGAGGGAGTTATCTCTGAGTCATGTGGCAAGACATTGATGGGCCCATTAACAGGAGGTAAGGAAAAAACAATGCCACCGCTCAGGAGTTCTTGAGGGTGGGAATAGAATGCATTTTTATATTGTAAGCTAGGACAATACAGAATGCAGGTTTTTGCATTTGCTGGAAGTTTGTATGGATTTGAAAAGTATCCTCATACCAGAGGCACAAAAGTATTCTCATACCCCTTTTAATCATCTTCAAATGAAGCAATTCTCCCAATAACCTAAGGCATGAATGACTTGCAAGTGAGTTGAAGGAATACGCCAAAGATAAGTAGTGTTCAGCTGCAGAGAATTGTTTAGTGACGTCATACCCTAATATTTTAAATCAGAAAGCATGGATGGACGGGTCTTTTTTCCCTAGTTGACTACAGAACCAGCGGTCCTTTGCAGGAGGGTGTTTGGATTTAGGATGACACTGGCAACTAAGAGCATGGCTACATAGAAGGTGCTGCTTTTAGACCAGAACATTCAACTACTTAAAGGCAGATAGGAGAGTAGCTGATTAGTGACTGCTCCGACAGGAAGAGTCTGCGGCTTACCCCGTGGGAACAATAGTAGCACATTTCAATTTTAGAAAACCATTCGTTTCAGAGGACCAAGCATCAGTAAAAATAGAAGGTCAAGTAAAGACATCCTAGTGCTCTTCTTATCAGAAGCATGTTCCTCCATATGAGAGTATTTAGAAAAGTACAGTGCGTTCATAAGGAAAGGTGTGCCAGTTACAAAACCTGGAGAACAAGGCAAGACAAACTTATACAATATACATCCTCCAATGCAAAATGAAGAAACAATCCTTTCAATCTTCTACGGAATTAATTGCATTTTATTTGCTATTTTCATTTCAGGTGCTAAGAAATGATTTTTTACGACTGAATTTTATGAATTCTGCAAAGCTATCTTTTGGAATGTCTTCATACCCGTATTAAACACTGAGGTGACAAAGAGAATGGCAGTGCAAGGAAACCTTGTCCATCTCCCCCTCCTTGTAGCTTTAGACCAGTGAGAAATCACTGAAGCCGGTCACTTCATTTGAGATAAATAGCTTTACCAAGAGAGAATATTATCCAGCCTTGATCTTTCCTTTTGGAGCTGATCCACTTTGTAGTCATCAATTCTTGACTCAGCTGGGGAGAAACAATGGCATTACGGCCATGGATGTTAGAGTGCGCTGATGGGAAATGAAGTTCTCATCTTCAGGTCCTTGCTTCAGTAAATATTCCAAATTCATCAGAAAGAAAATTCGAAGACCAGTAATCCCCACTCAAATGACCTAATTCGAATCGTCTGCACGCATAAGAGACATCAGGCAGATGCTTTCATCTGTTAGGGGCATACCCAGCCAGTACACTATTGTCTAGTTAGGAGGCAATAATTTTGGAAATCATTGAATTTTTTGTATTGCAAGTGAATGGTCAACACATTTTATTACTGGATAAGGTAAAATCATGTCTTCTGCATCCTTTCAGAGAGGAAGCTTACCTGGATCTAAAGCTGCTCAGCTCCATGATGGGATGCTTTGTCTTCAAAGGGAACTCTAGTCTTTGTCTTTTTGGATTGTTTCCATAGCTTTTCACTCACTCTTCAAGTACCTGTTAAAATGTCCTCTTATCCCATGCAAATTTTTATGGGCATAGTCACTGAATTGGTAAGTATTCCATTAAGTCCACAGGCCCTGTTGAGATGGATGCACAGCTCTCAAGGGTGTTAGCAGATGTTATTCTGAGGCCACTCCTGATCATGTTTGACGGATCATGGTGACTGAGGAAAGTGAGCAAAGACTGGATGAAAGCAAATGTCACCCATCTTGAAAAAGGCAACTAGGAGGACTCAGAAAAGCACAAGCCAGCCAGCCTCATTTTTATCCCCAGGAAGTTAGTTGATGGAGTAGCTATTCCTGGAAAGCATTGCCAGGCACATGAAGGAGGACAAAATAATGTAGTCAGCATGGATTTACCAGGGGAAATTTGTGCTTGACAACTTTTTAAAGTCCTCCGGTGAATGAACTTGCCTGGTAGATGAAGAGAATATCGTCTGCCTGGACTTCAGGGAAGTTTTTGACATTTATCTACATCGCATCGCAATGTAGGAAGGAATAGTGTAAAGAGCAGGGAACCAGTGTCTTTTCAATGATGCTCAGTGAAAAGACAAGAGGCAGTGGGCACACACTGAAATACAGGAGATTGCCTCCGAACATCACAAACTGATTTTTTACTGTGATGGTGACTGAACCATGGCACAGAGTGTCCAGAAAGATGGTGGAGTCTGGATCATTGAAGACATTAAAAGTAAGCCCAGATATAATCCTGGGCAACAGGCTCTAGGTATCCTGGTTGAAGCAGGGGGATTGGACTTGGTGAGCCCCACAGACCGCTTCCACCCTCATTCATTCTGTGCTAGTGAATTCTCTTAGATATGCATTTCAAGGACTGGCATGACAAAGCTCTGTGCAGAGTGAGATCCAAATGGACATGGGATTTAAGTTCCTTAAGTAATGTTCAAGATGAATGTAAAACTCCGGGATAACTGTCTCTTCCATAACTGAATCCCTTTCATAAGAAAATTCCCCAGCTCTAGAAAGATCTTCTAAGACGCATGCTTAAGACTGACACTGGCTGAGCAAATTTCTCCCTATGAGTGTCTAAGACCAGTTAGGATCTTCACCGAAAGTGTTGTCAACGTAGTCACTGAAGGCATGTTTTTAAGAAGCGACAACTTACATCAGAATGACAAACATCGGTCCTCAAAATGTATTACTGTATGGGAATTATCTACTTGGATTCCAAATAAAAATAAAGAGTTGGTCTTTATTTAACTTTTTCATTGCAATATTCATAAGGGAAGAAAAGGACCTATGTCCTTAACTTTCTTAACTCTAACAAAGATTGAAAACATTCCTTGTAAAAAGCGTATCTTAATTATCGGTCTATCAAACAATTTGAGTTGGGAAAAAAGTTCGACAATTGTGTAGATAGTTGCAAAGAAGCCAAGAAAATAGGAAAGAAACAAAAACAGAGAAAAAGAGTCATCTTGAGTCTGCTAGCTAATTCTAGAAGTAGTCTGCTAGAAAAAGGAAACCCCAGTTGAATTTCAAATGTGTTCATGCAATTGATTCAGTAACTGGTCAATGTAAAAACCAATCCTTTCGTACAACTTCCCTCAGCAACAAAAACTCCAACAGGTTGACACCACCATCATGCCTGTCCCAGACATATTGAAAAGAGAAATGATGATTTCCTTGAAAATCTATTTGCAGAAAAGTTGCAAGGCATTGGAGGGATTCTCCACATTCTCATTCCTCCATGTAGCGTGAAAGCATATTTGATAAAACATGCAACAAAGCATATTTTATCAATATCAACAAAGTGATTTACAAGGTAAAGTAAAATGGATGACTTAGGAATTGATCTCTTTTGAACATGAAACTTCATACCCACTCTCTGTGAAGTTTCTTACAAAAAATGATGGAGCTGAGGCATGAATCTGCCACTACGAGGGTTAAACAAACATAGACACTCCCCTTCACATGCCCCCCCTTCCGCACACACCTAGGCACGCACAGAGATCAGCATAGCAGATCATGAACACCTTGGAAAAGACTGAAATGCTAAATGCCTCTCTTTGTGGGCAAAATAGCTGGTACACTATTTCAAATATCTGGTACTAAAATTCTGTTTAATATCTACCTCATATTTAAAACACAGCTTTTCATTGAATTCTGTTTGCAGAATATTTTCCTTTCATTTGTTCCTTTAAAATTACTGAGTTCTATGTCTAGGAAGATTTTCTTCTACAAATAGAAAGAATTAGATGATGTCTTTTCAGAAGAAAACATTGGTTTATACAATTTTAAACCATCGTGGTATGGAAGAATTTATTTGTCCCTCACTAAGGTAGAATAAGTATTTTGATCATAGATCATTTACAGTGAAATACTTGACATTTTTAAGATGCTTTCAATCAATTTTGATCCTCATTGCTTATTCATTGTAAACAGTAATTTTCAGTGCATGGAAAGTGTGTGTGGTACATCGACATTAGTTCAAACACCAATTCCAACTAATGGCCAGGCTGAACTACAGTAAATAATGTCCTGAAGGACATTTTGCCGCCTTCTTTGGCACTTCATGAAATCCTAATGATTGGGATGAAGTGTTGAAATACAGAGGTTTTCTCTCAGAGAGTGTCCCATGTTGAAACCCATCCCGTGTGTTTGATATTGTAGTTCTTATCGCTTTTAAAATGTGATATCTTCTGCACAGTTTTCATGAAGCTTTCTGTTACAGTAGTGAAAATCACAGAGAAATGCAATTTTGTACAACGTTGAACTTACCCCAAGAGCTGAGAGAAAATTTGCTCCTGTACTTCAATCTGAGTTTCTTCTATATTCAAGCTTTGTTTATCTACCATCAGGGGTCGCATTCGTTGCTGTTCAAAGCCCCATCCAAGCTGACCTTGAATATGCTCAGGGATGCGACATCCACAACTTCTCTGGGCAACCTGTTCCAGCATTCCCGCACCCCAACAGCAAAAAATGTCTTCCTTTCATCTAATCTAGATCAGAAATACTAAATCTAGGCATATGAACTTTGAGGAGAGGCTTGAAATTCTTTTGATTTGAAACACATTTGATAGGAATACTAACTTACAGATGACTGAAATATGTTGATGGCCATTTGAGATTGACACTTTTTGAAAAAGTGCATGGAATTGAAAATTAAAACCAGTAAAATGAAAAACTTCCTGCCTTTTTCTTTTTTCTCTGATATTCAAAATTGCATAGGTCAGATATCTGTGCTTCATGCAGATCTCTCAGATACTCTCAGACAAAAGCTTTTCTTTCTGACTAAATTGCAGATTAGGTAGAACACTAGCACTAGTGAAGGTTTTTCTGGGCATAGGGGGATTTGGGTGCACAAAAGGTTTTATCCAAACTGGAAAATTCATCCCAGCTGCGTTCTGTTCATCATTCTTACTGCATCAGGCCTGAAGATTCTGTGAAAAGTATCCTGTGGACCTTGAACATAGCTCATGTGAAAGAGATGAGAGGTGATGGAGAAGTTGAGGGAGAGAATAAAGAGCATATGGCCCAGTAAAGGCACCAGAAAGTACTTTTTCATGTGGTCCACAGCCCGAACAATTGTTTAGCACCATTTGAAGGCTGTGTCTGACAAAGAGGGCTGAAGCAGGTCTTCAAAATATCCGGTAGATCAAAATCCATGGAAGCAAATGACCCTGGCCAGTCACATTGCTGCTGATCATTCACCCTCCATACCAGCTGATCAGGCCTAGCAATGCTGCTGCAAAAGTATTGTGAAAAAGGTAGGCACATTTTCACAGAGGCAGGGGAAAATGCCCTTGGATGATGATTCCAAGGGATAACTTGATGGAGCAAGTTAGGTACCCTTATCTACTGTGCAATATCGAAGTTGGTGAGTTCACCATCTGTAAGCATCACTTTAAAAAAATAAATGTTTGATCCACAAAACAATATTTCCTATGTCCTGTCTACCTGCTTCAGTTCAGCCAATGAATAGGCTATGTTCCATCAGCAAAGTGTTCATGATCATATGCTTCTTTAAACTGTGATAATTCTTTTTTTTTTCCTAAATCAGACACTGTCTATTCCTAAGATTCAGATGTCCATGGTAGGGGTGTAATTAAGTTCACTGTTATAAAATATCCTTCTTGTTATCTTTTTAATAAATTACTGAGATGTAACATCAGTCTGAGAGCTGAAAGAAACCCCTTCATTTGCTGTTTGCCAGTATCATCTATGTGATACAAATTCTACTTGATAAATCACACCCATACATTGCCATATCATACTACTAGTAATGCCTTCACAACCTTTTCTACATCATTAGGGATTTTGGCAAAGTGAATGATTGGAACACAAGCAAGGGCATTTGTTCAAGATGTTCCAGAAAGAGCTGGGATCTGTTCTCTACTTTGCTGCCTATGTTAGCAGGAAGCTGCAAAAAAAAAAAAGAAAGATAACTAGGAAGAGTGTTATTTTTAGTCTAAGTTTGGAAATGATGTTTGGAATACCCTGTTAAATGAGAAGGTGCTCTTTGAATATATAGCATCTTAAGGGGAAAAGCCAGCTTTAAAGAGGTTTTGAGACAGTTGCTTCTGGAAAAAAAAAAAAAAATTGAGGTATCTAAGGTCTTTAGCCATACTGCTTGGAAGATTGATTCAAAACACAGTTTCTTCATCTAGGAAGGACAGAGGACCATAGATGCAACTCACTTCAAAATGGAGTTATGTAGGTTTCTGGTTGGGATTTACTGGACATCATTTCTTGTAAAGTCGAGGGACTGCAGTTAGCTCTCCAATAATTTCCTTCCCTGAAATTCATCTGCATTTGCTCCTTTCTCCAGCGTTCCCATTTCTTTGTGATGGTATACTCCATCTATGCATTAGAATATTCAGCTAGAGTGTGTGTCTGATATTTTCTAGTTAAAATTGACTGGAACGCAATGGATAGTTCCAGTTGCTTGTATAGAGTAGTTCTTTTTTGACAAGTTTTCTTTTGACAATGTTTAAGCAGCAGCAGCAAATAGGAAGTACAGCTTGCAGCAGGGAAAGACGCTTCTGCTTGCTCAAGTTTCCTGTAGTCAAATAGATGCCAAAAGGCTTTTCATAGTACTACTACTGTCTTGTAGGAATACTTGATCAAATCCTACCTTTGATAAAATTACTAATGGGCTACTTTTCCACAAGGCGGAACATTTTTCTTTTAATAATATGGTTTTTGTAAGTTGGAAACATGAACTTGTGCACCAGTCAGGTGGAATGTACTCCTCCTTCTTCATAAGTTTCACAACCTTATTTAGAAAATATTGACTCTGTGTAACTTCAAAAGAAGAATTCTGGGCATCTTCATTCTATGGATGAAATTTTTTTTCTACCATGCTGTTCCTGTTTTCTATGGAACTCATTTTTACCCATAAAAATATTTTCCCCTGACACCTATGGAAAATACCTATGTTTCCTCAATGTTGCAGCCTCAGTACATTGTTTAGAATTATTTCAACAAGGTCCCAAGCATATCCGACAGCTAGACAGCAGAGATTAGCAACAGTGAATGGGAATAACTTCTGAACCATTTCAGTAGATTTCCCGGGAGGGGCTTGCTTTCTGCCCCTGCAAATTTTCCCAGAGATATTGTCTGGTGAACAGTTGCATCAAAAGAGTATTTTTGCACAAACCTTGGGCCAAGCTCTGTCTCAGATTTACTAGAGAATGCAAAGAGGGTGAAAGTGCTGCTTCAAAGCCCTCTGTGCGCTTTCTGTACCAAAAGGGAGGTGACCCCAGCAATAACTTTTTGATCTCTCTTCAAAACACGAGGCAAGTCACCACCTCATTCATCTTTTTCTGGGACTCATAGCATCGAAAGGCCAAGAAGCCCTCTTGCTTGCTAAAGTGTGTTCAGCAAAAAACCCTTGTCCCATCAGCAAATTTGAACACAACTGCATTTGAGTCAATTCCAATGCTGGCAGGGCAATACTCTAGCCCAGTAGTAACATGCCACTGTTAGAAGACTGTGTAAAAATCTTTGTGTACAAAGTAATGGGAGGGAAAAATAGAATTGGGAAGAACTGCACATTGTTCTGGAAAAAGCCTCCTGCCACAGTCTTACAGACGTCATTTTCTGGTATCATTTTTAAGAGTTGGAGTTTTTTAAATTTTGTACAAGATAAAATCTTACTGGACCTTGAAGTTTCCCTACTAGAAGTACAGCCATTTCTTAGTAGAATAGAAGTAAGCCATTTGAATGTGTACAAATGGCCTTTCAAAATACATATGCTATAGCCCACTGTGAAAGGAATTAGCTATCAAAATAGAAATTCAAAGGTTTAAAAAGGTTTTGAATAAAGTAAGTCTAAGGTGATAGAAGAAGAAGAAAACAGCAGTTTTCTTCTTCTGGTGAAAAAACAACTCCGAGGACATTGTACTCTACAGGTGTATTATATCACTTTCTGAAAAACGGAGTAGGTTTGCCATTTCAAATGGTTTTCATTAGGAAGGAAGAGATTCCTTTGGAAAAAAAACTTCAAATTGACTTGCATTAATGTTATGACACTTCACCAATCATGAAGAAAAATTCTCATCACTTGATATGGAAATCATGACGGTAACGGAGACAAGGATGTCTAAGCTGTGCCATCAGGAACATAAAAAAGCATTAGAATGCAGGTAAGACTGAGCTCCTGAACTAGTCAGAAGAGAACGCAACCAAAACATTTTCCTTTAAGAGTCTTCAGCATGAACAGCAGATCAAATGTTTTCCTGTGAAGTATTTATGAATTGAATTAACCTTTAAAAGAACATTGTTTTCAAAAACCTGTGTCCAGTATCTCTTAGAATGATACACAGTTCTTATTACTAGAAAAATGAAAAGCACTTTTTTCCAAACTGTTGTGCACTTTTAAACGATCTACAATAAAAAGAGTACTTTTTCATGCTGGGCATGATGTTCATTACAAAAAAGCCTTGTCGCATGTTTGGTACTCTAGTGTCTTGATTAGCATCGTTTTTTATTCATCGAACAAGTTTCACATTGACTATTTTTCACCTTGAAATAGTGGCGTCTTTGTACTTATGCAGCATCCATGAAGAATTTCTTGGGTGTCATTTTGTACTCGATCCTAAACGGCAGGTTCTGCATTCTGCCATCCGTCTGGCTTTCCCGTTTGATGCAGCTTCTGAGAGGTCTTTTCAGAATTGAGGACTACCTGCAAGAATGATGCTAAATACATGCATTTTACCTCTTGGTTAATGCAAAACTGTTTTTCCTTTACAGCACAATAATAATAGGAAAAGAATGATGGTGGATTCAATTCTTACAGTAATACAAAGAGGACTATTATCATCATTAGAAACCAAGCAAGTCATATTTCTTGCTCATGCAGTACAACCACTAATGCAAATTACCCTGTAAATTCAAAATGAATCTGTATCACAGGAGTGGATTGAATGCGTCTATTGATATTTTGCTTAAAGCAGAAAATTAATTCTTTTGACAGCCAACTCATAATTGCAACCTAACTTTCAACTCCAGCTTTCAAACAGTGGAAACATGTCTGTTTATAAAACAATACAGTACAGTACACAAGACCAAAACAGGTCATAGACATTCAAATGAAAGAAAAGATCAAAGGACAGATTAATTCACATCTGCAAGCCCTCAAGAGCGTACAGGTCAAAAGTCCCCAGAAAACTAGGCCAGTGGCACAAATTCTCTATGTTGGCACCAGCAGAAGCAGCTGCTCTCTTTATAGGATGCAATCTTGCTTACATCACCCTTCAAAGCAATCTTCTGTCCCCCTGCCCAATACGCCTTCTGCTCTACTCCTTGGACTTCACGTTTGCATTTCTACAGAGTCCTGCAAAGTGACTCAAAGTTCAGGTAACAGATTTCCAAGACTTAGAAATACTGTGTTAAGTCTATTTGTTTCCTATTTCATCCCGTCTAAGCATACTGTAACTTTCTGAAGTGAAATATGTCGAGTATGTCACGTGTAGTTTACATGTTAGTTCTGCTTGACATTAAAACTTCGCACAGACCCCTGGGATGCCTTACTGCAAAAATATATAGCTGCAAAGAGTGGTTGCACAAAGTTAGAAGGGCCAGAAAACCATGTAAACAACCTAACAGTAGAGGCTTGAATTTCTGAATATAATCTTGCACCATCTAAAGTCAAAATAGAATATTGAAATGATTTTCATCTAATAATGAGCGTGGGGAAGAAAGAATCCAGATAGGATTTTTTTTTTTTTTTTTTTTTTTTAAACAGTTCCAGGAAATACATGGCCTTAACTTGGAAGTATAGCATTAAATATTTTTATACAGCATGAGTTCTCATTACCTAATCATATGATTTGTAGAACTGAATTGGAAAGTAGGAAATAAACAAAGAAAAATATTCAAGCTATAAAAGATTTGAGTTTAAAATTCTCTTTGTATTTCTGATTAAAACTATGAGGTAGCCAAATGGTCACCCATTATTTTCAAAAGCATCTGGACATAAAAAACGGATAAATTTCGGCGGGACTTGGATGTCAGGTATTCCTGAAAAGCTTTATTTCACTGCTTCCCAACCCTGATTCAATCCCCCTAAACGCAGCTGTATTTCAGTTGCTCAGTGAAACTGTCCGTGTAATGCATATAGTTTACAAATAATCTGCAGAAAAAGCTAGCTAGATTTAAAGATCTTTTTCTGTAAATGGAATTCAATTGATTTCTACAAACACACAGCTGGGATTTCTGCTGTCTTCTTCAGGCCACTTCCTGCAGAGACCTCTCCATTAAATCTGTCTCGTTCTACTAAGAACGCTTCTGGTGATCCAAAGTCTGCACAGGGATTGTCCAACTGCATGGAATTACTGTCTGCTAGAGCTGCACACTGAGGGCTTCTGTGTGCAGCATCATGTGAGCCCTGCTAATGTCACCCTGTTGGTATAAACTGAGCTAAGTGGACCTTAAGGGACAAGATTGTGCACTGATTTTGTAATAGAAATTAGGTACTAAGAAGGAGGCGGGAGGATTTCAATGTTTCTGCCCCCAGCTGAAGCAACACTAAATCTCGGTCCTTATCTGAAAAACAAGGTGAATTAACCCGTTTGGCATTCATATGCCAAAAAGGTCAGTAATACACTCAGAACTGTCAAAAGAGTAACAATTCCAATCATTACTTTCTAAAAAGAATTCATTTGAAGAAGTCAGGAAGACAGATGAAACATGCAAATATCCTACCCTGAGAATCATTCTGTTGATCTGCACAGGTTTCTTATTATATTCCCATCTAATGCAGTGGTCATGTGTGCTTGTGATGACACAAATACTTGCAAAGCTTACCAGATAAATCACGTTCTCTTCAAACAGCAAAGCATTTCTTGATGGTTGCATTTGCTAATTCCATTTAGACTCAATGTTCTTAAAGGTCTTTTCCAACCAAAGTTCCCACCACCATTCTCTAAGTCGCACATCCTGATTGTCCTTTAGGTTTAGGGCAAATTTGGCAGAAAACCTCACACAAAGGGCCACTGCACCCTCCCCCCCACCGAAAGCCCACCCACACAGCCCCTCCCCTGGTTTGGGGAGAGAAGTGGGAAAATGCTGTTTCTTTAACAGGCAAAGCACTCCCCAGCACAAAAAATGAACAATGCCACATGACAAAACTCATTTGCCGCACTGAAGAGATGACAAATCAGAAAGTCTCTTCTATGGGTGCTCACTCTGTTATCAACCCCTCCGGCAATGGGGAAGGCTGCTGCCCAGGGTAGGCCCCAGTAGGCCACAGAGTGCAAGTTCCCAGTGCTTCCCAGGTCCCAGTCCGGAGCAGATTCGAAACGTTCCAAGAAAAGGGAAAGGAAAAAAAAAACCAGTCCAGGGAAAAATCTGCCTCAGCCAGCTGAACCAACTAAAAAGCAAATGCGTGCTCTGTTCTGCTCCGTCAGTGCCCAGACAACACAGTGCAGCGCAGAATGTGGAAGAGTGTTGCTTTTTAAGGAGTGCAGCCTCTGATAAGAAACTCGGTGCTTCTTCTTCTCCCCACCTTTGCTCTCAGAACCAGTCTTGAAGGCAGAGAATATCATATCCAGCATTAAGAGAACAGATGACTGGGGATACAAGCATCATAAAGTCACCCGAGGACACCGCTCCTTTGAGATATGTCACCAGACTATGCTAAGACCAAGTTTTGGAACTGCTCATTAAAATTCTACGCTCACAGTGAAGCTGAGGAGGAAACACAGCTCACTACAGTTACCTTGTGGCATGCCAGTGCTTCCTTTCAATCACAATGGTCTTCGTTTTTAAGTCCCTGACATCACAGGCATAATGAAACATCCTTTGTGCAGGAAGGAAGAAAATATTCTTCTCATTGAATTAACTGCTTTGCATGTCAGCTAACCCATCAGCATCAAAGTGACAGAGCAATCAAGTCAATAGGAAAACTCACCACAGTTTTGTTTACTCCCCTAAATCCTTACTATCCCAAAATACAAGAACAGCTGTAAAAGCCTTGTGGCTACCTAATTTTTTTCCTAGACCTACATGGTGGGGTAAGAGATAAACAATCCCAAACTATGGTAATCCACAACAAAGCATTCTTGACCTCATATTCAGGTTCTGCATAGCGAGCTCTTCCTCCTGATCAAGTTATTCCATCGCAATACTTTGGGGAGTATCTCAGAGGGCTGGCTGTTGTTTGGTTTGAAAGCATCTTGATCATTCAGGAACCCAGTAGCAAGGACAAAGTTTAAAAGAAGATAGTGCTATGCATTGATTTTCATCTAGGACAGAGATATTTCTACAACACAGAAGGCTGACCTAATGCTTCACGACAACGTGGCTGAAGTGGCATCCTGGTCCCCATAGGTTTTTCTCTTTACTTTTAGCTGCTTTCTTACCAGATTAATGAGCTGAACTTACTCAAAAAAGAATCAGATAAGTGCCAGAGCTTTCAAACAAACAAACAAAAAAAAAAAAAAAAAAAAAAAAAACAAAAAAACAACAAAAAAAAAAAACCAAAACAGATGCAAAAGGGTGATTTGTAAGTGCATTTGAAAACAGAAGTTTTTTGTACTTTTCATAGATACATGGCATTCTCTAGAATGATATTGCTCCAATGCTTTGGGTTTGGTTTGTTTTGGATTTTTTCCTCAATTCTAAATGTTACACATTCTTTTTTGGCCATTTTAGTAAACTGATTTTCTGATCCATGTGAAAGACAGTCCGAAGTTCCCCTCATTTGCCTCACGACCGTCCCCAGGACAGACATGGGGACCCTGAGGACCCTGACTGGAATGCTGGCATGCCGGTCAGAGAGGAATGCCAGAAATCCTGAGGCCCCTGAGCAGAATTCTGGCCTGCCAAGTGATTGTTGGCAGCTGTGTCTACAGTGACTGCTTCTAGCAGGGCCTGCCAAGGGGCGAGGCGACCTATGGGCCTGCACGTGCTTCGCGACACCAGCCCAGGAATTTTCCCACCTCTTGGCCAGATGAACTTGCTGGGGCAACTGTGGTAGCCGCCCCATGGAAAATCCTTCATCTGCTCCACTACCACCGTGAGGGACGCAGATTGAAGCCCCCCTCCCAAGGACTGAGGCTGAGACGCCCGTCATTCTGATCCAGGGCTGCTGGCTTGACTGAAGCAGGATGCCTGCTAAGTGTTGCCTGCAGATGTGTTCGCGGGACCTAGACTGGTTTCCTATAGAAACCAGTCCTGAAACAATAGCTCCCACTCACTGCTGATATTGATATTGACTTCTCCTGCTGAGAACATGGACTCTCTGTACCCGTCTTCAATACCATTTTTCCCCTCAGCAATTTCAATAGACTTGCTCTTTATTGTATCTGCTCCCCCTCAGCCATTTCTAGATCTGTTTCCCCCCTCAGCAATGGACTAGAATAGAACCTTGAGATAACCAGGACTTTGAGATCTCCCCTAGGAGAACTCCATCGGCTGGGCTGCGAGGACTTCATCTCTCTCCATTTGGTAGCTATACTCCCTCTCTCTTTCTCCCCCTCTTTTCTATTTTTTTCCTCTCCCTAATTCCTTGAAGGCTTTTGCTGTGGTCATTCTAGAAAGGTGCATTTGTTTGGAGTGATACTGCAATCCCTTTTCCATCTTGTCTTTTGCCCTCCGAGATCAGTTAAGAAAACATCATCCCCCCTTGGTAGGAGCGGATCAGAACAATATGTCCTTTCCAGCTGAAATTGGTTCTAGTCAATAGAAGCACACTGCTAGGTAAAAGTAGACTGTAAAAGATAACCTTCAGAATGTATTTCCCATGTCTTCCCATTCAAGCAAGTGAAGAAAGCAGACAGATCTTCAGATAACATGCTATGCGAATGGAAAGGAATCTTCTTGGAGGCAACTGTGAAACTCACGCAATGAAATACAGATGAGAGAGATGAAAGGGTCACATATGATGTCAAATCTACTCTTTTAATGTTTGAATGAAACAAGATTTCTTGAAGTACAATCCTACAAAATGAAGGTGAACTTGCAGAAGCAATTGAACTGGGTCTCCTTTAGAAACACAATGTTTTCTAATTAAACTGAGCATTCAGGAAGGCAACCTTGAAATCCAAAGGATTTAGAAAAATACAAATACCAAGACTGGCAGTTCGTTATCTTTCACGGTCTCTTTAAGATAAGATTTATTTGAACTTCCTCTTGTAGTAGGTCTGAAGACATTAGGAATGATGCAATATGAAAAAACCAAAACAAAACAACTTTCTCAAAAAGCTTTGAGAAACCAGAGAAATGATGATTTTTAGTGGTTAGGTAGTCCTTTAAAATTTGTCTTGGGGGGAGAGAGATAAAAAACTGACTGAGATCAAATGACTGTGGAGTATATTCCAAAACAGTAATGAAGAAGGTAAGGGGCAAGAGCCTGTTAGAAAAATACTATGCTGGCTTCATCTATTGAAAGCATTCCAGAATGGTTGAAATTATGAATCATATCTTGTGGGATTAAAAAAAAAAAAAAAAAAAAAAAAAAAAGAGGAAGAAAACAGAAGGAAAAAAAATATTTTGAACGTATTTTTCCATTCCAAGATGGTATAATGGCTTTATTTCATTTTGTTCCTATGACCGGTTAATAGCTTATGAAATGTTTAGCAATAGAGAGTGAGAGTCTTCACACTAGCCATACCATTTGGATGTGTCTCTTTTACTTTCTAGAGCAGCAGATATGGTTTAGCACTCCACAATTCAGTCCCCAAAAGTGAGTAAGTGTGGCAGATTTAACCTAACTGCCCAGTCCACCAAAATGCCTAATTATCTTGAAAAATGCTTTGCTCTATCTCATGATCTGGACATGTCTCTCTAGCTCCACTTTGAGCTTCTTGATCTTTCATCTACAGGATGAGATCCAATTTAGCTTAGCAAGGATGTAGCCTTTCCAAACCATATCTTTTACCTTCTGTATTCTTACAAGTACATTTCTACCGCTGGGACCAGTTTGGAAGATCCTAGTTGTTTTATTCCTTAGATTATGTTGCTGCATTAATTAGCTCTTCTTTGAAGTTTTTTCCCTGCTCAAGTATAGGGTCAGTGCTGAAATGATTGTGATGCTAACTCCTTATGATCTATTCTGCAGGCTTACAGAGTATGCAGCAAAGTTTTCTCTTCTTCTGAGGACATTCTACTCTTTTGATGAGAAATGCTGAAGGTCTGACTTCAGTTGCAAAGGTATCTGATTGACAGATTGCAAAATTGTTAAGTCTAGTAACAGCAGGAAAAGCGTGCTCTTGCTCTGTATGTAAATGTCGTGTCAGCTGCTGTTGGGATAAAAAGCATGAGCATAAGCAAAGATATCTGCATGGATAGAAAAGAAACAAAGAAGATATTTGTTGTGATTTCTGCACTAAGGAGCAAGAAGAAGCATGAAGCGCTAATTTCAGTGGCTAAGACAGTATCGTCCTTGGGCCAGTTCTCTTCAACATCTTTGGAACCACTTGGACTCGGCACTTGAAGGAATATTAAGCAAGTTTGCCAGAGACGCTACATTGGGAGGAGCTGTCAACTAACTCCCTTGAGGCCAGTGAGACACTGCAGAGAGATCTTGACAAATAAGAGAGATGGGCAATTATGGCTGGCCGGGAGTCTATGCACAAATCACGAAAGGGGCGGGACTGCTGGGGAAGGCGTCCCAAGCTGTTGTATTTTCCAGCATCAGTCTCATGACATGCTTATGACAGTGGGAAGATGCCAGCAGCTCACGTCCCCAGCAGCAGAAAAAGAACTTCATGTTACAACTTACTTGAAAAGCTTTTTGACCAATCCCACAAAGCAAAAGCATATTGACAGTAGTTCTTTCCAATCCCTAGAAGCACACAGAACTTTGGTTCAAAGAACGCTTGCTTCTTTTGAATAAAAGACCTGCTTGTAAGCCTTAAGATAGAATGCACAGAGCTCCATTATTAAGCTTAGAACTTCCTAACATCTGGCTAGATCTACTTTGCTGTAGCTTAGGGAGTTCTTCTGGTCAAGCTTTAATACACAGGCCATTGTTCTATTTGTCCTTACTTCTCTACTTCTTCTATCATTTTTCTGCTGACAAACCTTATGACTACTGCTTAGCTCCAACCACAGTTCTGCTGTCTCTGAGGCCTGCCTTTTGCAGCTTTCCCAAAATCCTCTGTTTCCAAGGATTCCCACAGGCAATCCCCAACCTTAGGGAGTTGTGCGATGACAAGTGCTGGATTCAGCACCTGGGACAGGGCAATCCTGCTCTGTGTGTGTTTATAGACTAGGGAGCCAGAGGCTGAAAGGAAGCCAGGCTCCTGGCCAATGGCAAGCTAAATGTGCATCAGCAGTGCCCTGGCAGCCAGGAGGGCCAAGCCTGTCCTGGGGTGCATCAGGCACAGTATCACCAGCTGGGCAAGAGAGGGCATTGTCCTGCTCTGCTCTGCCCTGCTCTGCTCTGCTGTGTTCTGGGGCGGCCTCACCTTGAGTGCTTGGGGGCAGTTTTGGGTACCACAATGAAAAAAGACATGAAGGTATCAGAAAGTTCTCCAATGAGGTTTACAAGGACAGAACTGGAGGAAATAGCATGCAGCTGAGTCAGGGGAGGGTCAGGTCCGGTATCAGGAAAAAGTTTTTTAACCAGAAGATGGCTGGGCACTGGAAGAGTCTCTCCAGGGTGTGGTCACAGCATCACACCTATCTTGAGTTCAAGAACCTTTGGGACATTGCTCTCAGGCATCTGGTGTGATTCTTGAGGAAGGTCCCATGCAGGGCCAGAAGTTGGACTTGATGCTCCTGACGGGCCCCTTCCAATTCAACTGATTCTACCACTCTATGATTCTGTCCTGGCCACTCAAGGTATATTGCTTGATCTCACCAGATTTTGACCTGCTCTTGTTGGTCAGAATTTGTCCCTACTGCCTAATGATATTTACCACAAAAGACAAAGGGCCTTTTCTCAATTTTCTCAAGAAAGTTGAAGATGCACCCTAGAATCCTAAAAAAGTCTTTTCCTTGAAACAACACTGTCTCCTGCCCAGTATTCTTTCCAGATCTTAAGGAGAAAGAAGGCAAAATCAGGGGATGTATTACAATGAAGCACTGTCAAGTTTCCGGACCTTTAGCAGTATATTTGTACTTCCACTATTCTTTTCTATAAAATCATGGTTTTGTAGAGCATGTCATTTTCTAGCAAGACACATTTTTGCAGCTGAGCCCATCAGTCTCTGTGAGAATATATTGTCAAAAGCACAAAACATATGAATGGGCAGTGGCAAGTGAGGGGAAAAACCAGTATGGGAAGCAGCTCCGTGATACTACAGTAAGACAAGGAGGAGGAGGTGTTCCAGTTGACAGAGCAAAGAATCCCCCGCAGTCCCTGGAGATATCCTAGTGAAGCAGGTTGTCTCCCAGCAGTCCCTAGAGAACCATGGAGGAACACATACCTACAGTGCAGCTGCTGGAGGGCTCCATGCCACAGCAGGTGAAAGTGCCTTGAAGGAAGCTGCAGCTTGTGGAGGGAGGGCCAGAAAACCATCCTTGACCTCTTCTTTAGCGGAAGAGTATGTGCAAATGTTTAACAGCTGCTGACTCGAATCTCTCCTTTTTCCAGTTCTTGTCGTAGGTAAGTAGGACAATACAAGAATTAGAAGCCTAAACTGTTTTGCATGAGGCTCCCATTCTCTCTGCCATGCCCTTAAAATTTACTTTGAGATGAAATAAAACTCATGATCAAGTTCCTAAGGCTTGATGGTCAGGCTTCTCAGAAAACAGGCAGTGCAAAGAACTCTTGTCACTGTCATTTTTTTTCATAGAACTAAAAAAGTTAAAGTACTGTTTTCTAAGAACTTACGAAAATCAACTGGTAGAGGTGGTGAGAGTGAAGAGTATAATTAAGCTGGAAAGAGACTATCATGTAGCTACCTCATCTGCATAGAAGTTTTTTTACCAGGAACTCTGGACTTTTAAACAGATTTAGGACACAATAGTTATCTCTGGGAATGTTTTAGTAAGTCTAGAACATTCATCTTTAAATAGCTCGATCTGTTTTACCGTTATGACTTACGTTTTAAATTTTATTTGAGGAGAAATATTTGCCATTCAGATCATTTCAAGTTCTGAAGCATTTCAGTTGTTGACAGTTTTTGCTGTCTCCTGAGGGCAGGAAAATAGTCTTGGAACCAATACTGAAAGAAACTAGATGGAAAAATTAGTTTTCCTCATTCTTTTCTGTCTATTCTATGAGGCACAAGAGCAAAACCACTGCTATGAGTCTGAGTTGCCTTACCACTCATGGATGACAACCTTGTAGTGAGTAGTCTGTTATTTGCACACATTTCTGATGCTGGTTGTTACCTGTTGTGCAGAAAGATCTGTAAACTATTTTCACGGAAAGACATTCCTGAATTGCTTCACTTATCTCTGAAGCAGAGAACTAAGCTGGCACTCTACTTCGGCGATCTTCCTGTGCTCGCCCCCAAACCCGTTTCCTTCAAATGCAATTTACTTTCAACCAAAGCACTTCATTACTTCATCAGGTAATCTCTTGTTCTTAATGTTCGGGGTAGTGTTCTAAAAGGGTAAGAACATATTCTAGTAAGAAGGTAGAACCTCTTTCTTAAGTAGTAGACATCACTTGGCTTTGGTTCATGCACCAGAACAACAGCAAGGAATGTCGTTTGCAATCAATAGATGGGTTGGGGAAACCGGCCACAAGTTTAGGAATCTTTCTCCAATTAATTATGCTTTAAAATTTGTCTCTTAGCATTTCAAGTGTGTTTTTATTAAAACAATCAACTATTTATTACCTGTACCACAACGAAGCACAATCAGCAGTGCTTGTGCATCCTTCACCAATTCCAAGAAAAAGAATGGTCTGAGCCTCCAGTATAGCTCATTACCATAAGCTGAAAAAAAGTTCTTGGACAGCTTTCTTTTGCATCCTTCTAAACCTTATGCAGCACTCCCTGGCCAATCTTACATTTTCTTTTCTCCAGGAGATGGTAAGAACTCGAGTACCTTCATGACAACCGTCGTGGGATGCTTGCTGTGCTGGCAGAGTTCCTTTTTGAGAAAATGCCTGGAAAAGCTTTTCGCTAAGGTCTAGGCGGCAAGAGACGCAGAAGACGGGCATACGCAGCTGTCCGAAGGTAGGCGCCGGTCCCCGGCGGCTTTCGGCAGAAGCCGCGGTTCGGAGCGCACCGCGACCGGCAGAAAGCTCTGGGCGCGAAAAAGCAGCTTCTTCGCCTCCGCCAGCCGGAGAGCTCGGCCGATGCTGAGACGTCAAGAACGAAGCCGCACAGCACTGGGATTAAGTGAGCAGCTCTCAAACTGAGGGAAAACGATAACTAACCACTTTCCAACAGTTTCAACTTACATTACCATAAGTAGGAAAATTTTTTCAAACAACTTTCTTTTCTATCGTTCTTAGCCATTTGCAGCACTCCCTGGTCAATCTTATATTTTCTTTTCTCCAGGAGAATGTAAGAACTCGAGTACCTTCATGACAACCGTCGTGATGGCACAGTTCCTTTTTGAGATAATGCCTGGAAAAGCTTTTCGCTAAGGTCTAGGCGGCAAGAGACGCAGAAGACGGGCATACACAGCTGTCCGAAGGTAGGTGCCGGTAGCCGGATTCTTTTAACAGAAGCCGCTCTTCGGCGGGCTCTCTTACCTTCATAATGGGTTTTGCTGGAGGAAGCCGCTTTTTCGTTTCCGGGAATACCTAGAGAGGAACACTAGCTAAAGACGTGATTGGCACCATTATGTCGAGTTTTGCTCGTTCCAGCAGGAATAACTGTGTTCTTCCTTACGCTAGATGGCGCTGCTTATCAAGGTTTGGCTGCTTTTAATCATTTGGGGTGCTGGATGTTCAAACAACTTATCGTAACTTCTTCTATTTTAAGTCAGGTGCTCACTGACGTAGATCCTATTAGATATAGCACACTGCAAATAGGAGGTGAAATAGATTTATTGTTACTAGCACATGGGTACGAGTGTTAGGAATTTTATAAGGAATATGTTGCATGAATCTTTTGGACCATTCTGCAGCCATTCATACGAAACTCACACAAGTACAAGACAATATGAAGAAATTGACTGGGAACGAGTGGGGTTTGCATCAATGGTTTGAGGGATGGGAAAGAACTGGGTGGTTGAAAGATCTCGTAAATGGAGCTTTGTTTTTACCAGTAGTCATTATTTCATTGCTTTGTGTTATTCCATGCATCGTGAAACTGGTGTTCCTCTTGCTAAAAATGACATTGGAAAAGATCTGGCTGGTGCAAGAAGAAGGGGCAATTGTGACAATGTATCTGAACCGCTTAGACTACGGGCTGCACCAGCCATCCAGCGTGGAACGGTTCTTCTCAGAATTTTCTCAGGGCCCTCTGGAATTCATCAAGACATAAGCCTTGCTAAAACAAGAGAGGAAAAGCTGAGAAACTAAATTCCAAGACCACAAGAACTCCAAAACGGGGGGGGGGGGCAAAGTACCTGGACTGTAAGGAAACACATCTTCTGAGAGGTGCACGCAGAATGCGTGGACAAGACAAAGGCACCAATAAGAAAAGCGTGACTAGCGTGTGCAGAGAGTCAGAATGAGTAAGTGCATCATGTAAACCATACACGGCTTCTGCTTAATCCTCTTGGTCCATTGTGCAGGAGTCCTGAATTTCCCATAAGTGATACTTACTAAAAGGGTTCTGATTTTAATGCAAGAGTTACTGTCTATACGATGATTCATGGGAATAGTTCTTTCAAGTCCTTCCCTTGCTGACATCAGTCAGTTTCATCTTTTCCTGAATGTACTGCTGGCTATACATAAGTGATGAATAGAAGGGAATGAGTTTTAGGGATATGTTGCAAGGAAATAGATTGGTAGCTCTGCTTCCATTTCCATTGTCTAAGAAGAATTCCGAATATTTTTGGCCCTTTCATAGACCTCTGACTAGATTAGCATCAGCAGGGAGGGACATTTAATTGGTTTTTCTCCTTTTTAGAGAGAAGCTAATGAAAAAGTTTCACCAGAATCAGAGCAGGCTGCGTAACAAGAAGAGCGTCATGAAAAGGCGCCAATCCTATCCTCTTAGTATTGCTAGTTGTGATTGGACTTCAATGAAATGTGTCAACTCTGTGTTCCTGGGTATCACATCAGTAACAGGTACTTCACCTGCTGTACTTCTCTCCTAAAGCTAAGAACAGAATCCCAAATAATCTTGATTCCAAGGTCTCAATTCACCCTGTGATGCTGACAGGTGAAATAGGAGTGGAAGGTGCACCAGTAAATGAACTTGAATGGCCTATCTAAATCAGCGGCCACTGATTTCCTGAAGGCCTTAACAGGTCAGTTGCCCCTATTTTTCTTGGGGTTCTTTTATTCTTTGGTCATGTTTTTCTTGGGATTCTTTGAATCCTTCCCCACCAGTTCAGCCTCTGCTCTCAAATCCTTTGCTGTCATTTAAAGTATCTCAAGAGCCTGGAAACTGTTGTCTTTATTTATCAACCCATTATTCCCTTCCAAAGGTTGTTTGCCTCAAGTCTCATTCTTGCTGATTTTCTGCTAGTTCATTGTCAGATGGCAGCAGGTGTTCTGTAAGAGCAAGTACACAATCCTATCGCTTGCTTTTCTTTTGATTTGGCCTGTCTAGAAAATGGAATGACTGAACATCTCCAACAGCATTTTCTCTCCCCATTGTGTTTCACCGCAAGGGCAGATGCCAATCCATCTACCTAAACTCTTGGTGGTGAAGAAACTAGTGGTATGCTGTTGCATATAGGTAGAACTTTCCGAAAGGAAGGCCTTGTAAAACCATGGCTGAGGCCCGTTACTTTGGCTAAGTAGAAAATGACTAGGGGAAAGTGAGACAGCTGAATTAGAGGTAGATCAAGAAGTTCTAGAAGCATTGCGTGTTCACAGCGTGGGGTATGACGGTTGGTTGAATTATGTTTCTTGCGGCTTAAAGCTATGCAAGTGATAAAGGCCTGACTGCTTCAAAAGCCTGGCTTTTGCAAGAAAGCGGCTCTCCTTTGCACCTGCCTGGGGACTCTGCGTCACTACGGACCCTCACGCCCAGTTTGCCAAGGAGATGATGAGTAGGAATGTTGCAGAGCTGCTGTGTGCATATGAAAGGAATGGCAGAGAGTGAAGCCGTGGACAATTTCTGGGCTTTAGTACAATGCTGCTGCATTGGTGCCAGTTTAGTCGGTTTTCCATCAGTGGCATTTCTGTCTAGAAGTACACTGCCCAGAGTCTTTCTAGCATTTGATGCCATTTCCTTACTGCCATTAATACCTTCCTTCAGTTTCAAGGATGAGAGAATCTTTACAGGATTTTGAAGATCCCTGTTAGGAAACACTATGCCAGAGGAGTCATCACTCCCTTTTCTTTTGCCTCCTTTGTAATTTTTATAGACTCATTTCACATTTCTGCTAATGGCAATAAGAATACTGAGACTACTTAGCAGGGTTGACGCTCTCAGCTGCTTTCTTCTTTCCTACTGCTTCATACCGGATGTGACTTGATGGCCTCGTTTTGCAATCAGCATTTTGCTGTGGTTTGCTAAAACCTGGCATGCACTGCCAACTCACAACTTGTGTGTTGGCATTTCAGGGGCTTTGATGGGTTCCTTTCTGAGATTGCCATGCACTGGACTTTCACAGTCACAAAGACTTCATCCACCATCGGTCAAATTTCAGTATTTAATACTCTTTCCTGGAATGTAGGCAACCTAGCAGCAAGTACTAAATTCGCTGCAAGCCCTGTCTTCCCAAAGGACCATTCAAAAAGTTTGCTTTTCCCCTCTGACCAATCTGACAGTATTTTGATGAAGAATTTGGTACCTTAATAGAACCTCTTAGAAGGGATCTCATGGCAGACAACATCTCAGGCTTTCTTGAAATACTGGCTCCTTTGGATCTCAATTCCATTCAGAGTGCATTTAAGATTTTTTTTTTCACTGAAGCCATTCAACAATGCCTCTTCTCTTTAAAATGTGCTGCAGGTGAGAAAGATGGATCCCCGTGAAAGGTTCTATTGATATCAAAATTTGTGCCCAATGGACTGTGCTGATGGAAATCAAATACTAGTCTAGTATTTTGAATCCAAATAATTCCTCCCAATCAGGCCCGACAGGATTGTTTGGCTTTGAATCTGAGCACGTGGACAGTAGTGGATGGTCCACAGGTTGAAAACAGTGTAGATTCTTCTCCTTCTTTTCATTGATGGCTCAGAGACTGAAAAGGCAGCTCCAAAATGGTAAATACATCCCTACAGATTCAAAAATTGTTCTTCTTAATTTGCATCTCCACCATAACAACAGATGCTTAGAACTAAATTACCAATGGGAATTTTATAGCTTCTCAGAAATGAAACAGGACCTGGCTTATGGGCCTTAGCAGTAGCTACAAGTTTTTCAGCACAAGGCATCTCAAAAGTATTTTAACTTTACCGTACTTTTCTGTCTTATGCTTTCATCTCAAGGATGCAGGAAAAAAAAAAAAAAAAAAAAAACCCACAACAAAAAAAACCAAAAAAAACCAAAACAAAACAAGAAACCCCACCAAATTGATAATAAGCAAAATCAGTGACATATATAGAAACAGATCCCATGGTTTTTAACTTCCAAACTTGTCTTCTCAGCACACTCTCTACAATGGAATTGTTTCCCTATCTGCCTTGAAACATTTTGCAGCAAAAACACTCTAAGGTCCTGCTGGGTGTTTTGTTCAAAAATGACTTCTTCTGGTTTTCTGTCCATAAGCGGAGTAACGTGACTGTGCTGGCAGCTGACCAAAGGAGGTAGGAGGAGTAATCATCATCCACAACACTGGGGCTAAAGAAATTTCCACAGAAAATTACCTGCCCTAGTACTTGTTCATGTGTTGGGTTGAACGTTCAGAATCTGTTTCCATTTTCCCCATTCATAGAATGTTCTATTTCACAGAATTCCAGCCCCTCAAACATCAGTCCTGCCAGAACTGCCCGCCATAGGGGGCTGGCATAGGGGATCTGCTAATGTCCACTGACTCTTACCAGTATAGTGCTTGTCACTGTTGCAGATCAAGAACTTCTGAATAGTTTGGATTCATGCTCTTTGAGGGGTTGAAAACAAGAAAAGAATGACTAGACATTTCCATGATCAAATCCCCTGATGGAATAAAAATAGGAGCATAATAAATGTATTCATTGTTCTAAGAAGGGAGATGAAGGCTCCAAATGATTACTTGCATACTTCCTGTTCTAAATCCCTTGTTATCTGGCAAATTGCAGAAGATTCCAGGCTTTTGCCAAAATGCAAACCAGGTTAAAATGTGAAGCCTTACAGTTTACTGGATATAAAACTTCATCATCCATTTTTAAATCTTTGAGATTGTTATGTACTTCCTATTACTACCCTGAGGTTTAGAGCTGTAATTCAGAGAGAAAAGAATGCTATCTTGAATTCATTCTAGTAAATCGGCACTCTCATCTTGTCGGCACTCTCTCCTCTTGGTTTTCAGTTCTGAAACTCCGTACGGAAGAGTGCATTAATGCATAGAGCTCTGCATCAATTCTTTACAACAGTTTCCTCTGTAATTCTTCTTTCAAGGCAAACCTATAAAAAGCCACACTTTCTTACCCCACCACTTCTAAAATTCTATTGAGAAGCAAAAAAAAAAAAAAACCCATCAAACCACTAAATCACTGCTCCAATAAAAAAAGCAGTCCATTAACTGCTTTCTTAGCAGGTTCTTTACCTTGTATTAATATGGCAACCTTTTCTTGCTCTTCTAGATTAGAACCAAATTCTTACAGCATATAAGGAAACATAGGTTTACTGTATCTGATTCTTAGATACAGAAGTCCAGCAAGGAGTTCAGACCTCAAAAGAAGTGTCTGTACAACGAGATTCAGCACAACGTTGAGACATATTAGCTATTTTTCAAGAAAAGCGGCCAAACTGAAACTTTTTAGACTTCTCTACAATCATGCGTGCCTGCTTCCAGAACCTGACCTTCGTTGCTGGAAACTAGCTGCAATGTTACTGTAAACAATGCTGTGAATGTCATCATCATCGTCATTCTTCTCTTCCATTGAAAACCTCAAGTGGAGTCGCGTCACTTCTCTTCAAAATTCTGTATTTCCTTGCAAACTGGTCAAATAAGGATAAATAAAGCGTTCTGTTCATTCGGTTTAAACCTAATGTTCAAAATGAAAAAAAAAAAATCCATTCAGATATGGTCTGCAATAATACAGTAGAAGAGAAGATGAACCAGACTGGCCTACAACAGAAAGAAGTGAAGCAGAATTTGGGAATTTGGAAGACCTTATGATGAATAATTCAAATAAATAAATAAAAAAAATATTGCCTACCCAAATTCAATCAGTGATGCACAGACAGAGAAAAAGTACTAATTACTACTCATATTTCTTTCATTCTCAGACAAGAAGTTCAATGATCCTCTTGAATGCACGGAAGATTCTTGGAAAAGACAGCAGCCTTCTTCTTCACCACATACTCCTCAGAACTCCAGGAGACAAATCATTTGAGCTGTGAGGATCTTTCTCTCTGTAAAACTCCCAGAGCATAGCCAATATTCTATTCCTTTAGGGATCCTCGCCTCCCTGGGGGAGTGCTGGATAGTCTACATCCCGGTACATCAGCCAGACACTCCACCTTATTTCCCATGGCTACTGCAGCAAGGACCTCATCTACACTGGCTTTCTAGCCAAAATAGATGCAAGGCACAACAAAGAACATAGCCAAAACCTTGAGCACAGCTTATGGGTTTTGAATGAAAAATCTCAGGATGGCAATACTGGATCTTCTGATCCAAACCATCAGGAAACATTTCTTTAGAGGTGTTGGGAAAGATGAAAGTTTGATGAGAAAGTCTCACAGATATGTATGCTTGGCAGAAAGATTTTTCAATGTGGAGTCTGAAGAAGGAATAGAGTTGGAAGCAAGTTTTGATCTAGAAAAAAAGAATTGCTGAGCCAGTCTTACTGGATAACCGAGGATACCTTAGTTAGAAGAGGGTTTTATGACTTACAGCAAAGGATAAACCCACCCCAAACAAGAAGATGTTTTTACCAAGCAGGAAGCTAGCACAGGCAAACAAGTCAGCAAATGCTGCAAGCAGAAAAAGCTCTCCAAATTTTCCACTGTCAAGAAAACTGAAAAACAACTTTCCGCTTCAACTGTAATATACTGACTTTTAGTGAGTGGAGAATAGCAACATATGGTAATTAGAGTCGTTAGGATAGGCTATAGATAATAGTTAAGGGATAGATTGGTTCTACTGTATGAAGATGCTCAGCAAAGTGCCAAAACCAAAGGGTCTCCAGGCCTGCCTGCAGCTAGAGCTGACAGCTGTAGGCACAGGCTCTGTTGCCCACTACCCTGGACTGCTGCAACGTCTTGGATGGAATAAACTGCATTTTGGAGAGCCGCCTGGACTCCCACATCCCTCATTTAGGCTCTTCCATGGAGGTGAAAAAAGCCTCTGGGTATTGTACAAAAAAACAGCTATGTAATCTAGAGTTGCATGACCCAATATTTCTATTGAACTGGAACAATTTTTATCAATATTATGGATCCACTTCTTTTCAGTGCGTTTGGTCAAAAACATAAAGCATCGTTTAAAAGACATTCTTGGATGCGTACTAAGTACTACGAATTAGTTAAGGTGTTGGTTTGGCATGGCTTGGTTTTTGGTGGGGAGGGAAGAAGCCAGCCACAGAAGTGATTTTTTGTGCAAAGCTCCTAGAAGCTTCCTCCATGCCTGGCAAAGTGAATCCCTGCTTGGCACTAAGAACAGACATGCTGCTGAGCCAATTACAGAAGCTGGTAGCGCCTTGGTGATATATTGAAGAAGGAAATCAAAACTGCAGCCAGTTAACCTTGAAGTTGGGAAATTTTTAGGTTGGCACCTCTTCTGCTTTGAAAGCCAAACCAGTGAGACACTCTGTTGCAGTGTGTGTTTATTATTGTAATGCAGTTCTAGTAGTCCGTTTTCTAAGCCTTCCTATTTTGTGCTGTTATAGCATATGTTATTCTTAATGGATTGTTCCTTTCCCCCCTGTATTGTTGGGTTTTGCCCTAGCTGTCCCTCTCCCCAAAGACCTGCCCTTTTGTTCCCTGTTCCTTCTCCCATTGAACATCAACCCCTCCCCAAGCCTGCCCCTTTCTCTAGAAACTTCCCTCTCAATTTTGTACCCTTCAAAACCCCAGTGGTTTCTTCAAGTTACTCTCCTCCCCTGTAGTCCCCCTACTGGTTTCAACATTGTATTCCCCTCCTTGTCTTCCACCCCCAGTTTCTCCCAGTTGGTTAAAGATTGTATCCTCCCTTGGGACCTTCCCCCCATTTAGAAGTTGATGGATGCCTTTGAATCAGTGTCTTTCTGTCCTTGACCCTCCAGGGAGTAAACTGAAAAATATGCAGAAGACCTCTCCCTGTTCCTTGTCCCTGCTCTCAGCGCAGTTCTATCCCCAAGGCAGTCCACCTGTGCCGTAGAGCAGCTGTGCCCTACAGCTGCAGCCCGGATTCGACAGCTTTCTTGGGGCGGCCCACTCTCGCTGTCGGTGTCGGGAGCTAGTTGGGCTGAAGAAATCCAGCACCGCAGCAAGACTCCAAGTCAGAAATCCAGTTTATTAGGAAAAGGGGGAAAAACCCAAATCCATGCAAGAGTACAAAAGAAAAACCACTGACAGAGTCAGAATACAAGCTGACATCCTGCTAGTTAGGGTGGTGAAAGCAGTTTGGATGAAATGGTCTTGTTGAAGTGGTGATTCTGTAGAAACCATCTGGTAGCTCTCGTCCTCTGGAAAACCAGTGGCTAAGGGTGGCCGTTCCTCTGGCAATGCAGTAGAAGTAGTGCTTCTTGCCTTCCAAAACCCAGATGATATGCAGGTGGGGATGCTTAGCTCCTACCCCCTTGGCTGAGCATCTCCCAGTGGGCTGATATCCTTCTGAGTCATGATGTGGGTCCTTGATTACCCGTGAAACAGAAATGGCTCCTGGAGGGAGTTATCTCTGAGTCATGTGGCAAGACATTGATGGGCCCATTAACAGGAGAGAAGGAAAAAACGATGCCACCCCTGGTTTCCTCAGTTCTTGAGGGTGGGAATAGGATGCATTTTGATATTGTAAGCTAGGACAATACAGGATGCAGGTTTTTGCATTTGCAGGAAGTTTGTATGGATTTGAAAAGTATCCTCATAGCAGAAGCACAAAAGTATTCTCATACCCCTTTTAATCATCTTCCAATGAAGCAATTCTCCCAATAACCTAAGGCATGAATGACTTGCAAGTGAGTTGAAGGAACACGCCAAAGATAAGTAGTGTTCAACTGCAGAGAATTGTTTAGGGACATCAAACCCTAATATTTTAAATCAGAAAGCATGGATGGACGGGTCTTTTTTCCTTGGTTGACTACAGAACCAGCGGTCCTTTGCAGGAGGGTCTTTGGATTTAGGATGAGACTGGCAACTAAGAGCATGGCTACACAGAAGGTGCTACTTTTAGACCAGAACATTCAACTACTAAAGGCAGATAGGAGAGTAGCTGATTAGTGACAGCTCTGACAGGAGGAGTCTGCGGCTTACCCCATGGGAACAATAGTAGCACATTTCAATTTTAGAAAACCATTCTTTTCAGAGGACCAAGCATCAGTGAAAAGAAAAGGTCGAGTAAAGAGATCCTAGTGCTCTTCTGATCAGAAGCATCTTCCTCCATATGAGAGTATTTAGGAAAGGACAGTGCGTTCATAAGGAAAGGTGTGCCAGTTACAAAACCTGCAGAACAAGGCAAGACAAACTTATACATTTTATTTGCTATTTTTATTTCACCTGCTAAAAAATGATTTTTTTTAAGACTGAATTTTATGAATTCTGCAACGCTGTCTTTTTGAACGTCTTCCTACTCGTATTAAACACCGAGGTGACAAAGAGAGCAGCAGTGGAAGGAAAGCTGGTCCATCTCCCCCTCCTTGTGGCTTTAGGCCAGTGAGCGATTAGAAGTTGGTCACTTCATTTGAGATAAATAGCTTTACCAAGAGAGAATATTATCCAGCCTTGATCTTTCCTTTGGAGCTGATCCACTTTGTAGTCATCAATTCTTGACTCAGCTGGGGAGAAACAATGGCATTACGGCCATGGATGTTAGAGTGCGCTGATGGGAAATGAAGTTCTCATCTTCAGGTCCTTGCTTCAGTAAATATTCCAAATTCATCAGAAAGAAAATTCGAAGACCAGTAATCCCCACTCAAATGACCTAATTCGAATCGTCTGCACGCATAAGAGACATCAAGCAGGTGCTCTCATCTGTTAGGGGAATACCCAGCCAGTATATTATTGTCTACTTAGGAGGCAATAATTTTGGAAATCATTGAATTTTTTGTATTGCAAGTGAATGGTCAACACATTTTATTACTGGATTAGGTAAAATCATGTCTTCTGCATCCTTTCAGAGAGGAAGCTTACCTGGATCTAAAGCTGCTCAGCTCCATAATGGGATGCTTTGTCTTCAAAGGGAACTCTAGTCTTCGTCCTTTTGGATTGCTTCCATAGCTTTTCACTCACTCTTCAAGTACCTGTTAAAATGTCCTCTTATCCCATGCAAATTTTTATGGGCATAGTCACTGAATTGGGAAGTATTCCATAAAGTCCACAGGCCTTGTTGAGATGGATGCACAGGTCTCAAGGGTGTTAGCAGATGTTATTCTGAGGCCACTCCTGATCATGTTGGATGGACCATGGTGACTGAGGAAAGCGCCCAAAGACTGGATGAAAGCAAATGTCACCCATCTTCAAAAAAGGCAACCAGGAGGACTCAGAAAAGTACAAGCCAGCCAGCCTCATTTGGATCCCCAGGAAGTTGATGGAGTAGCTATTCCTGGAAAGCATTGCCAGGCACACCAAGGAGGACAGAACAAATGTAGTCAGCATGGATTTACCAGGGGAAATTGGTGCTTGACGACTTTTTAAACTCCTCTGGTGAATGAACTTGCCTGGTAGATGAAGAGAATATCATCTGCCTGGGCTTCAGGGAAGTTTTGGATGTTTATCTACATGGCAGCACACATACCTACGGGAAGGAATAGTGCAAAGAGCAGGGAACCAGTGTCTTTTCAATGATGCTCAGTGAAAAGACAAGAGGCAGTGGGCACACACTGCAATACAGGAGATTGCCTCTGAGCATCACAAAATTATTTTTTACCGTGACGGTGACTGAACCATGGCACAGAGTGTCCAGAAAGATGGTGGAGTCTGGATCATTGAAGACATTAAAAGTAGGCCCAGATATAATCCTGGGCAACAGGCTCTAGGTATCCTGGTTGAAGCAGGGGGATGGGACTTGGGGAGCCGCACAGAGCCCTTCCACCCTCATTCATTCTGTGCTAGTGAATTCTCTTAGAGATGCATTTCAAGGACTGGCATGACAAAGCTCTGTGCAGAGTGAGATCCAAATGGACATGGGATTTAAGTTCCTTAAGTAGTGTTCAAGAAGAATGTAAAACTCCAGGAAACCTGTCTCTTCCATAACTGAATCCCTTTCATGGGAAAATTCCCCAGCTCTAGAAAGATCCTCTGAGACGCATGCTTAAGACTGACACCGGCAGAGCAAATTTCTCCCTATGCGTGTCTAAGACCAGTTAGGATCTTTACCAAAAGTGTTGTCAACGTAGTCACAGAAGGCATATTGTTAAGAAGTGACAACTTACATCAGAATGGCAAATATTGGTCCAGCAATGAATTACTGTATGGGAATTATCGACTTGTATTCCAAATAAATAAAAAGGAGTTGGTCTTTATTGAACTCTTTCATTGCAATATTCATAAGGGAAGAAAAAGACCTAAGTCCTTAACTTTCTTAATTCTAACAAAGATTTAAAACATTCCTTGTAAAAAGCGTATCTGAATTATCGGTCTATGAAACAATTTGAGTTGGGAAAAAAGTCCTAAAATTGTGTAGACAGTTGCAGAGAAAGCAAGAAAATAGGAAAGAAACAAAAACAGAGAAAAAGAGTCATCTTGAGTCTGCTAGCTAGTTCTAGAAGTAGTCTGCTAGAAAAAGGAAACCCCAGTGGAATTTCAAATGTGTTCATGCACTTGATTCAGTAACTGGTCAATGTAAAAACCAGTCCTTTCATACAACTTCCCCCAGCAACAAAAACTTCAACAGATTGACGCCACCATCATGCCTGTCCCAGATGTATTTAAAAAAGAAATGATGATTTTCTTGAAAATCGATTTGCGTACAAGTTGCAAGACATTGGAGGGATTCTCCACATTCTCCTTCCTCCACGCGGCTTGAAAGTATATTTGATAAAATATGCAACAAAGCATGTGATTTCCAAGGTAGAGTAAAATGGATGACTTGGGAATTGATCTCTTTTGGATATGAAACTTCATATCCACTCTCTGGGAAGTTTCTAAAAGAAATGATGGAGCTGAGGCATGAATCTGCCTCTCCGAGTGCTAAGCAAACATAGACACTCCCCTTCACATGGCCCCACCTTCCGCACACACCTAGGCATGCACAGAGATCAGCATAGCAGATCATGAACACCTTGGAAAAGACTGAAATGCTAAATAGCTCTCTTTGTGGACAAAATAGCCGGTACACTATTTCAAATATCTGGTACAAAAACTCTGTTGAATATCTGCCTCATATTTAAAACACAGGTTTTCATTGAATTCTGTTTGCAGAATATTTTCCTTCCATTTGTTCCTTTAAAATTCCTTTGTTCTATGTCTAGAAATATTTTCTTCTAAAAATAGAAAAAATTAGATGATGTCTTTTCAGAAGAAAACATTGGTTTAGACAATTTTTAACCATCATGGTATGGAAGAATTTATTTGTCCCTCACTAAGGAGGAATAAGTATTTTGATCATAGATCATTTACAGTGAAATACTTGACATTTTTAAGATGCTTTCAATCAATTTTGATCCTCATTGCTTATTCATTGTAAACAGTAAGTTTTCAGTGCATGGAAAGTGTGTGTGGTATGTCTACATTAGTTCAAACACCAATTCCAACTAATGGCCAGGCTGAACTACAGTAAATAATGTCCTGAAGGATATTTTGCCGCCTTCTTTGGCACTCCTTGAAATCCTAATGATTGGCATGAAGTGTAGAAATACAGAGATTTTCTCTCAGAGGGTGTCCCATGTTGAAACCCATCCCATGTGTTTGATGTTGTAGTTCTTATCGCTTTTAAAAGTTGATATCTTCTGCACAGTTTTCATGAAGCTTTCTGTTACAGTAGTGAAAATCACAGAGAAATGCAATTTTGTACAACTTTGAATTTACCCCAAGAGCTGAGAGAAAATTTGTTCGTATACCTCAATCTGAGTCTCTTCTATATTCAAGCTTTGTTTATCTCCCATCAAGGGTCGCATTCGTTGCTGTTCAAAGCCCCATCCAAGCTGACTTGAATACGTTCAGGGATGGGACATCCACAACTTCTCTGGGCAACCCGAAGCAGCGTTCCAGCACCCCAACAGCAAAAAATGTCTTCCTTTCATCTAATAGAGATCAGAAATACTAAATCTAGGTATATAAACTTTGAGGAAAGGTTTGAAATTCTATTGATTTGAAACACATTTGATATGAATACTAACTTCCAGACGACTGAAATATGTTGATGGCCATTTGAGATTGACACTTTTTGAAAAAGTGCATGGAATTGAAAATTAAAACCGGCAAAATTAAAAACTTCTTGCCATTTTCTTTTAACTCTGATCTTCAAAATTGCATAGGTCAGATATCTGTGCTTCATGCAAATCTCTCAGATACTCTCAGACCAAAGCTTTTCTTTCAGACTAAACTGCGGTTTAGGTAGAACACGAGTGCTTAGTGAAGGTTTTTCTGGGCATAGGGGGATTTGTGTGCACAAGAGGTTTTATCCAAACTGGAAAATTCATCCCAGCTGCATTTGTTCATCATTCCTACTGCATCAGGCCTGAAGATTCTGTGAAAAGTATCCTGTGGACCTTGAACATAGCTCATGTGAAAGAGATGAGAGGTGATGGAGAAGTTGAGGGAGAGAATCAAGAGCATATGGCCCAGTAAAGGCACCAGAAGGTATTTTTTCATGTGGTCCACAGCCCAAACAATTGTTTAGCACCGTTTGAAGGCTGTGTTTGACCAACAGGGCTGAAGCAGGTCTTCAAAATATCCAGTAGATCAAAATCCATGGAAGCAAATGATCCTGGCCAGTCACCTTGCTGCTGATCATTCACCCTCCATACCAGCTGATCAGGCCTAAGAATGCTGCTGCAAAAGTGTTGTGAAAAAGGTAGGCACATTTTCACAGAGGCAGGGGAAAATGCCCTTGGATGGTGATTCCAAGGGATAACTTGATGGCGCAAGTTAGGTACTCTTATCTACTGTGCAATATTGAAGTTGGTGAGTTCACCATCTGTAAGCATCACTTTAGAAAATAAATGTTTGATCCACAAAACGATACTTCCTATGTCCTGTCTACCTGCTTCATTTCAGCCAAGGAATAGGCTACGTTCCATCAGCAAAGTGTTCATGATCATATGCTTCTTTAAACTGTGGTCATTCTTTCTTTTTTTCTAAATCAGACACTGTCTATTCCTAAGATTCAGATGTCCATGGGTAGGGATGTAATTAAGTTCACTGTTAAAAAATATCCTTCTTGTTATCTTTTTAATAAATTACTGAGATGTAACATCAGTCTGAGAGCTGAAAGAAACCCCTTCATTTGCTGTTTGCCAAGTATCATCTATGTGATACAAATTCTATTTGACCCATCCATTGCCATCTAATACTACTAGTAATGCCTTCACAACCTTTACTTCATGGTTAGGGATTTTGGAGAAGTGAAAGATTTGAACATAAGCAAGGGCATTTGTTCAAGATGCTCCAGAAAGAGCTGCCGTCTGTTCTCTTCCTTGCTGCCTATGTTGGCAGGAAGCTGCAAAAAACCCAAAGATAACTAGAAAGAGTGTTACTTTTAGTCTAAATTTGGAAATGATGTTTGGAATACCCTGTTAAATGAAAAGGTGCTCTTTTAAAAGATGGCATCGTAAGGGGAAAAGTCAGTTTAGAGAGGTTTTGAGACAGTTGCTTCTGGGAAAAAAAAAAAAAATTTGAGGTATCCAAGGTCTTTAGCCATACCACTTGGAAGATTGATTCAAAACACAGTTCCTTCATCTAGGAAGAACAGAGGACCATAGATGCAGCCCATTTCAAAACGGAGTTCTTTATGTGTCAGGTTGGGATTTACTGGACATCATTTCTTGTAAAGTCGAGGGACTGCAGTTAGCTCTCCAATAATTTCCTTCTCTGAAATTCATCTGCATTTGCTCCTTTCTCCAGCGTTCCCATTTCTTAGTGCTGGTATACTCCATCTATGCATTAGAATATTCAACTGGAGTGTGTGTCCGATATTTTCTAGTTCAAATTGGCTGGAACGCAATGGATAGTTCCAGTTGCTTGTATACACTAGTTTTATTTTGACAAGTTTTCTTTGAACAATGTTGAAGCAGCAGTAGCAAATCGGAAGTACAGCTTGCAGCAGGGAAAGACACTTCTGCTTGCTCAAGTTTCCTGTAGTCAGATAGATGCCAAAAGGCTTTTCATAGTACTACTACTGTCTTGTAGGAATACTTGATCTAATCCTACCTTTGATACAATTACGAATGGGCTACTTTTCCACAAGGTGGAACATTTTTCTTTTAATCATATGTTTTTTGTAAGTTGGAAACATGAACTTGTGCACCAGTCAGGTGGAAGGTACTCTTACTTCTTCATAAGTTTCACAACATTATTTAGAAAATATTGACTCTGTGTAACTTCAAAAGAAGAATTCTGGGCATCTTCATTCTATTGATGTGATTTTTTTTCTACCATGCTGTTCTTGTTTTCTATGGAACTCATTTTTACCAATAGAAATATTTTTCCCTGACACCTATGGAAAATACCTATGTTTACTCAATATTGCAGCCTCAGTACACTGTTTAGAATTATTTCAACATGGTCCCAAGCATATCCGACAGCTAGACAGCAGTGGTTAGCAACAGTGAGTGGGAATAACTTCTGAACCATTTCAGTAGATTTCCCAGGAAGGGCTTGCTTTCTGCCCCTGCAAATTTTCCCAGAGATATTGTCTGGTGAACAGTTGCATCAAAAGAGTATTTTTGCACAAACCTTGGGGCAAGCTCTGTCTCAGATTTACTAGTGAATGCAAAGAGGGTGAAAGTGCTGCTTCAAAGCCCTCTGTGTGCTTTCCGTACCAAAAGGGAGGTGACCCCAGAAATAAGTTTTTGATCTCTCTTCAAAACACGAGGCACGTCACCACCTCATTCATCTTTTTCTGGGACTCAGCATCTAAAGACCAAGAAGCCCTCTTGCTTGCTAAAGTGTGTTCAGCAAAAAACCCTTGTCCCATCAGCAAATTGGAACACAGCTGCATTCCAGTCAATACCAATGCTGGCAGGGCAATACTCTAGCCCAGTAGTAACATGCCACTGTTAGAAGACTGTGTAAAAATCTTTGTGTACAAAGTAATGGGAGGGAAAAATAGAATTGGGAAGAACTGCACATTGTTCTGGAAAAAGCCTCCTGCCACAGTCTTACAGACGTCATTTTCTGGTATCATTTTTAAGAGTTGGAGTTTCTTAAATTTTGTACAAGATAAAATCTTACTGGACCTTGAAGTTTCCCTACTAGAAGTACAGCCATTTCTTAGTAGAATAGAAGTAAGCCATTTGAATATGTACAAATGGCCTTTCAAAATACATATGCTATAGCCCACTGTGAAAGGAATTAGCTATCAAAATAGAAATTCAAAGGTTTAAAAAGGTTTTGAATAAAGTAAGTCTAAGGTGATAGAAGAAGAAGAAAACAGCAGTTTTCTTCTTCTGCTGAAAAAACAACTCCGAGGACATTGTACTCTACAGGTGTATTATATCACTTTCTGAAAAACGGAGTAGGTTTGCTATTTCAAATGGTTTTCATTAGGAAGGAAGAGATTCCTTTGGAAAAAAAAACTTCAAATTGACTTGACATGAATGTTATGACACTTCACCAATCATGAAGAAAAATTCTCATCACTTGATATGGAAATCATGACGGTAACGGAGTCAAGGATGTCTAAGCCGTGCCATCAGGAACATAAAAAAGCATTAGAATGCTGGTAAGACTGAGCTCCTGAACTAGTGAGAAGAGAACGCAACCAAAACATTTTCCTTTAAGAGTCTTCAGGATGAACAGCAGATCAAATGTTTTCCTGTGAAGTATTTATGAATTGAATTAACCTTTAAAAGAACATTGTTTTCAAAAACCTGTGTCCAGTATCTCTTAGAATGATACACAGTTCTTATTACTAGAAAAATGAAAAGCACTTTTTTCCAAACTGTTGTGCACTTTTAAACTATCTACAATAAAAAGAGTACTTTTTCATGCTGGGCAAGATGTTCATTACAAAAAAGCCTTGTCGCACGCTTGGTACTCTAGTGTCTTGATTAGCATCGTTTTTTATTCATTGACTCTTTTTCACCTTGAAATAATGGCGTCTTTGTACTTATGCAGCATCCATGAAGAATTTCTTGGGTGTCATTTTGTACTCGATCCTAAATGGCAGGTTCTGCATTCTGCCATCCGTCTAGCTTTCCCATTTGATGCAGCTTCTGAGAGGTCTTTTCAGAATTGAGGACTACCTGCAAGAATGATGCTAAATGCATGCATTTTACTCCTTGGTTAATGCAAAAGAGTTTCTCCTTTACAGCATAATAATAATAGGAAAAGAATGATGGTGGATTCAATTCTTATAGTAATACAAAGAGAACTATTATCATCATTAGAAACCAAGCAAGTCATATTTATTGCTCATGCAGTACAACCACTAATGCAAATTACCCTGTAAATTCAAAATGAATCTGTATCACAGGAGTGGATTGAATGTCTCTCTTGATATTTTGCTTAAAGCAGAAAATTAATTCTTTTGACAGCCAACTCATAATTGCAACCTAACTTTCAACTCCAGCTTTCAAACAGTGGAAACATGTCTGTTTATAACACGATACAGTACAGTACACAAGACCAAAACAGGTCCTAGACATTCAAATGAAAGAAAAGATCAAAGGACAGATTAATTCGTGTCTGCAAGCCCTCAAGAGCGTGCAGGTCAAAAGTCCCCAGAAAACTAGGCCAGTGGCACAAATTCTCGATGTTGGCACCAGCAGAAGCAGCTGCTATCTTTCTAGGATGCAATCTTGCTTACATCATCCTTCAAAGCAATCTTCTGTCCCCCTGCCCAATATGCCTTCTGCTCTACTCCTTGGACTTCACGTTTGCATTTCTACAGAGTCCTGCAAAGTGACTCAAAGTTCAGGTAATAGATTTCCAAGATTTAGAAATATTGTGTTAAGTCTATTTCTTTCGTATTTCATCCCGTCTAAGCATACTGAACTTTCTGAGGTGAAATATGTCGAGTATGTCACGTGTAGTTTACATGTTAGTTCTGCTTGACATTAAAACTTCGCACAGACCCCTGGGATGCCTTACTGCAAAAATATATAGCTGCAAAGAGTGGTTGCACAAAGTTAGAAGGGCCAGAAAACCATGTAAACAACCTAACAGTAGAGGCTTGAATTTCTGAATATAATCTTGCACCATCTAAAGTCAAAATAGAATATTGAAATGATTTTCATCTAATAATGAGCGTGGGGAAGAAAGAATCCAGATAGGATTTTTTTTTTTTTTTAAACAGTTCCAGGAAATACATGGCCTTAACTTGGAAGTATAGCATTAAATATTTTTATACAGCATGAGTTCTCATTACCTAATCATATGATTTGTAGAACTGAATTGGAAAGTAGGAAATAAACAAAGAAAAATATTCAAGCTATAAAAAATGTGAGTTTAAAATTTTCTTTGTATTTCTGATTAAAACGATGAGGTAGCCAAATGGTCACCCATTATTTTCAAAAGCATCTGGACATAAAAAACGGATCAATTTTGGCGGGACTTGGATGTCCGGTATTCCTGAAAAGCTTTATTTCACTGCTTCCCAAGCCTGATTCAATCCCCTTAAATGCAGCTGTATTTCAGTTGCTCAGTGAAACTGTCCATCTCATGCATATAGTTTACAAATAATCTGCAGAAAAAGCTAGCTAGATTTAAAGATCTTTTTTCTGTAAATGGCCTTCAACTGATTTCTACAAACACACAGCTGGGATTTCTGCTGTCTTCTTCAGGCCACTTCCTGCAGAGACCTCTCCATTAAATTTGTCTCGTTCTACTAAGAACGCTTCTGGTGATCCAAAGTCAGCACTGGGATTGTCCAACTGCATGGAATTACTGTCTGCTAGAGCTGCACACTGAGGGCTTCTGTGTGCAGCATCATGTGAGCCCTGCTAATGTCACCCTGTTGGTATAAACTGAGCTAAGTGGACCTTAAGGGACAAGATTGTGCACTGATTTTGTAATAGAAATGAGGTACTAAGAAGGAGGCGGGAGGATTTCAATGTTTCTGCCCCCAGCTGAAGCAACACTAAATCTCGGTCCTTATCTGAAAAACAAGGTGAATTAACCCGTTTGGCATTCATATGCCAAAAAGGTCAGTAATACACTCAGAACTGTCAAAAGAGTAACAATTCCAATCATTACTTTCTAAAAAGAATTCATTTGAAGAAGTCAGGAAGAAAGATGAAACATGCAAATATCCTACCCTGAGAATCATTCTGTTGATCTGCACAGGTTTCTTATTATATTCCCATCTAATGCATTGGTCATGTGTGCTTGTGATGACACAAATACTTGCAAAGCTTACCAGATAAATCACGTTCTCTTCAAACAGCAAAGCATTTCTTGATGGTTGCACTTGCTAATTCCATTTAGACTCAGTGTTCTTAAAGGTCTTTTCCAACCAAAGTTCCAACCACCATTCTCTAAGTCGCACATCCTGATTGTCCTGGTTTAGGGCTAAATTTGGCAGAAAACCTCACAAAGGGCCACTGCACCCTCCCCCCCACCGAAAGCCCACCCACACAGCCGCTCCCTTCAACTGGTTTGGGGAGAGAAGTGGGAAAAAGCTGTTTCTTTAACAGGCAAAGCACTTCCCAGCACAAAAAAATGAACAATACCAGATGACAAAACTCATTTGCCGCACTGAAGAGACGACAAATCAGAAAGTCTCTCCTGTGGGTGCTCACTCTGTTATAAACCCCTCCAGCAATGGGGAAGGCTGCTGCCCAGGGTAGGCCCCAGTAGGCCACAAAGTGCAAGTTCCCAGTGCTTCCCAGGTCCCAGTCCGGAGCAGATTCGAAACGTTCCAAGAAAAGGGAAAGGAAAAAAAAAACCAGTCCAGGGAAAACTCTGCCTCAGCCAGCTAAACCAACTAAAAAGCAAATGCGTGCTCTGTTCTGCTCCGTCAGTGCCCAGACAACACAGCGCAGCGCAGAATGTGGAAGAGTCTTGCTTTTTAAGGAGTGCAGCCTCTGATAAGAAACTCGGTGCTTCTTCTTCTCCCCACCTTTGCTCTCAGAACCAGTCTTGAAGGCAGAGAATATCATATCCAGCATTAAGAGAACAGATGACTGGGGATACAAGCATCATAAAGTCACCCTAGGACACTGCTCTATTGAGATATGTCACCAGACTATGCTAAGACCAAGTTTTGGAACTGCTCATTAAAATTCTACGCTCACAGTGAAGCTGAGGAGGAAACACAGCTCACTACAGTTACCTTGTGGCATGCCAGTGCTTCCTTTCAATCACAATGGTCTTCGTTTTTAAGTCCCTGACATCACAGGCATCATGAAACATCCTTTGTGCAGGAAGGAAGAAAATATTCTTCTCATTGATGCTGATGGGTTAGCTGACATGCAAAGCAGTTAATTCAAAGTGACAGAGCAATCAAGCCAATAGGAAAACTCACCACAGTTTTGTTTACTCCCCTAAATCCTTACTATCCCAAAATACAAGAACAGCTGTAAAAGCCTTGTGGCTACCTAATTTTTTTCCTAGACCTACATGGTGGGGTAAGAGATAAACAATCCCAAACTATGGTAATCCACAACAAAGCATTCTTGACCTCATATTCAGGTTCTGCATAGCGAGCTCTTCCTCCTGATCAAGTTATTCCATCGCAATACTTTGGGGAGTATCTCAGAGGGCTGGCTGTTGTTTGGTTTGAAAGCATCTTGATCATTCAGGAACCCAGTAGCAAGGACAAAGTTTAAAAGAAGATAGTGCTATGCATTGATTTTCATCTAGGACAGAGATATTTCTACAACACAGAAGGCTGACCTAATGCTTCACGACAACGTGGCTGAAGTGGCATCCTGGTCCCCATAGGTTTTTCTCTTTACTTTTAGCTGCTTTCTTACCAGATTAATGAGCTGAACTTACTCAAAAAAGAATCAGATAAGTGCCAGAGCTTTCAAACAAACAAACAAAAAAAAAAAAAAAAAAAAAAAAAACCAAAAAAACAACAAAAAAAAAAACCAAAACAGATGCAAAAGGGTGATTTGTAAGTGCATTTGAAAACAGAAGTTTTTTGTACTTTTCATAGATACATGGCATTCTCTAGAATGATATTGCTCCAATGCTTTGGGTTTGGTTTGTTTTGGATTTTTTCCTCAATTCTAAATGTTACACATTCTTTTTTGGCCATTTTAGTAAACTGATTTTCTGATCCATGTGAAAGACAGTCCGAAGTTCCCCTCATTTGCCTCACGACCGTCCCCAGGACAGACATGGGGACCCTGAGGACCCTGACTGGAATGCTGGCATGCCGGTCAGAGAGGAATGCCAGAAATCCTGAGGCCCCTGAGCAGAATTCTGGCCTGCCAAGTGATTGTTGGCAGCTGTGTCTACAGTGACTGCTTCTAGCAGGGCCTGCCAAGGGGCGAGGCGACCTATGGGCCTGCACGTGCTTCGCGACACCAGCCCAGGAATTTTCCCACCTCTTGGCCAGATGAACTTGCTGGGGCAACTGTGGTAGCCGCCCCATGGAAAATCCTTCATCTGCTCCACTACCACCGTGAGGGACGCAGATTGAAGCCCCCCTCCCAAGGACTGAGGCTGAGACGCCCGTCATTCTGATCCAGGGCTGCTGGCTTGACTGAAGCAGGATGCCTGCTAAGTGTTGCCTGCAGATGTGTTCGCGGGACCTAGACTGGTTTCCTATAGAAACCAGTCCTGAAACAATAGCTCCCACTCACTGCTGATATTGATATTGACTTCTCCTGCTGAGAACATGGACTCTCTGTACCCGTCTTCAATACCATTTTTCCCCTCAGCAATTTCAATAGACTTGCTCTTTATTGTATCTGCTCCCCCTCAGCCATTTCTAGATCTGTTTCCCCCCTCAGCAATGGACTAGAATAGAACCTTGAGATAACCAGGACTTTGAGATCTCCCCTAGGAGAACACCATCGGCTGGGCTGCGAGGACTTCATCTCTCTCCATTTGGTAGCTATACTCCCTCTCTCTTTCTCCCCCTCTTTTCTATTCTTTTCCTCTCCCTAATTCCTTGAAGGCTTTTGCTGTGGTCATTCTAGAAAGGTGCATTTGTTTGGAGTGATACTGCAATCCCTTTTCCATCTTGTCTTTTGCCCTCCGAGATCAGTTAAGAAAACATCATCCCCCCTTGGTAGGAGCGGATCAGAACAATATGTCCTTTCCAGCTGAAATTGGTTCTAGTCAATAGAAGCACACTGCTAGGTAAAAGTAGACTGTAAAAGATAACCTTCAGAATGTATTTCCCATGTCTTCCCATTCAAGCAAGTGAAGAAAGCAGACAGATCTTCAGATAACATGCTATGCGAATGGAAAGGAATCTTCTTGGAGGCAACTGTGAAACTCACGCAATGAAATACAGATGAGAGAGATGAAAGGGTCACATATGATGTCAAATCTATTCTTTTAATGTTTGAATGAAACAAGATTTCTTGAAGTACAATCCTACAAAATGAAGGTGAACTTGCAGAAGCAATTGAACTGGGTCTCCTTTAGAAACACAATGTTTTCTAATTAAACTGAGCATTCAGGAAGGCAACCTTGAAATCCAAAGGATTTAGAAAAATACAAATACCAAGACTGGCAGTTCGTTATCTTTCACGGTCTCTTTAAGATAAGATTTATTTGAACTTCCTCTTGTAGTAGGTCTGAAGACATTAGGAATGATGCAATATGAAAAAACCAAAACAAAACAACTTTCTCAAAAAGCTTTGAGAAACCAGAGAAATGATGATTTTTAGTGGTTAGGTAGTCCTTTAAAATTTGTCTTGGGGGGAGAGAGATAAAAAACTGACTGAGATCAAATGACTGTGGAGTATATTCCAAAACAGTAATGAAGAAGGTAAGGGGCAAGAGCCTGTTAGAAAAATACTATGCTGGCTTCATCTATTGAAAGCATTCCAGAATGGTTGAAATTATGAATCATATCTTGTGGGATTAAAAAAAAAAAAAAAAAAAAAAAAAAAAAGAGGAAGAAAACAGAAGGAAAAAAAATATTTTGAACGTATTTTTCCATTCCAAGATGGTATAATGGCTTTATTTCATTTTGTTCCTATGACCGGTTAATAGCTTATGAAATGTTTAGCAATAGAGAGTGAGAGTCTTCACACTAGCCATACCATTTGGATGTGTCTCTTTTACTTTCTAGAGCAGCAGATATGGTTTAGCACTCCACAATTCAGTCCCCAAAAGTGAGTGTGGCAGATTTAACCTAACTGCCCAGTCCACCAAAATGCCTAATTATCTTGAAAAATGCTTTGCTCTATCTCATGATCTGGACATGTCTCTCTAGCTCCACTTTGAGCTTCTTGATCTTTCATCTACAGGATGAGATCCAATTTAGCTTAGCAAGGATGTAGCCTTTCCAAACCATATCTTTTACCTTCTGTATTCTTACAAGTACATTTCTACCGCAGGGACCAGTTTGGAAGATCTTAGTTGTTTTATTCCTTAGATTATGTTGCTGCATTAATTAGCTCTTCTTTGAAGTTTTTTCCCTGCTCAAGTATAGGGTCAGTGCTGAAATGATTGTGATGCTAACTCCTTATGATCTATTCTGCAGGCTTACAGAGTATGCAGCAAAGTTTTCTCTTCTTCTGAGGACATTCTACTCTTTTGATGAGAAATGCTGAAGGTCTGACTTCAGTTGCAAAGGTATCTGATTGACAGATTGCAAAATTGTTAAGTCTAGTAACAGCAGGAAAAGCGTGCTCTTGCTCTGTATGTAAATGTCGTGTCAGCTGCTGTTGGGATAAAAAGCATGAGCATAAGCAAAGATATCTGCATGGATAGAAAAGAAACAAAGAAGATATTTGTTGTGATTTCTGCACTAAGGAGCAAGAAGAAGCATGAAGCGCTAATTTCAGTGGCTAAGACAGTATCGTCCTTGGGCCAGTTCTCTTCAACATCTTTGGAACCACTTGGACTCGGCACTTGAAGGAATATTAAGCAAGTTTGCCAGAGACGCTACATTGGGAGGAGCTGTCAACTAACTCCCTTGAGGCCAGTGAGACACTGCAGAGAGATCTTGACAAATAAGAGAGATGGGCAATTATGGCTGGCCGGGAGTCTATGCACAAATCACGAAAGGGGCGGGACTGCTGGGGAAGGCGTCCCAAGCTGTTGTATTTTCCAGCATCAGTCTCATGACATGCTTATGACAGTGGGAAGATGCCAGCAGCTCACGTCCCCAGCAGCAGAAAAAGAACTTCATGTTACAACTTACTTGAAAAGCTTTTTGACCAATCCCACAAAGCAAAAGCATATTGACAGTAGTTCTTTCCGATCCCTAGAAGCACACAGAACTTTGGTTCAAAGAACGCTTGCTTCTTTTGAATAAAAGACCTGCTTGTAAGCCTTAAGATAGAATGCACAGAGCTCCATTATTAAGCTTAGAACTTCCTAACATCTGGCTAGATCTACTTTGCTGTAGCTTAGGGAGTTCTTCTGGTCAAGCTTTAATACACAGGCCATTGTTCTATTTGTCCTTACTTCTCTACTTCTTCTATCATTTTTCTGCTGACAAACCTTATGACTACTGCTTAGCTCCAAGCACAGTTCTGCTGTCTCTGAGGCCTGCCTTTTGCAGCTTTCCCAAAATCCTCTGTTTCCAAGGATTCCCACAGGCAATCCCCAACCTTAGGGAGTTGTGCGACGACAAGTGCTGGATTCAGCACCTGGGACAGGGCAATCCTGCTCTCTGTGTGTGTATAGACTAGGGAGCCAGAGGCTGAAAGGAAGCCAGGCTCCTGGCCAATGGCAAGCTAAATGGGTATCAGCAGTGCCCTGGCAGCCAGGAGGGCCAAGCCTGTCCTGGGGTGCATCAGGCACAGTATCACCAGCTGGGCAAGAGAGGGCATTGTCCTGCTCTGCTCTGCCCTGCTCTGCTGTGTTCTGGGGCGGCCTCACCTTGAGTGCTTGGGGGCAGTTTTGGGTACCACAATGAAAAAAGACATGAAGGTATCAGAAAGTTCTCCAATGAGGTTTACAAGGACAGAACTGGAGGAAATAGCATGCAGCTGAGTCAGGGGAGGCTCAGGTCCGGTATCAGGAAAAAGTTTTTTAACCAGAAGATGGCTGGGCACTGGAAGAGTCTCTCCAGGGTGTGGTCACAGCATCACACCTATCTTGAGTTCAAGAACCTTTGGGACATTGCTCTCAGGCATCTGGTGTGATTCTTGAGGAAGGTCCCATGCAGGGCCAGAAGTTGGACTTGATGCTCCTGACGGGCCCCTTCCAATTCAACTGATTCTACCACTCTATGATTCTGTCCTGGCCACTCAAGGTGTATTGCTTGATCTCACCAGATTTTGACCTGCTCTTGTTGGTCAGAATTTGTCCCTACTGCCTAATGATATTTATCACAAAAGACAAAGGGCCTTTTCTCAATTTTCTCAAGAAAGTTGAAGATGCACCCTAGAATCCTAAAAAAGTCTTTTCCTTGAAACAACACTGTCTCCTGCCCAGTATTCTTTCCAGATCTTAAGGAGAAAGAAGGCAAAATCAGGGGATGTATTACAATGAAGCACTGTCAAGTTTCCGGACCTTTAGCAGTATATTTGTACTTCCACTATTCTTTTCTATAAAATCATGGTTTTGTAGAGCATGTCATTTTCTAGCAAGACACATTTTTGCAGCTGAGCCCATCAGTCTCTGTGAGAATATATTGTCAAAAGCACAAAACATATGAATGGGCAGTGGCAAGTGAGGGGAAAAACCAGTATGGGAAGCAGCTCCGTGATACTACAGTAAGACAAGGAGGAGGAGGTGTTCCAGTTGACAGAGCAAAGAATCCCCCGCAGTCCCTGGAGATATCCTAGTGAAGCAGGTTGTCTCCCAGCAGTCCCTAGAGAACCATGGAGGAACACATACCTACAGTGCAGCTGCTGGAAAGCTCCATGCCACAACAGGTGAAAGTGCCTTGAAGGAAGCTGCAGCTTGTGGAGGGAGGGCCAGAAAACCATCCTTGACCTCTTCTTTAGCGGAAGAGTATGTGCAAATGTTTAACAGCTGCTAACTGGAATCTATCCTCTTTCCAGTTCTTGTCGTAGGTAAGTAGGACAATACAAGAATTAGAAGCCTAAACTGTTTTGCATGAGGCTCCCATTCTCTCTGCCACGCCCTTAAAATTTACTTTGAGATGAAATAAAACTCATGATCAAGTTCCTAAGGCTTGATGGTCAGGCTTCTCAGAAAACAGGCAGTGCAAAGAACTCTTGTCACTGTCATTTTTTTTCATAGAACTAAAAAAGTTAAAGTACTGTTTTCTAAGAACTTACGAAAATCAACTGGTAGAGGTGGTGAGAGTGAAGAGTATAATTAAGCTGGAAAGAGACTATCATGTAGCTACCTCATCTGCATAGAGGTTTTTTTACCAGGAACTCTGGACTTTTAAACAGATTTAGGACACAATAGTTATCTCTGGGAATGTTTTAGTATGTATAGAACATTCATCTTTAAATAGCTCGATCTGTTTTACCGTTATGACTTACGTTTTAAATTTTATTTGAGGAGAAATATTTGCCATTCAGATCATTTCAAGTTCTGAAGCATTTCAGTTGTTGACAGTTTTTGCTGTCTCCTGAGGGCAGGAAAATAGTCCTGGAACCAATACTGAAAGAAACTAGATGGAAAAATTAGTTTTCCGCATTCTTTTCTGTCTATTCTATGAGGCACAAGAGCAAAACCACTGCTATGAGTCTGAGTTGCCTTACCACTCATGGATGACAACCTTGTAGTGAGTAGTCTGTTATTTGCACACATTTCTGATGCTGGTGGTTACCTGTTGTGCAGAAAGATCTGTAAACTATTTTCACGGAATGACATTCCTGAATTGCTTCACTTATCTCTGAAGCAGAGAACTAAGCTGGCACTCTACTTCGGAGATCTTCCTGTGCTCGCCCCCAAACCCGTTTCCTTCAAATGCAATTTACTTTCAACCAAAGCACTTCATTACTTCATCAGGTAATCTCTTGTTCTTAATGTTCGGGGTAGTGTTCTAAAAGGGTAAGAACATATTCTAGTAAGAAGGTAGAACCTCTTTCTTAAGTAGTAGACATCACTGGGCTTTGGTTCATGCACCAGAACAACAGCAAGGAATGTCGTTTGCAATCAATAGATGGGTTGGGGAAACCGGCCACAAGTTTAGGAATCTTTCTCCAATTAATTATGCTTTAAAATTTGTCTCTTAGCATTTCAAGCGTTTTTTTATTAAAACAATCAACTATTTATTACCTGTACCACAACGAAGCACAATCAGCAGTGCTTGTGCATCCTTCACCAATTCCAAGAAGAAGAATGGTCTGAGCCTCCAGTATAGCTCATTACCATAAGCTGAAAAAAAGTTCTTGGACAGCTTTCTTTTGCATCCTTCTAAACCTTATGCAGCACTCCCTGGCCAATCTTACATTTTCTTTTCTCCAGGAGATGGTAAGAACTCGAGTACCTTCATGATAACCGTCGTGGGACGCTTGCTGTGCTGGCAGAGTTCCTTTTTGAGAAAATGCTTGGAAAAGCTTTTCGCTAAGGTCTAGGCGGCAGGAGACGCAGAAGAAGGGCATACGCAGCTGTCCGAAGGTAGGTGCCGGTCCGCGGCGGCTTTCGGCAGAAGACGCGGTTCGGAGCGCACCGCGACCGGCAGAAAGCTCTGGGCGCGAAAAAGCCGCTTCTTCGCCTCCGGCAGCCGGAGAACTCGGCCGATGCTGAGACGTCAAGAACGAAGCCGCACAGCACTGGGATTAAGTGAGCAGCTCTCAAACTGAGGGAAAACGATAACTAACCACTTTCCAACAGTTTCAACTTGCATTACCATAAGTAGGGAAAAAGTTCTTGGACAGCTTTCTTTTGCATCCTTTTAAACCTTATGCAGCACTCTCTGGCCAATCTTACATTTTCTTTTCTCCAGGAGATGGTAAGAACTCGAGTACCTTCATGAAAACCGTCGCGGGTCGCTTGCTGTGCTGGCACAGTTCCTTTTTGAGATAATGCCTGGAAAAGCTTTTCGCTAAGGTCTAGGCGGCAGGAGACGCAGAAGACGGGCATACGCAGCTTTCCGAAGGTAGGTGCCGGTCCCCGGCGGCTTTCGGCAGAAGCCGCGGTTCGGAGCGCACCGCGACCGGCAGAAAGCTCTGGGCGCGAAAAAGCCGCTTCTTCGCCTACGGCAGCCAGAGAGCTCGGCCGATGCTGAGACGTCAAGAACGAAGCCGCACAGCACTGGGATTAAGTGAGCAGCTCTCAAACTGAGGGAAAACGATAACTAACCACTTTCCAACAGTTTCAACTTGCATTACCATAAGTAGGGAAAAAAGTTCTTGGACAGCTTTCTTTTGCATCCTTCTAAACCTTATGCACCACGTCCTGGCCAATCTTACTTTTTCTTTTCTCCAGGAGATGGTAAGAACTCGAGTACCTTCATGAAAACCGTCGCGGGTCGCTTTCTGTGCTGGCAGAGTTCCTTTTTGAGATAATGCCTGGAAAAGCTTTTCGCTAAGGTCTAGGCGGCAGGAGACGCAGAAGACGGGCATACGCAGCTGTCCGAAGGTAGGTGCCGGCCCCCGGCGGCTTTCAGCAGAAGCCGCGGTTCGGAGCGCACCGCGACCGGCAGAAAGCTCTGGGCGCGAAAAAGCCGCTTCTTCGCCTACGGCAGCCGGAGAACTCGGCCGATGCTGAGACGTCAAGAACGAAGCCGCACAGCACTGGGATTAAGTGAGCAGCTCTCAAACTGAGGGAAAACGATAACTAACCACTTTCCAACAGTTTCAACTTGCATTACCACAAGTAGGGAAAAAAGTTCTTGGACAGCTTTATTTTGCATCCTTCTAAACCTTATGCACTACGTCCTATCCAATCTTACTTTTTCTTTTCTCCAGGAGATTGTAAGAACTCGAGTACCTTCATGACAACCGTCGCGGGTCGCTTGCTGTGCTGGCAGAGTTCCTTTTTGAGAAAATGCCTGGAAAAGCTTTTCGCTAAGGTCTAGGCGGCAAGAGACGCAGAAGACGGGCATAGGCAGCTGTCCGAAGGTAGGTGCCGGTCCCCGGCGGCTTTCGGCAGAAGCCGCAGTTCGGAGCGCACCGCGACCGGCAGAAAGCTCTGGGCGCGAAAAAGCCGCTTCTTCGCCTCCGGCAGCCGGAGAGCTCGGCCGATGCTGAGACGTCCAAGAACGAAGCCGCACAGCACTGGGATTAAGTGAGCAGCTCTCAAACTGAGGGAAAACGATAACTAACCACTTTCCAACAGTTTCAACTTGCATTACCATAAGTAGGGAAAAAGTTCTTGGACAGCTTTCTTTTGCATCCTTCTAAACCTTATGCACCACTTCCTGGCCAATCTTACTTTTTCTTTTCTCCAGGAGATGGTAAGAACTCGAGTACCCTCATGACAACCGTCGTGGGACGCTTGCTGTGCTGGCAGAGTTCCTTTTTGAGATAATGCCTGGAAAAGCTTTTCGCTAAGGTCTAGGCGGCAAGAGACGCAGAAGAAGGGCATACGCAGCTGTCCGAAGGTAGGTGCCGGTAGCCGGATTCTTTTAACAGAAGCCGCTCTTCGGCGGGCTCTCTTACCTTCATAATGGGTTTTGCTGGAGGAAGCCGCTTTTTCGTTTCCGGTAATACCTAGAGAGGAACACTAGCTAAAGACGTGATTGGCACCATTATGTCGAGTTTTGCTCGTTCCAGCAGGAATAACTGTGTTCTTCCTTACGCTAGATGGCGCTGCTTATCAAGGTTTGGCTGCTTTTAATCATTTGGGGTGCTGGATGTTCAAACAACTTATCGTAACTTCTTCTATTTTAAGTCAGGTGCTCACTGACGTAGATCCTATTAGATATAGCACACTGCAAATAGGAGGTGAAATAGATTTATTGTTACTAGCACATGGGTACGAGTGTTAGGAATTTTATAAGGAATATGTTGCATGAATCTTTTGGACCATTCTGCAGCCATTCATACGAAACTCACACAAGTACAAGACAATATGAAGAAATTGACTGGGAACGAGTGGGGTTTGCATCAATGGTTTGAGGGATGGGAAAGAACTGGGTGGTTGAAAGATCTCGTAAATGGAGCTTTGTTTTTACCAGTAGTCATGATTTCCTTGCTTTGTGTTATTCCATGCATCGTGAAACTGGTGTGCCTCTTGCTAAAAATGACATTGGAAAAGATCTGGCTGGTGCAAGAAGAAGGGGCAATTGTGACAATGTATCTGAACCGCTTAGACTACGGGCTGCACCAGCCATCCAGCGTGGAACGGTTCTTCTCAGAATTTTCTCAGGGCCCTCTGGAATTCATCAAGACATAAGCCTTGCTAAAACAAGAGAGGAAAAGCTGAGAAACTAAATTCCAAGACCACAAGAACTCCAAAACGGGGGGGGGGGGGGGGGGGGTGGGAGGGGAAAAGTACCTGGACTGTAAGGAAACACATCTTCTGAGAGGTGCACGCAGAATGCGTGGACAAGACAAAGGCACCAATAAGAAAAGCGTGACTAGCGTGTGCAGAGAGTCAGAATGTGTAAGTGCATCATGTAAACCATAAACGGCTTCTGCTTAATCCTCTTGGTCCATTGTGCAGGAGTCCTGAATTCCCCCTAAGTGATACTTACTAAAAGAGCTCCGATTTTAATGCTAGAGTTACTGTCTATACGATGATTCATGGGAATGGTTCTTTCAAATCCTTCCCTTGCTGACATCAGTCAGTTTAGTCTTTTCCTGATTGTACTGATGGCTATACATTAGTTAGGAATAGAAAGGAATGAGTTTTAGGGATATGTTGCATAGAAATAGACTGGTAGCTCTGCTTCCATTTCCATTGTCTAAGTAGAATTCCGATTATTTTTGGCCCTTTCATAGACCTCTGACTAGATTAGCATTTGTCTTTGATTGACTCCCTAAATTTTAGGCTACTAGGCTTGACCAATGAATGGAAAGGGGAAAGTCACAGAGCTTCAGTGGTTCTCTTGTCAGCAATTTCTCAGGAGCAGGGAGATTTCTTTCCTCAAGTTCTTTGCTTCAGCTAGCAGATTATGCTCACGCCAAAAGGAGGTGAGAAGGTTGCTTCCTTAAATGGTCAAATAATTCTTCCTGCTATTTGTGACGCTTTTGTATTACTGGAGTTTGTTCCAGAAAGTTGGATTAAATTGCATGCATCCGCTCCTGGGGAAACAGAGCATTTAGCCAATAGCACGTAGGATTTATCAACCTGAGATTTTCTTAATGGACCGGAGGCTTAAAGCACATTAATTCCTGCACAGTAGTTTCAATTGCACTTTTAGGCTCGACAAACCGAATGGTAAACCTGCATCAGCAGGGAGGGACATTTAATTGGTTTTTCTCCTTTTCAGAGAGAAGCTAATGAAAAAGTTTCACCAGAATCAGAGCGGGCTGTATAACAAGAAGAGCGTCATGAAAAGAGGCCAATCCTATCCTCTTAGTATTGCTAGCTGTGATTGGACTTCAATGAAATGTGTCAACTCTGTGTTCCTGGGTATCACATCAGTAACAGGTACTTCAGCTGCTGTACGTCTCTCCTAAAGCTAAGAACAGAATCTCAAATAATCTTAATTCCAAGGTCCCAATTCACCGTGTGATGCTGACAGGTGAAAAAGGAGTGGAAAGTGCACCAGTAAATGAACTTGAATGGCCTATCTAAATCAGCGGCCACTGATTTCCTGAAGGCCTTAACAGGTCAGTTGCCCCTATTTTTCTTGGGATTCTTTTAGTCTTTGGTCCTGTTTATCTTGGGATTCTTTAAATCCTTCCCCATTAGTTCAGCCTCTGCTCTCAAATCTTTTGCTGCCATTTAAAGTATCTCGATAGCCTGGAAACGTGTTGTCTTTATTCATCACCTCATTATTCCTTTCAAAGGGTTGTTTGCCTCAAGTCTCATTTTTGCTGATTTTCTGCTAGTTCATTGTCAGATGGCAGCAGGTGTTTTGTAAGAGCAAGTACACAATCCTATCGCTTGCTTTTCTTTTGATTTGGCCTGTCTAGAAAATGGAATGACTGAACATCTCCAACAGCATTTTCTCTCCCCATTGTGTTTCACCGCAAGGGCAGATGCAAATCGTCTACCTAAACTCATGGCGCTGAAGAAACTAGTGGCTTGCTGTTGCATGTAGGTAGAACCTTCCAAAAGGAAGGCCTTGTAAAACCATGGCTGAGGCCCGTTACTTTGGCTAAGTAGAAAAGGACTATGGGAAAGTGAGGCAGCTGAATTAGAGGTAGATCAACAAGTTCTAGAACCGTCGCGTGTTCACAGCGTGGTGTATGGCGGTTGGTTGAATTATGTTTGTTGTGGCTTAAAGCTATGCAACTGACAAAGGCCTGACTGCTTCCAAAGCCTGGCTTTTGCAAGAAAGCAGCTCTCCTTTGCACCTGCCTGGGGACTCTGCGTCACTACGGACCCTCACGCCCAGTTTGCCAAGGAGATGATGAGTAGGAATGTTGCAGAGCTGCTGTGTGCATATGAAAGGAATGGCAGAGAGTGAAGCCGTGGACAATTTCTGGGCTTTAGTACAATGCTGCTGCATTGGTGCCAGTTTAGTCGGTTTTCCATCAGTGGCATTTCTGTCTAGAAGTACACTGCCCAGAGTCTTTCTAGCATTTGATGCCATTTCCTTACTGTCGTCTTAATACCTTCCTTCAGTTTAAAGGATGATGCAATCTTTACATTTTGAAGATCCCTGTTAGGAAACACTATGCCAGAGGAGTCATCGCTCCCTTTTCTTTTGCCTCCTTTGTAATTTTTATAGGCTCATTTCACATTTCTGCTAATGGCAATAAGAATACTGAGACTACTTAAGCAGGGATGACGCTCTCAGCTGCTTTCTTCTTTCCTACTGCTTCATACCGTATGCGACTTAATGGCCTCGTTTTGCAATCAGCATTTTGCTGTGGTTTGCTAAAAACTGGCATGCACTGCCAACTCACAACTTGTGTGTTGGCATTTCAGGGGCTTTGATGGGTTCCTTTCTGAGATTGCCATGCACTGGACTTTCACAGTCACAAAGAATTCATCTACCATTGCTCGAAGTTCAGTATTAAATAGTCTTTCCTGGAATGTAGGCAACCTAGCAGCAAGTACTAAATTTGCTGCAAGCCCTGTCGTCCCAAAGGACCATTCAAAAAGACTGCTTTTCCCCTCTGACCAATCTGCCAGTATTTTGTTGGAGAATTTGGTACCTTAAGTGAACCTCTTGGAACGGATCTCATCACAGACAATATCTCAGGCTTTCTTGAAATACTGGCTCCTTTGGATTTCAATTCCATTCAGAGTGCATTTAAGATTTTTTCTTTTTTCACTGAAGCCGTTCAACAATGCCTCTTCTCTTATAAAATGTGATGCAGGTGAGAAAGATGGATCCCCATGAAAGGTTATATAGATGCCAAAGTTCATGCCCAATGGACTGTACTGGTGGAAATCCAGTACTAGTCTAGTATTTTGAATCCAAATAATTCCTCCCAGTCAGGCCTGACAGGATTGTTTGGCTTTCAATCTGAGCACGTGGACAGTAGTGGATGGTCCACAGGTTGAAAACAGTGTAGATTCTCCTCCTTTTTTCATTGATGGCTCAGAGACTGAAAAGGCAGCTACAAAATGGCAAGTACATCCCTCCAGATTCAAAAATTGTTCTTCTTAATTTGCATCTCCACCATAACAACAGATGGTTAGAACTAAATTACCAATGGGAATTTTATAGCTTCTCAGAAATGAAACAGGAACTGGCCAATGGGCCTTAGCAGTACTACAAGTTTTCAGCACAAGGCATCTCAAAAGTATTTTAACCTTACAGTACTTTTCTGTCTTATGCTTTCATCTCACGGATGCAGGCAAAAAAAAACAACCCCAAAAAACCAAACCCCCACCAAATAGCTAATAAGCAAAATCAGTAACATATATAGAAGCAGAAGCCATGGTTTTTAACTTCCAACCTTGTCTTCTCAACACACTCTCTAAAATGGAATTGTTTCCCTTTCTGCCTTGAAGCATTTTGCAGCAAAAAACACTCTAAGGTCCTGATAGGTGTTTTGTTCAAAAATCACTTCTGGTTTTCTGTCCATAATCAGAGTAACATGGCTGCGCTGGCAGCTGGCCAAAGGAGGTAGGAAGAGAAATCATCATCCACAACACTGGGGCTAAAGAAATTTCTACAGAAAATTACATGCCCTATTACTTGTTCATGTGTTGGGTTGAACGTTCAGAATCTGTTTCCACTTTTTCCCATTCATAGAATGTTCTATTTCACAGAATGCCAGCCCGTCAAACATCAGTCCTGCCAGAACAGCCCGCCATAGGGGGCGGTCATATGGGGATCAGCTAATGTCCACTGACTCTTACCAGTATAGTGCTTGTCACCGTTGCAGATCAAGAACTTCTGAATAGTTTGGATTCATGCTCTTTGAGGGGTTGAAAATAAGAAAAGAATGACTAGACATTTCTAGGATCAAATCCCCTGATGGAATAAAAATAGGAGCATAATAAATGTATTCGTTGTTCTAAGAAGGGAGATGAAGGGTCCAAAAGATTACTTGCATACTTCCTGTTCTAAATCCCTTGTTATCCGGCAAATTGCAAAAGATTCCAGGCTTTTGCCAAAATGCAAATCAGATTAAAATGTGAAGCCTTACAGTTTACTGGATATAAAACTTCATCATCCATTTTTAAATCTTTGAGATTGTCATGTACTTCCTATTAATACCCTGAGGTTTAGAGCTATAATTCAGAGAGAAAAGAATGCTATCTTGAATTCATTCTATTAAATCATCTTGTCGGCACTCTCTCCTCTTGGTTTTCACTTCTGAAACTCTGTACGGAAGAGTGCATTAATGCAGAGAGCTCTGCATCAATTCTTTACAACAGTTTCCTCTGTAATTCTTCTTTCAAGGCAAACCTATAAAAAGCCACACTTTCTTACCCCACCACTTCTAAAATTCTATTGAGAAGCAAAAAAAAACCCCATCAAACAATGAAATCTCTGCTCCAAATTGTATTTAAAAAGCAGTCCATTAACTGCTTTCTTAGCAGATACTTTAGCTTGTAATCATACAGCAACCTTTCTTGCTCTTCTGGATTAGAACTAAATTCTTAAAGCGTATAAGGAAACATAGGTTTACTGTATCTGATTCTTAGATACAGAAGTCCAGCAAGGAGTTCAGACCTCAAAAGAAATGTCTGTACAAGAAGATTCAGCACAACGTTGAGACATATAAGCTATTTTTCAAGAAGAGCAGCCAAACTGAAACTTTTTAGACTTCTATACTATCACGGCTGCCTGCTTCCAGAACCTGACCTAAGTTGCTGGAAACTAGCTGCAATATTACTGTAAACACTGCTGTGAATGTAGGACATGGTCATTCTTCTCTTCCATTGAAAACCTCAAGTGGAGTCGCGTCACTTCTCTTCAAAATTCTCTATTTCCTTGCAAACTGGTAAAATAATGATAAATAAAGTGTTCTGTTCATTCAGTTTAAACCTAATGTTCAAAATGAAAAAAAAAAACCATTCAGATATGGTCTGCAATAATACAGCAGAGAGAAGAGGAAGCAGACTGGCCTACAAAATAAAGAAGCGAAGCAGAATTTGGGAATTTGGAAGACCTTATGATGTATTATTCAAACAAATAAATAAATAAAATATAACCTAGCCAAATTCAATCAGTGATGCACAGACAGAGAAAAAGAGCTAATTACTACTAATATTTTTTTCATTCTCAGACAAGAAGTTCAATGATCCTCTTGAATGCACGGAAGATTCTTGGAAAAGACAGCAGCCTTCTTCTTCACCACATACTCCTCAGAACTCCAGGAGACAAATCATTTGAGCTGTGAGGATCTTTCTCTCTGTAAAACTCCCAGAGCATAGCCAATATTCTATTCCTTTAGGGATTCTCGCCTCCCTGGGGGAGTGCTGGATAGTCTACAGGCCTGGTACATCAGCCAGACACTCTGCCTTATTTCCCATGGCTACTGCAGCAAAGACATCATCTACACTGGCTTTCTAGCCAAAATATATGCAAGGCACAACAAAGAACATAGCCAAAACCTTGAGCACAGCTTATGGACTTCGAAACAAAAATCTCAGGATGGCAATACTGGATCTTCTGATCCAAACCATCAGGAAACATTTCTTTAGAGGTGTTGGGAATGATGAAAGTTTGACAAGAAAGTCTCACAGATATGTATGCTTGGCAGAAAGATTTTTGAATGTGGAGTCTGAAGAAAGAATAGAGTTGGAAGCAAGTTTTGATCTAGAAGAGAAGAATTGCTGAGCCAGTCTTACTGGATAACCAAGGAGGCAAAGGGTATGTTAGTTAGAAGGGGGTTTTATGACTTAGAGCAAAGGATAAACCCAGTCCAGACAAGAAGATGTCTTTACCAAGCAGGAAGATAGCACCGGAAACAAGCCTGCCAATGTGGCAAGCAGAAGAAAGGTCTCCGAATTTTCCACTGCCAAGAAAACTGAAAAAACAATTTTCAGCTTAAACTGTAATGTACTGACTTTTAGTGATTGGAGAACAGTGACATGAATATGGTAATTAGAGTAGCTATGATAGGCTATAGATAATAGTTAAGGCATAGATTGGTTCTACTGTATGAAGATGCTCAGCAAAGTATATAATGCAATGTAACCAAAACCAAAGGGTGTCCAGGCCTGCCTGCAGCTAGAGCGGACAGCTGTGGGCACAGGCTTTGTCGCCCACTACCCTGGACTGCTGCAACGTCTTGGATGGAATAAACTGCATTTTGGAGAGCTGCCTGGAGTCCCGCATCCCTCATTTAGGCTCTGACATGGAGGTGAAAAAAACTTTTGTGTATTGTACAAAAGAATAGCTATGTAATCCAGAGTTGCATGACCCAATATTTCTACTGCACTGGAACAATTTTTATCAATATTATGGATCCACTTCTTTTCAGTGCGCTTGGTAAAAACCAAAAAGTATCGTTTGAAAGAAATTATTGGATGCGTTCTAAGTTCTACGGATTAGTTAAGGTGTTGGTATTTCATGGCTTGGTTTTTGGTGGGGAGGGAAGAAGCCAGCCACAGAAGTGACTTTTTGTGGAAAGCCCCTAGAAGCTTCCTCCATGCCTGGCAAAGTGAATCCCTGCTTGGCACTAAGAATAGACATGTTGCTAAGCCAATTACAGAAGCTGGTAGCGCCTTGGTGATATATTTAAGAAGGAAATCAAAACTGCAGCCAGTTAACCTTGAAGTTGGGAAATTTTTAGGTTGGCACCTCTTCTGCTTTGAAAGCCAAACCAGTGAGACACTCTGTTGCAGTGTGTGTTTATTATTGTACTGCAGTTCTAGTAGTCCGTTTTCTAAGGCTTCCTATTTTGTGCTGTTATAGCATATGTTATTATGAATGGATTGTTCCTTTCCCCCAGTATTGTTGGCTTTTGCCCTAGCTGTCCATCTCCCCAAAGACCTGCCCTTTTGTTCCCTGTTCCTTCTCCCATTGAACATCAACCCCTCCCCAAGCCTGCCCCTTTCTCTAGAAACGTCCCTCTCAATTTTGTACCTTTCAAAACCCCAGTGGTTTCTTCAAGTTATTCTCCTCCCCTGTAGTCCCCCTACTGGTTTCAACATTGTATTCCCCTCCTTGTCTTCCACCCCCAGTTTCTCCCAGTTGGTTAAAGATTGTATCCTCCCTTGGGACCTTCCCCCCATTTAGAAGTTGATGGATGCCTTTGAATCAGTGTCTTTCTGTCCTTGACCCTCCAGGGAGTAAACTGAAAAATATGCAGAAGACCTCTCCCTGTTCCTTGTCCCTGCTCTCAGCGCAGTTCTATCCCCAAGGCAGTCCACCTGTGCCGTAGAGCAGCTGTGCCCTACAGCTGCAGCCCGGATTCGACAGCTTTCTTGGGGCGGCCCACTCTCGCTGTCGGTGTTGGGAGCTAGTCGGGCTGAAGAAATCGGGCACAGCAGCAAGACTCCAAGTCAGAAATACAGTTTATTAGGAAAAGGGGGAAAAACCCAAATCCGTGCAGGAATACAAAAGAAAAACCACTGACAGAGTCAGAATAGAAGCTGACGTCCTGCTTGTTAGGGTGGTGGTAGCAGTTTGGATGAAATGGTCTTGTTGAAATGGTGATTCTGTAGAAACCATCTGGTTGCTCTTTTCCTCTGGAAAACCATTGGGTAAGGGCGGCCGTTCCTCTGGCAATGCAGTGGAAAGACTGCTTGTTGTGTCCCAAAACCCAGATTATATCCAGGTTGGGGTGCTTAGCTCCTACCCCCTGGGCGGAGCATCTCACAATGGGCTGATATCCTTCTGAGTCATGCTATGGGTCCTTGATTACCCGTTAAACAGAAATGGCTCCTGGAGGGAGTTATCTCTGAGTCATGTGGCAAGACATTGATGGGCCCATTAACAGGAGGTAAGGAAAAAACAATGCCACTGCTCAGCAGTTCTTGAGGGTGGGAATAGAATGCATTTTTATATTGTAAGCTAGGACAATACAGAATGCAGGTTTTTGCATTTGCTGGAAGTTTGTATGGATTTGAAAAGTATCCTCATACCAGAGGCACAAAAGTATTCTCATACCCCTTTTAATCATCTTCAAATGAAGCAATTCTCCCAATAACCTAAGGCATGAATGACTTGCAAGTGAGTTGAAGGAATACGCCAAAGATAAGTAGTGTTCAGCTGCAGAGAATTGTTTAGGGACGTCATACCCTAATATTTTAAATCAGAAAGCATGGATGGACGGGTCTTTTTTCCCTAGTTGACTACAGAACCAGCGGTCCTTTGCAGGAGGGTGTTTGGATTTAGGATGACACTGGCAACTAAGAGCATGGCTACATAGAAGGTGCTGCTTTTAGACCAGAACATTCAACTACTTAAAGGCAGATAGGAGAGTAGCTGATTAGTGACTGCTCCGACAGGAAGAGTCTGCGGCTTACCCCATGGGAACAATAGTAGCACATTTCAATTTTAGAAAACCATTCGTTTCAGAGGACCAAGCATCAGTAAAAATAGAAGGTCAAGTAAAGACATCCTAGTGCTCTTCTTATCAGAAGCATGTTCCTCCATATGAGAGTATTTAGAAAAGAACAGTGCGTTCATAAGGAAAGGTGTGCCAGTTACAAAACCTGGAGAACAAGGCAAGACAAACTTATACAATATACATCCTCCAATGCAAAATGAAGAAACAATCATTTCAATCTTCCACGGAATTAATTGCATTTTATTTGCTATTTTCATTTCAGCTGCTAAGAAATGATTTTTTACGACTGAATTTTATGAATTCTGCAAAGCTATCTTTTGGAATGTCTTCATACCCGTATTAAACACTGAGGTGACAAAGAGAATGGCAGTGCAAGGAAACCTTGTCCATCTCCCCCTCCTTGTAGCTTTAGACCAGTGAGAAATCACTGAAGCCGGTCACTTCATTTGAGATAAATAGCTTTACCAAGAGAGAATATTATCCAGCCTTGATCTTTCCTTTGGAGCTGATCCACTTTGTAGTCATCAATTCTTGACTCAGCTGGGGAGAAACAATGGCATTACGGCCATGGATGTTAGAGTGCGCTGATGGGAAATGAAGTTCTCATCTTCAGGTCCTTGCTTCAGTAAATATTCCAAATTCATCAGAAAGAAAATTCGAAGACCAGTAATCCCCACTCAAATGACCTAATTCGAATCGTCTGCACGCATAAGAGACATCAGGCAGGTGCTTTCATCTGTTAGGGGCATACCCAGCCAGTACACTATTGTCTAGTTAGGGGGCAATAATTTTGGAAATCATTGAATTTTTTGTATTGCAAGTGAATGGTCAACACATTTTATTACTGGATAAGGTAAAATCATGTCTTCTGCATCCTTTCAGAGAGCAAGCTTACCTGGATCTAAAGCTGCTCAGCTCCATGATGGGATGCTTTGTCTTCAAAGGGAACTCTAGTCTTTGTCTTTTTGGATTGTTTCCATAGCTTTTCACTCACTCTTCAGGTACCTGTTAAAATGTCCTCTTATCCCATGCAAATTTTTATGGGCATAGTCACTGAATTGGTAAGTATTCCATTAAGTCCACAGGCCCTGTTGAGATGGATGCACAGCTCTCAAGGGTGTTAGCAGATGTTATTCTGAGGCCACTCCTGATCATGTTTGACGGATCATGGTGACTGAGGAAAGTGAGCAAAGACTGGATGAAAGCAAATGTCACCCATCTTGAAAAAGGCAACTAGGAGGACTCAGAAAAGCACAAGCCAGCCAGCCTCATTTTTATCCCCAGGAAGTTAGTTGATGGAGTAGCTATTCCTGGAAAGCATTGCCAGGCACACGAAGGAGGACAAAATAATGTAGTCAGCATGGATTTACCAGGGGAAATTTGTGCTTGACAACTTTTTAAAGTCCTCCGGTGAATGAACTTGCCTGGTAGATGAAGAGAATATCGTCTGCCTGGACTTCAGGGAAGTTTTTGACATTTATCTACATCGCATCGCAATGTAGGAAGGAATAGTGTAACGAGCAGGGAACCAGTGTCTTTTCAATGATGCTCAGTGAAAAGACAAGAGGCAGTGGGCACACACTGAAATACAGGAGATTGCCTCCGAACATCACAAACTGATTTTTTACTGTGATGGTGACTGAACCATGGCACAGAGTGTCCAGAAAGATGGTGGAGTCTGGATCATTGAAGACATTAAAAGTAAGCCCAGATATAATCCTGGGCAACAGGCTCTAGGTATCCTGGTTGAAGCAGGGGGATTGGACTTGGTGAGCCCCACAGACCGCTTCCACCCTCATTCATTCTGTGCTAGTGAATTCTCTTAGAGATGCATTTCAAGGACTGGCATGACAAAGCTCTGTGCAGAGCGAGATTCAAATGGACATGGGATTTAAGTTCCTTAAGTAGTGTTCAAGATGAATGTAAAACTCCGGGATAACTGTCTCTTCCATAACTGAATCCCTTTCATAAGAAAATTCCCCAGCTCTAGAAAGATCTTCTAAGACGCATGCTTAAGACTGACACTGGCTGAGCAAATTTCTCCCTATGTGTGTCTAAGACCAGTTAGGATCTTCACCGAAAGTGTTGTCAACGTAGTCACTGAAGGCATGTTTTTAAGAAGCGACAACTTACATCAGAATGACAAACATCGGTCCTCAAAATGTATTACTGTATGGGAATTATCTACTTGGATTCCAAATAAAAATAAAGAGTTGGTCTTTATTTAACTTTTTCATTGCAATATTCATAAGGGAAGAAAAGGACCTATGTCCTTAACTTTCTTAACTCTAACAAAGATTGAAAACATTCCTTGTAAAAAGCGTATCTTAATTATCAGTCTATCAAACAATTTGAGTTGGGAAAAAAGTTCGACAATTGTGTAGATAGTTGCAAAGAAGCCAAGAAAATAGGAAAGAAACAAAAACAGAGAAAAAGAGTCATCTTGAGTCTGCTAGCTAATTCTAGAAGTAGTCTGCTAGAAAAAGGAAACCCCAGTTGAATTTCAAATGTGTTCATGCAATTGATTCAGTAACTGGTCAATGTAAAAACCAATCCTTTCGTACAACTTCCCTCAGCAACAAAAACTCCAACAGGTTGACACCACCATCATGCCTGTCCCAGACATATTGAAAAGAGATATGATGATTTCCTTGAAAATCTTTTTGCGGAAAAGTTGCAAGGCATTGGAGGGATTCTCCACATTCTCATTCCTCCATGTAGCGTGAAAGCATATTTGATAAAACATGCAACAAAGCATATTTTATCAATATCAACAAAGTGATTTACAAGGTAAAGTAAAATGGATGACTTAGGAATTGATCTCTTTTGAACATGAAACTTCATATCCACTCTCTGTGAAGTTTCTTACAAAAAATTATGGAGCTGAGGCATGAATCTGCCACTACGAGGGTTAAACAAACATAGACACTCCCCTTCACATGCCCCCCCTTCCGCACACACCTAGGCACGCACAGAGATCAGCATAGCAGATCATGAACACCTTGGAAAAGACTGAAATGCTAAATGCCACTCTTTGTGGGCAAAATAGCTGGTACACTATTTCAAATATCTGGTACTAAAATTCTGTTTAATATCTACCTCATATTTAAAACACAGCTTTTCATTGAATTCTGTTTGCAGAATATTTTCCTTTCATTTGTTCCTTTAAAATTACTGAGTTCTATGTCTAGGAAGATTTTCTTCTACAAATAGAAAGAATTAGATGATGTCTTTTCAGAAGAAAACATTGGTTTATACAATTTTAAACCATCGTGGTATGGAAGAATTTATTTGTCCCTCACTAAGGAGGAATAAGTATTTTGATCATAGATCATTTACAGTGAAATACTTGACATTTTTAAGATGCTTTCAATCAATTTTGATCCTCATTGCTTATTCATTGTAAACAGTAATTTTCAGTGCATGGAAAGTGTGTGTGGTACATCGACATTAGTTCAAACACCAATTCCAACTAATGGCCAGGCTGAACTACAGTAAATAATGTCCTGAAGGACATTTTGCCGCCTTCTTTGGCACTTCATGAAATCCTAATGATTGGGATGAAGTGTTGAAATACAGAGATTTTCTCTCAGAGCGTGTCCCATGTTGAAACCCATCCCGTGTGTTTGATATTGTAGTTCTTATCGCTTTTAAAATGTGATATCTTCTGCACAGTTTTCATGAAGCTTTCTGTTACAGTAGTGAAAATCACAGAGAAATGCAATTTTGTACAACGTTGAACTTACCCCAAGAGCTGAGAGAAAATTTGCTCCTGTACTTCAATCTGAGTTTCTTCTATATTCAAGCTTTGTTTATCTACCATCAGGGGTCGCATTCGTTGCTGTTCAAAGCCCCATCCAAGCTGACCTTGAATACGCTCAGGGATGCGACATCCACAACTTCTCTGGGCAACCTGTTCCAGCGTTCCCGCACCCCAACAGCAAAAAATGTCTTCCTTTCATCTAATCTAGATCAGAAATACTAAATCTAGGCATATGAACTTTGAGGAGAGGCTTGAAATTCTTTTGATTTGAAACACATTTGATAGGAATACTAACTTACAGATGACTGAAATATGTTGATGGCCATTTGAGATTGACACTTTTTGAAAAAGTGCATGGAATTGAAAATTAAAATCAGTAAAATGAAAAACTTCTTGCCTTTTTCTTTTTTCTCTGATATTCAAAATTGCATAGGTCAGATATCTGGGCTTCATGCAGATCTCTCAGATACTCTCAGACAAAAGCTTTTCTTTCAGACTAAATTGCAGATTAGGTAGAACACTAGTACTAGTGAAGGTTTTTCTGGGCATAGGGGGATTTGGGTGCACAAAAGGTTTTATCCAAACTGGAAAATTCATCCCAGCTGCGTTCTGTTCATCATTCTTACTGCATCAGGCCTGAAGATTCTGTGAAAAGTATCCTGTGGACCTTGAACATAGCTCATGTGAAAGAGATGAGAGGTGATGGAGAAGTTGAGGGAGAGAATCAAGAGCATATGGCCCAGTACAGGCACCAGAAAGTACTTTTTCATGTGGTCCACAGCCCGAACAATTGTTTAGCACCATTTGAAGGCTGTGTCTGACAAAGAGGGCTGAAGCAGGTCTTCAAAATATCCGGTAGATCAAAATCCATGGAAGCAAATGACCCTGGCCAATCACCTTGCTGCTGATCATTCACCCTCCATACCAGCTGATCAGGCCTAGCAATGCTGCTGCAAAAGTATTGTGAAAAAGGTAGGCACATTTTCACAGAGGCAGGGGGAAATGCCCTTGGATGATGATTCCAAGGGATAACTTGATGGAGCAAGTTAGGTACCCTTATCTACTGTGCAATATCGAAGTTGGTGAGTTCACCATCTGTAAGCATCACTTTAAAAAAATAAAGGTTTGATCCACAAAACAATATTTCCTATGTCCTGTCTACCTGCTTCATTTCAGCCAAGGAATAGGCTATGTTCCATCAGCAAAGTGTTCATGATCATATGCTTCTTTAAACTGTGATAATTCTTTTTTTTTTTTCTAAATCAGACACTGTCTATTCCTAAGATTCAGATGTCCATGGTAGGGGTGTAATTAAGTTCACTGTTATAAAATATCCTTCTTGTTATCTTTTTAATAAATTACTGAGATGTAACATCAGTCTGAGAGCTGAAAGAAACCCCTTCATTTGCTGTTTGCCAGTATCATCTATGTGATACAAATTCTACTTGATAAATCACACCCATACATTGCCATCTAATACTACTAGTAATGCCTTCACAACCTTTTCTTCATCATTAGGGATTTTGGCAAAGTGAATGATTGGAACACAAGCTAGGGCATTTGTTCAAGATGTTCCAGAAAGAGCTGGGATCTGTTCTCTACTTTGCTGCCTATGTTAGCAGGAAGCTGCAAAAAAAAAAAGAAAGATAACTAGGAAGAGTGTTATTTTTAGTCTAAGTTTGGAAATGATGTTTGGAATACCCTGTTAAATGAAAAGGTGCTCTTTGAATATATAGCATCTTAAGGGGAAAAGCCAGCTTTAAAGAGGTTTTGAGACAGTTGCTTCTGGAAAAAAAAAAAAAAAATTGAGGTATCTAAGGTCTTTAGCCATACTGCTTGGAAGATTGATTCAAAACACAGTTTCTTCATCTAGGAAGGACAGAGGACCATAGATGCAACCCACTTCAAAATGGAGTTATGTAGGTTTCTGGTTGGGATTTACTGGACATCATTTCTTGTAAAGTCGAGGGACTGCAGTAGCTCTCCAATAATTTCCTTCCCTGAAATTCATCTGCATTTGCTCCTTTCTCCAGCGTTCCCATTTCTTAGTGCTGGTATACTCCATCTATGCATTAGAATATTCAGCTAGAGTGTGTGTCTGATATTTTCTAGTTAAAATTGACTGGAACGCAATGGATAGTTCCAGTTGCTTGTATAGAGTAGTTCTTTTTTGACAAGTTTTCTTTTGACAATGTTTAAGCAGCAGCAGCAAATCGGAAGTACAGCTTGCAGCAGGGAAAGACGCTTCTGCTTGCTCAAGTTTCCTGTAGTCAAATAGATGCCAAAAGGCTTTTCATAGTACTACTACTGTCTTGTAGGAATACTTGATCAAATCCTACCTTTGATAAAATTACGAATGGGCTACTTTTCCACAAGGCGGAACATTTTTCTTTTAATAATATGGTTTTTGTAAGTTGGAAACATGAACTTGTGCACCAGTCAGGTGGAATGTACTCCTCCTTCTTCTTAAGTTTCACAACCTTATTTAGAAAATATTGACTCTGTGTAACTTCAAAAGAAGAATTCTGGGCATCTTCATTCTATGGATGTAATTTTTTTTCTACCATGCTGTTCTTGTTTTCTATGGAACTCATTTTTACCCATAAAAATATTTTCCCCTGACACCTATGGAAAATACCTATGTTTCCTCAATGTTGCAGCCTCAGTACATTGTTTAGAATTATTTCAACAAGGTCCCAAGCATATCCGACAGCTAGACAGCAGAGGTTAGCAACAGTGAATGGGAATAACTTCTGAACCATTTCAGTAGATTTCCCGGGAGGGGCTTGCTTTCTGCCCCTGCAAATTTTCCCAGAGATATTGTCTGGTTAACAGTTGCATCAAAAGAGTATTTTTGCACAAACCTTGGGCCAAGCTCTGTCTCAGATTTACTAGAGAATGCAAAGAGGGTGAAAGCGCTGCTTCAAAGCCCTCTGTGCGCTTTCTGTACCAAAAGGGAGGTGACCCCAGAAATAAGTTTTTGATCTCTCTTCAAAACACGAGGCAAGTCACCACCTCATTCATCTTTTTCTGGGACTCATAGCATCGAAAGGCCAAGAAGCCCTCTTGCTTGCTAAAGTGTGTTCAGCAAAAAACCCTTGTCCTATCAGCAAATTTGAACACAACTGCATTTGAGTCAATTCCAATGCTGGCAGGGCAATACTCTAGCCCAGTAGTAACATGCCACTGTTAGAAGACTGTGTAAAAATCTTTGTGTACAAAGTAATGGGAGGGAAAAATAGAATTGGGAAGAACTGCACATTGTTCTGGAAAAAGCCTCCTGCCACAGTCTTACAGACGTCATTTTCTGGTATCATTTTTAAGAGTTGGAGTTTTTTAAATTTTGTACAAGATAAAATCTTACTGGACCTTGAAGTTTCCCTACTAGAAGTACAGCCATTTCTTAGTAGAATAGAAGTAAGCCATTTGAATGTGTACAAATGGCCTTTCAAAATACATATGCTATAGCCCACTGTGAAAGGAATTAGCTATCAAAATAGAAATTCAAAGGTTTAAAAAGGTTTTGAATAAAGTAAGTCTAAGGTGATAGAAGAAGAAGAAAACAGCAGTTTTCTTCTTCTGGTGAAAAAACAACTCCGAGGACATTGTACTCTACAGGTGTATTATATCACTTTCTGAAAAACTGAGTAGGTTTGCCATTTCAAATGGTTTTCATTAGGAAGGAAGAGATTCCTTTGGAAAAAAAACTTCAAATTGACTTGCATTAATGTTATGACACTTCATCAATCATGAAGAAAAATTCTCATCACTTGATATGGAAATCATGACGGTAACGGAGTCAAGGATGTCTAAGCTGTGCCATCAGGAACATAAAAAAGCATTAGAATGCAGGTAAGACTGAGCTCCTGAACTAGTCAGAAGAGAACGCAACCAAAACATTTTCCTTTAAGAGTCTTCAGGATGAACAGCAGATCAAATGTTTTCCTGTGAAGTATTTATGAATTGAATTAACCTTTAAAATAACATTGTTTTCAAAAACCTGTGTCCAGTATCTCTTAGAATGATACAGAGTTCTTATTACTAGACAAAAGAAAAGCACTTTTTTCCAAACTGTTGTGCACTTTTAAACGATCTACAATAAAAAGAGTACTTTTTCATGCTGGGCATGATGTTCATTACAAAAAAGCCTTGTCGCACGCTTGGTACTCTAGTGTCTTGATTAGCATCGTTTTTTATTCATCGAACAAGTTTCACATTGACTATTTTTCACCTTGAAATAGTGGCGTCTTTGTACTTATGCAGCATCCATGAAGAATTTCTTGGGTGTCATTTTGTACTCGATCCTAAATGGCAGCTTCTGCATTCTGCCATCCGTCTGGCTTTCCCGTTTGATGCAGCTTCTGAGAGGTCTTTTCAGAATTGAGGACTACCTGCAAGAATGATGCTAAATACATGCATTTTACCTCTTGGTTAATGCAAAACTGTTTTTCCTTTACAGCACAATAATAATAGGAAAAGAATGATGGTGGATTCAATTCTTACAGTAATACAAAGAGGACTATTATCATCATTAGAAACCAAGCAAGTCATATTTCTTGCTCATGCAGTACAACCACTAATGCAAATTACCCTGTAAATTCAAAATGAATCTGTATCACAGGAGTGGATTGAATGCATCTATTGATATTTTGCTTAAAGCAGAAAATTAATTCTTTTGACAGCCAACTCATAATTGCAACCTAACTTTCAACTCCAGCTTTCAAACAGTGGAAACATGTCTGTTTATAAAACAATACAGTACAGTACACAAGACCAAATCAGGTCATAGACATTCAAATGAAAGAAAAGATCAAAGGACAGATTAATTCACATCTGCAAGCCCTCAAGAGCGTACAGGTCAAAAGTCCCCAGAAAACTAGGCCAGTGGCACAAATTCTCGATGTTGGCACCAGCAGAAGCAGCTGCTCTCTTTATAGGATGCAATCTTGCTTACATCACCCTTCAAAGCAATCTTCTGTCCCCCTGCCCAATACGCCTTCTGCTCTACTCCTTGGACTTCACGTTTGCATTTCTACAGAGTCCTGCAAAGTGACTCAAAGTTCAGGTAACAGATTTCCAAGATTTAGAAATACTGTGTTAAGTCTATTTGTTTCCTATTTCATCCCGTCTAAGCATACTGTAACTTTCTGAAGTGAAATATGTCGAGTATGTCACGTGTAGTTTACATGTTAGTTCTGCTTGACATTAAAACTTCGCACAGACCCCTGGGATGCCTTACTGCAAAAATATATAGCTGCAAAGAGTGGTTGCACAAAGTTAGAAGGGCCAGAAAACCATGTAAACAACCTAACAGTAGAGGCTTGAATTTCTGAATATAATCTTGCACCATCTAAAGTCAAAATAGAATATTGAAATGATTTTCATCTAATAATGAGCGTGGGGAAGAAAGAATCCAGATAGGCTTTTTTTTTTTTTTTTTTTTTGAAACAGTTCCAGGAAATACATGGCCTTAACTTGGAAGTATAGCATTAAATATTTTTATACAGCATGAGTTCTCATTACCTAATCATATGATTTGTAGAACTGAATTGGAAAGTAGGAAATAAACAAAGAAAAATATTCAAGCTATAAAAGATGTGAGTTTAAAATTCTCTTTGTATTTCTGATTAAAACGATGAGGTAGCCAAATGGTCACCCATTATTTTCAAAAGCATCTGGACATAAAAAACGGATCAATTTCGGCGGGACTTGGATGTCCGGTATTCCTGAAAAGCTTTATTTCACTGCTTCCAGACCCTGATTCAATCCCCCTAAACGCAGCTGTATTTAAGATGCTCAGTGAAACTGTCCGTGTAATGCATATAGTTTACAAATAATCTGCAGAAAAAGCTAGCTAGATTTAAAGATCTTTTTCTGTAAATGGAATTCAACTGATTTCTACAAACACACAGCTGGGATTTCTGCTGTCTTCTTCAGGCCACTTCCTGCCGAGACCTCTCCATTAAATCTGTCTCGTTCTACTAAGAACGCTTCTGGTGATCCAAAGTCAGCACTGGGATTGTCCAACTGCATGGAATTACTGTCTGCTAGAGCTGCACACTGAGGGCTTCTGTGTGCAGCATCATGTGAGCCCTGCTAATGTCACCCTGTTGGTATAAACTGAGCTAAGTGGACCTTAAGGGACAAGATTGTGCACTGATTTTGTAATAGAAATGAGGTACTAAGAAGGAGGCGGGAGGATTTCAATGTTTCTGCCCCCAGCTGAAGCAACACTAAATCTCGGTCCTTATCTGAAAAACAAGGTGAATTAACCCGTTTGGCATTCATATGCCAAAAAGGTCAGTAATACACTCAGAACTGTCAAAAGAGTAACAATTCCAATCATTACTTTCTAAAAAGAATTCATTTGAAGAAGTCAGGAAGACAGATGAAACATGCAAATATCCTACCCTGAGAATCATTCTGTTGATCTGCACAGGTTTCTTATTATATTCCCATCTAATGCAGTGGTCATGTGTGCTTGTGATGACACAAATACTTGCAAAGCTTACCAGATAAATCACGTTCTCTTCAAACAGCAAAGCATTTCTTGATGGTTGCATTTGCTAATTCCATTTAGACTCAATGTTCTTAAAGGTCTTTTCCAACCAAAGTTCCCACCACCATTCTCTAAGTCGCACATCCTGATTGTCCTTTAGGTTTAGGGCAAATTTGGCAGAAAACCTCACACAAAGGGCCACTGCACCCTCCCCCCCACCGAAAGCCCACCCACACAGCCGCTCCCTTCAACTGGTTTGGGGAGAGAAGTGGGAAAATGCTGTTTCTTTAACAGGCAAAGCACTTCCCAGCACAAAAAAATGAACAATGCCACATGACAAAACTCATTTGCCGCACTGAAGAGATGACAAATCAGAAAGTCTCTCCTATGGGTGCTCACTCTGTTATCAACCCCTCCAGCAATGGGGAAGGCTGCTGCCCAGAGTAGACCCCAGTAGGCCACAGAGTGCAAGTTCCCAGTGCTTCCCAGGTCCCAGTCCGGAGCAGATTCGAAACGTTCCAAGAAAAGGGAAAGGAAAAAAAAAAACAGTCCAGGGAAAAATCTGCCTCAGCCAGCTAAACCAACTAAAAAGCAAATGAGCGCTCTGTTCTGCTCCGTCAGTGCCCAGACAACACAGTGCAGCGCAGAATGTGGAAGAGTGTTGCTTTTTAAGGAGTGCAGCCTCTGATAAGAAACTCGGTGCTTCTTCTTCTCCCCACCTTTGCTCTCAGAACCAGTCTTGAAGGCAGAGAATATCATATCCAGCATTAAGAGAACAGATGACTGGGGATACAAGCATCATAAAGTCACCCTAGGACACCGCTCCTTTGAGATATGTCACCAGACTATGCTAAGACCAAGTTTTGGAACTGCTCATTAAAATTCTACTCTCACAGTGAAGCTGAGGAGGAAACACAGCTCACTACAGTTACCTTGTGGCATGCCAGTGCTTCCTTTCAATCACAATGGTCTTCGTTTTTAAGTCCCTGACATCACAGGCATCATGAAACATCCTTTGTGCAGGAAGGAAGATAATATTCTTCTCATTGATGCTGATGGGTTAGCTGACATGAAAACTCACCACAGTTTTGTTTACTCCCCTAAATCCTTACTATCCCAAAATACAAGAACAGCTGTAAAAGCCTTGTGGCTACCTAATTTTTTTCCTAGACCTACATGGTGGGGTAAGAGATAAACAATCCCAAACTATGGTAATCCACAACAAAGCATTCTTGACCTCATATTCAGGTTCAGCATAGCGAGCTCTTCCTCCTGATCAAGTTATTCCATCGCAATACTTTGGGGAGTATCTCAGAGGGCTGGCTGTTGTTTGTTTTGAAAGCATCTTGATCATTCAGGAACCCAGTAGCAAGGACAAAGTTTAAAAGAAGATAGTGCTATGCATTGATTTTCATCTAGGACAGAGATATTTCTACAACACAGAAGGCTGACCTAATGCTTCACGACAACGTGGCTGAAGTGGCATCCTGGTCCCCATAGGTTTTTCTCTTTACTTTTAGCTGCTTTCTTACCAGATTAATGAGCTGAACTAGCTCAAAAAAGAATCAGATAAGTGCCAGAGCTTTCAAAAAAAAAAAAAAAAAAAAAAAAAACCAACAAAAAAAACCCAAAACAGATGCAAAAGGGTGATTTGTAAGTGCATTTGAAAACAGAAGTTTTTTGTACTTTTCATAGATACATGGCATTCTCTAGAATGCTCCAATGCTTTGGGTTTGGTTTTGTTTTTGTTTTTTTCCTCAATTCGAAATGTTACACATTCTTTTTTGGCCATTTTAGTAAACTGATTTTCTGATCCATGTGAAAGACAGTCCGAAGTTCCCCTCATTTGCCTCACGACCGTCCCCAGGACAGACATCGGGACCCTGAGGACCCTGACTGGAATGCTGGCATGCCGGTCGTGGAGGAATGCCAGAAATCCTGAGGCCCCTGAGCAGAATTCTGGCCTGCCAAGTGATTGTTGGCAGCTGTGTCTACAGTGACTGCTTCTAGCAGGGCCTGCCAAGGGGCGAGGCGACCTATGGGCCTGCACGTGCTTCGCGACACCAGCCCAGGAATTTTCCCACCTCTTGGCCAGATGAACTTGCTGGGGCAACTGTGGTAGCCGCCCCATGGAAAATCCTTCATCTGCTCCACTACCACCGTGAGGGACGCAGATTGAAGCCCCCCTCCCAAGGACTGAGGCTGAGATGCCCGTCATTCTGATCCAGGGCTGCTGGCTTGACTGAAGCAGGATGCCTGCTAAGTGTTGCCTGCAGATGTGTTCGCGGGACCTAAACTGGTTTCCTATAGAAACCAGTCCTGAAACAATAGCTCCCACTCACTGCTGATATTGATATTGACTTCTCCTGCTGAGAACATGGACTCTCTGTACCCGTCTTCAATACCATTTTTCCCCTCAGCAATTTCAATAGACTTGCTCTTTATTGTATCTGCTCCCCCTCAGTCATTTCTAGATCTGTTTCCCCCCTCAGCAATGGACTATAATAGAACCTTGAGATAACCAGGACTTTGAGATCTCCCCTAGGAGAACTCCATCGGCTGGGCTGCGAGGACTTCATCTCTCTCCATTTGGTAGCTATACTCCCTCTCTCTTTCTCCCCCTCTTTTCTATTCTTTTCCTCTCCCTAATTCCTTGAAGGCATTTGCTGTGGTCATTCTAGAAAGGTGCATTTGTTTGGAGTGATACTGCAATCCCTTTTCCATCTTGTCTTTTGCCCTCCGAGATCAGTTAAGAAAACATCATCCCCCCTTGGTAGGAGCGGATCAGAACAATATGTTCTTTCCAGCTGAAATTGGTTCTAGTCAATAGAAGCACACTGGTAGGTAAAAGTAGACTATAAAAGATAACCTTCAGAATGTATTTCCCATGTCTTCCCATTCAAGCAAGTGAAGAAAGCAGACAGATCTTCAGATAACATGCTATGCGAATTGAAAGGAATCTTCTTGGAGGCAACTGTGAAACTCACGCAATGAAATACAGATGAGAGAGATGAAAGGGTCACATATGATGTCAAATCTATTCTTTTAATGTTTGAATGAAACAAGATTTCTTCAAGTACAATCCTACAAAATGAAGGTGAACTTGCAGAAGCAATTGAACTGGGTCTCCTTTAGAAACACAATGTTGTCTAATTAAACTGAGCATTCAGGAAGGCAACCTTGAAATCAAAAGGATTTAGAAAAATACAAAATACCAAGACTGGCAGTTCGTTATCTTTCACGGTCTCTTTAAGATAAGATTGATTTGAACTTCCACTTGTAGTAGGTCTGAAGACATTAGGAATGATGCAATATGAAAAAACCAAAACAAAACAACTTTCTCAAAAAGCTTTGAGAAACCAGAGAAATAATGATTTTTATTGGTTAGGTAGTCCTTTAAAATTTGTCTTGGGGGAAAGAGATAAAAAACTGACTGAGATCAAATGACTGTGGAGTATATTCCAAAACAGTAATGAAGAAGGTAAGGGGCAAGAGCCTGTTAGAAAAATACTATGCTGGCTTCATCTGTTGAAAGCATTCCAGAATGGTTGAAATTATGAATCATATCTTGTGGGATTAAAAAAAAAAAAAAAAAAAAAAGAGTAAGAAAACAGAAGGAAAAAAATATTTTGAACATATTTTTCCATTCCAAGATGGTATAATGGCTTTATTTCATTTTGTTCCTATGACCGGTTAATAGCTTATGAAATGTTTAGCAATAGAGAGTGAGAGTCTTCACACTAGCCATACCATTTGGATGTGTCTCTTTTACTTTCTAGAGCAGCAGATATGGTTTAGCACTCCACAATTCAGTCCCCAAAAGTGAGTAAGTGTGGCAGATTTAACCTAACTGCCCAGTCCACCAAAATGCCTAATTATCTTGAAAAATGCTTTGCTCTATCTCATGATCTGGACATGTCTCTCTAGCTCCACTTTGAGCTTCTTGATCTTTCATCTACAGGATGAGATCCAATTTAGCTTAGCAAGGATGTAGCCTTTCCAAACCATATCTTTTACCTTCTGTATTCTTACAAGTACATTTCTACCGCAGGGACCAGTTTGGAAGATCTTAGTTGTTTTATTCCTTAGATTATGTTGCTGCATTAATTAGCTCTTCTTTGAAGTTTTTTCCCTGCTCAAGTATAGGGTCAGTGCTGAAATGATTGTGATGCTAACTCCTTATGATCTATTCTGCAGGCTTACAGAGTATGCAGCAAAGTTTTCTCTTCTTCTGAGGACATTCTACTCTTTTGATGAGAAATGCTGAAGGTCTGACTTCAGTTGCAAAGGTATCTGATTGACAGATTGCAAAATTGTTAAGTCTAGTAACAGCAGGAAAAGCGTGCTCTTGCTCTCTATGTAAATGTCGTGTCAGCTGCTGTTGGGATAAAAAGCATGAGCATAAGCAAAGATATCTGCATGGATAGAAAAGAAACAAAGAAGATATTTGTTGTGATTTCTGCACTAAGGAGCAAGAAGAAGCATGAAGCGCTAATTTCAGTGGCTAAGACAGTATCGTCCTTGGGCCAGTTCTCTTCAACATCTTTTGAACCACTTGGACTCGGCACTTGAAGGAATATTAAGCAAGTTTGCCAGAGACGCTACATTGGGAGGAGCTGTCAACTAACTCCCTTGAGGCCAGTGAGACGCTGCAGAGAGATCTTGACAAATAAGAGAGATGGGCAATTATGGCTGGCCGGGAGTCTATGCACAAATCACGAAAGGGGCGGGACTGCTGGGGAAGGCGTCCCAAGCTGTTGTATTTTCCAGCATCAGTCTCATGACATGCTTATGACAGTGGGAAGATGCCAGCAGCTCACGTCCCCAGCAGCAGAAAAAGAACTTCATGTTACAACTTACTTGAAAAGCTTTTTGACCAATCCCACAAAGCAAAAGCATATTGACAGTAGTTCTTTCCGATCCCTAGAAGCACACAGAACTTTGGTTCAAAGAACGCTTGCTTCTTTTGAATACAAGACCTGCTTGTAAGCCTTAAGATAGAATGCACAGAGCTCCATTATTAAGCTTAGAACTTCCTAACATCTGGCTAGATCTACTTTGCTGTAGCTTAGGGAGTTCTTCTGGTCAAGCTTTAATACACAGGCCATTGTTCTATTTGTCCTTACTTCTCTACTTCTTCTATCATTTTTCTGCTGACAAACCTTATGACTACTGCTTAGCTCCAAGCACAGTTCTGCTGTCTCTGAGGCCTGCCTTTTGCAGCTTTCCCAAAATCCTCTGTTTCCAAGGATTGCCACAGGCAATCCCCAACCTTAGGGAGTTGTGCGACGACAAGTGCTGGATTCAGCACCTGGGACAGGGCAATCCTGCTCTGTGTGTGTGTATAGACTAGGGAGCCAGAGGCTGAAAGGAAGCCAGGCTCCTGGCCAATGGCAAGCTAAATGGGTATCAGCAGTGCCCTGGCAGCCAGGAGGGCCAAGCCTGTCCTGGGGTGCATCAGGCACAGTATCACCAGCTGGGCAAGAGAGGGCATTGTCCTGCTCTGCTCTGCCCTGCTCTGCTGTGTTCTGGGGCGGCCTCACCTTGAGTGCTTGGGGGCAGTTTTGGGTACCACAATGAAAAAAGACATGAAGGTATCAGAAAGTTCTCCAATGAGGTTTACAAGGACAGAACTGGAGGAAATAGCATGCAGCTGAGTCAGGGGAGGCTCAGGTCCGGTATCAGGAAAAAGTTTTTTAACCAGAGGATGGCTGGGCACTGGAAGAGTCTCTCCAGGGTGTGCTCACAGCATCACACCTATCTTGAGTTCAAGAACCTTTGGGACATTGCTCTCAGGCATCTGGTGTGATTCTTGAGGAAGGTCCCATGCAGGGCCAGAAGTTGGACTTGATGCTCCTGACGGGCCCCTTCCAATTCAACTGATTCTACCACTCTATGATTCTGTCCTGGCCACTCAAGGTATATTGCTTGATCTCACCAGATTTTGACCTGCTCTTGTTGGTCAGAATTTGTCCCTACTGCCTAATGATATTTACCACAAAAGACAAAGGGCCTTTTCTCAATTTTCTCAAGAAAGTTGAAGATGCACCCTAGAATCCTAAAAAAGTCTTTTCCTTGAAACAACACTGTCTCCTGCCCAGTATTCTTTCCAGATCTTAAGGAGAAAGAAGGCAAAATCAGGGGATGTATTACAATGAAGCACTGTCAAGTTTCCGGACCTTTAGCAGTATATTTGTACTTCCACTATTCTTTTCTATAAAATCATGGTTTTGTAGAGCATGTCATTTTCTAGCAAGACACATTTTTGCAGCTGAGCCCATCAGTCTCTGTGAGAATATATTGTCAAAAGCACAAAACATATGAATGGGCAGTGGCAAGTGAGGGGAAAAACCAGTATGGGAAGCAGCTCCGTGATACTACAGTAAGACAAGGAGGAGGAGGTGTTCCAGTTGACAGAGCAAAGAATCCCCCGCAGTCCCTGGAGATATCGTAGTGAAGCAGGTTGTCTCCCAGCAGTCCCTAGAGAACCATGGAGGAACACATACCTACAGTGCAGCTGCTGGAAAGCTCCATGCCACAACAGGTGAAAGTGCCTTGAAGGAAGCTGCAGCTTGTGGAGGGAGGGCCAGAAAACCATCCTTGACCTCTTCTTTAGCGGAAGAGTATGTGCAAATGTTTAACAGCTGCTAACTGGAATCTATCCTCTTTCCAGTTCTTGTCGTAGGTAAGTAGGACAATAAAAGAATTAGAAGCCTAAACTGTTTTGCATGAGGCTCCCATTCTCTCTGCCACGCCCCTAAAATTTACTTTGAGATGAAATAAAACTCATGATCAAGTTCCTAAGGCTTGATGGTCAGGCTTCTCAGAAAACAGGCAGTGCAAAGAACTCTTGTCACTGTCATTTTTTTTCATAGAACTAAAAAAGTTAAAGTACTGTTTTCTAAGAACTTACGCAAATCAACTGGTAGAGGTGGTGAGAGTGAAGAGTATAATTAAGCTGGAAAGAGACTATCATGTAGCTACCTCATCTGCATAGAAGTTTTTTTACCAGGAACTCTGGACTTTTAAACAGATTTAGGACACAAGAGTTATCTCTGGGAATGTTTTAGTAAGTCTAGAACATTCATCTTTAAATAGCTCGATCTGTTTTACCGTTATGACTTACGTTTTAAATTTTATTTGAGGAGAAATATTTGCCATTCAGATCATTTCAAGTTCTGAAGCATTTCAGTTGTTGACAGTTTTTGCTGTCTCCTGAGGGCAGGAAAATAGTCCTGGAACCAATACTGAAAGAAACTAGATGGAAAAATTAGTTTTCCGCATTCTTTTCTGTCTATTCTATGAGGCACAAGAGCAAAACCACTGCTATGAGTCTGAGTTGCCTTACCACTCATGGATGACAACCTTGTAGTGAGTAGTCTGTTATTTGCACACATTTCTGATGCTGGTGGTTACCTGTTGTGCAGAAAGATCTGTAAACTATTTTCACGGAATGACATTCCTGAATTGCTTCACTTATCTCTGAAGCAGAGAACTAAGCTGGCACTCTACTTCGGAGATCTTCCTGTGCTCGCCCCCAAACCCGTTTCCTTCAAATGCAATTTACTTTCAACCAAAGCACTTCATTACTTCATCAGGTAATCTCTTGTTCTAAATGTTCGGGGTAGTGTTCTAAAAGGGTAAGAACATATTCTAGTAAGAAGGTAGAACCTCTTTCTTAAGTAGTAGACATCACTGGGCTTTGGTTCATGCACCAGAACAACAGCAAGGAATGTCGTTTGCAATCAATAGATGGGTTGGGGAAACCGGCCACAAGTTTAGGAATCTTTCTCCAATTAACTATGCTTTAAAATTTGTCTCTTAGCATTTCAAGTGTTTTTTTATTAAAACAATCAACTATTTATTACCTGTACCACAACGAAGCACAATCAGCAGTGCTTGTGCATCCTTCACCAATTCCAAGAAGAAGAATGGTCTGAGCCTCCAGTATAGCTCATTACCATAAGCTGAAAAAAAGTTCTTGGACAGCTTTCTTTTGCATCCTTCTAAACCTTATGCAGCACTCCCTGGCCAATCTTACATTTTCTTTTCTCCAGGAGATGGTAAGAACTCGAGTACCTTCATGATAACCGTCGTGGGACGCTTGCTGTGCTGGCAGAGTTCCTTTTTGAGAAAATGCTTGGAAAAGCTTTTCGCTAAGGTGTAGGCGGCAAGAGACGCAGAAGACGGGCATAGGCAGCTGTCCGAAGGTAGGTGCCGGTCCCCGGCGGCTTTCGGCAGAAGCCGCGGTTCGGAGCGCACCGCGACCGGCAGAAAGCTCTGGGCGCGAAAAAGCCGCTTCTTCGCCTCCGGCAGCCGGAGAGCTCGGCCGATGCTGAGACGTCAAGAACGAAGCCGCACAGCACTGGGATTAAGTGAGCAGCTCTCAAACTGAGGGAAAACGATAACTAACCACTTTCCAACAGTTTCAACTTGCATTACCATAAGTAGGGAAAAAGTTCTTGGACAGCTTTCTTTTGCATCCTTCTAAACCTTATGCACCACTTCCTGGTCAATCTTACATTTTCTTTTCTCCAGGAGATGGTAAGAACTCGAGTACCTTCATGAAAACCGTCGCGGGTCGCTTGCTGTGCTGGCAGAGTTCCTTTTTGAGATAATGCCTGGAAAAGCTTTTCGCTAAGGTCTAGGCGGCAAGAGACGCAGAAGACGGGCATAGGCAGCTGTCCGAAGGTAGGTGCCGGTCCCCGGCGGCTTTCGGCAGAAGCCGCGGTTCGGAGCGCACCGCGACCGGCAGAAAGCTCTGGGCGCGAAAAAGCCGCTTCTTCGCCTCCGGCAGCCGGAGAGCTCGGCCGATGCTGAGACGTCAAGAACGAAGCCGCACAGCACTGGGATTAAGTGAGCAGCTCTCAAACTGAGGGAAAACGATAACTAACCACTTTCCAACAGTTTCAACTTGCATTACCATAAGTAGGGAAAAAGTTCTTGGACAGCTTTCTTTTGCATCCTTCTAAACCTTATGCAGCACTTCCTGGCCAATCTTACATTTTCTTTTCTCCAGGAGATGGTAAGAACTCGAGTACCTTCATGACAACCGTCGTGGGACGCTTGCTGTGCTGGCAGAGTTCCTTTTTGAGATAATGCCTGGAAAAGCTTTTCGCTAAGGTCTAGGCGGCAAGAGACGCAGAAGACGGGCATACGCAGCTGTCCGAAGGTAGGTGCCGGTCCCCGGCGGCTTTCGGCAGAAGCCGCGGTTCGGAGCGCACCGCGACCGGCAGAAAGCTCTGGGCGCGAAAAAGCCGCTTCTTCGCCTCCAGCAGCCGGAGAGCTCGGCCGATGCTGAGACGTCAAGAACGAAGCCGCACAGCACTGGGATTAAGTGAGCAGCTCTCAAACTGAGGGAAAACGATAACTAACCACTTTCCAACAGTTTCAACTTGCATTACCATAAGTAGGGAAAAAGTTCTTGGACAGCTTTCTTTTGCATCCTTCTAAACCTTATGCAGCACTCTCTGGCCAATCTTACATTTTCTTTTCTCCAGGAGATGGGAAGAACTCGAGTACCTTCATGACAACCGTCGCGGGTCGCTTGCTGTGCTGGCAGAGTTCCTTTTTGAGATAATGCCTGGAAAAGCTTTTCGCTAAGGTCTAGGCGGCAAGAGACGCAGAAGACGGGCATAGGCAGCTGTCCGAAGGTAGGTGCCGGTCCCCGGCGGCTTTCGGCAGAAGCCGCGGTTCGGAGCGCACCGCGACCGGCAGAAAGCTCTGGGCGCGAAAAAGCCGCTTCTTCGCCTCCGGCAGCCGGAGAGCTCGGCCGATGCTGAGACGTCAAGAACGAAGCCGCACAGCACTTGGATTAAGTGAGCAGCTTTCAAACTGAGGGAAAACGATAACTAACCACTTTCCAACAGTTTCAACTTGCATTACCACAAGTAGGGAAAAAGTTCTTGGACAGCTTTCTTTTGCATCCTTCTAAACCTTATGCAGCACTTCCTGGCCAATCTTACATTTTCTTTTCTCCAGGAGATGGTAAGAACTCGAGTACCTTCATGAAAACCGTCGCGGGTCGCTTGCTGTGCTGGCAGAGTTCCTTTTTGAGAAAATGCTTGGAAAAGCTTTTCGCTAAGGTCTAGGCGGCAGGAGACGCAGAAGACGGGCATACGCAGCTGTCCGAAGGTAGGTGCCGGTCCCCGGCGGCTTTCGGCAGAAGCCGCGGTTCGGAGCGCACCGCGACCGGCAGAAAGCTCTGGGCGCGAAAAAGCCGCTTCTTCGCCTCCGGCAGCCGGAGAGCTCGGCCGATGCTGAGACGTCAAGAACGAAGCCGCACAGCACTGGGATTAAGTGAGCAGCTCTGAAACTGAGGGAAAGCGATAACTAACCACTTTCCAACAGTTTCAACTTGCATTACCATAAGTAGGGAAAAAGTTCTTGGACAGCTTTCTTTTGCATCCTGCTAAACCTTATGCAGCACTTCCTTGCCAATCTCACATTTTCTTTTCTCCAGGAGATGGTAAGAACTCGAGTACCTTCATGACAACCGTCGCGGGTCGCTTGCTGTGCTGGCAGAGTTCCTTTTTGAGATAATGCCTGGAAAAGCATTTCGCTAAGGTCTAGGCGGCAAGAGACGCAGAAGACGGGCATACGCAGCTGTCCGAAGGTAGGTGCCGGTAGTCGGATTCTTTTAACAGAAGCCGCTCTTCGGCGGGCTCTCTTACCTTCATAATGGGTTTTGCTGGAGGAAGCCGCTTTTTCGTTTCCGGGAATACCTAGAGAGGAACACTGGCTAAAGACGTGATTGGCACCATTATGTCGAGTTTTGCTCGTTCCAGCAGGAATAACTGTGTTCTTCCTTACGCTAGATGGCGCTGCTTATCAAGGTTTGGCTGCTTTTAATCATTTGGGGTGCTGGATGTTCAAACGACTTATCGTAACTTCTTCTATTTTAAGTCAGGTGCTCACTGACGTAGATCCTATTAGATATAGCACACTGCAAATAGGAGGTGAAATAGATTTATTGTTACTAGCACATGGGTACGAGTGTTAGGAATTTTATAAGGAATATGTTGCATGAATCTTTTGGACCATTCTGCAGCCATTCATACGAAACTCACACAAGTACAAGACAATATGAAGAAATTGACTGGGAACGAGTGGGGTTTGCATCAATGGTTTGAGGGATGGGAAAGAACTGGGTGGTTGAAAGATCTCGTAAATGGAGCTTTGTTTTTACCAGTAGTCATGATTTCCTTGCTTTGTGTTATTCCATGCATCGTGAAACTGGTGTGCCTCTTGCTAAAAATGACATTGGAAAAGATCTGGCTGGTGCAAGAAGAAGGGGCAATTGTGACAATGTATCTGAACCGCTTAGACTACGGGCTGCACCAGCCATCCAGCGTGGAACGGTTCTTCTCAGAATTTTCTCAGGGCCCTCTGGAATTCATCAAGACATAAGCCTTGCTAAAACAAGAGAGGAAAAGCTGAGAAACTAAATTCCAAGACCACAAGAACTCCAAAACGGGGGGGGGGGCAAAGTACCTGGACTGTAAGGAAACACATCTTCTGAGAGGTGCACGCAGAATGCGTGGACAAGACAAAGGCACCAATAAGAAAAGCGTGACTAGCGTGTGCAGAGAGTCAGAATGAGTAAGTGCATCATGTAAACCATACACGGCTTCTGCTTAATCCTCTTGGTCCATTGTGCAGGAGTCCTGAATTTCCCATAAGTGATACTTACTAAAAGGGTTCTGATTTTAATGCTAGAGTTACTGTCTATACGATGATTCATGGGAATAGTTCTTTCAAGTCCTTCCCTTGCTGACATCAGTCAGTTTCATCTTTTCCTGAATGTACTGCTGGCTATACATAAGTGATGAATAGAAGGGAATGAGTTTTAGGGATATGTTGCAAGGAAATAGATTGGTAGCTCTGCTTCCATTTCCATTGTCTAAGAAGAATTCCGAATATTTTTGGCCCTTTCATAGACCTCTGACTCGATTAGCATCAGCAGGGAGGGACATTTAATTGGTTTTTCTCCTTTTTAGAGAGAAGCTAATGAAAAAGTTTCACCAGAATCAGAGCAGGCTGCGTAACAAGAAGAGCGTCATGAAAAGGCGCCAATCCTATCCTCTTAGTATTGCTAGTTGTGATTGGACTTCAATGAAATGTGTCAACTCTGTGTTCCTGGGTATCACATCAGTAACAGGTACTTCACCTGCTGTACTTCTCTCCTAAAGCTAAGAACAGAATCCCAAATAATCTTGATTCCAAGGTCTCAATTCACCCTGTGATGCTGACAGGTGAAATAGGAGTGGAAGGTGCACCAGTAAATGAACTTGAATGGCCTATCTAAATCAGCGGCCACTGATTTCCTGAAGGCCTTAACAGGTCAGTTGCCCCTATTTTTCTTGGGGTTCTTTTATTCTTTGGTCATGTTTTTCTTGGGATTCTTTGAATCCTTCCCCACCAGTTCAGCCTCTGCTCTCAAATCCTTTGCTGTCATTTAAAGTATCTCAAGAGCCTGGAAACTGTTGTCTTTATTTATCAACCCATTATTCCCTTCCAAAGATTGTTTGCCTCAAGTCTCATTCTTGCTGATTTTCTGCTAGTTCATTGTCAGATGGCAGCAGGTGTTCTGTAAGAGCAAGTACACAATCCTATCGCTTGCTTTTCTTTTGATTTGGCCTGTCTAGAAAATGGAATGACTGAACATCTCCAACAGCATTTTCTCTCCCCATTGTGTTTCACCGCAAGGGCAGATGCCAATCCATCTACCTAAACTCTTGGTGGTGAAGAAACTAGTGGCATGCTGTTGCATATAAGTAGAACTTTCCGAAAGGAAGGCCTTGTAAAACCATGGCTGAGGCCCGTTACTTTGGCTAAGTAGAAAATGACTAGGGGAAAGTGAGACAGCTGAATTAGAGGTAGATCAAGAAGTTCTAGATGCATTGCGTGTTCACAGCGTGGGGTATGACGGTTGGTTGAATTATGTTTGTTGCGGCTTAAAGCTATGCAAGTGATAAAGGCCTGACTGCTTCAAAAGCCTGGCTTTTGCAAGAAAGCGGCTCTCCTTTGCACCTGCCTGGGGACTCTGCGTCACTACGGACCCTCACGCCCAGTTTGCCAAGGAGATGATGAGTAGGAATGTTGCAGAGCTGCTGTGTGCATATGAAAGGAATGGCAGAGAGTGAAGCCATGGACAATTTCTGGGCTTTAGTACAATGCTGCTGCATTGGTGCCAGTTTAGTCGGTTTTCCATCAGTGGCATTTCTGTCTAGAAGTACACTGCCCAGAGTCTTTCTAGCATTTGATGCCATTTCCTTACTGCCATTAATACCTTCCTTCAGTTTCAAGGATGAGAGAATCTTTACAGGATTTTGAAGATCCCTGTTAGGAAACACTATGCCAGAGGAGTCATCACTCCCTTTTCTTTTGCCTCCTTTGTAATTTTTATAGACTCATTTCACATTTCTGCTAATGGCAATAAGAATACTGAGACTACTTAGCAGGGTTGACGCTCTCAGCTGCTTTCCTCTTTCCTACTGCTTCATACCGGATGTGACTTGATGGCCTCGTTTTGCAATCAGCATTTTGCTGTGGTTTGCTAAAACCTGGCATGCACTGCCAACTCACAACTTGTGTGTTGGCATTTCAGGGGCTTTGATGGGTTCCTTTCTGAGATTGCCATGCACTGGACTTTCACAGTCACAAAGACTTCATCCACCATCGGTCAAATTTCAGTATTTAATACTCTTTCCTGGAATGTAGGCAACCTAGCAGCAAGTACTAAATTCGCTGCAAGCCCTGTCTTCCCAAAGGACCATTCAAAAAGTTTGCTTTTCCCCTCTGACCAATCTGACAGTATTTTGATGAAGAATTTGGTACCTTAATAGAACCTCTTAGAAGGGATCTCATGGCAGACAACATCTCAGGCTTTCTTGAAATACTGGCTCCTTTGGATCTCAATTCCATTCAGAGTGCATTTAAGATTTTTTTTTCACTGAAGCCATTCAACAATGCCTCTTCTCTTTAAAATGTGCTGCAGGTGAGAAAGATGGATCCCCGTGAAAGGTTCTATTGATATCAAAATTTGTGCCCAATGGACTGTGCTGATGGAAATCAAATACTAGTCTAGTATTTTGAATCCAAATAATTCCTCCCAATCAGGCCCGACAGGATTGTTTGGCTTTGAATCTGAGCACGTGGACAGTAGTGGATGGTCCACAGGTTGAAAAGAGTGTAGATTCTTCTCCTTCTTTTCATTGATGGCTCAGAGACTGAAAAGGCAGCTCCAAAATGGTAAATACATCCCTACAGATTCAAAAATTGTTCTTCCTAATTTGCGTCTCCACCATAACAACAGATGCTTAGAACTAAATTACCAATGGGAATTTTATAGCTTCTCAGAAATGAAACAGGACCTGGCTTATGGGCCTTAGCAGTAGCTACAAGTTTTTCAGCACAAGGCATCTCAAAAGTATTTTAACTTTACCGTACTTTTCTGTCTTATGCTTTCATCTCAAGGATGCAGGAAAAAAAAAAACCACAACAAAAAAAACCAAAAAAAAAAAAAAAACAAAACAAGAAACCCCACCAAATTGATAATAAGCAAAATCAGTGACATATATAGAAACAGATCCCATGGTTTTTAACTTCCAAACTTGTCTTCTCAGCACACTCTCTACAATGGAATTGTTTCCCTATCTGCCTTGAAACATTTTGCAGCAAAAACACTCTAAGGTCCTGCTGGGTGTTTTGTTCAAAAATGACTTCTTCTGGTTTTCTGTCCATAAGCGGAGTAACGTGACTGTGCTGGCAGCTGACCAAAGGAGGTAGGAAGAGTAATCATCATCCACAACACTGGGGCTAAAGAAATTTCCACAGAAAATTACCTGCCCTAGTACTTGTTCACGTGTTGGGTTGAACGTTCAGAATCTGTTTCCATTTTCCCCATTCATAGAATGTTCTATTTCACAGAATTCCAGCCCCTCAAACATCAGTCCTGCCAGAACTGCCCGCCATAGGGGGCTGGCATAGGGGATCAGCTAATGTCCACTGACTCTTACCAGTATAGTGCTTGTCACTGTTGCAGATCAAGAACTTCTGAATAGTTTGGATTCATGCTCTTTGAGGGGTTGAAAACAAGAAAAGAATGACTAGACATTTCCATGATCAAATCCCCTGATGGAATAAAAATAGGAGCATAATAAATGTATCCATTGTTCTAAGAAGGGAGATGAAGGCTCCAAATGATTACTTGCATACTTCCTGTTCTAAATCCCTTGTTATCTGGCAAATTGCAGAAGATTCCAGGCTTTTGCCAAAATGCAAACCAGGTTAAAATGTGAAGCCTTACAGTTTACTGGATATAAAACTTCATCATCCATTTTTAAATCTTTGAGATTGTTATGTACTTCCTATTACTACCCTGAGGTTTAGAGCTGTAATTCAGAGAGAAAAGAATGCTATCTTGAATTCATTCTAGTAAATCGGCACTCTCATCTTGTCGGCACTCTCTCCTCTTGGTTTTCACTTCTGAAACTCTGTACGGAAGAGTGCATTAATGCATAGAGCTCTGCATCAATTCTTTACAACAGTTTCCTCTGTAATTCTTCTTTCAAGGCAAACCTATAAACATCCACACATTCTTACCCCACCACTTCTTAAATTCTATTGAGAAGCAAAAAAAAAAAAAACCCATCAAACCACTAAATCACTGCTCCAATAAAAAAAGCAGTCCATTAACTGCTTTCTTAGCAGGTTCTTTACCTTGTATTAATATGGCAACCTTTTCTTGCTCTTCTAGATTAGAACCAAATTCTTCCAGCATATAAGGAAACATAGGTTTACTGTATCTGATTCTTAGATACAGAAGTCCAGCAAGGAGTTCAGACCTCAAAAGAAGTGTCTGTACAACGAGATTCAGCACAACGTTGAGACATATTAGCTATTTTTCAAGAAAAGCGGCCAAACTGAAACTTTTTAGACTTCTCTACAATCATGCGTGCCTGCTTCCAGAACCTGACCTTCGTTGCTGGAAACTAGCTGCAATGTTACTGTAAACAATGCTGTGAATGTAGGACATCGTCATTCTTCTCTTCCATTGAAAACCTCAAGTGGAGTCACGTCACTTCTCTTCAAAATTCTGTATTTCCTTGCAAACTGGTCAAATAAGGATAAATAAAGTGTTCTGTTCATTCAGTTTAAACCAAATGTTCAAAATGAAAAAAAAAATCCATTCAGATATGGTCTGCAATAATACAGTAGAAGAGAAGATGAACCAGACTGGCCTACAACAGAAAGAAGTGAAGCAGAATTTGGGAATTTGGAAGACCTTATGATGAATAATTCAAATAAATAAATAAAAAAAATATTGCCTACCCAAATTCAATCAGTGATGCACAGACAGAGAAAAAGTACTAATTACTACTCATATTTCTTTCATTCTCAGACAAGAAGTTCAATGATCCTCTTGAATGCACGGAAGATTCTTGGAAAAGACAGCAGCCTTCTTCTTCACCACATACTCCTCAGAACTCCAGGAGACAAATCATTTGAGCTGTGAGGATCTTTCTCTCTGTAAAACTCCCAGAGCATAGCCAATATTCTATTCCTTTAGGGATCCTCGCCTCCTTGGGGGAGTGCTGGATAGTCTACATCCCGGTACATCAGCCAGACACTCCACCTTATTTCCCATGGCTACTGCAGCAAGGACATCATCTACACTGGCATTCTAGCCAAAATAGATGCAAGGCACAACAAAGAACATAGCCAAAACCTTGAGCACAGCTTATGGGTTTTGAATGAAAAATCTCAGGATGGCAATACTGGATCTTCTGATCCAAACCATCAGGAAACATTTCTTTAGAGGTGTTGGGAAAGATGAAAGTTTGACGAGAAAGTCTCACAGATATGTATGCTTGGCAGAAAGATTTTTCAATGTGGAGTCTGAAGAAGGAATAGAGTTGGAAGCAAGTTTTGATCTAGAAGAAAAGAATTGCTGAGCCAGTCTTACTGGATAACCGAGGATACCTTAGTTAGAAGAGGGTTTTATGACTTACAGCAAAGGATAAACCCACCCCAAACAAGAAGATGTTTTCACCAAGCAGGAAGCTAGCACAGGCAAACAAGTCAGCAAATGCTGCAAGCAGAAAAAGCTCTCCAAATTTTCCACTGTCAAGAAAACTGAAAAACAACTTTCCGCTTCAGCTGTAATATACTGACTTTTAGTGAGTGGAGAATAGCAACATATGGTAATTAGAGTCGTTAGGATAGGCTATAGATAATAGTTAAGGGATAGATTGGTTCTACTGTATGAAGATGCTCAGCAAAGTGCCAAAACCAAAGGGTCTCCAGGCCTGCCTGCAGCTAGAGCTGACAGCTGTAGGCACAGGCTCTGTTGCCCACTACCCTGGACTGCTGCAACGTCTTGGATGGAATAAACTGCATTTTGGAGAGCCGCCTGGACTCCCACATCCCTCATTTAGGCTCTTCCATGGAGGTGAAAAAAGCCTCTGGGTATTGTACAAAAAAACAGCTATGTAATCTAGAGTTGCATGACCCAATATTTCTATTGAACTGGAACAATTTTTATCAATATTATGGATCCACTTCTTTTCAGTGCGTTTGGTAAAAACATAAAGCATCATTTAAAAGACATTCTTGGATGCGTACTAAGTACTACGAATTAGTTAAGGTGTTGGTTTGGCATGGCTTGGTTTTTGGTGGGGAGGGAAGAAGCCAGCCACAGAAGTGATTTTTTGTGCAAAGCTCCTAGAAGCTTCCTCCATGCCTGGCAAAGTGAATCCCTGCTTGGCACTAAGAACAGACATGCTGCTGAGCCAATTACAGAAGCTGGTAGCGCCTTGGTGATATATTTAAGAAGGAAATCAAAACTGCAGCCAGTTAACCTTGAAGTTGGGAAATTTTTAGGTTGGCACCTCTTCTGCTTTGAAAGCCAAACCAGTGAGACACTCTGTTGCAGTGTGTGTTTATTATTGTACTGCAGTTCTAGTAGTCCATTTTCTAAGGCTTCCTATTTTGTGCTGTTATAGCATATGTTATTATGAATGGATTGTTCCTTTCCCCCCAGTATTGTTGGCTTTTGCCCTAGCTGTCCCTCTCCCCAAAGACCTGCCCTTTTGTTCCCTGTTCCTTCTCCCATTGAACATCAACCCCTCCCCAAGCCTGCCCCTTTCTCTAGAAACTTCCCTCTCAATTTTGTACCCTTCAAAACCCCAGTGGTTTCTTCAAGTTATTCTCCTCCCCTGTAGTCCCCCTACTGGTTTCAACATTGTATTCCCCTCCTTGTCTTCCACCCCCAGTTTCTCCCAGTTGGTTAAAGATTGCATCCTCCCTTGGGACCTTCCCCCCATTTAGAAGTTGATGGATGCCTTTGAATCATTGTCTTTCTGTCCTTGACCATCCAGGGAGTAAACTGAAAAATATGCAGAAGACCTCTCCCTGTTCCTTGTCCCTGCCCTCAGCGCAGTTCTATCCCCAAGGCAGTCCACCTGTGCCGTAGAGCAGCTGTGCCCTACAGCTGCAGCCCGGATTCGACAGCTTTCTTGGGGCGGCCCACTCTCGCTGTCGGTGTCGGGAGCTAGTTGGGCTGAAGAAATCCAGCACCGCAGCAAGACTCCAAGTCAGAAATCCAGTTTATTAGGAAAAGGGGAAAAAACCCAAATCCATGCAAGAGTACAAAAGAAAAACCACTGACAGAGTCAGAATACAAGCTGACGTCCTGCTAGTTAGGGTGGTGAAAGCAGTTTGGATGAAATGGTCTTGTTGAAGTGGTGATTCTGTAGAAACCATCTGGTAGCTCTTGTCCTCTGGAAAACCAGTGGCTAAGGGTGGCCGTTCCTCTGGCAATGCAGTAGAAATAGTGCTTCTTGCCTTCCAAAACCCAGATTATATCCAGGTGGGGATGCTTAGCTCCTACCCCCTGGGCAGAGCATCTCCCAATGGGCTGATATCATTCTGAGTCATGATGTGGGTCCTTGATTACCCGTGAAACAGAAATGGCTCCTGGAGGGAGTTATCTCTGAGTCATGTGGCAAGACATTGATGGGCCCATTAACAGGAGAGAAGGAAAAAACGATGCCACCCCTGGTTTCCTCAGTTCTTGAGGGTGGGAATAGGATGCATTTTGATATTGTAAGCTAGGACAATACAGGATGCAGGTTTTTGCATTTGCAGGGAGTTTGTATGGATTTGAAAAGTATCCTCATAGCAGAAGCACAAAAGTATTCTCATACCCCTTTTAATCATCTTCCAATGAAGCAATTCTCCCAATAACCTAAGGCATGAATGACTTGCGAGTGAGTTGAAGGAACACGCCAAAGATAAGTAGTGTTCAACTGCAGAGAATTGTTTAGGGACATCATACCCTAATATTTTAAATCAGAAAGCATGGATGGACGGGTCTTTTTTCCTTGGTTGACTACAGAACCAGCGGTCCTTTGCAGGAGGGTCTTTGGATTTAGGATGAGACTGGCAACTAAGAGCATGGCTACACAGAAGGTGCTACTTTTAGACCAGAACATTCAACTACTAAAGGCAGATAGGAGAGTAGCTGATTAGTGACAGCTCCGACAGGAGGAGTCTGCGGCTTACCCCATGGGAACAATAGTAGCACATTTCAATTTTAGAAAACCATTCTTTTCAGAGGACCAAGCATCAGTGAAAAGAAAAGGTCGAGTAAAGACATCCTAGTGCTCTTCTGATCAGAAGCATCTTCCTCCATATGAGAGTATTTAGGAAAGGACAGTGCGTTCATAAGGAAAGGTGTGCCAGTTACAAAACCTGCAGAACAAGGCAAGACAAACTTATATATTTTATTTGCTATTTTTATTTCACCTGCTAAAAAATGATTTTTTTTAAGACTGAATTTTATGAATTCTGCAACGCTGTCTTTTTGAACGTCTTCCTACTCGTATTAAACACCGAGGTGACAAAGAGAGCAGCAGTGGAAGGAAAGCTGGTCCATCTCCCCCTCCTTGTGGCTTTAGGCCAGTGAGCGATTAGAAGTTGGTCACTTCATTTGAGATAAATAGCTTTACCAAGAGAGAATATTATCCAGCCTTGATCTTTCTTTTGGAGCTGATCCACTTTGTAGTCATGAATTCTTGACTCAGCTGGGGAGAAACAACGGCATTACGGCCATGGATGTTAGAGTGCGCTGATGGGAAATGAAGTTTTCATCTTCCGGTCCTTGCTTCAGTAAATATTCCAAATTCATCAGAAAGAAAATTCGAAGACCACGAATCCCCACTCAAATGACCTACTTCAAATAGTCTGCACGCATAAGAGACATCAAGCAGGTGCTCTCATCTGTTAGGGGAATACCCAGCCAGTATATTATTGTCTACTTAGGAGGCAATAATTTTGGAAATCATTGAATTTTTTGTATTGCAAGTGAATGGTCAACACATTTTATTACTGGATTAGGTAAAATCATGTCTTCTGCATCCTTTCAGAGAGGAAGATTACCTGGATCTAAAGCTGCTCAGCTCCATGATGGGATGCTTTGTCTTCAAAGGGAACTCTAGTCTTCGTCCTTTTGGATTGCTTCCATAGCTTTTCACTCACTCTTCAGGTACCTGTTAAAATGGCCTCTTATCCCATGCAAATTTTTATGGGCATAGTCACTGAATTGGGAAGTATTCCATAAAGTCCACAGGCCTTGTTGAGATGGATGCACAGGTCTCAAGGGTGTTAGCAGATGTTATTCTGAGGCCACTCCTGATCATGTTGGATGGACCATGGTGACTGAGGAAAGCGCCCAAAGACTGGATGAAAGCAAATGTCACCCATCTTCAAAAAAGGCAACCAGGAGGACTCAGAAAAGTACAAGCCAGCCAGCCTCATTTGGATCCCCAGGAAGTTGATGGAGTAGCTATTCCTGGAAAGCATTGCCAGGCACACGAAGGAGGACAGAACAAATGTAGTCAGCATGGATTTACCAGGGGAAATTGGTGCTTGACGACTTTTTAAACTCCTCTGGTGAATGAACTTGCCTGGTAGATGAAGAGAATATCATCTGCCTGGGCTTCAGGGAAGTTTTGGACGTTTATCTACATGGCAGCACACATACCTACGGGAAGGAATAGTGCAAAGAGCAGGGAACCAGTGTCTTTTCAATGATGCTCAGTGAAAAGACAAGAGGCAGTGGGCACACACTGCAATACAGGAGATTGCCTCTGAGCATCACAAAATTATTTTTTATCGTGACGGTGACTGAACCATGGCACAGAGTGTCCAGAAAGATGGTGGAGTCTGGATCATTGAAGACATTAAAAGTAGGCCCAGATATAATCCTGGGCAACAAGCTCTAGGTATCCTGGTTGAAGCAGGGGGATGGGACTTGGTGAGCCCCACAGAGCCCTTCCACCCTCATTCATTCTGTGCTAGTGAATTCTCTTAGAGATGCATTTCAAGGACTGGCATGACAAAGCTCTGTGCAGAGTGAGATCCAAATGGACATGGGATTTAAGTTCCTTAAGTAGTGTTCAAGAAGAATGTAAAACTCCAGGAAACCTGTCTCTTCCATAACTGAATCCCTTTCATGGGAAAATTCCCCAGCTCTAGAAAGATCCTCTGAGACGCATGCTTAAGACTGACACCGGCAGAGCAAATTTCTCCCTATGCGTGTCTAAGACCAGTTAGGATCTTTACCAAAAGTGTTGTCAACGTAGTCACAGAAGGCATATTGTTAAGAAGTGACAACTTACATCAGAATGGCAAATATTGGTCCACCAATGAATTACTGTATGGGAATTATCGACTTGTATTCCAAATAAATAAAAAGGAGTTGGTCTTTATTGAACTCTTTCATTGCAATATTCATAAGGGAAGAAAAAGACCTATGTCCTTAACTTTCTTAATTCTAACAAAGATTTAAAACATTCCTTGTAAAAAGCGTATCTGAATTATCGGTCTATGAAACAATTTGAGTTGGGAAAAAAGTCCTAAAATTGTGTAGACAGTTGCAGAGAAAGCAAGAAAATAGGAAAGAAACAAAAACAGAGAAAAAGAGTCATCTTGAGTCTGCTAGCTAGTTCTAGAAGTAGTCTGCTAGAAAAAGGAAACCCCAGTGGAATTTCAAATGTGTTCATGCACTTGATTCAGTAACTGGTCAATGTAAAAACCAGTCCTTTCGTACAACTTCCCCCAGCAACAAAAACTTCAACAGATTGACGCCACCATCATGCCTGTCCCAGATGTATTTAAAAGAGAAATGATGATTTTCTTGAAAATCTATTTGCGTACAAGTTGCAAGACATTGGAGGGATTCTCCACATTCTCCTTCCTCCACGCGGCTTGAAAGTATATTTGATAAAATATGCAACAAAGCATGTGATTTACAAGGTAGAGTAAAATGGATGACTTGGGAATTGATCTCTTTTGGATATGAAACTTCATATCCACTCTCTGGGAAGTTTCTAAAAGAAATGATGGAGCTGAGGCATGAATCTGCCTCTCCGAGTGCTAAGCAAACATAGACACTCCCCTTCACATGGCCCCACCTTCCGCACACACCTAGGCATGCACAGAGATCAGCATAGCAGATCATGAACACCTTGGAAAAGACTGAAATGCTAAATAGCTCTCTTTGTGGACAAAATAGCCGGTACACTATTTCAAATATCTGGTACAAAAACTCTGTTGAATATCTACCTCATATTTAAAACACAGCTTTTCATTGAATTCTGTTTGCAGAATATTTTCCTTCCATTTGTTCCTTTAAAATTCCTTTGTTCTATGTCTAGAAATATTTTCTTCTAAAAATAGAAAAAATTAGATGATGTCTTTTCAGAAGAAAACATTGGTTTAGACAATTTTTAACCATCATGGTATGGAAGAATTTATTTGTCCCTCACTAAGGAGGAATAAGTATTTTGATCCTAGATCATTTACAGTGAAATACTTGACATTTTTAAGATGCTTTCAATCAATTTTGATCCTCATTGCTTATTCATTGTAAACAGTAAGTTTTCAGTGCATGGAAAGTGTGTGTGGTATGTCTACATTAGTTCAAACACCAATTCCAACTAATGGCCAGGCTGAACTACAGTAAATAATGTCCTGAAGGATATTTTGCTGCCTTCTTTGGCACTCCTTGAAATCCTAATGATTGGCATGAAGTGTCGAAATACAGAGATTTTCTCTCAGAGGGTGTCCCATGATGAAACCCATCCCATGTGTTTGATGTTGTAGTTCTTATCGCTTTTAAAAGTTGATATCTTCTGCACAGTTTTCATGAAGCTTTCTGTTACAGTAGTGAAAATCACAGAGAAATGCAATTTTGTACAACTTTGAATTTACCCCAAGAGCTGAGAGAAAATTTGTTCGTATACCTCAATCTGAGTCTCTTCTATATTCAAGCTTTGTTTATCTACCATCAAGGGTCGCATTCGTTGCTGTTCAAAGCCCCATCCAAGCTGACTTGAATACGTTCAGGGATGGGACATCCACAACTTCTCTGGGCAACCCGAAGCAGCGTTCCAGCACCCCAACAGCAAAAAATGTCTTCCTTTCATCTAATAGAGATCAGAAATACTAAATCTAGGTATATAAACTTTGAGGAAAGGTTTGAAATTCTATTGATTTGAAACACATTTGATATGAATACTAACTTCCAGACGACTGAAATATGTTGATGGCCATTTGAGATTGACACTTTTTGAAAAAGTGCATGGAATTGAAAATTAAAACCGGCAAAATTAAAAACTTCTTGCCATTTTCTTTTAACTCTGATCTTCAAAATTGCATAGGTCAGATATCTGTGCTTCATGCAAATCTCTCAGATACTCTCAGACCAAAGCTTTTCTTTCAGACTAAACTGCAGTTTAGGTAGAACACGAGTGCTTAGTGAAGGTTTTTCTGGGCATAGGGGGATTTGTGTGCACAAGAGGTTTTATCCAAACTGGAAAATTCATCCCAGCTGCATTTGTTCATCATTCCTACTGCATCAGGCCTGAAGATTCTGTGAAAAGTATCCTGTGGACCTTGAACATAGCTCATGTGAAAGAGATGAGAGGTGATGGAGAAGTTGAGGGAGAGAATCAAGAGCATATGGCCCAGTAAAGGCACCAGAAGGTATTTTTTCATGTGGTCCACAGCCCAAACAATTGTTTAGCACCGTTTGAAGGCTGTGTTTGACCAACAGGGCTGAAGCAGGTCTTCAAAATATCCAGTAGATCAAAATCCATGGAAGCAAATGACCCTGGCCAGTCACCTTGCTGCTGATCATTCACCCTCCATACCAGCTGATCAGGCCTAAGAATGCTGCTGCAAAAGTGTTGTGAAAAAGGTAGGCACATTTTCACAGAGGCAGGGGAAAATGCCCTTGGATGGTGATTCCAAGGGATAACTTGATGGAGCAAGTTAGGTACTCTTATCTACTGTGCAATATTGAAGTTGGTGAGTTCACCATCTGTAAGCATCACTTTAGAAAATAAATGTTTGATCCACAAAACGATACTTCCTATGTCCTGTCTACCTGCTTCATTTCAGCCAAGGAATAGGCTACGTTCCATCAGCAAAGTGTTCATGATCATATGCTTCTTTAAACTGTGGTCATTCTTTCTTTTTTTCTAAATCAGACACTGTCTATTCCTAAGATTCAGATGTCCATGGGTAGGGGTGTAATTAAGTTCACTGTTAAAAAATATCCTTCTTGTTATCTTTTTAATAAATTACTGAGATGTAACATCAGTCTGAGAGCTGAAACCTTCATTTGCTGTTTGCCAAGTATCATCTATGCGATACAAATTCTATTTGACCCATCCATTGCCATCTAATACTACTAATAATGCCTTCACAACCTTTACTTCATCGTTAGGGATTTTGGAGAAGTGAAAGATTTGAACATAAGCAAGGGCATTTGTTCATGATGCTCCAGAAAGAGCTGCCGTCTGTTCTCTTCCTTGCTGCCTATGTTGGCAGGAAGCTGCAAAAAACCCAAAGATAACTAGAAAGAGTGTTACTTTTAGTCTAAATTTGGAAATGATGTTTGGAATACCCTGTTAAATGAAAAGGTGCTCTTTTAAAAGATGGCATCTTCAGGGGAAAAGTCAGTTTAGAGAGGTTTTGAGACAGTTGCTTCTGGAAAAAAAAAAAAAAAATTTGAGGTATCCAAGGTCTTTAGCCATACCACTTGGAAGATTGATTCAAAACACAGTTCCTTCATCTAGGAAGAACAGAGGACCATAGATGCAGCCCATTTCAAAACGGAGTTCTTTATGTGTCAGGTTGGGATTTACTGGACATCATTTCTTGTAAAGTCGAGGGACTGCAGTTAGCTCTCCAATAATTTCCTTCTCTGAAATTCATCTGCATTTGCTCCTTTCTCCAGCGTTCCCATTTCTTAGTGCTGGTATACTCCATCTATGCATTAGAATATTCAACTGGAGTGTGTGTCCGATATTTTCTAGTTCAAATTGGCTGGAACGCAATGGATAGTTCCAGTTGCTTGTATACACTAGTTTTATTTTGACAAGTTTTCTTTGAACAATGTTGAAGCAGCAGTAGCAAATCGGAAGTACAGCTTGCAGCAGGGAAAGACACTTCTGCTTGCTCAAGTTTCCTGTAGTCAGATAGATGCCAAAAGGCTTTTCATAGTACTACTACTGTCTTGTAGGAATACTTGATCTAATCCTACCTTTGATACAATTACGAATGGGCTACTTTTCCACAAGGTGGAACATTTTTCTTTTAATAATATGTTTTTTGTAAGTTGGAAACATGAACTTGTGCACCAGTCAGGTGGAAGGTACTCTTACTTCTTCATAAGTTTCACAACATTATTTAGAAAATATTGACTCTGTGTAACTTCAAAAGAAGAATTCTGGGCATCTTCATTCTATTGATGTGATTTTTTTTCTACCATGCTCTTCTTGTTTTCTATGGAACTCATTTTTACCAATAGAAATATTTTTCCCTGACACCTATGGAAAATACCTATGTTTCCTCAATATTGCAGCCTCAGTACACTGTTTAGAATTATTTCAACATGGTCCCAAGCATATCCGACAGCTAGACAGCAGAGGTTAGCAACAGTGAGTGGGAATAACTTCTGAACCATTTCAGTAGATTTTCCAGGAAGGGCTTGCTTTCTGCCCCTGCACATTTTCCCAGAGATATTGTCTGGTGAACAGTTGCATCAAAAGAGTATTTTTGCACAAACCTTGGGCCAAGCTCTGTCTCAGATTTACTAGTGAATGCAAAGAGGGTGAAAGTGCTGCTTCAAAGCCCTCTGTGTGCTTTCCGTACCAAAAGGGAGGTGACCCCAGCAATAACTTTTTGATCTCTCTTCAAAACACGAGGCACGTCACCACCTCATTCATCTTTTTCTGGGACTCAGCATCTAAAGACCAAGAAGCCCTCTTGCTTGCTAAAGTGTGTTCAGCAAAAAACCCTTGTCCCATCAGCAAATTGGAACACAGCTGCATTCCAGTCAATACCAATGCTGGCAGGGCAATACTCTAGCCCAGTAGTAACATGCCACTGTTAGAAGACTGTGTAAAAATCTTTGTGTACAAAGTAATGGGAGGGAAAAATAGAATTGGGAAGAACTGCACATTGTTCTGGAAAAAGCCTCCTGCCACAGTCTTACAGACGTCATTTTCTGGTATCATTTTTAAGAGTTGGAGTTTCTTAAATTTTGTACAAGATAAAATCTTACTGGACCTTGAAGTTTCCCTACTAGAAGTACAGCCATTTCTTAGTAGAATAGAAGTAAGCCCTTTGAATATGTACAAATGGCCTTTCAAAATACATATGCTATAGCCCACTGTGAAAGGAATTAGCTATAAAAATAGAAATTCAAAGGTTTAAAAAGGTTTTGAATAAAGTAAGTCTAAGGTGATAGAAGAAGAAGAAAACAGCAGTTTTCTTCTTCTGCTGAAAAAACAACTCCGAGGACATTGTACTCTACAGGTGTATTATATCACTTTCTGAAAAACGGAGTAGGTTTGCTATTTCAAAAGGTTTTCATTAGGAAGGAAGAGATTCCTTTGGAAAAAAAAACTTCAAATTGACTTGACATGAATGTTATGACACTTCACCAATCATGAAGAAAAATTCTCATCACTTGATATGGAAATCATGACGGTAACGGAGTCAAGGATGTCTAAGCCGTGCCATCAGGAACATAAAAAAGCATTAGAATGCTGGTAAGACTGAGCTCCTGAACTAGTGAGAAGAGAACGCAACCAAAACATTTTCCTTTAAGAGTCTTCAGCATGAACAGCAGATCAAATGTTTTCCTGTGAAGTATTTATGAATAGAATTAACCTTTAAAAGAACATTGTTTTCAAAAACCTGTGTCCAGTATCTCTTAGAATGATACAGAGTTCTTATTACTAGACAAAAGAAAAGCACTTTTTTCCAAACTGTTGTGCACTTTTAAACGATCTACAATAAAAAGAGTACTTTTTCATGCTGGGCATGATGTTCATTACAAAAAAGCCTTGTCGCACGCTTGGTACTCTAGTGTCTTGATTAGCATCGTTTTTTATTCATTGACTCTTTTTCACCTTGAAATAATGGCGTCTTTGTACTTATGCAGCATCCATGAAGAATTTCTTGGGTGTCATTTTGTACTCGATCCTAAATGGCAGGTTCTGCATTCTGCCATCCGTCTAGCTTTCCCATTTGATGCAGCTTCTGAGAGGTCTTTTCAGAATTGAGGACTACCTGCAAGAATGATGCTAAATGCATGCATTTTACTCCTTGGTTAATGCAAAAGAGTTTCTCCTTTACAGCATAATAATAACAGGAAAAGAATGATGGTGGATTCAATTCTTATAGTAATACAAAGAGAACTATTATCATCATTAGAAACCAAGCAAGTCATATTTATTGCTCATGCAGTAAAACCACTAATGCAAATTACCCTGTAAATTCAAAATTAATCTGTATCACAGGAGTGGATTGAATGTCTCTCTTGATATTTTGCTTAAAGCAGAAAATTAATTCTTTTGACAGCCAACTCATAATTGCAACCTAACTTTCAACTCCAGCTTTCAAACAGTGGAAACATGTCTGTTTATAACACGATACAGTACCGTACACAAGACCAAAACAGGTCCTAGACGTTCAAATGAAAGAAAAGATCAAAGGACAGATTAATTCGTGTCTGCAAGCCCTCAAGAGCGTGCAGGTCAAAAGTCCCCAGAAAACTAGGCCAGTGGCACAAATTCTCAATGTTGGCACCAGCAGAAGCAGCTGCTATCTTTCTAGGATGCAATCTTGCTTACATCATCCTTCAAAGCAATCTTCTGTCCCCCTGCCCAATATGCCTTCTGCTCTACTCCTTGGACTTCACGTTTGCATTTCTACAGAGTCCTGCAAAGTGACTCAAAGTTCAGGTAATAGATTTCCAAGATTTAGAAATATTGTGTTAAGTCTATTTCTTTCGTATTTCATCCCGTCTAAGCATACTGAACTTTCTGAGGTGAAATATGTCGAGTATGTCACGTGTAGTTTACATGTTAGTTCTGCTTGACATTAAAACTTCGCACAGACCCCTGGGATGCCTTACTGCAAAAATATATAGCTGCAAAGAGTGGTTGCACAAAGTTAGAAGGGCCAGAAAACCATGTAAACAACCTAACAGTAGAGGCTTGAATTTCTGAATATAATCTTGCACCATCTAAAGTCAAAATAGAATATTGAAATGATTTTCATCTAATAATGAGCGTGGGGAAGAAAGAATCCAGATAGGATTTTTTTTTTTTTGAAACAGTTCCAGGAAATACATGGCCTTAACTTGGAAGTATAGCATTAAATATTTTTATACAGCATGAGTTCTCATTACCTAATCATATGATTTGTAGAACTGAATTGGAAAGTAGGAAATAAACAAAGAAAAATATTCAAGCTATAAAAAATGTGAGTTTAAAATTTTCTTTGTATTTCTGATTAAAACGATGAGGTAGCCAAATGGTCACCCATTATTTTCAAAAGCATCTGGACATAAAAAACGGATCAATTTTGGCGGGACTTGGATGTCCGGTATTCCTGAAAAGCTTTATTTCACTGCTTCCCAAGCCTGATTCAATCCCCTTAAATGCAGCTGTATTTCAGTTGCTCAGTGAAACTGTCCATCTCATGCATATAGTTTACAAATAATCTGCAGAAAAAGCTAGCTAGATTTAAAGATCTTTTTTCTGTAAATGGCCTTCAACTGATTTCTACAAACACACAGCTGGGATTTCTGCTGTCTTCTTCAGGCCACTTCCTGCAGAGACCTCTCCATTAAATTTGTCTCGTTCTACTAAGAACGCTTCTGGTGATCCAAAGTCAGCACTGGGATTGTCCAACTGCATGGAATTACTGTCTGCTAGAGCTGCACACTGAGGGCTTCTGTGTGCAGCATCATGTGAGCCCTGCTAATGTCACCCTGTTGGTATAAACTGAGCTAAGTGGACCTTAAGGGACAAGATTGTGCACTGATTTTGTAATAGAAATTAGGTACTAAGAAGGAGGCGGGAGGATTTCAATGTTTCTGCCCCCAGCTGAAGCAACACTAAATCTCGGTCCTTATCTGAAAAACAAGGTGAATTAACCCGTTTGGCATTCATATGCCAAAAAGGTCAGTAATACACTCAGAACTGTCAAAAGAGTAACAATTCCAATCATTACTTTCTAAAAAGAATTCATTTGAAGAAGTCAGGAAGACAGATGAAACATGCAAATATCCTACCCTGAGAATCATTCTGTTGATTTGCACAGGTTTCTTATTAAATTCCCATCTAATGCATTGGACATGTGTACTTGCGATGACACAAATACTTGCAAAGCTTACCAGATAAATCATGTTCTCTTCAAACAGCAAAGCATTTCTTGATGGCTGCATTTGCTAATTCCATTTAGACTCAATGTTCTTAAAGGTCTTTTCCAACCAAAGTTCCAACCATCATTCTCTAAGTCGCACATCCTGATTGTCCTGGTTTAGGGCTAAATTTGGCAGAAAACCTCACAAAGGGCCACTGCACCCTCCCCCCCACCGAAAGCCCACCCACACAGCCGCTCCCTTCAACTGGTTTGGGGAGAGAAGTGGGAAAAAGCTGTTGATTTAACAGGCAAAGCACTTCCCAGCACAAAAAAATAAACAATACCAGATGACAAAACTCATTTGCCGCACTGAAGAGACGACAAATCAGAAAGTCTCTCCTGTGGGTGCTCACTCTGTTATAAACCCCTCCAGCAATGGGGAAGGCTGCTGCCCAGGGTAGGCCCCAGTAGGCCACAAAGTGCAAGTTCCCAGTGCTTCCCAGGTCCCAGTCCGGAGCAGATTCGAAACGTTCCAAGAAAAGGGAAAGGAAAAAAAAAACCAGTCCAGGGAAAACTCTGCATCAGCCAGCTAACCCAACTAAAAAGCAAATGCGTGCTCTGTTCTGCTCCGTCAGTGCCCAGACAACACAGTGCAGGGCAGAATGTGGAAGAGTGTTGCTTTTTAAGGAGTGCAGCCTCTGATAAGAAACTCAGTGCTTCTTCTTCTCCCCACCTTTGCTCTCAGAACCAGTCTTGAAGGCAGAGAATATCATATCCAGCATTAAGAGAACAGATGACTGGGGATACAAGCATCATAAAGTCACCCTAGGACACCGCTCCTTTGAGATATGTCACCAGACTATGCTAAGACCAAGTTTTGGAACTGCTCATTAAAATTCTACGCTCACAGTGAAGCTGAGGAGGAAACACAGCTCACTACAGTTACCTTGTGGCATGCCAGTGCTTCCTTTCAATCACAATGGTCTTCGTTTTTAAGTCCCTGACATCACAGGCATCATGAAACATCCTTTGTGCAGGAAGGAAGAAAATATTCTTCTCATTGATGCTGATGGGTTAGCTGACATGCAAAGCAGTTAATTCAAAGTGACAGAGCAATCAAGTCAATAGGAAAACTCACCACAGTTTTGTTTACTCCCCTAAATCCTTACTATCCCAAAATACAAGAACAGCTGTAAAAGCCTTGTGGCTACCTAATTTTTTCCTAGACCTACATGGTGGGGTAAGAGATAAACAATCCCAAACTATGGTAATCCACAACAAAGCATTCTTGACCTCATATTCAGGTTCTGCATAGCGAGCTCTTCCTCCTGATCAAGTTATTCCATCGCAATACTTTGGGGAGTATCTCAGAGGGCTGGCTGTTGTTTGGTTTGAAAGCATCTTGATCATTCAGGAACCCAGTAGCAAGGACAAAGTTTAAAAGAAGATAGTGCTATGCATTGATTTTCATCTAGGACAGAGATATTTCTACAACACAGAAGGCTGACCTAATGCTTCACGACAACGTGGCTGAAGTGGCATCCTGGTCCCCATAGGTTTTTCTCTTTACTTTTAGCTGCTTTCTTACCAGATTAATGAGCTGAACTAGCTCAAAAAAGAATCAGATAAGTGCCAGAGCTTTCAAACAAACAAACAAACAAACAAACAAAAAAAAAAAAAAAAAAAAAAAAAAACCAAAACAGACGCAAAAGGGTGCATTTGAAAACAGAAGTTTTTTGTACTTTTCATAGATACATGGCATTCTCTAGAATGATATTGCTCCAATGCTTCGGGTTTGGTTTTGTTTTTGTTTTTTTCCTCAATTCGAAATGTTACACATTCTTTTTTGGCCATTTTAGTAAACTGATTTTCTGATCCATGTGAAAGACAGTCCGAAGTTCCCCTCATTTGCCTCACGACCGTCCCCAGGACAGACATGGGGACCCTGAGGACCCTGACTGGAATGCTGGCATGCCGGTCAGAGAGGAATGCCAGAAATCCTGAGGCCCCTGAGCAGAATTCTGGCCTGCCAAGTGATTGTTGGCAGCTGTGTCTACAGTGACTGCTTCTAGCAGGGCCTGCCAAGGGGCGAGGCGACCTATGGGCCTGCACGTGCTTCGCGACACCAGCCCAGGAATTTTCCCACCTCTTGGCCAGATGAACTTGCTGGGGCAACTGTGGTAGCCGCCCCATGGAAAATCCTTCATCTGCTCCACTACCACCGTGAGGGACGCAGATTGAAGCCCCCCTCCCAAGGACTGAGGCTGAGACGCCCGTCATTCTGATCCAGGGCTACTGGCCTGACTGAAGCAGGATGCCTGCTAAGTGTTGCCTGCAGATGTGTTCGCGGGACCTAAACTGGTTTCCTATAGAAACCAGTCCTGAAACAATAGCTCCCACTCACTGCTGATATTGATATTGACTTCTCCTGCTGAGAACATGGACTGTCTGTACCCGTCTTCAATACCATTTTCCCCCTCAGCAATTTCAATAGACTTGCTCTTTATTGTATCTGCTCCCCCTCAGCCATTTCTAGATCTGTTTCCCCCCTCAGCAATGGACTAGAATAGAACCTTGAGATAACCAGGACTCTGAGATCTCCCCTAGGAGAACTCCATCGGCTGGGCTGCGAGGACTTCATCTCTCTCCATTTGGTAGCTATACTCCCTCTCTCTTTCTCCCCCTCTTTTCTATTCTTTTCCTCTCCCTAATTCCTTGAAGGCATTTGCTGTGGTCATTCTAGAAAGGTGCATTTGTTTGGAGTGATACTGCAATCCCTTTTCCATCTTGTCTTTTGCCCTCCGAGATCAGTTAAGAAAACATCATCCCCCCTTGGTAGGAGCGGATCAGAACAATATGTTCTTTCCAGCTGAAATTGGTTCTAGTCAATAGAAGCACACTGGTAGGTAAAAGTAGACTATAAAAGATAACCTTCAGAATGTATTTCCTATGTCTTCCCATTCAAGCAAGTGAAGAAAGCAGACAGATCTTCAGATAACATGCTATGCGAATTGAAAGGAATCTTCTTGGAGGCAACTGTGAAACTCACGCAATGAAATACAGATGAGAGAGATGAAAGGGTCACATATGATGTCAAATCTATTCTTTTAATGTTTGAATGAAACAAGATTTCTTGAAGTAAAATCCTACAAAATGAAGGTGAACTTGCAGAAGCAATTGAACTGGGTCTCCTTTAGAAACACAATGTTGTCTAATTAAACTGAGCATTCAGGAAGGCAACCTTGAAATCAAAAGGATTTAGAAAAATACAAAATACCAAGACTGGCAGTTCGTTATCTTTCACGGTCTCTTTAAGATAAGATTGATTTGAACTTCCACTTGTAGTAGGTCTGAAGACATTAGGAATGATGCAATATGAAAAAACCAAAACAAAACAACTTTCTCAAAAAGCTTTGAGAAACCAGAGAAATGATGATTTTTATTGGTTAGGTAGTCCTTTAAAATTTGTCTTGGGGGAAAGAGATAAAAAACTGACTGAGATCAAATGACTGTGGAGTATATTCCAAAACAGTAATGAAGAAGGCAAGGGGCAAGAGCCTGTTAGAAAAATACTATGCTGGCTTCATCTGTTGAAAGCATTCCAGAATGGTTGAAATTATGAATCATATCTTCTGGGATTAAAAAAAAAAAAAAAAAAAAAAAAAAAAGAGGAAGAAAACAGAAGGAAAAAAATATTTTGAACATATTTTTCCATTCCAAGATGGTATAATGGCTTTATTTCATTTTGTTCCTATGACCGGTTAATAGCTTATGAAATGTTTAGCAATAGAGAGTGAGAGTCTTCACACTAGCCATACCATTTGGATGTGTCTCTTTTACTTTCTAGAGCAGCAGATATGGTTTAGCACTCCACAATTCAGTCCCCAAAAGTGAGTAAGTGTGGCAGATTTAACCTAACTGCCCAGTCCACCAAAATGCCTAATTATCTTGAAAAATGCTTTGCTCTATCTCATGATCTGGACATGTCTCTCTAGCTCCACTTTGAGCTTCTTGATCTTTCATCTACAGGATGAGATCCAATTTAGCTTAGCAAGGATGTAGCCTTTCCAAACCATATCTTTTACCTTCTGTATTCTTACAAGTACATTTCTACCGCAGGGACCAGTTTGGAAGATCTTAGTTGTTTTATTCCTTAGATTATGTTGCTGCATTAATTAGCTCTTCTTTGAAGTTTTTTCCCTGCTCAAGTATAGGGTCAGTGCTGAAATGATTGTGATGCTAACTCCTTATGATCTATTCTGCAGGCTTACAGAGTATGCAGCAAAGTTTTCTCTTCTTCTGAGGACATTCTACTCTTTTGATGAGAAATGCTGAAGGTCTGACTTCAGTTGCAAAGGTATCTGATTGACAGATTGCAAAATTGTTAAGTCTAGTAACAGCAGGAAAAGCGTGCTCTTGCTCTCTATGTAAATGTCGTGTCAGCTGCTGTTGGGATAAAAAGCATGAGCATAAGCAAAGATATCTGCATGGATAGAAAAGAAACAAAGAAGATATTTGTTGTGATTTCTGCACTAAGGAGCAAGAAGAAGCATGAAGCGCTAATTTCAGTGGCTAAGACAGTATCGTCCTTGGGCCAGTTCTCTTCAACATCTTTTGAACCACTTGGACTCGGCACTTGAAGGAATATTAAGCAAGTTTGCCAGAGACGCTACATTGGGAGGAGCTGCCAACTAACTCCCTTGAGGCCAGTGAGACACTGCAGAGAGATCTTGACAAATAAGAGAGATGGGCAATTATGGCTGGCCGGGAGTCTATGCACAAATCACGAAAGGGGCGGGACTGCTGGGGAAGGCGTCCCAAGCTGTTGTATTTTCCAGCATCAGTCTCATGACATGCTTATGACAGTGGGAAGATGCCAGCAGCTCACGTCCCCAGCAGCAGAAAAAGAACTTCATGTTACAACTTACTTGAAAAGCTTTTTGACCAATCCCACAAAGCAAAAGCATATTGACAGTAGTTCTATCCGATCCCTAGAAGCACACAGAACTTTGGTTCAAAGAACGCTTGCTTCTTTTGAATAAAAGACCTGCTTGTAAGCCTTAAGATAGAATGCACAGAGCTCCATTATTAAGCTTAGAACTTCCTAACATCTGGCTAGATCTACTTTGCTGTAGCTTAGGGAGTTCTTCTGGTCAAGCTTTAATACACAGGCCATTGTTCTATTTGTCCTTACTTCTCTACTTCTTCTATCATTTTTCTGCTGACAAACCTTATGACTACTGCTTAGCTCCAAGCACAGTTCTGCTGTCTCTGAGGCCTGCCTTTTGCAGCTTTCCCAAAATCCTCTGTTTCCAAGGATTCCCACAGGCAATCCCCAACCTTAGGGAGTTGTGCGACGACAAGTGCTGGATTCAGCACCTGGGACAGGGCAATCCTGCTCTGTGTGTGTGTATAGACTAGGGAGCCAGAGGCTGAAAGGAAGCCAGGCTCCTGGCCAATGGCAAGCTAAATGTGCATCAGCAGTGCCCTGGCAGCCAGGAGGGCCAAGCCTGTCCTGGGGTGCATCAGGCACAGTATCACCAGCTGGGCAAGAGAGGGCATTGTCCTGCTCTGCTCTGCCCTGCTCTGCTCTGCTGTGTTCTGGGGCGGCCTCACCTTGAGTGCTTGGGGGCAGTTTTGGGTACCACAATGAAAAAAGACATGAAGGTATCAGAAAGTTCTCCAATGAGGTTTACAAGGACAGAACTGGAGGAAATAGCATGCAGCTGAATCAGGGGAGGCTCAGGTCCGGTATCAGGAAAAAGTTTTTTAACCAGAGGATGGCTGGGCACTGGAAGAGTCTCTCCAGGGTGTGCTCACAGCATCACACCTATCTTGAGTTCAAGAACCTTTGGGACATTGCTCTCAGGCATCTGGTGTGATTCTTGAGGAAGGTCCCATGCAGGGCCAGAAGTTGGACTTGATGCTCCTGACGGGCCCCTTCCAATTCAACTGATTCTACCACTCTATGATTCTGTCCTGGCCACTCAAGGTATATTGCTTGATCTCACCAGATTTTGACCTGCTCTTGTTGGTCAGAATTTGTCCCTACTGCCTAATGATATTTACCACAAAAGACAAAGGGCCTTTTCTCAATTTTCTCAAGAAAGTTGAAGATGCACCCTAGAATCCTAAAAAAGTCTTTTCCTTGAAACAACACTGTCTCCTGCCCAGTATTCTTTCCAGATCTTAAGGAGAAAGAAGGCAAAATCAGGGGATGTATTACAATGAAGCACTGTCAAGTTTCCGGACCTTTAGCAGTATATTTGTACTTCCACTATTCTTTTCTATAAAATCATGGTTTTGTAGAGCATGTCATTTTCTAGCAAGACACATTTTTGCAGCTGAGCCCATCAGTCTCTGTGAGAATATATTGTCAAAAGCACAAAACATATGAATGGGCAGTGGCAAGTGAGGGGAAAAAGCAGTATGGGAAGCAGCTCCGTGATACTACAGTAAGACAAGGAGGAGGAGGTGTTCCAGTTGACAGAGCAAAGAATCCCCCGCAGTCCCTGGAGATATCGTAGTGAAGCAGGTTGTCTCCCAGCAGTCCCTAGAGAACCATGGAGGAACACATACCTACAGTGCAGCTGCTGGAAAGCTCCATGCCACAACAGGTGAAAGTGCCTTGAAGGAAGCTGCAGCTTGTGGAGGGAGGGCCAGAAAACCATCCTTGACTTCTTCTTTAGCGGAAGAGTATGTGCAAATGTTTAACAGCTGCTAACTGGAATCTATCCTCTTTCCAGTTCTTGTCGTAGGTAAGTAGGACAATACAAGAATTAGAAGCCTAAACTGTTTTGCATGAGGCTCCCATTCTCTCTGCCACTCCCTTAAAATTTACTTTGAGATGAAATAAAACTCATGATCAAGTTCCTAAGGCTTGATGGTCAGGCTTCTCAGAAAACAGGCAGTGCAAAGAACTCTTGTCACTGTCATTTTTTTTCATAGAACTAAAAAAGTTAAAGTACTGTTTTCTAAGAACTTACGAAAATCAACTGGTAGAGGTGGTGAGAGTGAAGAGTATAATTAAGCTGGAAAGAGACTATCATGTAGCTACCTCATCTGCATAGAAGTTTTTTTACCAGGAACTCTGGACTTTTAAACAGATTTAGGACACAATAGTTATCTCTGGGAATGTTTTAGTATGTATAGAACATTCATCTTTAAATAGCTCGATCTGTTTTACCGTTATGACTTATGTTTTAAATTTTATTTGAGGAGAAATATTTGCCATTCAGATCATTTCAAGTTCTGAAGCATTTCAGTTGTTGACAGTTTTTGCTGTCTCCTGAGGGCAGGAAAATAGTCCTGGAACCAATACTGAAAGAAACTAGATGGAAAAATTAGTTTTCCGCATTCTTTTCTGTCTATTCTATGAGGCACAAGAGCAAAACCACTGCTATGAGTCTGAGTTGCCTTACCACACATGGATGACAACCTTGTAGTGAGTAGTCTGTTATTTGCACACATTTCTGATGCTGGTGGTTACCTGTTGTGCAGAAAGATCTGTAAACTCTTTTCACGGAAAGACATTCCTGAATTGCTTCACTTATCTCTGAAGCAGAGAACTAAGCTGGCACTCTACTTCGGAGATCTTCCTGTGCTCGTCCCCAAACCCGTTTCCTTCAAATGCAATTTACTTTCAACCAAAGCACTTCATTACTTCATCAGGTAATCTCTTGTTCTTAATGTTCGGGGTAGTGTTCTAAAAGGGTAAGAACATATTCTAGTAAGAAGGTAGAACCTCTTTCTTAAGTAGTAGACATCACTGGGCTTTGGTTCATGCACCAGAACAACAGCAAGGAATGTCGTTTGCAATCAATAGATGGGTTGGGGAAACCGGCCACAAGTTTAGGAATCTTTCTCCAATTAATTATGCTTTAAAATTTGTCTCTTAGCATTTCAAGTGTTTTTTTATTAAAACAATCAACTATTTATTACCTGTACCACAACGAAGCACAATCAGCAGTGCTTGTGCATCCTTCACCAATTCCAAGAAGAAGAATGGTCTGAGCCTCCAGTATAGCTCATTACCATAAGCTGAAAAAAAGTTCTTGGACAGCTTTCTTTTGCATCCTTCTAAACCTTATGCAGCACTTCCTTGCCAATCTCACTTTTTCTTTTCTCCAGGAGATGGTAAGAACTCGAGTACCTTCATGAAAACCGTCGCGGGTCGCTTGCTGTGCTGGCAGAGTTCCTTTTTGAGATAATGCCTGGAAAAGCTTTTCGCTAAGGTCTAGGCGGCAAGAGACGCAGAAGACGGGCATAGGCAGCTGTCCGAAGGTAGGTGCCGGTCCCCGGCGGCTTTCGGCAGAAGCCGCGGTTCGGAGCGCACCGCGACCGGCAGAAAGCTCTGGGCGCGAAAAAGCCGCTTCTTCGCCTCCGGCAGCCGGAGAGCTCGGCCGATGCTGAGACGTCAAGAACGAAGCCGCACAGCACTGGGATTAAGTGAGCAGCTCTCAAACTGAGGGAAAACGATAACTAACCACTTTCCAACAGTTTCAACTTGCATTACCATAAGTAGGGAAAAAGTTCTTGGACAGCTTTCTTTTGCATCCTTCTAAACCTTATGCAGCACTCTCTGGCCAATCTCACTTTTTCTTTTCTCCAGGAGATGGTAAGAACTCGAGTACCTTCATGACAACCGTCGCGGGTCGCTTGCTGTGCTGGCAGAGTTCCTTTTTGAGATAATGCCTGGAAAAGCTTTTCGCTAAGGTCTAGGCGGCAAGAGACGCAGAAGACGGGCATAGGCAGCTGTCCGAAGGTAGGTGCCGGTCCCCGGCGGCTTTCGGCAGAAGCCGCGGTTCGGAGCGCACCGCGACCGGCAGAAAGCTCTGGGCGCGAAAAAGCCGCTTCTTCGCCTCCGGCAGCCGGAGAGCTCGGCCGATGCTGAGACGTCAAGAACGAAGCCGCACAGCACTGGGATTAAGTGAGCAGCTCTCAAACTGAGGGAAAACGATAACTAACCACTTTCCAACAGTTTCAACTTGCATTACCATAAGTAGGGAAAAAGTTCTTGGACAGCTTTCTTTTGCATCCTTCTAAACCTTATGCAGCACTCTCTGGCTAATCTTACATTTTTTTTCTTTTCTCCAGGAGATGGTAAGAACTCGAGTACCTTCATGACAACCGTCGCGGGTCGCTTGCTGTGCTGGCAGAGTTCCTTTTTGAGATAATGCCTGGAAAAGCTTTTCGCTAAGGTCTAGGCGGCAGGAGACGCAGAAGACGGGCATAGGCAGCTGTCCGAAGGTAGGTGCCGGTCCCCGGCGGCTTTCGGCAGAAGCCGCGGTTCGGAGCGCACCGCGACCGGCAGAAAGCTCTGGGCGCGAAAAAGCCGCTTCTTCGCCTCCGGCAGCCGGAGAGCTCGGCCGATGCTGAGACGTCAAGAACGAAGCCGCACAGCACTGGGATTAAGTGAGCAGCTCTCAAACTGAGGGAAAACGATAACTAACCACTTTCCAACAGTTTCAACTTGCATTACCATAAGTAGGGAAAAAGTTCTTGGACAGCTTTCTTTTGCATCCTTCTAAACCTTATGCAGCACTTCCTGGCCAATCTCACTTTTTCTTTTCTCCAGGAGATGGTAAGAACTCGAGTACCTTCATGACAACCGTCGCGGGTCGCTTGCTGTGCTGGCACAGTTCCTTTTTGAGATAATGCCTGGAAAAGCATTTCGCTAAGGTCTAGGCGGCAAGAGACGCAGAAGACGGGCATACGCAGCTGTCCGAAGGTAGGTGCCGGTCCCCGGCGGCTTTCGGCAGAAGCCGCGGTTCGGAGCGCACCGCGACCGGCAGAAAGCTCTGGGCGCGAAAAAGCCGCTTCTTCGCCTCCGGCAGCCGGAGAGCTCGGCCGATGCTGAGACGTCAAGAACGAAGCCGCACAGCACTGGGATTAAGTGAGCAGCTCTGAAACTGAGGGAAAACGATAACTAACCACTTTCCAACAGTTTCAACTTGCATTACCATAAGTAGGGAAAAAGTTCTTGGACAGCTTTCTTTTGCATCCTTCTAAACCTTATGCAGCACTTCCTGGTCAATCTTACATTTTCTTTTCTCCAGGAGATGGGAAGAACTCGAGTACCTTCATGAAAACCGTCGCGGGTCGCTTGCTGTGCTGGCAGAGTTCCTTTTTGAGATAATGCTTGGAAAAGCTTTTCGCTAAGGTGTAGGCGGCAAGAGACGCAGAAGACGGGCATACGCAGCTGTCCGAAGGTAGGTGCCGGTAGCCGGATTCTTTTAACAGAAGCCGCTCTTCGGCGGGCTCTCTTACCTTCATAATGGGTTTTACTGGAGGAAGCCGCTTTTTCGTTTCCGGGAATACCTAGAGAGGAACACTAGCTAAAGACGTGATTGGCACCATTATGTCGAGTTTTGCTCGTTCCAGCAGGAATAACTGTGTTCTTCCTTACGCTAGATGGCGCTGCTTATCAAGGTTTGGCTGCTTTTAATCATTTGGGGTGCTGGATGTTCAAACGACTTATCGTAACTTCTTCTATTTTAAGTCAGGTGCTCACTGACGTAGATCCTATTAGATATAGCACACTGCAAATAGGAGGTGAAATAGATTTATTGTTACTAGCACATGGGTACGAGTGTTAGGAATTTTATAAGGAATATGTTGCATGAATCTTTTGGACCATTCTGCAGCCATTCATACGAAACTCACACAAGTACAAGACAATATGAAGAAATTGACTGGGAACGAGTGGGGTTTGCATCAATGGTTTGAGGGATGGGAAAGAACTGGGTGGTTGAAAGATCTCGTAAATGGAGCTTTGTTTTTACCAGTAGTCATGATTTCATTGCTTTGTGTTATTCCATGCATCGTGAAACTGGTGTGCCTCTTGCTAAAAATAACATTGGAAAAGATCTGGCTGGTGCAAGAAGAAGGGGCAATTGTGACAATGTATCTGAACCGCTTAGACTACGGGCTGCACCAGCCATCCAGCGTGGAACGGTTCTTCTCAGAATTTTCTCAGGGCCCTCTGGAATTCATCAAGACATAAGCCTTGCTAAAACAAGAGAGGAAAAGCTGAGAAACTAAATTCCAAGACCACAAGAACTCCAAAACGGGGGGGGGGGGGGGGGGGGGGGGGGCAAAGTACCTGGACTGTAAGGAAACACATCTTCTGAGAGGTGCACGCAGAATGCGTGGACAAGACAAAGGCACCAATAAGAAAAGCGTGACTAGCGTGTGCAGAGAGTCAGAATGAGTAAGTGCATCATGTAAACCATACACGGCTTCTGCTTAATCCTCTTGGTCCATTGTGCAGGAGTCCTGAATTTCCCATAAGTGATACTTACTAAAAGGGTTCTGATTTTAATGCTAGAGTTACTGTCTATACGATGATTCATGGGAATAGTTCTTTCAAGTCCTTCCCTTGCTGACATCAGTCAGTTTCATCTTTTCCTGAATGTACTGCTGGCTATACATAAGTGATGAATAGAAGGGAATGAGTTTTAGGGATATGTTGCAAGGAAATAGATTGGTAGCTCTGCTTCCATTTCCATTGTCTAAGAAGAATTCCGAATATTTTTGGCCCTTTCATAGACCTCTGACTAGATTAGCATCAGCAGGGAGGGACATTTAATTGGTTTTTCTCCTTTTTAGAGAGAAGCTAACGAAAAAGTTTCACCAGAATCAGAGCAGGCTGCGTAACAAGAAGAGCGTCATGAAAAGGCACCAATCCTATCCTCTTAGTATTGCTAGTTGTGATTGGACTTCAATGAAATGTGTCAACTCTCTGTTCCTGGGTATCACATCAGTAACAGGTACTTCATCTGCTGTACTTCTCTCCTAAAGCTAAGAACAGAATCCCAAATAATCTTGATTCCAAGGTCTCAATTCACCCTGTGATGCTGACAGGTGAAATAGGAGTGGAAAATGCACCAGTAAATGAACTTGAATGGCCTATCTAAATCAGCGGCCACTGATTTCCTGAAGGCCTTAACAGGTCAGTTGCCCCTATTTTTCTTGGGGTTCTTTTATTCTTTGGTCATGTTTTTCTTGGGATTCTTTGAATCCTTCCCCACCAGTTCAGCCTCTGCTCTCAAATCCTTTGCTGTCATTTAAAGTATCTCAAGAGCCTGGAAACCTGTTGTCTTTATTTATCAACCCATTATTCCCTTCCAAAGGTTGTTTGCCTCAAGTCTCATTCTTGCTGATTTTCTGCTAGTTCATTGTCAGATGGCAGCAGGTGTTCTGTAAGAGCAAGTACACAATCCTATCGCTTGCTTTTCTTTTGATTTGGCCTGTCTAGAAAATGGAATGACTGAACATCTCCAACAGCATTTTCTCTCCCCATTGTGTTTCACCGCAAGGGCAGATGCCAATCCATCTACCTAAACTCTTGGTGGTGAAGAAACTAGTGGTATGCTGTTGCATATAGGTAGAACTTTCCGAAAGGAAGGCCTTGTAAAACCATGGCTGAGGCCCGTTACTTTGGCTAAGTAGAAAATGACTAGGGGAAAGTGAGACAGCTGAATTAGAGGTAGATCAAGAAGTTCTAGAAGCATTGCGTGTTCACAGCGTGGGGTATGACGGTTGGTTGAATTATGTTTGTTGCGGCTTAAAGCTATGCAAGTGATAAAGGCCTGACTGCTTCAAAAGCCTGGCTTTTGCAAGAAAGCGGCTCTCCTTTGCACCTGCCTGGGGACTCTGCGTCACTACGGACCCTCACGCCCAGTTTGCCAAGGAGATGATGAGTAGGAATGTTGCAGAGCTGCTGTGTGCATATGAAAGGAATGGCAGAGAGTGAAGCCATGGACAATTTCTGGGCTTTAGTACAATGCTGCTGCATTGGTGCCAGTTTAGTCGGTTTTCCATCAGTGGCATTTCTGTCTAGAAGTACACTGCCCAGAGTCTTTCTAGCATTTGATGCCATTTCCTTACTGCCATTAATACCTTCCTTCAGTTTAAAGGATGAGAGAATCTTTACAGGATTTTGAAGATCCCTGTTAGGAAACACTATGCCAGAGGAGTCATCACTCCCTTTTCTTTTGCCTCCTTTGTAATTTTTATAGACTCATTTCACATTTCTGCTAATGGCAAAAAGAATACTGAGACTACTTAGCAGGGTTGACGCTCTCAGCTGCTTTCCTCTTTCCTACTGCTTCATACCGGATGTGACTTGATGGCCTCGTTTTGCAATCAGCATTTTGCTGTGGTTTGCTAAAACCTGGCATGCACTGCCAACTCACAACTTGTGTGTTGGCATTTCAGGGGCTTTGATGGGTTCCTTTCTGAGATTGCCATGCACTGGACTTTCACAGTCACAAAGACTTCATCCACCATCGGTCAAATTTCAGTATTTAATACTCTTTCCTGGAATGTAGGCAACCTAGCAGCAAGTACTAAATTCGCTGCAAGCCCTGTCTTCCCAAAGGACCATTCAAAAAGTTTGCTTTTCCCCTCTGACCAATCTGACAGTATTTTGATGAAGAATTTGGTACCTTAATAGAACCTCTTAGAAGGGATCTCATGGCAGACAACATCTCAGGCTTTCTTGAAATACTGGCTCCTTTGGATCTCAATTCCATTCAGAGTGCATTTAGGATTTTTTTTTCACTGAAGCCATTCAACAATGCCTCTTCTCTTTAAAATGTGCTGCAGGTGAGAAAGATGGATCCCCGTGAAAGGTTCTATTGATATCAAAATTTGTGCCCAATGGACTGTGCTGATGGAAATCAAATACTAGTCTAGTATTTTGAATCCAAATAATTCCTCCCAATCAGGCCCGACAGGATTGTTTGGCTTTGAATCTGAGCACGTGGACAGTAGTGGATGGTCCACAGGTTGAAAAGAGTGTAGATTCTTCTCCTTCTTTTCATTGATGGCTCAGAGACTGAAAAGGCAGCTCCAAAATGGTAAATACATCCCTACAGATTCAAAAATTGTTCTTCTTAATTTGCATCTCCACCATAACAACAGATGCTTAGAACTAAATTACCAATGGGAATTTTATAGCTTCTCAGAAATGAAACAGGACCTGGCTTATGGGCCTTAGCAGTAGCTACAAGTTTTCCAGCACAAGGCATCTCAAAAGTATTTTAACTTTACCGTACTTTTCTGTCTTATGCTTTCATCTCAAGGATGCAGGAAAAAAAAAAAAACACAACAAAAAAAACCAAAAAAAAAAAAAAAAAAAAACAAAACAAGAAACCCCACCAAATTGATAATAAGCAAAATCAGTGACATATATAGAAACAGATCCCATGGTTTTTAACTTCCAAACTTGTCTTCTCAGCACACTCTCTACAATGGAATTGTTTCCCTATCTGCCTTGAAACATTTTGCAGCAAAAACACTCTAAGGTCCTGCTGGGTGTTTTGTTCAAAAATGACTTCTTCTGGTTTTCTGTCCATAAGCGGAGTAACGTGACTGTGCTGGCAGCTGACCAAAGGAGGTAGGAAGAGTAATCATCATCCACAACACTGGGGCTAAAGAAATTTCCACAGAAAATTACCTGCCCTATTACTTGTTCACGTGTTGGGTTGAACGTTCAGAATCTGTTTCCATTTTCCCCATTCATAGAATGTTCTATTTCACAGAATTCCAGCCCCTCAAACATCAGTCCTGCCAGAACTGCCCACCATAGGGGGCTGGCATAGGGGATCTGCTAATGTCCACTGACTCTTACCAGTATAGTGCTTGTCACTGTTGCAGATCAAGAACTTCTGAATAGTTTGGATTCATGCTCTTTGAGGGGTTGAAAACAAGAAAAGAATGACTAGACATTTCCATGATCAAATCCCCTGATGGAATAAAAATAGGAGCATAATAAATGTATTCATTGTTCTAAGAAGGGAGATGAAGGCTCCAAATGATTACTTGCATACTTCCTGTTCTAAATCCCTTGTTATCTGGCAAATTGCAGAAGATTCCAGGCTTTTGCCAAAATGCAAACCAGGTTAAAATGTGAAGCCTTACAGTTTACTGGATATAAAACTTCATCATCCATTTTTAAATCTTTGAGATTGTTATGTACTTCCTATTACTACCCTGAGGTTTAGAGCTGTAATTCAGAGAGAAAAGAATGCTATCTTGAATTCATTCTAGTAAATCGGCACTCTCATCTTGTCGGCACTCTCTCCTCTTGGTTTTCACTTCTGAAACTCTGTACGGAAGAGTGCATTAATGCATAGAGCTCTGCATCAATTCTTTACAACAGTTTCCTCTGTAATTCTTCTTTCAAGGCAAACCTATAAAAAGCCACACTTTCTTACCCCACCACTTCTAAAATTCTATTGAGAAGCAAAAAAAAAAAAAAACCCATCAAACCACTAAATCACTGCTCCAATAAAAAAAGCAGTCCATTAACTGCTTTCTTAGCAGGTTCTTTACCTTGTATTAATATGGCAACCTTTTCTTGCTCTTCTAGATTAGAACCAAATTCTTCCAGCATATAAGGAAACATAGGTTTACTGTATCTGATTCTTAGATACAGAAGTCCAGCAAGGAGTTCAGACCTCAAAAGAAGTGTCTGTACAACGAGATTCAGCACAACGTTGAGACATATTAGCTATTTTTCAAGAAAAGCGGCCAAACTGAAACTTTTTAGACTTCTCTACAATCATGCGTGCCTGCTTCCAGAACCTGACCTTCGTTGCTGGAAACTAGCTGCAATGTTACTGTAAACAATGCTGTGAATGTCATCATCATCGTCATTCTTCTCTTCCATTGAAAACCTCAAGTGGAGTCGCGTCACTTCTCTTCAAAATTCTGTATTTCCTTGCAAACTGGTCAAATAAGGATAAATAAAGCGTTCTGTTCATTCGGTTTAAACCTAATGTTCAAAATGAAAAAAAAAAAATCCATTCAGATATGGTCTGCAATAATACAGTAGAAGAGAAGATGAACCAGACTGGCCTACAACAGAAAGAAGTGAAGCAGAATTTGGGAATTTGGAAGACCTTATGATGAATAATTCAAATAAATAAATAAAAAAAATATTGCCTACCCAAATTCAATCAGTGATGCACAGACAGAGAAAAAGTACTAATTACTACTCATATTTCTTTCATTCTCAGACAAGAAGTTCAATGATCCTCTTGAATGCACGGAAGATTCTTGGAAAAGACAGCAGCCTTCTTCTTCACCACATACTCCTCAGAACTCCAGGAGACAAATCATTTGAGCTGTGAGGATCTTTCTCTCTGTAAAACTCCCAGAGCATAGCCAATATTCTATTCCTTTAGGGATCCTCGCCTCCCTGGGGGAGTGCTGGATAGTCTACATCCCGGTACATCAGCCAGACACTCCACCTTATTTCCCATGGCTACTGCAGCAAGGACATCATCTACACTGGCTTTCTAGCCAAAATAGATGCAAGGCACAACAAAGAACATAGCCAACACCTTGAGCACAGCTTATGGGTTTTGAATGAAAAATCTCAGGATGGCAATACTGGATCTTCTGATCCAAACCATCAGGAAACATTTCTTTAGAGGTGTTGGGAAAGATGAAAGTTTGACGAGAAAGTCTCACAGATATGTATGCTTGGCAGAAAGATTTTTCAATGTGGAGTCTGAAGAAGGAATAGAGTTGGAAGCAAGTTTTGATCTAGAAGAAAAGAATTGCTGAGCCAGTCTTACTGGATAACCGAGGATACCGTAGTTAGAAGAGGGTTTTATGACTTACAGCAAAGGATAAACCCACCCCAAACAAGAAGATGTTTTTACCAAGCAGGAAGCTAGCACAGGCAAACAAGTCAGCAAATGCTGCAAGCAGAAAAAGCTCTCCAAATTTTCCACTGTCAAGAAAACTGAAAAACAACTTTCCGCTTCAACTGTAATATACTGACTTTTAGTGAGTGGAGAATAGCAACATATGGTAATTAGAGTCGTTAGGATAGGCTATAGATAATAGTTAAGGGATAGATTGGTTCTACTGTATGAAGATGCTCAGCAAAGTGCCAAAACCAAAGGGTCTCCAGGCCTGCCTGCAGCTAGAGCTGACAGCTGTAGGCACAGGCTCTGTTGCCCACTACCCTGGACTGCTGCAACGTCTTGGATGGAATAAACTGCATTTTGGAGAGCCGCCTGGACTCCCACATCCCTCATTTAGGCTCTTCCATGGAGGTGAAAAAAGCCTCTGGGTATTGTACAAAAAAACAGCTATGTAATCTAGAGTTGCATGACCCAATATTTCTATTGAACTGGAACAATTTTTATCAATATTATGGATCCACTTCTTTTCAGTGCGTTTGGTCAAAAACATAAAGCATCGTTTAAAAGACATTCTTGGATGCGTACTAAGTACTACGAATTAGTTAAGGTGTTGGTTTGGCATGGCTTGGTTTTTGGTGGGGAGGGAAGAAGCCAGCCACAGAAGTGATTTCTTGTGCAAAGCTCCTAGAAGCTTCCTCCATGCCTGGCAAAGTGAATCCCTGCTTGGCACTAAGAACAGACATGCTGCTGAGCCAATTACAGAAGCTGGTAGCGCCTTGGTGATATATTTAAGAAGGAAATCAAAACTGCAGCCAGTTAACCTTGAAGTTGGGAAATTTTTAGGTTGGCACCTCTTCTGCTTTGAAAGCCAAACCAGTGAGACACTCTGTTGCAGTGTGTGTTTATTATTGTACTGCAGTTCTAGTAGTCCGTTTTCTAAGGCTTCCTATTTTGTGCTGTTATAGCATATGTTATTATGAATGGATTGTTCCTTTCCCCCCAGTATTGTTGGCTTTTGCCCTAGCTGTCCCTCTCCCCAAAGACCTGCCCTTTTGTTCCCTGTTCCTTCTCCCATTGAACATCAACCCCTCCCCAAGCCTGCCCCTTTCTCTAGAAACTTCTCTCTCAATTTTGTACCCTTCAAAACCCCAGTGGTTTCTTCAAGTTATTCTCCTCCCCTGTAGTCCCCCTACTGGTTTCAACATTGTATTCCCCTCCTTGTCTACCACCCCCAGTTTCTCCCAGTTGGTTAAAGATTGCATCCTCCCCTGGGACCTTCCCCCCATTTAGAAGTTGATGGATGCCTTTGAATCAGTGTCTTTCTGTCCTTGACCCTCCAGGGAGTAAACTGAAAAATATGCAGAAGACCTCTCCCTGTTCCTTGTCCCTGCTCTCAGCGCAGTTCTATCCCCAAGGCAGTCCACCTGTGCCGTAGAGCAGCTGTGCCCTACAGCTGCAGCCCGGATTCGACAGCTTTCTTGGGGCGGCCCACTCTCGCTGTCGGTGTCGGGAGCTAGTTGGGCTGAAGAAATCCAGCACCGCAGCAAGACTCCAAGTCAGAAATCCAGTTTATTAGGAAAAGGAGGAAAAACCCAAATCCATGCAAGAGTACAAAAGAAAAACCACTGACAGAGTCAGAATACAAGCTGACGTCCTGCTAGTTAGGGTGGTGAAAGCAGTTTGGATGAAATGGTCTTGTTGAAGTGGTGATTCTTTAGAAACCATCTGGTAACTCTCGTCCTCTGGAAAACCAGTGGCTAAGGGTGGCCGTTCCTCTGGCAATGCAGTAGAAATAGTGCTTCTTGCCTTCCAAAACCCAGATTATATCCAGGTGGGGATGCTTAGCTCCTACCCCCTGGGCAGAGCATCTCCCAATGGGCTGATATCATTCTGAGTCATTATGTGGGTCCTTGATTACCCGTGAAACAGAAATGGCTCCTGGAGGGAGTTATCTCTGAGTCATGTGGCAAGACATTGATGGGCCCATTAACAGGAGAGAAGGAAAAAACGATGCCACCCCTGGTTTCCTCAGTTCTTGAGGGTGGGAATAGGATGCATTTTGATATTGTAAGCTAGGACAATACAGGATGCAGGTTTTTGCATTTGCAGGGAGTTTGTATGGATTTGAAAAGTATCCTCATAGCAGAAGCACAAAAGTATTCTCATACCCCTTTTAATCATCTTCAAATGAAGCAATTCTCCCAATAACCTAAGGCATGAATGACTTGCGAGTGAGTTGAAGGAACACGCCAAAGATAAGTAGTGTTCAACTGCAGAGAATTGTTTAGGGACATCATACCCTAATATTTTAAATCAGAAAGCATGGATGGACGGGTCTTTTTTCCTTGGTTGACTACAGAACCAGCGGTCCTTTGCAGGAGGGTGTTTGGATTTAGGATGAGACTGGCAACTAAGAGCATGGCTACACAGAAGGTGCTACTTTTAGACCAGAACATTCAACTACTAAAGGCAGATAGGAGAGTAGCTGATTAGTGACAGCTCCGACAGGAGGAGTCTGCGGCTTACCCCATGGGAACAATAGTAGCACATTTCAATTTTAGAAAACCATTCTTTTCAGAGGACCAAGCATCAGTGAAAAGAAAAGGTCGAGTAAAGACATCCTAGTGCTCTTCTGATCAGAAGCATCTTCCTCCATATGAGAGTATTTAGGAAAGGACAGTGCGTTCATAAGGAAAGGTGTGCCAGTTACAAAACCTGCAGAACAAGGCAAGACAAACTTATATATTTTATTTGCTATTTTTATTTCACCTGCTAAAAAATGATTTTTTTTAAGACTGAATTTTATGAATTCTGCAACGCTGTCTTTTTGAACGTCTTCCTACTCGTATTAAACACCGAGGTGACAAAGAGAGCAGCAGTGGAAGGAAAGCTGGTCCATCTCCCCCTCCTTGTGGCTTTAGGCCAGTGAGCGATTACAAGTTGGTCACTTCATTTGAGATAAATAGCTTTACCAAGAGAGAATATTATCCAGCCTTGATCTTTCTTTTGGAGCTGATCCACTTTGTAGTCATGAATTCTTGACTCAGCTGGGGAGAAACAATGGCATTACGGCCATGGATGTTAGAGTGCGCTGATGGGAAATGAAGTTTTCATCTTCCGGTCCTTGCTTCAGTAAATATTCCAAATTCATCAGAAAGAAAATTCGAAGACCACGAATCCCCACTCAAATGACCTACTTCAAATAGTCTGCACGCATAAGAGACATCAAGCAGGTGCTCTCATCTGTTAGGGGAATACCCAGCCAGTATATTATTGTCTACTTAGGAGGCAATAATTTTGGAAATCATTGAATTTTTTGTATTGCAAGTGAATGGTCAACACATTTTATTACTGGATTAGGTAAAATCATGTCTTCTGCATCCTTTCAGAGAGGAAGATTACCTGGATCTAAAGCTGCTCAGCTCCATGATGGGATGCTTTGTCTTCAAAGGGAACTCTAGTCTTCGTCCTTTTGGATTGCTTCCATAGCTTTTCACTCACTCTTCAGGTACCTGTTAAAATGGCCTCTTATCCCATGCAAATTTTTATGGGCATAGTCACTGAATTGGGAAGTATTCCATAAAGTCCACAGGCCTTGTTGAGATGGATGCACAGGTCTCAAGGGTGTTAGCAGATGTTATTCTGAGGCCACTCCTGATCATGTTGGATGGACCATGGTGACTGAGGAAAGCGCCCAAAGACTGGATGAAAGCAAATGTCACCCATCTTCAAAAAAGGCAACCAGGAGGACTCAGAAAAGTACAAGCCAGCCAGCCTCATTTGGATCCCCAGGAAGTTGATGGAGTAGCTATTCCTGGAAAGCATTGCCAGGCACACCAAGGAGGACAGAACAAATGTAGTCAGCATGGATTTACCAGGGGAAATTGGTGCTTGACGACTTTTTAAACTCCTCTGGTGAATGAACTTGCCTGGTAGATGAAGAGAATATCATCTGCCTGGGCTTCAGGGAAGTTTTGGACGTTTATCTACATGGCAGCACACATACCTACGGGAAGGAATAGTGCAAAGAGCAGGGAACCAGTGTCTTTTCAATGATGCTCAGTGAAAAGACAAGAGGCAGTGGGCACACACTGCAATACAGGAGATTGCCTCTGAGCATCACAAAATTCTTTTTTATCGTGACGGTGACTGAACCATGGCACAGAGTGTCCAGAAAGATGGTGGAGTCTGGATCATTGAAGACATTAAAAGTAGGCCCAGATATAATCCTGGGCAACAGGCTCTAGGTATCCTGGTTGAAGCAGGGGGATGGGACTTGGTGAGCCCCACAGAGCCCTTCCACCCTCATTCATTCTGTGCTAGTGAATTCTCTTAGAGATGCATTTCAAGGACTGGCATGACAAAGCTCTGTGCAGAGTGAGATCCAAATGGACATGGGATTTAAGTTCCTTAAGTAGTGTTCAAGAAGAATGTAAAACTCCAGGAAACCTGTCTCTTCCATAACTGAATCCCTTTCATGGGAAAATTCCCCAGCTCTAGAAAGATCCTCTGAGACGCATGCTTAAGACTGACACTGGCAGAGCAAATTTCTCCCTATGCGTGTCTAAGACCAGTTAGGATCTTTACCAAAAGTGTTGTCAACGTAGTCACAGAAGGCATATTGTTAAGAAGTGACAACTTACATCAGAATGGCAAATATTGGTCCACCAATGAATTACTGTATGGGAATTATCGACTTGTATTCCAAATAAATAAAAAGGAGTTGGTCTTTATTGAACTCTTTCATTGCAATATTCATAAGGGAAGAAAAAGACCTATGTCCTTAACTTTCTTAATTCTAACAAAGATTTAAAACATTCCTTGTAAAAAGCGTATCTGAATTATCGGTCTATGAAACAATTTGAGTTGGGAAAAAAGTCCTAAAATTGTGTAGACAGTTGCAGAGAAAGCAAGAAAATAGGAAAGAAACAAAAACAGAGAAAAAGAGTCATCTTGAGTCTGCTAGCTAGTTCTAGAAGTAGTCTGCTAGAAAAAGGAAACCCCAGTGGAATTTCAAATGTGTTCATGCACTTGATTCAGTAACTGGTCAATGTAAAAACCAGTCCTTTCGTACAACTTCCCCCAGCAACAAAAACTTCAACAGATTGACGCCACCATCATGCCTGTCCCAGATGTATTTAAAAGAGAAATGATGATTTTCTTGAAAATCTATTTGCGTACAAGTTGCAAGACATTGGAGGGATTCTCCACATTCTCCTTCCTCCACGCGGCTTGAAAGTATATTTGATAAAATATGCAACAAAGCATGTGATTTACAAGGTAGAGTAAAATGGATGACTTGGGAATTGATCTCTTTTGGATATGAAACTTCATATCCACTCTCTGGGAAGTTTCTAAAAGAAATGATGGAGCTGAGGCATGAATCTGCCTCTCCGAGTGCTAAGCAAACATAGACACTCCCCTTCACATGGCCCCACCTTCCGCACACACCTAGGCATGCACAGAGATCAGCATAGCAGATCATGAACACCTTGGAAAAGACTGAAATGCTAAATAGCTCTCTTTGTGGACAAAATAGCCGGTACACTATTTCAAATATCTGGTACAAAAACTCTGTTGAATATCTACCTCATATTTAAAACACAGCTTTTCATTGAATTCTGTTTGCAGAATATTTTCCTTCCATTTGTTCCTTTAAAATTCCTTTGTTCTATGTCTAGAAATATTTTCTTCTAAAAATAGAAAAAATTAGATGATGTCTTTTCAGAAGAAAACATTGGTTTAGACAATTTTTAACCATCATGGTATGGAAGAATTTATTTGTCCCTCACTAAGGAGGAATAAGTATTTTGATCCTAGATCATTTACAGTGAAATACTTGACATTTTTAAGATGCTTTCAATCAATTTTGATCCTCATTGCTTATTCATTGTAAACAGTAAGTTTTCAGTGCATGGAAAGTGTGTGTGGTATGTCTACATTAGTTCAAACACCAATTCCAACTAATGGCCAGGCTGAACTACAGTAAATAATGTCCTGAAGGATATTTTGCTGCCTTCTTTGGCACTCCTTGAAATCCTAATGATTGGCATGAAGTGTCGAAATACAGAGATTTTCTCTCAGAGGGTGTCCCATGATGAAACCCATCCCATGTGTTTGATGTTGTAGTTCTTATCGCTTTTAAAAGTTGATATCTTCTGCACAGTTTTCATGAAGCTTTCTGTTACAGTAGTGAAAATCACAGAGAAATGCAATTTTGTACAACTTTGAATTTACCCCAAGAGCTGAGAGAAAATTTGTTCGTATACCTCAATCTGAGTCTCTTCTATATTCAAGCTTTGTTTATCTCCCATCAAGGGTCGCATTCGTTGCTGTTCAAAGCCCCATCCAAGCTGACTTGAATACGTTCAGGGATGGGACATCCACAACTTCTCTGGGCAACCCGAAGCAGCGTTCCAGCACCCCAACAGCAAAAAATGTCTTCCTTTCATCTAATAGAGATCAGAAATACTAAATCTAGGTATATAAACTTTGAGGAAAGGTTTGAAATTCTATTGATTTGAAACACATTTGATATGAATACTAACTTCCAGACGACTGAAATATGTTGATGGCCATTTGAGATTGACACTTTTTGAAAAAGTGCATGGAATTGAAAATTAAAACCGGCAAAATTAAAAACTTCTTGCCATTTTCTTTTAACTCTGATCTTCAAAATTGCATAGGTCAGATATCTGTGCTTCATGCAAATCTCTCAGATACTCTCAGACCAAAGCTTTTCTTTCAGACTAAACTGCAGTTTAGGTAGAACACGAGTGCTTAGTGAAGGTTTTTCTGGGCATAGGGGGATTTGTGTGCACAAGAGGTTTTATCCAAACTGGAAAATTCATCCCAGCTGCATTTGTTCATCATTCCTACTGCATCAGGCCTGAAGATTCTGTGAAAAGTATCCTGTGGACCTTGAACATAGCTCATGTGAAAGAGATGAGAGGTGATGGAGAAGTTGAGGGAGAGAATCAAGAGCATATGGCCCAGTAAAGGCACCAGAAGGTATTTTTTCATGTGGTCCACAGCCCAAACAATTGTTTAGCACCGTTTGAAGGCTGTGTTTGACCAACAGGGCTGAAGCAGGTCTTCAAAATATCCAGTAGATCAAAATCCATGGAAGCAAATGACCCTGGCCAGTCACCTTGCTGCTGATCATTCACCCTCCATACCAGCTGATCAGGCCTAAGAATGCTGCTGCAAAAGTGTTGTGAAAAAGGTAGGCACATTTTCACAGAGGCAGGGGAAAATGCCCTTGGATGGTGATTCCAAGGGATAACTTGATGGCGCAAGTTAGGTACTCTTATCTACTGTGCAATATTGAAGTTGGTGAGTTCACCATCTGTAAGCATCACTTTAGAAAATAAATGTTTGATCCACAAAACGATACTTCCTATGTCCTGTCTACCTGCTTCATTTCAGCCAAGGAATAGGCTACGTTCCATCAGCAAAGTGTTCATGATCATATGCTTCTTTAAACTGTGGTCATTCTTTCTTTTTTTCTAAATCAGACACTGTCTATTCCTAAGATTCAGATGTCCATGGGTAGGGGTGTAATTAAGTTCACTGTTAAAAAATATCCTTCTTGTTATCTTTTTAATAAATTACTGAGATGTAACATCAGTCTGAGAGCTGAAACCTTCATTTGCTGTTTGCCAAGTATCATCTATGCGATACAAATTCTATTTGACCCATCCATTGCCATCTAATACTACTAGTAATGCCTTCACAACCTTTACTTCATCGTTAGGGATTTTGGAGAAGTGAAAGATTTGAACATAAGCAAGGGCATTTGTTCAAGATGCTCCAGAAAGAGCTGCCGTCTGTTCTCTTCCTTGCTGCCTATGTTGGCAGGAAGCTGCAAAAAACCCAAAGATAACTAGAAAGAGTGTTACTTTTAGTCTAAATTTGGAAATGATGTTTGGAATACCCTGTTAAATGAAAAGGTGCTCTTTTAAAAGATGGCATCTTCAGGGGAAAAGTCAGTTTAGAGAGGTTTTGAGACAGTTGCTTCTGGAAAAAAAAAAAAAAAATTTGAGGTATCCAAGGTCTTTAGCCATACCACTTGGAAGATTGATTCAAAACACAGTTCCTTCATCTAGGAAGAACAGAGGACCATAGATGCAGCCCATTTCAAAACGGAGTTCTTTATGTGTCAGGTTGGGATTTACTGGACATCATTTCTTGTAAAGTCGAGGGACTGCAGTTAGCTCTCCAATAATTTCCTTCTCTGAAATTCATCTGCATTTGCTCCTTTCTCCAGCGTTCCCATTTCTTAGTGCTGGTATACTCCATCTATGCATTAGAATATTCAACTGGAGTGTGTGTCCGATATTTTCTAGTTCAAATTGGCTGGAACGCAATGGATAGTTCCAGTTGCTTGTATACACTAGTTTTATTTTGACAAGTTTTCTTTGAACAATGTTGAAGCAGCAGTAGCAAATCGGAAGTACAGCTTGCAGCAGGGAAAGACACTTCTGCTTGCTCAAGTTTCCTGTAGTCAGATAGATGCCAAAAGGCTTTTCATAGTACTACTACTGTCTTGTAGGAATACTTGATCTAATCCTACCTTTGATACAATTACGAATGGGCTACTTTTCCACAAGGTGGAACATTTTTCTTTTAATAATATGTTTTTTGTAAGTTGGAAACATGAACTTGTGCACCAGTCAGGTGGAAGGTACTCTTACTTCTTCATAAGTTTCACAACATTATTTAGAAAATATTGACTCTGTGTAACTTCAAAAGAAGAATTCTGGGCATCTTCATTCTATTGATGTGATTTTTTTTCTACCATGCTCTTCTTGTTTTCTATGGAACTCATTTTTACCAATAGAAATATTTTTCCCTGACACCTATGGAAAATACCTATGTTTCCTCAATATTGCAGCCTCAGTACACTGTTTAGAATTATTTCAACATGGTCCCAAGCATATCCGACAGCTAGACAGCAGAGGTTAGCAACAGTGAGTGGGAATAACTTCTGAACCATTTCAGTAGATTTCCCAGGAAGGGCTTGCTTTCTGCCCCTGCAAATTTTCCCAGAGATATTGTCTGGTGAACAGTTGCATCAAAAGAGTATTTTTGCACAAACCTTGGGCCAAGCTCTGTCTCAGATTTACTAGTGAATGCAAAGAGGGTGAAAGTGCTGCTTCAAAGCCCTCTGTGTGCTTTCCGTACCAAAAGGGAGGTGACCCCAGCAATAACTTTTTGATCTCTCTTCAAAACACGAGGCACGTCACCACCTCATTCATCTTTTTCTGGGACTCAGCATCTAAAGACCAAGAAGCCCTCTTGCTTGCTAAAGTGTGTTCAGCAAAAAACCCTTGTCCCATCAGCAAATTGGAACACAGCTGCATTCCAGTCAATACCAATGCTGGCAGGGCAATACTCTAGCCCAGTAGTAACATGCCACTGTTAGAAGACTGTGTAAAAATCTTTGTGTACAAAGTAATGGGAGGGAAAAATAGAATTGGGAAGAACTGCACATTGTTCTGGAAAAAGCCTCCTGCCACAGTCTTACAGACGTCATTTTCTGGTATCATTTTTAAGAGTTGGAGTTTCTTAAATTTTGTACAAGATAAAATCTTACTGGACCTTGAAGTTTCCCTACTAGAAGTACAGCCATTTCTTAGTAGAATAGAAGTAAGCCCTTTGAATATGTACAAATGGCCTTTCAAAATACATATGCTATAGCCCACTGTGAAAGGAATTAGCTATAAAAATAGAAATTCAAAGGTTTAAAAAGGTTTTGAATAAAGTAAGTCTAAGGTGATAGAAGAAGAAGAAAACAGCAGTTTTCTTCTTCTGCTGAAAAAACAACTCCGAGGACATTGTACTCTACAGGTGTATTATATCACTTTCTGAAAAACGGAGTAGGTTTGCTATTTCAAAAGGTTTTCATTAGGAAGGAAGAGATTCCTTTGGAAAAAAAAACTTCAAATTGACTTGACATGAATGTTATGACACTTCACCAATCAGGAAGAAAAATTCTCATCACTTGATATGGAAATCATGACGGTAACGGAGTCAAGGATGTCTAAGCCGTGCCATCAGGAACATAAAAAAGCATTAGAATGCTGGTAAGACTGAGCTCCTGAACTAGTGAGAAGAGAACGCAACCAAAACATTTTCCTTTAAGAGTCTTCAGCATGAACAGCAGATCAAATGTTTTCCTGTGAAGTATTTATGAATAGAATTAACCTTTAAAAGAACATTGTTTTCAAAAACCTGTGTCCAGTATCTCTTAGAATGATACAGAGTTCTTATTACTAGACAAAAGAAAAGCACTTTTTTCCAAACTGTTGTGCACTTTTAAACGATCTACAATAAAAAGAGTACTTTTTCATGCTGGGCATGATGTTCATTACAAAAAAGCCTTGTCGCACGCTTGGTACTCTAGTGTCTTGATTAGCATCGTTTTTTATTCATTGACTCTTTTTCACCTTGAAATAATGGCGTCTTTGTACTTATGCAGCATCCATGAAGAATTTCTTGGGTGTCATTTTGTACTCGATCCTAAATGGCAGGTTCTGCATTCTGCCATCCGTCTAGCTTTCCCATTTGATGCAGCTTCTGAGAGGTCTTTTCAGAATTGAGGACTACCTGCAAGAATGATGCTAAATGCATGCATTTTACTCCTTGGTTAATGCAAAAGAGTTTCTCCTTTACAGCATAATAATAACAGGAAAAGAATGATGGTGGATTCAATTCTTATAGTAATACAAAGAGAACTATTATCATCATTAGAAACCAAGCAAGTCATATTTATTGCTCATGCAGTACAACCACTAATGCAAATTACCCTGTAAATTCAAAATGAATCTGTATCACAGGAGTGGATTGAATGTCTCTCTTGATATTTTGCTTAAAGCAGAAAATTAATTCTTTTGACAGCCAACTCATAATTGCAACCTAACTTTCAACTCCAGCTTTCAAACAGTGGAAACATGTCTGTTTATAACACGATACAGTACCGTACACAAGACCAAAACAGGTCCTAGACGTTCAAATGAAAGAAAAGATCAAAGGACAGATTAATTCGTGTCTGCAAGCCCTCAAGAGCGTGCAGGTCAAAAGTCCCCAGAAAACTAGGCCAGTGGCACAAATTCTCGATGTTGGCACCAGCAGAAGCAGCTGCTATCTTTCTAGGATGCAATCTTGCTTACATCATCCTTCAAAGCAATCTTCTGTCCCCCTGCCCAATATGCCTTCTGCTCTACTCCTTGGACTTCACGTTTGCATTTCTACAGAGTCCTGCAAAGTGACTCAAAGTTCAGGTAATAGATTTCCAAGATTTAGAAATATTGTGTTAAGTCTATTTCTTTCGTATTTCATCCCGTCTAAGCATACTGAACTTTCTGAGGTGAAATATGTCGAGTATGTCACGTGTAGTTTACATGTTAGTTCTGCTTGACATTAAAACTTCGCACAGACCCCTGGGATGCCTTACTGCAAAAATATATAGCTGCAAAGAGTGGTTGCACAAAGTTAGAAGGGCCAGAAAACCATGTAAACAACCTAACAGTAGAGGCTTGAATTTCTGAATATAATCTTGCACCATCTAAAGTCAAAATAGAATATTGAAATGATTTTCATCTAATAATGAGCGTGGGGAAGAAAGAATCCAGATAGGATTTTTTTTTTTTTGAAACAGTTCCAGGAAATACATGGCCTTAACTTGGAAGTATAGCATTAAATATTTTTATACAGCATGAGTTCTCATTACCTAATCATATGATTTGTAGAACTGAATTGGAAAGTAGGAAATAAACAAAGAAAAATATTCAAGCTATAAAAAATGTGAGTTTAAAATTTTCTTTGTATTTCTGATTAAAACGATGAGGTAGCCAAATGGTCACCCATTATTTTCAAAAGCATCTGGACATAAAAAACGGATCAATTTTGGCGGGACTTGGATGTCCGGTATTCCTGAAAAGCTTTATTTCACTGCTTCCCAAGCCTGATTCAATCCCCTTAAATGCAGCTGTATTTCAGTTGCTCAGTGAAACTGTCCATCTCATGCATATAGTTTACAAATAATCTGCAGAAAAAGCTAGCTAGATTTAAAGATCTTTTTTCTGTAAATGGCCTTCAACTGATTTCTACAAACACACAGCTGGGATTTCTGCTGTCTTCTTCAGGCCACTTCCTGCAGAGACCTCTCCATTAAATTTGTCTCGTTCTACTAAGAACGCTTCTGGTGATCCAAAGTCAGCACTGGGATTGTCCAACTGCATGGAATTACTGTCTGCTAGAGCTGCACACTGAGGGCTTCTGTGTGCAGCATCATGTGAGCCCTGCTAATGTCACCCTGTTGGTATAAACTGAGCTAAGTGGACCTTAAGGGACAAGATTGTGCACTGATTTTGTAATAGAAATTAGGTACTAAGAAGGAGGCGGGAGGATTTCAATGTTTCTGCCCCCAGCTGAAGCAACACTAAATCTCGGTCCTTATCTGAAACACAAGGTGAATTAACCCGTTTGGCATTCATATGCCAAAAAGGTCAGTAATACACTCAGAACTGTCAAAAGAGTAACAATTCCAATCATTACTTTCTAAAAAGAATTCATTTGAAGAAGTCAGGAAGACAGATGAAACATGCAAATATCCTACCCTGAGAATCATTCTGTTGATCTGCACAGGTTTCTTATTAAATTCCCATCTAATGCATTGGACATGTGTACTTGCGATGACACAAATACTTGCAAAGCTTACCAGATAAATCATGTTCTCTTCAAACAGCAAAGCATTTCTTGATGGCTGCATTTGCTAATTCCATTTAGACTCAATGTTCTTAAAGGTCTTTTCCAACCAAAGTTCCAACCATCATTCTCTAAGTCGCACATCCTGATTGTCCTGGTTTAGGGCTAAATTTGGCAGAAAACCTCACAAAGGGCCACTGCACCCTCCCCCCCACCAAAAGCCCACCCACACAGCCGCTCCCTTCAACTGGTTTGGGGAGAGAAGTGGGAAAAAGCTGTTGATTTAACAGGCAAAGCACTTCCCAGCACAAAAAAATAAACAATACCAGATGACAAAACTCATTTGCCGCACTGAAGAGACGACAAATCAGAAAGTCTCTCCTGTGGGTGCTCACTCTGTTATAAACCCCTCCAGCAATGGGGAAGGCTGCTGCCCAGGGTAGGCCCCAGTAGGCCACAAAGTGCAAGTTCCCAGTGCTTCCCAGGTCCCAGTCCGGAGCAGATTCGAAACGTTCCAAGAAAAGGGAAAGGAAAAAACAAAACAGTCCAGGGAAAACTCTGCCTCAGCCAGCTAACCCAACTAAAAAGCAAATGCGTGCTCTGTTCTGCTCCGTCAGTGCCCAGACAACACAGTGCAGCGCAGAATGTGGAAGAGTGTTGCTTTTTAAGGAGTGCAGCCTCTGATAAGAAACTCAGTGCTTCTTCTTCTCCCCACCTTTGCTCTCAGAACCAGTCTTGAAGGCAGAGAATATCATATCCAGCATTAAGAGAACAGATGACTGGGGATACAAGCATCATAAAGTCACCCTAGGACACCGCTCCTTTGAGATATGTCACCAGACTATGCTAAGACCAAGTTTTGGAACTGCTCATTAAAATTCTACGCTCACAGTGAAGCTGAGGAGGAAACACAGCTCACTACAGTTACCTTGTGGCATGCCAGTGCTTCCTTTCAATCACAATGGTCTTCGTTTTTAAGTCCCTGACATCACAGGCATCATGAAACATCCTTTGTGCAGGAAGGAAGAAAATATTCTTCTCATTGATGCTGATGGGTTAGCTGACATGCAAAGCAGTTAATTCAAAGTGACAGAGCAATCAAGTCAATAGGAAAACTCACCACAGTTTTGTTTACTCCCCTAAATCCTTACTATCCCAAAATACAAGAACAGCTGTAAAAGCCTTGTGGCTACCTAATTTTTTCCTAGACCTACATGGTGGGGTAAGAGATAAACAATCCCAAACTATGGTAATCCACAACAAAGCATTCTTGACCTCATATTCAGGTTCTGCATAGCGAGCTCTTCCTCCTGATCAAGTTATTCCATCGCAATACTTTGGGGAGTATCTCAGAGGGCTGGCTGTTGTTTGGTTTGAAAGCATCTTGATCATTCAGGAACCCAGTAGCAAGGACAAAGTTTAAAAGAAGATAGTGCTATGCATTGATTTTCATCTAGGACAGAGATATTTCTACAACACAGAAGGCTGACCTAATGCTTCACGACAACGTGGCTGAAGTGGCATCCTGGTCCCCATAGGTTTTTCTCTTTACTTTTAGCTGCTTTCTTACCAGATTAATGAGCTGAACTAGCTCAAAAAAGAATCAGATAAGTGCCAGAGCTTTCAAACAAACAAACAAACAAAAAAAAAAAAAACAAAAAAAAAAAAAAAAACCAAAACAGACGCAAAAGGGTGCATTTGAAAACAGAAGTTTTTTGTACTTTTCATAGATACATGGCATTCTCTAGAATGATATTGCTCCAATGCTTCGTGTTTGGTTTTGTTTTTGTTTTTTTCCTCAATTCGAAATGTTACACATTCTTTTTTGGCCATTTTAGTAAACTGATTTTCTGATCCATGTGAAAGACAGTCCAAAGTTCCCCTCATTTGCCTCACGACCGTCCCCAGGACAGACATGGGGACCCTGAGGACCCTGACTGGAATGCTGGCATGCCGGTCAGAGAGGAATGCCAGAAATCCTGAGGCCCCTGAGCAGAATTCTGGCCTGCCAAGTGATTGTTGGCAGCTGTGTCTACAGTGACTGCTTCTAGCAGGGCCTGCCAAGGGGCGAGGCGACCTATGGGCCTGCACGTGCTTCGCGACACCAGCCCAGGAATTTTCCCACCTCTTGGCCAGATGAACTTGCTGGGGCAACTGTGGTAGCCGCCCCATGGAAAATCCTTCATCTGCTCCACTACCACCGTGAGGGACGCAGATTGAAGCCCCCCTCCCAAGGACTGAGGCTGAGACGCCCGTCATTCTGATCCAGGGCTACTGGCCTGACTGAAGCAGGATGCCTGCTAAGTGTTGCCTGCAGATGTGTTCGCGGGACCTAAACTGGTTTCCTATAGAAACCAGTCCTGAAACAATAGCTCCCACTCACTGCTGATATTGATATTGACTTCTCCTGCTGAGAACATGGACTGTCTGTACCCGTCTTCAATACCATTTTTCCCCTCAGCAATTTCAATAGACTTGCTCTTTATTGTATCTGCTCCCCCTCAGCCATTTCTAGATCTGTTTCCCCCCTCAGCAATGGACTAGAATAGAACCTTGAGATAACCAGGACTCTGAGATCTCCCCTAGGAGAACTCCATCGGCTGGGCTGCGAGGACTTCATCTCTCTCCATTTGGTAGCTATACTCCCTCTCTCTTTCTCCCCCTCTTTTCTATTCTTTTCCTCTCCCTAATTCCTTGAAGGCATTTGCTGTGGTCATTCTAGAAAGGTGCATTTGTTTGGAGTGATACTGCAATCCCTTTTCCATCTTGTCTTTTGCCCTCCGAGATCAGTTAAGAAAACATCATCCCCCCTTGGTAGGAGCGGATCAGAACAATATGTTCTTTCCAGCTGAAATTGGTTCTAGTCAATAGAAGCACACTGGTAGGTAAAAGTAGACTATAAAAGATAACCTTCAGAATGTATTTCCCATGTCTTCCCATTCAAGCAAGTGAAGAAAGCAGACAGATCTTCAGATAACATGCTATGCGAATTGAAAGGAATCTTCTTGGAGGCAACTGTGAAACTCACGCAATGAAATACAGATGAGAGAGATGAAAGGGTCACATATGATGTCAAATCTATTCTTTTAATGTTTGAATGAAACAAGATTTCTTGAAGTACAATCCTACAAAATGAAGGTGAACTTGCAGAAGCAATTGAACTGGGTCTCCTTTAGAAACACAATGTTGTCTAATTAAACTGAGCATTCAGGAAGGCAACCTTGAAATCCAAAGGATTTAGAAAAATACAAAATACCAAGACTGGCAGTTCGTTATCTTTCACGGTCTCTTTAAGATAAGATTGATTTGAACTTCCACTTGTAGTAGGTCTGAAGACATTAGGAATGATGCAATATGAAAAAACCAAAACAAAACAACTTTCTCAAAAAGCTTTGAGAAACCAGAGAAATGATGATTTTTAGTGGTTAGGTAGTCCTTTAAAATTTGTCTTGGGGGAAAGAGATAAAAAACTGACTGAGATCAAATGACTGTGGAGTATATTCCAAAACAGTAATGAAGAAGGTAAGGGGCAAGAGCCTGTTAGAAAAATACTATGCTGGCTTCATCTGTTGAAAGCATTCCAGAATAGTTGAAATTATGAATCATATCTTGTGGGATTAAAAAAAAAAAAAAAAAAAAAAAAAAAAAGAGGAAGAAAACAGAAGGAAAAAAATATTTTGAACATATTTTTCCATTCCAAGATGGTATAATGGCTTTATTTCATTTTGTTCCTATGACCGGTTAATAGCTTATGAAATGTTTAGCAATAGAGAGTGAGAGTCTTCACACTAGCCATACCATTTGGATGTGTCTCTTTTACTTTCTAGAGCAGCAGATATGGTTTAGCACTCCACAATTCAGTCCCCAAAAGTGAGTAAGTGTGGCAGATTTAACCTAACTGCCCAGTCCACCAAAATGCCTAATTATCTTGAAAAATGCTTTGCTCTATCTCATGATCTGGACATGTCTCTCTAGCTCCACTTTGAGCTTCTTGATCTTTCATCTACAGGATGAGATCCAATTTAGCTTAGCAAGGATGTAGCCTTTCCAAACCATATCTTTTACCTTCTGTATTCTTACAAGTACATTTCTACCGCAGGGACCAGTTTGGAAGATCTTAGTTGTTTTATTCCTTAGATTATGTTGCTGCATTAATTAGCTCTTCTTTGAAGTTTTTTCCCTGCTCAAGTATAGGGTCAGTGCTGAAATGATTGTGATGCTAACTCCTTATGATCTATTCTGCAGGCTTACAGAGTATGCAGCAAAGTTTTCTCTTCTTCTGAGGACATTCTACTCTTTTGATGAGAAATGCTGAAGGTCTGACTTCAGTTGCAAAGGTATCTGATTGACAGATTGTGAAATTGTTAAGTCTAGTAACAGCAGGAAAAGCGTGCTCTTGCTCTCTATGTAAATGTCGTGTCAGCTGCTGTTGGGATAAAAAGCATGAGCATAAGCAAAGATATCTGCATGGATAGAAAAGAAAGAAAGAAGATATTTGTTGTGATTTCTGCACTAAGGAGCAAGAAGAAGCATGAAGCGCTAATTTCAGTGGCTAAGACAGTATCGTCCTTGGGCCAGTTCTCTTCAACATCTTTTGAACCACTTGGACTCGGCACTTGAAGGAATATTAAGCAAGTTTGCCAGAGACGCTACATTGGGAGGAGCTGCCAACTAACTCCCTTGAGGCCAGTGAGACACTGCAGAGAGATCTTGACAAATAAGAGAGATGGGCAATTATGGCTGGCCGGGAGTCTATGCACAAATCACGAAAGGGGCGGGACTGCTGGGGAAGGCGTCCCAAGCTGTTGTATTTTCCAGCATCAGTCTCATGACATGCTTATGACAGTGGGAAGATGCCAGCAGCTCACGTCCCCAGCAGCAGAAAAAGAACTTCATGTTACAACTTACTTGAAAAGCTTTTTGACCAATCCCACAAAGCAAAAGCATATTGACAGTAGTTCTATCCGATCCCTAGAAGCACACAGAACTTTGGTTCAAAGAACGCTTGCTTCTTTTGAATAAAAGACCTGCTTGTAAGCCTTAAGATAGAATGCACAGAGCTCCATTATTAAGCTTAGAACTTCCTAACATCTGGCTAGATCTACTTTGCTGTAGCTTAGGGAGTTCTTCTGGTCAAGCTTTAATACACAGGCCATTGTTCTATTTGTCCTTACTTCTCTACTTCTTCTATCATTTTTCTGCTGACAAACCTTATGACTACTGCTTAGCTCCAAGCACAGTTCTGCTGTCTCTGAGGCCTGCCTTTTGCAGCTTTCCCAAAATCCTCTGTTTCCAAGGATTCCCACAGGCAATCCCCAACCTTAGGGAGTTGTGCGACGACAAGTGCTGGATTCAGCACCTGGGACAGGGCAATCCTGCTCTGTGTGTGTGTATAGACTAGGGAGCCAGAGGCTGAAAGGAAGCCAGGCTCCTGGCCAATGGCAAGCTAAATGTGCATCAGCAGTGCCCTGGCAGCCAGGAGGGCCAAGCCTGTCCTGGGGTGCATCAGGCACAGTATCACCAGCTGGGCAAGAGAGGGCATTGTCCTGCTCTGCTCTGCCCTGCTCTGCTCTGCTGTGTTCTGGGGCGGCCTCACCTTGAGTGCTTGGGGGCAGTTTTGGGTACCACAATGAAAAAAGACATGAAGGTATCAGAAAGTTCTCCAATGAGGTTTACAAGGACAGAACTGGAGGAAATAGCATGCAGCTGAGTCAGGGGAGGCTCAGGTCCGGTATCAGGAAAAAGTTTTTTAACCAGAGGATGGCTGGGCACTGGAAGAGTCTCTCCAGGGTGTGCTCACAGCATCACACCTATCTTGAGTTCAAGAACCTTTGGGACATTGCTCTCAGGCATCTGGTGTGATTCTTGAGGAAGGTCCCATGCAGGGCCAGAAGTTGGACTTGATGCTCCTGACGGGCCCCTTCCAATTCAACTGATTCTACCACTCTATGATTCTGTCCTGGCCACTCAAGGTATATTGCTTGATCTCACCAGATTTTGACCTGCTCTTGTTGGTCAGAATTTGTCCCTACTGCCTAATGATATTTACCACAAAAGACAAAGGGCCTTTTCTCAATTTTCTCAAGAAAGTTGAAGATGCACCCTAGAATCCTAAAAAAGTCTTTTCCTTGAAACAACACTGTCTCCTGCCCAGTATTCTTTCCAGATCTTAAGGAGAAAGAAGGTAAAATCAGGGGATGTATTACAATGAAGCACTGTCAAGTTTCCGGACCTTTAGCAGTATATTTGTACTTCCACTATTCTTTTCTATAAAATCATGGTTTTGTAGAGCATGTCATTTTCTAGCAAGACACATTTTTGCAGCTGAGCCCATCAGTCTCTGTGAGAATATATTGTCAAAAGCACAAAACATATGAATGGGCAGTGGCAAGTGAGGGGAAAAACCAGTATGGGAAGCAGCTCCGTGATACTACAGTAAGACAAGGAGGAGGAGGTGTTCCAGTTGACAGAGCAAAGAATCCCCTGCAGTCCCTGGAGATATCGTAGTGAAGCAGGTTGTCTCCCAGCAGTCCCTAGAGAACCATGGAGGAACACATACCTACAGTGCAGCTGCTGGAAAGCTCCATGCCACAACAGGTGAAAGTGCCTTGAAGGAAGCTGCAGCTTGTGGAGGGAGGGCCAGAAAACCATCCTTGACCTCTTCTTTAGCGGAAGAGTATGTGCAAATGTTTAACAGCTGCTAACTGGAATCTATCCTCTTTCCAGTTCTTGTCGTAGGTAAGTAGGACAATACAAGAATTAGAAGCCTAAACTGTTTTGCATGAGGCTCCCATTCTCTCTGCCACTCCCTTAAAATTTACTTTGAGATGAAATAAAACTCATGATCAAGTTCCTAAGGCTTGATGGTCAGGCTTCTCAGAAAACAGGCAGTGCAAAGAACTCTTGTCACTGTCATTTTTTTTCATAGAACTAAAAAAGTTAAAGTACTGTTTTCTAAGAACTTACGAAAATCAACTGGTAGAGGTGGTGAGAGTGAAGAGTATAATTAAGCTGGAAAGAGACTATCATGTAGCTACCTCATCTGCATAGAAGTTTTTTTACCAGGAACTCTGGACTTTTAAACAGATTTAGGACACAATAGTTATCTCTGGGAATGTTTTAGTATGTATAGAACATTCATCTTTAAATAGCTCGATCTGTTTTACCGTTATGACTTATGTTTTAAATTTTATTTGAGGAGAAATATTTGCCATTCAGATCATTTCAAGTTCTGAAGCATTTCAGTTGTTGACAGTTTTTGCTGTCTCCTGAGGGCAGGAAAATAGTCCTGGAACCAATACTGAAAGAAACTAGATGGAAAAATTAGTTTTCCGCATTCTTTTCTGTCTATTCTATGAGGCACAAGAGCAAAACCACTGCTATGAGTCTGAGTTGCCTTACCACTCATGGATGACAACCTTGTAGTGAGTAGTCTGTTATTTGCACACATTTCTGATGCTGGTGGTTACCTGTTGTGCAGAAAGATCTGTAAACTCTTTTCACGGAATGACATTCCTGAATTGCTTCACTTATCTCTGAAGCAGAGAACTAAGCTGGCACTCTACTTCGGAGATCTTCCTGTGCTCGCCCCCAAACCCGTTTCCTTCAAATGCAATTTACTTTCAACCAAAGCACTTCATTACTTCATCAGGTAATCTCTTGTTCTTAATGTTCGGGGTAGTGTTCTAAAAGGGTAAGAACATATTCTAGTAAGAAGGTAGAACCTCTTTCTTAAGTAGTAGACATCACTGGGCTTTGGTTCATGCACCAGAACAACAGCAAGGAATGTCGTTTGCAATCAATAGATGGGTTGGGGAAACCGGCCACAAGTTTAGGAATCTTTCTCCAATTAATTATGCTTTAAAATTTGTCTCTTAGCATTTCAAGTGTTTTTTTATTAAAACAATCAACTATTTATTACCTGTACCACAACGAAGCACAATCAGCAGTGCTTGTGCATCCTTCACCAATTCCAAGAAGAAGAATGGTCTGAGCCTCCAGTATAGCTCATTACCATAAGCTGAAAAAAAGTTCTTGGACAGCTTTCTTTTGCATCCTTCTAAACCTTATGCAGCACTTCCTGGCCAATCTTACATTTTCTTTTCTCCATGAGATGGTAAGAACTCGAGTACCTTCATGAAAACCGTCGCGGGTCGCTTGCTGTGCTGGCAGAGTTCCTTTTTGAGATAATGCCTGGAAAAGCTTTTCGCTAAGGTCTAGGCGGCAAGAGACGCAGAAGACGGGCATAGGCAGCTGTCCGAAGGTAGGTGCCGGTCCCCGGCGGCTTTCGGCAGAAGCCGCGGTTCGGAGCGCACCGCGACCGGCAGAAAGCTCTGGGCGCGAAAAAGCCGCTTCTTCGCCTCCGGCAGCCGGAGAGCTCGGCCGATGCTGAGACGTCAAGAACGAAGCCGCACAGCACTGGGATTAAGTGAGCAGCTCTCAAACTGAGGGAAAACGATAACTAACCACTTTCCAACAGTTTCAACTTGCATTACCATAAGTAGGGAAAAAGTTCTTGGACAGCTTTCTTTTGCATCCTTCTAAACCTTATGCAGCACTCTCTGGCTAATCTTACATTTTTTTTCTCCAGGAGATGGTAAGAACTCGAGTACCTTCATGACAACCGTCGCGGGTCGCTTGCTGTGCTGGCAGAGTTCCTTTTTGAGATAATGCCTGGAAAAGCTTTTCGCTAAGGTCTAGGCGGCAAGAGACGCAGAAGACGGGCATAGGCAGCTGTCCGAAGGTAGGTGCCGGTCCCCGGCGGCTTTCGGCAGAAGCCGCGGTTCAGAGCGCACCGCGACCGGCAGAAAGCTCTGGGCGCGAAAAAGCCGCTTCTTCGCCTCCGGCAGCCGGAGAGCTCGGCCGATGCTGAGACGTCAAGAACGAAGCCGCACAGCACTGGGATGAAGTGAGCAGCTCTCAAACTGAGGGAAAACGATAACTAACCACTTTCCAACAGTTTCAACTTGCATTACCATAAGTAGGGAAAAAGTTCTTGGACAGCTTTCTTTTGCATCCTTCTAAACCTTATGCAGCACTCTCTGGCTAATCTTACTTTTTTTTTTTTCCAGGAGATGGTAAGAACTCGAGTACCTTCATGACAACCGTCGCGGGTCGCTTGCTGTGCTGGCAGAGTTCCTTTTTGAGATAATGCTTGGAAAAGCATTTCGCTAAGGTCTAGGCGGCAAGAGACGCAGAAGACGGGCATAGGCAGCTGTCCGAAGGTAGGTGCCGGTCCCCGGCGGCTTTCGGCAGAAGCCGCGGTTCGGAGCGCACCGCGACCGGCAGAAAGCTCTGGGCGCGAAAAAGCCGCTTCTTCGCCTCCGGCAGCCGGAGAGCTCGGCCGACGCTGAGACGTCAAGAACGAAGCCGCACAGCACTTGGATTAAGTGAGCAGCTCTGAAACTGAGGGAAAACGATAACTAACCACTTTCCAACAGTTTCAACTTGCATTACCATAAGTAGGGAAAAAGTTCTTGGACAGCTTTCTTTTGCATCCTTCTAAACCTTAGGCAGCACTCTCTGGCCAATCTCACTTTTTCTTTTCTCCAGGAGATGGTAAGAACTCGAGTACCTTCATGAAAACCGTCGCGGGTCGCTTGCTGTGCTGGCAGAGTTCCTTTTTGAGAAAATGCCTGGAAAAGCTTTTCGCTAAGGTCTAGGCGGCAAGAGACGCAGAAGACGGGCATAGGCAGCTGTCCGAAGGTAGGTGCCGGTCCCCGGCGGCTTTCGGCAGAAGCCGCGGTTCGGAGCGCACCGCGACCGGCAGAAAGCTCTGGGCGCGAAAAAGCCGCTTCTTCGCCTCCGGCAGCCGGAGAGCTCGGCCGATGCTGAGACGTCAAGAACGAAGCCGCACAGCACTGGGATGAAGTGAGCAGCTCTGAAACTGAGGGAAAACGATAACTAACCACTTTCCAACAGTTTCAACTTGCATTACCATAAGTAGGGAAAAAGTTCTTGGACAGCTTTCTTTTGCATCCTTCTAAACCTTATGCAGCACTCTCTGGCTAATCTTACTTTTTTTTTTTCCAGGAGATGGTAAGAACTCGAGTACCTTCATGACAACCGTCGCGGGTCGCTTGCTGTGCTGGCAGAGTTCCTTTTTGAGATAATGCTTGGAAAAGCATTTCGCTAAGGTCTAGGCGGCAAGAGACGCAGAAGACGGGCATAGGCAGCTGTCCGAAGGTAGGTGCCGGTCCCCGGCGGCTTTCGGCAGAAGCCGCGGTTCGGAGCGCACCGCGACCGGCAGAAAGCTCTGGGCGCAAAAAAGCCGCTTCTTCGCCTCCGGCAGCCGGAGAGCTCGGCCGACGCTGAGACGTCAAGAACGAAGCCGCACAGCACTTGGATTAAGTGAGCAGCTCTGAAACTGAGGGAAAACGATAACTAACCACTTTCCAACAGTTTCAACTTGCATTACCATAAGTAGGGAAAAAGTTCTTGGACAGCTTTCTTTTGCATCCTTCTAAACCTTATGCAGCACTTCCTGGTCAATCTTACATTTTCTTTTCTCCATGAGATGGTAAGAACTCGAGTACCTTCATGACAACCGTCGCGGGTCGCTTGCTGTGCTGGCAGAGTTCCTTTTTGAGATAATGCCTGGAAAAGCTTTTCGCTAAGGTCTAGGCGGCAGGAGACGTAGAAGACGGGCATACGCAGCTGTCCGAAGGTAGGTGCCGGTCCCCGGCGGCTTTCGGCAGAAGCCGCGGTTCGGAGCGCACCGCGACCGGCAGAAAGCTCTGGGCTCGAAAAAGCCGCTTCTTCGCCTCCGGCAGCCGGAGAGCTCGGCCGATGCTGAGACGTCAAGAACGAAGCCGCACAGCACTGGGATTAAGTGAGCAGCTCTCAAACTGAGGGAAAACGATAACTAACCACTTTCCAACAGTTTCAACTTGCATTACCATAAGTAGGGAAAAAGTTCTTGGACAGCTTTCTTTTGCATCCTGCTAAACCTTATGCAGCACTTCCTGGTCAATCTTACTTTTTCTTTTCTCCAGGAGATGGGAAGAACTCGAGTACCTTCATGAAAACCGTCGCGGGTCGCTTGCTGTGCTGGCAGAGTTCCTTTTTGAGATAATGCCTGGAAAAGCTTTTCGCTAAGGTCTAGGCGGCAAGAGACGCAGAAGACGGGCATAGGCAGCTGTCCGAAGGTAGGTGCCGGTCCCCGGCGGCTTTCGGCAGAAGCCGCGGTTCGGAGCGCACCGCGACCGGCAGAAAGCTCTGGGCGCGAAAAAGCCGCTTCTTCGCCTCCGGCAGCCGGAGAGCTCGGCCGATGCTGAGACGTCAAGAACGAAGCCGCACAGCACTGGGATTAAGTGAGCAGCTCTCAAACTGAGGGAAAACGATAACTAACCACTTTCCAACAGTTTCAACTTGCATTACCATAAGTAGGGAAAAAGTTCTTGGACAGCTTTCTTTTGCATCCTTCTAAACCTTATGCAGCACTCCCTGGCCAATCTTACATTTTCTTTTCTCCATGAGATGGTAAGAACTCGAGTACCTTCATGAAAACCGTCGCGGGTCGCTTGCTGTGCTGGCAGAGTTCCTTTTTGAGAAAATGCTTGGAAAAGCTTTTCGCTAAGGTCTAGGCGGCAAGAGACGCAGAAGACGGGCATACGCAGCTGTCCGAAGGTAGGTGCCGGTCCCCGGCGGCTTTCGGCAGAAGCCGCGGTTCGGAGCGCACCGCGACCGGCAGAAAGCTCTGGGCGCAAAAAAGCCGCTTCTTCGCCTCCGGCAGCCGGAGAGCTCGGCCGATGCTGAGACGTCAAGAACGAAGCCGCACAGCACTGGGATTAAGTGAGCAGCTCTGAAACTGAGGGAAAACGATAACTAACCACTTTCCAACAGTTTCAACTTGCATTACCATAAGTAGGGAAAAAGTTCTTGGACAGCTTTCTTTTGCATCCTTCTAAACTTTATGCAGCACTTCCTGGCCAATCTCACTTTTTCTTTTCTCCAGGAGATGGTAAGAACTCGAGTACCTTCATGACAACCGTCGCGGGTCGCTTGCTGTGCTGGCAGAGTTCCTTTTTGAGATAATGCCTGGAAAAGCATTTCGCTAAGGTCTAGGCGGCAAGAGACGCAGAAGACGGGCATAGGCAGCTGTCCGAAGGTAGGTGCCGGTCCCCGGCGGCTTTCGGCAGAAGCCGCGGTTCGGAGCGCACCGCGACCGGCAGAAAGCTCTGGGCGCGAAAAAGCCGCTTCTTCGCCTCCGGCAGCCGGAGAGCTCGGCCGATGCTGAGACGTCAAGAACGAAGCCGCACAGCACTGGGATTAAGTGAGCAGCTCTCAAACTGAGGGAAAACGATAACTAACCACTTTCCAACAGTTTCAACTTGCATTACCATAAGTAGGGAAAAAGTTCTTGGACAGCTTTCTTTTGCATCCTTCTAAACCTTATGCAGCACTTCCTGGTCAATCTTACATTTTCTTTTCTCCAGGAGATGGTAAGAACTCGAGTACCTTCATGACAACCGTCGCGGGTCGCTTGCTGTGCTGGCAGAGTTCCTTTTTGAGATAATGCCTGGAAAAGCATTTCGCTAAGGTCTAGGCGGCAAGAGACGCAGAAGACGGGCATAGGCAGCTGTCCGAAGGTAGGTGCCGGTCCCCGGCGGCTTTCGGCAGAAGCCGCGGTTCGGAGCGCACCGCGACCGGCAGAAAGCTCTGGGCGCGAAAAAGCCGCTTCTTCGCCTCCGGCAGCCGGAGAGCTCGGCCGATGCTGAGACGTCAAGAACGAAGCCGCACAGCACTGGGATTAAGTGAGCAGCTCTCAAACTGAGGGAAAACGATAACTAACCACTTTCCAACAGTTTCAACTTGCATTACCATAAGTAGGGAAAAAGTTCTTGGACAGCTTTCTTTTGCATCCTTCTAAACCTTATGCAGCACTTCCTGGTCAATCTTACTTTTTCTTTTCTCCAGGAGATGGGAAGAACTCGAGTACCTTCATGAAAACCGTCGCGGGTCGCTTGCTGTGCTGGCAGAGTTCCTTTTTGAGATAATGCTTGGAAAAGCTTTTCGCTAAGGTCTAGGCGGCAAGAGACGCAGAAGACGGGCATAGGCAGCTGTCCGAAGGTAGGTGCCGGTCCCCGGCGGCTTTCGGCAGAAGCCGCGGTTCGGAGCGCACCGCGACCGGCAGAAAGCTCTGGGCGCGAAAAAGCCGCTTCTTCGCCTCCGGCAGCCGGAGAGCTCGGCCGATGCTGAGACGTCAAGAACGAAGCCGCACAGCACTGGGATTAAGTGAGCAGCTCTCAAACTGAGGGAAAACGATAACTAACCACTTTCCAACAGTTTCAACTTGCATTACCATAAGTAGGGAAAAAGTTCTTGGACAGCTTTCTTTTGCATCCTTCTAAACCTTATGCAGCACTTCCTGGTCAATCTTACTTTTTCTTTTCTCCAGGAGATGGGAAGAACTCGAGTACCTTCATGAAAACCGTCGCGGGTCGCTTGCTGTGCTGGCAGAGTTCCTTTTTGAGATAATGCTTGGAAAAGCTTTTCGCTAAGGTCTAGGCGGCAAGAGACGCAGAAGACGGGCATACGCAGCTGTCCGAAGGTAGGTGCCGGTAGCCGGATTCTTTTAACAGAAGCCGCTCTTCGGCGGGCTCTCTTACCTTCATAATGGGTTTTGCTGGAGGAAGCCGCTTTTTCGTTTCCGGGAATACCTAGAGAGGAACACTAGCTAAAGACGTGATTGGCACCATTATGTCGAGTTTTCCTCGTTCCAGCAGGAATAACTGTGTTCTTCCTTACGCTAGATGGCGCTGCTTATCAAGGTTTGGCTGCTTTTAACCACTTGGGGTGCTGGATGTTCAAACGACTTATCGTAACTTCTTCTATTTTAAGTCAGGTGCTCACTGACGTAGATCCTATTAGATATAGCACACTGCAAATAGGAGGTGAAATAGATTTATTGTTACTAGCACATGGGTACGAGTGTTAGGAATTTTATAAGGAATATGTTGCATGAATCTTTTGGACTATTCTGCAGCCATTCATACGAAACTCACACAAGTACAAGACAATATGAAGAAATTGACTGGGAACGAGTGGGGTTTGCATCAATGGTTTGAGGGATGGGAAAGAACTGGGTGGTTGAAAGATCTCGTAAATGGAGCTTTGTTTTTACCAGTAGTCATTATTTCATTGCTTTGTGTTATTCCATGCATCGTGAAACTGGTGTGCCTCTTGCTAAAAATAACATTGGAAAAGATCTGGCTGGTGCAAGAAGAAGGGGCAATTGTGACAATGTATCTGAACCGCTTAGACTACGGGCTGCACCAGCCATCCAGCGTGGAACGGTTCTTCTCAGAATTTTCTCAGGGCCCTCTGGAATTCATCAAGACATAAGCCTTGCTAAAACAAGAGAGGAAAAGCTGAGAAACTAAATTCCAAGACCACAAGAACTCCAAAACGGGGGGGGGGGGGGGGGGGGGGGGGGGCAAAGTACCTGGACTGTAAGGAAACACATCTTCTGAGAGGTGCACGCAGAATGCGTGGACAAGACAAAGGCACCAACAAGAAAAGCGTGACTAGCGTGTGCAGAGAGTCAGAATGAGTAAGTGCATCATGTAAACCATACACGGCTTCTGCTTAATCCTCTTGGTCCATTGTGCAGGAGTCCTGAATTTCCCATAAGTGATACTTACTAAAAGGGTTCTGATTTTAATGCTAGAGTTACTGTCTATACGATGATTCATGGGAATAGTTCTTTCAAGTCCTTCCCTTGCTGACATCAGTCAGTTTCATCTTTTCCTGAATGTACTGCTGGCTATACATAAGTGATGAATAGAAGGGAATGAGTTTTAGGGATATGTTGCAAGGAAATAGATTGGTAGCTCTGCTTCCATTTCCATTGTCTAAGAAGAATTCCGAATATTTTTGGCCCTTTCATAGACCTCTGACTCGATTAGCATCAGCAGGGAGGGACATTTAATTGGTTTTTCTCCTTTTTAGAGAGAAGCTAATGAAAAAGTTTCACCAGAATCAGAACAGGCTGCGTAACAAGAAGAGCGTCATGAAAAGGCGCCAATCCTATCCTCTTAGTATTGCTAGTTGTGATTGGACTTCAATGAAATGTGTCAACTCTCTGTTCCTGGGTATCACATCAGTAACAGGTACTTCATCTGCTGTACTTCTCTCCTAAAGCTAAGAACAGAATCCCAAATAATCTTGATTCCAAGGTCTCAATTCACCCTGTGATGCTGACAGGTGAAATAGGAGTGGAAAATGCACCAGTAAATGAACTTGAATGGCCTATCTAAATCAGCGGCCACTGATTTCCTGAAGGCCTTAACAGGTCAGTTGCCCCTATTTTTCTTGGGGTTCTTTTATTCTTTGGTCATGTTTTTCTTGGGATTCTTTGAATCCTTCCCCACCAGCTCAGCCTCTGCTCTCAAATCCTTTGCTGTCATTTAAAGTATCTCAAGAGCCTGGAAACCTGTTGTCTTTATTTATCAACCCATTATTCCCTTCCAAAGGTTGTTTGCCTCAAGTCTCATTCTTGCTGATTTTCTGCTAGTTCATTGTCAGATGGCAGCAGGTGTTCTGTAAGAGCAAGTACACAATCCTATCGCTTGCTTTTCTTTTGATTTGGCCTGTCTAGAAAATGGAATGACTGAACATCTCCAACAGCATTTTCTCTCCCCATTGTGTTTCACCGCAAGGGCAGATGCCAATCCATCTACCTAAACTCTTGGTGGTGAAGAAACTAGTGGTATGCTGTTGCATATAGGTAGAACTTTCCGAAAGGAAGGCCTTGTAAAACCATGGCTGAGGCCCGTTACTTTGGCTAAGTAGAAAATGACTAGGGGAAAGTGAGACAGCTGAATTAGAGGTAGATCAAGAAGTTCTAGAAGCATTGCGTGTTCACAGCGTGGGGTATGACGGTTGGTTGAATTATGTTTGTTGCGGCTTAAAGCTATGCAAGTGATAAAGGCCTGACTGCTTCAAAAGCCTGGCTTTTGCAAGAAAGCGGCTCTCCTTTGCACCTGCCTGGGGACTCTGCGTCACTACGGACCCTCACGCCCAGTTTGCCAAGGAGATGATGAGTAGGAATGTTGCAGAGCTGCTGTGTGCATATGAAAGGAATGGCAGAGAGTGAAGCCGTGGACAATTTCTGGGCTTTAGTACAATGCTGCTGCATTGGTGCCAGTTTAGTCGGTTTTCCATCAGTGGCATTTCTGTCTAGAAGTACACTGCCCAGAGTCTTTCTAGCATTTGATGCCATTTCCTTACTGCCGTTAATACCTTCCTTCAGTTTAAAGGATGAGAGAATCTTTACAGGATTTTGAAGATCCCTGTTAGGAAACACTATGCCAGAGGAGTCATCACTCCCTTTTCTTTTGCCTCCTTTGTAATTTTTATAGACTCATTTCACATTTCTGCTAATGGCAAAAAGAATACTGAGACTACTTAGCAGGGTTGACGCTCTCAGCTGCTTTCCTCTTTCCTACTGCTTCATACCGGATGTGACTTGATGGCCTCGTTTTGCAATCAGCATTTTGCTGTGGTTTGCTAAAACCTGGCATGCACTGCCAACTCACAACTTGTGTGTTGGCATTTCAGGGGCTTTGATGGGTTCCTTTCTGAGATTGCCATGCACTGGACTTTCACAGTCACAAAGACTTCATCCACCATCGGTCAAATTTCAGTATTTAATACTCTTTCCTGGAATGTAGGCAACCTAGCAGCAAGTACTAAATTCGCTGCAAGCCCTGTCTTCCCAAAGGACCATTCAAAAAGTTTGCTTTTCCCCTCTGACCAATCTGACAGTATTTTGATGAAGAATTTGGTACCTTAATAGAACCTCTTAGAAGGGATCTCATGGCAGACAACATCTCAGGCTTTCTTGAAATACTGGCTCCTTTGGATCTCAATTCCATTCAGAGTGCATTTAGGATTTTTTTTTCACTGAAGCCATTCAACAATGCCTCTTCTCTTTAAAATGTGCTGCAGGTGAGAAAGATGGATCCCCGTGAAAGGTTCTATTGATATCAAAATTTGTGCCCAATGGACTGTGCTGATGGAAATCAAATACTAGTCTAGTATTTTGAATCCAAATAATTCCTCCCAATCAGGCCCGACAGGATTGTTTGGCTTTGAATCTGAGCACGTGGACAGTAGTGGATGGTCCACAGGTTGAAAAGAGTGTAGATTCTTCTCCTTCTTTTCATTGATGGCTCAGAGACTGAAAAGGCAGCTCCAAAATGGTAAATACATCCCTACAGATTCAAAAATTGTTCTTCTTAATTTGCATCTCCACCATAACAACAGATGCTTAGAACTAAATTACCAATGGGAATTTTATAGCTTCTCAGAAATGAAACAGGACCTGGCTTATGGGCCTTAGCAGTAGCTACAAGTTTTTCAGCACAAGCCATCTCAAAAGTATTTTAACTTTACCGTACTTTTCTGTCTTATGCTTTCATCTCAAGGATGCAGGAAAAAAAAAAAAACACAACAAAAAAAACCAAAAAAAAAAAAAAAAAAAAACAAAACAAGAAACCCCACCAAATTGATAATAAGCAAAATCAGTGACATATATAGAAACAGATCCCATGGTTTTTAACTTCCAAACTTGTCTTCTCAGCACACTCTCTACAATGGAATTGTTTCCCTATCTGCCTTGAAACATTTTGCAGCAAAAACACTCTAAGGTCCTGCTGGGTGTTTTGTTCAAAAATGACTTCTTCTGGTTTTCTGTCCATAAGCGGAGTAACGTGACTGTGCTGGCAGCTGACCAAAGGAGGTAGGAAGAGTAATCATCATCCACAACACTGGGGCTAAAGAAATTTCCACAGAAAATTACCTGCCCTATTACTTGTTCACGTGTTGGGTTGAACGTTCAGAATCTGTTTCCATTTTCCCCATTCATAGAATGTTCTATTTCACAGAATTCCAGCCCCTCAAACATCAGTCCTGCCAGAACTGCCCGCCATAGGGGGCTGGCATAGGGGATCTGCTAATGTCCACTGACTCTTACCAGTAGAGTGCTTGTCACTGTTGCAGATCAAGAACTTCTGAATAGTTTGGATTCATGCTCTTTGAGGGGTTGAAAACAAGAAAAGAATGACTAGACATTTCCATGATCAAATCCCCTGATGGAATAAAAATAGGAGCATAATAAATGTATTCATTGTTCTAAGAAGGGAGATGAAGGCTCCAAATGATTACTTGCATACTTCCTGTTCTAAATCCCTTGTTATCTGGCAAATTGCAGAAGATTCCAGGCTTTTGCCAAAATGCAAACCAGGTTAAAATGTGAAGCCTTACAGTTTACTGGATATAAAACTTCATCATCCATTTTTAAATCTTTGAGATTGTTATGTACTTCCTATTACTACCCTGAGGTTTAGAGCTGTAATTCAGAGAGAAAAGAATGCTATCTTGAATTCATTCTAGTAAATCGGCACTCTCATCTTGTCGGCACTCTCTCCTCTTGGTTTTCACTTCTGAAACTCTGTACGGAAGAGTGCATTAATGCATAGAGCTCTGCATCAATTCTTTACAACAGTTTCCTCTGTAATTCTTCTTTCAAGGCAAACCTATAAAAAGCCACACTTTCTTACCCCACCACTTCTAAAATTCTATTGAGAAGCAAAAAAAAAAAAAACCCATCAAACCACTAAATCACTGCTCCAATAAAAAAAGCAGTCCATTAACTGCTTTCTTAGCAGGTTCTTTACCTTGTATTAATATGGCAACCTTTTCTTGCTCTTCTAGATTAGAACCAAATTCTTCCAGCATATAAGGAAACATAGGTTTACTGTATCTGATTCTTAGATACAGAAGTCCAGCAAGGAGTTCAGACCTCAAAAGAAGTGTCTGTACAACGAGATTCAGCACAACGTTGAGACATATTAGCTATTTTTCAAGAAAAGCGGCCAAACTGAAACTTTTTAGACTTCTCTACAATCATGCGTGCCTGCTTCCAGAACCTGACCTTCGTTGCTGGAAACTAGCTGCAATGTTACTGTAAACAATGCTGTGAATGTCATCATCATCGTCATTCTTCTCTTCCATTGAAAACCTCAAGTGGAGTCGCGTCACTTCTCTTCAAAATTCTGTATTTCCTTGCAAACTGGTCAAATAAGGATAAATAAAGCGTTCTGTTCATTCGGTTTAAACCTAATGTTCAAAATGAAAAAAAAAAAATCCATTCAGATATGGTCTGCAATAATACAGTAGAAGAGAAGATGAACCAGACTGGCCTACAACAGAAAGAAGTGAAGCAGAATTTGGGAATTTGGAAGACCTTATGATGAATAATTCAAATAAATAAATAAAAAAAATATTGCCTACCCAAATTCAATCAGTGATGCACAGACAGAGAAAAAGTACTAATTACTACTCATATTTCTTTCATTCTCAGACAAGAAGTTCAATGATCCTCTTGAATGCACAGAAGATTCTTGGAAAAGACAGCAGCCTTCTTCTTCACCACATACTCCTCAGAACTCCAGGAGACAAATCATTTGAGCTGTGAGGATCTTTCTCTCTGTAAAACTCCCAGAGCATAGCCAATATTCTATTCCTTTAGGGATCCTCGCCTCCCTGGGGGAGTGCTGGATAGTCTACATCCCGGTACATCAGCCAGACACTCCACCTTATTTCCCATGGCTACTGCAGCAAGGACATCATCTACACTGGCTTTCTAGCCAAAATAGATGCAAGGCACAACAAAGAACATAGCCAAAACCTTGAGCACAGCTTATGGGTTTTGAATGAAAAATCTCAGGATGGCAATACTGGATCTTCTGATCCAAACCATCAGGAATCATTTCTTTAGAGGTGTTGGGAAAGATGAAAGTTTGACGAGAAAGTCTCACAGATATGTATGCTTGGCAGAAAGATTTTTCAATGTGGAGTCTGAAGAAGGAATAGAGTTGGAAGCAAGTTTTGATCTAGAAGAAAAGAATTGCTGAGCCAGTCTTACTGGATAACCGAGGATACCTTAGTTAGAAGAGGGTTTTATGACTTACAGCAAAGGATAAACCCACCCCAAACAAGAAGATGTTTTTACCAAGCAGGAAGCTAGCACAGGCAAACAAGTCAGCAAATGCTGCAAGCAGAAAAAGCTCTCCAAATTTTCCACTGTCAAGAAAACTGAAAAACAACTTTCCGCTTCAGCTGTAATATACTGACTTTTAGTGAGTGGAGAATAGCAACATATGGTAATTAGAGTCGTTAGGATAGGCTATAGATAATAGTTAAGGGATAGATTGGTTCTACTGTATGAAGATGCTCAGCAAAGTGCCAAAACCAAAGGGTCTCCAGGCCTGCCTGCAGCTAGAGCTGACAGCTGTAGGCACAGGCTCTGTTGCCCACTACCCTGGACTGCAACAACGTCTTGGATGGAATAAACTGCATTTTGGAGAGCCGCCTGGACTCCCACATCCCTCATTTAGGCTCTTCCATGGAGGTGAAAAAAGCCTCTGGGTATTGTACAAAAAAACAGCTATGTAATCTAGAGTTGCATGACCCAATATTTCTATTGAACTGGAACAATTTTTATCAATATTATGGATCCACTTCTTTTCAGTGCGTTTGGTCAAAAACATAAAGCATCGTTTAAAAGACATTCTTGGATGCGTACTAAGTACTACGAATTAGTTAAGGTGTTGGTTTGGCATGGCTTGGTTTTTGGTGGGGAGGGAAGAAGCCAGCCACAGAAGTGATTTCTTGTGCAAAGCTCCTAGAAGCTTCCTCCATGCCTGGCAAAGTGAATCCCTGCTTGGCACTAAGAACAGACATGCTGCTGAGCCAATTACAGAAGCTGGTAGCGCCTTGGTGATATATTTAAGAAGGAAATCAAAACTGCAGCCAGTTAACCTTGAAGTTGGGAAATTTTTAGGTTGGCACCTCTTCTGCTTTGAAAGCCAAACCAGTGAGACACTCTGTTGCAGTGTGTGTTTATTATTGTACTGCAGTTCTAGTAGTCCGTTTTCTAAGGCTTCCTATTTTGTGCTGTTATAGCATATGTTATTATGAATGGATTGTTCCTTTCCCCCCAGTATTGTTGGCTTTTGCCCTAGCTGTCCCTCTCCCCAAAGACCTGCCCTTTTGTTCCCTGTTCCTTCTCCCATTGAACATCAACCCCTCCCCAAGCCTGCCCCTTTCTCTAGAAACTTCTCTCTCAATTTTGTACCCTTCAAAACCCCAGTGGTTTCTTCAAGTTATTCTCCTCCCCTGTAGTCCCCCTACTGGTTTCAACATTGTATTCCCCTCCTTGTCTACCACCCCCAGTTTCTCCCAGTTGGTTAAAGATTGTATCCTCCCCTGGGACCTTCCCCCCATTTAGAAGTTGATGGATGCCTTTGAATCAGTGTCTTTCTGTCCTTGACCCTCCAGGGAGTAAACTGAAAAATATGCAGAAGACCTCTCCCTGTTCCTTGTCCCTGCTCTCAGCGCAGTTCTATCCCCAAGGCAGTCCACCTGTGCCGTAGAGCAGCTGTGCCCTACAGCTGCAGCCCGGATTCGACAGCTTTCTTGGGGCGGCCCACTCTCGCTGTCGGTGTCGGGAGCTAGTTGGGCTGAAGAAATCCAGCACCGCAGCAAGACTCCAAGTCAGAAATCCAGTTTATTAGGAAAAGGGGGAAAAACCCAAATCCATGCAAGAGTACAAAAGAAAAACCACTGACAGAGTCAGAATACAAGCTGACGTCCTGCTAGTTAGGGTGGTGAAAGCAGTTTGGATGAAATGGTCTTGTTGAAGTGGTGATTCTTTAGAAACCATCTGGTAACTCTCGTCCTCTGGAAAACCAGTGGCTAAGGGTGGCCGTTCCTCTGGCAATGCAGTAGAAATAGTGCTTCTTGCCTTCCAAAACCCAGATGATATCCAGGTGGGGATGCTTAGCTCCTACCCCCTGGGCAGAGCATCTCCCAATGGGCTGATATCATTCTGAGTCATGATGTGGGTCCTTGATTACCCGTGAAACAGAAATGGCTCCTGGAGGGAGTTATCTCTGAGTCATGTGGCAAGACATTGATGGGCCCATTAACAGGAGAGAAGGAAAAAACGATGCCACCCCTGGTTTCCTCAGTTCTTGAGGGTGGGAATAGGATGCATTTTGATATTGTAAGCTAGGACAATACAGGATGCAGGTTTTTGCATTTGCAGGGAGTTTGTATGGATTTGAAAAGTATCCTCATAGCAGAAGCACAAAAGTATTCTCATACCCCTTTTAATCATCTTCAAATGAAGCAATTCTCCCAATAACCTAAGGCATGAATGACTTGCGAGTGAGTTGAAGGAACACGCCAAAGATAAGTAGTGTTCAACTGCAGAGAATTGTTTAGGGACATCATACCCTAATATTTTAAATCAGAAAGCATGGATGGACTGGTCTTTTTTCCTTGGTTGACTACAGAACCAGCGGTCCTTTGCAGGAGGGTCTTTGGATTTAGGATGAGACTGGCAACTAAGAGCATGGCTACACAGAAGGTGCTACTTTTAGACCAGAACATTCAACTACTAAAGGCAGATAGGAGAGTAGCTGATTAGTGACAGCTCCGACAGGAGGAGTCTGCGGCTTACCCCATGGGAACAATAGTAGCACATTTCAATTTTAGAAAACCATTCTTTTCAGAGGACCAAGCATCAGTGAAAAGAAAAGGTCGAGTAAAGACATCCTAGTGCTCTTCTGATCAGAAGCATCTTCCTCCATATGAGAGTATTTAGGAAAGGACAGTGCGTTCATAAGGAAAGGTGTGCCAGTTACAAAACCTGCAGAACAAGGCAAGACAAACTTATATATTTTATTTGCTATTTTTATTTCACCTGCTAAAAAATGATTTTTTTTAAGACTGAATTTTATGAATTCTGCAACGCTGTCTTTTTGAACGTCTTCCTACTCGTATTAAACACCGAGGTGACAAAGAGAGCAGCAGTGGAAGGAAAGCTGGTCCATCTCCCCCTCCTTGTGGCTTTAGGCCAGTGAGCGATTAGAAGTTGGTCACTTCATTTGAGATAAATAGCTTTACCAAGAGAGAATATTATCCAGCCTTGATCTTTCCTTTGGAGCTGATCCACTTTGTAGTCATGAATTCTTGACTCAGCTGGGGAGAAACAACGCCATTACGGCCATGGATGTTAGAGTGCGCTGATGGGAAATGAAGTTTTCATCTTCAGGTCCTTGCTTCAGTAAATATTCCAAATTCATCAGAAAGAAAATTCGAAGACCAGGAATCCCCACTCAAATGACCTACTTCAAATAGTCTGCACGCATAAGAGACATCAAGCAGGTGCTCTCATCTGTTAGGGGAATACCCAGCCAGTATATTATTGTCTACTTAGGAGGCAATAATTTTGGAAATCATTGAATTTTTTGTATTGCAAGTGAATGGTCAACACATTTTATTACTGGATTAGGTAAAATCATGTCTTCTGCATCCTTTCAGAGAGGAAGATTACCTGGATCTAAAGCTGCTCAGCTCCATGATGGGATGCTTTGTCTTCAAAGGGAACTCTAGTCTTCGTCCTTTTGGATTGCTTCCATAGCTTTTCACTCACTCTTCAGGTACCTGTTAAAATGGCCTCTTATCCCATGCAAATTTTTATGGGCATAGTCACTGAATTGGGAAGTATTCCATAAAGTCCACAGGCCTTGTTGAGATGGATGCACAGGTCTCAAGGGTGTTAGCAGATGTTATTCTGAGGCCACTCCTGATCATGTTGGATGGACCATGGTGACTGAGGAAAGCACCCAAAGACTGGATGAAAGCAAATGTCACCCATCTTCAAAAAAGGCAACCAGGAGGACTCAGAAAAGTACAAGCCAGCCAGCCTCATTTGGATCCCCAGGAAGTTGATGGAGTAGCTATTCCTGGAAAGCATTGCCAGGCACACGAAGGAGGACAGAACAAATGTAGTCAGCATGGATTTACCAGGGGAAATTGGTGCTTGACGACTTTTTAAACTCCTCTGGTGAATGAACTTGCCTGGTAGATGAAGAGAATATCATCTGCCTGGGCTTCAGGGAAGTTTTGGACGTTTATCTACATGGCAGCACACATACCTACGGGAAGGAATAGTGCAAAGAGCAGGGAACCAGTGTCTTTTCAATGATGCTCAGTGAAAAGACAAGAGGCAGTGGGCACACACTGCAATACAGGAGATTGCCTCTGAGCATCACAAAATTATTTTTTATCGTGACGGTGACTGAACCATGGCACAGAGTGTCCAGAAAGATGGTGGAGTCTGGATCATTGAAGACATTAAAAGTAGGCCCAGATATAATCCTGGGCAACAGGCTCTAGGTATCCTGGTTGAAGCAGGGGGATGGGACTTGGTGAGCCCCACAGAGCCCTTCCACCCTCATTCATTCTGTGCTAGTGAATTCTCTTAGAGATGCATTTCAAGGACTGGCATGACAAAGCTCTGTGCAGAGTGAGATCCAAATGGACATGGGATTTAAGTTCCTTAAGTAGTGTTCAAGAAGAATGTAAAACTCCAGGAAACCTGTCTCTTCCATAACTGAATCCCTTTCATGGGAAAATTCCCCAGCTCTAGAAAGATCCTCTGAGACGCATGCTTAAGACTGACACTGGCAGAGCAAATTTCTCCCTATGCGTGTCTAAGACCAGTTAGGATCTTTACCAAAAGTGTTGTCAACGTAGTCACAGAAGGCATATTGTTAAGAAGTGACAACTTACATCAGAATGGCAAATATTGGTCCAGCAATGAATTACTGTATGGGAATTATCGACTTGTATTCCAAATAAATAAAAAGGAGTTGGTCTTTATTGAACTCTTTCATTGCAATATTCATAAGGGAAGAAAAAGACCTATGTCCTTAACTTTCTTAATTCTAACAAAGATTTAAAACATTCCTTGTAAAAAGCGTATCTGAATTATCGGTCTATGAAACAATTTGAGTTGGGAAAAAAGTCCTAAAATTGTGTAGACAGTTGCAGAGAAAGCAAGAAAATAGGAAAGAAACAAAAACAGAGAAAAAGAGTCATCTTGAGTCTGCTAGCTAGTTCTAGAAGTAGTCTGCTAGAAAAAGGAAACCCCAGTGGAATTTCAAATGTGTTCATGCACTTGATTCAGTAACTGGTCAATGTAAAAACCAGTCCTTTCGTACAACTTCCCCCAGCAACAAAAACTTCAACAGATTGACGCCACCATCATGCCTGTCCCAGATGTATTTAAAAGAGAAATGATGATTTTCTTGAAAATCTATTTGCGTACAAGTTGCAAGACATTGGAGGGATTCTCCACATTCTCCTTCCTCCACGCGGCTTGAAAGTATATTTGATAAAATATGCAACAAAGCATGTGATTTACAAGGTAGAGTAAAATGGATGACTTGGGAATTGATCTCTTTTGGATATGAAACTTCATATCCACTCTCTGGGAAGTTTCTAAAAGAAATGATGGAGCTGAGGCATGAATCTGCCACTCCGAGTGCTAAGCAAACATAGACACTCCCCTTCACATGGCCCCACCTTCCGCACACACCTAGGCATGCACAGAGATCAGCATAGCAGATCATGAACACCTTGGAAAAGACTGAAATGCTAAATAGCTCTCTTTGTGGACAAAATAGCCGGTACACTATTTCAAATATCTGGTACAAAAACTCTGTTGAATATCTGCCTCATATTTAAAACACAGCTTTTCATTGAATTCTGTTTGCAGAATATTTTCCTTCCATTTGTTCCTTTAAAATTCCTTTGTTCTATGTCTAGAAATATTTTCTTCTAAAAATAGAAAAAATTAGATGATGTCTTTTCAGAAGAAAACATTGGTTTAGACAATTTTTAACCATCATGGTATGGAAGAATTTATTTGTCCCTCACTAAGGAGGAATAAGTATTTTGATCCTAGATCATTTACAGTGAAATACTTGACATTTTTAAGATGCTTTCAATCAATTTTGATCCTCATTGCTTATTCATTGTAAACAGTAAGTTTTCAGTGCATGGAAAGTGTGTGTGGTATGTCTACATTAGTTCAAACACCAATTCCAACTAATGGCCAGGCTGAACTACAGTAAATAATGTCCTGAAGGATATTTTGCTGCCTTCTTTGGCACTCCTTGAAATCCTAATGATTGGCATGAAGTGTCGAAATACAGAGATTTTCTCTCAGAGGGTGTCCCATGATGAAACCCATCCCATGTGTTTGATGTTGTAGTTCTTATCGCTTTTAAAAGTTGATATCTTCTGCACAGTTTTCATGAAGCTTTCTGTTACAGTAGTGAAAATCACAGAGAAATGCAATTTTGTACAACTTTGAATTTACCCCAAGAGCTGAGAGAAAATTTGTTCGTATACCTCAATCTGAGTCTCTTCTATATTCAAGCTTTGTTTATCTCCCATCAAGGGTCGCATTCGTTGCTGTTCAAAGCCCCATCCAAGCTGACTTGAATACGTTCAGGGATGGGACATCCACAACTTCTCTGGGCAACCCGAAGCAGCGTTCCAGCACCCCAACAGCAAAAAATGTCTTCCTTTCATCTAATAGAGATCAGAAATACTAAATCTAGGTATATAAACTTGGAGGAAAGGTTTGAAATTCTATTGATTTGAAACACATTTGATATGAATACTAACTTCCAGACGACTGAAATATGTTGATGGCCATTTGAGATTGACACTTTTTGAAAAAGTGCATGGAATTGAAAATTAAAACCGGCAAAATTAAAAACTTCTTGCCATTTTCTTTTAACTCATATCTTCAAAATTGCATAGGTCAGATATCTGTGCTCCATGCAAATCTCTCAGATACTCTCAGACCAAAGCTTTTCTTTCAGACTAAACTGCGGTTTAGGTAGAACACGAGTGCTTAGTGAAGGTTTTTCTGGGCATAGGGGGATTTGTGTGCACAAGAGGTTTTATCCAAACTGGAAAATTCATCCCAGCTGCATTTGTTCATCATTCCTACTGCATCAGGCCTGAAGATTCTGTGAAAAGTATCCTGTGGACCTTGAACATAGCTCATGTGAAAGAGATGAGAGGTGATGGAGAAGTTGAGGGAGAGAATCAAGAGCATATGGCCCAGTAAAGGCACCAGAAGGTATTTTTTCATGTGGTCCACAGCCCAAACAATTGTTTAGCACCGTTTGAAGGCTGTGTTTGACCAACAGGGCTGAAGCAGGTCTTCAAAATATCCAGTAGATCAAAATCCATGGAAGCAAATGACCCTGGCCAGTCACCTTGCTGCTGATCATTCACCCTCCATACCAGCTGATCAGGCCTAAGAATGCTGCTGCAAAAGTGTTGTGAAAAAGGTAGGCACATTTTCACAGAGGCAGGGGAAAATGCCCTTGGATGGTGATTCCAAGGGATAACTTGATGGCGCAAGTTAGGTACTCTTATCTACTGTGCAATATTGAAGTTGGTGAGTTCACCATCTGTAAGCATCACTTTAGAAAATAAATGTTTGATCCACAAAACGATACTTCCTATGTCCTGTCTACCTGCTTCATTTCAGCCAAGGAATAGGCTACGTTCCATCAGCAAAGTGTTCATGATCATATGCTTCTTTAAACTGTGGTCATTCTTTCTTTTTTTCTAAATCAGACACTGTCTATTCCTAAGATTCAGATGTCCATGGGTAGGGGTGTAATTAAGTTCACTGTTAAAAAATATCCTTCTTGTTATCTTTTTAATAAATTACTGAGATGTAACATCAGTCTGAGAGCTGAAACCTTCATTTGCTGTTTGCCAAGTATCATCTATGCGATACAAATTCTATTTGACCCATCCATTGCCATCTAATACTACTAGTAATGCCTTCACAACCTTTACTTCATCGTTAGGGATTTTGGAGAAGTGAAAGATTTGAACATAAGCAAGGGCATTTGTTCAAGATGCTCCAGAAAGAGCTGCCGTCTGTTCTCTTCCTTGCTGCCTATGTTGGCAGGAAGCTGCAAAAAACCCAAAGATAACTAGAAAGAGTGTTACTTTTAGTCTAAATTTGGAAATGATGTTTGGAATACCCTGTTAAATGAAAAGGTGCTCTTTTAAAAGATGGCATCTTCAGGGGAAAAGTCAGTTTAGAGAGGTTTTGAGACAGTTGCTTCTGGAAAAAAAAAAAAAAAATTTGAGGTATCCAAGGTCTTTAGCCATACCACTTGGAAGATTGATTCAAAACACAGTTCCTTCATCTAGGAAGAACAGAGGACCATAGATGCAGCCCATTTCAAAACGGAGTTCTTTATGTGTCAGGTTGGGATTTACTGGACATCATTTCTTGTAAAGTCGAGGGACTGCAGTTAGCTCTCCAATAATTTCCTTCTCTGAAATTCATCTGCATTTGCTCCTTTCTCCAGCGTTCCCATTTCTTAGTGCTGGTATACTCCATCTATGCATTAGAATATTCAACTGGAGTGTGTGTCCGATATTTTCTAGTTCAAATTGGCTGGAACGCAATGGATAGTTCCAGTTGCTTGTATACACTAGTTTTATTTTGACAAGTTTTCTTTGAACAATGTTGAAGCAGCAGTAGCAAATCGGAAGTACAGCTTGCAGCAGGGAAAGACACTTCTGCTTGCTCAAGTTTCCTGTAGTCAGATAGATGCCAAAAGGCTTTTCATAGTACTACTACTGTCTTGTAGGAATACTTGATCTAATCCTACCTTTGATACAATTACGAATGGGCTACTTTTCCACAAGGTGGAACATTTTTCTTTTAATAATATGTTTTTTGTAAGTTGGAAACATGAACTTGTGCACCAGTCAGGTGGAAGGTACTCTTACTTCTTCATAAGTTTCACAACATTATTTAGAAAATATTGACTCTGTGTAACTTCAAAAGAAGAATTCTGGGCATCTTCATTCTATTGATGTGATTTTTTTTCTACCATGCTGTTCTTGTTTTCTATGGAACTCATTTTTACCAATAGAAATATTTTTCCCTGACACCTATGGAAAATACCTATGTTTCCTCAATATTGCAGCCTCAGTACACTGTTTAGAATTATTTCAACATGGTCCCAAGCATATCCGACAGCTAGACAGCAGAGGTTAGCAACAGTGAGTGGGAATAACTTCTGAACCATTTCAGTAGATTTCCCAGGAAGGGCTTGCTTTCTGCCCCTGCAAATTTTCCCAGAGATATTGTCTGGTGAACAGTTGCATCAAAAGAGTATTTTTGCACAAACCTTGGGCCAAGCTCTGTCTCAGATTTACTAGTGAATGCAAAGAGGGTGAAAGTGCTGCTTCAAAGCCCTCTGTGTGCTTTCCGTACCAAAAGGGAGGTGACCCCAGCAATAACTTTTTGATCTCTCTTCAAAACACGAGGCACGTCACCACCTCATTCATCTTTTTCTGGGACTCAGCATCTAAAGACCAAGAAGCCCTCTTGCTTGCTAAAGTGTGTTCAGCAAAAAACCCTTGTCCCATCAGCAAATTGGAACACAGCTGCATTCCAGTCAATACCAATGCTGGCAGGGCAATACTCTAGCCCAGTAGTAACATGCCACTGTTAGAAGACTGTGTAAAAATCTTTGTGTACAAAGTAATGGGAGGGAAAAATAGAATTGGGAAGAACTGCACATTGTTCTGGAAAAAGCCTCCTGCCACAGTCTTACAGACGTCATTTTCTGGTATCATTTTTAAGAGTTGGAGTTTCTTAAATTTTGTACAAGATAAAATCTTACTGGACCTTGAAGTTTCCCTACTAGAAGTACAGCCATTTCTTAGTAGAATAGAAGTAAGCCCTTTGAATATGTACAAATGGCCTTTCAAAATACATATGCTATAGCCCACTGTGAAAGGAATTAGCTATAAAAATAGAAATTCAAAGGTTTAAAAAGGTTTTGAATAAAGTAAGTCTAAGGTGATAGAAGAAGAAGAAAACAGCAGTTTTCTTCTTCTGCTGAAAAAACAACTCCGAGGACATTGTACTCTACAGGTGTATTATATCACTTTCTGAAAAACGGAGTAGGTTTGCTATTTCAAAAGGTTTTCATTAGGAAGGAAGAGATTCCTTTGGAAAAAAAAACTTCAAATTGACTTGACATGAATGTTATGACACTTCACCAATCATGAAGAAAAATTCTCATCACTTGATATGGAAATCATGACGGTAACGGAGTCAAGGATGTCTAAGCCGTGCCATCAGGAACATAAAAAAGCATTAGAATGCTGGTAAGACTGAGCTCCTGAACTAGTCAGAAGAGAACGCAACCAAAACATTTTCCTTTAAGAGTCTTCAGCATGAACAGCAGATCAAATGTTTTCCTGTGAAGTATTTATGAATAGAATTAACCTTTAAAAGAACATTGTTTTCAAAAACCTGTGTCCAGTATCTCTTAGAATGATACAGAGTTCTTATTACTAGACAAAAGAAAAGCACTTTTTTCCAAACTGTTGTGCACTTTTAAACGATCTACAATAAAAAGAGTACTTTTTCATGCTGGGCATGATGTTCATTACAAAAAAGCCTTGTCGCACGCTTGGTACTCTAGTGTCTTGATTAGCATCGTTTTTTATTCATTGACTCTTTTTCACCTTGAAATAATGGCGTCTTTGTACTTATGCAGCATCCATGAAGAATTTCTTGGGTGTCATTTTGTACTCGATCCTAAATGGCAGGTTCTGCATTCTGCCATCCGTCTAGCTTTCCCATTTGATGCAGCTTCTGAGAGGTCTTTTCAGAATTGAGGACTACCTGCAAGAATGATGCTAAATGCATGCATTTTACTCCTTGGGTAATGCAAAAGAGTTTCTCCTTTACAGCATAATAATAACAGGAAAAGAATGATGGTGGATTCAATTCTTATAGTAATACAAAGAGAACTATTATCATCATTAGAAACCAAGCAAGTCATATTTATTGCTCATGCAGTACAACCACTAATGCAAATTACCCTGTAAATTCAAAATGAATCTGTATCACAGGAGTGGATTGAATGTCTCTCTTGATATTTTGCTTAAAGCAGAAAATTAATTCTTTTGACAGCCAACTCATAATTGCAACCTAACTTTCAACTCCAGCTTTCAAACAGTGGAAACATGTCTGTTTATAACACGATACAGTACCGTACACAAGACCAAAACAGGTCCTAGACGTTCAAATGAAAGAAAAGATCAAAGGACAGATTAATTCGTGTCTGCAAGCCCTCAAGAGCGTGCAGGTCAAAAGTCCCCAGAAAACTAGGCCAGTGGCACAAATTCTCGATGTTGGCACCAGCAGAAGCAGCTGCTATCTTTCTAGGATGCAATCTTGCTTACATCATCCTTCAAAGCAATCTTCTGTCCCCCTGCCCAATATGCCTTCTGCTCTACTCCTTGGACTTCACGTTTGCATTTCTACAGAGTCCTGCAAAGTGACTCAAAGTTCAGGTAATAGATTTCCAAGATTTAGAAATATTGTGTTAAGTCTATTTCTTTCGTATTTCATCCCGTCTAAGCATACTGAACTTTCTGAGGTGAAATATGTCGAGTATGTCACGTGTAGTTTACATGTTAGTTCTGCTTGACATTAAAACTTCGCACAGACCCCTGGGATGCCTTACTGCAAAAATATATAGCTGCAAAGAGTGGTTGCACAAAGTTAGAAGGGCCAGAAAACCATGTAAACAACCTAACAGTAGAGGCTTGAATTTCTGAATATAATCTTGCACCATCTAAAGTCAAAATAGAATATTGAAATGATTTTCATCTAATAATGAGCGTGGGGAAGAAAGAATCCAGATAGGATTTTTTTTTTTTTGAAACAGTTCCAGGAAATACATGGCCTTAACTTGGAAGTATAGCATTAAATATTTTTATACAGCATGAGTTCTCATTACCTAATCATATGATTTGTAGAACTGAATTGGAAAGTAGGAAATAAACAAAGAAAAATATTCAAGCTATAAAAAATGTGAGTTTAAAATTTTCTTTGTATTTCTGATTAAAACGATGAGGTAGCCAAATGGTCACCCATTATTTTCAAAAGCATCTGGACATAAAAAACGGATCAATTTTGGCGGGACTTGGATGTCCGGTATTCCTGAAAAGCTTTATTTCACTGCTTCCCAAGCCTGATTCAATCCCCTTAAATGCAGCTGTATTTCAGTTGCTCAGTGAAACTGTCCATCTCATGCATATAGTTTACAAATAATCTGCAGAAAAAGCTAGCTAGATTTAAAGATCTTTTTTCTGTAAATGGCCTTCAACTGATTTCTACAAACACACAGCTGGGATTTCTGCTGTCTTCTTCAGGCCACTTCCTGCAGAGACCTCTCCATTAAATTTGTCTCGTTCTACTAAGAACGCTTCTGGTGATCCAAAGTCAGCACTGGGATTGTCCAACTGCATGGAATTACTGTCTGCTAGAGCTGCACACTGAGGGCTTCTGTGTGCAGCATCATGTGAGCCCTGCTAATGTCACCCTGTTGGTATAAACTGAGCTAAGTGGACCTTAAGGGACAAGATTGTGCACTGATTTTGTAATAGAAATTAGGTACTAAGAAGGAGGCGGGAGGATTTCAATGTTTCTGCCCCCAGCTGAAGCAACACTAAATCTCGGTCCTTATCTGAAAAACGAGGTGAATTAACCCGTTTGGCATTCATATGCCAAAAAGGTCAGTAATACACTCAGAACTGTCAAAAGAGTAACAATTCCAATCATTACTTTCTAAAAAGAATTCATTTGAAGAAGTCAGGAAGACAGATGAAACATGCAAATATCCTACCCTGAGAATCATTCTGTTGATCTGCACAGGTTTCTTATTAAATTCCCATCTAATGCATTGGACATGTGTACTTGCGATGACACAAATACTTGCAAAGCTTACCAGATAAATCATGTTCTCTTCAAACAGCAAAGCATTTCTTGATGGCTGCATTTGCTAATTCCATTTAGACTCAATGTTCTTAAAGGTCTTTTCCAACCAAAGTTCCAACCATCATTCTCTAAGTCGCACATCCTGATTGTCCTGGTTTAGGGCTAAATTTGGCAGAAAACCTCACAAAGGGCCACTGCACCCTCCCCCCCACCGAAAGCCCACCCACACAGCCGCTCCCTTCAACTGGTTTGGGGAGAGAAGTGGGAAAAAGCTGTTGATTTAACAGGCAAAGCACTTCCCAGCACAAAAAAATGAACAATACCAGATGACAAAACTCATTTGCCGCACTGAAGAGACGACAAATCAGAAAGTCTCTCCTGTGGGTGCTCACTCTGTTATAAACCCCTCCAGCAATGGGGAAGGCTGCTGCCCAGGGTAGGCCCCAGTAGGCCACAAAGTGCAAGTTCCCAGTGCTTCCCAGGTCCCAGTCCGGAGCAGATTCGAAACGTTCCAAGAAAAGGGAAAGGAAAAAACAAAACAGTCCAGGGAAAACTCTGCCTCAGCCAGCTAACCCAACTAAAAAGCAAATGCGTGCTCTGTTCTGCTCCGTCAGTGCCCAGACAACACAGTGCAGCGCAGAATGTGGAAGAGTGTTGCTTTTTAAGGAGTGCAGCCTCTGATAAGAAACTCGGTGCTTCTTCTTCTCCCCACCTTTGCTCTCAGAACCAGTCTTGAAGGCAGAGAATATCATATCCAGCATTAAGAGAACAGATGACTGGGGATACAAGCATCATAAAGTCACCCTAGGACACTGCTCCTTTGAGATATGTCACCAGACTATGCTAAGACCAAGTTTTGGAACTGCTCATTAAAATTCTACGCTCACAGTGAAGCTGAGGAGGAAACACAGCTCACTACAGTTACCTTGTGGCATGCCAGTGCTTCCTTTCCATCACAATGGTCTTCGTTTTTAAGTCCCTGACATCACAGGCATCATGAAACATCCTTTGTGCAGGAAGGAAGAAAATATTCTTCTCATTGATGCTGATGGGTTAGCTGACATGCAAAGCAGTTAATTCAAAGTGACAGAGCAATCAAGTCAATAGGAAAACTCACCACAGTTTTGTTTACTCCCCTAAATCCTTACTATCCCAAAATACAAGAACAGCTGTAAAAGCCTTGTGGCTACCTAATTTTTTCCTAGACCTACATGGTGGGGTAAGAGATAAACAATCCCAAACTATGGTAATCCACAACAAAGCATTCTTGACCTCATATTCAGGTTCTGCATAGCGAGCTCTTCCTCCTGATCAAGTTATTCCATCGCAATACTTTGGGGAGTATCTCAGAGGGCTGGCTGTTGTTTGGTTTGAAAGCATCTTGATCATTCAGGAACCCAGTAGCAAGGACAAAGTTTAAAAGAAGATAGTGCTATGCATTGATTTTCATCTAGGACAGAGATATTTCTACAACACAGAAGGCTGACCTAATGCTTCACGACAACGTGGCTGAAGTGGCATCCTGGTCCCCATAGGTTTTTCTCTTTACTTTTAGCTGCTTTCTTACCAGATTAATGAGCTGAACTAGCTCAAAAAAGAATCAGATAAGTGCCAGAGCTTTCAAACAAACAAACAAACAAACAAACAAACAAAAAAAAAAAAAAAAAAAAAAAAAACCAAAACAGACGCAAAAGGGTGCATTTGAAAACAGATGTTTTTTGTACTTTTCATAGATACATGGCATTCTCTAGAATGATATTGCTCCAATGCTTCGGGTTTGGTTTTGTTTTTGTTTTTTTCCTCAATTCGAAATGTTACACATTCTTCTTTGGCCATTTTAGTAAACTGATTTTCTGATCCATGTGAAAGACAGTCCGAAGTTCCCCTCATTTGCCTCACGACCGTCCCCAGGACAGACATCGGGACCCTGAGGACCCTGACTGGAATGCTGGCATGCCGGTCAGAGAGGAATGCCAGAAATCCTGAGGCCCCTGAGCAGAATTCTGGCCTGCCAAGTGATTGTTGGCAGCTGTGTCTACAGTGACTGCTTCTAGCAGGGCCTGCCAAGGGGCGAGGCGACCTATGGGCCTGCACGTGCTTCGCGACACCAGCCCAGGAATTTTCCCACCTCTTGGCCAGATGAACTTGCTGGGGCAACTGTGGTAGCCGCCCCATGGAAAATCCTTCATCTGCTCCACTACCACCGTGAGGGACGCAGATTGAAGCCCCCCTCCCAAGGACTGAGGCTGAGACGCCCGTCATTCTGATCCAGGGCTACTGGCCTGACTGAAGCAGGATGCCTGCTAAGTGTTGCCTGCAGATGTGTTCGCGGGACCTAAACTGGTTTCCTATAGAAACCAGTCCTGAAACAATAGCTCCCACTCACTGCTGATATTGATATTGACTTCTCCTGCTGAGAACATGGACTGTCTGTACCCGTCTTCAATACCATTTTCCCCCTCAGCAATTTCAATAGACTTGCTCTTTATTGTATCTGCTCCCCCTCAGCCATTTCTAGATCTGTTTCCCCCCTCAGCAATGGACTAGAATAGAACCTTGAGATAACCAGGACTCTGAGATCTCCCCTAGGAGAACTCCATCGGCTGGGCTGCGAGGACTTCATCTCTCTCTATTTGGTAGCTATACTCCCTCTCTCTTTCTCCCCCTCTTTTCTATTCTTTTCCTCTCCCTAATTCCTTGAAGGCATTTGCTGTGGTCATTCTAGAAAGGTGCATTTGTTTGGAGTGATACTGCAATCCCTTTTCCATCTTGTCTTTTGCCCTCCGAGATCAGTTAAGAAAACATCATCCCCCCTTGGTAGGAGCGGATCAGAACAATATGTTCTTTCCAGCTGAAATTGGTTCTAGTCAATAGAAGCACACTGGTAGGTAAAAGTAGACTATAAAAGATAACCTTCAGAATGTATTTCCCATGTCTTCCCATTCAAGCAAGTGAAGAAAGCAGACAGATCTTCAGATAACATGCTATGCGAATTGAAAGGAATCTTCTTGGAGGCAACTGTGAAACTCACGCAATGAAATACAGATGAGAGAGATGAAAGGGTCACATATGATGTCAAATCTATTCTTTTAATGTTTGAATGAAACAAGATTTCTTGAAGTACAATCCTACAAAATGAAGGTGAACTTGCAGAAGCAATTGAACTGGGTCTCCTTTAGAAACACAATGTTGTCTAATTAAACTGAGCATTCAGGAAGGCAACCTTGAAATCAAAAGGATTTAGAAAAATACAAAATACCAAGACTGGCAGTTCGTTATCTTTCACGGTCTCTTTAAGATAAGATTGATTTGAACTTCCACTTGTAGTAGGTCTGAAGACATTAGGAATGATGCAATATGAAAAAACCAAAACAAAACAACTTTCTCAAAAAGCTTTGAGAAACCAGAGAAATGATGATTTTTATTGGTTAGGTAGTCCTTTAAAATTTGTCTTGGGGGAAAGAGATAAAAAACTGACTGAGATCAAATGACTGTGGAGTATATTCCAAAACAGTAATGAAGAAGGTAAGGGGCAAGAGCCTGTTAGAAAAATACTATGCTGGCTTCATCTGTTGAAAGCATTCCAGAATGGTTGAAATTATGAATCATATCTTGTGGGATTAAAAAAAAAAAAAAAAAAAAAAAAAAAAAAGAGGAAGAAAACAGAAGGAAAAAAATATTTTGAACATATTTTTCCATTCCAAGATGGTATAATGGCTTTATTTCATTTTGTTCCTATGACCGGTTAATAGCTTATGAAATGTTTAGCAATAGAGAGTGAGAGTCTTCACACTAGCCATACCATTTGGATGTGTCTCTTTTACTTTCTAGAGCAGCAGATATGGTTTAGCACTCCACAATTCAGTCCCCAAAAGTGAGTAAGTGTGGCAGATTTAACCTAACTGCCCAGTCCACCAAAATGCCTAATTATCTTGAAAAATGCTTTGCTCTATCTCATGATCTGGACATGTCTCTCTAGCTCCACTTTGAGCTTCTTGATCTTTCATCTACAGGATGAGATCCAATTTAGCTTAGCAAGGATGTAGCCTTTCCAAACCATATCTTTTACCTTCTGTATTCTTACAAGTACATTTCTACCGCAGGGACCAGTTTGGAAGATCTTAGTTGTTTTATTCCTTAGATTATGTTGCTGCATTAATTAGCTCTTCTTTGAAGTTTTTTCCCTGCTCAAGTATAGGGTCAGTGCTGAAATGATTGTGATGCTAACTCCTTATGATCTATTCTGCAGGCTTACAGAGTATGCAGCAAAGTTTTCTCTTCTTCTGAGGACATTCTACTCTTTTGATGAGAAATGCTGAAGGTCTGACTTCAGTTGCAAAGGTATCTGATTGACAGATTGCAAAATTGTTAAGTCTAGTAACAGCAGGAAAAGCGTGCTCTTGCTCTCTATGTAAATGTCGTGTCAGCTGCTGTTGGGATAAAAAGCATGAGCATAAGCAAAGATATCTGCATGGATAGAAAAGAAACAAAGAAGATATTTGTTGTGATTTCTGCACTAAGGAGCAAGAAGAAGCATGAAGCGCTAATTTCAGTGGCTAAGACAGTATCGTCCTTGGGCCAGTTCTCTTCAACATCTTTTGAACCACTTGGACTCGGCACTTGAAGGAATATTAAGCAAGTTTGCCAGAGACGCTACATTGGGAGGAGCTGCCAACTAACTCCCTTGAGGCCAGTGAGACACTGCAGAGAGATCTTGACAAATAAGAGAGATGGGCAATTATGGCTGGCCGGGAGTCTATGCACAAATCACGAAAGGGGCGGGACTGCTGGGGAAGGCGTCCCAAGCTGTTGTATTTTCCAGCATCAGTCTCATGACATGCTTATGACAGTGGGAAGATGCCAGCAGCTCACGTCCCCAGCAGCAGAAAAAGAACTTCATGTTACAACTTACTTGAAAAGCTTTTTGACCAATCCCACAAAGCAAAAGCATATTGACAGTAGTTCTATCCGATCCCTAGAAGCACACAGAACTTTGGTTCAAAGAACGCTTGCTTCTTTTGAATAAAAGACCTGCTTGTAAGCCTTAAGATAGAATGCACAGAGCTCTATTATTAAGCTTAGAACTTCCTAACATCTGGCTAGATCTACTTTGCTGTAGCTTAGGGAGTTCTTCTGGTCAAGCTTTAATACACAGGCCATTGTTCTATTTGTCCTTACTTCTCTACTTCTTCTATCATTTTTCTGCTGACAAACCTTATGACTACTGCTTAGCTCCAAGCACAGTTCTGCTGTCTCTGAGGCCTGCCTTTTGCAGCTTTCCCAAAATCCTCTGTTTCCAAGGATTCCCACAGGCAATCCCCAACCTTAGGGAGTTGTGCGATGACAAGTGCTGGATTCAGCACCTGGGACAGGGCAATCCTGCTCTGTGTGTGTGTATAGAGTAGGGAGCCAGAGGCTGAAAGGAAGCCAGGCTCCTGGCCAATGGCAAGCTAAATGTGCATCAGCAGTGCCCTGGCAGCCAGGAGGGCCAAGCCTGTCCTGGGGTGCATCAGGCACAGTATCACCAGCTGGGCAAGAGAGGGCATTGTCCTGCTCTGCTCTGCCCTGCTCTGCTGTGTTCTGGGGCGGCCTCACCTTGAGTGCTTGGGGGCAGTTTTGGGTACCACAATGAAAAAAGACATGAAGGTATCAGAAAGTTCTCCAATGAGGTTTACAAGGACAGAACTGGAGGAAATAGCATGCAGCTGAGTCAGGGGAGGCTCAGGTCCGGTATCAGGAAAAAGTTTTTTAACCAGAAGATGGCTGGGCACTGGAAGAGTCTCTCCAGGGTGTGGTCACAGCATCACACCTATCTTGAGTTCAAGAACCTTTGGGACATTGCTCTCAGGCATCTGGTGTGATTCTTGAGGAAGGTCCCATGCAGGGCCAGAAGTTGGACTTGATGCTCCTGACGGGCCCCTTCCAATTCAACTGATTCTACCACTCTATGATTCTGTCCTGGCCACTCAAGGTATATTGCTTGATCTCACCAGATTTTGACCTGCTCTTGTTGGTCAGAATTTGTCCCTACTGCCTAATGATATTTACCACAAAAGACAAAGGGCCTTTTCTCAATTTTCTCAAGAAAGTTGAAGATGCACCCTAGAATCCTAAAAAAGTCTTTTCCTTGAAACAACACTGTCTCCTGCCCAGTATTCTTTCCAGATCTTAAGGAGAAAGAAGGTAAAATCAGGGGATGTATTACAATGAAGCACTGTCAAGTTTCCGGACCTTTAGCAGTATATTTGTACTTCCACTATTCTTTTCTATAAAATCATGGTTTTGTAGAGCATGTCATTTTCTAGCAAGACACATTTTTGCAGCTGAGCCCATCAGTCTCTGTGAGAATATATTGTCAAAAGCACAAAACATATGAATGGGCAGTGGCAAGTGAGGGGAAAAAGCAGTATGGGAAGCAGCTCCGTGATACTACAGTAAGACAAGGAGGAGGAGGTGTTCCAGTTGACAGAGCAAAGAATCCCCCGCAGTCCCTGGAGATATCGTAGTGAAGCAGGTTGTCTCCCAGCAGTCCCTAGAGAACCATGGAGGAACACATACCTACAGTGCAGCTGCTGGAAAGCTCCATGCCACAACAGGTGAAAGTGCCTTGAAGGAAGCTGCAGCTTGTGGAGGGAGGGCCAGAAAACCATCCTTGACTTCTTCTTTAGCGGAAGAGTATGTGCAAATGTTTAACAGCTGCTAACTGGAATCTATCCTCTTTCCAGTTCTTGTCGTAGGTAAGTAGGACAATACAAGAATTAGAAGCCTAAACTGTTTTGCATGAGGCTCCCATTCTCTCTGCCACTCCCTTAAAATTTACTTTGAGATGAAATAAAACTCATGATCAAGTTCCTAAGGCTTGATGGTCAGGCTTCTCAGAAAACAGGCAGTGCAAAGAACTCTTGTCACTGTCATTTTTTTTCATAGAACTAAAAAAGTTAAAGTACTGTTTTCTAAGAACTTACGAAAATCAACTGGTAGAGGTGGTGAGAGTGAAGAGTATAATTAAGCTGGAAAGAGACTATCATGTAGCTACCTCATCTGCATAGAAGTTTTTTTACCAGGAACTCTGGACTTTTAAACAGATTTAGGACACAATAGTTATCTCTGGGAATGTTTTAGTATGTATAGAACATTCATCTTTAAATAGCTCGATCTGTTTTACCGTTATGACTTATGTTTTAAATTTTATTTGAGGAGAAATATTTGCCATTCAGATCATTTCAAGTTCTGAAGCATTTCAGTTGTTGACAGTTTTTGCTGTCTCCTGAGGGCAGGAAAATAGTCCTGGAACCAATACTGAAAGAAACTAGATGGAAAAATTAGTTTTCCGCATTCTTTTCTGTCTATTCTATGAGGCACAAGAGCAAAACCACTGCTATGAGTCTGAGTTGCCTTACCACACATGGATGACAACCTTGTAGTGAGTAGTCTGTTATTTGCACACATTTCTGATGCTGGTGGTTACCTGTTGTGCAGAAAGATCTGTAAACTCTTTTCACGGAAAGACATTCCTGAATTGCTTCACTTATCTCTGAAGCAGAGAACTAAGCTGGCACTCTACTTCGGAGATCTTCCTGTGCTCGTCCCCAAACCCGTTTCCTTCAAATGCAATTTACTTTCAACCAAAGCACTTCATTACTTCATCAGGTAATCTCTTGTTCTTAATGTTCGGGGTAGTGTTCTAAAAGGGTAAGAACATATTCTAGTAAGAAGGTAGAACCTCTTTCTTAAGTAGTAGACATCACTGGGCTTTGGTTCATGCACCAGAACAACAGCAAGGAATGTCGTTTGCAATCAATAGATGGGTTGGGGAAACCGGCCACAAGTTTAGGAATCTTTCTCCAATTAATTATGCTTTAAAATTTGTCTCTTAGCATTTCAAGTGTTTTTTTATTAAAACAATCAACTATTTATTACCTGTACCACAACGAAGCACAATCAGCAGTGCTTGTGCATCCTTCACCAATTCCAAGAAGAAGAATGGTCTGAGCCTCCAGTATAGCTCATTACCATAAGCTGAAAAAAAGTTCTTGGACAGCTTTCTTTTGCATCCTTCTAAACCTTATGCAGCACTTCCTTGCCAATCTCACTTTTTCTTTTCTCCAGGAGATGGTAAGAACTCGAGTACCTTCATGAAAACCGTCGCGGGTCGCTTGCTGTGCTGGCAGAGTTCCTTTTTGAGATAATGCCTGGAAAAGCTTTTCGCTAAGGTCTAGGCGGCAAGAGACGCAGAAGACGGGCATAGGCAGCTGTCCGAAGGTAGGTGCCGGTCCCCGGCGGCTTTCGGCAGAAGCCGCGGTTCGGAGCGCACCGCGACCGGCAGAAAGCTCTGGGCGCGAAAAAGCCGCTTCTTCGCCTCCGGCAGCCGGAGAGCTCGGCCGATGCTGAGACGTCAAGAACGAAGCCGCACAGCACTGGGATTAAGTGAGCAGCTCTCAAACTGAGGGAAAACGATAACTAACCACTTTCCAACAGTTTCAACTTGCATTACCATAAGTAGGGAAAAAGTTCTTGGACAGCTTTCTTTTGCATCCTTCTAAACCTTATGCAGCACTCTCTGGCCAATCTCACTTTTTCTTTTCTCCATGAGATGGTAAGAACTCGAGTACCTTCATGAAAACCGTCGCGGGACGCTTGCTGTGCTGGCAGAGTTCCTTTTTGAGATAATGCCTGGAAAAGCTTTTCGCTAAGGTCTAGGCGGCAAGAGACGCAGAAGACGGGCATAGGCAGCTGTCCGAAGGTAGGTGCCGGTCCCCGGCGGCTTTCGGCAGAAGCCGCGGTTCGGAGCGCACCGCGACCGGCAGAAAGCTCTGGGCGCGAAAAAGCCGCTTCTTCGCCTCCGGCAGCCGGAGAGCTCGGCCGATGCTGAGACGTCAAGAACGAAGCCGCACAGCACTGGGATTAAGTGAGCAGCTCTCAAACTGAGGGAAAACGATAACTAACCACTTTCCAACAGTTTCAACTTGCATTACCATAAGTAGGGAAAAAGTTCTTGGACAGCTTTCTTTTGCATCCTTCTAAACCTTATGCAGCACTCTCTGGCCAATCTCACTTTTTCTTTTCTCCATGAGATGGTAAGAACTCGAGTACCTTCATGAAAACCGTCGCGGGTCGCTTGCTGTGCTGGCAGAGTTCCTTTTTGAGATAATGCCTGGAAAAGCTTTTCGCTAAGGTCTAGGCGGCAAGAGACGCAGAAGACGGGCATAGGCAGCTGTCCGAAGGTAGGTGCCGGTCCCCGGCGGCTTTCGGCAGAAGCCGCGGTTCGGAGCGCACCGCGACCGGCAGAAAGCTCTGGGCGCGAAAAAGCCGCTTCTTCGCCTCCGGCAGCCGGAGAGCTCGGCCGATGCTGAGACGTCAAGAACGAAGCCGCACAGCACTGGGATTAAGTGAGCAGCTCTCAAACTGAGGGAAAACGATAACTAACCACTTTCCAACAGTTTCAACTTGCATTACCATAAGTAGGGAAAAAGTTCTTGGACAGCTTTCTTTTGCATCCTTCTAAACCTTATGCAGCACTCTCTGGCTAATCTTACATTTTTTTTCTTTTCTCCAGGAGATGGTAAGAACTCGAGTACCTTCATGACAACCGTCGCGGGTCGCTTGCTGTGCTGGCAGAGTTCCTTTTTGAGATAATGCCTGGAAAAGCTTTTCGCTAAGGTCTAGGCGGCAGGAGACGCAGAAGACGGGCATAGGCAGCTGTCCGAAGGTAGGTGCCGGTCCCCGGCGGCTTTCGGCAGAAGCCGCGGTTCGGAGCGCACCGCGACCGGCAGAAAGCTCTGGGCGCGAAAAAGCCGCTTCTTCCCCTCCGCCAGCCGGAGAGCTCGGCCGACGCTGAGACGTCAAGAACGAAGACGCACAGCACTTGGATTAAGTGAGCAGCTCTGAAACTGAGGGAAAACGATAACTAACCACTTTCCAACAGTTTCAACTTGCATTACCATAAGTAGGGAAAAAGTTCTTGGACAGCTTTCTTTTGCATCCTTCTAAACCTTATGCAGCACTCTCTGGCCAATCTCACTTTTTCTTTTCTCCAGGAGATGGTAAGAACTCGAGTACCTTCATGACAACCGTCGCGGGTCGCTTGCTGTGCTGGCAGAGTTCCTTTTTGAGATAATGCCTGGAAAAGCTTTTCGCTAAGGTCTAGGCGGCAAGAGACGCAGAAGACGGGCATAGGCAGCTGTCCGAAGGTAGGTGCCGGTCCCCGGCGGCTTTCGGCAGAAGCCGCGGTTCGGAGCGCACCGCGACCGGCAGAAAGCTCTGGGCGCGAAAAAGCCGCTTCTTCGCCTCCGGCAGCCGGAGAGCTCGGCCGATGCTGAGACGTCAAGAACGAAGCCGCACAGCACTGGGATGAAGTGAGCAGCTCTCAAACTGAGGGAAAACGATAACTAACCACTTTCCAACAGTTTCAACTTGCATTACCATAAGTAGGGAAAAAGTTCTTGGACAGCTTTCTTTTGCATCCTTCTAAACCTTATGCAGCACTCTCTGGCCAATCTCACTTTTTCTTTTCTCCATGAGATGGTAAGAACTCGAGTACCTTCATGAAAACCGTCGCGGGTCGCTTGCTGTGCTGGCAGAGTTCCTTTTTGAGATAATGCCTGGAAAAGCTTTTCGCTAAGGTCTAGGCGGCAAGAGACGCAGAAGACGGGCATAGGCAGCTGTCCGAAGGTAGGTGCCGGTCCCCGGCGGCTTTCGGCAGAAGCCGCGGTTCGGAGCGCACCGCGACCGGCAGAAAGCTCTGGGCGCGAAAAAGCCGCTTCTTCGCCTCCGGCAGCCGGAGAGCTCGGCCGATGCTGAGACGTCAAGAACGAAGCCGCACAGCACTGGGATTAAGTGAGCAGCTCTCAAACTGAGGGAAAACGATAACTAACCACTTTCCAACAGTTTCAACTTGCATTACCATAAGTAGGGAAAAAGTTCTTGGACAGCTTTCTTTTGCATCCTTCTAAACCTTATGCAGCACTCTCTGGCCAATCTCACTTTTTCTTTTCTCCATGAGATGGTAAGAACTCGAGTACCTTCATGAAAACCGTCGCGGGTCGCTTGCTGTGCTGGCAGAGTTCCTTTTTGAGATAATGCCTGGAAAAGCTTTTCGCTAAGGTCTAGGCGGCAAGAGACGCAGAAGACGGGCATAGGCAGCTGTCCGAAGGTAGGTGCCGGTCCCCGGCGGCTTTCGGCAGAAGCCGCGGTTCGGAGCGCACCGCGACCGGCAGAAAGCTCTGGGCGCGAAAAAGCCGCTTCTTCGCCTCCGGCAGCCGGAGAGCTCGGCCGATGCTGAGACGTCAAGAACGAAGCCGCACAGCACTGGGATTAAGTGAGCAGCTCTCAAACTGAGGGAAAACGATAACTAACCACTTTCCAACAGTTTCAACTTGCATTACCATAAGTAGGGAAAAAGTTCTTGGACAGCTTTCTTTTGCATCCTTCTAAACCTTATGCAGCACTTCCTGGCCAATCTTACTTTTTCTTTTCTCCAGGAGATGGTAAGAACTCGAGTACCTTCATGAAAACCGTCGCGGGACGCTTGCTGTGCTGGCACAGTTCCTTTTTGAGATAATGCTTGGAAAAGCTTTTCGCTAAGGTCTAGGCGGCAGGAGACGCAGAAGACGGGCATACGCAGCTGTCCGAAGGTAGGTGCCGGTCCCCGGCGGCTTTCGGCAGAAGCCGCGGTTCGGAGCGCACCGCGACCGGCAGAAAGCTCTGGGCGCGAAAAAGCCGCTTCTTCGCCTCCGCCAGCCGGAGAGCTCGGCCGATGCTGAGACGTCAAGAACGAAGCCGCACAGCACTGGGATTAAGTGAGCAGCTCTCAAACTGAGGGAAAACGATAACTAACCACTTTCCAACAGTTTCAACTTGCATTACCATAAGTAGGGAAAAAGTTCTTGGACAGCTTTCTTTTGCATCCTTCTAAACCTTATGCAGCACTTCCTGGTCAATCTTACATTTTCTTTTCTCCAGGAGATGGTAAGAACTCGAGTACCCTCATGACAACCGTCGTGGGACGCTTGCTGTGCTGGCAGAGTTCCTTTTTGAGATAATGCCTGGAAAAGCTTTTCACTAAGGTCTAGGCGGCAAGAGACGCAGAAGAAGGGCATACGCAGCTGTCCGAAGGTAGGTGCCGGTAGTCGGATTCTTTTAACAGAAGCCGCTCTTCGGCGGGCTCTCTTACCTTCATAATGGGTTTTGCTGGAGGAAGCCGCTTTTTCGTTTCCGGGAATACCTAGAGAGGAACACTAGCTAAAGACGTGATTGGCACCATTATGTCGAGTTTTGCTCGTTCCAGCAGGAATAACTGTGTTCTTCCTTACGCTAGATGGCGCTGCTTATCAAGGTTTGGCTGCTTTTAATCATTTGGGGTGCTGGATGTTCAAACGACTTATCGTAACTTCTTCTATTTTAAGTCAGGTGCTCACTGACGTAGATCCTATTAGATATAGCACACTGCAAATAGGAGGTGAAATAGATTTATTGTTACTAGCACATGGGTACGAGTGTTAGGAATTTTATAAGGAATATGTTGCATGAATCTTTTGGACCATTCTGCAACCATTCATACGAAACTCACACAAGTACAAGACAATATGAAGAAATTGACTGGGAACGAGTGGGGTTTGCATCAATGGTTTGAGGGATGGGAAAGAACTGGGTGGTTGAAAGATCTCGTAAATGGAGCTTTGTTTTTACCAGTAGTCATGATTTCATTGCTTTGTGTTATTCCATGCATCGTGAAACTGGTGTGCCTCTTGCTAAAAATGACATTGGAAAAGATCTGGCTGGTGCAAGAAGAAGGGGCAATTGTGACAATGTATCTGAACCGCTTAGACTACGGGCTGCACCAGCCATCCAGCGTGGAACGGTTCTTCTCAGAATTTTCTCAGGGCCCTCTGGAATTCATCAAGACATAAGCCTTGCTAAAACAAGAGAGGAAAAGCTGAGAAACTAAATTCCAAGACCACAAGAACTCCAAAACGGGGGGGGGGGGGGGGGGGGGGGAGGGGCAAAGTACCTGGACTGTAAGGAAACACATCTTCTGAGAGGTGCACGCAGAATGCGTGGACAAGACAAAGGCACCAACAAGAAAAGCGTGACTAGCGTGTGCAGAGAGTCAGAATGAGTAAGTGCATCATGTAAACCATACACGGCTTCTGCTTAATCCTCTTGGTCCATTGTGCAGGAGTCCTGAATTTCCCATAAGTGATACTTACTAAAAGGGTTCTGATTTTAATGCTAGAGTTACTGTCTATACGATGATTCATGGGAATAGTTCTTTCAAGTCCTTCCCTTGCTGACATCAGTCAGTTTCATCTTTTCCTGAATGTACTGCTGGCTATACATAAGTGATGAATAGAAGGGAATGAGTTTTAGGGATATGTTGCAAGGAAATAGATTGGTAGCTCTGCTTCCATTTCCATTGTCTAAGAAGAATTCCGAATATTTTTGGCCCTTTCATAGACCTCTGACTCGATTAGCATCAGCAGGGAGGGACATTTAATTGGTTTTTCTCCTTTTTAGAGAGAAGCTAATGAAAAAGTTTCACCAGAATCAGAGCAGGCTGCGTAACAAGAAGAGCGTCATGAAAAGGCGCCAATCCTATCCTCTTAGTATTGCTAGTTGTGATTGGACTTCAATGAAATGTGTCAACTCTCTGTTCCTGGGTATCACATCAGTAACAGGTACTTCACCTGCTGTACTTCTCTCCTAAAGCTAAGAACAGAATCCCAAATAATCTTGATTCCAAGGTCTCAATTCACCCTGTGATGCTGACAGGTGAAATAGGAGTGGAAGGTGCACCAGTAAATGAACTTGAATGGCCTATCTAAATCAGCGGCCACTGATTTCCTGAAGGCCTTAACAGGTCAGTTGCCCCTATTTTTCTTGGGGTTCTTTTATTCTTTGGTCATGTTTTTCTTGGGATTCTTTGAATCCTTCCCCACCAGTTCAGCCTCTGCTCTCAAATCCTTTGCTGTCATTTAAAGTATCTCAAGAGCCTGGAAACCTGTTGTCTTTATTTATCAACCCATTATTCCCTTCCAAAGGTTGTTTGCCTCAAGTCTCATTCTTGCTGATTTTCTGCTAGTTCATTGTCAGATGGCAGCAGGTGTTCTGTAAGAGCAAGTACACAATCCTATCGCTTGCTTTTCTTTTGATTTGGCCTGTCTAGAAAATGGAATGACTGAACATCTCCAACAGCATTTTCTCTCCCCATTGTGTTTCACCGCAAGGGCAGATGCCAATCCATCTACCTAAACTCTTGGTGGTGAAGAAACTAGTGGTATGCTGTTGCATATAGGTAGAACTTTCCGAAAGGAAGGCCTTGTAAAACCATGGCTGAGGCCCGTTACTTTGGCTAAGTAGAAAATGACTAGGGGAAAGTGAGACAGCTGAATTAGAGGTAGATCAAGAAGTTCTAGAAGCATTGCGTGTTCACAGCGTGGGGTATGACGGTTGGTTGAATTATGTTTCTTGCGGCTTAAAGCTATGCAAGTGATAAAGGCCTGACTGCTTCAAAAGCCTGGCTTTTGCAAGAAAGCGGCTCTCCTTTGCACCTGCCTGGGGACTCTGCGTCACTACGGACCCTCACGCCCAGTTTGCCAAGGAGATGATGAGTAGGAATGTTGCAGAGCTGCTGTGTGCATATGAAAGGAATGGCAGAGAGTGAAGCCGTGGACAATTTCTGGGCTTTAGTACAATGCTGCTGCATTGGTGCCAGTTTAGTCGGTTTTCCATCAGTGGCATTTCTGTTTAGAAGTACACTGCCCAGAGTCTTTCTAGCATTTGATGCCATTTCCTTACTGCCATTAATACCTTCCTTCAGTTTAAAGGATGAGAGAATCTTTACAGGATTTTGAAGATCCCTGTTAGGAAACACTATGCCAGAGGAGTCATCACTCCCTTTTCTTTTGCCTCCTTTGTAATTTTTATAGACTCATTTCACATTTCTGCTAATGGCAAAAAGAATACTGAGACTACTTAGCAGGGTTGACGCTCTCAGCTGCTTTCCTCTTTCCTACTGCTTCATACCGGATGTGACTTGATGGCCTCGTTTTGCAATCAGCATTTTGCTGTGGTTTGCTAAAACCTGGCATGCACTGCCAACTCACAACTTGTGTGTTGGCATTTCAGGGGCTTTGATGGGTTCCTTTCTGAGATTGCCATGCACTGGACTTTCACAGTCACAAAGACTTCATCCACCATCGGTCAAATTTCAGTATTTAATACTCTTTCCTGGAATGTAGGCAACCTAGCAGCAAGTACTAAATTCGCTGCAAGCCCTGTCTTCCCAAAGGACCATTCAAAAAGTTTGCTTTTCCCCTCTGACCAATCTGACAGTATTTTGATGAAGAATTTGGTACCTTAATAGAACCTCTTAGAAGGGATCTCATGGCAGACAACATCTCAGGCTTTCTTGAAATACTGGCTCCTTTGGATCTCAATTCCATTCAGAGTGCATTTAAGATTTTTTTTTTCACTGAAGCCATTCAACAATGCCTCTTCTCTTTAAAATGTGCTGCAGGTGAGAAAGATGGATCCCCGTGAAAGGTTCTATTGATATCAAAATTTGTGCCCAATGGACTGTGCTGATGGAAATCAAATACTAGTGTAGTATTTTGAATCCAAATAATTCCTCCCAATCAGGCCCGACAGGATTGTTTGGCTTTGAATCTGAGCACGTGGACAGTAGTGGATGGTCCACAGGTTGAAAAGAGTGTAGATTCTTCTCCTTCTTTTCATTGATGGCTCAGAGACTGAAAAGGCAGCTCCAAAATGGTAAATACATCCCTACAGATTCAAAAATTGTTCTTCTTAATTTGCATCTCCACCATAACAACAGATGCTTAGAACTAAATTACCAATGGGAATTTTATAGCTTCTCAGAAATGAAACAGGACCTGGCTTATGGGCCTTAGCAGTAGCTACAAGTTTTTCAGCACAAGCCATCTCAAAAGTATTTTAACTTTACCGTACTTTTCTGTCTTATGCTTTCATCTCAAGGATGCAGGAAAAAAAAAAAAAAAAAAAAAAAAACCCAACAAAAAAAAACCAAAAAAAAAAAAAAACAAAACAAGAAACCCCACCAAATTGATAATAAGCAAAATCAGTGACATATATAGAAACAGATCCCATGGTTTTTAACTTCCAAACTTGTCTTCTCAGCACACTCTCTACAATGGAATTGTTTCCCTATCTGCCTTGAAACATTTTGCAGCAAAAACACTCTAAGGTCCTGCTGGGTGTTTTGTTCAAAAATGACTTCTTCTGGTTTTCTGTCCATAAGCGGAGTAACGTGACTGTGCTGGCAGCTGACCAAAGGAGGTAGGAAGAGTAATCATCATCCACAACACTGGGGCTAAAGAAATTTACACAGAAAATTACCTGCCCTAGTACTTGTTCACGTGTTGGGTTGAACGTTCAGAATCTGTTTCCATTTTCCCCATTCATAGAATGTTCTATTTCACAGAATTCCAGCCCCTCAAACATCAGTCCTGCCAGAACTGCCCGCCATAGGGGGCTGGCATAGGGGATCTGCTAATGTCCACTGACTCTTACCAGTATAGTGCTTGTCACTGTTGCAGATCAAGAACTTCTGAATAGTTTGGATTCATGCTCTTTGAGGGGTTGAAAACAAGAAAAGAATGACTAGACATTTCCATGATCAAATCCCCTGATGGAATAAAAATAGGAGCATAATAAATGTATTCATTGTTCTAAGAAGGGAGATGAAGGCTCCAAATGATTACTTGCATACTTCCTGTTCTAAATCCCTTGTTATCTGGCAAATTGCAGAAGATTCCAGGCTTTTGCCAAAATGCAAACCAGGTTAAAATGTGAAGCCTTACAGTTTACTGGATATAAAACTTCATCATCCATTTTTAAATCTTTGAGATTGTTATGTACTTCCTATTACTACCCTGAGGTTTAGAGCTGTAATTCAGAGAGAAAAGAATGCTATCTTGAATTCATTCTAGTAAATCGGCACTCTCATCTTGTCGGCACTCTCTCCTCTTGGTTTTCACTTCTGAAACTCTGTACGGAAGAGTGCATTAATGCATAGAGCTCTGCATCAATTCTTTACAACAGTTTCCTCTGTAATTCTTCTTTCAAGGCAAACCTATAAAAATCCACACTTTCTTACCCCACCACTTCTAAAATTCTATTGAGAAGCAAAAAAAAAAAAAACCCATCAAACCACTAAATCACTGCTCCAATAAAAAAAGCAGTCCATTAACTGCTTTCTTAGCAGGTTCTTTACCTTGTATTAATATGGCAACCTTTTCTTGCTCTTCTAGATTAGAACCAAATTCTTCCAGCATATAAGGAAACATAGGTTTACTGTATCTGATTCTTAGATACAGAAGTCCAGCAAGGAGTTCAGACCTCAAAAGAAGTGTCTGTACAACGAGATTCAGCACAACGTTGAGACATATTAGCTATTTTTCAAGAAAAGCGGCCAAACTGAAACTTTTTAGACTTCTCTACAATCATGCGTGCCTGCTTCCAGAACCTGACCTTCGTTGCTGGAAACTAGCTGCAATGTTACTGTAAACAATGCTGTGAATGTCTTCATCATCGTCATTCTTCTCTTCCATTGAAAACCTCAAGTGGAGTCGCGTCACTTCTCTTCAAAATTCTGTATTTCCTTGCAAACTGGTCAAATAAGGATAAATAAAGCGTTCTGTTCATTCGGTTTAAACCTAATGTTCAAAATGAAAAAAAAAAAAATCCATTCAGATATGGTCTGCAATAATACAGTAGAAGAGAAGATGAACCAGACTGGCCTACAACAGAAAGAAGTGAAGCAGAATTTGGGAATTTGGAAGACCTTATGATGAATAATTCAAATAAATAAATAAAAAAAATATTGCCTACCCAAATTCAATCAGTGATGCACAGACAGAGAAAAAGTACTAATTACTACTCATATTTCTTTCATTCTCAGACAAGAAGTTCAATGATCCTCTTGAATGCACGGAAGATTCTTGGAAAAGACAGCAGCCTTCTTCTTCACCACATACTCCTCAGAACTCCAGGAGACAAATCATTTGAGCTGTGAGGATCTTTCTCTCTGTAAAACTCCCAGAGCATAGCCAATATTCTATTCCTTTAGGGATCCTCGCCTCCCTGGGGGAGTGCTGGATAGTCTACATCCCGGTACATCAGCCAGACACTCCACCTTATTTCCCATGGCTACTGCAGCAAGGACATCATCTACACTGGCTTTCTAGCCAAAATAGATGCAAGGCACAACAAAGAACATAGCCAAAACCTTGAGCACAGCTTATGGGTTTTGAATGAAAAATCTCAGGATGGCAATACTGGATCTTCTGATCCAAACCATCAGGAAACATTTCTTTAGAGGTGTTGGGAAAGATGAAAGTTTGACGAGAAAGTCTCACAGATATGTATGCTTGGCAGAAAGATTTTTCAATGTGGAGTCTGAAGAAGGAATAGAGTTGGAAGCAAGTTTTGATCTAGAAGAAAAGAATTGCTGAGCCAGTCTTACTGGATAACCGAGGATACCTTAGTTAGAAGAGGGTTTTATGACTTACAGCAAAGGATAAACCCACCCCAAACAAGAAGATGTTTTTACCAAGCAGGAAGCTAGCACAGGCAAACAAGTCAGCAAATGCTGCAAGCAGAAAAAGCTCTCCAAATTTTCCACTGTCAAGAAAACTGAAAAACAACTTTCCGCTTCAGCTGTAATATACTGACTTTTAGTGAGTGGAGAATAGCAACATATGGTAATTAGAGTCGTTAGGATAGGCTATAGATAATAGTTAAGGGATAGATTGGTTCTACTGTATGAAGATGCTCAGCAAAGTGCCAAAACCAAAGGGTCTCCAGGCCTGCCTGCAGCTAGAGCTGACAGCTGTAGGCACAGGCTCTGTTGCCCACCACCCTGGACTGCTGCAACGTCTTGGATGGAATAAACTGCATTTTGGAGAGCCGCCTGGACTCCCACATCCCTCATTTAGGCTCTTCCATGGAGGTGAAAAAAGCCTCTGGGTATTGTACAAAAAAACAGCTATGTAATCTAGAGTTGCATGACCCAATATTTCTATTGAACTGGAACAATTTTTATCAATATTATGGATCCACTTCTTTTCAGTGCGTTTGGTCAAAAACATAAAGCATGGTTTAAAAGACATTCTTGGATGCGTACTAAGTACTACGAATTAGTTAAGGTGTTGGTTTGGCATGGCTTGGTTTTTGGTGGGGAGGGAAGAAGCCAGCCACAGAAGTGATTTTTTGTGCAAAGCTCCTAGAAGCTTCCTCCATGCCTGGCAAAGTGAATCCCTGCTTGGCACTAAGAACAGACATGCTGCTGAGCCAATTACAGAAGCTGGTAGCGCCTTGGTGATATATTTAAGAAGGAAATCAAAACTGCAGCCAGTTAACCTTGAAGTTGGGAAATTTTTAGGTTGGCACCTCTTCTGCTTTGAAAGCCAAACCAGTGAGACACTCTGTTGCAGTGTGTGTTTATTATTGTACTGCAGTTCTAGTAGTCCATTTTCTAAGGCTTCCTATTTTGTGCTGTTATAGCATATGTTATTATGAATGGATTGTTCCTTTCCCCCCAGTATTGTTGGCTTTTGCCCTAGCTGTCCATCTCCCCAAAGACCTGCCCTTTTGTTCCCTGTTCCTTCTCCCATTGAACATCAACCCCTCCCCAAGCCTGCCCCTTTCTCTAGAAACTTCCCTCTCAATTTTGTACCCTTCAAAACCCCAGTGGTTTCTTCAAGTTATTCTCCTCCCCTGTAGTCCCCCTACTGGTTTCAACATTGTATTCCCCTCCTTGTCTACCACCCCCAGTTTCTCCCAGTTGGTTAAAGATTGTATCCTCCCCTGGGACCTTCCCCCCATTTAGAAGTTGATGGATGCCTTGGAATCAGTGTCTTTCTGTCCTTGACCCTCCAGGGAGTAAACTGAAAAATATGCAGAAGACCTCTCCCTGTTCCTTGTCCCTGCTCTCAGCGCAGTTCTATCCCCAAGGCAGTCCACCTGTGCCGTAGAGCAGCTGTGCCCTACAGCTGCAGCCCGGATTCGACAGCTTTCTTGAGGCGGCCCACTCTCGCTGTCGGTGTCGGGAGCTAGTTGGGCTGAAGAAATCCAGCACCGCAGCAAGACTCCAAGTCAGAAATCCAGTTTATTAGGAAAAGGGGGAAAAACCCAAATCCATGCAAGAGTACAAAAGAAAAACCACTGACAGAGTCAGAATACAAGCTGACATCCTGCTAGTTAGGGTGGTGAAAGCAGTTTGGATGAAATGGTCTTGTTGAAATGGTGATTCTGTAGAAACCATCTGGTAACTCTCGTCCTCTGGAAAATCAGTGGCTAAGGGTGGCCGTTCCTCTGGCAATGCAGTAGAAATAGTGCTTCTTGCCTTCCAAAACCCAGATGATATCCAGGTGGGGATGCTTAGCTCCTACCCCCTGGGCAGAGCATCTCCCAATGGGCTGATATCATTCTGAGTCATGATGTGGGTCCTTGATTACCCATGAAACAGAAATGGCTCCTGGAGGGAGTTATCTCTGAGTCATGTGGCAAGACATTGATGGGCCCATTAACAGGAGAGAAGGAAAAAACGATGCCACCCCTGGTTTCCTCAGTTCTTGAGGGTGGGAATAGGATGCATTTTGATATTGTAAGCTAGGACAATACAGGATGCAGGTTTTTGCATTTGCAGGGAGTTTGTATGGATTTGAAAAGTATCCTCATAGCAGAAGCACAAAAGTATTCTCATACCCCTTTTAATCATCTTCAAATGAAGCAATTCTCCCAATAACCTAAGGCATGAATGACTTGCGAGTGAGTTGAAGGAACACGCCAAAGATAAGTAGTGTTCAACTGCAGAGAATTGTTTAGGGACATCATACCCTAATATTTTAAATCAGAAAGCATGGATGGACGGGTCTTTTTTCCTTGGTTGACTACAGAACCAGCGGTCCTTTGCAGGAGGGTCTTTGGATTTAGGATGAGACTGGCAACTAAGAGCATGGCTACACAGAAGGTGCTACTTTTAGACCAGAACATTCAACTACTAAAGGCAGATAGGAGAGTAGCTGATTAGTGACAGCTCCGACAGGAGGAGTCTGCGGCTTACCCCATGGGAACAATAGTAGCACATTTCAATTTTAGAAAACCATTCTTTTCAGAGGACCAAGCATCAGTGAAAAGAAAAGGTCGAGTAAAGACATCCTAGTGCTCTTCTGATCAGAAGCATCTTCCTCCATATGAGAGTATTTAGGAAAGGACAGTGCGTTCATAAGGAAAGGTGTGCCAGTTACAAAACCTGCAGAACAAGGCAAGACAAACTTATATATTTTATTTGCTATTTTTATTTCACCTGCTAAAAAATGATTTTTTTTAAGACTGAATTTTATGAATTCTGCAACGCTGTCTTTTTGAACGTCTTCCTACTCGTATTAAACACCGAGGTGACAAAGAGAGCAGCAGTGGAAGGAAAGCTGGTCCATCTCCCCCTCCTTGTGGCTTTAGGCCAGTGAGCTATTAGAAGTTGGTCACTTCATTTGAGATAAATAGCTTTACCAAGAGAGAATATTATCCAGCCTTGATCTTTCCTTTGGAGCTGATCCACTTTCTAGTCATCAATTCTTGACTCAGCTGGGGAGAAACAATGGCATTACGGCCATGGATGTTAGAGTGCGCTGATGGGAAATGAAGTTTTCATCTTCCGGTCCTTGCTTCAGTAAATATTCCAAATTCATCAGAAAGAAAATTCGAAGACCACGAATCCCCACTCAAATGACCTACTTCAAATAGTCTGCACGCATAAGAGACATCAAGCAGGTGCTCTCATCTGTTAGGGGAATACCCAGCCAGTATATTATTGTCTACTTAGGAGGCAATAATTTTGGAAATCATTGAATTTTTTGTATTGCAAGTGAATGGTCAACACATTTTATTACTGGATTAGGTAAAATCATGTCTTCTGCATCCTTTCAGAGAGGAAGCTTACCTGGATCTAAAGCTGCTCAGCTCCATGATGGGATGCTTTGTCTTCAAAGGGAACTCTAGTCTTCGTCCTTTTGGATTGCTTCCATAGCTTTTCACTCACTCTTCAAGTACCTGTTAAAATGGCCTCTTATCCCATGCAAATTTTTATGGGCATAGTCACTGAATTGGGAAGTATTCCATAAAGTCCACAGGCCTTGTTGAGATGGATGCACAGGTCTCAAGGGTGTTAGCAGATGTTATTCTGAGGCCACTCCTGATCATGTTGGATGGACCATGGTGACTGAGGAAAGCGCCCAAAGACTGGATGAAAGCAAATGTCACCCATCTTCAAAAAAGGCAACCAGGAGGACTCAGAAAAGTACAAGCCAGCCAGCCTCATTTGGATCCCCAGGAAGTTGATGGAGTAGCTATTCCTGGAAAGCATTGCCAGGCACACGAAGGAGGACAGAACAAATGTAGTCAGCATGGATTTACCAGGGGAAATTGGTGCTTGACGACTTTTTAAACTCCTCTGGTGAATGAACTTGCCTGGTAGATGAAGAGAATATCATCTGCCTGGGCTTCAGGGAAGTTTTGGACGTTTATCTACATGGCAGCACACATACCTACGGGAAGGAATAGTGCAAAGAGCAGGGAACCAGTGTCTTTTCAATGATGCTCAGTGAAAAGACAAGAGGCAGTGGGCACACACTGCAATACAGGAGATTGCCTCTGAGCATCACAAAATTATTTTTTATCGTGACGGTGACTGAACCATGGCACAGAGTGTCCAGAAAGATGGTGGAGTCTGGATCATTGAAGACATTAAAAGTAGGCCCAGATATAATCCTGGGCAACAGGCTCTAGGTATCCTGGTTGAAGCAGGGGGATGGGACTTGGGGAGCCGCACAGAGCCCTTCCACCCTCATTCATTCTGTGCTAGTGAATTCTCTTAGAGATGCATTTCAAGGACTGGCATGACAAAGCTCTGTGCAGAGTGAGATCCAAATGGACATGGGATTTAAGTTCCTTAAGTAGTGTTCAAGAAGAATGTAAAACTCCAGGAAACCTGTCTCTTCCATAACTGAATCCCTTTCATGGGAAAATTCCCCAGCTCTAGAAAGATCCTCTGAGACGCATGCTTAAGACTGACACTGGCAGAGCAAATTTCTCCCTATGCGTGTCTAAGACCAGTTAGGATCTTTACCAAAAGTGTTGTCAACGTAGTCACAGAAGGCATATTGTTAAGAAGTGACAACTTACATCAGAATGGCAAATATTGGTCCACCAATGAATTACTGTATGGGAATTATCGACTTGTATTCCAAATAAATAAAAAGGAGCTGGTCTTTATTGAACTCTTTCATTGCAATATTCATAAGGGAAGAAAAAGACCTATGTCCTTAACTTTCTTAATTCTAACAAAGATTTAAAACATTCCTTGTAAAAAGCGTATCTGAATTATCGGTCTATGAAACAATTTGAGTTGGGAAAAAAGTCCTAAAATTGTGTAGACAGTTGCAGAGAAAGCAAGAAAATAGGAAAGAAACAAAAACAGAGAAAAAGAGTCATCTTGAGTCTGCTAGCTAGTTCTAGAAGTAGTCTGCTAGAAAAAGGAAACCCCAGTGGAATTTCAAATGTGTTCATGCACTTGATTCAGTAACTGGTCAATGTAAAAACCAGTCCTTTCGTACAACTTCCCCCAGCAACAAAAACTTCAACAGATTGACGCCACCATCATGCCTGTCCCAGATGTATTTAAAAGAGAAATGATGATTTTCTTGAAAATCTATTTGCGTACAAGTTGCAAGACATTGGAGGGATTCTCCACATTCTCCTTCCTCCACGCGGCTTGAAAGTATATTTGATAAAATATGCAACAAAGCATGTGATTTACAAGGTAGAGTAAAATGGATGACTTGGGAATTGATCTCTTTTGGATATGAAACTTCATATCCACTCTCTGGGAAGTTTCTAAAAGAAATGATGGAGCTGAGGCATGAATCTGCCTCTCCGAGTGCTAAGCAAACATAGACACTCCCCTTCACATGGCCCCACCTTCCGCACACACCTAGGCATGCACAGAGATCAGCATAGCAGATCATGAACACCTTGGAAAAGACTGAAATGCTAAATAGCTCTCTTTGTGGACAAAATAGCCGGTACACTATTTCAAATATCTGGTACAAAAACTCTGTTGAATATCTACCTCATATTTAAAACACAGCTTTTCATTGAATTCTGTTTGCAGAATATTTTCCTTCCATTTGTTCCTTTAAAATTCCTTTGTTCTATGTCTAGAAATATTTTCTTCTAAAAATAGAAAAAATTAGATGATGTCTTTTCAGAAGAAAACATTGGTTTAGACAATTTTTAACCATCATGGTATGGAAGAATTTATTTGTCCCTCACTAAGGAGGAATAAGTATTTTGATCCTAGATCATTTACAGTGAAATACTTGACATTTTTAAGATGCTTTCAATCAATTTTGATCCTCATTGCTTATTCATTGTAAACAGTAAGTTTTCAGTGCATGGAAAGTGTGTGTGGTATGTCTACATTAGTTCAAACACCAATTCCAACTAATGGCCAGGCTGAACTACAGTAAATAATGTCCTGAAGGATATTTTGCCGCCTTCTTTGGCACTCCTTGAAATCCTAATGATTGGCATGAAGTGTCGAAATACAGAGATTTTCTCTCAGAGGGTGTCCCATGATGAAACCCATCCCACGTGTTTGATGTTGTAGTTCTTATCGCTTTTAAAAGTTGATATCTTCTGCGCAGTTTTCATGAAGCTTTCTGTTACAGTAGTGAAAATCACAGAGAAATGCAATTTTGTACAACTTTGAATTTACCCCAAGAGCTGAGAGAAAATTTGTTCGTATACCTCAATCTGAGTCTCTTCTATATTCAAGCTTTGTTTATCTCCCATCAAGGGTCGCATTCGTTGCTGTTCAAAGCCCCATCCAAGCTGACTTGAATACGTTCAGGGATGGGACATCCACAACTTCTCTGGGCAACCCGAAGCAGCGTTCCAGCACCCCAACAGCAAAAAATGTCTTCCTTTCATCTAATAGAGATCAGAAATACTAAATCTAGGTATATAAACTTGGAGGAAAGGTTTGAAATTCTATTGATTTGAAACACATTTGATATGAATACTAACTTCCAGACGACTGAAATATGTTGATGGCCATTTGAGATTGACACTTTTTGAAAAAGTGCATGGAATTGAAAATTAAAACCGGCAAAATTAAAAACTTCTTGCCATTTTCTTTTAACTCATATCTTCAAAATTGCATAGGTCAGATATCTGTGCTTCATGCAAATCTCTCAGATACTCTCAGACCAAAGCTTTTCTTTCAGACTAAACTGCGGTTTAGGTAGAACACGAGTGCTTAGTGAAGGTTTTTCTGGGCATAGGGGGATTTGTGTGCACAAGAGGTTTTATCCAAACTGGAAAATTCATCCCAGCTGCATTTGTTCATCATTCCTACTGCATCAGGCCTGAAGATTCTGTGAAAAGTATCCTGTGGACCTTGAACATAGCTCATGTGAAAGAGATGAGAGGTGATGGAGAAGTTGAGGGAGAGAATCAAGAGCATATGGCCCAGTAAAGGCACCAGAAGGTATTTTTTCATGTGGTCCACAGCCCAAACAATTGTTTAGCACCGTTTGAAGGCTGTGTTTGACCAACAGGGCTGAAGCAGGTCTTCAAAATATCCAGTAGATCAAAATCCATGGAAGCAAATGACCCTGGCCAGTCACCTTGCTGCTGATCATTCACCCTCCATACCAGCTGATCAGGCCTAAGAATGCTGCTGCAAAAGTGTTGTGAAAAAGGTAGGCACATTTTCACAGAGGCAGGGGAAAATGCCCTTGGATGGTGATTCCAAGGGATAACTTGATGGCGCAAGTTAGGTACTCTTATCTACTGTGCAATATTGAAGTTGGTGAGTTCACCATCTGTAAGCATCACTTTAGAAAATAAATGTTTGATCCACAAAACGATACTTCCTATGTCCTGTCTACCTGCTTCATTTCAGCCAAGGAATAGGCTACGTTCCATCAGCAAAGTGTTCATGATCATATGCTTCTTTAAACTGTGGTCATTCTTTCTTTTTTTCTAAATCAGACACTGTCTATTCCTAAGATTCAGATGTCCATGGGTAGGGGTGTAATTAAGTTCACTGTTAAAAAATATCCTTCTTGTTATCTTTTTAATAAATTACTGAGATGTAACATCAGCCTGAGAGCTGAAACCTTCATTTGCTGTTTGCCAAGTATCATCTATGCGATACAAATTCTATTTGACCCATCCATTGCCATCTAATACTACTAGTAATGCCTTCACAACCTTTACTTCATCGTTAGGGATTTTGGAGAAGTGAAAGATTTGAACATAAGCAAGGGCATTTGTTCAAGATGCTCCAGAAAGAGCTGCCGTCTGTTCTCTTCCTTGCTGCCTATGTTGGCAGGAAGCTGCAAAAAACCCAAAGATAACTAGAAAGAGTGTTACTTTTAGTCTAAATTTGGAAATGATGTTTGGAATACCCTGTTAAATGAAAAGGTGCTCTTTTAAAAGATGGCATCTTCAGGGGAAAAGTCAGTTTAGAGAGGTTTTGAGACAGTTGCTTCTGGGAAAAAAAAAAAAAAAATTGAGGTATCCAAGGTCTTTAGCCATACCACTTGGAAGATTGATTCAAAACACAGTTCCTTCATCTAGGAAGAACAGAGGACCATAGATGCAGCCCATTTCAAAACGGAGTTCTTTATGTGTCAGGTTGGGATTTACTGGACATCATTTCTTGTAAAGTCGAGGGACTGCAGTTAGCTCTCCAATAATTTCCTTCCCTGAAATTCATCTGCATTTGCTCCTTTCTCCAGCGTTCCCATTTCTTAGTGCTGGTATACTCCATCTATGCATTAGAATATTCAACTGGAGTGTGTGTCCGATATTTTCTAGTTCAAATTGGCTGGAACGCAATGGATAGTTCCAGTTGCTTGTATACACTAGTTTTATTTTGACAAGTTTTCTTTGAACAATGTTGAAGCAGCAGTAGCAAATCGGAAGTACAGCTTGCAGCAGGGAAAGACACTTCTGCTTGCTCAAGTTTCCTGTAGTCAGATAGATGCCAAAAGGCTTTTCATAGTACTACTACTGTCTTGTAGGAATACTTGATCTAATCCTACCTTTGATACAATTACGAATGGGCTACTTTTCCACAAGGTGGAACATTTTTCTTTTAATCATATGTTTTTTGTAAGTTGGAAACATGAACTTGTGCACCAGTCAGGTGGAAGGTACTCTTACTTCTTCATAAGTTTCACAACATTATTTAGAAAATATTGACTCTGTGTAACTTCAAAAGAAGAATTCTGGGCATCTTCATTCTATTGATGTGATTTTTTTTCTACCATGCTGTTCTTGTTTTCTATGGAACTCATTTTTACCAATAGAAATATTTTTCCCTGACACCTATGGAAAATACCTATGTTTCCTCAATATTGCAGCCTCAGTACACTGTTTAGAATTATTTCAACATGGTCCCAAGCATATCCGACAGCTAGACAGCAGAGGTTAGCAACAGTGAGTGGGAATAACTTCTGAACCATTTCAGTAGATTTCCCAGGAAGGGCTTGCTTTCTGCCCCTGCAAATTTTCCCAGAGATATTGTCTGGTGAACAGTTGCATCAAAAGAGTATTTTTGCACAAACCTTGGGCCAAGCTCTGTCTCAGATTTACTAGTGAATGCAAAGAGGGTGAAAGTGCTGCTTCGAAGCCCTCTGTGTGCTTTCCGTACCAAAAGGGAGGTGACCCCAGCAATAACTTTTTGATCTCTCTTCAAAACACGAGGCACGTCACCACCTCATTCATCTTTTTCTGGGACTCAGCATCTAAAGACCAAGAAGCCCTCTTGCTTGCTAAAGTGTGTTCAGCAAAAAACCCTTGTCCCATCAGCAAATTGGAACACAGCTGCATTCCAGTCAATACCAATGCTGGCAGGGCAATACTCTAGCCCAGTAGTAACATGCCACTGTTAGAAGACTGTGTAAAAATCTTTGTGTACAAAGTAATGGGAGGGAAAAATAGAATTGGGAAGAACTGCACATTGTTCTGGAAAAAGCCTCCTGCCACAGTCTTACAGACGTCATTTTCTGGTATCATTTTTAAGAGTTGGAGTTTCTTAAATTTTGTACAAGATAAAATCTTACTGGACCTTGAAGTTTCCCTACTAGAAGTACAGCCATTTCTTAGTAGAATAGAAGTAAGCCCTTTGAATATGTACAAATGGCCTTTCAAAATACATATGCTATAGCCCACTGTGAAAGGAATTAGCTATAAAAATAGAAATTCAAAGGTTTAAAAAGGTTTTGAATAAAGTAAGTCTAAGGTGATAGAAGAAGAAGAAAACAGCAGTTTTCTTCTTCTGCTGAAAAAACAACTCCGAGGACATTGTACTCTACAGGTGTATTATATCACTTTCTGAAAAACGGAGTAGGTTTGCTATTTCAAAAGGTTTTCATTAGGAAGGAAGAGATTCCTTTGGAAAAAAAAACTTCAAATTGACTTGACATGAATGTTATGACACTTCACCAATCAGGAAGAAAAATTCTCATCACTTGATATGGAAATCATGACGGTAACGGAGTCAAGGATGTCTAAGCCGTGCCATCAGGAACATAAAAAAGCATTAGAATGCTGGTAAGACTGAGCTCCTGAACTAGTGAGAAGAGAACGCAACCAAAACATTTTCCTTTAAGAGTCTTCAGCATGAACAGCAGATCAAATGTTTTCCTGTGAAGTATTTATGAATAGAATTAACCTTTAAAAGAACATTGTTTTCAAAAACCTGTGTCCAGTATCTCTTAGAATGATACAGAGTTCTTATTACTAGACAAAAGAAAAGCACTTTTTTCCAAACTGTTGTGCACTTTTAAACGATCTACAATAAAAAGAGTACTTTTTCATGCTGGGCATGATGTTCATTACAAAAAAGCCTTGTCGCACGCTTGGTACTCTAGTGTCTTGATTAGCATCGTTTTTTATTCATTGACTCTTTTTCACCTTGAAATAATGGCGTCTTTGTACTTATGCAGCATCCATGAAGAATTTCTTGGGTGTCATTTTGTACTCGATCCTAAATGGCAGGTTCTGCATTCTGCCATCCGTCTAGCTTTCCCATTTGATGCAGCTTCTGAGAGGTCTTTTCAGAATTGAGGACTACCTGCAAGAATGATGCTAAATGCATGCATTTTACTCCTTGGGTAATGCAAAAGAGTTTCTCCTTTACAGCATAATAATAACAGGAAAAGAATGATGGTGGATTCAATTCTTATAGTAATACAAAGAGAACTATTATCATCATTAGAAACCAAGCAAGTCATATTTATTGCTCATGCAGTACAACCACTAATGCAAATTACCCTGTAAATTCAAAATGAATCTGTATCACAGGAGTGGATTGAATGTCTCTCTTGATATTTTGCTTAAAGCAGAAAATTAATTCTTTTGACAGCCAACTCATAATTGCAACCTAACTTTCAACTCCAGCTTTCAAACAGTGGAAACATGTCTGTTTATAACACGATACAGTACCGTACACAAGACCAAAACAGGTCCTAGACGTTCAAATGAAAGAAAAGATCAAAGGACAGATTAATTCGTGTCTGCAAGCCCTCAAGAGCGTGCAGGTCAAAAGTCCCCAGAAAACTAGGCCAGTGGCACAAATTCTCGATGTTGGCACCAGCAGAAGCAGCTGCTATCTTTCTAGGATGCAATCTTGCTTACATCATCCTTCAAAGCAATCTTCTGTCCCCCTGCCCAATATGCCTTCTGCTCTACTCCTTGGACTTCACGTTTGCATTTCTACAGAGTCCTGCAAACGGACTCAAAGTTCAGGTAATAGATTTCCAAGATTTAGAAATATTGTGTTAAGTCTATTTCTTTCGTATTTCATCCCGTCTAAGCATACTGAACTTTCTGAGGTGAAATATGTCGAGTATGTCACGTGTAGTTTACATGTTAGTTCTGCTTGACATTAAAACTTCGCACAGACCCCTGGGATGCCTTACTGCAAAAATATATAGCTGCAAAGAGTGGTTGCACAAAGTTAGAAGGGCCAGAAAACCATGTAAACAACCTAACAGTAGAGGCTTGAATTTCTGAATATAATCTTGCACCATCTAAAGTCAAAATAGAATATTGAAATGATTTTCATCTAATAATGAGCGTGGGGAAGAAAGAATCCAGATAGGATTTTTTTTTTTTTTGAAACAGTTTCAGGAAATACATGGCCTTACCTTGGAAGTATAGCATTAAATATTTTTATACAGCATGAGTTCTCATTACCTAATCATATGATTTGTAGAACTGAATTGGAAAGTAGGAAATAAACAAAGAAAAATATTCAAGCTATAAAAAATGTGAGTTTAAAATTTTCTTTGTATTTCTGATTAAAACGATGAGGTAGCCAAATGGTCACCCATTATTTTCAAAAGCATCTGGACATAAAAAACGGATCAATTTTGGCGGGACTTGGATGTCCGGTATTCCTGAAAAGCTTTATTTCACTGCTTCCCAACCCTGATTCAATCCCCCTAAACACAGCTGTATTTCAGTTGCTCAGTGAAACTGTCCATGTCATGCATATAGTTTACAAATAATCTGCAGAAAAAGCTAGCTAGATTTAAAGATCTTTTTTCTGTAAATGGCCTTCAACTGATTTCTACAAACACACAGCTGGGATTTCTGCTGTCTTCTTCAGGCCACTTCCTGCAGAGACCTCTCCATTAAATTTGTCTCGTTCTACTAAGAACGCTTCTGGTGATCCAAAGTCAGCACTGGGATTGTCCAACTGCATGGAATTACTGTCTGCTAGAGCTGCACACTGAGGGCTTCTGTGTGAAGCATCATGTGAGCCCTGCTAATGTCACCCTGTTGGTATAAACTGAGCTAAGTGGACCTTAAGGGACAAGATTGTGCACTGATTTTGTAATAGAAATGAGGTACTAAGAAGGAGGCGGGAGGATTTCAATGTTTCTGCCCCCAGCTGAAGCAACACTAAATCTCGGTCCTTATCTGAAAAACGAGGTGAATTAACCCGTTTGGCATTCATATGCCAAAAAGGTTAGTAATACACTCAGAACTGTCAAAAGAGTAACAATTCCAATCATTACTTTCTAAAAAGAATTCATTTGAAGAAGTCAGGAAGACAGATGAAACATGCAAATATCCTACCCTGAGAATCATTCTGTTGATCTGCACAGGTTTCTTATTATATTCCCATCTAATGCATTGGTCATGTGTGCTTGTGATGACACAAATACTTGCAAAGCTTACCAGATAAATCACGTTCTCTTCAAACAGCAAAGCATTTCTTGATGGTTGCACTTGCTAATTCCATTTAGACTCAGTGTTCTTAAAGGTCTTTTCCAACCAAAGTTCCAACCACCATTCTCTAAGTCGCACATCCTGATTGTCCTGGTTTAGGGCTAAATTTGGCAGAAAACCTCACAAAGGGCCACTGCACCCTCCCCCCCACCAAAAGCCCACCCACACAGCCGCTCCCTTCAACTGGTTTGGGGAGAGAAGTGGGAAAAAGCTGTTGATTTAACAGGCAAAGCACTTCCCAGCACAAAAAAATGAACAATACCAGATGACAAAACTCATTTGCCGCACTGAAGAGACGACAAATCAGAAAGTCTCTCCTGTGGGTGCTCACTCTGTTATCAACCCCTCCAGCAATGGGGAAGGCTGCTGCCCAGGGTAGGCCCCAGTAGGCCACAAAGTGCAAGTTCCCAGTGCTTCCCAGGTCCCAGTCCGGAGCAGATTCGAAACGTTCCAAGAAAAGGGAAAGGAAAAAAAAAACCAGTCCAGGGAAAACTCTGCCTCAGCCAGCTAAACCAACTAAAAAGCAAATGCGTGCTCTGTTCTGCTCCGTCAGTGCCCAGACAACACAGTGCAGCGCAGAATGTGGAAGAGTGTTGCTTTTTAAGGAGTGCAGCCTCTGATAAGAAACTCGGTGCTTCTTCTTCTCCCCACCTTTGCTCTCAGAACCAGTCTTGAAGGCAGAGAATATCATATCCAGCATTAAGAGAACAGATGACTGGGGATACAAGCATCATAAAGTCACCCTAGGACACCGCTCCTTTGAGATATGTCACCAGACCATGCTAAGACCAAGTTTTGGAACTGCTCATTAAAATTCTACTCTCACAGTGAAGCTGAGGAGGAAACACAGCTCACTACAGTTACCTTGTGGCATGCCAGTGCTTCCTTTCAATCACAATGGTCTTCGTTTTTAAGTCCCTGACATCACAGGCATCATGAAACATCCTTTGTGCAGGAAGGAAGAAAATATTCTTCTCATTGATGCTGATGGGTTAGCTGACATGCAAAGCAGTTAATTCAAAGTGACAGAGCAATCAAGTCAATAGGAAAACTCACCACAGTTTTGTTTACTCCCCTAAATCCTTACTATCCCAAAATACAAGAACAGCTGTAAAAGCCTTGTGGCTACCTAATTTTTTCCTAGACCTACATGGTGGGGTAAGAGATAAACAATCCCAAACTATGGTAATCCACAACAAAGCATTCTTGACCTCATATTCAGGTTCTGCATAGCGAGCTCTTCCTCCTGATCAAGTTATTCCATCGCAATACTTTGGGGAGTATCTCAGAGGGCTGGCTGTTGTTTGGTTTGAAAGCATCTTGATCATTCAGGAACCCAGTAGCAAGGACAAAGTTTAAAAGAAGATAGTGCTATGCATTGATTTTCATCTAGGACAGAGATATTTCTACAACACAGAAGGCTGACCTAATGCTTCACGACAACGTGGCTGAAGTGGCATCCTGGTCCCCATAGGTTTTTCTCTTTACTTTTAGCTGCTTTCTTACCAGATTAATGAGCTGAACTAGCTCAAAAAAGAATCAGATAAGTGCCAGAGCTTTCAAACAAACAAACAAACAAACAAACAAACAAAAAAAAAAAAAAAAAAAAAAAAAACCAAAACAGACGCAAAAGGGTGCATTTGAAAACAGATGTTTTTTGTACTTTTCATAGATACATGGCATTCTCTAGAATGATATTGCTCCAATGCTTCGGGTTTGGTTTTGTTTTTGTTTTTTTCCTCAATTCGAAATGTTACACATTCTTCTTTGGCCATTTTAGTAAACTGATTTTCTGATCCATGTGAAAGACAGTCCGAAGTTCCCCTCATTTGCCTCACGACCGTCCCCAGGACAGACATCGGGACCCTGAGGACCCTGACTGGAATGCTGGCATGCCGGTCAGAGAGGAATGCCAGAAATCCTGAGGCCCCTGAGCAGAATTCTGGCCTGCCAAGTGATTGTTGGCAGCTGTGTCTACAGTGACTGCTTCTAGCAGGGCCTGCCAAGGGGCGAGGCGACCTATGGGCCTGCACGTGCTTCGCGACACCAGCCCAGGAATTTTCCCACCTCTTGGCCAGATGAACTTGCTGGGGCAACTGTGGTAGCCGCCCCATGGAAAATCCTTCATCTGCTCCACTACCACCGTGAGGGACGCAGATTGAAGCCCCCCTCCCAAGGACTGAGGCTGAGACGCCCGTCATTCTGATCCAGGGCTGCTGGCTTGACTGAAGCAGGATGCCTGCTAAGTGTTGCCTGCAGATGTGTTCGCGGGACCTAAACTGGTTTCCTATAGAAACCAGTCCTGAAACAATAGCTCCCACTCACTGCTGATATTGATATTGACTTCTCCTGCTGAGAACATGGACTGTCTGTACCCGTCTTCAATACCATTTTTCCCCTCAGCAATTTCAATAGACTTGCTCTTTATTGTATCTGCTCCCCCTCAGCCATTTCTAGATCTGTTTCCCCCCTCAGCAATGGACTAGAATAGAACCTTGAGATAACCAGGACTTTGAGATCTCCCCTAGGAGAACTCCATCGGCTGGGCTGCGAGGACTTCATCTCTCTCCATTTGGTAGCTATACTCCCTCTCTCTTTCTCCCCCTCTTTTCTATTCTTTTCCTCTCCCTAATTCCTTGAAGGCATTTGCTGTGGTCATTCTAGAAAGGTGCATTTGTTTGGAGTGATACTGCAATCCCTTTTCCATCTTGTCTTTTGCCCTCCGAGATCAGTTAAGAAAACATCATCCCCCCTTGGTAGGAGCGGATCAGAACAATATGTTCTTTCCAGCTGAAATTGGTTCTAGTCAATAGAAGCACACTGGTAGGTAAAAGTAGACTATAAAAGATAACCTTCAGAATGTATTTCCCATGTCTTCCCATTCAAGCAAGTGAAGAAAGCAGACAGATCTTCAGATAACATGCTATGCGAATTGAAAGGAATCTTCTTGGAGGCAACTGTGAAACTCACGCAATGAAATACAGATGAGAGAGATGAAAGGGTCACATATGATGTCAAATCTATTCTTTTAATGTTTGAATGAAACAAGATTTCTTGAAGTACAATCCTACAAAATGAAGGTGAACTTGCAGAAGCAATTGAACTGGGTCTCCTTTAGAAACACAATGTTTTCTAATTAAACTGAGCATTCAGGAAGGCAACCTTGAAATCAAAAGGATTTAGAAAAATACAAAATACCAAGACTGGCAGTTCGTTATCTTTCACGGTCTCTTTAAGATAAGATTGATTTGAACTTCCACTTGTAGTAGGTCTGAAGACATTAGGAATGATGCAATATGAAAAAACCAAAACAAAACAACTTTCTCAAAAAGCTTTGAGAAACCAGAGAAATGATGATTTTTAGTGGTTAGGTAGTCCTTTAAAATTTGTCTTGGGGGAAAGAGATAAAAAACTGACTGAGATCAAATGACTGTGGAGTATATTCCAAAACAGTAATGAAGAAGGTAAGGGGCAAGAGCCTGTTAGAAAAATACTATGCTGGCTTCATCTGTTGAAAGCATTCCAGAATGGTTGAAATTATGAATCATATCTTCTGGGATTAAAAAAAAAAAAAAAAAAAAAAAAAAGAGGAAGAAAACAGAAGGAAAAAAATATTTTGAACATATTTTTCCATTCCAAGATGGTATAATGGCTTTATTTCATTTTGTTCCTATGACCGGTTAGTAGCTTATGAAATGTTTAGCAATAGAGAGTGAGAGTCTTCACACTAGCCATACCATTTGGATGTGTCTCTTTTACTTTCTAGAGCAGCAGATATGGTTTAGCACTCCACAATTCAGTCCCCAAAAGTGAGTAAGTGTGGCAGATTTAACCTAACTGCCCAGTCCACCAAAATGCCTAATTATCTTGAAAAATGCTTTGCTCTATCTCATGATCTGGACATGTCTCTCTAGCTCCACTTTGAGCTTCTTGATCTTTCATCTACAGGATGAGATCCAATTTAGCTTAGCAAGGATGTAGCCTTTCCAAACCATATCTTTTACCGTCTGTATTCTTACAAGTACATTTCTACCGCTGGGACCAGTTTGGAAGATCCTAGTTGTTTTATTCCTTAGATTATGTTGCTGCATTAATTAGCTCTTCTTTGAAGTTTTTTCCCTGCTCAAGTATAGGGTCAGTGCTGAAATGATTGTGATGCTAACTCCTTATGATCTATTCTGCAGGCTTACAGAGTATGCAGCAAAGTTTTCTCTTCTTCTGAGGACATTCTACTCTTTTGATGAGAAATGCTGAAGGTCTGACTTCAGTTGCAAAGGTATCTGATTGACAGATTGCAAAATTGTTAAGTCTAGTAACAGCAGGAAAAGCGTGCTCTTGCTCTGTATGTAAATGTCGTGTCAGCTGCTGTTGGGATAAAAAGCATGAGCATAAGCAAAGATATCTGCATGGATAGAAAAGAAACAAAGAAGATATTTGTTGTGATTTCTGCACTAAGGAGCAAGAAGAAGCATGAAGCGCTAATTTCAGTGGCTAAGACAGTATCGTCCTTGGGCCAGTTCTCTTCAACATCTTTTGAACCACTTGGACTCGGCACTTGAAGGAATATTAAGCAAGTTTGCCAGAGACGCTACATTGGGAGGAGCTGTCAACTAACTCCCTTGAGGCCAGTGAGACACTGCAGAGAGATCTTGACAAATAAGAGAGATGGGCAATTATGGCTGGCCGGGAGTCTATGCACAAATCACGAAAGGGGCGGGACTGCTGGGGAAGGCGTCCCAAGCTGTTGTATTTTCCAGCATCAGTCTCATGACATGCTTATGACAGTGGGAAGATGCCAGCAGCTCACGTCCCCAGCAGCAGAAAAAGAACTTCATGTTACAACTTACTTGAAAAGCTTTTTGACCAATCCCACAAAGCAAAAGCATATTGACAGTAGTTCTTTCCGATCCCTAGAAGCACACAGAACTTTGGTTCAAAGAACACTTGCTTCTTTTGAATAAAAGACCTGCTTGTAAGCCTTAAGATAGAATGCACAGAGCTCCATTATTAAGCTTAGAACTTCCTAACATCTGGCTAGATCTACTTTGCTGTAGCTTAGGGAGTTCTTCTGGTCAAGCTTTAATACACAGGCCATTGTTCTATTTGTCCTTACTTCTCTACTTCTTCTATCATTTTTCTGCTGACAAACCTTATGACTACTGCTTAGCTCCAAGCACAGTTCTGCTGTCTCTGAGGCCTGCCTTTTGCAGCTTTCCCAAAATCCTCTGTTTCCAAGGATTGCCACAGGCAATCCCCAACCTTAGGGAGTTGTGCGATGGCAAGTGCTGGATTCAGCACCTGGGACAGGGCAATCCTGCTCTGTGTGTGTGTATAGACTAGGGAGCCAGAGGCTGAAAGGAAGCCAGGCTCCTGGCCAATGGCAAGCTAAATGGGTATCAGCAGTGCCCTGGCAGCCAGGAGGGCCAAGCCTGTCCTGGGGTGCATCAGGCACAGTATCACCAGCTGGGCAAGAGAGGGCATTGTCCTGCTCTGCTCTGCCCTGCTCTGCTGTGTTCTGGGGCGGCCTCACCTTGAGTGCTTGGGGGCAGTTTTGGGTACCACAATGAAAAAAGACATGAAGGTATCAGAAAGTTCTCCAATGAGGTTTACAAGGACAGAACTGGAGGAAATAGCATGCAGCTGAGTCAGGGGAGGCTCAGGTCCGGTATCAGGAAAAAGCTTTTTAACCAGAGGATGGCTGGGCACTGGAAGAGTCTCTCCAGGGTGTGGTCACAGCATCACACCTCTCTTGAGTTCAAGAACCTTTGGGACATTGCTCTCAGGCATCTGGTGTGATTCTTGAGGAAGGTCCCATGCAGGGCCAGAAGTTGGACTTGATGCTCCTGATGGGCCCCTTCCAATTCAACTGATTCTACCACTCTATGATTCTGTCCTGGCCACTCAAGGTATATTGCTTGATCTCACCAGATTTTGACCTGCTTTTGTTTGTCAGAATTTGTCCCTACTGCCTAATGATATTTATCACAAAAGACAAAGGGCCTTTTCTCAATTTTCTCAAGAAAGTTGAAGATGCACCCTAGAATCCTAAAAAAGTCTTTTCCTTGAAACAACACTGTCTCCTGCCCAGTATTCTTTCCAGATCTTAAGGAGAAAGAAGGCAAAATCAGGGGATGTATTACAATGAAGCACTGTCAAGTTTCCGGACCTTTAGCAGTATATTTGTACTTCCACTATTCTTTTCTATAAAATCATGGTTTTGTAGAGCATGTCATTTTCTAGCAAGACACATTTTTGCAACTGAGCCCATCAGTCTCTGTGAGAATATATTGTCAAAAGCACAAAACATATGAATGGGCAGTGGCAAGTGAGGGGAAAAACCAGTATGGGAAGCAGCTCCGTGATACTACAGTAAGACAAGGAGGAGGAGGTGTTCCAGTTGACAGAGCAAAGAATCCCCTGCAGTCCCTGGAGATATCCTAGTGAAGCAGGTTGTCTCCCAGCAGTCCCTAGAGAACCATGGAGGAACACATACCTACAGTGCAGCTGCTGGAAAGCTCCATGCCACAGCAGGTGAAAGTGCCTTGAAGGAAGCTGCAGCTTGTGGAGGGAGGGCCAGAAAACCATCCTTGACCTCTTCTTTAGCGGAAGAGTATGTGCAAATGTTTAACAGCTGCTAACTGGAATCTCTCCTCTTTCCAGTTCTTGTCGTAGGTAAGTAGGACAATACAAGAATTAGAAGCCTAAACTGTTTTGCATGAGGCTCCCATTCTCTCTGCCATGCCCTTAAAATTTACTTTGAGATGAAATAAAACTCATGATCAAGTTCCTAAGGCTTGATGGTCAGGCTTCTCAGAAAACAGGCAGTGCAAAGAACTCTTGTCACTGTCATTTTTTTTCATAGAACTAAAAAAGTTAAAGTACTGTTTTCTAAGAACTTACGAAAATCAACTGGTAGAGGTGGTGAGAGTGAAGAGTATAATTAAGCTGGAAAGAGACTATCATGTAGCTACCTCATCTGCATAGAAGTTTTTTTACCAGGAACTCTGGACTTTTAAACAGATTTAGGACACAAGAGTTATCTCTGGGAGTGTTTTAGTAAGTCTAGAACATTCATCTTTAAATAGCTCGATCTGTTTTACCGTTATGACTTACGTTTTAAATTTTATTTGAGGAGAAATATTTGCCATTCAGATCATTTCAAGTTCTGAAGCATTTCAGTTGTTGACAGTTTTTGCTGTCTCCTGAGGGCAGGAAAATAGTCCTGGAACCAATACTGAAAGAAACTAGATGGAAAAATTAGTTTTCCGCATTCTTTTCTGTCTATTCTATGAGGCACAAGAGCAAAACCACTGCTATGAGTCTGAGTTGCCTTACCACTCATGGATGACAACCTTGTAGTGAGTAGTCTGTTATTGGCACACATTTCTGATGCTGGTGGTTACCTGTTGTGCAGAAAGATCTGTAAACTCTTTTCACGGAAAGACATTCCTGAATTGCTTCACTTATCTCTGAAGCAGAAAACTAAGCTGGCACTCTACTTCGGAGATCTTCCTGTGCTCGCCCCAAAACCCGTTTCCTTCAAATGCAATTTACTTTCAACCAAAGCACTTCATTACTTCATCAGGTAATCTCTTATTCTTAATGTTCGGGGTAGTGTTCTAAAAGGGTAAGAACATATTCTAGTAAGAAGGTAGAACCTCTTTCTTAAGTAGTAGACATCACTGGGCTTTGGTTCATGCACCAGAACAACAGCAAGGAATGTCGTTTGCAATCAATAGATGGGTTGGGGAAACCGGCCACAAGTTTAGGAATCTTTCTCCAATTAATTATGCTTTAAAATTTGTCTCTTAGCATTTCAAGTGTTTTTTTATTAAAACAATCAACTATTTATTACCTGTACCACAACGAAGCACAATCAGCAGTGCCTGTGCATCCTTCACCAATTCCAAGAAGAAGAATGGTCTGAGCCTCCAGTATAGCTCATTACCATAAGCTGAAAAAAAGTTCTTGGACAGCTTTCTTTTGCATCCTTCTAAACCTTATGCAGCACTCTCTGGCTAATCTTACATTTTTTTTTTCCAGGAGATGGTAAGAACTCGAGTACCTTCATGAAAACCGTCGCGGGTTGCTTGCTGTGCTGGCAGAGTTCCTTTTTGAGATAATGCCTGGAAAAGCTTTTCGCTAAGGTCTAGGCGGCAAGAGACGCAGAAGACGGGCATACGCAGCTGTCCGAAGGTAGGTGCCGGTCCCCGGCGGCTTTCGGCAGAAGCCGCGGTTCGGAGCGCACCGCGACCGGCAGAAAGCTCTGTGCGCGAAAAAGCCGCTTCTTCGCCTCCGGCAGCCGGAGAGCTCGGCCGATGCTGAGACGTCAAGAACGAAGCCGCACAGCACTGGGATTAAGTGAGCAGCTCTCAAACTGAGGGAAAACGATAACTAACCACTTTCCAACAGTTTCAACTTGCATTACCATAAGTAGGGAAAAAGTTCTTGGACAGCTTTCTTTTGCATCCTTCTAAACCTTATGCAGCACTCTCTGGCTAATCTTACTTTTTTTTTTTCCAGGAGATGGTAAGAACTCGAGTACCTTCATGACAACCGTCGCGGGTCGCTTGCTGTGCTGGCAGAGTTCCTTTTTGAGATAATGCCTGGAAAAGCTTTTCGCTAAGGTCTAGGCGGCAAGAGACGCAGAAGACGGGCATAGGCAGCTGTCCGAAGGTAGGTGCCGGTCCCCGGCGGCTTTCGGCAGAAGCCGCGGTTCGGAGCGCACCGCGACCGGCAGAAAGCTCTGGGCGCGAAAAAGCCGCTTCTTCGCCTCCGGCAGCCGGAGAGCTCGGCCAGAACGAAGCCGCACAGCACTGGGATTAAGTGAGCAGCTCTCAAACTGAGGGAAAACGATAACTAACCACTTTCCAACAGTTTCAACTTGCATTACCATAAGTAGGGAAAAAGTTCTTGGACAGCTTTCTTTTGCATCCTTCTAAACCTTATGCAGCACTCTCTGGCCAATCTCACTTTTTCTTTTCTCCAGGAGATGGTAAGAACTCGAGTACCTTCATGAAAACCGTCGCGGGTCGCTTGCTGTGCTGGCAGAGTTCCTTTTTGAGAAAATGCTTGGAAAAGCTTTTCGCTAAGGTCTAGGCGGCAAGAGACGCAGAAGACGGGCATAGGCAGCTGTCCGAAGGTAGGTGCCGGTCCCCGGCGGCTTTCGGCAGAAGCCGCGGTTCGGAGCGCACCGCGACCGGCAGAAAGCTCTGGGCGCGAAAAAGCCGCTTCTTCGCCTCCGGCAGCCGGAGAGCTCGGCCGATGCTGAGACGTCAAGAACGAAGCCGCACAGCACTGGGATTAAGTGAGCAGCTCTCAAACTGAGGGAAAACGATAACTAACCACTTTCCAACAGTTTCAACTTGCATTACCATAAGTAGGGAAAAGTTCTTGGACAGCTTTCTTTTGCATCCTTCTAAACCTTATGCAGCACTCTCTGGCCAATCTCACTTTTTCTTTTCTCCAGGAGATGGTAAGAACTCGAGTACCCTCATGACAACCGTCGCGGGTCGCTTGCTGTGCTGGCAGAGTTCCTTTTTGAGATAATGCCTGGAAAAGCATTTCGCTAAGGTCTAGGCGGCAGGAGACGCAGAAGACGGGCATAGGCAGCTGTCCGAAGGTAGGTGCCGGTCCCCGGCGGCTTTCGGCAGAAGCCGCGGTTCGGAGCGCACCGCGACCGGCAGAAAGCTCTGGGCGCGAAAAAGCCGCTTCTTCGCCTCCGGCAGCCGGAGAGCTCGGCCGATGCTGAGACGTCAAGAACGAAGCCGCACAGCACTGGGATTAAGTGAGCAGCTCTCAAACTGAGGGAAAACGATAACTAACCACTTTCCAACAGTTTCAACTTGCATTACCATAAGTAGGGAAAAAGTTCTTGGACAGCTTTCTTTTGCATCCTTCTAAACCTTATGCAGCACTCTCTGGCCAATCTCACTTTTTCTTTTCTCCAGGAGATGGTAAGAACTCGAGTACCTTCATGAAAACCGTCGCGGGTCGCTTGCTGTGCTGGCACAGTTCCTTTTTGAGATAATGCCTGGAAAAGCATTTCGCTAAGGTCTAGGCGGCAAGAGACGCAGAAGACGGGCATACGCAGCTGTCCGAAGGTAGGTGCCGGTCCCCGGCGGCTTTCGGCAGAAGCCGCGGTTCGGAGCGCACCGCGACCGGCAGAAAGCTCTGGGCGCGAAAAAGCCGCTTCTTCGCCTCCGGCAGCCGGAGAGCTCGGCCGATGCTGAGACGTCAAGAACGAAGCCGCACAGCACTGGGATTAAGTGAGCAGCTCTCAAACTGAGGGAAAACGATAACTAACCACTTTCCAACAGTTTCAACTTGCATTACCATAAGTAGGGAAAAAGTTCTTGGACAGCTTTCTTTTGCATCCTTCTAAATCTTATGCAGCACTCCCTGGTCAATCTTACTTTTTCTTTTCTCCATGAGATGGTAAGAACTCGAGTACCTTCATGAAAACCGTCGCGGGTCGCTTGCTGTGCTGGCAGAGTTCCTTTTTGAGAAAATGCTTGGAAAAGCATTTCGCTAAGGTCTAGGCGGCAGGAGACGCAGAAGATGGGCATACGCAGCTGTCCGAAGGTAGGTGCCGGTCCCCGGCGGCTTTCGGCAGAAGCCGCGGTTCGGAGCGCACCGCGACCGGCAGAAAGCTCTGGGCGCGAAAAAGCCGCTTCTTCGCCTCCGGCAGCCGGAGAGCTCGGCCGATGCTGAGACGTCAAGAACGAAGCCGCACAGCACTGGGATTAAGTGAGCAGCTCTCAAACTGAGGGAAAACGATAACTAACCACTTTCCAACAGTTTCAACTTGCATTACCATAAGTAGGGAAAAAGTTCTTGGACAGCTTTCTTTTGCATCCTTCTAAACCTTATGCAGCACTTCCTGGCCAATCTCACTTTTTCTTTTCTCCAGGAGATGGTAAGAACTCGAGTACCTTCATGACAACCGTCGCGGGTCGCTTGCTGTGCTGGCACAGTTCCTTTTTGAGATAATGCCTGGAAAAGCATTTCGCTAAGGTCTAGGCGGCAAGAGACGCAGAAGACGGGCATACGCAGCTGTCCGAAGGTAGGTGCCGGTCCCCGGCGGCTTTCGGCAGAAGCCGCGGTTCGGAGCGCACCGCGACCGGCAGAAAGCTCTGGGCGCGAAAAAGCCGCTTCTTCGCCTCCGGCAGCCGGAGAGCTCGGCCGATGCTGAGACGTCAAGAACGAAGCCGCACAGCACTGGGATTAAGTGAGCAGCTCTCAAACTGAGGGAAAACGATAACTAACCACTTTCCAACAGTTTCAACTTGCATTACCATAAGTAGGGAAAAAGTTCTTGGACAGCTTTCTTTTGCATCCTTCTAAACCTTATGCAGCACTCTCTGGCCAATCTCACTTTTTCTTTTCTCCAGGAGATGGTAAGAACTCGAGTACCTTCATGAAAACCGTCGCGGGTCGCTTGCTGTGCTGGCAGAGTTCCTTTTTGAGAAAATGCCTGGAAAAGCATTTCGCTAAGGTCTAGGCGGCAAGAGACGCAGAAGACGGGCATACGCAGCTGTCCGAAGGTAGGTGCCGGTCCCCGGCGGCTTTCGGCAGAAGCCGCGGTTCGGAGCGCACCGCGACCGGCAGAAAGCTCTGGGCGCGAAAAAGCCGCTTCTTCGCCTCCGGCAGCCGGAGAGCTCGGCCGATGCTGAGACGTCAAGAACGAAGCCGCACAGCACTGGGATTAAGTGAGCAGCTCTGAAACTGAGGGAAAACGATAACTAACCACTTTCCAACAGTTTCAACTTGCATTACCATAAGTAGGGAAAAAGTTCTTGGACAGCTTTCTTTTGCATCCTTCTAAACCTTATGCAGCACTTTCTGGTCAATCTTACATTTTCTTTTCTCCATGAGATGGTAAGAACTCGAGTACCTTCATGAAAACCGTCGCGGGTCGCTTGCTGTGCTGGCACAGTTCCTTTTTGAGATAATGCCTGGAAAAGCATTTCGCTAAGGTCTAGGCGGCAAGAGACGCAGAAGACGGGCATACGCAGCTGTCCGAAGGTAGGTGCCGGTCCCCGGCGGCTTTCGGCAGAAGCCGCGGTTCGGAGCGCACCGCGACCGGCAGAAAGCTCTGGGCGCGAAAAAGCCGCTTCTTCGCCTCCGGCAGCCGGAGAGCTCGGCCGATGCTGAGACGTCAAGAACGAAGCCGCACAGCACTGGGATTAAGTGAGCAGCTCTCAAACTGAGGGAAAACGATAACTAACCACTTTCCAACAGTTTCAACTTGCATTACCATAAGTAGGGAAAAAGTTCTTGGACAGCTTTCTTTTGCATCCTTCTAAACCTTATGCAGCACTTCCTGGTCAATCTTACTTTTTCTTTTCTCCAGGAGATGGGAAGAACTCGAGTACCTTCATGAAAACCGTCGCGGGTCGCTTGCTGTGCTGGCAGAGTTCCTTTTTGAGATAATGCTTGGAAAAGCTTTTCGCTAAGGTCTAGGCGGCAAGAGACGCAGAAGACGGGCATACGCAGCTGTCCGAAGGTAGGTGCCGGTAGCCGGATTCTTTTAACAGAAGCCGCTCTTCGGCGGGCTCTCTTACCTTCATAATGGGTTTTGCTGGAGGAAGCCGCTTTTTCGTTTCCGGGAATACCTAGAGAGGAACACTAGCTAAAGACGTGATTGGCACCATTATGTCGAGTTTTGCTCGTTCCAGCAGGAATAACTGTGTTCTTCCTTACGCTAGATGGCGCTGCTTATCAAGGTTTGGCTGCTTTTAATCATTTGGGGTGCTGGATGTTCAAACGACTTATCGTAACTACTTCTATTTTAAGTCAGGTGCTCACTGACGTAGATCCTATTAGATATAGCACACTGCAAATAGGAGGTGTAATAGATTTATTGTTACTAGCACATGGGTACGAGTGTTAGGAATTTTATAAGGAATATGTTGCATGAATCTTTTGGACCATTCTGCAGCCATTCATACGAAACTCACACAAGTACAAGACAATATGAAGAAATTGACTGGGAACGAGTGGGGTTTGCATCAATGGTTTGAGGGATGGGAAAGAACTGGGTGGTTGAAAGATCTCGTAAATGGAGCTTTGTTTTTACCAGTAGTCATGATTTCATTGCTTTGTGTTATTCCATGCATCGTGAAACTGGTGTGCCTCTTGCTAAAAATGACATTGGAAAAGATCTGGCTGGTGCAAGAAGAAGGGGCAATTGTGACAATGTATCTGAACCGCTTAGACTACGGGCTGCACCAGCCATCCAGCGTGGAACGGTTCTTCTCAGAATTTTCTCAGGGCCCTCTGGAATTCATCAAGACATAAGCCTTGCTAAAACAAGAGAGGAAAAGCTGAGAAACTAAATTCCAAGACCACAAGAACTCCAAAACGGGGGGGGGGGGGGGGGGGGGCAAAGTACCTGGACTGTAAGGAAACACATCTTCTGAGAGGTGCACGCAGAATGCGTGGACAAGACAAAGGCACCAACAAGAAAAGCGTGACTAGCGTGTGCAGAGAGTCAGAATGAGTAAGTGCATCATGTAAACCATACACGGCTTCTGCTTAATCCTCTTGGTCCATTGTGCAGGAGTCCTGAATTTCCCATAAGTGATACTTACTAAAAGGGTTCTGATTTTAATGCTAGAGTTATTGTCTATACGATGATTCATGGGAATAGTTCTTTCAAGTCCTTCCCTTGCTGACATCAGTCAGTTTCATCTTTTCCTGAATGTACTGCTGGCTATACATAAGTGATGAATAGAAGGGAATGAGTTTTAGGGATATGTTGCAAGGAAATAGATTGGTAGCTCTGCTTCCATTTCCATTGTCTAAGAAGAATTCCGAATATTTTTGGCCCTTTCATAGACCTCTGACTCGATTAGCATCAGCAGGGAGGGACATTTAATTGGTTTTTCTCCTTTTTAGAGAGAAGCTAATGAAAAAGTTTCACCAGAATCAGAACAGGCTGCGTAACAAGAAGAGCGTCATGAAAAGGCGCCAATCCTATCCTCTTAGTATTGCTAGTTGTGATTGGACTTCAATGAAATGTGTCAACTCTCTGTTCCTGGGTATCACATCAGTAACAGGTACTTCATCTGCTGTACTTCTCTCCTAAAGCTAAGAACAGAATCCCAAATAATCTTGATTCCAAGGTCTCAATTCACCCTGTGATGCTGACAGGTGAAATAGGAGTGGAAAATGCACCAGTAAATGAACTTGAATGGCCTATCTAAATCAGCGGCCACTGATTTCCTGAAGGCCTTAACAGGTCAGTTGCCCCTATTTTTCTTGGGGTTCTTTTATTCTTTGGTCATGTTTTTCTTGGGATTCTTTGAATCCTTCCCCACCAGTTCAGCCTCTGCTCTCAAATCCTTTGCTGTCATTTAAAGTATCTCAAGAGCCTGGAAACCTGTTGTCTTTATTTATCAACCCATTATTCCCTTCCAAAGGTTGTTTGCCTCAAGTCTCATTCTTGCTGATTTTCTGCTAGTTCATTGTCAGATGGCAGCAGGTGTTCTGTAAGAGCAAGTACACAATCCTATAGCTTGCTTTTCTTTTGATTTGGCCTGTCTAGAAAATGGAATGACTGAACATCTCCAACAGCATTTTCTCTCCCCATTGTGTTTCACCGCAAGGGCAGATGCCAATCCATCTACCTAAACTCTTGGTGGTGAAGAAACTAGTGGTATGCTGTTGCATATAGGTAGAACTTTCCGAAAGGAAGGCCTTGTAAAACCATGGCTGAGGCCCGTTACTTTGGCTAAGTAGAAAATGACTAGGGGAAAGTGAGACAGCTGAATTAGAGGTAGATCAAGAAGTTCTAGAAGCATTGCGTGTTCACAGCGTGGGGTATGACGGTTGGTTGAATTATGTTTCTTGCGGCTTAAAGCTATGCAAGTGATAAAGGCCTGACTGCTTCAAAAGCCTGGCTTTTGCAAGAAAGCGGCTCTCCTTTGCACCTGCCTGGGGACTCTGCGTCACTACGGACCCTCACGCCCAGTTTGCCAAGGAGATGATGAGTAGGAATGTTGCAGAGCTGCTGTGTGCATATGAAAGGAATGGCAGAGAGTGAAGCCATGGACAATTTCTGGGCTTTAGTACAATGCTGCTGCATTGGTGCCAGTTTAGTCGGTTTTCCATCAGTGGCATTTCTGTCTAGAAGTACACTGCCCAGAGTCTTTCTAGCATTTGATGCCATTTCCTTACTGCCATTAATACCTTCCTTCAGTTTCAAGGATGAGAGAATCTTTACAGGATTTTGAAGATCCCTGTTAGGAAACACTATGCCAGAGGAGTCATCACTCCCTTTTCTTTTGCCTCCTTTGTAATTTTTATAGACTCATTTCACATTTCTGCTAATGGCAAAAAGAATACTGAGACTACTTAGCAGGGTTGACGCTCTCAGCTGCTTTCCTCTTTCCTACTGCTTCATACCGGATGTGACTTGATGGCCTCGTTTTGCAATCAGCATTTTGCTGTGGTTTGCTAAAACCTGGCATGCACTGCCAACTCACAACTTGTGTGTTGGCATTTCAGGGGCTTTGATGGGTTCCTTTCTGAGATTGCCATGCACTGGACTTTCACAGTCACAAAGACTTCATCCACCATCGGTCAAATTTCAGTATTTAATACTCTTTCCTGGAATGTAGGCAACCTAGCAGCAAGTACTAAATTCGCTGCAAGCCCTGTCTTCCCAAAGGACCATTCAAAAAGTTTACTTTTCCCCTCTGACCAATCTGACAGTATTTTGATGAAGAATTTGGTACCTTAATAGAACCTCTTAGAAGGGATCTCATGGCAGACAACATCTCAGGCTTTCTTGAAATACTGGCTCCTTTGGATCTCAATTCCATTCAGAGTGCATTTAGGATTTTTTTTTCACTGAAGCCATTCAACAATGCCTCTTCTCTTTAAAATGTGCTGCAGGTGAGAAAGATGGATCCCCGTGAAAGGTTCTATTGATATCAAAATTTGTGCCCAATGGACTGTGCTGATGGAAATCAAATACTAGTGTAGTATTTTGAATCCAAATAATTCCTCCCAATCAGGCCCGACAGGATTGTTTGGCTTTGAATCTGAGCATGTGGACAGTAGTGGATGGTCCACAGGTTGAAAAGAGTGTAGATTCTTCTCCTTCTTTTCATTGATGGCTCAGAGACTGAAAAGGCAGCTCCAAAATGGTAAATACATCCCTACAGATTCAAAAATTGTTCTTCTTAATTTGCATCTCCACCATAACAACAGATGCTTAGAACTAAATTACCAATGGGAATTTTATAGCTTCTCAGAAATGAAACAGGACCTGGCTTATGGGCCTTAGCAGTAGCTACAAGTTTTTCAGCACAAGGCATCTCAAAAGTATTTTAACTTTACCGTACTTTTCTGTCTTATGCTTTCATCTCAAGGATGCAGGAAAAAAAAAAAACCACAACAAAAAAAACCAAAAAAAAAAAAAAAAAAAAACAAAACAAGAAACCCCACCAAATTGATAATAAGCAAAATCAGTGACATATATAGAAACAGATCCCATGGTTTTTAACTTCCAAACTTGTCTTCTCAGCACACTCTCTACAATGGAATTGTTTCCCTATCTGCCTTGAAACATTTTGCAGCAAAAACACTCTAAGGTCCTGCTGGGTGTTTTGTTCAAAAATGACTTCTTCTGGTTTTCTGTCCATAAGCGGAGTAACGTGACTGTGCTGGCAGCTGACCAAAGGAGGTAGGAAGAGTAATCATCATCCACAACACTGGGGCTAAAGAAATTTCCACAGAAAATTACCTGCCCTATTACTTGTTCACGTGTTGGGTTGAACGTTCAGAATCTGTTTCCATTTTCCCCATTCATAGAATGTTCTATTTCACAGAATTCCAGCCCCTCAAACATCAGTCCTGCCAGAACTGCCCGCCATAGGGGGCTGGCATAGGGGATCTGCTAATGTCCACTGACTCTTACCAGTATAGTGCTTGTCACTGTTGCAGATCAAGAACTTCTGAATAGTTTGGATTCATGCTCTTTGAGGGGTTGAAAACAAGAAAAGAATGACTAGACATTTCCATGATCAAATCCCCTGATGGAATAAAAATAGGAGCATAATAAATGTATTCATTGTTCTAAGAAGGGAGATGAAGGCTCCAAATGATTACTTGCATACTTCCTGTTCTAAATCCCTTGTTATCTGGCAAATTGCAGAAGATTCCAGGCTTTTGCCAAAATGCAAACCAGGTTAAAATGTGAAGCCTTACAGTTTACTGGATATAAAACTTCATCATCCATTTTTAAATCTTTGAGATTGTTATGTACTTCCTATTACTACCCTGAGGTTTAGAGCTGTAATTCAGAGAGAAAAGAATGCTATCTTGAATTCATTCTAGTAAATCGGCACTCTCATCTTGTCGGCACTCTCTCCTCTTGGTTTTCACTTCTGAAACTCTGTACGGAAGAGTGCATTAATGCATAGAGCTCTGCATCAATTCTTTACAACAGTTTCCTCTGTAATTCTTCTTTCAAGGCAAACCTATAAAAAGCCACACTTTCTTACCCCACCACTTCTAAAATTCTATTGAGAAGCAAAAAAAAAAAAAACCCATCAAACCACTAAATCACTGCTCCAATAAAAAAAGCAGTCCATTAACTGCTTTCTTAGCAGGTTCTTTACCTTGTATTAATATGGCAACCTTTTCTTGCTCTTCTAGATTAGAACCAAATTCTTCCAGCATATAAGGAAACATAGGTTTACTGTATCTGATTCTTAGATACAGAAGTCCAGCAAGGAGTTCAGACCTCAAAAGAAGTGTCTGTACAACGAGATTCAGCACAACGTTGAGACATATTAGCTATTTTTCAAGAAAAGCGGCCAAACTGAAACTTTTTAGACTTCTCTACAATCATGCGTGCCTGCTTCCAGAACCTGACCTTCGTTGCTGGAAACTAGCTGCAATGTTACTGTAAACAATGCTGTGAATGTCATCATCATCGTCATTCTTCTCTTCCATTGAAAACCTCAAGTGGAGTCGCGTCACTTCTCTTCAAAATTCTGTATTTCCTTGCAAACTGGTCAAATAAGGATAAATAAAGCGTTCTGTTCATTCGGTTTAAACCTAATGTTCAAAATGAAAAAAAAAAAATCCATTCAGATATGGTCTGCAATAATACAGTAGAAGAGAAGATGAACCAGACTGGCCTACAACAGAAAGAAGTGAAGCAGAATTTGGGAATTTGGAAGACCTTATGATGAATAATTCAAATAAATAAATAAAAAAAATATTGCCTACCCAAATTCAATCAGTGATGCACAGACAGAGAAAAAGTACTAATTACTACTCATATTTCTTTCATTCTCAGACAAGAAGTTCAATGATCCTCTTGAATGCACGGAAGATTCTTGGAAAAGACAGCAGCCTTCTTCTTCACCACATACTCCTCAGAACTCCAGGAGACAAATCATTTGAGCTGTGAGGATCTTTCTCTCTGTAAAACTCCCAGAGCATAGCCAATATTCTATTCCTTTAGGGATCCTCGCCTCCCTGGGGGAGTGCTGGATAGTCTACATCCCGGTACATCAGCCAGACACTCCACCTTATTTCCCATGGCTACTGCAGCAAGGACATCATCTACACTGGCTTTCTAGCCAAAATAGATGCAAGGCACAACAAAGAACATAGCCAAAACCTTGAGCACAGCTTATGGGTTTTGAATGAAAAATCTCAGGATGGCAATACTGGATCTTCTGATCCAAACCATCAGGAAACATTTCTTTAGAGGTGTTGGGAAAGATGAAAGTTTGACGAGAAAGTCTCACAGATATGTATGCTTGGCAGAAAGATTTTTCAATGTGGAGTCTGAAGAAGGAATAGAGTTGGAAGCAAGTTTTGATCTAGAAGAAAAGAATTGCTGAGCCAGTCTTACTGGATAACCGAGGATACCGTAGTTAGAAGAGGGTTTTATGACTTACAGCAAAGGATAAACCCACCCCAAACAAGAAGATGTTTTTACCAAGCAGGAAGCTAGCACAGGCAAACAAGTCAGCAAATGCTGCAAGCAGAAAAAGCTCTCCAAATTTTCCACTGTCAAGAAAACTGAAAAACAACTTTCCGCTTCAGCTGTAATATACTGACTTTTAGTGAGTGGAGAATAGCAACATATGGTAATTAGAGTCGTTAGGATAGGCTATAGATAATAGTTAAGGGATAGATTGGTTCTACTGTATGAAGATGCTCAGCAAAGTGCCAAAACCAAAGGGTCTCCAGGCCTGCCTGCAGCTAGAGCTGACAGCTGTAGGCACAGGCTCTGTTGCCCACTACCCTGGACTGCTGCAACGTCTTGGATGGAATAAACTGCATTTTGGAGAGCCGCCTGGACTCCCACATCCCTCATTTAGGCTCTTCCATGGAGGTGAAAAAAGCCTCTGGGTATTGTACAAAAAAACAGCTATGTAATCTAGAGTTGCATGACCCAATATTTCTATTGAACTGGAACAATTTTTATCAATATTATGGATCCACTTCTTTTCAGTGCGTTTGGTCAAAAACATAAAGCATCGTTTAAAAGACATTCTTGGATGCGTACTAAGTACTACGAATTAGTTAAGGTGTTGGTTTGGCATGGCTTGGTTTTTGGTGGGGAGGGAAGAAGCCAGCCCCAGAAGTGATTTTTTGTGCAAAGCTCCTAGAAGCTTCCTCCATGCCTGGCAAAGTGAATCCCTGCTTGGCACTAAGAACAGACATGCTGCTGAGCCAATTACAGAAGCTGGTAGCGCCTTGGTGATATATTTAAGAAGGAAATCAAAACTGCAGCCAGTTAACCTTGAAGTTGGGAAATTTTTAGGTTGGCACCTCTTCTGCTTTGAAAGCCAAACCAGTGAGACACTCTGTTGCAGTGTGTGTTTATTATTGTACTGCAGTTCTAGTAGTCCGTTTTCTAAGGCTTCCTATTTTGTGCTGTTATAGCATATGTTATTATGAATGGATTGTTCCTTTCCCCCCAGTATTGTTGGCTTTTGCCCTAGCTGTCCCTCTCCCCAAAGACCTGCCCTTTTGTTCCCTGTTCCTTCTCCCATTGAACATCAACCCCTCCCCAAGCCTGCCCCTTTCTCTAGAAACTTCTCTCTCAATTTTGTACCCTTCAAAACCCCAGTGGTTTCTTCAAGTTATTCTCCTCCCCTGTAGTCCCCCTACTGGTTTCAACATTGTATTCCCCTCCTTGTCTACCACCCCCAGTTTCTCCCAGTTGGTTAAAGATTGTATCCTCCCCTGGGACCTTCCCCCCATTTAGAAGTTGATGGATGCCTTTGAATCAGTGTCTTTCTGTCCTTGACCCTCCAGGGAGTAAACTGAAAAATATGCAGAAGACCTCTCCCTGTTCCTTGTCCCTGCTCTCAGCGCAGTTCTATCCCCAAGGCAGTCCACCTGTGCCGTAGAGCAGCTGTGCCCTACAGCTGCAGCCCGGATTCGACAGCTTTCTTGGGGCGGCCCACTCTCGCTGTCGGTGTCGGGAGCTAGTTGGGCTGAAGAAATCCAGCACCGCAGCAAGACTCCAAGTCAGAAATCCAGTTTATTAGGAAAAGGGGGAAAAACCCAAATCCATGCAAGAGTACAAAAGAAAAACCACTGACAGAGTCAGAATACAAGCTGACGTCCTGCTAGTTAGGGTGGTGAAAGCAGTTTGGATGAAATGGTCTTGTTGAAGTGGTGATTCTTTAGAAACCATCTGGTAACTCTCGTCCTCTGGAAAACCAGTGGCTAAGGGTGGCCGTTCCTCTGGCAATGCAGTAGAAATAGTGCTTCTTGCCTTCCAAAACCCAGATTATATCCAGGTGGGGATGCTTAGCTCCTACCCCCTGGGCAGAGCATCTCCCAATGGGCTGATATCATTCTGAGTCATGATGTGGGTCCTTGATTACCCGTGAAACAGAAATGGCTCCTGGAGGGAGTTATCTCTGAGTCATGTGGCAAGACATTGATGGGCCCATTAACAGGAGAGAAGGAAAAAACGATGCCACCCCTGGTTTCCTCAGTTCTTGAGGGTGGGAATAGGATGCATTTTGATATTGTAAGCTAGGACAATACAGGATGCAGGTTTTTGCATTTGCAGGGAGTTTGTATGGATTTGAAAAGTATCCTCATAGCAGAAGCACAAAAGTATTCTCATACCCCTTTTAATCATCTTCAAATGAAGCAATTCTCCCAATAACCTAAGGCATGAATGACTTGCGAGTGAGTTGAAGGAACACGCCAAAGATAAGTAGTGTTCAACTGCAGAGAATTGTTTAGGGACATCATACCCTAATATTTTAAATCAGAAAGCATGGATGGACGAGTCTTTTTTCCTTGGTTGACTACAGAACCAGCGGTCCTTTGCAGGAGGGTCTTTGGATTTAGGATGAGACTGGCAACTAAGAGCATGGCTACACAGAAGGTGCTACTTTTAGACCAGAACATTCAACTACTAAAGGCAGATAGGAGAGTAGCTGATTAGTGACAGCTCCGACAGGAGGAGTCTGCGGCTTACCCCATGGGAACAATAGTAGCACATTTCAATTTTAGAAAACCATTCTTTTCAGAGGACCAAGCATCAGTGAAAAGAAAAGGTCGAGTAAAGAGATCCTAGTGCTCTTCTGATCAGAAGCATCTTCCTCCATATGAGAGTATTTAGGAAAGGACAGTGCGTTCATAAGGAAAGGTGTGCCAGTTACAAAACCTGCAGAACAAGGCAAGACAAACTTATATATTTTATTTGCTATTTTTATTTCACCTGCTAAAAAATGATTTTTTTTAAGACTGAATTTTATGAATTCTGCAACGCTGTCTTTTTGAACGTCTTCCTACTCGTATTAAACACCGAGGTGACAAAGAGAGCAGCAGTGGAAGGAAAGCTGGTCCATCTCCCCCTCCTTGTGGCTTTAGGCCAGTGAGCGATTAGAAGTTGGTCACTTCATTTGAGATAAATAGCTTTACCAAGAGAGAATATTATCCAGCCTTGATCTTTCTTTTGGAGCTGATCCACTTTGTAGTCATGAATTCTTGACTCAGCTGGGGAGAAACAACGGCATTACGGCCATGGATGTTAGAGTGCGCTGATGGGAAATGAAGTTTTCATCTTCCGGTCCTTGC